>NC_030813.1:85040139-87540139 GCF_001704415.2 Capra hircus | reverse complement strand
ATGATTTTGAGTTGCTGCAACAGTGGCAGATTTCACTTGGTCTTTTTTATCCTCCCCCAACTGAGCAACTGAACTGAACTGAAGTGAACCCTCAATTAATAGAGTAGTCATGGCAACTTGAAATGTCTCATTGAAGCCAATTATTTCTTCCCAGTAGAATCGCTATAAGCCAACACCATTTAAAAGAATCAAGGAGTGTTATATAAATAAGACAGAGAAAAGTTTCATGTATTTTTCTATTAGCACATGAGTGCCAATTTTCAGTTGGAAAAATAAACTTAGACAAGAGAATGCACTTGGCAGCTTGCATAGAGATTTCTCAAGAGGACACCTAAATGACGTTTTGCAACTCTTGCTCCATGTAGTTTATCATTAGACAAAAGTGGTAGATGTTATTGCAAAAGCAGAGATAAAGTTATAAATTTTTTAAATGAAAGAAGAGGCTGATCTTATATTGTAACAAAATAAATGGGAAACAACCTAATGTACCTTTGAGTAAACTGATCAGAAGATGAAATACTGTTAAATGAAAAACTCTAGAAAAGTAGATATGTGTATTATCTTTTTAAAAATAATTTATTTATTGACTGGATATGCTGGATCTTCATTGCTGCTCAGTCTTTTCTCTAGTTGCAGAGAGCATGGGGTACTCCTAGTGGTGCCTGGGTTTTTCATTGCACTGGCTTCTCTTGTTGCAGAGTACTGGTTCAATAAATGTGGTGCATGGGCTTAACTGCTTTGCTCCACGTGGGATCTTCCCAATCCAGGGATCAAATCCGTGTCTCCTGCATTGACAGGCAGATTCTTTACCACTGAACCAGTGACGCTTGACATGGATATTATCCTAAAAATGTAAACTATAATATGTTAATAGTCATTCTGAGTTCTAGGATTCTTAGTAATTTTTTTAAAAAAATATTTATTTACTTTGGCTGCACCAGTTCTTGGCATGTGGGACATAGTTCCTTGACCAGGGATTAAACCCAGACTTCCTCCATTGGGAGCACAGCATCCCAGCCACTGGACTAGAGAGGAAGTCCCTCTTAATTACTTTTAAGTGCTTCAGTACTTGTTTATTTTCTGTTTCCAAATAATCAATAGTAAGACAAAAACACACTTGTAAATTAACTTGCAAAATAAACTAAGAGTTTGTTGCTGTTTAGTCACTAGTTGTATCTGACTCTTTGCAATCCCATAGACTACAACAGGCCAGATTTCCCTGTCTCCCGGATTTTGCTCAAATTCAAGTCCACTGAGTCAGTGATGCTATCCAACCATCTCATCCTCTGTCAACCCCTTCTCCTCCTGCCCTCAATCTTCCCCAGGATCAGGATTTTATCCAGTGAGCCAGCTCTTTGCATCAGGTGGTCAAAGTATTGGAACTTCAGCTTCGCTATCAGTCCTTCCAATGAATATTCAGGACTGATTTCCTTTAGGATAGACTGGTTTGATCTCCTTGTGGTCCAAAAGACTCTCAAGAGTTTTCTCCATCTCCAATATTCTAAAGCATCAGTTCTTCAGTGCTCATCCTTTTTTATGGTTCAACTGTCACATCCATACATAACTATGGTCATATTCATACATAACTAGTCAAACCATAGCTTTGACTATATGGACTTTTGTTGGCAAAGGGATATCTCTGCTTTTTAATGTGTTGTCTATGTTTGTAATAGTTTTCCTTCCAAGGAGCTAGTGTCTTTTAATTTCACAGCTGCAATTACCATCTGCAATGATTTTGAAGCCCAAGAAAATAAAATCTGTCACTGTTTTCACTATTTTCCCTTCTATTTGCCATAAAGTTATGGGACTGGATGCCATGAAATGAAGAGTTTAGCCAAGGGAAAAGTTTAGAAGACTTGTGGTAGGCAGGCAGTTGATTTTTGAAAAGCATATAATTGGTCATTGACCAGTAAGGCAATCTTCCCATCTGGCCTCTAGAAATATTTAATGAGTATCTTTCAGTCTCCTCTAGAACATGGATTTCCATTGGCTTTATTGAGATATCTCTGCTTTAATCTTGCTTTGTTATCTTTTCCATTTCCTGAACTTTCTGGACTCCCTTTTCTGAACTTAACACTCCACAATTTTCAATATAGATGGAGAAGCTGACTAAATATGTAACTAGTTATGCAGTTTGAGAATTTCATGAAATATATCCAGGCAGTTCACCCTCAGTTACTAAGTTGGTATCAATATTCTCTACCACTCATCTGTGATGGTCCTAAGTCCAGGATATAGGCTGGCTTTAAGATTTTCTACTGAGTTCCAGGCCACATTAGTTTCATCAACATTCTCAGTTATTATAAATTTTGAGAGCCATTGAAGAGAATAGCTAGAATAATAGCAGTGGTTAACATTAATGCTAAGTGGTTAACAGACTCCCTGGTGGCTCAGATGGTAAAAGCATCTGCCTACAATACGGGAGACCCGGGTTCGATCCCTGGGTGGGGAAGATCCCCTGGAGAAGGCAACGGCACCCTACTCCAGTATTCTTGCCTGGAAAATCCCATGGACAGAGGAGCCTGGAAGGCTGCAGTCCATGGGGTGCAAAGAGTCGGACACGACTGAGCGCATTAATGCATGCTACCTTGTGTTTGTTGTTATGGTTAATCCTGCACATCATTTTATTTCACTACAACACTCTTGTAACAAAAGTGCTAAGAGTTATCACTGCTTACATAGGTGAGAGGTAAGGCTTAGAGGAATAAAATGATTTCCCAAGGTTATATAGCCAAATGAGAGCTGAGTAGGGATTTTATTCCAGAGCTGGTGTGCCCAAACCTTGAAGTGAAGTGAAGTGAAGTGAAGTCGCTCACTTGTGTCTGACTCTTTGCGACCCCATGGACTGCAGCCTGCCAGGCTCCTCTGTCCATGGGATTTTCCAGGCAAGAATACACGAGTGGATTGCCATTGCCTTCTCCAGGGGATCTTCCCAACCCAGGGATTGAACCCGGGTCTCCCGCATTGCAGGCAGACGCTTTTACCGTCTGAGCCACCAGGGAAGTCCACCCAAACCTTATCTGACCCCATTCCCTGAAAAGAGGACTACTGCAAGAACCAAATGCTGACCTGATTCCAATGATGAAATGAACAGTAACTGCCTGTGCCTCTCTGGGCAAGTCACAGAACTGGAGGTTTAGTTCTGTTATCTGCAAAATGAAGATAGTGGATTCTGCATTCTACAAGGCCAATCATGAACTCTCAAGTTACGTTATCCTAAAATATACTAGTTGTATAGTATTAGTAACAAGAACTTTAAATTAGCTCTAAGGAATCCAAGCTTTGCCACCGTGATTTGGGGCAAACCATTTAACCTCCTCAGTTATTATCTACCTCACTTCAAGGGTTATTTCAATAAGTATCTCAGTGCTTTCAAAATATATGTGTAATGTAGCACATAAAGTACCATCCTATCATCCTCAATAAAATTTATAGCATTAAGATTGTGGATTTGAGCAATTGTGATAAATTGAGTTCTCACTTTTCCCCCTTATTACTTAAACATCTAGTCAGCACTATTTTAAGATACTGTTTACTTGAAGTAGGTTTAAACGAAGAGAGACCTCAAGTTTCCGTTTGTACACATGAGAAGAGGAGGGAATGTTCAAAGACAACACATAAAGAGGGAGGGAAAACATACCCATAAATACACTAGATAAGCTTCAGTGAAAAGCAGCAATGGTGGGGGTGGGGGTATCTCTATATATCCTGATTCTTTTGCAAGTTTGACAAAGTTAATGATTGAAATCTCCTAGATTTTCCACTACATTTTCTCCAGCTTGTCTATTTGCTTTGATTGATGATACTTTATCTCTTGTGGCCCAAGGATGACTACCCTTGTTTCTGCGTAGAGATTAATAATTGATTAGTGCATAGCCGGGAATCTTAGTAAAAGGGAATTGGTTACCTTGGGCAGCCATTTTTTTAAACTAGGTAACCTACAGGAGAAGGAGGTGATACAGGACGTGGTGGCAGAAAAATGAAGAGGATCCTGGTTTTCCTCCTTGCTGTAGCCTTTGTGCATGCTCTAGAGAGAGGTAAGATTTCCAGTGCTGTGACCATTTGCAACAACTTTCACTAGTTTAATTTTGTTACCATTTAAAAGAGGGAGAGAGGGAAGAATAAAAGTGGGTTAACCTTCAATTCAGATGTGACTTATAGTTTTCTAATAGAATAGCCAAGAAGAATCTCATGAAAGAAAGAAAAGCTATATGATTTGTCATTTATCTTTCCCTACTTTCTTAATAACCAAGATCTAAGAAAATGGTTCAAAATTAGAATGTTTTTATTTGTTAAAAGAGAATGCAGAGGGAGGCTGTGATCCATCACTAAGCTTCGTTTTTCACTGGCATTGAGAGCACAATGTACCATATCAATGATGCATGAAGTCAACTGAGATTTTTTTAACTTCTTCAAGGAATCCTCTATATGTAATATTTGAAACCACATTATGGTTTCTAAAATATCTCACATAAAACAACTTAACAGCTATGAAATATGACTATTAAGATCTTTGAGCTATATTTCTCATTAAGTTCATTTATCAACTAGTGTCTTCATCTTTGAGCAATATACAACTTTATGGCAAGTTCCCAAGCTGCAAAATTCATAATCTGTCTTAATTTACTTTCTGGGTGATTCTTTAATTCTTATAAAAGGAATCTGCATTCATCCTGCTTTGAAAAGTTAAAATTTTCGTGTAGTGCTGCCAGTTAACAGCTTTACCCAAGTCATATGTTAGAATTCATATGAACAACATTTAACCAGATGAATAAAAGGTGTGTACCCCAGGAATCAGTTATTAACTGTGACAAGAATAATCTTACTCCTGCCTTTCTTATTCTTTTACATTCACTTTTTAAGAAAATAATCTTCTTTTCTCATTCAAATTATTTTTAAATTTTGTCTTATTAATGTCTGTTACAAGACCTCTGAATAGCCCAGGTACCAAGAAACCCTGAAAGCCTATTCCTTTTCCCAGGGTTTCCCTGGGGCAGATCTGAGCCTGGAAAGTCCTCCTGAACTAGTTTCAGATCTGGATCTTCACAACACAGAAAGTCCAGTAATGGTTAAGTTCTGGGACTACATGTGAATGCCAGAATGTGCCACTTTGTTCTACTGACTCAGTGAGTGTACACTGGATTAACTTCAAACAGTTATAGTGCTTTGGAGAATACCAGTATTCTGCAACCTCTTTTTCAACATCCTTTAGTATTCTCTCAGCCCATGATGTAACAGATGCTAAAAACTTCAAGCCAGCTCCCTTGAACTGAACTTCACAATGAACTTGGTTAACTATGTGCCATAGTTCAGATGATGATGCCTGTGACATAAAATACAATTACCTAATAAATGTCCAATATTTGGTGACTGTAGTCCTGAGCCATCAGTCCTCGGTTCACCTGAGCATGACCCAAATACCAAGTCGATGATTTACCTGAAGGCTAGGTGTGTTCACTCCTGGCAGGAAGTGTACGTACTAAAGTAATTGAAAGGAATTTTGGATGCTGGAGGATTGGTTAGGGTTACAGTTCTCTCTGTCTAGTTCTTGAGAGTTGACTGATAACCCACCCTCCCCCCCAAAAAAAACAAACAAAACCCTTTTCCAAAGTTTATGTCCCTCAACACTCATTTTATAAAGAAGTTTCTATATCCAAATATATTTAAGAAATAAGCCATACATTAGTCCTTCTTGGCTGGTTTATGATCAATGTTTTTGATTTCTCAGAACTCATAAGACAACAAAACAAGATTTAAGCCAGAGTTTCCCAGACATATGGGCTCTTTCCTAAAATGCCTATATCCTGTAGAAATAGTCTCTGGAAAACATCAGTTCTAAAATGTGTACAGTATGAACATTAGCTCCAGTCAGGCCCATACTCGAATATCAAATGGCACGGGGGATTCAGTTCATAAGCCCTTGTATACATCTTGTGAGAGAAGGGCTTACCAAATATGCTAAATCTAAATGATATAATATCCACTGTAGCTACTCAGTGAGTGACAAGAAAATTATGTCCACCAATTGCCTCCACTTGGTTTCTGTATTCAAAACTGGATAAAGCACTAATCCAAATTGTATCTTTCCCTCTTCTAAGAAACAAGCAAGAAGGCTACTATACACAGCTTCACAATCACCACAGAAATAATGCTACAAGAAATAAACCACTGCTGTTTATAAGAGCTGTTGGCAAGAACATTTTCCTTTTGCTTTAAGCATTTCATTCTCAGCATAGTTTTATTAAAGTGAAAGTAAAGTTGCTCAGTCATGTCTGACTCTTTGCGACCCCATAGACTGTAGCCTACCAAGCTCCTCTGTCCTTGGGATTTTCCAGGCAATAATAACGGAGTGGATTGCCATTTCCTTCTCCAAGGGATCTTCCCAACCCAGGGCTCGAACCTGGGTCTCTTACATTGTAGACAGACACTTTACCATCTGAACCACCAGGGAAATCCAAAGAATAATGAAGTGGGTTGCCATTCCCTTCTCTTAGGAGAGCTTCCTGACCCAGGAATTGGACCCAGGTCTCCCACACTGTAGGCAGACGCTTTACCGTCTGAGCCACCAGGGAAGTCAATTTTATTAAACATGATATAAAACAGCAAGAAGAAAGTAAATTTTCCTCAGGTTGCTGGGTAAGCTGTATTTTTCTCCCAGTTACCTGTCAAAACAATCCCAAGACAATATGGTTTAATCCAGTCTTCTTATCCACCACTGAATTATTCTGTTTCTCTTTTCTACAAGTTGACACCACTTCTTCAGTAGCCATGTGAAAAACAAAGTTGTCCTAAGTTTTATTAAGGAACATAGCTACACAGAATGCTAAAGAGAAGTAATTTAAAGCAAGTAGATATTCTAATTTCGCAGATATGTCTATATATTATCTCTGCAAAGCAAACATAATGGTGACTGAGGAGGTGACACAGGATTTGAGATCTACACGATGAAGAGAAGACAGCTATGTAAATATCCAGAAGCATGTTTCAAGCAGAAGGAAGCCAGGTGCAAATGTCCTAGGCTAGGAACAAATAGGACCTGATCTAAGTTCACAAAGAAGCCCAAGTAAAAGCTTAAAGAGGCTTAGATGATAAGGGAAAGGAGGAAGAACTTAAGTCAGAGAAGAATCTAAACTCAATCATCGAAAGCAATGCTGACCTCCTTGGAAATCAATAGCAAAGTTATGCTTCATTGCTGTCAAGTGCAATGTCACGTATGCACTCACTATCACAGCTGGGCTGTGGGGGTGTGTACATACACTTTAAAAGGTCACAAGCTTGATCTCTATAGGAAGAAGTTGAAATCATTAAAAAGGAACTGCTTGGCCGCCCTCTAGTATCTATGGTCACTTCGCATGGATCGCCCGCTCTGTTTGCTCCAAGTTCACATATAGAGAAGGCCTCCCTGACCAACCTACCTACCAGTAGCACCTACTACATTTTTCTCTATTCCCTTACCCCGTCTTAGTCTCATTTTGCTTTTGTCTTTAGCACTCGTCATCTTATCACCTGCTGTTCATTTGTTTTTCTGTAATGAAAATAAGATGTAAAATGTAAATTCCATGAAATCAAGAACATTTTTTGTTCCCAGTTGGAATTCTCAGTTTTAAACACTACTTGCCATATAGTACATTCAGTAGACTTTTTTGTGTGTAAAATTGCAAAATTAAGATTATTAGAGTACCTACCTCATAAAATAGTTTTGAGTATTTAAGGGAAATTAAGGGGCTTTCATGGTGGCTCAGTGGTAAAGAATCCACCTGCCAATGCAGGAGATGTAGGCTTAATATCTGGGCCAGGAAGATCCCCTGGAGAAGGAAATGGCAACCCAACCCAGTATTCTTGCCAGGAGAACTCCATGGACAAAGGAGCCTGTGGGCTGCAGTCCATGGGATAGTAAAAGAGTCAGACATGATTTAGAGACTAAACAGCAACAACAAGAAATGCCAACTAAGACACATCACAGATATCCTAGAAGGAGTAAATTTTAAGTCTTTTGTTATTTTCATTATAAAGCAATTTTATGCACTGAATAAAATAGCTAATAACTTACAATGTGCCAGATTAAATCTTTTAGATACATTCTTTTAAAATTACTAGAGCTAATCAATGAATATATTAAAGTTCCAGGATATAAAATCAACACACAGAAATCCCTTGCTTTCCTATACACTAATAATGAGAAAATAGAAAGAGAAATTAAGGAAACAATTCCATTCTCTATTGTAATGAAAAGAATAAAATACTTAGGAACATATCTACCTAAAGAAACTAAAGACCTATATATAAAAAACTATAAAACACTGGTGAAAGAAATCAAAGAGGACTCTAACACATGGAGAAATATACCATGTTTGTGGATCAGAAGAATCAATATAGTAAAAATGAGTATAATACCCAAAGCAATCTATAGATTCAATGCAATCCCTATCAAGCTACCAACAGTATTTTTCACACAGCTAGAACAAATAATTTCACAATTTGTATGGAAATATAAAAAACCTTGAATAGCCAAAGAGATCTTGGGAAAGAAGAATGGAACTGGAGGAATCAACCTGCCTGACTTCAGGCTCTACTGCAAAGCCACAGTCATCAAGACAGTATGGTACTGGCACAAAGACAGAAATATAGATCAATGGAACAAAATAGAAAGCCCAGAGATAAATCCACCCACCTATGATTATAGAGTGGAAGTGAGAAATAGATTTAAGGGCCTAGATCTGATAGAGAGAGTGCCTGATGAACTATGGAATGAGGTTTGTGACATTGTACAGGAGACAGGGATCAAGACCATCCCCATGGAAAAGAAATGCAAAAAAGCAAAATGGCTGTCTGGGGAAGCCTTACTAACAGCTGAGAAAAGAAGAGAAGTGAAAAGCAAAGGAGAAAAGGAAAAATATAAGCATCTGAATGCAGAGTTCCAGAGAATAGCAAGAAGAGATACGAAAGCCTTCTTCAGCGATCAATGCAAAGAAATAGAGGAAAAGAACAGAATGGGAAGGACTAGAGATCTCTTCAAGAAAATTAGAGATACAAAGGGAACATTTTATGCAAAGATGGGCTTGATAAAGGACAGAAATGGTATGGACCTAACAGAAGCAGAAAATATTAAACAGAGGTGGCAAGAATACACAAAAGAACGGTACAAAAAAGATATTCATGACCCGGATAATCACGATGGTGTGATCACTCATCTAGAGCCAGACATCCTGGAATGTGAAGTCAAGTGGGCCTTAGAAAGCATCACTATGAACAAAGCTGGTGGAGGTGATGGAATTCCAGTTGAGCTATTTCAAATCCTAAAAGATGATGCTGTGAAAGTACTGCACTCAATATGCCAGCAAATTTGGAAAACTCAGCAGTGGCCCCAGGACTGGAAAAGGTCAGTTTTCATTCCAATCGCAAAGAAAGGCAATGCCAAACAATGCTCAAACTACAGCACAATTTCACTCATCTCACATGCTAGTAAAGTAATACTCAAAATTCTCCAAGCCAGGCTTCAGCAGTCATGAACAGTGAACTTCCTGATGTTCAAGCTGGCTTTAGAAAGGCAGAGGAACCAGAGATCAAATTGCCAACATTCGCTGAATCATGGAAAAAGCAAGGGAGTTCCAGAAAAACATCTATTTCTGCTTTATTGACTATGCCAAAGCCTTTGACTGTGTGCATCACAATAAACTGTGGAAAATTCTGAAAGAGATGGGCATACCAGACCACCTGACCTGCCTCTTGAGAAATCTGTATGCAGGTCAGGAAGAAACAGTTAGAACTAGACATGGAACAACAGACTGGTTCCAAATAGGAAAAGAGTACGTCAAGGCTGTATATCATCACCCTGCTTATGTAACTTATGTGCAGAGTACATCATGAGAAATGCTGGACTTGGAGAAACACAAGCTGGAATCAAGATTGCCGGGAGAAATATCAATGACCACGGATATGCAGATGACACCACCCTTATGGCAGAAAGTGAAGAGGAACTAAAAAGCCTCTTGATGAAAGTGAAAGAGGAGAGTGAAAAAGTTGGCTTAAAGCTCAACATTCAGAAAACGAAGATCATGGCATCTGGTCCTATCACTTCATGGGAAATATATGGGGAAACAGTGTCAGACTTTATTTTTGGGGGCTCCAAAATCACTGCAGATGGTGACTGCAGCCATGAAATTAAAAGACGCTTACTCCTTGGAAGAAAAGTTATGACTGACATAGATAGCATATTCAAAAGCAGAGACATTATTTTGCCAACTAAGGTCCATCTAGTCAAGGCTATGGTTTTTTCTGTGGTCATGTATGGATGTGAGAGTTGGACTGCGAAGAAGGCTGAGTGCCGAAGAATTGATGCTTTTGAACTGTGGTGTTGGAGAAGACTCTTGAGAGTCCCTTGGACTGCAAGGAGATCCAACCAGTCCATTCTGAAGGAGATCAGCCCTGGGATTTCTTTGGAAGGAATGATGCTAAAGCTGAAACTCCAGTACTTTGGCCACCTCATGCAAAGAGTTGACTCATTGGAAAAGACTTTGATGTTGGGAGGGATTGGGGGCAGGCAAAGAACGGGACAACAGAAGATGAGATGGCTAGATGGAATCACTGACTCGATGGACGTGAATCTGAGTGAACTCTGGGAGTTGGTGATGGACAGGGAGGCCTGGCATGCTGTGATTCTTGGGGTTGCAAAGAGTTGGACACTACTGAGTATTGAACTGAATTGATGGACACCTTATCTTTGTCAAAGGAGGCAAGAATATACAATGGAGAAAAGACAATCCCTTTAACAAGTAGTGCTGGGAAAACTGGTCAACCACTTGTAAAAGAATGAAACTAGAACACTTTCTAACCCCATACACAAAAATAAACTCAAAATGGATAGAAGATCTAAATGTAAGATCAGAAACTATAAAACTCGTAGAGGAGAACATAGGCAAAACACTCTTCGACATAAATCATAGCAGGATCCTCTATGACCCACCTCCCAGAATATTGGAAATAAAGGCAAAAATAAACAAATGGCACCTAATTAAAATTAAAAGATTCTGCACAACAAAGGAAAATATAAGCAAGGTGAAAAGACAGCCTTCAGAATGGGAGAAAATAAAAGCAAATGAAGCAACTGACAAACAACTATTCTCAAAAATATACAAGCAACTCCTGCAGCTCAATTCCAGAGAAATAAATGACCCAATCAGAAAATGGGCCAAAGAACTAAATAGACATTTCTCCAAAGAAGACATACAGATGGCTAACAAACACTTGAAAAGATGCTCAGCATCATTCATTATCAGAGAAATGCAAATCAAGACCACAATGATGTAGCATGTCACGCCAGTCAAAATGGCTGCGATCCAAAAGTCTACAAGCAATAAATGCTGGAGAGGGTGTGGAGAAAAGGGAACCCTCTTACACTGTTGGTGGGAATGCAAACTAATACAGCCACTATGGAGAACAGTGTGGAGATTCCTTTAAAAACTGGAAATAGAACTGCCTTATGACCCAGCAATCCCACTGCTGGGCATACACACTGAGGAAACCAGAAATGAAAGAGACACATGTAGCCCAATGTTCATCGCAGCACTGTTTATAACAGCCAGGACATGGAAGCAACCTAGATGTCCATCAGCAGACGAATGGATAAGAAAGCTGTGGTACATATACACAATGGAGTATTCTCAGCCATTAAAAAGAATACATTTGAATCAGTTCTAATGAGGTGGATGAAACTGGAGCCGACTATACAGACTGAAGTAAGCTAGAAAGAAAAACACCAATACAGTATACTAATGCATATATATGGAATTTAGAAAGATGGTAATGATAACCCTGTGTGCGAGATACCAAAAGAGACACAGATGTATAGAACAGTCTTTTGGGCTCTGTGGGAGAGGGAGAGGGTAGGATGATTTGGGAAAATAGCATTGAAACATGTATAATATCATGTAAGAAATGAATCACCAGTCCAGGTTTGATGCAGGATACAGGATGCTTGGGGCTGGTGCACTGGGATGACCCAGAGGGATGGAACAGGGAGGGAAGTGGGAGGGGGGTTCAGGATGGGGAACACGTGTACACCTGTGGTGGATTTATGCTGATGTATGGCAAAACCAATATAATATTATAAAGTAATTAGCCTCCAATTAAAATAAATAAATTTAAATTAAAAATAAAATAAAATCTTTTAGATACATTAGCTTCATCCTTTCAACACCATGATGAGCTCAGTACTGTTATACCCATTTTATAAATGGGAAAATTGAGGAAAATAGGGGTTAAGTAACTTATCCAAAATAACTGAGCTAGTAATTGGCAGAAACCGAATTTTACATTAGTTCATTGGGTTTACAAATGCTCACAATCATTGCTTCGCTGCCTCTCATGAAACACGTAGCTGAAACAGTTTTTAACTAATCTTAGGACAAGTATACGAGAGAACCATTCATTAACACTGATTTAAGGGAAAGTGAGTGGAATTCATTCTGTCCACCAAGGTCATCCACAATTGATCCAAACCTCAGTTCATCCCTATACCATGAAACCGGCTCTGTCTTCTAAACTTCCCTATTTTTAGGGCACTATCACCTCTAAGCCAACTATGTTCAGTCTTGTAGAGCATTGTTGGATTTTATTCTATCCATTTGTTAATCCATACTCAATCACTTCTATATTTTAAATATTTTACCCCTGAAATATATCAGCCTTACACAGAGCCTCTTCAGTGTTCCCTTTTGTCTGTCGCCCTTGCCTTCTGCATATCTCTAGTTCTTAACACCTGGGAACACTCTTATCTGCATGCCAAGTTGCTTCCCAGTCATGTCCAACTCTTTGTGACTCAATGGACTGTAGCCCAGCAGGTTTCTCTGTCCATGGGATTCTCCAGGCAAGAATACTGGAGTGGGTTGCCATGCCCTCCTCCAGGGGATCTTCCCAACCCAGGGATCGAACCCACATCTTGTACATCTCCTATATTGGCAGACAGCTTCTTTACCAGTACAGTTCCATTTCCTTATACTCTCCTTGTGCAGGTTCTTGCTCCCCTTCATCTAGCTATTGTAATGGCTTCCCTAACAAAAACCCTACCTCCCATCACTTCCCAAAAAAATTCAAACTAAAAAACAATGCAAAATTTGGCATAATGTGGTAAGTAGAAATCAAAACTGAATTATTTCCAAAGTAAAATCACTACTGAGGGGTTAATGAAATGATACTGATGGAATAGACATAAATTTGAGCAAACTCCAGGAGATAGTTGAGGACAGAGGAGCCTGAAGTGCTATCGTCCATGGGGATCACAATGAGTTGGACACAACTTACCACCTGAAAAACAACAATGAAACAATAGGGATGAACACGCATAGCCACGGCTAGTGGGATTCTAGGAATCAGACTGTCTTATACAAATCCACAAACAATTCTGGTATCTGTTTGGAGTCACCTAATGGTGGGTACAATCCCAGGGTTAAATAGGCTGTATGGTAGGCAGAAAGAGCATCCTCCAAAAATGTCAATGTCAAAATGCCTAGAAACTCTAGCTTACATCACAAAGGGGAATTAAGGTTGCAGGTAAGATAAAGGTTGCCAATCAGCTGTTCTTAAAACAGAAAAATACAGAAAGTATTATCTGAGTAGGGCCAATGCAATCACAAGAGAGAAACAGAAGAGAATCAGTCAGAGGAAGACGTGCTAAGGAGAAAAGGCACAGAGAGGTACAAAGTCGCCAGTTTTGAAAATGGAGGAAGGGGCTCTTGAGCCCAGAAGCATAGGTGTCTAGAGGCTGGAGCAGGCAAGGAAATGGATTCTCTCCTAGAGCCTTCAAAGCAAAAAGAATTCTTAAAGAGGTGGGAATACCAGACCACCTGACCTGCCTCCTGAGAAATCTGTAGGAAGGTCAAGAAGTGACAGTTAGAACTGGACCCGGAACAATGACTGGTTCCGAATCAGGAAAGGAGTATGTCAAGACTGTATATTGTCACCCTGCTTATTTAACTTATATGCAGAGTACATCGTATGAAATGTCACAATAGATGAAGCACAAGCTGGAATCAAGATTGCCTGGAGAAATATCAATAACTTCAGATATGCAGATGACACCACTCTTATGGCAGAAAGTGAAGAACTAAAGAGCCTCTTGATGAAAGTGAAAGAGGAGAGTGAAAAAGTTGGCTTAAATCTCAACATTCAGAAAACTAAGATCATGACATCTGGTCCCATCATTTCATGGCAGATAGATGAGGAAACAATGGAAACAGTGAGAGACTTTATTTTGGGGGGGGGGGGAGTGCTCCAAAATCATTTGTAGATGGTGACTGCAGCCAAGAAATTAAAAGATGCTTGCTCCTTGGAAGAAAAGCTATGACCAACCTAGATTACATATTAAAAAGCAGAAACATTACTTTCCTAACAAAGGTTCATCTAGCCAAACCTATGGTTTTTCTAGTAGTCATGTATGGGTGTGAGAATTGAACCATAAAGAAAGCTGAGCACCAAAGAATTGATGCTTTTGAAGTGTTGGAGAAGACTCTTGAGAGTCCCTTGGACTGCAAGGAGATCCAACCAGCCCATCCTAAAGGAAATCAACCCTAAATATTCACTGGAAGGACTGATGCTGAAGCTGAAACTACAATACTTTGGCCACTTGATGTGAAGAACTGACTCATTTGAAAAGACGCTGATACTGGGAAAGACTGAACGCAGGAGGAGAAGGGGACGATAGAGGGTGAGATGGTTGGATGACATCACTGACTCGAAGGACATGAGTTTGACCAAGCTCTAGGAGTCAGTGATGGACAGGGAAGCCTGGAATGCTGCAGTCCATGGGGTCGCAAAGAGTCAGACACAACTGAGCAACTGAACTGAACTAGAGCCTCCAGAAGAACAGAGCCCTGCTGACACCTTGATTTTAGCCCCGTGAGGTCTGTGTCAGACTACCCAACCAAAATATTAGGTAGTAAGTGTAAGCCATTAAATGTGTGGTAATTTATTACGGTAGCGACAGAAATAGAGCACTGTAGGTTTCCAGGCCCTGTGACTTCCCAAAGGAAAGAGTCAATGAGTGAAAGCATCTCACTTTTGATAGATTACAGTTTTGTTGACCAGATCCAGGGGGAGTTGTCCAGGAGGTAACTGGGATACATGTTAGCTCTATTCCCTGATTCCTAGGAGTTTGGTTTTTACCTTCTCTACCATTTTCCTCTGGCCAGAAAGTAATTTAGCCTACCACCTGAGAGAAGGGCTGCAGCAAGTTATATGGGATCCTGACCACAAGGCATATAAGTTGTGTTTCATACTATGAACTGTCAGTAGATTTTTACCATGAGAAAAGCTGCTAACATTCATTGAGTTTTAACCATGTTTTGTTGTGGTTCAGTCACTCAGTTATGTCAGACTCCTCGCAACCCCGTGGACTGCGGCATGCCAAGCCTCCCTTGCCCTTCACTATCTCCCAGAGTTTGCTCAAACTCATGTCCATTGAGTCGGTGATGCCATCCAACTGTCTCCTTCTCTGTTGCCCCCTTCTCTTCCTGCCTTCGATCTTCCCCAGCATCAGGATCTTTTCCAATGATTTGGCTCTTTGCATTAGGTGGACAAAGTATTGTAGCTTCAGCTTCAGCATCAGCATCAGTCCTTCCAATGAATATTCAGGGTTGATTTCCTTTAGGATTGACTGGCTTGATCCCCTTGCAGTCCATATTAGGCAGGAGATGTGCTATATATTTTTACATAAATTAACATAGTTCATAGAACAGCCTTAATAACAAGGTACTATTTCACTTAGATCCTAAGATTACTCTTCCTTGAATACAACTCCAAGTTGTTCGTGCCTGTACATGAATGTATTTCAGTAAATACCCCATTACCTTAAAAAAATCAGTAAAACTTTGGTGATCACCTTTTCTAGTATTTAAGTCCCTCACTTCAGTTTTATTGGATTATTCATTCTCCAGATATGCTTGATTTTCTAAACTTCAGATTATTTTTCATGTTGTTCTCTCTACTTAAAATTCCTCTCCCAATTCATTTATCCCTATTAACATCCTGCCCATCATTCATGGTCCACTTCAAGTGATAGTTCTTTCCACAAGTCTTTCTAAAGGCTCTCTTCCATTCCAGGAGTTCATATGCTTTGTTTCAATGTCTTCTATGGCAACGATCACCATTGCTGCTACTGGAATTGTGGTCTTATTCTTATCTATCAGACCTCAGTTCTTAAGTATTGGTGGTGGCTTTCAAATTTCTTATATGGTGCTTTATCATGTTATTTATTCTTATGCTGTTTTAAAAACCAAGACCTGTAATGCATTCTAAGTTTCCAAGTCAGGATACCAAAGACAACACTGTCACTCATGCCAAAGGTGGGAAAAGGAAACTTGCTCCTTTATCTTCACCTCTGCAAAAGCCTTTGTAGATGACAAGGTGCTCAATTCGTGAAGTGAAGGAGAGGTGAAATGAGGTGCATGGAGGAAGAATGCCTCCTTTGGGACTTTGGTGAATGTAGCATCTCTATGGGCTACCACCCATGTTGAACCCAAAGATAACACATTTGAGTGAGTCTATGAGGCCATCCTCTACTACAATTGTAGTATCTGGGCAGCTGACCCATTGCTATGCTATCTTCTACTATTTGTGAATTTTCAACATCTGAATTGTTCCATTGATGGCAGCATAAGAGTTACAGTTAATTTCTTCTAGGTTAGTCAGAAGTCATGTAGAACTCTAGGTTCAGTGTTAAAAAGAATTTAATTTCTGCCAATTGACTTAAACTCAAAACCACATACCTGCCAGCAAATATCAGTATGAAACCAGATCAATGGGTTGGATAATAATGATTCAACATGTCAGTGGAAATGAGCCCCCCCCCAAGAAAACTGGGGATAAAATGAAACAAAAGTACTAATTTGATTACCACTTCTCCATTGACAGTGTTTTTAGTGACATCTCAGTTTCTTGTGATTTTTTTTCCTTTAATTTTGATAAACAGGGCAACTTCCTAAATTACCCAACAATGTTTAATTTCTCAATTAAAACCGCTACTGTGAATATCTAGCCCAACTAGTCCAAATGAATAGTACAAACCTTATCCTTTAAGTCTAAAAGAGTAAAATAAAAGCATGAGTATACTGACCTTTTCTGACATAGATGAGTCTGTCAGTGCAGAATGGAAATAAAAATGTCAAAGGAATAAAAGTGCAAAAATGTAAATGCCCAACAGCTCTGGAAGCCCATGATTTTCCAAAACATAACAGGAAAATAGCAACTTAAGACAGTTCTTAGCATCCTGCTTGGTTTTTTTTTGTTTTTTTTTTTTATTCAATTCAGTATTATTTAGGCTCTAACCATAGCTACTGCTATACAGCTTTTCTAGAGGATCAATATGGTTTTAGAGAAAGATTATAACAATAGTTAAAACAGTCAAAATACCTAAAGTTTGTATCACCACAGTGAGTATCATGTCATCTATCCCCACTAGAGTAAATGTTCCACAAGGGCAAGGTCATGTCTATTTTGCTCTTTATTGTATATTTAGTACTGAACCCAATGCCTGGCACAGAGTAAGTCCTCAAGACATGTCTGTCCCATGTATGAACAAGTATTGTCAGCTGTGTTGAGAAAGGTGAGAGATGCATGAAGCAAGAAAGATTTCCCAAAAGCAAACCAAATGTTTCAGAATCCCAGAATGAGGCACAAGTTACCAGAATGTTTTGCAATACAGATAGAAAAGGGGCGTGCTACTGCAAAAAGCAATTCTGTTAAGGACATTTGTAAACATTGAGTGCTGAGGAATCAGGATGTGAAAATGATTTTCCAGTGTCACCAGGATTATGCCAATATTTACCAGAGCTGCCTCAAAGTCCAGACTGTCCTCTTCCTAGCCACATGACACATGAAAGAACGGAGTATGTCATTTGAAATTCATTTGATATAGGGTTTAATCATATGAATCAAAGTGAGCTCAACTGCTGTGAAAACATTATGCAGTATTCCATGGAATAAGGAATCAATTCATAATAAATTGCACTTCAAATTAACTTCACTATTTGTTACTTTTTAGAAGATGAAAAATTGATTAGCATACTCACTTAGCCAGTTAAGCTCCAGATCTTCTCTTCGAATAAATGAATTTTTTTTTTTTGGTCAGAAATATTTAAAGTAATCCACCTAAAAGATACACCGTGTAACAGCTTCCTCTACGGGTTACTTTTGTAAGAGCAGTTTTATCTTATATTTTAAATTTCTTCAGTGCCTCTTTTGGGCTTTTTCCCTTGCTTCTGTCTTGCCCAAGGCTGAATATTCCAAGCAAACATGGTTCCAAAACCATTTTAAGTCTTGTGTAGTTGATCTAGCTTCTCAGTTTTCTGTCATTCTAACTAATAATAGTTATCATTCTAACTAAAAATACACATGGATTCCAATGTACTTCTGTACAGACACAGTTGACTTAATTAAAGCTGTTTAAACTACTGTTTAAACAGTAGTGTCAGCTTGCACTAAATTCACATGCGCTCACCCTCTCAACACACTGAGTGAAACTCTGCTCCCTTAGTGAAGTGAGAAACCAGGAAAGCTAGAAATAAAATAGTTCCTTAAACGTTCAGAGGCGTCCCCACTTAATGCAGGCTCTCATTTTGCATTTTATTGACTGGTCACAATAAAACAAAAGTGACCTCTGAAGTTTTATAGGGAGAGTTTATTAAACAAAGTTAGCCTGTTTGCATTGAGAATAAATGAGTTCTTATTCCAACTATGTTTTGGTGTAGCTTGAAACGATAAGCTTTGGAAAAAAGATTCTATATAATTTCTTACTCTTACTATTTCAAGAAGGGGTGACTTTGTAACTTTTAGAAGTGACCTGGAAGATCATGAGGATACAATTGTGTACTAAATCCAGGAATCTATAATGTATGTATGCACGCATACTTAGTCACTTGGTTGTGTCCGACTCTTTGTGACCCCCATGAACTGTAGCCCACCTGGCTCCTCTATCCATGGGATTTTTCAGGCAAGAATACTGGAGTGGGTTGCCATTTCCTCCTCCAGGGGATCTTCCCAACCCAGGGATTGAACCTGAGTCTCCTGTGTTTCCTGCATTGCAGATGGATTATTTACCCACAAAGTTATCGGGGAAGCCCCCAATATACTGTTATTTAAACTCCATTTCAATATTTCTAGGACAAAACAAACTCGCTTCAAAGAGCTGTTCATCATTTCTGTTATTAATTAGCCACAGCTATAAAATGCTCTTACACTGAACTAAAGTCTACTGTCAGCCATTTCTCTCAGCTCTACCCAGGAATAACAGTTGTTGTTGACATCCTCATACTACCTCTTCTGTCCTTATAGGAGGACAGCTGTATCCTAAAATCTTTCCCTCTGTGCCCTAATCTTCAGCCCCACCAGATACCATTAATGATTAACAGAAAATTCCTGCTTTATTTTGACCTTTTGAAACCTTGTAAATGAGTTACTAAATTACAGGAAATGTACTAGATGTGAAGGTTTTCAGATAGTCAATAGAGTAGAAAAAGCTACTGTCAATCCTAGTGTTTTATCCTAGTTTCCAAGATAATGTGATATTTGATTATGCAGGGTTTTATCCACTTTGTGATTTTGATGGTATTTGAGTTAATCCCTTATTACAAAATGACACTTAAGAAAGCATTTGTCCCTCAATTCTGACTTCTCACCTTAGATATATACTTTAAACAGTTCACCTGAAAGACTTAGGGTGCAACATCTTCCTCTATGAGCAGTTTTCACGGAAATCAGGCATTTTCACCAGTAATTCAAACAAACCCTGAAGAGAAAAAGGGAAAAAAACAATCTTCCCCGGTCAGTATCCAACCACTACCACCTCCACTCCAAATCATGAAACAAGAATTTCTACATATAAGCAATATATGATATAAAATAGATAACTAATAAGAACTTACTGTATAGCACAGAGAACTGAATACTCTGTAATGGCTTATATGGGAAAATGATCTAAAAATAGAGTAAATATATGTATAACTGATTTACTTTGCTGTACACCTGAAACTAACACATCATTGTAAATCAACTATATCCCAATTTAAAAATAAGAATTTCTACCCTGTGTTATATATATTTATTCTTCCATGGAGTTGAGGCAAGGACATCTAGGTGGTAAAAGGCACACCAGTAGTTGCCATCATATCACCCAAGATGGATTTTCCAATATTTAAATCCAGGAGGATGAGTTATTAAACATCAGAACAGTTTAGAATAGGAACTGGGCCATTTATGAACTTATTTTTTTTAATATACTTATTTTTCAAAATATTGGGAAATTTCCTAGACTTACTTGAATGAATGGTGAATCAGGGACAAATATCGACTGCCTTCCCTGTGTTCTCCTACTGTATATGTAATAGGTATGTTGAAAACATGGGTCTCACCGTCAACAAAGTACTCATTCCCTGTGGGAACTATCTCTTCCCAACCACTTGGAGGGACTTGAAAGTAGGACTTTTATTTTTCTGATCACACAAATTAGGTCTTATGGTCCTTTTGAACCTCAAAATAGCCACCTTATAACAGTCATGGAAATTTCTCGTTAGTTTAATCATCAGAAATTTGTAAATTGAAATGTGTTCCTTTTTATGGATGAGTAGTATTCCACTGTATATATGTACCACAGCTTTATTCATTCATCTGTCAAGGAGTAGGAAAGGGTAAAAGATGGGAGGGAGGTTCAAGAGGGAGAGGACATATGTATACCTATGGCTAATTCATGTTGACATATGGCAGAAACCAAACCAATATTGTAAAGCACTTATCCTTCAATTAAAAATAATATTTTTTAAAATTGTAAATTCATTTAAAGTGGGACGTTTGATTCCCCCAGGTGATTTGTATTTCAATCTTGTTGCCTTTAGTGGCAAAGGGGATGATATACACTCCTCTGCCTGTTCTCTTCTCCTTCATCCTACTCTCTAGGCTGCTTTTAGTTCCTCCAGGGTTAACACAAGGGAAAAAAGAAGCCAGCAGAAAAGGTAAGCAGCAGCAAATCTCATTCAGTGGGACTGGTGAGGTAGTATTCCTTTCTCTGGTTACAGATGTTCAGTTAACACATTCTTTTTGTGGGTTCTTTGGAGATCTCTCTCCCCATCATCCCTGGTGATCACTCACATCATCTGGCAACTTAAGATTGGCCCTTTGATTTTCAAATTGTCTGCATCTGCACAAAGGCATCCTACTGTTGGTAGCCTCCTACCTTCTAGATAAATGTCTCCCCTTTGTATATGCACATTTAATGGACCATTCATTTAAAGAGGAAAGATTCAATTTTTCTATTTCTGATTGTTAGGTCGAGATTATGAGAAAGATAAAGTCTGCAAGGAACTTGCCAGCCTGGGAAAAGAAGACTTCACATCTTTGTAAGTATGATGTACTCATTCACTTCCTGGTTACCTGACCTTGAGTGAAGCTCAGTGTGAGCTAACTTCAATTCAGCTTCAGTGGCTAAACTGAGCTCCATTAAGATTAAGAGGATAGAGTCCCAGGGTCAAAGTGGGCAGAGACGTTAGGCATATGGAGGCCATCCAAAGATTCAAGCTGAACTACCACTACCATGGTCTGAGAATTTGTTGTAAGTTTACCAATGAGTTGAGAGCAAGCACAGTTTTCTAAGGTGAATTAAAAGGCAGCAGTACATGCTAGGACTATGGCAAACAGCATAACAAGGCCAAGAACAGGTTCATTCAGAGAAGCTTGAGAGAGGAAAGAACATGAGGCTGGTTTGATGGAACCCCTCAACTCCATCTTCTACTGCTTTACAAGATGAGGTTTTGTTCTAAGTGAACCTATTTTCAAAGTCAATGTCCTATTTTTATTGGTCAAGAACATGTGTGCAAAATTCCACTAAAAAAAAAACAATGGAAGAGAATTCATATTAAAATATGCACAAACATGAAGACTTTTAAAAATTCTGAGTATGTTCACTTTTCTCCTCAGGTCAATGGTTCTATACAGCAGAAAATTTCCCAGCGGCACCTTTGAACAGATCAGCCATCTTGTGAACGAAGTTGTCTCCTTAACAATAACCTGCTGTGCTGAAGGGGCTGATCCTGACTGCTATGACAACAGGGTAGGGATATGTGGTTGGTCTCGTCTGTTGTAGCCCATAGAACAGAGTCGAGATAGGCCTTAACATCATATCTTGGGGAAATCTCAGACACCAACCCACCTACTCCAAGTTTAGGGGAAATACGAAACCTATTATCTCAGAACTAAAATTTATTCTAGTATAGCGAATCAGTTTTGCCCGTTGGTCCTACAAGTTTCAAAGAGAAAACTGGGGTGTAGTTCATGAACCTCCTGAAATAATTCTAATATTCTGTATCTCTTAGAAGCCTACCAATACACATACCTGTATCATGCCAAGACTGGTACCAACTGCCCTGGAAAAACTTAGCATTGGTTTCAAACTATTTTGGGGTTCAAAAATTGCCCTGTATAAACACACACACTAAGTTCTGCATTTTCTCCATTAGAGTATATCTGCAGAAATTTAAAATGCTGAAATGACAGTTTTCAAAATATAGACAATAGCTAAAAAAGATGAGACTACATGTGTTTCTAGCAATTTACTGATACTGTCATCAGGCCAAATAAAAATGGCATCTAACTACATCTTGATAAATGCCTCTATAGGCAAATATCTCCCTGATCAAAGCTGCAGCAGTTAGCCAACAGAAACAATGTTCCAAAGATCTGATTAGAATATATTCTACACAGTGACTGTTACCCATTAATTGCTTTATCTGGCCTTTATCTACTTTCTAAGAATTTTAACATTTTCTCCCATAAACCACAAAAGCACAGTATTTCAACCCTACTTTCTGCACTATGTTAAAATAAACAAGCAAGATACCAATTGTAATCAAAACAGAGCACATTTTTATTTTCATTTTATTTTATATTTTTGCTAACCCATCCATTGACCAAAGATGGGCTCCAAGATTGTTAGAGACAGATCATAAGAACAGAAATGGCATTGATGTTTTCTGGATTACATCTTCCTTCTCCTGTTGTTCAAAGCAATTTTCTTCTATAAATATGTTACTTTCTTTGTAAACTTTTCTTATTTGGAAGAAAGTAATAAAGGAAAAATAGGGAAGTTGCCAGGCAAAGAAATGGTGAAAGTTTCACTGTTCTGGTTACAAAACTAGTATCACATTGGTTTCCTTCACTGACAGGAAAGATCTTTAGAAGTTTTGTCCTAAAGAGATAACTTATAAAGAAAGTGTAAAGATGTCAAAGTCTTTTTCCCATGTAAATCCTCAAATAATTTTTTCCGTGATGTCTATTTCTATTCCATGCATCAAATTATTCCAGATATCAAATTCTTCCCAGAAAGAACAGTTTGTTGCTCCAATTGTTTGGTGGTATTACCATGGGCTTAATCTGCCCACATGAATCAGTCTACCATTGTTGAGGCAGTAAATTAAGTTGTAGCACTGCTTCAACTATGATACACAGGAAAATAAAACTTTGGGGCTTTGGGAAAAAACAGAACCTCAGGCCTCATCTTTGACCTACTGAATCTGAATTTCTATGTTATGCAGCCCAGGCAGTTCCAGTTTTTATACAGTCTGTGATATGATGCAAAAGTAGGTTCAAGAACCACTGTGTTCAAGAACACAGATCAATGTTGAAGACCAAGGCAGTCAAGGATTAAGTCTGTTCAAGGAACAAAGAGAAGGGAGGAGGGCAGAGAGAGGTCACCATTCTCAGCATAGTATTTAGAACAGAATGCAGATGGCAGATCATATCAGAATCAATGGAGCTTTTTAAAAGGACCTTCCTCATCTTCAGAGATGTCAATATCCCCAAGGAGAAACACTAAACTGGAGAATCCAGCCTCTAAATGTTGTAGTCACACATCGCCCACTCGTTAAGGAAGGTTTTCTTTAGGTCCTACTCTGAGTCTTAACATAAGACTCTGTACTTGCCTGTAGCTAGAATTATGCAACTTGTCATAGACAACTTTGTTTCCAATGAGAGTTTTCAAATTTAGAGCTAAGACGCTATACCAGGTGGAGAACTACAAGCCTAGAAACTGTATGTATGTGAGTTTACTTGTTTTTCCTTTCTCATCCTAGACTTCAGCATTGTCTGACAAGTCCTGTGAAAGCAACTCTCCATTCCCAGTGCACCCTGGGACTCCTGAGTGCTGCACCCACGAGGGCCTTGAAAAGAAGCTCTGCATGGCTGCCCTGAAGCACCAGCCACAAGAATTTCCAACTTACGTAGAGCCAACAAATGACGAGATCTGTGAGGCATTCAGGAACGATCCCAAGGGATTTGCTGATCAGTAAGCAGCTTTCATCACATGTAAAACTTCAGGGTAAAAAATAACAAACATGTTTAAACTAACCCCCTACTCTGTACAGACACATTTTATACCATTACCACAACCCAGGCAATTTCCAATAACAGAAAATTGGCTGTTACCCAAGACAGCCCATCTTCGTCAGTGCTGATTATTATAAATGCCTTTTTCTCAGATGAAGATGAAAGCAACTTTCCCAAATCCCACCTTCTGTCATCCTAGTGCTAATATCTGAAGCAGAATCACCTGGAATGCCTCAATCCTTGTGACATTTTCAAATATTTAACAGAAGCTATTGTGATTACTCTTATGTTAGGGATCTTTACATACTCCATCCGATAGGATTTTATTGCTGTGCACAAGTATTTAACTACAGGTAGAACATAAGACTTCCCTGGTGGCTCAGAGGGTAAAGCGTCTGCCTGCAATACAGGAGACTCTGGGTTCAATCCCTGGGTTGGGAAGATCCCCTGGAGAAGGAAATGGCAACCCACTCCAGTACTCTTGACTGGAGAATCCCATGGATGGAGGAGCCTGGTGAGCTACAGTCCATGAGGTCACAAAGAGTCAGACACGGCTGAGCAACTTCACTTTCACTTTCATTTTCAGAGCATAAGAAATAAATAGCTTTTTCTCATTCCTACAGTACATCCCCAGAAACAGCTGTGAACAAGACACATATTGTACCCCATAAACAAACATATTGCATTTCTCTTCTCATTGTTTAATATTCTTGAGGAGATTATATGTTGATTCTTTAGACTTAGAAGACCATAAAAATGAAAAATTGAAAATATTTATTTGATAATAGAATATACACACACACACACAGAAGTCAAAAGAAATGTCATTAAAACTGGCTTTAGAAATAAGTCAAGGTAATAATTTTATAAAAATTGGTTGGTTCGCCCATGCCTGTAAATTTTCAGAGAGGATTTTGCCCAGGATTTCAGAGTCTCCTTAGACCCTTAGGGGCTTATATTCCTAAAAATGAATTTCAACAAATAAACAAGCCAACACATAACAATTGTCTAAACTAAACAGATAATGAAAAGTAATTGCATTACATTCATTTTAGTTTGTTTCATTAACGTTAATAAGCAGCCACCCCAGGCCATGCATATGGTAGACGCTAAATGAATAAAGGGACAAATGACCTCTCTCAAGTAATCTACATGGAAATTTAGGGAAGATTTTTTAAATGAAAACATTGATTAAAAGTGACTAGTATATAGTGCCGCAGGCACCTCCTTCCAGCTCTAGTTCTGCTGGAGAAGCAGCCCAGAGACTACACTGCCTTACAGCGAGCTTCTGAGCGGGTTGTCCGCCCCCCAGTCTTACTGCAGTGGCGCCGCCCGCGCGTTCCAAAGCAGAGCGCTGCAGCCACCACCCCAGCCTTGGTGTTTAGTGAACACAAGCCCCAGCGTGCCTGGAGTGTGCAACTTCTCGCCGAGCTGGCGAGTCCCGGGCATGAACAGCACTGACGGAGGGAGAGTGGCAGCCTCTGGGGTGGAGAAGAGCAGCAAGAAGACCAAGAAGAAACTTGCTGCTGGAGAGGAAGCCAAATTGTTGGCAGGTTTCACGGGTGTCATGAATAACATGCGGAAACAGAAACTACTGTGTGATGTGATCCTTAGGGTCCAGGAAAGAAGATACCTGCTCATCGTGTTGTCTTGCCGCATGCAGCCAGTCAATTTTTTAACCTAAAGTTCACAACTAACATGCTTGAATCAAAGTCCTTTGAAGTGGAACTCAAAGATGCTGAACCTGATATTATTGAAGAACTTGTGGAATTCGCTTATACCGCTAGAATTTCTGTGAATAGCAACAAGGTTCAGTCCTGGTTAGATGCAGCAAGCCAGCACCAGATTGAACCTGTGAAGAAAATGTGTGTTGATTTTTTGAAAGAACAAATTGATGCTTCAAACTGTCTTGGCAGAGTGTCTAGACTGTCTTGAATTGAAAGCAGCTGCAGATGACTTTATTCATCAGCATTTTACTGATGTTTCTAAAACTGATGAATTTCTACAACTTGATGTCAAGCAAGTTACACATCTCAACCAGGACCCTCTGTCAGAGCAGATGATCAGGTTTATATGCTGCAGTCAGGTGGTTGAAATATGATGAACCTAACCGCCAACCTTTTATGGCTGACATCCTTGTTAAAGTCAGGTTTCCTCTTATATCAAAGAATTTAAGTTAAACAGTACAAGCTGAACCACTTATTCAAGACAATCCCGAATGTCTTAAGATGGTGATAAGTAAATTGCCTTAATATCCATTTATAACCTAATCATGTAGCCAGTTTCTCATGGACTTAAAACCCTTCAGAATGGATCAGAATGGGCAGCCAGGGAGAAATACTCGAGACTTGGCCTTTCTGGATAGTTAATCTGTTGGTGTTCTCAACTGTCTATCCAGAAGGAATTTAGCCTTATCCCTTATTTTATAGGAACATATGTGATAGAAGGTAAATAATTAGACTTTGTCTCATTTCATGTACAGTAACTTTCAGTTTATGTGTTTTGTTTCTTTTTTAAAATTCAAGTAGTGTACTGTGACCACATTTTCTTTCTTGAAGAAAAAAAAATTGGTTTGTTGTACCTGGAGCACATTTTTTGCCACATTCTTTTTTCATTTACTTAATTTTTCTTGACTTGCAGACTTGAATTCCAACCAGTCTGTAAAATATCACTTAATAAAATCATACAATTGAAAAAAAGTGACTAGTATTATAACCTCTGCTCTATATCCCAGGTGCTTTTTAGATATTAAATCTATAAAGTAACATGCATCCTTTTTTTTCCATCAAAATACTTCTGAAAAAGTGAGTTGTTTCCCACAAATAGTTTCATTAATCCTACTATTTTTCCCCTACAGATTTATGTATGAATATTCCATTAATTATGGACAAGCTCCTCTGACACTTTTAGTTGGTTATACCAAGAGTTATCTCTCTATGGTAGGGTCCTGCTGTACTTCACCAAACCCAACAGCATGCTTTTTGAAAGAGGTAGGTGTCATTTTATCACATAGCTAATGTACTTTTTTCTTCTATTAATGCCATTCCTTTTAAATAATGTTAGAAAGATTCAGATTCTGGAATCTGAAAATATTTTTAAATGCCTCTTTTTTATTTTGTTAATTGGAAAAACACACATAAGCGACTCTGGGGGAAATGTTCCTTTGATCAGAATTCCATTTTCTAGTCATTAAAAGGAGTCAGAATGTCCCTTTTTTCTGCTATTTCTGCACACTGCTTTCAATGTATCCTGACTGTCTAATGAAATATTTCTCCTTTATTTTCTAGAGACTTCAGCTTAAACATTTATCACTTCTCACCATTATGTCAAACAGAATCTGCTCACAATACGCTGCTTATGGGAAGGAGAAGTCAAGGCTCAGGTAAAAATTAAGCACAATCAGTATGTGTAGCTATTTCTGTACTATCAATCCATATCAAGATTCTCTAATAAAATGTTTGCAATAGAAAATACAAATCATAGTGTTATCTTCCTACAATCCTCGAAAATAGTGCTCAGCTACTTTTTATTTTCTCTACACAGAACATGAACCAAAGGAACAAGACTATTATAAAACCTAATTTGCTTTTAATCGGCCTTTTTCATATACTCATCATAAGACTGGTAGACCACTAGAAATTATTTCCTCAATATTCATAATGCTGTATATTGCAAACACACAAGCAAAAACAATCATTTTCTTATTCACCACCCATTACTTGCTTCGCCCATTTTTTCCTTGGGAAGAAAACTTCCTGAATTCTTTTTATATATCTCTTAAGCTCCATGAATTTATTTTAATTATTTACTTTGTTCTAACCTTTCTTTGGTTTTTGTATGGCTTTGTTAATGTCACACTTTAATTTTGACAGTTTCTATGTTTACAATTCTCTCATAGCTCATCAGACATCTATATTTGTCAGCTTTATATCTTTAGTATTTACAGTCTCTTTAATTCTTCTTACTCTGATTCACAAATTCTTTCCTCTAATGATAATAAAATAATTCATGCTGGCACCAGAACTTAAGGTTCCTCCAAAGGGCATAGAAGCTACTTTCATGAGTCCTTTAAAGATAATCTTCCATTAGAACTACTGAAAAACTAAACTCTGTTTTCTCTTGAAATTCCCTTTAGTTTTTCTTTTGCATTTAGAGTATTAGGCATGTAGAGCACAGTAATTCATAGTATAAAACATTCTATAAAGATGTATATATATATATAAATCGCTTTATATATCTTAAATATATAACATAAATAATATATAAGATATAATTTATATATCATAAACTTATACTTGCATTAGTGTGTAGAAATTTACTCTGAAGAGCTGAGTGTGAACAAAAGTTTAGCTAAAAATATTGCTGTCACATTTTTTTAAATAGGAAAAACTTTCCTAATATGCCTAGAATAGAGCATGTTTAAATCAATTATAATGTACCCATATGAGAGAATACCATGCAGTTAGAATTATATTTCAAAAGAATATTTAATGAAAACAAAACATCACTAAAAGAAATCAAAGCTACAATAGAAAAAAATTCCATTCTTATGGATTAGAAGAATTAACTGTAAAAATAGCCACAGTATCCAAAGCAATCTACAATTCAATGCAATTTCTGTCAATATCCATTGGCTTTTTTTTTTTTTTGCTGAAATAAAAACGCACCCTAAAATTCTTATAGAATATCAAAGGACTTCAAAGATATTACAAGGTAACAGTAATAAAAAATACTATGGTACTTGTTACATAAAAGCAAATATACTTAACATTACTGAATTATACAGTTAAAAATGGCCAAGATAACCAATTTAATTTTTTGGTTTTTTGCCATAATTTTAAAAGAAAGATATAGAACCTATTCCTGATATAGAAAGTGAATAAGGCAAATAGGTAAATAGTATAGCAGAGTAAAATCCCTTATAATATACCTTGTAAACCTTGTAATATACTTCAGGGTAATACACCAAAACATCAGCATTAACTTGTGGTCTAGGGCTACAAGTCTTCATTATTTCTTTTATCTGTAGTTTCTAAATAAATTTATGAACAATTCTAAAGACTAGGAGGGGCCACAAAACACAACATTGGCCTTATGAATAGATGTTAGAGATTTCTTATTACCATTTTAGGTCTAACATTTTAATTCTTTTTAATGTATGTATTTGGCTGTGCCAGCTCTTAGTTGTGGTATGCAGCATCTTTTCATTGTGACATGAAGCTCCTTGACCACAGAGTGAACCCAGAACCACTGGGAGCACAGAGTCTTAGCCACTGGACCACGAGGGATGTCCCTAGATCTAACATTTTAAAGGCTTGCTTCAGCTACACAAATCTGGCCAGAAGAGAAGCTCTTTATCAGTACTGAAAACATGAAGAGATTCATTGGGAATGACTGAATTTTCAATAGTGACTTTTGCACAAAGGATCTGCTACATGACAGATATGCTCTATGCAAATGTTGAGGACAAAGAAGGAAAACTTGGGTATTACTCCTCCAGACTATGTTCATAATGAAACCAAGAAAACTGAGAATATAGGTAAACTAATCATTCATTTCTAACTGTTCAGCCATCTCATCAAATTTGCCCAGAAAGTGCCTACTGCACATCTGGAAGATGTTTTGCCACTTGCTGAAGATATTACAACAATCCTCTCCAAGTGTTGTGAGTCTGCCTCTGAGGACTGCATGCCCAAGGAGGTAAGAAAATCTTCATCATCATGGACCACTCACTGAATGGCAGGCACTCTCCTAAGCTGCTTTCTAGATGCATCATCTTAGTGAATCCTCCTATGTATCCTATGAAATTTAAATACACTGTTAACTCGATTTTACAGATGAGGAAACAGAAGATTATCAAGGATTAATAAACTGAAGTCCTACAACTAGTAAGTGGCAAAGTCCACACAAAAGTCAAGATTCTGATTCGAAGACCTTACTCTACCTACAGAGCCCAGAGCATATCCACTAGCCATAGATGGTTACATTTAAATTAAACTTCAGTTCTTTGAAAACACTGGCCTCATTTCAAGTGCTCAGTATTGGACAATACAGATAGAGAATATTTCATCATCACCTGTTATTTCATTCATCATCTGTTCTATTAGACAACACTGAACTCATTATTAAAAGCTTCTAATGTTTTGTTATGCTTGTTAAAATTTGATAGCCGTCCAGCTTTTTCACCATTTTTCATTTATATCATCCATTCAAGTATATACAAATTTGTACTGTTACTTTAGATAGAAGTCACTCCATGTCTGTGGACCTCTTTAGAAACAGATACTTTGACATCTGGTCTTTCTTTAAGGATACATCTCAGTGATAGGTGTTTCTCTATAACCTGACTTATAATGGCTAAGTGGGACTTTACTGTATATATCTACTGCATATACTGCATTTAGCTGCCTGGTGGTGGTGGTTTAGTCGCTAAGTCATGTTCGACTCTTGAGACCCCATGGACTGTAGCCCTCCAGGCTTCCTCTGTCCATGGGATTTTCCAGGCAAGAATACTGAAGTGGGTTGCCATTTCCTTCTTCAGAGATGTATACCTACCTAGATATACCATGTTTTAAACCAGTTCCCTTTTATTGGATTTAGGTTGTTTCGGTTTAACATGGTAAGCAGTGCTGCCCTTAATCATTCTTAGCTAAATCTTCCCTTCATTCATAATTATGTTCTGAGAGTAAATTCTTGGAAATCATACTGTTATACTTCAAGGCTTTTAGTTCCTACTGACAATGACTTCCCTACTGGCTCAGTGGTAAAGAATCTGCCTGCCAGTGTAGAAGGTGTGGGTTCAATCTCTGGTTGGGAAGATCCCCTGGAGGAGAAAATGGCAACCTACTCCAGTCTTCTTCACTGGAAAATCCCATGGACAGAAGAACCTAGCGGGCTACAGTCCATAGGGTCACAAAAGTCAGACACAGCTATTGAACAACAATAACATATTGACAAATTGCACTCCACAAGTAGTCTACCACTGTACCTTGTAAGAGCATTTATGCTGACTTTTTTAAGCTTTCCTTATTTTTAATGAGACTAACTAAGAAACTAAAAATGCACAAACTCACAATTTCTCTTGTAGCTTCCTGAATACACAGTAAAACTCTGTGACAACTTATCCACTAAAAATTCGAAATTTAAGGACTGTTGTCAAGAAAAAACACCCATGGACATATTTGTGTGCGCTTACTTCATGCCAGCTTCCCCAAACCCTAAACTGCCAGATGTCCAGTTGCCCACGAACAAAGATGTGTGTGATAAAGGAAACACCAACGTCCTGGATCAGTAAGTAGGGTCGATTTAACTTGACAGTATTGACATTCACTAGCATTAAGTGACAAAAGAAATTAAAATTGAAAGAGATGGTAAGCCTTCATCTGTTTTCCTCCATCTAAGAACTGAGATACACCACGGGCTACATACACTGATTTGCATATACTTCAAGTACGTGCATACTTAAGGCCTCAAAATATCTCAGTTTGAATTAACAGGTCCAAAAAATCAATTACTGGTATTAGAGATTAGAATTTAGACTGAACTTGGACTGAAACTCTAATCTACATTTGTCTAAATACTCTTCATTTTTATAAATGCATAAATATTGGGATGAGACAATGGAAGCGTTTACACAAATTACTTTCACAGAAAAGCTACTTAAGGTACCCACTTGATGCATTATATTGGATTTATTGCATTATGTTTGCACAAATGCAGTTCCATTTATATCTGAAGTATTGATAGATCTGTTAATGCATAAATTTATAAACAAATATATATTTGGTACATGTAGAATTTTAATGTAACTAGTCACAATAGCTTCAAAGCAACTATCAATAACTTGTATTTCAATGAGAATTTTAACTTAAAACATGCTGGAGTCATTTTTACTTCAATCTTTTATTTTTAACTAAGCCAGGTAATAGATATTAAATTTCAGAACATGACGTGCATTCACAAATCTACCCATGTTAAAGAGTGTTATCTCCTCTCTCTCTTCTGCCAGGTATATATTTGAACTAAGCAGGAAGACTCAGATTCCAGAAGTATTCCTCAGTAAAATACTTGAGCCAACCCTGAAAAGCCTTGATGAATGCTGCCACTCTGAATCTTCTGCTGCCTGTTTAAATGAGAAGGTACAATTTTCTATATTTATGTTAGTATAGCTCAAGGGTTAACAAACCAAGTCTGGCCTGGTGCCTGGGATCTAAGAATGGTCTTACACTTTTAAATGGTTTAAAAATAGGATTTCATTATACATGAAAATTACATAAAACGCCAACTTCAGTGTTCATAAGGTTCCATTGTAACACAGCCTTGCTCATTGTTTACAGTTGCTTTTGTGCCATGGTGGCAGTCGATTAGTTATAGCAGAGACTGTATGACATTTACACAGCTTGAAATGTTTACAATCTGGCCTTATGTAGAAAATGTTATCTAATATCCAATGTAGATAATAGACATTCATAATTTTTTTAATTTATTTATTTTAATTGGAGGCTAATTACTTTACAATATTGTAGTGGTTTTTGCCATACATCAACATGAATCAGTCATGGGCGCACATGTGTTCCCCATCCAGAACCCCCCTCCCACATCCCTCCCCATCCCATCCTTCAGGGTCATCCCAGTGCACCAGCCCTGAGCACCCTGTCTCATGCATCGAACCTGGACTGGCGATCCACTGCACATATGATAATATACACGTTTCAACACTACCCTCTCAAATCATCCCACCCTCACCTTCTCCCACAGAGTCCAAAAGACTGTTCTTTATATCTGTGTCTCTTGCTGTCTCGCATATAGGGTCATCGTTACCGTCTTTCTAAATTCCATATATATGTGTCAATATACTATAGTGGTGTTTTTCTTTCTGACTTACTTCATTCTGTATAATAGGCTCCAGTTTCATCTACCTCATTAGAACTGATTCAAATGCATTCTTTTTAATGGCTGAGTAATATTCCATTGTGTGTGTATATGTACCACAGCTTTTTTATCCATTCATGTGCCAGTGGACATCTAGGTTGCTTCCATGTCCTGGCTATTGTAAACAGTGCTGCGATGAACACTGGGGTACACGTGTCTCTGCCAATTCTGGTTTCCTCGGTGTGTATGCCCAGCAGTGGGATTGCTGGGTCATATGGCAGTTCTATTTCCAATTTTTTAAAGAATCTCCACACTGTTCTCCATAGTGGCTGTACTAGTTTGCATTCCCACCAACAGCGTAAGAGGGTTCCTTTTTATCCACACCCTCTCCAGCATTTATTGCTTGTAGACTTTTTGATAGCAGCTATTCTGACTGGTGTGAAATGGTACCTCATTGTGACCTTGATTTGCATTTCTCTGATAATGAATGATGCTGAGCATCTTTTCATGTGTTTGTTAGCCATCTGTATGTCTTCTTTGGAGAAATGTCTGTTTAGTTCTTTGGCCTATTTTCTGATTGGGTCATTTATTTTTCTGGAATTGAGCTGCAGGAGTTGCTTGTATATTTTTGAGATTAGCTGTTTGTCAGTTGCTTCATTTGCTATTATTTTCTCCCATTCTGAAGGCTGTCTTTTCACCTTGCTTATAGTTTCCTTTGTTGTGCAGAAGCTTTTAATTTTAATTAGGTGCCATTTGTTTATTTTTGCCTTTATTTCCAATATTCTGGGAGGTGGGTCATAGAGGATCCTGCTGTGATTTATGTCAGAGAGTGTTTTGCCTGTGTTTTCCTCTAGGAGTTTTATAGTTTCTGGTCTTAAACGTTTAGATCTTTAATCCATTTTGAGTTTATTTTTGTGTACGGTGTTAGGAAGTGTTCTAGTTTCATTCTTTTACAAGTGGTTGACCAGTTTTTCCAGCACCACTTGTTAAAGAGATTGTCTCTTCTCCATTCTATATTCTTGCCTCCTTTGTCAAAGATAAGGTGTCCATAGGTTAGACACTAATATTGATACATTGCCCAGAATTCTAATTTAACATCTCTCTGAAGAATGTTTCAAGACAAGTAATTGTTATATAATCATTATTTTCTTACAGGGCCCTCAATTGACAAGGGAATTATCATCTTTCATTCAAAAAGGACAAGAACTATGTGCTGATTATTCAGAAAACACATTTACTGAGTACAAGAAAAAGTAAGGGTCTTATTCTGGCTGATTCCTTCAAATTTATAAATAATAATAGCCTGGTATTATGATTTGAAGCAGGGCTGAAGACTTAAGATGTGTTAAGTGAACAGTGAAAAGAGGAGATGCAATTTAAGAGTTGTAAAGAATAGTCAATCTAATACCTATATAAGAAAAAACAGTTATTTTCTGGGGGGATGTCATGTATATCAGATGAGAGGTCAGTTAGAACACAGTCACAGAAACATGAATTCCAAGATCCACAGGGACACGATTTAAAGAATATATAATTAATTCATATTAACACTCTTACCATAAAGTTATCTGTAGTTGTTGCTATACATAACAGAGAAACTAAAACTGCAGAAAAATATTGTCTAACTTCATGGCTTATTGTCTGATAAGACAACCCAAACTTTCAATCAAGTACAGTGTCATCCATTACCAGTATATATTCTCTAAAAACTGGAAATAGAAATGTCAGTCAATAAGGTACAAAAGCCATTTTTCTCAAGTCAAAGAAGGAAGCATGTCTTTATAAATAGGTGTTAATACTAAAATAACAGGTCATAACAAAAGTTTTACTGGCTTCCTAGAAAATCTCTCTGTAAGATCATGCCATTCTCAATTTCATTAAGCAAATTTCTTAGATCCATTTCAAACCATCAACAACACAACCCTCAAATAAGCACAAATACAACCTCATAAAAAAACCTTTTAAAGAATCCCAAAAGGAGGAAACCTTCAGTGACCCCTATGAAGACCTTAACAAAGTCTAAAAGAAAAATAAATGTGAAAGCCTTAAGTTCAAAATGGTTGTTTCTCATTTATCAGGAGATTATATAACTAATAAATTATGGAGGTGGTATAGAATATTACGGATAATACAAAATTGAGTCCCCTGCCAACAGTTTTGTTTTGAACTCTAGGGTTACATGGGACAATTCTGTGATAATTTATATAATCTCAGTACGTTAAAAGTGTTAATGCAGTAGAATTGCTGTTTGGGATTTTGAAGTAGAAAAGATTGAAACTATTGAGTCTAGGTATTTAAAATCCCACACACCCTCTTTTTCTCCCTATCCTCTGAGTTGCATCTAGTCTGACTTCCTTGGGACCTACTATTTTCAATAACTCTTTAATAAGCAAGCTAATCCCCCTCACCCTTCTGTCCTTTCCCAGCATCCATTATGCTAATCCAAACTCTAGATAAATTTGGGTCTCCATTGTGTCCCAATGCCCACTACTGGGCTGGCAAGTTTCAATGTTTCTTGGAAAAGTCATAAACCAGGCTGAGTTATCCATTATGAGGAGAGAGAGTTAATTTAAACTGGGAGGGACCATTCAAAATGGGAGGGAATCAAGAAAGTCAGATCCTAGCACCATCTTAAGTGGAGACGGAGAGTTCATAAAAAGCAGGGCTTAAAAAACACAAAGACCTTGCTGTGCCTTCCAGCATAGCTAGTTGAGTAGTAGGCAAACAGAAGAGATTATATATGAGAGAAAGTACATTAAGGTGACAAAGTCGTATATGGGAAGTAGTCTTTGAGGAGTTTGAAATCTAGAAGTGGAGAGAAGATGAAAGATTAGGGAGAAGAGAGGAGGAAGTCATCCATGTGATTGATATAACTGAGTGAATGAAAGGGAAATAATAGGAATTCAAATTCAGCAGCAGGCTGTATGTTTACTTTTATGATGTAAAAAGACATAGATTTCACTTCCTAATCTTCAACTGAGACATCAAAAATCATTCCACAGATACTAAGTTTTCTTAAGGGTCACTATTTTCCTTTTTTGTTGTTGCTGTTGCAAAAGATCTGAAGTGGCTACCAATTGCACTGGACATGTTTATAGAATACATCTATTAGAACTTTACATAAAATTGGCCTTTCAGATTGGCTGAGCGACTAAAAGGAAAATTTCCTGATGCCACGGAGACGGATCTCCAAGAGCTGGTTGCCAAGCTCTCAGACTTTGCCTCCAAGTGCTGTTCTATAAACTCACCTCCTCTCTACTGCAGTTCAGAGGTAAGAAAATTTAATGTTCTACTTATCCCTGCATAGTATGAAGAACTGGTATGGTCAGAATTGCTCATTTGTTATTGATTGCCTGTCCTACTCATGGGAAATGTCTTGTTGGTCTTTTCAGACGCAGGTATCCTATTTGTTCATATCCTCCATTTGACTCTTTATTTTCCAGCAGTCATTTCAGAATGCTATATTACAAGTCAAAAAAGATAAGGAGGTCATTTCATTTCACTTTATGCCTAGTTCATAAGTAGTAATGACAATTCCAAGGATTTTGATGTTTCACCTGTTATATTTCTGGAATATAGAGGCAGGGTTAAAAACAGCTCTACGCCATGCTAAAACAGATTATTCCTTGGCTCACCTTTCTAAAGTTCATGTATTCCTTTTGATTGGATTATACTATTGTTTATTTTGTAGTCTATTGGGAAGGAAATACTTATGGTCCATTTTGGACCCATCATTTTTGTATCTATACATAAAAATAATTTTACTATGGTGTTAAAGTTAATACTACTTATGCCAGGGATTTCAGGTCAATTAGAAGTCCTTTTCTATAAATTAAAGGATTTTTTAAGAATTTATATGAATTTTTATGCAATTAAACCATGAAAACAACAAGCCTGATTTAATTCTATGGATCAAGAAGATCCCCTGGAGAAGGGAATGGCTACTCACTCCAATATTCTTGCCTGGAGAATTCCATGTACAGAGGAACCTGGCAAGTTACAGTCCATGGGGTGGCAGAGTCAGATACAACTGAGTGACTAACACTTTCATTTCATTTTTCTATTATTATTCTAGTAGAGCACATCTGAAGATACCTAAGAACTTAATAAGAAATAAAATGTTTATATGAAGAAAACTATAAATGTCGTTTAGTGTAACCTTTCACTCAGTTCATCCCTGCCAGAGGTCATTCGGCCTCCATTTAAATATCTGAAATTTGTTTTCTCCTAGAGGCAGCCTATTTCACTGCCCAGTAGTTTGATTTATGATAACATATTTTTTCTCTGAAACATGATATTCCCCTCATAATTTCTGCTGAGTCTGGTCTGGCTTTCTCTACCAACTAGAAAATGTATTTTCTTGGTTCTCTGGTAGAGGTTCTTTTATATTTCAACTGGTTTTCTGAAAGTTAGGGCTGTCAAAAGTTTTGTTTGTATTTTAGTCTTGGTTACACATTCTAATTCTTTTACATATTTTGGTGGTTTTATTTTTTATTATTCTGTGTGTGTGTGTGTGGTGTGTCTGTGTGTTAGTTGCTCAGCTGTGTCTGACTCTGTGCGACCCCATGGACTGTAGTCCGCTAGGCTCCTCTGTCCATGGAATCTTCCAGACAAGAACACCAGAGTGAGTTGCCATTTCCTCCCCCAGGGGATCTTTCCCACCTAGGGATCTAACTGGGTCTCCTTCAATGCAGGCAGATTTTTCACCATCTGAGCCTTTTTACCTTATCAATTTAACAAGTTGAGCTACATCACATTACTCATTTTTGTGCTCTATACCCTTGGAAATTATAATTTCTCCTCCAGTTTCAATGCATACCCTTCAAATCCCAAACCTATCTGTCAATCTTCCTAGTAATAATTTGTAAAGCCAGAATTCTGGAATGAAAAGGGTACAATAAAATAAAAAGCCTATTCTTAAAATTCTGCTGAGAAACATCATGTTCATCTTTCATTAAAGTTCAAAACAAGGTTCTAAAACATGTGGATTATTAAGAAATTTTTATCATTACTGGCATTAAAACATCTATCATAAAGCAACTAAATCCAACAGTTTTTCTTCCTTTACTAACATCTGGCTTTGGGTAATATGACAATTGAATTTAGGTTGCCTTTACCAGAAATTTTAAAAAGTCACCTTACCTAGAAGCTATTTTCTACCAGGAGAATTTGCTATGAGGGTCTCATTCAGTCATTAAGAAAAAAGAAAAAAGCCTAACTCCTTTTTTTTTTTTTTTAAACATTCTATCAAAAATACCACTTTGCTAACCAGTCCCCAGTCCCTTTACCTGCTCATCCACACCCACTTTCCTTTTTGACCTTGTACAAGCAAATAGAGCTGTACGCATGAAGCACATACTTCCTTCAAGCCCGTTTTCATTTCTTTAACTTGCTTTTCAGTATAGTTCATTATAATACATTGCCATTTTAAGACTTTATTTTCATTTTTTCAACAACCGTGGTGAGAACACAGTTTTGTGATGTTCTATTTTCTTGCTTTATAACCAGTAAATTTATAGCAGTGCTGCTGCTGAGTAGCCAAACTTTCAGAAATTGCTAAAGGACAGTGAGATGAATGGAGCTGAGCTACTCACAGATAAATGATTATTTAGAGCCCTGAGACTCTCTGGTATTTCTGTTAGCCTTTTGATGGTCTCTACATTAATGTTAATATCATAGCTAGATAAGTGAGCTTACCTCTGACTTCAAGTTAAGGCAAAATCTGTTAGAACAGACTTTAATTCTCAATGCTTAATGTAAGTATTTGTCCCACTCACCCTATAATTTGGATTATAGTTTATCATCAAATCTCCTTGTCCTATTTGATTGTTAAAATAGTAAAACTGATACCAGGTTAGTAGTATCATTCTGAATTCCATTCATCCCAGTTCCTTGGACTCTTTTTTCATTATACTCTTCTGTTTCAACAATACCTTTTGAATGATTCTAATTTAAAGATTTTATCTCCTGATCTTAAATATGGTCATTCATACACTACTCCCTAGCTACTTTTCTTGCTCCTCCCCTTCAAGCCAAGATTCTTGAAAGAATAATATACACTCTCATTCATCACACCTCCTATGAATTCCTCTACCCTTTGCAGTACAGCATCTGATGCTACAATACCACTAATGACAAAGTCACACTGAAAATTTCTTGGTAAGTCTAACAGTTTTTCAGTCCTTATCAGCCTTCTCTATAAAACACTTGGTACCCACAATGATTTCTTTCTTCTTGCAACAATTGTCATCTTATCATATTCTACCTTTTTCTCCTATGATCCTTCCCTTCTCATTCTCTTTAGTATTGTGTTCTTCTTCTACCTACAATTTAAACTTCTTTTCTTCCAGAGTTTTTTCCTTGATCTTCAATTTTCATGACATTACATTTTCCCTGAGCGTTCTTGTCCATGGACATGTGTTTAATCTTCAAACCTCCACCTCCAGGCAGAATCTCTCCCCTCAGGACTAAGATTTTCATCCAAGGGCCCATGGGGGCTCTTATCCCACAAGAAATTCAAACTCAACATGCCCAAAGTCTTCCCCTAAAAAGCTCTTATTTCCCTACATTTATAAATATCATCACCATTCACCCATTGTCTAAAATAGAAACAGTAATCTTTGACTTCTACCTACATTCAACTCAGTTCCAAATCCTATGAATTCTAACTCTTCAATATCTCTCAGTAAATACCTTCTTCTATATTATCAGCATTTAGTGAGGACAATGAAAGATAGCATTTCTTGCACCATGCAAGGAGAATTATGATACAACTCTGCTGTAGTGTCTCGGAAAAGAAAAACAGACAAGGGGGAAACACACTTGCCTAATTATAAAGTAGAAGATGACTGGATAAAAACTCATACTCAATGACTTTTCTGATGGCTCAGAGGGTAAAGAATCTGCCTGCAATGCGGAAGACCTAGGTTTGATCCCTGGGTTGGGAAGATCCCCTGGAGGAGGGCATGCCAACCCACTCCAGTATTCTTGCCTGGAGAATCCCTATGGACAGTGGAGCCTAGTGGGCTATAGTCCATAGGGTCACAAAGAATCAGACGCAACTGAGCAACTAAGCACAGCACAATTTAGGCAACATTTTACCTAGATTACAAGCTGCCCATCGGTCTCTCATCTCTAGTCTTCCTCCCGTGCCTCACACCCAATCCCATCTCTATAGTTAGGTCAAAATAACCTTGGTGATGCACAAAATGGTAAATACATTTTTAACTGCTCTCCATCACTTCTAAATTACACCCAATTTTTTTTTTCTAATCAAAAGAATTTGGACAATTGGTTTCTTCTCCAAACTGGTCATGACTTATTCTTATTGCTTTGGCTCTCCTAAACTACTTGCAGTTTCCTAAGTACATTAAGCTTGCTCTTACCTCAAAGCTTTTGCACCTACTAACTCAACCCAGATTGCCCTATTCACACACTATAACTGGCTCAATCCTTCCACAAGCTTCAGGATTCAAATTAAACATCAGCTCCCCTGGGAATCCTTCCCCGGCACCCAAACTCATCTGCTATGACTTAATATTCTGTGCATACCCAATAATTAGCACCTATTAACTCATGTCATTGTTTTCTCATCTTTTTTCCTGGAACACTATAATATAAAACTAAATAAATATGAAGGATGGTCAATTAAAAATGCAATATAAAACTGTATTTTGACAAGAATCATTTCATATATGCAAGGTTCAAAAAATTTTTATTCCTTCTAAATGATGTTATCTTACAACAAAATACCCCATGATTTAAATAATATTTTTCATTTCAGATTGATGCTGAAATTAATACCCTACAGTCCTGATGCATGTGAACTGTCTTAAGTAAGTATAGTTTTTAAAGGCAGCAAAGAATCTAGCTTTGTACTATGTATTTTTTTTAAATCATAATAGGAAGGAGATTATTTGTTCAAATTATTTCTTCTAACAATTATCTAGTCAAACTCATCTTATAGATGAGAATATTAAGCATATGGAGAAGTTAAGGAACTTAAACAAGAATATACAACCAACTTCTGACATATTTAGGACTAGAGTCCTAGTCCCCAGCCCAGTACTTTATCCATTATAACCCCACAGCTAAGATAATGACCTCATAGAGATCAGGGGTCTTGATGCATTCAGCAGAAAAAGCTGAGTTTGAAGACAGAATCCATCAAGTCTTCAAGTTAACATGGCAGTATTCTCAGGAGGAAAATGACATTCCTCAAGCTAAAGCAACACTGTTGAAATATTGCCACCTGCTTTTTTCAGATAGTACACTCTCATCCATTAAAAAAATGTCTGATGAAGATATTGAGTATAAAATAATTTAGATAGAACCCAATACCTTAAACTGAGGTGACCTTAACTCTGTATTTTTACAAAAGACATTTTCTCTTCAAATTTAATTGTATTCATGTTAAAGATATTGCTTCTGAGACTTTTTAAAAATGACTAAAAACAATGGTTTATCTCAGATCTTAATTAAACTGAGGCTTTTCAATTATATAAAATGTTAATTTTTCTGATTTCCTGACAATGTTTCCTAAAATGCTTTTGGAAGGAAAAGCCATCAACTAATGAAATCCAAGCTTCCAACTCTCAACGATTTGAAAAAGCGAAAAGAAAATTAACATTCTGAGAGGCAGTGCAATGGGATTAATCAAGGGAACTCATTTTTGAACTCATCCAATCTGGTTTAGAATTCTCTGTCTCTGTAAATTTTGTGAACACAATCCCTAAAGCTAAGTTCCATTTTCCATAAGAAGAAAAGTGTAATATCTACCTTTCGGCATTGTTGTAATGATTAACTGAAATGATGATGTATTATGTAAAAGTCCTAGCAAATAGTAGCAGAAATACTAGCAAAATTTTTACTGCTGTTGCTTCTACTGCTGATAAAACTGTTGACTAAAGAAAAACACACAACCTGACAAAGTTGTGAGTTATGTTTTATTTGGGGCCTTTACTAAGGACTATAGTCCAGGAAGATAGCCTCTCAGATAGCTAAAAGGAACTTCTCTGAAAAGGTAAGGGAGGAACCAGAATATATAGGCAGAGGCTTGAGGCTTTTTTTTTCCCCCTGAAAAGCAAACATACAGTAGAACATCAAAGATGCCTGCTATTTACAAAGAATAGACATCTCAAGTTCATGACTTTAGTTCTCTCTATTGTATGAGAAGATGCAACAATCTGGGATCACTGAAGTTTTCCCTTTAGATACACATCTTAACTGTCTATGACCAATGGCCAGAATCCAGAACACTGAAAGTTTTCGGTTATTCTCCATTCTAAATCTTTTTCAGGGCACACCGTTAGCATAATTAAAGTGTCTGATGGTGGGCAACATTTATTGTTTCCTGAAATAGCAGGCAACATTCTTTGTCTAAAATACGAATCAAAATTAAAACAAGTTCCCCTCTGTATATATTCTTTGTGCTCTAGCATATGAATATTATGTCCTAAAGGGAAAGTAAGTTCACTGAATAATTTCTGGAGAAAAAGGCTAAAAGCCACACCTGAAACTAATGTGTTATGTTACACTGTTCAGTTGCTCAGTCATGTCCAACTCTTTGCAGTCCATGGACCGCAGCATACCATTCTTCACTATCCCTCACTATCTCCCAGAGTTTGCTCAAATTCATGTCCAGTGACTCAATCAACTCAATTTCAGCTTATACTTCAACGAAAAAAATGAAAAATCCAGGTTACTTGAGTGTAAACAGTCTAGAGTTAAAAATAGTATATGGTTTCTATTGCTGCTAAACTAATCCTTTTTCCTCATTTAAATTAATCCAGTATCCCTTTATTTCAACCCACTGTAATCTCAATAGAGTTAAAAATTTCAGTACACAACAGCCACCTCACCTCCCACCCTTCAAGGTACCTCTAGCTATTGTATATGAAAACTTTGCCTTTGAGTTTGTTTTAACTGAATTATTTTTCTCTAGGAACATAGTGCATTTTCTTGGTGTCTCATGTATATTCACATTCTTTCAGTCTCCAGGAGCACAAATTGAAAAAGAGGGTATTCTAAGAAAAAGAGAGGGAACACTAATTTGAAGAATTAAGAGTTTTGGGTTTTTTTTTTTAACCTGACAACTTTCCAAAATACTCTTAATGCTAGCTAAATCAACAGGGTAAGTTTTTTTCAGTGACAGATTGATGAAGGTTCTAGTATACTGATTACTCTGGGTCTAGTCATTAACTTGATCTTCTATAAAAAAAAAGTTTCAATCCTTTCTCTCATATTAGTATATTTTCTATTATTGCCTTTAATTAGTCCTACAATTTCTGAATCACCCAGCTGGCCACCCAGCTACCATTTGATCATCTGGAAGGAAGCCCCCCCAAAAAAAGAAGAATCACTCACATGTTCCTTCATATGCTTCCACAATGTGTATTGATTCTTTTGGGCTCTATTTCAGTTCAGTTCAGTCGCTCAGTCGTGTCCGACTCTTTGTGACCCCATAAATCGCAGCACGCTAGGCCTCCCTGTCCATCACCATCTGCCGGAGCTCACCCAGACTCATGTCCATCGAGTCCGTGATGCCATCCAGCCATCTCATCCTGGGTCATCCCCTTCTCCTCCTGCCCCTAATCCCTCCCAATATCAGAGTCTTTTCCAATGAGTCAACTCTTCGCATGAGGTGGCCAAAGTACTGGAGCTTCAGCTTTAGCATCATTCTTTCCAAAGAAATCCCAGGGTTGATCTCCTTCAGAATGGACTGGTTGGATCTCCTTGCAGTCCAAGGGACTCTCAAGAGTCTTCTCCAACACCACAGTTCAAAAGCATGAATTCTTCGGCGCTCAGCCTTCTTCACAGTCCAACTCTCACATCCGTACATGACCACGGGAAAAATCATAGCCTTGACTAGACGGACCTTAGTCAGCAAAGTAATGTCTCTGCTTTTGAATATACTATCTAGGTTGGTCATAACTTTTCTTCCAAGGAGTAAGCGTCTTTTAATTTCATGCCTATTTATTATAATCACAATCTGCAATTATAAACGGTTATATTAGGAGCAATTATGTGGCTTTGAAAGAGCAAATTATAACTTGCTCATAAGGTTGTGAGACTAGGGCACTTGATGTCTAGAAATAATGATGCCACACTCTAAAAGTTCTATTAGGTTTCCAGAACACAGCCAGCAGACTGTGGTTCTTGGGTTTCAGGGAGAATTCTGTAACCCTGTAGGACAATAGTTGTTAGTTGCTAAATCCAACTCTTTGCAACCCCACAGACTATAGCCTGCCAGGCTCCTCTGTCCTTGGGATTTCCAGGGTAAGGATACTGGAGTGGGTTGCCATTTCCTTCTCCAGGAGATCTTCCCCACCCAAGAATCAAGCCCATGTCTCTTGCAGTGCAGGCAAATTGTTTACCACTGAGCCACCAGGGAACATTCAACTATCAGCAGCATTGCGCAGAAACAACAGTTCCCGTTGTGAGCTGCTCTGAATCCAGCACTTGACTTTGATTCCAAACTAACTAGTGAGCACTTGTCAGACCTCTCTCTCTCCCCATAGACCAGCTTTTTCTTCATGTTTTAAACCTGACTTGTCATCTTGACAGCTATTGGTCCCCTTAGTCAATTTCTTCTAGGACACATCCATTTGCTTCTTTGGTTTTTCTCAGTGAAACAAGTATGCTCTAGGTGACAGCAGTAGCATATTATTTAGTGCAAAGCAGTTCCTAAAACTGTTAACTTTGGCTGGCTATGTATTTTTCAGTAAGAACCTATCCATCTCTAGAGACCAGAAAAACATGTAGAACCTGAAGCTTTTGTCTCAAGGTGTTCCTCTCCTTAGGTACATGTACAATTCATGTCTTCCACTCAATAGTTTGATGCTATTTTATCTTAACTAAAGTCTTTATAAACCTGACTCATCATCCTGACAGTTATTGGTCCCCTTAGTCAGTTTCTTCAAGCCTCCAAATGGATTGTGATCACATTTGCATGCCCCATTGGAGAGGGATTTGCTGTCTTTTTCAGTTCAGTTCAGTTGCTCAGTCGTGTCCGACTCTGCGACCCCATGAATTCCTGTCTTTTAATAAGTCCCAAAAAGCCAGTTATCTTTTTCCTCCAGTTTTGGGAACAATTAGTGTCCCTTGGGTTGCCAACTGATAAAGGAGTCGGCTCATGCTGCAAAACCGGGTGGGAGAGAAACTACTGCTAGAATGACAGTCAACAACATCCAGTGCTGACACAATGAGAGAAACGTGAGGAAGAAGCATAGAGGGGTCTCCCTTCTCATCCTCCTTCCAAGGCACACACTCATTGAGGACAGTGAAAGATGGTATTTCTTGCACCATGCAAAGAGAATTATGATACAACTCTGCTGTAGTGTCTAGGAAAAGAAAATAGACAAGGGGGAGACAGTCTTGCCTAATTACAAAGTAGAAGGTGATTGGATAAAAACTCATACTCAGTGGTGACTCAGTAGTAAAGAATTCGCCTGAAATGCAGGAGATGCAGGTTCAATCCCTGGGTGGGGAAGATCCCCTGGAGAAGGAAATGGCAACCCACTCCAGCATTCTTGCCTGGGAAATCCCATGGACAGAGGAGTCTAGCAGGCTATAGTTCATGGGGTCACAGAATTGGACACAATTTATTAACTAAACATCACACTCAGTGCATCATCAAAATAACTACTGAACTTTTATCTCAGCCCCATGACTGAGGGGCCTCATGTGCCATTGGCTGTCGCTACTTTTCCCTCTGACAGTGATTATTCATACTCATACATCAGAAAGTTACATACACAAATTAGTTCAAATTAAAAAAAAAAAAAAACACTGTATGATGTACTTAGCCAAACAGTCATGGCTTTATATTGAGGTATTGGAAATTTCTTACATTTACTCAAGACCTATCAAGTGGGCCATAAAGGATATACAGGTCACACTAGACAGGTTTACATATATACATAATAACCCGACTTTATGTGCATCTGTTGAACTGCAGGATGATTCGTGTCCATTAGCTCTGTTTTCCTAACATGTATTTCCACGGTTCTCACAGACCTCAAGCTGAAAGCACTCTGGGAATGACAACTGCTGGCCTAAACTCAGCAACACCAGAGCTCCTGAGAAGACAGCTAGGATACTCCCTGCTTGTTTTCGGCTACGATATCCTCGTCTGATGTTAAGTGTGATGATTTGTTACCAAAATAAATTGAAATGTAATGCAAACCATAAATGCTATTTCACCTGATTATACAGTGTCAGTCTCCAGCACCGTTTCTATGACCTCCACAAAGACACTATAGAAGGCAACTCCAGCCCACCAGCCCTTGCTTTCTCCTAGATCTACAGCGGCCTTCTGAAAGATTCACAGCAGAAGCATCCACTTTACAGTTCCCAGCACACTGAGCTCCATGGCTTGATTGCAACTCAGGCTTAATATGTACCATTAAGAAAAAGTTAATAGCCTTCTACCATAAAGAGCCTAGAATAGCTCACTTCTTAAAGAAAAAAAAAATGTGTTTTTAATTAAAGAAAATATAACCTCCTGTGGATACTTTCTTGCTTCTAGCCATAAGTTATACGGCTTTAGTTAGGTAGCATCCGCCTTGAAATAAACACAAAACAAAACACTTTGTGACCTAAACAAGTTTATTGTTGCTAAAGAAAACTCCTTGGAGCAATTGATTAAGTCAAAGTTCTAAAAATAATGATTTGTGCTTAATTCCATTTACCATATACATGCTATATGATATTCTTTCTACATGCTTACTTTGCCCAGGGAAACTGAAAGTGTTCTAACAGATTTTGCTTTGAAAAAAGGATCATATTTTCAGAATAAAGACTCCTTGGAAACCAATACAAGCCAAGGAAAGTCTATATTTATAGTTAACTGCTTCAAGGAATTGGGATTCATCTCATGGTGGATGTAGAGTTTTATGGTACAGGTGAAGCATATTTTATAGCAAATATAACTGGAGTCATAGTAACCAAAATCATCTCTGGTCCCCTCTCGAGATGCCAAGTCCCAGCAGGCTGCACTGCATTAACTAGAGGAAGATCAGGTGCCTACAAATTGAGACAGCAAATGCCTGCCCCTGTGGCTCCTACAGTAGAATGTGGAGTTCTACCTCACACAGATTCCAAAAGGAGAAATTAACCTCAAACAGGGAAGTTGTTTAGATGATGCCATGAAATTTAAAAAAAGCTACCCACTGCATACATAGGCAGTATTTTTTACTTTTTAAAGTTCTTTTTTCACATCTAAAATTAGCTTGTAGCTTCAAAACAAACTCTGAGAAGAAAATAGCATTAATATAAAGTATGAGAAGAGTGAGACTCCATAAATGAGTTCAACAACAAACAAAATGAGAGAAATGAGACTCCATAAAGGTGGGTGAGGGGCCCAAGGTAGCAGAGTTAGTATACAAAAAGAATAAAACCTAAATTCCATTTCCAACATGCCATGCAAAATTCATGGGCCTACCTGAAGAATACACTCCCTGATCCAATTAGTTTTGGAATTACAATACAATATTTGTCCCATGAAGAACCACAATTTACAGTATAAAATTTATTACTGTCTACATTCAACCACTGACCTCCTTTCCTTCAAATATGACCCAGACTTATTCAAAAATTCAAAAATCTGAAAATAATTTTGAAAAATACTGCTCTGCTCTTATTTGAGAAGTTGCATTTACAAATTATTCATGAACTGCTTACAAACTGGTCCCTTTTGGTGAAGTATTTTTAGGCCCGATCAGGTAGAAATGGGCGTCTTTTTACCACTAAGTATTCAAGTAAATATTACGATTGGTTGAAGTAGTATTTTTATGGTTCCCCCTGGATATATTTTCTAGCAAACTCTCAACACCTTTCCCCATTTTTTAATATTAAGAATCACGGACCCAGATAGTCCATCATTTTGTATAAGAGTTTCAAAGTTTAGACTTTATGGGTATAATTATGCCTGTATTTGTTCCATTTGGTAGGAAAAACAGGCCTTTGGGAAGCCATTGCCATCATTTATGCTTACATCCCAAGTGCTTTCCAATATTAGAGACCCTTCTGAATTTCCACCTACTATTAACCATGGCTGATTTTACTGGTTAATGTCTATAATATAAGTAGTCCTCAACTTTTTATACCTTCTAAATCACCTTCCTTCAAAAACACTGATCGTCATGAGAGAAACAAACCAAAACACTGCTTTGTTTCTGAGAATGAAGTTCACAAACTGTATCAGCTGGGCATTCTCCAAGGAAATAAAACTAATAGGAGATAGATTGATTTATGATTAAAACTGACTCACACAGTCATGGAGCTGGCAAGTCCGAAGTCCGTGAGGCAAGCCAACAGTCTGGAAACTCACGTGTGTTGCCCTCTTAAGGTGGAATTCTGTGGAATTCTGTCTTTGCTTTTAAGACCTTCGGTTGATTGATAGTCCATGGGGCTGCAAAGAGTCGGACACGACTGAGCGACTTTCACTGAAGCACTTTTGTTTCTCAAGAATTTCCAGGTGAGGTATTCACACCTTCTTGACCTGAGATGTATTAATACCACAAGCATTAGTTTCTACAAAAATCACCCTCCACCCCAGTCAATAATGTGTTAACACAGGAATCCTGTGCAGACCATTAGAGGTAATGGTTCTCAGGTAAGGGTTTAAGAATTGCCTGTGGGATACCTTAAGCAGGAAAACAGAGAATATTAATCCTGCAGTTTGAAAGACTTTAAACTTTGTAAAGAGCAACAGCAATAACAAAAGGCTTGTGTGATGGTTAAATTTAAGGTGTCAACTTGTCTAGGCTATGGTGCCTATTTGTTTAGTCAAACATTAGTCTAGATGTTTCTAGAGGTATTTTGTAGATGTGATGAACTCTCCCACCAGCTGACTTGAAGTAAAAAAGATTACCCTTGATAATGTGCGTGGGCCTCTTGCAATCAGTGAGTGAGTGAGAGTCTCTTAGTCGTGTCCTACTCTTTTCGACCACATGGACTATCAGTCCATGGGATTCTCCAGGCCACAATACTGGAGTGGGTAGCCTTTCACCTTCTCCAGGGGACTTTCCCAACCCAGGGATCAAACCCAGATCTCCAGCATTGCAGGCAGATTCTTTATCAGCTGAGCCACAAGGGAAGCCCAAGAGCACTGGTGAGTTTAGCCTATCCCTTCTCCAGGGATCTTCCCAGCACAGGAATTAAATGCCAACTGAGCTATCAGGGAAGCCCAAGGTGCTTTATGTGGAGATTAGAATATAAAAACATAACAAGGAAAAAGCTATCCAATTATGTCACTTAATTCAACAGTCATACACTCTAATGAAACAAGAATTAAATCAACTTAACTGTTTATTTCCATTTGGTGATCAATAGCTAACAATAAAGACTTCCCAAGTAGCTCAAGTGGTAAAGAATTTGCTGGCAAATGCAGTAGACTCAGGTTCAATCCCTGGGTCGGGAAGATCCCCCTGGAGGAGGAAATGGCAACCCACTGCAGTATTCTCGCCTGGGAAATGCCATGGACAGAGGAGCCAGGCGGGCTACACAGTCCATGGGGTTGTAAAGAGTTGCACATGACTGAGCATGCACCAACAGGCAGCTAACAATAAACAAGAAGGCTTAGAAGGTTGTTCTTTCAGGCCTCTCAGTTCAGTTCAATCATTCAGTCATGTCTGACTCTTTGCGACCCCACGGACTGCAGCACATCAGGCTTCCCTGTCCATCACCAACTCCCAGAGCTTGCTCAAACTCATGTCCATTGAGTCGATGATGCCATCCAACCATCTCATCCTCTGTCATCCCCTCCTCCTCCCACCTTCAATCTTTCCCAGCATCAGGGTCTTTTCCAATGAGTCAGTTCTTCGCATCAGGTGGCCAAAGTATTGTAGTCTCAGCAAAGTACTGGAGTTTCAGTTTTAGGTCTCTGAGTTCTCTTTTACATACCTCTTCCCACCAGATAGTGAAGGACAGGGAAGCCTGGCATGCTGTAGTCCATGGAGTGGCAAAGAGCTGGACATGCCTGAGTGACTTCACAACAATCCCACCACAGAAGTCTCACCCCCACCCATCCTATAGACCAAGTGATTCTCAAGCATAGCTACACATTAGAATCATCTGAAGCATTTCGAAGGGGAAAAATAATGAAACAGAACAGTGCCCAGGGCCCGCTCTCAGAGATTCAGATTTAATCAGTCTTGATAGAAGCCATGGTGCTACCAAGCTTGCAAGTCCTGTTCCAGCAGCATGGCACCTTCCCCGTTAGAAAAAGGAAAGCCTCAGAGATCAACCTGTTAGGCCTCTCTTGGCTAAGTGATTGTACTGGAGAAGGGAAAATTTCCAATGCTGCTTTATCTCAATCTGCCACTGCATTTCAAAAATTCTGTTGAGTATGGAATGAAATTTTTGTCTCCCATTGTAGAAAACCCAGTCATAGATAGTCAAGTCAAAAGATGACCTTTCAGGACTTCACTGGTAGTACAGTGGGTAGGAATCTGCCTGCCAATGCAGGGGACATGGGATTGATCCCTGGTCTGGGAAGATTCCACATACTGTAAAGCACCTAAGCCCATGTGCTGCAACTGCTAAGGGTCTCACACCTAGAGGCTGTGCTCCGCAACAAGAGAACCCACCACAATGAGAAAGCCATTCCCCATAAGCAGAAAAAGCCTGAGAGTGGAAAAGAAGACCCAGAACAACCAAAAAAAAAAAGATGACCTCTCCCAGAGGCGATTTCTATCTTGCCCATTTTTTCCAGGACCTTTTTCTCATTAGGCCAAAAGAATACTTAATTGTTCTTTCCATGACGCCCATCGTCACAAAGCTCTTAGTTTCACGACTTTAGGTTTTTTTGGCAAGTTCTGGTTTACAATTAGGGATAGGACCTACTTACTCCTCCATAGGTCAGGGGGTTTGGATTCCTTTATTGCTTCTACCCCAGTAAGAAAGTTTCTAGCAGTCAATCATGTTTCTGTGTCCACTTTCCACTGGAGTGGGTTGCCATTTCCTCCTCCAGGGGAGTCTTCCCAATCCAGGGATCGAAACTGTGTCTCTTTCATCTCCTACATTGGAAGGTGGATTCTTTACCACTGTACTACCTGGGAAGCCCCTTTTAATATCAAAAGCATGGATCTGCATATCCCTTGTATATTGCACCCTGAAAAGCCTCAGGAGGGCTTGTCCATTTCAAATCAAAATATTTACTGCCACCTTGTGGACGACAGAAATAAATTCAGATGACTGTGCTGAAATCTATCCTAAACTCAGATACTAATAAAATTGATATTAACAGTACGTAAAATCAACCCTAAATATTCATCGGAAGGACTGATGCTGAAGTTGAAGCTGCAATATTTTGGCCACCTAATGCAAAGAACTGACTCATTGGAAAAGACTCTGAGGCTGGGAAAGATTGAAGGCAAAAAGAGAAGGGGGTGGTCGAGGATGAGATAGTTAGATAGCATCACTGACTCAATGGACATGAATTTGAGCAAACTCCTAGAGACAGTGGAGGACAGAGAGGCCTGGCGTGCTGAAGTCCATGGGGTCACAGAGAGTCAGTGGAACTTAGCAACTGAACAACAATCACCTGGAATAAGCTTACTTTGTGCCACAGCTCTTTATAGACCAACATGAAAACTCAGAGGCAAGTTAAAGACATGCAGAACGTTCAACTTTTAGTCTCAGAGATTTTAACTGTGTTAATTTGGCCACTTTGTGCACACACACCAAATGATTCATCTAAATTTTTCATTTTGTTCCTTTGAATTTTTTAAATTTTAGGGAAAAAATTGACCCATTTTGTCTCTTACAAGATCGCATTAGTGATAAAGTATATCTTCTCAATATTAAACTCCCACCAAGATTGGTTAAAAGATGTTAAAAAATAGTTTTAAAAAAAAACACTTCACTTTTTACATACTGTATTGCTTTTCAAAGGACTTTCCTATATTATCTCACCCAATATTCATCACAGTCACATGAAGCAGATAATCCAGGTCCTAATACATCCAATTTACAGATAATAAATGCACTAATATCAAGCTAACCATGGTGATCTAACACTGATCACGAACACTGATCTAACAGTAACAAAGTTTACTTAGCACATTCCTTAAACCTGTTAGGGCACATATTGTTTTGTAATTGTGCCGCTTCTCTATAGCTTAGTAACATGCCACCCTGAAAAAGCAGCTTAAAACAATAGCAATCATTATATATGCTTACAAATCTGGGGTTTGACTGGACCCAGAGTTTCTCAGACAGTGACAGTCAGGCAGTGGTGGGGGCTGGGGCCATCTTGCAAGTTTTTCATTCATATAAACTAGCCTGGGCTGGAAGGAATCCAACAGCTGGAATCTGAATAGTGGGACTCCTTGCGCCTCTCTCTCTAGGTGGTCTATTCAGGTATTCTCCACACGGTGGCGCTAATGGTAAAGAATCTGCCTGCCAATGCAGGCGACACAGGAGATGCGGGCTTGATCCCTGGGTGGGGAAGCTCCCCTGGAGGAGGAAATGGCAACCCACTCCAGCATTCTTGCCTGGAAAACCCCATGAACAGAGGAGCCTGGCGGGTTACGGTCCATAGGGTTGCAAAGAGTCGGATACAACTGAGCGGCTGAGCACAGAACCACCTGGCAGCCTCAGGGGAGCCAGACTTTGGACCAGGGGGCTGAAAGTTCTCATAGTGAATTTCCCAAGATATGATGGCACATGTAATCAATCCTCAGGAATCAGGCAGCATCCTTCCTACCACATTCTACTCTACAGTCAGTGAAGAGACTCATTCAGTTACCAGGGAAGGTGAAATAGCATTTTTTTTTTAAATGAATGGAGCACCACATAATTTGTAGATATTTAAAACCACTGTTAGTTTCATTGACTTCCATGAGCTAGGAACCACTATTATCCACATTTCACAGATGGAGAAATTGAGGCACAGAGTGGTTAAATACCGCTCTCAAGGTCAGTGACTAGTTTGCAGTGTTAGGATTTGAAGCCGCATAGTTTGACTCCAGAGTCTATACTCTTAACCTATATACATATTTTATTGACACTGAAAGTGGTAGTTAGATATACACTGACAATTCCAAAGGGTATTTCACTCTCAACCATAATTATCAAATTAAAAAGTGGAAAAGGCTGTATTTATACTTCTCTTTATCCCATTTCCACAAGGAAATCAGATCTACCCAGGCTGCATTTTGCAGAATATATTGCCTTTTAAATAAACATTTATTGAGCATCTGGCCAGCATTTACAAAGGACATTCCCCACTGTCAGAGGAATTTCCACTCTAGAGGAAAGACCAGCATCTATACCCATAAACTAGGGAGTAAATGACATCCCCAAAAGAAAGGAAATCGCAGAGGTAAGGGTTGGTCAGTGGCAAGTCTCCACATCTGATTATCAGCATGGGTTCTTGAAGGCTTCCCTGGTGGCTCAGATGGTAAAGAATCTGCCTGTAATGCAGGAGACCTGTGTTCAATTCCTGGGTCAGGAAGATCCCCTGAAGAAAGAAATGGCAACCCACTCCAGTGTTCTTGCCTGGAGAATCCCATGGACAGAGGAGCCTGGTGGTTTACAGTCCATGGGGTCGCAAAGAGTTGACATGACTGAGCAACTAACACTTTCTCTTTCTTTTCAGTTTCTTGAAGGTGATGCTGCTCTCTACAATTTAAGTCAGCTCAGGGACAGGTTACCTTGTAATGCCCCTTGCCCATGCAAGAAGCATGCCATCTGTCTTTTCTTCTCTTGCATCTCACCAGCCAAGTCAGCTTTCCTGAAAATTCTAGCTGGCGATTGAAGTTCAGAAGGACAATGAGAATGATACATTAATTATCAGCCTTTAGTTGAAAAATCACCAAAAACTGTTTTGCTTTGTTTTGCTAGTTTGCTTACCTTAGTGATAGGTGGGAAGATGACACATCAAAAATAGTAAGTAAAATAAGTCATGCTGCCACATCTACAGTCAGGCTCTGGATAAACAGAAATGAAACCGAGTATGTCTTCCAAGGTCATCAATAACCAGCTCTGGGCTTTCTTTTGCACTTGTTACTTAATCCTCCTTTTTACTCAAACTCTCCACAGGGTTTCCAGTGTTCTAATAACAGTGATAATAATACTTTATGTTTATATATGTTTGACACTTTTCAATGCATCTGTCCTTCGTCTAGCCCGGACCCTCCCCATGGGGCCAGGCATTCACAAGGCCAAAGGGACAAGTATACCCAAGAATCCATTTTTCTTCCTTCCAGACCTTGCTCTAGGACACAGGGTGCAGAATGACTTGCAAAATTCCAGCACCTACACAGGCATCTTCTGCAGGCTGACCGCACTGTCAGCGGGCCAAGAGGGAGTTGTTTGCAGAAGATGTGGACACGGTTCAGACACGTGGGCTGAGGACTGAACATGCGTGTCAATGAGATCATCAGAGACCTGGACAGATTGGACCTGGCAGGGAAACTGACAGGTCATGGGCTGGAGGCTGGCTTTCTCCCTTCTGCCAGGTTCAATCACAGAGTTCAGAGGACTCTAAGGATTTTAAACTTAAACCCGGATGTTCAGGTTGTTATGAAGACATATTTGCCAAACTAGGAGGATAGAACATATTTTATTTATTTAAGAGTTTGTTAGCTTGATTTCAAACTTTTAAATATTTAGACATATGCTATGTGGGCCTCCATTTGGATTCTTACACCTGGGCTTGCAGTTTTGGGTCCACTCTGTATTTTGCAGGTACTAAAATGAGTCAATTAAATGATTTCTTCCCTTTCTGCCCCACCACATAAAAGCAGTTCTCAGCTGTCTCACCCAAACAGGTTTAACAACAACAAGTTACACCCAGGCTTATCAGGATGGTGACTTAAAGCAAGCTACTGGCTCTCTCTCCTCCAGAATTCAGCCTGGAAATTGTGAAAGAAAATGAAAATGATTTGAGGGACTAACGACCATAATGATAATTATTATGAGAATCCTGGAGAGTCTGAAGGCTGCAGGATCCCCTAAAGGCTATCTTGAACTTAGGGAGAGAGAGGAGAGGGAGGCTGAATTGTAGTGGTTTCAACGCTGGGCAGAGAAAGCCAGAGGAAAGCTTCTAAACTCAGCTCATGCACTCAGAAAAGTTTAAAACTCTAAGAATATCATAAAAGAAAGCCTGAATGAATGAAAAGACAGTCTATGCTCCCATAGTCAATGACTTGCTATTAAAAAATATCAATTCTCTTCAAATTTATCTATAAATTAAATGCAATCACCATTAAAATTCCCAATGAATTTTTTATCAGTCATTCCAAATCCTTATTTGAAAATGGTGGACTTCCCTGATGGCCCAGTGGTAAAGAATCCACATGCCAAAGCGGGGGATATGGGTTCGATCCCTGGTCTGGGAAGATCCCGAAGCAACTAAGCCTGAGCACAATAACTACTGAAGCCGTGCACGCTAGGGCCCGCATGCTGCAACCACTGAAGACCATGGACCTAGAGCCCATGTTCTGCAGCAAGAGAAGCCACCACAATGAGAAGTCCAGGCGCCGCAATGAGAAGTCCAGGCACCACCATGATAAGTCCAGGCACCGCAATGAGATGAGCCCATATTCGCCGCAATGACAGAAAGCCTCCACACAGCAATGAAGGCCCAGTGCAGCCAAAAATAAATAATAGAGAAAATGATATTAAAAAAAGAAAATAGATGTAGAAATATAAAGTCTACAACAAAGAAGTCTAAAAAAGCGTAGTGTACAGGAATGTGCGTAACCAGATGTTAAGACATAGTACTGCTGCTGCTGCTGCTAAGTCTCTTCAGTCGTGTCCGACCCTGTGCGACCCCATAGACGGCAGCCCATGAGGCTCCTCCGTCCCTGGGTTCTCCAGGCAAGAACACTGAAGTGGGTTGCCATTTCCTTCTCCAATGAATGCAAGTGAAAAGTGAAAGTGAAGTTGCTCAGTCGTGTCCAACCCTCAGCAACCCCACGCACTGCAGCCCACGGGGCTCCTCCATCCATGGGATCGTCCAGGCAAGAGTACTGGAGTGGGTTGCCATTGCCTTCTCCAAAGACATGGTACAAAACCATACAAATAATTACCAGTATAATAACATACAAAGAGTTAAAAAGAATAAAATAGGAATCCAGGTATATATGGAAACCTAAAACATGATGGTAATGGCACCAGAAATCCATGTGAAAAAGTTGGATTGTTTTGTAATTGGCTTAGAATTTTTAAATTGTGTAGGAAAATTAAATTGAAACCCTACCAAATAGATATGAAAAGATAGACTGCATGCATGGTCTAAAGGCTTTAAAGTAAAAGATAATTCTCTGGAGTCAATAAAAATGTACGGAAATATATTTGTAAAATGGGGTCAGTTCAGTTCACTTCAGTCGCTCAGTCGTGTCTGACTTTTTGCAACCCCATGAATCACAGCACGCCAGGCCTCCCTGTCCATCACCAACTCCCGGAGTTCACTCAGACTCACATCCATCGAGTCAGTGATGCCATCCAGCCATCTCATCCTGGGTCGTCCCCTTCTTCTCCTGCCCACAATCCCTCCCAGCATCAGAGTCTTTTCCAATGAGTCAACTCTTTGCATGAGGTGGCCAAAATACTGGAGTTTCAGCTTTAACATCATTCCTTCCAAAGAAATCCAAGGGCTGATCTCCTTCAGAATGGACTGGTTGGATCTCCTTGGAGACCAAGGGACTCTCAAGAGTCTTCTCCAACACCACACTTCAAAAGCATCAATTCTTTGGTGCTCAGCCTTCTTCACAGTCCAAATCTCATATCCATACATGACCACTGGAAAAAAATAGCCTTGACTAGACGAACCTTAGTCGGCAAAGTAATGTCTCTGCTTTTGAATATGCTATCTAAGTTGGTCATAAATTTTCTTCCAAGGAGTAAGCGTCTTTTAATTTCATGGTTGCAGTCACCATCTGCAGTGATTTTCGAGCCCCCCAAAATAAAGTCTGCCACTGTTTCCCCATCTATTTGCCATGAAGTGATGGGACCAGATGCCATGATCTTCATTTTCTGAATGTTGAGCTTTAAGCCAACTTTTTCACTCTCCTCTTTCACTTTCATCAAGAGGCTTTTTAGTTCCTCTTCACTTTCTGCCATAAGGGTGGTGTCATCTGCATATCTGAGGTTATTGATATTTCTCCCAGCAGTCTTGATTCCAGCTTGTGTTTCTTCCAGCCCAGCGTTTCTCATGATGTACTCTGCATAGAAGTTAAATAAGCAGGGTGACAATATACAGCCTTGACGTACTCCTTTTCCTATTTGGAACCAGTCTGTTGTTCCATGTCCAGTTCTAACTGTTGCTTCCTGACCTGCATACAGATTTCTCAAGAGGCAGGTCAGGAACTACCTAATAAAGATTCAAAAAAACAAATCATAGGCAAAATACTGATGTATTTCATTACATTAGTGTTAAGGAGTTCTGTTCAACAAAGGGTAAATTTCACAGACATATGCAGATGAATAATATATTTGCAAATCTAAAGCCAACAAGGTGGGGATTTCCCCAGTGATCCAGTGGTTAAGACTTCGCCTTCCAGTGCAGGAGTTCAATCCCTGGTCAGGGAGGTAAGATCCTAATGGTCAAAAAACCAAAACATAAAACAGATGTAATATTTTAACAGATTCAATAAAGACTTTAAAAATGATCTACCATCAAAAAAATCTTTAAAATATTAAGTTATAACCAAAAAGGCATTAAAATCTAGAAAATATGACAAAATCCACAGAGAATAAAAATACATCAATTGAATAGTTGAAGCACAGGGAAATTTTAGGGTGGAGAAAGTGTTTTACTGTGGTGGTGAATAAATGATATATTAATACATTTTTCAAAACTCATAAAACTGTAAAATACAAATAATGAACCATAACATATACAATCCTAAAGTCATCACTTAGGAGGTCGAGGATCATGAGAAAGAATAAGGACAGTGACAAGAGAATCTGTCTGTATTACATGTGTATGAAACAACTCCACTGAAGGGATATGGAGAAAAGATACTAACCTCCATAACTTTAGAATTAATGAAGTCTTTAGGACTAAAGGTAAAAGGAATTTCACATAAGCACTGTACTTGCATTGTTATTTCCCGTGGGGATATACCAATGAGTTAACAATTCTGATACTTCAATACATGTGTTCTGAAAGTGAACAATTAAATAAGTAGATGGAGGTTAGTAGGAATGAGGTTTCTCACTGCTGGAGTGGAAGTTTACAAGCAAATGAGGAGGAGGCTGAAATGATGAGTGTTGGATTAGAGTTGAAGATACCAGTAGGACACATGTTTAATTTAAGGACTTCCCTGGTGGCTCAGGTTGTAAAGAATCCATCTGCAATGTAGGAGACCTGGGTTCGATCCCTGGGTTGGGAAGATCTGCTGGAGAAGGGGAAGGCTACCCACTCCAGTATTCTGGCCTGGAGAATCCCTCAGATAGAGAAGCCTGGTGGGCTACAGTCCATGGGATCACAAAGAATCGGACATGACTGAGCGACTAAGCTAACACACACGTGACTCAGCAGTAGAGAATCTACCTGCCAATGCAGGAGATGCAAGTTTGATCCCTGAGTTGGGAAGATCACCTGGAGAAAGAAATGTCTACCCATTCCAGTATTCTTGCCTGGGAAATCCCATGGACAGGGGAGCCTGTAGGACTACAGTCTAGGGGTTGCAAAGAGTCAGACATGATTTAGCAACTAAGCAACAACAGATGGTTACACATACAAATATTTATACATGTGTGTATACAGGGGGTGGTATAAACTCCTGTATTTGTTTGCTCTGTCTGAGAAGGCCTGAAGAAAACAATAGTCCAGGAGCAATGAACACACCTAACACTCAGATTTTGGTTTCTAATACCATTCTCCAACAAAGCGATCTAACAATTTTTTGGAGAAATGGCTGTTCTAGGACTAGGGGAGGAAGTATTGAAAATGAACTTAGAGACTCTTGTAATGCCAGGAAGAATGAAAGTGCTAAAAAAAAAAAAAAAAAAAGGAAAAGACCCACAAAGACTGGGGTAAAGTCAAAGGGACATAAGAACCAATGTAGAGTTTCCAGTGGTTATATCTGGAACAAAATAGATACACTGTTATTGGATTATAACCCAAAGTATAAACTAAATGTCCATAAATTAGTTCATTCTAATATAAATAAATGATTATATAAACTAACAAATGAGAGAGAAGAAATAAAACTCCCCTGCAAAAGCATTTCAAATAAATTATGAAGCCATTCCTCCTTAAAGGAAGAGGGAGCATAACTCTCCATTCTTTAAGCGTAGACTTTGCCTAGTGACTTCCTTCCAAAAAGCACAATGTGGAAAAGGAAGGGGGAAAAATAAACTTCACAGTAGAGAAGCCTGAAAAATACTCTTTAGCCAGATGATCAAAGTCAACATCAACAGTTATAAATCATGTAGATAGTATGTACACTTGATGTGATGGAATGAAAACGAAATTCTACTTCTGGTGTCTTCCTCCTAAAAATCCACAGTTAATGAGAAAAATATCACATAAGTCCCAACAAAGGAACATTTACAAAATATCTTGGATGAGTACTCCTCAAAACTGTCAAGGTCATCAAAAACTAGAAAAGTGTGAGAAACTCTCACAGCCAAGAGGAGCCTAAGGAGACACAAAGACTGAGTGTAATGTGGTGCCCTGAATGGGATCCTGGATAAGGAAAATTATATTAGGTAAAAACTAAGGAAATCTGAATATACTGCAGTTTGTTAATTGTAACAAATGTAACACACTAATGTAAAATATTGTTAGGGGAAACTATTGAGGTGGGGACGGAATATGGGCACTCTGTATTATTGGGTCAATTTTCTCTAAATCTAAAACCCTTCTAAAATATAAAGGCTATTAATAAAAGTTCAGCTTATCAGTGAGGAAGCCCAGAAAACTTGTGAGCATATAAAGAGATAATCACACTCATGTGTTATCAGAGAAATGCTAACTAAAACATTAGTGAGATATTGCTTTGCCTCTGTGAAGCTCAATGAACTTGGAAATCTGGATAATGCCGGCTTTGGAGATTTTTATTAGTAGATAAAAGAACACTCGGTGTTCTGCTGGCTGGAGCGCAGTCTGGTGTACATGTTCTAAGAAGCCTTTAGTCACTTAAATACAGGTACAAATTCTGACTCCACATTCCACACTAGGAGATGGATGATAGGTAGGTAGATAGATAAATACATATATAGATGATGGATAGATAGATCAAAAGAAATAGATAGACCTCACATAGGTGCATAGGAGAACATGCAGAAGGATGCTTTTGTGGAAACAGAGAATCAAACAAAAACTGCATATCCATCCCTAGCCTAGAAGAATAAACAGGTAGAACATGAGGGATGCACACCACAGAACATTATACATATGTTAAAACATACAGAACATATACATTTGGAGATATGAGTGGTCCTTAAAGTCACAGTGCTGACCAAAAATTAAAAGAAACGCAATGACTTTTTTACACATTATTATCTACATAAATTTAAAATGCATACATGCAAAACAAAATTTTGCATTTAATAAGAACAGACACAATGAAATTATCTGTAGAAAGTACATGGAATGGTTACTTACAGGCAAAGGGAAGTGGGATATGAGGAATGGGGATAAATTGGATAAGAGATGAGCCTTCCATGAACCATGGAAGATAACATGTATTAACTGCATGTGAGTAACATTATTAACTAAATTTCTGCCCTTGAGGCCCAACAAAAAGGAAAATATAATCTAACTCAGATATGGAAATGAGGTCTGAAATCTCAGATGCGTTCACTCCCATACATTAGATATTGTTCAGGTCCACGCTGTCTGTGGCTTTTCCCAAAACCTCTCCCATGGTCTGTGATAACAGTTGAGGGAGAGAAGGATACTACATGGCTTCCTAAGGAATTCTACAATGTAAATCATCCAGGGCTCCAGTACTCAGGTCTTCATGGCAGATGCCCAACCTGTCAGCAAGAGCTCATTTCCAGGGACCAGTAGTGCCTATGGTCTCTTGCCCAGGAATCAGTTAGCCAAGGACTAAGCCAGAACTTAGCACTGTCTGTATGCTGTTGAAAAGTAACCTACATTGTCACTTACTCTTGTGATGGCAGCAAAATTCCAACAAGTATAGTAAGAAAAAAGATAATGTTTCCCCCAGCATTCGACTAATTTGGGTCCTGCTGTGGTAGCATGGCCCCTACATAGTACAGAGCAGAGTCAGATCCAAACATTCAGAGAAAACCCTGTTCTTTACAAAGCCGTGAAGAACTCTTCTCCAAGAAACAGAATTAGTTCTAAATGGTTAGGATGGGGAATGGTTCAAGAGAAATGTTATCTGATTCATGATCCCATTGAGCTAAGCCTGGGCTTAGGTTACTTAAGATCTCTAACTAGGGTCCATTAGCAAGGATTATTTCCATAGCTGGAAATTATGTTTACTATGTGCCAGGCATTGTTCACAACACTTTATCAGCACTATCCCAAAATTACACACACACAAACACATAGATACCTCTATGAGATAGGTTCAATAATCATGCAAATTTTATAAATAAGAAAACTGACACACAGAGAAATTAAGTGACTGGGTAAAGGCTGTGTGTGTGTGTGTGTGTGTGCGCGTGCTCAATCATTCAGTTGTGTCCAACTCTTTGCCCCTTGGACTGGAGCCCACCAGGGTCCCCTATCTATGGGATGTTCCAGGCAAGAACACTGGAGCAGACTGCCATTTCTTACTCCAGGGGTCTTCCCAATCCAGGGATCAAAACCACATCTCCTGCATTTCCTGCATTGACAGGATTCTTGACCACTGCACCACCTGGGTGAAGGCGGTTGTTGTTCAGTCACTAAGTCGAGTCTGACTCCCTGCAGCCCCATGGACTGCAGCACAACAGGTTCCTCTGTCCTCCACTGTCTCTTGGAGTTTGCTCAGATTCGTATCCACTGAGTCAGTGATGCTATCTAATGATCTCATTCTCTGCCACTCCCTTCTCCTACTACCCTCAATCTTCCCCAGCATCAGGTGTCTTTTCCAACTAGTTGACTCTTCACATCAAGTGGCCAAAGTATTGGAGCTTCAACATCAGTCCTTCCAATGAATATTCAGGGTTGATTTCCTTAAGATCGACTGGTTTGATCTCTTTGCTCTCCAAGGGGCTCTCAAGAGTCTCCTCCAGCACCACAAATTGAAACTATCAATTCTTAGCACTCAGCCTTCTTTATGGTCCAATTCCCACATCAGTACATGAGTGCGTACTCAGTCACTTCAGTCGTGTCCAACCCTCTGTGACCCCATGGACCATGGCCTGCCAGGCTCCTCTGTCCATGGGATTCCCCAGGCAAGAATACTGGAGTGGGTTGCCATTCCCTTCTCTAGTGATAAAGTATTAAGTGAGTGAAGTAAAGTCGCTCAGTTGTGTCAGACTCTTTGAGACCCTATGGACTGCCGCCCACCAGGCTCCCCTGTCCATGGGATTTTCCAGGCGAGAGTACTGGAGTGCATTGCCATTGCCTTCTCCGACATCAGTACATGACTACTGGAAAAACCATAGCTTAGACTATATGGACCTTTGTTGGCAAAGAGATATCTGTGCTTTTTAATATGCTGTCTAGGTTTATCATAGCTTCCCTTTCAAGGAACAAATGTCTTTTAATTTCATGGCTGCAGTCACTGTCCACAGTGATTCTGGAGCCAAAGAAAAGAAAATCTGTCACTCAGTTCAGTTCAGTCACTCATTCGTGTCCAACTCTTTGTGACGCCATGGACCACATCATGCCAGGCCTCCCTGTCCATCACCAACTCTCAGAACTTACTCAAATTCATGTCCATCGAGTCGGTGATGCCATCCAACCATTTCATCCTCCATCGTCCCCTTCTCCTCCCACTTTCAATCTTTCCCAGCATCAGGGTCTTTTCCAATGAGTCAGTTCTTCACATCAGGTAGCCAAAGTATTGGAGCAACAGCTTCAGCATCAATCCTTCCAAAGAATATTCAGGACTGATTTCATTCAGGATGGACTGGTTGGATCTCCTTGCAGTCCAAGGGACTCTCAAGAGTCTTCTCCAACACCACAGTTCAAAAGCATCAATTCTTCAGCACTCAGCTTTCTTTATGGTCCAACTCTCACATCCATACATGACTACTGGAAAAAACATAGCTTTGACTAGATGGAAATTTGATGGCAAAGTAATTTCTCTGTTTTTTAATATGCTGTCTAGATTGGTCATAGCTTTTCTTCTATGAAGCAAGCATCTTTTAATTTCATGGCTGCAGTCACCATCTACAGTGATTTTGGAGCCCAAGAAAATAAAGTCTCTCACTGTTTCCATTGTTTTCCCACTTATTTGCCATGAAGCGATGAAACCAGATGCCATGATCTTAGTTTTCTCAATGTTGAGTTTTAAGACAACTTTTTCACTCTTCTTTTTCACTTTCATCAAGAGGCTCTTTACTTCTTCACTTTCTGCCATAAGGGTGGTGTCATCTGCATGTCTGAGGTTATTGATATTTTTCCCAGGAATCTTGATTCCAGCTCAGCATTTTGCAAGACTCTGCATATAAGTTAAATAAGCAGGGTGACAATATACAGCCTTGACATTCTCCTTTCCCAATTTGGAAGCAGTCTGTTGCTCCATGTCCAGTTCTAACTGTTGCTTCCTGACCTGCATACAGACTGCTGAGGAGACAGATGAGATGTCATTGCAAGAAGTAATGGGACTGGATGCCATGATCTTAGTTTTTCAGTGTTGAGTTTCAAGCTGGTCTTATCACTCTCCTCTTTCACCCTCATCAAGAGACTCTTTTGTCCTCCTTACTTTCTGCCATTAAAGTGGTACTATCTACATATCTGAGGTTGTTGATATATTTCCTGGCAACCTTGATTCCAGCTTGGGATTCATCCAGTCTGGCATTTCACATGATATACTCTGCATATAAGTTAAATAAGCAGGGTGACAATATACAGCCTTGTTGTATTCCGTTCCAAATTTTTGGAACAAGTCAGTTGTATGTCCAGTTCTAACTGTTGCTTCTTGACTTGTATATAGGTTTCTCAGGAGGCAGGTAAGGTGGTCTGGTTTTCCCATCTATTTAAGAATTTTCCATAGTTTGTTATGATCCACACAGTCAGAGGCTTTTGAATAGTCAATGAAGCAGAAGTAAATATTTTGCTGAAATTCCCTTGCTTTCTCCATGATCCAATGAATGTTGGCAATTTGATTTCTTATTCTTTTTCCTCTTCAAAACCCAGCTTGTACATCTGGAATTTCTCAGTTCACATACAACTGAAGCCTAGCTTGAAGGATTTTGAGAATAACCTTGCTAGTATGTGAAATAAGTGCAATTGTATGGTAGTTTGAACATTCTTTGGCATTGCCTTTCTTTGGGACTGGAATGAAAGCTGACCTTTTCCAGTCCTGTGGCCACTGCTGAGTTTTCCAAATTTGCTGACATATTGAGTTCAGCACTTTAACAGCACCATATTTCAGGATTTAAAATAGCTCAGCTGGAATTCCATCACCTCCACTAGTTTTGTTGTTAGTGTTGCTTCCTAAGGCCCACTTGACTTCACACTCCAGGATGTCTGGCTCTAGGTGAGTGATCACCATCATGGTTATCTGGATCATTAAGACCTTTTTGTATATTCTTCTGTGTATTCTCTCTACTTCTTAATCTCTTTTGCTTCTGTTAGATCTTTACACTTTCTGTCCTTTTCCATGCCCATCCTTGCATCAAATATTCCCTTGATATTTCCAGTTTTCTTGAAGAGATCTCTAGTCTTTCCCATTCTATTGTTTTCCTCTATTTCTTTGCACTGAACACTGAGGGAGGCTTTCTTATCCCTTCTTGCTATTCTCTGGAACTCTCCATTCAATTGGGTATTTCTTTCCCTTTCTCCTTTGTCTTTTGCTTCTTTTCTTTTCACAGCTATTGGTAAAGACTCTTTGGACAACCACTTTTGCATTTCTTTTTCTTTAGGATGGATTTGGTCATCACCTCCTGTATAATGTTACAAATCTGTCCATAGTTCTTCAGGCACTCTGTCTACCATATCTAATCCCTGAATCTATTCATCACTTCCACTGTATAATCATAAGGATTTAATTTAGGATATATCTAAATGGCCTAGTGGTTTTCCCTACTTTCTTTAATTTAAGCCTGAATTTTGCAATAAAGAACTCATGATCTGAGCCATAGTCAGCCTCGGGTCTTGTTTTTGCTGTCTGTATAGAGTTTCTCCATCTTCGGCTGCAAAAAACATAATCAATCTGATTTCGGTATTGACCATAATCAATTTAATTTCAGTACTGACCATCTGGTGATGTCCATATGTAAAGTCATCTCTCAGGTTGTTGGAAAAGGGTGTTTGCTATGACCAATGTGTTCTCTCGACAAAACTCTGTTAGCCTTTTCCCTGCTTCATGTTGTATTCCAAGGCCTAACTTACCCTTTTTTCCAGGTACCTCTCGGGTTCTTACTTCTGCATTCCAATCCCCTGTGATGAAAAAGACATCTTTTTTTGCTGTTAGTTCTAAAAGATCTTGTATGTCTTCCTAGAACCATTCAACTTCAGCTTCTTCAGCATTAGTGGTTGAGGCATACTTGGATTGCTATGATGTTGAATGGTTTGCCTTGCAAATAAACAGAGATAATTCTGTCATTTTTGAGATTACACCCAAGTACTGCATTTTGGACTGTTTTGTTGACTATGAGGACTACTCCATTCCTTCTAAGGGATTCTTGTCCACAGTAGATGCAATGTCATCTGAATTAAATTTGCCCGTTCCCATCCATTTTAGTTCACTGATTCCTAAGATGTCGGTATTCACCCTTGCCATCTCCTACTTGAACACATCCAGTTTACCTTGATTAATGGGCCTAACATTCCAGGTTTCTATGCAATATTGTTCTTTACAGCATCAGAGTTTACTTTCACCACCAGACACATTCACAACCAAATGTTGTTTCCGCTTTGGTTCAGCAGCTTCACTCTTTCTGGAGCTGTTAGTACTTGCCCTCTGCTCCTCCCTAGTAGCATATTGAGAACCTTCTGACCTGGGGGGATCATCTTCTTGTGTCTTATCTTTTTGCCTTTTCATGTTCATGGGGTTCTCCTCGCAATAACACTGGAGTGGTTTGCCATTTCCTCCTCCAGTGGACTACATTTTGTCAGAACTCTTCACTCTGACCCATCCATCTCGGGTAGCTCTGCACAGCATGGCTCACAGCTTCACTAAGTAACCCAAATGCCTTGGCCATAGCAAAATGGAGCTGGGACTCACAGCTGGGCAACCTGACTCAGAGCCCTTGTACTCAACTTGTGTACCACTGTCTCTGCCCACTGGGCATGGTACTTAAGGAAGAGTAAATTCTCTAAGTGATGCCCTGGGTTATGATAGAAAAAAATTATTCATGGTTTGGCCAGAAAGGCATTATCTACCTCTATATTCTAACAGCCAGGCTCATTTAATATGTTTTATCTGGATCCAAAGCTTTTGTTTTCCTTCCTTCCCTTCCTCACTCCCTCCTGTCCTGTTTCCCTTCCACCTTTCTCTCTCTCCTACTGCTATAGTTATAAAATTGGTGAAAATGTGGTGGAACTTTTTGCATGTGTCCAGCATACTGCAGAATTGAAGGTGATAACAAAGAAGACACTTGGTAATGGCTTCCACCTATGAGAATGGCTTGAAGAAGTTAGGAGACGCAAAATTTTAATTAAATCTCTCAAATGGCACATATAGCCAAGAAAATTCCCCAAAATCCTAGAAATGGTTTTTCCTGGTAGAAGCCTGTGTGTTTCTCCTAACTCCGCTATGTTTCCAGAAAACACCACCAAATAAACAGTTCTAAACTCCTCCAGACATTCAAAACATTGTCTGAGGCAAAAGAACTGAAGAAACAAACCAGCAAGTGTGACAAAGAGAGAAGAATCCACTATTATAAGTTATTGTCCAGTTCAACCATAGATTCAACGAGTGAAAAAGAAAGTGAAAGTGAAGTCACTCAGGCATGTTCTACTGTTTGTGACCCCATGGACTGTAGGCTCCTCCGTCCATGGGATTTTCCAGGCAAGAGTACTGGAGTGGGTTGCCATTGCCCTCTCCAAGCCAGTTCTTAAATATTTAAAAGTTTATCATGGTAGATTTTAAATGCTATCTAATAGGCAAAATTAATTTATCTAAAATAGAAAGAATAATCTGTTTTGAAACAAGTATCATTGAAACTGGTCACATAACTCCTCTACTGCTCTGACTATAACAGCCTAAGTTGTATTTTATATAATGTATGCTGTGTACTCTATTACATGTACTCAATTAACCTTATTTTATCCTAGTAACTTTCAAAAATACTACTTCCAACCAGCAGTCTACTTCCAACCAGCATATTTCTAGGCTATTGTAAGTTATCAAGGGCCCAAGAAATGGAAACTTATTCTAGTGCAAGCATTAGAGAAAAAAACAAGATTATATAGAAGGAGTTACAGACATAGCCATCAAATATACAGTTATGGAGATATAGATGAATATCCATATTACAATATACCACTTTGCCCTTCTATTAACATAGCTAAGAAATGACTGCCAGAATGGGAAGTTGAATCTATTACATATACTGAAAACCTCACAATACTTCAGGCAAGTACTTTATTCTGTATTCTGTAAATTGAAAAGACTCCTTTTTCCCCACTGTTGGAATGCCAGAGAAAAAGAACACTAAATTGAAAGGGAAGAGACTGGAGTTTTATCCCAGTTTTGCCACCATCATACTGCATGACCTTGGAGATTTCATTCAATCTTCTCAAACTCGCATCTGTAAAATGCTAACAATGGACTGTATAACCTCTACAATTCGTTATTCATGCCACATTCTCTGACAACAGTATACATCATATGAGTTTGATGCTATTCTATGCCCAGTATCTGAAACTTTTTTTAATATTTATTTTTATTTATTTGGCTGTGCCAGGTCTTAGTTGCGGCATGTGGAATCTTCAGTCTTTACTGCAGCACATGAGATCTTTAGTTGGGACCTGTGAACTCTTAGTTGTGCCATGTGGAATTTAGTTCCCTGATCAGGGATCGAACCCAGGGCCCCTACACTGGGGATCACAGAGTCTTAAGTCACTGCACCACCAGGGAAGTCCCTGAAACTTTTTGAAAACCGTTAATTACTCAGTTGACCACTAGATGGTAGCAGATCCCTGGTTACTATGTGATTGCAGGCAGCCAAGTCAACCTTTATAATTGTGAATTCTAGTATCAAAAGGTTCATGGAAGAACTTGGCCTTGGTCATCGAAAGATTGAGTTTTATTCAGCTCTGCCTCTTATTACTTCCATGATCTTGGAAAAATGGGCCTTTTGGGGTTTCTGATTACCTACCATAAAATCAGAGGTCATCTTCTAGATCTAAAACTATGATTGAATATCATTACCTTAGCAAGAGCAAGATAATTTTAAATAGTAGTGTCCTCTTTTTCTACCTTGAACTGTTCAAACAGTTTTCATTTGACAGAAAGAAAAATTCTATTTTCTATCCATGATATCTTGGGCAATTAACAATATTTGTATTTGCTCACCTGTAAAATGGAGAAAATAAGAGTACCTCCAAGGGATATTATAATGAGTAAATAGATACAGCGATTAAAGTAGCTAATAAAATCAGTCATTTTTAGAAATTGTTTATTAATTATTTTTTCTAATTATTCTGATTGTGTTGTTTGGCATTTGGACTCCCTCAGACCATTATTCTTACCATACCTTTCCCCGGATATTTGAAGGTATAAGCCAGTGACTTTAGGCTGACTCTCATTTATGTGTTCAGAGTCTACATAGAACAGTATGTGTGTCCAGAAATACCTCTCGAAATCCTCTTTAGTCCGAGTGGCTGCAAAAAGTCCCAGGCCTTGGATCTGTAAGTCCTAAAAAAGTCTAGGCATTTTGCTTTAATCGCTCCTCACCAAAACTCCTTGATGCAGAAACCAATGTAAGTGGTTTGTCCTTGAACTGGCTCTGATAATTATTTAGCACAATCATCAATTACATTACTTCTAAATAAAAATACTATTTTACATATTGTGTGACAAGAGCTGCCATTTTCTCTTAGGTATTCGTTTAAATTCTTGAAGACATAAAATGCATGAAAAGGCCAAAGACGTCAGGTCATGAAAACAAATAAAATCCCTAGGAGCCACTGTGTTTCTTTGCCCTCATTAGCCATCATCACTTTGAAAATATTGGATGCAATATTGGATGTAATTGAAGTGCAAAGCAGAGCAAGAACTAGCTTGAGTTCCTAGCATGAACTATGCCTTTACCCACTCCATCTCTTTTTTCAAAGAAGCTTACATTGCAACAAATTTCTCTGTTTTTCTTTCTTTTTTAAAATAATACAGTGTTTAGCACATAGTTTATTTAGCAAGAATGTAGGTGTATGCTGTTAACTTGTTCTATGGTATAACAGGGTGAGTGCATCAAAATATCAGTGCTGACAAAGAATGGTGAGCCAGAGGACATGGCCCAGAACAGGGCAAATGCCAAGGAGGATATAGCCCAGCCACTCAAGGTCAGAGGAGGTGATGAGAAAACAAGACCAGAGATGAGCTGGGTCTAGAAATATCTAGCACCCTTTAGATTCTGGCAGGGTTGAGGACAAGAACATGAGGCAGTGGCACTCCAAGGTCTGAGGCTGCCAGGGATGTCGAAGAAACCAGAAAAAAAAATAATAAAACTGTGCTCATCCCTTTAATGAGGCAGTATGGGAAATCTATTCTGTAATAGCTCTGGGTTCTTTATTCGCCGTAGATGCCTTGTGCTAAGTTGCTTCAGCCGTGTCCGACTCTTTGTGACCCTATGGGCTGTGGCCCACGAGGCTCCTCTGTCCAAGGAATTCTCCAGGCATGAATACTGGAGTGGGTTGCCATTTCCTTCTCCAATAGATGCCTCAGAGAGTTCAAAGGCAAAAGCAAGATTAAACAGTTCTTAAATGCATATCTCTTATTTAAAAAGAATAATGAATACAAAATAGAATAAAAAATGTAAAGAAAAAAGGTTGGCCTCCAATCATACTTTTTAGCTCAGGAGAAGTTCTGCAGACACAGCCCACACTACACTGAACTCACTGAGGGCAGAGAATGAACCTGGCTTACCTCTTTTATTATCAGTGCTCAATCTGGTGCTTGGCACACCTGCTCTCAGCCAATGTTTGTTACTGTTGTTGTGGATGATACAACCAAGTACATACCCAAAGCAAAAGCCTGTGATAGTGTCCTGCTACGGGGCCAAAGTGCAGAGTCACAAACACCCTGATCTTTAGCCCTCTCCAGACCTTTAACCTGAATATATATGGAGCATACAAAGGAATTCAATCACTTCAAACAAGAACTAAAGTTGGGATGTAGGATTCAAAATGACATCAACTTCCTGCATGCCTCTTACATCTGTGTGCCTCTGACCCCCTAAACGCCATCCCTACCAATGGTGAGTTCTGTAGAATGGCTTTATAAACATGCCACACTTGGCTGAAAGTCAGAAGACCTATACCCTATGCCTGGCCTTGGCATCTACCAGCTGTGTGACCTGGAGCAAGCGATTTAATTGGAGTTTTTCATACATTAAACTAACGGTCTAATTTCAGCAATAATCATCCATTTCAGCAATAATAGTCTGATTCTAAGCTGATCGTGAAGAAGAGAAAATTGGATTCAACTGGGCCAGCCAATGCTCCTGATCTTTATAAATTCCCACACAGTCTTTCACTCTCCCTAATCCACATACTTTTCAGTGTGTGAACAACTAAACTGCTTACAGGAGATTTACTGGTGACAAACACAAGGAGGATTCCAGCAAATTACATGCAATCATCTTTCTGTGTGCTTTAGAGCAGTACGAACTCTCACCATTTCCATATGCTCCTACGCTGGTTAGCTAAAAACCTAAAACAAAAATTTTAACACCTTAAAGTGAAGCTATAAATATATAAGGATTCTCACACTTTATCCAAGAAATCTTATAAGCAATGGTTTTCAACTTTACTACAGAGGTCACATGAAAATGATGACAAAATTAGCAAATGTGACCAATGAAGCCATCAGTGACTGGAAAAATAGGGCAATGGAGGTAGAATTCTACGATGATCATAGGCCACTAATGTGACACAGAGGCTTATGGTAAAATGTGTCCCTGAGTCGAAAAGGACGCCAATCCTTTAATATGTAACTTCAAAGAAGGCCAGTATAGCGAGGCAGGAGAGAGAATAGGGGAAGAGGAAAATGAGTTTGACAGCTGAGGCAACTCTGGGTGATATTATGAAGAAGAAGCTATTTGACTTTGATTTTCATAGAACCCCTCATCATCACCACCATCAAAATAGAGAGCTAATGACCAACTGCAAAGGTTCATCATCAGTTCCAAGTGCATTACCTTCCAATCTAATAAAAATATCCTATTGAGTTCCTATTTGGAGTAAGATAGAACAAACACATTCTATCCTGTCTCTCTCCCTGAATGTAGCTAAGAATCTAGACAGATGGCATGGGCAGCTATCTGAAGACTTGGACCTGGTAGGAAAGGGGACAAAATTGAAATACCACTGATACAACGTGCAGTTACCTTCCTCTTCCACGGGTATCCCCTGGCCTCAACTCCAAGCAGCCTAAAACCCAGAAGTAAGCCTCAGTGAAAACAGAAATAATACCTGGAAAAACTCTTTAGGCTCGAGACCTGAGTAAGTTGTCATCTGAAACTCTGAAGGTGGGGGAGAAACTCCTCCCCACTTGGAAGAGCTACGGTCCTAGGACCCAAGAGGGTAGGGTTAACCTTCACTGTTTTGCTCTCTTTCAACCACCAACCCGCAAACACTGGTGGAGTCATGAAAAATACCTGGCATAGCAGAGTCAATCAACTTCCAGCTTTCTGGCAGCAGGACTGAAAAAGTGTGCCTTGAGGAACTGGAGAGAAATAGGGAAATCACAGAGGAAGGAGTTCAGAAAGCAGCTCTATAACATTGGCCATGAACTCCTGGGCTCACACCCAAGTCGTATATGCATCAACCTAACCCTAGTAAGCATAGAAAAGACTCTAAGAACTACGAGTCAGATTCTATTTATCAGACTGGCCACTGAATAAAACACACAGAGGCCAGATCCAAACAGGGAAGCAAGGATTTTGAAAATAGGAGTGAAAGAGAAAATGTCATGACAGATTCTTCAAACACTGAAAGGAAATTTAGGGGATACCAACCAGAGACCTATGCATACAAATTTGACAGCCTAGGTGAAATACACTGCTCCCAAACCACAAACTATCTAAATTCATCCAAGATGAAATGGAAAACTGGAATAGTATCATAAGTATTAAGGAAATTAAGCATAGAGATATAAACATTTCAAGTAAGAAATCCATAGGGCCAGATTGTTTCACTGGTGAACTTCACCAAAACACTGAACGAATAACAAAACTTCTACACAATCTCTTCCAAAAATTTGAAGATTAAGGAACACTTTCCAACTGATTTTGAGGCCAGCACTATTTCCATACCAGATCAGACAAAGACAATACAAGAAAACTATAAACTAATAACCCTTATAACATAGGTGCAAAAATCCTCAATAAAATGTTAGCAATTTGAATGCAGCAATATATTCAAAGGATAATGCACCACAAGTAAGTTGGGTTTACCCCAAGAACCCAATGCTGATTCAGTATAAAAATTCAACCAATGTAAACCACCATTTTAACAATCTATAGGAAAAAGAAAATATAAAATTATATCAACTGATGCTGAAAAAGTATTTGACAAAATTCAATACTCATTCATGATTTTTTAAAAAAATTTCTCAGCAAACTAAAATGCAAAGGCAACTACCTCAATGTAATACTACTAGTACCATATTTAATTGTAAGAGATCGAATGACTTCCCTAAAATAGGAACAAGGCAAAGATATGACTCTTACCACTCGTATTCATTAACACACTGGAAGACCTGGCCAATGCAACAAGGCAAGGAAAAAAAAAACCAGAATGTATATAGATTGGAAAGGAAGAAATAAAATTTTTATATTTACAGATAACATGATTGTCCAGTTAGAAAATCTCTAGTAATCTAACAGAAGGGGGAAAAAAGCTTCTAGTACTGATAAGTGACTTTAGCAAAGTTGCAGTGTACAGTCAGTGAACAAATATTACTCATATTTATATATATTAACAATGAACAAGTGGAAAACAATTTTTTAAAACCATGATTTATAATAAGTTAAAAAAAAACAAATACAGGGTGTGAGTGTAACAAAAGAGATTCAGACTCTATGCTGAAAATTACAAATGTTAATTAAAGAAAGCAAAGAACTTAAAAAAGAAAAACTGGATAGACATACCATGTTCATTATTTGGAAGATTCAATTAATGTAGTAAATGTAGTAATGTAGTAAAGATGTCAATTCTCCCAAATTGATTGACTCAGTGTTATCCATGCTTCTCATGTTATTAAAGAAGCAGAGAGGTACAAAGAGAAAGATGAGGCAACCAAAATATGAATATCACAACCTTGCAAATGGCAGGTATATTGGCTTTCCATTGCTGCTCTAACAAAATAGCATAAGCTTAGTCATTTAAAATATTTCATCATTTGGAGGATGTGTAATTTCATCGTTTTGGAGGTCAGAAGCCAAAAATTAAGGGTATTGGCAGGACTGTCTTCCTTTCTGAACACTCTAGAGGAGATTCCCTTTCCTTGCTCTTTCCAGCTTTTAGAGGCTAGAGGCCACTGGCACTTCTTGGCTCATGGTTCTCTTCTTGTATTATCAAAGCCGGCCACACTGCACCCCCCTCTGCCTTTCATCTGTAAATGTGTTTCCCTCTGACTGCTCTTCTGCTTCCTTCTTCCATTTTTAAGGATGCTTGTGATCATTTTGGGCATATCCAGACAATCCAAGATAATCTCTCTATTTCAAATTCACCTAATAAGCAAACAATTTCACTTTGTTTTGTAACAATGTAGTCATAGCTTCTGGAATATAGGAGGTGGATGTATTTGGGGAGGGGTATTAATGTACCTAGAAAAGCAGACTTTTTACCAACTAAGTTTAAGAATTTGACGAGGAATTTTTAAAGATAGTGAGATATTTAAGACAAAGCTGAAGCTCAGGAGGAGTTCCACATGGAACAATGAAAATTTATTTATATATGACTTAAAGTTGAAGTGTTTTTATTTTGTTCTTATATGTTCTCCTTATCTCATTAATACTACCCAGAAAGTCAATAACTGTTTTAGGTCAGTAACTCCATAAACATAAAGTTGAATAAAAAGTCCATTTGGTGTTCTGTATGGTTAGGAAACCAAACAAGTGCATCACATACTATAAAATATAAGCCTAAACTGAATTTAGAAGCACATCATAGCACGATAAATGTAATCAGAGAATGCAAAAAGGCATTACTTACTGATGTACCTGCAATAAAATGAATATAATTTCATTAGTAGAAAAAACTTTAGAAAGAAAATGGAATGATGAATAGAAGAGCACCATAATAACCAAAATTTAGTTTCAGTTCAGTTGTTTAGTCGTGTCCAACTCTTTGTGATGCCAAGGACTGCAGCACGCCAGGCCTCCCTGTCCATCACAAACTCCCAGAGCTTACTCAAACTCATGTTCACTGAGTCGGTGATGACATCCAACAATCTCATCCTCTGTTGTCCCCTTCTCCCACCTTCAATCTTTCCCAGCATCAGGGTCTTTTCCAGTGAGTCAGTTCTTCACAGCAGGTGGCTAAATATTGGTCTTTCAGCTTCAGCATCAGTCTTTCCAATGAGTATTCAGGACTGATTTCCTTTAGGATGAACTGGTTAGATCTCCTTGCAGTCCAAGGGACTCTCAAGAGTCTTCTCCAACACCACACTTCAAAAGCATCAATTCTTCGGCGCTCAGCTTTCTTCACAGTCCAACTCTCACATCCATACATGACCACTGGAAAAACCATAGCCTTGACTAGACAGACCTTAGTTGGCAAAATAATGTCTCTGCTTTTGAATATGCTATCTAGGTTGGTCATAACTTTTCTTCCAAGAAGTAAGCGTCTTTTAATTTCATGGCTGCAGTCACCATCCACAGTGATTTTGGAGCCCACCAAAATAAAGTCTGACACTGTTTCCACTGTTTCCCCATCTATTTCCCATGAAGTGATGGGACCAGATGCCCATGATCTTAGTTTTCTGAATGTTGAGCTTTAAGCCAAATTTTTGACTCTCCACTTTCACTTTCTTTTTTTTAATCAATTAAACAACTTTAATATTATTAACAATATCATTAGATAAGTCTTAGATATTATCTTTCCAATCAGTTTGATTTTTTTTTAATTTTTATTTTTACTTTATTTTACTTTACAATACTGTATTGGTTTTGCCATACATTGACATGAATCCACCACGGGTGTACATGTGTTCCCAAACATGAACCCCCCTCCCACCTCCCTCCCCATAACATCTCTCTGGGTCATCCCTATGCACCAGCCCCAAGCATGCTGCATCCTGCGTCGGACATAGACTGGCTATTCGATTCTTACATGATAGTATACATGTTACAGTGTCATTCTCCCAAATCATCCCACCCTCTCCCTCTCCCTCTGAGTTTGAAAGTCCGTTATATACATCTGTGTCTTTTTTCCTGTCTTGCATACAGGGTCGTCATTGCCATCTTTCTAAATTCCATATATATGTGTTAGTATACTGTATTGGTGTTTTTCTTTCTGGCTTACTTCACTCTGTATAATCGGCTCCAGTTTCATCCATCTCATTAGAACTGATTCAAATGAATTCTTTTTAACTGCTGAGTAATACTCCATTGTGTATATGTACCACAGCTTTCTTATCCATTCATCTGCTGATGGACATCTAGGTTGTTTCCATGTCCTGGCTATTATAAACAGTGCTGCGATGAACATTGGGGAACATGTGTCTCTTTCAATTCTGGTTTCCTCGGTGTGTATGCCCAGCAGTGGGATTGCTGGGTCATAAGGTAGTTCTATTTGCAATTTTTTAAGGAATCTCCACACTGTTCTCCATAGTGGCTGTACTAGTTTGCATTCCCACCAACAGTGTAGGAGGGTTCCCTTTTCTCCATACCCTCTCCAGCATTTATTGCTTGCAGATTTTTGGATTGCAGACATTCTGACTGGTGTGAAGTGGTACCTCATTGTGGTTTTGATTTGCATTTCTCTAATAATGAGTGATGTTGAGCATCTTTTCATGTGTTTGTTAGCCATCCGTATGTCTTCTTTGGAGAAATGTCTATTTAGTTCTTTGGCCCATTTTTTGATTGGGTCGTTTATTTTTCTGGAATTAAGCTGCATAAGTTGCTTGTATATTTTTGAGATTAGTTGTTTGTCAGTTGCTTCATTTGCTATTATTTTCTCCCATTCAGAAGGCTGTCTTTTCACCTTGCTTATATTTTCCTTTGTTGTGCAGAAGCTTTTAATTTTAATTAGATCCCATTTGTTTATTTTTGCTTTTATTTCCAGAATTCTCAGAGGTGGATCATAGAGGATACTGCTGTGATTTATGTCGGAGAGTGTTTTGCCTACGTTCTCCTCTAGGAGTTTTATAGTTTCTGGTCTTACATTTAGATCTTTAATCCATTTTGAGTTTATTTTTGTGTGCGGTGTTAGAAAGTGATCTAGTTTCATTCTTTTACAAGTGGTTGACCAGTTTTCCGAGCACCACTTGTTAAAGAGATTGTCTTTACTCCATTGTATATTCTTGCCTCCTTTGTCAAAGATAAGGTGTCCATATGTGTGTGGATTTATCTCTGGGCTTTCCATTTTGTTCCATTGATCTATATGTCTGTCTTTGTGCCAGTACCATACTGTCTTGATGACTGTGGCTTTGTAGTAGAGCCTAAAGTCAGGCAAGTTGATTCCTCCAGTTCCATTCTTCTTTCTCAAGATTGCTTTGGTTATTCGAGGTTTTTTGTATTTCCATACAAATCTTGAAATTATTTGTTCTAGTTCTGTGAAAAATATGGCTGGTAGCTTGATAGGGATTACATTGAATTTGTAAATTGCTTTGGGTAGTATACTCATTTTCACTATATTGATTCTTCTGATCCATGAACATGGTATATTTCTCCATCTATTAGTGTCCTCTTTGATTTCTTTCATCAGTGTTTTATAGTTTTCTATATATAGGTCTTTCGTTTCTTTAGGTAGATATATTCCTAAGTATTTTATTCTTTTCGTTGCAATGGTGAATGGAATTGTTTCCTTAATTTCTTTTTCTACTTTCTCATTATTAGTGTATAGGAATGCAAGGGATTTCTGTGTGTTGATTTTATATCCTGCAACTTTACTATATTCATTGATTAGCTCTAGTAATTTTCTGGTGGAGTCTTTAGGATTTCCTATGTAGAGGGTCATGTCATCTGCAAACAGTGAGAGTTTTACTTCTTCTTTTCCAATTTGGATTCCTTTTATTTCTTTTTCTGCTCTGATTGCTGTGGCCAAAACTTCCAGAACTATGTTGAATAGTAGCGGTGAAAGTGGGCACCCTTGTCTTGTTCCTGACTTTAGGGGAAATGCTTTCAATTTTTCACCATTGAGGATAATGTTTGCTGTGGGTTTGTCATATATAGCTTTTATTATGTTGAGGTATGTTCCTTCTATTCCTACATTCTGGAGAGTTTTTATCATAAATGGATGTTGAATTTTGTCAAAGGCCTTCTCTGCATCTATTGAGATAATCATATGGCTTTTATTTTTCAATTTGTTAATGTGGTGAATTACATTGATTGATTTGCAGATATTGAAGAATCCTTGCATCCCTGGGATAAAGCCCACTTGGTCATGGTGTATGATCTTTTTAATGTGTTGTTCGATTGTGATGGCTAGATTTTGTTGAGGATTTTTGCATCTATGTTCATCAGTGATATTGGCCTGTAGTTTTCTTTTTTTGTGGCATCTTTGTCAGGTTTTGGTATTAGGGTGATGGTGGCCTCATAGAATGAGTTTAGAAGTTTACCTTCCTCTGCAATTTTCTGGAAGAGTTTGAGGAGGATAGGTGTTAGCTCTTCTCTAAATTTTTGGTAGAATTCAGCTGTGAAGCCGTCTGGACCTGGGCTTTTGTTTGCTGGAAGATTTCTGATTACAGTTTCAGTTTCCGTGCTTGTGATGGGTCTGTTAAGATTTTCTATTTCTTCCTGGTTCAGTTTTGGAAAATTGCACTTTTCTAAGAATTTGTCCATTTCTTCCACGTTGTCCATTTTATTGGCATATAACTGCTGATAGTAGTCTCTTATGATCCTTTGTATTTCTCTTGTCTGTTGTGATCTCTCCATTTTCATTTCTAATTTTATTGATTTGATTTTTCTCTCTTTGCTTCTTGATGAGTCTGGCTAATGGTTTGTCAATTTTATTTATCCTTTCAAAGAACCAGCTTTTGGCTTTGTTGATTTTTGCTATGGTCTCTTTTGTTTCTTTTGCATTTATTTCTGCCCTAATTTTTAAGATTTCTTTCCTTCTACTAACTCTGGGGTTCTCCAATTCTTCCTTTTCTAGTTGCTTTAGTTGTAGAGTTAGGTTATTTGACATTTTTCTTGTTTCTTGAGGTATGCCTGTATTGCTATGAACTTTCCTCTTAGCACTGATTTTATAGTGTCCCACAGATTTTGGGTTGTTGTGTTTTCATTTTCATTAGTTTCTATGCATATTTTGATTTCTTCTGTGATTTGTTGGTTATTCAGAAGTGTGTTGTTCAACCTCCATATGTTGGAATTTTTAATAGTTTTTCTCCTGTAATTGAGATCTAATCTTAATGCATTATGGTCAGAAAAGATGCTTGGAATGATTTCGATTTTTTTGAATTTATCAAGTTTAGATTTATGGCCCAGGATGTGATCTATCCTGGAGAAGGTTCCATGAGCACTTGAAAAAAAGGTGAAATTCATTGTTTTGGGGTGAAATGTCCTATAGATATCAATTAGGTCTAACTGATCTAATGTATCATTTAAAGTTTGCATTTCTTTGTTAATTTTCTGTTTAGTTGATCTGTCCATAGGTGTGAGTGGAGTATTAAAGTCTCCCACTATTATTGTGTTATTGTTGATTTCCCCTTTCATACTTGTTAGCATTTGTCTTACATATTGCGGTGCTCCTATATTGGGTGCATATATATTTATAATTGTTATATCTTCTTCTTGGATTGATCCTTTGATCATTATGTAGTGGCCTTCTTTGTCTCTTTTCACAGCCTTTGTTTTAAAGTCTATTTTATCGGATATGAGTATTGCCACTCCTGCTTTCTTTTGGTCTCTATTTGCGTGGTATATCTTTTTCCAGCCCTTCAATTTCAGTCTGTATGTGTCCCTTGTTTTGAGGTGGATCTCTTGTAAGCAGCATATAGAGGGGTCTTGTTTTTGTATCCATTCGGCCAGTCTTTGCCTTTTGGTTGGGGCATTTAAACCATTTACGTTTAAGGTAATTATTGATAAGTATGATCCCATTACCATTTACTTTATTGTTTTGGGTTCGGGTTTATACACCCTTTTTGTGTTTCCTGTCTAGAGAATATCCTTTAGAATTTGTTGGAGACCTGGTTTGGTGGTGCTGAATTCTCTCAGCTTTTGCTTGTCTGTAAAGCTTTTGATTTCTCCTTCATATTTGAATGAGATCCTCGCTGGGTACAGTAATCTGGGCTATAGGTTATTTTCTTTCATCACTTTAAGTATGTCTTGCCATTCCCTCCTGGCCTGAAGAGTTTCTATTGAAAGATCAGCTGTTATCCTTATGGGAATCCCCTTGTGTGTTATTTGTTGTTTTTCCCTTGCTGCTTTTAATATTTGTTCTTTGTTTTTGATCTTTGTTAATTTGATTAATATGTGTCTTGGGGTGTTTTGCCTTGGGTTTATCCTATTTGGAACTCTCTGTGTTTCTTGGACTTGGGTGATTATTTCCTTCCCCATTTTACGGAAGTTTTCAACTATTATCTCCTCAAGGATTTTCTCATGGTCTTTCTTTTTGTCATCTTTTTCTGGGACTCCTATAATTCGAATGTTGGAGCATTTCATATTGTCCTGGAGGTCTCTGAGATTGTCCTCATTTCTTTTAATTCGTTTTTCTTGTTTCCTCTCTGATTCATTTATTTCTACCATTCTATCTTCTATTTCACTAATCCTATCTTCTGCCTCCGTTATTCTACTATTTGTTGCTTCCAGAGTGTTTCTGATCTCATTTATTGCATTATTCATTATATATTGACTCTTTTTCATTTCTTCTAGATCCTTGTCAAACCTTTCTTGCATCTTCTCAATCCTTGTCTCTAGGCTATTTATCTGTGATTCCATTTTGATTTCAAGATTTTGGATCATTTTCACTATCAATATTCGGAATTCTTTCTCAGGTAGATTCCCTACCTCTTCCTCTTTTGTTTGGTTTGGTGGGCAACTCTCCTGTTCCTTTACCTGCTGAGTATTCCTCTGTCTCTTCATCTTGGTTATATTGCTGCGTTTCGGGTGGCCTTTTTATATTCTGGTAACTTGTGGAGTTCTCTTTATTATGGAGCTTCCTCACTGTGGATGGGGTTCTATCAGTGGCTTGTCAAGGTTTCCTGGTTAGGAAGGCTTGTGTTGGAGTTCTGGTGGGTAGAGCTGGGTTTCTTCTCTCTGGAGGGCAGTGGAGTGACCAGTATGGGTTATGAGACATCAAAGGTTTTGGAATAACTTTGAGCTGCCTGTATATTGAAGCTCAGGGGAGTGTTCCTGTGTTGCTGGAGAATTTTCGTGGTATGTCTTGTTCTGGAACTTGTTGGCCCTTGGGTGGAGCTTGGTTTCAGTGTAGGTATGGAGGCATTTGATGAGCTCCTATTGCTTAATGTTCCCTGAATTCAAGAGTTCTCTAATGTTTTCAGGCTTTGGACTTAAGCCTCCTGCTTCTGGTTTTCAGTTTTATTTTTACAGTAGCCTCTAGACTTCTCCATCTATACAGCACCAATGAAAAAACATCTAGGTTAAATATGAAAAGTTTCTCCACATTAAGGGACACTCAGAGAGGTTCACTGAGTTACAAGGAGAAGAGAAGAGGGAGGGGGTAGTTAGAGGTGACTGGAATGAGATGCGGTGAGATCAAAAGAGGAGAGAGCAAGCTAGCCAGTAGTCACTTCCTTATGTGCACTCTATAGTCTGGACCGCTCGGAGGTATTTATGGAGTTATACAGGGAAGAGGAGAGGGAGGAAGTAGACAGAGGTGGCCAGGAGGATAAGAGAGAGGAATTAGAAGGAGAGAGACAAATCCTGCCAGTAACCAGTTCCTTAGGTGTTCTCCACCGTCTGGAACACACAGAGATTCACAGAGTTGGATAGAGAAGAGATGGGGGAGGAAAGAGACAGAGGCCACCTGGTGGAAAAAAAGGAGGAGTCCAAAGGTGGAGAGAGTGGTATGGCAGTAATCTCGCCCTCAGGTAAAATTGCGTAGTGAAGTTTGGGTTTTTAAATGTACATAATTGACAACAAAAACCAAAGAGCAAAGATTAAAAATCTAGAGTAGAGGTTGGATTTTCAAAAATACAATATTAAAGAAAAGAAGCAGAAGGAAAAAGGAAGAAAGAAAAAAAAAGAGGGAGAGAGAAAAAAAAAACAAGAATTATTAAAAAAAAAAAAACACACACACACCAACAACCACCTAAAGACTATATATGGTGTTTGCCTTAAAAAAAAAAAAAAAGTCTTTTTTTAAATAGTAATAGTAGGTTATAGAAATAAAAATTAGAGGAGAAATAAAAGACTTAACAATTTTTTAAAAAGTTAGAGAAAAAAAGAAAAAAAAAGGAATGATTTTAAAAATAGTAAAAATGTATCTGGCCCTTCTCTGATGTTGTGGGCTGTGTGGGATCACTTCCAAGGCGGTTCCCTCTGTTTAGCTTCTTCTGTTTGCTGGTTTTTTAGGCTCACTAGTTCAGTCGCGCCGTGGGGAGGGGGGATGCTGCAAACAAATAGCACTGTCGTGTGCACACAGTGTCTCAGCCCCACTTGACCTGTCCCTTCTCGGGGCGCACAAACCACTCTGGCTCTACGATGCTCAGCCGGGAACCGTCTGAGGCCGGCCCTAGGCTGCGTGCACTTCCCCGGTCTAAGCCGCTCAGGTTCGGCGCTCAGGTAGCCCTCGGAGGCACAGATTTGGCTGGGACTGCGTTTTGTGCCCTTCCCAGGTCCAAGTAGCTCAGGAGTTTGGCGAGCGCGATTGCTGCGACTTGTCGCCTTTTCTGCCTCTGAGGCTCAGTTTTCTGGGTGGACCGCTGGCGCCCCTTGTGAGGCAGATGGTGACTGTCCAGCACCCCCAGAAGTCTTAGCAAAGAAGCTTGCTTGCAGTTTGGTAAGTGAAGTCTCTCCGGGTCTGCAGTTGCCCCTTTCCAGTCCTTACGGCTCTGGCTGCCTGTCCCTGGTGGGGGATGGTCTGCAGGCAGCTTTTTCCGTTCTGTCCTTTGTTCTGTGCTTGGTCCTGGCAGTGTCTTATGTTCGAGCTTTTCGCGTGGTAGCTATCCCACAGTCTGGTTTGCTAGCCCCAGTTAGATCATTCTGGTTGCGCGTGGGGCTTTCCTGCCCGATTCTTACAAAGCACTGCAGCCCGCGCCTCCCGCGCGCCCCTGCCCTGCCCCCACTTCCCAGTGGCGGATGCAGGCGTCTGTGCTGCTTTTCCGCTGGGGGAGTTACTGTTGGGCTTGTAATCTGTTGGTTTTAATTATTTATTTATTTTCCCTTTCCTGTTATGTTGGCCTCTGTGTTTCCAAGGCTCGCCACAGACTCGGCAGGGAGAGTGTTTCCTGGTGTTTGGAAACCTCTCTTCTTAAAATTCCCTTCCCCGGACGGAGCTCCCTCCCCACCTCCTTTCTCTCCTTTTTTGTCTTTTATATTTTTTCCTACCTGTTTTTGAAGACAATGGTCTGCTTTTCTGGTTGCCTGATGTCCTCTGTCAGCCTACAGAAGTTGTTTTGTGGAGTTTGCTCAGTGTTGAAATGTTCTTTTGAGGAATTTGTGAGGGATAAAGAGGTCTTCCCGTCCTATTCCTCCGCCATCTTTACAGTTCACCTCCACTTTCACTTTCATCAAGAGGCTTTTTAGTTCCTCTTCACTTTCTGCCATAAGGGTGGTGTCATCTGCATATCTGAGGTTATTGATATTTCTCCCGGCAATCTTGAATCCGGCTTGTCCTTCTTCCAGCCCAGCGTTTCTCATGATGTACCCTGCATAGAAGTTAAATAAGCAGGGTGACAATATACAGCCTTGACGTACTCCTTTTCCTACTTGGAACCAGTCTGTTGTTCCATGTCCAGTTCTAACTGTTGCTTCCTGACCTGCATACAGATTTCTCAAGAGCCAGATCAGATGGTCTGGTATTCTCATCTCTTTCAGAATTTTCCACAGTTTATTGTGATCCACACAAAGACTTTGGCATAGTCAATAAAGCAGAAATAGATGTTTTTCTGGAACTCTCTTGCTTTGTCCATGATACAGCAGATATTGGCAATTTGATCTCTGGTTCCTCTGTCTTTTCTAAAACCAGCTTGAACATCTGGAAGTTCATGGTTCACATATTGCTGAGGGCTGGCTTGGAGAATTTTGAGCATTACTTTACTAGCATGTGAGATGAGTGAAATTGTGCTGTAGTTTGAGCATTGTTTGGCATTGCCTTTCTTTGGGATTGGAATGAAAACTGACCTTTTCCAGTCCTATGGCCACTGTTGAGTTTTCCAAATTTGCTGGCATATTGAGTGCAGCACTTTCACAGCATCATCTTTCAGGGTTTGAAATAGCTCCACTGGAATTCCATCACCTCCACTAGCTTTGTTTGTAGTGATACTTTCTAAGGCCCACTTGACTTCACATTCCAGGATGTCTGGCTCTAGGTGAGGGATCATACCATTGTGATTATCCACGTTGTAAAGATCTTTTTTGTACAGTTCTTTTCTGTGTATTCTTGCCACCTCTTCGTAATATCTTCTGCTTTTATTAGGTCCATACCATTTCTGATCTTTATCGAGCCCATCTTTGCATGAAATGTTCCCTTGGTATCTTTAATTTTCTTGAAGAGATCTCTAGTCTTTCCCATTCTGTTGTTTTCCTCTTTCTTTGCACTGATCGCTGAGGAAGGCTTTCTTATCCCTTCTTGCTATTCTTTGGAACTCTGCATTCAGATGCTTATATCTTTCCTTTTCTCCTTTGCTTTTCGCCTCTCTTCTTTTCACAGCTATTTGTAAGGCTCCCCAGACAGCCATTTTGCTTTTTTGCATTTCTTTTCCATGGGGATGGTCTTGATCCCTATCTCCTATACAGTGTCACAAACCTCAGTCCATAGTTCATCAGGTACTCTATCTATCAGATCTAGTCCCTTAAATCTATTTCTCACTTCCACTGTATAATCAGAAGAGATTTGATTTACATCATACTTGAATGGTCTAATGGTTTTCCCTACTTTCTTCAATTTAAGTCTGAATTTGGCAATAAGGAGTTCATGATCTGAGCCACAGTCAGCTCCTGGTCTTGTTTTTGTTGTCTGTATAGAGCTTCTCCATCTTTGGCTGCAAAGAATATAATCAATCTGATTTTGGTGTTGACCATCTGGTGATGTCCATGTGTAGAGTCTTCTCTTGTGTTGTTGGAAGAGGGTGTTTGCTATGACCAGTGCATTTTCTTGGCAAAAGTCTATTAGTCTTTGCCCTGCTTCATTTCGTATTCCAAGGCCAATTTTGCCTGTTACTCCAGGTGTTTTTTGACTTCCTACTTTTGCATTCCAGTCCTCTATAATGAAAAGGACATCTCTTTTGGGTGTTAGTTCTAAAAGGTCTTGTAGGTGTTCATAGAACCGTTCAACTTCAGCTTCTTCAGCGTTACTGGTTGGGGCATAGACTTGGATTACTGTGATATTGAATGGTTTGCCTTGCAAATAAACAGAGATCATTCTTTCATTTTTGAGATTGCATCCAAGTACTGCATTTCGGACTCTTTTGTTGACTATGATGGCTACTCCATTTCTTCTAAGGGATTCCTGTCCTCAGTGGTAGATATAATGGTCATCTGAGTTAAATTTACCCATTCTTGTCCATTTTAGTTCACTGATTCCTAGAATGCTGACATTCACTCTTGCCATCTCCTGTTTGACCACTTCTAATTTGCCTTGATTCATAGACCTGACATTCCAGATTCCTATGCAATATTGTTCTTTACAGCATCAGACCTTGCTTCTATCACCAGTCACATCCACAACTAGGTATTGTTTTTGCTTTGGCTCCATCCCTTCATTCTTTCTGCAGTTATTTCTCCACTGATCTCCAGTAGCATATTGGGCACCTACCGACCTGGGGAGTTCCTCGTTCAGTATCCTATCATTTTGCCTTTTCATACTGTTCATGGGGTTCTCAAGGCAAGAATACTGAAGTGGTTTGCCATTCCCTTCTCCAGTGGACCACATTCTGGCAGACCTCTCCACCATGACCCGCCCATCTTGGGTGGCCCCTCGGGCATGGTTTAGTTTCATTGAGTTGGACAAGGCTGCGGTCCTAGTGTGATTAGATTGACTAGTTTTCTGTGAGTATGGTTTCAGTGTGTCTGCCCTCTGATGCCCTCTTGCAACACCTACCATCTTACTTGGGTTTCTCTTACCTTGGACGTGGGGTATCTCTTCATGGCTGCTCTAGCAAAGCGCAGCTGCTGCTCTTTACCTTAGACGAGGCGTATCTCCTCACCGCCACCCCTCCTGACCTTGAACGTGGAGTAGCTCCCCTAGGCCCTCCTGCGCCCCTGCAGCCACCGCTCCTTGGACGTGGGGTAGCTCCTCCCTGCTGATCCTGCGCTGTCGCAGCCTGGCACTCTTGGCCACTGCCCTGACCTTGGACGTGGGGTAACTCCTCTTGGCCGCCGCCTCTCGGACATGGGGTCCTCCCGGCTTCTGCCCCTGACCTTGAACGTGGGGTAGCTCCTCTCGGCCACGCTATGCGCCGGTCATAGCCGCCCGGGCTATGTGCGCCAGTCAGGAGACACTCAAACACAGTTCTGGCTCAGACTCCGTGGGGTCTCTGGGTCCTGGTGTGCACAGGCTTTGTTTGAGCCCACTGAGCGTCACTGGCAGGTAAGGGGTTTGATTCTAAATGCAATTTCTCCCCTCCTACTGTCTTGCGGGGGCTTCTCCTTTGCCCTTGGATGTGGGGTGTCTTTTTTTGGTGGGTCCCAACATTTCCAGTCCATGGTTATTCAGCAGAGAGTTGTTTTTTGAGTTCTCACAGGAGAAGATGAGCACACATCCTTCTACTCAGCCATTTTCCAGGTTAACTAAAATTGTTCTATGACCTTATAGAGTAAGTGGAAGGAATATTTACAAGGACAATATCCTTGTGTTGATCTGGCAATAGCAAATGAGAAACTTAATCTAGGATTCTTTTAAACAGAAGATGTCTATGTTACTTTTAATAAACCATATTCACAAGTCACTTTTGCTCCATGTTAATATGTGTATTCCTGGTGACAGATGCACAAATGATTCTCAACCTTTCTTACACAGTGGGCATTCTCAAGAGATAATGGCATTCATTAATGTGATGCATATATATGAGATTTAAGTTTAATATCCTGTATAACATTTCCGATGCCACCTCTTTTTCTCCTACTCCAGGTAATATAGTTGACAATTTGAGAATTAAATCCGTGTGATAATAGGTATAACACAGAAGCCCACTAGCTACTTGGATTCTCCCTCCTCTAATTATTTACAGTCTGAATCTCTACTATGTGTGGCTACACAAAGTCCAACGCCCTTTCAAGTCCTGAGAAGTTTCAGAGAATTTATGTTCTCCTGGTATTGGCTATGCCAGGCTTCCCCACCATTTTTGTCCATTCCACCATCTCATAATTACTCCCCATGCTGGCAAACTTATCTCTGTTTAACCTCATTCAAAACTAGACACTATCTTCCTTTTTCCAAAACACAGCTGACACAAGGTTTTATTCTTCAAAATACTTCACTGAAGGAATTCTGCTATGATATAAGCTACCCTCTGTCTGGAATCTGTCTGTTTTGTCACTATGTATCTTAAACACCTAGAATATTGCCTAGCATGTGGTATGTGCCCAGTGAAACCCTGTCAGATATATGAAAAGTTTGTGGAAACAGGTAATTACAGTGCAAAAAAAAAAGAAGGAAATATGACTCCTACAACCCATCAGTCATTCCCCAGCTCTAAACTAAATTCCTAGGACTCTATTACTCTGCTCACTCCCCATCTTTGTTCTAGCTTCCCTGGAAAATTCAAGCCATTTAACCCCATAATACTCTTTCAGAAATGTTATTGTGACCACAGAAACACAGCAGTCATTGCTTTGTGGAACAGTTTGGATTTCTGTCGTTTCAAATCCAGCATTCCAGAATAGGATTTTATCTTACCTTTGCATAATCAAAAGTTCATGTAAATATTTACTCCAAAAACCAAACTGCCTTCTAACACAAACTTGATAGGGAATTCATCTTTAGCAATATAAAGCATGAGCGAAGCTCCAAAGTCCCAGGGTTTTTTTTTCTTTAACATTTCAAAGAATCCAGATCAGTTCCCCGCCTCTTCCATTCCCCTCCTGCTTTGCATTCGAATGGCAGTCTGAAAACAGAAAGTGTTTCTCAATCCACTCTAAACTAATGGTTGGAAGGAGAAAATGGGTCTCTGTTTATGGAATCACAGAGGTCATGGCTCCCCTCTGCCCCATCATACACATGCAAAGATGACTTCGAATATCCTGTAGCCCTTTTAAAAATAAATCATATGCAAACACTCTTGAATGATATTATTAGTAACATACCACTAGAGACTTTTCCTCACAATGGGCCGTGCCAGTGTATCATGACACTTCAGCTGAGGGCACAAAGTATAGCCTGAGGTCGTCAGTCCCCTAGCTTTGTTTCCAAACTTATGCCTGAAGCAAAAAGGAGTATTTTCCAAAAGGCTTAGAGACTTGGTATATAAAGTAGTACATGTATATAATCAAAGCAATAACATTTTGTGTCATAAATTAAGAAAGGTCACACAATACAGGATGGCAGTCAAGAACACAGGGGGTACTTCATGCTCCCTGGAATCCCAAAAGGTTTCATGACAATACAAGGTGGTTCATAGTTAAACTGACAGATTTTGCGATCCAAAGGACTTGAATTGGATCCCAAGCTCTACCTCTTATTACTATGAACTTGAGCAAATTATATGACCTCTCTGAGTCAGCTCTCTCATCTGTAATGTTGTGTGCATGCTACGTTGCTTCAGTCGTGTACAACTCTGTTCGATTCCATGGACTGTAGCCCACCAGCCTCCTCTGTCCTTGGGGATTCTCCAGGCAAGAATAGTGTAGTGGGTTGCCAGTCCCTCCTGCAGGGGATCTTCCTGACGCAGGGATCAAACCCACGTCTCTGCATCAGGAGGCAGGCAGGTAGATTCTTTACCACTAGTGCCACTTGGAAAGCCCCTCACCTGTGAACAGACATTAATACAGGTGTTAGAAGGTGTTCAGTGACAGATATACAGCGGTGCTTCTAGAAAACCAAAGTTCCAAGTCCATTGGGCCTGCAATATCATCTTACACCCTTTTTTTGCTTTGGTCTCTGCTCCCTTTTCCATGGCTATTGTTCCATATGTTTCATTCTTCCTAACCCTGTGGCTGCATCTCACCTCCAATGCCACTGAGAAAAAGAAGCCACCCTAAGTAGGGTGACTATATAATTTATCATCCAGACTGAAACAATTTTGAGAATAAGAGATGATACTCCCATAATTACACCAGGATCAACCAAGATTTTCCCAGACAAACTAGGACATATAGTTACTTCAATAATAAACTCTCTCAATTTCCAATCACCAAACTGAAATTATCTCACCTCTATTTGTACCCATCTTTTTTTTCCTTGCCTCCTATTAGGGTGAAAAATGTGCCACCCCTCCTTTCACTGGCAAATCCCTCTGCTTATTCTCTAGACCCATCTCATTTCACTTCTAACCTTCCTAGTGTTTCAGCCTTGCTCTGTTACTCCCTCTTTGCTTTCTCTCCAACTTCTCTCTCTCTCTACTGGCTCCTTTCCATCAGCATTCAAATATTCTTCACTCTTTACGGTGCATGTATTTTGTCGCTTCTGTGTGTCAACTCTTTGCAACCCCATGGACTATAGCCCGCCAGGGTCTTCTGTCCATGGGATTCTTCAGGCAAGAATACCAGCGTGGGTTACCGTGCCCTCCTCCAGGGGATCTTCTCGATCCAGGGATTGAACCTAGGTCTCCTCTGTCTCCAGCTTGGCAGTTGGATTCTTTACCACTGAGCCACTGGGGAAGACCTCAATCTTTCCTAATTAAAAACAAAAGTGAAAAGTGAAGTCACTCAGTCATGTCCGACTCTTTGCAACCCTGCAGGCTGTAGCCCACCAGGCTCCTCTGTCCATGGGATTCTCCAGGCAAGAATACTGGAGTGGGTTGCCATTTCCTTCTCCAGGAGATCTTCCCGACCCAAAGATTGAACTGGGTCTCCCGCATTGTAGGCAGATGCTTTACCATCCAAGCTACCCAGGAAAAGGTCTTCCTTAATTCCATGTCTTGCTCTGGTCGTTATCTAATTTTTTTTCTCTCTTTTACAGAAAAATATATTGAAATCCTTCTACTTGTTTCTTCAGTTCTTACCATACCTCTACACACTGCAGTCTGGTTTCTACCGAAACCAGAAATGCTCTTGACAAGACCTCCACCCCTATTTCCAATACATTTTAGTATATATATGTATATGTTCTCAACAACATGAAACATTAGTGATGCTGGTCTTCTCAATGCCTTCTCCCTTAACTTTTATGATACCACTTTCTAAGTTTCTGGCTATTCTTCAGTGTCCTTTCCAGACTCTTTTGTTTTTCCTTATTCATAAGAATTCTTTAAAGTTCTATGTTAAAACTTTTCCTGTTCACATTCTTCTAATTTTCTTATGTAATCTTAATTTGGGGGTTGCAAAGAGATGGACCTGATTTAGCAACTGAACAACAAATGATCTCATCGACTCCCATGGTATCAATTACCATCTTCATGCTGATGGCTTTCAACTATATGTCTCTAGTCCAGATTCCTTTCCTACTTTTCAGATTTGAATGTCCACTCCTTTTTAAATTCATACTGGAACCTCAAACTCAACATATCTGAAACTACACATATCTTCTTCAAAATAGTTGTTCCAACTTGTTTTTCCAGCCTGGGTGAATGGCCACCATTCAGTTTCCCTGGTTTAAAAACTGGAGGTTTCTCTTCTCTCTCTTCCTCTATAGCAATCATTTCTACTCTGTAAGTGTTGTTCAAATTAGGTCATTTTATCATTCCCATTGATACTACCCTAGTTCAGATTATAATCATTTTTCATCTATATTATAATTCTCTAGAAATAATTTGTGTTAGGTGAGCTGACGTGGGTTGTGAAAGAATTCATGGAAGTATTAACAAGGAGGAAAAAAAAAGTGTTTTTATTCACTTTCCAAGGGAGGAAAGGGGCCAACGCACACAGTGGCATTGGCCCTGATGCATGGGTGTTTGAGTCTTTTATTGAGTTTAAAGAGCAAATTGTAGGAAAGAACAGGTAAGTTTATATCTATTGTGGTCCAAGTTCTGTCTGGGCTGGATGTGTTTCTATAGAATATGATTTTTATGAAACTTTGTAACTTTTTGCCTTCAGTAATTTTCCAGTCCTTGGGTGTTTGAAAGAGACTTGATAGGGTGTTTGAAAGACCCTTGACAGGAGCTTCTCTGTCTTGAACTATGTTAGATGAGTTTAAAGTCTGCAACTGCTTCCTAAATGTACGCCAAGGGGTCTACTGGTTTCTTCTTTGCTATCTTTGTAAGGATGGCTTATCTTTCCAAAAATGACACAAAGAAAGCAGAAGTAAAGAGAAAATAGATGCCTCTGGTAACGCATGACCCCACCCCCGCCCCCAACCTGCCCAGGCAAGCAATGCCTGAAGCCACGTTTCTCTCTCAAACTTTCCAGTTATCTGAGCCAATGCATTTCAATTTTCTTTTCAATTATGCAAATGTATTGGATTTCCACTACCTGAAATTTAGAAGCAATATAAAATCAGTTGACCAGGACATGATCTTTTATCCTTGGTTGCTAGTACAGTACCTGGCCAATGCTTAACTTGTTGAGTAAATGATGTATACAAACCACCTTATATTTATTTTTTACCTCCATGATAACAAACAGTAAAGTGCTCTCACTCATTCAACAAATATTTGTTCAATTTGTACTATGAATCACTATTCTAGATATTGGGAATACGGCCCTGAACAAAATACACAAAAGCCTTACTCTAATGAAATTTACATATAGTTTATTCAAAAATAATGAATAAATAATTAAGGTATGCTGTTTGGCAGAGGATTTTCTATTTTTGCTATAAATATTAGAAAAGCCCCTTGGAGTTAATACAGCAAGACAATATGTATGAACCAAAGAAATCCAAAGAAACCAAAGAAATTCTTCAGTTTTTATTTGTTAGTATAAGATATTTACATGAGAGTGAATCAAGGACATTATATCCACTAAATATCAGGTCCAAACAAACTTCAGGGTTTAAAATTCTATCAGAAACAAATTCTTTTATAGAGCACTGAGGATCCAGTTCACAGAAACTTAGATTCACAGACCCTTTAATTCAGTATTCAAGGTAACATAGAAAAAAAACCATAATATATCAAGTAGGCAGTCCTAGAGCTGAATCCTAGATTAAAATAAAAACTCTGTCCTTTGGGGAGAGTTTCCTATATTTTCTAAGTGTTATTTCCTCATGATAAAAGGAGGATTATAACAGTTAATTCACTAGGTCTGTTCATTCACTTTGAAAATTAGCCAGTGACCATTTGGTATGAATATTAGTTGAATGAATGCTAATATAAATATTAAATAAGATGATATGTGAAAGTGAAAGTCGCTCAGTTGTGTCCAACTCTTTGCGACCACATGTACTCTATATTTCATGGAATTCTCCCGGCCAGAATATTGGAGTGGGTAGCCTTTTCCTTCTCCATGCAGTCTTCCCAACCCCAGGATCGAACCCAGGTCTCCCACATTGCAGGTGGATTCTTTACCATCTGAGCCACCTGGGAAGCCCAAGATGATATATATGAAAGCATAATGTGCTATACAAACTTTGCTTGATTTGGTATTATTATTATTCCTGCGAGAGCCAAGGTTGTTGAAGACTTGCATAGGAGAGGGTACTAGAAAAAGAAGGAAGCATAAAAACAGACTTGAAAAGAGATAAATGTCTAAGTGTCTAAGAGGAAAGTGAGAAAGGCCAACAGTAATGAGCAATATACTTCAGAGTAGTGGAAGTCTGGCGTCAGTCTCTGGGCTCTTCTTTGTAACACTCATGATTCTCCCCATAAAAACTCCTAATCTTACACTCTGCACATACCAGTTTCACCTCTGCACTGCCACTTTTAAAGCTGGTTTTAGGAGAGCGATCTGCTTAAATAATAATGTTACAATGTCACAAAAACATTGCTATTGTAGCACTCTGCTGCTTTGGATTGCATCTTGATTTCTCTATGGAATGCCAACTCTCCCTGTAGTTACTTCTTAAGGTTAAAAACTTCCCTGTACAGAATTAGCCTCTGCATGGCATTTTTCCTTTTTGGTTTTGTGTTTTCTAATTTTCCTGTAACAATTTGGAGTTATAATGAAAATGAAAACATTACTTTTGAAAACAAGTTTTAATAAAAACCAAAATCCTCCAACAGTTGGGCTATGTCTTTTCCTTCTACATTATCAACTGCCAATTTAGATTTCTAATCATCAGAATGAGCTTCTTTAAGATGACTCTCTCTCTCTCTGTTTGATTTTTTCCCCCAATTAAACTGACCATTATTGAAATCTAAATGTTTTGATTCTTGGCAAACTTGTTTACCACCCCCAGATTCTGGAAATTTAGAAGAGAGAGGTAGCAATTTCTTGTCTTGTCTCATGTTGAGAATTTTTCAAGGTGAATGCTGAGTATGGGCAGGAACTATCACAAAATAATACCTTGGAATTTAGGAAAGAAGAGATTCCTCAAGAAAAGAGGAAGCCTAAACTAACAGACTTATATTCTCTCATTTCTGAACTATTTTTCAGAGTATCCTATTTACTAAAGCTGTCTAGAAATATTTTCATTTAAATAAATGACTTACTATTTAAATGTTATTGCTAGCACAATCAATACCAGGCACCCAATTAAATGTGTTGACTTAGTTTTAGTGTTAAGCTTTCTTTGGAATAAGCAGTGTTATTTTATACCCTCCAAACTTTCGAAATTTCTGACATAGCATAGCTGCTTGCTTATAACCTTTTAAAGCAGAAGAAATACTGGTTATGTCCAGCAGATCACAAGGAGAGCTGAGACAAGGCTAGGGGCTAGGATGAGGAGAAGACGCAGAAGTGGGTCAACTCAGGAAGGGGCTCAGAAGCTGTAAGTTACAGAGGGTCTGAACCCAGTGAGGTGTGAGCAGTGGAAGTATTCATTAATTCTCAAAGACTTGCAGGAATCAATATTAGTATGAGTGGTCACAGTAGATAGGAAATGTATGGAGCAGAGGTTAATAACATGAGCAGAGTTTGGGTTCAACTCCTGGGAAAGAGCAACAAGCAGAAGCTTTCCATTTTGCTAGCTTCCTGTCTCACCCACTGGTTTTTATGTGGTTCCTATTGAAACAGAGAGGAACCAGCATGATATGTCAAGGTGTGAATTAAAGAATGTGTAATCTAAGAATATGGGTGAGAGAAGAGAGGTAGAAATTTTAAGTTTGTTTTGTGGGGAAGGGCAGGAGAGGTACAGGACAATGTTATTTTTTTCCTTTTTCCCCATTTAACAAAGCTCTCTTAAATATCAAAAATAATAAGAAAAATAAAATTTCAAATGTTGAATTTGGGGATCAAATCATCAGAGCCCCATTTTGACCACCATTCTTACTTCCTCACTGTACCTTATTCTTAGACTTGGCAAGATTCAATATGCAAATTTAAGAAATTTTAGAAAAAGGACACGAAAAACTATTAATACTTTCATTATATCTACAGAAAGCAAATGCTATCCTAATATTCATCTTCCTGAGGGCCTTTAAAAGGCAATATTTAGTCACAAACTCATCTTGAATAGTTGGTATAAGGGGGTGTGCAGTACAGGACAATTTTCATCTCCAAAAAATACAATCCTGGGTTTCTTCAGTGTGTAAATGAGACCAATACTGTATCCTCCTTGGAGCAAAATGTTGCTATGCTGAAAAGAAGTGGCAATCTTGTCCAGGACTTACCAAGAGAAAACAGAATACTAAAACACTATTATCTTCCAAAGCCCCAGAGAACCAAAAGCACCGCCTTGGATTTTTTTTTTTTTTTCTTTTGGCTGCACATATGGCATGTAGAATCTTAGTTCTGTGACCAGGGACTGAACCCATGCCCCCTGCAGTGGAATCACAGAGTCTTAGCCTCTGGAATACCAGGGGATTCCCTTGATTTTTTAAGTTTAGTCAAAAACTCCCTCAAAGGCAATCTGTTCAGTTCAGTTCAGTCACTCAGTTGTGTCCAACTCTTTGCGACCCCATTGACTGCAGCACACTAGGCCTCCATGCCCATCACCAACTTCCAGAGTTTATCCAAACTCACGTCCATTGAGTTGGTGACGTCATCCAACCATCTCATCCTCTGTCATCCCCTTCTCCTCCTGCTTTCAGTCTTTACCAGCATCAGGGTCCTTTCAAATGAGTCAGCTCTTTGCGTCAGGTGGCCAAAGTATTGGAGTTTCAGCATCAGTCCTTCCTATGAACACTCAGGACTGATCTCCTTTAGGATGGACTGGTTGGATCTCCTTGCAGTCCAAGGGACTCTCAAGAGTCTTCTCCAACACCACAGTTCAAAAGCATCAATTCTTCAGCACTCAGCTTTCTTTATAATCCAACTCTCACATCCATATATGACTACTGGAAAAACCATAGCCTTGACTAGATGGACCTTTGTTGGCAAAGTAATGTCTCTGCTTTTTAATATGCTGTCTATGTTGGTCAAACTTTCCTTCCAAGGAGCAAGCGTCTTTTAATTTCATGGCTGCAGTCACCATCTGCAGTGATTTTGAAGCCCCAAAATATAAAGTCAGCAACTGTTTCCACTGTTTCCCCATCTATTTCCCATGAAGTGATGGGACCAGATGCCCATGATCTTCGTTTTCTGAATGTTGAGCTTTAAGCCAACTTTTTCACTCTCCTTTTTCACTTTCATCAAGAGGCTCTTTAGTTCTTCTTCACTTTCTGCCATAAGGGTGCTGCCATCTGCATATCCGTGGTCACTGATATTTCTCCCAGCAATCCTGATTCCAGCTTGTGCTTCATCCAGCCCAGCATTTCTCATGATGCACTCTGAATATAAGTTAAATAAGCAGGGTGACAATGCACAGCCTTGAAGTATTCCTTTCCTGATTTGGAACCAGTCTGTTGTTCCATGTCCAGTTCTCACTGTTCCTTGCTGACCTGCATACAGGTTTCTTAAGAGGCAGGTCAGGTGGTCTGGTATTCCCATCTCTTTCAGAATTTTCCACAGTTTGTGGAACAAACTTTGACACAGTCAAAGGATTTGGCATAGTCAATAAAGCAGAAATAGATGTTTTTCTGGAACTCTCTTGCTTTTTTGAAGATCCAGCGGGTGTTGGCAATTTGATCTCTGGTTCCTCTGCCTTTTCTAAAACCAGCTTTTTAAAGGCAATTTTATTCTAAGAATAAAACGAATAAATTAGGTCTTCTTGAAAACTATTACTTTTAATACTATTTTTTTAAAAAGAGAACGAAAGATCTTTTCTTCCACACTTAGAAAATCTCATACTCAATACTTGTCTATTCAGTTTGCTTGATCCGTGTTATTCTTGAGGAAGTGGTGGAGAAGATATCCATGGAAATAAGAATTCAGTATTTCTCTTAATAGAAATGGACTTCCCTGGTGGCTCAGATGGTAAAGCCTCTATCTACAATGCGGGAGACCCGGGTTCGAGCCCTGGGTTGGGAAGATACCCTGGAGAAGGAAATGGCAATCCACTCCAGTACTATTGCCTGGAAAATCCCATAGATGGAAGAGCCTGGCAGGCTGCAGTCTATGGGGTCGCAAAGAGTCGGACACGACTGAGTGCTTACTTTCCTTTCCTTTCCTTAATAGAAATAGAATGATCATATTCTATGTCATCTTAGGTAGCACTTTGTGTATTTGAGTAAATAGTGTGACAATTTCAGAATTAAAGACAATCATGTGAAAAAGTTAACTGGGATAAACAGTGACAGGCTTCCTTGGAAAGCTGGACTTTTACTTTGAAAATTTATAAAAGGAGCAAAGATGGGCTAATACGAATTTAGGTTGTTTGAGAGCAGCACTTCAGTGTGGAGAAACCTATTCTGAAGCAAGTAAAAAGAAGTTTATTATCTTTTTATTATGACAAGCAAATTAGTAAACTGAAAAAGGTTTTGAGGGGCCAGTACTTAATTAATCCCTAGAAATTCCTCGAAGCCAAGCGACAAACTTTTGACCTTTGTCCATAGTTCTTATATCAGCAATGAGTAGGTAAGAGGATAAGGGGCAATTCCTAGAGACAATGAATAAAGTCTGTCTCCTTCCAGGAGTCTAGAAACCCAAGTTTTAACAGCTGTGGGATCTGGAGTTAGTCATTTTCCCCTCTGAATTTTAATATCCTCACCAGAGGATGAAAGTGTGATATAAAGCATTATTTGCCCCCGTATTCTTTTTAGTAATAAACCACCTCAAGTTTTATCAAGGCACAAGGGTGCCCAGCTAGAGAAGAATTTCCAGGCTTCCTTTTAGCTAGGAAAGTGAAAGTTGCTCAGTCATATCCAACTCTTTGCGACCCAATGGACTATACAGTCCATGGAATTCTCCAGGCCAGAATGTTGGAGTGGGTAGCCTTTCCCTTCTCCAGGGGATCTTCCCAACCCAGGAATTGAACTGGGGTCTCCTACATTGCAGGCAAATTCTTTACCACTCCAACTGAGCTAGGAGTGGTCATGAAATAGCAAAGACGATTTTTGTAATTTTCTTATCATTCCTTAGAGATGAGGTCACCTGACTTGGACTCTTCTCTCTTTCATCGGTTGGAAAATGCCAACAACAGGAGTCACCACTTTATTTTATTTACTGTTTAAAAAATATTTATTTGGCTGCTCCAGGTCTTAGTCACAGTGTATGTGGGGTCTTTAGTTATGGCGTGCAAGCTGTTATTTGCAGCATATGGGATCTAGTTCCCTCACCAGGGATGGAACCCAGGCCCCCGGCATTGGTAGCATGGAGTCTTAGCCACTAGACCACCAGGGAAGATGCAGGAGCCATGCTTTAGACCCACTGGGAACCCACACACTGAGGAGGGCAGAGCTTCCTCTTAGCCTGGGTTCCTGAGTAATATCATAGAACAGAGAAGTCCCACCAGCCCTGCACCACTTCCCTTGGGACTCTTGGTGGTGGTGGTGGTGGTGGTGGTGGTTGAGTTGCTAAGTCAAGTCCGACTCTTGCAACCCCATGGACTGTAGCCCACCAGGCTCCTCTGTCCATGGGATTCTACAGGCAAGAATACTGGAGTGGGTTGCCATGTCCTTCTCCAGGGGATCTTCCCGACCCAGGAATCGAACCTGGGTCTCCTGCATTGCAGGCAGTTTCTTAACCAGCTGAGCTATGAGGGAAACCCAAATTGACAATAGTTACTGGTTAGTACATAGCCACATTGCCTTAAAGAACACTGGAGTGGGTAGCCTATCCCTTCTCCTGTGGATCTTCCTGACCCAGGAATTGAACTGGGGTCTCCTGCATTGCAGGCAGATTCTTTACCAACTGAGCTATTAGGGAAGCCTTTTGGGACTCTTAGGTGAGAGCAAAGAAAAAAAAATGCTCGTCTTCTTTTAAGCTGCTTTACTCTGGGTTTTCTTTGGTGCATTAGCTTAGCCTGAACCCTAGCTAAGGCAGAAGTTCCTGAACAAATAATCACAGAAGAATGTCCCAGTTCTGAATAGAAGAAACATAACAGAAGCAACAGAGTTTTGCTTCAGGACGAAAACAAAAGGTAGAATAAACCTTGTTATCCTGCCAGTGATGATCACAGCAGCACATGTTCAAGCTTAAGATCACTTTTTTAAATGATGGTCTTTTTTTCATTCTTAGCAACTCAGACTCCGAGGCCCCTTTATTATACCTTTTAATTGCTCTGTTAATCACTTTCAATGTTCTTCCATTTTACTACCATGCAGTATGACAATAGATTGCCTTCTCTACAAAGGCTATCTTTAAATTCCCACGGGCATTTAGTAAAGTTTTATTATCCCCAGACCTAATCCTATGAGAAGATTAGATCGCTAGAAGTCGTTTTCTGCCTATCAGCATAAGGCAGCCAGGGAGGGTTTGCAGACATATGGGGTTTGAAACCTTGAAATCCTGCAGCTTATGTGGGGGAGCCAGAGGAGCTCTGGGAAGTCACCTGAATCAGACTGGCCTTTGCTTATGCAAGTCATTGACCATTAAGGCACTTGAACTCTCCTGTGGCTTTGTAAAAACCCAGACTTAATTACTCGATTTTACCCAAATATTACACCTACACACAAATCATCTTTTTATTAATTGTCAAACATTTTTATTAGCAATACTCTCATTTGAACTTTTTAAAAATTTTATTTATTTCAATTGGAGGACAATTACTTTACAAAATCGTGATGGGTTTTGCCATATAGCAACATGAACCAGACACAGGTATACATGCATCCCCTCCATCCTGAACCCCCTCCAATATCCCTCCCACCCCCTCCCTCCAGGTTGTCACAGAGCACCGACTTTGGGTACCCTGCATCATCCATCAGACTCCCACTGGATTTCTGTGTTACATATGGTAATGTATATGTTTCAATGCTATTCTCTCAGCTCATCCCACCCTCTCCTCCCATTGAGTCCAAAAGTCTGTTCTTTATATCTATGTCTCCTTTGCTGCCCTACACATAGGATCGTCAGTATCATCTGTCTAAATTCCATATATATGCGTTAATATACGATGCTTGTCTTTCCCTTTCCAACTTACTTCACTCTGTATAACAGGCTCTGGGTTCAGCCACCTCATTAGAACTTTGTAATCTGTTGATATCCAAAGGAGAAAAACACAGTATATATGACAGATGAATTTAGAAGCTTAGAAAATTTCCCAAGAAAGCATTTTGCACAGGGAAGAGATTTGGGCATCCCAAAGGCCAGCTAAATGGCATTCAAGGCTGTTGAGTAGGGAAAAATATATCTAAGGGAATGACAAAAGGAATGCTAACAAAGAAAAGTGGAGGAACGCAATATGGTCTTTTAACCCACCTACTAATCCATCTCCCACACTGAAGCCAGAGAAATCATTTAAAAATACCAATCTGATCATTTTCATTCCCTGCTTAAAAGTCACAAATGATTTACTATAACACTTAAAAACATGTACAAAATCCTAACTTGACCTAAAAATATGCTGTCTGAACCCTAATTATCTTTCTAAAATTGCATCAGACCACAATCTCTTCTCCTCTCTGCAAACTAGGAACATGGGGTATTGTGGTTGAACTGTGTACCCTCTAAATATCATGTGTTGTTGTCATAACTCCCAGTACCTCAGAATGTGGCTTTATTTGGAAATAGGGTCACTGTAGCTGTAATTAGTTAAGGTGAGGTTACTTTGAAATAGGGTGAACCCCCAATCCAATATGACTGGTATTCTTACAAAAGGGGGAAATTTGGACGTGGACACAGTGAGGACACCATGTGAAGAGGAACACAGAAATTCTACAAGCGAAAAAACAGCAGAGATTGCCAGCAAATCTCCAGAAGCTAAGGGAGACAGCTCTCAGGAGGAACTAATAATGCCAATACCTGATCTCCAGAACTGAGACAATACATTTCTGTTGTTTAAGCCACACAGTTCTTTGTTATGGCAGCCCTGGGAGACTAATACTGTGGGTCTTCCCAACTCTCCATAGATGTTTGTTCATGCTGTTCCCTTTGCCTTAACAGAGCAGCTTCTCTAGCCAAGCTTGACATCTTGCTTTAAGCGTGTTTTCCTTGAGAGAGAAATCTTCCTTAATCTCCCAGACTAGCTAAAGCCCCTCTCCTCCTCAATCTACACTTACCATAAATTCAACAAGACCCTGCACTTCCTCAATGCCCTATGCCCTCCTGAGCTATCTGTTTACTTAATGTCTGTCTTTTGCATCTGGCTATAAGTCCAGGCTAGGACTCAGTGTGTCTCATTCACGGCTGTGTCCTCTGTGACTGGCATATAATTAGTGCTCAAGAAATATGTATTGACTGGTTCCCTTGATTTTAACTTGGAATCTTCTGTTCCTAAACATTGTTTCAAAGATCCCACATCCTTAGTTATAATTCCCACCAAAGTATTCCTTTCCTCATGTATATATTCATATGCCTGAAGGCAAACCTCATATTTCTATAATTTGTTGTTGTCATACCTAACATTTTATTCCATTCCACCACACATCTGTATAAGCAATAACATTTGTAAATGTACTAGTCTTCAGGAATGTTTTTGATTTGGGTCCTATATTACTGAAAAGAATCTCAATTATTTGGCAAGCTGACATCCTCATAAGATTCTATCTGTCCAGCAAGGCAGAGGAGGGAAATTGTGAGAGAACACGAAAGCAATGCAGCACTTTTTAAACAAACATTCATTTAATCTGATTCCTGATATGAAAATTTGGGGAGTTGTCCTGATGTGGAGAGGGAGGGATGATGGGAGATTTGCTGAAAATTGCATGAAATCCATGGAATAATGAAAGCTAATCTCAAAACATCTATATCTATGCCTATCTCTCTCAATAGACATAGATATATTTGTAAAAGGGGACAAAAGAGCAAATGATTCCAGGTAGGCTATTTCTCCCTCTCAGGTCACTTCTAAGTTAGTTTGAATTTGACTCCCAAAGAATTGCAACAGTTCTTGGACAGGGTCTACTTAAACAGACAGATTCAGAAGTCTCTTTGTAAAGAAGGTCTTAGTGAGTATATTCACTGAGTGGAAACATTTTGGTTTATCCTAAAGAGAATTTCCTAAGTAAATATGTGTTCAACAGATATGCTCTTAATGGAGTAACAGTTGGATATACTACAATTTTTAGTATCATATCTTCAGACAAGACTCTGTTGGTCACAGAAAGAGACAATGACAAACTGTAGAAAGAACCATTACTCTTGAGCACAGGAAGAATAAAATAGTTAGACTTGTCCTAGTCATTCATTTAGTAAACAGTTCTTGAGCATTTACTCTGTGTTAACAATTGTGGCAGATGCTATTAATACACAGTTCAATAAAATAATAATAGTAATAAGAATAGCTTATTCATACTGGTTGCTGATTTTGTCTAGGCCCCAAGCTAAATGCTTTACATACATTATCTCCTCTAATCCTCACCATAGCTTTGTGACATAGGTATCATTGTCCTCACTTTTAGGAAGAACTTAGGTCCCAGAGAAGTTTAGCAGTGTGTACAAGGGTCAAAGAGCTAGGCTATAAGTACAACTATGCCTGAGTCCAATGCCTAAGCTCCTACTCAGTGCAGTAGGCTAACTCACAACAGAGTGAGTCAATTACTATAATTTTTCCCCAAATCCGCAAAATTCAGGTTGAGCTTCTGATCTGAGGAAGATAACATTAACAGGGAGTTTGAGAAGGAGAATTTAATTCCACAGTAATACAGAAATGGCATTAAGTAACCTTTTCTTAGAATGAGTTTATGGACCATTTCACATAAGCTCCCCAAGTTCAAAAGTCAGGATTATAGTGATTTGGGCTCATCTCAAGTGAGCTTAAGAAAAACAGAAATGAAAGTAAAGGACTTTAGACCCTAAAGTCCTGTGTGTGTGTGTGTGTGTGTGTGTGTGTGTGCACGCGCACCCGCACGCGCACTGGTGTATGAATGCAAAACAAAAATAGTGCAGAAAAAAGACCTGAAGTTTTGAGTCAAGAAAGAAATCCATCTCTTTTTTAATCACTAGAGAAGAAATTGAGTTTGTATTTATTTTTGGTAAGAAAGAAGTCATACATTTCATGAAATTCTTTTAAAATACTCTGACCCCAAATTTTGAGCCAACACAGAGAGCAAAAACATATTTTTCAAAAATTTAGACAGAAGATGGCATACAAATGTAACTGTTAGAGATATCAGAATTTTCAAGACCATGTTAAGGCCACCTCAGAATAAGGGAATCACTGGCCTCTGCTTTGTCACTGAGCCTGTGTACTTCCTGACACATGCCATTTTGGTATGGTATCTTTTGTGTTAGGGAGGGCATGCGTCTTCCCCATCGCTGATCTTTCAGTTTTTTTAACACTCCTGACCTCTCTCTGCTTCCTTCACTCATACAGTCCCAGAAGAGAAGGAGTGAGCTAACCTGATTGGTGAATTTGAGAAACTGTGAAAGCTTGCAGAAGCCACAAACTCGTTCTCCTCTGCAGTTTGGGTGGGATCTGGACTTGGAGAAGAGGATGCCTGCTCCATTCTAGTGCAGACAGTGCTAAACAGGTGAACGTCCTCATTCTAGATTCAGTATTTGAGAACCAGCTTGTCCACAGATACAAGTCAAATTTCCAATAGCAGTTAAGTCAGTAATTAAGGTCATAATTTTTGGCCTCTACCTATTGATTTTTTTTTCTTAGCTCACCATTATTCTGAAACATGAGGACATAGTATACCATTTATTAGGTCTCTACAAAGACCCCAAACTGTAGCTAAATTGATAACACTATACTGTGCCTGCTCAGTTGTATCTGACTCCTTGACTCCCATGGAGTCTGCCAGGCTCCTCTGTCCACGGAATTCTCCAGACAAAAATACTGAAGTGGGTTGCCATTTGCTCCTCCAGGGGATTTCCCCAGACCAGGGCTCAAACCTGTGTCAAGCCTGTATTGCAGGCAGATTCTTTATTGCTGAGCCACTGGGGAAGCCTAACAGTAGCTTGCAAACAGGACGCAAAGAAAGAAAAGCTTATCTTTGGTATATTCTGGAAATAAAGAGCTAGAATTAGATAACTATATTGGTCCAATTTTCCACTCCCAAGCATTACTACTGTAGCTCTGCTTGGCCAAATCCTGTGTGACCATTTGTAAATGGGTAGGTTAACAGTTTAACTGGAGAGCCCAGAAAAGTTATAAGAAGATAGCCTCTAACTCCAGTGCTGCAGTCAGTAGAAACATTTGACAGAAAAGAATTAGAATTAACCTTAGAGGATTAGTGGGGATAATTCTGAGTAATGAGGGAAAGGGCTCTATGTATTATTCAGATATTTTATTTTCTAGTCATGCTGTCTTTCATCTTTCATTTTCTTGTCTATCCATCATAACTGAAGCAAAATTGTATGAGGTGTGGGGGCCGCCTTCCTTCTAAAACAGACAATGTAACTGACCAGGAGCCCCAGCTTAGAAATCCAGAGTTTGCTTTCAGGATGCCATTACCACAAGCTGTTCCAGCCACTGACTGAATGCTACATACAGCAGTGACATTAAGGCAGGTCCCTTTCCAGAGAGACATGAGACTTCAATTGGCCAACTTCATCTGGGGGGGACTCCCTGATGGCTTTGCTGGAACTGTGTGGCCCTCCACCCAACAGCAAGGAGATTAACCCAGTCAATCCTAAAGGAAATCAACCCTGAATATTCACTGGAAGGACTGATGCTGAAGCTCCAATACTTTGGCCACCTGATGCGAAGAGCCGACACATTGGAAAAGCCCCTGATGCTGGGAAAGATTGAGGGCAGGAAGAGAAGGGGCAACAGAGGATGAGATGGTTGGATGGCATCGGTGACTCAACGGACACGAGTTTGAGCAAACTTTGGGAGATAGTGAAGGACAGGGAAGCCTGGCGTGCTGCAGTCCATAGGTTCGAAAAGAGTCGGACACAACTGAGTGACTAAACAACCAACCAACATTCTTTCCCTCTCTCCTTCACTCTGGGTTAGACTGGCCAGGTGGTCAGAGGCATCCCCCAGCTTCCTCTGGGTACCTCCCTATTTCCTTTCACATGGGTATGTTCTCCTAAGACAGCCCTTAAATGTTTAATTCCATCCTAGTATCTGCCTCTCAAAGGACACCAAGGGAAAGTTCAACAGATTACACAGGTAGAGCCCACTGATGCTGGAAAGGAGCCAGAGCCCAGCATTTACACAACTTGAAGAAAGAGGAACAGAGTTAGTGAAAGCTTTGGAATATATTTAACACAATCCTATAGCCAATGCAGAATGACTCTGTACCTTTTTTTTTTCAATTTTAAATACAGTTTTATTTAAGACATTGAATTTTTTCTCTTGTAATACAGAGCTTGTAAAGTGGAATGTTTTTCCATGTGCACACACATTCCATGTTCAAGTATCAAGAATCCCCAGTTATTTACTATAGCAGCTCAAGTTTGTAACTGCCACGGGATTTGCTACAAATTTGGGTCCTTCCATGTTTTGTGTGGAACAATGCTATATCTATGCTAGGCTGGCTTAATCAACCTCTTCAATGGTGGGCCCAGAGAAGGCATCACTTGATGGAGGAGCTCCATCACCAGGGAAGCCTCCAGGCATTCCTCCTGGCATTCCCCTGGGCATGCCTCCTGTGCTCTGGTACAGCTTGGTAATGATGGGGTTGTAGAATTTTTCCAACTCCTTCTGCTGATGTTCAAATTCTTCCTTCTCTGCAGTCTGGTTCTTATCCAGCCAGTTGATTATTTCATTATACTTGTCAAGAATCTTCTGTTTGTCCTCATCATTAATCTTGCCCTGAAGTTTCTCATCCTCAACAGTAGCTTTCATGTTGAAGGCATAGGATTCAAGCGAATTCTTTGAAGACACCTTATCCTGCTGCTTCTTGTCTTCAGCTTTGTACTTCTCTGCTTCTTGAACCATCTATTCAATATCATCCTTGCTCAAACGGCCCTTGTCATTAATGATGGTAATCTTGTTCTCTTATCCTGTGCTCTTATCCATAGCAAAGAGATTGAGAATGCCATTGGCATCAATATCAAAAGTGACTTCGATCTGAGAAACACCACAGGAGCAGGAGGTATGCCTGTGAGTTCAAACTTGCATGGTTCACTCACCTTCATAAACCTGAATGAACACACCAGGCTGGTTGTCAGAGTAGGTGGTGAAAGTCTGCGTCTGCTTGGTAGGAATGGCGGCATTGTGCTTGAGGACACTCATGACTCCACCAGCAGTTTCAATTTCAAGGGAAAGAGGAGTGACATCCAACAGCAGCGAGTCTTGAACATTTTCAGATTTGTCTCCAGACAAAATTGCTACCTGGACAGCTGCACCATATGCAAGAGCCTCACCAGGGTTGATGCTCCTATTCAGTTCTTTCCCACTGAAGAAGTCCTGGAGAAGTTTCTGAATCTTGGGGATGCAGGCTGAGCCACCCACCAAGACAATATCGCGGATCTGAGACTTGTCCAGCTTGGCATCCTGAAGGGCTTTCTCCACAGGGTCCAGGGTGCCACGGAACAAATCAGCATTCAATTCTTCAAATCGGAAGTTGATTCCTTCATAGAGGGAATCAATCTCAATACTGGCCTGGGTGCTGGAAGAGAGAGTGCGCTTAGCAAGCTCAGAAGCAGTACGGAGGCAACAGACAGCCCTCTTGTTCTCACTGATATCCTTCTTGCGTTTGCTCTTGAACTCTGCAAAGAAATGGTTGACCCTGCCATTGTCAAAATCTTCTCCAGACAAGTATCTCCAGCTATAGATTTGACCTCAAAGATTCTATCCTCAATAGTGAAGACTGACACATCAAAATGCCACCACCTAAATCAAAGATCAGCACATTTCTCTCTGCTCCAACCTTTTTGTCTAAGCCATAGGCAATAGCAGCAGCACTTGGTTCACTGATGATTCTAAGTACATGGAGACCAGCAATAGTTCTAGCATCTTTGGTAGCCTCACGCTGAGAGTCGTTAAAGCAGGCAGGTACTGTGACAACAGCGTTGGTAACAGTCTTCCCAAGGCAGGCTTCTGCGATTTCCTTCCTCTTTGTCAGGACCATGGATGACACCTCTTCTGGGTAAAAACTCTTTTTCTCTCCCTTGTATTCTACTTAAACCTTAGGTCTGCCAGCATCATTTGCCACCATGAAGGGCCAATGTTTCGTATCAGACTGGACAACAGCATCATCAAATCTTCATTCAATAAGTTGTTTGGCATCAAAAACCATGTTGGTGGGATTAATCATGACTTGGTTCTTTGCAACATCACCAATCAATCATCCAGTATTAGTAAAAGTGACATAGCTTGAGGTGGTTCAGTCCCCTGATCATTGGAAATGATTTCCACCTTTCTGTGCTCTCCCACATGAGAATCAGTGGTGCCAAGATCAATGCCAACTGCAGGTCCCTTAGACATGGTTGCAAAAACGTAGGCCCAGCTCTGCTGGAGGAGAAAGCAGCAATCTGGAAAGCTATGGATGCATCCATTGAGCTGGCTCTGTACTTTAATGGATGGATTTTGAGCAATGTCAAAAAGGGATAACAACGTTTTGATTTGTCAGAACTGATGCTGACTTTTCAGCAATTGGAGAAGAATTAGTGAGATTTAGTTGAGAGAAATTGTCAGTGTAGACTCAAAGAATGTCAGAGACTTCCTAAGCCACACTGACTATAGATTTTATCAACACCATATACAGAAGTGATTGGTAGTTAACACTTGAAATATATTATTTGCCTCTATTTGGTATGGTTTCCAGAAAGAACAGACCAAGAAGCAACATCCTTTACAAATTAGTACCTTGTTTATGTATAGAACCTTTCCAGAGTAACTCCGAGTCTCGCCAGTCCCTCATTGGATCATATCTCATAAAGTAAAGTACAAAATTTTGTACTTGGGCTGTAGTGTATTGGTAGAAAGATTCGAGAGCTGTGCTGTCTAATATGGCAGTCACTAGCCTCATCTTATTTTTTAAACTTAATATTACTTAAATTTGAATAAAATTTAAAATTCAGTAGCTCACTATACTATTCATGCTACAAATGCTCAATAGCCATGCATGTTCAGGGTTCCTTCACCGAACAGCGTAGATATAGGACATTTCCAACATCAAAGAATATTTTATTCAACAAGGGATATTCTAGAGGAGAATTTCCCCCAAGGAAAAAAGTTATCTTATTTTTAAAAGTAATTCTGCTACATTTGGTGTGGTGAGAGAGTGTTTCAAAGTCACCAGTTCAGCCCAGCTCCTCCTCACACCTACAAAGGATACTTAATGACTGCCCTACAAGCCACTGAGATTTTTAGAAACCACCAAGGAGGGCTCAGTTGCATCTAAAATGAGAATCAATAACCAATATTTCACAGATATCTTCAGCTAATGTGATATTTTCTCACTCATTGCCTAATGAGATTATGTTTTAGGACAATGGGGTACCCTTAGCAACTTTGGGGTAAGTGAGCAATGGACATATGGAAAGGAGGCTGGACCACCTTGTTGTTGAAAGACAGGATTCATGTAGCAGTCTATGTGATGCTTAGTGTGTCTGAGAAGAATCAGGGTTTGGGAGTCTCTTGTAGCTAGGGGTAGAAATTGAGTTTCAAACAGGAAGTTGAAGGTAGTATGTCTCACTCTGCAGAGATACCATGGTCATGCTCCTGAGAGAGTCCATGTGTGCAGAGCCTGTTAGGCTTTAGACAGAGGGATGATATCTCAAACAGAAAACAATCCTGCTAGGATTGTTGACTCTGCTGAAGAAAGTAATAGGATATTAAACAGTGACTTAGATATGTTGATCAATGAAGATCTCTCAGAGAAGGTGAAACTTGAGTAGAAACACAAATTATAAGAGTCAGTCATGTAAAGACCTAGGAAACAATCCTGCCAGGTTGAGAGAACAGCAAGTATACAGGCCCTAAGGCATGAATGTGTCTGGCATGTTCTTGGGAGACAGAGAACCAGTGTGGCTGGAACAGTGTAAGAGAGGGAGAGACTGGAAAAAGATAAAATTGAAGAGTTTACATTGAAGTTTCATCAAAAAGCTTGGATTTGACTCTAACTGGAAAGGAAGGTCATTGGAGAGTTTGGAATAAGGGAGTGACCTTCTTTGATTTGTTAAGAATCTGCCTGTAGTTCAGGAGACTCAGGTTCGATCCCTGGGTCAGGGAAGATCCCCTGGAGAAAGAAATGGCAACCTACTCCAGTATTCTTGCTTGGAAAATCGCATGGACACAGAAGCCTGGTGGGCGGCAGTCCATGGGGTCGCAAAGAGTCGGGCATGACTGAGTGACTAACACTTATTTGATTTAGGTTTGCAAAAGAGCTCTCCAGATATTATATGGAACGGAATTTATTTCAGACAAGGTCCCTATAAAAAAGAGTCACGCTCAAAAGTGTTTAACTGAAGAGAGTTTAATGAAGGAACTGCATACAGAGTAATGCATAGATGAAGGCAGTTAACAAAGATTAGTGAATTCCCCACAACAGAGAGGAGTTATCACTATGACAAACCCTAAAGGGGCAAATACAATGTACAGAAGTACCTGAACCCTGCAGGGGCCAAAAGAAGAGGAGATCACCCCACAGGAGGAGTTCTTCTATGGAAGAACACCACCACTGTCAGATGATGGGAAGAATTGGGGCAAAATAAGTATGCTTCCTCTCTCTCTTTCCCCCTCCAGTCTTCTACCGGGACTCTCAATTATCTGGACTCAACCATCAAGGCAAGAGAGATACAGAGGCCAGACAATGTATTTTGTAAAACTGGGGGTCAAAGCAAAGCAGAAAAAGAAGTGAATGAGGAGGGCTGGGCAGCAGTAAATCTGAAAGAACAAATTGAGTATATAGCATGATAATAAGTACTATGGAAAATAAAATTTCAATACAGTATAAAGAGCATTTGTCAATTTTAAATACCATTTCCCGAAATACTGTGGTGGTGAGACATTTATGCATATTATGATTAACTAGTTTATTAACCTGGCTTCATTCTACCTAAAGAAAACAGTGCCTATGAAAAATAGCCTCAGTATCTTTTGAGATAAATAAAGGAAGAACAAGTTAAGTCAAAGTCATAAAAAATAACAAAAAGCAGGTCATATGGGAAAAATCTACTTTATCTTCTGGGTCTGTTCCCCAGGGTATTCATGCTGGCCTCCCTACATCTTAAACAAATATTCTCCCAGGTAGAAATATGAATGATAAATTATTGTGGGTAGATTTTAAAACCATGATTCCATGAGAAGCAAACATTAACTTCAAGAAGAATGTTCTCATAACCACGGTGCCTAAGACCCAATATTTCTCCCACTTTTGTAACATCTTAGTATTTTCTTCACTCTTCACTCCCAAGCTAAAAAAACTTCAAAACAAGTTGTGAAATGATTAAACTAATCCACTAATGATTTAACTGTATTCAGAAAATAATAAAAACTTTAAATGAACGCAGAAATAAATATCTAGCTCTCAAGAGCAAAATCAGAGGCTTAGCAATCATTAAAGAGATTAGATATGCAAATAAGCAGAAAAATATGACAAATGATCAAAAGTGTCATCAATAGAAACATATCCAGAAATAACAGAGACAAAATTAGAAGACTGAGACCTTAAAATATTACCATATATTTACTCAAAGGGGAAAAGTGAACATAACAATGAAAGAAATGGAAGATATACAAAGGAACCAAATGGGACATCTAGACATGAGAATCATAAAAATTAAATTTAAAATCTACTAGAAACAATTGTTTGTAGTTTAAACCCTATAGAAGAAAAATCAGTGAAATTGGGGCCATAGCAATAGTACTTATCCAAATGAAATATTGCACAAAAATTAAAAAGATGGAAAAATCAACAGAAACTCAGTGACCTGTAGAATAATATCAAGTAGTCTAACAGATAAAATTAGAGTTTAAAGGGTGAGCAGGAAAAATATTTGAATAACAAATGGCCAGGTATTTTCCAAATTTGAAGAATTCGATCAACAAACAGATCCAGGAAATTCAATGACACCCAAGCAAGATGAAAATAAAGAAAATCACACAAAAGCTATTATGCTTAAACTGTGGGGGGAGAAAGCATTAAAGAGAACATTAAAAAACAAAATCACATAAAAAAAGAGAGGCACAGAGGAAAAAAAATGAGAATGTTCACAGACATCTTGTCAGAAAGTAAGCGAGGTATAGAATAGTACAGAGAGAAAACTATCACCAAAAAACGTATATCCAGAGACAATATTCTTGGGGGGAAAAATTAGATTTTTATCAGAAACACAAAAGCTGAGAGAATTTAATGAATAAACTATTCATGGAAACAAATGTGTGAGTGCTCAGTCACGTACAACTCTTTGCAACCCTTTGGAATGTAGCCCACCAGGCTTCCTCTGTCCGCGAATTTTTCAGGCAGAATACCAGAGTGGGTTGCCATTTCCTACTTCAGGGCATCTTCCTGACCCAGGAATCAAACCCACATTTCCTGCATTGCAGGTGGAGTCTTTATCTGCTGAGCCATCGGGTAAGCAAAACAGAACCCGAAAACTATTAAGTTATTGAAATAAGGCAGGAAAGTGAAAATAAACACAGAGGATTCCCTAGCAGTCCAGTGGTTAGGACTCCAAAATTTCACTGCCAAGGGTACAGGTTCGAGTCCTGGTCAGGGAACTAAATTTTAAAAAAAAGAAAAGAAGCAAAGAAAATAAATAACAAAATGGTAGATTTAAACTTAACCATATCGATAGTTACATATAAATAGTCTAAATATTTAAATTAAAAGTTAGAAACTGTTAACTGGATTATTTAAAAAATACAACTATATAGTGTCTACAAGAAATTAATTTAAAAAAAAAGACATAGGTTAAAATTTAAAGAATGGAAGAAAGATGTAACTTGTAAACACCAATTATAAGAAAGCTGGAATGACTATTAATATCAATGTTGTGTGTATATATATATATATACACACATATATATACATATATATAATGTATATCTAACACATAATGCTATTATGAAATATTATACTTTTTTTCAAGAGCACAGAGAACATTCATCAAGGTAGACTAAAATGTCATGCCATAAAAACTAGCTTTGACAAATTTAGAAGGATTAAAATTATACCACACATATTAGGTGGCACTAGCAGTAGGGGTAAAGAATCCATCTGCCAGTGCAGGACATGTAAGAAACTCAGGTTTGATCCCTGGGTGAGAAAGATCCCCTGGAGGAGGAAATAACAACCTACTCCAGTATTTTTGCCTGAAAGATTCCATGGACAGAGGAACCTGGCAGGCCCCAGTCCATGGGGTCACAAAGAGTCAGACTACAACTGAGCATACATACACACATCACTTTACTAAACTAAATTAAATTAGACATTTTAAAAAAAAGTTAGAAAATTCCCAAATATTTGAAAAATAAACTTTTAAGCAGCATTGGTCAAAGAAGAAATCATACACACACACAAAAATACAAAACTGTTTTAAATACATGAGATTAAAACCTAATGTATTGGAATTTGTGGGGCATAGCTAAAACAGAGCTTTTAGAGGAATTTACAGCTTTTTTGGTTGTATTAGTAAAGATCTCAAAACACTGGCCTAAGTGTCATTCTTAAGAAGCTAGAAAAATAGGAACAGATTAAACCCAAGGTAAGTAGAAGGAAGAAAGTCATAAATAATAGAAATCAAGAAAAATAGAAGAGCAAATAGTAAAGAATCAAACCAAAATGAAGCTGCTTCAAAAAAAAAAATCAATGAAGTTCAAAAACTAGTGGATAAGCTTACAAGGAAAAAAAAAGAGAAAAAATTACCAATATCAAGAATGAAATTGAGAATATCACTAGTAATATAACAAAAAATATTGGCAAAAAAACTGGCAAACTTTGATGAAATGGCAAACTTTCTTGAAAGGCAAATTATCAAACATTGCCTGAATAAACAAAAGAAAATCTTAATAACCTTAAGTCTATCATTGTCGTCTAGTTGCTAAGTTATATCTGACTTTGTGACCCCATGGACTGCAGCACCTCAGGCTCCCCTGTCCTTCACTATCTCCTGGAGATTGCTCAGATTCATGTCCATTGAGTCGGGGATGCCATCCAGCCATTTTGTCCTCTTCTGCTGTGAGACCATTGTTAACACGTGGTGCCTGGGTCTAACTTAACCTTTTACTTATCCTTTCCTGAAATATGAAGTCCAGTCTTATCATTACTGCTGTCACTGTGGGCATTTGCTGCTAATTGTGAACCAGGAAGCAAAATGCACGTTGGAATTGCCTGCTCAGTGCAGTTTCCCAAAGTGGAAGCCTCTCCTGGTGCAAGCAAGTAGGAGGGCCCCATAGGGGCAGGAGACCTCCAGGCCTTTGGGGCTAAAAAGGATGAGGGCAGGGGCCCAAAGCTGCCAGCACCAGTGTGATTCCTGTTACCTAGTTGCTCTATTCCAATAAAGTAGAGTTTCTTACACATACGCACACCCAAAATGAACTGTCTAATAAGCTTAAGAGGACAGAATGACTCAAATAGTTAATTCTAGTAACTGTTTTCCCACCAAGATTGAGAGGAAGGTGAGAATGTCCACTGCTACTTCTACTTAAAATTTTATTGAAAGCTTTTATGCAAAAGGAAGACATTTTTAAAAATTCAAATTTGAAAGAAAAGTAAAATTCTTTCCAGAATACATAATCATGTCCACTTTTTAGACAACTAAGGAATCTAGAATCCCATGGACAGAGGAGCCTGGAGGGAGGGCTGCAAAGAGTCAGACGTGACTGAAGCAACTTCACACAAGGAATCTAGTTTTTTAAAAAAAACTACTTAAAACTAATAACCTAGTTATTGTTGTTCAGCCACTAAATTGTGTCCAACCCCAGGGTCTGTAGCCCACCAGGCTCCTCTGTCAGTGGGATTTCCCAGGTGAGAATACTGGAGTAGATTGCCATTTCCCTCTCCAGAGGATCTTCATGACCAAGGGACCAAACCCTGCATTGGCAGGCAGATTCTTTACTGCTGAGCCACCAGGGAAGCCCAGCAATCTAGTTAAGCATGATCAAAAGATATACATAAATCAACTCTATTTATATATCATAGCAATAAATAATTGAAATTGAAATTTTAAAATAATACAATTTCTAGCAGCATTAGAAACATGAAATGCTGAGAAATAAATTCAATAAAATATGTTCAAGAATTGTTTAATGAAAGTAACAAAATATTGCTAAAAGCAATTGAAGGAGATCAAAAGAAATAGACATAGATACCATGTTTCTCCCTGGAGTAGGGCACGGCAACCCACTCCAGTATTCTTGCCAGGAGAATCCCCATGGACAGAGAAGCCTGGAGAGCTACAGTCCATAGGGTCACAGAGTCAGACACGACTGAAATGACTGAGCACGCACCATGTTTCTGGAGTGGAAGAATCAGTATTTAGAAAACAAACCTTTCCAAACTGACTTCAGATACGGTATTCACCTTGCCCTCCTGCAGTATGTCATCCAGACTATCACTAGAGTGACCTTGCTAAATTGCAACTTTGATCATGTAATTCATCTACTTTAAAAACTTTTATGTTTTCCCAGGGCTGATAGGATAAAGCTTAGTTTCCTCAGGATAATACAAGGCACTCTGTGATCAGAACCCACCTGCTGCTCTTTACAATGCCTTTTGACTGAAATACCCACTTTTATCCCATTGGTGAACTCCTTTCTACCCTCCAAGATCCAGACTTGACCTTGATCCATGAAGACTTTTCTCATCTACCCAAGATTTAACCACTGCCTCTTTTAAGTCTATAGGACCCTGTGTTAGCCCTTTTCATCAATATTGCCATAACTTATTTGATAATCTCTATCTCCTCAAAACAGACTGTGGGCTCTTTTGTAATCTCCATCTTGAGGATAGGGACTGTAGCTCATTCATTTTTGTTTCTCCAGCTCTAGTATCTCACCTGGCACATAGTAGGCACTCGGTAATTTTTTTTAATAAATCATAGTCTGATTTACTGATTGGATGAAACAGAATAGGAGTTCTTTCAAAGATGAAAGACTCAAAACAGGTTCAATTTCACAAGTGAATGGGATCCCTTCTCTAAGTTTGGCTAAGATAAATATGAAAAGGACATTTCATAACAGGAAGAATTATTAAACATTCTTATTCTGGCTCCCTCCTCATCCTGGCTTTACTTCTAATCTAAAGCAGTTCTGAGGAAATTATGTTTGACCACAAGCTCCACAAACTATTTCTAGTTTCCCATACTAAATCCAAGAGATTTTTTTGTAATATGTCATCTATAGCCTCATTTTACCTCAATCTTCAAATTCACTCTCACCCCCTTTCACTCTCTCTTCTACACTAGACAAATTTCCCCAGGGAAGAATGGAGATATTTATAGCAGCCAAATAAAGAACTCTCTCCCAGAAAGTCAGGGACGTTTGACCCAAGGAAGTTTGCCCACTTCCTTTTCACCATCCACAGAGTATCAGTTTATGCCCACCTCTCAGCCCTCTGGAATTAGCTGTTCCCCTTTCTAGAGCTTGATTCTCCTGCATTTTCATCGTCTGTGACCTGTAGGTTTGGATGTATGCACATTCTTTTACAAATCTTTTCATGGATTTCCAAAATTACATTGACATAACTTTTCCAGATGAAAGAGTCCAGGCACCCATGAAAACTAATTTCCTTTTGGTATCTGGAAATAAACCTATTTGTGCTAAATGATCTTCAATTTTTAATAATTATTCAATACTAATATACTATTTGTATTTGAAACAAAGTCTGAATAATAGAGAGCTACGCAGAAAACATGACAAAGCTAAAATGAAGGCAGGAAGACTATTGGGAGAGTTCCAGAAGCTCCTGTTCCAACCAGGGCAAAAGGCTGGCAAAACTGACAGGGGCAAAGGCATGCCTTCTGGAATGGCTTGTCTCCCCCTGTGTGTGACCTGATGCCCTCTCACGTGGCTTTTCTCTCCCACCCTGTCAGCCAGCTCTTAGGAAATATTCTCAGATTTCTTCACCCTGAAGCTGTACCTAAATGTGTAGTAAGAATGAACGGATTTCTTCTCCTCTGGATTTGCCTTTTATAGGAGGACAAGGTCTTTCCAACCTCACTTTGGTTTAAATCCAAAGGAATTATTTTTAGGAAGAAGCAAAGCAGAGGAGAGAGGGAGCAGATTTATTACTTCCCTTACAGAGGAAGAGGAGAGTACAAGGAATCGAACCTGAGTCTCTTGCATTGCAGGCAGATTCTTTACCACTGAGCCACCTGGGAAGCCACCACATTTAATATTTAGTAAATGGTCTTAACCTTGCTTAACTTTTTGCTCCACACTGTGGGGTGAATATCAGGCCTGGTTAAATATCAGTGCTTCTGAAAGCTTGTTACCTCTGTCTTTCTAGAGGGAGCAGGTTTAGAATAAATAAAATTATAAGTGAAGAGAAGTAAGAGAATATATTTTGAGTCACAAAAGGGATTGTTCAGTAACTCCTTGTTTTAGTCAGGTAAGGAATGTTACAGTCCAGTGAGAGATGTGAAAAAAAAAAAAATATATATATATGTATGTATGTATATATGTGTGTGTGTGTGTATACAAAAAAATATTTAGGGACTTACCTGGCAGCCCAGTAATTAAGCCTTCACCTTCCAATGTAGGGGGTTTGATCTGTGTTCAATCCCTGGTCAGCGAGCTAAGATCATACATGCCTCTGGGTCAAAAAAACAAAACATCAAACTGAAGCAATATTGTATCAAATTTAAAAAAGACTTTTAAAATATGTTCTACATTAAAAAAACAACTTAAAAGAATATTTAAAGAAAGTTACTAAGGCTTCTAAAAGGCCCAAAGCAACATCTTAACTGGTGAAATAAAGGCTGAATTTTGGCAGAAGGAGAGGTGTAGAGTAGATAACTGGTCACCCACATGTACCTGAGGTGCCAGCAGGTGCCTAAACTGTAGCACAGTTGGGGCTCAGACCTGGGAAGAGACATTAAGTGCTCCACAAAAAAAAAAAAAAAAAAAAAAAACAACTCTCTAAAATGCATCCCAAGAGGCATCTTAAAATTCTTGGCTCCTTTCCACTCCCCTTTATGGTTATCCACGTGCCCCATTCCTCACTTTCTCACTTTCTTTAGATCTCTGCTCCATGTCAGCTTTTTATAGAGGCTTTCCTGATCATCCAATTTAAGTAACAAACCCCTAATACTTTCTCACCACCTAGCAGCTCCTTATCCCTCCTCCCTGTTGTGTTTTTCCTCATATTAATATTTGATATCCTATAGGTTTTGCTTGCTGATTATATTTCTCTCCTCTCTCACAAGTAAGCACAATGAGGATGTGAAAAGGTCTTTTTTTTGGTGGGGGGGGGGGGCTGGTTTTGTTCACTACTTAGTATCTGAAACAATAAGTATGTACTTCATGAATTAATAAATCAAAGAGTAAATGCTGATATTGTTTCATATATTTCTTTCTGCAAATTCACAGAATCTTTCTCTTACCCTTAGACGACTCCATCTACCTGAATTGTCTACGGAAGGTTCTAGGTGAACTTAATAACACTAGACTCATAAGATGAGAAATAACTGCCTAAGGTTTCTATTGATTTTGGTCTTAACTGTGAGATGAGGGATATTACATTTCCTGAGCAAAAGGGGGCCTTAAAAGGAAATTGAGAATTAGGAAGAAATTGTTTCTTGGTGGGAACAATCCTTCTAGTTATCTCTGGTTTTAATCCTGTTTTGTGGGGTACTTTACCTCTGCTTGAAACTATTCTTGGATCAGGCTGTCCCTCTGTTGTGAATAATCACTTCAAACATCAATGAAAACCAGAATAAGGGAAGTATGCATATTTCACTTAGAAAATTCCCAGAATGATTTTATGACCAAATTGTAATTAGATTTTTTGGTCCTAATGCTTTGTCTCAGGATAGAAAGTACAGAATTACACCATTAGGCCATTTGCTTTGTACAGTATCCAGCACAATGAGATGCACACCCACTTACAATTTCATGGATTTTTTTGGAATGATCACTGAGACATTGATTGTATTTTGCACTTGATAATGTGTTGGAATCATGGTAAATCCAAGAAATATAGTCTCTTCTAAGTAGATTACAATTTTATGTTTTACATAATACTAATAACCAAAAAATGGCTAAGTATTAGATAAATTTATTGAGTATGTTCATTTCACCATAATTTTTTTTCTTATTCTCCTCTTTCTTTGATAATTAAAGTTTCTCTTTGAATCAAGAGATCTAACATTGTTAGTGACTTAATGGGCAACCTAATTTTTATTTCTCACCTAGAAGTTCCATATCTCCATCCTAGCCTCAGTTTTGCTTCAGAATAAATTATAATTTAAAGTGAGTTTAGCGTGAAGGATCAAATTTAGCTCAATTTGTCTTTCAAAAAAGGATATTTATCCGGCCCAGGAAGTAGGAGTTAGTGTCAATTAATTAACGATCATGAAGTGCTTTTTAAATACTGACTGAGTGTTCACTCTTGTGATAATTAGAAGTAAAATGCAATGACTCAATAACCCATGTATTAGTGGTTAGAGATAAAATTCTATTGGTTATACACTGAAACTTTTTAAACTTTAATCTGTGCAAGTTTTATTGATAAAGCTGCTTATTTGAGAATTATGTAGCAGAACATCTGCATGAATTAAATCTATCTAATTTAGTACAATATGCTTTAAAATTCATTAAATCCCAATAAAACCATGGTTTTTACATCACGGGTCGCTTTTTCCAATGTTTAAGATAAACTATTTCAAACTTAGAAGTCTTAGAAGAAAGATAGCTTCAAATTACTCATTCACAGCTGTATATGCCAGAATTTATCCCAAATAATTTTTGTTGCCAATTCAGAATTTTTTTCTACCTTTATAACAGCATGTTTCTTTGTCAACAACTCCTGTCACTCAGTAAATGGAGTGCAAACTACACTGTAATATTATTAGGAGAAAACTAATACAAGGATGTTCAGTTCAGTTCAGTCACTCAGTCATGTCCAACTCTTTGCGACCCCATGAATGGCAGCATGCCAGGCCTCCCTGTCCATCACCATCTCCTGGAGTTCACTCAGACTCATGTCCATGGAGTCAGTGATGCCATCCAGCCAACTCATCCTCTGTCATCCCCTTCTCCTCCTGCCCCCAATCCCTCCCAGCATCAGAGTCTTTTCCAGTGAGTCAACTCCTCACATGAGGTGGCCAAAATACTGGAGTTTCAGCTTCAGCATCATTCCTTCCAAAGAAATCCCAGGGCTGATCTCCTTCAGAATGGACTGGTTGGATCTCCTTGCAGTCCAAGGGACTCTCAAGAGTCTTCTCCAACACCACACTTCAAAAGCATCAATTCTTTGGTGCTCAGCTTTCTTCACAGTCCAACTCTCACATCCATACAAGACCACTGGAAAAACCATAGCCTTGACTAGACGGACCTTTGTTGGCAAAGTAATGTCTCTGTTTTTCAATACGCTATCTAAGTTGGTCCTAACTTTTCTTCCAAGGAGTAAGCGTCTTTTAATTTCATGGCTGCAGTCATCATCTGCAGTGATTTTGGAGCCCCCCAAAATAAAGTCTGAAACTGTTTCCACTGTTTCGCCATCTATTTCCCATGAAGTGATGGGACCGGATACCATGATCTTCGTTTTCTAAATGTTGAGCTTTAAGCCAACTTTTTCACTCTCCACTTTCACTTTCATCAAGAGGCTTTTTACTTCCTCTTCACTTATTTAGTTCCTCTTCACGTAAGAGTGGTGTCATCTGCATATCTGAGGTTATTGATATTTCTCCCAGCAATCTTGATTCCAGCTTGTGCTTCTTCCAGCCGAGCGTTTCTCATGATGTACTCTGCATAGAAGTGATGTTAAGACAATCAACTAGAATGTTAGGACAATCAAAAAAAATATTTTTTCCCAAATCAAGTATAAAGTTTTTTAGATTATCTACACTGTTTTTCTCCTCCATGGATCATATGATAAAACATTGATTTTCATGAAAAGTTACTTTTATTTAGTTTTCACAGAATTAGAAACTTAACCCTCCAAGGACAATCAGGAGTGATGGTAGAGTGAAAAGAGTACAGCTTTGGGATCAAACTCTCTCCATGGTCTTTCCTCATGGTACATATAAATTACCCAGTCTAAGGTATTCTATCTTAGCAGCCCAATCGAACTAAGCCAGAAATTGGTACTGAGAAGTGGATGCCACTGTAACAAATACCTGAGGAAGCACTCACTCTCTGGGTGCTCTCAGCCCTGTGCTTGCGTTTATCTAAAAGTGAGTGCCTCCTTAAATGGAGAATGCTAGTGCCACCCCAGTCCTCTTTTAATCCTAGGTTACTTATTTCAATTCTTAAACTTTTTCATATGATTTTTTTCTCATGTAATGTTGTGGCTTGGTTAAATTATATGGCCACTATGACTGTTTATAAAGTCTTCAGGGCATTTGTGTTTTGATCAAGACAAAAGAAAACATGTATTAGGTATCTACACCTGCATAGCCGCAGTCGTTTGAAACTTTGACTGGGTTGAAGGATCTGCTTCCAAATTCACTAACATAGCTGTAGGCAGGAGGTTTCGGTTGTTGAACACCTGGTCTCTCCATAGGGCTGCTCATGACAAAACAACTGGCTTTCCCCAAATTAATGATCCACAACAAGAGAGGGAAACCAAGACAGGGGCTATGTTTCTTTTATAACATAATATCAGAAGTGACCCTGGAGGAGCAAATAGCAACCCACTCCAGTATTCTTGGGCTTCCCAGGTGGCACTAGTAGTAAAGAACCTGCCTGCCAACGCAGTAGATGTAAGAGACTTGGGTTCAATCCCTGGGTTGGGAAGATCCCCTGGAGGAGGGCATGGCAACCCACTCCAGTATTCTTGCCTGGAGAATCCTATGGACAGAAGGGCCTGGTGGGCTACAGTCCATACAACCACACAGAGTTGGACACGATTGAAGCAACTTAGCATGCACCAGTATTCTTGCCTGGAAAATTTCTATGGATAGAGGAGCCTGGAAGGCTACAGTCCAGTGGGTCTCAAAGAGTTGGACATGACTGAGCATGCATCCTTCAGATGTGAGAAGCCGTCACTTCTGCCATACTCTACTGGCCACACAGACCAACCCCGATACAGAGTGAGAGGGAGAAAGAGGGATCCTAGCAGGCCACTCTGGAGGTAACTACATCGATGTGTTTTTAGGAGTTCAGTTTTGATACTATCAATTAAAAGCCATTCATTAAAAGAAATGTTGTATTGCTTTTAGACCTCAATTGTCTGGTCTATAGAATAAGAATAACACATACAAAACCTGCTTCATCTTATAGTCAGATGAGTGGAACTCTAAGCATGAAAGTGAAAAAAGAGAAACAAGACACAAGAACAACAGAATCACAGCATCCTGAGGTAAAGCCAGCTGTTGACTATGGAAATCCAACAGAAGGGTGTTCATCTAGCGAAACTTCTAGGAGTTCAGGAAAGCCAGGAATTTCAACAGGATGAAGTTTCATGGAAGGTGCAGTCCAGGTGAAAGCAGGAGCAGACCCACATCAGGCTGGGTGCAGGTGAAAAGAGAAACTAAGCTACAAGTGACCTTTCCACACAGCAGCGTGAGCCCAAGGGGCCCATCCACAGAGCCAGACAAGGATGGTGGTTTAGAAGTCAGGATCATCAAATAAGAGTAACCTCCTAGTGTAATTCATAGGATTCCAGGAAGCTGTGGAGCTGTTGTATACCTCTCAAATGTAATGTGCTTAGGGTCGCCTGGCAGTATTGCTACAGTATGGATTCTGAGTCAATAGATTCGGGGAAGGATAGCGACTCTGCATCTCTTACAATTGCTCAGTTGATATCACTGCTACTGGCCCATAGATCAAATTGAGGAACCAGGTATATGCATGCTTATGTTAGGAACAACTGGGGTATTGCTATGGGTCTGGAAGCCAGGAGCCACCTGAAAATATCTACTCAAACTTTCGGAATCATCTCTCTTCATTGTGGTTGCTAGCTACCCCTCAGCTAATACATTGGACAAACAAGTCCCTGTAGATTGGATTGATTATTTAATCTTTATAAAATAGGTTTCAAAAAGTTGGAAAAGGCAAAAGACTAATCCTATACAAATAAAATCTGGTTTCAAATAAAACGCTCACTCATACAGGGTAAATAGCTCCTTCAAGGCTAAATGGTTCCCCAAATTGAACTTCCCTTTTTAATCTCACATGTCCCCTCTGTCCTTGAAACTGCTTTCCCTCAAGGGAGTATTCAATCTCTTAGAAGTCACATTTTATGATTCTTGATTCAATGTGAAGTTAAGCTAAATCTTTAAATGCATCATAAATATTGAAGCAAGGCCCTCAATATTTGTATATACACAAAAGTCAAGTATTCAAGTTGTTAAGAATAGTTAATTTGGGGTAAGTATGAAGATTACAGAAAATTTAAGCTTTCTTTTTTGTGTGAAATTCTATGTATTCCAAATTCTCTACAAGTAGAGTATGTCAATTTCATACAAATAAAACATATAGTCATTGTATATCAACTAATTTTTCTGGTCAAGCCATACAGCTATCATCGGATTTTGTCACCTCCCAAGATTCAAAAATCCATGGAACATAAATTAATTTCCACTATTGCCAACAAAGGTCCATCTAGTCAAGGCTATGGTTTTTCCAGTGGTCATGTATGGATGTGAGAGTTGGACTGTGAAGAAAGCTGAGCACCAAAGAATTGATGCTTTTGAGTTGTGGTGTTGGAGAAGACTCTTGAGAGTCCCTTGGACTGCAAGATCCAACCAGTCCATCTTAAAGGAGATCAGTCCTGGGTGTTGATTGGAAGGACTGATGCTGAAGCTGAAACTCCAATACTTTGGCCACCTCATGTGAAGAGTTGACTCATTGGAAAAGACTTTGATGCTGAGAGGGTTTGGGGGCAGGAGGAGAAGGGGATGACAGAGGATGAGATGGCTGGATGGCATCACCAACTCGATGGACATGAGTTTGAGTGAACTCCGGGAGTTGGTGATGGACAGGGAGGCCTGGCGTGCTGCGATTCATGGGATCGCAAAGAGTCAGACACGACTGAGTAACTGAACTGAACTGATGCTTTAGACACAATACTAGGAACTGGGGATGTGTACACACACACACACACACACACACACACACACACACACAGTCCCTGTTCTTAAACCAGTCAATGCTATATCCCAGGGTGCAGAGTAAACACAGGACAATGCTTATATCAGTCCAGCACCCAGGGAAGTCTTGAAGAACAAGTGAGTCTGCCAAGCAGAAAAGCATGGGGAAGACATTACAGACTAGGGAAGTGCATGAAAGACACCTTCACTGCCTAATTCCTCAGCAAGTCTGATTTTAAAGCACATTATCATCATTAACCAGTTAGTCCATGTCTAATCTCTAAGGGTTATTTCTGTGAACAGTAAATTTAGTTGATTAGACTTTGACGTTAATGAGAGCCCCAAGTTAATTGGATAGCTTGCCAAAAGAAAGTGTACAGAGAAACCAGGGTAATAACCCTAAAAGACTTTAATCCTAGCCCATAAGGGCATTCTGAGACAGGCAGTCCCAGGATTTCATTCAACAGCTAGTCCCAGGAATTTATTCTCCACTGCTCCTGAGAGTCAGGTTTTTGAGGATAGCTTTAGGAAAGTTGTTTTTTTCTTCCCCTGCAGCCTCCCCATCCACAAACACACACAGGCAAACTCTCTCCTCATCACCCATCACCACCCAATATATGCATATAACACTTAACTCCAGAGAAAACAACAGAAAAAAGATAAACTAGTCAACACAAAACAGCTTCACATCTGAAGGGAAAAAACCAACTCGAAATGATGCCCCATTAATATTGGTAGAGCAGCTTCGGTTAGCCCTTCCTTCCTTCATTTGTTTATTTAACAAACACCTACCAGGCCCTAAGGATTGAAATCTGATTGGACATGGTGTTTTCCCTTAGAAAGCTGCAGATCAGACCACAGCACACTGCAGTCAGTGCTGTGATGATGGATGGAGAAGGACAGTATGTTAGGGGCACAGGTATAGGGCATCTAAGTCATCCTGGGAGGACTTGTCCTGACAAGTTGCCCGGTTCCCTGGGAGACTGCAGAGGACTACAAATTGCTCACTACAGCTGGAGCCAAGGGTGAATGTGAAGGAGTGTGGGCAATAAAGCTGAAAATATAGAAAGAAATGGGGTCACAAAAGCCTTAGATGCTAAATGAAAGAGTTTGAACTTTCTCCTTGAAAGCTATGGGGAGCTATTGAAGGAGTTTAAGCAAGGAAATGGCATGATTAAAAAGATCAATATCACAGCAGTGCGGACAGATTGAAGGGAAGCCACTCGGGAAAGAGGAAACACAGTTGGGGGCAATTGGAGGACCTAGAGATGTTTAATGAGTACAAATTAGGGGAGCTTGTGTGAACAAAGCAAAAGGGAAAAATATAAGAAACAGCGAGAAACAAGATCTTCACAACAAAGAGAGTCATCAATACCAACTCCAGGTACTGAACGTAAGGGGAGAAAAATTATAGGGAGAGCATGAAGCTCATCTCAGAGGCTTTCCAGTTAGAATAAAAAGGTGAACGGACTGTTCACAGAGGAGATTGAGCATGTAAGGTGGTTTCTTAGTGATAGACCATGAGTTCTTGAGGTCCCAATGGAAAGTTTTGGAAGGTCTGGTGACGGGCAGCTTGATGGAATAGATTAGGAGGAACATAGGGCAGCTTAGAAATGAGTTTCAGATAAAGAAAGATAGGTTATCTGGGAGTCTTGACCAGGGATGTGGGTTTGATGTGGCCAGTCTCAGGGGTTTGAAGGATGTGGTGTATCTATGTTAGCCAAACTTATTTGACCATGACATGCTTTTAAAGTCATGACGTATTACTGGGACATCAAAAGGAGTTCACGAAATATGATGAGTTCTATAATCAAATGGTCTTAAGGATAAATAAGTTGCTATAAAAATGATCAAAAATGTTTTATTTGTATCATTTTAGTGCCTAACAGAGAAAAATTGGAGGAATCAAATATTTTTGTTTGTTTTAGTAAAAAACAGAAAAGAAAATTACAGGAAATGGTAAAGATAGATGTCTATCTCTGCACAGGGGGCCTCCTTCCATATGCCCAGAGGTTTACTGTGACCCCAATCCCACTCAGGTTAGGTAATTTCTACACAGAGTATCCCAGCCTTTTTTCCAGGTAGGTATCTGCCTTTTAGTTTCCTCAAAGGAACTTAAAATTGGACAGGCAGGTTTGAATTTAGAATGAGTGGATTTTGGGGAGTTTTGTACCTGAAGCTGATGGGGAAGTTCAAACTCCAGTCCTGGCCCCAGTCCCCAGCCTAAAATCCCTTCCTCACTTCCCAGCCCAAGCTTACCTCTGAATCACCAGGGTCAGCAACATGGCCTTCCCCATAGAAAGTCTCAGTCAGTCCCCTGGAGTACATTCACTCTGTTTGGATGGGGCATTCCAGGGGCCAAAGCATCCAGAACACAACTAGATGGAGAGGTAGGGAGGGGCGGCAAGGGCTTCAGATCAGCCCATCTTCTTGGCTCCAAAAACTCCTAAACCTCAGGAGAGGAGCTGTGCAGGAGGAGGGCAAGAGGGCCATCTTTTAAGGTTCAGGATTCAGAGCAGAGACCTTCCTGCCAAGATGAAGTGTGGGGTTGAGCCCAGAAATAAGAAAGAGTATAGTTGTTTCTCACCATATGCAGACTTCACCAACAAGCTATAAGAAAAAGAGTAACCATTGCTAAAAACAAGACAAGAGGACCAAAATGAAGGCACTTATGCTAAGCTCTTCATCACCAACCTGAGAATTAACTCAGTTATTCAGGTACCTGCTGAGCCCCTTGAACTTGCTGCCTGCTCACTGCCTCAGATGGTGGGTAAGACCTTCTAGGATCCTAGGGCTGCAGCAACCATCATTAGCAACTTTCAGGCTTTTTTGGATAAATTCTTTTTTCCCAAACTGGGCCTGGAAGCTACTAAGAGTTTAGACTGGGTTTGACATAAAAACCAGACAGGGTTCAGAATTGAACTGGATCCAACTTAGAAACCAAATTGAGTCCAAGGTTAGACTAGGTCCAACTTAAGTAAGCCTGCACCCAATGTGAGGCCTCAGGTGAACAAAATCCTGTTTGAAGGCAGAGAAAGCAGGTTAACCTTATCACAGATAATCTTGAATTATAGTGGCCATAATGGAGAAATTCTAACCTAGATAAGTTTATCCATTTATGAGGTATCTTAAGGGCTTCCCTGGTGACTCAGACGGTAAAGAATCTGCCTGCAATTCAGGAGACCTGGGTTCAATCCCTGGGTTGGGAAGGTCCCCCAGAGAAGGAAATGGCAACCCACTCCAGTATTCTTGCCTGGAGAATTCCATGGACAGAGGAGCCTGGTGCACTACAATTCATGGGATTTCAAAGAGTCTGACACAACTAACACATTAGACAAAAAGTGCCCTTAGTCAAGCACTACCATTAAGGGTGGAGGGAAAATTGTTTCTCCTCCTCTACAGTTTCTGATGACCAAGTTGAGAACTGCTGGGAGTAGCCACTCAGTCCAGAGCCTGCAGCCAGGATTCTGGGAAAACTGGCAGGAGCCAGCAAAGGGTGAGAGTTCTTACCAAAGTCTACTGTCCCAGATCTCTGGTGCCTGATTGAGAGAGGAATGTAAGATCGTCCTTTCCTTTCCAAATTCATATTGGTAGGCAAAAAACATTTGTAAGAATTAAATATCTGATTTGCTGCCAGGTACCTACTGGTTGTCAATTCTTTCTCTCCCAGGGACAGCTGTTGTCTGCTTGTGTGTCTCATTTCATGTCGTGAGAACCTGACTTGGCAACCATCAGCTTCAGTTCAGTTCAGTTCAGCTCAGTCATGTCCGACTCTTTGCAACTCCATGAATCGCAGCAAGCCAGGCTTCCCTGTCCATCACCAACTCCCAGAGTTCACTCAGACTCATGTCCATCGAGTCAGTGATGCCACCCAGCCATCTCATCCTCTGTCATCCCCTTCTCCTCCTGCCCCCAATCCCTCCCAGCATCAGAGTCTTTTCCAATGAGTCAGCTCTTCGCATGAGGTGGCCAAAGTATTGGAGTTTCAGCTTCAGCATCATTCCCGCCGAAGAAATCCCAGGGCTGATCTCCTTCAGAATGGACTGGTTGGATCTCCTTGCAGTAAAGGGACTCACAAGAGTCTCCTCCAACACCACAGTGCAAATCAATTCTTCGGTGCTCAGCTTTCTTCACAGTCCAACTCTCACATCCATACATGACCACAGGAAAAACCATAGCCTTGACAAGATGGACCTTTGTTGGCAAAGTAATGTCTTTGCTTTTCAATATGCTATCTAGGTTGGTCATAATTTTTCTTCCAAGCAGTAAGCTCGGGATCCCCCAATTATGACCAGGCAGGAATATGCAGCTAAGGTCCTATCATCTATTTCCAACAATTTTCTAAAAACATTAGATGAGTGTTGGCTACCATTACAGAGAGAATTTTCCTAATAAATCTGAACTAAATTTTCTCCCCAATTTCATTCAGGTTTCTATTTTAAGCGGCAAGAGCATAATTATATATCCAGAAATTCAGATTCAGAGAAAATATAAAAAACTTTTTAATCTTTTTTTTGTTATCATCATAAAAGCAAAGTTGGAAATAGACTGCCTATTCTTTCCAAGGACATTGAAAGCTGTGATCAAACTTTGTCCAAACTATTCTTTTAATGCTTTATTGCAATCAGGTGGTAAAATAGATGAAAGGAATGTGTCTGACAGTGACCTTGGTGATTTTCTTCCTAATTTATATTTCTAGTTATCTAGTTATCTCCTCCCATACCCCAGTTGGCTGAAATTCTAGTATGTGAGACAGAACTTGTTTTCTGGAGCTATTGGTCTATAGTCAGGAAGTCTCTCTTTGCCTTCATCTTTTTTTCTGAGTATCTCCTCCACTTCTTTGCCTTTACTCCTGATTCTCCCATTAGGACTCCATGTTCCTAGCAGCCTCAGTGTCAGCAGTTGGGATCAAGAATTTCTTACTCCCCATTTTCACCTCCAAACTATTCTTCCCCTTCTCTGCCTAAAAGATAATAATTATCTCTACTCCCTTTCAGGAAGGTAGCTCTCTTGGGGTGGGGTTGGCAAATAAGTTCCAGACCGCCTACTCAACCTCCCAGCTTTCACATAAACTGTTCACAAACAAGCAAAATACTCCTCCACAGACTCGTTTTTACTTTCCAGAAATGGAACCAACTTTCAGTTGGTCAGATCATAAACCCAAGAAACCTCCTTGACTTCTCCTTCTCCCTCAGACCTCAAAACTAAACTATTCTGTTTCCTTGCTATGTTTACTTCCTATAGATACCTTGAAGCCATCTACTTTCTTCTATCTCCACAGACTTAATGAGTACAACCACCATCATCTTTAGCCTGGTTACGTGTAATATTTGTCTTAATGGTCTAGCCACTCTAATCTGGTTCTATCATCCAATCTGCTCTCCATCCAGAGACCAGAGACTATTGTTTGCAAAATACTAATCTGATAATGCCACTACATAGAAAGCTTTCAATGGCTTCTAAAAACTTGTAGGGAAAAAATCCCAAATCTTTATCAAGGCCTTGCATTGTCCTACGTCTAGTACGATAGCACCATTAGCCTATGGGCTCCAGTCACAGTGGCCTTCTCTGTGGTCTTGGAACATGCTGTGTGCTATCAACCAACTAGTCCCTCTGCCTGAAATATAAGAACATTTTCTCCCACCTCACCCTACCTTTCCTAGACCCTAAACCCCTAATTTTCACTCAAATCTCAGATTCAATCACTTGCCTAGAAAATCTTCTTTGATGCCCATGGGTAGATGAGGTCAATGTCTTATATGTTCCAAGAATAATGGTTTTCCTCTAGAAGTGTATAATTGTATTAATTAGTATCTCCTCAAATCAATTATAAGTTCCACGAGGACAGAAATCATGCTTGGTTTTGCTAATTATTGTATTCTTAGCAACTGGCCTAGTATTCAGGACATAGTAAAATTTCGATTAAATTGTTAAATTGTATAGGACAGTATATTAATTAACTTTTGCCTCATGACAAACAACCAAAAATAACTTAGTGGTATACAGCAAAAAGCATTTTTTCCTGCACTCATATGTCTATGGGCAATCTAGTGTAGACTCAGCTAGCTGACTCCACCTTAGACCCAACTGCATTTGGCTTTAGGCTGAATGTTGCACTCTAGTCTACCTCATAAGTCTTCCCAATGACATGATCACATAGAAAAGTCAGAAGCACTAAAAGAAAAATAAGCTGCCTAGTCATGTCTGACTCTTTGCGACTCCATAGACTGTAGCCTGCCAGGCTCCTCTGTCCATGGAATTCTCTAGCCGAGAATACTAGAGTGAGTAGCCTTTCCCTTCTCCAGGGGATCTTCCCAACCCAGAGATTGAACCCAGGTCTCCCGCATTGCAGGCAGATTCTTTAGCTTCTGAGCCATCAGAGAAGCCCCAGCAGCACTAGATCCAAGCCAAATCGCAAATATATCTGTGGCTTCTGCTCATGTCAGGTCCACTAGCATTCCTTGGCCAAAACAAATGTCATGGACAGACCCAACACTTATGAAGAAGAGGAATGTATTCCACCCAGAAGGGGGAAGGGGAGCCAATATTTGTGGGGCAATAATTCAAACTTTGCCAACAAAGGTCCATCAAGTCAAGGCATGGTTTTTCCAGTAGTCGTGTATGGATGTGAGAGTTGGACTGTGAAGAAAGCTGAGCGTTGAAGAATTGATGCTTTTGAACTGTGGTGTTGGAGAAGACTCTTGAGAGTGAGTCCCTTGGACTGCAAGGAGATCCAACCAGTCCATCCTAAAGGAGATCAGTCCTGGGTGTTCATTGGAAAGACTGATGCTGAAGCTGAAACTCCAATACTTTGGCCATCTCATGCGAAGAGTTGACTCATTGGAAAAGACCCTGATGCTGGGAGGGATTGGGGGCAGGAGGAGAAGGGGATGACAGAGGATGAGATGGCTGGATAGCATCACCGACTCGATGGACATGAATTTGAGTGAACTCCAGGAGTTGGTGATGGACAGGGAGGCCTGGTGTGCTGCGATTCATGGAGTCGCAAAGAGTCGGACACAACTGAGCGACTGAACTGAACTGAATTCAAACTATTACAGATAGAATCAGAACTTACTGTAATTTAATTTATAAAGGGTTTGATGACATAAAGATGACATATTAATAAAGGCCAGTGGAATTCAGTGGAATTTGTTTCAAAGCTAGAGCATCATAAAAGAAAAAAGATTCATGAAAGAAGTTTCATCTCAGGTAGTCCTTGAAAAATGAAAGCATTTGAACTTGTAGAGACAGAGGTACCTAGATATCTCAAGGGGATGAAACAGTCAAAGCAAAGGCCTAGAGATAGGAATGTGTGAACATATTTAAATATTGAGTGGTTAGAACACAGAGAACCTCTAGGGCTGTAGGCAGAGAAAATGCGAAGTGATTTTATTCAGCAGTGGAAGTCAGTAAATGACTTTTATTGATTTATTTATTTTAATGGAGGCTAATTACTTTACAATATTGTAGTGGTTTTTGCCATATATTGACATGAATCAGCCATGGGTGTACATGTGTTCCCCATCCTGGACCCCGCTCCCACCTGACTTTTAAGCAGTGGAGTTACATGGTCAGGGCTGGGCTTTGGGGCTATCAATTTAGCAGTATTGCATGCATGAGACTTTCTAGAGGAAAAGAGATTGAATGGAGGAAGAACCATTAGTAAATTCTTAGAATATTTATGAAGGTATGACAACTGCTTGATCCGGAAAAGTATTAGTAAGAAATTGGCAATTAGTTGGCAGTAGAGAGTCAAATCCCAAAAGAATCAAAGATAATTGAGATTTTTTTTTAAATCAGTAGACTTGTAAAAGAGTAATAAAATTACCAGAAGTCAAAAACCTCAGAAAGAAGAAAAGACTCAGAGAAGATGAACAGTTAGTTTTCGATATATTCTCCTTGATACCTCAGCATGAATATCAAGATGAAGATATTTGAAAGGTGTGGAGATTAAAAGTGAGACTAGACTGAAGACAGATACTCACTCATCCATTCAAGAACCATGTATTACCAAGATCTTTTCAGGGGTCACCCCATCTTGTCACTATTGTATGTCTGGTATTAACAGGTTCCTGGTTTAGCACAGGCTCCTGGAATATACTAACTGAATGAATGCCAGGCAATGGACCTACAATGGTGAGGGAGATATAGATCATACAGATCTCAGTAAGTTCACATCCTAGATTTGAGTGTTATGTTAGAAGTCATGCTGAAGCCATGAGCAGAAATACAATCACCTAGAATCCTTTACCCAATCCTAACTGGCCCGAGGCAAAATCATCATGAATATGAACATGCAGGAGTGAAGGGGAGAGAACAAGGAGAAAGGTGGAGCCGTCAAAGGAGTTAATAACAGAAAAGAAGCCATGTTAAGAGAAAATGTTATATAGGTGAAGACTAACAGATTTTAGCAGGAAAAAAAAAAACTAACATGTTATTTGACTTAGCAACAGCAGGCCTGTGATGTTTTTTAGGATTTGAACAGCAGGTGCAGAAATGAGATAGCAAGATCTCAAAGAAACAATAAGTCTGTGTGAGTCAAGGCAGTACATTCGCTCTCAACTTTTTTTTTTTTTAATTGATAGTAGTTGGAAAACAAGGAATGAGGTAGTAGTTCAGGAGGTTCTAAATTATTGAATTAAGATAACCCATAACCATGCGTGAATGACTCACATTCTTTTTTTTCTTTTCCTTGTTCAGTGATTTTACATTCCATGCCAGGTTAATTCCAATGTCTAATCTTGTGACTTTCTTCCTCATAACACTTCCACTGGTCACTACCTCTTAAAGTCTTAGATTAGATTTTTGCTCTAGTTCAAATGCCAAACCTGTATTTAAAACATTTTCATCCAGGTCTTTTTCTTATAACGTTCCAAAAAATTGAATAATTTTCTATCCACTCCTTCCATTTTAAAAAAATTTATTTTCAACCAGACAACTGTTCATACTTCTACTTATTTTGTCTTATTCTTTCAATCTTGCCTTCCCCATAAGGCAATTGATCCATGAAGTCTTTATTAGTCTCCTCAATCCACTGTCTTTTTCTCTTTTCTTACTAGAAAGATACGAACACCAAAATAGTGAACAGCAGCCAGTAAGTATAGGCACTCGGAGGTTTTAAAAATAATACATAGATGATTTGAACAACTCTGTGTTTAAAAATTTATAATCTAAATTAAATGGACAAATGTTATGTTCACCAGAACACAAAATGTCGATATAAATATCAAAAAAACATAGTGCCTCAAATGGAATAGTAACAATGCAATTAATCTAAGACCTAGAGGGTTTCAGGTCAAGTTTATGAAATTCTTAATGAACAAGTAACCCTGTATTATACTAACTGTTCCATAATTTTAAACATGATTGGAGAAGAAGCTAAGAGATCTTAGGATCCAAGTATGGCCTTGGTCCCAAAATTTGTTTTTGACTGTAAAGAAAATTATAGGACAATTTCAGGGGGCTTCCCAGGTGATACAGTGGAAAAGAATTGCTTGCTAGTGCAGGACACATAGCAGACTTCGGTTTAATCCCTGAATCGGGAAGATCCCCTGGAGGAAGAAATAGCAACCCAATCCACTATTCTTGCCTGGAAAATTTCATGGACAGAAGAACCTGGCAGGCTACAGTCCATGAGCTCTCAAAGAGTTGGACATGACTGAGCACAATTAAGATTTAGATTTACAAAATACAGAGGAATCAGACATCAAATTGCCAACATGCCAACATCTGTTGGATCTTCAAAAAGGCAAGAGAATTCCAGAAAAACATGTATTTCTACTTCTTTATTGACTATGCCAAAACCTTTGACTGTGTGGATCACCACAAACTGTGGAAAATTCTGAAAGAGATGGGAATACCAGATCTCCTGACCTGCCTCTTGAGAAATCTGTATGCAGGTCAGGAAGCAACAGTTAGAACTGGACATGAAACAATAGAATGCTTCCAAATAGGAAAAGGAGTGCGTCAAGGCTGTATATTATCACCCTGCTTATTTAACTTATATGCAGAGTACATCGTAAGAAATGCTGGGCTGGAGGAATCACAAGCTGGAATCAAGATTACTGGGAGAAATATCAATAACCTCAGATATGCAGATGACACCACTCTTATGGCAGAAAGTAAAGAAGAACTAAAGCTTAAAGCTCAACATTCAGAAAACAAAGATCATGGCATCTGGTCCCATCACCTCATGGCAAATAGATGGGGAAACAGTGGCAGACTTTATTTTGGGGGGCTCGAAAATCACTGCAGATGGTGACTGCAGCCATGAAATTAAAAGACGCTTACTCCTTGGAAGGAAAGTTATGACCAACCTAGACAGCATATTAAAAAACAGAGATATTACTTTGCCAACAAAGTTCCATCTAGTCAAGGTTATGGTTTTTCCAATAGTCGTATATGGATGTGAGAGGTGGACTATAAAGAAAGCTTAGCACTGAAGAATTGATGCTTTTGAACTCTGGTGTTGGAGAAGATTCTTGAGAGTCCCTTGGACTGCAAGGAGATCCAACCAGTCCTTCCTAAAGGAAATCAGTCCTGAATATTCATTGGAGGGACTGATGCTGAAGCTGAAACTCCAATACTCTGGCCACCTGATTCAAAGAACTGACTCATTGGAAAAGACCCTGATGCTGGGAAAGATTGAAGCCAGGAGGAGAAGGGGATGACAGAGGATAAGACGGTTGGATGGCATCACCAACTCAATGGAAATGAGTTTGAGTAAACTCTGGGAGTTGGTGATGGACAGGAAGGCCTGGCTTGCTGCAGTCCATGGGGTCTCAAAGAGCTGGACATGACTAAGCGACTGATGTGAACTGAACTGAACTGAGCACAATCACACACACACACAGAGAACCATTTCATTTATGAATACAGACACCAAAGTTCTGAATAACATATTAGCCTCCCAATTCCACTTTTAAATAACAATCAGGTAAAGGTCAACTCAGATTGAAAAAAAAGATTGAATAACAGAAAAACATACCAAATCTAATTCACCAAATCAATGATTATCTGGATTATCATGTGATTTCTCCAATGATATGGGAAATAGTTGAGTATGTATTACTTAAAAACTAAAACAAAGCAAAACATTTCCAAGACCAGGAATGGAAACCTTGGAACTTCCATAATTTCAAAGGTTTGACCACCAAAATTCTGTATCAACATGAAAGGAATGATCTATTAGTGAAATTTCAATAAATCAGCAAGTTTTTAAAAATCAGTTTGAAAAATTAAAAGCTGTCCTCTCTACCAGGATAACCAGCTACCAAATGGAGATTCATTCACAATAGCAACATAAACTGGAATTAACCTTATAAAGAATGCCCAAGAACTCTACGAAGTAGATATTCCATGTTGGACAGAGGGGTGACCTAACATCTATAATTTAAAGTCATCTCAACCAAAATTTCAGATTTTTTTCACCCTCTTCTGAGACTTTTAAAAGCTTCATCCTTGCATCACAATTGTTATACACTTGTTTTCCTCTCCAAAACCTGAAGTCGTTTGAGGATAGTGATGTCTTCTCCATTTTAAAAATTCTTTGGCATGCCTTCTTGTATGATAGGTGCTTAGAGAAATATATGTTGAAGAAAAAGGAGGAAAGAGACTGATGGTATATTTTCCATTTTTCACTGTTTCTCCTAGAAGAGCTCTTAACATACGTGTGTAAAGTAGCACATCAAGCTTCTCAATTTCTGTTCCTCTCCTATAGCTTTTAATATTATGATCAATTCTGTCCTAAACTGGCTGAAGTGCTAATAAAGGTTTGGTATACTTATATTTATATAACACTGATTTTTAAATACAAATTTACTTATTTTAATTGGAAGCTAATTACAATATCGTAGTGGTTTTGCCATAAATTGACATGGATCCGCCACTGATTTTTAAAGAAATAATAAAATGGAGAAGACATCATTATCCTCAAATGACTTTGGGTTTAGGAGAGGAAAACAAGTATACAATTGTGATGCAAGGGAGAGCATTTTAGAAGTCTCAGAACAGGGTGAAAAAAATGTGGAATTTTGGTTGACAATTATATATTTGGGGAATATATATTATATATATTGCATATATATACTACATATTTGGAGAAATTATATCATTTTTAAAGAGTATATATATATATTACTGTTCCTTCTCTTCTTTACATACACAAAACCCACACACCTCTATTTTGTTTCTAAATTACTTATTTGAATCTCTTTAAATAGCATATGAATCAAGCAATGCATCTGGCAAATTACTAGCTTGTATAATGTCCAAATAATTCCTCAGTAGAAATAGAGCCAGAATACTCACCAAAATTATTCAATGGTATGAAGGTTGTATCTATTACATGAAAATTTTAAATTCTCAGGAAATTTATGAGCGCATAGACTCATAACTATTAGTCCTCAAAATCAATAATTAGATGAAGACAGAGAGGTTAAGTTACTTTCTCACAGTCTCAAAGAAGTTGGTGAAAGAAAAAACAGTATACACAATAAATTAATAAATCAGCTGTTCATTGACTACCCATACTTTTTTGCTCTTATCATGAAACTATTATTCATGGCAGGGTAAACTTAAGCAAAGTAATATAGAACCCACACAAAACTGTGAGCTCAGTAAGGTTTTCCTTTCTTTCACAAATTTCTCTTCAGTGGATACCAGTTCCTCACTTTCTGGGTAACCTTGGAACCATTACTTAACTTCTGCGAGCTTGATACTTTACATGTCTCATTAGAGATAATGCCTATTTATAAGCCTGTTGGAAAAATTAAAGGGTTAATATAAATCCTTGCTTCATGGTAGCTGATGAAAAGCATCTTTTCTTTCTTCATCTCTTTAAGACAATATGATTTCTTAGTCTCTTATGGTCTACTTCTATCAAATCAGGAAAAATATCTTGCAGTCTAAATTACTTTTTTTAATGTTTGACAAGTAAGTAAATGATTGAACAGATCTTCTGGAAACTGTATTGTATTTTTAATTATTTTTTTCTCACACTGTGTGGCAAGTGGGATCTTAGTTCCCCAACCAGGGATCAAATCCATGCCCCTTGCTTTGAAAACACTGAAATCCTAACCACTGGACTGCCGGAGAAGTCTTCTAATTTACTTTCTAATGAAGCTAATTTATATCATTGTCCAAAAATATTCCTAAGTTATTTTATTCTAAAATAAAAATTACATTTGGCTATATACAAGAATCATTGGCTAGGTTATTTATGTGAACTCCTTCTTTGTGTCTACATATCATACTGAAAAATATTTATTTAGATCCTGAACTCTGACACATTAGCTTTATTACAAATTTATGACAATCCAAAGGGAAGATATGGTAGAGAGAGAACTAGAGTCAGAGTCCGGAAAATGTGCCTCTAACGCTGGCTCTGCCATTATTAATCATATAAATTAGGGTGAATCACTTAATCTCCCTAGTTACTCCTCTCCTCATCTGCAGACTCAAGGAGCTGAGCTGGGTGATTTCTGAGGTTCTTTACCCTAGAAATGTCTCTGTTTTTTAGTGCCTTTACAGATGTTCAGTCTTCCTGAGATTTCTTTTTTCCTCATGTATTGTAACATACAAAAAACACACACTAATGCTAATGAAACTTACACAAAAAACAATACTAATAATACTGATACTTGTAATTTACACAAAGCTACCAAGGACTTTACCACTTCTCAGAGATTAGCTCTTGGAAATTGGAGACGCAGCCTAAAAATTACAGCATTCCAGGCAGATTCTTTACTATCTGAGCTACCATGGAAGCCCAATAAGGAAATAAGAAAACATAATTATTATGTTTATGATTATACAAATGCTCATGCATATGTAGAATAATTTTAGAGTCTTTTCTCACCTGAACTATTAAAGGGAAACATAGCAGTTTCCCTTAGTATATGTGTTAGACATAAAAAGACCTTGAAAGGTAAGAGTACCTACATTTTGCACTTAGTAAATGGAAAAGGCTAAGCTAACTGTCAAAGTTGTTACCATACGTAATTACAACACTGCATCTCCAACTTTCATAACCTGAACATTCTAAATGATAAGATACTTAAGCTCTCCTAAGTTTTTTTTAATTCCCTGGTTACAGCTCTCTCTAAAGCCAGAATTACCTTCTACTGGTGGCTCAGATGGTAAAGCATCTGCCTACAATGCAGGAGACCCAGGTTCGATCCCTGGGTCAGGAAGATCCTCTGGCGAAGGATATGGCACCCCACTCCCCATTCAATTTTTAAAAAATTGAATCCCTCCACTTATGCCCTAGATTCCAACTCTTTTAGCTACTCAAGGGAATTTCTGCAGCAATTCTTCCCTAACACACATAAATTTGTCATCTTTTCTGGATATTTCCCATTTGTATAAAAATGTTATAATTTCTCCCATGAAAACATTAACCCCTCTTGACTTCACAATCCCTCTAGTTTTTTCTTCTCCTTATAGAAAAATTCCCCCAAAGAACTGCCTATATGTCTTCTCTCCAACTATTCTCCATTTTCTCCTGACTCCTACCCCAACCAGGTTTTGGCCATCACTACTTAACCCAAAAAGCTCATGCCAAAGTCAACAATTGCATTCATGCTGTTAAATCCAACAGCCAAGTTTCAGTTCTCATTTTAGACAACATATCAGCAGTGTGGGACATAGATGGTCACTTCCTTTTCCTGGAAATGGTTTCTTCATTTAGCTTCCAGGATAATCATTATAAAAACAATAATACTGACTCCTATAAGATAACACTATTCCATTTTGAAGTTCACCTGCATCTACCATGATACATCTGGTTTTCCATAAAGGTGACTACAGATAAGTTTGGCTTTGATATGATGAAGGCTGAAGCTCCAATACTCTGGCCACCTGATGCAAAGAGCCAACTCATTGGAAAAGACCCTGATGCTGGAAAAGATTGAAGGCAGGAGACAAAGGGGACAACAAAGGAAGAGATGGCTAGATGGCATCACTAACTCGAGGGACATGAGTTTGAGCAACTTTTGGGAGATAGAAAAGGACTGCGAAGCCTGGCGTGCTGCAGTCCATGGAGTAGTAAAGAGTTGGACATGACTGACTGACTGAACAGCAACAACTAGCCCTCCATCTTATTTGTCTTCTGTGAGATTACTCTAACTCCTCCTGGGATGGAGTCCTGTGGCATTACTATGATTTACTACCTTAACTTGAGCACAGGGTGGGAGTTGGGAGGTGGAAGTCAGAGGTTTCCACTTGACTTTTCTTAACAGAACAGCTTGTATTCCACAGGTGAGGGAATCAAAGTGATCTTTCTGCCAGTTGCAGGGTACAGTTACATGATTAGACCCATAAGAACTGAAGAAATGACCCAGGTAGAGGGTGGGTTGGCCTTACTGTGAGTTGAATGTAGGCCAGAACTCCACTTGTTTCTTGCCCCTTTTGTTGAGCAGGGTGCCACGACAGCATTTCGAGGTCATTGGTATTAGCACTGGCTCAGCTTCCTTTTTCAATAAACTTCACAAGATCTGAGCATTTCCCCAACCCCAACATACAGTGCATTGGTACATTACTACATCCCTTTAGTAATAAACTGATAAGAAAAAAATAAATTAAAACTTCTGGAAATAATATTGTAGCAATACATAGCCCTTCCTCATGGAGACTAGCCTCATCTTCGACTTGAAGCAGTTGTCTTCAATCTTCTACTTACAAAGTCTTCATAATTTGGTTTTATAATTCAAGCAATCCTCTTATTGACTGCCCATCTCTATTGACCCTAGGAAGCCGTGGTCCATCAGCCATTGCCACAGGGCCCCGTAACATCAAGGCCTCCTGGTTGCTATCCAGCTATGCTTCCCATTCTAGTAATTACGACCACTTTGTCTCTGGTAGGTAAGGGCCACCACTGGGCCTCTTCTGTTCTAGAATCCTATCATCCCACTGATGCTAAGAGTTAGTTCAGCAATAGCACCTCCTACCAACAGAGGACTACCTTCACTGAGTTTCTTGGTGATGCCAATGCCCTCTCCCAACTCCCCCAGGCTCCCTGCCCCACACCAGTGCATTCTTCATTGCTTAAGTGAAGGACGTGTCCCCTGCCTTCAAGGGGAACATAGTCAGCTGCTTATGCTATAAATGTGTTCTAGCATGGCCACCCCTCTGCGCTTTCTGATCCCTTGTTCAGTGGTCTACCAAGGCAATTACAGCAGCAGCCTGGCGTACTGCAGTCCAAGGGGTCACAAAGCGTTGGACACAACCTAGCAACGAAACAGCCACCGCCTCTTTACTATCATTGGTATCTCCACAGTTTAAGCAGTGAAAAGCACAGCACATTAGGACCAGATCTAAGTGTTATTGTCAGTATGTTAAAACCTGAGTCATGATATGTTAAACTCCATAGCAACAAACTCTTCCCTATCCAGTCTTATATTTTGCCCCTGCTTCTAACATTCACTATTCCCATACACGCTCTCCCAGTCCCTGTCAGTATTAGCCATATACTACAGCTCTTTAGGATATAACCACTTCCTCCAATCAGACTGTACTTTTGGTTTTTCCACGCTAAGACTCAACCCCAGATATTGGCGTAAAAAACAATGAGAAAGGGGTAAGCAGAACTTGAGCAGGGCAAGCACCTTGGAAGTTGTCAAGTGAAGCCCTTACAAGCCTCCAGGCAATAGGAGCTGCTAGCCCAAGGGAGGGGCTGCTTCTATCAATTGTTTTGTTTCCTGGAAACCTCATAATAGCAAATGATACATGCCAGGATTATTATCACTCCAAATTGTATCAGCCATGGAATCTTTATCTCACCCAGAAAATGATGAAATTTCAGACCTTTTATTCTAAAGATCTTTTTTCTAGGACCGCTTTTCATACCAAATGTCTTCAATTGAGTTTCCTAGAGCAGGCTTTATACAGTCAGCAAAAACAAGACTGGGGGATGACTGAGACTCAGATCATGAACTCCTTGTTGCAAAATGCAGACTTAAATTGAAGAAAGTAGGGAAAACCACTAGACCATTCAGGTATGACCTAAATCAAATTCCTTATGGTTTTACAGTGGAAGTGAAAAAAGATTCAAGGGATTAGATCTGATAGACAGAGTGCTTGAAGAACTATGGACAGAGGTTTGTGACATTGTACTGGAGGCAGTGATCCCCAAGAAGAAGAAATGCAAAAAGGCAAAATAGTTCTCTGAGGAGGCTTTGCAAATAGCTGAGAAAAGAAGAGAAGCTAAAGGCAAAAGAGAAAAGGAAAGACATACCCATCTGAATGAAGAGTTCCAAAGAATTGCAAGGACAGATAAGAAAGCCTTCCTCAGTGATCAATGCAACTAAATAGAGGGAAAGAATAGAATGGGAAAGACTTGAGACCTCTTCAAGAAAATTAGAGATACCAAGGGAAAATTTCATGCAAAGATGGGCACAATAAAGGATAGAAGCAGTATGGACTTAAAAGAAGCAGTAGATACTAAGAAAAGGTGGAAAGAATACACAGAAGAACTATACAAAAAAGATCTTCATGATCCAGATAACCACGATCACTCATGTAGAGCAAGACATCCTAGAGTCTATAAAGTCAAGTGGGCCTTAGGAATCATCACTAAAACAAAGCTAGTGGAGGTGAAGGAATTACAGTTGAGCTATTTCAAATCTTAAAAGATGATGCTGTGAAAGTGCTGCACTCAATATGCCAGCAAATTTGGAAAACTCACCAATGGCCACAGGACTGGAAAAAGTCAGTTTTCATTCTAGTCCCAAAGAAAGGCAATACCAAAGAATGTTCAAACTATTGCACAATTGCACTCATCTCACACACTAGCAAAGTAATGCTCAAAATTCTCCAAGCCAGGCTTCAGTGGTATGTGAACCAAGAACTTCCAGATGTTCAAGCTGGATTTAGAAAAGGCAGAGAAACCAGAGATCAAATTGCCAACATCCATTGGATCATAGAAAAAGCAAGAGAGTTCTAGAAAAACATCTACTTCTGCTTTACTGACTACACCAAAGCCTTTTTTTAAATTTAAATTTATTTATTTTAATTGGAAGCTAATTATTTTACAATATTGTATTGGTTTTGCTACTTCCCTGGTGGATCAGATGGTAAAGCGTCTGTCTACAATGCGGGAAACCTGGGTTCGATCCCTGGATAGGGAAGATCCCCTGGAAAAGGAAATGGCAGTCCACTCCAGTACTATTGCCTGGAAAATCCCATGGACAGAGAAGCCTGGTAGGCTACAGTCGGGCAAGACTGAGCAACTTCACTCACTCACTCATACATCAACATGAATCTGCCATGGGTATACATGCGTTCCCCATCCTGAACCCCCCTCCCACCTCCCTCCCCATACCATCCCTCTGGGTCATCCCAGTGCACCAGCCCCAAGCATCATGTATCGTGCATTGAACCTGAACTGGCGATTCGTTTCACATATGATATTATACATGTTTCAATGCCATTCTCCCAAATCATCCCACTTTCTCCCTCTCCCACAGAGTCCAAAAGACTGTTCTAGACATCTGTGTCTCTTTTGCTGTGTGGATCACAACAAACTGTTGAAAATTCTTCGAGATGGGAATACCAGATCACCTTACCTGACTCCTGAGAAGTCTGTATGCATGTCAAGAAGCAACAGTTAGAACTGGACATGGAACAACAGACTGGTTCCAAATCGGGAAAGGAGAATGTCAAGGCTGTATATTGTCATCCTGCTTATTTAACTTATATGTGGAGTACATCATGCAAAACGCCAGGCTGTATGAAGCACAAGCTGAAATCAAGATTGCCGGGAGAAATATCAGTAACCTCAGATATGCAGATGACACCACTCTTATGGCAGAAAGTGAAGAGGAACTCAAAAGCCTCTTGATGAAAGTGAAAGAGGAGAGTGAAAAAGTTGGCTTAAAGCTCAACATTCAGAAAACGAAGATCATGACATCTGGTCCCACCACTTCATGGGAAATAGATGGGGAAACAATGGAAACAATGACAGACTTTATTTTCTCAGGCTCCAAAATCACTGTTGATGGTGACTGCAGCAATGAAATTAAAAGATGCTTGCTTCTTGGAAGAAAAGCTACGACTAACCTAGACAGCATAATAAAAAGCAGAGGCATTACTTTGCCAACAAAGTTCCCTCTAAGCAAAGCTATGGTTTTTCCATATCCATTCATGGATGTGAGAGTTGGACCAGAAAGAAAGCTGAGCACCAAAGAATTGATGCTTTTGAACTGTGGTGTTGGAGAAAACTCTTGAGACTCCCTCGGACAGCAAAGAGATCCAACCAGTCAATCCTAAAGGAAATCAGTCCTGAATATTCATTGGAAGGACCGATGCTGAAGCTGAAACTCCAATACTTTGGCCACCTGATGCAAAGAACTGACTCATTGGAGAAGACCCTGAAGCTGGGAATGATTGAAGGCAGGAGGAGAAGGGGACAACAGAGGTTGAGATGGTTGGATGGCATCACCAATTTGATGGATGTTTGTGCAGACTCCAGGAGTTGGTGATAGACAGGGAAGCCTGGCGTACTGCAGTCCATGGGGTTGCAAAGAGTCAGACACGACTGAGTGACTGAACTGAACTGAGTCAAGGATTTGGATGCAAGCAGTTTCCTTGGGGAGTAATTCTAGAAAGAAGATTAATGGTATAGCGAATTGTGACAGAGATGGAGGAAATCACATAACCAGAATGCTAAAAGGAAGGATTTCACAGTGAACAGCTGGCATATACTGGAAACTATAGAATGTGCCTCAGAATTGTGCCATGAAGGAACAAAGAAGTTAACGTATTCATCCACAAACTCCTGACCTTCACCATTGTTAGCTGAGAGGAGTGACTCTCAGCTACCTTCAGGCCCATCCCCAAGCCCAGGTCAAACAGGCTCCCTCAGTCAGTTAGCCAGAAGTGGGTTTGTATAGCCTTGAGATCCAGGGGGGCTGAGGAAAAGTGGCGGGGCACTGATAGGACCTACTACATATGCTACCATACACTGAAAACCTGCCTCTCCATCCTTAAAAAGAAGCAGGCTATTACTACTACAATATCCAGAGCATTAACCAAGTAACTGTGGGTGGAATGGACAAAGGGACAGTTTTGAAAGATCTTAATGAGGAGCTTATAGGACTCACTGACTGATAGAAAATGGGAATTAGATGAACAGAGGAACAAAGATATAGTTAATGCCTCTTCCCTTCTTTTAGATGTGAAAGTTAAGTGCTTAATAACAGTCAAGGGAAAGAAATCATAGACATCTGCATAAAAATCTACGACTCCTCATATTGAATTTTGAACTAAACTCTTCAGATTATTTTGATACTTACCAAAGTTTGAGAACCAAGGCCTAATACTAGAATTCCTCCATAAGAGATTTGGGTATCTTTAACCATCCTACAGGTATCAATACCCAGAACATTATCTATTTTAGGGGTTCAGTTTCAATATGGAAATTTACAAAGTCATATTAGCATGATCCAAAAAGTTTAACCGTACATACCTCAGACTTCCTGTAACTACCTTGGCACATCACCAAATGGTGTGTTAACCATTGTCAGACATCATTCTGAGCAGAAACTTCCAGCAAAAGGAAGGGAACTGGGAGAAACATTGAAAAGCAAAAAAAACAAACAAAAAAAAACAAGTTAAAGCAAAAAAATCCAAGTGCCAAGATATAAATGATTCTTACTCTGTCTCTAATAAGCACTGACTGAATATCAACTGAGGCAGCTCCAGGACAAAGCAGGATGGATTCATGATTGGCCACTCAAACTTTTGAATTGCCTCGTGTTAAATTCATAATATGGTACAACCTGATTGCCCTGTCACTAACACAAACCAGCTGTGACACGTTCCTTCCACTGGAGAGATTGACTTAAAGCACCATTCAACAAAAGACTGTATCTCTGTCACCTTTGCATAAGGATTTCTGGTAGCAAAAACGTAACATAAAGAGGCCACTTTTCCTCCAGCTTCCTAATTACTGAAAATGTTTAAAAAAAAAAAAAAAAAACCATGAAATTTCAGCAGAAATAAAAACTGTAGGTTCAGTATGAGAGAAGTTATTGACATTTTAGGGATGGGGATGGTAAAATATACATCCTGGAAAGATCTTTGAGAAAAGTAGAAACAAATATGTATTTCTGACTGGGTTGGTACAGCTTAATGCATCCAACAAACATTTACAGTGTGTCTGTCTGTATTTGACTGGCACTTTCTCTGAATACTGGGGACATAGCAGTGAACAAAGTGTGTCCTGTGAAAACCACAGTGGTAAATATTTAACAACCAGCTCTCCAGAGGGAAATGTTCTGATTTGTAAACTTCACTAATTCCCATAGTGTAAATACTCCAATTGTGGTTGACTTCAGTCTACTTACATGACATAACCAAGGAGCTGGGGAGTGACGCACACAACCAGCTTTCAGGAGCCCTAGGAGCAAGTTCCAGCACACCTCGGGAACATAGAGACAATGGGCTCTCTCCCCGCAAAAAGCTGAATTATGTAGAACACATGAGTTCTAAAAAACACTGTATCTTTTTATTATATAGGGCTTTCCTGGTGACTCAGATGGTAAAGAGCCTGCCTGCAATGCAGGAGAACCGAGTTTGATCCAGGGGTTGGGAAGATCCCCTGGAGAAGGAAACGGCAATCCATTCCAGTATTCTCACCTGGAGAATTCCATGGGCAGAGGAGCTTGGCGGGCTACAGTCCACGGAATCACAGAGTCGAACACAACTGAGCAACCAAGATATTTTATTATATATTCTATTCTTCTCTTCAAGGTTCTCCAAACACATTAGCCCAGTGAAAGTCCCATAGTAAAGATTTGCTTAGAATAACCTAGCCAGTCTTTCTCAAAACAATATGACCATAGAACTAGCTTGTCAGCCTGGATAATCTTTAAACTACATGATCAGCCCTTAAAGTCAGTCCATCTGACTGTGAAGGACTTAAAGGTTAGAATCTCAAAATCCTCAGACCAGCAAGGGAAGGCACACCTTAATGCAGCCAGAATAACTTTTCTCAAAGTGATTATGTACTCCAAAGATGGAGAAAGTCTGCTCCAGATATAAGTTGGTTCTCATCACCAAGACTTGTTTTAGTCACCATATACTTTATTTCTCAGTGATTCAGGGAACTGTCAGATTATATCTTCATTTGTGATGTACACAAATCCATTTTATTTCCTTCTCCTAAATTCTTCCTTGTCATCCATTTGAGGCTGATACAATTTTTTTTTAAAGTAAAAGTCACACTAAACCAGTAGTTCTAGTTGATAATAACTTGACGATAAAAACAACAGCAACCAAAACTTAGGCTTCAAAACTATTGATTAGGGGTGGGAGGTGGGAAGGAGGTTCAAGAGGGAGGGGACATATGTATACCTATGGCTGATTCATGTTGATGTATGGCAGAAACCAACACAATATTGTAAAGCAATTATCCTCCAATTAAATATATATATATATATTGATTAAAAGACCATGATTGGAACAATGATTGAGCCAATTGCCCAACAGCATTGATAACTGAAAAATTATAATAATTCAGTTATACTTTTGTGACAAAACTATGGAGATATTTGAACATTGTTTTTTTCTTAACTTAATATATATGTATTTTGAATATGAGACCCAGAACAATGAGGTACACTAGAAAATATCTAGCAGTGATTTTGTGTTGCAGGGTTAAAATATATACAATTCTGAAAACCCATATTCTATCAAATAATGCCATTTTCCATCTGAAGCTTTAAGAAAATTACAGAATGTTGAAAGCTTCTTGGATAATAATACTTCTACCTCTCTATCTATCTAAGTTTTGCTATGGGATCAAGATGCTAAAATATACAATATGTTTACATACACTCATGAAAATATTTCTAGATGTTTTTAATAGGGTTTTTTGCATATATCTAGCTTTTTGAGAAAATCATCCTATATAATTTATGGAAACTGTGATGATTAAGTCTTGGACACTAGAAAATAAGATTTCAAGAACAACCTGGGTAAGTGATAAAACGTGATGCTAAATGAAACAATATTTGAATTTAATTCAGTAAATTTTTACCAAGAACATGCTACAAAAGAGGGTCTGTGCATGACAAGGAGGAAATCAGTCCTACATGTCAAGAGTTCAAGTCTGTCAGAAGCCGAAGTGTTTTAAAATATTTTGATAATTTTTCCAAGGGGAACAGTGACAATGAAATAAATATTTGCCATATAAAATAATCTTAAAATGTTTTTGGTTAAAGAGAATCCATACAAATTTGGCTTTACCGCATTGATGAGTTTATGCTGGAGAGTTATTGACTCCACTCACAGTTTTTGTTAACTTATGAAGTCACTGCCTAGAATAGAATCTACCAAATATTATAGAATGCTGACCTCATCCGTCTTGGCAGTGATAGTTATTCTGCAAAATCTGTTGAAGCAACTGATTGCAGCCTTCTTAGATTCTGTTTAAAAGGTTTTCTGCTGTGAAATAGATGAATTTGAATGAAATATTGCTTCTGTGCTTTCTGACCATTTTTTTCCTTATAAAAATGAAATTTGTTATCTGCCTCCTCTATGGTTGCTAGGATAAAATGTCTCCTTAAGGTTGCTAATAGTAGTAGCAACAACAGCTGGTGAATCTAATTTGCATTTAAATGAACAGTTCACAGCTCTGTCTTTCAAGTCTTGGATGCTCCTGATGGATTCTCTGAGCATGGTTGCAATAGTAGCTGCAAGATGGATATGCAGTCAACAGTACAATCTAAAAGCGGCATCTGTCAAAGGATCAGTCCCGCTATGAAGGGCTGCTGATATATTCACCATCCTTTTAAAAAAATAGTCATCCCAAATCTAATGTGAGATCTCTATGCCAGCCTCTCTTCTTATATTTCAAGTTGTTCGAAGGTTAATTCCAGCAAAACTAGAACTGACATGAGTTACTTTACCAAGTAAAAAGGGCTACCAAAAATCCTTTATCCTGGTCAAGATATGAAACATATGATTATAGTGTTGCCCTGTACCCTTGGGTCTGGACCAACTTGTTAGCATTGTTTAGTGGTAACAGTGAGACTGGTGATTTGTACCTAATATTTGTGAGACCCCTGAAGTTCTCTCTCAGTGTTGCCAGTAGGGACAGACAGGTTTCAGTGACTGAAGGACATTCCCAGGATCCAACATGACATTATTTTCCAATTTCGAGTTTTCCAAGGAAAACATACAATGTGGCAATTCTTAAAGTTCCCCTGGTGCTGGATATGGGCTTCCCAGGTGGCTCCAGGGTAAAGAACCCACCTACCAATGTAGGAGTCACAAGAGAAGCAGGTTTGGTCCCTAGGTCAGGAGGTATCCCTGCAGGAGGCAATCGCAACCCACTCCGGTATTCTTGCCTGGGAAATCTGATTGTCAGAGGAGCCTGGTGAGCTACAGTCCATGGGGTCACAAAGAGCTGGACATGACTGAGCAACTACGCACGCGTGCACGCACACACACACACACACACACACACACACACACACACACACACACACACACAGCCTTTACAGAGGTACAACAATTGGAGCTCCTGGCAGCCACTATGGATTCCTATCGGTGAGACAGCTTTGGACTGTAAAGTATTTTCTTACTTAAATCCTTATTTTTAAAGTTCTTCTTAATAATCACCCTTACAAGGAATCACGTTTTTATGATCACAAATTATTACCTGCTTATCAGAAAGCTTGTGGTTTAGTTGCTAAGCAATGTCTGATTCTTTGTAACCCCATAGACTATCGCCCACCACAGAATTCCTCTGTCCATGGAATCTTCCTGGCAAGAATACCGGAGTGGGTTGCCATTTCCTTCTCCAGGGGATCTTCCCCACCCAGGGATTGAACCTGGGTCTCCCGCACTGCACATGGATTCTTTACCAACGTAGCCACCAGGGAAGCCACAACTTATTAAAACAACTTAAAGATGATAAAAAATTCTGCTGAACAAAATTGCAGTTACTAAATGGCAACCCACTCCAGTATCCTTGCCTGGAGAATCCCATGGACAGAGGAGCCTGGGAGGCTACAGTCCACAGGGTCGCAAAGAGTCGGACATGACTGAGCGACTTCACTCATTCACTCATAATCTTACAATTGAGAAATAACTATTCTTAACAGTTTGAGTCCTTCTCTGCCAGGTTTTCTCTTTGCCTTCAGTTCAGTTCAAGTTGCTCAGTCATGTCCGACTCTTTGCAACCCCATGAATCGCAGCACGCCAGGCCTCCCTGTTCATCACCAACTCCCGGAGTTCACTCAGACCCACGTCCATCGAGTCCATGATGCCATCCAGCCATCTCATCCTCTGTCGTCCCCTTCTCCTCCTGCCCCCAATCCCTCCCAGCATCAGAGTATTTTCCAATGAGTTAACTCTTCTCATGAGGTGGCCAAAGTACTGGAGTTTCAGCTTTAGCATCATTCCTTCCAAAGAAATCCCAGGGCTGATCTCCTTCAGAATGGACTGGTTGGATCTCCTTGCAGTCCAAGGGACTCTCAAGCGTCTTCTCCAACTGGGATCCATATGCTCATAAGAATTTTGCATTCTGCTTTTCAGGTCACCTTGATAACACTAGCATAACTCCCTTAGTAATGTCATTTTACTGATGACATAATAATAACACATGGATATCACATGATCACAAAAAGAAATGTATAGTTGAAATTTTCATTTATTTTCATTTTTTTCTCATCAACTTAAAGAAAAACAAATACCATAAGAGTTGTGAGTTTAAGTTTTATTCCACATCTCACTGAGGACTATAGTCTGGGAGACAACTCTGAATAACTGTCAGAGCTGTCTTAATTTCCAAAGAGATAATACCTGTGTTCACATTCACAAAAACTGTTGGATCACTTTGCTATCCTATCATATATGTTGGAAATATTTATCCCTTCTTCATCATATCTATTGGAAAACTTTTTTTTTTTTTGCCTTTTATATTTTTGGCTTATGGCATTTTATAATTTTATATAATCAAATTTATTATCCTTCCTCTCTGATTTCTGGCACTACTTTTGCTTGAAAAAACACTTCTCCTACAGACTTTTGATAATATACTAATTTCTATTTTTCCCGAGATTTTCTACAGTCTGATTTTTGATATTAAAAAGCATTTTAAACATTTCCCCAAATCATAAGCTCATTTTTTTAGTACCATTTATTGAAAAATTTTAACATATGTTAATATATGTATTATCATGTATGCTGTGGGACAATATCTTCCCTGGATTTCTCAGTGTTCTTGAAAAGTCCTGGCCTACTGAGGCATGGAAATAGATACACCATAAAAACTGAGATTATTTTGTTTGACTTCACCAGTAGAAAAGTTGTTTTTCACTTGTATCATTTGCTTTTCACTGAGTATCAGATGTTTGGCTCTCTACCTCCTTAGTGGTGGAATTTATTGCTCACATGCAAAGGATTATAAACGTTTATCCTTAAAAAGTTTCCATTCCAGGCTAGGCAGCTGAATTGAAGGAAAGGGAGACTGAGTAAAGCCTAGACCACTGAAGGGATTTAGAACGTTATCTTTCCATGTATTTACATTTCAAAACACAGAGTCAGAATCAAGGGCTGTAAATTTTAGAACAGGTCTTAAAATCCCTAAAAGAGATTTATTTGCATTCCAAAGGTAAGAACCTAGTGTCCTTCCCCCTCTTTCAGGAGAAGGGGCAGATATAGCCCCTTTCTGTGTAGGGGAGAATTTCACAGTTCTGGATCCCTAGCCAGCACACAATCCCACAGCACGTGTCGGATTTATTCATCTACCTCTCATCAGGTCATTTGTGGGTTCAGGCCCTGCAAGGGGACCTCTGATATCTGAGGGAGTATCTGCACATGTTTCTCCCTCTCTCTCTTATTTGACTATACTTTCTATCATTCTTGATAAAACTATAAAATAATCTTATATTTAGTCTTTTTTAAACATAAAAAAATAAATCCCTGACAGATTTAAGTGTCTTAACTATCCAATCACATCAACTGGATATAATCATTAAGTACTATTTTGGATTGTTTAGCACTGGAATTTCTAAAATACATTTAATGGTGAAAATGATTGTCTTAACCACAGAACTAGAATTTTTTTTTCTTGTTGATCTAGTCATGTATCAAATATGTTCATCATGAGAATTTGTAGTTACCAAGTACAAGAATGCCAAATCTTGGAAAGTGACATAATCATGACCACAACCTAGTAAAGGAGAGAGTAACTTCCCTAAAAAACTCAAAAACTTCTATACATCTCTACATCAGCTGCAGACTTCAGGCATCAGAGAAACGAGATAGCAAATGATCAAGAAATTGGTGGATAGAAAGTTTCTTGAGTCTCTGCTCTAAAAAACAATCTATATAGTTTAGTACATTTACAGACTTCAAAATGTGTGTGTAGTCAGTTGTTCAGTCATATCCAACTCTTTGCAACCCCATGGACTATAGCCTAACAGGCTCCTCCATCCATGAGATTCTCCAGGCAAGAATACTGGAGTGGGTTGCCATGCCGTCTTCCAGGGGATCTTCCCAACCCATGGATTGAACCAGGGCTTCCTGCATTGCAGGTGGATTATTCACTATCTGAGCCACCAGAGAAGGGGCAGACTTCAAAATAATTTTTCTCATTTTAATTTTTTTTAATTAGTGAATTTTAAAAAATTAAAATTATACATTTAAAAAAGAGAAACAAACTTTTTTTTTTTTTACTCATTTTAAACTCATGTCAAAGCATATATAGTACGGTGAAGAGTCCAACAAAACTCAGATGTGGCAAAGAAAAAATTTCTTCCCTATACAGGTACCGTACCACGATTCAACCTTTCTGAAGTCCTGGGGACCTTTGGAATATAGTTTCTGAAGTTTAAAGATTATTGGTCAGTGTGAATTATTTCTGATTTTTTGGGTTTGTTCCTATCACGTGAGGGTTTATAATGGAGATTAGATAAAACATATTAAGGTACCTAGCAGAATTTGTGGACCAAGGAAATACAATAAACAATAATCCCCTATTACTGTGGTGTGTGTGTGTGTGTGTGTGTGTGTGTGTGTGACTTACTTGAATTAAACTTTTGGTTTTACTAAACTTGGACTCACTTTATGGTAGAAATAAATAATCTATAATTTTTCCAAAAATGAGTTGTGAAATTTTTACATTCAGCTGTTGAGAATTCTAATTTTGGCAGTTATCAAGCAAAATATAATTTTTCATGAATAGCAACCAGTTTGTATTTGTCACAGAGTGCAAAATTAAAACACCAGATCCCTTATAGAAATACGTGCAAAATAACATTGATATAATGATTAATAGATTTCCTTTTAAAATCCATGTAGACTTTATACCTATTAAACCTAATATTGTGATTTTCTAAATTTAAAATAATCTCAAAAGCTATTCTACGGTTCTTATATTTGCCATATATATGTATCTATATTCAGAATGAATTGACACAAGGCAAATGGATGGGTGGATAGATAGACAGGGGAAGAAAGAAAGAAATCAAAGAAGGAAGTGAACAGAGAAATTTTTCTGTGATACTTTTATCAACAAAAACTGTCATTTCTTGGAATCTCAATTATTGTAAAGCCAAGGTTAGTTTTAAAAAGTCACTCATGATCTAGCATATAAATCAAACAGTTATACACTTACTGCCCATTTCACCAACATTTTCCACCTTATCAAGGATTGATTTACCACAAACTTCGAGGAGGAAAATTTGCTGCCCAGTCTATTACAAGTATTTCTGTTTTCTAAAACTTGGGTATTCAACTGGGAAAATTTGAGAATAAAAGCTAATAAAGCCAGTTCTTCTAGAATGCTTGTTTTGAAAGTGCAAATTTGTTCCAAGGTAACTGACATATTAGGGAGTCAGTTCAGTCCAGTTCGGTTGTTCAGTTGTGTCTGACTCTTTGCAACCCCATGGACTGCAGCATGCCAGGCTTCCCTGTCCATCACCAACTCCCAGAGCTTGCTCAAATTCATGTCCATCGAGTCAGTGATGCCATCCAATCATCTCATCCTCTGTCGTACCCTTCACCTCATGCCTTCAGTCTTTCCCAGCATTAGGGTCTTTTCTAATGAGTCAGCTCTTCAAATCAGATGGCCAAAGTACTGGAGTTTCAGCTTTAGCATCAGTCCTTCCAATGAATATTCAGGACTGATTGCCTTTAGGATTAACTGGTTGGATCTCCTTACAGTCCAAGGGACTCTCAAGAGTTTTCTCCAACACCACAGTTCAAAAGCATCATTTTTTTTTCTTGCAATTTAACACATACATTAACAGAGGTAGTAGATGTTTAAGATGTTTGCATGAATGTGTTTTGTGTATTCTGACTCATCTCAGTTCAGTTTGATCAATTTTTTTTTCTCTGCAGATAAAATCATACCTAAATAAATGTGAAATTCTCATTATGTCCCAAAATTTCACACAAAATACATTCATGCAAACACCTTAAACATCTACTACCTCTTTAAAGTACGTGTTAAATTGCAGGAAAAAAGATTGGTAAGCATATGGATTGAAGACCAAATAAAAGAAAATTAGAAACAATCTTCCTGACAGTCAGATAGAAAGCACTATCTACAAAATATACAAAGACCTTCAGCCTGAAAGTGACTCTGAAATTGACCTCTTAAATCACAACTTTTAAACACAGTGAGGCAGTCGGCAGTTTCAAACATGGCTAAGACTCCCAAAGCCTTCAGCTGTTGGAGGAAGCCAGAAGTAAAATAAGAAAGGCACAAAAAAAGTTTCCATTAGTGATACAGAATTTAATTGAAAGAAAAGACTATGCTTTAGACCAAATTTTTAAGAAGCAGGTGTCTATTCTATATATGCCTAGAAAGACCAACACCTCAAGGGTAGAGAAGCATGCCCTCGGGTTTAAGGTTGTAAATCGTATAACTCTGATGTTTGGCTCAAAGCCCAATAAACCACACTTACCCAAACTTTCCATCTGACTTCAGATACAGTCCTGCTACAGTTCCCAACAACTCACTAGTCTCAACCCTTCTGATGTCCACTTCCACAAACTTCCGATCCTTCTCAAGACTGTGTCCATATTTATCGTATTGCATGCATGCTTCCTCAGTCACTTAATTGTGTCTGACTCTTTGAGACCACATTACTGTAGCCTGCCAGGCTTCTCTGTCCATGGAATTTTCCAGGCAAGAATACTGGAGTGGGTTGCCATTTCCTCCTCCAGGGGATCTTCCCAACCCAGGGATCAAACTCACATCTCCTGCATTGACAGGTGGCTTCTTTACCACTGAGCCACGTGGGAAGCCCCATTTATCATAGTACTGCATATTAATCATTTAACATGTATAAAAGCATGCTATCATTTCTTCTTTATATATACATGCATATATATATAAACATGGCTGCTGCTGCTGCTAAGTCACTTGGGTCGTATCCGACTCTGTGTGACCCCACAGACGGCAGCCTACCAGGCTCCCCTCTCCCTGGGATTCTCCAGGCAAGAACACTGGAGTGGGTTGCTATTTCCTTCTCCAATGCATGAAAGTGAAAAGTGAAAGGGAAGTTGCTCAGTCATGTCTGACTCTTCCCAACCTCATGGACCGCAGCCTACCAGGCTCCTCTGTCCATGGGATTTTCCAGGCAAGAGTACTGGAGTGGGGTGCCATTGGCACTGATGATGTTTTTGAGCTTTGTGACCCCATTTTTCCAATAAATATTTTTGTTACATAATTTTCACAGCTTTTCCATTTTGAGGAATATATCTTGTTATAGCAGAACTGGCTGTATTTCCCTTCAAAGAAGTTCTCTAGCTTTCTACAAAGACAAGTCATCTATACATTATATGTAGCATGACAATTATCCAGAAAGAGTCTAGTAAATAAGATTAATGGTTCATCAGTAATGAGAAGGGTGACTTCCCTGGTGGTCCAGTGGTTATGAGTTCACCTTTCAACGCAGAAGACATGGTTCAGTCCCTGGCAGGGTAGCAATAAGCCTGTGCACCACAACTAGAGTCTGTGTGCTACAATGAAAAATCCTGCGTGAGGCAACTACACAGCCAAATAAACAAATAGTTGAAAAAGAAGAAGAAGAAGAAGGGCAGGGGTAGGGCGGGGAATAGGGGTTTCATCTCTATGCTGACAACTCCTAAATTTACACACTGAGCTCGGATCCTCATTCTGGCCCCCAGACTTAAATAATCAACAGTGTACTTGACATTTCTTCTTAGACATCTTGCTGCCATTTCAAATGCACTTCATGCACCCAAAGCCAAACTTTTCATCTTCTCTTGAAAAAATATTCCTCCTCCAGTTTCCATCATCTGAGCTAGCTGCCCCTCACTCTTGTCCTTTCTCCCACTCATGTGAATCTTGGTCATTCTGAATAACTTTCCCCCCTACTCCCTAATACCATTGGCATCAAAACTATCATGACGCCTGTCTATTCTATGTTCCAAATGCATTTCTCTCTCTCCTTTCTGTCTCCACTGCCCTCGCCCAGCCCACATTTCCCTGGGACCCCACAGCCTCTTCCTGAGGCCCTGCTCTAGGGTCTCCCCAGAGTAATTTGAGGGAAAACTAGGATCAGCTCACACCTCTGACTAAAAAAGTCAATATCTTTCTATTACAACCCACACAATTCCTTAAATTCAAAATTTCTTAAATAACATGACCCAGACTACCTCTTAAATCTCATTTCACTTTACTCCTCCTCATCACTCCCATTTCCTACTTTCTGAAACCTGGCTTAATGGAAACGAGTTCTTTCTTGCCTCACACCTCCACTCATACTGTTCATTTTGTGAACACTTCTTTCCTATTTAACTTCTACTCAGTCTTCAGATCTCCGGCAAATATCATTTTTTTGGAAATACTTTTCTACTTCCTACTCTAAATTAGCACCCCCTCATTCTCTTTCAGATATTACAATCACTCTCTTTCTTACCTTAGCCTTACCACAATACTTATTCACTTGTATAATTTGTGAGAAGATTGGATGGCATCACCAACTCAATGGACATGAATTTGAGCAAACTCCAGGAGATGGTGAAGGACAAGGAAGCCTGGCATGCTGCAGTCCATGGGGTTGCAAAGAGTTGGACACGACTTGGCAACTGAACAACAATTGTTAAATTCTCAACTTCCCACTAGACTAGGAATCCCATGAAGTCAGAGAGCATCTGTGTTTTGGTCACAATGTTATCTAAAACATGACTGGTACCAAGCACACAGTTAAAAATATTTACTGAATGAATAAACTCCTTCAGAAAATGCTTGCTCCTTGGAAGAAAAACAATGAAAAACCTAGACAGCATATTAAAAAGCAGAGACATTACTTTGCCAATAAAGATCCGCCTAGTCAAAGCTATGGTTTTTCAATTAGTCATGTATGGGTGTGAGAGTTGGACTATAAAGAGTGTTGAGTACTTCTGAACTGTGGTGTTGGAGAAGACTCTTGAGAGTCCTTTGGACTGCAAGGAGATCCATTCATGGACAGGGAAGCCTGACGTGCTGCAGTCTATGGCATCACAAAGAGTCAGATACTACTGAGTGACTGAGCTGAGAAAATGTTTAGATCTTGGGTTAAGTTTTGGGAGTATATCTAAGAACATATGATCTTTTGGGGGGAGACATTTAATTATGTAATCATCATAACAGCAATCATTAGCATGTTGACAATTTGTGTTGGATGATGCATTATCAAAATCCACCTCGATGGCAACTCTATGAAGTTGATACTATTGTATTATTATCCCCAATCCACAGAAGAGGAAACTGAGATTCATCAAGGATAAGCAATTTGTCCAGAGTTACTCAGCCAATCAGAGGCAGAAGTTTAATCACATGTGTTCTAATTTCTCTCTACAGAGGCAGGAAACACCTATCTGTCCCTAGGGAGTTGGGACAGATTGTAATAAGAAGTGACATTTAATCTGTATCTCAAAGAATGAGTCAAAGGTTTCCAGATAGAAAGAAGTGAAGGCACGCTGGAAGGAAGAAAAAGCAGAATCAAGTGTGTGAGAGAGCAGGGCATATTTGTTGTAGGGCAAAGAGTTCAGAGGAGCTGAAGTGCTAAGTCACACTGAAAGGAGTCAAAAGAAATAGGCTGGGATCAAACTGAGAAAGTCCTGTGTTAATTCTAATCTGATGAAAGGAAAGCCAGTGGTAGTTTTGGTCTAACAACAACAACAACAAAACATATTCCAGGTAACTTGTCTCTTAAAATACTAGGTCCAGATAGCACAGTAGGTAAAGAATCTGCCTACAATGCAGGAGACCCAGCAGCTGTGGGTTTAATCCCTGAGTCAAGAAGATTCCTTGGAGGAGGGCACAGCAACACACTTCAGTTATCTTGCCTGGGAAATCCCATGGACAAGAGGAGCCTGGTGGGCTACAGTCCAAAGGATCACAAAGAATTGGACATGCCTGAGCAACTAGCATAGCATAGCACATAGATTCCACTGCAGAAAAGCAAAAGTGCCAGACTTATTAAAAACACATGGATGATCAAAAACAAAATGCTAGAGATCCCTACTTACTAATAAGCCAACTGCTGTCTTCCTCTTCCCTTTACTTCCTTTCCTGGACACATCAGTCCCAGACAAACAGGTGTGGCCTAGCGTGGCGGGGGTCCACCTCAGCACAGGAGAGCCGCACGAGCCCAGAGCAAGAATATACAGTAAGATCAGGAGGAGATGAGTGTCCACACAGGAAGGCAGGCCAGGATGGGATGTCAGCACTCAAGCGGGGTGAGAAGACATCCATGGAAAGCAACTTTGTACATGATGTAGAAAACTGAGCATTTCCACCGAGGCATAGTCCCCTGCAAGATAAGAGAGCTTAGATGGGTAAGAAAGGACCCACAGAGGTGGGTACCTGGCACAGGAAGTCAAAGGCCAAGCAGAATGAAGAGGGTGTAAGTGGGGGAAGGGTGGCCTGGGATGGGGAACTGGAGCCTGAGTTGGGTGAGGAGGAGGTCTGGGTGTGGGGGTGATTCAGGTCAGAGTATCAGAGCCTGGGGCAGGGAGTCAGAGGCAGGCAAGGAGGGCTTCTGGATGGAGAGTGGCCCAGTGTGGGGCATGAGGGCCCCAATGGAGTAAAGAGGATGCCTGTATGGGAGAGGGGGCCAGGGCAACAGCGTAGCATGGGGACTTAAAACCTGAATGAAGTGAGGACAGCATCTCCAAGAGGAAATGGGCTGGATCAATGATGGGAGGGAATTACATACATACAGTTTAATCAATCGATAAACATATGAAGAGTAAATGGGACGGGTTTTTCACTGCCAGAGAATGGAGTTACCAGTACAGAAAGAAACCCTACGGTGTTGATCGGAATCAAACACTTCAGTGTAAACTCAGTGTTTTACAAAATTATCTATATGATGCAGAAATAAATAGAGATGTAAGTGTGTGCATGCGTTTGTGTCAGGGGGTGTGTATGTAATTCCCATCTCTGTCCACTAAGGTGGCATGGTAAGGGCAAAAGCAATATGCGCACCAAGCACCCAGACCTTCCTTTCTGAAAACTTTTATCCACTGGAAACAGGACTTCTTTGAAGAATTGGCTGATTTCAAGGCTGAGGAAGAAAAGGTAGAAGATGAGCCTAGAATATTTTGTGTGTCTGAAAGTGAGGGAGTATTAAAAAATGATGGGGGCCTGTCAAAAGCCAGATTGAAGGACTTCTACTGGACAAGTCAGGGGTAAGTTCAAGGTCAAAATAAATACACAGGAACAGATTAGAATCAATTAAACAGAACTGTAAGGAATGGACCACTCAGGTAGGGGATGATGACAATGGAGGAGACTATATGTGTACTTTCCTCTCCGTTTTGCTATGTACTTAAAACTTTAAAAAAAAAATCCTTTTTTTCTTTTTAAAATTTATTTATTTTAAAAAAATTTTTATTTTACTTTATTTTGCTTTACAATACTGTATTGGTTTTGCCATACATTGACATGAATCAGCCACGGGTGTATATGAGTTCCCAATCCTGAACCCCCCTCCCACCTCCCACCCAATATCATCTCTCTGGATCATCCCCATGCACCAGCCCCAAGCATTCTGTATCCTGTGTTGAACATAGACTGGCGATTCATTTCTTACTTGATAGTATATTCATATAAGTAATTAAATAAATAAACGAATAACTGAAATTGATGAGAATGGGGATTTTACAGTCTCAAAACACTTCAGGGGAGAAAAAGTTGTTATTATCTGCAAAGAGAAAAAGAGTAACTTCACAGTGAACAACACAGGTAGACACCACGTTGCTGAAGCAATTAAAGTAAACACCACTAACAAGAGGACAAAATGAAATCATGCCCCATCTGAGAAAATGCAAAAAAAGAACACAGCATCACTTTTGTGGTATTTCTACCAAAGATGCACAACTTGAATCTAAAGATAAGGAAATACTAGACAAGCCCAATGGAAGGACATTCTCTAGAGTAACTGGCCTGTGATATTCCAAAGTGTCAGGATCATCAGTAAGGGAGAGACTGAGATGTTCCAGATTGCAGTAGGCTAAAGAGATAAGGCAACTGAATGCAACAAGGGATTTTGAACTGCAGCCTTTAGCTGTGAAGGATGTCACTTCCATGTCGTCTGAGGATGAGACAGGAGTAAGATATCGATGCTCATTTCCTGATTTGGAGGGTTGTGTTGTGGGTTATGTCTTTGTAGGAAATGTACATTAAAGTAATTGGGATGCTGAAGAAGACCAGCAATCTACTCAAAACAAAGACAGGAAAAAAGTTCTCTGTTGGATTACCTACTGTAATCTAACCTTTTTGTGGTTGGAATGTTTCCTTTAAGTAAAGAAGCTCACAAACAATATCACACTGATGTCAGTTCTCCACAACTCAGCTTGAACTTGAATGTAATAAAAGAGAATCTTCATCTTCTAACCCCTGGCAATATACTGTTTCCCTCCATTACATACTGAATACCACATTCATTCTTATTTAACACACATCCTTAGCAAGTTATACTTGGTTTTCAGTCTTTCCTGCCAATTACTTATTACATCACCACTGTTGAGACTGACAAAGAGTACCAAGAATACACCTGGGAACAGAAAAAACAAACAAACGAACAGTGAGTTTATTTAGCTTGTACAGTAAGGAAGGCTGCAAGCCCTTGAGCATCTTAGCAGGGGAAGCTGAGAAAAGATTCTTGTGAGGTTTGAGCTCATGCTGGAGGATTCTAAGAAGTTGAGGAAGCAAGGACCAGTTCTGGACTAGAAGCTCTCAAGGAGCTAGGGAAGTTCAGTGGTTGGGAATCTTAACATTTTTCCTCTATGAGGTGGGAAGATTAAGTAGATCTAGAGTTGCCATTGTAAAGCAACTGTACCCTTTCACGTTAGCACTCAGAGAAGGGTGTTTATTCATTTCTGTGGTCACATACAGGCCTTGTCTATGGCTTGTTCTCGGTATTGTTTATGTTCTATTGAGAATACTGTGGTCTGGTTGTCATCAAGGCCATTTTTCAATTTCTCGCCAAAGGACTAGAATAAGGAGATAAATAGTACTAGAAGGGCAGACACAGTACTAACAGAGGAAGCAATCACTGACTACCTGTTATTAAGGGAAGAGTCAAAAATTAAAAAGAAAACATGGAACATCAGCTAAAATCATCGTCATCAGCTAAGGCTTTACATGCGCCAAATATTTTTAATTCTCAAAACTAAACAATAAATTAGCTGCTAACTAAACAATAAATAATATTATCTGCATTTGACAGATGAGAAAACTGAGCGATAGATTAATTTGCCCAGTGTCATTCAGCTAGCAAAAAGCAAAGCCAAGATCACTATGTAACACATTTGTGGATTTATATAGCCAAAGGCCAAATATTTACTAAAGTTACTACATACAAAGTATTGTCTGAACATTGCAAGGAATCATAGGATGGAAGCACACTCTAAAATATTCCTTAATCTCTCCCACAAACATTTGCCCCTCTCATTCATCCCCCTTCTCACATTTTCAGAGGATATAATCTAGTCTCTTATTCATGATTGAAATATGGGATAAAAATTAACTTTCCTTTAACTTTGACATACCCTTAACTCAGTCCTCTGTTTGCTTTCACTCTCTTCCCTTTGCTCACACTGTTTTCTTTTTTGAACTCTAATTGCCTCACATATGCTCCATGCCTAGTCTTGCAACTTGTTGATGTATCTGTGTCTTAGGAGACGCTCTTTATTTATGGTTTTGGCTATTCAGCATCTTCACTTCCTTTTGACAATTACTCTTACCCAGTGATAAGCTGATAAATGTTTAACAACTGGCTCCCCAGGAAAAGAAAATGTGGAGATGATAGATATATATATAGACCAATAGATAGAGTTATATAAATATACAAATTATAAATTTTGCTCATGTAAGGAGTATGTTCAGATTCTTCACCCTCTGAGCCACCAGGGAAGCCCCAAGGAATATGTAGCATTTTATAAACAATAATAAACAACAATATAAGACTCTAAATTCCATGTAGTCAATTAATTTTTCCAACAAAAGAACGCTTTTGTTGATTTTTTGGCTGAACTCTTACAACCAAACTACATTTGTAGTTGGTGAGTGAACATAAATACTACTCAAAGGTTGTTGGATTTCTTTGGGTCTATGATTGAGTAAGGCAAGGTGAAACAACAAAGACAGAATGTTCTTGTTCATCAATGACATAAAGGAGTTCTTTGCTGAATTTGATGATAGTTTTGAAAATACTAGAAGACCATTTCCTCAGTTTTTTGTGCTCTTCACAATGTAATGCCCACAAACATGAAATAATTTTAAGCTTTATCTGCATTATTTATATTTCTCCCTCACTTTTGTAATCTAGACAACACAGCAATAAACCAAGCACTACTTTGCAGCATTTGTGAACCTCTGTAGTGTAAAACAGTCCCACTTTGGCCAGTTTTGAGCTACCAATTTGATGACACTGAACACAGAGCTGGAAGAGACCTGCAGGCACACCCATATATGATATTTCTGCCTGACAGCCGTATTAGATGTAAACAACCTCAAGAACATAAGCAACAGTAAAATAGGTTAGAAGTCATAAGTCTTGAGTATTTCTGACCTTTGCTTTTAAGTATTATTTATTTAATAACTTTTCTGAAAATGTATTAATTGGCTCTTGTGAGCAATACAAGGTGGTCCTAACACACTACTGCTTCTTCCCCACTCATCTTAGGTTGGATGGAAGGTATCATCTTCCATAAAGGAGATGAAAGGAAATATATCTTCTTTCCACATTGAACCAAGGGACAGGCCTGGAACCTAAGCTTGGTCACTCTTCACTCGCTCATGGGGTTCTGAATGTGACTGAGACATTAAAGGAGAGAAGAAATAGTTGGAAACCAATCACCCATCATGGTGGCTGTTGCTAACCAAACAGTTCCTGCTATGGGACTGTGCCTCTTTCCCTTGCTACTGTCCAGAGTGCCCTTGGTTACTGCCTTTTTCTACTGTCTCTGTTCTCTCTTTCTTATACCTGTTCTCAAGCCTGTGATTCTCCCATGTTCTTTCCCAAAATTACATATAGTACGTTTTCATCATTCACAGGCAATAAATCTGTTACTGCATGGGTTTCTTAGGAACAAGGGCTGGATCATCTTCCTGTTTCTAAGTCTTGCACATTACATGGCTCTAGGACCAGGTATTTCTCATGATAGTCCTACCAGACTAATTTATATGCTATCAGAAATAAATATATACCAAAAATTAATATCAGAAAAAAGGTCAGTATTTTTCTCCCTTTACTAGTGTGTTTCATCAACTACGCTAAAGCCTTTGACTGCGTGGATCATGACAAACTGTGGGAAGCTATCAGTGCAGTTCAGTTCAGTTCATTTCAGTCGCTCAGTCATGTCCGACTCTTTGCGACCCCATGAATCACAGCACGCCAGGCTTCCCTGTCCATCACCATCTCCCGGAGTTCACTCAGCCTCATGTCCATCGAGTCCATGATGCCATCCAGCCATCTCATCCTCTGTCGTCCCCTTCTCCTCCTGCCCACATTCCCTCCCAGCATCAGAGTCTTTTCCAATGAGTCAACTCTTCGCATGAGGTGGCCAAAGTACTGGAGTTTCAGCTTTAGCATCATTCCTTCCAAAGAAATCCCAGGGTTGATCTCCTTCGGGATGGACTGGTTGGATCTCCTTGCAGTCCAAGGGACTCTCAAGAGTCTTCTCCAACACCACAGTTCAAAAGCATCAATTCTTCAGCACTCAGCCTTCTTCACAGTCCAACTCTCACATCCATACATGACCACTGGAAAAACCATAGCCTTGACTAGATGGACCTTAGTCGGCAAAGTAATGTCTCTGCTTTTGAATATGCTATCTAGGTTGCTCATAACTTTTCTTCCAAGAAGTAAGTGTCTTTTAATTTCATGGCTGCAGTCACCATCTGCAGTGATTTTGGAGCCCCCCAAAATAAAGTCTGACACTGTTTCCACTGTTTCCCCATCTATTTCCCATAAAGTGATGGGACCGGATGCCATGATCTTCATTTTCTGAATGTTGAGCTTTAAGCCAACTTTTTCACTCTCCTCTTTCACTTTCATCAAGAGGCTTTTTATTTCCTCTTCACTTTCTGCCATAAGGGTGGTGTCATCTGCATATCTGAGGTTATTGGTATTTCTCCCGGCAATCTTGATTCCAGCTTGTGTTTCTTCCAGTCCAGCATTTCTCATGATGTCCTCTGCATATAAGTTAAATAAGCAGGGTGACAATATACAGCCTTGACGTACTCCTTTTCCTATTTGGAACCAGTCTGTTGTTCCATGTCCAGTTCTAACCAGTCCTGACCTGCATACAGATTTCTGAAGAGGCAGGTTAGGTGGTCTGGTGGTCTGGTTAGGTGGGAAGCTATAGAGAGATGGAAATGCCAGATCATCTTACGCGTCTCTGAGAAACCTGCATGTGGGCAAAGAAGCAACAGTTAGAACCCTATATGGAACAATTGATTGGTTCAAGATCAAGAAAGAAATATGACAGGGCTGTCTGCTGTCACCCTGTTTTTTTAGCCTATCAGCTGAGCACATCATGAGAAATGCTGGGCTGGATGAGTTTCAAGCTGGAATCAAGATAGGCGGGAGAAATATCAGCAACCTCGGGTAAGCAGATGATACCACTCTAATGGCAGAAAACAAAGAGGAACTAAAGAGCCTCTCGATGAGGGTGAAGGAGGAGAGTGAAAGAGCCAGCTTAAGACTAAATATTAGAAAACTAAGATCATGGCATCTGTCCTCATTACTGCATGGCAAATAGAAGGAGAAACGGTGGAACCTGTGATAGATTTCCTCTTCTTGGGCTCTAAAATCACTGCGGATGTTTACCACAGCCATGAAATCAGAAGAGGATTGCTTCTTGGCAGGAAAGTGATGACAAACCTAAACAGTGTGTTGAAAAGTTCTCTCGACCAAGGTCCATATAGTCAAGACTATGGTCTTCCCAGTGGTCACACATAGTTGTGAGAGCTGGACCACAAAGAAGGCAGAACACCAAAGAACTGATGCCTTTGAACTATGGTGCTGGAGAAACACTCCTGAAAGTCCCTTGGACAGCAAGGAGAGCAAACCAGTCAATCTCCAGGGAGATCAACCCAGAATATTCACTGGAAGGACTGATGCTGAAGCTGAAGCTCCGGTATTTTGGTCATCTGATGCAAACAGATGACTCACTGGAAAAGTCCCTGATGCTGGGAAGATCAGAAGGCAGAAAGATAAGAGGGCATCAGAGGATGAGATGGCTGGGAGGCATCACCAATGCAATGAACACGAACTTGGGCAAACTCCAGGACATGGTGAGGGACAGGGAGGCCTGGTGTGCTGCAGTCCATTGGCATTGCAAAGAGTTGGACATGACTGGGTGACTGGACAACAACAACAGTATAAGATCTACTTACCAATCAATGAAGAGATAATTATTTTAGAAAGGGTGTCTATATGACACCCATTTGGGAGGGGGGGTGGAGCTTAATGACATAAACCTCTCCAGGACTACAATTTATCAGAAATGAAACATTTCCATATACTGCTTTATAAATAATACATCTCTATCTTGGCAGACTTTTCTAGCTCTCAGATTTGGAAGAAGCATGCTTTTCTTATGTTTCCACAGGGAGAAGCGTGACTGGACAATAATGCTGAACACTGATAAAACCTGGGAAATGTTTATGGATTGTGGAAAGTATCTCAGACTGTAGAATAAAGATGGCGGATTACATTTAGTGTTTTTGTGTATTGATTTAATGCCTCATTATTTATTCTAGAACATAAAGTGTTCCCAGAACACTGCTAAAGACTCTCCTTTCCTTTTTCACCTTGGATCCATTACCAACCAATTGTGCAAGCAGATGAGCCATTGTTACTCTGGAGGGAGGGCATGCGCGCATGCTCAGTCACTCAGTCGTGTCCGACTTTTTGCGACCCCATGGACTATAGCCCACCAGGCTCCTCTGTCCATGGGACTTTCCTGGCAAGAATGCTGGAGAGGATTGCCATTCCCTTCTCCAGGGGATCTTCCCAACCTAGGGAATGAATCCTTATCTCTTGCATTGGCAGGCAGAGAGACCTACAAAGGATGGGAATACAGGGGAGGCCAACACGGCAACGCCTGTAAGCTGAGCTGAAATGAATGAAAGAGGCTCCCTAAAGGGAAAAACCCAGGGCAAGGCGAGCCTCATGCGCTGCCGTCTATGGGGTCGCAGAGTCGGACACGACTGAAGCGACTTAGCAGCAGCAGCAGCAAAGGGAAAAATATATATATTTTAATTCCTTCTCCCATAACCCACAGTTAAAATTAAAATAGAGAGATTACCAGATGATATTGATACCATAAGAAGAAATGTTATCTAAAACTGTTAGGATAGGCTGGGACACAGGCACATAAACAAACATCTGTAAGCACCTGAGTAACTTCACACAATGCAGCCATCACTGGTCATGTTTTCTAAAATACCACCCCAAAATTCCTGAGTTGCAATGAATATTTTTGAAGGAAAAAATTTTTTTCTAAGGAACTTTTTAGTCAAGTTTAAGTATATTGTTTAAAACTGATCTCTCAAATAAAGTGTCTACCAGGGAAATATAGTATTATCAATTTCTATGATAATAGTAGAGATAAAAACTGGCTTCAGCCAAAATGATATGACATGGTAAGCCTGTCATATATAGACAAACATATTTGTGTATCTAAATAAGCAGATCTGACCCATCTGAAGAATACTGACCTGACGCAGGCTGAAGAGTCACAAGCCCATTGTCTTTTGTGATCCCCAAAAGGACAGTCATGAAAGGCACAATATATCTCCCAAGGGGGACTGCTGAATCTTTTACTCATTCTAGCCTGAAGACTATACAGGTTTTAATATTCCACTACTTAATTTGTTGGATATGTTTAAAAGAATTGAATGCAAATTGCTCTGGGTTCCATTGCTTAGAGCCACATGTGTGATGTGAAATAATTACATCGTTTGAGAACAGTAATGAGATTATTAGCTAGTGATGATGCAGGTGCTGGATCACTTTCATTTGGTCATCAATTTTTAATATCAGCTGAGAGATTTACTTAAAATGGCATATTTAATCAACACAGATAAAGAAGAAATAAGTCATCAACAGAAAAAGAGGTGGCCATTGCAGGTTATCTAAATCACTACCTAGGATGATAGATGGAAAGTAACCTCATGCTGTGTTCAATAGTAACCAGCCTTCATGTCTAAGCTTCAAAAACCATTCTGAAATGCAAACGTGTTCTTTCTCTCCACAATCTGTGCTGCCTTTTCTAGTCTGCCAGTGAGAAGACCTTTTTTTTTTTTTCTTTCATTTATCTGTTCCTGTTTTCATGCTTTCTTCCTTGCATTCTGAACATGTGTAAGTCCTGGACCCTACTTTATGTTACAGATAGTCTGTCAAGAATGTAGAACAGACAGAATGGAAGAGAAACCTTAGAGGTCCACATATGAAGAAATGGATAGATGTTTGGGCATGATGTTTTGGGAAGTATGAAATACCTATCTTGAAAAATTCAGATACATACCTAGTGCTAAAAGAGACAAGGGTTGGGATATAGAAAAAAGTTCTGGAATGGTTGATGTTTACTAAAAAAGAGGCAATGCAATGCACAGTAGAGCTTTAATAGGGTAGTACTTAATTAGTACCAAAAAGAACTTTGAACTCTGTTTACCTGAATCAGTACAAAACAAGAAGACAGTAACTCTAATAGAATTTCTCTGTAACTGAGCAAATACACCAACTTTGGACAACAGCCTCTGTATATGAGAGCAACTCAGTAATGTAATTACTACTATTACTGTCAGAGAAAGTGGAGATGCTCACAGATTTGGGAGAGCATGTGGTCTGATGGAAACAGGCAGTAAATTTAGACCTATGTGATGGCCACTGACATGTAATCTTGGCAAGTTGCTTAATCTCTTTGAGAACTAGCTTTTTTCCATCAATGAAGTGTGGATAATAATAGCCCTAAATAATACAGCTATTTTCAAAGGGCTAGTCACATATGGAAATGGTTCCAAGATTTAAAGTAAAAAAATGCACTTAAAGCACATAACTTAGTGCATAGATACATGAGAAACGTTAGTTTCCATCTTTTTTCCCCTTCTTCATGTACCTAGTTCCCTGTTCATAGACTCTGTGGCATGAATGAACAAAGGAGACAAATTAATCAACAACTACTTAAGCAAGAATGGTCAAACTGTTGGACATTCCAACTCCGCTGAAAAGAAGTCCCATAGCAGAGGAAATAGGTATGCTATTTCTCCCTGCTCGGATCTCACTTTCTGCAAGAAGCACACTTTCAACAATTTTGTAAAACTAATATGTTGACGTGAAGGATGAGGAAAAGTATGAGAGCAAGACCTCCAAACTGGAGTTAGAAGGCAGTCAAGGAAGCTGCCTGATCAGCACCTTGCCTTTCCCCTCCAATCATAGGGGCAGGTGAGGCTGCTGAGGCTCCCTCCCCCTGCCCCCCAAAAATGTTAGAACTAGAACCTCTGTCAAAGTAAACTTATCCAAAACTAATATTAAAATTCTGACCCCTCTCAAAAAACTAAAAATAGAATTTTCATATGATCTAGCAGCCCCATTTCTAGGAATATATCTAGAGAAAATTAATTTGAAAAAATACATGCACTTCAGTGATCACAGAAGCTCTATTTACAACAGCCAGGACATGGAAACAACCTCAATGCCCTCTGACAGAAATGGATAGAGAAGATGTGAGATATATATATATATATATGTACAATTGGGATGTCACTGAGTCCTGAAAAGAATAAAATAATGCCATTTGTAGCAACATGGATGGACCTAGAGATTATCATACAATGTGAAGTCAGAAAGAGAAGGACAAATACCATATGATAACATTTATATGTGGAATCTAAAATATGATGTGAATGAACTTATTTACAAAACAGAAACAGACTCACAGAGATAACAGATTTGTGATAGCCAAGGGCTGGGAGGAGATACGGATTAGGAGTTTGAAATTCACAGAAATAAACTATTATACATAGAAAGGATAAACAACAAGGTTCTACTGTTTAGCACAGGGAACTATAGTCAATATCCTGTGATAAACCATAATGGAAATAAATATGAAAAAAGAACATGAAAAGTTAAAGTGAAAATGTTAGTTGCTCAGTTGTGTCTGATTCTTTGAGACCGCATGGACTGTAGCCCGCCAGGCTTCTCTGTCCATAGAATTCTCCAGGCAAGAATACTGGAGTGGGTAGCCATTCCCTTCTCCAGGGATCTTTGCAACCCAGGGATCAAATCAAGGCTTCCTGTACTGCAGGCAGATTCTTTACTGTTTGAGCCACCAGGGAAGAATATATATATGTACAACTGAATCACTTTGCTATAAAGTAGAAATTAATACAACATTTATAAATCAACTATACTTCAATAAAATAAAATTTTTTAAAAGTTCTGCCCCTCAATCTTTTTTGTGAAGCTAAAATAACAAGATGGGCCTTTATGGCAGAGCATAGGAAAACACACAGCAAAAACATGCACACAAGGGCTAAGTTTCCTGCTCAATGCAACCTTTTTAGATGAGACTTAAAATCTTTAAATATTCTATTTAGAACAATAAAAGATCTGCCCTGATCATGAGTGATCTTTCTTGTGAATACCCAACATTATCACAAGTCATTCTTGCCATGTGCTTTAACATAAAAATGAGGGTGGAGAGGAGGACTGATTCAGACAACAGGTCTGAAGCATAATTAAACACACACTGGCAGCCTCGAGCTCTAGCTAGCAGCAGACTTGGGCAGCCAAGTTTCCTCAATGTTTGCAGGGAAGCAGATACTCTATGACCACTGGCTTATGCTGTTCACATAATGATTTCATCAAAGTCCTCCAACCCTCCTGAAATCTGAATTGGGTAAATCATGAAATCTGTTAAGTTTTAGTTTTGAAATCAGCCTCATATGAGGAGAAAATAATTTTCAACTGTTACATATTAGAGACTTAATAGTTGCTGATAACATTTATTTATATAGACCTAGCCATCAAATTGCCAACATTCGCTGGATCATCGAAAAAGCAAGAGTTCCAGAAAAACATCTATTTCTGCTTTATTGACTATGCCAAAGCCTTTGACTGTGTGGATCACAATAAACTGTGGAAAATTCTGAAAGAGATGGGAATACCAGACCACCTGACCAGACTCTTGAGAAACCTATATGCAGGTCAGGAAGGAATAGTTAGAACTGGACATGGAATAACAGATTGGTTCCAAATAGGAAAAGGAGTACATCAAGGCTGTATACCGTCACCCTGCTTATTTTACTTATATGTAGAGTACATCATGGGAAACGCTGGGCTGCAAGAAGCATAAGCTGAAATAAAGATTGCTGGGAGAAATATCAGTAACCTCAGATATGCAGATGACACCACCCTTATGGCAGAAAGTGAAGAGGAACTCAAAAGTCTCTTGATAAAAGTGAAAGAGGAGAGTGAAAAGTTGGCTTAAAGCTCAACATCTGGTCCCATCACTCCATGAAAAATAGATGGGGAAACAGTGGAAACAGTGTCAGACTTTATTTTGGGGGGCTCCAAAATCACTGCAGATGGTGACTGCAGCCATGAAATAAGACGCTTACTCCTTGGAAGGAAGGTTATGACCAACCTAGATAGCATATTGAAAAGCAGAGACATCACTTTGCCAACTAAGGTCCATCTAGTCAAGGCTATGGTTTTTCCAGTGGTCACGTATGGATGTGAGGTTGGACTGTTAAGAAAGCTGAGCACCAAAGAACTGATGCTTTTGAACTGTGGTGTTGGAGAAGACTCTTGAGAGTCCCTTGGACTGCAAGAAGATCCAACCAGTCCATTCTGAAGGAGATCAGCCTTGGGTATTCTTTGGAAAGAATGATGCTAAAGCTGAAACTCCAGTACTTTGGGCACCTCATGCAAAGAGTTGACTCATTGGAAAAGACTCTGATGCTGGGAGGGATTGGGGGCAGGAGGAGAAGGGGACGACCGAGGATGAGATGGCTGGATGGCATCACTGACTCGATGGACGTGAGTCTGAGTGAACTCTGGGAGTTGGTGATGGACAGGGAGGCCTGGCGTGCTGCGATTCATGGGGTTGCAAGGAGTCAGACACGACTGAGCGACTGAACTGGACTGAGCCACATATATAAGCTTACCAAATATAAACCCAGAAGCAAACAAGTTGCACAGAATGTCAAAATCACAAAGGTCATAAATGTGCACATACAGAGGACATAAGATCAACTAGTGTCAAAGCTGAAGTAGGAATTTGCTTCCAATTTTTTTGCCAGCCACCGTGAAAGAGAAGCATTCAATTCAACAAATATTAATTTTGTTAGGATCTGCTATGAGCCAAGCATTGTTCTAGGTGCCAGGAATACAGTAGTTAAAACCAAAAAAATGTCTTGGTTGCTCTAGCACAGAGTAGCCAATTATTTAATTCTCTTTGATAATAAGAAATAGCAATTCTTTAAGGCAGGTGAAGCCTTCCCCGGCATAGAGCAATAATTTCACTCAGAGTTTCACGAATGCAACAGTGTTGTGCTACAAAGACCTTGTCTCAGTGACATACCTATGAAAGTGCAATATTAAATTTCTTCTTGCATCATTCAATGAAAACTAAAGATAAGACACCAAAGTTGATCTCAGTAAAAGCAACCTGGCAGGAGGTTGACACAGCTTAGTGCAAATGTGTAATTTTTAGCTGATTATATTAATTGGCCTGGCATGCTGTGGTTTCAATTCAGTTCAGTTGCTCAGTCGTGTCCGACTCTTTGCGACCCCATGAATCACAGCACGCCAGGCCTCCCTGTCCATCACCAACTCCTGGAGTTCACTCAGACTCACATCCATCTAGTCTGTGATGCCATCCAGCCATCTCAACCTCAGTCGTCCCCTCCTCCTCCTGCCCTCAATCCCTCCCAGCATCAAAGTCTGTTCCAATGAGTCAGCTCTTCTCATGAGGTGGCCAAAGTACTGGAGTTTCAGCTTCAGCATCATTCCTTCAGAAGAAATCTCAGGGCTGATCTCCTTCAGAATGGACTGGTTGGATCTTCTTGCAGTCCAAGGAACTCTCAAGAGTCTTCTCCAACACCACAGTTCAAAAGCATCAATTCTTCGGCGCTCAGCTTTCTTCATAGTCCAACTCTCACATCCATGCATGACCACAGGAAAAGCTATAACCTTGAGTAGACGGACCTTAGTCGGCAAAGTAATGTCTCTGCTTTTGAATATGCTATCTAGGTTGCTCATAACTTTTCTTCCAAGGAGATGGCTGCAATCATCATCTGCAGTGATTTTGGAGCCCAAAAAACTAAAGTCTGACACTGTTTCCACTGTTTCCCCATCTATTTCCCATGAAGTGATGGGACCAGATGCTGTGATTTATGGGGTCACAAAGAGTCAGACATGACTGAGTGATGAACTGAACTGAACTGAATTCAAGGATAGAACCTGGGTTACTAGATGGAACGTGTTTCTCAATATCTGCATCAGGATAATCTTGGAAGACTCTGCATCATGTAGACTCTTGGACTGCATTCACAAAATCTTAGTGAATCAGAATCTCTGAAAGCAGGCCTAGTATTTTGTAAGAGCTTGTTTGGGATTTTCTTTTATACACCAAATGTTGAGAACTTTTAACTTTGAGGAAGAAGTTTTAAACTGTTTTCATTCTTCAGGGGTTCTGAAATAAGTTTAAGGGGAAAGCAATTACTTACGAAATAGATTAAAATAAGATGGAAAGAATGAAATAGTAAATATTAAAGTGCATTGTATTTTACTTAAATATTTACATAAATATTGCAGATAACATAAGAATAGTTTTGTGAAATTTTTATTTTTATGAATATGTTCATGCATTGGAGAAGGAAATGGCAACCCACTCCAGTGTTCTTGCCTGGAGAATCCCAGGAATGGGGCAACCTGGTGGGCTGCCGTCTGTGGGGTCGCACAGAGTTGGACACGACTGAAGCAACTTAGCAGCAGCAGCAGCAGCAGCAGAGTATAATAGGTTATATGTATAGCTTACCCCGTGTCTCAATCAAAATACTCTGAAAACAGTAATCTAAAGGTATATATTGACTTCAGATCTTTCAAAAACTCTCTGAAAGTATCAGTCTTTTCTGGTCTATTTGAGAATTAAAAGTAAACAGTTGTGTACATTATTATACAAGATGCATGTAATACATATTATATATATAATATGTATCACAAGTTTTTGCTCACACTAGCGATGGAAAACATCAAATATCCTTTGGCTACCATGGTGTCCCTTCATATTTTTTAAAATATGTATTGTTAAAAGAGTTGAGATGTCCCTCTGGAATAAACACTCTTGTAAAACATATGCAAATTCATTACCAACAGCAGAAGTCTTCTGGGTGTATCCTGCTGAGATGTTAAGAATAAAATAGAAATAAATTTTTCCTAGCCATTTTTATGTTCTTGATTTATTACTATACATGAAACAGTAACTCACCCCAGTTTTATTTATGATATTAGAAGATAATACTTAGAGCATTTCAATCCATTGACTATGATTAATGAACCTGAATTTAATTTTCTATCCAATTCTATATAGTCAACTCTTTGTAAATTGATTCTCCTCCCAAAATTATGATGCATGTCAGATTATTATAGCTGGTACTATTTCAGACAGAGCAGATGCTTCCCTTAGTTTCAATGTGTATAATATGAATGCCCAAGAATTTTGCAGAAAACATAACTTTCTAAGATTCACAGAGCTGAAAGTGGCTTTAGTACCTCAGGACTTCAATAATGATATTGTCAGTTCAGAAGCAAAAGTACTAAGACTCTATTTCCCACTTGAATACATTTTCCTTTTTTAAAAAATACATTTTCATGGTAAGCAATTTAGTTAACTATTAAGCATTCTTTATTTGGGGAGAACTGTTCTCCAGAGCAAGTGCTTTCAACAAAAAATTCACAGAAAAGTTTCAGCATCTTTGTGAAGTCTCTAAAATGCCATGAAGAATTCTGTGTATGTTGCTGTATAGATTTCTCTAGGGAATGAATTCACAGCTTTCAGAAGTTCCCAAAGGCATCCATGACAAACAAAAACATCACAAGACAAACTTTAACTGCTTTAAAGCCAATCCTTCTTCTCTCATTCCATAATTTAAACTTTAGATCTTTTGCATCTGTCTTCAGATAAGATCAAACACATTTTTTCCCTAATGTTTGCACAATTTATTCCCGAGAGCTCTCATTAGGTAACACTCTGACATGCTCTTCTCCAAAAGAGATACAAACAAAGCTCATTGCAAAGAATAATTGTTTAGAGGAATGGTCTTATATAAAATAAAATTGCCAAAGTCTGTTTAGAAAATTTTTTTCCCACTCTGGAGCAGTAGGATAAAGTACCAAACTTGCTGAGCAATAAGGTGTAACTTCCATAGTACTGAATGAAATCACAATGGAATGTCAAGCCAGGCAAGTCCTTAGGAAAGTATTTACCTTTGAGAAGTCAACACTTCCTTCAAATAGTGGAGATAAATATTAACATGTCTTCCTAGAAAATGGTATCTCTTTACCACAAATCATACAACAAATGTACAACAGAAGTCATTTTTGAAATATCTTTTAAAATCTGCAGACAGGGAAGTATAAGTATAGTAAAATGTGTGTGTGTGTGTGTGTGTGCATGTTCAATCACTCAGTCATGTTCGAGTCTTTGAGAATCCATGGACTGTAGCCCACCAGGCTCCTCAGTCTATGGAATTTTTCAGGCAAGAATACTGGAGTGGGTTGCCATTTTCTCCTCCACACATAATATATTGTAAAAGATATGTGGCAAGTGTCAAAAAATGGTGATATTCCCAAGTAAAACTGCTCTTTCTCCACTATATTAAGATAAGCTTAGAACATGATATCCTTATGTGGATTTTTATTAAGGAAATCCCCAAATGCAAAAACCCTAAGTATCCTTTGTTCAATAGAAGTTTTATCAGACATTTTCAAGGAAATGTCACACTTTTTAAAATTAACACTGTTTAGATTTCAATATGCATGTGTATGGCAATAGTTAGGAGTGATATTTTGGTTTGCTTTTTCTTAAATCATAGAAATTAATCAATCATTATCACATTGTATCCCAAATTCATTCACTGAACAGATCATTTGATGTTTATTATGTGCTAGATACTGCCCTAAGTGAGTAATAGTACCTAAGTACATGTAATGATGAAAAGGAACAGGAATGATTGCTTAACCCAAACATGAACAGAATGGATGGTAAATGAGTATATCATTTTGTCTTGGACAGGCATAGATAGTGATTAGGAAATTTGGAAAAATACAAGTCAGATATGAGAAAGTGTATTGTTTTAAATAATAACAACATTCTGTATGCTTCTTAAGTGCCAGCTATTCTACTAAGAAACTGAACAGGCTTGCTGCATCTACACTGAGCAGAAATCCATGAAGTGAGTATTTGTGATAAGACTCTGGATCACAAGGACAGAAACCAACTCACAGATCCCAGTATTTAGAATGCAAAGAGAACTTTCAAACCACTGCCACCAAACCGCTGGTTTTAGAAGGGCTCAAGGTCTTACTCTGCCTTCTCTGCTCCTCTTTGCTAGTCTCCCACAATCTTCTTTCTTGGGTTTCCTCTGGTCCTTGTGTCTATATGACAGAAAACAAGATCACTAATTATTCAGTTCTCAAATTTTGCATACCAATAAAAGCTATCCTTTCTGAGTTGCAATTTTAATATCCCTGGCAAAGAACCACCATTGAGCAAGGATTATTCAGATGCCCAACACCAGATCAGCAGGGTTTGGTAAATCCTGTCTATTATATCAAGCTAACAAGATGTTGAAATGTCAATCTTTAAGATTTTACTTATTTTCATGCACTTTCATTATTCCCCCAATTTGTCAGAGGAGCTTGGAAGCATTAGTATTTTTCTACAGGAAAAGCGAAGAGAAAAAAAATACATGTACTCTCATTTGTAGGTTTGGTTTGTTTGTTGGTGGTTGCTTTTTTTTTTTTTTTTTTAATGCTTCCTAACTAGTCTCTTAAGACTCAAAGGGAAGTCCCTGAAGGAAGTGGATCAAAGGGTTTATAAAGCAGAGATTAAAAAGCAAAAAAGAGGGAAGGAAATGACTCCAACTCCCACATTTGGAAAATGATGGTTGAAGGTTCCCTGGGCTGAGAGAAAGAGAAAAGAGAATGGTGGGGCCAACCTCAGAAGAGGACCAAACTTCCAGACCAGAAGGGTCTCAGGGGAGTTAGGGGTGAGAGGGAAGTATTACCATGGAAATGTGTTTAATCATCAGTAAGGGGTCAGCAGAGTGGAACCCAAGATAATAGACTACTCTTCTGCTTACAGAAAAGCCATGTCGGTGACTGTCATCATCCCTGGGTAGAGAATGGCTTCCATTACCAGCTGCTGCCTCTTTCTATGCTCAAGATTTTGTAGAGTCTTCTGTTTCACTATCTTTCATTCACCCAGGACACTCATAAGTACCTGAAAGTGCACAGAAACTTCACCCACCATATGACAACGGTGGTGGGAAAGGGAAAGTTCTAGTACAGTTATTAGGGAATGCTGAAGAGTGGGAAAGTTCACCCTTGTTTTACCACCCTGTTGGCTTAGACAGTAAAGAATCCACCTGCAATGCAGGAAACCTGGATTTGATCCCTGGGCAGGAAGATTCCCCTGGAGAAGGGAATGACTACCCACTCCAGTATTCTTACCTGGAGATTTCTATGGACAGAGGAACCTAGAAGGCTATAGTCCATGGGATCACAAAGAGTTGAGTATAATGGAGTGACTAACACTTTTTACCACCCTGGCAATTTCCATGACAGTCGGGAAGATCCCAGTAGGGAAAATCCACTGGAGAAGGGATAGGCTACCCACTGCAGTATTCTTGGGCTTCCCTGGTGGCTCAGCTGGTAAAGAATCTGCCCACAGTATGGGAGACCTGGGTTGGGAAGATCCCCTGGAGAAGGGAATGGCTACTCATTCCAGTATTCTGGCCTGGAGAATTCCATGGGGTCATGAAGAGTCGGACACGACTGAGCGACTTTCACTCACTTCACATGTAAATGTCAGGATAGGAAGGAGAAAGTCTCAGGAAAAGTGCTGACTTGGGTTACAGGGCAGATGAAAAAGTAGGAATCTCTTAGAACATAACTATTCTCATTTGATACATGAGGCAACTGATTCTTACAAATACAGCTACTGAACCAAGATCACATGGTCAGGAAATGCTGAGCCACAACACAGACCAAGCCAGTGCGCTCAACCAGATGCAGGGGAGCCTCCACACTCAGATCCCTGTGGCAGCTTCTTTATAAACAAAAATGAGCAAGAGGCATTTGTGGAAAATTTCTGCAATCACAATTTCAACTCCTGGCACCATAGGAGGCAGCTAGCTATCTGAGCATCCTTGGCGACAGATGGTTCTAAGATAATGTGTACAGTACTGGGAGAAGGGGTTCATTTTTTTCATTTGAAGAAAATATATTTATTGTTATCGATCTACATCCTGAATTCAATTGGCACTGAGGTTATTCATTATGAATTTTGTATATGTATATTTCCATGTTGATAAAAAACAATATATATAGAGAGAATAGATCACTTGACCCACTAAAAGGCAAATTTTCAAGAGACCGCAGCGAACCCAAAAGCCACAGAAAGTGTGCATCTCCAATGTGTACATTTTTTCAACTTATTCATGTCAATGTATAGCAAAACCAATACAGTATTGTAAAGTAAAATAAAGTAAAAATAAAAATAAAAAAATAAAAAAAATAAAAAATAAAATATCTTAAATAAAGTTTATGGTAATTGAAGGGAAATCTTCAAATGTGGATTTTTATGCTTCCAAATCATCATTTTAATAGATCTGTAGTATTTCATTGTTTGAATATGCCAGATACGCACTAAATGGCAAGTTGGAGAAATTGAATTCAAGTTAAGCAACAAATGGAAATTCTGGCTCATGTAGCTGTAAAAAATACTGAGAATATGATGACGTTAATCTCTCTCTTTCTCCATTTTGCATCTCACCCAGTTTCTGCTGATCCTCATTCTGTTCCTTCACATATGCATGAGGAATAAGGGTGTAAGGGGACTTTCCTGGTGGTCCTGTAGTTAGAACTCCAAGCTTCCACTGCAGGGGGGCCTGGGTTCGAACCCTGGTCAGTGAAATGAGATCCCAGAAGGCTCAAAGGGCAGCCAAAGGAAACAAAAAAAGAATAAGGCTATAGAAGGTCTGAGTTGATGACATCACAGCTCATTATTCAAGAACAAACGAGAACTTCTCTCCAGTGTTCAAATATCAAATTCTTTATATCAAATCAAATAATCCTAAAGGAAATCAACCCTGATTATTCACTGGAAGGACTGACGCTGAAGCTGAAGTTCTAATGCTTTGGCTACCTGATAAGAAGAGCTGACTCATTGGGAAAGACTCTGATGCTAGGGAAGATTGATGGCAGTAGAAGCGGGTGACAGAGGATTAGATGGTTGGATGTCGTCATCGACTCAATGGACATGAGTTAGAGCAAACTCCGGGAGATAGTGATGGACAGGGAAGCCTGATGAGCTGTAGTCCATGGGGTCTCAAACAGTCTGACACAACTGAGTGACTGAACAATAACAAAATAGCTACTTTGATTAACCCAAACTGGGACACATGTTCACTTGTGGATGAATGAATATCTGAGGCAAAGGGACAGAGCTCAGGGATGGGTTGTGTCTCATCCACATTTTGTCTGAGTGTTGCTAGTACCAGTCCCACCAGAGTCAATGTCAGGTAAGGAATAAGAGGTGTGGTACGCTGCCCCCAGCTCCAGCCCACTGGAGATGACTATATATATCTCCTCTCAACTCCAGACAGGTAGCTTAAAATCAACCATGGTGGAAATATCTATGCAACAGAAATAAGCATACACTGCAAACCAGGACTTTTTAAATTTCCTGAGGGCAGGTTGTTAAATATTTACCAGAAATTCTTGGACAGGAGTTTTTTGCCACAGGGCTGTGGTGAGGGAGACAAAGTGCTAGAAAGAGACATCAGTATGCTGGTACCAGACCCACTTGTTCTCTACGAATGCAACTAATAAGTAGTATTCATAAAACCAGCAGATGCATTAACATTTACAATGATTCTTCATGAACAGAATGCTGATTAAATAGGTCTTTTAAAACTTCCACCTGTTTTCAAACCATTCAAAGAAAAGTTTTGGAATTGTTTTTTTTAATAGCATCTACTCACCTCACCAATGTTTAAATAGAGGAAAATAAGATCAGCATGATCCAAGAAGAGAAAAATACCATCCACATTCTGATAATTCTGTAAAGACATAACCTGTAGACTATGGTATTTCACTTGAAAGAAATTTTGTATCAGCCTTTCCTCATATCATTTAGGGAAAAATAGCCCTGTTGTTGAGTCTGTCTTTGCAAAGGAAACTATCATGTCTTGATGCATATCACCCTCTGTGCTATTTACATACCAGTCTCTGGTGTCATCTTATTGCAAGAGTGAAACTTTCCTAGAGCCAACTTTTATCACTCTCTCTCAATGCTGATTTTTCCCTAAGATTTGTTAGAATCTGCTTGTAAAATGGCTCATGATCTTGAGCTAGGCTGCCTATTTACCTACTCAGATAACACACAGGGCCTCCTGGTTTTGCTTCAAAAAAAAATTTTTTTTTTCCGGGAAGAAACTTCCATTTTGCCAAATTTAGATGTAACTGCATTTAGTGAGCAACTATGGAATAACTTAACCCAGTAACACAACTAGCACTTTTTGAGCATTTACTAGTTTGCTAGGCACTGTGCTAAACATTACTTTCATCATTTTATTTGATCCACACAACAGCTCTATGAGACAGGAAATGTTATCCTCATTTAACATACAAGGACAAGAGATAGAAAGAAGATAAATAATTCTCTAAGATCACATAACAATTGAACAGCATTGCCAGGAATGAGATGCCTGTGTGATACCAAAATCCACTCAACTCCTGAATATACTGGTCATGCCATGCACTGAGGTGCTTACGTATTCTTTCCCATTTGGTTCCAAGTGTGACGTGGGTTTTGTTATTCTCCTTTGCAAATGATAACAACATGGCTCAAAGAGTTTAAGAAATGTGTCTAAATTTCCAAAGCCATAGATAATAACTGTACAAGGTGGATCTCAAATCCATACGTAACTCCTTGCCCAGGTTTTGTTTTGTTTTTTCTTTCCTACTATAATGCACCTTTCAGAAGAGGCAAACCATCTGAATATGTTCTAAGTTTAGCTATTTAAAAAAATTTAAGGGAACAACTTTTGAAATGATGGATATATACTGGTGTTCAGCTATATAAAAACATAGCATTTATTTGGAGCCTTAATTCTATTTCACTTTGAGGTAACACCAGAGAGGGAGGACTAGGTGAATCATCAATCCCGGCAATTTTGTGGGAAGGAGATGTCGGGGAGGAATCTGTGCTCCAGAAGAAGTAGAAATGTATTATATCAACGTCAGCCAGTAGAAATAGAAAGAGCCAAACTACTAAATCCAGGAGGCACTGTGCCAGTGAGACAGAACTTGAAGAGACAGAGAAAACAAGGAGAGAAAACAGGCAGAATCATTTGTATTCTTGAATCACAATAGTTAGAGTAGCCCAGAAAAGAGCAAATTGAGTTCATCAAAGCTCCACTGCACAAATTCAACTCCCAGTCATTCCAGCCTTGCACCAATTCCTTGTGGCAAGTTTCCTCATGAGAAAACCACATGCCAGTGAAGTCAACAGTGGCTAGGGGGCAGAGTTTAAGATGTTTATTACCGCCATCTTGAAGTGTCTGGGAAGGATTTAGGGGGATGTTTTGCAACACAAAACAAGAGTGATTATCACGAAGTGAAAGAATATGACGAACAGAAGAGTTACCTAGAGCCTGTGCAGTGACGAGAGGCAACCCAGATCCTCTGAGCTCTGCCACTTGCTGCTTCTCAAGTTGACTCGAACAGGAGTACATCTGAATAACAAGTCACACGTGTGCCCTCATTGTCTTGCCACGTGATCACTGTTTCTTGGAAGGAAACCCTGGAATTCAGAAACAATGGGCAGGGATGAAGAACTGGGAAATTATGCCATATTTCTCTTAGCAGAATCAACATCACAGAGATATCAGTTCTCAAGTTGCTGAAAAAAGCAAACACAGTGCCCTCATTTAAGGCAAGGAATACACAGGAAGCCAAGAAATTGGCCAGTTTAAATCACCTCAGAATCTTGAAATTACAGAAGGAAACTTCAAGAGAAATTGCAAGTAAAACACAGGTAACTGATCAGTAGGGTCCCTGAACACAGATTGGAAGGAGTTAGACTATCAGAATTCTACTCAGTAGGACTAGAATTCAACTTAGAATTCTAACAAATCAAAGAAAAAGTATGATAGTTAGGAGGTTGGAGAGGTGAGCAGTTGCAGGTAAGGGGTGTTGTAGGAGGTGTTTGGGGAGGTGGGCAAAGAGGAAAGAAACCTCTGGTCATGAGCCAACAGGCTCAGAAAATTTCAAGATCTATATTTAGATGCCCATGCACACTGGCAGATTTGTGGACTGAGAAATCTGGACCTTGTGTTTGCTTTTGGGAATAATCAAAAAATGGGATGCTTTCCTAAACCTCTCCTATCTAGATGAAGTGGTATGATCTTTACTTAGAGCTCAGGTAGCAGCTCTTCCCACACTCAGATCAGATCTTCTTCCCTCATAAGGCAACCAACCCCTCACTGACAGAGAGGTCTACAATATTTGTCTTCTGTATGCATGTATACCTATACATACACATATATACAATGGAATGCTACTCAGCCAAAAAAAATGAAATTTGCCATTTTCAACAACATGGATGGACATGGAGGGTATCATGCTAAGTGAAACAAGTCAGAGAAGACAAATACTGTACAATTTTACTTTATGTGGAATCAAGAAATAAATGAATAAGCATAGCAAAACAGTCGTAGATGCAAAGGACAAACAGGTGGTTGCCAGACGGGAGAGGGTTGGGAAGGAAAGAAATATGTGATGGAGATAAAGAGGTGCAAACTTCCAGTTGCAAAATAAATGAATCATGGTGGTGATTACTTTGAACTATATGGAAATAACAAATCACTGCATTAACAGAAAGAGATGGGAATACCAGACCACCTGACATGCTCTTGAGAAACCTATATGCAGGTCAGCAAGCAACAGTTAGAACTGGACATGGAACAACAGACTGGTTCCAAAGAGGAAAAGGAGTACGTTAAGGCTGTACATTGTCACCCTGCTTATTTAACTTATATGCAGAGTACATCATGAGAAATGCTGGACTGGAAGAAACACAAGCTGGAATCAAGATTGCTGGGAGAAACATCAATAACCTCAGATATGCAGATGACACCACTCTTATGGCAGAAAGTGAAGAGGAACTAAAAAGCCTCTTGATGAAAGTGAAAGAGGAGAGTGAAAAAGTTGGCTCAAAGTTCAACATTCAGAAAACGAAGATCATGGCATCTGGTCCCATCACTTCTTGAGAAATAGATGGGGAAACAGTGGAAACAGTGTCAGACTTTATTTTTGGGGGCTCCAAAATCACTGCAGATGGTGATTGCAGCCATGAAATTAAAAGACGCTTACTCCTTAGAAGAAAAGTTATGACAAACCTAGATAGCATATTGAAAAGCAGAGACATTACTTTGCCAACAAAGATCTGTCTAGTCAAGGCTATGGTTTTTCCAGTGGTCATGTATGGATGTGAGAGTTGGACTGTGAAGAAAGCTGAGCACCGAAGAATTGATGCTTTTGAACTGTGGTGTTGGAGAAGACTCTTGTGAGACAAGGAGATCCAACCAGTCCACTCTAAAGGAGATCAGTCCTGGCTGTTCTTTGGAAGGAATGATGCTGAAGCTGAAACTCCAGTACTTTGGCCACCTCATGCAAAGAGTTGACTCATTGGAAAAGACTCTGATGCTGGGAGGGATTGGGGGCAGGAGGAGAAGGGGACGACAGAGGATGAGATGGCTGGATGGCATCACTGACTTGATGGACGTGAGTCTGAGTGAACTCCGGGAGTTGGGAATGGACAGGGAGGCCTGGCATGCTGCAATTCATGGGGTTGCAAAGAGTCAGACATGATTGAGCGACTGAACTGAACTGAACTAAACCTACTGTTTTAGGTCAATTATGCTTTAGAAACAACAAAGTTATAGAAGAAATCAGATTTATGGTGACCGGACATGGGTGTAGGGAAAATGGCATCAGATGAAGGCAATAAAGAGGTATAGACTTTCAGTTATAAGTAAGTGCTAAGGATGTAACGTACAACATGAAAACTATAATTAATGCTGTAGCACATCATAAAAATTAAGAGAGTAAATCCTGGGCTTTCTAGATTATGCTGGTAGTAAAGAACCCGCCTGCCAATGCAGGAGACCCAAGAAATGCATGTTCTATGTCTGGATGGGTAAGAGGCCCTGGAGAAGGGAATGGCAATGCACTCCAATATTCTTGCCTGGGAAATCCTATGGGCAGAGGAGCCTGGCAGGCTACAGTTTATGAGGCTGCAGAAAGTCAGACACAACTGAGCAACTAAACACTATAAGCAACTAAGCACAACTAAGTGTGTGCACACATACACACAGATACATATGCATGTGTATATATACATGTGTGTGCTTAGTTGCTCATATATACACACACATATGTACCACATCTTTAGCCATTCATCTATTGATAGGCACTTAGATTGCTTCCACTTCTTGACTATTGTAAATAATCCTTCAATGTACATAGATGTATATATCTTTTCAAATTAGAGGTTTTTTTTCCCAGATAAATACCTAGAAGTGGAATTCACAAATCATATGGTAACTTAATTTTTTGAGGAATCTCAATACTGTTTTCCATAGTGGCTGCCCCAGTTTACATTACCACCACCAGTGCACAAGAGTTCCCTTTTCTCCATACCCTTGCCCACACTTGCTGTTTGTTGTCTTTTTATTAATAGCCATTCTGACACGTGTGTGGTGATAACTTATTGTTTTGATTTGCATTTGCCTGATGATCAGCAACATTGACCATCTGCATGCCTTCTTTGGAAAATGTCTATTCAGATTCTGTGCTCATTTTAAAAATTGGATTGTTTGGGTTTTTATGGATGTTCAGTTTTATGATTTCATTTATTTTAAATATTAACCCCTTAACAAATATATTGTTTGGAAATATCTTCTCCCATTCAGTAGTGGCCTATTCATGTTGTTGACAATTTCCTTCACTGTACACAAAGCTTTTGAGTTTGAGGTAGTCTTGTTTTTGTTTATTCTTGCATTTTCTTGATTCTTATAAGTATTCTCATCTGCCTTCTGGTATTTAATGTTGCTATGACAAAATCTGAGATCAGCCTTATATTAGTTTTCTAGTGATTCTTCTGAGTGATTTAATGCTTTGTGTGTTTGTTTTCCTGCCAGGCTATTTCTATCAGAGTCCAGTTAGAAAAACAGAAAATCCTTTAGATGTTTCAAGCAACACTTGCAAAAGTGTTGGCAGAACTGTAAGAGGAAAAGGAATTAGATGATGATATCCAGAGATCAGGAACTGTAGGTAGAAGCAATGACCTGTAGGAACCCACAGAACTATCCTTGCCGTGGAAACTGCTGGAATTGCTGCTCTGCACTAATCGGACACCCAGGAGCCAGCACTCACTGTTGTTGCTACTGAAGCCCTGGGTCCCTGGCAGAACTGGTGCTGCTTCTACTTGCTTCCAGCCTCCTAATCTCACAACTGGCTCCCACTGGCAGACTCTAACTGAAACATCTGGCAAAAAGAACCTGGAAAATGTGGCATACTCCCCACCAGCAATACACAAGAGAACAGCGTCTGAATAACAGATTATTTCTGGCATGTTTCCCAAAGGATAAAGGGAAAATAATTAAAGGACTTTCCTTTGAAGTCAACTTTACTAGCTATATATTCCAGCACTGGCTATTTTGAATCAATTTCCATGGTTCAAGAAGTATTCTTCCAATATATAGATTCAGATTTTAGCTCAGGGAAGTTTTCCTGGTTACATTTGTGAATATTGTTCCAGTCCCTCATTTTCATTTTATTTGGGAGGGGCTTTTCAATGGTATATACCTTGGATTTCTATTTCTCCTCCATGGGTGCTCAGTTGTGTCCAGCTCTTTCTGACCCCATGGACTGTAGCCCACCAGGCTCCTCTGTCCATGGGACTCTCCAGGCAAGAATACTGGATTGGGTTCCCTTTTCCTCCTCCAGGGTATATTCCCGACCCAGGGATCAAACCTGTGTCTCCTGCACTGTTGAGCCACCACTGTCCATAGTTCTTTCCTCCATTTACCTGTGATTTATTCCCAACTTCCTTTTATTTCACTTTGCATTTTTCTCTATTTTGTTTTCTGCAGTGTCCATTCTGCCTTGGGTTCTTAAATGTATTTTAATTTCTATAATAGTTTTTCTTCTTTTTTCAGTTCAAATTATATCTTTTCATTTTTCGTCAGCACTTTTTCTCTGAGCTTTTCCATTTTTTTGTGTGTGGTTTCCCACTAAAGTAAAACATTTAAAATTTTCATCTGCAACATAACATTTTTTATGGTTAGTGTTCTGTTAATAAGAATTTACTACTACTTTCTCTACTTTCCTTTATTAGCATTTCTTAGCAACTAAATTTTACCAGTTCCTTTTTATTACTTGTCACTAATGCCTTGGATTTTGCAAGACCAGCTGTTTTCAGTGGTCTCCAAGCCAAGGATGCATCGTGTTGTTATATTAAAAGTCTCTCCCATTTTTCAGCTACAGAAACAAACTGCTTCCAGCAAATATGGCTTGTCTGTGTGATTCCTCTGTAAACACAGTATCCTCTGCTTCTTGGAACCAAACCAGCTCCAAGGTAATTCTATCAACGTAGGTCCCACAACGCCCACCTCTGTGGTCACCAAAAATGTAAGCCCAGGATGACCTTCTTTATGAGCAGCTGCCACTGGCCCTCCCACTGTTAATATTTTTCTCAATTTTTTCTGATCTACACTTCTTTTCAAAAGGATGACTGTTCAGTTATAAAGGCCTATTGAAACCCTTTTATATAACTGAAGATCATGCTTGTCTATTTTCACCATAAATGGTATTTTCAGAGGTTCCCCCCACCCAGAGGTTTTGATCCTTATTTTTCAGTCATTTGTAGGAGGCTCTTGGCCTGTAACCCACAAGCCTGCAAGCCTTGTAGTTGCCCAATCTTGAAATTCAGGAGCCTGAAAACATGGACAGAAATGGAGGTTTATTGGACATGTGATCGCAAACATCTGAGTGAAAGGTCCTGGAGTAATATCTCACTGTGTATGGCAGACAGCTGGCAGGACATGACAGCCATCTGCATTACTGGGGAAGAAGGCCACCATTTATAGGGGGAATTGATGTCAGGTTGGCTCATCAGTTACCAGGGAAACCAGCACTAGGGCTCCTCCCTCACAGTCCCACTGCCTCCCTCTGCCCTATTTAACAACCATCATGGCTGCAGATACTTTCCTTCAATCAACTAGCAGGTTCTGGCCAAATGATTAGAACAATCACTAATTGGAGCAGGGGGAAGTACATTCATGTGGTAAGATGTAGGTGTAGTAGGGACTGGTGAGGAGGGGATGTACAGAGAGCACAAACACAGCCATATTGAGTGGCCTGACCACACACTCCAATTCTACATGCCCTGCATGACCTTTACAATCTTGGACCACCCCTGTTGGGTGATATCCCTGCGTTCAGGTACGCAGAGGTTCACTGCAACCAAATACCACAAATGCAATGCAGACACCAGCAGCTAAAGAACATCACGAGTCCAAGAGGTGGGCAATCTTGAGAGCCAGGCATTTATCAGGCCAATTTTTCATGGGCGTCCAGAGGATGATGACAATGGCATAACACAATAGACCCAGCAATCAGACTCAGTTCTCAGTGAGATGCCACCATTGTTGCCAGTCCACAAAGATCCCTCCACTCTAACTGGTACAAAACGTTTAACAGGCACAACCAGGGAAGATCATTATGCAAATTACGAGCAGTAACAGCATTCTGAGATAATACCACCCCTGCCTGTGGATTTTGCCCTGGCCTGCCATATCATATTGCCTGTCCATCCTCAGTCCTCAGAGCCATGCTAAATTCTGGACAGGCAGTATAGCAGACCATGGGGTTAATGTAACCGTGCCTTTCTCCAGTGGGGGCCCAGATGAATTACCTTAGTAGTCTTAGACTTCACCTGTCTTCTTCCTGGCCCCACTTGAGTCTCTAAGTCTATTGAGGACTTCCCTGCCAGTTCCAGGGCCATTTTATAACATGTTCCTCTAGGGATCATGTTATAGGGCAAAAGATTGCCCTGGTAGTTGGCAGTGGTTCTGGTGATTAACAGTTGACTAGTTAGTTGCCTCTGGCTTAACATAGCATAGGTACTGGGACAATTGCTCCTGAGATGTTCACTTCTTAGGGCTTGAGAGAGTGAATCTCCAGTATCAATTGTTAAGTAGTCCATTCTTCCTTTCAATTAGCCCAGCAGCAGTAGAGCTGCAGGGCAGGTGGAAGGAAATGCCAGTGCATGCGATTTTTATTGGCCCATTCCTGAACTTCATGGCTGGTAAAGTGGGTTCCTTGATGACTACCAATGTCCATGGGGGTCCCTGTGTCATTCACAGCTGTTCTAGTCCTCAAGTAGTGTTTTTTGCATTGCTCAGCAACTCAGGTAAGCTTTCTGTGATATCTTACACCCGTCATGATGCATTGTAGACTGTACATAGCTGTCCCATCACCCTAAATCATTGTGCTATCCCCTTCCATAGCTAGGACCAGAAGCCACAAGAGTACTCTTACTATTTTGCCATTGCCACAGGTCGCAGAAATACCCTTCCGGGTAACTGGCCATGTCTAATTCACAAACTGTCACTTAGTTAATATCCCTAAAGTCCACGTCTGTAATTATTCAGGGGTGGTGAGTCTGTGTTCATGCTCTGCTCCGTTGTACAACAGGCTGTCACGTTGTACACTTTGCAACCTCATGGACTGTAGCCCATTAGGCTCCTCTGTCCATGGAGTTTTCCAGGCAAGAATGCTGAAGTGGGTAGCCATTTCCTTCTCTAGGGGATCTTCTTGGCCCAAGGATTGAACCCCAGTCTCTTATGTCTCCTGCATTGCAGATTCTCCTACTGCTTTTCCACTGGGGAAGCTGTTTTTCTTACCCATCCAGATAACACCAAAGTACTTAAAAGACAACCCATATCCTTGTATTTTATCTGCTTTCACCAGCCTTCTCCATGCAGTCAGATGAGTCATGAGTGCCAGGCTGCTACTTCTCAACTGGAAAGAGACTGAGATTTTCATGTCCCACATGCTAAAGGCCAGTCAACTCTCTGTTTCTTGTTATTTCCCGACATCTCAGCCCTCTTAGGAGCTTCCTTGGCATATTGGCTAACTCACCAATTGTTGGGCTGCACCCCACAGACCTGTAAGCCTTGTAGCTACCCAGCCCTAAGACCAAAGAATGAGCCCGGAAATAGAGACAGAGATATCAATGGTTATTGGAAAGGGGCTCTTACAAGTCTGAAGCGAAAGTTCCGAGAGCAGCACCCTCCATTGTGTACAGCAAGCAAGCGCGGCAGCCATCTTTGCTCCTTGGGGGAGGAGGCGCCATTTAGCGGGGCAATTGATCTCAGGTTGGCTCGCCAAGTTACCAGGGAAACCAATAGCTGGGGCGTGTCCCTCACAGCCCCTCAGGCTAACGACCATCAAGAGGGCAACTGTTTACCTTTAATTAATTAGCAGGTGGAACTGTTCTGGCCTAAGGATTAGAACAATCACTAGCCAGGGGAAGGGCAAGCAGGCACCAGCTGACCAGGGGAGGCACAAGAGAGCTCCAGAACAGCCGTCTTGGGTGGGGGGAAAATGGTGATTTATGCAGCCATGTTCATATATGAAAAATCCTTGTGCTGGTGACCCATAGACACAATTACAGAGAAAAATCTTATATATTTATGGCCTGATTGCTATGCTGCAAGGCAAAACATATTCAGTATCAAATAAATGATACAAAAAATAAAAATAATATCAAGAATGACACTAGGAAAAGTTTCATAAAGGAGGAGGTAGCATTTGACGTGGGTCTTTGTTGAAAGGATAGTGGAAGGGAAGGATTCAGAGGCAGAAAGAACGACTCCAAGGCACTGCTTGGAGAACTGTGAGGCTAGCACATCTGAGAAATACGTGCATGCAGGTGAGTAGAGGGAGAGACTATTCACAGAAGCAGTTTATAAATCCCAGGACTATTCGAGTTTTAAAGAGGATTACTAACCCTGGAAAGTTAGATGGTGACACACCTGGATTGAAGAGATATTTTAAAGCAGCAGAACCCTCACATCCTACCACATAGATAAATATCTTTTTTTGACCGACTCTAAGATATCTGTTCACCCTTAAATCATATGTAAAAGTGAGTTTCTGATTGAAGCCAAAAAGCATCACTAAATAGTGTATAAATGTAATGAAAGCAACTGTGAATCTAACATGGACATCCTTTTAATTTATTTCCCTTCAGACTGAGGGTAAGGACAGTAGCTACTTTATTCAATCTTATGCATTAAGCATGTACCACAATACCATGTAATAGGCATTTGATACATAAAGGCTGAATACACTGTAAATAAATACATTCCCTAAGTGTAGCTTCTTAGAGTTCCAGTTCTTTCTCATACTGTTTTATCATTTGCAATTTTCCTGTGGTATATTAAAATGTAAACTAAATTGAAAGATTTTAAACCTGGAATTTAAAAATAATAACTTTTCCCCATCTCTCAAAATAATTGAAGTTAGTGTGGTGACTTAAATGGCAAGATAATCCAAAAAGAGGGGGTATATGTATACATATAGCCGATCCACTTTGGTGTCGAGCAGAAACTAATACAACAGTATAGAGCAATTATACTTCAATAATTTTTTTTTAATCTGAAAAAAAAAATTGGAATCAGTCAGAATCACAAAGTAAGGATTTGGACGGATATCAGTGCTATAGGCAGTTATGCTAAAGAAATTTATATACTCTCTTAAAACACTGTTTAACCATCAGAATGAAGGATTTTCATTTATGAACACTGCGTGTCTGAACAGATGTGCTCTAGAAAAACAAGAATTGATCAATATTGGCCAGAGAACAAAGAGATTCAGACCCGAATGATTTCCACATGTGGCCACTGCCTATCAATCACAGGCGACAGCAGTGACTGCTCTACTGTGACCAAAGAAGGCTGTACTGATTTCCGTTAGACATGCTTCCGCCAAAAGATTAATTCTTAATCATCAGAATCTGATTTGGGCTCAAGCTTAGCAGGCTAATTTTCAGCCTACGGGAAGAAAGTCATGATAATTTTTTGATCATTTAATGGAAAAGAAATGGGCAAAGATAAAAGAAAAACAACCGCACCAAGAGGCTACCAATGGCCAATATTTCCTGCTTCTCTGGCCTTTACTTGTAAATGTATAATTCCTTTAATAATTAGGAGTGGTATGGTTTTCAGGGTGCCTAATTTACTATCAGAAAAAATGCCACAAAAACAAGGTGAATTAAGCCTTTGCTTTCCATCAGAGTTGTTCTAGTTCCCAATGATTTGAAACAGTGTTCTTGGGCTATATTTTATTTCCAAAGAAAGATAGTGTGCTTTACAGCAAACAGTAAACAGAAAGGAATATTCCAGTGGAAACTTGACTTTTAAGCAAGTAGTAACTGGTGACTTTTCTTCACCTTACTTCTTACTTTGAGACAGCTGTGCTCAGCTCCATAACCAATTTGGCTAGAACACACATATTTATTAAATCCTTACATGCCTCCTGGAGGCATTTTGTGAAATAATGAACAAATTTTGTCCTTGGTGCTATGTCGTGTTGTTACCATTCATTCCTGATTTGATGCAATGGGGATACTTCACTTCTCTGGTATTCTTCCCCCAAACTCGTAATTCCAACTTAATCACAAGAAAACATCAGACAAACCCAAATTGGAATATATTTTACAAAACACCTGACCCTTTCTCTTTTAAATGTTGAGTTGTGAAAAATACGGAAACACTGATGAACTTCTGCAGATTGGAGCAGGCTAAGGAGGCATGACAACAAAATGCAATGTTGGGTCCTGAACTGGATCCTGGAATAGAAAAGGACATTGGTGGAAAGACTGGTGGAATATTAATGTCTGTTGTTTACACAGTAGTATTGTACCAATGTTAAATTCTTCAGTTCAGTTCAGTCCCTCAGTCATATCCAACTCTTTGCGACCCCATGGACTGCAGCATGCCAGGCCTCCCTGTCCATCACCAACTCCCAAAGCTTACTCAAACTCATCCCCATTGAGTTGGTGATGCCACCTAACCATCTCATCCTGTGTTGTCCCCTTCTCCTACTGCCTTCAATCTTTTCCAGCATCAGGGTCTTTTCCAGTGACTCAGTTCTTTGAATCAGGTGGCCATAGTATTGGAATTTCAGTTTCAACATCAGTCCTTCCAATTAACATTCAGGACTGATCTCCTTTAGGATGGACTGGTTGGATCTCCTTGCAGTCCAAGAGACTCTCAAGAGTCTTCTCCAACACCACAGTTCAAAAGCATCAATTCTTCTGTTCTCAGCTTTCTTTATAGTCCAGCTCTCACATCCATACGTGACCACTGGAAAAACCATAGCCTTGGCTAGATGGACCTTTGTTGGCAAAGTAATGTCTCTCCTTTTCAGTATGCTATCTAGGTTGGTCATAGCTTTTCTTCCAAGTAGCAAGCATCTTTTAATTTCATGGATACAGTTACCATCTGCAGTGATTTTGGAGCCCCCCAAAATAAAGTCTGCCACTGTTTCCACTGTTTCCCCATCTATTTGCCATGAAGTGATGGGACCAGATGCCATGATCTTCGTTTTCTGAATGTTGAGCTTTAAGCCAACATTTTCACTCTCCTCTTTCACTTTGATCAAGAGACTCTTTAGTTCTTTTTCACTTTCTGCCATAAGGGTGGTGTCAGTTTTGATAAATGTACCATGGTCATGTAAAATGTTACAATAAGGGATCTATAAATCTAAGATTATTTAAAGTGAAAATGTTAGTCGCTCAGTTGTGTCCAACTCTTTGGGACCCCATAGACTATCACCTGCCAGTCTCCTTGGTCCACAGGGATTCTTCAGACAAGAATACTGGAGCAGGTTGCCATTTCCTTCTCCAGGAGATCTTCCCAACTCAGGGATCCAATGCAGGTCTCCTGCATTACAGGCAGAGTCTTTACCATCTGAGACACAAGGGAAGACTTTAAAGCAGCTTTCTCAGCCTCTCCTGCCTGCAGCTTGCCCTCTGAAATAACCCAGACTTGAAATCACCTTGTGTCTAGGGCCTGGAGGGAGGGAGGTTCCTCCTTCCTGTCTCCGCCCTCAGCAGGGAGGGGGAGGCAAAGCCTAAGCAAGGCCCCAGCCACAGGCCCCTGAGAGGTCACGGGGCACCACCACATTGGCCCGCCAAAGGGCGCAGCAACTCCGGCCTAAAGGAGCGTCCATTTGGAGTGTTTTGGGATGAGACTGACATTTGAATTAGTAGTCTGAATAAAGCTGAGTGCCACCTCTAATGTGATGGGCCTTATCCAATCCGTTGAAACCTGAAGAGAACCACAAAGCTGACCCTGCTGGGTGAAAGGAGAATTCCTCCTTCCAGACTGCCTTTCAGCTGAGATGTTATTGTTGTTGTTCCTGACTTTGAACTCAAACTGAAACTCTGGCTCTTCCTGAGTCTTGAACCTTCCTGCATTCAGGCTTGAACTGTACCATCAGCTCTCTGGTCCTCAGGCCTTTGAACTTGGTATGGAGCTACACCATGAACTACCTTCTGGTTGCCAGCCAACTCACTCTGCCCACCTCAGGACTTGTCAGCCTCCATAATCACATGAGCCAATTCTGTACAATCAATGTCTCTCTCTCCCTCTCTGTTTTTCTCTCTCCACATCCAATTGGCCCTGTCTCTCTGGGATATTGACACACCTTAACTAACACAGTGATAAATATAATTATTATCTGTTCATTTATTTTTCTGTCTAGAATGAATTTATCGAAGAGTTCCAGTGGCAGAATTTGTTGGTGTGTGGTACTTACAGAGAACATATTTATCTGTTTTAACACTGATAGATATTTGTTCTGTTTGGGATTATTACAATATTAATTTGAGGATTATTATAAATAATACTGATATGGACATTCCTCTGCATGTGTCCTGCTACAAATGAACATAAATTCCTCTTGGATGTAAAACTAGGAGTAAGATTCCTGCTGAAGTAAATTCAGCATAGCTGTAGTTTTTTTTTTTTAACTCAACAAAAAGTTTTTTTTTAAAGAAGTTGACATGCTTATTCTAAAATATATATATGAAATCAAAGGATTAAAAATAGCTCAAACAGTGTTTAAAGAGAATAGAGTTATAGGACTTTACCTGACTCTAAACTGTGGAAAATTCTGAAAGAGATGGGAATACCAAACCACCTGACCTGCCTCTTGAGAAACCTGTATGCAGGTCAGCAAGCAACAGTTAGACCTGGGCATGGAACAACAGACTGGTTCCAAAGAGGAAAAGGAGTATGTCAAGGCTGTATATTGTCACCCTGCTTATTTAACTTATATGCAGAGTACATCATGAGAAACGCTGGACTGGAAGAAACACAAGCTGGAATCAAGATTGCCGGGAGAAATATCAATAACCTCAGATATGTAGATGACACCACCCTTATGGCAGAAAGTGAAGAGGAACTAAAAAGCCTCTTGATGAAAGTGAAAGAGGAGAGTGAAAAGGTTGGCTTAAAGCTCAACATTCAGAAAACGAAGATCATGGCATCCGGTCCCATCACTTCATGGGAAATAGATGGGGAAACAGTGGAAACAGTGGCAGACTTTATTTTTAGGGGCTCCAAAATCACTGCAGATGGAGACTGCAGCCATGAAATTAAAAGACGCTTACTTCTTGAAAGAAAAGTTATGACCAACCTAGATAGCATATTGAAAAGCAGAGACATTGCTTTGCTGACTAAGGTCCGTCTAGTCAAGGCTATGGTTTTTCCAGTAGTCATGTATGGATGTGAGAGTTGGACTGTGAAGGAGGCTGAGTGCCGAAGAATTGATGCTTTAGAACTGTGGTGTTGGAGATGACTCTTGAGAGTCCCTTGGACTGCGAGGAGATCCAACCAATCCATTCTGAAGGAGATCAGCCCTGGGATTTCTTTGGAAAGAATGATGCTAAAGCTGAAACTCCAGTACTTGGGACACCTCATGCAAAGAGTTGACTCATTGGAGAAGACTCTGATGCTGGGAGGGATTGGGGGCAGGAGGAGAAGGGGATGACAGAGGATGAGAGGGCTGGATGACATCACTGTCTCGATGGACGTGAGTCTGAGTGAACTCCGGGAGTTGGTGATGGACAGGGAGGCCTGGCGTGCTGCAATTCATGGGGTCGCAAAGAGTCAGACACGACTGCGCGACTGAACTGAACTGAAGACTTATTATAAAGCTACAGTAAACAAGATAGTATACTATTTGTGTCAAGATAGGCAAATAGAATAATGGAACAGAATATAGAGTCTGAAAATACACCCACACATACTTTGAATTGATTTTTAGCAGATACAAAGCAATCCATGAGGGAAGCACAGTCTTTTGACCAACAGTGCTGGAACAATTGTATACCCACGTGCAAAAAAACGAAATTTAACTGTTACCTCATATTATATACTAGAAATAGGCCACAGAGCCAATGGTAAGAGCTAAAATTATAAAACTTCTAAAAGCTCAAATATCTTAGGTTTGCTAAAGATTTCTTACATGCAGCACAAAAAAACTCCAAAATATCTAAAAGAAAAAAATCAATATGTCAGCCTCAAATGTTAAAGCTTTCACTATTCAAAGACACTATTAATACAATGAAAAAGCAAGCCCCATCAATGGAAGAATGACCAGTAAATATGCATACACATATATATTCATATCATAGAAAACTATATAACACTAAAAAAAGGAAATTAATGATATACACTACAACACGGATGGTTTTCACATATATTGTGTACAGCCAAAGAAACTAAATAGAAAAGAGTATACATGATCTTCTTTACATGAAATTAAGAACAGACAAAACTAAGGTGATCAAAGGCAAGAGACGTCAGGGTAGTGGTTACTTAAAGATAGGATAGCACTGCCAGAAACTCACAAGAAGAGCACCTTTTGGCATACTGGAAAATGTTCTACATCTTGATCTAAGTGGTGGTTACACATATGTATACAAATGTAAACTTTCATTGAGCTAATAATTAAATGTAGTTCATTTTATGCTTTAACTCCATAAAGATGTTATGGAAATAATGAAATAAATTAACATATAGGTTACCTTACATGGAAAATAGAAACCATGCTAGATAAAAATATTCCAATAGAAACCAGCAAAATCTCACAAGCAAGTGGTACCCTTACCAGCAATCTTTCTTCACTAAGAACCACCTTATCAACCACACCAAGTCTCCAACCCCATGGATTCTATCAATGCTCTTAATCAGCTGAAACAAAGCAGTCTTGCAACAGAGGTACATAAGATGGATAAAGTGTGTCTCTCTTTAGCTTTCTACTACAGGGCTGACAAGGTTAGGGTTGTATTAGATTTTATGTGTCCTTCCTCCATTTAGAAGGATTATACTTTGCCACCTCCAGTCTTGGTCAAGAACAGTGATTGGAAGAGAGGTGGGTCACTTGTGAGCGTATGATCGGAGAGCGGTTGCGTGTGCCGTGTTCTCCAGTCCCTCTACCGTGACTGGCCATGTCTCAACAGAGGCCGCTACATCAATCTACATTCTGGAATGAAGATAGTCTGGTGCAGGACCAAACTGATTTGTAGCCTGAGAAATTAATCTTTGATGTTAAAACCCACTACCTGTTAAGATTGTTAGCATAATTGACCTTCAGCTGATTTATACAGAAATTGCTTGCTTGCTCAGTCACATCTGACTCTCTGCAACACCATGAACTGGAGCATGCCAGGCTTCCCTGTCCTTCACTATCTCCCAGACTTTGCTCAAACTCATGTCCACTGAATTGGTGATGCTATTCAGACATCTCATCCCCTGTCATCCCCTTCTTCACCTGCCTTCAATCTTTCCCAGCATCAGGGTCTTTTCCAATGCTCTTCACATCAGGTGGCCAAAGCATAGGAGCTTCAGCTTCAGCATCAGTCCTTCCAAAGAATATTCAGGGTTGATTTCCTTTAGGATTGATTGGTTTGCTCTCCTTGCTGTGTAAGGGACTCTCAAGAGTCTTCTTCAGCACCACAGTTCAAAAGCATCAATTCTTCAGTGCTCACCTTCCTTTATGGTCCAACTCTCATACACGACTACCAGAAAAATCATAGTTTTGACTATATGGACTTTGTCAGCAAACTGATGTCTCTGCTTTTTAATACACTGTCCAGGTTTGTCATAGTTTTTCTTCCAAGGAGCAAGCTTCCTTTAATTTTATAGCTGCAGTCACCTTCCACAGTGATTTTGGAGCCCAAGAAAATAGTCTGTCACTGTTTCCATTAATTCCTCATCTATTTGGTGCCTAGAAATGCAGTTCTACTGCATAAAAACCTGTTATGTGACTTTAGTTGAGAGGCCAGCCTATGATGATGAGGAAATTTTGTAAATGGAGTCTGGAAAGATGACAATACGTATTATGCATTTGCAAAACATTTGATAAAACTGTTGCTTGCATTAACTTGGAAAACAATTAATGTTTTGAATGGTCTTTGAAATTCTGCAGAGAAGTTGGTAAACAAAGTTGCTGGTACTTCTTCCTTCTCATGCATACAAGACAGATTAATTTGTTTAAGAAAAAAGTCAATTTGCAATCAAAAAGGGAATAGAATTAAAAGATGCATTTATTTTCTCTTTCCCAAACATTATTTCCCAAAAGGTAAAATTGAGAGGACATTTGACCTAAAAAAAAGCATAAATAAAATTCACTTCATTCCAAAGACCGAATCAAATATGATCATAATGTCCTTTGTTAAAATTTTTGAATTAATTAAGATGGAGTTGTTTCAGTTGGAGGAACTAGCTCATGGATAAGAGATTAAAGGCATCAGTCTACTCACTTCCAATAAACCTGATTAGCTCATCACTTTAATTAAGTTTAGAGAAATAGGCATGTCTTGAAAAGAATTGCAGATGAGGTTATAGGCAAGTGAAACTGCTAGAATCAAATAAACAAAAAAGCCTTATTCTGAGAGTATTCAGTTCAGTTCAGTCACTCAGTCGTGTCCGACTCTTTGCGACCCCATGAATTGCAGCACGCCAGGCCTCCCTGTCCATCACCAACTCCCGGAGTTCACTCAGACTCACGTCCATTGAGTCCGTGATACCATCCAGCCATCTCATCCTCAGTCATCCCCTTCTCCTCCTGCCCCCAATCCCTCCCACCATCAGAGTCTTTTCCAATGAGTCAACTCTTCTCATGAGGTGTCCCAAGTACTGGAGTTTCAGCTTTAGCATCATTCTTTCCAAAGAAATCCCAGGGCTGATCTCCTTCAGAATGGACTGGTTGGATCTCCTTGCAGTCCAAGGGACTCTCAAAGTATTAGTTGAGACTAAATATGATTGCAACTGTTCTTGGCTAAAAATGACCCCAGTATTCCTGTGGCCAAAGGAAATTTCTGGGGAGGGACTCATCTGTAACTGTCAGCAGCCAGTTCACCTCAAATGAGAGGCTGAGTCCTGAAGGAGTGCTGGGAAGTGCATCACGGCACTGCAGTTACCATGGGCAATCACTTAACGTCTCTGGCCCTTGGTTTCTTCGACTATCAAATGGGAAAAATAATAGCACCTCTCTCATGGGGTTGTTATGAGGACAAATTAATATTTGTAAGGCATGTGGAATGTTGCTACCACATAGTGAGGCTACACATTTGATTGTTAAGTAATAATTGTCTAGTGAAGGTTGTCAGGAAATAACTTATTATAATTAGTCTATTAATTGTTCCTATGGATATAGTTGGAGAAGGCAACTGCACCCCACTCCAGTACTCTTGCCTGGAAAATCCCATGGACAGAGGAGCCTGGTAGGCTGCAGTCAATGGGGTCGCTAAGAGTCGGACGCAACTGAGCAACTTCACTTTTACTTTTCACTTTCATGCACTGGAGAAGGAAATGGCAACCCGCTCCAGTGTTCTTGCCTGGAGAATCCCAGGGACAGTGGAGCCTGATGGGCTGCCGTCTATGGGGTTGCAAAGAGTTGGACACGACTGAAGCGACTTAGCAGCAGCAGCATGGGGATAGTCAACCTGAAAGTGCTTTGATATGTTTGTGTGTGGGTGTGGGTGTGTGTGTTAAGTCACTTCAGTCATGTCCAACTCTTTGTGACCCTATGGACTGTAGCCCGCCAGGCTCCTCAGAGCATGGAATTCTCCAGGCAAGAATACTGGAGTGAGTTGCCATGCCCTCCTCCAGGGGATCTTCCAAGGCAGGGATTGAACCTGCATTCTTTGGTCTCCTGCATTGGCAAATGGGTTCTTTAACACTAGTGCCACCTGGGAAGCCCTTGACCTGTTTGAAATCAGTTAATTTCTCAAATAGTTTAGAAGTTCTCCATGGAAACCTTAAGAAAAGCATGAATTTGCTTGGAATCTACATTTTAGCAATCATGCAAATCTAAAATTTATCTCTGGCTTGATTCAAACAATGATAGATTTTGAATTGCTAAAATATGAATCAAAGGGGTATGATTTCTGACAGCTACTGTACTAAATACCTCACATATCTTACACATCTTTTTTCATTCCAACCACCTTAAGAGATAACTGTACTGTTATTACCTCTAGGTACAGAGGGGTAACTGTAATTCAGAAGGTTTTGCAAGGCTGGAATTCAAAGCTGACCTCAAAGTCTTGATGCATAACCTCTGTACTCCACTTGTTCCATTTAAGTTACCCACATACTCAGTTGTTTAAGTTTTTGAAATATATTTGATCTCTTAAGCATTGCACTCAAAAGAAGTAGCCTGCCAGTGTTATCCTTCACAAAGATTTATAAATAACTCCATAGCATCATTTTGCAGCTTCTTAATGGAAGACTCAGGGGTCGCAAAGAGTCTGACACAACTGAGCAACTACACTGAACTGAACTGAATGGAAGACTCAAGATTCTCTCCTCAGATAATAAATAATTAAGATCTTGAAATGCTAAACCTAACTTGTATTCATAATGAAGATGTCAGCTTTCATGGTATTCGAGAAGCATTTATAAAAAGATATATTTTGTATCAAATTCTGTATTTTAGTATGAGGATATGTATCATGGCATCAAACATACTCAGCACTTTTCTAATAATAGCATCTAATCACAGTCTCACCCTTCAAAAAGCTGATCCTTTAAAAACAACCTATATATAGTTACTAATCCCTTCATACTTATTTGTAGTTCTGCCCAAAGTTAGCAATTGTGTCTGCCAGTTGAGAAACCTAATCAATAATTGAAACTCCACCATGGCTAATGCTCAGCTGATGCAACCCCTTGATAATTCTCTCACTGAATCTCAGTGCTTGAAATACCCTGACTAAGCTCAGTTTTTAGCAGGTCAGCCTGACATTCAAGGTCAAGCAGGGTAAAAGAAGAACAACAGCATTACACATACTAGAGAACGGCTTGTTTCCAAAACCGAACATATCTCTGTGCTTCTGCAACTTTTGGCATCCATTCTCCCTGCCCTTCGACACCATCCCCGGCTGGTTCAGACGATAGACTGAGACTCTGAACTCAGGAAAGAAAGACCCCCAACCACAACCTGGCCCCAGAAGATACTGATCATATTCCCATTAGACGGTGGTTGATCTAAATGTGAGGAGTCGTTCAGATCTATCCAAACAGTCACAGGGGGCCTGCTGGGCAGAGCTTCCTTTCTCAGATATGAAGGTAGAGTCTAGTTAAGAGAGAGTCCTTTGTCTACTTGCTTTTACCTTTGTTGTTTTTTTTTTTTTTAATATCTCCATTTTATTTCTGCTGAAACAATTCTTTTTTTTTTTTTAATTGGAGTTGTCACACAGAAACTGTGTGTGTTTCTGCTGTACAGTAAAGTGAATCAGCCATACCTATACATATATCCCCTCTTTTTTTGGATTTCCTTTCCATTTAGGTCACCGCAGAGCACTGAATAGAGTTTCCTGCCCTATACAGTAGGCTCTCATTACCTATTTTATACATCAGTTGAGTTCAGTCGCTCAGTCGTCTCCGACTCTTTGAGACCCCATGAATTGCAGCACACCAGCCCTTCCTGTCCATCACTAACTCCTGGAGTTCACTCAAACTCAAGTCCATCGAGTCGGTGATGCCATCCAGCCATCTCATCCTCTGTCGTCCCTTTCTCCTCCTGCCCCCATCCCTCCCAGCATTAGAGTCCTTCCAATGAGTCAACTCTTCACATGAGGTGTCCAAAGTACTAGAGTTTCAGATTCAGCATCATTCCTTCCAAAGAACACCCAGGACTGATCTCCTTTAGAATGGACAGGTTGGATCTCCTTGCAGTCCAAGGGACTCTCAAGAGTCTTCTCCAACACCACAGTTCAAAAGCATCAATTCTTTGGTGCTCAGCTTTGTTCACAGTCCAACTCTCACATCCATACATGACCACTGGAAAAACCATCACCTTGACTAGATGGACCTTTGTGCGAAAAGTAATGTCTCTGCTTTTGAATATGCTATCTAGGTTGGTCATAACTTTCCTTCCAAGGAGTAAGCATCTTTTAATTTCATGGCTGCAATTACCATCTGCAGTGATTTTGGAGCCCCCCAAAATAAAAGTCTGACACTGTTTCCCCATCTATTTTATAAATAGTAGTGTATATATGTCAACCTCAATGTCCCAATTCATCTGACCCCACCCCCTTCCCACCATGGCATCCATCCATTTGTTCACTGTGTCTATTTCTGCTTTGCAAGTAAGATCATATATAAGAGTTGGACACGACTTAAGTGACTGAGCATATACCATTTTTCTAGTTTTGGTATGATGACTGAAAGTATAATAGTTCCCTTGTGAATATGAGTGCAACAACCAAGAGAATCACAGAGACGCCGGCCCTGAGAACATCTGGATACTGAACAAAAGCCAGAAGCTGCCTAATCCCAGACTGTTTAAGCCACAGTTAAAAGTTGCCACTTCTTCCAAACATACTGCTAACTGACACTGTGTTCCCACACGTCTCTCCACCTTTTCTTCTTCACTCCTTCCCAACACTCCTTCAGTCTCCTTCTACATTGTCAGGGGGTGATCTCAGTGGTTCTCTCGCATTTTTTGATGCTCCATGCTATTTCTATGGGCTGGTTCTGGATATTGAAATCAATAAATAGTGTTTCCATTATTATGACTGTGGTAATATTCTATGTTAGCATGATGGCTCTGTTAATATTCTAGTAGAACCAAATAGTGGGGTATAATTCCAAATTCAATAAAATTACACCTGAGCCACTCAAAGGGAGAAAGTCAAGTTCAAGTAAATTCTCTTTCCTTATATTCCATCAATAGTTCAAAATTTGTACATATTTGGAGTATTTACTGCTCATATAGCATTTATTTTTCCTGACATTTCTAATTACTTTTTTTTAAAGTTATTTATTTTTAATTGGAGGATAATTGCTTTACAATACTGTGTTGGGCTCAGCCATAAGTATACATATGTCCCCTCCCTCCTGAACCTCCCTCCCACCTCACACCCCATCGCACCTCTCTAGGTTACCACAGAAGAGTGTCTTTGAGCCCCTGAGTCATACAGCGAATTCCCACTGGCTATGTATTTTGCATGGGCTTCCCTGGTGGCTCAGAGGGTAAAGCGCCTGCCTGCAATGTGGGAGACCTGGGTTTGATCCCTGGGTCAGGAAGTTCCCCTGGAGAAGGAAATGGCAACCCACTCCAGTATTCTTGCCTGGAGAATCCCATGGATGGAAGAGCCTGGTGGGCTACAGTTCATGAGGTCGCAAAGAGTCGGACACGACTGAGCGAGCTCACTTCACTTCATGTATTTTGCATATGGTAATGTATGTTTCAGTGCTACTCTCTCAGTCCATCCCACCTTCTTCTTCCCCTACTGTGTCTACAAGTCTGTTCTCCATTTTTCATTTGGTAAGATAAACGTATGGCTTTATCACCATATCCCTAGTATCTTCCAGATTTACTCCTTCTAAGAATCTTGTGCATTCTCTTCCTTGATATCTGGTAACTTCTATTCCAATTTGGACTGCTTTCTTAATTTTTGGACCATGATTCTTTTGTGTAAGTTTTCTTTCCCCAGGATTTTGTAAATGTACCTTTTTTTCAATGCTTTTGTCTTACACTCATGAACTGTAGCCCACCAGATTCCTCTGGCCATGGGATTCTCCAGGCAAGAATACTGGAGTGGGTAGCCATTCCCTTCTCCAGGAGATCTTCCTGACCCAGGGATTGAACCTGGGCCTGCTGCATTGCAGGAGTAATGAGAGAATATTGTATAGCATAGGGAACTCTAGTCAGTGGTCTGTGGTGACCTAAAGGCAGGCAGATTCTTTATCATCTGAGCCACCAGGGAAGCCCCAAGTTTTCCAACATTCTAGTCATTTTAACCATTCCATGGAGTTCTTTTTCTATGTGCTCTCAAGCCTGAAGTAGATCTGTTACTGTGACTTGACTGTTCAATAAGGTTGGATCAGTTGCTTTCTGTGACCTTGACTGTCTCGGTTAAATTCCTCACAGTGTAAGTAATTTCCTAGAGGCAGTTGAACTGAAGATTAACTGTTTGGAATTTGGTTTCTATTCTATTCTGCCTTACACTTGATTGATAGGCTGGTTGGGTCAAAAATCTTAGGTTTAAAATTATTTTCCTTCAGAGTCTTTAAAAGACATTGCACTAATGTCTTCTTTGTTGTTTTTCAGTCCCTCAGTCACGTCAGACTCTTTGCAACCCTGTGGACGGCAGCACGCCAGGCATCCCTGTCCTTCACCATCTCCCAGAACTTGCTCAAACTCATGTTCATTGAGTTGGTGATGCCATCCAACCATCTCATCCTCTGACATCCCCTTCTCCTCCTGCCTTCAATCTTTCCCAGCATCAGGGTCTTTTCCAACGAGACAGCTCTTTGCATCAGGTGGCAGAAGTATTGGAGCTTCAGCTTCAGCATCAGTCCTACCAATGAATATTCAGGTTGATTTCCTTTAGGGTTGACTGGTTCAATCTCTTTGCAGTTCAAGGGACTCTGAAGAGTCTTTTCTAACAACACAGTTCAAAAGCATCAATTCTTCGATGCTCAGCCTTCTTCATGGGCCAACTCTCACATCTATACATGACTACCAGAAAAACCACAGCTTTGACTAAGTTCCAATTTTTCAGTTGAAAAGATTGACTTCACCTTGGTTTTTATGTCTCTATATGTGGTCCCTTTTTCTAGAAAATTTTAAGATACTCTCTTTTTGTGTGTTCTGAAACTTTATTCTTGGTAATGTGAAATCCAACAGTGCTATGAATGTGTATTTTAAATTATTTGTTCAGAGTTGTTCAGATTTGTATATGAAGGTGTGTAACAACCTTCATTTCTGATAAATTATATATTGTTACTGTATACTTTTTCTTGCCTAGTTTTTTGATTCTATTAATATACTTTGATATATTTCAGAAACTTTTTCTTTCTACTGTTAAGTTTTAGATTTGGAATGGAATTTTAAATTTCCAAGTGTTTTCTTGATCTTTTTTTTTTTTTACAGAATGATGGGAGTATAATTTTATGTTTTTCCTGCTTTTTTTTAAAAAAAATTTTACAATACTGTATTGGTTTGCCATACATCAACATGAATCTGCCACAGGCGTACATGAGTTCCCAGTCCTGAACCCCCCTCCCACCTCCCTCCCCAAGATTGTTCTCTTTTAAATGAACCTGTTCAAATTTTGTACTGGTGTTCTCTCAAATGTAAAACAAATTAGGATTTTTCTGAAGTTATTTCCTAGTCTTTGAAATACTTGTTTTCATAGGATTGGTGCTTTCTATTAATCTCAGTCTTTCTTGGTAATACCTATAGGATTTCTTCAAACATTTTGTAATTCTTATTGTCTATACTTATCTTCACATTTTAGAAGGAGAATATTTGACAGGGGGCTTTATGTCTGTGGGTGAGTCTTGTTGACTCTCAGGCTTTGCCTGTGTATAAAGAAAGATAAGTACTCATTAACCTCAGATAAGGAGATCTTTTTAAACAGAAGTTTTGAAGCTTTCCTCAGGAAATTTGTTATCTTGGAGACGAACCCTGATTTTTTTTTCCCCCAACGTGAAGCTAAGAGCTTGGTATTAGGCTTATTAGCAAGCAGAGGCAGGAGAGGATGTTTTATATATTCTAATATATATATATCCTACATCTTGATCTAAGTGGTGGTTACATGTGTATAAAAATGTAAAGTTTCATTGAGTTGAATAATTTAGTGTACGTGGTGCTCCAACTCTATAAAGATGTTATAGAAATAATGAAATTAATTAGCACGTAAGCTTCATCCTCTCAAATAGCAACCTCCTCACCAGCCAACGTGTTCCTCACTATGTCTGTGCAATGACACCCTGTCCCATGAACCTTTAACTTCTTCCCTATCCTGTGACCCCTTCTGCCTTCACTGCTGATTCCTCTGCCTAAGGCCATCTTCCCATCACTGTCCGCCTGATCCTCCACTCAGCCATCTCTTCCTGCCTCCCCTGTTCTTCCCACCTCCATTAGTTTCATTTTACTCTTGTATTACCCCGTCTTCTCTATTCATGGTACTATTCATAATTCATAACTCGAGTTATTTTTTATTTGTTCATTGTGTATCTCCCAGACCACACACTTCATCAGGGCACAAACTATTTTATTCACTGCTTTGACCAAGTAGAGAATCTGGTACACAGTGAATACATACATAGCAATTCTCTGCCCGGCACCATTCTCTTCTATACCTCCCAGATTTGGGAGGCCTTCATCCATTTTCTTAATTCCACTGATACCATTTGTCCAGCAAACATTTTCTCACCCAAACTGAACCATTGCCTTAGAAACCTTTCCTGACATTTTGGCCTCTTACTCTCAAAAGAAATTGATCACTTCCTCATATGGCCTTCCCTGTACCTGACACATATTTCTGTCACAGCACTTACAAGTTTTCATTTCACTACTTTCTCTACATGTCTTTCTTTCACACTTGACTGTAAGTTAATTGAAATTAGGAACCATATCTTATTTTTGTTTCTCCAACAACTACCCCATTCATTCAACAACTGTAAATGAATGAATGAACAAAAATGGAACATAGTTAATATTTTTGGTGGCCCCAAATCATTTTGAATATTAGTTGCAATATATTTTAACCTTTAAACATATAATCAACAGATTTCAATCAATATAAAACCAATACATTTTACATGTAAGACCTGCTCTGGTGTCCTTGCCTGTGTAATAAATAGCCTGATTCTTGACTTCTTGATTATGTTTTATACAGTTTTTGTACCATCTCTCTTCCTACCAAGACTAAGTTATTGATTCTTACTAATTCAGCTTTCCTATGAGAAATCCATAGATTATTAAGGTTCACAAATCCAAGCATTTTGAAAAAAATAAGTGGAAACATTTTGAATGAGGATTTGAGCTCTCCTCTCAGAACCATGGTGCTCAAGCTGTGGTTCTAGACGTTGGCATAGATGGCTTGGTATTCCAGAGGCTTCTGTGTTTTAGTTCCCGGTTCTCTCGCAGGTCAGGAAGCATAATGAAGGGTTGCTGAAGTATACATTTCTTTTTCATAACGTGCTAAATATAATGTGAACCTAATTTCTTGACTCATTTAATGCATCATTGGTAGATATGTTGAGAAACCAAATTCTCCCATATTATGATCTATTCTGAGTACGTTTTCTGCTGTTGCTTCCAGCTCAGTGATGCAATTTAAACCTCATCCCATGTCCAATGTCACCACCACTATCAGAATGCTCAGAGCCACTGTCTCTATGTTGCTTCCCGATTAAAAGACTGTTTTAACCAGGGTCCCAATCTCATGACCTTTTTTTAAAAAATGCAACTGTTTATTGCTACCAGTGGTTCTTTTTCATCCCTCCTATTTGTCCCCCTGACCATCCGCCCCCCCCCCCACCTTGCTACCATTCTCTTATTATAAGTTAGGGCTGAATTGATATTTCCTAGACAGTTCCAAATATTACATGGAACCCTGGGGAGGATGTATTATGTATCTTCTATGGAGCACCATTCTAGGATTTTAATTTGAATAATTTTTAGTAAGTGCTTATGCTTAGCAGTTTTTCTGCTTTGAGAATTGACTATATACATCAATATCACACATAGATTCATCTTCTATTTCACTAACTATATTAAGAAGAATAACAACGTCACCTTTTCAATAAACCATTTCATTGCTCTTAGTGGACATACTTTTTCTTGCTTTGAGCCCTTGCATCATAGTCCTTTGTTAAGACTTGAATAGATAATTCTTACAATTTCTTATTTTACATAATTTAGACATCTATTTTATCCTCTTGCCTAGAGTAATGAAAGGCAATCAGAGGTCAGGAGTTTGAACTTACTCACCTTTGTATTTCCCACATCTTCCAAAGGAGGAAAATAACAGGCACTTAATAATTATTTGAAAAGTTGAACAGAAGCACTTGACACTCATAAATGCATAAAGTTACTTTATTTTAAGTATACATTTAATTTTGAAAAATATAAATGCTAAAATATCTCATCTTCTTCATCTCTTAATTCCATAAAAGTCACAATAGAAAGCTTCATAAAACTGTAAAATACTATAATGTTATAGGAATTTAAGGTTTTATATTGGAAAAAAATTATTAGTAATATATTGAAATGTTTTCTGTTCTTTATCATTTTGTTCCACCATGTTGATCTACTTCATTTAAAATAAAAAGATGCATCATTTCTCCAAAGTTAATAAAGACTTAAGAGAATAAAAATAAGAATATCTGAAAGTGCGTATTGATTCTGAAAAGTAATGTGTACGGATATGTACCAGCCATGAAAATGGCTAAAAAGAGGCAACTATTCACTCTTTTCACATTGTAGGATTGGGACAAAGTTACTTCTGGCTCTAAAAGTTTCACTGGATGACTTTAGCCCTGAGTTGCAATATTTGCCTAAGAAACAGAATTCAGGATTTTTGTATGTACCCATGGAGCACAAAGAAATGAGCCAAAAAATAGAACATATCTAAATTTCTGGTCAAAAAGCAACTTGACTGGTTAGCATATATCACACAACTTCTTTATTTCAGGCTACAATGAACCTCAAAGAAATCATCATCTGAAAACTCCCAAGGCCCAAGCAAAATATCATTCAATTGTATTCAGCCACTTGGTGCCACTGGGCCTCATGCTCATACTGTGAAGAGTAGATGTGAAATCTCATGGAATAAACAAGAACATCTCAAGTTCCTGCACCAAAATCATGAAGTGGTATGGAAAGGATTGAAGAAAGCTTTGTCCCATCCCTGCACAATGTCAACCTCTGTAATACAACTCAAACAGTTTTGTTTTTGTTTTTGAAAGAGAGTCAGCAGTCAACACATTTCAAGTACTTAACACAGTTTTTAAAAAAAGAACCAAAAACTCGGAAGACAATCGTTCTCTGTTTTAAACACCAGTATATAGCTGATTAACGATTTACTCTGTGTGTGTTGGTGCATGTGCATAGAATACATACAAACTGAATCTCTGCTGGCAGACAATTGTTTCTCTTCTCTCCATTCTTTGAATTGGTTGGGGGCTGACTAGAGAAGGTTTGTGTTCCTACTTCTCTGACTTCCTCCATCCCCCTACCCTACGCCACTGCCTGACTGGAAAAAGAGGCAGGAACTGTACCCAGCACGGCACACAAAATAATTAGGATCCCAACTTGATCATTATTTTACATAGTAGAGTGACTTTTATCCAGGAAAACAGTGTCTCCAAAACATCTTTCCAATGTAAGACCACAAGTCTTTATGCTCTGATAAAGCAGATACTTTCCTTCCAACACTGAGCCAGTACAACCATAGGACTTTTAACAACTCTGCATGTACCCTTAGTCCTTTACTCCTAACATAAATCTTTTATCTCTGTGTTTACATCAGGGAGAAACACTTGATAAAACAAATTTACTATCGTATTCTGTGTGTCCAGTTTACATAAAAACAAAACCACCCCAAAATCTGCTTTAGTTCTTTGATAGTACATTCAGTTAGTGAAAGTGTAAGTCACTCAGTCGTGTCTGACTCTTTGCAACCCCATGGACTATACAGTCCATGGAATTCTCCAGGCCAGAATACTGGGAGTGGGCAGCCATTCCCTTCTTCAGGCAGGGGATCTTCCAAAGCCAGGGACTGAACCCAGGTCTCCCGCATTGCAGGTAGATTCTTTACCATCTGAGCCACCAGGGAAGCCCACATTCAGTTAAAATACAGATAATCTGGTAGCTCTGTGTGGATCTCAGGGTTTGTTTGTTTGTTTAGTTGGTAACTACTTGTGCTCCTCTGAAAGTAAGTGATTTTTAAAATACTTCCCTGGGTTCCAAAATATTAAAAAGATTTTATACTAACTATTCCTTTTAGCAAATACAAGGTGCTTCTCTGCATTCATGAGTATCAACCTTCCATCATAGAATATGGATAATTAATGAAGGTACAGGTAGTTTTATCTACTCAAAGGCTGAAATATTGAGTTAAGTTGCTTCAGGAGTCCTTTGAAAGGGACAGAAAGGGACACAAATCCTCAGATACTTGATTCATGATCAGAAATATAAATTATTCTATCTAGAATATAAAAGTGAACCAATGCGTCTTTAATTTAACAAGATGCTAAGTTAGGCTAATCTCAATATGCATGGCATTTAAACATTTTATCAATGCTCCCATTAGAAAGACAGAGAAAAGCCTCATACAGTTTTAAATGAGGATAATGAAAAATAAGATAATATCATCATTTTAAGAACAGCTCTAAATACAAACATGATGCCAAAATTTGGCACGTAAGATTTTAACAAATAATGTTTATTCTGCCACCTTTATTTTAATGAAAAAATTGTAGGTCATTTATGTCTATTTTGTATAAAATTAAAAGTTTTAAGATTATCAGATACTATAAAAGTAACAGTTAATTTAGGACAATAAAATTTTTATAATCAAAATTTCAAAAGGACAGAATTATAATTTAATTAATAAAAGAATGAGTGGGAGTCAATATGTACATATTATGAAACCAAAATAAGTGGTTTCATTCTGCTTCTAATACTCCTCCAACAACCTGTCTTAGTCAGGATACATCACAAATATGGTTTTAGGAATCCAAAATTATGGATTCACCATTTAAAATGCTATTTTTAATGCAGATTCATAATATATAATACAGACTATTAAGATATTACAGTTAGATAACATGCTAAATTTGGTTAAAGATCTAATTTTCATTTGTCTAATTTTCAATATGGTACTTTGAAATACACATATACACATATATAGACATATATATTCTAAATGCCCCAATCACAAAGAATAATTGCCTTTCAATCTTAAAGACAATGTGAGTATTGTTAAAATGTATACATATATAATACCTCTGAGATCTATCTGCATTCCCATAAACACTTTTTAAATGTGTAAATGGTCTATTATATAGTCTTATGGATTTTGTATTGTAAATAAGGGCTACTGTATCAGTGATAGTGACTGCTATCTGGGTAATAAAATATATTTACTCTCATTTGCATAATGGTAAATCTCTTGGACCTCTGATAGATTTTTCATAAGTGGTTTGGATTTTATAAAAACTGACACAAGAGAACTAGTAACTTTGCCTTTTCCCTACCATCACTCTGACTCTTTCTAACTTTGCACATATGTGCACCAGCCACACACAGAGTACATACACAAACACACAAATATTTTCAAAATGAAAAAAAGTCTAACAATACTGCATAGGACACTGACATGGTAATACAATCAGCATCTGTGCCTGGATACTATCATCAAAACATCAGTTATTCCCATTACAAAGGAGCGTCTTCCTTCTCCCTCAATCTCCTTCATAGAACAGTTAAATTTCTCTTAAAGAAAGGGAAAAATGGATGCTTAGAAACATGGTGTTTTCAGTCCAATCTAGCCCTCAGGCATACCCTAGAGATGGTGTGTGTGTGTGTGTGTGTTTGTATGTAAAAATCACATTATATACAATACAATTTTTACAGAAAGCCTGGCAGCTACAAATAAGAGGTAGAACTACTCAAAACTATGTTTCCTGCTGCAGGAAAAAATTCATTTTCTTTACAGTAATTAAAAAAAAGTTTAAAAAATTGACAAAAAATAAGTTGCAGGTTAGGCCCCATAATTTAAACAACAAAATCTAGGAAGAAAAATATTTTTCAATGTACTCAACAGATAAGTTCATTAAAGGGTTAAAAAAAGTTTGCATAGGAAAAAAGGGACATTCCAGCACTTGCTACAATGATGGCAATAGTTTCTCTAATGGGAATAAAGTACCTTTAGTTTTCCTTCTTTTGATAATTCTAAGATTAGGGTTTAAAAGCGAGAGCAAGTTAGAATAGCAGCACGTTTTCCAGTCCTGGAGAGCAATACAAGCGAGAAGGGACTGTCTGGAGGTCAAGGTTTGTTCGACCAGACAGAAACACAAGCCAGTAAGCACAGCTCCAAAGCTAATGTTGGGAGTTCCTTCAGTATTTTAAGAAAAGGTGTTATAAAATCCTTAATACTTTTGCCCTCTGCATAATAAAGGAAAATGACAGGGTCTGTGCATGTCTTGAGTGACAGAGGAATTTGGTTGTCAGAGGACGTATCTGAAAGTATAAGAACAAAAAGCGATTCTTCAGATGTTGTTTTTAAGGAATGGTGCGCTATTGTCTGGATTTTACCTATGCAAGAGAGAAGCAGAGAGAGAGAGCTGTAGTGTTTGGCCAGTGACCAAAAACCAAAAGAGAACAAAAATTTAAAAATAATCAGACAAAAAACAAGGACATAAACAACAAAAAGGTCAGTTTTAAGAAAGACAAACAGGTTACAATGTAGTTTCTGTTCCCTTGCTCCTCCAGAAGTAATCATTGTCTTCAGGCTCAAGTTCTATTCTAATTCGAGGCACGACTTTTACTGGAGTTCTAGGAGGACTAGAGGAAAAGAAAAAGAGGGGGAAAAAAGGGAAACAGTAAGTACAACAGAATTCCTTTACCATCTGTCAAATGTTTATGCGTTGTACAGAAGTCAAGTGGGTCCTTCTTTGTTCTCTTTAAATACTTATCCCCTCCTTCTGTATTAAAAACAAACACTTTAAAAATGGGCTGAAGTTACCAAATAGGAGTTAAGAAATTCAAGTAAGAGTATCATAAGCTCTCATACCTAGGTAAGAAAAAAAGCCAACAACTGAGAAAGAACTACCAGGTAGGTGACACTGTGAGGAGTTAAAGGACAAAAAGACTGACATGAAAAACACTCAGAGATTTCACGATTTTGAAAATTTGAAATCTCTAGAGCTGTGTTAAAAAGGAAGGAAACTACTGGAGAAGAGCCAGCAGGAAATGCCAGCTACCCTTAAATCAGAGATGACACTGGTATGATCCTGGAATTTAATGATCCTGAAAGATTTCATTATTTCTAAGAGTAGGTGGAACAGGTCTCTTAGAATGTTTTCTACAAGTAAAAGCTTGGATGAGGTCTGATGTCTTGGTAATTTTTCTAAGATAAATTTGTAGGGAGGATGGAGAACAGGGTGTCCTGCCAATAACCTGCCATTGATTCCATGTCTGCAGGGCAATCACCCCACAGAACAACATAAGATACTGGGCTGTCCTTTACCTTGGCATACCGAGTGACTGAAGGAAAGGAATTTTATCAGCATGATGTATGGCGTTCAAGGAATGTTGGTGATCTTTCTCCTAAAAAAAAAATTAAATGTTAATCATAAATAGTCATTGGTGAAGTATAACACTAGAAGGAAAAATTTTTAAGTCTTTACAAAAATGGATACATTTTTCACAACTGGAAATAGTAAGAAAGACAAGTTTACACAATTTAAATAAACACTGTATCAAGAATCTAAGAAGTGTGATGAAGCCAAAATCACTCAGTTTCCTTGATTCTAGGTTTTCTGGGATGGACCACTGTTGTTTTCAGTGAGAGGACAAGCTAAATAATTTTTAGAGGATGATAACATCTACTGAACACCTAAGTCTTTGCCCTTGGATATCCTGCCATCTTTAGCTACAACTTTATCCTGCTATTATTTGTGGGGGTAAAATTAAAATTTTGAGGAACTTGCTTCTACCGCAAATCCACTATCAATTTTGTTCTTTCATGGATTTATATGATACTAGAAAAGATTTTAGAATGATCATGGGTATTTTGCTTAAGTAAATTTCTCATGTCATATCCACTACTTTCAAAATATCCTTTTAAAGGTTTTTGAGAAAATGAAGAACAACTAGCAATAAATAATCAATCTGCCATACACTTTTTCCAGGAGCCTCAAATTCTATCTGGTAATTTTTTTTTTTTTAAGTGTGAAGTAAAAGCGTCAGTCACTCAGTCATGCCTGACTCTTTGTTACCCCATGAACTGGGGCCCACCAGGCTCCTCTGTCCACTGAATTCTCCAGGCAAGAATCCTGGAGTGAGTAGCCATTCCCTTCTCCAGGGGATCTTCCCGACCCAGGGATGAACCCAGGTCTTCTGCACTGTAGGCAGATTCTTTACCTTCTGAGCCACAATTCTGATTTTTTTAAAGCGGTTTTTAAATTGTACTTGGAAGAGGTGTGCCAGGTTATGATGCCAATAGAAGACTTCTACAGTCTCTTTTTGTTCTTTAATGCTCCGGAAACGAGAAATGAAACCAAATAATGGTTTGAGGAGTTTGAACTTAAAAAAATAAAAATTCAACCAAATGTTGCTGATAAGGTCGAGAAGAAAGTAGTCTCAGTCACAGATTACAGATTGGACACCAAAGGTGAGACTGCTTTAATTCTCTTTTGTTTAAACCAGTGTGGGAGCCAGTTTCCAAGATGGCTCCCAATGCTGTCTGCCTTCTGGTATTCATGTCTTTCTATAATTCCTCCCAACACTGTACCAGGGTTGGTTTGTGTAACCCATAGAATATGCACAGGAAATACATCATTCCTGAGACATTATTATAAAAGATTGCAGCTTCTGTTCTGGTTTCTTTCTCTGTTATCACTGGCAGCCATGACAGGGACAGCCCTAGCAGATATCCATGAGTGAAGGATCTAAAATCTCCTGCCAACCGCCCTGTGCTTGAGCCTGGAAGTGGATCCCCAATTCTGGTCAAGCCTTCAGACTTAGACCCAGAGAAGAGCTTGAGAGCTGCCACCTCTAGAGAGCCCTTGGGCCAGAATCACCCAAATCAGTGGCTCCTAAACATCAGGAACTACATGAGGTGATCCAAGTTTGTTGTTTTAAGCTTCTGAGCTTTGTGATAAACACCAAGAGATAATTAAAATACCCATTTGCCATAAATACTCATTCATTTCAAACTTTTCTTGGTAACTTCTTATTGAAGCTGAAATAGCACTGTCAAATAGAAATAAAAATGCTTCAACTGTCTTTTCCTGTAACAGATCAGGATACTCTGAAGTGCACCTGGAGCTAAGAGTATGTTTCCTTCAAATGAAAACTCAAAATAGTTTGGAGGCAATTGGTACTTGCTATCGAAAAAGCTTGAAATAGCCACTAATGTTACTGCGAAAGTGTTCATCCTTTTTAACTGACCTGTTAACTCAATTACAAAAAAAAAAAAAAGATGACATGTCAAAAACCATTACACCTTTGCCACCAGCTATTACCCCCAGAAAGACCAGTACAATTACAAAGATGATTTTGAAATAGCAGAAGGAGAATAAAGAAATTAGGAAGAAAAATGCAAATATCTTATAGGCTATACCCAAAGGCGGGTGGTAATATTTAATGATTGCCAATTTAATTGAAATAGCATTTATGCCAAATTCTCAGTATTAACAATTGACTGACTCATTGATCTTTGAGAAACCCATGATGCAATCTCTCTTTTGAGCTGATTTGATCATTGGTGGAAACCTAAGGAAGACAAACAGTAACAGACAGTGATGTAGTACTAGAAGCTGCCATTCTAGATACCAGCAGAAAAAAAGGAAATCAATTAAAAACATGGTTATGAGTTTAGCAATTCAAAGAAACTGGCGGTAACTTGGATCAGAGAAAAGACAATCAAATAAAAACTTAAATGGTTATGGATAAAAGGAAAAGGTAAAGAATAAAGATCAAGGAATGTAAAAATGAAATTTCATAATAATTAAGTATAAATCTGCACATAGAAAAAAAGGAAAGAAAACAGGGGAAGTGAATGGAAATGACAGTCCTTAAGTTTTTTCTCTGTAAAATGCAAATCATATTCCAGCCGGCATGCAAGAGGTTAGTTCTACTCACTGTCGGAAGGTTTGCTATCACTTAGGAAAGGTTGCTGTTCCATGATGTCCATTGGAATTTTAATACTTGGAACTTTTTCTGAGTATGGGCAGTCAGACTGTGAAAGAAATTTACAACAGTTTTATTTTATGCAGATCTCACAGGATGGATTGAACCTATCACATTATCATTTATGCTGCACTAAGAAGAACAGCCTTAGATTCAATCACTTCTCCTCTGCTGGCTTTTCAAGTTCTGTGGCATCTTCCCATCAGACTTATTTTCCTTTCTTCTAGGTTAAGGGAATTAAGTCAGTTAAAACTAGAACCACACAAACGGAGCTCACATTGTAAAGTTTTCCATAAGCTGGATTCACAATCAAATATTTATGGGTTAATTGTATGTGTCTTTGAAACAAACAGTTAAGTGTGAAAGATTAAATTTAGGAGGCTTCCTAAACTATATGTTCTTGAAATTTTGTTTCGTTTATGCTTTCCAACACTACCCCCAGGAAAATGATGATTTATCTTTCCTTCCAAGAGACGTAAGGATACTTTTTCTAATATTCACTCTTAAAGAGTCATCCATATAGACCTGAAAATAACCCTCCATCCTCTATTCTAATACTCTATCAAAACTATTTTGTACTTAAAGGTTCATCTTAATTAGCTTATTCCAAATATATTTGGGAATTTAGCAAAACGTGAGAAGATAAAGTCACAAGGAAGGTGCCTATGATGGTCAGATAAGGAGAAAAGAATCATCACCAAAATAAAAAACCATGAAGCTTCTTAAAAGAATGGACCACTTAAGCCAAAACTGTAACAGATTTCCATAGGATTAACACTTTACTGTTTTTCAGGATTCATTATACTGAATCCATGGCTATGCCTGAACCCAAAAGAGGGAATTCATCTCTTCACTGAAAGTACCAAGGAGATGACATTTAGTTGAAAGGGGAAAAATGGGAACTACGGATGAAAGAAAGTAAAAAACAAATCTTATCATAAAACTATTACACATATAGAAAATTCCTTTATGATAAATCTAAAGAGGATAATGATCCTTAAATATTAAATTAAAATATTGAATTAAAATATTTCAAAAGATTAAAATATTGCACTGGAATTGAAAAAAAATGAAAATGTCAAGAACAGGTTTTGGTGCAGTATTTGAAAGTTTCCCCAAATAATAGCATTTATAGATGAACAGAATGGCAGCTCACCCTTAATCATACATAGCCTAATGGATGGGTTCAAAAATGACTGAGTGGCTCAAAAGGTGAGCAAGCCATAATTTTTACTACTTTTGCTCACAAATATTAGAGTTGGAATTCTCATACCCTTGTGTGGCTCCCTATATCCGTGGATGCCAAACCATACAATGACCAAGTGAACATTAGGAAAGCCACATTTCAAATGGAGAATCCCAAATAATGGGCTCAACACTCAGAACTTATGGTACAGATATAGTGTGGCTGGATTCACTGTCTAGGATACATATATTAGCTTGCTTGGTTGCTTTTGTGGGGGCAAGGGGACAGGGGAAAGAGGAGAAAGAGGAAAAGAAACACATATCACACATTATCTTCAAGAAATCTGTTGGAAATATGGATTGAAAATGATACATATTATTAATAAACGAATAGCACTGCTTAAATAAGATGTGATTTGCTGAAAATCAAACCTAAGAATTAGAAACAGGAGCTCATTTGATCCAACCTCTGACATTAGAGAGCACTAAATTTAAAACATTCTTAAAAGTAGATATTTTATTACTATTTTTTCCTTAAAATTCATTAGAGAAGATGATTCCATAAAATTATTTCACACATTTATAACGTGTAATGAATTTTAAGTTTGGTGTCCATGTACATAAACTGAGGTACTGGTCTTGAAAATTCAAGATGAAATACTGCTTTAATTATCTCAGTATTTCAGGCAATCTTTACTTTGCCTTGAGTAGCCTAGAAATTGATTTCAAAATTTGATTTCTATCAATGTGTAAACGCATCTTTCTAGTTAACACTGCATCTTAATCTGTGCTGCAGTTTAAGCACATTCTCTCTTTTTCTGTCATCACTGGGAACAGAAAATCTATACACCTGTTCTCATTGAAGATGGATGATGACGGTCACAAAAGCTTCCTCAGACTCCTTCTCTCTTTAGCTAAATGTGCCTCATGTATTTAGCCTTTTCTTATTGGATCAATTTATCTAAAATCCAATTTCATCTGTTGCCTTCCTTCACTGTACTCTTCCCAAGTTCTCCAAAAAGAATACAGTATCAGACAACTTGACCAATTGAAAATAACCAGACAGGCCTGTATGAGAGCTTTGCTTTTGCCAATATGTGTATGCTTAGAAAAATGACTCAACATTTCTCAGTCTAAAGTTCCTCATCCGTAGAACAGGAACAAAAGTAAAGAGCTGTTTTGGCAATTAAGGACAAGGTATGCCTGATCCATCAAAATGATCAAGTACAGACCAGACAATGAAAACTAACAAGACTCTCATGTTAGAAGGATACTGGGGATTCCATTAGAATGGGGATACTGCACTGTGTAAAATCTAAAACAAATCTACAAATCTTCATGTAGAAGGTGTCATTTTGGCTGTCCTTTCAGAAAGCTATTGAGATAAGCTACTCGTGTGAGTGTGTGTTTGTGTGTGAAAGAAAAGCAAATCCCAGATTTTCTTCCAATCCTGACTATAGACTCTAGTGAAACACCAAAATTTCTGTGAAATGTTTTCCTAAAAAGTGGACAATCATTTTTTTTCTTAGCATAGTTATACAATTGCAAGAAGATCACCTAAATGACAACACTGACTATTATAATTATGTAAAAAGATCCCCAAATGCCAATTTCCTTTCCATTTTATTGAAGGGTTACAGCAAAGCAATCTCAAATTATGCTTAAGTCCATATGACCCAGTAATCTCACTACTGGGAATGTACCCTGAGAAAACCAGAATTCAAAAAGACACACGTACCCCAGTGTTCATTACTGCAGCACTATTTACAATATAGCCAGGACATGGAAGCAACCTAAATGCCCACTGACAGATGAATGGATAAAGAAGACGTAGTACATATATAAAATGGAATATTACTAAGCCATATAAAGGAACAAAGGTGGGTCATCTATAGAGACATGGATGGACCTACAGTCTGTATATAGAGTGAAGTCAGAGAGAAAAAACAAATAGCATATCATATATTAATGCATATGTGGGGAATCTAGAAAACAGTACAGATGAACCTACTCACAGGACAGGAATAGATGCACAACATGTGGACACAGTGTGGCAAAGTAGGGGAGTGCGACAAATTGGGAGAGTAAGACTGACATATATGCACTCCCATGTGTTAACAAACAGCTAGCGTGAACTTGCTCTATAGCACAGGGAATTCAGCTTGCTGCTCTCTGGTGACCTAGACGGATGGGATGGGAGGGAGGTCCAGGAGGGAGAGGATATATGTATACATATAGCTGATTCACTTCATGGTCTAGCAGAAACACACAACATTGTAAAGCAACTATACCTCAATACATTTTAAAAAATTATGTCAAAGTCCAGTGCAAGGATAAATAAAATAGCTGAGAAGCTTGTTTGAGAGCCCACTCAAATAGATACAGAGATCCCAGGAGGGGAGGTCACCAGCATTTGTCCTCATCAGGCTTAAAATTATACAGAACTGAGTTATTACCTCAAATTTAAATCCTGGATTATCAATAATAAACCCAATATATTTTATAGCTATGAAGCAAGCTTCCTTTTTTTTTAATCTAGGAGATCAGAGATTAAAGTTGTTTAGATATGGTGGGCTTGATTTTCTAGAAGTCATTATATCATTACTAGCATATTCACAGTTACAAAAGATTCCAGAAATATTTTTTAAAAAACAAAGAAAGAAAATAAAGGGCAAACAAAGGTGAAAAGTGACAAACAGCATGACCAGTAAACATTCTTGGAACTCAGACATACATCACACAGAAGGGTTAAAAAAAAAAAAATACCATTTTCACATTTGTTTAACCAACTTTGGAATTTTACTTCGGAATTTTAGAAAGCCCCTTACATCATCATTGTCACTGTCCAGACTTCCCTTCTTCTTTTTCTTCTTCTTCTCATCCTCCTTCTTTTTCTTGTCCTTTTCTGGAATGACATCATCGAGGAAGCTGAGGTCGTGCTGGGAGAAGAGGTAGTCCATGCCTTTTCTGACAGCTACAAGTGCCAAGATCTGGAAGGACAGATACAAAGGGTAGGAAAGAACGCATGTCAGAGCAGTCTGAGTATTAATACTGCTCTACCAAGATCAGTAGGAACGTTTTTGTACAAGGCTAAAGTATGACAGAACTTGTCTGGCTTGTATGGACTTATATTAAGTGGACCATAAACATTTTCTTCACGAGGAAGGTTGGTTCATAGAAGTCTTTGGCTCACTTAATTTTGTTCCCTGTAATGTATGATCCCTCCATTTGGAATTTCTGTGTGAAAGCATTATTTTTTAAAGCATTTTCTTCCATGTCAGATTTTCAATAAAATAACTAAAGTTTCAAAGGAAAAACAGCCTGCATATGATTGCTAATTGTTCAAAATTAAACCATTATACAGGTTTTTGAAAGTCAAAAAATGTGTACAATGCATAGTTCACAGAGACATCTCCAAAATATTAATAATGGGGAGTACTCATTGGACAGAGAAGCCTGGCGTGTTGCGATTCACAGGGTCACAAACAGTCGGACACGAGAACTCATTGGAAAAGACTGTGATGCTAGGAGGGATTGGGGGCAGGAGGAAAAGGGGATGACAGAGGATGAGAAGGCTGGATGGCATCACCGACTCGATGGACGTGAGTTTGAGTGAACTCCAGGAGTTGGTGACGGACAGGGAGGCCTGGCGTGCTGCAATTCATGGGGTCGCAAAGAGTTGGACATGACCGAGCAACTCAACTGAACTGAACTGATTTAGTTTAAGTTAAGTTGCTCAGTCGTGTCCGACTCTTTGCGACCCCATGGACTATAGCCCACCAGGCTCTTCCATCCATGGGATTCTCCAGGCAAGAATACTGGAGTGGGTTGCCATTTCCTTCTCCAGGGAATCTTCCTGACCCAGGGATCGAACCCAGGCTCCCGTATTAGAGGCAGACGCTTTAACCTCTGAGCCACCACTCAGACCATTTATTCCAATGGGGTGACTTTAATCACTACCTTTAACTGAATATTTACCCTTAGTCAGACACCGTGTTAAACTCTTAGACAATTTCTCATTTATTCCCATGATGACCAACCCAAAAGGTAGATGTTAGTATCTCTAACCCAAAGGAAGAGAAAACTAAAGCTTAGGGACATATGCAGGTTATCCAAGATCACAAAGCCAGATAAAGGGAGAAGACAAAAGGTCCCAGTTTTCTAACTTGAACCCCAGGACTCTTGAGCTCTGTCTCTTTGATTTTATGAACTGCTCTTGAAGGTATATTAAAGATGCTTTTGCTCAGCAGCAAAATTAATATGCAGTAAGACCTGGAAGTCCTGACTCTGCTTCAAATTAACAGTTGTCTTTAGATTATGCTCTATGTCAGCCTCTGCATCTCTTAGAGAAATGACAACTTAATTAAAAAGAAAAAAAAGCAAAAAAAAAAAAAGTAAAGCTACAGTAGCATTATTTCCCACACACACACAAATTCAATGATGAAGTCAAATACAGAGCTAGCATTTCCTTATGTCCTTCTTCATTTGTGATTCAGAGTTGAACGTTAGCTGTTTCACCTTCCTTCACATCATAACATGGCAAGGAGAGCCCAGACTTACCCTTACACTTAGCATGATACAAATTTGAAGAACTTCAAAAACTAAGCTTAGCTCTCCATTTCTTCTAATTCACTCATTGACCTCTTATAAGCTGCCAAACTGGTCCTCTATTATTTGATCTGAAGTGTACCTGAAGTGTATTCTGATTGACTCTAATGTACAGCAATATTTTAAAAATAACTAATGTCATGTGTACTTGTATCTACCATGTGTCAGGCATTATGCTATCCACCTTATATTCATTATTCATGCACATAATAAAACAAAGATGCCATTCTCATTTTACTGATGAGTTCATGGGGGCTCAGGGAAGTTCACAGGTCTGCATGAACCAGAGCCAATACCTGAACTCAGCTGTCTGACTACAAGGTCCAGCCTAGACAACCAGAGACCTGGGAACCCCAAGTTATTACCCACCAAACTGATTAGGTCAAAACTCAAAACAACAACAACAACAACAACAACAACTGGAACTATCCATAAAAGACACATGTGTCATCAATATTATAATAACTGCATGATGTTGGTGTGATCTCATGGGTAGGTTCAATCAGAACAATCCCTACCATGACTGGAAAAATGATAGCAGCCACGGTGGACTTGAGGATCCAGAGCAAGGCTAGACAGAGCACCTGCAGGAAAGTGAACAAGTGCACTCGCCGCAGCGGGACGTGACGCAGGTAGATAAAGTCAGGCTGATGCTTCAGAGGCATCAGGAGCAGCTTCAGACGATCCATGAACTGGGGAGAAAAGGGAAGGGCAGGACAAGCGCATTACTTCAAGGGCTGAGGCACCAAGTCATTTCTTTCCATCTAACTAACCACGGGTGTTTTATAGCCTGTATTTTAGGCAAGCAAGGACCTTGTTAGAGAACACTGGTCAGGAAGAGAAGATGCATCATTTAACATAGTAAGGCAGTACGACTCTTCCAGTTTTTGTTACTTTGCAGGAAAGTTATGCAGCTATAGGACAATATGAGACAAAGTGGCCACTAAAGAATAAAGCCTCAAAGTCAAATATAAACTCAAGATGTTCATCTCCTACATTTTTTTTAAGATCCTGGAGTTTTCCTTTCATTTTATTAAACTTTATTTATTTTTGGTTGTGCTGGGTCTTCACTGCTGTGCATGAACTTTCTTGGTTGCAGTGAGCAGTGGCTACTCTCTAGCTGTGGTGCACGGCTTCTCATTGCGGTGGCTTCTCTTGTTGCGGCTTGCCAGCTCGGGAGCACACTCTCAGTGGATGCGGCATGCTGGCTTAGTTGATCTACGACATGTGGGATCTTCCCAGAGCAGGGATCAAACCCACGTCCCTTGCACTGGCAGGCAGATTCTTAACCACTGGACCACCAAGGAAGGCCTCAGCTCCTATTTTCTACATGTACTATCTACACCTTAGGAGAGAAGAGCCTGGGCCTATGCTACTAATAACGTGTTAAAGGAAGATAGCTAACTCATGTATTTCCCTGTGCCTAAGCTGACTTATCTGAAAAGAAGAGGCAATGCTATGTATCACATATATTTCAATACTGTTTTAAGGATATAAAAGAAGTATCTGACCTGAAAATGGGAATGCATTGGTATTTTCATAAATTTTGCATTATCTATGGCATAACTTAACTAATATATTCAGCAATAAATTACCATTTCCCAGGGAAAAGCCATGTGAATACTGTAGTGACTTTTAGATCACCAACAACTAGTTACCTGACCTAGGAAAGGGTATTCCACTGTTATGTATAAACAGGTATTAAAATGACTACTGAACACCTATGTGCCCGGTGTTGTGCTTCAAAGAACAACTACTGAGTTTACATCAATCATGATAATAATGATGATATTTAAATAACTATCATAGGAATTTTCACATGGAATATGCTTACTAAACATCTGCTGAATCGAATAATCATTTATAAGAACTCTGAAATAATATCTCTACTTTCTCTCTAGAGGAAAGGGGAAAATGTAAAGTAAATAGGCTATCACAATCTTCCCTGAAGTGATTTCCTATTTAAACAGTTTTCTTCCTTCCTCCAAAGTTATTTTTGACTGATAGGAGCAGTCCCACCTATGAAGACTGAGGTACCAAAATTGTTTACTAACTCGAATCTTGCCCAAAAGGTCTAAAAGAGGAAGAGTCGGGAATTCCCTGGTGGTCCAGGGGTAGTTCTCTGAGCTTTCACTGCAGAGGGCACAGGTTCAATCCCTGGTAGAGGAACTAAGATCCCACAAGCTGCACAGTGTGGCCAAAATAATAAATAAATAAAATTAAAAGAGGGAGAGTCAAGAGAAAAAGTAAAGAGAAAGGGCAATAGGGCAATACCACAGTAGAATTGTAAAAATCCACTAGCTATCCTTTCAGCAAGGGATCTTTTTTCCCCTACTGTTATAAATTCACTGATTTTCTTTCCTTTCTGTTTAACTTAATAAGCTTGTAGCTCCAACCATTGATTATACATCTAGAACACATAAATCAAACTTTTGATCTAGACTGACTTATTTAGGCCAAATAAAAATATGAACTATTTGTTTGGGGACCATGTTTGTTTCATATTTTTACATTTAAAGTAAGAAAGAATATTTACTATGTTAGGTAAAAATATTTTTACACATTTATACTTCCCAGAAGTTTCATGGACATTCATGAAGTAAACCCACATTCACATTCTTCTAGCCCAGTCTATGAAGAACCACCTTGTATTGTGTAATAAATATACAAATGGTGAAGAACTCTGCTCAAAGAACTCTACTCAATAAAAGAGCCTTTCTCTTTTTGGAGTTCTGGCCACTCTATCAGACTCTAAAATCAAATTAATCTAAATCCAATAAATGAAAACAAGGATTCTTACAAAGGGGTTTAAATAAATTCTTATGATGCTCACAGGACATGCAGTCTTTTCCATTAAAACATCACTAAGTGCTAAATAAGGCTACAGTTAACAAGGCGCCAGAAAGCAGAAGTATTTCCAGTTTCCTGGTGCCAATTAAAGTAAACCTCAATTGAAAGACAAAGTCCCTTAAGGTTTCCTTAATGATTTTTTAAAAAGAGGAGGCCAGTTTTACCCAAGATGTGACAAGCTGAAATTTCTGACAAAAGTAGCACATTAACCATGTTGACTTGATTCCTTCATTGGTGCAAAACTCTTGATCAGTGATCTCAGCCATGTAAAAAGCAAATCAAGTAAGAATAGGTTGCTCTTTATAGGGTAAAGGCAAATGGATAAATAGTGTCTCAAGCACTATTTCTCAGGAAGGAAAGAAGGGAGGGAGGAAGTAAGGAGGGAGGGAGGGAGATCACAGAGAGATTTCTTATTTTCCTAGTCAAATGGCCTTCAACAGCTTATTTCAAGGATGAGTATACATGACAACATTTGTTAAAAAACTTACTTTTGTTAATTAAATCAGAAACACAGGTGAATGGTGGAGAAAACAGAAAATAAATGCATTTTTAGCACTTTTTTTCAATGATCTATTACTGGACTGTTTATACTACTACTAGAAAATATAACTAACTATGCTTAGATTGCTATGGAAAACTTACCTGCACACCATTAAGAGATGCTACTCCCATATACAGGAACACACCATAGAGTACAGGCATGGGAATAAACTAGGATGGAAAAAAATTGAAGAAAGTTTAAAAACAATAATAAAATAATAATAATAATAAAAACAGTAAAAGAGAGGGTCAGTTTAAATAAACGCTAAATCTGAAACTAAAAGATAGGACTTAGTAACACAGTGACCACTCATCAGTGTGCTTTACTCATCATTGATAAACTTCTAAACACTTTGTACTAGAAAGAAAGAAAGGAGGGTGAAGGAGACTTTCATATTGATGAAGCATCTGATGCTTGTTTGCACTTTTTAAAAACAATTAGCATGCATGACCTTAAAATGACTTTTTCAGTGGAGAAAAAGTCTGTTTCCCTTTCCCTTAAAAGGAATGACCACGTAAATCAGATGTTTGCATGAACTGTGCAGCAGAAAGAAAGGCAGAGGGTTGCCCCAGTCCTGAGACCAAATTTCTGTCCCAATAGTCTGCTGGCTTTTCTCTAAATAATTTTCACCAAGTGAAAATTACAGTATTTACTACACCAAATATCAGCTTGGTGTATATATGCCTCTTTCAATTAAGTAAACATCAAATGACTGTCCCCTTTCTTTTTCTTGGGAATATTAAGAGGACTAAGTAATGAGAATGCTGCTTAAAAGGAGCATAGAGCATCTGGAAGCAATTAATCACACACACAGATTAATACATATCCTTTAATAATGAATTAATACATTTTCATGCATCAGTTAGCAAGAATTTATACAGTAACGTAAGGGAAGTTCCAATATGATGTTTGTAGCTTTTGTCTATTTCTAAACCTTTGAAATGTTCCTAGCACTGTGGAAACAAGTCAAATCAGGGATGACTGTTTCTGGGAAGTCTTCTATCCGAACAACAACAAAAAAGGGTTCTCAAGCTTGGATTTTGAAAAGAAGTTCAAGTTCAGGAGTTCTCAAAGCTCAAATACTAAAACCACAATCAATTAAGTCCAGTCTTACCAAATCTGCACAAAGGAGGCTATTGTAGCCAGAAAACAGTATGACTTTAGAGTAATTTTTAAAGAACTATCACATGTATTAAGAAATTGAAGCAAAATGTTTATCAGCCTTTCCTTGTGATTACCTCAAACAGTTCTGTATCTGAGACCCTAGAGAAATAGGATAAATTCCAAAATAGGTCATAACTGCCAACTGTTATTGATTAGCCATAAAAACTTAAACTTATATAGAGAAAATATACCATTTTATGAAAACATTATGTGCCTCTTCTAAAGAAGACCAACAATGTTAACATAGCTAATCTGATCTTGAACTCAGAAAATTAAATGACTTCGAAAGTTGAAGGTGGTGGGAAGGGCAGTGTGAGTGGCAGCGAAGCCGTGCATCCTGTAATACCCAACAGTCACCACAGAGGTGAACGTATCATGTTCCAGACACTGGAGTCTGGACAGTTGTTTTCATTTTCTTTAGAACGTATGTGTTTCCATTCCTTATGATGCTTCCATACAAATTTATTTGAAAAAATACAAAATGAAACTAACAAAAAGACCCTTTCATATTTTGACTTGTTTTATTTTAATTAAATTTTATTGGCATATAGTTGTTTTACAATATTGTGCTAGTTTCTGCTATAGAGCAAAGTGAATCAGTTGTTTGTATACATATTATCACCTCTTTTTATGTTTTGACTTATTGTTTTGTTTTGACTTATTTCTTAATTTTTAAAATATCTTCCACAGACAAGGCCACTTCCATTCTCCCTTAATATATGACGATTTCTTATCATTTCATTTCTAATTTCTTGGGAAGAAATGAAAGGTGGAAGGAGAGAAAAGTAGTATATAGTTCATGGGAAACTTGTTAGAAATCCTGCCATAGTTACTTTTTAATCTGGCTTAAAAGAAAGTAATCACAAAGATGATCTTGGACCTTATCCCCACCTGTCACCTAAGCTTAGCTAAGCATTTTCTTGAACGTGGTTCTAATGCCAGAGTGAAGGCAATTTGTGCCTTGAGCCTAGGTCTGTTCTCTCTGAACTGATGATGACACATATTACCAAATTAATCACAAGATGAAATCAGAAGGTAGCATTAACTCAGAATATGGTATGAGGAGGAAAATAGCTTTAGATATTATCATGTTTTTTTAAAAAATTATTCTGTGGTAAAAATAGTACATATGAAGAAGGCTATTAATTTGATTTTTAGCTAAGTTCAATGTAATACAAATGTCTTATTAAATCCACCATTTTCTTATGATAGTGTGGTGTCTCAGTAAAAATCTTTCAGTTCAGAAATTTTGATGAAACATAACAGAATTACTGGGTTAGAGGATATTTTTTATTGGATTTGATTTATGAGTCATATCAGAAGGTCAATCCCTAAAAATTCATCACAATATAATATTAATCACAATAGAAATTTCCCAAAGAAAGGAAGAGAAGAATGTGCTTTAAAAAAAAAAGGATCCCATTTTAACTACTATGATATACATAGTAATATCAGGGAGACACTAATATAAAGCAAGACAAGAGAAATTAAAACATATAACACAAGGTATACTAAATTCACAGGCATATCAAGAAGTATCAAATGATAAAATTCTGCCAAAAATCATACAAATAAGCGATCATACCCAGAATGCCAAAAAAGCATAATTGTAGATAAATATTATTGTATAATGCTTTCAATAAACATTAAAAATGAAAAAAAATTAAATGCTTGATCCTATCACTAGGTAGAATAATGAAACAGAGATGAGATCAATATTAACATATCAGACAATGTTACCAAAATTTTCAAATTCTGGTGACAGTCTTCCCTTTGATTTTGATACTGTTAGATTATCCCCATAAGAAAAAAAAACGTAAAAATGGTAAATGCAATTTTCAAAAAAGGGGAGAGGGGTTTGAAGTTGTCCACAGCACAGATTTCAGTACAAGAATGAGGTCTCCCAGCAGAATCATAGTCAGTGTGTGTGTGTATAAAACCGAGAATGAGATCTTGATAAGAGCATGGGCACAGAGGTTAGACAGACGTGGGTTACAATTCTGGTACTTGCCATTGTGCAACCCAGAGAAAATGATTTAACTTCCCCAGTCTTCAGTATTCTCATCCATATAGTGCTTATGGTAAAGATTTGCTGTTGTTTAGTCACTCAGTCGTGTCCAACTCTTTGTGAGACCCATGGACTGTAGCCCACCAGGCTCCTCTGCGCATGGGATTTCCCACGCAAGAATACTGGAGCTTCCTTCTCCAAGGGATCTTCCTGATCCAAGGATTGAATCCACCTCTCCTTCATTGGCAGGGAGATTCTTTACTGCTGAGCCACCGGGGAAGCCCCATAACAAAGACTGCATAGCACAGATATTTAGTTCAGGGTCTGGCTCATAATAGATATCTGATGAGTACAGCCCTGTGCTGTGCTTAGTTGCTCAGTTGTGTCCAACTCTTTGTGACCCCATGGTCTGTACCTCTGTCCATGGGGATTCTCCAGGCCGGCATACTGGAGTAGGTTGCCATGCCCTCCTCGACGAACGTAGTACTGAAATCATTATCAAGAGGGCTTTTAGCGGCAGGTCGAGAAGCCTACGAGTGTAAAGCACAGGTTTCTTTGGCTCCTCTGTGGTGGGCCTGACATGGCAGGAGTTTAGGACAGAAGAAGGGCTACAAAGGTCAGAATACAAGACTTGGTTTTATCGAAGTTTTACAATATTGCTTTTTCAACACTAACAACTGTCTTCAGGAACATGTTATTAAAACAATATCCTAACACCCTTAAGCCTTAAAAATCAACGTAAGGAAGCTGCAGACTTGCAATCTGGTCCGTAATCACCGAAATCGTGGAGCAAGCTATGATGAAAGAGTTTGTAAAAAGTCTATCTTTCTCTATACTTGAGAGAATTAGATATTGGGTCAGAGACGCTGGGGAAGATCATCTCAAGGAAAATGAAAGTGAATCGTTCTTTGAGGGCAAATACTGTTTTTAATCTCAAAGGTGGTACACCACGTGGTTATGAGATCAGTTAGGCTTTGGACTCAGAACTGCCTGAGTTCAAATCTTGGCTCAAACAATTCAGGGAACTTTGTGACCTGGCAAGTTCCTCACAGTTTTTCTTAACTATAAAATTGATTCAGGTAGGGATAGTTAGGGAGTTTTGGATGGATATGTACACAGTCTAAATTTAAAATGGATAACCAACATGGACCTACTGTATAGCACCTGGAACTCTGCTCAATGTTATGTGGCAGCCTCGATGGGAGGAGAGTTTGGGAGAGAATGGATGCATGTCTGTATGTGGCTGAATCCCTTTTCAATGTTGCGAATCAATCACAACATTGTTTGTTAAATGGCTATTCTCCAAAACAAAATTTAAAAAAATAAATTTGAGATGTTAACAATACAGTAACTGGGTATTATATGGTTGGTGAAGAAATCCAATTAAAACCTTTTATAAGATTAAAAAAATCCTAAGTAAGTATAATTTTGGTAGGTGTTATTGGAGAACTAAATATAAAAAGTCTGTGCAGAGTCCTTAGTCTAAGTCCAAGTTGAATATATGAGAGCTATGAATACAATCATCTTTATCATCATCATTATCACTTCTCCTTGTTTCCCTGTTACTGAGCAGAGTGTACAGCATATAGCAGGAGCTCAACAAATGTTTGTCAAATACAATTTAAATGCTCTCCTCCACATTCTAGATCACTGAACAAATCTGAAGGATAAATTCTGGTCACTCCTCACGTTAAAGATAAACTAATTCAAGCAAAGGCAACAGAAATAGCAGTGAACTTTTCTTGATCTTTATTGCTTTAGGCCTGCCAGAAGAATGGAAAAAGAAAGCTGCAGAAACTGCCTTTCATCTTCTTCCTGCTCTTTGGTCTCCCTGAGTCTCCCCATACAGAACCCTAGCTTAACAGTCAGTATTTCCGCTGCAGAAACACAGATCTAAACTGTCTAGCCAGCCTGGGAAGTCAGTTATTCCTGCTTCTAAGCAGTTCTGTACTGAACCAGTGGTGAGATGTGAAGCATGTACCACTGATTGCTGGCCAAGGTCAAGGGGTGTCCTCCTGAACTTAAAGCTAGTACATTATGATTCCCTGCATTGCATTCTTCTCTGTAAAAAGACAGAGTTTGGCAAAGAGATCAAAACAAAAGTCATCAACTTCAAAGTAATCAATGCTCTCAGTAAGTGCCTACACAGGCATGGGGAATGACTACCCAGACTACTTAATGCATGGCAGAAAATATAACTAGCATCATCGGAGACCACCAAACCTGTGAGGGATCCAGGGAGTTGGGAGGAAAGGGTGGGAGGAAGTTGGGAGGAAATTTTAAAAAGTCACATGTTTCTTTCTGTTTCATTCATTTAATCTGCCTTTCAAAGGCAGCTCTTTGAAGTAAAACCATTCCTTAAAGTTGTCATGTGTTTCGTTAAAACACACAGTTATATAGACACATAGTCACATTCCCTCCTCTAAGTTAGGTGCTAATACTGCTTTCTAAGTGACTTCTGAGGTTAATTGTTAATCTTGACTTTTCTCAGTTATAACTTAGGTTTCAGTTAAACTACTCTCAACGTCCGTTTCTTCCTGTGTTGACTTTTCAAATGAGCTAACAAGGTTCCTGTAGTGAAATGCATGTAACTTAGCAAACTTCAGTGTTAAGAAGGGCACCTGATCTGAAACTGGCTGACCTGTTCAGATGTGGTTCCTGAAGTAAGAAATAGCCTCACTAACTGAAGTAATGAATTGCAATAGTCAATGCTAGACTATTGAACCCTTGTTTTTAATCTACATTTCCTACAATATGTTGGAAACTACATTAACAAAACAATTTCATTTCCCAGATCTTGGGCAAAATTTTGCCTGGCACAAATGATTGTTGAACTCCTTTTTTCACTTTTCACTGATTCTCATATTGACTCCTTTGTATTGACCGGAACTTGCCAGGTGGAAATAGCCACAATTATGGATACTAGTACCCGAATGAGGGGGAGCTAGAACATGAGTACTTAAGGAAGGTCAAAGGAAAAGCAAGCTTATACTCAGTGATCCCTTATACCTATATCACTCCTTTCTCTGCACTGTAATCTGTTCCTATAGATAGTAACATGTTTTACAAATCAGGAGCAAAAAGAATCAGCATAAAATGAAGAAATAAAGTTCTTTCAGCTTTAACGTCTCTGCAGCCATATTTGGGTGAGAAAAGAGTTAGGAAGAGACCGCGCATTTCTTCCTAAAAATAGCAGTTTATACACTATTTGTTCTCTGTGTCCCTTTGGAATCAGGCATGATTACTCAGTTGACAGATTCTCCAAGATAAAACCAATCTGCTATAACAAACAAAAAAAATTTGAACACATCTGACTTTTTTGAGTTAGGATTTTACACTGCATTCATGAAAAGAAATAATATAAAAATAAAAGAAAAAAGAGTGGGTGGGGATGAGTACATAGGAACTGATGGGAAGATTCTGACTTATCTTTACTAGTGGCTACGTACTAAAAGATCCTATAAAAGAAACTCTGCAGCTGTGTCGTGTGAGTGCACCTTCAGGGGTTCCAGGGGCAAATTCCTAGTAGAGCCTTCCACAACCTGAGGCCACAATGATCTCTCTAAGAGCTGACCTGTCCACATGAGGGTCCATTGGCCATGTGGGAAAAAACTGCCATTAGACTTTCCACCAGTTGATGTGCTGGGGTCTATGGGGCGACAGAGGACACACAGCACTTTAGCAGAGAATTTGATGCTATGAAACTCACAGCAAATCAAATCTACCCCACAACTTGCTCTGCATTGGCAAAGTGACAATAGATTTCCCTCTGTCCCCATAGAACATAAGATCTGTCCTTTTTTAAGGTCCTCTGTATGTAACCAGAAACAAATCCCCTGCAGTTACTTTTACTTCCCCACACATTACATGAGATACATATTCCTTCACGATTCCAGTCAAAAATTAATTACATGAGTTAATTGATATTGTGGAAATAAAGGGCAAAAGATGAATACTTAAGTATTTTACTGTTTATAAACTGTTTTGTGCATATTGTATGCATCAATCTAATTATTCCGAAGGTAAAGTCAGTCCTAGCTGTAAGTTGAGATCATATTTCTACTTTCCACGAACTCATCTAGTCGGCAATTGTCATATAAATGTGTGAACTTGAAAGAAATGACGTTTTGCCTTTCTCTGTACTTCTGTATTGTTTGAGTTCTTTACAAGAATGTACTGTTTCATTACTTGCATAATTAAATAAGCATTTAAAAAACCTTTTTTAAAATTAGAATTGTTTAAAAGCAAACAAAAATTTTCAGAGAAAAATTTGGAAGGATACTGCTAACAGTGGTTATTGACAGTTATTATTAGGTCCATAGGTGATATTCATGCTTTGTACTATAATGCCAAGCATAAGACACAAATTATAAATCACTGGCAAGTATTGTTTCTATAATAAAAAAGAATAAAATATTTGTGTTGCAAAAGAAAATGGGAAACTTCATGACACACACACACACACATATATATATATTACACTTTTTAGTACCATCTCTACTTCTAAATAGGCTTTCATATACAGTTTATACTTATCTGTTAAAGAGACATTCACCCCATCAATCAAACCTGCATATTGACCCTAACTTTCTAAATAATCTATCATTTTTATTCCTCAAAAGTTCATTTCTAAAGTTTTCCAGTTATAAATCAGTAATTTCAGTCTCTCTTTGTGGATATTAGGCCTTGTGATTTGAAGAAAATAGAAACAGTCAGCAATCATTAAGAATAAGAGAACAATTACGAAATGATCATCCTGAGTCATTCATGTTATCCAGGAGTCTAATGTGGGAAGGGAGGGTATGATTTAAAGACAAGTAAATGGGAAGTGATGGGAAGAAAAGATGTAGAGAGACTAGGAGTGAAAAATGCTGGGAGTGGAGTTCAGGTCGTAAGTGAACTATATGAAACTGCCCTAGCCATAGTCAAAAAACTCGAATAGTGGTAATTTAATATGGTTCAACCAAATTACTACAATAATAATAATAGAAGGAATGAAGGAGTGAGGAGATCAAGATAAAAGGTTTTAAAGTCTTCATTCTACCTGATCCCTGCTTCATTCAGTGTGTTATGCATGTGATAAGAAACTCGTTGATACTTCCTGGAGAATTCTATTCTTCACATATCCAGTTATCTGTCAGTATTCTGAGAAGGAGGACAAGGCGAGTATTTCATATATTTACCTTCAAGATGGGAGCCATAAAGACTGACAGACCAGTCAGAATAAACACAAGGGTTCCAGTGACTCTCTGTTCCCTGAAACCAAATCAAAAGATTACCAATCTACCTCTTGTTTTCATAAACATGCTCTTGTCTTTTCACCTTCAAACAAAAAGACTCTACATTGACCAAATCGATATTTCACAAAGGTGTGGATATCATATGTAATTAACACCTCAAGGACAGCTTATAGACTCAATAGAACTATAAAGTTCTCAAAGTTATTGCAGTGCGTGATCTGAATTCATCAAGGGAAAAAAGTAATTCTGTTAAATCCTTTGTCTTTTAGAATCAGGGTTAAAAAATCGCTTGCTCTTGGTCAATCAGTTACTGGCCTATATGAAACCCTTTTTTTTTTTTTTAAAACAAGTTGTACCATTATATAATTACACCTTCCAAAGAGCCAGTTATTACATTGCCCCACATTCTAATTAACAACCAGCTCAGGGAATTTCCCAAATGCAATAAATCCCATCAGTCTCATTTCCAAATCAACAACAACAAAAGTAATTTTTAACAAATATGATTCCCATACAACAACTCCCTCCCCCAGCTCCCAAGAAAGAATCACCCACTGTTGTGGCGTGAGAACTGATGGCCCAGTCATGTGAGCTAGTCACCCGAGCACTTAGGAGCAGAGTCTATTGCGAAAAATACACAGTAGAGTATAAAGGTCTCATAAAAGCCCTTCATGGCTACCCAGGTTGAACAGCTGGAGGTCAAGGTTTCTCAGTGCTTATGAGACAGAAAATTAAGTGGAAAATAAGAATTCCTTTCCTTTCATAGAATCTTGAAAATCATAAGCAGACTCAAGAGTTTTAGAAAGTCTCACCAGAGCTGAAAAATGAAAGGCTTTAGCCTTTAGTTATGATTATGATATACTACACACCACAGCTCCAAAATTACCTGCATGTTGAAGAAATTGAATGACCTGTTTGAGTTTTCACTCTGTACCATTTAGCCTTTTGCTAATCAAAGGAAATGTATGTAACTTGAGAAGTGAACTCAAGAAATTGTTGAAGACTCTCCCGAGTGAAAATTTAGTCCTTTCTAGAATAGCAAGCCCAGAATAAATCATTCGTCACCAGTCCTTTCTCCTCCACATTGGCCCATCTCCTTCTGACTGACACATAGATGTGTGGAGTGGCATGGTCTATAGAGCCATTTTTTTCCCCTGATTTAACATACCTCACTCCTAGGAACTTGGGCTGTTCTCCAGGTGCAGAAGTCTCTGTCTCCATCTTCAAACTGTCGATGTGAGCAATGGAGATGACAGTAGCAGCCACATACCACGGAAGGGCCATGAAGGAGCACACCACCATGAGGATGGCCACCCAAAAGAGATCCAGGTGATATCCAGCTCCTTTCTGCAGCAAGAGGTAACAAAGCCATGTGGAGAAAGCACACATACTTCTATCTAGTCATATTTCCAGATGGGAGTTAAGATTACCAAAAGAAACCAATGCACTCTGCTTGGAATACATATCTACCGAAAGGTGAGCTCCTTGAATGAGGCTTCATCTTCCTCATGCTATCCCTCAATAATTAAATGCAAAGCTGTCACATGATATACCTCCTTGAGCTAAAGTCACAGCTTGCTTGTTTAGTGTTAATTATCCTCTCTGCATCCAATCACATAACTGGAACAATAGAAATGTACAACTACCTTGAAGAGTTACTGAGATCCTCTAATAAAGTAACTGAGGCAAACTTTCTTGTGGGAGCATAAAAGGTAGTGATGGTTATAGAGTAGGAGCTCAATAAATGATGATAGTAGCAATAGTGATACTGATTGTTTTTAACATAAGCACAATAAGCTCCTTAAAAACAGATACAATGCACTCTTTGCTTGACTGTTTAGCAGTATGCTCTTCACTCAGAGAGTACTCAGCACACGTAGACTAGAGATCCGAAAGCAACCTTAAGAAAAGCAACCTTGGCACTTTATGTGGAATCTAAAAAAATGATATAACAACTTATTTACATGACAAAAATAGACTCACAGACATAGAAGACAAATTTATGGTTACCAAAGGAAAAATGGGAGTTGGGAATTAGGAGTTTGGGATTAACATAAACACAGTAATATATATAAAGTAGATAACCAACAGTGGCTGACTGTATAGCACAACCGATACTGAATCTTAAAAAGCAAAAGATTTGTATGTATATATATATATATATATGTATATATACAGATATATATATATCTAAAAATATATAATATGAAAAACTGAATCACTGCTGAACGCCTGAAGCTAACACAACATTGTAAATCAACTATACTTCAATTAAAAAATAAGGACAAAAAGTACATAAAAGACCATCTCTCGCCTTTCATAGTACAAGAAAATAATGGTTTAACAACCTATGAAACATTACACTTAAGGTAATTATACCCCCTTAATAAGAACAGGCTGATTTCAAACACTGCCAGAGAGTCACAACAACATTTACCGACTGGAAGAGCAGACGATGTAACAAAAGGTCTAGCTCTTTTACTCACTAAATAAATATTGTTAAATGTGTCCACGATGTTATTCTATGATTATATTTCTCTGCTCTGTTTGTGAAGAAATCCAATGCCTAACCCCCCTAAGGAGCCTGAGCAAACGGAGCAATCCATTTTCACAGCATGGGAGCGGCAGCGGCAAAAGCCAGTGTGCGAGCAACCTGAGCGGATGGAGAGGCTGACTGTAAAAAATGAGAGTGGGCTTTACCCTAGGAACCCGGCGACTGCTATCGTTCAGATTCTGTTACATTATTCCAAACACTATTCTCTTCTCACCGAAATGCCAAGATTTTACCCCTGGCTTGCACACATGGGTCTAATCATGTTCTCAGAGAACTCATCACAGGGAAGGGTAACTGACACAAGAAGGAAAAGCTTATTTTTACTTTGTCCAGGTTTAGCTAAGAATGAGAGCCTCCTTGAGAGATAAACAGGGTAATATATCTTCATAAAACCAGTTCATTGCAGTACAAAGCATAAGGGTTTGAACTGGGACTAGTTTAACGTAGGGGAGAGGAGGGCAAGGTAGTGACTAATGAGGTGAATATATGCTACATCTGAGGTTCTCAGTCATTCACTCTGTCAACAAACTCTGACTGCCAACTTATGAACAGACACAGGCTTAGGTGTTGGTGACATATTTGCAAATAAACCAGACAAAAATTCCTGCTCTAGTGGAGTTTCCATTCTACCAAAGGAGACACCGCTAAACAACATAAAAAAGTAATCTATACAATATCTAAAACAGTGGAAAGCACGAAGGAGAACAAAAATTGGATTTGGAGGCTGAATACTGCGGGAAGCCACTGTAGGGTTTTAAAGCAAAGAATGACGACATGACTTGCTTACATTCTAAACGCCATGGCTGCTGTGTTAGGAGCAGACGGGAGAGAACAGGAAGCGTGAAGAGGCTGCTGCCATGACCTGTGCAAGCGACTGTCATGGTCAGAATCAGGGTGGCATCAGTGAACAGAGTAAAAGCTGGGTGCATTCTGGCTTTATATTGAGGTGGAACATAGAGGATTTGCAGACTTCTGCCTGCGGGTGTGTTGGCCATTCACAGTCTGGCTTCTATTCACATCAGCAGCCTCATCTTTGACCTCTGTCCTACTTGGACCTTACAGCCACTTTCAACCAATTCCTCAAATATGTCTTACTGATGCCTTTGGCGTCTTTGCCCACATAACATCCCTCCCGAGTAAAGCCTATATTTTTCCCTTGGCTCAGTCCTACTCATTCTTGAATAAGACTTAAATCAGCCTTCAGGAATTTTTTTTTTTTTTTCCTGATTGTTTTCCTTTCTCATCCCAGGGGAGATAGGTGAGTTTGGTTAGGTTAGGTCTCTTCCTTGATGGTTCCCTGTTAATTTATGCTTTCCTCTATCATGGCATTCATCATGCTGTTTTGAAATTGTAGGTGTGTTTATTTGTCTTTGATATTTGACCATAAGTAACATGAGGACCTGGACGGCATCCTGAATACCTAAGCAGAGCACAGGACATATAGCCAATGCTCAACTGAAGGTTATTAAAAAGTGAATGACAAGTAGAATGTGTACATTCTTTTGAGTGGCAAATATAAACTCTTTGTTAGCAATACAAAAAATTAAAACTTACTTGCTGATTGGCAGAAATGTGAACCTTCTGTGGGGGTAAGGGGAAGGCGGACAACATCTGGAAATATCACATAGCTACAAGTTTTATTTAGACTAAATCACTCAAGACTATATTAGAAGTACCAACATGGTAATTGATGGGCAAAATCCCCATATCTTATCACCATGGAAACTGTAATAACCTAAGGATGTGCACACTGACCAGATCAATGGGTCACAAGAATAGTTGTTGCAGAAAAAGTCATGGAGGTGAGCTACCCCCATGTCTTCTCTCTCTCTTCTTTTAAATCAAGCCAGCTTTGTAACCTTTTTTTTAAAGAAGGAAAATTATTTATTTTGGGCTGTGCTGGGTCTTCATTGCTTTGCATGGGCTTTCTCTAGTTGTGACATGCAGGGGCTAACTCTCGAGTCACAGTACATGGGCTTCTCACTGCAGTGGCTTATCTTCTTGAGTGGCCCGGGCTCTAGAGTGTGGGCTCAGTGGCTGTGGCACATGGGCTTAGCTGCCCCTCGGCATACGGCATCTTCCCGGGATCAGGGATCACACCCATGTCTCAACAGGTGGATTCTCGACCACTGAACCACCAGGGAAGCCCCTCCATGGTTTCTTCAACTATTTCAAGTAAAACAAGTCTGAACTAGATATCCTGCAGACTAGTAAAAAGGGGCCACATAATACCAAAGAGGGTGGAATGAAGACTGTAAAAAGTAGAATACAAAGGTAACTGCAAGACCACCAGAACAAATAAAAGTTCTGGGACAAAGTAATTATAGACACATAATTACCCTGCCTCTTGACATCAAAAAGTCTTCTTTCCCTCAACTAGGCTGAGAGTACCTGATGCTCTTACAAGGAAGGGAGAACCATCAACTTGACCCGAAGGCCCTACCTGGTTTGTTTCCACACTGTTCTCTCTCCCTGCCCAACCCTCCTCCTTTCACTGCAGCCACAGTCTATTTGTCATTCATTCTCAGCAGGTTACCGGCTCTGCAAAGCCTGTTCCTACATAAGGAGTCCTGTGCCCTCCTGTGTTCCTCTTACTACCCAGGCTCGCTCAGCTAATCCTACTGATGACGTGTGAGATCTCAGTGTAAGTGCTGCTACCTTGGAACTCCCAGTACCTCTGGACTGGATCAAACCCTCTCCTACAAACTCTTCAAGCACCCTCCCCTGTCTTTCATACTTATCTGCAATGCTACAATGTGATTGATTACTGAAATTACACATCTCTCCCTCAGGGACAAGAAGATCCATGAGGACAGGGACCATGTGCAAAGTTATTCTCTACTACTGAAACTCCAGCACGTGACACAGAGCCCACCACAGAGTGGACACTAGATAAATGTTCGTTGGATAAATGAACGCATGTTAATTCATCTGTTCGGAGCCACTCTGCTAGATCCTAGAAATATAATTACAGCTAATACACAGTCCTTGTTCTCAAATGGTTTATAATAGAGTAATAAAAGAGTTGGCGAAATCAACAGGCGTACCACAGTGCTAAAGGTCTATAGTAAGGGTGAGCTTGCAATACCATGAGAAGGGGAGCACCTTTATTTAACTCAGCTTACAGTCAGGGATGGTTTACATGGGAGGTGGTATCTAAGCTGAGCCCTAAAACATGAGCCATAACCAGCTGGAAGACAAGACATAGGGAATCAGGGGCAAAACAACAGGCAAATGGGCTGCCATTTTGAGAAAATTAAGTTGAGTCGGTGCTTAGGTGGAGATGGGAAAGGTATAAAATAAGGCTAAGGAAGCTAAGAACTGGCATGTTTTGTTAAAGACTTTGGAAGTTTTAATTATAAGAGCAACGGGAAGCATTTTTGTAAAATGCCATGTGACATCTTCTTACCCCTCATCCCTAGTGCCACTGCCTTCTTCGTGTTCCTGGCTTCCTTTACATTCACTCAGCAACCCTCGACCCTCAGGGAAGCTCCAGTAGCCACAGAAACTTCTGCTTTATACTTGTCTCTGACAGTTCACTCTCCTCATAGAGTAATCTCGTTAAAATCTCAGTCATTGCATGGTTCTTCCCTGCCCTAAACCCTTAATGGCTTCTTGGTTCACTTAGAATCTAACACGTAAGCACTGTAAAATTCTCCTATATCAGTGTTTCTTATATCAGTGTTCTATATGTGTTTCTTACCATAACCATTTTGCCCACCAGGAGACAGGTAGTAATGCCTGGAGATATATTTTTGGTCACAACAACTTGGGAGAAACAGTGTGACTAGCATCTAGTGAAGAGAGGCCAGAGATGCTGCTAAATACCCTACAATACACAAGATGGTCATGACCAACAAAGAATTATTCAGAAAGACAATAATGCTGAAGTTGAGACTGTTTGTTCAATGGTGATTTGGCCCCACTCCCATTGACTTTATCTTGAATCACTAATTCCCAGAGGCTCTAGTCACACTAGTTTATTATTTGTTTCCCAACACACCAAGCTCTTCCTCATCCCAGGGCCTTTGCATCTGCTCATATCTTTGCTTAGAAAACTATTTTTTTAAATAAACATTCATTGGACACCTATGCTAGATCTTAGGAGATCAAACCAGTCCTTTAGGAAGGAGATCAGCCCTGGGATTTCTTTGGAAGAAATGATGCTAAAGCTGAAACTCCAGTACTCTGGCCACCTCATGCAAAGAGTTGACTCGTTGGAAAAGACTCTGATGCTGGGAGGGATTGAGGGCAGGAGGAGAAGGGGACGACCAAGGATGAGATGGCTGGATGGCATCACTGACTCGATGGACTTGAGTCTGAGTGAACTCCGGGAGTTGGTGATGCACAGGGAGGCCTGGCGTGCTGCGATTCATGGGGTCGCAAAGAGTCGGATACAACTTAGCGACTGAACTGAACTGATGCTAGATCTTGTGTTAGATAAAAACAATAAGACAGAATACCTCCCCTTGAAAGGTTTATAGATTATGAGTTGAAGCCAGAGGTGGAAAAAAAGAACTTACTGTTTGTGCAAGATATAAGTACAAGGTCAATTCCAACCTAGCGGTGGATATGAGTAGTGAAGAGGGGAAATCCATGAAACTCCTTCAGGGTAGAGATCATGCCTGAGACACCAGTGTTCTATACATAGCAAGGACTCAGTAAGCTCACAAAAGGTTAAGTCTGTCCTCTAAAGTTTATAAAAGTCTTTATCTTCATGGATATGAATCCAAAGGATGTTCTGCTTTCTTAAACTGGAGAATATTTTAAGTACAAGGACAGGCATTGAAACTTTCACTTCCTTTGGATACTATATGTACTTTGCCAACATAGAATACCAGTCATTCAGGAGTAAATCCACAAAAATAAAAAACCTCTGAGAGAAAATGACAAGCCCAACAGTGTATTTGGTAGAGAGATGATAACAAAGGGATTAGGGGCGGTACATACACATGAACAGATACAGAATAAACGTTCATGCTAAAAGCCCCCCTGGGTTCAGAGAGCAAGGTGGTTTATGGGGACACTGAGAACCATGACACAGTTTTTCCCACCAAGGGAGGGGACACAGATTTGTACATAAATTATAATGTATTCTAAACTGAGATTCAAAGAGGTCTGAAAAAGACACCCAAGAGTACAGAGTGTTCAAGTGTGTCTAGTGTGAACCCACAAGATCTTCCTGCAGTGATGACATCTAAACAGGGCTTTGACTAATACCAAAATTCTCACATTCCCTATGAGAACCAGAGATGGGTTGGAAGGGTCTCGGTTATTACCTACCTTACACATTGAGTTCAACAACTCTGAGGACCATGCGGCCCCAGATAACAAAATTCCTCAGTATGTGTTTAGTATATCTACCTTATGGAAATCAGTGTGATAGGCCACAAGAGAGCTAGAAAAAGGACTACAACATGGTCCTTGCCTTCAAACTGTTTTGGCTCAGAAAAGAAGAAAAGGAAATTATACTAAAAAAACTACTGTGCAAGATATTATGTGACCAGTGTCCAGCATGAATGTGTGTGTTCAGTTTTTCAGTAGTGTCTGACTCTCTATGGACTGACCCCATGGACTATAGCCCGCCAGGCTTCTCTGTCCATTAGATTTCCAAGACAAGAATACTAGAACGGGCTGCCATTGATTCTTTCAGGGAATTTTCCCAACCCAGGGATCAAACTTGCGTCTCCTGCACTGCAGGTAGATTCTTTACCACTGAGAAACCAGCGATGACCAATGCATAGAGTAGTACAAACATAATAAGAGCAAACACAGGTGTGATAGAAAGTATATATTGTATATGTGATTATATAAATATAATAGAAATTACATTATGAGTGAAGATTTCACTGACAAGTTTTTATAAGGATGGAGATGATTTTGATAGGTGGTAATCACTGAAGAGTGGAGAGGAAAGTTTGAATAATCAGCAGAAGAAACTGGCAGATTTGATGCCAATAATTCATCTGACCAGTACATTTTATAGTATGCGGAATCATTTTAAATTTCAGGTGAGATTGTATCACTTAAATCCCGAGCTAGGGCAAATGGACCTTCTTCAATGGGGAAAGGTTTAGAGGAAATAAAGTGCACAAACACTTAGAACTATAAGACTGACATATAAGAACAAAGTTTTTTTTAAAAAGTTCCAGGTTTCAAAATGATGCAAAGGAGATCAGTCATTAACTCATGGTCAAACCATTAGAATAGTCTAGACATGAGAGTAAAGGACTGAATCTAAGGCATGAGAGAAGGAATAGAAAGGAAAAAGCTAAAACAGGGCACCTTTTGTAGTTATCCAAGAAAACACAGTCAAATGAAAGGTTTTACCATAGAGTATATAAGAGAGATTTTATTGCTACAATGATCTAATATCTGTTTCTGGATACTGATTCCAAACGATTTTCCCTCCCACGTCCTATCTTTACACTAAAATCACTTTCCTTCTGAGGAGCATCCCTTGCTTTGAGGTCTGAAGCTCAGACTCTCTTTCTGCTTCTGCCAATGACTCAGGGAAAAACCTTGAAGAAGTTATGACCTTGCTGAACCTCGTTTGCTTTTGAGTGCTCTGCAGGAATAATGTGGAACATAACTGAGCAAAATGATGGCCACAAAAAGCCAAGGGCCTCGGTGTTCCTCGTCAGTACAGAGCTGATCTGCACAATGGAAAGGAGGGTCCCATTCCAAACAGAGCAATCAGCCAGCCAGGACCACTGGACTCACAGCCAAAGCAAACACCACCCCGAACATGCTGCTTGTCACATCGCAATGCCTCCATCTCTCTCACTGTTTCAGGTTTCTTTTTTGAATCAATTTCATAGCAGTCAAGTCTCTCTATCGTTTTAGACAGAATTTTCAATTTCCACATTCCACAGCCTCTTTCCAAACAAAATCTGAACCAAACAATATCCAGAGTGAGAAGCCTTCAATTCATGATCATGGTTCACTGGTATCTTTAGATTTGTGTCAAAACACTGGCACTTATTCCAGAACTATTGTCATTCAAAGGAAAGATTTCAAACAAGCAATTCCAATGGTGATGAAAAGATTTTTTAAACATATTCAGCTCCTATTTTAAGAGGTAAATCCTAATATGCCTTGATTTTCCAATGTTTTCTACAGGGAATAGAACAATAAAATTTCAATATTTTATCTATCCTAAATTTGCTAAATTCAAAATTCTGCATTTTATTAGTAAGGAAACTTAATGGGCAAAAAGAATAGGCATTTGCCTTCAAGGACACATACCAAATCTGACCAACTAGATCTCAAAAGTAAGAAGATGTTTCCAAATATTTTAGGAATAAAATATATTAGTCAACATCCATTTCTAGCCTTTCAAACTAAACAAAGACCGAAATGCCTCCCAGTATAGAACATCTAAAAATGCTCAGCAAAATACAGAAAATGTCTCATAGAAATCATGGTCTATCTGTCAGAAAGTAACAGAAATACTGGAAACAAAAAATAATGGCAGCAAGATAGAATAAATCTACCACATCAGTAAACCCAAGAGCTTGAGCCAGCCCTGTAACACTGGGCTAATCCTTGGGGAGCTCAGGCATGAGTTAGAATGACTGAATCCTAGGGACTGAACACCAATTCTAGGGACACATGAGGGGAAGGGTATAGATGGGAGACATCCCCTGAAATAAGACTAGGATACTCTAAACACAGTGTAGCCATTTGGTCAACTAGGAAAAAAAACAAAACACCCCCCTCAGAGAGAGAGACAGTGAAGATACATACTTCTTTTTGCCTTGCCACTAGATATAATGCCATTACAAAAAAATCTCTAAAGATATTCCTAACCATAAAACTACAACTGAGTTTGGGGCTGGAATTCCCATTACCTTTACAGTTTGGAAAACTTTAAGCCTAAAACACAGAGTGCAGTGATCCTAGCCTTCCGTGAATTAGTCTTACCACCATCCCCTCAAAAATATATCGATGGATATAAAGTATGAACGCTATATCCATCAAGCGTCTAAGCAATCAACAATATCTTCTTTGCCACATATTGTCCTGCAACGTAACATTACCATCCCTCCATCAAACAGCAGAGTCTATCCGCATCTCCTTGAATGGAGGATGACACTGTGACTATTTTGACCAATTGACTCTGGCAAAGGTTGAAGAAAACCCACACTTTTATTTCAACAGTTTTTCAGAAAAAGCATTTGTCTTTGCCTTCATAAAGGACAGTTACCAAGTTAAAATCAGAAGGATAACAGTTGCTTAGTGGTAAACAGTTAATGTTGCCCTCTCCGGTGGTGAAGAAAAGATGATTTGAAACAATCTTTTCCAGGATTAAATAAGGTCTTCCAAAAGTAGTACACTGAGGAAATGTGTCCACACAGGGTGATCTATGATGCTCTCAAGTCTTAAATAACATGCCAATTAAACTATCTTGCTTTTGAAGTAATTGGTATTTTTATGTAGTACTTACAAAGAAAGGAGAAGGCAATGATAGCTGTTGTTACGAACATTTACCTTGAGTTTGTGTTCCTTCCTGTTTACAATCACAGCTGTGATTTGCTGGTCCATGAAAATCAGGATGGTGACCAGCAAAGCAGGTATGGCAGCTGCAAGGTACACCCACCAGGGGTTTCCGCCAAACGGAGCAACAAACCAGCCTCGGTTTGGACTCGTTGGCTTGAAGAAGAGAGAAGACATTATTTGAAACAATATTAATACATACTCCATGATGAAAAATAAGTGGGGAAGACAGTTTTCTATTTGGAGAGTCAACATGTTAAAAAACAGAAACAGTTTTACTGATAGGTTAGACAAAGATTATTCACCAAAAACTTCCTAAAGGAGGTTATTTTTAAGGCAATGTTTTAAATGAAGGAAAACTAAGAATATAGGGTGATGGAAAAGAAGTAAATGTCATTTTGCATGTTCAGCATGATCAAAGTAAGACTCAGGAGGGAAGAAAGTGATTTAAGGGACAGCCGTAAGAAAAACCCAAATGCAATATTCATTAATGAGGGAGGCAAGAAACTACAAAGTCACCTTGAATTTTGTCAATAAGTTTTAGCAACTGCACTGAAGTTATGTCTACTACTGCCAAATTGAAATGATTTCATAATTAATACATTAAAAGCTACAAATATTTAATGTTATAGTAAATATTTCTTATTTTCATATTTTCCTATTCTTTTCCAAATTTTAAACCATACAAATAAACTAAAATAGAATCCTATCTATGAATTATTTTCTCCACATTTACTATTGAGAAATCCTCACTTCTCCTAAAGATATTTCTGTTTCACTTTGCTCATAACTCCATCACTGAACCTATACACATTTTACTACATTTACCAGGCTGTGGGGTTAGAAAGAAAGGAACTTTGTCTTGCTCTTCAATGTATTTCAAATCCCCAGCACAGGGCTTGACTTAAAGCAAACATTCAATAAATGCTGACTTAAACAACTGAATAAATGAGAACTTATCTCTGTTAATGTCAGAGAAAATGCAAAAAAAATTTTTTTGTTTGCTATAACACTGATATTCCTTTCTCATTAGGTAGTCATGAAGCTAAAACTGCTGTTAGTTTAATTTTTCTTAGCAAATATATGGTTATCAGGGATGAAGAGAAAGATTAGGGGTATTCTAGAAAATAAGTGAAAGACTTAAAATGGAAAATTTAGACAGGGATATTCAAGAATGACTGAAATGTAAATTTTACCCATTAGGTCTTCACATACCATCAGGTTTATAAAGTGAATAATTCTCATAACTTCTAATAATTAAAACTCACATTATATAGAAACGTGTGTTATAGCAAGTTGTTTGGTAGCAGGAAAACAGCACTGAATTAGTAATGTAACCTTGGATAGTTTATTTAATTTTTATAAGCTTCAATCTCAACTTCACAAAATCAGGATGATAATAGTTACATTACATCCTAGAAATATATGCATCAAGGTTACAAGTTGTTCGAAAATGTTTTGGATGTTTTAATACTCTAAATAGATAAAACAGATTTCATAATGTATGTATTTTCAATCAAAATCAGTATAATGTGAACCTTGCATTTAGTTCTAGTCAGGCATTTAATTTCAGGGAAAAAATAGACAAAATGTATAGCAAGAGACCTAACTCAGAGATAAGACAAAATAGAATAAGGGAAAGGAAACAAAATCAGGGAATGACCAAGAGACAGAAATTCACCTACCTTGAACTCACTTGGCACAATTAGTTTTGGAGTGTCCACACCTACTAGAGCATCTATTACACAAAAGATGAGAATGGACAAGATAATGGCAAAGTCACTGATGAGCTTTCTTGCCTGGGAAGAGAAAGAAGAAACAGGAACCTTTAAGCATTGGATATATGTATGTCATATATATATATATGTCTCTGTTTGAAGTGAATGAAGAATTCTGTTATTTGCTAACAGTTTCTAGTAACAGCTTCATCAACAAATTAAGGGAGGTGTCATACTGCAGGGAGATTATTATTATTTTTTTAAGTTGCTTTTGCATCCCTTTCTTATTAGGCCAGAAATAATCTAATTGCACCAAGCAGGTGTGTGTGTTGTATGTGTGTGCATGTGTGTGTGTGTTTAGATAAAGGAAGGGAGTCAAAGAAAATATATCTTTGAAGTACTGTACCCTCTTCCTGTATGCCACAGAAAGGAGAGCTGGATAAGGATGAAATTTCAAGACATGTTATAAAAATCTGCACAGAGACATAGACTTCTTTTTACTGTTTGGGAGGTAGTATTGTCTAAATGCACTGGAGAAGGAAATGGCAAATCATTCCAGTATTCTTGCCTGGAAAATCCCATGGACAGAGGACCTTGGTGGGCTATAATTCAAGAGGTAACAAAGAGCTGGACATGACTGAGTGACTAAATAACAACAATGATGAGTGCAGAGCAAGATAAATTCCACAAGGTAACCTGAAAACTCCAAGAACTTAGCAGGGAAGGGGTTATAGTTTCAGGCTAACGAATAGGACTGAAGACCTCAGAGAAACAAAAAGTGATGGAAGACAGAAATGTGATGGCTTCACTAAATTGGCCAAAGAAAGAATTTTTCACTCTAGGCTAGTGCTTAAAATTTCCTGCATGTGGAGCCTCTCTCTCTCCACTACTTAACTGTGGTTACCATTAGCTTACAGCCTTTAAACTTCCTAAGTACCGGCCTCTGGCTAGGACAAGGGCTGGGCTTTGTGGGATGTGCATTAAACTCAAGTCTTTGCCATGGAGTGGGTGCAGAATGGCCATATCTGATTCAGCAGGGGAGCATGGGACCACTGAGTTGATTGTCAGGGCCTCTGCAGTTACTAGTGGCACTGACAACGGCCTACAAGCATTACTGGAGCACAGACAGCTGAGTTTCCCAGTAAGGTATGTATTCACAGTAGTACATAATTTGATCATTCAACAGAAATTTACTTAGCACATTCAGCTCTCTGTATTCACAACTTCTGCTTCCATGAAAATGAAGGACCAACTCAACCTAATACTTTGCTTGATGCCAGGGATACAAGTGAACAAAACAGATACAATCCGTGTCTTCATGAAGCTCACAGTCAAGTCATAGTTAAGAAGCCTGCTCCTAAACAAAATCAGGATTGATTCAGCAGTGGTCACATCTCAGGGTGAGCAGTCAGCTTTCTGACGCTGCTAGATGAAGAGAGATCAGTGATGGGACTTAGTGGCTGCACAGTTCTTAGGACAGATGGTCTTTTGGAAGAGCAGTATGACTACGGCAAGCAGGTATTCAAGAGAAACTAAAGTGGAGAATGGAATTACTTGGCAATGTGGGTGTAAAGGACATGTCGTAGTTCCTCAGTCGCTCAGCTGTGTCCGACTCTTTGCGACCCCATGGACGGCAGCACGCCAGGCTTCCCTGTCCTCCACTTTCTCGCAGAGTTTGCTAAAGTTCATGCTATCTAATCATCTCATCCTCTGCCGCCCCTTTCTCCTTTTGCCTGCAGAGTTATGCTTAATTCTTGACTGTGACTGGGTGCCAGGAGCCTTGAGGACTCACTAGCAGCAGGATCAAAGACGACCCTTTTGACCAGGAGTTCCTTTCCCTCTTGGAGGACTGGTCTAGCTTTCTGGAGAAGTCCACACAGAGGAGCAGAGAGCCAGCTATGAGACTTTAGGGACAATTTAACACCAATCGCATACAATAATACAAGCACAAATAGATGGCAGGGATCAATTTGGGGAGCATATAGTATAGCAGTTAGAAACACAGTTTTTATAATCAGATTGTCTGGCTTGGAACTCCAGCATCATTATTTCCTAGTTGTAAATACTTATCCTCTCTTAGCTTTAATTACTCCAACCACAAAATGTAGCCAAAGTAATCCTTATGACTTCATCAGTTTGTTATAAGAATTAAATAGGATAAGCCATGAAAGTGCTTAGCATAACACCTGCAACACCATAAACTTTCCTAATATACATTAACTCGGGTTATTTCAAGTTCCACAAAGTCTCTTTGGCTGCAGAAACCACTGGAATAACTCAATAATCTACTGTCAGGAGGTCTTTGAAAGGAATCTTGAATTCTAAGAAACAAGAAATAAGAGCCCAGTAATAATATGAAACTGCCATGCAGAGCTCATTTTGGTTGGAAATATCTGGAATTGCTGCAGAAAAAAGAATGTTTCCAGGGGCTCAATATTGGAAGAAACACCCATTTCTTTAGTTTGTGCAAGTTAAGTTTTGACACAGGCAATTCGGGACGGTCTGGCAAGTGATGGTTATTGTGAAGCAGGTTTAATATCAAGATGTTACAACTGCTCTGGTCCAGTAGGTTGTGAATCACTGAAGACCAGAGGTCACTGCAAAGGCAAAACAAGAGCTCTCTCTTCTTTATCACCCTCCCAATCCTTACTTAGCAAGTCCAAGTTTTCGACAACTCCAGTATCCTAGAAATTGCTCCAAAAGAGGGTAATGACTATTAAAAAGTCAGTGTCTCTCCTCACCTCAGGCCCCACCCCCATAAACAGGAGGAGGGAAGCAGAGGCTAGCAAATGAATCCAATCTTCCATTTCTTGGTGGCCCGCATCTCTGGCCCTTCTAGGAGAAAGACCTGCCTGACTGAAATCACTACCAAGTACTGGAGAAATGTTGCTTCTTTACTTAGGAGAGGAGCCATTCTCAGCCTTCCACACATGAGCACCAAAGCCCTAAAACTGCTCTTTCAGTAGTTTTCTCCATCTTCATTAACGGCGATTTCCCCCCCCCCCCCCCCCCGCCCCCGCTCTATTGCTTAGGCCAAAAACTTTGGACCATCCAAACAACTCTTCTCTTCCTCTCACATCCTACACCTAACAGGTCAGCCAATTACCTTCAAAGATCCTGTCTCTTCTCATCACCTCCATGGCTATTCCCACCCTTAACCACTATCTCATATGGTTCCTGTATCCCATCTTCTTGTCTCTCCACTCTCCTCCTTCAGAACATTGCCAAGGTATTACCCAGGATAATTATACAAAAATTTAGGTCAGATAATGTGGAAGGTAGAATAATGCCCCAGTAAAGATGCCTAATTCCTTGACTCTGTGAATATGTAATGTAACATGGCTAGGGAGAATTTGAGTTGCAGGTAGAAATTAAGGGTACTAATCAGATGACCTTGCGATTGGGGAAACTAGGATTATTCCAGTGGGTCCAGAGTAATCACAGTAATTCCCATTAACTGAAAGAGGGGGCAGGAGAATCTATGTCAGAGAGTGATGCAACATGAGAAAGACTGGACTGATCACTGCTGGCTTTGAAGATGGAGGGAAGGGGCCAAGAGCCAAGGAATGTGGGTAGCCTCTAGAAGCTGGAAAAGGCAGGGAAACAGTCTCCCCCAAAACCTTCAGAAAGAACAGTCTTGCCAACACCTTGATTTTAGCCACTGAGACACATTTCAGATTTCTGACCACCTGATCTCAAGACAATAAATGTGTTTCTGACACTATGTTTGTCGTTATTTGATATAGCAGCCATGGGAAAATAATATAAACGGATAATTTATCTTAGTTTAATCATTAGTTTCACAAATTTATATATTATATATAAATTTGTAAGAACCCTTGGCAATGGCATTCTTGTTAAGTGTGGCAATATTACTATATGTATCATTGTTCTTCAGTCTCTGAATCATGTCTGATTTCTTTTGCAACACCATGGACTGTAGCCCACCAGGCTCCTCTGTCCACGAGATTTCCCAGGTAAGAATACTGGAGTGGGTTGCCATTTCCTCCTCCAGGGGATCTTCCTGACCCAGGGATTGAACTTGCGTCTCCTGCATTAGCAGGCGGATTCTGTACCTTTGAGCAACCAGGAAAGCCCATATTATGTGTGTAACAGTACCTAAGAAGTCAAATGCTAATAATTCAGGATTACATTTCTTAAAATGTATGGGGAAAGAAAAGGTACTCTATTCATAATATTGCTTAACTCCATTAAAAATCACAGCCAGGGTGATATGCTCTGTACAATATACTGGCTTCTATTTCCCCTTCCTTCCCGTTAAATTGTACAATACTATTCAGGAACAGCAGAAACCACCCCTGGAGGGTGTTTATTGTAAGACATTCATTTCTAAGATATTGGATCTAATTTAAACTTCATAGTCAAGGAAATTGATTTTTCCCTGGCCACTTCTGTATTCAACTCTAAATCCTCTAATTAGAGAAGGTAGGTAGGGGTGCTATTTTAGCAGGCTCTTCTTATCCTATACTAAAATTAACCTTTAATTTGAATGAGGCAAAACCAACAGCAGAAACTAAAAAAACAAGCATTAAAAATGCCCTAAAAATGTCAAGCACTGAGTACATCCAGTTTACTAGATATATTCTAGGACTCGAATACAAGAGCGTGGCATCTGACTTTAAGGAATAAGAATCACCCTCTTTGGGCTTTTCTCACATTTTCCAAACATATTTAGCAAAAGAAACATGGATGGGTTTCCTTTCATTTTTAGTTTATTTTATCCTCCCTTTTCATCAGACTGGATCTCCTTCAAAAACACTAAAATACTACTCTTTTATATAAAGAAAGAAATCAAATTAGAAACCCACAGTTCCTAATTTCCTACTAGCTATTATTGATAATGATTAGAAGTGCCAAAGTTTTCATGAGAAAACTGTTCCTACAAGATTTCATGCTAACCCTGTGGATTCAGAGGCCTCAACTTTAGCTTGGACAAACATCATAACTAATGGGTCTATCCAGTCAAATGCTCTAAGTCCCTAAGTCTCTCCAGGCTCAAACTTCAACATCCTAGGAGTATAAACTATTACAATCTAAGTGAAACACAAGTTGACTTATATATCAAGGACTAACATAAAAAAAAAAATTTCTGCTCTTTTTTGAATGGTACACAGATGTGCTATGACATATAATAATTCCTCCACTCATGAATGGTGAAAGCAAAGCATATTTCAGTGAAGACTCTTTTATATCAGAATAGTTTGAGGTTTTTTTAATTTACCATATTAGCCATCTCATGGGAAGAGTTGACTCACTGGAAAAGACTCTGATGCTGGCAGGGATTGAGGGCAGGAGGAGAAGGGGATGACTGAGGATGAGATGGCTGGATGGCATCACTGACTCAAAGGACTTGAATCTGAGTGAACTCCGGGAGATGGTGATGGACAGGGAGGCCTGGCGTGCTGCGATTCATGGGGTCGCAGAAAGTTGGACATGACTGAGCGACTGAACTGAACTGAATTATAAAAATGAAAAGAAAAATATTTCTGTCCTCTTCAGACTTACAAAATATCCCAATGAATCTAATAAAAAGCAACCTGGCTTAAATATTTAAACTACCAAAGCAAAGAAGAAATTAAGTGGATGGGAAGGAAAATTCAAATAACCATACGCTGTTCTCTTGTTCTTGGGCAAAAACAACCTAATAAATCTATTATACACATACTCTTCATGAAGAATGATACTATATTAATTATTAAGAGAGTCATAATTGTTGAGACACCAACAGTGAGAAGCTAGTTAATTTACAGGGATGAAAAATGAATTGGGTTCCTCAGAAGCCCCAGAGGGTATTTGGTTTTCACTTTGCGAGGATGCAGCTGCTCCCAAATTAACTGGGGGAGAGGCTGTGAGCCTGCAGAGTGGTTCTCAATGGATGGAGCTGTTACAAAGAGACAAGCACAGCAGCAGGCACCCTGTGGGTCCTCAGTAAATGTTAATTCATGATATAATTCTTCTCATGATTGCAGTGCATGGAAAATGCTAAACAACACTGTAAAAAAAGCATTTATTCTAGATGGGAAAAAAAAGTATGTCAGAAAAATATGTGCCTTTTGGCAGTCATGAAAAGGCAGAAAATATCATTAAAAAATTTAAAATTTGATCCCCTCAATTAGAATTAGAATTTGGGCTTCCCAAGTGGCGCAGCTGGTAAAGAATCTACCTGCTAATGCAGGAAATACCAGAGACTCCACGTTTGATCCCTGGGTCAGGAAGATTCCCTCAAGGAGGAAATGGCAACCCACTCCCGTATTCTTGCCTGGAAAATTCCATGGACAGAAGAGCCTAGTGGGCTACCGTCCATGGGGTCTCAAAGAGTCAGACAAGGCTGAGAGTGAGCACACACACACACACATAATTAGAATTCACTAAAAGGAAAGTCTGATTTAGACTCCAGGATTTCTATGTCATAAGCTCCAGAGTCAGAGAGATTCAGGGAACTAAGAGGGAAACTGGATTGTGTTATTTATCTAGGAGGGCCTCAGAGCCTACCAGTGAAAGTCTACCAGAAAGAGATTGTTTTTCCAAGCAGGGGCAGAGGGGAGTGGGCCTAAGAAAGTGGTTTAGCAGGGAAGTTAAGGAGACTTCAGCAGTCACAGCCTCTTCCTCCATTCTGCCTCAAACTGAGCAGAAGAAAAAGACCCATATGACTGAGTGCCAGACCCAACTAAGTAAATCACCTGGAAAATACTATGTCCCAGTCTGGTCACTATATTCTAAGTTGAAACTGAAAATTTGGAACTGATTCAGAGAAGGATGACCAGTAGAATAGGAGTCCAGAAAACATACCACAAAAAAAAAAAAAAAAAGATGAGAGACCTCAAGAAGTTGTAGTGAGTAAACTACTTTCACACATGTGCAATCAGTCACAGAAAAGAAAGACTACACTTGTTCTGTGTAGCTTCAGAAAGCGAGGGCAGACCCCGAGGACAGAGGCCATGGAAAGGTTGATTCGTGTTTCTATCAGGAATGCCTTGGAGACGTGAGGTTCCCTGAGAGTCATTCAAGCAGCCCACAAATGACACTTGTCAGGAATGAAGAGGCAACGTTGGGCTTGATGCTATTCAAAGTCCTAACACTAAAATCCGATGATTAAGACTCAGTTATCAAAACTTCTTGACCCTCTAATAGGGCCATCTTGGCTATATCTCCTCTCCCCCAAACCATGATAATAAAGGGTTCCAGGGCTTTAAAAGAAGGTGGTTCTATAATTTAATATTAAGGAACAAAAAATAAACATCTTAAACGAATAGTTAATAAGTTATATGTATAAATTAAGGGCTTTCCTGGTGGCACTAGTGGTATAGAATCTGCCTGCCTATGCAGGAGACATGAGAGGCTCGGGTTTGATCCCTGGGTCAGGAAGATCCCCTGGAGGAGGGCATGGCAACCCACTCCAGTATTCTTGCCTGGAGAATCCCATGGACAGAGGAGCCTGGCAGGCTGCAGTCCATAGGGTCACAAAGAGTCAGACATGACTGAAGCACTTCACGCATGTATAAATCAAACAATCTAGAAATGGCACAGGAGACCATTTTGTATTAATGGATAGATTTCAATGCTGGGGACTTTTCTGTGATGGATAAGTAAGTTGATAGTGCTTCTGACCCACAAGGTACCACAGCCAAAAAGGCTTCTTCTTTCCACAGATTACCTCTATGCAATCATTAAAACCTCTTACATCACATAGCAAAATGGACTTTGCAAAAAACAGACAAACAAACAAAAACTCTCAATAGACACTCCAGTCAATCAATGCTCCCAATATTTTCTTTTTCTTTGGGTTTTTCTCAATTTAGGTTAACTGTAATTTTTGTCATATGTCCAAAATCTTTGTTGAATATTGAACAGATTGGGTTGCATTTAAAACCAAATATCCCTTTGTCATTCCAAAGGGAAAAATATGAAAACCAGTTTTGGATTAAAAACAAATTTGACTTTAAAAATCATTGTTCTTGGTACAAAATAACACAAGAATTTGAAAATCTGATTCCCCTTCAACGAGCGCAAAGCCATTTTCTAAATGAGTTTCAATGGCAGGATGTGGTCTGATAGTTCTACAAGAACTAGCCAAATTATCACCTAGTGTTATTAACACTAGAATGTGATAAAGAGTACGGGCCCATTATTTCTTCCTCATATTTGGATACATTATTTATTTCAGTTTGACAGTTTTTACTATTCACCAAGAAAGCTTCTGAGAGAAAAAGAAAGTGTAGGGATGACATCCGATTCTTGTAAAGAGCTGTTTATTAACTAAACACAGCCAACATTAACAGAATTGTTATAGCCCAAAATGACACATAAGAATCAAGGTTCCAAAAATATAGCTAATTGTGGAATCCAGACTGTTCTACATGGATAAAAACTAAGTATGTCACCTAAAAAACATGCTCATTATGTTTTCATTCAAATTCCTGAAGCCCTACACTTTTTTCTCATCCATAAAGCCAATACCTCAAAGACCACCATCAGTTTATTTAGGTCACATAAAGTCACCAAAGTTTGATCCCACTGTAAGTATGAATGGGGCAAAAGATTAAATTGAATAATCTCATTTAAAAATGCAAAAACTGAACTTATTCAACAAACATATATTAAGTTCCTACTATATTCCAAACCTAGACAGCATATTAAAAAGCAGAGATATTACTTTGCCAACAAAGGTCCATCTAGTCAAGGCTATGGTTTTTCCAATGGTCATGTATGGATGTGAGAGTTGGACTGTGAAGAAAGCTGAGCGCCAAAGAATTGATGCTTTGGAACTGTGCTGCTGGAGAAGACTCTTGAGAGTCCCTTGGACTGCAAGGAGATCCAACCAGTCCATCCTAAAGGAGATCAGTCCTGGGTGTTCACTGGAAGGACTGATGCTGAAACTGAAACTCCAGTACTTTGGCCACCTCATGGGAAGAGTTGACTCATTGGAAAAGACCCTGATGCTGGGAGGGATTGAGGGCAGGAGGAGAAGGGGACAACAGAGGATGAGATGGCTGGATGGCATCACTCCCAGAGTTCGTGATGGACAGGGAGGCCTGGCGTGCTGCAATTCATGGGGTTGCAAAGAGTCGGACACGACTGAGTGACTGAACTGAACTGAACTGATATTCCAAACCCACAAATTACTTGTCTTTGTATCCTTATCATCTAGTATTATATCAAGCACACAGAGCCAAAACAATTTTTTCAATACTGAATGAATATATTAACTATAGGATATAGAATACCTTTTTAAAAAAGAAGGATCTCAAATAACATTCTGCTCAAATATCATCTAAATAAAGCAAAGAAATTGTCAAAGCTATTAATAGTACTTGGAAGTTACAGATTTTCTCTATTTAAATGACAATAACAACCAGGAGGATATTAAAGAATCTTATCATTATATCAATGCAAGGAAGCATTAACACCATTGCTTATTCTAAGAGGAAATTAAGTAGATCCTTGAGAAAAACACTTTCATGCCAATTACATACATCAGCCGGCCACACTGCATCTGACTATGCCAAAGTACCAATTCAGTTCAGTTCAGTTGCTCAGTTGTGTCCGACTCTTTGCAACCCCATGAATTGCAGAATGCCAGGCCTCCCTGTCCATCACCAACTCCCGGAGTTCACTGAGACTCACGTCCACCGAGTCGGTGATGCCATCCAGCCATCTATAATTCTGCCTAATTCAGAGGCTCTATAGATTTAAGAGTTCTAATCACAATCCTGCTCTATCTTTAAGCTGACTGCTTTCATTTTGCCACCATATGTTGCAGTGATGGCATCTATGCTCCAGGAGTAGCATCACTGGTTGGTAGCGGACTCTGGAAGAACATTTCCTGTTAAAGCCCCAAGGCATCTGCTAGGATCACCGATTATGCTGTGATGCTCCTTCAGGAAGTTTTGATGACAAAATATTGGTAAAAGGCTTGAGGCCGATAGAACAGAACAGGAAATGTATGGGACAACAGACCACTGTACCCCTCCTAAAGGGATGGGAAGCACAGGGGACAGTCGGGGGTGGGGGGGAGGTATTGCTACTCTACCATATTCCAGTGAGCATCTGGAAGTATCTGACAGATTAAATTCCTGGGACTTGCCTGGCAGCCCACTGGTTAAGTCTTCGCCTTTCAATGCAGGAGATATGGGTTTGATCCCTGATCAGAGAGCTAGGATTCCACATGACTCATGGCCAAAAAACCAAAACATAAAACAGAAGCAATACTGTAATAAATTCAATAAAGATTTTTAAAAGGGTCCGCATCAAAAATAAGAAAAAATCCTGATGGACTATTTATTAGTTAGCAAAAGACTATTAGTTAACAAAGACTATTAGTTAGCAAAATTCCTGATGGACTATTAGTTAGCAAAGGCAAACTGTTTCATCTTAAGTGCTCAAACTGATGGACTGCCAGAGGCTGGCTTCATGAGGGAAGGTGAGAGTGGATAATCAACCCTGATGTGGGCAAAGACAATGAGAGAGACTGAACGGGGGGACAGAGGCATACATGTAAGTGAAAGTGAAAGTGTTGGTCACTCAGTAGTATCTGACTCTTTGCAATCCCATGGACTGTAGCCTGCCAAGGCTCCTCTGTCCATGGCACTCTCCAGGCAAGAATACTGGAGTAGGTAGCCATTCCCTTCTCCAGGGGATCTTCCCGACCCAAGGATCGAACCCAGGTCTCCTGCACTGCACCCAGATTCTTTATCATCTGAGCCATCAGGGAAGCTCATGTAAAGGAGAGCTATTACAGCAGGATAATCAAATGGAGATGAGTTTAACTTGATAAAGAAAATCCTAGAAAGGTAAATATGATGGATATCATTTTTTGTCATATCAGATCCTTTTCGACTCTTTTCTACCAAGCTCATTGCCTTGGGAAGCTGACCTATGTGGTCTACGATAGGCTCCCTTGCTCTCCAGATTTCAGAAGATTTCAGCCCAGACAGGCTATTGGGGGAAGAGAGAGATCAGATTATTGATTCCCATAGCTATATCCCTTTGAGGTTGACTCAGGCTGGCTAAATTCCTCAAGCCAAAGGAGGTCACGGGGCCCCTCTGGAAAGCTCTACCACTCTCTCTTCTCCCGGGTTCTAGCAACCACTCCCATTCCACATCCTTTGAGTCAGGGATCATAACAATTCCACTGTTATTATCATTGGACATTAAATGCTCCCTTGTAGTTTCCTTCAACCTAATGTCACCTTTGTACATCATACTTTCATTAAGCCCCTCAGACCATCCTAATCTGAGTGTATAATTTTGATTTGCTAGATGACAACTATGGATCATCCACAGACAGAGGCTGGCAGCAGCTGCAAGGCAGACCTGGCCTAAAAATGGAGATAATAATGGACTCTGGGGAATCTGTACTTCCTTTTCACTGCTATAAGCACAAATTAAACATAGAGAATTTTATTTTAGGAGATGGAATCAGAAAAATCTCTTTAAGATTATAGAACATTAGAGTTTAAAGGATATTCACTGCCATCTAGCTGGGCTCTCCTGTTATGGGTGTGGACTAAAGTCCACAGTCAGCTATCAAAGGGTGCACTGTTAGTTACTGGCAGAGCTGGCCTTCATATCCACAGCTTCTGGGTTCCTGCATATGTGCTCTTTCCATAAATTGCAGCATTGACCTCTACTTGACTGGGCTCCACTAGCCAACAAGAATTGAGGGCCTAGCCTGCATCCAATCTGTTGCTAACTTATGTGAGGAATAAAACAGAAGTGTAAGAGTTTCCCAGCAATTCTCAATCTTGATTGACTAACAACTCATACAAACATTTATTTTTTTTTTTTAATTTTTAAAATGAAATTGCAGGTTTTTTCTTATATCTCGCAAGTTCATTTTATTTATTTATTTATTTATTTTAATTTATTTTTTATTTATTTATTTATTTTTTTTTAATTTTTAAATCTTTAATTCTTACATGCGTTCCCAAACATGAACCCCCCTCCCACCTCCCTCCCCACAACATCTCTCTGGGTCATCCCCATGCACCTGCCCCAAGCAAGCTGCACCCTACGTCAGACATGGACTGGCGATTCAATTCTCACATGACAGTATAAACATTTAGAAACAGAAGTACAAAAAGAGAGGGATGGCTGTGTGAATTCAAGGAGAATTGGACACTTTGTATGGCAAGGGCACTGCCATCCAAGATTAGCATTTTTCAATTTTAGAGGTTCCACATAAATTGTTGCTGAGAGTGAGGAAGTAGTAACAGTTAGGCTTGAATACTAGCACGGTAATCACATTTAAGCATATAAGTTTTAACTGTAGAATATAAAATACAAGTATGTACTATGCTAAGTCAAGTCAGTTGTGTCCCAACTCTTTGCAAACTTATGGACTCTAGGCTGCCAGGATTCTCTGTCCTTGGGATTTTCCAGGCAAGGATACTGGAGTGGGTTGTCATGCTCTCCTCCAGGAGATCTTCCTGACCCAGGGATAGAACTCATGTCTCCTGCAGGTGGGTTCTTTACCACTAACGCTACCTGTGAAGCCCAAAATACAAGTATATGAATCTATAAACATATTTGCTCCTACTTACAGAGATCATACTTCTAAATGAAAACATATTTTGGCAAATGAGAGGAAAAAAAGATGTTCTTATAATTTATGTATGTATATATTATTAGTTAGCTATAACTGTGAAGTGGGTAGGGGAGGGAGGTGATAGTGTGAAAGCCTACGCACTTGAACATTTCTCCTTGGAAATCAAATATATGTCCTCCTACCAGTTTACTTTATAATTTGGTGTAAGCAGCTGTAAACAAAGTTGAGAACCTTCTCAACAGGAATTGTAACTAGATTGCCTTCACTATTTTATTTTCACATATTCAATATTTTCCCAACTTTTCTCAACAGTGTTTATCAAGGTCTGAGAAACTACCTGCTTGGGCTCTTACAAGGAGAAATTTCTTTAAGTCCAAAGAGCTGTTATCAATTTTGGAATTTGCAGGGAAAAAAAGGTGATGTTTACATAAATAGTTAAAATGATCACTATTCATCTTAAGGTTGAAATTATTTTGCTAATTACGATTCACAAGTGCTTCGCAAATTCTTTTCACACTATGACAAATGAGAGCAATAAAAAGGGTGATGATTCCCAAAGTGTGAGCCAAAAAAAAAAAAAAAAATGTCCCATAAATTAATAATTAAGGAAAAATCTCAATAGAGAAGAAAAAATCATCTTCAAAGACCTTTACCCAGGAAACTGTTCTACACATAACAAACCACTGAAGAGGTGGATCGAGTAAGCACATTTCCCAGGATGGGAACTGGCGTTACAAGCTCAGAGTCTCAAGGACAAGCACTTAACCTGAATGTGTGAAGCAGACAAGTCTTAGACAATAGAGAGGAGTAGTAGTGAGAACAATTAATTACCTGCAAAGGACAGTTTCCACCTATGCCCTCAAGTGTGTGTGTGTGTGTGTGTGTGTGTGTGTGTGTGTGTGTGTGTGTGTGTGTGTGTGTACAAACTATGGGCTAAACAAAGAATGGACAAGGGTTGAATTCTGCCTAAGGACCACCACTTAGTGATGCCCTTTCAAGGCAGACAAAGTTGAACACTTCTTGCTACACTTCCCTTTGAGGAAATTTTTCATCTTTTGGGCCAGCTAGTTCAGAATATTTCTAATGAAATCTGCAGACCACAGTAACCTGCTGTGATCTGAATGCTGTCCTTCCAAAATCCATATGTTGGAATTCTAATCCATGAAGATGATGATATTAGAAGGTGGGGCCTTCGGAAGAGCATGAGGATGGAGCCTTTGGGATGGCATTAATGTTCCTATAAAGAACACCCCCACAGAGCTCCCCAGCCCTTCTGCCACCTGAAGACACAGTGAAAGAGACGCTGCCTAAGAACCAGGAAGAGAGTGCTCACCCAACCATGCTGGCACCTGATCGTGGACTCCCCAGCCTTCCGAACCATAAAAAATAAATCTGTGTTGTTTACAAGTCCTCTAGTCTCTAGTATTCTGTTATAGCCACCCAGACAGACTGAGACAATCATCAACTCTTGCCTTTATTTTCCATTTCATAAGAGATATCAGAGATAAAACATTTCCTAGCTGAAAGTGAATATATTAATTTTCAGTCTCATTTCCCAGGAATAAAAAAGGAATTTAATCAACTAAATCTCATGTCTTCCAAGTTCTCCCTCTCCTTCTGCACAGCTGAGGAGGAAGATTCATGAGATTCCAGTTGCAGAGAGCAGCTCACTGATAAAAATCAAGTATAATCAAGATTACTAAGAACTCCTGACATCCTGAATAGTGAGAATTGAACTGTAAAGCAAAGGATTAGCTTCATTCTGCAGGTAAGAAAACAAAATGCCATTAACTAAATGTTGGTCTTATCTTGTAGTCTCTCCAGGAACCACAGTTTTGACTTGAAGCTCACCCAAGCATATTACTGGGAGACAGGATGTCTGCACAAGACAAGCCAGCTCAATTATCTGTGTTTCTCTACCGTGGCATTCGTCACTATGGGAAGGGAAGGCTGGTTCAGATGACACCCATATCTTATACCAGTACTTGTGTAACAACACGGTTTACATTTATTCCCACAGCCCATAGCCCAACTACCAAATTACTCACAAGTACAGCTGATGAACAAAGAATTCTGTGTCAAAATTCCTAATTCATATGGAGAGAGTTTTTGCTTATATACTTAAACACACCATGGATCTCAAAGATCCGTGGATCTAAATGGTCTCGTGCATTTTTATATAGAATACACCTGCTTTTCCCTTTCAGTACAGTCAGAATTCAGACAGGCAGAATTTAGGATAGAATTATGTGAGCAAAATCCTGAAAGGTTTTTCAAAGCTAGACTATAATTATGTCAAAAATACGTATGCACAGAGACTGGAAAGCAATTTTTAACACACAAAATCATATTGGAAAGGTTGAATTACAGGTGCCTTTTTCATTTTACAAAACTGTACTTTTATTGAAACAGTGGGAATTCAATGAAAATTATTTAAAGCTCAAGTACTCACCGTGGTTGGAAAGTAAGGACTGGTTTTGAATTTTTTCAAAGCCATAGAAGAAGTGTAAGTGCCCAAGAAGAGGATGAAAGACATGAGTGTGATATCGGGAACAAAACCACAGTTGTTGCCCACAAGCTTTCCTCCATATTTCAAACACTCCTTTGTCGTCAGAAATGCCCAGTCAAAGGTAGCATTATGGTACTGCAGAAGAAAAACATGAAAATTTTTCTGGAGAACACTGTGACACATCAAAAGCAGCTTTTAATCCTTGATGGGCTATATGGCGATTTATGCTAAAAGTTTCTGTAAAACAGTCCAAGGATAAACCACTGAAGGGTGAAATCTAAGGAGGTGTTAATGGAATAACAGGTAAGGGGGGCCAGGAGGCTGGCAGTTATTGAAAATATAGTGAGAATGATGCAATCCATTACCTGGTTTGTACTACAACCCTACAATCACTCATCTGTTCAACAGACACAAACCACAAAGTCCTTTCCTGAACCTTCCTGAGAGTAAACCAAGACACAATAATCTCCTAAGTCTCCAAACGTGAGACTCTCTGAAACATCTCTGATGTCCAAAAAGCCTGACTTCTGTGCTGCACAGCTTCTTGTGCTTCAATCTGATGGCCCCAGGTTCAATGCTCTAAAGTTTATATTTGGCTAACTAATTTATCCCACACTTTCACAATTGAGCTATTTCTTTTCAAAATAACTAGAGATCGGTGACTTGGGGAACTAAACTCTAAAAATGTTGGTGATCTCTGCTTTTCCAATTGTGTATCCTAATGGAACACAGCTTTTCTTTTTGACTCCAGGGTCAGCATCATGAGCATCCATTGCTGGAATGTGTTGTGATGGAGAAGGATATGGGATCTCCTTCCCTGTGTTTCATGGCCTCAAGCTCACAAGGCCATTTTCAAACTTTCTTCTGTCTCCTGAATTGCAGTCACGTTGTCAGAGCTGTACTTCTCGACAGCAGTGGAATTCTGTTCCTATTCACTGTTTCTAAAATGCGGGAGAGTCCTTTAGCTATGGTACTAGATAAGGCCAGGATACCCATTCTCCAAATGCTGAGTTTTAGCTGTTATAAGCTCACAGCTGTCTTCTTCTCTAGAAAACTGCCTTTCATGACGTAAGAGCAGCCTCATTTGGAAGGTTATGCTCTCTTGCAGCCACTTACTGACCAATGCTAATGGGGTGCTACTGTTCGAATATCTGGGCTCTCCTAAAATTCATATGCTGAAACCTTACCCTCATATGTGATGGTATTCGGAGGTGAAGCGTTTGGGAAGTGATTAGGTCAAGAGGGTGGAGCCTTCATGAATGGGATTTGTGCCCTTGCAAAACAGAGAGCTCCTTGTTCCTTCTGCCACATGAAGACACAATGAGAAGACTATCTAGAACCAGGAAGCAGAGCTTCACCAGACACTGAATCTGCTGGTACTAGAAGGTCAGACTTCCTGCTGGTACCAGGAGGTCAGACTTCCTCTTAGGTGCAAGGCTAATGTGTATGTCATGCGCTAACAGAAGAGTAATTTGAGGATACCTCGCAAATAAATACAAAAGATAAATTTTTCCTGTCCTTTGAAGGCAGGAGTTCTACCTCACACCAAATGCATCATCAATATCCTTTACTATTCATGCATTTTCTTGATATAAGTAATCTAGTAATAAAAGAATATCACACACATAAAAGAAGACTCTCTGGCCAGAAAGAGTTCGTATTTTTATAGCACTCAAAATGTAACATTCTTTCATAAGTCAGGAAAAAAAATAAACTCTAGATTTTTCCCTGAAATATTAGTTTCAACTTGTAAACAGCTGAATTGCAAAATTACTCTTTTATCAAACTCTGTTTCTGAGAGGTGATTAATCATGTTTCATTTTGTTTTTCAGATTTCTGTAAATGGATATTTTTAAGCCCAATACCTTTAAAGTTCAGAGGTCATAACAGGTAACAGATTTCTTTGGTTTAAAATAAACAAAAATTTCAAATTCACATTTTAAATGCCTGTTTGCAGTGAGCAAGGAGCCAAGCATGCTGCTTGCAATGAGAATTTGGCTTCACTGGCTCAAATTTTTCATTCCACCAAAAGATAGGGCATTTGCCCACCGTCCAGTGATGTTTGCTGAAAATACTGCAGCCTGAGTGTAGACAAACTTCTCCTGAAGTTGCTGGAAGTTGTCTTATGTCTGAAGGTTTCAGGATCTCCATACATCTTTCAAATACTTCTTTTCTGAGGATGATCTAACTGCTGGGGCCCTTAAATACAAACCCATTCTTTGGATAGAGTCCTGGCCTGGTCACTTGTGTGTCTCCATTACTACCAGCTAGTATGGCATCATAGGTGTTTCCTAAGTTTTAAGTCTTGGGGGGAAAAAATACTCCACTAACATCTGCCATCTCCACCAGGAACTCTTTTCTGGAAGCTCCATTTATGTGTGTTCCCACTCTTCTCCCCATCTTCTGCACAATCACGTGCTCTTCTGAAGTAAAAATAATGTCTTGGAGTACGTAAGTCCCAGACTTACAAAAAGAAATAAAGCTATTATTTTCCCAGAAAAAAAAATAAAATAAAATAAACAAAAATTTACCATAATTTCCATACTTTAATATCAGCAGAATCCTTCATTATAGCTACAGCTCCCCAAAGAGGTGAGCGGCATTAAAACAATCTCAACAGGAAGCTTTATTGATTTAGAGATGAAAACTATACAGATGTGCATGAAATGACAGATATGTTTCTTGCTTATATCACCTTAAAATGCTAGTATCACATTTTTTGCATGCCTAAAATGATTCTTCGTGTCATTGTACAGAAAATATAGCCTCCGATATCATCTTCACTAAGGGCTCCAGCATAAACTCTTTAGGTAGCGTGTATAAACCTTGGTATCTACACCTTAACAAACAGTTTCCTACTCCCATAGAACTTAAACTCTAGCTAATAAATATATGCTCAGTTGCTCAGTGATGCCCAGCTCTTTGCAACCCAAGGGACTGTAGCCCACCAGGCTCCTCTGTCCACGGAATTTTCCAGGCCATAATACTGGAGGTTGCCATTTCCTTTGGACATGAAGATGTTTGTGGAGAAAGAACCCAGTTATGGGTAAAAAACAAGAATGGAGGAAGATGAAAGATTAAGATAGAGAGAGAGGAAGATTGACTAGGTTCTGGCCTCTCTAGACCACAGATGGGTAAACCCAGAAAGACTAAAGTAGAGTGTCTGCACACTGAAGGGACTGTGTGTCAACAAAAAAATAAGGAAGAATGGACCAAGACAGGGGCAGAATTCAGTTTAGGATATAGCAAGCACCAAAAGAAATCTTAGTTAACTGAATGAATGAAATCACTCATCAAGATCCTAATATTTGACATATTTAACGGAAGATTATCTATGAATATCGGAGAAGGCAATGGCACTCCACTCCACTACTCTTGCCTGGAAAATCCCATGGACGGAGGAGCCTGGAAGGCTACAGTCCATGAGGTTGCTAAGAGTCAGACATGACTGAGACTTCACTTTCACTTTTCACTTTCATGCACTGGAGAAGGAAATGGCAACCCATTCCAGTATTCTTGCTTGGAGAATCCCAGAGATGGCAGAGCCTGGTGAGCTGCTGTCTATGGGGTCGCACAGAGTCGGACACAACTGAAGTGACTTAGCAGCAGTAGCAGCAGCATCTATGAATATAGCTACTCTTTCTATCTGGAGAACAAAGTTAAAGTACAATAAACTCTCAGTTTAGATTATCAGGTAAAATAAAGTATTTCCAGTTATATATGAATTTCAAGTAAACAATGAGTAACATTTTTAGCATTTCCCATGTAATATGTGGGGCTTTCCAAGGTAGTGCTTGTGGTAAAGAATCTGCCTGCCAGTGTAAGAGATGAAAGAGACAGGGGTTCTATCCTTTGGTCTGGAAGATACCCTAGAGTAGGAAACGGAAACCCACTCCAGCATTCTTGCCTGGAAAATTCCAATGGACAGAGGAGCCTGGTGGGCTACAGTCCATGGGTTCAGAAAGAGCTGGACACAACTGAGCACACACACAACTATACACACACATACATGTAATATGTAAGACATACACTAAAAAAAAAAATTGCTCATTATTTCTCTGAAATACAAATGTAACTGGGACTCTATTTTTTTCTAACTGTGATGATGCAACTTCGCTTAGACACAGGCTATTCTGAGTAACAAAACAAAAAGTGGAAAATTTAGCCAAAAGAAAACAGAAAATGCACTGGGCCCCTATGACATGGATAACTATGATAAGCTTTAAGGGAGCAATAAATAAGAATAAAAACAACATTTTATTATTGGAGAAATAAAATATGTCCACTGATATATTAACTAATAATGCAAGGCAGTAAAATAAAGTGTCTAAACAAATAGTACAGAGATTAGTAGATCAGAAGAGGGACTAACTAATTTCATTGACCACAGAGAAAACAAAAGTTAAACTGCACCTTGAAAAAATGACCGATCTCTATGGAACTCTCATACTCAAAAGGCAGTAGGCAGAAGTATGGCAAGGCAACAGAACTCGAAAGGAATGCAGAGAGAGTAACGAAAGCCCATGGAGAGGGGAATAAATGCAACAAACTTTGGGTGTGTATTTCCTCTGTACCAGCAGAAACAGAGAGGTACACCATTAGATAGACACCATGAGCAAAGATGTGGATCTGGGGACATATGATGCTTCATTCACTTATCTAGTGAGTCCTTTAGGCACCACTTATGAAATGTCCACCATGAGGAGGAACTCAGAGTGAATGGACCAGTTGGGCCAGAGCTGAGTGTCCGTGTAAATGGGCAGTGAGAGAAAAGATACAAAGGACATGGGACTAAGTTGCCGAGGGTCTTAACTGAGCTCAATCTCATGAAAAGAGATGTCAACCTGTTTTTTTCTGAATCTCATTTTCTAGAGAATGACCCTATTTGTATTGAATGAATACATTCATAAACTTTAAAAGTAAAGTGTATACTGAAGGATTAATTTTAAATTTTAAAATACCACAGCATCCCCCACAAAGACAAAAGTGGGGGATATACGAACAAGAATGGGCAAATGTTTGACAGTCATTGAAGCTAGGTGATGTGTATATATGAGGATTTATTGTACTGTTCTATTTTAGGGCATGTTTGAAATTTTCCATAATATTTTTAAAAGTAGGAACATGTAATCTTTAAGGAGATTTAAGAACAGAATGGTTTGTGCACTTGACTTTCTTAATGAGATAAAATCACAAAAATGTTATGCACAGGAAGATTAATATGACATTCCATTTCCCATGAAAAGAATGTTAACTCCTAGAATCACCCTGAAGGTACATCAAATCAAAGCACTTGTGCTTCCATGTCTGACTGCCAAGTGGAATTTATGAGACTGTAATAGTTCCTAGGCCCATGATTAACAGCATCTCCATGCAGACATAATATGTGTCACTGGGCAATACAATAAGCAAAAATTCAGACATAAAAATTAAAGATTCTGTATAATCAGAAGTAAAATAAAATATTAAAAAAATTTTTTTAATTAAAGATTCTACATTGCTCTCTTTGAGTATCAACTGGTAAAATACATGGCTTTAAACAGTGTATGTGTGTGTTTACACAGCTATGGGTAATGCTATAAATAAAAGTCTCAAGCCTAAGTAGTTAATGTACTCATTTAGGATTTTTTCCCTGCAGTGGGTAAGCCAGATTTGCAGTGATCTGCAATCTTACTTTATGACCTATGGGACGTATATGAGCTGCAACTCTAGTTACATATATTGTTGTGAAATATCCAAAGTAATTGGTTGTCCTACTTATTATTAAGATATAGAAAGTTGCAGGAGACTGTTGTTAGTCCCAACCTAACAACCAAAGCACAAGGATAAAAACTGGAGTGGGTAGCCATTCCCTCCTTCAGGGGATCTTCCTGACCCAGGGATCAAACCCAGGGGTCTTGCATTGCAGGTGGATCTTTTATAATGTGAACCACCAAGGAAGTTCTCATAAGATCATAGTTTTAAAAATTCCACCAACAAGATAAGGATGTAAAAATCCTAAGTAAATTAAATGCCAAAAAGCTACAAGATCTTCATAGGAGAGAAGAGGTCCTTAACTGCCTCATCCCTGGCAGAGTAGCAGGTGGAAGGTCAATGCACTGGAGGTCTGGAGAAGTGAGCCACATCTTTCATGAATTTTTAATGATTCTGTAGACTGGGTGACAAGTTAGAATTCTGTGAAGCCCTCCCTAGGCATCAACCAAGCCTGCATCCACCCACCAAACTTTCTAAATGTCTTTGCCAAATGCACAGAGAGTTCATAAAAGGCTAGAGATTTGACAAGACAGCTGAGAGAAAAACTACTTAGACACAGAATCTCCATCAAATACAAGAAAGACACTTTCCTAAGACAGGAAAGGAGAGGAGAGAGAAATCCCTGTGAGGCTTTCACGCACTTCTGAAAGGGCTAAGGTATCTGCCCTCTAAAGGAGTGGAGTGAGCAGAGCAGTTGGGCAAAGATCTCCCAAGGCTCAAAAAGCAGGGTCCTAAAACAAGAAATAGGGCATTTCAGAGGACTTTCTGGGATGATGGAAATGTTCTCTATGTTGTTTCAGGTGGTAGTTACATGAGGTATAAAACTGTCAAAACTCACTGCAATGAGCACATTAAGAACTGTGCATCTCAAGGTATGACTGAATTTAATAAAAAATAAAATTATAAAAATAAATCTAACATGAAAAACAAATATCAACTGATCCATTCAATCATGTCTTCATAAGAGAAGCTTCTGACATTAGATTCTGAAATCTGTTCTCTGCCTCTGAGAGCTGGTAATCTCGATTACCAGCCAATCTCAACACTTACTGTTCAGATAGAGTGTGGATAAATTGTGGCTGGTCTCAAAGACTTACAGAGACCTTTGCAAGAATTTCATTTGCAGGTTAAAGGGATATTCCAAGTGAGAAATGCATGGGAAAGCTGATCAAAGAGGGAAAAATTTAAAGACACAATGATAGAAACAGATATAGAAAATAAATGTATGGACGCTAAGGAAGAAAGCAGGGGATGAGCAGTGAGAGGAATTGGGAGACTGGAGTTAACATATATATATATACTATTGATACTATGTATAAAATAGGTGATGAGAGCGCAGGGAACTCTTCTTAATGCACTGTGGTGACCTAAATGGGAAGGAAATCCCAAAGGGAGCAGAGATATGTACACATACAGCTGATTCATGTTGCTGTACAGTAGAAACCAACACACAACATTGTAAACCAACTATACTCCAATAAAAATTAATTTAAACAAAGATACAATGATTCCAACAATAAAAGGAAATGTGGAGAACCTGGCTTTTTATTCTTGAAGGGTTGTTATTCTAATGTTCTCACCTCTGTCTAAATGCTCTCATGCCCTGTTTTTCCTGCTCTTTCCCCTGAAAACATACCCACACCACTAGGAAGAAGAAAGCTTGTCTTCATGCTGCTGTTGCTGCTGCTAAGTTGCTTCAGTTGTGTACGACTCTGTGTGACCCCATAGACGGCAGCCCACCAGGCTCCCCCGTCCCTGGGATTCTCCAGGCAAGAACACTGGAGTGGGTTGCCATTTCCTTCTCCAATGCAGGAAAGGAAAAAGTCAAAGTGAAGTCGCTCAGTCATGTCTGACTCTTAGTGACCCCATGGACTGCAGCCCACCAGGCTCCTCCGTCCATGGGATTTTCCAGGCAAGAGTACTGGAGTCAGTTGCCATTGCCTTCTCCGTGTCTTCATGCTAATGAAGCTAAAGAACAAAGGCCTTCCTTGCTCTGACAGGATGTTCTTGGGACCCTGTGAGAGGGAGTCTCATGGTGCCCAAGGGCTGCACGTCACTTTTATAGCATCTTCTTTCCTGACCTAATTATTGCTGAATGAAAAGAAGGAAATGAAGCCCTGTTGACTGTAGGTCCTAGGAAAGGTTCAGGCTAGCCAAGTCACTTGACCTCACTTATCATTCCACTAGGCCACTTGCTACCATCACTTAGGTTGGTGGAGAGAAGAAATTGATGGTGGCAAGTGGCCTATAAGAACACCTGAAAAGAATAAAAACAGCACAGAACATTGACTGAGACAAGAATGTGCCAGCCACTTTGCTGGCTGCCTATTTATTAACCTGGCTCTTCTAGTGTCTCTGAGGGAAAGACTCTTCTCATCATCATTTTACAGATGGGAAGCTGAGAAGGTTCCACAGCTTGTGATTAAATTAGTGGAGTCTTGCATTTGCAACCAGGCAGTCTGGCATGAAAACTCAGTATGTGTAAGTGCTTCTACATGACATGCTATTCTGCTTCCCTAAAGAATGGAAATAGGCAGATTTTGGAGTTTGAAAGCCTGAGTTCAAATTCTGATTTTACTGTATACTGGGCATACAGGCTTTCAAAAGTTAGCTAAGCTTTATAAGCCTCTGATTCATCTATAAAATACAGGTAACACCATAACTAATAAAGGTATTGTGAGGATTATAGACAATTAATGTAAATAGCCTGGCCCCTAAGCAGGTGCTATAATTGATGATAATAAATCATATTACCTTTTTAACATTCATTTCTGGATCATATATATATAAAAAAGTTGTCCTTTATAATTACGTACACACACACATTACATATTTTGCCCTAATTTCTTCTCTAGAGGAGCTGGACATAGAAACTGGAAATATTAATTAAGGTACGTAATTGATACGCACATGAGGGGCCTATTGCCCCGGAGTATAGAGCATTCATAGGGATGAAGAGAGTAAACAATAGTAAACATTCCAATTTGAAAACACTGAAGCATCATGGTGCACTAGCAACACCACAGGTTGTGGAACCACCCAAATTTCAGTTCAGTCTTTGTTCTACTAACTTATGGCTACGTGACCTAAAGCAAGAAAAGGTTATTTACCTTTTGGGGCTTCAGTCACTCTCATTTATAAAATGGAGATAATTATGCCTGGTAGGTTGTGTAAATGATCACAATACACATTAAGGTTTACAATAATGATAATATGTATAAAACACCTGGTCTCTTGTAGACGCTTTATAAATGGTAGCTAAATTATTTAGTGTGAGTGTACGTCACAGTCATATCAGAAGTCAACCACAACTTCCATTTGTTTTCCATGAATCTTACTGTGACATCTTAGTATAATTACATGTCAATTACTAGAGTCTCTCTAAGACTTGCCCAAAGACAGGACTTAAAGATTTATTAGTTCAGGGCTTCCCTAGCGGCTCAGATGGTGAAGAAGTGGCTGATAATTCAGGAGATCCAGGTTCAATCCCTGGGTCGGGACAATTCCCTAGAGAAGGAAACGGCAACCCACTCCTGTATTCTTGCCTGGAGAATTACATGGACAGAGGAGCCTGGTGAGCTACAGTCCGTGCGGTCACAAAAAGTCAAACAGGACTGAGCAACTAACACTCACTTTAAAGTTTTACTTGATTAGCTACAAAAAGAATTAAGTTAGGAAACATTCTCTTTTCAAGTCATTGGAAGTAAATGTTTTATTAATTTTAGTCCATATTAACCATCTTAATTAGTTACATATATATTTTTAAGTTAGGTTTTAAATATGTTTCTTAAAAGTCTAGAAAGGAGTATTTTTCTCTGTTTGAAGCTATATCCTTTTAGACACCAGGTCAGCTGGCTCAAAGATTGAAAACTGAATTTTTTTCTCTATGTGGCCCTTAAGACATATACATATCTCTTTCATACACACACACACACACACACACACACACACACACACACACTTGTGCACGCATGCGTGCTCTCAAACATGGATGAAACAAAGAGGCAAAGTTTGGAGAAACGCAGAGAAAACAGTAAGGAAAGAAGTCAAGAGAGCCACTGAATGTGAAAACGAGAGAAACAGGGTCAAGTGAGAGATATTCAGGAAAGACACAAAGCGTCATCTTTGAAAGGGATATTGTGGGCACTGATTATATAATATCTACAGAAGTGTTCTGGTCTCCTGAGAGATGGGCACTCTATCAAGACAAAGTATTATGGTTTCTGTCTTTATAACTGAGAGATTGATATTCCTTGGTAAGATTCCATATCCAGTGCAGAAGGAACACAATCACAAGTCTGAAACAGCACTTGCCCTTTTTTCTCCAACACAAAAGTCTTCTTCCAGTGTGTGACCTTCCATGCAAAACAGCTCATTTTTAAAGCTTAGTTCCAGTCTCTTAAAGAGCCTTGGTTACAAGCCATGGGAAAGGATATCACGTGACAGAGGCACAGTCCTTTCTAAGTGACACGGGAAACATCCTGCTACAATCACCCTCAGTGAAGGGAACACAGTACCATCTGGTCATCAGAAGAATTTGTAATCGTACTAGAAACAAAGAGAGGATTCCATGCTCTCATTTCGCAACGTACCTCACTTTCCCTTGTGAAAATATTTCAAGCTGATAATTAATGGATATAGCAGTCAAATTCCTGAGAAGATTTGAAAATTGTGTTATAGGAATAAATACTGAAGTTTGAAAGAAAAAAGGAAAAGGAAAGAAAACAGTTGATCAGAATGCAGAAAGTGTTTTTTCTTTCCCTACAATATCACTGACTATTAAATATGTGTTCAGACTAAGATTGCTGAATGGTAGGAAACATCATATCATGAATATTATAATTAGCATATACAATATGCAAATGATTTAAAATATTAAGTCACTTACCATGTCAGAAGATGAAACGGTTGGCAAATCTTCAGGAGCTAATGTAGTATCATTAGACACTGAGATATTAACTGTAAGAAAAACACCATTTTTTACTATGAAAATAAGATTAAAGTGACCCATATTCATAATTAGCAATTTTAAAAAGCAGGAAATGGCATTTAAAAAATGTCTTCAACAAAAACATAAAGGCATAATAAAATTTTCTTTATTATAACTGTATTTACCTTTCACCTAGATAAAATAACCAAAAATTTGGACACATCTTTTATGCTCTAATTTGATAAGAAAGAATGACTAATATTTAAGGAGATGGTATTGTAATTTGTTTAAGGTTTCAAAAGAAAAAGAAAAATCTCCTCTATTACAAAAACGCATTCAACATATTTTACCTAGTAGAAAAAAATGACTGTTAATAAGTGAGGAAATTGGTTGATTATGGCTTCACATACAGTTAAATCTTATAAACTGAAGCTTTACTAGTTAAGAATCATCTGATTTTGGAACTGTGGAATTCATAGCAGGCAGTATATCTCTGCAAAATGTGTGCAAACAAAAGAATAGTAAATAGTAAATTATATATAATTTATTATAATGGGCATGTACATTTATTCTAATTTTAAGTTATCTTCATATAGTTTGACATCATTTGTGGAATTAATAAGATGTCACTTGCCTAACAACTTCTTGGGCTCCAAAATCACTGCAGATGGTGACTGCAGCCATGAAATTAAAAGATACTTGCTCTTTGGAAGAAAAGCTATGACAAACCTAGACAGCATATTAGAAAGCAGAAACATTCTTGCTGACAAAGGTCTGTCTGGTTAAAGCTATGGTTTTTCCAGTAGTCATGTATGGATGTGAGAGTTGGACCATAAAGAAAGCTGAGCACCAAAGAATTGATGCTTTTGAACTGTGGTGTTGGAGAAGACTCCTGAGGGTCCCTCAGACTGCAAGGAGGTGAAACCAGTCAATCCTAAAGGAAATCAACCCTAAATATTCATTGGAAGGACTGGTGCTGAAGCTGAAGCTCCAATACTTCAGCCACCTAATGCAAAGAACTGACTCATTGGAAAAGACCCCATTGCTGGGCAAGATTGAAGGCAAGAGGAGAAGGGGGCAACAGAGGATGACATGGTTATATGGCATTACCGACTTGTTGGACATGAGTTTGAGCAAGCTCTGGGAGTTGGTAATGGACAGGGAAGGCTGGTATGCTGCAGTCCATGGGGTTACAAAGAGTTGGACATGACTGAGTGACTGAACTGAACTTAACTATAGAAGAATGTAAATTATTTATTAAACCAACACTCCTCTTTGAAATATTTCATTGTTTTCTTTCCATTTATGAGGCCAAAATTAAAATACAGTCACAATTATTCTATAATTATAAGATTTTTCTTTATCAGATAAGCCCTTTTCCTATTACATAGAGTTTTATGTATTAGAAAATGTATTATTATGCAGAGACCTCTAATATATGGAAATATGAAAAAGCACATCAAGTTTTTGTTTTTGAGATCACAAACCTCATTCAGTATCCAAACTGCTAATTACTGTTTGGTCTCAGATCATTCCCACCCCCAACCCAGGCCCCAACATCTGTAACTTGTCCTCTTAGTTTGCCATGTTTTAGGTCTCACTTACATAAACTTTTTAGAGGAAACAAACAGGTTTATTTGACTGCTGAAAGTTAGAACATAAGAGCCCTAAAGGAAGGTAAAAAGGGGCATGCCCTATGCACTGTTTTTTCCCAGAATCTGCCCAGTCTGGCACTTAACTAACAGGAGCTCAAAAATATTTGTTGATTATTCAACCTTAAAAAAACCAAATCCTGCCACTTTCAAAAACATGGATGAACCTGTAGGACATTATAAGTCAGACATGGAAAGACAAAACTGCATGATATCATTTATATGTGGAATCTTAAAAAAAAAAAGAAGAAGAAGAAGTCAAACCCATAGAAACAGAATAGAGTGGTGTTTACCAGGACTTGGGGGTGACAGAAATAGGGAGAGTTGGTAAAAGGGTACAAATTTCCAGTGGTAAGAGAACTAAGGTCTGAGGATCTGATTATAAGATGATGACTATAGTTGATAATACAATACTATATAATTGAAATTTCCAAAGAGAGTATAACTTAAGTGTTCTCACCAAATACATATAAATATGTGAAGTAATGGATATGTTAATTAACTTAATGGAAATCCCTTCACAATGTATATGCATAATGGGATCATTGAGTTGTACACTTTATATATAATTTTATTTGTCAGTTATACTTCAATAAAGGCTTCCCTGATGGTGCTTGTGGTAAAGAATCTGCCCACCAATGAAGGAGACTGAAGAGACACAGATTCAATCCCTGGGTTGGGAATATCCCCTACAGTAAGAAATGGCAACCCACTCCACTATTCTTGCCTGAATCATGGACAGAGGAGCCTGGTGGGCTACAGTCCATGAGATTGCAAAAGAGTCAGACACGACTGAACACACACACACACACATACATACTTCAATAAAGCTGAAAAAATATTTGTTTATAAACAATAAAAGAAGCTAGGAATGGGGTCATGTAGTGACTACAAATGAACGACAGCAGACAAAGGCAAAAGAATTGAAATATGGAAAACAAATAAAAGGGAATAAAATACTCAGCTTCAGTCCAAGTTTTTCTCAATCCTTTCTGATCTTTGAAGGCTTTGAAATTGTTAACTTTTAACTTAATTCTAGCTGCTGCCAGGGAGGGCTTCCCTACTTCATCAGTAAAACTAGCGCACCTGCAGACTCAGTTTCCTCATTCTTAGTGTTTCATTACAGGTCACAGAAAGAATCAAAATAGGATAGAGGATGCTTGGCCCAAAGAACGAAGATGTTAGTAAAGTATTATTATTAAAGCTGAGAAGTCTATTACTATTATGTTCTAAAAACCTTCAAGTACATTTTCTTACATTATTCCATTTGTTTATTTTAAAACACAGAAGACATATGTAGCAGGTATACTTTTACACCTGTTTTACATTGGATGGGACTCTGAGGCAAGACATGCCAGGTTTCTCGCCCAGGGTTACACAGTCAACCAGAAGGAGAGCTGGTGCCAAAACCTTGCTCACCCTTTTTTCCCCCCACCTCGCATTTCTATTTATCAGAATCAAAATGATTTATGTTGGCCACTGAATTCAAGGTGAGGAAATTACAACTCACCCACGTTAGATGGCTCTCTCTACCATAAACTGAAATGTCTGACCTGTCTGAGCATTCGAAGAGAAATAGCATATGTGACCTCAAAGGGACTATTTAGCTGGTATTTGTGAAGCTGTCCTTTGTGAGCTAGATTCTTTAATGCAGTTTTGTGAGTTTCCTGTCATAAGAGAGTGCAGGTCGTTTTGTAACATACTTTCTGCCTAAACTCAAGGAGTGAGGAGGAAGGAGGAGGATATTCCAGGCTCCTTTTTTTGTGAAATAAATGACAGATAGTAAAGACCATTGAGTTCCAATCTGGACTTTTAGTAATTGCTCTCCAGTTCTTGATATACGTCAACTTGCTCATCTAAATACCTTTTGTCTTTTTGGTTTTCCTCCAAGACAAGCTATGCACACTGGCTCCCCAAATCCCAAAAGACCAGTATCAAAATGATAGTAAGAATAATATACTCTTGCTACTTATTACAATAAGTAGTTGCTTCAAAAGAGAAGACTTCGAAATAAACATATAAGCAAGCACTTCTATAAATACATATTGGCAAAATACGGTTGAGCCCATAAATAAGATTAAAAGTAAATTTCTATAAGCTCACAGGAGAGAAAATGATCAATTCCAATTGGGAACTTGGTCTACAAGAGCACTTGATCACCACTTGGATCCAGACACATAAAACGCAAATATTTTGGCAACCAACTGCAGAATGATCTGTGCATACAGAATCTGTAATATTCTTAATTAGGATTCTGGAAAGGTGAAACAGAAAAGCCAAACCACTGTATTCTGTGTCTTCACGATTTGCTCAGCACCACGGCTTATGAAGCAAAGAACACTTTGCCCTAGGAACCTGGCTAATTTAGAATGAGCCAGTTATCACTGGGACCGTCGGTGTCCCATACTTGGTCTCAGGTAATTTACACAGGTTGGTCATTTTACGTTCCTTGGACTTTCACATCTTGATCCTCTTTTCTGTGTATCAAATGCTAACTGGTCCTCTGGAATGGAGAAAGGAACATAGATAGTAACAGACATTTAAAAATGTGTCTGTCACACGGATGACCAACAGGTACATAAAAAGATGCTCAACACAGCTAATTATTAGAGAAAGGCAAATCAAAACTACAATGAGGTACCACCTCACACTGGTCAGAATGGCTGTTATTAAAAGATATTGGAGTGGGTTGCCATTTCCTACTCCAGGGGATCTTCCCCACCCAGGGATCAAACCTGCATCTCTGGCACCTTCTGCACTGGCAGGAGGATTCTTCACCATTATTGCCATCTGGGAAGTCATTAAAAAGTCTACAAATAATAAATGCTGGAGAGGAAAACCTTCCTACATTGTTGGTGGGAATGTAAATTGGCACAGACACTATGGAAAACAATTTGGAGGTTCCTCAAATAACTAAAAATAGAGTTGGCATATGACTGTAGTCCCATTCCTGTGTCCATATCCAGTGAAGTGAAAGTCACTCAGTTGTGTCCAACTCTTTGCAACCCCATTGACTTTACAGTCCATGGAATTCTCCAGGCCAGAATACTGGAGTGGGTAGCCTTTCCCTTCTCCAGGGGATCTTCCCAACCCAGGGATTGAACCCAGGTCTCCCGCATTGCAGGCAGATCCTGTACCAACTGAGCTACCAGGGAAGCTGTGCACATATCCAAACAAAACTATAATTCAAAAAGATACATGTACCCCAATGTGGACTGCAGCATTATCTACAAGACATGGAAAAACCTCAATGTCCATTGATGGATGAATAAAGAAAATGCGGTACAATGGAATACTACTCAGCCATAAAAAGAATGAAATAATACCATTTGCTGCAATATGAATGAACCTAGAGATTATCACCCTAAGTGAAGGAAATCAGGAAGAAGACAGCAAATACCATATAATACCACTTATATGTGGATTCTAAAATATGACACAAATGAAATTATTTATAAAACAGAAACAAACCCAGACACAGAGAACCCACTTGTGGTTACCAAGTGGGAGGGAGAGTGGAGGAGGGAAGGACTGGGAGTTTGGGGATAGCAGATACAAACTACTACATAGAGAATAGATTAGCAACAAGCTCCTCCTGCAGGGCACAGGGAAGTGTATTCAGTATTCTGTGATAAACCAAAATGGAATATGCAAAAGAATGTGTCTGTGTGTGTATGTGTGTGTGTGTGTGTGTGTATAACTGAATCACTTTGCTGTACAGTAGAAATTATCACACTATAAATCAACTATATATCAATAAAATATGTTGCATTTGAAAGGCACTTAGTAAATGTTAGTCAAACCTGAATTTGTATCTTCAACCTAACTTCTTAGGGGTGAACTGATTAACTTGCTCTGAACAAGAAAAAATTTAACAATATTCTCCATGATAATGAAACTTTAATGCTGTATTGCACTCTATTTAAGCAACATCTTAAGGTAACAGAGCAACTGGAAAATAAGCACAGAATAAAACTGAGTAAGTTTCTTGCCTGCATGGTCATGCCAGATTTATTTAAGGGTTCTGAAAAACTTGAGCACATGAGTGCCTCTTGATAACTCACATATTTATGGGTTAAGTGTCCAGATCAATAAAAGGGCAAATACGGATTTTCAAGGATGACAAAGTGAAGGAGGAAAACTTTGGGAGGAGTAACTTTTGGGAAATTATCTGTCATTATCCCAGCTTGAAGTCTTAAAATTAACAGAAAGTTTTTATTCACTATTTCTTGTTATTATCCTTTGTTTTCCTGCGTTAACTGAGCCTCATGCTTGGGATTTTCAAGGTCAATGGACAAGTTTAAGTTATGACGCTCTTTATTCCATGAACACTATTCACATACTCACTTATAATGTTGCCCTGGAGCTGAGCTCCTATCTGATATTAAGCTGGATGTATTTAGCCACTACTTTCACAAAAACTTCTCTTCCATCCCCACCCATCTTTACATCTGCAATATACATAAGACATTATTCTGGGATACATTTTCCTAGTCTGGATTTTACACAAACCCAAAGCTAGAGAATTAGCCAGGTCTGGTGATTATCCAAATTCATTGCTTTTCCTTTTCTGATTTTTGCAAGTGTTATACAGATGCTACTGAAATATAAGTTAGGTCAGTTAAAGGAAATTAAAATGATGGGTCTTTCAAATGTCCATGGTTATCTCAAAAGACCATGTTACCATGAAAAACAAATTGTCAGCTGTGCTGGTAAAGTAGCATGGCAAATGCAAACCTAAGCAAGACTATACCAGGAGGCTCTGCCCTTCCTCTTCAACCCTTAGACTACAATTTAAATCTACTTTATCTAAAGAGGGAATAACATATAACAAAAGTCAAACTGTATATAATATGATGCAGGTCATGGAAGATGTTAGGACTACCTTTTATGTCCTAATTTTCTTTTAATGGGCTAACTATGGGTGGCTCAGAGGTTAAAACATCTGCCTGCAATGCGGGAGACCCAGGTTCGATCCCTGGGTCGGGAAGATCCCCTGGAGAAGGAAATGGCAACTCACTCCAGTATTCTTGCCTGGAGAATCCCATGGACAGAGGAGCCTGGTGGGCTGCAGTCCACGGGGTTGCAAAGAGTCGGACACGACTGAGCGACTTCACTTTATGAAGCACTTTCATGCACGTGCAGGTGCTCAGCTGTGTCAGACTCTTTGCTACCCCAAGGACTATATCCCTCCAGGCTCCTCTGTCCAATGCTCAGTCGTGTCAGACTCTTTACCACCCCATGGACTACAGCCCACCAGGCTCCCTTGTCCACAAGATTCTCCAGGCAAGAATACTGGAGTGGGCTGCCATTTCCTCCCCAGGGGATCTTCCTGAATCAGGGATCACACCCACGTCTCCTGTGTCTCCTGCATTTCCTTCACTGACTGTAATATGGGACCACAGGGGACAGTGAGCCAGCAGTTCTTTTTTAATGGTTATGACACACAGGTGCATAGCATTTGCGAAGATAATAGAAAAATTATACACACAAAAAATAGTAATAAATTCCACTCTAGAAAGAACTGTTTTAGAGCACTTGGAAACCTCCTCAAGCTGTAGTGTGGCTATGGAAGCGATGCTCACTACCATCACTTGGTCTGACAGTTTCATGCCAGGGAAAAGGCCACATTTTACTTAGAAATACTAGACAGTAATGCACTGGGTGCCTGCGAGAGGTTTTATTCCTCTTCATCATTCATCCATTATTAAGCATGTTCTCCCTGGAACAGTCAACAGTGAATCAATAAAATATATCCCTTCTGTTAAGAGTAAAGTATCGCGTCTGTCCCCTTGCGGCTATTTTTCTTGCAATCTAATTTGCTTGTCATATTTAACAAGCCTTTTTTTCTCTCCAGATACAAAACCAACACCTGCTCAGAAAATTTATTTTGACCCTTTCCAAAACACTAACCATGCCCTTAGGTGTATAGTCAGTGCCACCCTTGACACATTAGGTAAATGAACACAGGTATTACAGTAGAAATTTATTTCTAAAGTCTAGGTCAAATGTATTTCTGACCTTATTCATTCTAAAGGTAATTAACACTATCTTAAAAGTACACTTTATAAAAAGCAATGCGCACGTGAGGGGGCATGTGTTCTACTTCATTGCAAGCAGCACAATTCTTAAGCAATGAACTAGAGATTTAGTGAATTTTTGTTGATGGCAGAAGGGGAAGGAAAAAAAGGCAGAAGAAAGAAGAAAAGGAGTAGGGAAAAAAGGGAGTCAAGTCTACTTCCTGGTCCTTATTTACAGAATTCTAGCATTACATTTTTGAATAGATAGTTTCTTCTTAAAGGAACTAAACATCTCATCTCTGGGGCTTGAAAGCCTTTTTCTACATGACTCTGTATAGTGAACAACACTTCTGTAGTCTTGAGATTGAGGGGAATAGTAGTAAATGATCTAACTATGATGCACTGAACTTAACATTTTTTTCTAACAATTTTGCTACAGTGTTTCATATTTATCTACAACAGTTCCTTGGTTTTTGTTTGTTTGTTGGTAAGCTTCCAGTGGAAGCCTGCTGCTGCTGCTGCTGCTGCTAAGTCACTTCAGTCGTGTCCGACTCTGTGCAACCCCATAAACGGGGGCCCACTGTCTCTGGGATTCTCCAGGCAAGAACACTGGAGTAGGTTGCCATTTCCTTCTGCAATGCATGAAAGTGAAAAGCGAAAGTGAAGTCGCTCAGTCGTGCCAGACTCTTAGGGACCCCATGGACTGCAGCTCCTCCGTCAGTCAGAGTCTTTCTAGGAAATTTCAGGGGAAGTTAAATGCTTGAATCGCTTTTAAAAAATACAACTAAAAGATTTAACTGCTGGGGCATCTTTTGTGGGATAATGGGAATGAGAAAAAGAACAAAATTTTACTCAGTGTCTATTATGAGCCAAATAATTTTACATATACTATTTCATTTAATCCTTATAGTAACCTCTAAGAGTAGGTACAATTACCAACCCGGCTCACAGGTTATGAAACAAAGAGATTAGGAAATTAGCTTGGTCCAAGATCACACTGCTAACTAGAGCTAAAATTCAAGCTCAGTTTTCTTTACTCCAACACACTTCTGGTTTACACTTTATCACACTAACAATTTTCTAAATTGGGATTTTGGTGACAAATAACATACTATGAGTTGCCTTTCAACTGGATATGTTTCAGTTTTCACTTTGGTCTTTAAAAAAAAAAATTAATTGACCTAATAGCTGCTTTGCACTTCCCAAGTGGCGCTAGTGGCTAAGAACCCACCTGCTGGTTTAGGAGACATGAGATGCGGGTTCGAGAAGATCCCCTGGAGGAGGGTACGGCAACCCACTCCAGTATTCTTGCCTGAAGAATCCCATGGAGAGTGGAATCTGGCAGGCTACAGTCCATGGGGTTCCAAAGAGTCAGACATGACTGAGGCAACTTGGCAGCAGTAGCACAGTTGCTCTACAATGCGTTGTTAGTTTCTACTGCACAGCAAAGTGAAACGACTATACATATACACACAGTCCCTCTGTTTTGGCTTTCCTTCCCACTTAGCTCACTACAGAGCACTGAGTAGAGTTCCCTGAGCTATAGGTTAGGGAACTAACTTATAGGTTCTCATTAGATATCTATTTTATACATAGTATCAATCATGCATGTATGTCGATCCTAATCACCCAATTCATCCCACTTTGGGTTTTCTGAACCATCTGCTTCCTTATACACCTCTGCAATGTAACCATCAAGGCATAGTGGGAAATAGAATACCTGTTACCTCTACATTAATTAATAACTATCATATTTCTAAGAAAGGTGAATGTAAGCACAAAAACCTTGTGCTAAAAACCTGATGTATCCTACGGCTAACTTCCCTTTTAGCAACTGAAGACTGAGGTTCCCTTGTCTTTCAGTATGTGAGAAGCTGAGTATATGACTTGGGTTTACTAAGCAGCAGATGGGGGTAGGAAGAAGGGAGGAAAAGGTGCCTTAAGAAATGGAAACTCAGGAAGTGATAAAGTTTTATGGAAGCAAGTGAGAACAAGAAAGATCAGGTAGGGAGGAGAAAGAGCTGTCTTCAAAAAGCACCAGGAAAAAAAAATCAAAAACCCACAATGTTATTGTGGCCATGAAAATAGTTTTCTTAGTGATTAAATGACCCTGATTTCCTTTCCTGTAAAATCATTCCTCAGTTTGCAGGATCACGACTCCATCTGCGCAGTTGCTGGTTCATTGTTACAGACTGTACCAGTGTTGAAAAACAAGTCATCCGCCAGTTTAAATATTATGGACTCATTGATTGAATTCTTTTACTAGGAGTGCATGTTGCGATGAAAGGCCAGTCTTTTGTTGCTTTTAGAACACTTACTCTAGCTGTACATGCAACTGTATTATTCTCTCACTATTGGTTTTCAGTTTGTTGTCAAAGTACCAAATGTATTGTAAGTCTATGTAGTCTTCTACCAAAAAGTATTAAGGTTGTGAGAGAAATACACAATCATTAATCTTAAAGTTTTGTAAAACATGAGATTGTCCTGGAAATGCATTTGCCTTTGTCCACACCAGAAACAGATTTCACCTCCATGGGTGTGTGTATGTTACTCAGTTGTGTCCAAATCCTTGCAATCCCATGAACTGTAGCCCGCCATACTCCTTGGTCCATGGGATTCTCCAGGAAAGAATACTAAAGTGGATTGCCATGCCCTTCTCCAGGGGATCATCCTGACCTAGGGATTGAGCCCTGGTCTCCTGCATTAGCAGGAGATTCTTGACTGTTTGAGCCACAGAGGAAGCCCATACTCCCTCACATTTATGTACATATCTTCCATGAGTACCACTTATCTGAATGACTCTAAAGCTAAGGGGTGCAAGCAACAGTCTTGTTGCAGAATGAGCCAACGGTGCCACAACATTGCTTAGAAGGGAAGATGATGAAGACTGGTTTGTTTGTCCTATTGTTCATACTTACAAACCCTAAATTTTTATAACAACACAATTATAATGGTTGTTAAGTGCGTAACATTTAATTATTTATTAGAAACTGTCCTAAGTATTTTGTAATGCCTCATTTTTTTCCTTCAAAACAATTCTATAAGGTAGGCGGTATTATTAACCCCATTTTACACATGAGGAAGGTGAGGCAAAGCTACCTTGGAGAAAGGAACTTGTCCAAAGTCATACACAGGGCCTTAGCCAAGCAGGACTTGAACACAAGATTTTCCGACTTCAAAATCCTGCTACCCTGCTTTACTGGTACCCCATAGAGGTAGCAGGAGTTGTCAGAATCCTTCCAAGACAAAAACTAGCTATTTAAGACAGGCTTGATACACAACCAAGGGGAAACAAGTCAAAGGAAGAATCATCACCACTTTAGCCAGCACTTGCTATACATGGATAAAATCGGTTCAAGCCTCAATACCAGTGTCTCAGGAAAACAGAGATCCTTCCTGAAAGGAAAATCACATATAAAACCTTTGCTGTATTTTTCACAGTGAAAATGCATTCAGGTATGTCTTCCTGGTTCCAAATGACCTACTCCACCAGCATCCAATTAAAACAATACATGCAAGTTTTTCCATCAGCCTCAGGTCGGTGTGGGGCTGACACCAGGGAGATCTTTGTGGCAGGTGTGCTGACAAAGCCCTCATCTGGCTTTATGAACACTTCAAACCTCAAACAGCTGGTAGTACTTTCTTTCCTCTAGAAATTCTTAACATACAATTACTCAGAATGCCTGAAAAAGTCAGCATGCAGACTTTTCCACAAGTAAAGAGGCATATAAATGCATAGAAATAAATAAGTAAAAGGGAAAGTCCAAAATCTCACTATTAAATATGTCTATGATCCAGTATTTTGCACATGTGTAGCTCAGACTTCACCTCAAAGTCTAGGATGCATGATTAAAAGAGGTCTTATCACCTCCTCTCCTAGGACGAGCTCTAAGACTTGCGTAATGGTAATACACGCCTTCTGGGTTTCTCTGGGGAGCATACTTAATTGATTCTAATCATATCTATCATGTATTGCTTACTCTTTCCAAGCACTTTTTAAGTTCTGAAGTACTTCTAAACAGTGTACATCTTAACGGTAATAGGCCTTTATATCTATGCCTGAATCTTTCAATTTCCACTTTTTACTTGTTTCTCCTTGCTTTTAAGCATAGGGTTTATTTTAATGTGAACTGACTTTTCTTAAAAAGAGAAAAAGAAACCATAAGTGCAAAGCGCAACAAGGCCCCATCTTGTCACCAGTGTCACTGACCGCCCCATCTGTAGAGAGATGCTGCTCTTTTTCATCTCTCAAGGTGCATATAGGTCTTGTAAGACTTCGCCACCAAAACGGTAGAGAACAATGCAGATTCATCACCAAAATATCTGAGAGTCACAGGACACAGCCTGCACAGGCACTGAAACTCTTTATAGGATCTTGTTGAGTTTTAAAAAATTCATAAGCATTGTTCATTCTCGTCTATAATATAACCATGTTTGTTTTACTGTGACTAGTAAGTGGTTTTTCCTTAGAATCTATAGATAAAAGTGGCCATTACATGAATGTGTCCAACTTTTAATGGGTTTCCCTGATGGCTGAGGGGTTAAGAATCTGCCTGCAATGCAGGAGACCTGGGTTTGATCCATGGATTGGGAAGATCCCCTGGAGAAGCGAATGGCAACCCACTCCAGTATTCTGGCCTGGAGAATTCCATGGACAGAGGAGCCTGACGGGCTATAAAGTCCATAGGGTCGCAAAGAGTCAAACACAACTGAGCAACTAACACTTCGACTCTGACTTGCCCTACTTAAGCCCAGGTGTACAAAGCCCTCAAAACACTGCTGAGCTTCTGGTGCTACAGGATCCTACTCAAAAAAGCATGGATCGTGCACTAATTTTTATTTTAAGCTAATGTAGCTAATGTTACAACCAAGGACCACTAGGACTGTTAGCATTAATTGTCTGACACAAGTGTTTACTCCTCATTCTACCGTGCTGTGCTTAGTCACTCAGTCATTTTTCACTCTTTGCAGCCCCATAGACTGTAGCCCACCAGGCTGCTCTGTCCATGGGGATTCTCTAGGCCAGAATACTGGAATGGGTTGCCACGCCCTCCTCCAGGGGCTCTTCCCAACCCAGGGATTGAACCCAGGTCTCCTGCATTGCTGGCAGATTCTTTACCATCTGAGCCACCAGGAAAGCTTCATTTGACTAAAGCAGATGTTAAAGCAACTTTACCTGAAGTGATGTTTTTTTTCCCAAATGCCTTCCATATTATAAAATATGATGAATTTTATAATTCCAAGAAAAGATTCAAAGAAAAATTATTCCAAGAAAAAATTCCAAAGACCAAATTTAGCACTTTTTTTGTGATGTTCTTATGCTGACTCAGGTTTAGCAAGATGGATATCAAAGTGCTAGGTTTTATAGAATCATATTCTTTACTAAGAAGTTATTTTTATATCTTTCCTAACTCTAGAATATAAATCTCCAAGACCATAATATTCTTCTTTCATTTCTTTTATTCCTTCCTTCCCTTTCCTTTCGTATTTACATTGTCTAGGACAGATGAACTATAAAGCTCTATTTTATCACTAGGTGATTCTAGTCTGAATTTTTTTTAATTTCTTGCTTCAAATTATATAAAGTGAATTAATATTTGTTTATTCTGTACGTTTAAAATAATCTACTTAGAATTTACTTAAAAAGGAGATTCCTAGCAAAATAAGAAACAGAAGTTCAGAGGACTAGGTTCATCTGGTCCTTATATCTGTCATAGAGATACAGAGAAGATCCAGAATAATGTACACAAAATTATTTCTCACCTATCAGAGACGATCAAGAATAAGGTACACAAAATTTCCTTGCAAATTCTGTCACTTGAGTTAGTTTCAAAGTATTGAGCTAATGTGAATGTACGTTCACATTCCCGAGTTCCTGGTTATACCTCCTGGTTGAATCACATGGCTAAGACACCTCAGGCAAAGAGACTATAAATTCAGCTGCATGGTTTCTCAGAGAAAATAAAAGAAAACCCTTTTTTGAGGATCATAAAACCAGGTGGAAAGTTTGCATGCATGGAGCCTCCGGCTTCTTCCAAATACAAGGTAAGCATAAACACTAAGCATGATGTTCTGACCTGGGTCGGGCGGCATACAAACACAGGAAAATTGAGTATTGTAGCCCACTTTGAAGTTGGAGTTGATGGGGTAGTAATCAGCTAGCTTGATCATCTTCTTGAAAGCATCGTAGATAAAAATGAAGCTAATCAGAGAGGAAAAGCCCTCTTCAGTGAAGCGAGTGAAGTACTGAACCAGAAAGCTGGCATCGGTGGCTACTAAAATCAGACACAGAAAGGCCGACCAGAGGCCAATCCAAAGGCGAAACTCCAAATAGTCAAAATTATGGTCCCTGGAAAGAAGAGAAAACGGTATTTAGACTCCTCCTCCGTGGAACACAAACTGCAATACAAAAGTACCAAACAACTGTAAAGTTATTGTTAAAAATATAAGATCACTTATAGCTACTAGATTTAAAGATCATTCTTCATTTTATCCAGGAAGTATTACCTTTAGGATTTGGCCTAATGACACTAGCCTGAGAAATAATTCACGTGTTTGAGAAAAAACACAAGAGTAATCGTACCATTTGAATGTAAATGACTCATTAATTTTCTTCTTGTATTGATTCTTTTATCATTATAGAGTGTCCTTTATCATTCTTTATGGTCTTTGTTTTAAAGTCTATTTTGTCTGATATGAATACTGTGACCCCCGCTTTCTTGTCATTTCTGTCTGCATGAAATATCTTTCCCTGTCCCCTCACTCAATCTTCTCATTCAAATTGAGGATCCCTATGTAGAAAAAATAAACAGTTTGAAAGCGTAACACTGGTACCCAGCACATGTTCAATAAACGTTTGGGGAGCTTTCTGGTTAAGAAAGTATTTTCTCTTCCCCAAGTCATCAAAGTCTACTGAGAAAGACATACTGATTAACATAATCACACCACAAAATCCTAAGTGATACCTAAAGTTCCCACAGAGTGTCACAGAAGTGGGACTACTTTGGGCTTGGCGAGGTGGTGGGGATAGATAATCTTGCAGAAAAAAACTAAAAGTATTTAGGGATAAGCAAGAACTTTTGAGATAGACCAGGGAGGGTCAGGTTAGGAAGACGAAAAAGAGTGCTCAAGGAGACGTGTGGCATGAACTGCACGCAATGCCCCTTGTGAACCGAGTGTCACCAGTACAGGGAGATGGGATCAAATGAATTTGAGTCAGCTGTAGTGAGGTGGACGAACCTAGAGCCTGTTACACAGAGTAAAGTAAATCAGAAAGAGAAAAACAAATATCACATATTAATGGATATATGGGGAATCTAGAAAAATAGTACTAATGAACCTATTTGCAGGGAAAGAATGGAGATACAGAAGTAGAGAACGGACTTATGAACACAGCTGGGGAAGAAGAGGGTAGGACAAATTGAGAAAGTAATATTGACATATATACACTATCAGGTATAAAACAGATAACTAGTTGGAAGCTGCTATATACACAAGGAACCCAGCCTGGTGCTCTGTGATGACCTAGAGGAGTGGGATGGGAGCAGGGAGGGAGCTCAAGAGGGAGAGGACATATACATACATATATATATATGTATATAAAATATATATAATTATGACTGATTCCCACTGTTGTACAGCAGAAACCAACACAACACCATAAAGCAACTGTCCTCCAATTAAAAAGTAAAAATAAACAAATGATTCAATATTTAAAAAAAGAATACGATGCCTCCATTTAAGCAGGCCATTTTTCAATACCCTTTTAACTTCTTACAAGTGAATTAGTTCAAGATTCATATTTAGGAAAACATGGGTCAAATGTTGGCATTTTACCATTTCACACTCATTATTTTACAATTATGTGGACAGGGAATTAAAATAGCTTTTTTATCATCATTTGCAATGAAAAAACAGATATTGGTAATCACATTTCTTGTATGAGGAAAAAATAAATCAAGGATCATGCATGCTTAAAGCTCTATGGCTTTCCTTTTATACAATGAGTTTCTGATAACTGACAGCCACATGTTTTAATGCTTCCCCAAAGACATCATGTCAACATGTCCATTACCAACAGCCTAGTCTCGGCCACCAAGAAGCCTTTCCCTGATTCTTGTAAGAACCTCCTTACTAATATCCATGATTGCTTTGCTCAAAGCTGTTTTCCACATCACAGCCAAAATAACCTTTTCAAATGTAAATCAAATGTCCTAGTTTAAAGTCTTTTGGTGGCTCTGCACTGCTCTTAGAATAAAAATTCAAATTCTCTTCCTAATACAATGTCTGGTGCATAAAAGTGTTCCAATAAAGCTATACCTGCAGGCTACAACTTGAAAGTTGTAGTGTCAGAAAGTTACAAACACTGGTTTATGAGCTATCACAGGTACCCAAGTGATGACCAACCAAAACTTTTTACTGAATATTAGAATTAAAAGTTGCTTGATTTCATATGTCAACTGGACTAGGCCATGAGGTACTCAGGTATTGGGTCATACATTATTCTGGGTGTTTAAGGGTGGTCTGGGTAAGGTTAACATTTAAATTGGTAGACCTGAGTAAAGCAGACTGCCTTCCATAATGAGAGTGTGCTGCATCTAGTCAGTTCTTCAACTGAAAAGAACAAAAAGGCCAGCTTCCTTCAAACAAGAGAAGACTCTCCAGCAGACAGACTGCCTTTGGACTTGATCGATAACATAGGCACTGCCTAGTTCTCCAGCAGAAGGCCTTGGAACTGGAACATAAGTTCTCCTGGGTCTTCAGGTTGCTAGGCCACCTTGCAGCTTTTGGACTTGCCAGCCTCTAAAACTGTGTGAGCCAATTAGTTACGATAAATCTCGTATAGATGAATACACACATTGTATTGGTTCTGTTTCTCTGGAGAATCCTGATTAATCACCAAGTGGCCATATGTGCCTCTCTTTATGGATGAAGATACCAAGGCCACTGGAAACTAAGCCATTTATCCAATGTCAAGGCTTTAATGGCAGAGCTGGACCAGAAACCAATTCTCTGTTCTACTGGACAGGTCCTTTTAAAAATTACAGCGTGGTTCTTCCTGTTCAATTTATATTCAGAGTGTGTGTGTGTGTGTGTGTGTGTGTGTGTGTGTGCGCGCGCGTGTGTGTTAGTTGCTCAGTCGTGTCTGACTCTTTGCGACCCCATGGACTGTAGCCCATCAGGCTTCTCTGTCCACGGAACTCTCCAGACAAGAATACTAGAATGAGTTGCCATTTCCTGCTCCGGGGGATCTCCCTGACGCAGGGATTAACTTTGGGTCTCCCGCACTGCGTGTGGACTCTTTACCATCTGAGCTACCAGGGAAGCCCTAGCACATGAGTGGGCCTTAAAATCGCTGTCCCCTATTTCCTTCCTATCAGATCACACACACTGGAATACATTCCCGAAGCAGGAGATTAGTAACACTTGGGTAGAAAGTTATCCTCTACAGATTTCCCAAAATCTTTCTAAAGACATCTTTGGCATTTCTTCACAGTTCCCTCCATGTCTGGAATCCCAGTGTTTGATCCTATGCATGTCTTTCTGAGATAAGCAGACTCTAGAAAAAGCTAAATTCTAGGAGCTTACACTATAATTTACATTATCACACAATGAGTCAGAGCCTAGAAACAGTTTTATTACTTCAGACATTTTCCTTAAAACAAAGTTTTAAACAATTACCTAGTTTTGCTTTCCTAACAAGATTAAAGTTAGAACAATCCTTAAAGTGTTCTAAGACTGCTAATATTTGTTTACAGAACTGATGTTTACAGGACAGGATAAGAAATAATCTAGTTATCAGCTAATGGTCAGGAACACTATCAGTTTGAGTACAAAGGGGAAAAGTGCATGCATAAACTTGAATCTTAGGACCTAAACAGGATACCCAAAACAGCTCCTCTAAAATACTTAAATACTCCCTGAGTATCTCTGTAAGAATAACCCACATAAATTCACTAATACCAACTACCAATCACTCCATTAGGAAAGTGATATGTTTACAGCAGCAAGAAGAAAGAGGAATAAAAGATGAGAAACTTTAAACAAGCCAATCAACAGTGATGACTACAATAAAAGGCAATGTTAATGTCCAATAAGATTATCAGGCCTTGGTGCCAAGTTTAAATAGCAATTAAATTATAAAAAGTTATAAGCTACAGAAAGGAAATGATAGTAGAGACCAAAGAAACTATGGTGAGTCAGAAGGACAAAATCAGTGTATATTTTTTTGGTAACACTCAATGTTTCTAGAGATTTACACGATAGTTTTGAGCAGCAGAAACCCAAGGGTATAGGAAAACCGAAGAACTTACCTTTGAAGCATGTTTCAGAAATCAGTCACTGACAAATATAAACTCCCTAAACTGAATGAATAAATCTAGGTACTTAATAGAAGACAATAATAATTTGAAGGCCTACAAGTAAACTGCTCAAGAAATAAATTAATAAATGACCAAATGACAAACAAGATAAATCCAACTTTAATCACAAAGTTTTTATATGACTTAGACCACACTGCTTAAACTCCCTTCAGATTTCTCCCAGAAGAAAAGGAAAAGGAATCCGATTTGTTGTTGTTAAATCATGTCCAACTCTTTTCCAACTCAATGGACTGTAGCCCACCAGGCTCCTCTGTCCATGGGATTTCCCAGGCAAGAATACATGAATGGGTTGCCTTTTCCTTCTCTGGGGGATCTTCCTGACCTAGGGATCAAACCCATGCCTCCTGCGCTGGCAGGTAAGTTCTTTGCCACTGAGCCACGAGGGAAGCCCATTACTGAAATACAGGGTGTAAAAATAGTTCAAAAGACATCGCAGAATTGGAGAAACAAAACTATGTGTGTTTTGGAAAGTTGTGAGCTATTCTTTCATTTTGTTACTAATTTTAAACAGTGACAACATATCATTCATATGCCTTTTTATGATTTTACAGTTGATAAGGCAAATATTAAATCCTGTATTCCAAGTCAGAGATAAATCTGTGGATTATTTGGAGTTACTGTTTGAGTCCATTAAGCTTACAAAACAAGAATTTATCTATTTCTCAGAAAAACAAAGAAGGTAAAATATGATGGGGAAAAACCTGGGCAAAAGATAGTAAAACACTTTCTTTACTGAAGGATTTCTCAGATCGCTTAGTAAACTGAAGGGTAAAGTGAATTACCAATAGGGGGATATAATAAATAATGTACAGCACTTTCTAGACTTTTTGGGATCACAGATTTTTCTTTTTCATTGAGAATCTAATGGAACTAGTAAATGATGAAACACACTTTGGGAAACAGTGGTCTACACAAATACTCTGTATCTAGACATATCAGCACTGCTGTTACCATATGTAAGCAAATGATACAGCATTGTGAATAAAAGAATAAGGTTTGCCCCGTAAGTGTCATATGTTACTTGGTGATAGATTTAAAGCACAGTTTCTCAAATGTCTCTTGTTGCTTTACAGCTATTTTCAAATAAATCACTTGAAACTATGTTTAAGTTTCCAATTTTGATGAAACAGGAGGGAAAGTGAGAAAGGAACTTGCTTAGCAAAAGGAAATAATCTCGATCCTACAATTATCTAAAGCAAACCAGGGTGCAAACATTTTCTGTAGATTAAGGCTCTGATCACATTGTATACAATAAATCTTTCTGCAAAGGTTGCACATTTGTCCCTGTTTATAGTACGTGCTTGTTTAATCTTCCCACAAAGGCCTTCTTGTCTCACATGATGTTTTCTTAAACATATAAAAACTGTTTGACTCTTTCTATAAACTGACAGGAGCAGAATTTTTTCCAATGGTCTCCTGAGAATTATAATGGAGGAATTTCTGGTAATGATCTACAGAGAACATAACTCTACTTAAAATCTGAAGCTTTCAGTGTTTGGAAGACCTTTAGTTTTTGCCCTCAACCCAGTTTTCAAAATGCTTGTTTTAAATTCTCATTCCCTCCTTTCTCGTGATCACTTTTGACAGCATACATGGCTTCTTTCTTTTTTTTCTTTTAGTAATTTTTATCCCTCTAAGTTGATTTTTTAAGATTTCATTTATCTATTCATCCATTATTTATGACCGCACTGTGTCTTCGCTGCTGTGCAAGGGCCTTCTCCAGTTGTGGAGCACAGGCTCTAGGGACATGAGCTCAGTAGTTGTGGCGCATGGCCTTAGTGGCTCCAAGGCACGTGGGATCTTCCTGGACTATGGATCAAACTCGTGTGCCCTGCATTGGCAGGCAGAGTCTTAATCACTGGAACACCAGGGAAGTCCCCACGCAATTTCAAAGCCTACTATTTGAGTCCTTAAGTCTACGAGGATTAACTGGGTAATAACATTTCTAACATTAAAATCCTAAAGCTATGTAATGGTAGAAGTATACGGAAATTCCAACAAGGAATGCTAGCAAGCCATATGAAGTTTTGCAATATCTGTGTACTGAGATCTGCCAGTAAAGGCAGTTCTCTCTCAGAGGTATCAAGTTCATTAGAAAGAAGCTGGAATTCCCAATTTGATTTTGAAGCCATTTGTGTGCTAATGTGGCTATTTAGATTATTTGGTTAATTCAATTTTCCCCATCTTAAAATGATCCATCAATTTCTAAAAGAAAATACTGGTACCACAATTGCCAAGCCCATTAGTAATGTCTAGTGATTCCACAAGAGGTTTAGGCTCTGGAGTCAGAAAGCAGGGATTCAAATCCCCGCCCTGCCAATGACTGGCTGATGCAACCTTCAGCAACTTATTAACCACTCTGCGCCTGCTTTCTCATCAATAGAATAGGATATAGTCCCTACTTCACAGGACTGCTATAAGAAATAAATGAGGGAGTACATGTGATGCACTTAGGACAATACTTGGAACACGGCCAAGCACTCAATAAATGTTAGCTGTTACCCAGTTGATTCTAGAAATCCATCATTAGTTAAGAACACAGGAATGGGGTTTAGGAGCCGTGGACCACGGGAACACCCGGCCTCTTCCACAGACAAGCTATGTCACCTTGAACAAGTCACTTCACTTCTCCAGTGTCAGTCAGGATCATAGCAGGAGATAGAAGGCAACCTCAGATGGGATTCAGAGGAAAACTTGAAAGATGTGAACTATTCACAGAGGAATGAGTAACAAAAATGGCAAGGTTCTCAGGGACTAGAGATGTCAGGAAGTCATTTCTACCCCCGTCCCCCGCCCCTGCAACAGCTTAGAAAGGCCAAGGAAAGAACAGTCACCAGAGCCTGGTGAGGGCAGAGCCAGGGTGGAGGAGCCACCGGACAGAACAAGCCAGTGCCAGACTGCCCGGGAGAGCAGTGACCGAGCGGAGTGGGGCAAGCAGACACGCCCTGACCTCTCTGCCTTCCTGTGCTCCTGAGGCTCTGCTTTAGCCAAACCCAACAGGAAGGCAGAGGGCAGAGGAGCCTGCGTGCTGGGGTCCACCGGGGTCAGCCTCCAGAGGCACAAAGCAGGACAATAAGGCAGAGAAAAACGGGGGTGGAGGAAAGGCAATGCGACAGAGGGACCGCCACTGAACCAAATGCTAGCACCTGCCGGGTGACTTAATCTCTCAGGGCCTCTCAATCTCCAGATGCTAAAATTTCCAATTTCCGCTTAACTACTATTCTGTGCAGGTTTCCCTGGTGGCTCAGACAGTAAAGAATCCACCTGCAATGCAGGAGACCTGGGTTTGATCCCTGGGTCATGAAGATCCTCTGGAGAAGGGAATGGCAACCCACTCCAGTATTCTTGCCTGGAGAATCCCATGGACAGAGAAGCCTGGTGGGCTACAGTCCTTGGGGTTGCAAAGAGTCAGATGCGACTGAGGAACTTTCAGTTCACTATTCCGTGCTCTATCTAGACTGTGAATGTTCTACAACTCAACAACTCTAATTTATAATTTGATATCTATATACATACTTGCTGAAATTAAATAGAAGCCTCTCAAAAACGAGAACAGGTCCTGTGCTGCTCAAAATAGTGAGTGGTTGACCAGCAAAGAGGCAAAAGATGGCTCCAGAGACAGCGGTGCCCAGGAAACTCTCCAGCACACCCTAATAGAAAGAAAACAGAGGTGTTAATAGAAATATGCCTTATTTCTTTTCATGTGTGATGTCACTAGGGGAATTAAACCACATGAGCATGCTATTTTGAGGGCTGTCACAAACATATCAAACAAATGCAAAGAAAGAATATTGATTTTTACCAATATGGATATCACCTTCTATTTCACACACATATGATTTAGCCATTCCTGCCTATTCCAAGGGTTGAACTGCTCCTAAGTACTAAAATGACTGTAATGACTAGCAGTTGACTACAGAAGGCAAAGGATGACTTCAATACTCTTTAAAAAAAATATTAATTGACACCTCCATACATAAAATCACACAATACAATCCCACCAAGTGTGTAGAAGTGATTTAGTACTTCTGGTGTTGTTCTCTCTGTGGTTACTTTCAGTATTTGTTTTAGCTGAATTTCACTTTGCACACAGCAGGTACTTATAACTAGCTACATTTTATGCACAATAGCTATTTTCTATAGAGGAAAGCTTTTTAAGAGGAAAGGAGAGCAAAGAGAATAGAAGAAAATGATTTGCCCTCTATCCTGCAGTCTCTAAGACATCAATTCCAAAAAATATTCTATTGCATATTCATTGTCCAGTGTAAATATACACAAGAGCTGCAAATTACTTTCTCTCTAGAGGTAATAAATGTGTGGGGACATGAGTAACTAAACCTTTGTGGCCACGTCGCCCTGTAGATGTATCTCTGAGAATCAACCCATTATTGCCCCTTAGCATAATAAGAACAAAGGATTATAAATATACATATATACATACACATATATATAATATCATATAATCATATAATGTATACAGATAATATAATTATTATAAAGAAATTGGTCTTTTAAAATTGATTTACAGACCATTAAGTGCTATCCCCACTAAAAAACCATCCCAGGAGACTCTCATTATGATGATTACTTGAAATATTTTTTAATGTGGCTTTAGAGCTAGTAATATTCTCTTCAAAATGACACTAACAATAGTACATCCTTCTCTTTTAAGGGTAGGGTTCAACTGGGAAAACACAGAAGTCCTTTAGCACAGCACTATGTAATAATGAGCTTGGGGTGGAGATGGCATAAAAAAAGCAAGAGTTGACAAGTAAAAAGACTAGCTCCTCACACCGTGTGCAGAGACATTCTAAATACCTCAGTACACCTACTTTTGCCCAAGATGTTTAGGTCTGAAGTCTGGCAGGTGAGTGTTTCAACAAGACCCTACTTACATAACTCTACTGCATGGCCAAAGGGTACCATCTTGTTATTTATAGCCTTTGCACACATAATCATTCTGCACACAGCTCATTCTTCCTAAGGGAGCAGCAAGCAGAATGATAAACAAAGCCAGTAGAACCAGGCTGCATTTATGCAGAGAAGAGAGAAAAAGGTTCCCCAGGGCCCACTAAATAGTATCAGTCTTGATCTCTCATCCCTGAAGATACGGAGCTTCAGGGGGTTAAATGATATGCACAAATCCATGCTCACTGTGGCACAAGTCTCTGGAGTACGGGCACCTGCCCAGCTACTACTGCGTCCCTGGCAAAGGCAAGAGGTGTGTACGCGGCTGGGATCTTCTCAGACTTGCACTTTTTTTTTTTACCTCCTGGGCATTGACACTGGGCTTTTTATGTCTTTGTCATTTATCTTTGTGTGTGTGTGTGCCTTATTTTAGTGTGTGTGACATGAAAGAGTAGGGGCTGGAAGGCTCCTCATGGCAGGACAAGCCATGCTCTGGGCACAGGTGACGGGCGAAGCGTCACTGCATCATTCTCTCTCAAGCAGGGATGAGTAACTACTTCTCATCACTACTGCAGGATCAAACTAAAGCACACAGCCTGGGTGTAGGAGAGAACACAGTGAAAAAAGGAGGAATATGAGATTAAGAACACTCTATTTGATTTGATGGGCCTCCCAGGTGGCTCAGCAGTAAAGAATCTGCCTGCCAATGTGGGAGATGCAGGTTTGATCTCTGGGTCTGCAAGGTCCTCTGCAGGACGAAATGGCTACCGACTCTAGTATTCTTGCCAGGAACATCCCATGGACACAGAAGCCTGGCAGGCTACAGTCAATAGGGTTGGGAAAGAGTTAAACATGACTCAGTAACTAAATAACAACAACAAATTTGATTTCATGTAGCTATTAACCTCTGTGAGAGGCAAGAGCAAGATGACACCAGCAGCATCTGTATTTCTCTTTCCCCCATCATGCTACACACCATTCCCCACATGCTCTCCAGGCACCCAGGAAACACTAAAGGAATCTAAGAAGACGCCCAAATCACACCCTAGGTCCCGCTTATCAAAGGCCAACAGCCATGATTGCTCATCCAATAAAGATAACAACTAATCTCTTCCCGAAAACAGCTTTTGATTTATGGAAAGTCATGTGATCGTTTAAAAGGTAAGATTATTTTTATTTCAGTACTTGATCCTTTGCTAAGTGCTACAGTTTCCATTTGTTGCTGACAATTTTAAAACAGAGACAGATGATTTATTATACACATTACACTGGAAACTTGCTTAAACTCAGAGGTGTTTCCAGTCTTTCTGAGAAAAGAACTATTTTCACCACATCTTGACATGTTGCTCTTGACAATATAGAAATTTTAAAAAATAATCTCATGCAATGAATAACTTTAACTAGAATTTAAAGTAATTTGTAAAGTGAACTATCAAAAAAGCCCTTTTTTGACTTATTATAGTCAGTGTTCATGAATATAAAAAAGAAATAATGTGTGGATGTGTGCATTTTTAATAGCTATGGCTCATAAAAACACTTCCACATCTGATTCCCCACAGAGGAACACACTCCCTAGCAATTCATGAGAATGTAATGTACATGGCTGAACTCTGAGCGGGGCAGAATCAGGTGCAGCAAAGCACTCCAGCTCCACTTTGATTGGGTTTTTATTTTATTCCATTTCCGATCAGATGATACCCACTGCATAACAGAGGAAGGAGCTAACAACTTGCCCTTGGAAAACCCAGAGACTGGACTCTCTTCTGCCACCAAAGAGCTGATGACCTTGGGAATGTCACTTAACCTTTGTCAATTTCAGTTTTTTCATGCAGGAGAAAAACATTGAGGCATAGTACATATACTGTACAGTATAAAAATGGACTCTGGAGTCAGATCACCTCAAGTTGACGTCCAGACTGTATACCATTTACTCTGTAATGACTTAAACAGGTTACTTAACCTCTCTGTACCTTGTAACGTGAACATCAGATTAGATAATGTGTCTAATGTTTATCACAGCCATTGACAGATGTGTTTTTGATGAACAGTATAGTCTAAAGGAGATCAATCCTGGGTATTCTTTGGAAGGAATGATGCTAAAGCTGAAACTCCAGTACTTTGGCCACCTCATGCAAAGAGCTGACTCATTGGAGAAGACTCTGATGCTGGGAGGGATTGGGGGCAGGAGGAGAAGGGGACGACAGAGGATGAGATGGCTGGATGGCATCACCGACTCAATGGACATGAGTTTGAGCGAACTCCGGGAGTTGGTGATGGACAGGGAGGCCTGGCGTGCTGCAGTTCATGGGGTCGCAAAGAGCCGGACACGACTGAGCAACTGAACTGAACTGAACGTATACATCAGTCCCTGATGCTGGGAAAGATGGAGGGCAGAAGGAGAAGAGGGCATCAGAGGATGAGATGGCCAGATGGCATCACCGATGCAATGGACATGAACTTGGGCAAACTTCAGAAGGTGGGGGACAGAGAGGCCTGTCATGCTATAGTCCGTGGGGTCACAAAGAGCTGGACACAACGGGGTGACTGCATAACAACATACACATGATGAATCTACTCAGATAAGAGATGAAGAGGCTGAACTAGGTCTCTTCCAAGGTCTCCTCCAGGAGGCTCAGCACAAAGAGCAGGTCTTGGAGTCAGGGATATCGGAGTTTAATCCTAGCTCCACTACTTATGAACTTCTCTAAATCCTAATTTTCTCCTCTGTAAAATCAATGGCTATTTCACAGGATAATTACTTGGACTGAATATGATAATACCATATAAAAAGCTAAGAATAAAGTAGAGGGACGATAAGATGCCGGTTTTTCTTTTCTTCCTGCTTCCGGTCTCCTTCTTCCCAGTTACTTCTCTCTCCTTCAACAGAGGAAGGAGATGGAGCGTGACAGTCAACAGGAGTGACAGGAAAAGATGAAGATGACTCCTCGGAAGAAAAGAGGGCAAAAGCCTCTAGATTCTCAGTGTTTCCAGGGATGCGTGTGCTGTTCAGTCATGTCCAATTCTGTGATCCCATGCACTATAGCCCTCCAGGCTCCTCTGTCCACGGCATTTTAGGGCCAAGAATACTGGAGTGAGTTGTCATGGCCTACTCCAGGGCATCTTCCCAGGGATCACACTCAGGTCTGTGTGTCTCCTACACTGACAAATGGATTCTTTACCACTAGTGCCACCAGGAATCCACAGAAGCCTTAGACGGCAATGTTCCAGCCACTGATTTTGGTGCTTCTTTTCATTCCTTGTAGTATCAAACACATGGAATCAGCCATGATAAAACAAAATGGTTTATCTCCCTTTATAGCAATGAAGTAAAAATCCACATGTAAAGCAATTTGTGAACACTTTTCTGCTCACACGAGGGTATAACATTAAACCAAAGATGTTCCTTATTTTATAGAAGGGCCAAGAAAGTTAACTGAAGCCTCAGAAAGATCAAGCATAAAAGAAATTTGAGGGAGGGAGGTTCAAGAAGGAGGGAACATATGTATACCTATGGCTGACTCATGTTGATGTACGGCAGAAACCAACACGATACAGTAAAGCAAGTGTCCTCTAGTTACAAATAAATAAGTTTTAAAAAGTGATAAGAACATGAAAAAAAGGAAAAAATCTCACCACAGGAGCAAGTTTCTTTAGAAAAAAAATCCAACCACAATTGGTAGCACCAGCATTTTGTCTGTGAGCTACTTGTGATAAGTCAAGGCCATCACACCTGTCACGGCTAACACAAAGCAAATGCATTCAAGATGATAAAACATTCAACATTTATGCTGTCAACTTTGACTTCAATGCAATTTAGTACATTTAATATCTTCATATAGCACTAAAGAATGACCTTTGTTGTTTTACGTCCTTTTTATTAAGAAATGTATTACTTGGATTAATAATTAACCCCAAACTGCCTTAAAATACAAGGGATTTTCTATCTCTCTGACAATTTTCAATGAAGTAAAATGAGAAACAGAGAAGGCGATGGCACCCCACTCCAGTACTCTTGCCTGGAAAATCCCATGGACAGAGGAGCCTAGTAGGCTGTGGTCCATGGGGTGGTAAAGAGTCAGACATGACTGAGCAAACTCCCTTTCACTTTTCACTTTTCACATGCATTGGAGAAGGAAATGGCAACCTACTCCAGTGTTCTTGCCTGGAGAATCCCAGGGACGCGGGAGCCTGGTGGGCTGCTGTCTATGGGGTCACACAGAGTCAGACACGACTGAAGCGACTTAGCAGCAGCAAAATGAGAAAAGAATATTTAGGGGGCAATAAATGCTAAAATATTCACCAACATTATTGTTAGATTTTAAGACTTTAATAAAAATGTCTACTAACCATAAAAAGAAATTTCAGCCTGTACTGGTTGTAATCTATTGAAACTGTGTAGAATGTTGATCCATCAAATTAAACTTCTCTAGCATTTGAATCTGAAATTTAGCCAAGAAAATTGATGCAGCCTAATGACTTTTAAACATGGCCATCAGAAATAAGCAAACAAACCTGAATTACCTGCAGATCAGATCCCCAACATAAAGCCACAAGATCAAAAATAAGTGATGAGATGATGCAAGTACCTAAATCAAATTTGAGTCACATGAAAAATATCTCGGCGGGTTGTTTTCGTTTGTTTTTGTTTTTTAGGGAAAAGAAATACTGAATTTTTATTTCCACTTTAGGCTTCCCAGGTGACTTTGTGGTAAAGAATCTGCCTGTCAGTGCATGAGTACAGGAGACACATGTGGGAAAGATTTCCTGGGGAAGGAGAAGGAAATGGCATCCATTCCAGTATTCTTGTGTGGAGAATCCCATGGACAGAGGAGCCTGACGGGCTTTTGCACGGGGTTGCAAAAGAGCCAGACACGACTGAGCAACTAAACACATCTTCACTTTGAACCACTAAATCAAGATCTCCAAAGATCAGGTCCCAGGAATCCATAGGTTTTCAAAGTTCCCAAACTGATTTTTATATGGTCCAAATTTGAGGTACACCCATTCAGGCAATCTTCCTTCTTCTATCAAAATAAGAACTACCTGCTAGCATGGTTAATGACCAGCAGTTACACAAACCATTCACCTTCACTAGGAAGGAAGACTGGATATACAACCCTCATTTTTTACTTCACTTGTGTAGCTACAGACTATAAATCAATGATTTCTCTCCTGACATATCACAGCTGCCAAATCCTTAGTGTGCCATCTCTGTCTAAAAGTGCTTTGTCGTCATAAACAGGATTTCTGTTTATACTGCCCAGCAGGAACAGAAAAAAGGAGGCAAGACTTGAAAAACAAATTATCTCTCTGCTTGAAGAAAAGTATGAGCCAAAATCTCTACTCAAGAGCTCCAGTTCCAAGTCCAATAGAATGGATAGCAAGAAAGAGAGGCTTTACAATATTGTTTTGTTTGAAGAGCTGTGAATATGTATCTAGATCCTCTGAAGTGTCCAAAAATCACATACCAGTATAACCTTACACAAAAATTAAGTCCAGATGGGTAAGAAATGTAAATGAAAACATAAAAGAACTAAGATATGTGGGTAAATATTTTCTAATCTTGGGGTGGGGAAACTGCTCTAAATATATCATGAATATAAGAAACTATAAAAGACTAAAGATTTTGACTACATAAGAACTGAGATCTTTACAGCAAAAGAAATCATAAATAAGGTTAAAAGATATATAGCAGATTTAAGAAAAAGACATTTGTGATATTTCTGACAAGCAAAGGGAAGATATCCTTATTATACAAAGAGTTCTTATAAGTCAATGAGAAAAAATAATGCCCCAAAGAGAAATATCCCAAGTGTATTTACTTTAAAGACACGTAAGTAAGCAGTAAGCAAGGAAGGATATTACCTCTCACTAAAAGTCAAAGAAATGTAAATGGAATAAAAATGAGCTGTCATTTTTAAGCCAGAGAATGACAAAAATGAGAATATGAGACAAATTCTGTTTTTGCAAGAAAGTGAGCAAGCCAGCTCTCTTGTTCATTACTGGTAGAAGTTTAAATCAGTATACCTTTGTGAAGTGTAACCTGAAATCAATATCAAAAATAAAATAAGTATCTACTGCAATTACATTCTGCTAAAAATTTAGCTAAAGAGGTAATGACAAAGAAGGAAAGTGGAGTTAAACACCAAGAGTGTTTACAAATGAAAAGACTGAAAAAAACTAAAAGTCTAATAGAGAATTTATTAAGTAAATTATAGCACATACATCATGTGTATAAAGAAATGCAGCCATTAAAAATGCTGTGTTCAAGACTCATGTTGAGGTGGAAAGACTTTCTTAAAATGCTAGTTACATATATGATTGCATATATGATCTCATTTACAGAATATCCTATACAGTGATCTGTTTATACAAGCATTGCAAGACACAGAAAGATATTCATGAACAGGTTAATAATGGTTATTCCTGGGTCATGGATTTAAGGGCAAAATGATCTTCTATGCAGTGTTTCTGTACTATTTGAATTTCGTACAATGCTTAATTTTATCTTATTCAAAACAAAGCTATTTCAAAATGATTTCAAGCTAAACACAAAATATCGTTTAGAATTTAGCATTGTTTGGGATCTTCACCGCTGCTCAAATGACCATCATTTTCTGACCAAGAAAATAAGAGTTGACAAAGGTCATTTACATGAAAAAAACAACCAAATAGGTTTCTGCTAAATGGAATTTGGTAAAACAAAAAAACAAACTTCAATCAAACAGGTTTCATTCAAAACTTATACATAAAATGAAGCAAAGTATCTAAAGTTTCTTCCAGGGACAAGGAATGACCAACATACCCTGGAGGCAAAAAAACAATGCGGTGCCCTTTACTTTGTAACTGATACACATTTATTGTTTTCTTACCAACACAACCTAAGTAGATCATTCCAATAGACAACCTTGCCCAAACTGGAATATGTTTCTGGTGCAGATTAACACGTCACCTTCTATTTCCACTTCAAGGAAGAAACACACTTTGGTACCAAAGTGTAACATTCAGGGAAGATGAAATTATTATATAGTCTTCATGCAGTAAAGTAATTATCAGTTGCTTTAATCCTGCTGTTACAAATTGCACATGATGCTTTGTAAAGAAGTGTCTATCTTATTGAGGAATATCATATATGAGTAAGAAATGATACATTTCCAACTTAAGCAGATTGATCGAATATTCTCAGCACAGCAGTATGTTAAAATAAAGCCTCAAAGTTGGAGATGCCAAATTTATATTTATAAATGTTCCTTATTATGAAACAAGTTCCCTTAAAATGTGCTCTGTTAGGCTCCATAAATATCACAAAATTCAACAAATTCTAAAATCCTAAAAAATCTTACGGTCTTCTTTTACTAAAAGGTTTGTGAAAGTAGGATTACATTTATTCCTGAAAAAAATTTAAATGACTTTCTTCACTCAGTCTTCACTCTAGACCGTGCTCAGTCATTCACAACCAACAACAGTCAATTTAAATTAAAGCACTTCTCTGTGTTTCATAAAGCTAAGAAGGACAGCTTTGAAATAACACAGACTTGCCACAAAGTATCAAAACAATGTTCCTTATATCAGTATCTTACCCACAGACTAACCTATTCATAAATATTTGTTAAATCGACATTTAACAATTTAATTAATAGAACAGTATACTCACTTGGCAACCAAGAATATAAATCTAATGCAATGAGTTCAAAGCATGGTCATAAGAGACTTTAGTTGTGGGAAGGACATGTTTTTAAGATAGTGAAGATAAAAGCCCTTATTTTTACTTAACAGTATGGCAGGGTTCAGTGGTAAAGAATCCACCTGTCAATGTAGGAGAAGCGAATTCAGTCCCTGGGGTAAGGAAGATCCCCTGGAGGAGGAAATTGCAACGCACTTCAGTATTCTTGCCTGGAAAATCCTACAGACACAGGAGCCTGGCTGGGTTGCAAAGAGTCGGACATGACTGAGGGGAGAGCTTCCCGGGTGGCTCAGATGGTAAAGAATTTGCCTACAATGCAGAATACATGGCTTGGATCCCTAGAGAAGGGAATGGCCATCCACTCCAGTATTCTTGCCTAGAGAATTCCATGGATAGAGAAGCCTAATGGGCTACAGTCCATGGGGTCACAAAGTGTCAGACATGACGGAGGGACTAACACACTTTCACTTCATGGCAAGGAGAACAGAGCATTCGAACAGTGGAGCTTACTGAAAAGGGCCATGAGAGCACTGCATCTTCTTGGACCTCAGAAAGCCAGTGCTCTGATACTTTGTTGCTTAAGAACAGGAAACAAGCCAGGGCTAGATCCCAGAAGAATTAAGGTCAACTCTTGGCAAAGCAGTTCAGTTACTCCCAGAAGCCCAGGCTAAACTTTAATTGCCTACACTTAAGGAATCCATGCACACCCACTCTGGAAGCTTCAGAGTCCTCTCAGAGAAGCATGATGGCTCAAATGTATGTGGCAAGTTGCAGAAGTCATGCAGCTATCTATGCTGCCATTATAATTTGATTATATCTGGAGAGAGTTCAGAAAAACATCTACTTCTGCTTTATTGATTATACCAAAGCCTTTGAGTGTGTGAAAGTGAAAGCGAAAGCTGCTCAGTCCTGTCCAACTCTTTGCGACTCTATGGATTATACAGTCCATAGAATTCTCTAGGCCAGATACTGGAGTGGGTAGCCTTACCCTTCTCCAAGGCATCTTTCCAACCCAGGGATCAAACCCAAGTCTCCCATATTACAGGGGGATTCTTTACCAACTGAGCCACAAGGGATCACAACAAACTGTGGAAAATTCTTAAAGAGATGGGAATACTAGACTACCTGACCTGCCTCCTGGGAAATCTGTATGCAGGTCAAGAAGCAGCAGTTAGAACTGGACATGGAACAACAGACTGGTTCCAAATAGGAAAGGAGTATGTCAAGGCTGTATACTGTCACCCTACTTATTTATTTAATATGCAGAGTATATCATGCGAAATGCCAGGCTGGATGAAGCACAAGGTGGAATCAAGATTACCTGGAGAAATATCAATAACCACAGATATGCAGATGACACAACCCACAGAAAGTGAAGAAGAACTAAAGAGCCTCTTGATGAAAGTGAAAGAGGAGAGTGAAAAAGTTAGCTTAAAACTCAACATTCAGAAAACTAAGATCATCATGGCATCTGGTCCCATCACTTCATGGCAAATAGATGGGGAAATAATGGAAACAGTGAGAAACTTTGGGGAAATAATGGAAACAGTGAGAGACTTTATTTTCCTGGGCTGCAAAATCACTGCAGATGGTAACTGCAGCCATGAAATTAAAAGATGCTTATTCCTTAGAAGAAAAGCTATGACCAACCTAGATAGCATATTAAAAAGCAGAGACATTACTTTGCCAACAAAGGTCCATCTAGTCAAAGCTATGGTTTTTCTAGTAGTAACGTACGGATGTGAGAGTTGGACTATAAAGAAAGCTGAGTGCCTAAGAACTGATGCTTTTGAACTGTGGTGTTGGAGTAGATTCTTGAAGAGTCCCTCGGACTGCAAGGAGATCCAGCCAGTCCATCCTAAAGGAAATCAGTCCTGAATATTCACTGGAAACAGTGATGCTGAAGCTGAAACTCCAATACTTCGGCCACCTAATGTAAAGGACTGACTCATTGGAAAAGACCCTGATGCTGGGAAAGATTAAAGGTGGGAGGAGAAGAGGCTGACAGAGGATGAGATGGTTGGATGGCATCACCAACTCGATGGACATGAGTTTGAGTAAACTCCGGGAGTGGGTGATGGATAGGAAAGCCTGGTATGCTGCAGTCCGTGGATGGGGTCACAAAGAGTTGAACATGACTAAGTGACTGAACTGAACTGACTGGAGCCTCTGGAGCCTCAGCTGATTTATTTTGAACACAGTTCCATGGGAAATGATCCATATGCCTCTCAAGATTTGCTTCAAAATAGGTGTGTGCATATGTATATACGCAAACATAATGTAATATATATATATTACACATATATGTGTGATTATTGAATTTACATAACTGAGAATGTATGTGAATACTAATTACATATATATTTCTCTGAAATGAATGCTTAAATGTAAATTCGTGTCATTGAGTAGGCAAGACCTCCTGAAGAGAAGTTGGCAGAAGAGTTTGCTTAAACGACACCAGTGTGGGTGACTCACTCATGTTTTCACAACATGCTTCTTCTGCCCAGCATCCATGTCTATTTGTAGCCTCACAATAAAGGTCCTACGTGAACGTCTCTCAGCTGCCTGTCTCTAAAAGCAAGGACACTGTACTCAGTTGACTCATCTGAGCTGCCTGTGCTTTTATGAATAACCCACTGCCACATTTATGAAGGCATGTGATACAATTGAAGATTATTTCAGGCTATGCCAATGCTTTTCTGCTCCATTCTGATCTAGTGTTTAGAAAGTCAAATGAAGAAAGATTTCACCCCTTTAAACAGGTCCACTACAGACCACTACTGGTATCTCGGGGGAGCATAAAAAAGATTGCTTTATCAACTCTAGACTGTAAATACCATCAGAATAGGGATTCTTATCTACTTTGCTCATGTTACCTGTATCCCCAGGACTTAAAACAATGCCTGGTACACAGTAGATACCCAATAAATATTCACAAAGGAATGTATCGACATCTGCCTTAGACTGGTAAAACAAGCTGGGCCTTGACACCAAATCCACAAAGTATTTTCTTTTCCTGATGCCAAGTCAAGAAGACATTTACTGCCAGAACATCAAAACCTCTGTATGTTATAAGATGGCCAACAGGCTCATGAAGAGATGGTCAACATCACTAATTGTTAAAGAAATGAAAACCAAAACTACAGTGAGAGTTTTCATCTCACGCTGGTCAGAGTGGCTGTCATTTAAAAAGTCTACAAATAACAAATACTAGAAAGGGTATGGAGAAAATGGAACCCTCTTACACTGTTAGTGGGAATGGAAACTGGTGCAGCCCTATGGAAAACAGGATGCAGGTTCCTCAAAAAATCAGGAACAGAGTTGACATATGATCCAGCAATCCCTCTCCTGGGCATATATTTAGGAAAAAAACCCCGGTAATTCAAAAAGATGCATGCACCCCAATATTTGTATTGCAAAAACCACCTCTGTATGTTAAAGAACATACCCTTTCAGTTTTGAGACACTCTTCAACATATTAAATTCACCTTATTCCCTGGTCTTCAAAATAGATAAAACCAATAGATACACCCATCTAAGTCATCTACCACTGCAAGAAAACCTAATTAGATGACTATAAGCAAAATTTTTCCATATTTAAATTCTAGGGCATGTAAAATTACTATGTAACTATTGAGTTGGATATGCATGTGCACGTCCTAGTCAAATTATATTTACCCATATTATATCAAAAAAACCCATTGAATCTATGAACTCATTTACTAACAGCATCATTCCACCCAAAAGAAATTCATAAGAGAGTATTCTGTTCAAGAAATAGCTATTAACGATCATTAATTTTTTAATCCCTGTTTTTCAATGTTTTTGCCACCCACTGAAAGTACCAAATTTTAGTATTTCACTCCACATAGTTCTTAAAACAAAAAAGTCTTCAGAAATGACAAGAAGACTAAATCTATGTATATATGAGTGTTAAATATATCCAACACTATTTTCATTCAGAGAAAGTTTTAAAAAAAACGAATTCAGTTTCAGTGAAACTATCAATGGAGGTTACACAATTTATTGATATAATGGTCCATTATGTCTGACAAATTATCCTCATAGGTTTCAATTAGATACTTGATTAAGTCAACTCCCAGAAGTAACATCCAGCAAATGGTCATTTTAATGGACATCCTGACACACTGCAAGCATTTATATTTCTCCTAAAATCTTTAGAATCCAGAAAGTAGCTTACTCCACCAGCAAGGCCTTTCCCATAACACTTGTCACAGAGGACAAACCCACAGTAACTATATATGTTACATCACTGAATCTTTACAGAACTCGCTCATATGCAAAATAATGCACCACGAGGAGGGATCAACAGCAGACTTGAACAGATCTCTCTCTCTCTCTCTCTCTCTCTCTCGTGTGAGATGCATCATTTTAAAGCTAAGTCTCACGAAGTTGAAGAGTTCCATTCAGCTTAAAAAGGTAAAAGGGTAACACGTAAGAAGCGTCATTATGTCTCCATCTCAATAAGAACATTTAAAAAAAAACCACATGTTGAAAAATTATCTTCACCTGAAAGTCTATCTATAGTGTACAAGACAGAAGGAGGTTTTGTTCTTGCTACCCTCTCAAAATCACAGCTTTCTGTGATTTTTCTTTTTTTTAATATAAATTTATTTCAATTGGAGGTTAATTACTTTACAATATTGTATTGGTTTTGCCATACCTCAACATGAATCCACCACAGGTATACACATGTTCCCCATCCTGAACCCCCTTTCCTCCTCCCTCCCCGTACCATCCCTCTGGGTCGTCTCAGTGCACCAGCCCCAAGCATCCTGTATCCTGGACTGGCGATTCGTTTCATATATATTATACATGTTTCAATGCCATTCTCCCAAATCATCCCACCCTCGCCCTCTACACAGAGTCCAAAAGACTGTTCTATACATCTGTGTCTCTTATGCTATCTCGCGTACAGGGTTAGCGTTACCATCTTTCTAAATTCCATATATGTGTGTTAGTATACTGTATTGGTGTTTTTCTTTCTGGCTTACTTCACTCTGTATAATCGGCTCCAGTTTCATCCACCTCATTAGAACTGATTCAAATGCATTCTTTTTAATGGCTGAGTAATACTCCATGGTGTATATGGACCACGGCTTTCTTATCCATTAACATGCTGTTCAGTCGCTCAGTTGTGTCTGACTCTTCGCGACCCCAAGGATTGCAGCATGCCAGGCTTCCCTGTCCTTCACTTAACATGAGGTTGCCTGTATTATCTTCTTCATGCTGGCCTCAGGGTGCTTCCCCAGTGCTTTTTTCCTCCACTTTTTTTCTTTTGAATGATGTATTTTAATTATCATTAAACTTTCATTTAGATGAAGAATAGCCACACAATTTGAATACAGACAGATTTTGTAAAAATACCATTACTGAATTACTGTTACAATTAATTTACTCATTTTTGTCTATGAATGAGGAAAAAAGGGGAAGACACCCTCTTCGTATACTTCATCTTTGTGTCTACAATGCTTGGCTTCTATCCCCCATACTTGGGAATATACAGCTAAGTGCTTTCTGGCCAGCACAACGTAATTTTTAAAATGTTGATCATTGGCCAATATTTCAGAATCACCAGATTTCACTTAAGAATTTGAATTCCAACCTCTCTTTGGAAATCAGAAAATGAATAATGAGTGTATATCCACATGGCAACAAGAAAAGCCAAATGGCAACTGCCCCCTTTCAAAGGAGCGGGAGGTCACGGGAGGCATCACAGTGCCCAGCTGTGAGAAAACCCAAGCCAGCCTTGGTACAGTCACAGGGGGAGCCCCCAGCCCCGGCAGCAGTCACGGGAGGAAAGAAGCCCTCAGGCAACTCCAAACTCAGCTGCCAAAACACTGCAAGTCTACAAGGACCAAAGGGAACCAGCCACCCAAGTCCATCAACCGCCAAAACCAAAAGAAAAAAGGAAAAAATGGTTGTTTGAAGCCTCAGATTTGGGGTAGCATGCTATGCAGTAATAGATAAAGACTAAAAGATGAAAGTGCTCTTAACAAGAGAAATAAAATTGTTTAAAGTAATGTCTCCCTTTTTGCTTGGGTCAACACAGATGTCACAGAGCGTCTCCATCTTAATTTTGTGTATAAGCAGAAATCTAAAATATGAAATGTGCCCAGGGGAGAAAACAGAAGTAGAAAAAAAGCAATCCTTTGGAAGCAGCTCTATTATTTTAAATAAGCTGGTTGGCAGCACTTATTAATGTCACATAGGTTAAACAGTAATAAGTAGTAACACAGAAGAACAGTGTTTGAAAAGGGCTTGAATCTGGTTCTTTTCAGCTTCACTCACTACTCTATACTCCACAACTAGCACAATGCCTATTTTTTTCCATAATGAATGGATCAACTAAAAGAGGTTTTGTACATATCTTTCTGATTATGGGAATTAAAAATATCTTTTCTATCACTAAAACTTCAGCTATTATGGCTACAAAAGAAGGGCAAATGCCACCTGCAAAGCAAGAATAAAGCTAGACTCTTAATGGCTTAATGAGAGGCAGATCCAGGAATAGGAACACCAAATCGTAGCTTTTATCCTTAAAGCTGAGTTCTTCTCATAAAGATACAAATTCATTCTTGAGCAAAACACCCATCGTCTGCTCACATGTAAAAGGAAGCTAACCAGGCATTCCCCCAAAACTTGATATATCAAGTTTAACAGCGTGGTCCATACATTCAAGGTAATAGAAGATCAAAACCTTATACCCGGCACAAAATTAAAACAGCTGATCTGCTTTTGCCCAAATAGAGCTATATATCCTCATTTCCTTCCCTTCTTTTCCCCACTTGTGACTCAAGCCAGATTTCATCGAGCTATTTTTGTAACTACTAAAATGCTGGAAATACAGCAGCAGACCAGAAGCAAAGTAAAATGCAGCATCCAGCAAAAGAAAGAAAATCACGCTGAGTAACTGAAAGGCCATCTGCTTCTCGCTGAGCTGCAGGGGTGAGGAAGGCAATCTGGCTGTACTATTTGTGTCTTCCCCAAAACCAAACCCACCTGCATGTTGTCAGTGGCATCCCCAAGCAGTCCTCCAAAAGTGATAGCATTAGTTACAGTTGCCAGATAAATGAAGAGAATTGCTGAAAGAGCCTGAATATTTAAAGCATCATAAAAATCACTGGCAAAAAATGGTGCTTTCCTCTTTATGTCCTTAATTAGTCCACCACAGAACCTGGGTAGGGAAAAAGCAAACGTGACAATGTAAAATAAAGTATCGGGCAATGAACCAAGAGATAACTTATTTAATCACAGAGAAGGTGTATTTAAAGTGTTTGAATCAGCAAGATACTATTTCAGCCCTTAAGATAAAATCAGAAAGCGGTAAAGGAATACATTTTCTTCTGTCTTCTTTTTGATCACCAAATTAGGCAGTCACATTCCCTAGACTGTTGGTCTTTAGATGAGAGTGAATTGTGTAGATGAATTCAGTGTCAGTGTCTGAAAGAAAACATCCCAACATGTGAGCCAGTCCTAAGGCCCTTTCTGATCTGGTCAGAACTTCCATCCCAGCCTCATTCATTCATTCATTCCACAAACGTGTATTGGTCATTTGGGATATGCCCAGCACTATTCTGAGTACTGGAAATACAGCAGTGAATAACACAGGAAAAATACCCACCCTCCTGGAGTTGTTTTCTGAGTGAGGCGAAGGAAATAAGTAAAATGCATGAGGCTAAAAATCAAAGAAAAAAATTAAGTGGGGATCTGGGTTAACTGCTAGAGTCGCTATGGCTGAAATATCAGAGTGGCCAGAACAGGACTCCTAAAGGGTGACTCTGGGGTGAGGATCGGAAAGAATGCAGGGAGAAAGCTATGCAGGTGCGTCACGGGGGAGCGTAGCAAGCTGAGCCTCCTCATATCCACAGGCAGGCCAGCTGCCTGTCATGTGCCAGCTCACTCCCTCAGCCAAACCTCACTCAGCTTTCCCCACGTGTGCCTTCTGCCTTTGATGTCTTCCCTCGGAGCGCTACAACCCTTGGAAGTCTTGATCCTCCACTCATGCTAAGACTTGCACTATGCTCTCACACATTCTCGGGATTGTGTGTCTGTCTGTCTTAGCTGCATTCAATGCCCTGCTTCAGTTTTCTTGGTATGTACAGACATAGTGCATGGTAGCAGACATGCAATGCACTTAGGAAAGTTAAAATATCAAAGATTACAGTCGGATTAAATAAAGAAGTTAAATCCCAGAAATTGTATCTATAGAAGAGGAAAAGGATATTTCTAATGGGAATAGTTTGTAAAGAACCATTCAGGGAAAAACTGGGGGAGAGAGAAGGTTCTGTTCTCTAGTCTTTCGGAAGAGGAGAGAAATAACATCCTCTTCATTTGGGAAACAAACCCAAGTGGGTTACTGGAGAAAGAAAAGAACGTCATTTCATTCAGATTCAATTGTCTGTTAAAAGGACATACCTTTGTGTTTTCAAAAATCTGAAGTGTTTTTTAAAAAGTCGTATCTTCATAAATGAGTATCCTACCTAAAACGGTACTTAATTCAGATTGAAATGGAGAACCTAATAGTGAAGGCATAATTCTAATAAAAAGAGATTTAGCCAAAGCTGCCTGAGGAACCTGAATTCCTCACTGCAGGCCGAGGAGACGGTGGCCTGGCAGTCGCTCATTTCTGTAACATGTAACTCTGTACATGTTCTATAACTCTGTACTCTGTTTTGTAATATGGGTACAGTTCTGAGTAAATGTATCAGGAAGAGATGGAATCAAGAAAGTCAAGGGCGGGGAGAGACTGGCCTTTCTGCCACACCCACCCCCCATCTCTCTCCCTAACAGCTCTCATTCATGCCACTGCCGTCATACTGGCCTCTGTGCCAACCCAGCACCCACTAGACACCCTGCTGTTCTCCATCCCCGCCCCCCCACCCTAGGATCTGCCTCCCCACTTCTTCAGGACTTTCCTCAAACGCTGCAATTCCCTTTATGGCCTTCCCTTACAGACCACACTATGTAAAATGGTATTACCTAGTACCTTTCGCCTGTTGCAAAACTCCCGACTTCTGCTTTGCTTTGCCCCATACAATCAGATTCACATTTCGTTATTTGCTCACTGTTTGTCTCCCACCACTACAAAGTAAGACCCCTAAGGACAGAGGTTTTCCATTCATTCACTGCTGCAGCCCAAGCACCTGTGACTAACAGATATACCATAAACCTGTGTTGGCTAACCGAACATACAAACCAGTAACAAAGCACTGATAGAAAGATTAAGGGGAATTCAGACCAGAAGGGAACCTCATCATGAACGACAGAAGAATCCATCGGTTACCTTCCAGTGCGTTGCAACTCCTCGCAATCTGCATGTCCTCCTCCTCCGTGGCCTCCATCGTGGGGCGTGTCCCCATTCATCTGAACATTCTCTCCACCTGAGTACATATTCTTTCTAATCAAGACAGCAGAGCCCAAGAGAAGATTAGTTTTATTTTATTCATCTGCCTCTTAGCTACACCGTGCACTAACTAATGAAGAGATGGACCAAAAACCCTTCGGGAGAGAGATCATTATTTCCTGCCACCATCCTGTGTGTGCTTAATCGCTCACTGGTGTCTGACTCGTTGCGACCCCATGGACTGTAGGTTCCTCTGCCCATGGGGATTCTCTAAGCAAGAATACTGGCATGGGTTGCCATGCCCTTCTCCAGGGGATCTTCCCAACTGAGGGATCGAACCCAGGTCTTGCACATTTCAGGCAGATTCTTTACCATCTGAGCCACCAAGGAATCCGGTGAATACTGGAGTGGGTAGCCTATCCCTTCTCCAGGGCATCTTCCTGACCCAGGAATTGAACCAGGGTCTCCTGCATTCCAGGCAGATTCTTTACCAGGGAAGCAGACAACTTTAATGTGTTCTAGTTAGAGCCAAAAAAAAAATGAGTAGATGAATAAAAAGTTGAATAAACTGTATGTTGTATGAAAGGGAAATTGTTTCATCTGGAAAACCACAGATTTCTAAAAAATGGCTTCCCCTCAATTATCTCACCCAATTTCTTAACCTCTTAAATCTACAGGGAGTCCCCTTGAATAAACTGATCTTTCCACCCATAAAGGGGTCCCAGAAACATCCCAAAAGAATCTCTACAGTGTATTCCAATATCATAATCTGAGATCTCTAATTTGTAATCACTGAAGAATATCACCACATGCTCATTTTCCAGTGTCAACCAAATGTCAAACGAAGGCACATGTGTGATTCATTTGAGATAATACCTCAAGTTGAATGGAAATATGTCAATATTAAGGCACTAGACAGAACCTCTTCCCTCTTCCAAAAAAAAAAAAAAAAATCTCCTTCTCAAAGATTAAAACTCCCAATGGCCTGATCATCTTACCTTTTGTCAGACGACGGAAGACTCTTAGGAGGCTCTATCCTGATTGCTGGATCCCATTCCCCAGGTGGAAGGACAATGACTTCGTCTAGGAACTCATCTATGCCAGCAATCAGGTCCTGCCTATCTTTCGCTTTATAAGCAATGTCATGGAACACCTAAAGAAGAAGAAGAGATGTGCTGATCCAACAAGAGAACTCTCCACATGCCTCAGATGTGGAGGCTGAAGAATGCAATCCATAATCTACTTTAACATTACTGTGACCATAGCCTCATATTTCCTACTGTTCAGCTTAATCCAAAATTTTTCAGTATCTAGATTATGAACTCGAAAAATATAGGTAGAGGCATGAAAAAACAGCTGTGCTTCTTTTATATGATTTTTTCCTAACAATACCATAAAATAGCATTGCCTTTCATCTCCCACTGGTATGTACTATTACTGATATGGTTGCTATGGAAGCCAGATGAAAATAGTTTAGAGGAATACACAGACAATCATTCCCTGAAATAAAAACTACTGGGCCAAACCACTGCTTCTAATTCAAGAAGGAAAAGTTCAAACTGAGTGCTAAGACTGGTTAAAACTCAAACTCTGCAGCTCTCAAACACACAAATAATTTGAGTTAAAGCAAAAGGGTTTTAAGTAGGTGATCATCTGTCTGTTTTTTAGGAAGCCAATAACCAAACCATCCAAGGTAGCAAATGTTCCATGTGTTTTATGCAAATATCCAAAGCAGGAGCTTCCAGACGTGCATCATACTCTTTGTCAATCATTCCATTCTTCTAACCTGCCTGATAAATCTGAAAGTCCTTTATACATAACCCAAGCCCTTCATACCTCGTAAGTCAAATTCTTTGGTCTCCAGGAAAGAAGATGGCCCCTGTTTGATACCCTTGGCTATTCTTAAAGATTGCTAAGTCTTTTCTCCTCAGTAGAATTTGTAAAAGCTATCAAACAAACAACACATAATGGTGTAGGGGTTTTGGGATTTATGGGAGATCATTCAAAGTGTAAGCATAACATCTGCAGTGGACACAACTGGCTACAGCCTTATTTTCTCTTGCTACTTCCCACTATGGAGGCTGGAAAGTCAGTCACTTTCTTAGCCTAGCCTGCAGGTAAGGATGGGTAGTTCTGACTCATGGGATTAGAAAAAAACGAAAAAAAAAAAATGTGTGTGGGGAGCATTAAAATACCAGTTCAAAAAGAGAGACACAGCTAATATACCCTGCCTCCTCCTTCCTGCTTTTCTATAGATGGTGTGACTGGAGTTGACAGCAGTAGCCACCTTAAGACCACAAAGCAAGAGCCTTGGCACTTGATTTACCATTAAGCAGTTAACTTAAACCAACTCCAGCAACTGCTTACCTCCAAATTTCCTAATATGTGTACAAAACAAACCCTAAATTGTTTAAGCCACAATAAGTCAGACTTCCTGTCATTTGCAGCCTAAAACATTTCCTTTTCTTCTTTTTCTTTTTTGCCTAACGCATTTCTAATCAATACATCTTAGGGTGAAGAATTAAGAAATTGGAAATATGCAGAAATAAATAAAAGAACCCACTGAGATGCTTAGTTGCCTCAAAGGAAAAAAAACAGCATTGCTATTCATCAGTGTTCCCAAATTAAGTAACCATCTGAGTAATCACCAAATAGAACTGCCATAACTAAATGCTCTGTTCTCCACTCAACACATGGAGAAGCTAACATATCAAACAATGAAGCAAAAACAAAACATTTGGCAAAATAGCAAGCTAGAAAGGCATAAAAGCAGAAATCAGCGATCCTATATTCTAACAGTATTTCTCCTACTATGAGACTAGTTCGGAGTTTCAACGTGTCTAAGATGTGTGTAGTGACATTCAAGCTATTATGAGAATACAGTCATAATTCCAAAGTGCTAGATACTTTGCAGAATGGTTGCTAATGCATTTTAGTATGTGTATCATTCCTTCCCACAAGATAAGAAAACCACAAAAACAGGTACTTGCTGATCCCTAAGGGAAAATGCATTTTACTATGCGTTATTTTATAAAACCCATTTCTGAAACAAAACACTTGAATTTGCAGGATGAATATATTAAACATTTTAACAGATTATGTTAATACAGTGACTTGAACCTTTTAAATAATATTTAACATACTTCAGTTTTCAGAACTGCAAATGTTTAGAGAAAGGAAAATATGACTTATTCTAACATAAAATATATTTTTTGAAAACTATTAAAAGCAGATGTCAGCTCATTTGCACACATGACTGTACCTCATGTTTTAAAGAAGGTTGGTAACTGCATAACTCTAATTGAATAAATTGTGACAGCCAACTCACAGTATGAGAACCCAAGAACGACATTCACAGATCACCATCTTCCCGATGCCCTACCTCATCAGACATCAAGGTGGCAATGGCTCTGCCGATCTCATGGTAAGACTTGGCTTTCCCCTTCGGACCTAAGAGAATGAATAAGAACCTAATGGGAGAGGAAAGAAGCAAAGGCTATAACACATATTTCGTCAAACTCAATACACATAACACTGAGACATGTTTAATCCTAACTCATAAAAAGGTTAGGTCTAGAATTCATCTTTAAAACAAAGGTTACAGTCTTGGTAATATGAAAGGCACTCTTCCACACTATTGTGAAACACAAATTGTTGTTCGTTTTATTTGGAAGCAAGGGAGAATTGAGCGTGGAACCCTAAAAAGCTTCTTCATGAAAAAGGAAAGGTTCACTATATGAGTAAGCCTTTCTTTTCCAAACTTTCTTTTCTTTCTCTTTCTTGTGACTTTTCAGAATCTTTGGAGAAAACCCATTAAGCACAATAACTGAAAGACTTAGCACATCTTCTGATTTTTCAGACTTTTCTTCACCCAATATTGATGGTGACAAATGATCCTCTCCATATTTTAAAGAAATATTTCTACTCAGAAGTGGCTGAAGAGTCAGCAAAATCCAGCTCCTCTACAATAAGCCACATGCTGACAACCAAAGCAAAAGAGGAAAAATATGAGAGAAATTCAATATAAAACATCATTCACAGTTAAAATTCTTTTACAGGATTCCTCATTTTCTTTTCCAAACTTGTTTTCTTGATAATGCACTGTTCCACAGTAGTTAGGTCCTAAAACTTGCAATAACGAGCTTATCTCCACTCAAGTTCACCCCTTATCATGTTGGAAGGAATCCCTCACTGATCACAAGGGCAAAGATGCAACTCTCAACTGGGGAGCAGGAAGTAAATAAATTCAAAAACAGACAAAAGGCAATACTAGACAAATCCCTGCCTTGCTTATTTATGCTCATATCTTACCTAACATGGAGTTACTAAGGACAATAAAAATGATCAGATCCTATGTCTGCACAGTTTTCTAAAGCTTACAAAGCATTTCACACTCACGTATCATTTAAACTCCTACTATCCTTTGCTATAAGGACACGTATCTCACTCCCATTTAATGGTGAAGAAACCTAGGCTCAAGGAAGGTAATGGATGGGGTCAAAGACTGTCCCTAATGAATGACACAGTAGATGGCTGGATGGCATCATGGACTCAATGAGCATGAGTTTGAGCAAGCTCTGGGATGTAGTAAAGCACAAGGAGGCCTGGTGTGCTGCAGTCCATGGGGTCACAAAGAGCTGGACATGACTAAGCAACTGAACAACAACAAGATAGATAGGACTTTTTACCTCCTGTTTTTTTTTTTTTCAGCACACAATTCTGCTTAATAATACCTGTGCAACCTATACACCAGAGAAAGCTATCCAACTATGACTTCCATTGGCCACTCTTGGAAAAGACGTTGTGGATACTTAGCTGGGGACAAGAAAGCTTAAGTAAGATCTTATGAAACCACAAATGGCTTAGGACATTTGTCAGCAAAATTTTCTTTTTTACTAATTTATTCATATTTTTGTTGTTTAAGAAAGGGCTATTGATAGCCAACACTCTTCAAGGTATTAGGGTCTGTTCTCAAATGCCCTTGAATAGATAATTTCATTTTTCATCATAAAATTTAATCTAAAGAGTAAAGAAAAAAAAAAACAAATTGAGAATGTAAGAAGGTAAATCTGAATGTCTGAATACTCAAAGTTTATACCAGAATAACCATAAAACCATTCAGTGTTTATTTGCTTAGAAACCATTTCTGGAGTGGAGCGGTGAACTCGCTTTCAAGTGTTATCACAGTAGATGAAATGGGCAAAAGCAATCAGCAGGCATGAAAGTCATTCAAGTATGAAGGAAGTCATTATTAGAACTGGGTTTTAATTCTTCTAACTAGGACTTGCTTTCTCTGAAGCTGAACCTAAATTATATGCCACCACATACAGTATTATCAAGAGCTTTTTTTATTGACAGAAAAGTACAATGCACTTTTCTGAAGGGATGGCTCACTGAATGAGTGCAACAGCTGAAAAAAATATTTAACAACTAAAGTAAAATACAAATCTCATTAAAAAACACCTACAGTGCTTTTCATATGTCCCAAGTCTATTTACTTGTCTACCAAGGGCCAGCTGTCAGGCAGGACAATAGGGCATAGCTTTAGACAGAAGTGGGCAAATGTGGTACAGCAAGAGAACATATATAACACCTGGACGCTTTACTTAATACATTTTTAAATAATGTATTTCTTTTGCCTGTCATTTTTTTTTATTATTTCAGGCTTCCCAGGTGGCACAGTGGTAAAGAATCCATCTGTCAATGCAGGAGACTCAAGAGAGCCAGGTTTGATCCCTGGGTCGGGAAGATCCCCTGGAGAAGGAAATGGCAACCCACTCCAATATTCTTGCTGAGAGACCCCGTGAACAGAGGAGCCTGATGGGCTACAGTTCAAAGGGTCTCAAAGAGTCAGATACAACTGAGCATCTGAGCACATCCAAATACTAGCATCTGAGCACTACACAATACCTCACCCTTTCCAGAACCACTGTCTACATCTTCCTACCCCTCCCCAGTATCTGCATCATGATTATTTTACATTTATAAATATACACCATGGAAATGCATATTTATCAACTGACACGTGAATTAATTATCAGGTTGACTATATGGCAACAAAACCAAAATAGTGTCTTATTAGAAAGTGCAGAAAATGCTCTCAGTCATTAATAGTCCTCAAATAAATTCTGGCAGACAATGGGCAGCTGGTCCAAGGGATAACAGAGTAATGGATCCTCCACCTTAAATCCTATGAGATGAGGGGATACATTTTCTACAAATATTTACTCTGCTCTTTACTAAAGAGCACCAAAGAAGAAATGGCAGTAGCAGACCAGTGGTGATCATTAAAAAACCACTTATCATAGTAGCAAACCCAGTATATGAGAGCTACAGTGTTTTCATTAAGTTAGATACAAAGGCATAATTCCTCTTTCCTGAGTAATGTGATTTTTATTAAAACATATATATATGTTCATATATATAAAGTATAAAGAAAATCATCGAGTGCCAAATAGAAATAAAAAGTGATGTATCAGTTAAAATTTTCACATTACTTCAGTCAGGAACCACTGAGTAGATAGAGAGGAACTCTGGACACCTACAAGTAGCAGGAAATAGCACCTCAGGTCAAGAATTTCATCTGTAGGGAACCAGACCCTTAGGAAGACTGTAATTTGAAGTGCACTGTTGAAATAGGGGTGAGAGATGAGAGATCTGGGAAAACTAACAACACAGAACAACTCATCGAGTTGAAGTTCCCTCTGCCTAAAACATGTTCTCTCCTCTTTAACCCTCCAAGACGCAAAAGCTGTTACAACTTGTATGGCAGAAGCACATCTTGCCAAACTCGGCTTTTATAACGTACTCAAAACTTCTTTCATGACTCAAGTGGTCTGTTTTTTTTGTTTTGTTTTGTTTTGTTTGTCAATGGACAGATGTTATTTTTAACCAGAAGCTTTTTTTCTTTATTAACGAATTAGAGTAAACATTACATTTCTGTGGTTGAAAGGGCACAGCCCATATTGCTGGCTCAGGGGAAATAATTTATGTTGCTGAGCTCTTTGTATTTGCTTATAACTAGACACAAGTCACAGAATTTATAATAGTGCCTGGCTGTGTCAAGAATCTTCATGAGGCCCTTCCACTCTGATGTGCTCCCTTTTCCATGTAACTAATCGTGCCTGGCGGAGAAGGCAATAGCACCCCAACTCCAGTACTCTTGCCTGGAAAATCCCATGGATGGCGAAGCCTGGTAGGCTGTAGTCCATGGGGTCACTAAGAGCTGGACACGACTGAGCGACTTCCCCTTCACTTTTCACTTTCACGCATTGGAGAAGGAAATGGCAACCCACTCCAATGTTCTTGCCTGGAGAATCCCAGGGATGGGGGAGCCTGGTGGGCTTCCATCTATAAGGTCGCACAGAGTCAGACACAACTGAGGCGACTTAGCAGCAGCAGCAGCAGCAGCAATTGTGCCAGGGGAGAATGCCTCTAGCATTCACCACAACAAAAATCAGTACCAGATGATCTGCATCCAAAACCAATGGACTATACTCATATTCACAAAATAATTATAGGCATAAACAGAGCATAATATCCGAAAAAGAGCCAGCCTTCCTAAACTACTCCATCTTTTCAGAGATGTGCACCCCTCCTCCTTCCTTATATATCACAGCCATTCTAAAATAAATTCAGCATGTACCAATCCCTTACTTCCTTTTTTAAAACAATAGTGAATCAAATGACCCATTATTCATATTTAGTGGCTCTGGAAAATGTGGCTAAACTGTAGCTTCCTCAATAAATTCATAAGGAGCACAAACCCATCATAACCAACCATACTGCACACGGTAAACAGCAGTGAGCCACTGGAAGACTGTTACACAAGACAGAACTGAACCAGCAAGACCTCCATCCCAATTCCTCTATTAGAAATTTTATGGTTTTGACAATTAGGCACAAAGAATTGCTTTCAGGCAGATCATTATTTATAACATAAAATAGATGTTAACTAAGGGTGACACAAAGGGGTAAACATTCTAATTTTAGAGAGGGCTAGAGCTCCCTTTATAATTATTTGCCTCAGATGTGAAAATCAAGGTAAGAAAAGCATAGATTGATCAAGGGCTTTGATTAGTCTTCATGGGAAAACCCTAAAGCATTTTATTGCAATCCATTCTAGGAGTCTCCTTAGATTTTCCCAAAGAGCCTGGCTTCAGAGTCAGAAATCTGCGCTGACAGTGCGTCATCCATGTGGCTCCATCTCTGAACTGTAAAATGGGAATTATATTCATCTCCATGTGGCCCATAAATATGACTGAGCGGCAGCCTCAATGGAACAGATGTAAGATGACAGCAAAGCAAAGTGCCTCTTAAGACACTAAGAAAATCATAAACATACCCAACTAAGTCCCAAAGAACAGAGTTTATCTGCTTTCACATGGATGACAAGAAGGTCCTCTGTGTAGAAAACATCTACACAGTTTGTAGGAGTCCAGCTGCAAACAGAAAGCTAAACTAAATCAAGCACAGAGCAGAGTGGATAGAGAAATTCTTGAACTCTATGCAAAGGGAGTGGCTATTATCATATTTCCTAAAAGATGCATGGTAGTAATGCTATTTATTATAAATAGTAAGAATAATAATAATAAGTAAAAGAGCCTGTCTTCCACCTTCAAAAGGAAAGGAAAAATGGAAAAATTTTTTCAAAAGAAAAAATGACCGTCATTACAAGATGTGCACAGAAACAGATTTCTCAGGTTTCTGTGCAAGATAGTGGGGTGGCATGCATGTTAAAGCACACAGCTGAGTGCAGAGACATCTTCCACAATGACCACCAGGCTCCTTGTGGGATTTCCTTTATTGGATTTCACAGGATGCAGCCATTGTAAGTGGCCCTGTATTACTCACACACAAAAAAGCTAATGAGACTCCCTTCTCAGTGATTATAGCTTGCCCTGGTTCAGAGGATAGCAAATGGATAAAACTATTTCCTGGAAAAACGTTAACATGCTAGGATATATTATTGAGATTACTGCCCTGAAATAGCTTTATGACATTATTGAATTATATTCCCTTGAATAGACTGGGCTCCTTTTCTCAATTCAAATAATGCTTGATTTTTACCTCTAGACTAGTACCATTGTCCAGGACAGAAAAAGATGAGCCGGAGAGGAGCAGATGATAAGAGGGACTCCAAAATGGTCATGACTTGCTACTTAATGAGCTTGTGTTATTGTTTAAATAAAAAACCTTTTAAAATATTTTTATTTGTAGCTTCTAGAGAAAAAGAATAAAAAAATTAAAAAGAGCAACTGAATACTTCTTGGCATGTCTTTTTCTTTCAAGCTCCAGAAAAGTTGGTCCAAAGAGACATAAATAAAACCAAAGGGACATGCAAGCTGGAGTTCAGCCATGACTGAGTCAGCTAGCTGTTCGCCAGGTGATTGCTCAGATGGACCTGCAAGGCTCTGCTGGAATGTTTTCAAGCAAAAAGCTAAGTTACAGAAAACACAAATCATGATAATCCCATTAACTGAATAAGCTATAACTATCCCCTTTCCTCTGCTATTTGTCCAATGACTGCTTATATTATTCCTATATTGTTATATGATAAGTATTCTCCCTGTTGTTAGTGTCTAAGAAATAGAAAAATGGGATAAAAATGCCTGCGTGAAAAAGAATGGCCTGTAATGTATAAAATGGAAGGCCATAAGGAAATGTTCTCCTAATTTTCCTCCTGAATTGGCTCAAAACAAATCTTGAGCCCCTTATCTTGTTGGTTTACCTTGTTCAGACCATCTGAGACCACTGGAAATCCAGAGCCTCTCCTGCTCACCTGGAGAAACCTAAAGAAAAGTTCCCTGCCCTTGCCCTGGGCACTAACCCCCACAAAAGGCCCTATTTTATAATAATTTTCTAATGTCAACCTGAAGATTATAGACTTCTCTTTAACCTTTTCCTAAGCACAAATTTATTTGAAGCATTAGCTTCCATTTACCTACTACACTTGACATAGAAGTCAAGCTTCCTAGCTCCTCTACTGGGCTCAGATACAGAGGAAAACAAAAAGGATGACTTCTAAGGTACTGTGCAGCATGAGTACATGATTGTAATAACACTAGCATACTTTCTTTTAAAATAAAACTTTATGATTCCTAACACATAACAGTAAAATATACAAATTTAAGTGTACAACTTAATGATTTTTACTTTTGTGCATATATATAATAAATATATATTGTTATTTAGTCACTCAGTCATGTCCAACTCTTTTGCGACCCCATGGACTGTAGCCTACCAGGCTTTGTCCACATTCTCCAGGCAAGAGTACTGGAGTGGATTACCATTTCCTTCTCGAAGGGATTTTCCTGACCCAGGGATTAAATCTGCATCTCCTTCACTGGCAGGAGGATTCTTTACCACTGAGTCAAAACACATATATACATGTCTATATATGTACACACAGACACATTTACATATATTGACATATATAATGTGTCAATGGCAACCCACTCCAATACTCTTGCCTGGAGAGTCCCATGGACGGAGGAGCCTGGTAGGCTACAGTCCATAGGGTCGCTGGGAGTCGGACACGACTGAGAGACTTCACTTTCACTTTTCACTTTCATGCATTGGAGAAGGAAATGGCAACCCGCTCCAGTGTTCTTGCCTGGAGAATCCCAGGGACGGGGGAGCCTGGTGGGCTGCCGTCTCGGGTCACACAGAGTCGGACATGACTGAAGCAACTTAGCATATGTATGTATGAACATACTCACTATCAATTTTCTAATAAAACAGAGAGCAAATGAAAGCGACTCAGACCTCTGAACCATTTACCATCTATATGATCTTAGAGAAGTTACTTAAACTCTCAAACTGTTTCTTCATCTATAAAATTCCATATAGTTTATACCTTAAAAATTATTATGAGTATTAAATAGGCTAATCCATCAGAAACTATTCCATAGTCCAATGAATTGTTATAATCATTATTACTACTACACATCTGCCAAGTCAACCAAGAGCATGAAAGTCAGACTGAACCGTTATTTCAAGTTAAACCTTTTCAACATGCTTGCTTTGGATGTACCCTCATCCTATTAGCTCTCTAGCCTGAGTGGGAGGAGTTTTCCCTATGACCACACTGTGGACCCCAGTGGGTCAGGGAGCAGCTTACCTTGTGGGCACAGGGACCTCAGTCAGGGCACCCAGCATGACTGCCTGCTGCAGCCGAACAAAAGCAATGAAAGGAGAATCCAAGAAGTCTACCTCGCCAACAAGCACGTTGGAAGCTTCTGCATCACGTGGCAGTTTTTTCATGAACTTATTCTTCAGCTGCATGGGAAGAGCCAAGAAGACACAACTTATTTCCAGAGAAGGGAACTCAAAGAAATTTCTTTATGAGTCTATGTGCACCAGGCAGGCCCTAGCTAGCCATTCATCTATTATGTCTAACCATTCTATTATAATAAGTATTTCTCTGTATTTTGGATTCAAAAACATTAAGCGTATAGTCATGCGGTTTACATATAAAACAATGTTTACATACATATCAATTCATTTACTTATTCAACTCAATAAACATGAGTTTAAGAGTCTCCTGGGAGCCAGGAACTGATCTAAGCCCTGATGATAAGGGATGTGTCAACTAATGACATGGCCTTCTTGAGCTCATATTCCAGCAAGGGAGAAGTAAAATAGAATTTAAAGTAGTGGTAAGTGTTGAGAAGAAAAAGTAAGACATGTAAAAGGATACTTCTTTAGACAAGGAGGTCAGGGAAGGCCCCTGAAGAAGCACATTTGACACTGGGGTAAGGGAACAAGCCAAGTAAAGATATGGGCAAAGAAAATTCTAGGCAAAGAGAAGAGAAAGTGCAAAGCCTCTGACCAGGCAAGAGCTGGGCAGCAACAGTAGGTGGCCAAGTGTGTGGGAGTAGAAGAGCACAGGAGAGAAAACACAGCAGATGAAGTTGCAGACGTGAGGGGGGCCAGCAGGTGAGGATCTTGAAGGCACAGTAAGGAGTTTCAGATGTTTTAAACAGAACTTACCCACTCAAGACAAGTCCATGGAAAAGTGGAGTACAAAGACCTAAATTTAGGAGATATCACCATGTAATCAGGATTTAAGACCATGCAATAAGATGACACAACCTTGGGTGTAAGTGTAGACAGAGGAAAGGGCTGTCCATTGACCCTTAACATCTGTCCATTGATCCTAAACCCTGGGCTACCTTACCTTTTATAGGAATGGAAGCAGATATTGGCAGAGGACACTGAAAAAGAGCAACCCGGCCTTCACCAACCAGGACTTTAGGTGAAGAAAGGGAACAATGAGGAGAGGATTATCTGCTTCAGCGTCAAAGGCTGCTGGAAGTTCAAATAAGATGAAAACTAAGAAAGGACTAATGATGGAACCTGGACCACGAGGGAAGTCCCAGTGGTCTTATGGGAGACTCCATACTCCCAACACAAGGGTCTTGGGTTCAGTCTCTGGCCAGGGAACTAGATCTCACATGTGACAACTAAGAGTTAGCATGCTGCAGCTATAAAAAGCATCACAGCTAAAAAGATCCCACATGCAGCAACCAAAAGACCCAGCACAGCCAAATTATTAAAAAATGTTTTTTAAAAGAAAGTAAAGACCAATGAATTTGACAAGAAGGACGGGCTGGATGATCCATACAACAGCGGACACCAGGCTACCCAGTAAAGAATAAGACGTGAAAAAATGGAGACAGGAAGTAGACAGAATTCTTCTGAGATATGTTGCTACCAAGAAAAGCCAAGAATTAGGAGGTAGGTGAAGAAAGGGATAAATGGAGATTTTTCATGGGGAATGTGATCACAATTTGGAATGTTCATGAAGATGATCTAGTAAAGACAGATTACTACTGTAGGAGAAATGGGCATAACTGCAAATCAGCTCAAGCAACCTTGAACTATTGAGAAGAGAGATATCCATGCATAGCTAGAGGGATTAAATCCAGATGGAACACAGCCATCCATTCTAACCAGGCAAGGCAGACTCTAGGTAGAGTCAGGGGTGATCTGGGAAGTCTATGGGGTGAAGATGAGGATTCCAAGGACTTACATTTTTTCAGTGAAATATGAATGACCTGATGGTGAGGAGGAGGAAGACGGATGTACACGGGAGCTTGAGGAGAAAGATAAAGGTGTAAAGTGCTTTTCTTGGAGAGTAACGGTTGCCTTTGCCAACAAAGGTCTGTCCAGTCAAGGCTATGGTTTTTCCAGGGGTCATGTATGGATGTGAGAGTTGGACTATAAAGAAAGCTGAGCGCTGAAGAATTGATGCTTTTCAACTGTAGTGCTGGAAAAGACTCTTGAGAGTCCCTTGGACTGCAAGGAGATCCAACCAGTCCATCCTAAAGGAGATCAGTCCTGGGTGTTCATTGGAAGGACTGATGTTGAAGTTGAAACTCCAATACTTTGGCCACCTGATGCAAAGAGTTGAGTCATTTGAAAAGACTCTGATGCTGGAAGGGATTGGGGGCTGGAGGAGAAGGGGACGACAGAGGATGAGATGGCTGGATGGCATCACTGACTCAATAGGCACGAGTTTGGGTAAACTCTGGGAGTTGGCGATGGACAGGGAGGCCTGGCATGCTGTGGTCCATGGGGTCGCAAAGAGTTGGATATGACTGAGTGACTGAACTGAACTGAACTGAAAGGTTGCCTAACAGTCACTTTGAAAACTTATCCTGTAGACGTTATTCATTCATTTCCCCTCCCAAACCAGCTCCCACTTAGAATAGGCTTGTTCAAGTATCCTACAATGAGTGGGAAACGTCTCCCAACAGCTCAAGGAAAACATCTCAACAATGACAAAAAGATAGAGATAAGAATTTTGCAAGAAGATTTCTGATATACCCTTCTCACCAATATGAATGTCTCCCCACTTAAGTTAAAAGTTACCAGTGAACTTTTTTCTGCCACAGGTTATCACCTCTATGGGAAGTAGGAGGCGTGGACCAATTTTCCCCAGTAATGAAAAATTACAGTAGAGTTTTATTTTCTATTTCCATATAAATAGTTCTCAAAAAGGGAAAATAAGTGCCATGAAAACTGATCCCCAAAACCATCACCTTCAGTAGCATTTTAACAAGATTCTTGCCTTTGGAACTTCATACAAGAAGAAAACTGAGAGGCAAAAAAAAAAAAAAAAGGAAGTTGGAGCTAATAATTTAGTGGAAACCAAAAAAAAGCCACAAAGGCAAGATATATATTTTTGGATGTTAGAAACACGACTACTTCTAGCAGTAAAAGACTTTTCCAAAGTTTACACCATTAATCCTTCAAATAATACTAATATTTCCAAAAAGTCTGTTTATTTCTACAGATACAAAAAGAGCAGCCATGGGAATAGTCTAAAACCATCAAATTGTTATTATAGTCAAAGGAAGTTGCAGTAATGCATTGCTCTTTGTAACACGGAGTAGAGTGTGGGATATGGTCAAGTGACCCAAAGGCATAATGTGCTAGAGTAATCTTCCGACTCTTTCCAGAGAGAGCTCCTATTACCAACACGGGCCATGAAGCTCTATAATCATCTGATTGTACTTGCCATTCTCTCCAGCACTCTTTGCTGTAGCTAGGTAGGTAATCTGATCATAATCTCCTGTTTCAGGTACTTAGCTTCCCACACTTAGGACCAAAAAACTGTCCTTTCCTCATTTCTACCTTTTCTAAATCTCCTTCAGAGTTCAGAACAAGCCTTTCCACTCTCTCAGCACTGCTCCTAGGGAACTCCAGAAGCACTCAATTCTTTTTTTAAAAAATTTTTTCAATTGGAGTATAATTGCTTTACAATGTTGTGTTTCTGGTGTAAAACAATGTCAATCAGCTATGTGTATACATATAGCCCCTCCTTCTTGAGCCTCCCGTATAACCCCCATCCCACCTGTCTAGGTTATCTCAGAACACTGAGCTGAGCTCCCTGTACTGTACAGCAGCTTCCCACTAGCTATCTGTCTCACACATGGTAGTGTATGTATGTCAATCCTACTCTCTCAATTTGTCCCAGAAGCATTCATTTTGGAATCATGCTTTTGCCAAGGTTGAAGTCTTTGCTCTTAGCTCCCTGAGGGTTAGAACAGTTTATCCCCCACAGAAGTGATCGCTTCCTTTGCAACATAAGTCAGTTATTGTAAATATTTTGAATGGAAGGAATGAGCTCTGCAGCATTTACAGTCAGACCATAAGAACATTAAATACCCAGGAAAGTTCAAGAGGTTTTAGAGGCCCATTCCAGAACATACTAAATGTCTGGATCTATCACTAAGCAACTACTGACTCACAGAACATGCAGAATATCCCACAGTCATATTCTTCCACAAAATGTTTTACTTGTATGGTACCTTTACTGAGATGACTACACCATTTTGGAAAAATTGAAGCATATTTTTAAAGCTAGAGGAACTGCATTCTATGTGCTCAGAAGAGAAGTAGTTATAAAGATATATTCTTTGAGATCAGCAAATCTCACACTGTGTTTGTAGGACACTAGTGTTCTTGAAGAAACTAGTAGCCATTCCAAAATAAAAATGTGTGGTGCCTGAGGTACCCTGGAACTTAGTCCTCAGATGACTCTTTTCTCTACACACGTTCCTGGATGATCTCGACAAGCCCCCTGCCTTTAAATTCCATCTGTGTCCTGATGGCTCACAGATCTATGGGCTTTCCTGGTGACTCAGATGGCTAAGAATCTGCCTGCAATGCAAGAGACCCAGGTTCAATCCCTGAATAGGGAAGATCCCCTGGAGAAGGGACCCACTCTAGTATTCTTGCCTGGAGAATTCCATGGACAAAGGAGCCTGGCAGGCTACAGTCCATGGGTCACAAAGAGTTGAACAGATTTACTTCAGCCAGGACCTCTTACCAGTCCCATTACATCTATCCTCAGAAGTCTAATCAGCATTGCAAATTTTACAAATCCAAAACCGAGCCCCCCTCCCAAGAGTCCCCTCAAACTAGCTCATCCTGGAGTCTTGCTCATCTGGTTCATGGCAGCTCCATTTTTCCAATGCCCAGGCCCAGACCTTGCTGTCATCTTCCACACTTCTCCTCCTCTCACACCCCATGCCTATTCTATCAGTGAATCCTGTTGGATCCACCATCAGAGATGTCCAACCATTTCTCACCATCTTCACTGCCACCACCCTGGGCCACGTTACAAGCACCTCCCTCCTGGGTTATGGCATTGGTCTCCCAGCTGGATTGTCTGCTTCTGCCCTTGCCCCCCGCCCTACTCCCGTCTGTTCACCGAAGCAGCCAGAGCAATCAAATCAGGAGTCAGATAAAACCTTCTGTTGGTCCCCATTCCACTAAGAGAGAGGGCAGTCTTATTATGACAAGCCACAACTCCAGCACCATCGGGCTCCCCATCAGCTCCCTGACCTTGTTTGCAGCTGCTTTTTCCTGGTCTTCTTCAGACCCACCATCCCAGGGGTCAAACCTTCCCTCTGACACACCGGGCACACTCTTCCCTCAGGGCCTTCACATCTGCTGTGTGTCTGAATGGAATGTCTGCAGGGCTCCCTTCCTCACTTCCTTCAGATCTTCACTTCTCAACACTGAGACCTTCCCTGGCCACATTTGTTAAAATTTCCACCTCCCCTTCCCCACAGGTCCTTCTTACTCCTCTGTCCTACCTTATGTTTTTCTTTGTACTTATTACAAACATGCTACAATTTTTACTTATCTTCCTTATTATCTGCCTCCTCACTAGAATGTAAGTGCCCTAATAGAAGGATAATACCCATCTCTTTTGTTCAGTGTTACATCCTTAATGCCTAGAAAAAAAGATGAAATATATGTTTGTTCATTAAATGAATGGTGCTTATTATTTCTTCTCTTTCCAATGAGTTTTCCTAACTCTTCTCTTAAAGCAGTTGTTTCTGGGCATCCCACCACCACCCAGTCCATCTAAGCGGACAAAAGGCCTAAATAGGACTCATCTTAGTAAACTCCCCCACTGAGAACAGGGATTGGTCCAAAGGATGGATGCACCATCTACACAGGGACCAAAACATTTTGGAAAATTAACATTCAAATAAATGTGCAAAAATCAATGTTTCCCTTTCACCTAAGGTTGTTACCCTCTTTGCTGGAAGGGCCTGTCACAAGATTGTCCACACTAGGAGAGAATGAGGTCAATGGCCAAAATGAAACACAAAATCGGGAGAGAAAAATGGATGAAAAGAGAGATTGCTGAGTCCCCAGCCTCAGGCCCTGAGGTCCTGTAGCTTCTCCATTCTGTGAACTCATCAAGAATTATTACTGGTTATATAAGCCAGAAAATTCCATTTGGGGCTTAAATTAATTTGAGGTGATTTCTGTCTACTGCAGTCGAGACCCTTTCACAAAAAAGTGTTTTGTCAAATGAATTTGAGGAGTACCAGGTCAGACAGAATTAAATAAGTTTCTGTGCTACACACTCTGTTAGAGCTTTGAGTAGGCATGTACGCCAAAGAATGCTTTATCTCCCACTCGGAGATAAATAAGGCACATTTTGATATGAAAGCAGATTTTAAAATGCTGTTAGGGACAGAAATTTTCTCATCTCTCATTTAATCCTACTCTCAGCTCCATTTAATTCTCTTTAAATTTAACAGGTGCCTCAAATGTTCAAGGCCTGATGTGGGCACTGCAAGGAACACACAGACTCTGCTCGCCTAAAGTTTAAAATCCAATGAAGAGAAGCAAATATAGAAATAGCTCTACTGAAATAAGACACATAAAGATAGTATGAAAGGTATATTGTTCAATGGAGGTCACAAAATACAGCAATAGAGTTCAAGAGTTCTTCTATGAATCAAAGTCTACAGATTCCTCTCATAAAGGTGGCTCATCAAATATTGATTCATATAGGTTCCCTTTTTCAAGTACCTCAACAATACCTGAGAACGGAAAAAGTAATGACTGAAGTATAAAAAGCAACTATGGGCTTACACAATAAAAAGTGAACAGCAATGAAGTACTAACAAAAACATTATTAACATTACACAGAATGGTGAAGAACAACTCACAAATTACAAAGAACAGCAAAAGATAATGAAAATAAGAACAAAATCAGGTTGAGGATCATTCAACAACCTTATCTGGATTGAATTACAAAGACAGTCTGACATTTCTTTCTTATAGATCACTAGTTGATGCTCCAAGGGATATATAGCCTGGATTCTATGCAGGGTCAACTATGAGAACACACAGCAGAAAAAATTGCTTTAGACAACCTTGATTCCAAAAGAAATGAATTTCAAAGGGCTGCATCTGGTAAGAGGTAATCTGGCTAGCTCAGGGGCTTCCCAGGTGGTGCAGTGGTAAAGGATCTGCCTGCCAACGCAGGAGGTACAAGAGATGCAAGTTTTATCTCTGAGTCAGGAAGATCCCCTGGAGGAGGAAGTGGCAACCCACTCCAGTATTCTTGCCTGGGAATCCCATCGAGAGAGGAGCCTGGAGGGTTATAGTCCATGGGGCTGTTCTGACCATCTCAGCAATTTGGGAACACTTTTTGTCTACCAGATAACAATACCAACTCTGTGAGTCTGGGGATGTACATTTCAGGTTCCTTTAATGCTAACCTGGGTTAGCATTGCTATAATGCTACAGGTTAGGTCTTGCTATAATAATTCAGTTAATTACTTTCTGATTGGCTTCCTAAGAACCCAGTGATCACAGTACCAGCGTAACAAGAAACTAGAGATTATAAACAGATAAAGCAGAACAACAGTGATAGCTTCTTGGAATGATCACCCTATGTGATGATGGGAAAGTTACTCATACTCAAGTGATATGCATCACATATAGCTAACTGAAAAAATCATACTGTAATCAATCTCAACTGACTGGGATAACATTATATCCTCCCACCCATACCATCACCCTCAGACCTTCAGCATCACCTGGTAAGTAGGTTCAGGCTATCATATTATTGTAGTCATTAGGCAAGTATTTAAACCCTACCTATTATTCTTTGCCATTAGCAGCATATGCTAAAATAAATGTAATAAAGTGTCATTTATAACCAGGAGCACTCACAATTTGTCATTTGAGTCTGATTTATTAGAAGGTGACCCTATAGGCTGTTCAATGCCCTTTTTAAAAATGAATAAACTAAAAAAAAAAAAAAGATGGAAACTTACATGAAGCCCCCAAAAATAGAAAATAAAAACATAATTGCCAATGTCATGTATATTTACATCACATTAGATGTTTCTCTTCACAGTTCAATAAAAATAAAGTTTGATAATACCTGAAAAAAATCATCTAATTTTAGTATATTTTCTCATTATTTTTCCAAAGCTAACACTGATGCTATTTCCCATTACATACATTCTCTATTCCTCTCAAGAAGAATGATTTTAATCTTCCAATCTATACTTATTCTCAATTCGCTTAATGCCTCATGTCAACAGGCTACCTGGGCAAAGAGCTGATGCCCAGCTTTCTTCCTGTTATTCTTTCCTCTCTTCTGTTCTTCTTAGCTTCTTTTTTTTCCTGCTGATCTCCTCCCTTCTATTCTCTTTGAAAATTGGCAGCTCTTATTCTTTGCCAAACAAACTCATCCGGCGATCTCAAAATCCTGCTAGGCTCACTCCACTACCATGCCTTTCCAGTGCAAAGGAGTCTATATGTGTTAGTGGTAAAGCAGGGTCACCATACTTATGAGTTGAGTCACATGTATGAAAGCCCCAGGTCACCCCCATTGTATTGGGGCAGATATTAATATTACCTTCTTTCATTCTCAAACATGTCTCAGGCTAAGGAAAAAACTATATGATCACCTCACACTTTAAGCTCACGGAGGTCAGCTCCTGAGCAGGATGCCTAGGACATGGCATTGGAAAATAGTTATATGCTATGAAGGCATAAAATGCAAGGAACTCAGAAGCATGAGGAAATGACTGGATCAAACAGTATCCTAGCAAACTATGCTCTCTGAGTATGAATTTATTTGTTTACTATATACAAACAATACTAACTGCTGGGGCAGGAAAACAGTGTTCTCTTGCTCACCATAGACGAAATAATTCTGCCTCTGCCCCCTCCCTATTTCTACACCTTGGGAAAAGTAGCCAATTTGATGGATTAAAGTTTGATAAAATTCACTTTTTCCTAATGAGAACGTTGTAGTGATGAAGACAAGAAGTACACTATTTTCTCTTACAGCAAGTCAAATGAACAGAAAAACAGAGTTACATCTTAATCCATGCAGCTGATTAAATAAGTAGATTCAGAGTCAGTTTCATATGCTTAGTTAACTACCAGAACTCATGTCTCTTTAAGTCTATCAATCTCAGAATTTATATTCTGTTTATGGGTGGTTTTAGGCATGGAGCTGTATATTTGGTGAACTAGAAATTTCCGACCTAATTGATGTTTCTAAGAGACTTCAGCTCCAGCTATCATAAATTAGCTTGTATCACACTAATCCTTCCAGTAAGAAAAACTGAAAAGCTGGATTTCTGTAATCTGTTTAAAGGAATCAGAAAATCACTATGACATTAAAGAAAAAAAAAAAAAACCCTAAGCAGCCATCCAATGTCCCTAAAGAAGAAAACTGCATGAACGTGAGGCTAAAATCAGCTCATCTGTTTCTCCTAAAGGCATCTGATAACTCCTAAGTAGCTGTAGAGATTCACTGAGTAGAGCCTTCAGCAGTCCCAAAGTGATGGGCAAACATGCCAAGCATTCAGAAGGGACGCCTAAAAGACAAGATTAAAGGCAAAAGGGAAAACTAGTAATAAATCAACCCACATAAAGACTTGGAGAAGGAAATGGCAACCCACTCAAGTATTCTTGCCTGGAGAATCCCATGGACAGAAGAGCCTAGCAGGTCACAGTCCATGGGGTCACAAAGAGTCAGACTAAGTGACTGCTGCTGCTGCTAAGTCACATCAGTCGTGTCCAACTCTGTGCAACCCCATAGACGTGGGCCCACCAGGCTCCCATCCCTGGGATTCTCCAGGCAAGAATACTGGAGTGGGTTGCCATTTTCTTCTCCAGTGCATGAAAGTGAAAAGTGAAAGTGAAGTCGCTTAGTCGTGTCTGACTCTTCACGACCCCATGGACTGTAGCCAACCAGGCTCCTCCATCCACGGGATTTCCCAGGCGAGAGTACTGGAGTGGGTTGCCATTGCCTTCTCTGGACTAAGAGACTAACACACACATAAAGACCAAAACCTAGGTTCCAATCAGTTCAATTCCAGACTAAATATAAGGTAGGCCTGCCCCTAGCCTAAATGCCAGCCAAAAGCAAAATAAATAATCTCTGAAGAAAATGTTATCTAAAGTATTAACTTAGCTCTAATATAAGTATAATATCTGACATTCAATCAGAAATTACTAGGCATACTAGTAGACAAGATCGAATGATGAGAACCCAAGAGAAAAAAACAGAAATTAGAAAGAAATTTAAAGGAGCTATATACTAGGTACCAGAGGTAGACTCTGAAATAATATTTTTAAAACACTGACGAGATGAAGACTTTCAGAAGAACCATTTAAAACACAAAGTAGATATCCTAGAGATTAAATTTTAACATCAATAACACCAATGACTTGTTAAAGTCAATATTATTCATAACATAAAAATGGGACATATCAAAATTTGTGGAATGCAGCTAAATGTACACTGAGTAAAATTCATAGCCTAAGTGCAAATATTTCAAAAGACCAAAAGCTAAAGTGTGATGATCTAAATCTATATCTCATGGAATAAGACTAAAACAGCAAATGAAACTCATAGAAGGTATAAAGAAGGAATTAAAAATAAGAGAGGAAATATGGCATTAAAAAACAAGTATACTATGCTGATCATGTTCTATTTCATAATCTGTATGACAATTATACAAGTGTCCACATTCTAAAAAATTATCAAGTAGATTTTATCACAAATATGTTTTACTTTAATAAAACAATGATACTACAAAGAGTATCTTAATAGATAAACTGTTATTTCATTCCAATACCGCTTACATTCCCTTGGCAGGAAACTTTTAAAAGAAATCAAGGACAGTGAAAAACAAAACTGTATTCCATAGCCCCACCTCATATGTCAAAGGCTTTTGTAAAGATAAGAAAAGGTAAGAGGTAAAATGCCTAGCAAGATACAAATACAAGGCTCACTCTTCCTGGCTTCTTTTTAGTTTCTCTAACATGGAAAGCAAACCTCTCTACTCCCTTCTTTCCTCCTACCATGCATATCCAGGAGACCACCTGACTGTGCTGTGTTGGAGGTAACATATTCCTGCTTTTACCTTCCAAAGGTGTGTGAACCCTATGCAACATAAACATAACTTAACCCAGTATACTTCCCTTGGGTTAAAATTAGCTTCCAACAGGGTTGGGAAGAAGAAGCAGTTCATCAAAAGCAGCCTTGTGAAAACTAATCCCTGGGGTAATTCTGAAGTAGGTTTGACCTAGCAAGTACTATGTGTATATATTTGGAACAGACCTACCATCTCAAATTCTGGGAATCCTGGGGTATGATAGGTGGAGGCCAGGCACTGGCTATAGTTGGCTTCTGTGGTTAATTGAAGACTGACACTATTGCCCATCCTCTCCCAGTTTTCCAGCAGCCCTCTCATCCCATATCTAAGGAAGAAGAGGACTGATCTGAACGAATTAAATTCTAAGTCAATAAGCTTACACTAGCTTTTCTCAGGCACTAGGAAAATAGTTCTTTTCACTGAAAGCTCTACTCTGGCCTTTCTTTGTGGCAGGGATTCTCAGTAAAAAAAGCATGTCTACTCAAGTCCCAAGTTCAAGGAGTATCTTTTGCTTCAAGGCTCTTTCCAGCTACTAAGATGAGGCAGAAGGCTCTGCCTAGGTCACCCAGGTTCTACTGTGGGGTTTGCAGTCAAAGTCTCAGTCTGTAGGAGTTCCCTGACCTTTGATTATCTGTGTACACATTTCTCATCCTGATCTTTTCAGGAGTGTTGGATTGAGAACAGGTTTGGGTGTTCCTCAGTAGCCTGGACAAATACCATCTTAAACACACCCCAGTGTTCCATTCCTAAATCTCACTTCTTTACTGTAAACTGTATAATTTCCCAACAAAGAAATGTCAGAGGAAGGGAAAAAAAAAAAGGAACTGCTGTTTTATAAGCTTAATAGAGTATTGCTTTTTATTTCAAGACTACATAAGAAAAATTATTTCAAAACTTTCCTGTTAAATAAAGACAGTCTTTAATCAACCCCTAAGTAAATTTGAGGCATAGGATTTTTTTGGTGTGATACACAGAATTGCTGGAATAAATTAGTTTAAACGTTTTTTGTTTTGTCTTTAATGATTGCCCTTTAGGTTATCTTCAAGCTGTAATTTAGAAGAGTATTTCCACTGGCTAAATTTAAAAACCATCAGCCTAATGTCTAAGGGGCCTAAAAAGAGGAGCTCTTGCTTGATTGCCTACAGAATCCAAAATTTAGACACTCACTTATGATGTTGTTAGTACTGAATTTCTGTAATATGGTCTGAGGTTTCCAGAGTGTATATAATATGAAAGAAGGAAGACAAAGTAATTAAATACAACAAAATGTCAAAAGGCTGTGGCTACATGTTCTTACTTCTTAAAAACTTTTCTACTTTTACTTATCCCATCTTTACAAATAAAAAATGAAAACAGGCCCCTGAGGGTGAAAATCTGATTTTCTAATTTTTCCTTTCAAATATAGCCATCTCACCACCATTAATGCAAATGATTCTGCAAAGCAGCACATTCACAAACGGCTATTAAACTAAATAAAACATTAAGCACAATCCATCAGTTCTGATTTCCTAAATAGGATGAAATTTCAAGTACTGACCTAGTTTAAAAATCAACTTGCCAAAACCTCTAGTCACATTTTCTTGTGTTTTACATCACTAAAAAACATCAATATGTTTCTAGCTATTTACAGTGTTTAAAACATTTTCACATTTACTATTTCACTTGAATTCTCACAGAAAGTTTACAAGAAATGTACTATCTAACTATTTCACAGATGAGGGAAACAAAAGTCCAAGCAGTTTAAAGGACAGCTCGATGTACGGGCCAGAATGTGAATTATGTCCACTGCACTACACTGTGAAACCTTCCCATTTCTGATGAATATATTTTACTACCTGAAGTTCAAAAAGAATTGTCCTAAAACTTCTAACCTTTTCATATAGTGCACTAATGCTAAGTGTTGACAATGGTTTATGTGCTTAGTCTCTCAGTTGTGTCTGACTCTATGTGACCCCATGGACTGTAGCCTACCAGACTCCTCTGTCCACAGGGATTCTCTAGGCCAGAATACTGGAGTGGGCTGCCATGCCCTCCTCCAGGGGATCTTCCCAACCCAGGGATCGAACCCAGGTCTCCTGCATTGCAGGCAGATTCTTTATCATCTGAGCCACCAGGGAAACCCAACAATGGTTTAGGCTCTGTAAACACATCCTTTAAAATTGTTAAGAAGCACATTTAGGATATTCAACAGGATTTAATTACATAAAATAAAAATAAGCCACACAGAGAGGAGGAACGCAGAAAGTCACACAAACACAGTACTTTAAAAAAGTATTTAAAGAAAATTGGGAATCTGCAAGTTCCAGGTGCTGGGTAAGTTAAGTAAGGTTCTTTTTTTTCCCTCTTTCATTGCTGTGTCATGAACCCCACACACATAAACACAGGTTAGGGAAGGAAACTTGAAACACTCATCAATCTACCTGGTGGAAAAGGCTCTCTACCTGGATGTCTCTTAGATGGTACCTGTACGCTATACCTCTCTAGCCAAGTCTGACCCTGACTGCCCCAATTTTCTCTGATTTCATTTATAGTGCCCTTGCCTTCCCTCTGTGATAATATACTTTTCACCAATGTATTCATCAGCTGGCTTGACTGTGATTCTTATTAGATGAAAAGTATCTTTTCAAAAAAGGGTTCTAAAGTACCCTATAAAAAGAAACTACATATTATTCAACTGTGTTTCCCCAGTGGCTTATAAAGGCACTGCTTCACAGTAAATGTTCACTCCACATTTCTTTAATGCATGGAATCCATGTGATCATACCTGTGCTGTGTCATTTTTACAATCCACAAAGATAAAAGCAAGGATACCAAAAGTTCCAGGAAAAGTCCTCCATTTGGTGGAAGCAAATTTAAGAAAGGTCTCTGGTGAGACACAAAGTTCAGTTCAGTTCAGTTCAGTTCAGTCGCTCAGTCGTGTCCAACTCTTTGCGACCCCATGGACTGCAGTACCCCAGGCCTCCCTGTCCATTACCAACTCCTGGAGTTTACTCAAATTCATGTCCATTGAGTCAGTAATGCCATTCAACCATCTCATCCTCTGTCATCCCCTTTTCCTCCTGCCTTCAATCTTTCCTAGCATCAGGGTCTTTTCAAATGAGTTAGTTCTTTGAATCAGGTGGCCAAAGTATTGGAGCTTCAGCTTCAGCATCAGTCCTTCCAATGAATATTCAGGACTGATTTCCTTTAGGATGGACTGGTTGGATCCCCTTGCTGTCCAAGGGACTCTCAAGAGTCTTCTCCAACACCACAGTTCAGGAGCATCAATTCTTCAATGCTCAGCTTTCTTTATAGTCCAACTCTTACATCCATACATGACTAATGGAAAAACCACAGCTTTGACTAGATAGACCTTTGTTAGCAAAGTAATGTCTCTGCTTTTCAATATGCTATCTGCTGCTGCTGTCGCTTCAGTCGTGTCTGACTCTGTGTGACCCCACAGACAGCAGCCCATTGGGTTCCACCGTCCCTGGGATTCTCCAAGAAAGAACACTGGAGTGGGTTGCCATTTCCTTCTCTAATGCATGAAAGTGAAAACTGAAAGTGAAGTCGCTCAGTCGAGTCCAACTCTTAGCGACCCCATGGACTGCAGCCTACCAGGCTCCTCCGTCCATGGGAGTTTCCAGGCAAGAATACTGGAGTGGGATACCATTGCCTTCTCCGAATATGCCGTCTAGGTTGGGCATAATATGAAGAGCCTTTATCAATTCTAAAACTTATGAGTGTAGGTCAATAAAAAATAACTTTTACTTTTGGGTTGCCTGGTAGCTACCATTCATTGTGGTTTTTTTTTTTTTTAAATCCATGCCAAAATGCCTTAAAATCCTACCTTCTCCAGGATTTATCAGTAAGATTTTTAAAGGGAGTCCTGCTTTTGAAGAATAACCTCATGTTGCACCCTTCCTAACTTAAGATTTCAAATCTCTGATTAGTAAAACTGCACTCTAAAGGCACTGTTGTTACCAAGAAGCCCCAAAGGCTCCAGTAATACATTTTTAAATGATTAGTAGTAATACTAATAATTACTAACATATTTCTAATCAACCGGCACCAGACCAGGAACTTTGCACGTGCTATTTTATTAAATTATCATCCCTTTTCTACAAGCAATTACTGTTGTCATTGTTGACACTTCAGGAAATGATATTTAGAGATTACACAACTTGGCTAAAATCAAGAAAATAGGAAAGGCAGGGAGAGGATGCAAAGCAAAGTCTGTCTCCAGAGTCCAAGCTTCACCATGCTAAGTTTAGTGATTATTCTCCAGTTCATTAAAATTTTTTTTTCTGTCATGCCACATGACATGTGGGAACCCAGTTACCCGAGAATCCACACCCTCTGCATTGGAAGCACGGAGTCTTAACCACTGGACCTCCAAGGAAGTCCTGCAGTTCACTTAAATTCAAGAGGAGAAAAAGAGAATGAGCTTTAGAGTCAGAGTTATCAGCAAATCTCAGTTCTTCTTCTTACTAGCTGTGGTTACCTGGGGCAAATTATTCCACCTCTTTAAGCTGAATGAGAATAAAATGGGAATAATGAGTGACCCCTTTAAAATGGGAATCTTTAAAATCTTTCAAATGGGAGTAACTAATAAGTAACTCCTTTAGTTATGAGAAGTTATTGAGATGATGTCTGAAAGTGTTTAAGCCCAGTGCTGAGCAAGTAATAGGCCCTCAATACATGTGTTAAATGTTATAAGGCTCTGAAGCAAGGGAACATCAGCGGGTTCAGAATGATGAAAAGAGATTTGAGAAAAATTAAAAGACAGGATGTATAGGACATGTTGAAGCCTGGATAGAAGGAGTGAAGCAGAAGGAAGGGTCCAGAATGACACACAAGACTAGAATTGCACTTCTTCAAATGCCCAATGCTCCCTGACATCAAGAGCAAATACTTCAGCAATACAGGTGAATAACAGATGCACCAGTGAGTCTGGCCGAGCACTAAAAATATGTGTCCTCAATTTTCACTGTATTTTAACCAAAGCAATAGTTACTGAGAAGATGACAGTTACTTATCTTTTGCATTTAGCCTCTTCAATTTGTAAAGTCGAGTTGATAATAACATATCACATGTTGTAAATAATATGTAAAAAGCTCCTAGTACAGTGACTGAATAGCACAGTGGCTATTCCATAATCGGTAGCAATAGTCTTCTTGGCAGAGTTTTAATATAATCCTAGGATCTACCAAAAACAGATGATGGGCAAAATAAGAAAAAAATTTCTCTCCCAAAGGAATAAAGTTACACTGGCATACATTTAATTCAGATACTCAATTCTCTGAATTTCAGATAGAAATCTCTCTCCCCAGTTTGTGTTATGGGCTTAAAAACATATATTCATGCAATACAGTGTCTCTCTACGTAAGTTAATTCTACCAAATGTATAGCTGCATGTGTTTTAACTTAAGTAGTTTGCAGAGCTATCTTCACTATAGTAAGGCTAAAAAAAAAAAAAACAGATAAATCAAATGCTAAGATGAGCATGACTAGTGCAGCTATACTGTAAAACAAACAGAATTATTCACAATAACAGCATCAGTTTATCTGCATCCCCACTTGTCCTTGAATGACTGTGTTTTCAGCAGGGAAAAAAAAAAAAAACACATGACATGGTTTACTTCTAACTCTCACCCTACCTATTAATATCTTAAAAGTAATATCTGTTTATAGCTTTCCTTCTCCCATCCCAAAAAGAAAGATCCTAAACACAGGGTTTCTCTTGTTCTTTCTGCTCCACAACCTCCAGCTGCCACTGGGAGAGAGGGATTGAAGAAGACAAAACAAACAAACAAAAATTAGCATCATGGGGTTAGTGACTTCAAGAGAAAATTATAGTTTAAGGGGAAATGTTTCATGTGCATTCCTTCTGCACTCACCCCAGTCAGGAGAGCTAATAAAAAACACAGACTGCGCTTTTAAAAACAAAAAGTTCAAGGGATGAGGGGTAAGAGGGTGGAACCATCAGAGGCAATGTAGACAACCAAGAGTCTAAAGTTAATGGCTTGCAAATACCCACGCAGAGTGCTTGTCTCAAGTGGGACCCAGCAAACTCTGTCTAGCACCCCTGCCATCTGCTCTACCTCCGTGCAGTCCAGGAGCCCGGCAAGGCTCTGCCATAGGCACAATGTGAACCACTCTGGAGCTGGTAGTCCAGGCTTCTCTGTCTTCAATCTTTCCTGCGGTTCCCTTCACTCAGAATCAAAGGAAAAGGCAGGGCTCTTATCAAAGCACAGAGTGGCAGTTCTGAACTTGGGGTCCCTGGCAGGAGTCCAGGGAGCCCATGGGTACTTTGAAATTACATGCACATTGTTAGGCCTACATACTTACTGTTCATTTCTCTGGTGAAAGCCCCCATTGTTTCATCACAAACTCAAATGGATTCTTGACATGGAAAAAGCTTGAAAACCACTGCACTAGACAGTGTTTCAACCAAAAACGTACATATGAAGACCTAGACTGTTACTCTCTGAGGTGTAGGCTTTTATACAATGTTCATACGGAACCATTTTTGTGGCCCAAGGAATGGGAAATTTGGGGTTTCTAAGCAATAGGGAAAGAGACACACAGAATGCCACAATGGAAAAGGAATGCCACAATGGAAAAATGCCCTCAGAATATATGTCCTTGGAAAGAACATGGTCCCCACCTGATTTTCCCAGAATTTTGGAACTGGAAGGGACCTAAAAGGGCCAGTTCTGGCTCCTTTAAGGCCCAGAGAAGCTAAAATTCATTCAAGATCACACTCCCAGAACACAGATAGTAGAGAAGATGCCCTCTCCTACGCCCTCCTCTAATTCTGTTTCCACCACACCACTGGAACAGAAAACAATGAAAAGAACCATTCATTGAAATACTCGGGAAAAAATGGAGTGAAGCTGAATAAATGCATAAGTACCTTTCACTTTGCACATCAAATGTGGTAACAAAAATCAGACCGGAAAACTAGCAAGTAGACATGACTCTTGCGACCTGTCTGGGTGGGTGCTTCAGTATCTGATTGCTTGGGGTCTAATAAACTATCGAAAAAATGGCCATCCACATGGAGACAACAGAGGGAAAGCTGACTTCTGAATGGCTGCCGTCAGTTCTCTGAGAATTCGATACTATCAGCCAGGAAACATTTAAACCAGGTCCTTGCAGGGCTAGGATATACAAGGGACCATATGGTCCCAGCAGAACACTTCAAACAGGCAGCTGTACAGCTATAATTAAATCTGTAGTAGTCATGCTATTATTTATTTAGCAGATTTTTTAAAATGTACCCTTCACTGAGGTCTCTGAGAACACACACCAAATTAGAACAATAGAAAACACTGAAGAAGCAGAGAAAGGGAAACAAGGGGCTGAAGGAGGAACAGGCAACAGCTTTCCAAAAATCTCCCCGAGAGGTTCTTCATTTGTACCTGACTACACACCAGAAGGTGATGATCACTTTACTGACATGAGTCAGGAAGCCCAAGGGTCTGTTCACTCCTTTGTTCCATGGTACACTTCACTGCAAAGGTCTACCTCTTTTTGAATTTTTAATCCCTATGTATCATTCATTTGGCACTCATCAAATCAGAAAATCTTAAGGAGAACTCAAAATTGATTTAGTCCAACTTCCATCCAGTAACTATATTCCTAACATCAAGTCATTTGTTTTTCTGAACGTGATAGTAAAAGAAAAAAGCATTCAACTCAAGAGTTACTTCAAATATCACCTGTGCCCACTCCCCAGCCCCTGGCATAATTCATTCTCCTCTCTGTGGTCAGACATTCTGGAGGAGGCAATGGCAACCCACTCCAGTATTCTTGCCTGGAGAATCCCCATGAACAGAGGAGCCTGGTGGGCTACAGTGCATGAGGTCACAAAGAGTCAGACATTTCTGAGCAACTGAACAGGCAAGTAAACCCTACATTATTTACAGATTTATCCCACAGTCTATAATCAGAACCCCTAAGAGACAGAAACCGTATCCTATTATTTTTATAGCCATGATTCCAAATGCAATGCTTAGCCAAGAGGGACTTAATAAAACTTTCATTAATAAGTTTGTAATGAAGCTCTGGTTCCTATCTAATTCACACTAATATTAAAAATAAAAACTGCCTCCATGAAACATTTACCCACAAACACAAGTTCATGACAAGAGCAACAGACAATAAATCTATTCTCTTTTACTGGAACCTAGGCTTCATGCCAACCTAGATAGCATATTGAAAAGCAGAGACATTACTTTGCCAACGAAGGTCCATCTAGTCAAGACTATGGTTTTTCCTGTGGTCATGTATGGATGTGAGAGTTGGACTGTGAAGAAAGCTGAGCGCCGAAGAATTGATGCTTTTGAACTGTGGTGCTGGAGAAGACTCTTGAGAGTCCCTTGGACTGCAAGAAGATCCAAGCAGTCCATTCTGAAGGAGATCAGCCCTGGGATTTCTTTGGAAGGAATGATGCTAAAGCTGAAACTCCAGTACTTTGGCCACCTCGTGCGAAGAGTTGACTCATTGGAAAAGACTCTGATGCTGGGAGGGATTGGGGGCAGGAGGAGAAGGGGACGACAGAGGATGAGATGGCTGGATGGCATCATGGACTCGATGGACATGAGTCTGAGTGAACTCCGGGAGATGGTGATGGACAGGGAGGCCTGGAGTGCTGCAATTCATGGGGTTGCAAAGAGTCGGACACAACTGAGCGACTGAACTGAACTTAACTGAATGAGGCTTCATGAACTTCCTATCCCTCAAACCTTCTCATCTCTACAAGTTATGAGTGAGTTACTTCAATTATTCTCCTCTGGCTAGCGTCCAGGCATCTCACCATCCTAGTTTCCATAACCACGTCTCCTCAACTGTTTTTGAAAATGGGCACTTTCAGGGAACTCCCTGGTGGCCCAGTGGTTAGGACTCCACGCTCCCACTGCTGAGGGCACGGGTTCAATCTCTGATTGATAGGGAAACAAAGATCCCACAAGCCACACAGTGCAGCCAAAATAAAATACTACTACTAACGATAAAATAAACAAAGTTTTAAAAAGAAAATGAACACCTTTAAAAAAGAATCTGAATCCAATGAAAGTTACAAATTTTCTGTCCAAATACAGTGGAATTTTCTCCATTATTCACCTCATGTTTGAACTTACATAGTATATAATCATTCCTATTAAATTCTTTGTTGGTTCAGCCCATCAAGATCATTCTCCATCTTAATTCTATCATTTAAAATTTAAATAGCTAACCATGTCTGTTTTGTGTCCTCTGAGAATCTGATAAGCATGCATTGTGTCTTAAACCAAACTGCTAATCAATCTGTTCAACAGGATGCTAAAAAGTACCATGGTTTTAGAAATTCCTTCCACATCTACATTAGTTATTAATCCACACACCTGAGTACAATTATTCTCTAGCTGAGAACCTCTGACGGCTGCAAGCCCTCAGTTCATCAAAGTGTTTACCACTATATCATCAGGAACTTTATGGATGCCTTACTCCCATACAACCACGTGGCCTGCCCAGAAAAGAAAATGTGATATATAAATCTACTTATGTTCCTCTATTTTAAAATGTGGGGCAATAATTCAGATCACAGGTTGGCAAACTTTCTTTTAAAAAGTTTAAAAGCCAAATTAGGCTTTGTAGGCAACATACGGTCTCAGTTATACATTCTTTTTTTTTTCCACACCCTTTAAAACTTAGTTTTCCAACCATACAAAAACAGACTACCAGGAGGCTCACTACCAGTGAGTCACAGTTTGCCAGATATCATCTTTTCAACTTTGAAGTAAATGCCCTATTGGTGAAGATAAACATTTAACCAAAAATTAAAATAAGCAGTCACTGGATGACAGCTGTGGTGGACACCATGATGGAGAAGCACAATGTGCAAAGAGAGCTCACAACATAGGCTCTCTAGCCTAAACCAGGGGATCCCAGGAGACATCCCTGCAGAGGTGGCTCAGAATGAAAAATTATGGGTGAACCCCAGTTGCCTGGGCAGGAAGAGCATTTCAGTCAGTGGAAACAGTATGTGCAAAGGGCCTAGCATAATAGTGGACCTGGAAAGTACAAGTGCATGGTCAGAGTAAAATCAGGGAGGGAGAGAACCTTGCAAAAGGCCTCTGGAGAGAGATGTTAAGCAAGATAACACAGGGCTTTGAAGACCACGCTCAGGATTCTGGGCTCATCGCAAAAAAACAATTTCAAGTCATCAGTGATGCTGTCTGTCCCCTCCTTCAAGACAGAGCCTCTCTTGTAATATCTATATACCTTTATAGGCTTCTCTGGTGGCTCAGATGGTAAAGAATCTGCCTGCAATGCAGGAGACCCAGGTTCGATCCCTAAGTTGGAAAGATCCCCTGGAGAAGGGAATGGCTACCCACTCCAGTATTCTTGCCTACAGAATTCCATGGACAGAATAGCCTAGTGGGCTACAGTCCATGGGGTCTCAAAGAGTAGGACATGACTGACCAACTAACTTCAACCCTTTCATAGTGCTTTGTAAACTTGACACATTCCTAGGTTTAAAAATCACATGGTTGGCATGAATGTAAAAATAATTTTTAACATACTACTACAGAAGACTGGCTAGTTTCAGGAAAGAAGAGAGGAAAAAGAAAACATCACCACTATAAAATCTTACCTGTATACTCTTATTTAAATATAAAATCATTCTAAGCTAAGAACTATTCTAGTAAGAACTAGAAATTCCCCAGTGTTTTATTTTGCTACTTACTCTTGAACCATTCCCAAAATAACAAAAATTTTGTCTCATTTATTTCACTGGTTCCATTTCCCCTACTTTGTTTCATAGTTTGTCTTATTCTTCTATTCACAAAGAGGCAGGAGAAAGCAGGTGGGGAAAGGGAAGTAATATTTTTTTTAGCACCTAATTAGTCTGTGCCTGGAATACTTCACATATTATTTACCTCTTTTTAGCCTCATAAGAACAGGAAAAGTAAGTTTTACTGATTTTTCTAAGGCTTAGAGACATTAAGTGCCTATATAAGATCACTTACCTAGTAAGCAGGGAAGCCAGGATTTAAAAGAACATCTCTAGGATTATATAAAACGCAAGCTTTTCTGCTACATTTCCTATTAACTCAGAAAACTCTAAAAGGGCTCTAAGTCTTCCATTCCTTTGATTTACATCCTTTTCTTCTATTCTTTCCACACTGAAGTACTACCATTTGTGAATTTAGATCAAGAAGGCACAGCTAAAATGAAGACAACATAGTCTAAAGTGTAGTTCAGACTATCACGGCACAGATTAAGAAATATACAAGCTCAGGACCATATAACCCCTAGTATAACATTAGAGAAGACAGAGTCTTCTTAAAGCCTTTTATTGTCATTTATTCTTGGTTTTTATTTTAATTAAACATGCATGTTGTGCTACTTTAGCACATCTCTGAAAAATGAAACACTCTAGAAAAATTTTTAAACTGAAAACCAAAATGTGACCTGAGTCAAGGTCTTTTAGAAGAACTGATTACACTCCATTCCCTCAGCAGGACTTCAATCAGGGGCTTCCACAAAGACAGGTGGTAATAAGCACAACATTGCCATCATCCCCCAAAATCTCCTTATGACACATATTTACAGATGTTTTCAAAATGTCCTGATGCAAAGAGCTAGTCCTAGAGAATTCCACACTTTGAAAAAGAGCTTCATCACCATTTTTAGTCCTGACAATTATTTTTCTAAACAGTCTTCCTCCAGAGTGAGTGCCTGGGGATATCGTTTTAGAGATGATAATTCAACAGGCAAAGAATTATGCACCCAGTTTTTCTTCATACAAAACATCGATGCAGAGGCTACTCACTGAAATTTCTGAAATTACTTTGCTTATTTTTCGTTGTCATAAACAAGCTGATATGGAAACAGACTTTATCCATAAGTGTCAGGTGAGAAACAGAAAAATGCAGCCAAAGGCACTATGAGAAGAGAAACTTCTTTCACCTCTGACCACAAATTTTTCTGAAAACATGTCACCCTGATTGATACATAGTTGTATTTCAACTTGACTTGTCTTTTTAAATTTTAATGATATACTTGGATCTTACCATAATGCACTCTTGCACTCAAAATTATAATAAAAATTAAAAGTGAAACAGAGTTATAACAATGTATTGAGTAGAAATATATAATAGACTATTACTCGGCCATAAAAAGAATGAAATAATGCCATCTCTGGTAACATGGATGGATCTAGAGATTATCATATTAACTGAAGTCAGAGAAAGACAAATACGGTATCACTTACGCATGGGATCTAAAAACACGACACAAATTAACTTATTTACAAAATGGAAATAGATTCACAGACATGGAAAACAAACTTGTGTTTACCAAAGGAGGAACAGGGGAGAGGAATAAATTAGGAGTCTGGCATTGACAGATACTGAATATAAAACATTAAACAAGGACCTACTGTATACTACAGGGAACTATATTCAATATCTCGTAAAAAACAATAATGTATAAAACTAGTAAATTCTATAATAAATACAGTCAATGATAAATCCTTCCCAAGTCTGATATGCCTCACTCCTACCTAATTTCACACTATTTCATACCATGCAAAATAAAGTAACTCATGTCTAAAAGTAGAGTGTTGGGCACTCCACAATTTGAAACGATCTCTGCTTGGGAAAACTTAGCAATACCATGTCATCTTGCAATGGAACATCTTTCTGTGCTTGACAGTTGACTTTTCCAATATTTCCTCATGATAAACTGAATTTTGTTTTAAATAAAAGAAAAGAAAAATATTTGGTGTTTTCTGTAAGCTATGTCAATCAGCCAAGTAACTATGTTCACTGAGCTTTCAATTATGATAAAAAAATGTATAAATGAACTTTAACGAATTAAAGAGCACACTATATTTGAAATGTTACCATTTATATGATTGTTCTAGCTGAAAAATAAGTTAATGTATGACACAGGCAAGGATGTTCATTTCAAGCAACTGATTAACCTAATGAAATACTCTGTCAATGCTCATGATAAGAAATACTAATTTTCAAAGCTGCCAGAATGAAAATATAAGACCTTAACAATACTTTCAGAAATCATCTTTCTCTGAGAAACTCTCAGAGTCAGTCATTTTCTCAGCCTTTAAAAAAAAAAAAAGATTTTTTGAGAAAAAGAATAAGTAGAAGCTGATTCTCTCCCAATTAGCCATCATCATCTTGACATCAACAATTTCCATGACTCCTCCCTCTCCCTCTACCCCAAACTCTCTGCCTCTCCACTCCCACCCCATAAATAACATCAGACATTCATATGAAAACCAGTGACAAACAGGTGAGCCCCTGTGAAGGGACAAACAGTAAGTACTTAACGGTATTAGAATTTGGGAAAGTGAAAATGAAAGTCGCTCAGTCGTGTCCAACTCTTTGTGACTCCATGGACTGCATACTCCATGGAATTCTCCAGGCCAGAATACTGGAGTGGGTAGCCTTTCCCTTCTCCAGGGCATCTTCCCAACCCAGGGATTGAACCCAGGTCTCCCTGAGACAGGTACAATTAACATGAGTCGGAAAACCCAAAGATGCGTGTAAGGAAAAAGTGGCACTTGACTTAGATCCTGAAGGAAAGGTTGAACCTGGAAAAGACACATGTGGGTCCAACAGAAATGTGTGTGCCATACCACTATCCATGGCAGGCAAATCAGACACATTTCATGGGTGTGCGAGCGGAGCAGTGGAGTATGGAAGCTAAGAACAGTGAAGCCCCAAAAAGCCAGATTAGCAACGTAAATCTAAGAAGTGAAGAATGACATCTAAAATGAAACTGACCTCCATCCTAACCAACCTTCCTGTCAAACAAAACCAAAAATAAAAAGTAGTATGTATGAGTATGTTCTTAGTCGCTCAGTCATGTTAAACTCTTTGTGACCCCCATGGAATTCTGCAGGCAAGAATACTGGAGTGGGTAGCTACTGGAGTGGGGGACCTTCCCGATCTTCCCAATCCAGAGATTGAACCCAGATCTCCTGCATTGCAGGTGGATTCTTTACAGTCTGAGCCACCAGGAAAGCCCCAAAAGCAGTATAAACAATGAAAATGATGAAGATAAATTAAAACTTATATAATATTTAAAGTATACCAAGCACATTCTTTCTCACATAACAACTCTGTGAAGCAGGCAGTTCAGACTGAATTATAAAACCTTATTATGAATCAGGAAACAGTTTTAGAGGAGTTAAGGTACAACATGCTTATTTAAGTCTTCAAAGCTATTCCTATGACCAGCTTTAAAAACAGTTCAATAATAATTGCTTTTGCCACTTTACCAGAAAAAAAAAAGTGAAGGTTACAGTGATATTTATTTATTAGACCTAATGACACAGAAGTGAACATATATTCATAATAAGAACGAATACAATACCAAACAGCCTGAAAGTTGAGAGACTGTAGGGTGTTTTTAAAAGCACAAGTAAAATTTTGTAAATCAAATGAGCATCTACCAAGGTCTGTGGACAAGTCAACTAGTTAATTAATATAATCTACTTTTGCTAATTCTACAGGTAAGGCCTGGCGAGCTGCGATTCATGGGGTCACAAAGAGTCGGACACGACTGAGCCACTGAACTGAACTGAACAGGTAAGTATAATTTTTAAAAAGTTTTTAAAAGGTTAACATTGAAACCCTGTTGTATTTCATCAAATTTGGGGGGTTATTGCCATTATTCAAAGAATTTTAAAAGTCACATTATATTCCAATTGTTGGATAAACCAAGTCATTCACTTGTACCTGGTAAACTGCAGCAAGTTACATTCCAATGTATTTCTCACATTTTCTACCTAACACCTTCTCCAACGAAGAATGTTTTATTTGGCTGAAACTCTTATCTTCCGTTATTTATGTTCTCTAAAATGAAAAGATGCTTCTAAAATCTCTCATTCCTCTTTGATGGACAGCTCAGGCCCACACAGTTATTTATCTTCCCTTTCCCTGAACTGCTGCACTTCACTGTCAGCACTACACGCTTATTCGGTCTCCTCATCTAGATATAAACTCACATTCTGAAACCGTATTTTTTTACTTTATTTTTATTCTATCAGCCCTCATTGACCTCCACCAATACCACTCAGGGTATGAGCATACAACAAACAGTTAATTCACAGAGTCTTTTAATCACTGTGGCAGCAGAAACATCCAATCACCATAAGACTCAAGAATTTTTTTAAATTGTTGGTTTATTTAATAACAATTTTGGTGATTAACCTATTTAGCACAATGCGTGCCCCAAAGACAAACCTAAACTCATAAATTATCAATCAAACACCTGGGGCTTAAGATCTAAAAAAGACCATACGGCAAAGAAGCAGAATTCACTGTACTTGTTCAGAGCACAACCCCAGGGCTAGTGCTACCACTCAGATGCCATTTGACTTCAGAAAAAACTACTTAATGTCTTTGTACCTTAAATTTACCAACATATTAATATAAAACAGGGTTGATAATACCATCCAAAGCACTAGTATAAAAAAGTGCTGAATGTATGTCTGTCATTATTAATTACTCTTTAGAGAGGAACAGACAGACTCATCACTTTCAGAGACAGCCCCTGAATGGTCATCAGTGCCACTAATACTGAAATTACAATGGTGTCCTCTAAATTGATTTGATTACTTCTAGCCTCTTGTATGCATATACATTAAACACTGATTAGGCAGTAATACTGACTGGGAGCGACTAACCACTGCCCTTCAGATTGTAGAAAGAATTACAGAAGCATGGTAGTTTTCATTTCAGTTCAATACGAAGGAGTGAAACCAGACCATGGGTGGTAACACCCAGAGATATCAGAAAGCTCTTGTGGCAACTGATAAGATCACGAGACTCCATGGAGGTGAAAAAAATCAACTACCACTGACCACTTAGACAAGCGAGCCAGAAACAGTGGGAAACCCTTCTCTTTGTGAAGATGAGCAAGAAACACTTCCTCCCATGGCTTGACCTCTTTGTAAATCTACTCTACAGAGATTCCCTGTTGCAAGGGAAGTAAGGAAACAGCAAAATCTGCAAATACCTCTCAACATGTAATGAATAATCTGCTGATCTTTTCATCAGTTATCCTAGATGACAACACTCCTCATAAAGGCATAAACTTTTCATTTAACTCGCTTTACAGTATGTATGTAAGTTCACTTAGAATCCTCTGGAGGGTGGGGGACTGGAGAGGAAAGAGATGCGGGGCCAAGCTGCAAATGTGCTGGATAGGGCTTCAAAAAAAATACGTGTTCAACCCTTCTTGCAAGTTTCCTTTTTGTTCCAAACACTTACCACCAAGAAGGGCTCTTAAGAGGAAGCCATTTTTGGTTGCCAAGGAAATTCTCGCAAAGTCACAGGGTGTCTCTCAGAACTGAGAATAGCTTCGCCTTAAGGAGAAGCAATCAGAAACACAAAGGCAGCCAAGTCTACGACCACTGTATTTCTCAACTCCTTACCTCAAAATACAAGGCAGATTAGCCAGTCCAGAGATCCAATTAGATCAGGAAAATAAACCCAGTTTTAGCCTTGATATTTTCAGCTTCTAGAAAAAAAGTCCCCAAAGTGAACTAGGAGGCAGATGCTAGTAACTGGGATACTTTTCACTTGAATTCAGTCGCTAAGCTTTTAGTGGAGTGAATCACAAAAGAGAAACTCAAATGTGACTGGCAAACAGTATTCCAGCAGTGAAGAAGATTTATCCAAGTGTTTAAAACACCTAGGACAAAACTGACATAATCTTTTGAGAAGGTAATTGGCAATACAAGGTGATCCAGCAATTCAACTTACAAAAATTTCTCCTTCAAAAGGACTCATGAAAGAACATACAAAAAAAACCCCAAAAAAACTCAGTTACAATGAGGACATTTCTTAAAGGCCTGCTTGTAATTGCAAAGAAATAAGTAAATATCTATTAATAGATTACTTAAATGAAACATGTGCACTATGTATCCTTTAAGGAAAACAAGGTAGATGTCTGTGGTATTGTTAGGTTTCTAAAAACTCCAGTTCCAGAACAGCATGATCTCATTTGTAATTTATATAAGTAAGCATATATATTTTTATGACTAGAAAAAGTCTAGAAGACTATATCAACCTGCTAATAGTGGTTATTTTGAAGGTGAGAATTTGTGAACTTTCATTTTCTATTTTATTCATTTTGTTCTGCTTGAATTTTTATAGCAATTTTGTATAAATATGAATCAGAAAAACACTAAAGTTTAAAAAACACTATTAATCCCATGGACAGAGGACCCTGGTAGGCTGCAGTCCATGGGGTCGCTGAGGGTCGGACACGACTGAACAACTTCACTTTCACTTTTCACTTTCCTGCACTGGAGAAGGAAATGGCAACCCACTCCAGTGTTCTTGCCTGGAGAATCCCAGGGACGGGGGAGCCTGGTGGGCTGCCGTCTATGGGGTCGCACAGAGTCGGACACGACTGAAGTGACTTAGCATAGCATAGCATAGATAATAAAATGTTACTACAGCAGGTAAAGAATAAGTCAACGTTTATAGTTATACTTATTAGAAAGGTTTTTTAAACATGCCCTTAGGGTGTTTACCAAAAGGGACTGTTGCTTTCTGGTTTTCCACTTCCAAGGGGAAAAAAAGGTGTTTTTTGTTTTGGGGTTTTTTTTTTAATGACGTCTGATCAGAGGTAGGTAATATGTGACATAAGAGCAGACATCCATCAAAGGTAATTCTTGACGGCATTCCACTACTCTCTACAATCTATTCTAAGTATATTCTTTGCATTGGGATACAGCAAACTGCTACATACTGAAAAGAGAAAAAAAGGGACATCAAATAAAAAAACATGCCAGATAACCATTTAAGGCATATAAACCCAGCAGTGCCATTTGTTCAGTGGTGAACACAGGATTGCCCTGTGGTGCTCCTGGAGTTCTTAGTTCTTCCATGGGTACCTGTGGCTCAGACAGTAAGGAATCTGCCTGCAATGCAGGAAACCCTTGATCAGGAAGGGTCAGGAAGAGCCCCTGGAGAAGGAAATGGCTATCCACTCCAATACTCTTGCCTGGAGAATCCCATGGACAGAAAAGCCTGGCAGACTACAGTCCATAGGGTCCCAAAGAGTCACAAACAGTCAGATGCACAACTAACACTCACTCACTTCACAGGTACAGATGAGATCAAGGTTCAGGAACCCCTTATGCCACTCTGTCCTTCATCCACACATCCTGATCCCTCTTTCAGAACAATAAGGAATTAGTTGCTTATCACCATTAAATTCTTAGAGAGACCTCTGGTGAAGGTCTCATGAGTCATTACCAGACAATATCAAAAACAGCACGTAAACAGATACAATCACTCATAAGCTCAGTCTCACTACTCTTGGTGGCCTATGCTCACTTCTAGTGCATTAAAACATTTTAATTTTTATTAATAGTGACTAATAATTAAAACTAATTAATAGTGCATGGGAAATATGCTAACTAGAAAACTCACTTTCTCCCTTATAATACTTTCATGGTACAGAAGAACTTGCCTTGTTGATAGGAATAAGGTCTTGACACCTACGGCAAACCCATTAAGAAACTGGCTCTTGTCTGTTGAGCTGTTCATCCAGTGTTTAATTATAGGAACAACACCAGATGATCCAGAACATTAGCAGATTCTTCCATCCCATCACACACTATTCTCAGTGATCTTTTTTCAGAGTAAATCAGAACACACCACTCTCGAGGTAAAATTCCTACAATAGTGTCTCTTGGTACTTAGAATACAATTAAAAAGTCCCCCTGTGTCCTTCCCTGGCCTCATCTACCTCTGCATACCTGCTTCCTTTGCTCTAGTTACTCTGGAATTTTTCTTCTTCCTCTGTCTTGAATACAGCACACTCATTCCTGCCTCAAGGCTTTCCTCTTGCTTTTCATTCAGCCTAGAAACCTCTTTGCCCAGAACTTCTCTTCTCTGGGTAACCCTCCTACTTAAACCAGCTTTGCTGTACCTCTCCACATTATCCTACTATAGATAACACTTAGCACTGCATAACATTATCCTACTTGTTTATTTACTTATCATTGTTATTTATTGTCTATCTGTCCCTTGAAGCACAGAAGTTCCACGTGTCAAAAGATCTGTCTGTCTCATTTACCTCTGGAACCCTACCACCAAGAACACTTGCTAGCATAGAATATACTCTTTACATGGATCAGTGAGTTCAGCAGCCTACAATTATAGGGTGATTATTTTTGGGGGCTCCAAAATCACTGCAGATGGTGACTGCAGCCATGAAATTAAAAGACGCTTACTCCTTGGAAGAAAAGTTATGACCAACCTAGATAGCATACTCAAAAGCAGAGATATTACTTTGCCAACGAAGGTCCATCTAGTCAAGGCTATAGTTTATCCATTAGTCATGTATGGATGTGAGAGTTGGACTGTGAAGAAGGCTGAGAGCCAAAGAATTGATGTTTTTGAACTATGGTATTGGAGAAGACTCTTGAGAGTCCCTTGGACTGCAAGGAGATCCAACCAGTCCATTCTAAAGGAGATCAGCCCTGGGTGTTCTTTGGAAGGAATGATGCTAAAGCTGAAACTCCAATACTTTGGCCACCTCCTGCGAAGAGCTGACTCATTGGAAAAGACCGTGATGCTGGGAGGGATTGGGGGCAGGAGGAGAAGGGGACAACAGAGGATGAGATGGCTGGATGGCATCACGGACTCGATGGACGTGAGTTTGAGTGACCTCCGGGAGTTGGTGATGGACAGGGAGGCCTGGCATGCTGTGATTCATGGGGTCGCAAAGAGTCAGACACGACTGAGTGACTGTACTGAACTGAACTGAAGAAGTTCAAATTTGCTGCAGCTGGCTTTATATTTTACATGGTTCTAAATTTTACAAAAGACTTCTTTTCTCACCTGAAAACACAACATAGAGCTTAGATTACTTGAGACAAGTTTATCTACTTCACTTTCAAGCTGACACAAAACCTGTTTTTAAAGGAAGGCTAGCTTTCTGATCTAGATAAATGGCTTTCACAGGAAACACAACAGTATGAAAATAGGGAAATTCAACTGTCAGTTTCAATTGGGACACAGGTTTTTAAAATCAGTAGGAATATCTGTGCTTCTCAAACACTACTAATAACAATTAGTTGTTAAATCTTTCAGAATATGGGAGAGAACACAAGGTGGAAGGAGGAGGCTAGAGAAGGTTAAATTTCTTGTAGAGAAGGAAAAGAGAATGGCAAACGTCAATTTTGTTAATTATCTCAGTGACAAGCTAAACCCCTGGGAAAGGGGCTCCAAAGATAACCACTGCCTTGGTGTTGCCAGTTCTCATCAAGGACTCCTGGTCAAAGGAAACCTGCAGCCTCAGAGACCCTCTCTGCAGTTACTAACACCACAGTAACTAAGCACATCTAATGACCATAACCACCTCCTCACAACATGCCTTTCTTCTCGGGTTTTCACAGATGTGATTCCATCTGGAGCTTTCCCAGCAGTGTCTCACCGGTCTCTGAACACATGCAAAAGACAGTATCATAACGTGAGCAAACACAAGCCCTTCCCCACCGCTGTGTCTTCTCTGAGGAGTAGAGCAAGACCACCCGTGCTCTGTGCGAAACAGAGGGGTTTCTGTCTGAGTGGTGAATAAAGAAAAGCAGGTGCTATTGTACTTTTCCATCACTATGAATACGAAATAGCTATGAATGCTAAGGGAAGCTGTATGTGAGCCTCCGGATGGAAATCAAAATAATGAAAGTATCATCTTAGCTGAATTTAGGTGAAAGTTAAAGCGTCAGTTGCTCAGTCATGTCAGACCCTTTGAGACACCGTGAACTGTAGCCTGCCAGGCTCCTCTGTCCATGGAATTCTCCAGGCAAGGAGACTGGAGTGGGTAGCCATTCCCTTCTTCAGGGGATCTTCCTGACCCCAGGATTAAACCCAAGTCTCCTGCATTGCAGGTGGACTCTTTACCATCTGAGCCACCAGGGTGACTCGCTCCTTTATTCCACATGTGTAAGAAAGGATTAGGGGGATGTCCAATCACAAGATGTATCCTTCTAGATTCCATTTTAAGACAGTCATGGCTGAGCAGTTTTGAAGTTCTACATGGTTTACTGATTTCATCCTCTTACTCCCTGACAAAAAAATTTAATTTAGGTCTATCTCTACACAGATAAGGATTTCAAAAATAGATACCACAAAGTATATTAAGGACAATAGTGTACTTAAAGATAATGCAAAAACTGATTGCACTACCCTTTAGAAATTAACGTTAGGCCCAGTTCCACCAGGAAACCTATGGATAAGTTCTCAGGCAAGCTGGCTAAATAACCAGTATCAAGGAAGTGATGACTAGTTAAGAAGTTACAAGGATATGTGTGCAGAAGTGTCTCTCTTAAGTGTCTGCAAGAAATTTATCGACTGCTTTCATTGCAATCTACAGACTGTGATTTCACTTAACATTTATGCAATTGTGAGATGTTATTGCATTACTGCTAAACATGAAAAAAAATCCCTTTTAAAACAGTAATCGTACAGAGACTTCACTGGCAGTCCAGTGGTTAAGATTCTGCACTTCCACTTCAGGGGGTACAGGTCTGATCTATGGTTGAGGAGCTAAGAACCCACATGCCTCACAGTCAAAATGCCAAAACATAAAAAACAGAAGCAATAGTGTTAACAAATTCAATAAGCACTTAGAAAAGATCCACACCAAAAAAAAAAAAAAAAAAAATCTAAAAAACACAAAAGTAAATAAAAATAAAAATAAATTAAAAAGTCATTGTACCACTGAACACAGTATTTCCTCCAGAGAGTTAAAGCTACAAGGTAAAATAGTAAGAAGGAATTTTCTTATTCTCGCAGATGATTCCATACTCACATGAAAATTATAGCTAACCCATTGGATTTGATAAGCACCCACAGAAGCTATAATTTTTTTTTTCAAAAACAGAAAAGAAATAAAAGGTAATAGAAAAACAAATCAGTCTAAGGTAATTGGGGAAGATAACTGGATAATGAAGAAAAAAATCCTCCACAGCAACAAAACAGAGATTATTTATGTACATTTACACGTCAATGAGCTCCAGATGTATTTTTTAAAAATCTACTTCTCCCCAGGTGTTTTCCCTTTTTTTTGCCTAATAAATATAACATCCAAGTTGGAATACTATTGAAGCATTGCATCATCTAAATTTTGGCGATGCTCTTTCTTCTGCTGTTAACTATTGTGAGCTATTTCTCAATAAAGCAGCCGCTACTGAAATCATAAGAACTAGGCTTGGCAGAGCCAAACAGAAAAAGTGCCGTCCACAGATCTGTTTCTTCTGTTTTCCCCAAACAGAATCTCATAAAAAATATGCCCTCAAATTTTGTCACTATGTCACTGTCAGAAAGAGAAATTCTGCTCCTCTTCGTATCTCTGAACATTAAATTCACTCCTTGCGCTACTGGGAAGTTATATAGCTCCAGGAAGCTGTGAGGCACCATCGCAACTATTCATTCAGATTGTATCCAGGCAGAATAATCAGTCCATCAGAAAACTTCAGTTCCAGTTGGATGGAAGTTTTTTGGGCCAACTTGGAAAAGCATACCGAACAAGTTTGACTTTACTGCCAAGATCATTTCCAGGACATTGGCTAATTAATTATAAAAGCTTTTTCAAAACAAATTTGAGCCTGGCAACCTTTTTTCCTACCCAAACAGAGAAAAAGCAGGCTAAAAAATAAAAAGCCCAAGTTTATTGCGGGGTTTTGAGTGTGTGTGTGCCAGGGTTTCATCTTCTTAGCAAGCCTATTTTCCTCTTCTCACCAGAAAATGATCCAGGAGCTTTCGTATTTGAAGTTAATCAGACTGTAGGTATATAAACTGGAAATATTAGTTTGCATTTGTACTCTACTTTTGATTATAGAGGAGATCATGGGTCAGTTACAAAGCGCCTCTTCAAACTCTTTGGTGGGAAGCAAGGATGAAGTTTCTTTCTCTTTGAGGGGATGAAGGGTTCATTGAATGAACAATGGCTATTGTATGAGATAAACGAAGATGAACAGTTGCTCTTTATAATGATATACTCATCACCTGCATTTTCTAGCTTTGAAAACAAAAAGAACAAAATTCCTGAATTAAATCTTCCTTGTTTCAACATCATATGAACCTGGGTGAATAGGAGACATTGGAGATAGGCATCAGAGATTCTGGTTTTAAGGACAACCCTTGCTTTATTTAGTTAAATCAACACCCCAAATCATAATCTAACACGGGAATCAAAATCTTATGTAATACACATCTGAAACCATCAAATTTCTTTTGTATATGCTCAGATATGAAGACAACCAAGAAGGTAAGGAAATTTCTCTCAACATTTACCAGCAGCTATTGACAAATGCCCGACAAGAGAAGAACTGTCACCAGTAAAAGAAGTCTTCCTGAGAAATTGTCAACCCAGATATTCCTAACTTCCTTATCCTGTATCAAGGCTCCAATAAATCTCATAATTAGAATGCTGCTTTGTCAATCTATGGAGCCAAAACGTACAAAATAGTTTTGCATAAAATTCTCAACAAGTCCAGACTGCGTTTTCCCTTTCAGTACTGTTATGATTCTACCAATGCATTCAATATTTAGACGACCATCCTCTACAGTATTTCAAGAGGTAGGCCAATGGTAGGGAGGAATGCTATCCATACTAGCGTTTAAGAGTAGGCAGCAACTTTAGAAGTCAAGAATTAACCTCAATGCTGGGGCAGGGCCGGGGGGGTAGCAGGCCAGTAATTAAGCCTAACCAAAGCAGAGTCTCTCTTCTGGGAAACACAGGTAAGTTAAAATGAGAAAGACTACACCAGATTTCAGAGAATCTTCAAAGTTGGCATATTCTGAACTGAACTTGATAAAAGCCAATATAGGCTTTTGACCTGAGGGGAAAGATAAGAACAATAATATGAAAAGTGTATTGGATTAGGAGAAACTGGGGACAGGGTTATTCCAAAGCTGGTTAAAAGGAGAATAAAGAAACCAAAGTCACTTTACAAGAAAGAACATAATTTTACCTTGCCAGTACTTTTGGGAATTCACTAAGGTCTGAAAACCTCTGTCTAAAGAGAAACACAGTTGTAAATAAGGTGTCATTGCCTTAGGAATATATAATTGAGGTTTATTTATTTATTCAAGTAGAATTTTCAACCCATTAGCTCAAATTACTCATTTTATTCTTTAATGCAAAGTCCAAAAGTGCCGAAGAATTGATGCCTTCCAACTGTGGTGCTGGAGAAGCCTCTTGAGAGTCCTTTAGATAACAAGATCAAACCAGTCAATCATAAAGGAAATCAGTCCTGAATATTCATTGGAAGGACTGATGCTGAAGCTGTTGCTCCAATACTTTGGCCACCTGATGTGAAGAACTGACTCATCTGAAAAGACCCTGATGCTGGGAAAGACTGAAGGCAGAAGGAGAAGGGAATGACAGAGGATGAGATGGTTGGATGGTATCACTGACTCGATGGACATGAGTTTGAGCAAGCTCTGGGAGATGGTGAAGGACAGAGAAGCCTGGCGTCCTGCAGTTCATGGGGTCGCAAAGAGCTGCACAACACTGAGGGACTGAACAGCAACAAAGTACAAAATTATACCTAGTCACATTTTTAACTAGTTCAAGTCCAGATACTCACTCAACTAGGAAAACGATCCAGCTTCTATTATATTCTTTTAAAAAGAAAACAAATTGAGGTTCAAAACGTAATTGCTTTTCATTTCAAATGGGGTACTTACCATTTATTTTAATAAGATCATTACCTTTGCCTGAAGTATCCCCCCAAAGTTCACAACAGACAGCATTCCCTAGCCCTTGACAGTTCACCAGAGCACTTTTCTCATAAATTACCTTATTTAAGCACTATAATAAACCTGAGGTAGGAGTTATTATTACTATCTTAAAGCTGAGAGAACTATAGTTTCAATATTTAAACTGCCCAAGTGAAGACCTCTGGACTAAGCTAACTTTTACCTTCTGGATTTCAAATCCCTTCACAAACTGCTTCCTCTTCTTTCCAAGGAAGTGAGGGCAGGGAAAAAAAGCCATCAACACATATTGGTTCATTTGAAGTTAGGAAACCACCATTTCTCATCTCTTCCCAGCATCTTCTAGATACACATTTAATCTTACACTTTAAAGAAGCAAGAATTCCTGGCTTACCTGGTCCTTCTCTGGTTTATCAGAAATGTCATTCAGGCTGGAAGAAGTCAGATTCCTGTGGGTCATGGCTGGGCTACCTGTAAAAACAGAAGGGGACCGTAATTAAAGACTTCTTGTCAAAAACACAAAGCTTCTGGTTGTCCACTTCATGAATGCTAGTAGATGATGATGGGAATGGTGATGGTGCTTGAGCTGTGTTAGGACTCGCCCGAAGTTTTCCGGAGTTGGAAAGTAAGGTGAGAGAACTAACATGGTTAAACAAAAAATATCTCAAAGACCTTGTTTAAGTCTTCTTTCTCAGCTTTATTTCCAGACAAATTCAGCTTTGAAAGAAAGGTGTAAAACTTATATACGTAAAAATAAATTTACTCCTGGTTTTGGCTTGCCCTTTACATCCTAATCTATCTATTTCTTTTCCTATAGATGTGGGCTCCTTCCTCATTTCAGCAAAGCTGGCCGCAGGACAAAAGGCCTGGACCTCCTCTCCATCAGCCTCTGCAGTCCTTTCTAGGCACCACCTGCTCTGATCAACCCCCCAAACCATCTGTATTCCATTCTCTGGCTAACATTTTATCAGGAATATTTCTCCTTAGTGGGCATCTGAGCCAGGACCCCTATACTTTTCCTCAGTGTTATCACTGCTCCCCTTACTTCCTGCATTCCCATTTACCATATTAAAATAAGCATATCCCATCTTCCTCCCTAATATGCCAAACTTCTCATTCAAGTCAAGGGACAGATTTTATCAGGAATACTCCATGGGCAACAAGCTCCCCAACAGTATAGGTACTGTAGATAAAATCCACTGGCAAATCAGCCAGTCACTTCAGATGCAATCACACAAGAACAGACGGGGGCACATCTAGATGAGAGACCATATTCAAATAAACTGGTTAATCAACAAAATACTGAGCTTTCATTTTGCAGGTGAACTTGAAATTTCTCGGCTTACTAAGCAAAAGAATAACTTTTCAAAGGCAGGGTGTTTGACCCACCCCTGCAAGGTGCTGAGTAATGTATTCCCCATTTAATTCTCAGCGATCTGACTCAGTCTGGTCTTCACACTGAAAGGACAAGGGTTGAAAAACAAGCACCCAAGTTCGAACACAGCTTCATGCTTGCTTCCATGTAATTCTTCAAATCACAGACTTCCATTCCTTCAGGCTAAAACATCACACAAAATTTTACCAAAGATTAAAATCTACTCCTAATAATTTAATGTCTATATAACAGCTACTCTTTAAATAATATAATTGTCTTTAACTACTAGATCAATTTTCTTGAGCTGGCAAAACCAGAATTATTTTCCACTCTGCTGCATTTCATTGAGTAAGCATGGCCTAGATCCCTTAAACCCTTTACCTGGTAGGATGCTTTATTCTAGGAAAATTTAAGCATAGGGCATTTTTCAAAGGAAAGTAACATCTGAAAAACTGCTTTATGAGCACAATTAAAAGAACCTCTTTGAAAGCCACATTTTCTTCTCTGAACTGCATACAAGGTTTCTAGGGTCCATTTAATACAAAAGACACCAGGCACAAACATGAATGCCCCCAAATAATGCTGGGCTAGAAACTAACAGGAATTGATGAGTACATACAATTTTGTACTTTACATTAAAAAACAAAACCAGGTTTTTTTGGTTTTTGTTTGTTTGTTTGTTTGTTTTTTACTAAATGGGTGAAGATTCTACCTACATAAGCAAAAAAACAAAAAACAAAAACAAAAAAACTGAACTATTTATTCTTTTTTCCCCTGAACTTTAAACTTTATATTTTGTAGTGGAATATAGCCAATTAACAATATTGTGGTAGTTTCAGGTGAACAGCAAAGGGACTCAGCCACACATATACACACATCCATTCTCCCCTCAAATCCGTCTCCCATCCAGGCTGGCACATAACACTGAACAGAGTTCCATGTGCTATACAATAGGTCCCTGTTGGTTATCCATTTTAAATATAGCAGTGTGGATATGACCCTCCCAAACTCCCTAACTATCCCTCCCCACTCGGCAAAGTGAGTCTCTTTCTGTTTTTTAAGTAAGTTCATTTGTATCATTTCATTTTAGACTCCACATATAAGGGAGAAGGCAATGGCACCCCACTCCAGTACTCTTGCCTGGAAAGTCCCATGGACGGAGGAGCCTGGTAGGCTGCAGTCCATGGGGTCGCTAAGAGTCAGACACCACTGAGAGACTTCCCTTTCACTTTTCACTTTCATGCATTGGAGAAGGAAATGGCAACCCACTCCAGTGTTCTTGCCTGGAGAATCCCAAGGACAGGGGAGCCTGATGGGCTGCCATCTACGGGGTCGCACAGAGTCGGACACGACTGAAGCGACTTAGCAGCAGCAGCAGCATAAGGGATGTCATATGATATTTCTCCTTCTCTATCTGACTTAACTTAGATTACTGAATTATATATTGTTAAAGCAATGAAGCCTTTAGCAATCCTGTTAAAAGCAGCTTATGTAAATAAATAGGTATACTGATTTCTAATTATTAAATCAACTGTATATAAGCATGAATATTGAATAAATTTGAAAGCAGTTTTTCACTAAGTAATTTAAATTTTCTAGGCAAAATTCTAAACTCATTGATTTACACTGGAAATTCTTCATAAATACTGCAAAGGTACATTTCACCCAAGCACTGTCCTGCTGCTGCTGCTGCTGCTGCTGCTGCTGCTGCTGCTGCTAAGTCACTTCAGTTGTGTCCGACTCTGGGTGACCCCACAGATGGCAAAATCGGAAGCAGACAAGTAAGGTTTCCATTATAATGGTAATCCTGACTGACGTTACAACTTTTCCAAGAAAGCTCATATACTGCCGCATTTCTCTTGTTTCTGAAAGACAGTTATAGGATAGCTATCTGTATTTGTATTATATCGTGGGGGCGGGGGGTGGTGCATAGAAAAAGCACAGGAACAAGGGAGATGCAGGAACCAGATGGGGAAAAAGAGGCCACTGTTAGAAACAATCACATCCATTGTCCCTCCCAACTTTATCTGATTCTCATTAATAAAAGTATTATTAACAGTTTCACTGATGTTTAACTTTGTAATATACTGAAAGAATTCAGAAGTCAACACTTCTAGGTAAACCTTAAGCAAGATGATCAGCATTCTTGCACCTTTCCCACCTCCCTCCCTAGTAAACTCTCCACCTCTACCCTTTACAACACCCTGAACTAAAGACAAAGGCTTCCTAAGGTTCCAACTCAGTAGTTCCCAAAGTATGGTCCCCAGACCAGCAGTAGCAGCATCACCTGAGCACATATGAGAAATGCAAATTCTTGTGACTCACCCCAGACCAATTAAATCAAATGCTGGGTATGGGGCCAAGCAAGGTGGGTTTTACCAAACCTTTGAAATGATTTTGAAGCAAGTGAAAGCTGGAGAACCACTACTCTAAATAAACCAGTTTCTTAACCACAGGGTGTGTCCTAGTTGGAACTGAACTGCATGAAACATACATAAATTGAAGTAGCAAAAGAGGCAGATCTGATAACCCTGTCCTCCTCCAAGCCACTGCTCAAAACCATCCCATCTCAAGCAAATCATGGAGTTAGCTTCTTTGCCACATAAACACACACAAAAAGGACTGTACACAGCCTTTCCTCTAAATCTTCACCTGCACAATCAATAGGCTTCCCTGGTAGCTCAGATGGTAAAGAATCTGCCTGCAGTGCAGGAGACCTGGGTTCAATCCCTGATTTGCAAAGATCTCACGGAGAAGGATATCATAGAGGAGGATGAGAAGGCTGAATCACATCACCGATGCAATGGGCATGAACTTGGGCAAACTTTGGGAGATGGTGAGGTACAGGGAGGCCTAGCATGCTACAGTCCATGGGGTCACAAAGAATCAGACATGACTGAAGTGACTTGAGCACGCACACATTCAATGAATAACTTTGTTATCAGAATTCACTATTTAATCAGCCTTTTCCAGAAACACATCACCGAAATCAAAGAAGGCAAGGACAAGAGATTACAAACCAGATTATACCTGGGAATCAGAAATTTCCGTGTGGCACTTTAGCAAACCTGGGAAACTTACACAAAGAGCCCCTAACAATGTTCTATCATGGATAATTTGTACCCAATAGTCAATAAGACACACTGTCAGGCTAAGTCAGTGTTTTCTAGAGTTTTGGCCTATGATGTAAACTCAATATACTGCAATACTGAGGGAGTGGGGGTAGCAGAAACAAATGTCATTGTGAATCAAAAAGGTGAAACAGAAATGTACCCAAAAGTCTGCTACTTCTTGTGCAGGTAAAGATTCATCTACTCAGAGCAGCAGAGAACGCAGTGGTTGGATAGTATCATCGACTCAACAGACATGAATTTGAGCCAACTCTGATAGTGGAGGACAGACGAGCCTGGTGTGCCGCAGTCCACGGGATTGCAAAGAGATGAACACAATTTAGCAACTAAACAATAACAACCACTAGTAGGCCTTTTCTTTCTAATACACAGGGCACATGAATGTTTTATACCTGCTCCTGGTCTAAAGCAATTTTGTTTTTTCAAATCTAATTTTTACAACAGAAAAAGAAGAACCAGCCTTGAGTGAATAATCATAATACTTTCCATATCATTGTATTTTGGCCATAAGAAAAAGAAAGCTTGGAGGAGCACATTTTCAAGCAGTTTCACACAATTGAAAACAATTTCATTTTCAAAGTACCCACTTGGCAGGTACATACTGTCTTCTATAAAAATTAATTACATTCTGTACAAAGTTTGAAAAACATTGTTATTCTTTAGCACACATGTAGCAATTCATAAAGTCCTTTGCAATTATACCTGTTAGATACTATAAAAATAGGTAGGAGAATGTACAGCATAGAAAAATGATGATACTTATATGTGTACATGTTAAGTAAAAATGTAAATATGTACGTGATGCAATGACACATAAACTGACCTCCCCATCTCATACCTTCATAATGAGACTACAGGATATATTCTCTGCACACCTCACTGACTCACTGATACTTTTTCCCCCTATGTTGACATAACAAATCTACTTTAAGATGTGTATATCTAAGATTAAGGGTCAACAAATCTTTCTGAGCACTAAGTAGTTTAATTTACATTATCTTACTTAATCCTCAGATAAACACTCTGAGATCAGTATCATTATTACCACTTACATATAAACAAAATGAACTTCAAGTTCATGATCACACAGCAAGTGTCAATTTAAATCCAGATCTCTTAATAACAATTCAGGGGTGTGGGGGGGGGGTGGGATTGGTCTCTCTATGTTATTTACATAAATAAACATATAAACTTCATCGTTTCTAATGAAGAGAAAATATAATGTACAACCACAAAAGATATATCCTATTTCTATGGCAATTATATGCAATATAAAATCACCAAGGAGGTTTAAGCCAAAAATGTTCTTGGTTTCAAAAATGGAGTCTGCATTTCTTTACTTTTTCATTTTCATAAAGTAAAGGAGAAAAATATTCAACTCAGCTACTCTGCTTGCCACAGTGATTGAACAGTAGCCCAAAACCACAGCCCTGTGAAAAAGGAGAAAGGATACTAAAAGCAATAGCAAAGTAATTATAAAAGCAGTAATGCTACACACTTCTGAATGTCCGAATTCACAGTCATAACCAAGTATCTGTAAGATTCCACAATGAACATACAGCCAATTCTCCACTATTTCCATACTGGTTTCCCACCTTTCAGGAAATTGCAATTTCTTCCTATTTCAACCACTAAGAACAGGAATATAACAGGACAGGGATAATAAATCTGTTGAGATATAACAAGTTTGACTGAGAAATCATTCTAGAAGCAATGGTTGAGATAAGCTTGAATTCTGTCAAATCAGTTTCCTAGTCTTCCATGGCAACAGACCACCAAGAGCTGTCCCCACCAAAAGTAATTTTAAAAAAAGCATGTCATCAAGACCTCCAACCCATTCTCAGTGCCCACCTCCAAATAAAATGCAGAAATATTTAAAATAGAAATATGAGACTAAAGAAAGTTTAAAACTTTATCAGTAAGAGCTCTTTGAAAGAATCTCATAACTAATAGAAAATCAGTTTGGATATTTTTGCTTGTATAATTTTTAATTATTTTGTTTTATTTAGAGGATTTCTATTGTTTGCTCATGATTTAATATCATGTAAACTCCAAGAATGCAAAGCCAAGGCCTTTGGTTTGTCTTGTTCACAGCTACAGCCCCAGAGCTTGGCACCAGTGGCACTAAATAAATACTTGTGAATGAATGAATAACAGCAACTGGGTATCACTTTACTTCCATTTGGAGTTACTACTATAAACACTACTGTTCAAAGTCTATTTCCTATGGAGGGAGATGCAATGTGCAGACTCCAAGAAACTTCAGACTTGGAAAGCCTTAGAGTAAATAAGGAAGAAGTTTGTAGCTGGCCCAGAACTAACGGAATGGAAAGACACTGCCAAACTGGCTAAACGCCTGTCAGTCAGCAGTAGAAACAGAGGTAAGAAGCAACAAATGTGAGAAAGAGACATCCTGTGTGCAGGAAGAATCAGGTGAGAATGAGAGGAGGCATAAGGGAAGGTGTCAGGACCTCACTGAAAGGAAAGGACAGCCTTGGGTAGAGAAAAGTCTGGGGAACAGATACAGAATGAGGTTGGTTTGGAAAGTTAAAGCAAATCTGGAGGAAGGAAGAAGACATCAAAAGATCCAGATAATTATGGAAGTACGTGAGCCAAGTTCTAGCCAAAAGCTGGAGTCATCTCTAATGTGTGGGGCAAGGATGACAGAGAAGACATCCTTACAGAGAGAAATGGAAGAAAGCAGAAGCAGAGGCAGTGCAAACACAAAGACTATTCTCTGTTTTAAAGACCATTCTCTATCTTTTTGAGATCTCTGCTGTCTACAGGCCCCTTGATAATCTACCCACCCTCAACTTCTTTGACCCTATTTTCTGTGTTTTTGAATTTTCTGAACTACTCTGTTGGCTTTTCCCAAGATTCAGTGTTAGGGCTTCAACATCTCTATGTTGAATATACAGCCTTCATTTCTTCTAAGTCTTTTTAAATTTCAACCAGCAAAAGCAAAATGCTCTCACCAGAGTGACTCCCATTCGCAATCCAATGATATTGCATTGGATATTTAATTTTTATTATGATCTAAAATAAAAATTAAATATTTATTATGATCTAAAATGGCTTCCCTGGTGGCTCAGAAGGTAAAGAGTCCGCCTGCAGTGCAGGAGACCCGGGTTTGATCTCTGGGTTGGGAAGATGTCCTGAAGAAGGAAATGGCAACCCGCTCCAGTATTCTTGCCTGAAAAACCCCATGGACGGAGAAGCCTGACAGGCTACAGTCCATGAGTTTGCAAAGAGTCAGACACGACTGAGCAACTTCACTTTATGACCTAAAATAGGTAGTTAAATTTTTTAAAGGCATTTCATTCTCTTTCTGTGCACACACAATACACACGTGACATTTGAAAAATCTCTAATCAGTTGCAGAAACATTCAGAAACAAACAAGGACTAAAAGACTTACTGAAATAGGAAGTCCCCATAAAGGACTTCAGGGCATCTGTGGTCCCTGTGATTACATATAGTATTTGTAATTCTTTGTGTCAGCTGCACATGTGTGCATGCACACACACAAACATAAAACTATGAACCAAAAGTTACCCTGTACAAAGAATATAGGTGGAAGCATAGAAAATAATTTGTTACCTTATCTCATGAAAGTAGAAAAAGAAAAGAACAGTGATGTCAGCAAGACTATGCTATTTAGTAATAGGGTAAGTTAGAAAGATAGATGGAAGATTAAGAAACAAGGAAAGGAACATCTCACTATCTTCATGACCCAAAGCGATTTTACTAAATACTCTCTCATCAGGTTGAGAACCTGCGATAGGTCTCCATAGCCACAGTATTCCAAGCACACATAACAAAGTCAGATTTCCTAATTTGGACTCTCTTATATCTGTATGTTGATACTGGATCCAAGACACAGTAAAAATTTCACTAATTAATGGAGAAGTTCTCTGAATTGATGAAGTGTCTAAATTTAAAACAATTTAAGAAAGCTACCAATTCAACTTAGTATATGACTTGGTAAATGAGTTTATCCTTCTCCCTTCCTAGATAGTTTTAAAATAACAGATTAAAAACAAAAAATTATAAAATCACATCAATTAAAAAACTTAATAAACAACCAACAGAGACAAGAGACTTTAAAAACTTTCTAGAAGCAAAAGAATAGGTAAGTGTATTAGAACCTGAGAGAGGATCAAGAGGGAGGGGGGAGAAAAAGAGTATTAGAACTTGATACTATTTGTGCTACATAGAAACTACAGTGTGAAATATGTGCAGAAAGTCGTGGAGTCAAAAAAGAAATCTTCCATGAAAAACACTGAAGAAGCTCCACACTGGAAGAGGCCAAGTCCAATGGAGGCCCAAGTAAGATGCAAGCAGAAAGGGATGAGTTCACGGAAAGTCACTGCACCAAAATTTGCTACCATCTCAGTGGGTGCACACCCAGAAGCTGAGGCATTTACACCATAGGGTTCGTTGCTGAAGTGGGATTTAGAACAGACCAGACAATCAGAGTAGCAAAATCTTCTGATTTCTAGAATTCAGGATGACAGGATGACATTTCCTACTCACTCTAAAACAAATGCTCTTTCAGTTCAGTTCAGTTGCTCAGTCGTCTCAGATTCTGTGCTACCCCATGGACTGAAGCAGGCCAGGCCTCCCTGTCCTTCACCATCTCCTGGAGCTTGCTCAAACTCATGTCCATCGAGTCGGTGATGCCATCCAACCATCTCATCTTCTGTCATCCCCTTTTCCGCCTGCCTTCAATCTTTCCCAGCATCAGGGTCTTTTCTAATGAGTCAGTTCTTTGCATCAGGTGGCCAAAGTATCGGAGCTTCACCTTCAGCATCAGTCCTTCCAGTGAGTATTCAGGACTGATTTCCTTTAGCACTGATTTACCTGAATACAAATCCTCTTACTTGAATACAAATGAACAATTGAGAATTATCAGATATATGAGAGGAAGCACAAGACTGAACACATACACAACCAAAACACAACTTCAATAAAAGAAATATAATTTAGAAAACTTAAACAAAGATCCTTACTAGTTTGCAAGAGATTTGAGAAGATACTGTATCCATAAAATGTGGACAGAATGCTATAAAAAATAGAGAAGGAAAATGCTTTACAGTTATAATAATTTTCAAGACTACATGCGATAGTAATAAATGTATATGGGCTTCCCAGGGGGCACAGTGGTAAAGAATCCCCTACCAATGCAAGAGATGCAAGAGATGTGGGTTTGACCCCTGGGTCAGGAATAAACCCTGAAGAAGGACATGGCAACCTACTCCAGTATTCTTGCCTGGAGAATCCCATGGACAGAAGAGCCTGGTGGGCTACCGTCCATGGAGTCGCAGAGACTCGGACACAAGAAGCGACTTAGCATAGCATATGGGTTAGAAAATACAATCAAGCGAATCTTCTGAAAAAGTAATGGTCAAGGGGGCAAAGATGCAGAAAACAGGAGAGTACAGAGTATCAATCCATGAAGGCCAATTAGAAAGACATATTAAGAGTCCTACTAAGCCGGAACAAGGAAAATGAAAAAGAAAATGCTATTACAGGAATATCCTACAGCTAAATTAAGGACACATTTCCTCAATCACAAAGGTCCCTAGAGAAAGTAAACAAAACAAACCACATACACACAATCCACCACTGTATGTAAATAAATCATTAGGAAACTTCACAACACTGAAAGTGAAGCGAATACCCTAAAATTTTCTATCTAGAGAGAAAAGCAGTAAGAACTGCACTTGGAATTCTCTTAAGCAACACAAAAACAGAAGAAGAGAATGAAACTATGTTTTCAGAGCTCTGGAAGAAATATTATTTTCAACCTTCAACTGTATACTCATCTAAACTATCAATCAAGTGTGAAAAAACAATAAGGAAACTTTCGATCAGAAAAAAAAAAAAGAAAACCAAACAAAACGTCAACCTTTATACGCCCTTTCATACAAAGTTATCTGAAATGTGACTTGCCAAAATGAAAAAACCAAGAAAAAGAGACGGATGGTCTCCAATTTAGGAGAGGAATGAGAGTAAATGCTAGAACAGAAGCTGTGCAGCAGGTCTCGGGGCAGCGGTATCTTAAGACGCAGGAAAAGAGAGTAGAGAAGAGAGGAGACAGCAAGGAGGGAGAGCCCAGTGAGAATGAAGCAGCCATAGGGTTTATCCGGTGCCCTTCAGATACTGAAAGAGCTTGGGGATACAGTAACAATAGGCAATTTGAAAATATACAATTTAAAACTGCAGGTAAAAGAAAAAAAAAAACTGTACAAGAAAGAAAATGTAATTATAAACCATGGCATAGCTTTAAAGTACATTCCTATTGTCATAATAATGTAAATATATTTATGAATTTCTGACTTTAACATCAACTGACAGAAAAAGAACAAATGTATCTATAAAGACAAGGATGTAAATCTAACCAATATTGACAATAAAGGGGCTTCCCTGGTGGCTCAGATGGTAAAGAGTCTGCCTGCAATGCAGGAGACCCAATTTGATCCCTGGGTCGGGAAGATCCCCTGGAGAAGGGAATGGCAACCCACTCCAGTATTCTTGTTTGGAAAATCCCATGGACGTAGTTGCCTGGAGGGCTACAGTCCATGGACTCACAATGAGTCGGACATGCCTGAGTGACCTTCACATATTGACAATAAATAGAAGTACCAACGACAGAAATCCAGAAGCAAAAGTGAGGAGAGGGCCAAGGAAGAGCAGGAAACTAATATCTTTTACTGACAAACTGCTGCTTAGTCACTCAGTCGTATCCGACTCTCAGCAACCGAAGGACTCTAGCCTGCCAGGCTCCTCTGTCCATGGACCTTTCCAGGCAAGAATTATGGAATGGGTTGCCATTCCTTTCTTCAAGGGATCATCCTGACCCAGGGATCACACTCATATCTCTTGCTTCTCCTGCACTGGCAAGAGGATTCTTTACTACTGAGCCACCTGGGAAGTATAAGATCTTTTGAAAAAATAAAAATAGGAATTAATAGGAAATATCTAAGATTGATAAGTCAGAAATAGCAAGATAAGCTTATGATATAAAGATAAGAAGATAACCATGACAAAGCTGAAAGAAAATAGAAACAATTAAAAGCATTAAAAGTGATTGCTACAAGGGCAGGGTCTGGAAATAGGGAAGACAATACAAAGGAGCTTGTTTCTCATTAGAAGTCCTCTGTTTACTTCAATTTCATGATTATTTACACATAGTACTTTAATAAAAAATCTTAATACATATGTTTATGCACCATATGATAGTGTTAATTAAATCTACTTTTATTATTTTGAAATACCTGAGATTAAGTTGTCTATTGATTAGTAGACAATCTTGGGAGTTCTAATTAAGTCAAATTTCTAATATAAACATGGAGATCATGAAGAGTTTAAAATCAATTTTTTTCTTTATTTTTTGGCCATGTCGCAAGAAATATGGGATCTTAGTTCCCTGACCAGAGATCAAACCTGCAACCCCCTGCATTGGAAGCACAGAGTCTTAACCACTGGACTGCCAGGGAAGTCCCTAAATCCATTTTTAAGTAGCTTCAAGATGCTCCATGGAGTGATATTTACATTATTTTTAAAATGATGAAAAGGGAAATTTTTCCTGGAGGCTGTATCGAAATTATCAAAGATTCATATCAATAGCTTTAGTCAACAAAAGGCCTTATATCCAAAATGTCTATGAAGGAAGAAAAAAAGTATGTGCAGAAAAGCAAGCCATTTAACACAGTCCTACATCTGCAGACAAACAAATATATAGATACGGATGTCAATATCAATGTTGATATAGATATAGTTTATTAGTATTATACATAGACATAGATACAGATATAAAACTTTAAAAGAGCAACAGACACATTATCTGGGCCTCCGGCTACAAACACAACTCCTCCTAACCACTCTTGATTTATGGCTCACAAAACGTGACCTGGAGAAAAGCCTCGTGCAGTAACTCCTCCTGATACATATCCAACTAGTTGATACACATTGGGCAATCGGTGATCACAGGTCATACTCAAGTCAGAAAGCAGCCTCCAGGAAAGAAAGGAACAAGGACTTTTGGGCTCATCATGCCCCTATCACATACATGGCCCCAAGTGTTTGCGTGAGAGCAAAAAGGCACAGGGTGTAACAGAGGAGATCAAAGGCACAGGGCGTAACAGAGGAGAACAAATCTGACTCCATATTGGATCTATTCCTTTAGCTCGAACCCTTCCTGCTCTGTGGTTTGTGCTTCGTCATGCTGGCTCTGCACTTTCGTCTAGTCAAACAGTAAAAGAATGCTACCTATATCCTGAAATATACGTAATAGCAATGGCAAAGTTCGGCCTCCCAGGCTGGACCTTCAGAAACGTAATGCTTTTCATTCCTATAGAGAGAAAATTAGCAGAACAGAAAACAACATTTGTCTTGTTGAAGGTTTACAGGGACATCATGACCAGATCCTCCATGGATAGCTGTAAGAACAAAAGATTATCACATTCCATCTGGGGTCTGGTGGGCAAAAAACCCACCACACCCTCTCCCTCTTTAGTATAAAAGAAGCTTGAATTCTAACTCAGGCTTTTCAGGTGGCGCTAGTGGTAAAGAACCTGCCTGTCAATGCGAGAGACTTAAGAGATGCAGGTTCCATCCCTGGGTTGGGAAGATCCCTGGGAGAAGGAAAAGGCAACCCACTCCAGTATTCTTGCCTGGAGAATATCATGGACAGAGGAGCCTGGTGGGTTGTAGTCCATGGGGTTGCAAAGGGTCAGACATGACTGAAGTAACTTAGCACATAAGATGGTTTTTGGAAGACTAAATCTTCTTGGTTAGCTGGCTTTCTGAATAAAGTTGCTCTCCCTTGCCCCAGTTCCTTGTCTCTCAATTTATCAGTCTGTCCAAGCAATATTAACTTGAACTTGGTAACAGGTCCAAGCCAACAACCTTCCCAGTGTATGCTGGCTCGTATACTCATTTTCTCTGCCTTGGAGAGGTTTATTATACAATTTAGCCAAAGTGACACCTAGGTTCCAAATGATGAAATAGCTTTGAGGCCTCAAGCGATCCCAGGGTTACTCTGGGGAATTCTGGTCAGAACTAACACGGGCTTAGGATTTCCTTCGTTTTGGAAAGCTCAAGTTGAATTGAATGCCCAGCTGATACTGTTTCACTTCTAAATCTCATCTAGTCATCTTGTTCTAAGAAATCCCAAGGCTGAGAGTCTTCAACTCCAAGACACAGACCTGTGTGACATGGACTGCCACAGCCATGGTTTTTCTGGCTGGTGGGTGAGGTGTACAGAGTGGTTAACTCACACCTCATCTCTCTCAGATAAACCTAGTGGGTCCATGAGGAGAAATATAAAAGGAATACAAGGAATAAATCATATCAACCTGAAACGATGGAAAGAAGTCAAAGGTAGAGTAAGAAAAGATTAGAAAATGAAATAGTAATCCCCTATAGAATTGCTGTAAGGATTAAGCATACAGCAGAAAACTAACACAGCATTGTAAAGCAATTATACTCCAATTAAAAGAAAGGATTAAGCAAGGAAATGCATGAGCAAGCGTCCTACACAGATGTTCAATGTTAGTTTCTTCTCTTTCCTTTTGGCCTATAATCATAAGCGTAAATCCCCTATGAAATCAAGATCCTTAGAACATGAACTACAATTGCCAGGGTTAGGACCCTACCATTTGTCATTTTCCAGCCTAAGGCAGGGTGTCCAGAGAACTAAGAGGTTGTAGCTAGAGGTTAAAAGCATCTGAGTTGAGTCAAGAGATGAGGACTGAGGCCCAAATGTAGGTGTCACTCATCACACAGAGGGTATGCAGTGACTTCTGGTAAACCAAAGTTAGAGCACTCTGTCTATGGGGTCACACAGGGTCGGACACGACTGAAGTGACTTAGCAGCAGCAGCAGCAAAAGTGTTATGATGTCTCCCTGAGCGCAGAGGCCATTAGTAATTATTTACTTGAGGAACTTATGCAACATGTACCTAACTTACTTAGCTGTGCCCCATCATGCTGAAAGGAAGTTCTTTAGGTAACCACTAATGTTTTCAAAGGACACCTTGGTCTCCTTGGAACCATAGGTTCCATCTAGCACCTGTCATTCTGAATTGAGGGTAATATACGCCTTTCTCTGTTTCTTCCTGAAGTGGTATGGAGGGTGATTTGGGTACGAAAACAGACAGTGATAAAATATATGAAGCCTTGCTGTATTGTGAGCTGTGCTAAGTCATTTCAGTTGTTATATGAAGCCTTGACCAACAACAACAAAAAGATGCAGAGACTCTAAGAATACTTCACTGGGTCTAGTTAAGATGTTTAAAGATTGCTTAAATCAGAGGGCAAAGGTACTTCCTAGAAAATCTACTTTCTGCTGAACCAAGATAAAACGGGGAAAGAAGCAGAGGATGAGGGAAAAAAAAAAAAAAAAACTCATGTGAGTGATAACTTGAATCAGTATCAAAAAGTTAGCTTCAGAAATTCCTCCAACAGAGTACTACTGGAAATTTCTCACTGTTATACATGTCTCTTACAGGGAAATAATACAGAAAGCACAATAAGGTTAAATGCCCCACAGGATAGATATTCTGCAATGCTGGCTATGTTATTAGAGATGCAACTGAGAGAAATCACAGAGATAAAGGACACTGAGAACATAAACCAACTTCTCTCCCATGTCTGGGAGATATGTCTTCCATGTCTTTTTCTCCTATAACAACACACAGCTAATATCCTAAGGTCTGTTTATCTACTTTTGATGACAGGGAACTTGGCACTTAATGAAGTGATCTATTCTATTGTAATAAAACTCATTCTTACATTCAGTAAAACATCTGATTTCTCAGGTTAGTAGTAGTATCTGGATGGACCAAGAGACAGTATGTGCCAATCAAAGCACACACATGCTAAGAAACAGCTGGATTTCATTTAAACACACAGAACTTCCTAGAGATAATGTACAGTCTCACATGTCCCCAGACTTAACCAAGCACTTTCATAAGGGTAAATCCCTTGCTTTATCCTTTATGTTTCCTAAGAGTGGGGACTTGATCCCTGCAGCCTTCATTCCCTCCCAAGAAGCTGGTAAACAAAGGTCCCTTAATAAGAAAACCCTGTATCCTCATACAAGAGGGATGGATCTCTATCCTTGTCAACAGGGACTGAACCTGGATCAAGTTATCAATCCTTCTTAAAAATCACTGACTTTCATGAATCATTGAATCATGAAGATAAAAACTACACTCAAATCCTAAAACAACAATCTAAAACAATGTTGTTGTTCAGTCGATAAGTCATGTCCTACTCTTTGCAACCCCACAGATTGCAGCATCCCAGGCTCCTCTGTCCTTCACTATCTCCTGGAGTTTGCTCAAATTCACCTCCGATCCATTCATATAGGGTTGGTGATGCTATCTAAACATCTCATCTTCTACCGCTTCCTTTTCCTTTTGCCTTCAATCTCTCCCAGGAGTCCAAATAATATCTTATTCCCTAAAATGTTTCCGGTTCTGTTCTTTGAAGCAGCAAAGTCTTCCTTCCTCTACGTGTTTGTATTAAGCCCAGCTCATGAAATGACTACATTGCCCTTTCTCTGATTCCTCTCATCCATACCCTGATGGCTGAGGAAGATTCCTCATTATCTGATCACTTCCCCAAAAATCTCTAGATTCTCATTCTTTACCTTCAGACATGATCCACCCTTCTCCACAAGCATTTCCAACTTTATTCAAGAGAACCAGCTTAGCACCAATATCACTCTCCCCTTGGCAAAATCAGGTCTAGTGAGTAGGTCTGTGAAGTAGGTGTCTGCCTTGTTCAATATATTTTCCCAGGACTAGCTGAGCACCAGCCAAGAGAGGTACTTAAAACTATTTAAGTGAATGAATGAATTGACTGTTTTTAAAAAAATTAATATAACACCCCAAAACTGTATCACTGCAACTGAACATAACAAAATTATCACCACTAAAGGGGAAGTGTTAGTCGCTCAGTCATGTCCAACTCTTTGCAACTTCATTGACTGTAGCCTGCCAGTCTCCCCTCTCCATGAAATTCTCTAGCAAGAATACTGGAATGGGTTGCCATTCCCTTCTTCAGGGGATCTTCCCAATCCAAGGACTGAATCCGAGTCTCCTGCATTGCAGACGGATGCTTTACCATCTGAAGTACCAGTGAAGTACCAAAGGGGATGGGACACTCTGAATCCAAGATGATAACAATTATTCTTACAAAGATAATAGTCACAGCTATCACCAAAATCATTACGAATGATCATAACAACCTACACAGCCTAAGCCTCTAGATGGTTAAAAGGATATGCCACTTTCTTATAGGCTTGAAGCACTTTCCTAGAAACACAGATAGAAATGATTCAAAGATGTCTTTTGGAAACTGGGGAAATGATTCAATCTTGACACAGCAATTCCTAAAATCCAGACCCCAGCTTAGGAACATGCTACAAGAATCTATTTTTAAAGGAAGATTTTTATTAAGGGAAAATTTTGTCATTATAATTGGATTTCTCCTGCTCTTTCTCCTCAAAAAGGAGATATTAGTCTCTCCACTCTATGCACCTCACGAGACTGTTCTTTGATTTGTAACCATGGTTACTACTTGCAGAACCCATCATAGTGTATGGCTCTTTTTGAGGCAAAAGCTGATCATGGCCCGTAATAGTCTGTGTGCTCCAGATGCTTCCTGGAGTTAATAAGAATGGGCCTGAGAAAACACAACCATCCCAGAAAATTATACTTTTGAATGCTGCCTTGTTGCCCCTCATTGAGAAACACCAAGAATTTCATTTTCTGATTTGAAACAACAAAACCGAGTCATCAGTGTCCACATCTCTTATTAGCAGACAAGAGCACTATCGGTGGCTAAAAGCAGAGAGATTTGAGGGCACAGAGAATGACAAGCAGAGAGGGAAATAGAAAAGAACTATGTCATCCGGAGTCCACACACCTGAGTTCAAACCCTGGTCCCCCTCTTACCATGTGATCTCAAACACTCCCTGCCAGACAGGCAAGGTCAGAGCAAAAGAACAACCTCAGATTCTCATGGCTTAAAACAAAGGTCATTTATTTCTCCCTTATGATAATAATGTCCACATGGATTTTCTGGGGTTTCTGTTCTACATCTCTGTCCTTAGGCCAGGACCGAAATGCAAAGAGCAGTCCTCACAAGACACACTGCTTGTTTGAAAGAAAAGAAACTCATAAAACATGTATTGACTCTCACAGCTTTCCCTGGGAATGATATCCATCACTTCTGTTCATGCTCCACTGACCAAAGCAAATCATGTGGTCACACCTAACTTCATGTGGATGAGCAAGAGAGCATTCTTACATGCCCAGAAAAAAAAAGAGCTGCAGCAGTTGTGAACAGCCCTAAAGCACCATGTCAGCATAAGTATGTAACCTCAGTCGTGTCTGACTCTGTGGGACCCCACGGACTATAGCCCACCAGGCTCCTCTGTCCATGGGATTCTCCAGGCAAAAATACTGGAGTGGGTTGCCATTCCCTTCTCCAGGGCTCTTCCCAACCCAGGGATTGAACCCAGGTTTCCTGCATCACAGGCAGATTCTTTACCAGCTGAGCCACCAGGGAAGCCCTGACCTCACTGAGCCTCAGCAATTTCATCTATAATAAGGCTCAGGGATGCTTACATCATAGAATATTTGATAGGGATGGCATTTGGTTGAATAACTGATAGCTGGTAATAGTTCTAGTTACTTTGGTACTGGTATCTCAACCATGGATAGAATGATCTAGTCAGACAGAAATGGATGTCCTAGGCAAGGAATCGAATTCTCAAATTCTACTACTATTAGCAGTCACAAAAAGGCAGCAGCACTTTCCATGCCAGTAAAGCTGGTGAGCTGGGGATGATTTGAAGACTATGATCCAACACATTCAAAACAATCATTCTTGTTCTACTGCTGCTGCTAAGTCATGTCAGTCATGTCCGACTCTGTGCAACCCCATAGATGGCAGCCCATTAGGCTCCCCTGTCCCTGGAATTCTCCAGGCCAGAACACTGGAGTGGGTTGCCATTTCCTTCTCCAATGCATGAAAGTGAAAAGTGTTAAGTGAAGTCGCTGAGTCGTGTCCAACTCTTAGCGACCCCATGGAGTGCAGCCTACCAGGCTCCTCCGTCCACAGGATTTTCCAGGCAAGAGTGCTGGAGTGGGGTGCCAGTGCCTTGCTCTAGATTTGCACATTATCTCTCATTTCAGTCTTTTCTCCCATTTTCAGTGTTCAATTAATCAACAAACGATTCACAAAGTGTTGTGTGTCAGGTATTATACACTAGCCACTGAGTTAGAAGCGAACCAGAGTTTTTTTTTTCCAAAAGAACCAATTTAGGTAATAAGAATCCCCATTTATGTTCTAGAAACAGCCCACACACTATCAGCATCTGTCATCAAAAGAAAAAAAAAATTAAAGAAAACTAAGTCACACAAACAAGGAAATGTAGATGAATTTGAAAAGACTATCCAACAGTCAAAAACTAAAATGGAAAAAAGAGAAAGTTTGCTTCAGGTACATAGATTCTGTACATTCTAGGTAAGTAGATGGTACGGTTATTCTATTTCCTTTCTTACTTGTTTTCAGACTGACTAAGCTCTTGAAGATGCTGAGAGCCCATCTTGTCCATATAAATCTAATGGGGCAAAGGAGATACAAGCGTGACTGATAGTACATGATCTGCAAATAATGTACCCACAACAAGATGTGGGTAGATGAGTCCAGTACAACATTTACTAAACATCTACTAAGTGTGCAACGCTGTGCTTTGCAGAGAAGATTCAAAGATGAGTGAGACATGGTTTAGGCTCTTTGAGCACTCTGCCAACCATGAAGGAAGCATATTTGTGCTATGGTGTGGTGATAAAATAATGGCTGGGAGAATGAGCGCAGAAATGGAGAGGCACATGGGTGGGAGGGAAGGAAAGGAAAGAAATGAAAAAGAGACTCCTGGAGGAAATAAGAACTCCAAGGATTAATTAAATGCATTCAGTCACGTGGGAGAAGTTGCAACAGCATGAATAAGGGATACAGAGATTGAAAGTTCTGGAACCTAAGTAAATGAGGACCCCAAATATGATTAGAGCTTGTAGTATCAAAACAGAAATGTCAAGAGATAATTAAGAGTTAAGCAGAGACCAATGCAAGGAGCATCATCTCCTAGGTTAGAGAGCTTGACCTTCTCAACATCACCAAGGCTATGAAGTTTGGCCTTGAAAAGACAGGCAATGGGGCACTAAAGTTTTTGAGCAGAGGGAGTGACATGTTTGCATCTGTGACTTAGATAGGTCCTTCTGGCAGTTGTGAAGGATGGATTTCAAGGAGTAAGAATGAAGGCTGGGAAAAGAGGAGGATATTATAATAATTCATGCAAGAGATAATACAGATCCAAAGTAGAGAAGTTGTCATGGAGAGTTAGGGAAAGGCAGGCATGAATAGGAAGGAAAATAGCAGAAGGGGATGAAGGACAAGGAGGAGGATGAGATGACAGGGGCTTCTGGCCTGACAAGGGAAGGATGAGGGGCTCCTGAGATGAGGGGCACAGTAAGAGGAATAGAGTTGGGATCCAAATTACCAGGACAATGCTAAACACCGTAAGCATTCAGTTTACCACAGAAAGAAGGCCATTATTTCTGAAGATTCTGCCAGTGATTTTCATCAAAGTAAAATTCTACTGCTTGCTGCCAAAAAGAAATTTCATTATTAACTTTGGAATTGATATCTGCAGCTAGAATATTACATTTGCTTTTCCTCCAGCCTCTCTAATTCACATGTGGACAGACATACTAATTCAAGTAGTTAGATCTTCAGTGGTCTCCAAGAATTAAATTCAGGCATTGTTTGGTCAATAAAAGCAGTTTACTCTGTATCTGCATGAAACATTCTCCGTCAGTTTTGAATGAATCCCTTCTATCTCAGAAGTCTCCCGTAAAACCACAGCCTCAGCAGTTCTTTGGGAGGCCTTGAACTGGCAACTCCAGTCCTTTCTCACTATGAGAAAAGCTCTCTTCCTCCATCTATGAGGGTATGCAGGAGGTGAATATTTCCTTCACACTGGCCTTGCATAGTTTGACATAGCTCTCAGCATTGCCCAAAAGGACACACTCCAAAGTCAAGCCCACAGTTTCTGTTACAACTAGGTGGGAGTCACGGGTGCTATTCACCAAAGATTTCTTAATCTCCACCCTCTAGGCACATGGTAGGATAACAATTCTTTGAAACTAGGTGTGGACATATGACTCACTTTGGTTAATGAAATATGAGCGAAAGTAACACGTCATTGCTGGACACAAGTTATTGAGGCAACCCATGAGTCACTATAACTCTTCCTCATGCTACAGTGATTGTGGAAGCATGAACTGGGATAAGGCTGTTGGCCTGGATCATGTCTAAGGATGATGAACACAGCTCTATCGAGTCCCATATTAAACATGTAATAGCGTGAGAAAAAAACTTCTATGGTGTTAACTGAGAGACATTTGGGGTTAGTTGTCACCGTAGTAAAATCCAGCCCATCTTAATTATTAGTTGTCCTGAAAGCAGCAAAGAAAGAAGGGCAGGAAGTCCCTAAAATTAAGATAACACTCTTAATCATGTCAGGAATTAAACCTAAGGTTTTTAAATTTTCTGTTTATCAATTTACAATAACATAATAAACCCACTGCAAGTTGCCATAAGTAATGTATTTTATGAAAAATAACTGCATTTGCCAAAACAAAAGAACAGCACTGTTTCACATTTTTACACATCTCTTGAATGTATGGCTTCCTCTATATCTAGATTCTCTTGTCTGACTCTGTGTTCAATCTTTTGAGATTTATTGTTTTGGTTGAAAATGACACAGGAAAAATCCAAAGACCTTTCAAACTCTTTGGAGGAGTCTCAGGGGTGCCCAGAGGTCCCCAGTCCCCATTTTCAGAGTCAATTCTGTAGTATGATTGGTTAGAAAACTTTTTCTATAAAGGGGAACATAGTAAATATTTTAGGCTTTATAGGCCACACATGGAGAAGGCAATGGCAACCCACTCCAGTACTCTTGCTTGGAAAATCCCATGGACGGAGGAGCCTGGTGGGCTGGAGTCCATCGGGTCGCTAAGAGTCGGACACGACTGAGCGACTTCACTTTCAGTTTTCACTTTCCTGCATTGGAGAAGGAAATGGCAACCCACTCCAGTGTTCTTGCCTGGAGAATCCCAGGGACGGGGGAGTCTGGTGGGCCGCCGTCTATGGGGTCGCACAGAGTCAGACACGACTGAAGTGACTTAGCAGCAGGCCGTACAATCTCTGTTGCAACTATTGAACTCTATCACTGAAGCATGAAAGCCGTCATAGACAATACATAAACTAAACAGCGTGGCTGTGTTTTAATAAAACTTTATTCACAAAACCATGCAGTATATCAGATTTGGTCCATGGGCCTTAACTGTTCCTCCCTGCAATAGAAGATACCTAAATCAATTCAATATGGGTCCTACTTCACGATATGGGTCCTACCTCTATTGCAGACCACACAGTACAGTAAGATATACCCCATGCAACAATACAAAACTGAATGAGACAAGGTCATAGGAGGTGGTACAAAAAAGGTGCCTGCAGAGTTCAAGGTCAGTAGAGGGTATCTCAGGTTGCAAAGGTTTCAAGGAGAATGTGGACCTTGAACAACCAGCTGAATTTTGACAGACAGTTTCAGGAAGAAGGAGAGTATTCCAAGTGGAGAGAATGTTCAGGACAAAGACAAAAACAGAGGGAAGAATTCGGCAAATTTAAGAAATGGTAAGCAGCTTCTGAAATCTAATGCAGATAAAGGGAAACACAGCAGCATAAGATGCTGCTTCCTCAACCTCAGGGCACTGCCAATGGGCCTTGAATGCCAGGCCCAGGGGGGTTGGATATGATCTGAAATGCACTGACATGCCACTGACCATTTCCACACGAGGATGTCAGCCAGGAACGATAAGATTAATTGGAAGGCAGAGTTTAGGACACATTTCCCTCTACCCAGTTATAAGCAGTGACCCCAGATAACAGGAAAAGCAAGAGAAAATAAGAATCTGAACAAAAGCATTGGCTGTAAGACCAGTAAGGAGACAAACGCAAGCAACATGACAGGTATCATTTAACAGACTTAGTTAATCTGTTAAATTAATCTCTTCCCCTCCCAATGCAGGTAGAAGGGAAGAGAGAATGCATACTCAAAGATGACTTTAAGGTTCCAATTCTGAAGGTAGGGAGAAAGGTGGTAATAGACAGCAAGGTCAGGAAAATGGCCAGATTTGGTGATGAGAAGAGTTTGATTGTGAACATATTCCACATACCACCATCTGCAAACAAGTGTGAATGTTCACAAGTCTCAAGCTCTTCTTGTTGGCGGGGGGGTGGGGGGGGACCTCTATTTTATAATTAAAGCAGATGGTCAAAGTTTTTTGAAATTTGTGCCTCTTAAAATCTCCCCCAAGTCCCCAGAACTCCAAAATACAACAGAATTTCTAAGTTTTTATACTTTTCCCACCTTGATTCTTTCTATTAATAACTTCAGGAGTCAGCATATACTTTAGTCTATTATAAATGTGGTATATCAATGAAATAAATAATGAGCCATCTTTAAGGAGTTCAGGATAAACAGTAACCAACACCCCCCCCAACTTTTTTTTAAAGTGGTAAGGGCTGTCTGCATTTGAAGAATGTTGTAATTAATTCTTGGATACTACACAAGTTTTCTGAATGTCTATGTTAACTAAAAAATCTGAAGGTAGCTGTCAGATTCTTGGAAGATTTCATTTCCTATGGTCTTTTGAAAATTGTGACTATGAAAAGCTACACTGAAAGGATTTTGAAAGTTATACTTGGATTTCCTTTTTCCCTTTTAAAGGCCAAAAAAGGTATGGAAGAACCATACAGTAAATGATCAAATAAGTATTCCCAATCAAGAACAAGTCCACATCTCAACCATAGGATGGAAGGTGAATCAAGATGAAAATGCTCTAAATTCATTAGTTCTCTAAAGAGAACTGACACTCTGTACCCCAAAGGTCAATTTAAATGGGTCCCCTAAACGAAGGTGAGAATGTGATAACAAAGCACAATTCTAAAAGAGTATTGGCCCATAATAAATAAGCTAAAAATCTCCTACTGAGGACATCCCTGGAGGGCCAGTGGTTAGGACTCCAAACTTTCATGACAAAGGGCCTGGGGTTCAATCCCTGGTGGGGAAACTCAGATCTGACAAGCCACACAGCATGTCCCCCCACCAAAAAAAAAGAAAACACAACCCAAAACCCCCAAACCTAGTGAAACGCATCTTCAAAGATGGTCACAGCAAGCATGAAAGGGGCAGAAATCAGAACTGCTATATTTCTGTAAACCCCACCACCCTTTTCTATGGTGGGTTTCCTAGCATCTCCCTGGTTGCAAGCTCAAACTGAGTTCCTTTCTCCTCCTCCCCTGACCTTCAATTGGTGCCAAGTCCTGCAGATGCCATCTCCTCACATGTCATGCAATATCACCACCGTTCCATCCCCACAGTCACAATCCTAGCCCAGATCCTCATTCTCCCCAACTGATCTCTTGCAATCATCTAACTCTCTCCCTACGTTCAGGGTCCTCCCTGCTAATAATTAATTCCCTAGTACAGTTCTGTGTGTGCGCTCAGTTGCTGCAGTCATGTCCAACTCTTTGCAACCCTATGGATTGTAGCCTGCCAGGTTCCTCTATCCATGGGATTCTCCAGTCAAGAATACTGGAGTGGGTTGCCATGCCCTTCTCCAGGTGATCCTCTCAACCCAAGGATCAAACCCATGCCTCCTGCATTACAGCAGATTCTTTACCGCTGAGCCACAGGGGAAGCCCTCTGATCATGCTACCTTGCTAACCAACGTTCACAGACCTTCCACAAAACAGCTTCATGATTTCACCACCTTAACACTCACATATTCAGTTCCCATCCCCTGTCTGCTAATTAAATGTGTGAATTTATCCCATGTCACATAAACTCTTTTCTGTTCTCAACAACCTAGTTGCTTTTATACTTTTCCCTCAGCATAGTATCACCTTTCCATGTCTCATCTTGCTTTCACTACAACTTTCATGTACGGAAGGACGATCCACCCTTTATGGCCCATTGAAAAGTCTACCTTTCCCGAGAAGAATAATTCCCCCAATTTGTTTTTCATGCCCACTATCCATTTTCCCGACAAGCATTTTCAGAGAATATAACATATTCTACTATTACATGCTGCAGACAAATAGGTCTGCCCTTATACTCTTGTGGTGGCACTGCTTCTCTCAAAAGTGGCAGCTGGGAACTTCCTTCACTTCTCTTTCTCTCCCACTGGACTATGAAACTAGAAGAGGAAGAGCATGGGGAATGTTTGTTGACTTGAACCTGTTCAAGTGAACTCTCTGGGCTCAAGACTTTCCTAAAGAAGTTCCAAAACTCTTTAAGAAAACTCTTGAGCCAGAGAAAATTACAATTTTTATTTTATCAGTAAACTTTCCAAAAGTTAAAAGACTTGAACTGCTTAATTCCAGAAATGCCCACAAAGATGAAAAAAAAAAAAAAAAAAACACATTTTTTTCCCCCTAAAGCAAAAGAGCCCCCACTTAGATTTCAGTTCTTTAAATTCTAATGTTAACTGTACAACCTGGTTGTAAGATAAAACAAGAATCCACAGAATTATACCACCATGGTTTCATTTTTAAAAATATTATTTAATATTAATACTTGGGATAATAATAATATCACCACTAGATAAGCACCTAAAAACAAAACACTGAGCTGGACCAGGAGATCCTTGCCTGATAGATTTACAAACTAGACAGAAAAACACACACAAAGCAAAGTGAAGACAGATGCTGGAATCTGCAGAAGATGGCAGGAAAAAAACCCTAAATCCTCATTTTCTTCTCTAAAGTTCAGACCTAAGAGTCTGAAGCAGCTGATCTCCACTGCCAATAACTGCAAAAGGACATAAGTGTTTTCTAAGGGGCTCAGAGGATGTGGGCTGTTAGCCATCAAACTGAATTCAGAGATAAGCACTCAGAGTGGAGACCCATTCCGAATCTAGCAAGACAGGGTACACACCTATGCTCTAATAATGGCAAGGCATTTAGGTGGGTATTAACTTGTCCTGAAAAGTAGAGGTAAAAGCTTCTCTTTTGTTCTCAGTGGCCCAGACTGGTTTTAGACCTGCTGGGGAGATCTCTAAGAGGAAATCATTTTTGGTTTTCTTCCAACTTCTAATTCAGTACCTTAGCAGCAGTTGAAATGAGTAAGAGTTGTAAGCGCACATCTGCCTCAGGTGACAACCAAGATAAGAAGCACACAACGTAAAAATGATGAGAGCTTACTTCCCAAAAGCAACTTTAAAGGTAGCTTGTTAAAGGCAGCTGTCATTTCAAGTTAACACTGAAAATATCTTTTTGAATGTCTTTTCTAAGAATACAAAAAGATTAAATTAATGGAACCTTGTCCACAAAACTGTTTTTAGGTGACATTTTGGGCAGTTTTTATTATTGAAAAATAATTCTATGTTGACTATTAGAATGAACTGATCAAAACTCATCAAACTGAAGTGAGCAGAAATATGGGGAAATAATTTTTCCCAGTAAACAATATTCACTTTTGGTTACTGTGGTCGAGATGGGCCCTAAAGAAAACTGGGCTACTGGTTACTCTTAATGAGATGGTGGAGTGTCAAGGATTAATAAATATTTACTGTACAACTCCCATGTTTCAAGTGTGTACAATGCACTGCAGGGGATCCAAAAGCATGATACCCGGCCCCTGACCTAAAGGAGTTTTTAATATCACTGAAATGAAAAAATGCAAATAATGAAACAACAGACAGCTACATAAAACAACACACAGTAAATCCTCAACTGTGAAGCACAGACATCAAGAACTATGACATATAGGACCTGAAAAGATCTTTTGTGTTTTTGAGAACAATTTTATAAAAGGAAATGGGATTTCATCTGGGCCTTACTGAATAGTTTTGGATGCCTATACTTAGAAAGGTGTTCGCAGAAAGGCCAAGGGATCAAGAGGGCACAGAAGTGGGGCTTACCACAATGGAAGCCAAGAGAAAAAGGACAAGCAGATTAGATAGAGCTTTGTACCAAGAAGAGATGAAAATGAGGTTGGCTAGGCAGATAAGATACTAGCAAGATTTAACACCACTTTGCACATCTTAATTTTTTTATATGTGTATATTAAATATATTGAACTGATGTCGTGGGTAACAGGAAGCTCTGGGAAGGTGACTGAGATGATATATCAAAGCTGTTTGTTTAGGGAGAGAATATATCATATAAATAATGAACAGAATACTCTCTCATGACTAAAATGTTTTCTTAGAAGGACTGGCCCAGGTGTGGTCTTAAGTTAATTTCTAAATATTTGCCATATTTCTATAACATAAATGAAATGAACATTTTGGTTAATTTCCTTGATACTTCATCCACAACAGTATATCAATGTCTAAATGCCTGACATGGAATAAATAAAACTTTAAAAGGATAAGAACAGCTACAATGTCTTAAGCAATTCCTATAAGCACTTGGCTAATAACAGTAAATGCTATATTTATTGAGGGCTGAGCAATACACTAAGCATTATACATTTTCTAATTTAATTCCCACAACAATCCTATGTTGGTAAGATTAACCCAGTTTTATGGCTGGGTTTTATGTAAACCCAAATGTACAGTGGAGAAGTAACTTGCCCAAAGTCAAGATGTTAATACATGGTAGGTACAGGATTCAAATCCAGTTCTGTCTGACTCCAAACTCTAGTGACTAAACTCTGTACCTGAATTAATTTTTTTCCCCAATTGAGAAAAAAAAGTTTACTAAAAGAAATACACGACTTTTGCAGAGAAAATCAAGTGATTGTTGAAGGTTCACTGCAAGGTAAGTAAGTCTTTCTGGCAATGTAACCATGTGAATTTCTTATACCTTAACCTCAGTAAGACATTATTCATCAAAGTCATAGATGAAACTACTACATGATGAAGTTCAATTCCTGCCCAAGATACTTAATGATCTCTATGATTTGGGCAAGTTATTAAACCTCCCTAATCCCCATTTCTTCATCTGTAAACCGTGGATAACAATAGACATTTCATAGGATTGTTCAGAAAATTAAATGGTACCCCATAAAGGTACCAATCCTTAGCTCAAGGATTGTACCAAAAGAGTGATGAATTAATGTTTGCCTACTCATTATTATTCTACACAAAACTATCATTCAAGCTTCTTCAACCTACTGTACAGCAGAAATAATTGCAAAGTTAGTAGTTCAGTAAGTAGCCCTTCCTCTCAATTCTCCTGCCACCAAATTCCTATTTTTTATTTAAGATTAACCCCCAAATCATCTGGTCCAAAAGCCTCTTCTACCATCACAACTCCCAGGCCCAGCAGATGTTCCCATAATCTTGTTGTGGGGTGGGGAGGGGTGGGTGGATGTGTGTGGGTGGGTATGGACTTTCAGTCATTTTACCTAACATATGCTACAATTGTTATCTATTTTACCTGCCTTCTTCATTAAAAAGGAAGCCCTGCTGAGGGCAAGGACTCACTTATACATTTCTAAATACCCAGTGTCTAGTACAGTGCCTGACATGGACAACACATATTTATGTTTTTATGGGACATGGAGATTATGACTACAGTTTCTAAAAAGATCAAATTCACTCCAATAAATCCTGGAAGAATTGACCACAACAAACATTATTTTAGGATGAAGTAAAACTTTCCGCATTAAGTCATCTGAGAAAACATCTTCTCCGGTAAGTGAAATTTCCTTACACTAAGCAAAAAGCTTAATCAATAGGTTCATTTTAAGAAAGCTAACAGTATACAGCTAAAAGCCCAACAGTGTCACCATGAATGGGCTTCTTCACAACTAAAAGAAATTTATATCACATATAATCAAATTTGGAAATCTTGGGGGAAAGCTCATGTGTTTTGGGTACACATTCTCTTTTGGCTGCAGATATGTACATCCTATCTAAAGAGATAAGTTTTTAAGTTTTAAGTTTTTCCTCTTGACCAGCATTTGAATGCTTTCAAACCTCCTGTAGAGACCTCATCTTCATGATATCTTCCTCATAATCCTCTGAAATACGAAAATATGACATCATCACCTCCACGAGGAAACTGAGGTTCTGATGTATGTTCCATGGAGGGACACTGCCAGTGCCAAGCCTAGCCCTTCATCTCCAACTCTTTCCACTGGCTTATGAGGTATTCAACTTAATTCAGGGTGGCAGGTCACACAGAGAATACATTATTACTGTCCTCTTTGCCAGTAGAAGAAATGAATCCATAATTGTGAATTTCGCAGTCTGTGAGCCTTACCCTTTCAGGCACTCTTGAGGACGCTTTCGTCCAGTTAGTTACCATGAGCCCCATCTTCACGCCCTCCCACACCACCACCGCCACCATCCTTGCCCTTTCCCGGTCATTGACTTACTTAGCCATCCCACGCTGGGAGTGCGCCGCACTCGGGGGTCATCGTCCAAGGTGCGGGTTGCTAGGCAGGGCACTGAGTTCTCAAGCGGGCTGCGGGCTTTAGTGCCAGAAGCAGAAGACAGGAGGAGGAGGACACATGAGCAGCCACAGCAAGGATGAGGATGAAAGCATTGATTAAGAAGAAAAAAATACTAAAGCAAATCACACAAGCGGGTTAAAGGAGAACAATGACATATTACATTGACACACACCCCCTCCCATGACCCTCCATTCTTCGATGGAACAAATCCCAACACAGAATTTCAGAGCCTGAAACAAATCACACTCAATCATCATAGTTCCCCAACCACCAAAGGCTGATCCGCCCTGAAGCACTAATACACAAAACATGGATTGTACCCAGAGAGAAGATTTACATAATGAACACTAATCTCAAGATGTAAGAGCAAGACTGTTAACAATCCTGCATCACATAAGCACACACAGAGGGAAGTTACACACACTTGTGCAAGGAACAGGGAGCAGGGTGTTATATTAGCAAGGCACTCTCTTGTGATCTGTCCAACACACCCTTTTATGGATCTTCTACCCAAAGCAGAAAACAACATCTCATATTTTGACTTAGGAAATATTTTCCTTGATGAATATAAAACTGGTTTTTAATACCCTTTGCCTCCTGTTTTTCAGCCCTTCCGCAACATGAGACTAGGATATAGATAAATCAGTATCGTAATACAAATCCATTTAGAATGGCACATTAGTTCTTATTTTCTGTTGCTCTTTAATCCTTATTTTTAGTATAATTTTAATATGTGGTGCACCCATGCCAAATCTTAGACCACATCAGAGACTGAATAATGATGTAGGCTAAATAGATAGTATGGCTCCTCCAAATATTTTTAATCAACTGGAGAACACCATCAACTTCAGTCTGGAGATCGTTCCATTTGGGTTTTATGTCATCTGTTTTGCTATTCTCATCAAATGCCCCACTCCCAGTAAGAAATAGGCAGCATAATTATCCTTCAAGGGACAACAATGAGGTTGGAAACTAACCATCAGACTACATACAATTTGACTTGAGAGAGTTTTTTTCCCTTAGTAATATAGTTGTTAAATGATCAAAGTAACACAGCAAGCATATCAAACAGAACCAAACATTAGATAATCTATTCACACAAGTATGCAAGTGACAGGGCAGACAAATAGTGCTCTTAAGGCTACTGGTGACTGCGGAGGTCAAGTTCTAAATTAAATCAATTACAAATTAATGTAAGTTGATGGCCAAATTTGGGCATTCAGCACATTATAAAATCTAGAAACATTTTTGTCAATTTATCTGTCTGTGTTTAAAAGCTGTAAATAAAGCCAGGACTTGTGAGCGGGCCATCTGTGCCAACACCTGTTTGAGGCAAATCTGATGTCTTTTCTTTGCAATCTGAATTTTTAATTGTTTCCCATAATTGAACTTCTTTGCAAGTTTGTATTGCACTAAGAAAAATGAAAAAGGGAAATGAACCAGTTGAGATAATTCCAAAATTGCTTTTGTTAAGAGGGAGGCATTTAGAAATATATATTGTCATATGGGCCAACTTTCACCTCCTATTTCTTCTGACAATGAGGGGACTGCTTGTGAGCCAATATTCCTGCAGGCTTCAGGAACGGAACGTCACTGAGTCGTGTCCGACTCTTTGCGACCCCATAGACTGTAGCCTACCAGGCTCCTCTGTCCATGGGATTTTCCAGGCAATAGTACTGGAGTGGAGGGCACCTGCTTGTGAGCCAATATTCTGCAGACTTAGCTAAAGGAAATGAAGGAAGGCCAGACTACTGGCTGCCATTTATCTGGGCCCAAGAAAGGACCAAGGAAAATTCCAGTTCAATGAGAGCAGACAGAGGTTAGGAATGCAAAGTAAACTAAAAAGAGCCTTCACATTCTTCAGCGGCTGGACAATACAAAGTTACCCAAATTTTATCACCGATACCATGGCCTGCTCCTAAAATAAATATGCTCCAAAACTCAGACGCTGATGACTGGCTTCCCCAAACAGCTTCTCTTTCCTCTACTTTCCCTACAACATGTCAGCATATTATTAGTTGGGAACTAAAGATGGAAACACCTTTTTGCATATACAGCCTCCATGAATGCTGAGCCTCGCCATCAAAGGGACAGTGGAATGGAGCCTGGCACACACTGGCAAAGAACCTGGCTCCAAAGACAAGCATGAAAATGAAATTGCCCATAGAGACTTGGCACCTGGGTTTTAGGAAAGCTGATTGGAGCCATCTGGCTGCTTACCCTCATGAAAACTGGGAGGCTCACAGCATCCATTACTTGTATTGGCAAATTCCAACATTTTGATTGTTAGACCCTCCCTGTACTTCTGTGCAGGAAGAGATACAAACTCTGTAACCCTTTTATGTTGCTTTTCTTCTCTTCACAAATTTACTCCATAGACAAAATGTTAAAAAAGCTGTTCTTAAAGCCAAGCCAAACTTTATGATTATACCATGATAATGATATATTATGTAAGCCTTTTCCAAATAATATTTTCATTGTACTTCTTCTACACTTAAGCTACAAAATAAACAACTGAGCTTTGCTACTATCTTACATATTCTCTTTTAAATCATTTTTCCCTGGCTTCGGGCATAAACAAGGTAGAAACTGGTTTATATTACTGAGTCTTGATGAGGAAAGATAAAGCCCTGAAGAGTTCTAAGTGACGGTTCCCAACATCTAGACTAGAAAAAGGTGTTCTGAACAGGATTTTTTTGTAATGATTCATCTTTTCCTTGAGAATCAACTTGTCTAAAACCATCAATCCTAAATCTGTTCAAGTAAGGGTGTCCCTACTTGAATCATGCAAATAAATCCCCCCCCAAAAAGCTTCTCTATCAATTTTTTTTACAATCTTATTAAAAAGATGATTAATTTAACTACTACTAAAATTTTAGGACTCTTTCAGGATTGCAATGCTGTATGTATTCCACACCATTATTTAGCCAAGAAATTTAACTCAGGAGTTTAGCATTATTTCACCCATAAACACATGACATGTTGCCTAGAAATCTCCATTTGGAAAGCCAATAAAGATGTCCAACTGCCACCTTTCACATAAATTTCTGCCTAGACATAGAAAGACCTCAGAGCTCGTTTAATATCACAATATTACACAAAGCGAGAGCCCTGGACTCACTGATGTGTGGGAAACAAACTGTGGTTGAAGAAACTCATGACCACTGTAGCTGAACCAGAATACCGTTATTAAGTATACTAGGTTCCTCTATTTTTGTGTGTTTAGCTAAGTTATTTCACATATCTAAGGTGTTTTACATTTCTTCAGGCTTTTCATCTGCAAATGGAGATACGATATAGAAACTTTAAAAACATAACACATGTACACCCATGGCAGATTCATGTCAATGTACAGCAGAAGCAATACAATACTGTAAAGTAAATAAATAAATAAATAAATAAATAAACTATAGGTATGAAAGTCAGATAAATAAATAAAAACATCCTAGAGAGCAATACCTTGTGTATAATAATAGGTGCTCAGTTAATGGGAGGCAATACTGTTGCTGCTATTACTACTCTTATCACTGATGGAACCATGTTTCCTTTATTCAACATCCTGAAGGGTGTTGGAAAACATGGAAGGCAGCAATCTTGGCCTCATTTGATGCAGCTTTAATTTCAATATGTCATTTTTAAGAAATCAGGTTCACAAACCTGAAAAAAAAAAATCTCCTTTTTGCCCTTTGTACTTTCACTGAAACAGGTTTGAGTAAAATGAGACATGTTTAGTTATTCTCAGAAGACTTTGGTTTTCTTCTCCGTTTTTTCTTTTTGGGAGACATGGCAAAGAGTACACAGTGCTCACATCTCACGTCTCCACTTTGCCTTCCCTCATTCCTCACGTTTTCCTGTCCTTCCCTTTGCTCTCCTCTCCTCTCTATTCCTCTCTCATAGGGACCGGGGCAGAGAGTAGGATAAACACTACTTCCCTGTCTGCTTTGAGAGTAACCTGAGGCTGAGGAGAGAGATTTCACAATGGCATCTCCATCAAGATCTCAAGCCTCAGAAGATTTACTCCTGGTTTGGCAGCAGAAAATCAGTTAAGGACTCCTTTTCAGAGAAAGAAAGTAATGGAGAAGAAATATTCTTACATGGTAAGATAAGACAATGACAATTATTCCATTCCTTTACTCCATTACAGACCCTGGTTTTGTAAAATAGACTGGCAATTAGTAAAAATTTTAAATACATTTATTTCAACATCCTGATATATATACATATATAAAATTTATTAATGTGTGTATTAAGCCGCTTCAGTCATGTCCAACTCTTTGGAACCCTATGGACTGTACTCACCAATGGGGCTCCTCGATCCATAAGATTCTCCAGGCAAGAATACTGGAGTGGGTTGCCATGCCCTTCTCCAATATTATTACTGATAGCTAAGAACTATTGTTGCTCAGACATATTAATCAATCTTCATACTCCTAAGTTAAAAACATTATAAAGCCCACGAGTGGCATCTCCTTATGTATTATTTGGCATCTGTAACGTTGATAATGAAAGTAGCACTGTTTTAAAAACAGAACTCCAAGAATGCTTTCAAATATGGAGTAGTAGGGGAAAAAAACTAAGAGATGCAGAAGTTAAAAGCATACAAAATAATGGTGGGGAACTGAAGCTCTGTATTCGGTTTTAAATCTGAAAGGCACTACATTTTCCCCTTAAAACCTTTCTGAATAATAATTTTCCTTACAATGGTATCTCACATAAGGATTATTAAATACTACTCACAAAGATATCTCATTTACTCCTGGTTGTATATGCTGAAGGAGACATTACTATCCCATTTTACAGGTATAGAAACTGAGGCTTAAGACTATAATAATGTAAACTGCTCAAACTCATGCTGCTGCTAAGTGTTTCTCCTGGATTAGAATGAAGCCTAATCATGGAAAAGATGGTGTGTCTTCAAGGAGATATCAAGTAGGCTTTGAATATCAAAACCTAAACACTTACTTGTGTTGTATCTCTTAAGCCTGACTCTTCACTGCCATAAAGAGCAGACTAGACTAGCAAATACTCAGAGAGTATGACTCTTGGAGAAACTGTGTTAAATAAACTGTGTTGTTTATTTAACAATCTGAACATTATAAAGCTGGATGTTCAGTCACCTGCCCAGGAAAATAAAATAAGAATAGTGTCTGATAGATGGTTTAGAAATACTACTGTTATTTCATCACTGTTATTAAAGATTACATTTATTGAGGCATTTTTCTAGTAACTTTCCATGGATGGGTTCATTTAATCTAAGGCTGAGAAGAGCTTGGTCATTCATTGAATTCTGGCCAGGACACTCATCTGTGCTGTGCAAATGAACGGAGAATTAGAGTTCTCAACAAAACAGATGGATGTGTGCTGCTGGTTTTGGAAAGAGCTGATTATACACAGAAAGGCACCTGGGAAGCTGACTCTCCTCTAAAGGTGATGGAGGCCTGCGAGCTGACCTATCTTAGAACTGGAGAAACATGATGACCGCTTCTGGGACAGAACCTTTGAGGAAAGTCAGGGAATTGTCTGCCTTCCCCACTGATTCAGGGAGCAGGTCTGAATTCAAGGGTATGGAGGGGAGAGGGGAACTGCAGGGTAGAATAACCCAGAGACTACTGGGATAAGCTGGAATCCAAAACCCGGATAAAACCTAAGAATGTCTACAGGGAGTGAGAAAGCTGCCAAACCCAGTAGTGGTCCCAGCCAGATCTACCACGTGCCAGCATCTAGGCAGGTTGACCTAATACCCAAACCAAGTAGCTGGAATATGTCTAACCTCCAACTGGGTGAAAAGCAGTGAAAGCCTAGCTAATTCCACTTCCATTTCAATGGGGCCGAGAATTAACAGAATAAAACACTGATTTCTTTTCATTGTTTGTTCTCTGTTGCTAACCACTATTTATGTTACTGTAGGTGATAGCAAGAGACTACACTTTTTCCCTGGTGACTCAGATGGTAAAGAATTCGCATGCAAGGCAGAAGACCTGGGTTTGATCCCTGGGTTGGGAAAATCCCCTAGAGAAAGAAACGGCTACTCACTCCAGTAATCTGGCCTGGAGAATTCCATGGACAGAGGAGCCTGGCAGATTATAGTCCTTGAGTTTGCAAAGAATCAGACACAACTTAGCAACTTTCTCTTTTCACACTTTTTAAGGGGCTTCCCAGATGGCACTAGCAGTAAAGAACCTGCCTGCCAATGCAGGAGACATTAAGAAATGTAGGTTCAGTCCCTGGGTCAGGAAGATCCCCTGGAGGAGAGCATGGCAACCCACGCCAGGATTCAAGCCTGGAAAATTGTTCTGTTCTAATGTTAGAAACTGCAGGGTAGGAAAGAGCTAGGAATCAGCATACTGCCTGGAAGTTAACAATGAAAAGAGGAATTAGCAGAAAAAGTACAGGGTAGGAGCAAGTGGTAATGCATTTCTCATAACTGATAGAAAAAACAGAAGGTAAATTGAGATAAAATTCAGAGATGCCATCAGGAGCAGGCCCTGGCTCCCTGTAACTACAGAAGAGGCCACAGTGCACCAGAAGCAGCCTGATGAGGTCTAGAAGAAGTTGCCCTGACATGGAGCTCCCCTCCAAACTCTCATCTACCTACTGGAGAAAGTCTTAGATTCTCAGTGTGGTTTAGGGTTTGCCTGACAGCCAGCAAAGAGGAAAATCAATGATGGGGACAGACTATTCTGCAAGAGGGCTGTGATGAGAAAGAGTTTCTCCTCTCCCAATGCTAGTGAAATGGTATCACTTACTGAAGGGCAGAGGAAATAAATCAGCAATATATCCATGAGATTCTTCCCAAATGGTAAGTTATAGAGCAAATATCGCTCCAGAAAATACCGTCACTCAATATGAGATTTTTCTTCCTTAACTGTGCTTAAACATATAATACATATAATTACATATAATTTAATATTATTTGTTGAGTGATGGTACTATGGTACCACTGTATATAGTACCAGTGATGGTACTATGTACAATTACTATTCGAAACATTTTACATGCATTATCTCATTTAATTTTCATTTTATGTTTTATACAGATAGAAGCTGAGTACTAAATTAGCTTTATAATTTTTAATGTGAATCAAAACCACAATGAGGTACCACTTCACACCAGTCAGAATGGCTGCGATCCAAAAGTCTGCAAGCAATAAATGCTGGAGAGGGTGTGGAGAAAAGGGAACCCTCCTACACTGTTGGTGGGAATGCAAACTAGTACAGCCACTATGGAGAACAGTGTGGAGATTCCTTAAAAAATTGCAAATAGAACTACCTTATGACCCAGCAATCCCACTGCTGGGCATCCACACCGAGGAAACCAGAATTGAAAGAGACACATATACCCCAATGTTCATCGCAGCACTGTTTATAATAGCCAGGACATGGAAACAACCTAGATGTCCATCAGCAGATGAATGGATAAGAAAGCTGTGGTACATATACACAATGGAGTATTACTCAGCCATTAAAAAGAATTCATTTGAATCAGTTCTGATGAGATGGATGAAACTGGAGCCGATTATACAGAGTGAAGTAAGCCAGAAAGAAAAACACCAATACAGTATACTAACACATATATATGGAATTTAGAAAGATGGTCATGACGACCCTGTATGCAAGACAGGAAAAAAGACACAGATGTGTATAATGGACTTTTGGACTCAGAGGGAGAGGGAGAGGGTGGGATGATTTGGGAGAATGGCATTCTAACATGTATACTATCACGTAAGAATTGAATCACCAGTCTATGTCTGACGCAGGATACAGCATGCTTGGGGCTGGTGCATGGGGATAACCCAGAGAGATGTTATGGGGAGGGAGGTGGGAGGGGGGTTCATGTTTGGGAACGCATGTAAGAATTAAAGATTTTAAAATTTAAAAAATAAAAAACTATAAAAAAAATAATAATGAAAATTGGGGTCATAAAAATGGATTGGGCAATATGAAATTCATAGTCTGGGTCTAGTTGGATAACCAAAATCATTTCTCAGTAAAAGGCATCTCCCAGACCACGGAGGGCAAGGATTTTTATGAGTCTAGGGAGTAGAAATGAAATCAGGAAAACACCAGGGACAAATTCATGATAGCACTGCCCAAATATCGATAAAGGCAGTGAAAGCTGAATACTCAAATTAAGGTTCTTGGTCTTAAAGTTGGGTCTTATTCATCTTTTGTAAGACTAGACAGTACATATCAAAAGTATCCATTTAAGTGGTAAATGACATTTTAAAAAATCATATAATCCTATAAAACATAGCTCTTTATAACAGAGTTATCAGGTAACCTTGTCAGAAACATACTACTAAATATTTTTGAAAGAATACCAATTAGGCCCAAACTTTCACTTTCTAATAAAATGTAAACTAAATATACCTTATTTGACTTTTAAACACTATTAAGGAACATTCTTGAAGAGATCTCTAGTCTTTCCCATTCTGTTGTTTTCCTCTATTTCTTTGCATTGATCATTGAGGAAGGCTTTCTTATCTCTTCTTGCTATTCTCTGGAACTCTGCATTCAGATGCTTATATCTTTCCTTTTCTCCTTTGCTTTTCCCTTCTCTTCTTTTCACAGCTATTTGTAAGCCCTCCCCAGACAGGCATTTTGCTTTTTTGCATGTCTTTCCATGGGGATGGTCTTGATCCCTGTCTCCTGTACAATGTCACAAACCTCCATCCATAGTTCATCCGGCACTCTTATCTATCAGATTTAGTCCCTTAAATATATTTCTCACTTCTACTGTATAATCATAAGGGATTTGATTTAGGTCATATCTGAATAGTCTACTAGTTTTCCCTACTTTCTTCAATTTAAGTCTGAATTGGGCAATAAGGAGCTCATGATCTGAGCCACAGTCAGCTTCCGGTCTTGTTTTTGCTGACTGTATAGAGCTTCTTCATCTTTGGCTGCAAAGAATATAATCAATCTGATTTCAGTGTTGACCATCTGATGATGTCCATGTGTAGAGTCTTCTCTTGTGTTGTTGGTAAGAGGGTGTTTGCTATGACCAGTGCCTTCTCTTGGCAAAATTCTATTAGCCTTCGCCCTGATTCATTACGTATTCCAAGGCCAAATTTACCTGTTATTCAACAGAATGGGAAAGACTAGAGATCTCTTCAAGAAAATTAGAGGTACCAAGGGAACATTTCATGCAAAGATGGGCACAGTAAAGGACAGAAATGGTATGGACCTAACAGAAGCAAAAGATATTAAGAAGAGGTGGCAAGAATACACAGAAGAACTGTACAAAAAATCACAATGGTATGATCACTCACCTAGAGCTAATGTGAAGTCAAGTGGGCCTTAGAAAGCATCACTACGAACAAAGCTAGTGGAGGTGATGAAATTCCAGTTGAGTTATTTCAAATTTAGAAGATGATCCTGTGAAAGTGCTGTACTCAATATGCCAGCAAATTTGGAAAACTCAGCAGTGGCCACAAGACTGGAAAAGGTCAGTTTTCATTCCAAACCCAAAGAAAGGCAATGCCAAAGAAAGGTCAAACTACTGCACAATTGCACTCATCTCACATGCTAGTAAAGTAATGCTCAAAATTCTCCAAGCCAGGCTTTAGCAATACGTAAACCGTGAACTTCCAGATGTTCAAGCTGGATTTAGAAAAGGCAGAGGAACCAGAGATCAAATTGCCAACATCTGCTGGATCATGGGGAGAGCAAGAGAGTTCCAGAAAAATATCTATTTCTGCTTTACTGACTATGCCAAAGCCTTTGACTGTGTGGATCACAATAAACTGTGGAAAATTCTGAAAGAGATGGGAATACCAGACCACCTGACCTGACTCTTGAGAAACCTATATGCAGGTCAAGTAGCAACAGTTAGAACTGTACAGGGAACAATAGACTGGTTCCAAATAGGAAAAGGAGTACGTCAAGGTTGTATATTGTCACCCTGCTTATTTAACTTATATGCTTAGTTTATCATGAGAAACGCCGGGCTGGAAGAAGCACAAGCTGGACTCAAGATTGCCAGGAGAAATACCAATAACCTCAGATATGCAGATGACACCACCCTTATGGCAGAAAGTGAAGAGGAACTAAAAAGCCTCTTGATGAAAGTGAAAGAGGACAGTGAAAAAGTTGGCCTAAAGCTCAGAAACATTCAGAAAACGAAGATCATAGCATCCGGTCCCATCACTTCATGGGAAATAGATGGGGAAACAGTGGAAATAGTGTCAGACTTTATTTTTTTAGGCTCCAAAATCACTGCCGATGGTGACTGCAGCCATGAAATTAAAAGACACTTACTCCTTAGAATAAAATTTATGACCAACCTAGATAGTATATTCAAAAGCAGAGACATTACTTTGCCGACTAAGGTCCATCTAGTCAAGGCTATGGTTCTTCCAGTAGTCATGTATGGATGCAAGTGTTGGACTGTGAAGAAGGCTGAGCGTCAAAGAACTGATGCTTTTGAACTGTGGTTTTGGAGAAGACTCCTGAGAGTCCCTTGGACTGCAAGGAGATCCAACCAGTCCATTCTAGAGGAGATCAGCCCTGGGTGTTCTTTGGAAGGAATGATGCTAAAGCTGAAACTCCAGTACTTTGGCCACCTCATGCGAAGAGCTGACTCATTGGAAAAGACCGTGATGCTGGGAGGGACTGGGGGCAGGAGGAGAAGGGGACGACAGAGGATGAAATGGCTGGATGGCATCACTAACTCAATGGACGTGAGTTTGAGTGAACTCCGGGAGATGGCGATGGACAGGGAGGCCTGGCGTGCTGCGATTCATGGGGTCGCAAAGAGTCGGACACCAGTGAGTGACTGAATTGAACTGAACTGAACTGAAGGAACATTCTTAGGCTTTAATGTCATTCTTTCACAGTAAACTAAAATAATACAGAATTATTACCTAAGTATCTCTGACCAAACTATTAAATAGAACCATAGGAAACTGTTGGTTGCCAACTATATTTTACCCACAAAAATGGCAACTGTATATGGTTCAGCCCAAAATAATAGAAAGAAAAAGATGGTAAGTAAAGGAAAATCTAACACCAGAGGAAAGGAAAACCTCATTAATTTTCTTCCTGTGACACTAACTTGATAGAAATGCCTCCATTAATAAATTGAGCTTGCCTCAATATATAAAATATGGCACTTGCCTCAAATTTCATACCTGGCAGATATATCCACCAGAATTCACAGTTGTCTTGGATAAGTAGAAATTTCACAATAATTAAGATATTGTAAACCTGATTCTTCCCTAATTTATTACAAATAAAAATGTTTTTCATTTCTTTTTAAAATCATTCAATCATCTTGAATCCAAAGCCACATCAGGATCCTAAAAAATTTAGCCATGGATAGACAGTGGTGGGCTGTGGTAGTGGGTGTTTTGGTAAATGTTTGAGAAGCAGCTCTCTGGTGAAAACACTTGTGCACGCTTGTGCGTGCGTGCGCACGCGTGTGTGTGTGTGTGTGTGTGTGTACAAGTGCAAATGGGTGTGAGTGGTAAATTTTACTGATTTAAAGATGTATAGCATACATACGAATAATAAATGTACAATACTCTATTGTAAACTGCATACAGCCAGTTGATTCTCATACAATGCTTTTGTTGAGTTTTACCAAACTCTTCTATCAGTAGCTGACTTATGGTTGCAACTGACAAACAAGCATAAGCCTAACACCCATGCTGAACATCCATTATCATATATGCTATCGAGTAAGACAAAAGGGAAGCAATGAAAATGTATCGACTCAATCATCAATGGCGTGGGTGATTCCTTCATTAAACTGAATAAAAGTTTTTTAATACTGAAAGAATATTTCCTCAATTCCTTGTACGATTCACATTCTAACAGTTGTTATGGACTGAATGCTTTCATTCTCCCAAAATTCATATGCTGAAATCCTAACCCTAGATGTAAAGGGTGCTAATTCCATTTATGAAGACTCTGCCCCAAATGCCCCTCCTCCTAGTACCATTACATTGGGGGTTAGGATTTCAGCATATAAATTTTGGCTCCCATAAGAGCATCCTTATAAAAAGAAATAGGAAAAAGATGATCGATTTCTCTCCTCCACCTGAAGATAGAATGATAAGGTGACCACCTACAAGCCAAAGTGGGCCCTCACCAAGAACCGCACTTGTGGCTTCTTGATCTTGGATTTCCCAGCTTCCAGAACTGTGAGAAATAAATGCTTGTTCTTTAAGTATTTATAGCAATCTTTGGTAACATATTATAGGAGCCCAAGCTAAGACATTGGCTATCGATACTACATAGGTAAGCTTAACCTGCATTATTAGCATTTTCTCTAACTCTTTTTAAAGTTGTAAATAACTGACAAAACAATATATCAAGTCCTGATTTGTACTCAGCAGCAATGACATAAATATAAAAGTTACTCAACAGAATCGAACTTTTCATCTGATTCCGCTTATTTACTAAACACTCATTTAAAAAAACAATGTGGAATGATTCAAAAATATAGCAAAGTTTGCTAATAGTAAGCTCTCTGCCAGAAAGCCATTAATTTTAATATTAAGTAAGAAAACTCAATTTCCAGAAATAGAGTGAACTGAGTTAGAATTCAGTTTATACACTTCACTTAGTCCATCTTTTCTATGACAACATGTTTTCTATTATTCTGAAAGTGCAGCTGAGAACAGCAAATTAAAAGTTCCCTTATCTACTCATTTCTCTTAACACCAAAAAGACTGGGGGTGGAATGGAAGAGGCCTAGTTTGACCAGTCCAATGCTTAGCAGGTCTTTACACCTTAATTTTCCATACCTCATGAGAATAACTTCTCCCTTCTCAGCCTACACCCAATTATGAAATTTATTCAAAACAAAGAAAATGATACAGAAGACAGACACTTTGCAAGAAATTCTGGTAAATGTAAAAGAGTATAAATAAAACACAGTACCTTTCCTATTGTTACATAATGGGGCTAATATCCTACCTGAATAACTATTCTCATATCTATCACATAGCAAAAGAGCAGATTGGTTTTTTTAAGTAGTAAAAATAATATTGAACCTTATTTTGATGAACGACCATTTATAGGCTGGACACCATCTCATACATCAAGCAAACACTTCACAATGCGAGATTTCAGAGTACCTATCAAAGCTTAGTCTGTCCTCCTAATTCTGACAAACTAGCATGTCAAAAGCATATTCCTTGATGTACTCAATAATATACAGGCATGCTGATTCATTGGAAACATTCAGTTGTTTCATCACTGCATTATTACCAAACCCCCTCAGTCGATCAGAATCGAGGTATATGGAGCAACCATGGTGTCTTGGCATTTGCAGCCTACAGTAATTGCTGAAATCTTTCCAACAAGACTGCCAATCTGCCCAGTTGGTTAAAACATGTCATTATGAAATGGTTGTGGCATATGAGTTGAGAAAAGAAGAAATAAAAAGAGGGATTTTTAAAAAAAGGTGACAAGAGGTGGAGTCCAGTGAGGAAGGCAGGTAAGAAAGAGCAGCAGCCAGGCGGCCCCTGCATTACCATTATCAGGGTTGGTAAACATCCTACTTGCACTGGAGACGGTCTTCCCAATGTCAGCCAGGGATCGAAGGTTGGATTTCTTGGTTTGATGCCGGTGCTTCCGGAGCAAAGTATAGGTCACCTTATCCTTAAGGTCAGGTTTCAATAGGCCTGTCTCAATCTGATGGTCAACAATCATCTCTGAAATAAAAACAAAGCAAAACCAAAATTCAGTCACAAGACCACAAAGTTAAATTTTTTTAACCCATTTTTTTAGTAAGTTATTTAAATTTTTAAACTCTAATTTTATGGATGTTATCCTCAAATCAATATATTATTTTTCAATTTCCAACTTCCCACTTTCTGTGAAGGTAAAGATACAGGGTATAGTGCTACTGGCATTAAAGAGAGTTAGAAATATTCCACTATTAATTACATCTTTGGAGAGGAAGAACTGTCTTGTAAATTTTTTTCAATCCTGGTTGAGAGTGAATTCATATTAATCACATTCTTCTATGAGTAACACAATAAATTATGCTTTCCAATTGTTTAAAAGTAAGATTAGAAAATTTCATGTACTCTTTCATAGGAAGTGTGCCAGAAATATAAATGATACGAAAAAATCTTGAAGAGACTATATAAAATTTAGCATCACGTCATTATTGATTTTCTTCATCTATTCTCCCAAATCCTTCCGTAAGTTCCTTATAAGACAAAGTTAAAAAAAAAAAAAAAGATAATACCTTTGCCCACATCAGGTTATTTGAACACTAATTAATCCAGTGAAAGAAAGGTTAAAGTACAAAATTATACGTTAGTCTTTTCTAAGAAGGGAGGTTTATTCTTCCTGTTTAGATCCAAATAAAGCCTTTACCACATATTCTATTATTCATTTTAAAGTATAACCTGACCAGAATTTTCTAGAAAGTTTAATATCTTAGTTTTTCTACGAAAAAAAAAAAACAACCTAAAATTTCTACTAGCTTTAAACTACCTTCTCACACTGTTTACAAAAATAAACTCAAATGGGTTAAAGACGTAAATGTAACACCTCAAACCATAAAACTCATGGAAAAAACATAGGCAATATACTCTCTGACTTCAGTCTCAGTAATATTTAGATCTGTCTCCTCAGGCAAAGGCAACAAAAACAAAAATAAACAAATGGAACTACATCAAAATAAAAAGCTTTTGCACAGTAAAAGAAACCATCAACAAAACAAAAAGACAACCTACTGAATGGGAAAAGATATTTGAAAATAATATATTTAATAGGGGCTAACATTTAAAGTACTAAAGAACTCACATATTTCAATATCAAAAAAAATTCAAAAAGTTTAATTTTTAAGTGGGCAGAAGATCAGAATGGACGTTTTTCCAAGAAGACATATAGATGGCCAACAGACACCTGAAAAGGTGTTCAACATCATTAATCATCAGGGACATGCAAATCAAAACCACAAGGAGATATCACACCTATCAGAATGTTACCATCAAAAACACAACAAATTAGCAAGTGTTAGTGAGGATGTGGCAAAAAGGGAACCCTTGGAGAAGGAAATGGCAGTCCACTTCAGTGTTCTTGCCTGGAGAATCCCATGGATGGAGGAGCCTGGTAGGCTGCAGTCCATGGGGTCACGAAGAGTCGGACACAACTGAGCAACTTCACTCTCACTTTTCACTTTCATGCATTGGAGAAGGAAATGGCAACCCACTCCAGTGTTCTTGCCTGGAGAATCCCAGGGACGGGGGAGCCTGGTGGGCTGCCGTCTAAGGGTCGCACAGAGTCAGACATGACTGAAGTGACTTAGCAGCAGCAGCATACTGTTAGTGGGAATGTAAATTGGTGCAGCCACTACAGAAAATGGTATGGAGGTTCCTCAAAAGACTAAAAATAGGACAATCACACAGCCCAGCAATTCCATTTCTAGATTCTTGGACAAAGAAAACAAAACACTAATTCAAAACAATATATGGGAACCCTCCTACACTGTTGGTGGGAATGCAAACTAGTACAGCCACTATGGAGAACAGTGTGGAGATTCCTTAAAAAATTGCAAATAGAACTACCTTATGACCCAGCAATCCCACTGCTGGGCATACACACCGAGGAAACCAGAATTGAAAGAGACACATGTACCCCAGTGTTCATCGCAGCACTGTTTATAATAGCCAGGACATGGAAACAACCTAGATGTCCATCAGCAGATGAATGGATAAGAAAGCTGTGGTACATATACACAATGGAGTATTACTCAGCCATTAAAAAGAATTCATTTGAATCAGTTCTGATGAGATGGATGAAACTGGAGCAGATTATACAGAGTGAAGTAAGCCAGAAAGAAAAACACCAATACAGTATACTAATACATATATATGGAATTTAGAAAGATGGCCATGACGATCCTGTATGCAAGATAGGAAAAAAGACACAGATGTGTATAACGGACTTTTGGACTCAGAGGGAGAGGGAGAGGGTGGGATGATTTGGGAGAATGGCATTCTAACATGTATACTATCATGTAAGAATTGAATCGCCAGTCTATGTCTGACACTGGATACAGCTTGCTTGGGGCTGGTGCATGGGGATGACCCAGAGAGATGTTATGGGGAGGGAGGTGGGAAGGGGGTTCATGTTTGGGAATGCATGTAAGAATTAAAGATTTTAAAATTAAAAAAATAAAAAACTAAAAACAAAACAAAACAATATATGCACCCCTATATTCACTGCAGCATTATTTACAATAGCCAAGGTATAAAAGCAACCTAAGTCTGCACTGACAGATGAATGGACAAAGAAAATGTGATATATAACTTTAATATATATGTGTGTATATGTATATGTATATATATATGCTGCTGCTGCTGCTGCTGCTGCTGCTGCTGCTGCTACTGCTAGGTTGCTTCAGTCGTGTCCAACTCTGTGCCACCCCATAGACGGCAGCTCACATATATATATAAAATGAAGTATTACTTAGCCATAAAAAAGGACTGAAATCTTGCCTTTTGTAACTATATGGATGGATCTAAAGAATATTACACTAGGTGAAATAAGTCAGACAGAAACACAAATACCAAATGATGTCATTTATGGAATCTACAAAATAAATTTCACTTGTGGAATCTACAAAACAAATGAACAAAAACAGAACCTGACCAAAAGACACAGAGAAAATAGTGGTTGCCAGAGTACGGGAGAGATGAAAGGGTGGGCGATGCAAATGAAAGGAATTAAGAGGTATAAAATTCATTCTGAAATAAATAAACCACATAATGTAATGATAGCACAGGGAATACTGTCAATAATAATATGCTAATCACTCTGTATGGTGACAGACAGTTACTAGACTTTTCATGGTTGTCAATTCATGAAGGTGAAGGAAGGAAGGTGAAGTCGCTCAGTTGTGTCCGACTCTTTGCGACCCCGTGGACTGTAGCCTACCAGGCTCCTCCGTCCAGGGGATTCTCCAGGCAAGAATACTGGAGTGGGTTGCCATTTCCTTCTCCAGGGGATCTTCCCGACCCAGGGATTGAACCCAGGTCTCCTGCATTGGAGGCAGACGCTTTAACCTCTGAGCCACCAGGGAAGCCAATCCATAAAGTATATAAATGCCAATTCATAATGTTGTACACCTGAAACCAATACAATATTGTACGTCAACTATGCCTCAATAAAATATAATAAAATAAAATAATCTTAGAAAAATCTTTCCCCCAAATTTCTATTCACTCTTTTATTTTCCAGAATGGTTCTAACTAGAAAGGATGAATGTGCTTCATAGAAATTGCTCCATGAGTGTGTCTGCTTGAAGGATATGTTTTACTCTATCAGAAAACAAGAAGTCCTCTTTCCCACAAATCAACATGTCAGTAGTAGGACATAAATGTAGCATGTCACACCACAGGTTGATACTCTTTTGTCCAAAATGGGGCACAGGAGAAACTATCACAGAATCTGTATGAAATAGGCAATGGTGGAACAACACCTCATGTCTGTGGTTAGGACTTGGGTCCCCAGCAGAGAACCAGAACAACGGGTCCCGGGCCCACCTTTTGCAGACACATGGCTGCATCGAGCACACGTCAATTACTTTCCTCTTGCACAAACTTCTCTGTATACAAAAGTGGAGGAGAGAACAAAAGCTCTTCTTCTCCAAAAGTCTGACAAGAAAATTAATGGGTACTGATAGGACAACAGCATCTTCCAAACACGGACATCTCTTTTTGCAAAGAGAAGTTACAGATGTTCAAGGGGCTTTGTTTGAGCATGACTGTACCTCTCATGAGTCCTCTTTTTAACAAGCACTCATAGAACTGGTCTCACTGTGAGAGCTGACAGTTCACACAGTGCACAGTCAACTTCCTGGGATCCAAGGAGAGGCTGAATCCAGGCTTTCCATCACATGCCTTACACAGATGCTGTCAATGTCACATATCACTGGACCACTTTGTAGACAGCCTGGGAAAGGCAGGAAGAGTTTCTACCATAGGAATGTTTTGGCTTGAGAGTGATAGCTCTGAGTATTTTTAACTACACAACCCTTACTCAGTAAAACTCTCAGAACAGACCCTGTAATTATAATTAACCCTCTGTTCCATATTAAAATAATTAAGTGCTACTGAACACAAACCTCTCTCCTTTCCCTTGAAGTCTCAATCAAAGTGGAAAGTCCATTTTACAGAAGAACCATAAAAATAAACATACAGCCCTGGCATACCTACTGCAAGCATATCAAACTCATACTCTAATTTCAGGGTTGTGGATTAAAGTGTTTCTTATCTACCCTTTCTTGGCAGGGCCTCCCTCTATTCTTGCCTTCCCCTGTAATCTCAAACTAATCCATATATAATGCACAGCCAGCCCTCTGTTACTAATTTCTGGAAATCACCAGTTAGAACACATTAAAACATCTGTGTAGCTTATGCCCTTTATTAAGTTTCCATAAAAATGGCCCACATTACAGGGGTCTCTTAAGCATAAACTACAAAACCTTTCAAGGAAAGTGGAGGCAGTTAACATTTTACAGCTACACTGAAATTAAGCCTTCAATATTCGAAATCCCACCAACACTACCAATAGAGAGAGAAAGCGCCTGCTCAAAATGTTCCCAGAGGTGAAAGGAAATTCAAAAAAGCATCAAGTTCAAACTCTTAAACAGATGAAAGAAAGCGCAAGAGAGGAGACACTCACAGACACAGCTTTAATAGGGCAATGCCCCACCCCCCCCGACTCCAAATTAAACCAAGTTTTCTGATTCACAGTTTAGATCTTTTTCCATATCACACAATACTTCTCCATATTTTAAAAGGAAACACTAGACCAAACAGGAAAAAAAAAATGAAGAGAAAGATGGTCATTCTCCCCCCAGAAAAGATTAAGGGTAATATTCTTTTAAAAAACACGCAAAAGCCCAAGAAATATACAGTTTCAAGACTAACCGAACTCAGATTTATACAAATGTAACCCATTTTATGTTAATCTATCCAGTTGGCAAAATTTAAAAGACCAGTCTCCAGCGATGTGAATGTCTTATGTAATAGACAGTGTCCATGATGACAGTAACAACCAGGACAAGCTTTCTTGAAGGCTACTTGGGCAATACAAAACAAAACCCTTTACAATGTTCAAACCCTTTGAATATTTCACCATTAGAAACCCATAATCAAGAAATAAGCAATTTCACAAAAGAATAACAAAAATGTTCATTTCTTGTCTTTATGATAAACACTTGACGGCAACTTAAAAGCCCAATTATAGGTTAATAACTATTTTGCAGCCATTAAAATGATGTTTATATTTATGTTTAGTAACATGGAAATATTCCTACTATGTTTTTCAGTAAGGAAGGGCAGATTAGAGGGTTATGGTATGATTCCAGCTCTAAAATAAATTTCATATGTGTAAACAGAGATGTACCCAAAAACTGTTGAGAAAAATATCTCTACGATAAGATTAATGGTATTTTGATTTTCATGTGCTACATTTTTTCTGCATTACTAAAAATGAACATATTTTACTTTTGTGATGAAAAATAAATATATTATCATTTTGAAAATATAAAAGGTGTTAAAAGCAAGAAATAACATGACTAATATATCTGCCAACATGCACAGCTCAGGAATGCCTTTAAATATAAAAATTAGAGCTCCAAAAATAGAACTACATTTTCCTAATCATTTCCCATCATAATACCTGAAATGGCTTATAAATTTTTTTTAACTTAGGAGGGGAGGAAAATTCCCACGTACTTGGCTTCATATGTGAATGACATTCTTTAAGTGTAAAATAATAATACGATTGCAATAATGAAGCTATCAAAATAACCTATACAATGACATTATCCCTTAAATAAGACAAATTTTCTATTAGTGTTTAGAAGGGGATCTTCAAGAAGAAAAACTAGGTCCTGGGAAGAATCAGAATGAGGCTGAATTTTGTACACAAGTGTGAGAAGTGACACAGCTTCAGGCACAGCTTGTGGCCTCATATGGTGGTGACTTTGCACTTAAAAAGGGAGGGTGCCCCTTGGAGGCGACTGAGAAGAAGTAGCAGGTAGGCTGCAAAAAAGGATTAAAATCATGCTATTGTTTGTTTCATATAGTCACACTTGCCATGATTTCTTTCTCTTCTCTTTTGTGGAAATAAAAGTGGGGTGAAGAGGAGATGTATCTTAAGACATAGCTGCACATAATTCTCAACTCTGAATAACAGCACCATTCAGGAGACAATAACAGACTGCATCCTCTGTTAGAAAAAGATTTTTTAATAATCAAATAATGGCAGTAATTCAAGGTACCTCACCAATTTTTATCACTCGATATCATGGCAGTTTTTTTCTTTCATGTTGTTTAATCTGCTGTAAAGCTTTGATTCTGTCAGAAGATTTTTAAGTATTTCTTTCAGTCACTGACACTCTCTCAAACAGGCTTTTTTCTCTACTCCTCCCAATCTGGTCCATTTTTGTTCTTTCTTTATTTTCCTTGTAAAGTACGTTATTTGCCTCTGAATTGTTTTTCTGTGTTATCAGCTCCAGAATGACAGCGCTGTCTCTCTCCCACTTGCCTCAGGAGTGGTACAGCAGGCCTAATACTAAGTGATGACACTTCAAAGCGACCTAGTGGTGTCCAATTTTAAAACTGAATGACTGTATTAAAGCAAACATGTGGAGGTCAGAGAAAAAAAGCCACAACTGATAAACAAAAAGTAATGGAAAATGAAAGTGAGAATGTAAACTGCTTGATGAACTTTTCTTGGTGGTGATTTAGTGGCTAAGTCGTGTCCAACTCTTAGACCCATGGACTATAGCCTGCCAGGCTCCTCTGTCCATGATGTTTCCTAGGCAAGAACACTGGAGTGGTTTGCCATTTCCCTCTTCAGGGTATCTTCCCAATTCAAGGATCAAACCCGGGGTCTCTTGCACTGTAGGCAAATTCTTTACTGACTATGCTACCTAAAGGTAGTAGATACCAGAAACTCTCTCTTTGGCTATTGGTTAATGAGGCTCCAATATCATGTGGGACTTGGTCTTCTACCACATGGAAAGGGTCAGCAAATTACTGAAGACCAGAAACTCTGTAAGACAGCTTTTTTCAGCTTCTGAAGATCTCGAAGACAGTTTAATAAAAAAGCACAAGTATATAATTCAATTTTAACATTCATCACCCTTGCTGATCATCTTCAGGCAGAGCAAAGAAGCTATGAGGTTGTTTCTAGCTCTATCCACTATACCTTTCAGAATCTTTCCTCCTGTTCATGAAGTCTCTGAGCATCTCTTGACCTGACTCAGTCTATACTCAGGTCTTGCTAGGTAAACTTTATCCTGGTATAGTCATGGAAGTAAGAACAATTACATCTGAGATTCTCATTCAATTCTATCAAAAACCCTGAGAGGTCTACCTTTATCCACCTCCATGGATGATATACAGAGACGGATGAAGAGCTAAGTAATGAGCCTTGTCCATGGTCATACATGCTACAAAAGGGAGACCCTAATTAACCACTCCTCAACTTTAAATCCAACATTCTCTCTACGACATCACTCTGCCTGTCATGGAATGAATACATACCTCTGCCAGAGAGTAGGTATATTTTAATAGAGAACAAACCCTGGGTTCAGTGAAATGACTCTCCAAATAGTGGAATTACAGGAAGTAACCATGGTCTAAGGTAGGACTTTTTTATTCAACACAGGAAACCTCAATGACCCTTAAACCACAACATATATTCTCCCCCTATGGATCTTGCCGATCCATTGCCCAGTCACAAGTTTAATCCCATTTGGCTCTGCCTTTAGGCATTTCTAAATTCAGACATCTTTGCTCTACATTAGTTCTTAAAGCCTGAAAATACAGAAATTGTGATTCTCACTCAAAAACTGGACTGGTTTTCATTAACCATGATACATTTTTAGATAACAATCTCACTTGCAGCTTTTAACAAATGCGAATAAGTCAGTGAAACAAATAGCCTAGAAAACCATTCCTTTCCTTTGCTTCTCTCTGTCTTTGCAGATCTTCCCTGGATACAATAAACCAACATCTCTTCTCACATATCAAAGGTCCGTTTTCAGGCTCACCTGCTTTGTCAACTATGAAAAATTCTGTAGAAAGCAGTATTTCCTACATTATCTTCTCACTACTTATTTATGTGGACATGGATTTGTAACATATTCCACTTACAAAGTGGTAGATTTGCAAACCTAATTCCAGGGCCCAGAATAGTGTCTGGTACATGGTAGAAGGCCATGTACCACTGCTGAATAAATGCATAAACCAACCTCAGATATGCAGATGACACCACCCTTATGGCAGAAAGTGAAGAGGAACTAAAAAACCTCTTGATGAAAGTGAAAGAGGAGAGTGAAAAAGTTGGCCTAAAGCTCAACATTCAGAAAACGAAGATCATGGCATCTGGTCCCATCACTTCATGGGAAATAGATGGGGAAACAGTGGAAATAGTGTCAGACTTTATTTTAGGGGGCTCCAAAATCACTGCAGATGGTGATTGCAGCCATGAAATTAAAAGACGCTTACTCCTTGGAAGAAAAGTTATGACCAACCTAGATAGCATATTCAAAAGCAGAGACATTACTTTGCCAGCAGAGGTCTGTTTAGTCAAGGCTATGGTTTTTCCAGTGGTCATGTATGGATGTGAAAGTTGGACTGTGAAGAAAGCTGAGCGCTGAAGAATTGATGCTTTTGAACTGTGGTATTGGAGAAGACTCTTGAAAGTCCCTTGGACTGCAAGAAGATCCAACCAGTCCATTCTAAAGGAGATCAGCCTTGGGTGTCCTTTGGAAGGAATGATGCTAAAGCTGAAACTCCAGTACTTTGGCCACCTCATGTGAAGAGTTGACTCATTGGAAAAGACTCTGATGCTGGGAGGGATTGGGGGCAGGAGGAGAAGGGGACGACAGAGGATGAGATGGCTGGATGGCATCACCGACTCAACCGATGTGAGTTTGAGTGAACTCCGGGAGATGGTGATGGACAGGAAGGCCTGGCGTGCTGCAATTCATGGGGTTGCAAAGAGTCGGACACGACTGGGCAACCGAGCTGAACTGAACTGAATTCATTCTATTCACCTATTCAATGCATTCTATGCATCTTCACATTAGACTTCCTCTCTTCTCCACTTGCACCATAAGCAAGTGTAGAGCTTCCTTGTAAATCTAACAAGCCCTCTTAAGAGGACATAGATATGTATAGATCAGCAAGATATATACTTAATTTGAGAACCAATCTTCTTGTCTAATACACATGCTATAGACTTCCCACTGTCTATAAAGACACAGATGCCCACAGCAAGCCTTTGACTTCTGATATTAAAAGAAATTTTGAGATTACACAAGAATTTTACACAGGTCAGTGGGGCCATGATCCACATCCTCTTCCCACAGTCCCAGAGTAAGCACACTGCAGGCCCTTTAAAAAAGTGCAGTCATCCCTACAGGAGGAGAGGTCACCGACCTATGGAATTTTTTTGGAATAACAAGCACCTCTGCTTAAGGAAAACATGGTCTTGAGCACATCAATCTGAACGATAAGACAGCGTAGGCCAGGTTCTTGCTAGAAAATGAAAACAGTTATTACTCTCTGGAATGCAGCAATGTGTGTACAAGGTGTTCGACATGATACAGTACTCAACACCACACAACACTAATCACAAAGATGCCAAAGTTGCCGTGCACCATGATGCCAGTGCCTTGCCGGGGGTTCTACAAATGATCCTCAACAGCAACAAAACCCAACTCATTCACTAATCAATAAGGTTCCATGGGCTTCTTGCCCCACCCAATTTTCCCTACATACAGCTAAAGAAGCTTGACTGTCACCTACAAAATCAACCCAACTGAGGGACTAGACATAGACTAGCTTCCTTTTTACAGAGGATTTAAACCCTATCTTACAGATGACAAAACTGAGGCCCAGAGAAGCTCAACACAATATCTAAGATCAAGAAGTTCTAGAAATCTAGTGTGCAGACTTCCAGTCCACTATAGCAAAGGCTATGGGGGGAGAGTTCTATTTAAAAACCTCAATCTATGCTAATATCTGAAGGAATGCAAATCTGTCCAAGCAAACATGGTACCAATTATAATTTTAAAAATAACATAAAAGTGAAAAGCATAAGAGAGAGGACTTAGAAATAAAACTGGAAATATGCCAAAATATTAACAACAGCTATGCTCAGATAGAAGTACAATGGACGATTTCTTTTCAATTTTGTTCTCAGTATTTGTCTGTACTTTCCAAATTTTCTGCAATAAACCTTAAGAGAAAGACGAACTTCCCTGGTGGTCCAGTGGTTAAGAATCTGCCTTCCAGTGCAGGGGATGCAGGTTGGATTCTTGTTTGGGGAACTAAGATCCTACATGTCACAGGGCAACTAAGCCCACTTGCTACAACTACTAAACCCAGGCACTTCAACAAAAAAACCCGCATTCTGCAACTAGAGAGAGGCCCGTGCACCCCGATGGAAGATCCCATGTGCTTCAATGAAGATCACAAGTACTACAACTAAGACCTGATGCAGCCAAAAATAAATAGGCAAATATTTTTAGAATAATAACAAAAATTAAAAGGAGAGAGAGATTAAATGCTATAGAATATTCAGCTCTGCTTATACTAGAAGTCATCTGCATTGAGAAAGATTCATGGAGAGGCAGATAGAGCAGAAAAAATGCTAAGAGCTCAAGACAACATACTTACCCACCAACTGCGGGAGAGAAGAAGCTTCCCTGTCTAGCATGATGGATCCTTTCTCCATACACGTCCTCAGCTCAAATAAACTGTGGAGGGACAAGGTGGCCACGTGGGGTTTGCTCCATCTCTCTCCACCCTGTTCCACTTTTTCTTCAAACTTAATCCACCTAGAAACATGAGAGTCAAGTGAAGAGCAATTAAAAGTGTTCTCATCACCTCTGGAAATAGCAACACCAACCTCTCCAGTTCCACCCCCACCAGCACTTTCAAAATGTCTCCTTTTGTGGAGTCTTAAAAGCTTATTCTATCATTAACTGAATTATCTTTATAAATATACCAAACAGATTCACCAGACTGCTCCTCTCCCTGATGTTAGAGAGAAAGAAAACAAACCAATGCATCCTTGGTTTTATATCTATCTACATGTAACCATGAAATCTTTAAGAATGATTACTGAACCAATTTTTTTAAATAATGTAGGAAAAATATGCATTTCAAATTCTGCATGTGGGTAGAGCCTATAGTGTGTAAAAATAATCACTATTGTGAGAATTCTGTTGTAACTTCACAAGGCAAGTTTATACAAGGTAAAATGATCAGTAATGAATCAATATTTATTGTAAATATTTAAAAATATGGTGTGCAAAATGGTTAGACAAATATAAAATTCCCCTTTCATGCTTAAAGAGGGCCAGCATGTGTTTCTGTATCTTATATTAATAACTCTCTCTAGGTTGACACAAGTTCTCTTCTCATCAAGATGCTAATAGAAGCTTTTACCCCTCGAGCTTGGCTCCACGTGTGTTTAAAAATATACAAGCTCAGTAAACAATGCATCTCATCTGATAATAACAGATCTCTTATTAACCCTAGTAATGGAACAAATAACCCTATTTTATAGTTTCTTCTTTCTAAGATTTATAGACATTTTGATAACTTAACAATATATAGGAATGCAAAAAGTTTAAAGGAAATGAGAGCAAAACACATTTGACACTCTTCATATGCCACATATTATATATATTGACTCTTCCTACACTGGTAAAGGAAAACAAGAAAACATCATGATTTTGCTATATATCATGACCAGAGAAAATGTTGCTTTCTATCACTTCAGAACTCTGAAAGATATTGGACAAGATAAAAAGGGGATTAAAAATTCTTTTCCTACACTCTGCACCAAAAGTTTAATGATTGAAAAATGTTTTCCTAGGAAAAGCTAAACACTCATCCAACTCACTGAAGATGAGAACAAAGGGCAGAGATCAGAGGAAGCTCTACATAAGGTATTATTTATAGACTGCTCACCACTCCCAAGGGGAATAAAAGAACATATTATTAGAATCATGAGTGAAAATAGATCAACAGATCAGCCACAATGTCAAGGAAAATTCAGATTTCTAATCAAGCCCAACACTCATGTGATTCATGAGTATATTAGCTATATTCTAAATTCCCTCTTTCCTCTCCCACTCAGGAACTTCTCACACTTCAATGACAACCTTATCCCGAACCTCACCCTCCACACTAAGACCCTGATCCTTCCCCCTGTATCCCCAAAAGTATAAGGAGTGGAGGTTTTCACATGTTTTCCCTCACATTAAAAAACCAACACCAAAAAGTTCTAAAACTTCAGAACTGGACCTTGTTTATTCTACAAAAGTAGCTTTGAAACATTCTGAAAAAAAGACCTTTAATATTCTTGTGTGTGTGTGTGTGTGTGCTGTGCATGTGTAAGTGTGTGTTAATTAGCAGTTCTTCACCTTTGTTGGTATTAAAACCACAGAAGTAAATGGAAATGAGAGAAAAATGACAACTTCACATCACATTCTTATAGAATTCTATGGATTTGCCCAGAGGATAAAAGGCAATTGGGTTATTTTGAAAGTAATCATTTTACAGAGTATATTACATTGGCTAACTTCAGGCATATTACCTTTTCAGACTTACAGAATCTCTAACATGTTGACTGGTGACCAGTATGTGAATCATATTTACATTTGATGTTATAATTTATCGCTCAAGATGAGACTCTAGAAGATTCCACCGTATATGAAACCTAGTCGGAATTGCATATAATTATGTTATCCAAAAAGATGGTAGTAGTGGTCTTGCTTTTATTTCTAAGAGTATTCTTATTATGTGAGGGATAGAATCTTTGGTCACAGAATTTAAGTCCAAGATGAATAATAAGGGCCAGCTAGAAAGTCAGTAAATGGGAGTGCTCCGTATATTCAGCCTTTACTTCCCTCTCATCTCTTCTGAATGACGACCACTTGCTCTTCTATCAGTTGCCATAAGTCCTTATAGCCAAATGCATTTTGTAAAAGAAAACTAAGCCTCACTTATGTACAGTATATGACAAGAGCTCTTTCTGCCATGATCTTCAATTGTCCAAACAATAAGTTTGACAAAACCTTCTTTTTAAAAAAAGGAGTAAAACCATTGCATTCTTTTGTGACCAATTACTCTCCATAGTTCATCTTAAATATGATTTTAAACGAGTTTCAAAAGCATATTTAGAAATAATCCCAACTAGCTTGGATTTAGAAAATAGTATTATTCAACCTCCTGAATTATACCAGTAAGATTTGGTCAAGGTTTAACCATAATGAAATGGGAATGTAAAGTCTCAAAACTAGCCATTTCCTTAAAATCTATGAAAGACAAGTATTGTCTCAAAGTTCAGTTTAAGTATCTATTTCAGTTTGACTTCAGTAAATATTATACGTTGTGATGATATCATATCATAGTATAGCAAATAGCACAAGGCAATTTTGGGATAATGACTATTAAATTCCTTTACAATACATTGTTTGAGGGACTTTCCTGGTGGTCCAGTGGTTAAGAATCTGCCTTGCCATGCAGGGAACACAGGTTTAATCCCTGGTCTGGGAACTAAGATCCCGTATGTTGAGGGGCAACTAAACCCACATACCACAACTACTGAGCACAACCAGAGAGTCTGTGTGCCACAGTGAAAGATCCTGTGTACCGCAACTAGCACCCGATGCAGCCAACTAATGAATGGATGAATTTTTTAAAACACACTGCTTGAATTGTTCAAGGAACTGTACTTCAAACATGTAGGCATAAAGTAATGGTTTGCCCATTTAAACAAACTGCACGTAGTTTCATTCCAGAAACTATATATGCTATGTCTATCTTCCTCACATATCAAGGACAAATTTGAGAAAAAACTGAAAATGACTCAGTTCAAATCAGAACCCATTAAAGAAAAGGCTAAGGCAAAGGTACCGAAGTTCAGCCTATTCATGTGTCAACGAATTTGTAAAGGTGCTTTAGAACCATGTAATTACATTTCTAAAGACCAGACATTTTTACTGTAAAATGTACTAAAAGCTACTATCTACCCTTCATAATAACTATGAATAACCATATATTTGCAATAAGTTCCCTACTTATCCTTTTGTCTTAGTTACTTGACATGTTATAGAAAAATTGATTTCAGAAGTTGGCTTTTTAAATGCTGGCAATCACAAAACTGTTATAACCTTGAAGAAAGAGTTTATTAGGTGAAGTTTATTTTTTCCAAGGTCTTAGAAGAATAATGATAAAGTACACTGCAGTTTAACACACTTTGAGTGACTGCCAACCAAACAGTATTTCACTAGTTTGTTGAAGAAATAGAAGGCCCACGGGAAACACTGAATATTTCGCAACTTTCCAATCGTGTGATTAAATATAATTAAGAAAAGAGAAGACCTCTAACTTAAAAACATGCCAGTTTTACAGTGGAAAATAGACATGACCTTTGCCCTAGAATATAATCCAACTATATAAAGCTATTAAAACAATAATAAATTTCTTGTTAACTAATAAATGCCTCATCGTACATAAAAGATGCCAATGCTAGTGCGTATCTGGGATAAAAGATGTTTTTAAGGAGAATTCTTAAATTTCTAGATCAACTGTGAAAGTTATTGCAAAACAGTGTAGTAACCACATATAATTACATAGATGATTAAATTCCTTTTTCTTACAGGAAAAAAAAAAACCTGGTCTCAAATGGAATTTTCCAGAGTAACACAGTGGAGAAGAGATAGTGAATTCAGTGTAGATTTGGGTCCCTCTGCAAAACCCTAGGGTATGGGCATGTGGCTATGTTTGATGGCCAGGCCCTGAAGTCAGGTTCTCCAAAGGGAGGCAGGGTCACTCGGCCAAGCAGAAACTGTTCCTCCATGTCGCCCACTAAAACTGAAACATCAGTACCCTTTTCCTTTGTTGGCTTGTTGGGTTTATTGAAACTTGTGATGTCTTTCTTTTTTACGCAGGTTTGGCAGTAGAATTTGCGTCTCACTGGGGAAGTGATCTTTAACACAGATTCTTATAACAGTGATGAATCCCAACATGGTCCCTCTGAATATTCACTGAGGGAAAACTGAAAGCCAAAAACCATGTTGGCAAACATCACTGACTCACAGAAATAAAGAGTTTGGAGTCATGGAGGGTTGTGACAGCCTTTCTAGCTGGCTTAAGGCCATCACCAAAACTGGATCATGACTTATTCTTTTACCAGTTTGCTTCATGAATCAATTAGCTGATGCCTAGTCACCTAGAAGGAAAGCTATGACAAACCTAGGCAGCATATTAAAAAGTGGAGACATCACTTTGCTGACAACAGTTCATAGAAGCTATAGTTTTTCCAGTAGTAATGTATGGATGTAAGAGTCGGATCATAAAGAAGACTGAGCGCCAAAGAATTGATGGTTTCAAATTGTGGTGTTGGAGAAGACTCTTGAGAGTCCCTTGGACTGCAAGGAGATCAAACCAGTCAATTCTAAAGGAAATCAGTCCTGAATATTCATTGGAAGGACTGTTGCTCAAGCATCAATACGTTGGCCACCTGATGTGAAAAGCCAACTCATTGGAAAAGACCCTGATGCTGGGAAAGATAGAAAGCAAAAGGAGAAGGGGGCAGTAGAGGATGAGATGGTTAGATAGCATCCCCCACTCAATGGACATGAATTTGAGTGAACTTCAGGAGATGGTGAAGGACGGAGAAGCTGGTGTGCTGCAATCCACTGGGTTGCAAAGAGTTGGACATAACTTAGGAACTGAACAACAATAACAGTCACCTAGAAATTCTTAATGAGAAGCACAGGATCATTCACTAGTACCAAATGTTCCATTAGAACTACTGCTACATCACTAAAAGTCAATATTAAAGTTTTGGTTTTTTTACTTTTTGCCATACCATGCACACTCAGGGAATTTTAGTTCTCTGACCAGGGTTCTCTAAACCTGCACCTCCTGCAGTTGAAGCATGGAGTCTAAACTCCTGGACCACCAGGGAAGTCTCTGAATGTCAGTATTCTAATGACCTAACACTAAGGATACTCTTTTGAAAAATAATATTCTCTGTATTGCACTGATTATATATATTTCTCAGGTCTGATCATTCTACCTTTGGAAAAGCTAGTGAAAATTCAAAGTTCTTACTTTCAGGAAAGAAAAAATCAGGGAAAAGATGTGGGAAAAAAGAAGGTGGTAGGGTTGGCTATACTTCAAACGTCATATAAATAAAGACTTCCCTTGTTTATAGTTTTACATGACTACTGTGCTTTGTGAGACTTAAATGGGGATATTTTTCCTACCAGTGAAAGCATTTTCCTTATTTTTTAAGACACAGAGCTAACCTGAACTTCCTGAAGTAGGACTAAAACTGCAGTAATGTTGAGACTCCATGTAGGATATTCTTGGTCAACTGAAATCATTAGTCAACTGAAAAAAGTATAAGACATTAAAAGGGTAAATACTAAAGAGGGTGTTATTGTGTTCTATGCGGTGTGGACTCACAGCAGAAACTACACAGAGCTGGAGAGATCGGGCAGGTTAGCTCTCTATGGAATAAAATAGTCCTTTTGATTGGAGTTTTCACAAAAAGCAAAGAATTCTGTGTAATGTTAGCCAAAAAAAAAAAAAAAATCATGCTGCATTGTCATATGTAAAATGAGTCCCTTTTAAGTCTTAAACTTTTATTAGTCTGGGAGGTTTCGGAGCTTTCCATGGGCAAGAAAATCCCCATCGTGCCTGGAAACTGGACATCATAAATGGCAGTCATAAATTACTATCAAAATATTCAGAAGCAGAGTCATGTTGCAGGAAGTAAAACCCACCGACAATCTGAATCACTTCTGGAGACACAACCATCTCCACGCTTCCCAACAGAATTTAGGTGGAGCAGTAAGCTAAGAATCAAGGCTCTATTTTTCTATTCATTCATTCTATAAACAAGCAGTTTTCAGCAGTGGGCTGTGTCACAGATAGTTGAAAACACTAGGAATATAGTGGTGACCAAAACAACCCCAAATTCTTGCCCTCATGGAGCTTTACTTTTATTGGAGAGAGACAATAACAAGATATGTTAACATGCCAAACGTTGATAAGTACTAAAGACAAACAGAATAAAGGATGAGGGATAGGAAAGTTTGGGGAAAGTTGCTTGTTTCCAATGAGGAGGTCATGGTTGAATAGAGACCTGAAGGAGGTGAGGAAATGGGCCACAGAGATGACAGTGGGAACGCAGGGAGAGCATTTCAGACAAAGGGAAGCTCAAGCGCAAAGGCCCTGACACAGGAGAGCATGACCAAGCCCGTGAGGCTAGAGCAGAGCTAACCAGGAGGACAGAAGTAGGAGACGAGGTCAAGAGATCACAGTGTAGAGTTCACGAGGGAAGTAAGGGCAGGTTCAGGGAGAGGGACTAATTACAAAGCATCTGCAGTCATCTAGATGAAAAAGAATGGTGGGTTGAACCAGGGTTGTGGCAGCAGTGAATGCAAGATAATGGTGAGACTCTGAATATCTGAATAACGTTGAGGGTAAATTAGATAGGCTTTGCCAGTGGATCAAGTAAGGGATGTAGAGAAAAGACAGGTGTCAGAAAGACTCCAATCTTTCTGGCTTGAGCAACTAGAAAAATGGAGTTGTTCCCTGTGGTGGGGAACCTTGTAGGAAGAGCAGGTCTGACGTGGGAAGATCAGAAGCTCAGTTTCTGACATTTTACTTTGAGATGCCTGCATGCATGCTAAGTCACTTCAGTTGTGCCTGACTCTATGTGACCCTATGGAATATAGCCCACTCCTCTGTCTCTGGGGATTCTCCAGGCAAGAATACTGGAGTAGGTTGCCATGCCCTCCTCCAGGGGCTCTTCCCAATCCTGGGATCTATCCCAATCCTGGGATCGACATAAGAAAGTGGTTCTCATATCTTCTGCCTTGGTAGGCAGGTTCTTTACCACTAGCGCCTCCTGGGAAGTCCTTTGAGATGCCAACTACCCACCCAAATATTTGTTTTCAATCAAACAAGGCAAGAAGTCTGGGCTAGAGAACTATATGCAGATGGCATCAGTGTATTGATGAATTAGTTTGAAACATCAAACAAAGGTCCTCTTCTGGGCTTTGTCAGTGGTGTGCTGGCTACCTTGGGCTGGGTACCTGGGTACACTGAGCTGTACATCAGTCAGAAAGAAATGGACTATCATAGACCTCTAACTTTGATCACATAATAATTCTAAGAAATTATTATATTTAGAACAGTAGCCTCTAAGGCAATCAGTTCTCAACTAATCATAATCATAATCTCTCCCTTCAGGGGAATGAGCATAATGAGGTAAACAAAATGAAAAAAAAGAATATCACATATATGATTAATTAATTAATAGCAATTGTGGCAAGTCCTATATAGGAGAAGTTTTAGAAGGTAGACTATTGTCAGTATGTTTCTTTCTGGACAGTTTCCTCCGTGACACGGTGTACACCCACCACACCTTTTCTCCAGCAGTACAGTCTCTCAGGAACCCATGACATCACCAAAAGGACACATATGTTGTTCCCAAGGAAATAACCACCTTTTAAAGACGGTAAAGTATTTATGACCATCTTAACCTTTAAGAACCTTAAATGAAAATACTGTGTCCATCTCATTCAATTTTGAACTACTGATACAATGAGCTGTGATCCCTTCACATTTCTGGGACCAGAGGTCACATAAAATAAAGTACAGTCTGCATGTGGCTGAAATTAAAAACAGAATGCTGTACCTGAATTCTACTCTATATAGGTACTCATACAGAATTTTAAGATGAAAGTTAAGAATCAATGGTACTTTTCTAGTTGCAGCTGATGACACCAATATACAAAGAGGGATGGAATTTTAGAGCTATAAAGTGCAATGATATTAGAAACAGTGCAACCCAATATGACTCTCATTTGACAACATAAAAAACACAAGCTCAGGAAAACTACATGATTATATGACCTGCTAGTTAGCAGCAAAGTCAAAACTAAACCAAAATCTCCCCTACACTTAATTAATGCTGCACCAGTATAATTCTCACTCTGATCTTTTCTGTTAGAAAGAAGAAAAAGAAATAATGAAATAGAGATACTGGTACAAGTTTTCAGTTTGACAGACTTCTTCGGGAGAATGTTTTATCAACTAAAAGCATAATTTATGAAAAACTTTTAATATCCAGGTGATTGGTGCGAAGAGAGGGGAAAAAGAGACAACGACCAGAAAGAGGCCCCCAAGAGAGCAAAGAAGGAAGAGCTTCAAGAGGGAGCATTTGAGATGCAGGGGCAGAAATGAGTTACTGCTCACTTCTCTATTCCCAGTACCTAAAACAGTGCTCAACACGTACTGTATATTCAAAACGTAATGGCTAAATTTAATTGATTTGAAATAAATTACAGCCTATAAAAGGCATGTTGTTTGGGCTTCCCTGGTGGCTCAGATGGTAAAGAATCTATCTGCAATGTAGGAGACCCAGGTTAGAGTCATTAAAAACATACTGGCTGAATTTAATTGATGTGAATTAAATTACAGCCTATAAAAGGGATATGTCCATATTATTTTGTTGGTGAAAGTCAAATACATTGAACCTCCATACAGTGATGACAACAGACCAATAACTGCCACTATATCAACATCTTTGTATTAAATGATTTTTATATGTCATAGACGATTTAATGTGGCATATATAACTAAATCTACATGTAGAAAGAAAGAAAAGCTCTGTTGCGAGATTAATGAAACTTTAGATATTTGTGCAGTGCTTAACAATTTATATAGCGTTTCCACATATATACATGTATGTATGTAAACATCCAAGACACAATGATATATCTAATAAACATGATATATATTTATAAATAAACTATATAATATAAATACAACATAGTTTAACATATATATTTATATATTGTATATCTTAAGTTGCATATATATATATATTATATGTATATTTATATATGATGATGAATGTTATGAGCTGGCAGGTGACAAGGGTCTGAAATTAAACTCGGGTCCCTACTACTCCCAATCCAACTGAACCTTCTACTTGTTTTCACTCTATTTTTAAAAGATGACAAGTTTTCACTTGAAATAATGGCAAGTTTGTGGATAATGGTTTATTGTCTTTGCCACCTCCCCCTAACAGGGAATGGGTAACAAGTAAGACATGGTACCACAAGATACCTTGGCATGTGGAGACCATGGGTATATCTCTCCAGACCATCATTTTAGGTGCCTGACTTTCCCTCTTTAAAATATTTTATTGTTAAATACCTATAAATGGCGATTTACTTCTAATATCTTATAAAGGTTAAAATGAAGACCAATGACCCCAGCAGTGAAACAAAGGGTGTCCTGCATCCATGTCAATGTCAAAGAGAAGAAAAAGAATCATTTTAATCTTTAACCAGCCAACCTCAGGCTCATCGGTCATTCAAAGTGCTCAGGTTAGAGAAAGGGGCTCACAGACGAGGATCTTGCCCCGTCCTTGTTTCCCTGGCTCAGTCCTGCACACTCAGTCATGCCTCACCTCGCTGTCTCCTTCCACTCCATCTCTTGCCCATCCACGGCCAGCAGCTCATCCAGTTCCGTGAAGAGCTGAGGGGGTGCTGGGCTGTCATCTTCCTCGCCCAAGATGAATCGGATGCGTTCTGCTGCAGGAGAGACTGCAGAAGTGAAAATACTGCGGTTAAACATCGGCTGGACAACCCTGAGCAAAGTGTAGCTCCGAGGTCTTCCTCTGTCCCCAGAGCTGGTGGGCTTCCCTTCCACATTTTCAGTGGACATCTTCCTCGCTGAGCCTCCCTCGCCCCCAACCTAAAGACAAAAGGAATCCAAGGCCTTCTCTACTCCTTTGGTTCTGAACCGTGTCTCAGTTCTCCACCACGCTCCAGGACAGAGCTCCAATTCCACGTCCCGACTGACGGAGAACCTTTAGCCCTCAGATGAGCTGAGGTCCAACCACGTGAGCTTCTCTCTTTCTTTACTGATGACCCATCCAAAAGTCTGAGACAGAAACCAGCTGGAGCCAATCATTTTCTCTACAGCAGTGGGAGGGGGCAAGACAGCACCCCAATCCTAAGTTTCCCCCAGGCCCCCGCCTCCCAGCCACCCTCCCTGTGCCCAATGCCCAAAGCCCATGCATGCCCTTGCAGGCTCCTTACTGCCCGTAACTGCCTAACTGCAAAGTTGATGAAGGAATATTTAACAAGACGGAGCCTCTTCTTTACATAATGGCAGTACCCAAAAATGTTTAGTCACACTTCAGTGCACTTGAAAAACAAGCCCAAGTAAAATATTGTACACCAGAAGGGGAAAAAACCTTCCAACTTGCTTGAGCACATAATTGAATGCCCTACTAGCTCCTTCTGACCCCATCTCCTAAAAGTCATGTAATGAAAAATTAACTAGAATCTCCTCCTAGATGTGGGCTGTTTTCTCTTTCTTTAAAATAAAAGGGGAAAAAAAGGAAAGCTTTTGGAAACTGACAGTTGTAAGATAAAGCCCATGGATATTCCTTATAATCCCCAAAGAATGGTATATACATGTGACTGTGGTCCAAGTCCAAAGAATGGTATATACACGTGACTGTGGTCCGAGTACACAGATTTATTCATCTGTAGAGCTTTGTAGTAATATATGCTCTCAACCTAATAAAACAAAAATAATTCCTACCATCTGAAAACTGCTATAATACTAGGCAGAATAAAATTCCATAGGTCAAAATACATTTACTACAAACTCATGAAAACTATTCAACCTACCTAGTAATCAAAACTAATTATTAAAATAAAATACATGTTTTGCCTATAAAAATGGCAAAAACTTCAAAGAATGACACTCTCAATGTGGGCAAGGGTTTAGGACATATGCACCAGCATCTTTCAATTTACATCACTGGTAGGAGTCCAAACAGAAACATCTTTCTGAAGGGAAATTTGAAAAAAAATATGGAAATGTTTTCAAAGTATATCTATCCTGTGAGCCAGCAATTCTACCCCTAGAAAGATGTTCATTTCAAATAAATAACAGTTGCTATCGCAACATCTTATCTACAGAGCTGACCACTATAGCGTATTTTGTAATTGAGAAAACTAGAAAAAGCCTAAATGTCCAAAAAGGAGGATTGGTTAAACAGACCATTGGTTAAGACCATTCAATCAAATACTATGTCATCATAAAACATAAAGATGAGATTACTGTTTTTTGACTTGCATATCATATAATATTAATTGAAAAAATAAAACTACAAAATCACATGCATAAAGCAACCTACTTTGCCAAAGAAAAAATACACACGTATCCATAAGATAGTCTGGAAACGAGGGAGCCCTCATTTTGCATGGTTCTAATGAGTGTGAATTTCAGCTACTACAGTTGAGTTAAATAACCCCAGTAGCCCAGCACCACAGCTTCAGTTTCAGTTGTGTGGTATATTAACTATGCGTAATTGCATAAAATACCAAGTTCACTGCCAGCTCTTCAGTCCATCAGCTACCATGTAAATAACATACGTGCATCATGATCATGACCAATCATAGCGCCCCTTTCAAAGTCTGCCAGTGACTGGTCACTACGCATTTGTTATCCAGTTCATGCACAGACAGCAAAGTGCATAGTGGTGCAGCCTCCTTTTCTTGCAATGATAAATGCATATGACATGAATAATCAAAAGAGGGAGTTGGCCAACAAAGATGGAAGTACAGCCCAGAAACAAAAAGTACTAATGCTGGAAGTGCAACCTACATCAAACACAAATGGAGTTAAGATCTAACTGACTATGGGAATGTAGATAACGCTGCCGTTCCCCATTTGAGAGACTCCGGATGTACAGTCAGGGGAACTTAGTGAAAGCAAACTCATTAACATAAATAGTAAGGCAAGTGGTTGTAACAAAATGATAATAATGTCCCAGAGGAAGTGATACTGGCAAAAAAAAAAAAAAAACCTTCACGTTTAAGGAACTCTCATACACATTTCCTGACATGGAAAGCACAAAGGATAAAATGTTGGAAGCTGATCCAGACTTAGGAATATGACAACTCCTCTGGGCACAGAAAAGACGTTCACTCCATTTCATAAACTGTACTACAGGAAACAAGCAAACTACTTCTGACAAGATTTTACAAAGAAATCACCGCTTTAATCTCAATGCTTCTAATGTTTTAAATTAACTTGTACTAAGTAAATACTGGTTTTATTATTTCTTTCATTTCCCTCTACCTTTACAGTCAACACTAAGAGAAATTTTAATGATTTGGAAAACTTTTTAAATGTCCAAGAACAATAATAACTTTTCTCATTGATCATTAGGATTGTTTTATATAATTTCAGCTTGCATAGTCATTTTTATGGTCCTGCAATACAATGCAAAGCAAGGACTGCCTGTATATATATCTTTTAAATGCTATTCAGTTTATTTCTAGAGCTTCTATTTTCTTCTTTTTGCTTTCATATCAATTCTAATACATGCATAATTCATTAATGTATTCATTCAGCAATATTTATTGAGTAATGTCTATGCTTTAAATAGGTTTTGCTTCAGGCTTTGAAGATAAAGCAAAGAACCTAACAAAAATATTCTAATTTATATGTTGGAAGGAAAACAAACATTAACTAATTAATTAATTAGTTAAGTGAATAAGAAAGTATATAAACCAGCAAACAAGAAAAACATCTGCAAATTGTTCTGTGCTTCCAGAACATTAAAACAAGGTAACTGAATACATATTAACGTAAGATACAGTATGTTTTACTTTTGTAATTAGAAAAAAAGTGGCTTTGAAATTTCCTAAATCTCTGGGAGAAAAAAAAACCTAAAGTTCTAGGATTTTTGTGTAAAAACATTTGCAATGTCTTTCCAATCAAGAAACGGGATGTGTGATTATTCTAGAGGATCAGAGAACACATAAAAGGAATGATAGGAGGGTAAGAAACGATTGGGAGAGTTTGGAATCTAAATACTACACCTAACAAGGAAAGCGTTCACATTACTAAAGATATAGCTATTCAGCACAGTGGTTCTGAAACTGACAGTCACAAATTTGACTGATTTTCATCAACGTTCAACATCAAAGATCCCTGAGACAGACATAATTAGCTTTCAGAAAAGTCTATGTTTAGAGAATCAACTTTTTGTTCATTTCTAAAAGATGCTGTGTGGCTTTGTCTTCACCTCTAACAAAGAATGAACATCTCTCCTGCTTAAAAAACAAACTCTCCTGCACAGACCCTGCACAGTTCATCTGTGCTGAACTGGAATCCACAGAGCACTACTCTGCAGTCTGATGTTCTCATGTTAGAAAAGTACAGCTCACTGCTTATCAGACAGCAACTTGCTGCACCTCTGCAAAACAGAAAGAAAGAAAGATGTCATGTTACCTCCAGGTCTTCCTCTCTGGGCACCGCAACTGAGCACCTTTCACAAGTTGTCTTATTTATTAAACATAGCCTCTGAGCAACCAGTATACTGATCTCCAGGATAAAATTCCAAAATCACACGTCATAAACTGGCTTGCCACTCTAGCTTCTTTCCTCAGTTGCTCCCCTCATCAAAAGAAAGCTTCTCCAAGAATCAGAAATAAGAGGTATTGTATTGTCAATATCAACATGTGGGAGAGGCATCGTCCAGGGCCAACAAACACCCTCCCCAATTTTTAACATCATTATTAACACCAAGATATGCAGGGTGCAATGAAGTATGTCAGGAATTCATTTTTCCCCTATAACTTTTGATCAGATAAAAGTGAAGTGAGTGAAGTCGCTCAGCCGTGTCCGACTCTGCAACCCCATGGACAATAGCCTACCAGGCTCCTTTGTCCATAGGATTTTCCAGGCAAGAATACTGGAGAGGGTTGCCATTTCCTTCTCCAGGAGTTCTTCCCAACCCAGGGACTGAACCCGGGTCTCCCGCATTGCAGGCAGATGCTTTACCGTCTGAGCCACCAGGGAAGTCCTGGTCAAATAAAGAAATGAGCTAAATACAAGCTATACCATTATTTTCAGACTCCTTAGCCAAACTGGGTTTGAATCCAAACTCCATTACTTATTTGTTGTGTGATCTGAGACAAGTTAGTTATCCTCTCTGTGTCTCAAGTTCCCCCACCTAAAAACTGGAATGGTGATGATCACCAGAGTAGCTAAAATACAAGATACAGATTCATTTAAAAATTGCCAGCCCTTGCCAGCAAAACCTGCCTGGCTTCTAAGAAAGCAAGCTCTCACAGCTGTTAGCCTTGACAATCCCTCTATGTTGAAAAGATACTAGATAAGAAAGAAAATAGCCAAAAGTTCTGCACAATTTACTTTAGTAAATTAAGTGGCTTCAGTAATGAGAATGCAAAGGTGTCCATACAGTCCAGGAAATAGCCAATAAAAGAACAAGGAAATAAATAAGCCCTTTCAGTCTTAATTTAATACCAGAGGAGTAGGGGGTTTGAGAACATCAGAATATCACAGAATATACACATGAATAGATTACAATTCTAAGTAATAACTAATCTAGTTTCATCATAAAAGAAAACCTAGAGAAAAAAATGAGAGAGGGTAAGAGAAGAAAGAAAGGAACGAGAAAGAGAAACCGTCAAATCATCCAATTACTTTTGTCAGAACAGAAGGTCTGCAGATCAAAATGAAGTTAATGCCTTTAATCTGCTTTGATTTTTTTTTTCCTTTTTTCATTCATCCTCTGGGTTAAAATATATTTTGGGTTTTTGAGTGGTTCAAGAATTCCCTGGAGGGTCCTACTTGAATGTGGTTACCTCTGACCCAGGTCCACCTGTCGGAGGACAACGTGATGGTCTGCAGGGGCTGGGGACACGTGGTGCCAGCAAACCCCTGCTACCTACAGGAAGAAGGCAAATGCATGGCAGGAATGCTGTCCACCCACTGCCACCAGCAGCCACCACAGCAGACATCATCCTCACACTCTCTCCTGCGGAGCTTGAACTTGGCCTCCACGTTCATCTGGGCAGCCACCATCCACATATCAGCAATGGCAGATGCAATGAAACCTCTCCACCATGCCTTGGCTACACAACAGTCTACTCCCCATTTGCCTTTCTCGTCACTCTGGCCTCAATCTGTGTCCATCCTTGTCTCCCACAGCAACCCAGAAGTGTCCCATGACAGAATACAACTACACTATTCTTTCCTCTCTGATTCCATTTCTAAGGCCCAGTTGAAAATGCTAACTTTTCCAATAACCTATAGTAACCATTCCCCAGAAATGTGAATCTCTCATTTACTGAAATCATAACTACACTTTGAATTATTCACTGAGGCACCAACCAATACATGGCTTGCTTGTTATTACCTAACGTTTCTAGATGTGCCTTGTCTCTTTAACTAGGTCACTGAGGTCCTAGAACACAGGGGCTGTGTTTTACGCACCCTCCTTAAAGACCAATACAATACTGTGCACGTAAGAGTCATTCTGAGTATTAATGAATTAAGTTAAGTCGCTCCCTCAGTCATGTCCGACCCTTTGCGATCCCATGGACTGTAGCCCACCAGGCTCCTCTGTCCATGGGATTCTCTAGGCAAGAATACTGGAGTGGGTTGCCATTTCCTTCTCCAGGGGATCTTCCTGACCCAGGGATCGAACCCAGGTCTCCCGCATTGCAGGCAGACGCTTTAACCTCTGAGCCACCAGGGAAGTAGATATGGCTAAACAAACCTTGTACATTTTCCAGCACACAAATATGTGCTTGCAAAAAGCAGCTGACATCAAGGACTCTGAAATGGAAAATATCTAAGTTTTGAAACCTGCCCTTATTCTACCCTTCCCCTTAATCCATCTTTGCATGAACTGTACCAAAATACATTCGCCATTTCCTGTTATGTCACATAAAAGAATGAATACTTCAGGTCAACTATTTTCCTCTGCTAGATGCAATCTCCTTCTACCCTGAGGGACCACAACATTTAATGTGCACATCTATTAAGACATTTAATATCCATGGTTCGGTGTGTTATTCATTGCTGTACTTTGTCTTCACAGGTTTTCATGCCTTACCTAAACTGTTCTTGGCACCTATCACATATACAGTGAAGTTATACAAAAGAGAATGGATGGGAAATTGAGTAAAAGAATGAATGAAAAAAATGAATAAAATCTATTCTGCCCCAGTTCCTCACAGGATATCATTCTATGCTTCTGTCCTCTGCCTCTTGTTAATAAGCTCAACTAGGAAAATGACATGATGGAAAAATGCAAAAAAATGGAAAACGGGGCAGTGGGGTTAGCGAGATTTGAAGTATAGTTCCTACACTTTCATTTGGTACTGTAACTGATTAGTTTTCAGTGTATTCAACATGCCATGGTATTTGTTGAGATAATACAAATATTTTCAAGATAATATCTCTATCTTCAAGGAAATTAATGCTGGAAGATAACATATAATAATGTGAAACATGCTATCAATAAAAATGTAATACTCAATATGTAAGACTTTTGAATGGTTACACTGGACTAGGCATTGTGTGAAGCACTTTCCATTTACATAGTTTATTTTACACAAGCCTATGAAATATCCACTACTATTATTCTCTTGTATTTCTTTCGCACTACAGCTAGGGAAACTTGAGTATTAAGAAGCTAAGAGATTTCTCCAAGTTGACATAACAATAAGTGATATGACCTCAAATCCACTTGTGTTATTTCCAAGCCTACTTCTTAGCCACCACACTCTAATGGATGATCTCATCTTTAAAAATGCTCAGATCTCCATATGAACAGTACAGACAGTAAATGTACTGGATTTCAGAAGAGGCAGAAATCATAATGGCATATGAAATAGTCCTAAAGTAAATTAATTGGACATTTGGTTCATTATCTGCTGAAAGGCAATTTGTGAACATGCTCTTTTATTTTTGGTCTGTAAAACCTCCCACTGTGGTCACCCTGCAGGCTACCCCAAAAAAACTTTTTTTCAATAGAAATAATGACCATAATGAACATTCATACTGAGCACGACAAGTTTACATGCAAATCCCCTTCTGTGGGTTAAATGAGGACTTCTGGATTTTGTATTTTCTCCTTGTCAAAGTCCACCATCTGGTAAAGTCTTAGCTCTCAAACCAAAGTATAAAAAGAAATAACTATTTGCTTCTCCAACTTATTAATGTGCTATCACCAACTGGTTTATATAGTTATCATTTTAAGTATTCATTTCTCTTCTTCATGCTGAGATAAAAGTTTGTAGGTCAGTATCATGGTTGTTAAAACTTTCACAATTACCTATTAGGCCACTGTAGTACTCAAACACACTTAAATGTATATATAAAATCCTCAAACTTCTTTTCACATTCTTAACTACAAGAAATGATTAAATAGCTAAATGTATAAATCTCCATATTCATACAGATCTTTAACATACACACATACATTGCAAAGGCATTTGTTACTCCTGCCCACCTAGCAACCCTGACCTTTTTTTTTTTTCAATAACAGCACCCCATTTTCCTTGAAGAAACATCTTTATACTTAGAAGTCCACTGATATTGAATTACCCGCTGTGCCCCAGGCCTGGACAATAAGAACATCACCATTCTTGGCCACAATAATTAATTTTTGACTGGATATTTTATCTAATCCAGGACAAACAGAATAAATAAGCATTAGCTTTTTTTTTTTTTTTAACTTTCAGGAAATAAATCTTCACTTTATGCTTAAGGTGCTAAGATGGTAATAAAAGCTTTCAGTGTAGATGGCCACCTTGCAACCCTAAGGGAAAAGCCTGCCTGGGAATAAAGAACTCAGAACCAAGACAGAAACAGGGTCCTGATACTATCATTTAAGCCCCTAGATCCAACCATGCCTGAAGTCAGTAACTTTTCAATCATATGTAAGGATTCCCTTTAAGCTAAAAGTAATCAGAGGCAATATTTTTCGTCACTTGCAACCAAAGAGTTATGATATAGATGTCTATGCTTCCATTTGAATGAGTTAGGGTAGGGCGAACCTATATTAGCCATCCATGTTTCAGCTCCTTCAGATTAACTGAAGAATCTATTTTCATCAATCCAACTTTTATTGGAGTGATCTGTTCAAGTCATGAGACTTTCTCCATGCCTGAACTCACCTCTCCTTCCACATATCCAGAAAATGACTATTGATTTACATGCTGGCAGGCTCTAGACAGGTAAATTAGACGGTTACTTTTTCTGTTTCAAATTAGCTAAGAAATTGAAACAGGCAAATAGCATTCATTAAGGTGGATAATTTTTTAAAATACTTAGGTATCCATGTATTTTAAGCTCCCACACATGAAAAGCTGCCAATTATCACAATTATCCGTAATATGCCATGACATTATTACTCAGCTATAAAGAGTCAATAGCAGTAAAAGCCTGGATTTCAGAATGCTACCAATTTCAGCCAGCAAGAGGTGATAAAAAGTGGAGTTTGCTGAGACATTTTTGGAAAACACATGTGTCTTAGCCTTTCATCTTCAAAATATTGGAAAAAAATTAATTTACCTAAGGGTAGCATTACAGAAATGTTAACAGGATGCCAGTCATGTCTATAAGCTATTCAGAATTCTTTTTTTTAATTTAAATTTATTTATTTTAATTGGAGGCTAATTACTTTACAATATTATATTGGTTTTGCCATACATCAACATGAATCCGCCACGGGTGTACACGTGTTCCTCATCCTGAACCCCCTCCCACCTGCCTCCCCGTACTATCCCTCTGGGTCATCCCAGTGCACCAGCCCCAAGCATCCTGTATCCTGCATCGAACCTGGACTGGCGATTCATTTCTTATATGATATTATACATGTTTCAATGCCACTCTCCCAAATCATCCCACCCTCTCCCTCTCCCACAGAGTCCAAAAGACTGTTCTATACATCTGTGTCTCTTTTGCTGTCTCGCATACAAAAAGGTGGTAGCCCTTACGTTCTCCGATTTATTCTGCATTTCTCCTTCATAATTTCTGCTAACATGGTGTGTTGGAAAATTAGAACTAGGCTTTTCAGTGGGGTTACTATGTGTATTTACAATGCTGCTGGGAGTTCCCTGGTAGTCCAGTGTTTGGGATTCAGTGCTTTTACTGCCATGGTCTAGGTTCAATCTCTGATCAGGGAACTGAGATCTCACAAAACCACAGCACAGTCAATCAAAATAATAAATGCTGCTAAGATGTTCACAGAGAAGCAGTCCCAGTGATGGCCTAGCAGTCAAACAAATTTTGTCTATGAAACTTCAGGGCACATCATATTGAAAAAAACATTGGCTCAAAGTCTTTGGGGTCTGCTGATGCTTTTAATTAATCATTCCAATTATATTAATTATATTAGTAACATTATTCCAATATTTCAATAATCTCTTTCAGAAAGACATAAAATTTTAATCAGTCATTTGGGGTTTTAGCAAGCCCGGTAGTGATCCAAATTAAGTAACTGTTACAAACGGGGCTGTGTCCCTGACAAATTTCATATGCTGGAAACTCTAGTCCATAATGTGATAATATCTGGAGATTATTAGGGAGACAGTTGAGTTTAGATACGATTATGAGAGTGGATCCCTGATAATGTGCTTAATGCATTTATGAGAGGAGATGCCAGCGAAGTTTACTTCCTCTTTCTCTCTGCCATGTGAAGGAGACACAGGGAGAAAGCTCCCATGTGAAGCCTGGAGCTGGGCCCTGACCAGGGAACAAAATCACCTGGAACCTTGACCTTGACTTCTCGGCCTCCATAACTGTGATGAATAAATTCCTATTGTTCAAGTATGGCAGCCTGAACTAACACAGTAACTAATCAATGTTAAAACTGAACTTTTTGACTTTTTTTCTAGACTTCTCTTATCACCCTATCATTTTCCCTACTTCACTGAATCCAAGTTTGCATGGTATTCATGAGCCCTTGGGGAAGAAATGGGCTCACAGAAATAGTAATAACCCAATTTCATTGACACTGTCCCAGTTGCATATCGTGAAAAATCTGCAGTCTGCACCCCACTGATATATCTACCTCTCAAGTATTTTCTGGGTCCCCAAGGGATGATTCACACTTATCCTTTCAGCTCCAGCCCCATTGTTGATGCCCTCTGTCTGCAAAATCATCTAGAGAGGGTACCACACTATAGACATAGTCACTAGGGCCCAGCATGGCAGTGTCAATACCCTGCTAAGGAAGCCAGCACCCAGAGTTTCCAAGGAGGCAATACCCAAGGTGCCAAAACAACACAGTAGTGAAAAAAAACAGCGAGTGACCAAGAAGTCTGGATGGAATGTCATGACCAATAATGTGGATCTGATGAGTCAGTACATTGTTCAGAGTGTTACTTGGCCCCTGCTAGAGTCGTAAGTTATGTCTTTTGACACCTATTACATGCCAGAGAATTTCCAGAAGAAAAACGACTCAAGCAAGGAAGAAGAATTCCTATAACCATGCCTATTCACTCAAATGTAACCAGAAGGGTGTATCTGCCTTGTTAAAGTTACAAGATACCTAATGCCTTGCACATTTGGATAAGCATTAACTTTGGTTCTTATTTTTAACTCCCTTCTAGTCTTTTGTTCAGATCAAATTCCTTTCCCCAAAGAACCAGCTTCATCCTGATCCTTCCGTGAATCACTACATTCTGTTTTGTTTATTCCAGTTATAATTGGGCTTCTTCAAGCTTACTGATTTGTATAGTATGTATACAAAAAAACACCAGAACCAAATGTTAGCAATTATTATCCCTTAATGATAGAATTATTGATGATTCTTGTCTTCCTCATTTTGCTCATGTGTAATCTCCAAATTTTCTAAAATTAACATTAATGTCATTATTATAAGGAAAACAAACCTATTAAGGTATATTTAATTGCTAACTTGAGGGCAGTCATGCCAAATTAGTGCCAGGCACTTCCCTACCATACTTGAAATTGCAGAATCTCAATTATCTTTCTCAACAAAACAAGCATAACCCTCATGCATTTGCCTTTACTGCTGTCTAGGGATTCAAACAGCCACTTCTGAACCATGTTACAGGACTGGCCATGGTTCTGAAAGCAAGCAGATGGAGCAGCCACAAAGGTCTAAAAATAATTCCATGGACTCAGAAAAATGGGGACAGGGTGAGGGGCTTCATGCAACTGGCTTGGGAAAGCAAGATGCTATCTGTAAAGAGGAACTCACACTCTAATTAAGATGGTTAAGAAAAAGGCCACCAGCAAGCTCTTCCTAAAAGATGGAAAAGTTCCCAATGCATGCCACAGTTTCCATTTCCATTTTCCTTTAATTTCTTACTCCCTACTTCACTTCTCTTTGCTCTGCCAGAGCTGTCCATGATAAGCTTTACATGATGAATCACTCTGCTTCAGAGTGAATACATCAGCATTTTCTCCAGGTTCAACTCAGAACAATTATCAGCACAATTTATACCCTGAGGTTCCTAAAGTCAGACTCAATTCTCATCAACATTAAGAAATCTACCCGATTCCCAAAATATCCTCTACAGACTTGCTCGAGTGCAACTCTTTTCTATACAAAGTAGCTAAATTTATTGCTCCAATATTAGCATCACAACCACCATGGCTAATGCTGCCATTAGATGCCTGCATATACAAAATAAGTCATCTTCCTTCCCGCAGACTCTCTTTCAAAATGCCTAAGAATATAAAGGCACCAAGCCTAAAGCAGTCTTTAGGACTTCTGACCTCATCCCCACAAGGCCAAAATATTTTACCCACCTTTCCTGGATAGTGATATTGAGAAAGTGATTCAAAACATAATCCTGTTAAAAAGGAAACATTACATAGGTTCTAAATCTTTCTAAAGAAAAACAGTCACATTCTCCACAGACATATCATTGCCCTAAGGATTTTGATAGAACTCTGAAGGTAATACAGAAACATCAGCAAGATTCTATAGTATGCTTTTCTTGTTTTCTGCCTTAAGTCTGCTCTGACTTGAAGATCCAAAATTGGTGGTGAGTGATCCCTTACTTCTCTAAAGCTTAGTTCCATTCTCGGCAAAGAAAAACATACAGCAGGTCCTCCAACATGACAGACCTGACTTTAATAGTTTCACTGTTCTCACACAACATGATGCTTCATTTGCCTTGTTTTAACCTTGGAAGAAAAGCTATGGCAAACCTAGACAGTGTATTTAAAAGCAGGGACATCACTTTGCTGACAAAGGTCCATATGGTCAAAGCTATGGTTTTTCCGTAGTCACATATGGGTATGTGAGTTGGACCATAAAGAAGGCTGAACGCTGAAGAATGGATGCTATCGAATTGTGGTGCTGGAGAAGACTCTGGAGAGTCCCCTGGACTGCAAGGACATCAAACCAGTCAATCCTAAAGGAAATCAACCCTGAATATTTATTAGAAGGACTGATGTTGAAGCTCCAATACTTTGGCCAGCAAGACTGAGGGCAAGAAAAAGAGGGGGTGACAGAGGATGAGATGGCTGGATGGCATCACCGACTCAATGCACATGGGTTTGAGCGAATTCTGAGAGATGGTGAAGGACAGGGAGGCCTGGGGTGCTACAGTCCATGGGGTCACAAAGAGTCAAACACAACTTAGTAACTGAACAACAACAAAATCTACCCAGAAGCCTCTGCATTATTGAAGCCAACCAGCAACATAAGTCCATTGGCCAGCAAAGACCTCAAAACCGGGCCAGAATTTTAAAGACTGAATTCTTTACTAGCAGGTAAAGCCTGAATTCAACTACTTCAGAAATGGCACATGCTTTTGCCATACATCAACACTGTAAAGTAATCAGCCTCCAATTAAAATAAATAAATTTATATTAAAAATAAATAAACAGCAAAAAATAATAATAAAGGTATATATATATATATATACACACACTTCAAAATCTCCCCCCAAATGGTACATGAATAACAAGAGTCCAATTAATATAAACAATAAGTTTTCATGCTGTTTCATTAAGTACCTTCCCAAGTTATTAACAGAGATTTGCTAAATCCATTTTCAACAGCCAATAAAATGAGATCAGCTAAGTTTTGAAAACCATATTTTAGAAGAGAAGAGCATCATTTGTTATAGAAATAAACTTCCTTCTGAGTTATCCATACAGTTAAACCACACAAAGCTGATGGACAACATAGATCAGACTGTGCATGTGGGCTGGTTAGGGATTTTCATTACCCATTAAGGTCTGCTGTGAATCATCTATGTATTTCACAGAGTAATGTCAACAAACTAAGGAGGTCACCCTTTTCAACACAGTATGTTTTCACTATAATCCTTCTATCTGACATTTCTTTATCCCTTATATAAAAAGTCTGTTTATGACTTCAAGTCATCTGGAGATAACCTCAGTTCATCAGAGGAGAAAGGAAATGAGCACCACTTCAAAAGTCATTCATTACAAACAGCCTGAGTCTGCAGAAAGAACAGGCAGTGACAGTATTTAGTCACTTCTAAGTCTTGTGGTGATGTGTAAGGCTTGGCCATTCCCTAACTGGCTGCAGAATTTCCAATTAATTATCAGTCACAAAATTTAGAGTTCCTTTGCCTTCTCAGACCACTCTTTCCTTAGATCCATCATGGATCTAAGCTGGTTTAGAAATACTTTCGTCAATTTATCACATTTTTGAAAACCTACATAAACTCAAATCTGTCTTTCCTAACACTATGTTCAAAAAATGCTCTAGTAACCTTATAGAGATTATGCATTCACTTCAAAATTGTCCAACCCCTTTGCCACTTTCCTTATGAGGAGGGGCACGCAGGAGCCATGAACAAAGTGGGGTATCTGGGATTCAGATATAAAGGGACACAAAGAATGAGACAGAAAACTCTTAATTAAGTAATAGAAGGTCTCTGGGTCTGAATAAATGAGACGAGTCAAAATCTCTGACAGGAAGCCAAGGCCAAATGCCAAAGTCAGCAACTCTAAACAGCAAACCTAAAGGAACCAAGAGAAAGAATCAAGATCAAGTAACCAAATTAAGAGTGAAATGCTAGGATAAACTGAGATAAAAGCAACAGTATGGATAGGTAGGTAAGTCAGTAGGTCAAGGCAAATATTAAATATAAATACTCAAGTTGTCTAATAATGTGAAAATGACCTAAAGAACTACTGTTGTTTTAGGGGGTATGATGAGATGTGGTGATTGTTCTCAATGTATTTTAAGGAGGACTCACACAAGATACTATGTATACTAAGTCACTTAGTCGTGTCCAACTCTTTCCAGCCTCATAGACTGTAGCCCATCAAGCTCATTTGTCCACGGGATCCTTCAGGAAAGAACACTGGCGTGAGCAGACATCTCCTTCTCCAGGGGAGCTCCCTGACCCAGGGATCGAATCCACGTCTCCTGTGTCTCCTGCATTGGCAGGCAGATATTTTACCGCTAGCGTCATCTGGGAAGCCATGTAAGATACTAAAGACTCTCCAAATCTTGCTGATATGTTGGCAAATCCCCCCCATGTGATCAACAAAATGTTCACAGGAGCTTTTTCTCACAATCTCGGGGGAACTATATCTTTATAGCTTAGGAAGCATTCATTGTTCAGATGGAGTTCTGCACATGCCCTCCTGTCTAATGACTGCCAGGCAACTTAGCTATTGAGACAACACAGCCCTGAGTCAACAGTAATCATGGGTGGAGTGATAGAATTGGAATTGTAAGTCCTAGATCCCGTGCTTGGCTCCAATTCCAAATGGTCAAATCTCCCTTACCCTCTGACTCAGAGACCTTCCCTGTCTCTTTGACATATAACAATAGGAAAAGGAAAAAAAGAGATTATTACAAGGTATATCCATGGATGCTGGAATTGAATTTTGTTCTTCTGCATTACAACATCTATTCAGAAATACAAGACAGTGCTATTAGATCCAACAGTCTTCTAAAGCACTGTTCATGCTGTTATTTTTCATTTCACCTTTCCTTTGAGAAACAATACCTATGAACAAATGCAAAGACTAAAAAAACTAAATTTGGCATTCCTAAAGGTAAAAACTAGTAAACCTTAGCAATGTTCTCACCCTTTATTTACCCCTCTTTTCAGTTAAAGACATGTGGTGAGCAGGAACTAGGAGTATTTAAACACCAGCTACATAAAGGAATTATAAAATCAATGAAAATATTTACTCTTCCTTTTTCAATGAATTTATCATCAATAGTGGCAAGAAAAATGAACCTCAGTTTAAAAGATCTAAAGAGGTAAAGGCACATAACCCACTCCAGAGACCTAAGCGAGCATGAAATATCTAAGATGATTTTAAAAACCAAGACTTCACTGGAAGAATAACAAAGGCCGGAAGGATGAGGTATCCCAAACACAGAAAAGGAAAGGTATGTGTGATGGGTCACAGATTAATAAGAATATATGGTGAAAGGAACTAGGCTACGCACAAGGGTGACTTACTGAAATGAATGTGGAAATTCTGTGTAGCGCATCCATTTTGATGCACAGATCCTACTGACAACCATCTACTTTTTCTCTTCAAGCAGTGTCTGTTTTCAAAGTAAATATACATCAGCAACCCAAGAGATATTCAATAAGTATTAAACAACACTGGTTATTTCTGAGCTGCAACAAAGCACAGACACATGAAGATTATTATACCATAAGGTATACTCAGTCTCTACTCTTGCCTAACAGATTTAGGAAGTTTTGTTACCAAGTTCCTTTAAAAAGTCTAGATTTTAAAACAAGGGTCTAAATATTTTTACATAGGCCATTGCTGATTTACACAAGAATAAATATAGTTATTAAAATACACTCTGAACGTCTGCCTTGTATACTCAAAGAAAAACTGGCCAATGCCCAGTTCTTATGAAGTTATATTCATCTAATCTTACTTGAAACCACACCCTGAAATGCTATCTAACAGTTACTTGTGATTTCAGCTAACTGAATTCTGAAAGTCAGTTAATAATCATTTTCTCTGGCCACTATTATAAAATAGACCTAAACATTAATATTTGTATTTTTGGATATTAAATCAGTGGCTACCAAATTTTCTCCTACAGAATAATTCATCTGAGTCATACACATGGCTATGCCCAAGAATTCACTTCAGAAACATCAACTGCCATTAAAGTTTTTCTGAAATGTTTGTATGGTACATCCTGCCATGAATGACAATTGGTTAATTTGCCTATGAAATTAGTATGCTCTGAACTGAAGATCATGGCATCCAGTCCCATCACTTCATGGGAAATAGATGGGGAAACAGTGGAAACAGTGTCAGACTTTATTTGGGGGGGGCTCCAAAATCTGCAGACGGTGACTGCAGCCATGAAATTAAAAGACGCTTACTCCTTGGAAGAAAAGTTATGACCAACCTAGATAGCATATTCAAAAGCAGAGACATTACTTTGCCAACAAAGGTCCATCTAGTCAAGGCTATGGTTTTTCCTGTGGTCATGTATGGATGTGAGAGTTGGACTATAAAGAAGGCTGAGCGCCAAAGAATTGATGCTTTTGAACTGTGGTGTTGGAGAAGACTCTTGAGAGTCCCTTGGACTGCAAGGAGATCCAACCAGCCCATTCTAAAGGAGATCAACCCTGGGATTTCTTTGGAAGGAATGATGCTAAAGCTGAAACTCCAGTACTTTGGCCACCTCATGCGAAGAGTTGACTCATGGAAAAGACTCTGATGCTGGGAGGGATTGGGGGCAGGAGGAGAAGGGGACGACAGAGGGTGAGATGGCTGGATGGCATCACCAACTCGATGGACATGAGTCTGAGTGAACTCCGGGAGTTGGTGATGGACAGGGAGGCCTGGTGTGCTGCAATTCATGGGGTCGCAAAGAGTCAGACATGACTGAGCAACTGAACTGAACTGAGTCAAAAAATATTTATTCTTTCACATGCTGAAATCAAGCTCACTTCAGAATTGAGAATCTCTTCTATCTTGAATCTATTACTATTTTAAATGATCAAAGACTTCGAGAACAATAAAAACTTGGCTTACAATCTCATTTAGGATATAATCATATGTAAGCAAACTGGGCTACACATCCATTTCAGTCTCTTCTTCCAAAATTTATACTCCTAAATTTGTCCAGGATCACAAAATTTCATTCTTCCTCTGTCAACTGAGCACCACAGGCAAGCTTCTTCAAAAGAAGTTGAACTTCAAAAAAGTTACTAATATGGGGTTTACTGAATAGTCTTCAGCTTGCTTTCTATTTTTTCCAGCCAATCAGTTTAAACTGTAATATTTGCATTAGTTAGGCCACTTGATTGAAAATACTACTTAATAAGAACATCGATCAGTAAATAGCACAAACTAGGAACATATTATCTCTTTGAAGAACACTTCTATAACCTAGCATTGTTATCTCTATACTCATAAATGAAATATGTTCAAGGAGGTTACATACATTACTCAGATCACAAACCTAGTAATGGAGGAATCTAAGCCAGAATGCAGTTATATAGATTTGGCTGACTACAAAGCCTGGACTATTTTACTGTATACTATTTTATAGAAATAAAGTCTGTACTATTTTATTATTATAGTAATTATATTTTATTATAGTACATACTTTATTTCTATTTATATTATCTTTCTTTACACAGGGTACCCTTCAAGAGTCCATGAGCCATAATTCAAAAAGATATCTGGTCACTGACTTGAACTCTGTGAAAGTGAGTCACATTAAAATCTTGATAATAACAACATATATTTTTTCTTTAAGTAACCAACCATTATATATTACCAAGTGCGTTCCAATGAGTCCTCAACTTTTGCTACACCAAGCTTGGGATTGAGCCATTATTCCTTCAATTTTCAACAAGCCATTCAATCTATTACTTTTATTTTCCTCTGATTATAAGTGGCTTTAAGAGTCTAAATTCATTCCAGAGTTCAAACAACATAGCCTATGAACTTGTCAGTTTTAACTCTGAGGGTTATAGATCTGTTTGAGAATCAGATAAAATGTGTACAAACCCATACAAGCAGAGTTTTGTGTAAAATGAATGCAATTGCTTTGGAAAATTATTTTCTTCAAACACATCAAACAACTTTCAAAAATCTTTTTTAAAAATGCTCATTCCAGGGAATAAACTAACCTCCTAGGGTTTTATGTGCCTAACTTCCAGTGATGAATGGATGCTGGAAAATAAGAATAAAATCAAATAACAGCACACACACACATGTTCATAAAAGTCTTAGAGGTTAAAAAAAACTAACAGTACACCATAAAAATTAGCCAAGGAGAATTACAGTCTTTCAGTTCAGTTCAGTTGCTCAGTCATGTCCGACTCTTTGAGACCCCACGGACAGCAGCACGCCAGGCTTCCTTGTCCATCACCAACTCCCAGAGATTGTTCAAACTCATGTCCATTGAGTCAGTGATGCCATCCAACTGTCTCATCCTCTGTCATCCCCTTCTCCTCCTGCCTTCAATCTTTCCCAGCAGCAGGGTCTTTTCCTAATGAATCAGTTCTTCGCATCAGACGGCCGAACTACTGGAGCTTCAGTTTCAGCATCAGTCCTTCCAGTGAATATTCAGGACTGATTTCCTTTATGATTGACTGGTTGGATCTCCTTACAGTCCAAAGGACTCTCAAGAGCCTTCTCCAACACCACAGTTCAAAAGCATCAATTCTTCGGTGTTCAGCTTTCTTTAAAGTCCAACTCTCACATTCATACATGACTATTGGAAAAACTATAGCTTTGACTAGACGGACCTTTGTTGGCAAAGTAATGTCTCTGCTTTTTAATATGCTGTCTAGGTTGGTCATAGTTTTTCTTCCAAGGAGCAAGTGTCTTTTAATTTCATGGCTTTAGTCACCATCTGCAGCGATTTTGGAGCCCAAGAAAATAAAGTCTCTCACTGTTTCCACTGTCTCCCCATTTACTTGCCATGAAGTGATAGGAGCAGATGCCATGATCTTTGTTTTTTGAATGTTGAGTTTTAAGGCAACTTTTTCACTCTCTTTTTTCACCTTCATCAGGAGGTTCTTCAGTTCCTCTTCACTTTCCACCATAAGGGTGGTGTCATCTGCATATCTGAGGTTATTGATATTTCTCCCGGCAACCTTGATTCCAGCTTGTGATTCATCCAGCCCAGCATTTTGCATGATGTATTCTGCATACAAGTTAAATAAGCAAGCTGACAATATACAGCCTTGACATACTCCTTTCCCAATTCGGAACTCGTCCATTGTCCATGTCCATTTCTAACTGTTGCTTCTTGACCCTCATACAGACTTCTCAGAAAGCGGTAAGGTGGTCTGGTATTCCCATCTCTTTAACAATTTTTCACAGTTTGTTGTGATCCACACAGTCAAAGCTTTCGCATAGTCAATGAAGCAGAAGTAGATGTTCTTGTGGAATTCTCTTGCTTTTTCTATGAGCCAGTGGATGTTCACAATTTGAGCTTGTTCCTCTACCTTGTCTAAATCCAGCTTGAATATCTGCAAGCTCTTGGTTAACATACAGTCTTTAAGCCTATCCTACTGTCAGGGTCAATTACTGCTTACAACAATTCAGCACATTAGCTGAAAAAGTACCTTTCCATTCTACAGCCCTCTCTAGAGAACTTTTAAAAACACATGTAATCCGTGTTTTAAAATGGCCTGTACCACCATGGTGACCAGCTGACCACTCTGCTTTATGGACTCATTTCCCTAATCTCCACCTCAGTGAAACATGTCAGACAGATGTTCCGAGGCACATCTCTTAGCAACATGTTCAATTCCAATTAAAAACATTTGCAGATCTACATTACAAATGCTTGCAAATAGAATTAGTTGCTAAGTCCAGAAATGTCAGAAATGTTCAGAGGAAGGATTTTCTTCTCTACTTCAAGTGCGGCAACTCTTGTTTCAAAAGTCAGGCCGCGGGGCGAATAAATTGAAGCCCGGTGGATGACGTTCCGTCAAAACAATCTGCAAACATCTATTTTGCTGCCACATTCAGTAGAAACCAGTTCCTACGGCGATACTGACGCTGCTATAATATTGATTCATGCCCTTGTGTCTTCAAAAATTAATAACCATAACTTTTGTTTTTTTAATGCTTTGGAATTGCCAGCAGTATGCTACCTCCAACTGGCTCAAAATAAAGCAGTTCGTGATTTAACTTGTTCTCAGAAGCAGAAAGGCATCTCTCCGAAGCTCTGGGTCCTAACTGGTTTTTTACGGAACAAAGTGAAACTAAAGATCCTATCACTATCCTCTGTGCCCAAGAAGTGGTGAGAAACTGCAGAGCCCTCAATGAAGAAGTCAAAAACAAAGACTTCAAACTGTGCACTTTTAAGCTGAAAATGGCTATGATATGGCTATTAAATCATCCATGTTGCCAACCAATACTTTAGTCTAATGTGCTAATGTGTTCTTAAAACTTTAATCGGGGGGAATACTGAGGCATCCACCCAGCCTCAAAATATCTCTGTAAATGTCTATGCTTTGCCTTGAAACTTTAAAGACTCTCATGGATTTTACACTTAAAATTAATAAATTTATGTTTTATTATAAAATATTTCCTTCCAAATATATAAGTACAAGTGATGCTTCAGGTAAATATTATATATTTATCCTATGTTCCACACCACTCAACCTCAGAAGCATCTGGAGCCCAGTTTGAGAAGAAAGACTTTTCTGTATCCATTAGAAGAAGGGCTAAGTCAGTGCCAGCACACAGCTTGGCAATGGCTCAAAATGCATCCAAGTGACTCAGACCAACTCTCATCCATTCCTTTCAGCTTCTCATCATAACCAAACTGGCCATGATAAAGTAATACAATGACTATTCAAAATCTCTTGTCTATTTTTGTTTTCCCAGGAAAACCAACACAAGCCCACAAGCCCAATCCTTACTCAGCTCAACACACTTACTTGCCTTCTCAATCTTGATGGAATGTGATTCTGGACAGGTCAGCTCTGCCTAAATATATGATATTTGCATGAGTTTTATGTTTGATGCTGTTGGACATAGAACAGAGGAAAAAAACAAAACAAAACAAAGAATTCCACTGGAAAGGGAGGAACCTAGAAAGTCAGCCAAATTTCCAGTCTCTCAAGATTCAGTCAGTCATTGTTTGGCTTGATAATTTTATAAATTCCAAGAAAATCAAATATACTATTATTTAATATGTTTGGCTTATTCAATCTCCCTTCAATAGCAGGGATAACGAAGGGCTGACCATGAATGTGCAAAGTAGATGTCGTCTGTGATCCTTTCGGGTAGGCTACTGATTCATTCACATTTGTAACAAGTTTCTACATACCTGTAATGAGTATACTATATACATGTAGTGAGTAAACTATATGTGATAATGCTCTGAGTGGACTCACATCTCACAAGGGGAAAACCCACATGTAAACAGATAATTATAGCAATTGTGTTAAGAGCTTTTGATTTATTCATTCATCCAACTGATGCTTATTAAACACCTTCTGTGTATTGAGCCCCAACCAGGCAACATGCTATAGGCCCTAACAGAATAATGCTGTGTTGTTTTTTTTTTCCTTAAAGCATTTTAGAGGCCTACAGTTCGGTTTGGTTGGAGCACAGAGCATTAGAATGTGGTAAGAGAAGAAAGAGGTGAGTATAAAAATAGATACATGATAAATTGTGAATGGCCCTATATACTTTGATAAGGGACTTAGACTTTATCCTCTTATACCAATAGGGAAGTGCTGAGGGCCTCAAGCAAGGAGTGGCTAAACCAGGTGTGTGTTTTAGAAAGCTGTTTAGGGCAGTGCCAACTGGTGGGGTGGGGAAGGAGGATATTCAGTAGTTCTTATAAAGACCTATAAATACACCTACAAAGTTGTGATAAGGAGTTGTGGACACCTATCCAAGTTGACTGTTTTTGCATGTCAGTGTCTTTGTTTTCTTAGCTGCACACACCTTGAGAACATAGTGGCTGCTTCTATTTTGTTCCTAACAATTTCACGATCTGTGGTCCAGCTACCTGGCTTCAAAACTGTATTGAGCATTTCTCCTGCAAATCTGTTCACAAAAACACCACTTCCACTTATCAGACAACATCTGATAAGCTTACCTGATGTTCATTCTATAGTCTTCACCAACCTGAAAAAACTAAACTAACTTGTGAATCGAGCTAGACAGCAGTTCTGGCTGTAGCCAAATAATGGTGGTGTGGCTTCCAAAGCCAATGGCTTAGGAAGGCAATCGACACTCAGACATCCATTTTCTTCACTACTCTCATTCTACGTTCACCGCTGTCAACCCCTGGTAGCCAGTTACATTTGACACATCTTTAAGTGCTTTTTCCGACAGTTGAAAGCAAAAATCTAAAGCAGGCTTTTAGCCAAGACAACACCTGAGTTGTCTTTTTCAAATAGGCCTGATCATCACATTTACCTGAGGTGATTAAAAATACAGATTACCAAGTTTCCAAGTCTCAGTTGGTCTGAAGGGAGAGAGGCGAGACAGGAATCTGTATTTTTAACAGACCCCCTGGGTGAGTTTATGAATTAGGTTGGTTTGGTAAACCTTAGACCTAATGAGTTCCTTATAATTAAAGCAGCACTAAGCACATATTTTTCTCTTAAGTACTTTAATGAAACTTAGGCAATCACGTTAAGTAATTGCTACCCATTTAATGTTTACTGAGACGGTTTACAACTATTTCACATGCCATTTTCTAAACCCTTAAGGCTTACTTGGCTTTCCCGCTGTGCATTAAACAGTTTGTTAACTATTAATAAAGAGTGAAGAAAAATCAGAATCTGGAGGTCATTTGAACAGTTAAAGGGGCTGCCAAGAAGCATGATTTGTAATTAGTAAAACACATGTGAGCTCCTTGTGGCATTAACCAGGTCCTTATGATCAAAGGTTTAAAGAAAGAGCAGACCATGAATAAACAGCTCGCTTCCTAAAATAAGCCACTTTTTCTTTTTTTCCCTGTCACTCAAAAAATGTACAGGAAAATGCTGTTTTTGATGGTCACAACAAGCATTTGTGAGATGACACTAGAGATAAATGAACTCAGGGCAATTGGTTTAGTTGTTCAGTCATGTCCAACTCTTTGCTACCTCATGGACTGTAGCCCACCAGGCTCCTCTGTCCATGGGATTTTCCAAACAGGAATACTGGAGTGGGTTGCCATTTCCCTCTCCAGGGGATCTTCCCCGCCCAGGGATTGAACCTGGCTCTCCTGCATTGCAAGTGGATTCATTACCAACTGGGCCACCAGGGAAGCCCAGGGCAAAGATGTGTAAATGAAACACAACAATTGTTAATAGCTGTTAAGTAATTACTATTATTAAAGCTCAGTCTTTGCATTTAATTTTTTTCCATTTAATATAATGCTAGATTCCATTATTGTCCCCATATTATAGATGAGGAAATTGAGACACAGAGTAAATTACCTGCCCAAGGTCAAATAGCCAATAAGTAGCAGAAATAGGAACTGAAACCAGAGTCAATGCTTTTAATCATAATGGTGTACCGACAGAAAAAGAATTACAGGCTTGAACTGGGTTTGAGAAAGGTACAGAGCTATGACCAGAAGCATGGGAAGGAAGAGATTTTCAAACCAAGTCAGGCTTGCAAATCAGTATCCAATTTGTTCCTGAGGGCCTACTATCTGTTAGGCACTGCACTCAATACCTTGTGAAATATCAGTACAAAGATGAATAAAACGTAACCCATTCTCATCTTCACTGGTTGAATTAATTGTCAATGCCTTCCTAAAGCCTCCTCTAAATCCAGATAGAATTAATCAGTGTCTCCTGTCTCCTGGAGGTACACACAGTACTTGTGTGTCTCTCAAACACTATGACATCGCTCTTGACACTGGAAAATTATAATTAAGTCTTCATAACTCTGCCACCCCTCCCATTAGGTTGTTAGGTTTCATGGGCCTGGCTGAGAACAGGGATCATATCTTAACTCTTTCTCCAGTACCTGCATGCCTAGCACAGTGTGCCTGGGCACGCTGCTATCTCTCCATCACAGATGTTTGATGAATGAAAGAACAAATGAAACTCAGAAAGGACACAGCCAAGGCCATGCAACACAACTACTGAGCCCACATGCCTCAACTACTGAAGTCCGTGCACCCAAGAGCCCATGTTTGGCAACAAAAGAAGCCACCACAGTAAGAAGCCTGCCTACCGTAACTAGAGAGTAGCCCCCACCTGGTGCACCTAGAGAAAGCCTGCACGTAGCAACGAAGACTCAGTGCTGCTGCTGCTGCTGCTGCTGCTGCTGCTGCTGCTGCTGCTGCTAAGTCACTTCAGTCGTGTCCGACTCTGTGCCACCCCATAGACGGCAGCCCACCAGGCTCCCCTGTCCCTGGGATTCTCCAGGCAAGAACACTGCAGTGGGTTGCCATTTCCTTCTCCAATGCATGAAAGTGAAAAGGGAAAGTGAAGTCACTCAGTCATGTCTGACTCTCAGTGACTCCTTGGACTGCAGCCTACCAGGCTTCTCCATACGTGGGATTTTCCAGGCAAGAGTACTGCAGTGGGGTGCCATTGCCTTCTCCGAGACTCAGTGCAGCCACAAATAAATAAATACCTGGGATGCTACAGCTGCAGCTCTGTTGAGAAAGAGCATGCAGCCTTTGAATTCATACAAAATCTTGTGATTCTGATGCTGGCTTATATCATTAAACAAGGACCTCCCGTTTTATTCTCCGTGCTGAGGTTAACAGATATTATGATTCCTAATCAAAAAGTAAAATGGGATGGGTCATAAATAGATACTTTTCATCCATACATACTAGGAGAGTTGTTTTTCAAGTGATGGTCCATGGGAAAGACGCTGGGAGACCAAAAAAACGCCTTTAAGTCTGAGCAGCAAAGTCATCTTCAGACATTCTGACAGCAAGACAGAAAAATGTGTGAAACACTAAGAGCCTTGTTGCACTGCTGTGAAATGAAACTTACAACTGTGTGAGTGCCATTTGAGCTAAATTTTATTATCAACAACCAATCTGTGTGCATTTCTTTACTCCCAAAGAACCACTACATGAATGATAGATCAACTGATCCCACCATCCCATCTGAGCATTTACCAATCCCTCCCTTCTTCTGCTAAATCCTCAGATTTATATCCATAATGTGCCTCAAGTTCATGAGATGTACCATACAAGATCACCACCACATTCACAGCAGAAACTAAAACAGAGGAAATAAGATCTGATGGAAATTAGAGAGAGTAAAAGATTGGGCACAACCTGATTTTTAGACTTTTCTTTTGTAGATGGAAAACTTCATTTATAATAAAATACATCTACTGTAAGCCCCAGAAATGCAATTATTGCTTAAAGTAAAAAAGTTTAAGGAAACATGACAGAGTTTGAAAAGCAATCTATCTAAATTCCATTTACCAAAATCTGTGCTTAGAGTATGTGATGGTTCCATCTCCAAAACACCCTATGTGAGCCTAACATAGCACCTTCCTCCTTTCCCATTTGGTTGCATCCCAGGCTTAGTGTTACAAGTCATATGATGAAGGCTGCCACTGAAGGTCACCACTGAAATACATGCATCCTGCCTAGATACAGGCTACTGAAACTACACATTGAGGACAGAATGCCTGCCTTCCTGAATCTCAGCACACCTGGGCATGGAGAAACAGCTTAGAGTTCACAGTGCAGGTAGTCCACACATCACAGAGTGAACTACAGACAACCAGCCAAGTTCAACCCCAGAGGTTTGTATCCATACGTTCCCTTTGCAACAAAGTCTGCTGCCTTATATCTTTAAAAGTAATTCTCATTAATAAGGAATATCGCTTACTGTCACACTCTATGGAAGGAATCAGTCATTACAGTTACAGAGAAAAATCACAGTCACAGAATTTGAGATCTAGAAAGGACCTTAAAAATTACAAAGAAATATCATTTTACAAACAAGAAAACACGTTTAGAGACATTAAGGGAACCATCCATGTTCAGCAAGATTTTTTTTAATTCATTACTCTCAGCAACTGTTGCTTTTTTTACTACAACAACACATTTTATCAACAACCAGGTTGTTTTTAAGATCTTTCCTTTGTGAAGACTGAAAAAAATCACCATTATTTCCAATCCCTCAAGAATAAGCATATAGCTCTTAACTCAAATACACTGGAAAAGATTCTGATGCTGGGAAAGACTGAGGGCAAGAGGACAAGGGAGCAACAGAGGATGAGATGGCTGAATGGTATCACTGACTCAATGGTCATGAGTTTGGGCAAACTTAGGGAGATAGTGCAGAGAAAGCAATGGCACCCCACTCCAGTACTCTTGCCTGGAAACTCCCATGGACGGAGGAGCCTGGCAGGCTTCAGTCCATGGGGTCGCTGAGAGTTGGACACGACTTAGTGACTTCACTTTCACTTTTCACTTTCATGCATTGGAGAAGGAAATGGCAACCCACTCCTGTGTTCTTGCCTGGAGAATCCCAGGGACAGCGGAGCCTTGTGGGCTGCCGTCTATGGGGTGGCACAGAGTCGGACACGACTGAAGCGACTTAGCAGCAGCAGCAGGGAGACAGTGAAGGACAGGGAAGCCTGGCATGCTGTGGTCCAAGGGGTCACAAAGAGTCAGACACAACTTAGCGACCGAACAACAACAAAGACTGGAAAAAGTCACCATTATTTCCAAGTCCACAAGAATAAGTATATAGCTCTCAACTCAAATACATGCCTCCTAGCCACATCTATAGTAATCACTCCTACCTTAGAAACTAAAATAAAATAACATCTTTACTAAGCTATACCATCTTTCCCAATACTACAAAAGCATCAAACACCAAAAATAGAGAACAAAACTGGGAATGTGTCAGACTTGTCATAGTAAGTGTTATTCATTTCCTCAGCACCTGTCTCCAAATGCCCTATTTCCTATGGCCAAGAAATCAGGGAGGCTGGTAGACAGCCAGTTGGCTGAAGTCACAGCACATTCTCCCGCCACTTTTTTGTCTCACAGAAGGCAAAACCGAATCTCGTAACTTGGCTAACTCAACCCTTCAGGAAAACCTAGAATAAAACTTTTCTTTAGGATTATAAACGACGTTCACATTGTGGACATTTAGACGTGTCAAATGTCCTGCTTCAAAAAAGATGTTATAAGGATAAACGTAAGAACTAGACTCATAAATAAACCTTGCCAAGATTTCACTAAAGCTGAACCCCAAAGCACATTTTCAGCAGAAAAGTTTCCAATGGAAAGAACAAGGAAATAAACTGAAGATGAAGCCAAATAAGTGAAATGAAACCAGCCACTTAACTATGAGGCTGGCTGGAAGAAAATCAAGCCCCCTACTGACCCCCAGAAGCCTTTCTGCAAAGTGAGAAACAGAATCCATCTCTTCCTGAACCGGAACTGTTTCCTGTTGACATTTTCTAACCTGAAGACAACCCTGGCATCCAACTGAGGGAAACACATTTTCCAGGATGTGAAGCTCACCTTCGGAAATCCTGAATCTTCCTTCCTATATTGTTGATTGTGTAACCAAAGGACTCTTACTTTCACCAAAACATCTAGATAATTTCCCTGAAAAAGCATAATACACATCTGCCATTATGTGTGTATTTAGTGATTCACAAAATTACTGTTTTAATAGTTGATAAATGCTACCCTAGGAGTATCAATGTGAAGTATAAAACACTATCAGCCTCAACACTGAACTTAATCCTTCAAACTGTAGTCTTTCACCAGGCTGTACAGAAACTAAGCCATTACTGATCTCTGTTCTCAGCCTCTTTCCATTTCTCCAGCCAAGGCTGCTTGCAGAACCCCAGTGTATCTGCAACTTTCACTCCTTATCAGTAGCTCTTCAATGAATATAGCTTCTGACCACCAAAGTACGGTATATTAAGTTTATATCTTCTCTGGGATTAAGAGGACTCATGAGGCATTCATTACTAATGCTGGATTATACTAGACAGAGTAAATTTAAAATAATAACAATAATTAACATTTGCATGGCAGTTTACAGTTCACAGAATGCTTTTAACTATATTACCTCACTTGAAGCTCACAAATCCCAACCAAGACGGGAAAGGGTAATGGAAAAAGAGCCTCAACAGGTCAGAGTGCTATTAAGTGGCAGAAGCAAAACCTGAACCCACAGTCCTCTAATTTCAAATACTATGATATCATGTTCTTTTTTTACTATGGCAAAAGAAACAAATGTATTGGTCGATTTTAAAATTTTATTAATATGTGCGACACGGGAAATCCCCTAGTGGCTCAGTGGTAAAGAATCCACCTGCCAATGCAGGAGACATGGGTTCAATCCCTGCGTGCAGAAGATCTCCTGGAGAAGGAAATGGCAACCTACTCCAGTATTCTTGCCTGGGAAATCCCATGGACAGAGGAGCCGAGTGGGCTACAGTCCATGGGATCGCAGAAGAGTCAGATGTGACTCAGCAACTAAACAACAATATGTACATATATAGGGCAAATATGAAAGCAAGAGGTGAGGCTAAGTAATCATCTTCTATAGAAAAAAAAAACATGTGAGAACACAGAGTAAGCAGTTTTTAACGATGAAGTGTGTTATGATTCTGGAGAAAAAGCACGTGATGTTACAAGGGCAGCTCCAGGGTTCAGGGATAATTATAACGTCAATAAGCTAAAGAAGCTCAAAGTATCTACCTGGAGATGAGGACTCAGTCCATGATGCTGACGGTTTACAGTACAGGGGTTGTAGCTGCATGGCCCTGGGCAAGGCACGGTTAATGCAGATTCTTCAAGGACTCTGTCCCATGGCCAAGTCTCTAGCTGAGTTTCACAAGGACCTCTTTGTCTTGGGCCCCCTCCCAATACATGGGAAACCTCAGAATGTCTCTTGCCACTGAGCGCAACTAAGCTGAGCCACTTGGTATTACTGGCTCTCGAGGGTGGCCAGCTAGTTGAGCCAAGACATATTTCCAATATTTCTCAGTCCTGCAAACAACCTATACTTTGTAAGAGCTTGTCTTTTATCTTTAATAAAAGATTAGGGGATATTTTTTCCCAATAATACTTTAAAATCCAGATAATTTGAGAGAACAGCGTACTAGCCAATGGGGGATAATTTCTTATTTTCTACCCTTTATTTCCTATTACTCAGCCAATATTGCAAACCAATATGTCTGTGGAAATGACACATCTACAAAGACAGAATATTTCTCCATTTTAATCTGAGAGAGCAGAGTTTTAAGCATGTGTCAAGAACTGGAGCAACATCTGAAATGATCAAATCCAAGGTATGCCAAATATACAGAACTAAGGCACTTTTGAAATTAATAAAACATTAAGGAGACAATACAAATAACCAATAGAAATTATCAAATTATATTTCAGTCCTCCAAAGCCTTTTTTTATATTTAAAACATTATGATTTAGTTTAGTGTGCCTAAAGGGCTTCCCAGGTGGCTCAGTGGTAAATAATCCACCTGCCAATGAAGAAGATGCAGGTTGGCTCCCTGGACTGGGAAGATTCCCTGGCGAAGGAACTGGCAACCCATTACAGTATTCTTGCCAGGAGAAGCCCATGGATTTAAAAGCCTGGAGTGCTACAGTCCACAGGGTTGCAAAGAGTCAGAAACAACTGAGCGACTGAGCATGCACACAATATGTTCAAAAGTAACTAGCGGACCCCAAACAGAAAACACATCCAACTCTAAATCAGAATAAACCTGAGAAGCCTACAGCTTTGGCATTTACCCAGACATATCTTATAACATAGAAATGTTGCATGCCACTAAAAGGTACCAATTGAAATTTTAAGCTCATGGTTCATCGACCGTTTCACACAAGGAAGGTCAATTACTATTACAAAACACAAGTTAATCCTTCTATATGTGCATTTAAATGCATATAAATCCCAAGATAAAAGAGAAGTAAGATAACGTTGGAGAGGACTCAAGAGCAGAAGGATTAAGAGAGGCTTTGCCTTGCTGCTCCATTATTTGTTCTTTATTATATTGCTCTTGACTCCATTTTGCTTCAACTATGGAAATAAAATATGTTAAAATTTTATTTGCATGAATTAAAGAAATAAAATTTAAAAAAAAAAAAACAAGTTTAAAAGATTTGGTTCAAAGTAGGACAACTAAAGACCTGGAAACAAGTGCACAATGGCACAATGCTTTAGAAATGGAAGAATGGACAGCTTCCATCATGACATGGTTGAGCACACTCCCATAATGAAGACTCTTTCAAAGTGAAAAGGCAGGAGGGACTACAGACATTTTCTTCTCCAATCAATTTTGAAAAGGGATTCGGTTCTGTGATTGCCTCCTCTCTTAGGAAAATCAAGGCAAATCCCCTGAAAATCCCTTACATGGGCATTAAAAAGGACCTGTGTGTTCCAAACTAGAGGTGAAATAGCTAGTCCAGCATTGCAGCATAAATACCTGGGTTTGCAGTTCCAGGGTCTAAGTTGTCCCCTAGGATCAAGAGACAATTTTTCTCCAGCTCTAAGTCCAGAGGCAGGGCAGCAGCCCCTAGTTTCTGTGTGCTAGACTCGAATGGAAAATGACCTAGCTCTGAGCACGGCAAGAATCTCAGTAGAGAGCTCTGAAGAAGAACCTGACAGAAAGGCAAGTGTGTGGGTGGGGGTGGCGGGGGAAAGGAGTCCTCCCTTTGCCACCATCCATGCTTGATCCAAGAATGTCGTTTTAAATCGTAAGAAAGAGGAGTCTGGCTCAGGACAGATTTAGCCTAAACTATTACCATCCACGACAAAGCAGAAGCTGAAGAATGGTCCAACTCCCAGAAGGAGGTCCCAGGTGCTAAGCTAAACTGTCAATCATTCCAAGTTACATTACGATGGCAAAGCCTCGGCTATCACCTCTAAAGAGAATGCCACCCACATATACACTCTCATATACCACTGACCATACTGCAAACTGAGACAGACTTTATGGAGGATAACTGTGATAATGTGTGGCAGAGACTTCCAGTTCTGCTTCTGGACCCAGCAATTCCACTTTTTGCAATTTATTCTGAGATAACTATGGATGGCTTCAAGAATTTAACTGCTGAGATATTTGTTGAAACAATGCTTACAGTAACCAAGAGGAAGAATCTAACATCCCCAAACAGGGGAATGGTTAAGTAAATTATGGTATATCTGTACAACAGCCTTAAAATGATACTGGGTTGGCTATAAAACTATATAATAATCTAGGAAGACATTTGTGAGACACTGTTAGGAAGAAAGAGCAGGTTTTGAAGATAGTATGTATTTACAGCACATTACTATTTCTGTCAAAAATATATATACAAATTTAGGAGGATATTCTTCAATACATACACATATGCATTACTTTTGCAATTAAAAAATATTTTGAGGTAAAATAGGTAACTCCTAAATCTACATCTATAATTATGCTGTTCCTAAACTTTAGTCTCCAATTATCATTTCCAACAGAAAGGAGCTCTATTCCCCACTTGAGTCATTGAAATTACTGCCCTCGGTCATCCATACCTAAAACCTTCAGGTCTGAATAAGCATGTTTTATAACTTGAGCATACCTAAATGGTCAGAACTGTAGAAAGGTAAATAAACAGTCTCATAAAAGCATAAAGTTATATACTGTGGTGATCATTTCACAATATATGTAAGTCAAGTCATCATGCTATACACTTTAAACATATACAGTCCTGTATGTCAATTATGTATCTCAACAAAACTGAAATTTAAAAAGAAAAAAAGCAGTACATTATAAGAATCTCTTATGGAACAAGATGAATTTTTTTGCAATGGATAAACTACCCTTCTGACTAGAGACTTATGCTTTAATCCCAATATAACTATAAATATAATATTTGTAACAATTGTGGGTATCATTGGTTCTTTCCATATCATTGGTTGAAGGAAACCAACTACTTTTAGGACACATCCTAAAGTTTAAATTAAAAGAGAACATTCAGCCCAGAAAGATGGTACTGATGACCGTATCTGCAGAGCAGCAACAGAGACACTGACATAGAGAACAGACTTATGGACACGACTGGAGGGGGAGGGAGGAAGGGGAGGGTGGGCTGTATGGAGAGAGTAACATGGAAACATACATTACCATATGTAAACAGATAGCCAATGGGAATTTGCTGTATGACTCAGGGAACTCAAACAGGGCTCAATAACAACCTAGAAGGGTGGGATGGGGAAGCAGGTGGGAGGGATGTTCAAGAGGGAGGGGACATGGGTAAACCTATGGTTGATTCCTGTTGGTATTTGGTATAAACCAACACAATACTGTAAAGCAATTATCTTTCAATTAAAAATAAATTTTTTAAAGTAAAAATAAAAGAGAATATTCAATAGATAGAAATCAATCTGTCAAGAGGTAATTTCTGTCTTTCGTCCTTAAATCAGTGGCAATGTGTATCATCTATAATTAATGGCAAAATCTCCCTCAAAAGTGGTTTCCAGATGCCTTCCTTAATCAGTCACTGATTCATCATGTGCTCAGGAATGTTATTCTAACAGGCACACTTGCTAGCTCAGTGCAAAAGAAATATTACTACCCATTCCACTGAAATAAAAAAATTCAAATGAGTTTAATCTCTTTCAGGATCAGTTGAAGACATACATTCCTCCCCTACCCAAGTTCCAACCAATATAAAAACATCCCAACATGAACTTACATCAACCATGATCTAATGTGATGAGTTTACCGAGGTCTCCAAGAACCCAAATCAAGTGCCAGGAAAATACAATGATCAGGGAGCTCCAGAGTGAAGACACACTTCATACCTGTTAGAGGAATCAGTTCCACTGCAGCACTAAACAGATTCACAGGGGGAAACTTTCTAGAAGGGAGAATTTGCTTCTCCCTTCAACTCACAGAAACCTTACTGTTATTTTTCTGAAATGTTCCATCTGGTTCCAGAAAGAATTTACTGAGGTTACTAGTATACTCCTAGTTTTGGAAGGAACGTGAAAACTATTTCTGGAAATTTCTGTCAGGTTAGGTTCTCCTTTAAATTCACTGGGGAACCAAAGACCCTAACATCTTCCTTGGAATTTCTTTATCATCTACTCCAAAAAATTATTGTGTAACCATTACCTCACCCTTCACTGATGTGATGAAAACTCATCCTCTTTGCTGGTTCACAGTAAGAGGACAGCTCATACCCACTCCAGTATTCCTGCCTGGAAAATTCCATGGACAGAGGAGTCTGGTGGGCTACAGTCCATGAGACCGCAAAGAGGCAACCATGACTGAAGCGTGATCGAGCGTGAGCACACAGTGAATGCTTTCAGCAGGAGGGCTCTGACCTTAAGTGTGACAGAGCTACGTCCTGGGATGCCCTGAAAGCTCAAAACACGTGAAATGGAAAGAAATGTAGTTACCCTCAATTTAAGGACCAAGAGAATGAGCTAACTGACCCTGGAGAGCCACCACTGAATTGACCTTTTCATGTGATACCGGCAGTCTATGGACTCATGGAGTCAGTTCATGAGAACTTGCCTGGTCTCTAACCAAGCTGTTGTTCACTGCATTATATAAATTAGCTCTGTTTATTTCTTTTTGGGTCTGGGTTGGTGATACCTGTGCCTCTCCTAAACAAGTGATTTGTTTCTAATTTGTTGTCTCTATAAGAGGAATAAGCAATCAAGTTTCTTATTGATAGAAAATTTAAAACCAAAAATGAGGCCTACATATACCACATGGCCATGACTTTTCATTGATTTACATTTGTTCTTTCTTGACTCCTTTTAAGTTGCTATCCTTTTTTTCCCTTTCATTTTCCTACTTACTTATAATTTATTTTACATTCGTGTAGTAATGATCTGTCACCTATCTGTCATAAAAACCTATCTGTTTTTTGGTAACAATGTAGAGTTCAAATAAGTAAATTTAGAAAGTTTCTAGACCTTTCAACAACTATTGGCTCTATTCAATATGCACTGTATACTACAGCTTTGTGGGAAGTCAAGATGAAACACACTATCATGAATATCACAGTCATGCATTAACTTGAACAATCAGGAAATTTTCAGATTCCAATGCAATTTGAGTTGAAGCACAGTTTCAGGTTTACCCACCTAAATGACATTTTATAAAGTACTTCAAAAACACTATATTTTATATAAGAGACACAACACAAGCAGTTCATGTTTTGCTGTAGAGACATGAAAATCTATAGAAACACTAAAGTCACCACTTCAATTACAGCAAAACTGTATTTAGCCCCTAGTTATTTCTGGGCATCTACTAAGTATATGCCTAAGAACAGAAAGAAAAATGAGCTAAAGAAAAAAAAAATCATCCTATCTCTACATTCACCCCTTTTCAAGTAGCTTGCTGTGATTATAAATTCAAAATCACATATTTAACTCACCAGAAAAGCAGTACATTTCCATCTACTTACATCTACATCTCACTATGCTACACCTAAAGTTCCATCTTTTCTTTTTTTTAATTTTTTTTTTTAAATTTTATTTTTACTTTATTTTACTTTACAACTAATGAGGCTACCACTAATCAGTTGAAGAGGAAATAAACTGGAAAGTCTGTTTTCTTTTACAAACTTCTCTCCTTTGAGTTGTGAAAAATTTGAGGTCTTCACCATATCTAACCTATCACCTCCATTGATAAGTCTAAATTTAGAGTGTTGGTGCAACGTTGACCAAAATTTCTTTGGTCATGTAAATTAATATTAATTTTTTCATAACCTTTAATTGGATACTTATTGTTTTCCACAGCTCAACATTTTTGACAAATACTTTTCAAACTCATCTATTACCATACACCAAACAACAGTATTCGTGACACTGCTATATTTAAAATGGATAGCCAACAAGACCTACTGTATAGTACACGGAACTCTGCTCAGTGTTATGTGGCAGCCTGAATGGGAGGGGAGTTTGGGGGAGAATGGATACATATATAGGTATGGCTGAGCCCCTTTGCTGTCTACCTGAAACTATTATAACATTGTTATTTGGCTATATTCCAATATAAAATTAAAAGCTGACTAAAATAAAAACTCTTTAAAAATTGTACTCATGAATTGACTTTCAAATATTGGATTTTACTTTCTCCAAGGGATTTTCCCCAGAACCAGTTTGAACTTGCGAATCCAAGCCCAACAGTTCAGCTTCGAGAGCTTCCCTCTCACGGAACACACCAAATCACCTGACTGATTTGCATAATACAAGCAATCTAACCTCAACCTCTTCCTGAGATGACCTCATAAGTTCCCTTGAAATATTTGAAGACCCAGATAGCCACTCATATGTGCTAAAGCAATTACAGAAGGGATTTATTTTTTAAACATTAATCCCCTTGTCATGCAGAGTACCTAGAAAATCCCTGATGCACTTTTGCACTGAAACTTCACTGGAAACACATTTTTCTAAGACTCCACAGACCTTTCCCTTAACAAATCCGATAGGCCTTTCTCAAGTTCTCAATCCCCTTGACCTCTATGCTTCATTTAGCACTGCTGAAATTCTCTCCTCGCATGGTTTCCCTGGATGTTCTCTGTGTTCTTCCACCACCTCTTTGTCTCATTTGCTGACTTTCCTTTTTCCCTGCCTCCACCCCCTTGGCTGGCAACAGCTCCTAAGGTTGAAAACTGGCTTTCTGCATTTCTCTCTCTGTATTCCCCACTCTAAAGCATATACCACATGCACTACTGAACTAGTATCTCACACAGATGCCTCAAAAATCAATAGGCTTGACCTCTCAAATTGTGATCCATCTCCAGTTACTGACTGGTCATCTCAGGTTATGACCCTAACACCTAAAATTAACATCTCTACCAGGGGAAAGGATGCGGGGAAGGGACACTTAGGGATCAACATGTACACACTGCTATATTTATAACAGATAACCAACAAGGACCCAGGGCTTCCCTGGTAGCTCAGCTGGTAAAGAGTCTACCTGCAATGCAGGAGACCCCGGTTCAATTCCTGGGTCAGGAAGATTCCCTGGAGAAGGGATAGGCTAACCACTCTAGTATTCTTGGGCTTCCCTAGTGGCTCAGCTGGTAAAGAATCCACCTGCATGTGGGAGGCCTGGGTTTGACCCCTGGGTTGGGAAGATCCCCTGGAGAAGGCAACAGCTACCCACTCTAGTATTCCGGCCCGGAAAATTTCATGGATTGTACAGTCCATGGGGTCACAAAGAGTAGAACATGACTGAGGACTCTCACTTTCAACAAGGATCTACTGTATAGCACATGGAACTCTGCTCAATGTTATCTGGCAGTTTGGACAGAAGGGGAGTTTGGGGGAGAATGGATACATGTACATGTATCGCTAAGCCCCTGTGCTGTCTACCGAAACTATCACAACATTGTTAATAGCCTATACTCTAATACAAAATAAAAAGGTTTAAAAGTTAATAAATAAAATGGATAAGCAAAAAGGACCTACTGAAAATAGTACAAAGAACTCTGCTCAATGTTATATGGCAGCCTGGATGAGAGGCGAATTTTAGGGGAGAATGGATTCATGTATATGTATGGCTGAGTCCCTTTGCTGTCCACCTGAAACTATCACAACATTGTTAAGAGGCTATACTCCAATATAAAATTAAAAGTTAAAAAAAATAAAATAACATGTAACAACTCAAAAATCCAAGCTCATTTTTTCCAGTGCAGCAGACTTTCCCAATAACAAACCCCCCAAACTCTCATTACTTATACCTCAATTACAAAACAGCCCCTTAAGACTCTCCCCACCTCTAGCTCCACCCTTCCAATCCACTGTAGACATTTATGCTGCCTAATAACTACCATATTTCAGCACACTGCATGTATTCAAGCATCTATGGCATGTTCCTAGTGTCTTATCACAACAAAGCAATAACCAAATTCATCACAAATGATCCACGGCCATGAGAGCGCTATCGCAACCAAGCCAGTGCGCTTAGGAACCATGGCCACCGCTGCTGCTGCTGCTGCTAAGTCGCTTCAGTCGTGTCCGACTCTGTGCAACCCCATAGATGGCAGCCCACCAGGCTCCCCCGTCCCTGGGATTCTCCAGGCAAGAAAACTGGAGTGGCTTGCCATTTCCTTCTCCAACGCATGAAAGTGAAAAGTGAAAGGGAAGTCACTCAGTCGTGTCCGACTCTTCGCAACCGCATGGACTGTAGCCTACCAGGCTCCTCCGTCCATGGGATTTCCAGGCAAGAATACTGGAGTGGGATGACATTGCCTTCTCCAGGAACCACCACAGGACGTGCTTATTATTGTTTCCAAACCTGCGTCCTCACATTTACCTTTCTTCCCATGCAAAATGCCATCCTCATTTTATTTTCCAATTTACGTTTCTCTCTAATCCAGTTCAAACCTCATCTCCTGCCTCAGTTAGCCCCGTATCTTCATCATTATTCTCTATGTCACTCAATACTTATTCTATTTACACTATTCTTTTCACTTACTGATATGTTACTTGGCAAGCACTCTCCACTTGTGTCATAAATACACATTATCTTTATCACTGCTAGATGATAAAATTCCCTAGAAAAAGGGAATCTCTCTGATTTATAATAACATTTTAGCTGATATATATAAAAACATTTAGAACACGATGGTACTCTATACAGTACAGTAAAAGTAGGTATCCACTAAGTAGCTGTTAATTAATAATGCAGTTGTCAAAGCTGACTGATGTCATAATCCTATATACAAACCCTAAGAAATAATACCATGAAGATTTCAACCAACAGCTCCAAAAGATACAATTTCCTTCAATAAAAAGTTTTAAAATATTCCATTCTAGACACTTTCCCTCTTCAAACGAGCCTTATTTCTTTTCTCATACTTTCCTGTTGAGCTTGTCTACCTGCTAGAAGGAACAGGAGTCATTTCTTACCTAATGTAATTACTTGACTCCTGTCTGCATTGGAATCCTGCCTCCTCCACCTGCTTTACTCTGTGCTGTTCTCAAAGGAATACGAAAGCACCTTATCAAGGTCAGCCTAGGCCTCTGCTTAAGTCTCGAAAGTTTGAGAACCTAGAATCTAATTCGATGAGTCACCCCCAAAGTCAAGAAACAGCCTACATTTGATTGAAGGGTAAAAGGTCACACACATTTTGCCAGTCATACAAAAGGAGAAAAAAGTAAGAATTAGAATTGACTTTCTCTTATCTACAGCATGGAGTGAAGAAAAAAGTAGGGTACTCTCCATAGAATTTCCATGGAGATTTTTTTAACTGAATAAATAACTGAACTACACAAGACGTCTTGAGTTAAGATACTGACCTGATGCTATGAGATGCCCTCGAAAGCTTCTCAAGAAGCCCTGCTCCACCTTTGCTCTCCAACTCCTAACGTGTACTGCAACTTTTAATATGTACTAATCTCATATTATATCTCCAACTTGTTACTGAAGAAAACTGTATCTTCTTGGACTTTTGGTTGAGACGTGCATTCGATGCGCAGTGTTTCTGATAGTTACAGGATTTGGGTATAGGATTATGACATTAGTCAGCCATGACAAAAGTATTAGCAATTTTTTAAAGCCAAACCATCAGGAGCTGCATGGACTCACTGTCTCCATCAGAAAGTGAGGCCTCTGAAAGAAATGCATTTACAAAACACAGGGCTAAACTGATCTAGCTTACCCATGGCTCCTAGATCTTTACCATGTGAGATGGAACCAGTCTGAGTAGGACATCATCCTGAAGGCTGCCCCTTGCTGGTCCAGTCCCCTCGACTGTCAGAACCAAAAGATGTCAGTATGCCATCACTACATATCAAAAATCAGATGGACATGGAGAATTGCTAAATGCACTTTGTTAGACAGAGAACTTCAAAATGTCAAAGCAATATGGCCTGGGGATTTTCATCACCATCAGTAATAGATGATACAAGCTCATGATAAAAGCTTGACTTGAGATTTTTTTTAAAAAATGTTTTGTGTCATTTATTCACACAGATCTTGGTGAAATTTAGTAAACAGAAAATACTCTTGTTTTACCTCATAGTTTAATACTCTGTTCTATCTCATAGATTCAGGGCAAAAAAATACTTAAACATTTTGTTTATTTCTTCTGTGTTAAAACTGGTCTTGGATTTTAACCAAAGCTACCAAAACCAAACGTTTTCATTTTGAACTTTCAAGAGGAAACCCAGGATAAAAATAGCATCACTGAGACTTTTCTATCAGTGGGAGAAAAAAACTAGCACAAAATAATAGATGTATCTAATAAAAGCAAACTTCTGCTTCAAAACACAAAGGCCATACTGTACACTGAAGATATAGAGACAATCACTGTCAAGGGCATAGACATGAAGGTCAAATGCCAGTTGGTATTAGTAATGGAAACATGATTCCATAAATGAAAGGCTGAATGACACTCAAAAGCCCATAAAACACAGGAGAACTCTACTGCTTCCAGATATCAGAGTGTGTATAGACTACAACTTATATCCTTCCAAACTTCTGTATTTCCAGTGTCTCAAAAGCATAAAATGCTATTTTTATCAAGTTTTCTAAAAATGTGCAATTGTGTTTCCTTTCATTTGGTTTTAATTTTTACATTTTGTATGTCTGATTTGCTTCCTATTAGATCTTTCTGTGACTTTCCGTTCTTTCTAGAATGAGGTACAGCATGGCTTGGTACAATGTATACTGGCAACTTACTGTAATCTGTACTGGTAACTTGCCTGGAAATACTACTGCTCAGCTTCCTGAGGACCGAGACATCTAATTAGAGGATTTTAATCAATCCAGGCAATCTGCCTTCATGCTACCCAGAGTCAGAGCATGAACTCTGGCGTCAGACAAACATAACTCAAATCCTGGCTCTGCCATTTACTTAAAGGCGTCACCTCAAGAAGTTACTGTTACTTAACCTCATCAAGGGCCAATTTTTTTTTAAAGGTCATGATAATAATAAAGATAATCATAATACCTCACAGTGTGTTCTTATGAAGATTCAAAGGGAGAATGAACAAAATGTACGTCATAGTCCCTGGCACATAATAAATCCTGCCTAATGCTGAAGTATAAATGATGTGGGTTAGAGTACCCATGTCCACATCCCCTCACCAACTTCAACTTCCTACTTCATAAAATGGAAATAATACCAACTGCACAAGACTATCATAAAGATCAACCAAGATAATGTCAGTGAAAATACTACTTAATTGTATAGCTATGCACAAATGTAAGGTGATGTTACTCCATCCAACTTAGTAAGTTGAGTGTTTTCTGAATGTCATAACCAAAAGCAACATAAAATGATCAACTTGAATTTGCACAAAGTTACAGAAACTGCTGGTGATGATTCCAGTTTGGTTGAGTGTCTCTGTATTTCAACACAGCATAAGAAGAAACACATGCTAGAGAAAAAAATACAAGCCTTCAAAGCAAATGATCCTTTGATAATACAAAAAAAAAAAAGGATCCACCAGCTGGAAGTAGGGAAGCATCATCCTTCACACTCAGTGCTGTTCAGTGTTCGATCTTCTGACCACTTCCAAAAGAAGCCATGTGGCTGCCTTTACAAAACACTCCAGAGCAGCACCCCAACTTATTTATTAGTCAATATCTGGGAGTGAAGGTCAAAAATCTGAAATTTTAACAAGACCTCCAAGGGATTCTGATGTCTACTCAAGTGTCAATACTTCTGCTTCCAAGTTTTTATTATGAAAAATCATAATAAACACAGCTAGCATTTGTCACTATGGAAAACTATTTACCAGAAACAAGGTGAAATAAATCTTAGCAAAACATTTCAATTCAAGTACAAATTCTGAACTGAAAAGGGTAGACAAAGTTCAAAAAAACCAAGATTTTGCTTTTCTTTAACTACATCTTTTCAGTGGCATTTATAGAGTAACACAAGAACTGTTTTACCACTGGTCATTCCTGAGCAGTCTGGTGTCTCAAGTGCCCTAGATATTGACTTTGTTTCCCTTATGGTTGCCCACGTGCTCATGTCAGCAATATGAGCAGGTGGTGAAAGTCAGTGGATTTCCAAGCTCCAATGTTTCATCAAGCCCCAGCTTTTACTGTACTTACCTGAAATACTAGCACCCACCTTCTGAGCCCAGAGACATCACAGACCACCTCTGGGAGCAGCCAGTTCTTTCAACCCAAAAGGTTACCAGGAGCCAGGATGGGATCACAAAGAATATGCTACGCCAAGAAAGCCTCATTTCCTCTTCTGATTAAATGACTGCCTCATTTATCTTAAGTGAAATATCTAACCCTAACCCATCAATGACTTAGTAGTACTCTGGTCGATTCCTTGAAGCAATGCTTGTGGCTCTGTCCCATCATGGGACATATATGGATGACACTGGTATGTCACTCCGAAGTGAACAGAGGAGACTGGACCCACTGAGGGCCTGCTGAAGATCAATCTCTCAGTGTATCTGTAACCCACTGCTGCAGGACACCCAACAGGAGCACTCCACGGAACATTACTCCATGACTAAAAAGTTGCCTAATCAGACTCCCCATCAAAGGCATCAGGCTGATATCTTAACAGTGAGAGAAGTAAGCTGGCAGGTCTACAGCAGGAAAGACCAGAAACCGGAGGTGACCTACAACTGGAAATGGAACCCAAAGTGCAAGAACCGGAAACACTGCATGTCCCCACGCCAACAAACGGATGGGGAACAAACGCACCAGTGAGAGTATAGGGGTTCCAAGACCAGCACACACACGGGTCACTGTCCTCACTGAAATGCTACAGTTCAGAAAGACATAACACAAAGAAGGTTGACTGACAAAGCAAGATTAGCCCGGACACGTAATGCACTGCTACATTCGACATTATCAGCAATGACTTGGAAGAAAAAAGAGAAACAGACTATAGCTTATAACAACATCAAACTGCCCAAAGCTGAGAGATGTCATGATTCCTTCCTGTTTTCAAGAGCTGTTATGTAGGGGAAAGGAGAAAGGATTAATTGTATTATCCAGGATACAACTAAGACCAAAAGGTCAACATCACAGGAAGGTAGATTTTGATCCAATGTAATGAAAGGCATTTCAGTGATTAAAACTGTCCACAAATGGGATGGACCACAGTGAAAGAAGTAAGCCTCTCTGGCCCTAAGAGTGTGAATTATAACCAGTCAGAAAAGTCATAGCAAGAATTTCTGCTTTGGTCAGAGACAGAGTAACTCACCCTGAAACCCACTTTGTGCTCAAATTCTATGAAAAAATACTTTTGGTAGAAACTGAGTCTTTCTACCATTAAAGGAGTAGCAATGAAACAGGCAAAGAGCATAACATCTAAAATGACCCCAGGGCAAATTACAAGTAGAAGCCTTTCATTTCCATTCTGGGAAATACAACTGATAGAGGCTTATTTTTATCTTATGACATCATACTACTATTAGCCTTACGCCTATTACCCTTATCACTATGGGTTAAGTTTCCAACAGAAGTTTATAGAGTTTATATGTCAAAACAAAGAAAAATCATGATTCTGTTCCTGAAAGCTGACTATCTAGAAAATTCTAAGATGATCATTGACTCTCCTCATTCAGCTAGAGAAGCAAAAGAAGGAGGGCTCTGCAGCCAGAGGACTATAAAAAGCTCACTTGAGTCTGAAAGGATGACACTCTGGACCAGCCTGAGATCAGCTTACACTGAACTCTGCACAGAAGTTCCCTCCGACCTGAAACGTTTGCAAAACCAATGGAAATTTTGTAAAAGACAAGTAATTATTTTCACATCCAACCTGATTTCCCTAAATAGCAGTAACGTCTTAATGGGTACAATTTGGTGATCCACGGTCATGAATCTTAAGGAAAGAAAGTGGGTGTCATATAGCACTAATGTTGATTCAAATGCCACTCCCCCAACAGCCTCATATTCCCTTCTCCAGAACTTAGGGTAATGAGGCTCTGGCCTTGCCCGCAGGACACGAGAGTGGCCTTCATGCCCAGTCCTGTTGAGATCTGCTGACTTCCCACCCACAAAAGCCAAGATATTCAGCGCAACTGAGGCAGAACTAGTTTGGCCCTGTGTGCCTCTGATGACAAGGAAGAGAAGCTCCTTCTGTGAATCAAAGGTCAGGACTGCACACACCACAGCCACTGCAGGCAACTCTATACCCAGAGGCCTTATTCTGGGAAATGTCACCATATGACAGCGGATCAAAGACGGAAATGGGTTTTTCATCCAAAGGTTTCCTAAGACAATAAGAAAGAAATGAGGATCCGGGGAGGAGGGAGAGAGGGGAATGAAGACTGTTATGATACTAAAGAAATACAAAATCAGCAACGCCATAGTCACTGTCTGTCACCGCACTGACGCAGATAAACCGTTTTAGGTTATCATAAAAGACAAAGAGCCACAGAACTTGCCCAAAAACGCATGACGGCACATTTGGTAGGTATTCTCATTAATGGAACTCTGCTCATCAGATTCACAAACCATGTGAATTTGGCATTATTGGACCTCAGCTTTAACTGTAATGCGATTTCTCTTATTGTACAGCCCAGGAAACTATACTCAATATTTTGTAATAACCAGTAAGAGAAAAGATTTTGAAAAAGTATATATATATATATGTTTGTATATATATGTAAAGGATATGTGTGTGTGTACATATATCTGAGTCACTGTGCTATATACCTGAAACTAACACAGCACTATACTAATTCAGCACTATACTCAATAATACTTCAATAAACTACAAATAGAAATTAAAAAATGTAATGACCCCCTTTTCTTGCTTATTTGAAACATCTAGTGACCAGTCATGGGTGTTCCACTCATTCATATGGATTGACACAGTTCTGGTTCAGTTAAAATCCGCTTTAAAGCTGCCCTTTTCCTAACTCAGGTACCTGTCTGCTTGCCATACACTATTAACACTCTGGCCAAGCAGGTTGTTTTCTGGCTTTCCACAAAGCCTATTTGTAACCCTATCAACCCATCCAACCTACTTTTTTTCCCTAAGAACTCAGATCATTCTCCCATTTCTTTTCTGTTCAAATTCCATACCAGAGTTTTGAAGGTTTTTAAAATAGGGTTCATTAAAAGTGAAGTGAAAGTCACTCAGTCAAATCTGACTCTTTGCTACCCCATGTATAGTCATACAGTCCATAGAATTCTCTAGGCCAGAATACTGGAATCGGTAGCCTTTCCCTTTTCCAGGGGATCTTCCCAACCTAGGGATCGAACCCAGGTCTCCCACATTGCAGGCGGATTTTTTACCACCTGAGCCACAGCAAAGCCTACGCTTTTTTAGAACTTCTACCAATGAGCAAGAACTGAGATTATGTAAATAAGAAATATAATAATGAAATAACAAGTAGCATGCAGTCATCTTATTTAGAAAATTTAAGGGAAATTTTTAAAAGAGAAAATAAGCTGAATGTCCCTTGCCATCAGTCACTGATATTGTGTATTGTTCAAAATGAATACACAGTTCACATTTCATTGGCAGGCCTAAGATACTGCTAAAGAAAGAAAGTGAAGTCGCTCAGTCGTGTCCGACTCTTTGCAACCCCGTGGACTGTAGCCCGCCAGGCTCCTCTGTCCATGGGATTCTCCAGGCAAGAATACTGGAGTGGGTTGCCATTTCCTTCTCCAGGGGATCCTCCCAACCCAGGGATCGAACCCAGGTCTCCTGAATTGCAGGCAGACGCTGTATCCTCTGAGCCACCAGGGAAGCAAGAGGACAGGCTCCTCTGTCCGTGGGATTCTCCAGGCAAGAATACTGGAGTGGATCTCCTTTCCCTTTTCCAGGGGATCTTCCCCTGGACCCACATCTCTGATGTCTACTTGCAACGGCAGGTGGGTTTTTTACCACTAATGCCACCTGGGAAGCCCTTCAAAGAGGATACACAATGTTTAACATGGCATTCAGTTCAGTTCAGTTCAATCGCTCAGTCGTGTCCAACTCTTTGCGACCCCATGAATCGCAGCATGCCAGGCCTCCCTGTCCATCAACCAACTCCCGGAGTTCACTCAGACTCACGTCCATCGAGTCAGTGATGCCATCCAGCCATCTCATCCTCTGTCGTCCCCTTCTCCTCCTGCACCCACTCCCTCCCAGCATCAGAGTCTTTTCCATGAGTCAACTCTTCGCATGAGGTGGCCAAAGTACTGGAGTTTCAGCTTTAGCATCATTCCTTCCAAAGAAATCCCAGGGTTGATCTCCTTTAGGATGGACTGGTTGGATCTCCTTGCAGTCCAAGGGACTCTCAAGAGTCTTCTCCAACACCACAGTTCAAAAGCATCAACTCTTTGGCGCTCAGCCTTCTTCACAGTCCAACTCTCACATCCATACATGACTACTGGAAAAACCATAGCCTTGACTTTGGATTATAAGCCCTCAAATATTTTTCAAAGAGAATCTGTCAATCAATTAACTCACTGTGGCACTAGAGACATTTCATGAGCAGAAACTCGAGGTTCATGTTGGTTATCCAAGCTGCAGAAAGTCATAAAACCTTACTGCAGAACTGACATTAAATCCAGGCTTTCTGACTCTTGCCCTAGTGCTTTTCTGCTACCTCATGTTGCCCCTCAAAATCAAATTCTAGGCTAATCTTTTCACCTAGCCATTCTCGAGCACTGTATCAAATACAAAGTTGAACTCTGATCTCCCTTTGCAACCCTTAAGTAGAGCCCTCAACAGGGCCTCCAACGCAGGATATCTTCAGCCCGTAATACAAGCCTGAGTGTCTGCCTTGTAGTTAGCATGTACTATCCAACTTCCCGCTAACTATGGTGCATCCGAGTGGTAATCAGGAAATAAAATTTGGGGTGGGAGACGCACTCCTTTAGATTTCTGCTCTGCCTGAAATCTGCTCTCACCTATCTAATACTCCCCATGCCCCAAAAAGGCATCCAACATAGGTAAATTTCTTCCTTTTTATTTCTTCACAGTGACCACTTCTCTGTAGTACACATTGTCTAATATAGAAAGTGGGCAACATATTAACTTTACATGGACTTATTACATGCGCCTTTTCATACAGGTATCTTTTTATGTAGAGGAAAAAATAAATGTATATGTGTAATTGAATCATTTTGCTGTGCACCTGAAACTGACACAATATGTTACAACTATGTAACAACTATGCTCCAATATAAAATTAAAAATTTTAAAAAGAAAAGAATATTGCTTCAGAAATTTTGGTTCTTAGTTTAAGCACAGGATGAAAATACTACTCAGAATAGAACAACTCTAAAAACTCAGTAAAAATTTTTAAAAATAAAATAAAAACTAAACCTTAATCTAAACCTCACATCCTATATAAAAATTAACTCAAAACAGATCATAGATTTTAAATGTAAATTTTTTTTTAATCTCAAATGATAACAAAGGGAAAAATCTTCAGGACTAGGGCTTAATGAAGTTACTAGAATGACATGAAATGTATGATCATAAAAGAAAAAAGTCACTGATAAATTAGAATTTATTAAAACTTAAAACTTTTGCTCTGTGAAAAACTCTGTTAAAAGAATGAAAAAACAAACTATACACTGGGAGAAAATATTTGCAGATCACATATCTGATGAAGGACTCATATCTAGGCATATCAAGAACTCTCAAAACTCAACAGTAAAAAAAAAAATTAAAATAAACAGTCTCACAAGAAAATAGGCATAAGATACAAAGAGACACTGTACCAAAGAGAATATACAAATGGCAAACAAGAACATGAAAAGCTGTCAATACCATTAGCCCTCAGGAAAATGCAAGTTAAGACCAAAACAAGATTATCACTACAAACCTATCAGAGCAACTAAAACAAAAAATAGTGATATCATCAAAGAAACTGGATCACTCATACGTAGGTGGTAGGAGGGTAAAATGTTACCACCACGCTGAAAAATATGTTGGGCAATTTCTTTAAAAACCAAATTACATTTACCATACTGCCCAGCAATCACACTCCCTGGCATTTATCTGAGACATGAAATAGTATCTCTTCAAAACCTTATATGTACACAATTGCTCGTGGCACCTTTATTTGTAATAACCGGAAACTGCAGACAATGCAAATGTCTCTTAGTAGGTCAGTAGTTAAACAAACTAGTATATCCATATTGTAGATTTTTACTCAACAATAAAAAGTGAACTATTTGCAACAACTTGGACAGATCTCAAGGGCGTTAAACGTTGTTCAAAAAAATAGCCAATATAAAAAGTTAACATACTGTATGATTCACTTCTGTAACTTTCACAAAATGAAAAACTTACAGAGACGGAAAACAAATTAGTAGGTGCCAAGGGTTAGGGGCAGTGTGGAAGAAGAGGGTGTAACTATAAAGAAATAGCCCTCAGAAGGTTTCTGTGGTGATTGAACTATTTCATATCTTGATTGTGGTGGTGATTACACAAATCTATACAAGGGATAAAATGACCTGTAACTATACACACAGCTTGTACCGTGTCGATCTCCTGATTTGGATACTAAACTATAATTATACAAGATGTAATCACTGAGGGAAATAGGATGAAGGGGTCATGGGACCTCTCTGTGCTATCTCTTGCGGTTTCCTGTAAATTTAGAATTTTTTTTTCAAATTAAAAGTTTGAAAAGGGATTTCTCCCTGGTGGTCCAATAGTTAAGATTCTATCTTCCACTACAGAGGACATGAGTTCAACCCCTTGTCAGGGAACTAATGTCCGACATGCCATGAGCATAGCCAAAAATTTAAGCCAAAAAAATTTTGGAAAAAACACATTATTCTAGTTTTCACTACCATGGAGTTTCTCCAGATGGACTGTCACATTCTCAAGCTTAGAAAAGTTCTCCTATCTGAAGCTAAAGCCCACTTGTTCACTAATGGCCTCAGAAGCTTTAGTCAGTCACACATGCTTTCACACTGCCCTTCCAGTATCTCTTATTTTCAGGAGAGTCTGGCAGCCATATCCTCATGGACTTGACTCTTCAGAAAGATGGAAAGTCTTTTAACTCTCTGAAGTTCTGATGTTGGTGGAGGATGGGTACTGCTGTGGCAAATTCAAGTTATTCTGTAAGAATTAGGAAGTCACAGCCCAATATAGGAAGGAAATGTGGCGTGGGAGAAAAAACACCCGCTTGAGGGTTAGAAACCGAAGTTAACCCTTTGGGCCAAGTCACTTTTCCTCAGTCGTCTCAAACATTAAATGTGGAGGTTTAACTAACTCCTTGAATATGACTACTGTTCTCAAAGCACTACCAGAGAAAGAAGAACTGAATTTCTGAGAAGAATCTTATTACCTCAAAATGCTGAAAGGCAGAAAACCAGTTCTAGAATCTACTTTTTAATCATCAGTCTCTGTCACCGTTATCTGAAGGAAAGTTATGACAGCCGGTTTGAACAAGTCCCAAGTGAAAGGGAAACTTCTCAGGAAGTACTGTAGAAAGAAAGTGACAAGCCTTTCCAAGGCACCGTGCCAACTATATCTCCAGTTTAAATGACCCTTTGCTCAAGACAAAATTGTTCTTTGGGAGGGGAAAAAAAAAATTGTGTTCTGTTATTTGGATTTATCTTCCCTATTCATTTGATTCATTCATATGTTCACTCTGGTGACAGCTCAAGGCGACTCAGAAAAGGGCTGTCTTGCCACTGGCTACAATTAAAATAAAGACGCTTCCTGTGCCTCCATCCTTTGGGGCTACTCCTGCTGCTGTACTGAAAGAATTTAAAAGAGCTTTTTTTATTTTTTCAGTCAAGGAAGGAAGCAAAAGATTCTAAGCCTGTGAATGAGCTGAGGACATTTCTCCAAAGGAATCAATGAAACATAATATAAAGGGTCTTTTGGCCTAAGGGACATTTTGGAATGTCCAGCAACCTACTTGGGAGTTTCTGTTTTGTTTTCATTTATTTCCTCTCTATTTCATTTGTGACTATTTGGAAAAAAAGCTCTTTTCTGGCCACTTTTGTTTTTTACTGGTTAATTTATCTAGCTTCATAAAACTAAGCTAATTGACAGCAGAATATGAGACCTGGAAAAGAATTCAAACAGTGCCTATACCAACCCCAGGAGAGCAAACTGCGGGAGATGGTGAGGGACAGGGAAAGCCTGGCATGCTGCAGTCCATGGGGTCGCAAAGAGTCGGACACAGCTGAGAGACTGAACATCACTACCACCACCAGCTCCTCATTCCAAGACACAGTAAACTGAAGCCCAAAAAAGATTCAATGAAGTGCCCAGTGTCAGAGAGTGGTAAGTGGCACAGCCAGGCTAGAACTCTACCCCTTGAGTAACAGCTCCAGGCTCTCTCTGCTCTATCACAGGAACACTCCATTCCTTTCAGGCTGAAAAAAATTCTATAGTTGCTAATAAGAGCCTCCAACTCCTCCAGAGATACTGATTGCATATAGAAAATTAAATTCTGACACCTAAATTATTCAGGAATATTTTATTTGGTAACCCTGAATCCCTGTCATAGTGTTCCCTCTAATTCTTCATGTGTGATTCTATCTGAATGGACTCAGGACTCACTCTACCCCATTTTTAATGAAAGAATGAATAAATATGGCACATATTTATTCAAGTCACTAGGCTAAGCATTTTATACTATTTAATCATCACAAAAACTCTGAGTTACGAAGTCTTCTTCCCATTTTTCAGATGAGAAATCTGAGATGTCAGGAAAATGGCTCAAGGCTATATACATTTAATCCAGGTCAGTCTGATTTCAGCATCCAAGGCTCAACCAATATGTTTCTCAGAGCTACAGACTATTTAATCACTGAGCTATTCTTTCCAATCATTGTGCTAATTTTTTCTTTATCAATATACATTTGGAGAATTCTCAGAGCAATATTCAGCTTAAGGAGAAAGTGGACTCCAGGTAAACATATCCTACTTTCAATAACTGAAACAATGTGTATTACCTAAAGAAGAAACCTCTCAAGGACAATGTCACAGGATTAGCTTTTGACACTGTGGACTGAAACCAATTATGAACCAAACTGCATGAACTCAACAGAGACTTCTAGTCATTTGGTACTTGCTCCACTGCAAGAATTGGGCTGGGCAAGAATGGTCTCTCCTAAGTGACCTAGCACTTTTACACTATTTTTTTAATCCCTGTCCCCATTATCTATTTCTAAGGATTTTACATCATTTTCATAGAAACGGGTTGCACTGTAACCTACAACAAAAAGAGGGGTGTATCTTTGAGTCACCAGATATAAAGAACAGACTATTGAAGTGAGCAAACCATTTATCAGCTATGTGCCTTGGGTGAGGTACTCATGATGAAAAAATGAAGAAACGTAGAGAAGTAAGTAACTCGCCCCATAGGCTGGTTATGAGGATTAAGTAAGGCTACTACCTACCAAGCATTCAGAAAAATACTTAGTGCATGTTATCTGTTCTTACTATGGTGATGGGATACATGATCATTATGACTACTAGAATAATCACAAAATGGGATTTTTCACTTACATCATTGATAATGGTATTGAAGGACTATCAAAATGCACAATTCTGTATTAACTATTCTCTACTAAAGTCATTATATTTGGGTGCATGTTGTAAAATTAAACTTGTCTGTATCAATTCTTGACACCCCTATATCTAGCAGTTAATTCACCCTGGGGAGTTCCTCAGACACCCCATAAGATAAAACCCATTGAAATGTGTTTAAGGTTTTCCTGTGGGTTTTAAGAAACTTTTTAAAAAAGGAACTTTAAAAAAACTTTTTAAACTCTTTTAAAAAGGAACACTTTTTTTTAGAAATTTTTCAGGTCAAAGGCATGCCATTCGCGTTCCACAATGTGAAACTGTACATGAAAGCTTGGGCACAGGCTGAAACTGACCTGACTGCGTTTCAAGGAAAACTTTCAGTTGTCCATAGCTATTCCTGCACCGATCACAGTGCTGAGGTGAGAGCACCTTCCGTCCAGACAAGAATCTAGACCATGATCTCAGTTTTCTTCAAGGATGAACAACTTGACCATTTGCTCAGCAAGAGGCCCACTAGTACAATGCTGAGGCAGGAGCTCATTAGAGTCAGAGTTCCGTATTTGAATCTTGCCCATGAGCAGCTACATGACACTTTCCGAATTACTTCACCTCAGTGAATCTCCTTTCCTCATTTGCAAAATGAGAATAATAATGGTACCTTTTTTTTGTTTTCACTTTATTTTACTTTACAATACTGTATTGGTTTTTGCCATACATCAACATGAATCCACCACGGGTGTACACGTGTTCCCAATCCTGAACCCCCCTCCCATCTCCCTCATTGAGCTGCTGGAAGGACTAACGAAGACAAGGTTTATAAAGTGCGTTAGTATTCAACAACAACAAAGACCATTATTCCCAGTTGAGGGAAACACCATTAGCAGCAATAGCGCAGGAGTCTTCTACTATCCACTTCATACTAAATTCAAACGAGGGAAGTTAAATTTACAAAAGATGATCCTCCAATGTAGGTGCAAAGAACCACTAAGGATGACATACCAATACTTGCTTTTAGCTAATTTACCTCTGTAAAGCATTGTAACAGAGTGAGGAGAACACAGGCTCCAGAATAAGCAAGGTCTCACAGGTTTACTCCTCACAAGCTATGTGACTCTGAGGAAGTTGTATAAATTCCCTGGGGCTGAGTTTCCTTATCATTAAATGGGCATAACGATACTTTAAACGATAGTTGTAATGACTAAATGTTTATGAGGGTTAAATTAGGCATGCAAACTCTCTAGTACAGTGCCTGACACATAACAGGCACCCAACAAATGCCCCCGTACAGTGCATTTTATATCCCTGCATACCTATAAAATTTGGTTGAGAATTTTATTTTCAGTTTTTCTTATTGCTCCTCATCTAAATGGAAACACTCCTTTTTAGAATATAATTCTACAAAAACCTTCACTTCCCTTTAGCATGCTTTTACTTTTCTGATAAAAAAATATCTTACCGATTGTTTAATCAATACACAGAAATCACCTGCATTTTTATATAGTAACAATGAAAAATCAGAAAGAGCAAGTAAGGAATCAATCCCACTGACCACTGCAATAAAAAGAATTAAATATCTAGGAATAAACTTACCTAAGGAGACAAAAGAACTATACACAGAAAATTATAAGACACTAATGAAAGAAATCAAAGATGACATAAACAAATGGATAGATATTCCATGTTCCTGGGTAGGAAGAATCAATCTTCTGAAAATGACTATATTACCAAATGCAATCTACAGATTTAATGCAATCCCTATCAAATTACCAATGGTATTTTTCACAGAACTAGAACAAAAAATTTCACAATTCATTTGGAAACACAGAAGACTCCGAATAGCCAAAGAAGTCTTGAGAAAGAAGAATGAAGCTGGAGGAATCAAGCTTCCTGACTTCAGGTTATACTAAAAAGCTACAGTCATCAAGACAGTATGGTACGGGCACAAAAACAGAAATATATACCAATGGAACAAGATATAAAGCCCAGAAATAAACCCATGCATGTATGGGTACCTTATTTTTTACAAAGGAGGCAAGAATATACAATGAGGCAAAGACAGCCTCTTCAATAAATGGTGCTGGACAACTGGACTGCTACATGTAAAAGAATGGAATTAGAACACTTTCTAACACCATGCACAAAGATAAACTCAAAATGGACTAAAGACCTAAATATAAGGCCATAAACTATAAAACTCAGAGGAAAACATAGATAGAACATTCGATGACATAAATCAAAAGAAGATTCTCTATGACCCACCTTCTCAGTTTAGTTCAGTCGCTCAGTCAAGTCCGACGCTTTGTGACCCCTTGAACCACGGCACCCCAGGCCTCCCTGTCCATCACCAACACCCAGAATTTACCCAAACTCATGTCCATTGAGTCAGTGATGCCATCCAGCCATCTCATCCTCTGTCGTCCCCTTCTCTTCCTGCGTTCAATCTTTCCCAACATCAGGGTCTTTTCAAATGAGTCAGCTCTTTGCATCAGGTGGCCAAAAAATTGGAGTTTCAGCTTCAACATCAGTCCTTCCAATGAACACCCAGGACAGATTTCCTTTAGGATGGACTGGATGGATCTCTTTGCAGCCCAAGGGACTCTCAAGAGTCTTCTCCAACACCACAGTTCAAAAGCATCAATTCTTCAGAGCTCAGCTTTCTTTATAGTCCAACTCTCACATCCATACATGACTACTGGAAAAACCAAAGCCTTGACTAGACGGACCTTAGTCGGTAAAGTAAAGTATCTGCTTTTTTTAATATGCTATCTAGGTAGGTCATAACTTTCCTTCCAAGGAGCAAGCATCTTTTAATTTCATGGCTACAATCACCATCTTCAGTGATTCTGGAGCCCAGAAAAATAAAGTCAGCCACTGTTTCCCCATCTATTGGCCATGAAGTGATGGGACCGGATGCCATGATCTTGGTTTTCTGAATTTTGAGCTTTAAGCCAACTTTTTCACTCTCCTTTTACACTTTCATCAAAAGGCTTTTTAGTCCTTCTTCACTTTCTGCCATAAGGGTGGTATCATCTGCTTATCTGAGGTTATTGATAATTCTCCCAGCAATCTTGACTCCAGCTTGTACTTCATCCAGTCCAGCAATTCTCATGATATACTATGTATATAAGTTAAATAACAGGGTGACAATATACAGCCTTGATGTTCTCCTTTGCCTATTTGAAACCAGTCTGTTGTTCCATGTCCAGTTCTAACTGTTGCTTCCTGACCTGCATATAGGTTTCTCAAGAGACAGGTCAGATGGTCTGGTATTCCCATCTCTTTTAGAATTTTCCACAGTTTATTGTGATCCATACAGTCAAAGGCTTCGGCATAGTCAATAAAGCAGAAGTAGATGTTTTTTCTGGAACTCTCTTGCTTTTTCCATGATCCAGCAGATGTTGGTAATTTGATCTCTGGTTCCTCTGCCTTTTCTAAAACCAGCTTGAACATCTGGAAGTTCATGGTTCACGTATTGCTGAAGCCTGGCTTGGAGAATTTTGAGCATTACTTTACTAGCATGTGAGACGAGTGCAGTTGTGCAGCAGTCTGAGCATTCTTTGGCATTGCCTCTCTTTGGAATTGGAATGAAAACTGACCTTTTCCAGTCCTGTGGCCACTACTGAGTTTTCCAAATTTGCTGGCATATTGAGGGCAGCACGTTCACTGCATCATCTTTCAGGATTTGAAATAGCTCAACTGGAATTCCATCACCTCCACTAGCTTTGTTCATAGTGATGCTTTCTAAGGCCCACTTGACTTTACATTCCAGGATGTCTGGCTCTAGGTGAGTGATCACACCATTGTGATTATCCGGGTCATGAAGATCTTTTTTGTACAGTTCTTCTGTGTATTCTCACCACCCCTTCTTAATATCTTCTGCTTCTGTTGGGTCCACACCATTTCTGTCCTTGATTGAGCCCATCTTTGCATGAAATGTTCCCTTGGTATCTTTAATTTTCTTGAAGAGATCTCTAGTCTTTCCTATTCTATTGTTTTCATCTACTTCTTTGCATTGATTGCTGAGGAAGGCTTTCTTCTCTCTTCTTGCTATTCTTTGGAACTCTGCATTCAAATGGGTAAATCTTTCCTTTTCTCCTTTGCTTTTCACTTCTCTTCTTTTCACAGCTATTTGTGAGGCCTTCTCAGACAGCCATTTTGCGTTTTTGCATTTCTTTTTCTTGGGGATGATCTTAATCCCTGTCTCCTGTACAATGTCATGTACCTCTGTCCATAGTTCATCAGGCACTCTGTCTATCAGATCTAGTCCCTTAAATCTACCCACCTCCTTGAGTAACAGAAATAAAAACAAAAGTAAACAAGTGGGACTTGGTTAAATTTGAAAGCTTTTGCACAGCGAAGGAAACTATAAGCAAGGTGAAAAGACAACCCTCAGAATGGGAATAATAGCAAATGAAACAACTGACAAAGGATTAATTTCCAAAATATACAAGCAACTTATACAACTCAATACGAGAAAAACAAACAACCCAATCAAAAAGCGGGAAAAAGACCTAAACAGACATTTCTCTAAAGACATATAGATGGCTAACAAACCCATGAAAAGATGTCCAACAGAACTCATTATTAGAGAAATGAAAATCAAAACTACAATGAGATATCACCTCACACAGGTCAGAATGGCCCTCATCAAAAGTCTACAAATAAATGCTGGAAAGGGTGTGGAGAAAAGAGAACACTCTTGTACTGTTGGTGGGAATGTAAATTGATACAGGCACTATGGAAGACAGTATGGAGATTCCTTAAAAAACTAGGAATAAAACCACCATATGACCCAGCAATTCCACTCCTAGGCATATACCCTGAGAAAACCAAAATCGAAAGAGACACATGTATCTCACTGTTTCACTGCAGCACTATTTACAATAGCTAGAACATGGAAGCAACCTAGATATCCATCGATGGATGAATAGATAAAGAAGTTGTGGTATGTATACACAATGGAATATTACTGAGCCATAAAAAGGAACGCATTTCAGTCAGTTCTAATGAGGTGGATGAACCTAGAACCTATTATACAGAGTGAAGTGAGTCAGAGAAAGAAAGATAAATACCGTATTCTAACACATATATACGGAATCTAGAAAAGTGGTACTGAAGAATTTATTTACAGGGCACCAATGGAGAAACAGACATAGAGAACAGACTTATGGACATCGAGAGAGGGGAGAAGAGGGTGAGATGTATGGAAAGAGTAACACAGAAACTTACATTACCATATGTAAAATAGATAGCCAATGGGAATTTGCTGTATGGCTCAGGAAACTCAAACAGGGGCTCTATATCAACCTAGAGGGGTGGGATGGGGTGGGAGATGGGAGGGAGGTTCAAAAGGGAGGGGATATATGTATACCTATGGCTGATTCACATTGACTGTGTCTCTCTTTTCATCTTAGCTGCCAGGAAGCTAAGAGAAAAAATTCGTCTCCATATAGTACTGATCCTAGTGGCTCTGCAAATTCTATGTTCTCCCTGGTTCTGTCATCTATTTTACTCATATTTCATTATTACAAGACACCTAATTCTTCTATAGAATGTGAGAAGCCATTTACTAATTCACTCAAGAGGAAAATTTTGACTTAAGCATTAGGAAAAGAACACCTCACCTGGGATATTCAAGAATATTAGATATTAGAATAGGATCTAACTATTCTTCACATTTATCCCCTTTCCTTGGGCAATTCATGTAACCTTTCGGACCTATAGTTTCTCACGTCAAGTAGGAATAAGAATCCCCAAAGACCTCTCAGAAGCATTTACGTGTACAAGTGTGCTTGTCAAGTGCTCTGTAAGGTCAAGAATGATCATTTTCACAATCAGAAAAGAGGTGGATGTTCACTCAAGTGAAGGTGTGCACTTCCACGTGGCTCCAATGCAGCGCTGAGGACCCCTGCAGGCAAGCACTGAAGATGAGCAGTGACGGCACTCTGAAGCAGCCACCATGCTGGGCTCGCTAGAATGCTTCAGCAGGACTCCCCAAGAAGGAATAGGCCTGGTGGAAATGAGTGCAAACACCTCCAGGAACAATCCCAATTCAGTAAACATCTTAAGCCAATTTGTTATTTTTGGTCACTAATCTAAATTGATCAGCTTAAACTATAGTGGGAATGAGACGATGGCTTGTTCCTCATGAACCTGTGGGCCACAGCTGTCTCTCTCACCAGACCCATCACAGGAACAGGCCGTGGTTCACCAGGGGCCTACACTGTGGGAACCCACATCTCTCCTTAACCACCTACCAATGACAGGAGACATATCACCAATTGCTGCAAACAAAAGTACTCATATACTATTAATGTAATTCAGAGAGGGGAATTTTTTTTTAAGGTTAAATTTGGGCTATAATCAAGTAGCTCTTAATAAGTAGGTGAGAGTAGGTGTTTCTCCATTTTTAGAATAACTTGCTGACTTATCCCAAGAAGTTCAAACGTTTTCTTAACATCTCTAAGTCTTTTATTCCAAAAGTCCATCCCTTCGCTAACCACCAAGTGCAGCAGCTGCCTACCCATGGAGGAGAGAAGGAGGAATTGCTACAGAATGGCATGTTGGGAAGATCATGAGGGAGGAGAAGTTGAAAGGCACAGGTTCAAGTCCCACTCCACTCCTTGCGAATGCATTACTGTGATCCCATCACTTAACGATAACTCATACATGCTGCTGCTGTGCTATGCTCAGTGGTGTCTGACTCTGCAACCCCATGGACAGTAACCCGCCAGGTTCCTCCGTCCATGGAATTTTCCAGGCAAGAATACCAGAGTGAGTTGCTCTTTCCTACTCCATGGGATCTTTCTGACCCAGGGATCGAACTCACATCTCTTGCATCTCCTGCACTGCAGGCAGATTCTTTACCACTGTGCCACCTGGTATAGCCCAATAACTCATACATACTGAGCCATATTATTTGCCAGTGCCCTTTGAGGGCCTCATGACTCTTTTTACCCTCACAGCACCTCAGTGAGGTAGATACCTTTCTCACCTCATTGTCTAGATTGTAAGAGCTGAGACTTCTTAGAAAAGTCAAATGACTTGTCCCATATCAAAAAGCTGAGGAGTGAGACACACTGGGATCTGAACTCAAACCGTGACTCTAAGCCCCTGAGTCTTGACCACTGTGCTATAGTGTTTTCATAAATCCTGCTTTTCTCCATTTGCAAGATAAGGGAATGATAAAAACAGGCAGCAGATTTCCCACAAGGCTGTTCCAAGGATCAGACGCACTCACAAAGGTGACAGCACTTTAAGAAGTCTAACGTGCTAGACAAACAGGACACGTTTCTACTCAAGTCAGCACGCATTTCCGAACACCAACTACAAGGCCAGAAGGAAGTTACTTCTACATACATTCTGAACACAGAAGAAAAACAACAACAGCAACAAAAGACTTTGAAAAGCCATCTGTGAAAATCTGTGACTTTGGAGATGAGAGCAATGGAAAAACCCATTCAGGACCTGTCCAGGCCCTTCAGAAAGACACAACTGTCATCTCCACTGCTGGAATTTCAGGCAGTAAAAGCTGTTCTACTGCAATGCTCATCCATTTCCAAGGCAACCCACTTGCAAAGGAGTTTTCTCCTGGATTTAGTTGACTTTAGACCAATCAAGTGGAAAACAACTATTCATAGCTGTAACTTTCTAATTTTGAATACTCAAGCTTTGGAGAAATGAATAATAGAATCCTTGGGACTTGACTGCACCTGATCAAATGCTTCTCATTCTCAGCTGAACCACTCCAGTATCATGGCTGCATGATACAGTACAAAGAGAGCCAGGCCGGGGGTCCAAAGACCTTGTCCTAAGCCTGACCCCAACAATACAGAATGTGTGACCTCCGGCAAGTTGCTAGCCTGTGGGAAGCTCTGATTTGTCTTCCTAAAATAGAAATCATGCTTGCTCTAATTGCATCAAGGGTTATGGAACAACGGTACAGTGTATAAAAGCCTCTATAAGTTATATAGCACTACAAAAAAATAAAGTATTTTGTAACATATACTCAACCCAGCTTCTTCAACTCTCTGAATGCCCTTTGAACTGTGCCCAGGGGAAACTTTCAATGCCATCTAAAATAACTTTGATCGAAAAATGCAAGCTGGAGCAAAAGAGGAAAAAGCAAAGTGTAAAAGCATGAAAAGTGCTATAAAAAATATATTTTGCTATAGTCAATGAGGACCTCCTGGGACCCTTCCTGATTTTTTTTTAGGGAAGACACATATTTCTTGATCACAGACTTTAAAAGTACAGTGGACAAAAATAAACTGATGTGAAAGTTTCAAATATATGAAAGTTTTAAAACTCCTCTGGCCAAACAAAATCTCCCTTGCATCGGAAATTTCTCTCCTCGCCCTGAATAAGCTAACAAACCAAAACCACAGCATAAATTTTCATAGTAAGATACCATTCCATGCTACAGTGATAGATGCAAGGCCTTCTGGAAGGAAATCATTGAGCAAGCAGAAGCAGGGCTGAGGTTTTGTATCCTCTTGACCCTGTCATTTAATCCTCCTTCTCTTCCTTACATCATGTGAGTCACAGACAGAAAAAGCATATGTATGATTTAAAGTCAAAGCTCCTGAAATTTTCCCCAGAACGGTTTGCCCCTCTGCCCTTCTACACACTAAACTGTGGAACTGGCATCCTTGGGGGAGGACTCTGACTGCCAGTAGGGTATGACGTCAAAATGGACAGCCCTGGAGTCACTAGAGAAGGTAGGAATGCACTTCTCCTGCCAAGGCCAAAAGCTTTTACTGGGACTCACCAGTGGCTGGAAAACAAATGTTTTATTTGACACCCTGATACAGTAAGGAAGCAACTTTTGCAGAAAAGAAGGTAACAGCCTGTGAACAGAAGTTGGAGATGGTTTGCTAGATAAAACAGCACGGGAGAAAACAATATGATGTTGGATTCTATTTCAACTGAAATTTTAAAAACTGATGCTTTAATTTGCTCCTATGACATTTCATATGCCTAATTATTAAACTGAAATTGGCACCTTTTATTTTCTCAACTATTAGTCAAACAAAATGGAATTATTTTCTAGATGGAAATTTTCTCAGTGAGGCATGCCCATACTTGGGCAGTGTTGATGGTATGTCTTTTTTTTTTAATTTTTGCCTTCATGATCTCTGCTTTAAAAAAAAATTTTTTGTTAAAATATAACTTATACAGCATGTAAGGCATACATTTAAAGTATACAATTTCATGTTCCTTGCATGTTCACAGAGTTGTACAACTATCACCACAATCAATTTTAGAACAGATTTTGATCACCCCAAAAAGAAATGCCATTATAAAATTTAAAAAAAAAAAGAAAGAAATGCCATGCTTATTAGCACTCATTCTTCTTTCTCCCAACCCTCAGTCCCTGGCAACCACTAATCTACTTTCTTTTTCTATAGAGCTGGATGTGTGCATGTGTGACTGTGTGTGTGCGTGCGTGTGTGCGTGTACACTCAGTTGCTCAGTCGTATCCAACTGTTTGGGACCCCATGGACTGGCTCCTCTGTTCACGGGATTCTCTACCAAGAATACTGGAGTGGGTTGCCATGCCCTCCTGCAGGGGATCTTCCCAACCCAAGGATCAAACCCACACCTCCTGTGTCTCCTTACTGGCAGGGGGATTCTTTACCACTGAGCACCGGGAAATCCCTATAGAGCTGAATGGCATGTCTTATATAAGAGTGCTTATGCTCAACATACCTCTGTGAGCACAGAGCCTGATTCATTGCTCCCCTTTTTACCTGCAGTGTTCTCCTCAACCTTCACCCAATTTTTTTCTTTCTCATCCTTTGGAACTCAACAAAGTATGACTTTTTCAGAGAAGTCATTCCCTGACCTTCCTAGCAAATCCTACTATTATCAGATTTTTATAGCACCATGAGTCACTCCATCATAGCACTTACCATAGATACAATTTAACATTTATTTGTATGGTATTGGATTAGTAAGTGTCTCTCCCAAAAGACTACTAGCTGCCTAAGGGTAGAAAGAGTCTTTAATTTTGTTCATCATCGTATTTCCAGCATCCAGCACCATACTTAGTACACAGTAGATCTTCAATAAACATCCTATATGAAGGAAATAAGGGACAGATGTATGAATGAGGTATCTCAGTCTTTCTGATACTGTTGCGGTCCTGCGGTTTACTGAGAGACTCTCTCTAGAGTTTTCAGTACTGAATAACTTTGCCGTGACTTCACTTGTTCACAAGGAACAAAGATTAGAGGGCTAAGGATCTCCTAGAGCAGGGAAGCTGAGTAATATTTTATAGTAAAATCCCTTGAAAGCAAAATAGGTTCAAAACATGCAACCAAGATAAACTTGACAAATTTTAAAACTTTAAAATAAAAAAAAAAATTAAAGAACAAATGAGTGAATGACCAAATGACAGATAACAGATTTTAATATGAGAAACAAGTTGACATTTCACCCAGAAAAGAAAACTATCTGTATCTGCAGCAAAATCTAGCCACACCACCCATTACATCCAGTCAATTTTAGCTACTTTAGTTAATTTTGTTTGATGTACTTTCTCAAATAATAAATGTAATCACTTAGAAAATAAGTAATAAAAAGATACATAATATGACTTCTGATTCTAAGCTAAGATTTCTGGATTAACCATGTAGGACTTCAAGGGAGAAAAGGAAAGGCTACTTCATCTATTGTGCTTAAGTTCATCACTACTCCAGAGTGAAAGGAAAAGGAATCAATATTGATAATATTACACAAGGTGAATTTGGATGTGAACAATGACTTTCAAATTTCATTCGCTCTAAATAGATGCTGTGAAAAAGCCTGATCTAACCTTTATCCTAATCACTCTAGCACAATGGCAAAGAACTTTGCCTGGAGTCAGACAGACGGCAGTGTCCCAGCAATACCACTTGCCAACCATGTAATGTCAGGAGAGTTACTCACTTCTGCAAGCTTTAGGTCCCTAACCCTAAAAATGAGGACATTAACCTCAAGGGCTTTGATGAGGAAAACTAAGATTACAATTTTTAGGTACCTGCAGAGTACCTATTGTAGAGATTGTGTCCAGTAAATAGTAATTGTTATTATTCTCAGCAACATTTTATCAACAAAATTTGTCACCTTCTACACAGATTTATTCACATTACTGCTGATAGCTCTCCTTTGTAAGATGAGTGTGACAGGACAGGTAGTCATATAAACAGACCAACCTGTAAAATCTGAGGGCTGCTCAGGCTCACCAACAATGACAAAATTAAGAGATTCCAGGTCTTCACTTCCTCTAAGTAGAAGATATTTTTTATCATTTATGGAGTAAATAATGGAACTAAAAGATTCACTCACTAATATTTATTAAAATAAGTGTCAGTCACCTATCCCTTTCCATTAAGAAACATGCATTTCTCCAAACACCACCCAGTTCACCTAAGCTTACATCTCATTGGTCAGGACTAAGTCACATGGCTTAGTCTCTAGCCTCAAGGGACCCTGGGAAATCTATGTTTTCAGCTGCCACATTGCTGTCATGAACAAAATTGGCGTTTTGAGGAGAAAGAAGAAAAGGAGAATATATACTAGGCAGGCTACCAAGCAGAGTCTCCTAAAATGTACTTCTATGGTTGTTTTTTCCATCTGGTTTTTGTTTGTCTGGCCCCATCATGCAGCATGTGGGATCTTAGTTCCCTGACCAGATATCGAACCTGTGCCCCCTTCAGTGGAAGTGTGGACTATTAACCACTGGACCCCCAGGGAAGTCCCATATGGTTGTTTAACTACAGAAATATAATGACCACATTCTTTCCTTCTAAAGGGGGAAGGGATCTTTTGGTAGAAGCCCCTCAGTTTGCTCACCCTCTGTGCTGGTCCATTGCTGGGTGAAGAAGCAATGAAATCTCACCAGCTCCTCACTCCCCTCTCCTACCCTCCAGACACTCCTGTTGCTCCAAGGCTCAACTCAAATGCTCCTTTCTCTGTGATGCCTTTTCCTACTCCCCATGTCAAACCTAGACATTTTCCTTGATGCCCTCATATCACCTCATGTATAGCTCTACTATAGTACTTGTCATAGTCTCTGCAATTTGAATTGTGTCATTTTTTCCCACTAAACTGTCAGGTTTCAATTTTCATCTCTGCAGGCCCGGTGCCCAGGTCTATGCCTGAAAAGAAAAAGTACTCTCTAAATATTTCTTTTGAACTGTGATGTTGGAAAAGATGCTTGAGAGTACCGTGGACTGCAAGAAGATCAAACCAGTCAATCCTAAAGGAAATCAACCCTGAACATTCACTGGAAGGACTGATGGTGAAGCTTCAATACTCTGGCCACCTGATGTGAAGAGCCAGCTCATTAGAAAAGACCTTGATGATAGGAAAGATTGAGGGAAAAAGGAGAAGGGGACGACAAAGGACAAGATAGTTGGATGGCATCACCGACTCAACAGACATTGAGCAAACTCCAGGAGATGGTGAAGGACAGAGAAGCCTGGGTGCTGTGGACCATGGGGTCGCAAAGAGTCAGACACGACTGAGCGGCTGAACAACAACAACAAAATATTTCTTGGACTGAATCAAAATGGATTAAATTGAATTGACTTGCATTGCACTGCACTGAGACTCAGGGATCTGACTGTATCTCTCCTCTCACCCTGTTGTGGTGGCTCGTGGGGTGTCTGCCCCAGAACCATGAAGGATGATGACAAGCTTACTAGCTTATGGTTCATACAGAGATCATGTCTCAATGAGATCATGCATTAGCTTGACTTTCTGGCCAAAAAGGAGAGTCAAAAAAAGAAAAAAAAAAGTTACATTAGCTTATTTCCTCTCAGGGGAACTATGGAGAAAAGAATAAAAGTTACTGTTTAACAAACAAAAGGCTGAGAAAACATTTTTTCATTTAAGAATATGAGAAATTAGTGAAAGTGACAAAAATAAATAAAAACCTACCACATACTCAAAAAAAAAAAAGCTGCACAATGGCCTAAAAGCCAAACTGTAATTGTGAATGTGCTGGCATTTGGCACAGAGATCAGGATTTCAAGGAAGTGAGCCACTCTTTCATGAACGGGACTAAACTGAAATGTCAACTACAATTGTTACAGTATATAGGAATGAACTAACATATGGTGTTTTTAAAATAAACTACTAACCACATCCAGTGGTTTCAATTAAAGAATGGTTCATTGCTTACAAAAATTCCCCTAGATCCAGCTGTCTTCCAAAAAAGTCCCATTGCCTCACTGAATTTCCACTGTCATCAGGCAGATTACTAAGGGACCAGTCTTGGATTAGATGTGAACACTCAGGGCAGCCTTGTAGAAAGTACTTTCCCCAGCTTTATCTCATGGCTGGACAAATCCTGAGAGTAATCTCCTATAAGGAACATAAGTTGAATTGTAGCTATCTTAAATGGCCTACTAGAAATCTTAGAGATTAATAACCAGAAGAATTTTTCAGAATGCTAAATATGGTTATTTATACCTTAGTGTTCTGGAATTTAAAAAAAAAAAAGATAATAAACAAGTATTAAGAAAAGGTCTATTAAGACCCAAGTTTCTGACAGAAGGAACATCTCTTAGGGAGGACTCCAAAACCAATACAAAGAGGTAATGTAAACAGAAGAATGAAAAGAAGCTAGAGAATCATGGTTGAAAAACTATCCCTTGGGGGATTAAAGATAAGACAGGCAGAGGCCACTTGAAACTCGTCTGAGGACAGCGTTAGAGATCTGGTCCTGCTAAGAAATGTGGTTCTATTTTGAGGGGTGAGAAGCTAGCCTCTGCCACTCACCCAGTGATTTTTCTGTTCTTTGGTCTCACTGTCTTTCTCAACAGTCAGGGTCCCTCCACAGTCTCTCCTCAGAACTGGTCATCTCCTCTCTCTCCTTGGGCTTCCCTAGTGGCTCAGATGGCAAAGAATCTGCCTGCAATGCAGGAGACCAGGGTTCAATCCCGGGTCGGGAAGATCCTCTGTAGAAGGGAATGGCAACACACGCCGGTATTACTGCCTGGATAATTCCATGGTCAGAGGAGCCTGGTGGACTACGGTTCATGGACTGCAAAGAATCGGACACAACTGAGCGGCTAACACTTTTCTACCTTCTTACCTTCAGTGCCATCCTGTACTTTTTTCCTGTGCGACCCCCTGCCCCCTGCACTGGCCAAAATGTGGAATTCAATGACATTTTAAAAAATCAATTGTTACTTAAAATAAACACAAGCTTCAGGTTGGTTTTTCTACTAATACGTTGCCCTTGATTGATCTCTTTTTCATCCAAGCCTTCTATTCAAATTCCCCATCTTCACACTTAAAGGCAGAACATTTCCCCCCCCCCGCCAGACAAGGAAAGCCTCTCTGTCACTTCTACTGTACACAAAAAATATGCAATGCAAAGATCCTGACATTTATCCCATTATATTCATCACTTAGGTGTTTTTACAAATGTCAGAAAGAATCAGAAAACAATAGAATAAAAGGAACTTAAAGAGAATATGGCATATACATTTTCCAGTCCATTTGATAGCGGGAAAAAAAAAATCTATAAACCTTCCAAGTTTGGTTTAAGCAAGCAAGCAACTCAGGAAAAGTTTCCTTTAGCCACACACTTCTCAGGTACTTTAGAAAACTTTGATTAGCATTTGATCTAAATGAGTGGCCAGTGGAACACCAGTTATCTACCTTCAGTTCTTATTAACCCTAGTAACTTTTGTTCAAAATCTATATTTAAGAATTGGAGGAACAAGGAAGAATATTAGCCATCTCTGGGTGTGGACATCAATAAAAAAATAATCCAAAAATCTCTCTGAAATTTTCTGCTTGTTTGTTTCCTTGGTTTTTGTTCATTTGGGGAATTCAGTAATTTCACAAGAAATAACAAAGCAGAGTCAAAGAACTGACCTAGGATTTTATAAGCTGTTCATGCATGCATTCTGGATACTAGACGAATCTGCAGCGAATTTCTAGTTATAGAAATTGCTATTCCCATGACTTGGTAACAGAAATCAACCTATTTTTTTCTGAAAACAACTTCAGTTTTGAACAAACACAGCCAGCTATACAGTCGGCGTGTTTCCTGTAAATCTGCGTCCAGAAGTCACATTTTCCATTACACCTAAGTTATTCTTTCCCAAAACCTCGTAAATGAAGCAGAATCAACTAAATGTAATTTTTCTGTGGCCTCTGTGTTAAAATTTTGGTAACTGACAAAGGATAATTTTAATACAGATTGCTGGAACACAGTAACACCACTACCAAAAGTAACTCCTAAGGGTACTGAGTACACTCTGCTTTTTTTTTTTTTTTTAAAGGAATTTGGCTTAATTCGCAAATAGCAAAAGAATAAAAAATTTCAGGGACATTCTTGTTTCAAAACCATTACATCATAATTCTGAGAAGGATGTACAAAGGTCACCTAAGTTCATCTCTGCAGCAACACAGATTAATCTGTTTATCCATGATAAACATACATAAACAATTCTTAAAATTCTCCATGTAGGACACTCCACAAACAGCCTTGGTGACATAAACTGATTAACAAATCTCACTATCATAAGTAACCTCTTTTATATACTATTCTCACTCAGCAAAGTGAAATATGTACCCCAAATAGTCTTATGCAGAGGGAAGCTTACTCCAACTCAACATGCTAATACAGTTCTTTAGTGAAATGCCATCTTAAATAACATTTTGCATTCTTGTACTGACATGCATATCTTCACACATTTTAATATTTTCTCATGAGAGAAAGTATATGCAGGGTAGCACTTTTTATTTCTGTTTTGAAAATATGAACAATTTGTATTTTTTATGTGCTAACCAGTCATTTTAAAGCAAAGTTGCAGAACTATACAGCATGAGTAAAAATACTTTTCCTGGCCTTCTCTCTTTTTGTGTCACTATTGTTGAACTCACTCTACTGCACAATTCCAGTGATTTCTATTTTAATCACATTTGAAGAAGATTTAGGTTGGGAAAAATAGCATTTTTTTTTAACTAAGGTAGTTGTTAATATTAAACTTTTCTCTTCAGTTTTTATTTTTGCAGACAGAGCAGAATATTTTAACCGAATTGATCATTTCTGGACATTTTATTTGTATACCCACTCAAAGGATATGCTACTTCAAAACATGACTCAAATTAAATATGAGATATTGCTCCTGCCAGTGGGGCTCTAATGATATCGTTGGAGAGACGACACATACCTGAATTAAAGAAGTGAATCAATACTCAAACCACCTCAGGTCTAAGCATCAGAACATGTAACATACTTGTAAAATAATGTAAAATACTTGCCACAGGAGTTCAAAAACTGGGCAAGTCATTATGTGCTGGTATAAATGCTCTCTTTAAGACCTGCAGAAGCAGAGTAAACCTACAATTTTCACTGAACTACTTAAAATATTGAAGACAGTAGAGGAAGCTCCATTACAGTCGCAATCTCTTTTTAAATGTCTAAGGAGCCCAAGTTAGGAAACTGTTTTCAGTAATGAGGAGCATTGGAAGGGTTTGTTATTATTATTATTATTATTACTATTTGTTTAATTAAGGAGAGACAAGACGAAAGAGACAGCTTAGCAATCTGGAAACCTTGTCAGAAATAACTCCCTTCTATTTCAAGTTAGACCCTAAAGGCAGAAAATCCAAAGAAGATAATGCCTTAGGAATGCAAAGGAAAAGGCAGACACAAGAGACACTTTGATGGAAAACCAACAGGACTCAAGTGAGTGGCTGTCTACGGAAGAAGAAGAATACTTAAGAGTCAAAGATAACGAAGATTTTGATTATATAGGTAACAAAGATGACAGGGACTCCACACTCACCACACCTCTACAGAAACGTGCTGAAAAGTCAAGTAACACTCCCCATCCATGGGAAAGTTATTAAAAGAACCCAACATTCCTGCTTCCAGATTGTGGTCGTGGAAGAATTCCAGAGAATTTATTTATAGAGTATACCCATGGTCCCCTATGGTCCTCATAGCGATTTCTGCATTAACAGTTCAAGTCCATAAAGTCCTGAATCTAAATCCTTGGAATTAAGAACCCATAGAGTCCTTCAAGAACCTTTTATATGAGAAATTTCCTAAACAGAATTACCATTTCAAGAAGATCCCTACCGATATCTTCCTTTTTTTAATCACACACATACTCACAAATACGCTCACACCCTCAAGATTCCTATCTTACAACCTTGAACCCAAACCACAGGATGTGTCGTGCCTTCTGCTGAGGAGCTAATACCTGTGATCCACAGTCATTTATATCCTCTTCGCTTCATTAAAGTATACTTTACATCTGACATTCCACACAAGGCTCTGGTTTTCTCCCATTTTCCACCCCAAGTCACAGTCTCTTTTTAGCCTGCGTACCCCAGCCCCTGGAGCACAGTGGAACCCTCTGAGGCCTCCAAAACTCATGAGTCACTATAAATAGCAACAACATCAACTCTCCCATGACACACGTAAACGCACTATTCATAACATCTCATGGCATGATAAAATGGAATAACTATTGTAATAGAACAGTCAGAGGCTACGAGAAATGACACTCTTCCATAGCGTGAAGGACTGCCACTTGGAGGCAGCGTCAAGGTGACTTCAAGTAAATCGCATTTCCAAAACGCCAGGCTCCCTATGAGGTTTACATAGTTAACCAGTGAAAGAAGGTGGAAGCACCATGACACAGCCCTCCTGTACTCATCAGCATCACAGAGGAAGAATCAGCAATTATGTGTACCACACAAAACACAACATTGTTGAGCCTGCCTCGTGCCACCAAAAACACAAGTATGCCAAACATTTTCCTCTCTGCACAGCACTGCCTTCAAGTTGCTGACTCGTCCCATCCAACTGCCCTTCTTAGCCAGATTAATTTCACTGAGAAACACAAAGAAAGAGGCAGAAAAGAGATCCTTCTCAGGAAAGAAGGGACAGCCCATTTGCCTGCAGGGGCTCAGAAGCGAAATTCCAACTACTGGCTGAATTCAAGGACACACTTGGTAATAAGCAGTCACTTGCTCTACTGGCTGTCTTTTACACAAAGTAGGAGCATGATCAGTATCACTTCTGCCTGGTGAACACCTTGTTTCCTTGGTCCTTTCATGCTGTGCAGCATCAGGCTGCACCACCAGCAAGTTATTAATAAGAGACTGAATTTAAGGTAGATCTCCTGAAGATTGTCACTGGGATCCAGGAGTCAAGCTAGTCAAGCCAAAGCAAAGGAAAAGCTAGTGGGCACTGATGGCACAAAAGGCAGAGGAGCTCAAAGAAGTAATCTCTGCAGTTTTAGTCTGACGCTGTGTACAGTGGATGGGAAAAGATGAGCTTGAAGAAAGTGTTCAGAAGAACTCAAAATAATAATTGCTAACCAGATACACCGCTCATTTAACACTCAGAGCACTATGGATTAACTTCTATCATTATTCCCTTTACAGGAGAGGAAAGTGGAGTACTGAGAGCTTAAGCATCTTGCCGAGTTCACGCTGCTGGTATGAGCTGGTATTCGAACTGTCTAGCTCAAATGTGCTCCTAACTGCCGTGACCCACTGCCTTTTCACTAAAATTCCATCACAAGTGACCCTTCTGAAAAGGCCAACTTTTAGGTTTTCAATTATTTTTTAATACAAAAAGCCTTTGTTTCAGACCTAAAGATAAAGGACATCCTCCTATGTATATAGCATGAAAAATAGAGAAGAGGATGAAAAAGACAGTGTATTTCCTTTGTGTTTTATTTCTTAACAGGGATAGAATCTACTCCTTTCATGCACACTTCAGACTTCCTTTTCTCCTGCATACTGGTTCATTGGGGGGATATGCAAATGGCGCACAGAAAATTGTAAGAATCTTAGATATCAGTATTCGAGGCCTTGCCTGAAAACATGTAAGAATCAAGGAAAAAGTAGAAATGCACCCAGAAGAATGAAGTCAGGTCGGGGGAGGGCACAGGGATGTATGCGCTGGGAAAAGGGGAAGTCAAATGACAAAATCCCAAATAATCTTGGCTCTTATGCAAAGGTACTCTGTTCATTTCCCTGGAAGCACCAAGCAAAAGCAGCTGTCCATTTCTCTGCTTCAGTTTCCTGGCTATAACTGGATCACCCACGGGCATCCATTGTTCCAGGCTCACAGAACAATGCTCACTAGCATAAATCCATCAGTTCTGGTACTCATCCAAAGAGCTAAAAAAGACTACCACACGACTGAATGAACGTCTGTGTGTGCATACCTAGTGACAGGATCCCACCATGGGCAAGACATATGTGTGAGAGGCAGTTAGCACCTCCCAGCACTGAGGCATGTGCGAGCTTGTCAAGAGATAGATTACACATCAGACCGAAATGCTGAACAGAATGTTCTGCTTGTAGCTCTGTTTGCTAACATCTTATACATCTTCAGAGTCTCTGCAGTCACAGAGAGGCCTGTGAGTCCCCCACGAGCACCCCAGGACACTAACAAAATGCAAAGTGCAGAGGTCACTCCATCGATGGTAGGAGTTTAGCTCATCTAGGACCACCTCCCCATCCAGAAATGGGCAACCCTCAGAGGACGGCAGTTGCTAACTTAGGGCGAAAAAAAATGCACAGTGGGGGAGGCAAAGGGTTATTTTTAAGAAAGAGCACAATCGAGCTTTTCTCTCCACCACCCACTCCACACCACCTCCTCGCTCCCTTGTCTCTCCTCCTGCCTGCTCTTCCACTTCACTTGTCTTTCCCAGCCTCCCGCCCCATTGCTCGTGTCCCACACTTCTCACACGCATTTTCTTCTCTGTGTCCCAAGGTGGGACACAGGCTCAAACGCCACACTGAGAAAAACAGCTGTGCGAGGCCTCAGAGCTGCTGCTGAGCTTGGGGGTAGGAAGAGGAAGACAGGGACAAAGAAGCTGGCTACCTTCCTCCTCAAAGCTCCCAATGCCTAAGATTCAAAACACGCATACACTTTTTAGAAACCCTCTCTTGACACCAGAGCCACAGGGAAGAGAAAAAAGCTTCTCTGTTATAAGCTAAATGAACCCATTAATTATGTCATCTTCCCAATGTGCCTGAATACTGGAAAATATTTGGCTTATGTCTTATTACAAATGTCGTTTACTATTTGTCCTATGCCTCCTTAATATGGTTTCCAAAGCTGAGTCACCTGAGCTCTTGTGTGGACTAGTGAGCATTTTTAAATGTAAGTGATAAATCCACGAGCTCTGTGGATTGATTTCTTCCAACAGCTATGGGTGACAAGCAGCTCAACACCCCTGGGAGTCGTGTGCCTAGATCAAAGTAGTGCTTCAGCAATAGTTGAAATAATGAGGCAGTTTCCAAAGTGGAATAATTAAAAATCAAGGCCAACTTTAACATGGCAAGAGAAAAAGGCAGAGCAGGAAAGATCATGTATGAGGACTGCAAACAAGAAAATCACCTGGATTTTTATAAAGTGGAAAAGAGTGAGACCAACGGAAGCAATACCTATGTCTTCCTCTGCGGCAGTTCATCAACTCCACTGCTCCTCAATAAGCATCTATTAAGCAAAGAATAGCAAGAAGAGATAAGAAAGACGTCTTCAGTGATCAATGCAAAGAAATAGAGGAAAACAACAGAATGGGAAAGACTAGAGACCTCTTCAAGAAAATTAGAGATACCAAGGGAACATTTCATGCAAAGATGGGCTCGATAAAGGACAGAAATGGTATGGACCTAACAGAAGCAGAAGATATTAAGAAGAGGTGGCAAGAATACATGGAAGAACTGTACAAAAAAGATCTTCACGACCCAGATAATCATGATGATGTGATCACTAATCTAGAGCCAGACATCCTGGAATGTGAAGTCAAGTGGGCCTTAGAAAGCATCGCTACAAACAAAGCTAGTAGAGGTGATGGAATTCCAGTGGAGCTCTTTCAAATCCTGAAAGATGATGCTGTGAAAGTGCTGCACTCAATATGCCAGCAAATTTGGAAAACTCAGCAGTGGCCACAGGACTGGAAAAGGTCAGTTTTCATTCCAATTCCAAAGAAAAGCAATGCAAAAGAATGCTCAAACTACCACACAATTGCACTCATCTCACACGCTAGTAAAGTAATGCTCAAAATTCTCCAAGCCAGGCTTCAGCAATACATGAACCGTGAACTCCCTGATGTTCAAGCTGGTTTTAGAAAAGGCAGAGGAACCAGAGATCAAATTGCCAACATCTGCTGGATCATGGACAAAGCAAGAGAGTTCCAGAAAAACATCTAATTCTCCTTTATTGGCTATGCCAAAGCCTTTGACTGTGTGGATCACAATAAACTGTGGAAAATTCTGAAAGAGATGGGAATACCAGACCACCTGACCTGCCTCTTGAGAAATCTGTATGCAGGTCAGGAAGCAACAGTTAGGACTGGACATGGAACAACAGACTGGTTCCAAATAGGAAAAGGAGAACGTCAAGGCTGTATATTGTCACCCTGCTTATTTAACTTATATGCAGAGTACATCATGAGAAATGCTGGACTGGAAGAAACACAAGCTGGAGTCAAGATTGCTGGGAGAAATATCAATAACCTCAGATATGCAGATGACACCACCCTTATGGCAGAAAGTGAAGAGGAGCTAAAAAGCCTCTTGATGAAAGTGAAAGAGGAGAGTAAAAAAGTTGGCTTACAGCTCAACATTCAGAAAACGAAGATCATGGCATCTGGTCCCATCACTTCATGGGAAATAGATGGGGAAACAGTGGAAACAGTGTCAGACTTTATTTTTGGGGGCTCCAAAATCACTGCAGATGGTGACTGCAGCCATGAAATTAAAAGACGCTTACTCCTTGGAAGAAAAGTTATGACCAACCTAGATAGTATATTCAAAAGCAGAGACATTACTTTGCCAACTAAGGTCCGTCTAGTCAAGGCTATGGTTTTTCCTATGGTCATGTATGGATGTGAGAGTTGGACTGTGAAGAAGGCTGAGTGCCAAAGAATTGATGCTTTTGAACTGTGGTGTTGGAGAAGACTCTTGAGAGTCCCTCGGACTACGAGGAGATCCAACCGGTCCATCCCGAAGGAGATCAACCCTGGGATTTCTTTGGAAAGAATGATGCTAAAGCTGAAACTCCAGTACTTTGGCCACCTCATGCGAAGAGTTGACTCATTTGAAAAGACTCTAATGCGAGGAGGGATTGGGGGCAGGAGGAGAAGGGGACTACAGAGGATGAGATGGCTGGATGGCATCACTGACTTGATGGACGTGAGTCTGAGTGAACTCCAGGAGATGGTGATGGACAGGGAGGCCTGGCGTGCTGCGATTCGTGGGGTCGCAAAGAGTCGGACATGACTGAGCGACTGAACTGAACTGAACTGAAGCATATACATTGGGCTTCCTAGGTGACACTAATAGTAAAGAACCACCTACCAACACTGGAGACCTAAGAACCTCAGGTTCGATCCCTGGGTCAGGAAGATCCCCTGGGGAAGGGCATGACAACCCACTCCATACTCTTGCCTAGAGAATTCCATGGACAGAGGAGCCTGGTGGGCTCCAGTCCATAGGGTCGCATAGAGTCAGACATGACTGAATTGACTTAGCACGCGCACACACACACACACACACACACACACACACACTCTGTACCAGGCACTGTGCTAGGTGCCAGAGATAACATAGGAGAAGAAGACAAACCTGATCCAAGCTCTCAGGGAGCTTATGCTGTCCCATCAGCACAAGACAAAACTGTAGGGTATTTTTACTAACAGTAGGTTAGTAAACTCCTGAAGTGAAACATGTATTATGAAGGAAAGAGATGAGAACTGTGGAAGACCAACACTGGAGAAGCTATTAACACATCAGATAGAATAGCAGGGCAAAGCATCTCTCTCTGAAGAGACAACACTTTGAAGGTGGAACATAAAGGCAGAGAAAAGCTAACCAGAGCAAGAATGAGGGACCATTCCAGAAAGACAGTATTGCACAAGCAAAGGTCCTGAGGCAGGAAAGGTTTGGACACCACTGAAAAATCCGTGTGGCTGAATTACAGTGAACAAGGAGCAAGTAATGCAAAGGACTCTAGTGGGACACAGTGGGCCCTGAGGCTTGACCGGGATTTCATTCTAAAGAGGGAATGGTATGACCCAATTTGCACTTTGTGATAATCACTACTCCCTCTGTGTGGGAAAAGATGTGAAACGCAGAGGCAGTTCCAGTTGTCTTAAGCAAGAGAGTAGGATTCCCTGGATCAGAATATGGCAGTCAACATCAAAAAACAATAGACAGATTCAGATGTATTTCAGATGCAGAACCAACAAAAGTTATTGACATGTTGCAGATGAGGGTGACAGGAAGGAGAAAATCAGAGATGAGTCTCATTAAGGGGCTCTATTTCCAGGTGGGTTTTTTCAGTAGTGACAAGCACCACCTGATATAATGCCAGGTCCATGCAAGAATCTGGTCCAGGGGGCCTGGCATGCCTGTAGACATAAGTTACTTAAAAACCACAGATTTAAGAACAAGAGAAACTTTTGTCTTCACGTTGGCTCCAGAGCCCTATAGGTTCCCTGAAATCACAGGCTTAAATATCCCTTTTCATCTGAGTGCAACGATTTTTAAGTAGAATTGCACCAGATAAACCAGTTACCAACCCATCTAGTCTCCATGATAAGCAGTGGAGAAAATAGAGTAATTTCTTTGAGGATCTTCATGTCATGTTGGATGATTCATATCAAATATGTCACAGGCATATGATAGCATAATTTATTGACTAGTAGAAAATAACTAACTGTAAAATACAAATTTATTGATCATTTCTTTGTTATCATTGTCCTTAACAATGATGTCTCCATAGGATCGCTTCAGAAACCAAATATACAACACAATCCAGTACTCTCCAAGGAGGAGACCTCTAAGGGTAAAGAGCAGGAAGTGCCTTCCGTCCTCTACATGCTCTACTCAAACTGGTCTCCAGAGGCCACAGGAAGTCACAGCATTCCAGGGAAGACAGAGATTCAGCCTCAGTGCCTTTCTGACCTGTTCATCCCTATTACCTACTTGAGTATTACTGGCATAGTTTCCACTGCCTTTCCTAAAAAGCTATTACATAATGATCATCTCAAAATCCTGTGGCCCATTTGTGTAGGTGAGCATCTCTTTCCCTTTTAGTATTTATAGAGATGATGCACTCTTGTTCTTAAATTGCAGAATGAGAGATGATAAGACAGACAGACACAGACACACAGACACAGACAGACAGACACACACACACACACACACACACACACACACACACACTGGAGACAGCACCTCTGATTCTGGCTCAGGTCTTACCAAAACAGATAGCAAATCAAGATAAACTAGTAATGTATTTGGAAAGGAATGTTATCTTTCGTTCCTCCAGACTATTAACTGTGACCTTTTTTGTCTGCATTTCAAGGACTTTGCTTGAAACAGACCCCATTTTTTTTAGTCAACATACAAACAATGCCTTTCAGAAAGGCTCTCCCCCAGAGTTCCAGTGAAAAGCATGGAACTTCTGCCTCCTGTCCTCTGGTCCCATGTAAGTCTTACATTTACTCCAACACTTTAAACTTTTAATTCAGTGGTCCATCTCCAAACTGTCCTCAAAACATTCCTCTTTAATTCAGTGGTCCAGCTGACAGCTCCTCTCCACATAAGTATCCCTCTACTTCCTAAGCCACCTGCTCAGCTCCAGTAGAGACTATAAAAAAAATTCACAGATTCGCATCACTACACTTCACACCCTCATATTTAACTCTGTAAACTCACTTTCAACAGTTCTGAGCTATTAATTCTAATTTAGCCTCTCATCACCTACGAAGACTGAATTGGATCTTTATCTCTGCCACCCATGATGGATTTTATTGCAAGTTCTGGATTTCTGCAACTGTAGCAAAGAGAGGAAGAACTGGGCTGAGCGCGCCAACATGAAAAGCTGTCACTATGCAACTCATGTTGGGGAATCTTCCCAAACTGGCATATGTTTCTGCTGCTTTTCGCTTCTACTGCATATATTTGTTCTCACTCCAGCCACAAAGCTGCCCAGATAGCCCAACGTTCTCCACATCAAAAGAAACCAAAGCAACAGACACATAAACCCAAACACACATCAATCCGCTTGAATCCAAGGATGTGGTTTGACCTCCTGCTATTCTGTGCCAAGTAACACCTCTATCCAAAGTCTGATGATGGCTAATAGTTTCAACATTTTCAGAACTGCGTCACTCTCAATGACCCTCTGATTTTGCGGATGTTTTCCCACTATTCTTTTTTAAATCAACCTGGCTAAATGTAACCTATAATCCTGTAAATGTCATGTAAATATGTATGCATGTATATGAGGAGGGCATGACAACCCAGTCCAGTATTCTTCCCTGGAGAATCCCCATGGACAGAGGAGCCCGGAGGGCTACAGTCTGTAGGGATGCAAAGAATTGGACAAAACTGAGTGGCTAAGGACAGCACAGTACGTGTGTGTGTATATATATACACACACATATACATAAAAATTTCTTGAAAAATTTCCCAGTTACTGCTGATAACTTCAGTTAAATATCACCTATAACACTCTGTCCTACTTCACTAATGGAAACACAAAATGCCAAACGCCTAAACACTGTCAGATCTCTTCTGACCAGCTCAGAATTTTACCAGGTCTCCTCCTAGACCAATCTACAGGGACAAGAAAAGCATCACCTCCAGAGACATTATGCTTTAGAGGCGAGCATCCCAGCATCACTGTACCCCTCCTCATTCACCCTAAGATCTTCAAGCGTGTCTTTCCCAAGGCCAGGGGAGGGAGGCAGGGAGGGAGGCACCAGCACCCAGGGGGAACTCACTGAGAGGCTTCAGGATGCTGCTGCTGGACTCATCCGCATTCTCCACATCTGACTTGTCAGAATAGTTCTCAGAGATTCTCTCCTTTTCCTTCTTTTCTCGGTGGCCTGTCTTTCTCTTGTGACGTCTCCTTCTCCGGTAGCTCTTTGGCACATGGACCCCAATGTAGATGGTGTGGTGGCCTGAGGAAGGAACACAAATCACCAGTCATTTCAAACCACAGTCTCGGCTACACAGAAATCACACAAGACCCAGAGGTCAGGAAAAAAAAAGAAAAAAAGTCCATAAATTCAACATTACCATTTCATATTTGACAAACTGGAAAACTAAAACTGCCTTCCAATTTTCATTGAACTAGATTGTAATTCAACCTGCTGGCTGGTACCAGGATTCAGTGAGGGTGTGCTCTAATTCTATCCAGATAGACTCTTTATTTTTAAGCAATTCAAAGAATACTGAACTAGAAATCAGGAATCCTTGATTCTGGTCAAACCTCTGCCATCAGAGAGCTATCTGACCTTGAGCAGGTAACTTAGTCATTCTGGGCCTCAATTTCTTCATTTATATAATGAAGGTCTTAAACTGGGTAATCCTTAAGAGTCCTCTCCAGTGCCAACTTTCCTGGAGCCTATGATTATACTGAATAGAGTGATGAAAAAGGAGTTATTGGGAAAAGGGTGAAAAAGTCCTAATTCAAAGTTCAAAAAGTCATTCTGCGGGTATAAGGTTTACACTAAAACTCTTTTTACCCAATCAGCAGAATAGAGACTTAGAACTGGGACAAACTAAGAAAAAAATGAGACATACTTAGAGAGAAAATTTTAGAAATACTCAAATGTTCACACTAGGAAACAGCTAAAATGAATGTCAGCTACAGTGCCATTCTCATTTTTCTTTTTTCGTTTGCAAAAGTGTCTAAAAACTGGTTGTTGCTGTGATAAAAATAAACCCAGCCCAGTAAAGACTGCCTTGAAGAGAAGGGCATGAGGAAAAGAGATTGTGAAATGCTTTTAGTTCTCGAGATGGAAGGAACTGCAATACTGACAAGTGGTATTATTTTTACAAAATCTGATAAGACAGAAAAAAAAAAAAAGGAACTCAAAGTTCTACATCTTTTTTTCCACTGGAAACCTTTTACTTTCACTTTATACGCGGTCTGACTTCTGAATGTGGGAACCACCATTTCGGAAGCAATGTGAAAACTTCTTTTCTTTTTGAATTGCAAAACAGATGAGATTATCTAGGGATTTCCTCCACATTCTGGAATTATTCCTTAATGACCACTGTATAGCACCAAAGACAATAAATATCACACACTCACATGCAAGACACATACATGCAAATGTCTGATGAAAATACCATGAATTCCTTTCCACTGTCACTCACCAGGCATATCTAAAAACACTAATTCACAGGGGTGTTCCCTCAAACTGGAAGGATTAAAACAATTATATCAAGAAAGATGTTCCAATCAAGAATGCAGAACCCCATGTGAATGAATAGGTAGTCAAAAAAAAAAAATCTGATACTTGGAATGAAGTCTGAAACATATAAAACATGAAGTCCCTGCCCCCAACACATACAAAGACACACAAACACCCAGGCACACACACCAACTCAGCTACTAAAAAGCACAGTGAAAATCCCCCCGCAGAATGTGGTGCCAATGAGAAATTTATCATCTCTAACCATTTACAAGCAAATTGTTCTCATGGGAAAGCTATATTATACTAGGAAGTAGGAAATGTCTAAAAAACAATGTGAATTAAGAAACAGTGTCAATTGTTTCCTGCGCTCCAGTTATTGAGGGAGTCCTGAAGCTTTATCTCAAGTCACACAATATATGTAAGCAAAGCATCCAGTGTCTTTGGTAAATCAAACACTGAAAGCTTGGTTGCCTTGGGTCAGGAAATAAAAAAACATCATGAAAAATGTTCAGAAGTCAAAGAAAAAAATTTAACCTGTCACATTAACTATTTTCTTATTAAAAAATAGTAACTAAGCAAAAAGAAAAAAAATAGTAATTAAACTGCAAGAGTCAAATGGATGTTATATGTAAGGATTTTTTTGTAATATCTTTAGCCAAATCTGCATAGTGTATTTGCTAGATCATTTAAAAGACAGTTCGTGTGCATGCTAAGTCACTTCAGTCATGTCCCATTCTTTGTGATCTTATAGACGACTGTAGCCCACCAGGCTCCTCTGTCCATGGAATTCTCCAGGCAAGAACACTGGAATGGGTTGCCAGGCCTTACTCCAGGGGATCTTCCAGACCCAGGGATCGAACCCACATCTCTCATGTCTCCTACATTGGCAGGCAAGCTCTTTACCACTAGCGCCACCCAGGACGCCCAAAAGACAGTTTATATGGGCTGATAAGATTTGAAGGTAAGATTTCTAGCTATCAAGTGTTGATGTCAATCCAACAAAAGGATCAGCGTGATGTAGACAGTGAGCTTTCAAAGCCCAGGAGAGAAATGCACCTTACCCTCTGGAACCTAACTGGAGTTGTCATCACCACAAAAATGGTGCCATTTTATTTCCATTGCAATCCTAGGCCTCATGGCTGCCTTATGAATTAGACTCAGCTGATCCCCATCTCCTCCAGCTCCTCCTTCAGACACTCCACCCAACCACAAGTGGGGGACACATGCTGCCCCATGGAGCCCAAGTACCAACCACAAAAGTGGTTCCTTTTAAGATATTTCCAATTTCAGACATTTTTATCAGCTTTATTAAGGTACAGTTCTTCACATGCCATAAAATTCACTCATTTTAAGAGTTTATCTTTCTACTTTAATCTCTGACATGTCTGAGATTTTTCTGGAATAAAAACTAGTATTTTATAAAGTAAAAGAAAAGAAAAAGAGAGTATATATTGAATGATTTTTAGCTTATTTACAGAGAGTTGTGCAACTATCGCCATAATCCAATTTCAGAACCTGGCTACCAATCAACAAAGATCCCCCATGCTCATCCACAATCACTCTCTGTTCCCACTCCCATCCCTTAGTACCCCTCAGGCATCTTTTATGCTGTCAGTGATGGGCTCCGGGAAGCTACAATTCTCTGGTACCCACATGCTATGAACTTTTGGGGGACCCCTCACAGCAGAGCAGAACAGAACATGCTTTGGGTAAGGAAGCTCTCTCCTTCCAAGAGTGGTCAGAGGAAAGCATCACTGACCTGAGTAATTCAAAAGCAAAGCATCAGGAAACTCAAACAGGGGCTCTGTATCAACCAAAACGGGTGGGATGGCGAGGGAGATGAGAAGGAGTTTCAAAAGGGAGAGGATATAGGTATACCTATGGCTGAGCCATGTTGAAGTTTGACAGAAAACAGCAAAATTCTTCAATAAGAAATTCAGCAATTATCCTTCAATAAAAAATAAATAACTTTTTTTTAAAAAGGCAAAGCATCCTCCTTTTCCTCTCAGACATTACTAGTAACTAAATTTTCCTTTTCTGTCTTTGTTCAGATAAAGGAAAAGGGATAGAGTCCCAAGGTTAAACAAACCTTCGGGACCTAAGGAACAGTGTCTGTGTTTCAGGAGTTGCTTCTCAACCTCTTTTCATTTCAGCTTCTTTGCCCACAGGAGAGAGGAAGGCAGCATCACTTTGGTGGGTAGGGGAAAGGCACGGTTTCTCAAAATGATGACCAAATATTTTATAAGCTGTATATGCTAAGTACCAAACATACCAAAAGTAAAGTGAGCTGGAATGAAAGCATTCTTATCACCCCCACAAAATACCTGTCTTTAGGGTCAATAGAAGCAGTGTTACTGATTTTTTTTAATGCTATTACAAATAAGAATATCATGGTGAAGGTGAAGTCGCTCAGTCGTGTCCGACTCTTTGCGACCCCGTGGACTGTAACCTACTAGGCTTCTCTGTCCATGGGATTCTCCAGGCAAGAATACTGGAGTGGATTGCCATTTCCTTCTCCAAGGATCTTCCCGACCCAGGGATCGAACCCAGGTCTCCCGCATTGGAGGCAGACGCTTTAACCTCTGAGCCACCAGGGAAGAACATCATAGTTGATCTCAATATTTATTTTCATTAAAATATCTTTACCTGTTTCAGAGATATGCCATGAAAACCGATGGCTATTTTTAAAATTACAACTCACCAAATGACAGCAAGCTCTTAGGAAAGCCATAGAGGTGGAGGATATAGTATTATTTTCAGTGTAAAATGAAAAGGGGAAACTTGATAGACAAGCCTTCCAATTCAGCAAAAGTCTACAAAATAGTAAGATGCTCGGAGAATCAGAGATAGTTAACTGTTTAACTTACGAGGGAATACGTTTTAGGCTCAAAAGAAAAAAATTCTCCCCTAGTGAGTGAAAGTCTCTCAGTCATGTCCAACTCTTTGCAACCCCATGGTATAGTCCATGGAATTCTCCAGGCCAGGATACTGGAGTGGGTAGCCTTTCCTTTCTCCAGGGATCTTCTCTAGGGACTGACCCAGGGATCGAATTCGGGTCTCTCGCATTGCAGGCGGCTTCTTTACCAGCTGAGCCACCAGGGAAGCCCAAGAATACTGGAGCGGATACCCTATCCCTTCTCTGGCGGATCTTCCCAACCCAGCAATCGAACTGGGATCTCTGGCATTGCAGGTGGATTCTTTACCAGTTGAGCTACCAAATGTCAGTAAAGACTGCTTCCAAAGATAATGTAAAAAGAAGGAGCAAAAAAATTTATTAGCTATAATTCATAAGGAAACGGCGATTGGTTTAAATGTTATTAAAATAAAGGTTACATTCTTGCTACTCAAAATTTTGTAGAATAAAACTACTGGAATCTGCATTTGACAGTGTTCACTTAGGTGTGAGTCAAAGGGCATTCAGTTCTAGATTTGGCAGGGCCTCAGCAGCATGTGTTCAAATAAATACCCTGCATACCTTTCTGTGACAGATGGTGCAAGTTCTCAACAAACTCTAAATATCTTGAGAATATCTCACAATCCAACCACAGCCAGTACTCCTGGGAAGAAAACATAGCTTTTCTGGTTATCTCCAGCCTTCGGAAATTATCACCAGGTGATCCATGTTTCTTCCCGCTTTCACATGCTCCACCTCAGGGGAGAGCAGAAGCCCTCCGATGCACTCATGTCCACTTCTCCCAGTTCCTAAAATATTTCTACACTAATGGCATTGAGAGTTGCTATTGTGATTTGAGGCCACCAGAGAGCTCTTACACTTAGTAACTGTAGTCATTTAAGGGAAAGAGGCTTCCACAGATACCCACTTCACTACCAAAGATGATTTAGGACTTTGAAGAACGAAACCCATCAAGTGAGTCAAGCTAAAATTTCTGTAGAGAACTGAGTGGTTAACAATATATGCCTCTCTATGCAACACAGATCATTAGCTCCTTTAAGAAACATAAATGAGTGAGTGAATCAAAGTCGCTCAGTCATGCCAATGCTTTCCGACTCCATGGACTATCCAGTCCACGGATTTCTCCAGGCCGGAATACTGGAGCGGGTAGCCTTTCCCTTCTCCAGGGGATCTTCCCAACCCAGGGATCGAACCCAGATCTCCCACACTGCAGGCAGATTCTTTACCAGCTGAGTCACCAGGAAAGCCCTCGGGAAACGTGGTTCTATGTTTATATACATGCAGATGACAGAAGTCACTTATGGAATTCTCACAAAGGTGCCAGGTTGTGCTAGGTCTCCTCTTTCTATCCCCTCATGCCATCCTCACCACTGCACGAGTTAAGTGAACGACAGAGGATGAGATGGCTAGATAGCATCACCGGCTCAATGGACATGAATTTGAGCAAACTCTGAGTGACCGTGGAGGACAGAGGAGCCCAGCAGGTACAGTCCATGGGGTAGCAAAGATTTGGACACGACTTAGTGACTGAACAACAACATCGCCATTGTACAGGCAAAGAAACCAAGGTTCAGGGAAGTCAAGGATACTGTCACCAGCTAACTCATAAAATACTACAAAAAAGGGACTTTTCTGATTGTCCAGTGGTTAAGACTCTGAGCTCCCAATGCAGGGAGCCGAGGTTCGACCTCTGGTCGGAGAACTAAGATCCCACATGCTGCAAAGCATGAACAAAAAAAAATTTTATTAAAAAAAAGATATTAATCTCTTTTTAAAAATCCCTCAGAAATATCTCCCAGGTCTCAACATTAAAAATAGTGAGTGCTTCATCACTGCTTTGGTGGTGCTTTGTCTGTTTTTAGGGGGCTTTTTTGTGATAGACACTGTATTTGTACTATCTTATAACTGATATTTCCTTCCTCATGTTGACAGCTAGAAATAGAAGAGACAAATCTCAGGCCAACCTGCAATGGGTAGATAGTTTTGTGACATGCATTTTAAATACTAACCTCACGCTTTCAACTTTTCAATGGTTACTTCCTGTTCGGGTTGAAATTTTTTAGAATAAGGCAGCATATAAATATTTTTTAAAACCTGAGATGTCAGTACCAGGGGTAGAGGCTGAGGGTCGCCATCGGGGAATGTAGATTTCTAGCCAGAGAGTTAATGGGTCCTTGGTGGTCCTTTAAGTACACTGAAATCTACCAGTCTAAATCTTTGTCCAGAAATCTACCTTGCCCCAAGGCCACCCTACCCTCAGCCAGCCCCAGGCTCCTACAGAACATCACTAATTAAATTCTGAGGGATGTCCCCAATTTTATTTTTCTACATTGTTCCTGTTTCTATCATCAATGGGATTTCTGTTCTCTCTGGTTCAAAACAAAGATTCTACAACACTTGGGACTTTACATCGTTCTTTCAGAACCAATCAGCAATATTCCCCAAGCATAAGTTAAATGCTGCCTTTCTTGGCTTATCTAAAGTAACCTGGTCTTATGCCAAGGTGCCTGAAACTTGTAGCTATTGCCAAGAAGGATATAGGGGAAGGAGACAAATTAAAGAGAGATTTATTATTTCTTTTTAATTATGAAAAGAAAAATGTTGGAAAAGGAGGCAAGAGACCCTGGATGTGGGATAGACTGTCTAAAAGATGCTGGAAAGACTATTTCTTGTACCAAAATGCATCTCAAAGGTATTTTGGAAGTGCATGCATAAGAAACCTTACAGAGAATCATAGTACCAAGTCCAGATGCCAGAGAGGTTGTGTATTTCTCACTTTATATAATAAGAAACAGATCAGTCTGTCTAATCCTAAACACTTTAATAAAGGAAATAGAAGTAACTCATTAGTGCTTTTCCCACAGACCCATAAGAGTGTCCGTAACCAGTTCTATTAAGATATAATCAATGCAACATTGCTAATTTACTTCGCCATAAATACCAGTTCATGAAAAGAAAAACTCACTTTGAAAGGAATGTTATAATTTTGCATTTAACAGGGGGTAAGTCAGCCCCTTTGGTTAGATGTTTGCTTGACAGTCCACAAAACAGATCCCACTACTCAAGAAAAGGGATCATTTCTATTCTTATATTTTGGATAGGGCCAACTTTTCACACAGAAAAAATAATAATAATAATGCACGTGTTTCTTAAAAGTTTATTGCATGCTACATATGTCATTTATTTACAGGCCATTCTGAGTGCTGATTAGTAATCTATTTTAATATTAATGCTACCAATTACACTTAGGAGCAGGCATGCAAGCAAATAAGTAGTAAAAGTGATGAAAAACAGGGAAATACTTTTCTCCCCACTGAATGACATGGGACTTTTGTTCACTGAAAACCTCCCAGAAATTCTTAAGGCAACTTAAGGTACCCCAAGCAAGACTGATAAGAAATCTCAGCTTGTTACCTGGTATTTACTGAGCAGAGTACTTTTAATATTTAATATTTGATGATGAAAATGATAACAATCTCGAGGCAAAACAAACAGCACAAGGAAAAGGTCTCAAAGTGGAGTTGAGCTTATGCTAACTTAGCTAAACTCTTGTCCTAAAGAACAAGCTAAAGCTCAAAAAACTTTTGCACTTGCTTTACAAGGGCTCATTTTTAGCAAAGTAGTTCTAATCACAGTTTTTAGGTAGGTAGGCTACAGTCCATGGGGTTGCAGAGTCAGACAAAACTGAGCAACTAAGCACAGCACAGCAAAGGTGAGGAACCTATGACCACACACTGAAGTTATACTTTCATTACAGCTAATAGCTGTAATGGGCTTCCCTGGTGGCTCACAGGTTAAAGCGTCTGCCTGGAATGCGGAAGACCTGGGTTCAGTCCCTGGGTTGGGAAGATAACAGAGGCTAAAACTGACCAGCACTGTATAAAATCTGAATCAGTGCATATTTTTAAAGAAATACAGCTTTCTTATATTTAGTGATCATCCATTATTTGAAAATATCTAGGCCACGACGACGACTTAAAGGCACTACGGGAGCCAACCTTGATGAGTAAACAGGACTAAAAATCATGTTATCTTTTATAAACTGTAGCTCCTGAAGTGCTTCACAATCTCTAAAAAACTGCTTGTCCACAGTAATTTTAACTCTGCTCTAGCAAAACCTCTTTTAGCACTAGTGGTAAGGAATCTGCCTGCCAACCCAGGGGATGTAAAAGACTAGGTAGGGTTCGATCCCTAGGTGGGGAAGATGTCCTGGAGAAGAGAATGGCAACCCACTCCAGTATTCTTTCCTGGAGAATCCCATGGACAGAGTCGATGGGGTCACATAGAGTCAGACATGACAGAAGCTACTTAGCACACACGCACATAGTTTTAAAGTATAATCAATATTTATACCTATATCTATATATATTTATGGGTTTTCCTGGTGGCTCAGACAATAAAGAATCCACCTGCAATGCGGGAGACCTGGGTTCGACCCCCGGATTGGGAAGATCCCCTGGAGAAGGGAACGGCTACCCACTCCAGTATTCTTACCTAGAGAATTTCATGGACAGAGGAGCTTGGGGGGCTACAGTCCATGGGGTGGCAAAGAGTCAGACACAACTGAGCAGCTAACATTTTTTAACACATTTATATTGAGATGTGTGTGTGTGTATATATATATATATATGCACAATATATATACAATATAATATATACAGTCTCTACATAGAGGGATAGAGAGCTAAACATCATTTTTCTGGACAAGCCAAATCCAATGTCAATAAAATATCCTCCATTGTGTATAGTGCACAAAGATGCACAGTAAATGCTGTTCTTATCTCTCCCTCCTATTTCCAAAGAGGGGAAAGAAAGCCCCATTTCTCTTCCTTCCCACCCACTTTGAGCCCTGACAATAACTTGTGAACACCCTCTGTTCTCCAGAGAAGGTACTCCAGAACACTCCCCCAGAGCACTCCCCCTGGGCAAGACAAAAGAACCAACTTTAGATCAAGGCTCCTGGAGAAGAAAATGGCAACCCACTCCAGTATTCTTGCCTGGAAAAATCCCCTGGACAGAGGAGCCTGATGGGCTACAATCCATGGGGTCGCAAAGAGTCAGACATGACTGAGCGACTTTCACTTTTAGATCAAGGCTAACTCACCCTTCAGTTAGCTGTCTAGTCATTATGCTGAGTTTAACTGTGCCGCAGAGGCAACACCTTCCATAACCCCAGTCTGCCCTACCCCTGCCAGGAGCCAGAGTCAGGTCATCACCATCCTGCTGCGGGAGGGTCTCCCCAGAGCTTTCACACTGTGGGTGCCAAGCCCCAGGGCTCAGGTCTGTCATCCTTTTTACTTGAAAGCACAGAGGAGAGTGGATTCAAAAGGTCTGGAAGGTCAGAGCCAGCCAGGGCAGTGCAAAGAGGAGCCACCTAACAGGAGGAGATGAACCCTTGACTCCCTCCTGACATCCCAGAACCCTGAAAGAGCTGGAGAATTTTAATGTGCAATACACATGCAGTCAGACAAAATCCACCTGTGAGCCAAACGCAGAGAACTGACAGTTTCCATTATCTCTCTTGTGGTCACCATTTGCACAACTGAATGGCAAGTAGGGCTGGAAGAGAGAAAACAAAGGCTAATCCAATGGTCATTGATAACCGGATTTACAATTGCAGCCAGAGAGGCAGCTTAGACAGACACATAAATGCACACATTCACACTCTCATTCTAACCGCATTGTCCGTCTGCAACTCTATTCTGGCTTCCCTTTTAGCACTAGCCTAAGCCCTGCTGGGCAATAGGAAGAGTAGACTTAGTCACTATAGACAGATAATCCACTATACAGTCAATGCACTCCCAGCTAATCAGGTATCAAACACCTAATATTAGTTCACATAATTCCCTCCTCTCACACACCTGTACATAGGTAAATGAGATTTGGATCATGCAGCTGGGGGGAGTGCCGGGGGAGCAGGTTGGAGGGGGCTAAAACAATGACCAAGAAAGAGAGAAAGTGCTACGAATGACTCAAACAGCACCAGTTCAGTCACTCAGTCGTGTCTGACTCTTTTCGACCCCATGAATCACAGCACGCCAGGCCTCCCTGTCCATCACCATCTCCCGGAGTTCATTCAGACTCACGTCCATTGAGTCAGTGATGCCATCCAGCCATCTCATCCTCAGTCGTCCCCTTCTCCTCCTGCCCCCAATCCCTCCCAGCATCACAGTCTTTTCCAATGAGTCACCTCTTCGCATGTGGTGGCTAAAGTACTGGAGTTTCAGCTTTAGCATCATTCCTTCCAAAGAAATCCCAGGGCTGTTCTCCCTTAGAATGGACTGGTTGGATCTCCTTGCAGTCCAAGGGACTCTCAAGAGTCTTCTCCAACACCACAGTTCAAAAGCATCAGTTAAGCCCAATTCCAGAATCATCATGACTATGATTTTCCACATGCACCCAGGAAAAGAAGACAGCATTCACTGACAGCAGCACATAATCACACTTTCAGAACTGAAATGACCTTAAATATCACCTGATTAAATCTCTTCATGTACCAATGAACCAAGTAAAGCCAAATAGCTAATGATGTACAGGCTGGGACTCTTGAAGCTCCTGGTTAAAAAAGGTTTCCTTTCTTACTTCCCCACTACCATGGTACTACACTCCACCCTACCCTCTATATTCCATTGTCTGCAAAATATAGCCAAGTGGGGACAAAAAAGATTAACCTTTTCAAGTTAGCAAATACAAAAGAGGACAAAACAGGCTCAGGAATTCTCTGAAAAATGTGTCTTATAATCACAGAATAACAAGTTTAAATCTACAACCCTTAGCTCTGTAAACTGCCCCAGAATATGAAGACACCTGTCCTCCCATGAGCACCTGAGGTCGTGCAGCCACAGGTCACGGGCTTGTGCCTTCTTTCCCTTGCACCTTTTCACAAGCTCTCCCAACACTTTTTATTCTTCTGCACTCAGTTCTTCCTATTCCCTGCTCTTCCAGGCTCCCCTTCCAGCTCTCAAGATGCAAAGGGACCAGATCTCAAGCACACATTTTGGAAGGAGCACTGTCCTGGTAAAGTTAAGAAGTCTGGCTCCTTGTCCTAGTGTTCCAAATTACCATCAGCATTACTGCAAGCAAATCACTTTACCTGCTCAAAGGCTTGTCTCTCCATCTGTAAGGTGAGAACGCTAAGCTACATTATCTCGTAGATGCTTTTGAGCTCTAAACGTTCTGTAATAATTCTAAGGATTTTAATTGGTTAAGTATAAAGAAGCACAGAAGGGAAAGGTTAAAAGGTTTTCTACTATTTCTCAAAGTCCCTCCACAACTACTTACGATGGTAGTTTTCTCTTTGGGCCTTCTTCAAGCTCCTCTGATTTGACTCTTTCCTGACAATGCCACCTAGACTGCTAAAAGCCACCAATCACCCTTTCCTGCCAAACTGACCAGTTACTTTTCGCTCCTCATCTACTTGACTCCAGACAGCACTCAGCACTGTCCATCACTGGCTCCTTGCTGAAAACAGTCTTCTCTTGGCCTCAGAAGACTTTTATGATTGCTCCTTCTCAGTGTCCAAAGCTTGGCATTAAAGAACACAGGCCAGTCCTCCTCCCACCCTTTTTTCTTCCTTTGGTAATGCCATCCATTCCTGTGGCTTAATTTTTTAACATTTTGTTTGGGGGATTTAAAAAAAATATTTATTTATTTATTGGTTTATTTGGCTGTGCCAGGGCTTCACTGCAACATATGGGATCTAGTTCCCTGACCAGGGATCGAATGCCGACCCCCTGCACTGGCAGCAAGGAGTCTTAGCCACTGGACCACCAAGGAAGTCCCCCCAAGGCTTCAAATACTAGCTAGCTCCCTGGGATTCCCAAACTTCTATCCCATCCCTATCCCTTCTTTTTAGCTCCAGCTTGTGTGGCCAAGTACTTTAGAGTTCTACTGAATGTCTCACAGGGGTCTCAAAGTCAAAAAGCTGAATGCCTACCTTCCTTTACTACTATCCCTCCAGTGTCCCTCATCACAAATGGCATGTAAGTCCCCAAACTGCTCAAAGCAGAAATCGAAAAGCAATCACCCCCCCCACCCGCACATCTTTCCATCAGCAAGTGCTGGCAATTCAACCCATCTTTTTTGTCCCAGGCTAAACCCTAAAATCACCTCTCAGTTGAATCTTAGCAACAGTCTCCCCACTTTTATCTTTGTCCTCTTGGGATGCTTTCTCCACTCATCAGCCAAAGAGATGTTTTTTAAAATGCAAATTTTGTCTGTCACTTTCCTGCTTACAACACCCTGTAGTGGCTCCCCAGTGCACACTAAATGAATCCTAAATCTTTAGCAAAAGTCATGAATTATCTGGGTTCCACCCACTTCTCAGAGAAGGCACTGGCAACTCACTCCAGTACTCCTGCCTGGAAAATCCCATGGAGGGAGGAACCTGGTAGGTTGCAGTCCATGGGGTCGTGAAGAGTCGGACACGACTGAGCGACTTCACTTTCACTTTTCACTTTCCTGCATTGGAGAAGGAAATGGCAACCCACTCCAGTGTTCTTGCCTACAGAATCCCAGGGACGGGGGAGCCTGGTGGGCTGCCATCTATGGGGTCACACAGAGTCCGACACAACTGACAAGACTTAGCAGCAGCAGCATCCACTTCCGGCCATTCTCCTGGTTCATGTGGTCCAGCTGCATGGGCCTTATTTTCACTTCTCAAACAGGCCTACTCACCACTGGGCCTTCACACATGCTGGCCTAGGAGGTTTGCCTCCTTCTTGACCTAGCTAATCCTCTTAACCCTTTAGGTCTCAAGTTAACATCACTCTACAGGAGATACATATCTTGGTCTCCATGTAAACTCACCCACAGGCATGATATACTCTCAAAATTATCATATCAGCCAACTTTGCATCCTTAAATGATGATGAGTTGATTTGACAACACATTAGTTACTGACCTAATTGGAATATGTTATCACTAGTAACACATTTGCCTGGAAAAGCAACATAGCAGAGCTTATATATCTGCAAGTGTTCTTACCATTTTTATAAGCTAAAAAAAATTACTAAAAGCTTTGTCCATCAAAGTTAATGAGAAGAGTTAATGAAATGCACTCAGTCTTGTCCAACTCTTTGCAACCCCATGGCCTACACAGTCCATGGAATTCTGCAGGCCAGAATACTGGAGTGGGCAGCTGTTCCCTTCTCCAGGAGATCGTCCCAACCCAGGGATCAAATCCAGGTCTCCTGCATTGCAGGTGGATTCTTTGCCAGCTGAACCACAAGGGAAGAGAAGAGTTAACATAATAATCAGCTAACTTGTTGATTATCAGATATCAGTACTAGCTTTAGTCAGGAAGCACTCTGCAGTCACAGCAAGCACTTGAGAAAGTGTTAAACACAAAAATAAATCACAGGCAAGGACCAGACCCAAAGAAGTTAACACCTTACATTTAAAGGATTCATCCTGGGGATTTCAAATTAGTTTCTTTAGATGGGGAAACAGTAGAAACAGTGTCAGACTTTATTTTTGGGGGCTCCAAAATCACTGCAGATGGTGATTGCAGCCATGAAATTAAAAGACGCTTACTTCTTGGAAGAAAAGTTATGACCAACCTAGATAGTATATTCAAAAGCAGAGACATTACTTTGCCAACTAAGGTCCATCTAGTCAAGGCTATGGTTTTTCCTGTGGTCATGTATGGATGTGAGAGTTGGACTGTGAAGAAGGCTGAAAGCCGAAGAATTGATGCTTTTGAACTGTGGTGTTGGAGAAGACTCTTGAGAGTCCCCTGGACTGCAAGGAGATCCAACCAGTCCATTCTGAAGGAGATCAACCCTGGGATTTCTTTGGAAGGAATGATGCTAAAGCTGAAGTTCTAGCACTTTGGCCACCTCATGCGAAGAGTTGACTCATTGGAAAAGACTCTGATGCGGGGAGGGATTGGGGGCAGGAGGAGAAGGGGACGACAGAGGATGAGATGGCTGGATGGCATCACGGACTCGATGGACGTGAGTCTGAGTGAACTGCGGGAGATGGTGATGGACAGGGAGGCCTGGTGTGCTGCGATTCATGGGGTCACAAAGAGTCGGACACGACTGAGCAACTGTACTGAACTGAACTGAACTGATACCCCTAGCCGTCTACGGGGTCACACAGAGTCGGACATGACTGAAGTGACTTAGCAGCAGCAGCAGCATACCCCTAGCAAAACTAGGAGATAAGGAAGCACCAATGCTGTTTCTTTGCATGAAAATCTGAGATTCAGAAATTAAGTAATTTGACAATGGCTTACTGCAAATATCAGAATCCTTAGAACATCTCTAGTAGGTGGAGAAGACAGGTGATTAACTGCACTCTGCATGAAGAAAACACAATCACACAAGCATGATCGGCCTCATGTCACCCAGAAAGACAGGGCAGAGCCAAGAACAGAAATAGGTCCTGAGACTCCTGGTCATCCACCACATTCTCTAACTCACAATACAGACTGAATTAAAGTACCTCAAACACCAGACGCTGACTGAATTTGCCAAATAAACATGTTATCTATTGGATTCAACTGTGTGCTACATCCAAGACACTGTCTTTATCTTCCAGCAAGGATAGAATCACATTGCAAATTTAATAATCAACTAGGGGGTAGGGTTGTGATTTAACTAATTCATAAAATGTGTGACTCTGGCCCTCTAAAGCTGGTATGTTGGCTGATTTCACGAAAATTCAGACACTCCTTTTGATTTCCAGAAGTTTTGGGCTTGTCAAAGGTATTGAGTAACCCACCATTAAGAGGGAGTAGAATCACGTCCCAAGAGGGCTGAGTCTGCTCTCCTTTCAAAGTCAACAGAGTATCAAGAAAGGTGAACATGTTGGATCTAGCACTTAGGATGGCTGACTTCTAATTCTAACTCCTGGTAAAGGTAAGAACAATTCAGCAGATTTAAAAGCTTTTGCAGCTATTCAGGGAAGGGAGTTATTTAAGTCACCTCTACTAATGATTCAATGGGTGTCACTCACCACCCTCCTTCCCTTCACCTTCATCCCACCTGGCAATCAGCAGCTTCAGGGGCACAATATTTGGAACCTCCTATGAACTCCTACTATGGCAGGCTCTCACCTCAGTCCCCTACGTGCTATCAGCCAAAAAAGTGAAATGAAACAGAACAAAACAAAATCCCATCAGCATGCCCACTTCAGCAACGGGAGAGCCTCCACTGAACTTTATTCAGTTTTATTCTACTCTTACTCTGCTCTCCCTCATCAGACCCACTTTTCAATTCCCAATGACTTTGAATCTTATAATGATAAAAATGGGGAAACACTTAGCTGAGGTTTGAATACTTAGTATTACTTCTATGCTATTGCATAATCTCATTGAATTGGCACCTAAATTATATAACAGCCAGTAGAGAACAGAATTATTCTAGTTCATGCTGCATATGGGGAAAGGAAAAAAAGAAAAACATATACACAGTGTGTATGTGTGTTTATATACATTACATATATAATAAACCCTTGAATCCTCCTCATTGGTAGGAAAATACCACACACTTAAATCTGTTTTCCAGAAGGGCAACTTTGCAGGCCTTATTATAATGGGCACACATTTATAATTTATCCTGTATGCAAGTATAATTAGTATATCTTTTCTTGGAAGAGGAGACAATTTCACAAATTAGAGGTAATGTCTATCGGAGAAATCTAACCATGGAAACCAGATCTCACACCCAGAGCCTAAAGGGAATCAGAACACGGTCAAAGAGAAATAGACAGCAGGCCTCAGGAAAATTCTCTTGACCTTCCTGGCTTGCCTCTTCCAAAGCAAGAAGCAGTATGTAAGTGTGGTTATTAGGAAGGCAAGGGATAGATGTTGGTAAAGATGAATTAAGAAAATAATGGGTTCAGGATGGAGGGGACACATATGCCTACAGCTGATTCATACTAATGTATGACAAAAACCATCACAATATTGTAAAGTAATTATCCTCCAATTAAAATAAATAAATAAAATTTTAAAAAAGAAAATAACAAACATTTTGGTAGTTCAAATTTTTTGGAATGATAATCACTGAAAATTATTGGTGAGGTTGTATCAATCAGAAAGTGAAAGAATAAGACAGTGATATAGTATAAAGTAGGCTTCCTCAACGGCTCAGCAGTAAAGAATCTGCCTGCAATGCACGAGCCTCAGGATATGTGGGTTCAATCTCTGGGTCAGGAAGATACCCTGGAGAAGGGCATGGCAAGCCACTCCAGTATTCTTGCCTGGAGAATCCCACAGACAGAGAAGCCTGGCAGGCTACAGTCCATAGGGTTCCAAAGAGCTGAACATCACTGAATCAACTTAGCATGCACACACGCCTTGTATAAAGTACTCCTATGCCTAATGTCAAGTACAGCAGTAACACTGTTTCTGGTCATTATTAAAACAGTTCTATGGTGAATGGTGTATTTGATTCTCATTGTGCAGAACCAAGAAATTCAAAATCCAAACTTTAAGTTTTGTTCTCCACTTATGCAATGCTTCAGCAACATAGCAAGTTTTAAACTTTTATTCCCAAACTGATGTTTAGTCACTCTGCCTTAACAACACATAAAAATTACAAATGATAGAGACTCCCCAAAATCAATATGAAACAACTCGTCTCAAAAATATGAGCAGATACAAAGCTTCAAGAAAGAAACTCAACCGTAGACAAAATTTGCTGCAAGTGTATTATTTCAGAATTTCTGGATCCTTGGAAAACATGACTCAAGTACCAAGTTCAATTCTGCAAACTTCTTGCCATAAAAGAATGTAGTCATCTAGGACAGAAAGTGGCTTCCAGAAGGCTTTAGCCCATACTGTACCACCAGGGAATTCTCTACAATTAGAAAACTCTGAGAAGGGATGTCTGATTCCTGCTTCCAAACCCCATGGAATTATCATCTGATTTCCTTGAAGCTCAAGCAATCTATATACAAATACTTAACTTCAGTGACACAGCAGGAGGTGTCAGAGAGCTGGGTGCTGCCTGCTTTAGGACCTCTGGCAGGCTTCCTGCTGAGGCCATGTCGAGAAAGAAGCAGGACGCTGAGAAAGGTCTGTGTCGGTTCAAAGTGCTCTGGGAACCCAAGCTACTTTTCAAGGGTCAACCCTTGAAACACCTGACCACACTTCCTCCAGGCTCGCCAACGTGTGGATGCATTGTTTCTTTTAAGAAGGCTTTTCCTTCAGCAATATTTGCCCAAGTATTTCCTCTGTACACACTGTTTTCTGGGCAATTATAGAGAACAGGAGAGAGGAGGTCAGCAAAATGCAACCTGACACTTACATCCAGCGCTCAGAATAGCGCTGACCCCAACCAGCCCCTCCCTTCCCATCCACTAGGTTCTCATTCACTCCTTCTTGGCAATTACGTCTTTTGACCATTGTAATTATTAACAAATGTCCACCAGGCCCCGCCTTTTCTTTAGAATACTACCTCCTCCAATACACATAAATATATCATCACAATATCCTCCAGTGAAAAACAGGTTTAAGTCATTATGATTTCATGTCTGTAAAATGTTGAGATCTTGACCTCCCAAAACACAAAAGCCACCAGTTCACCACTTCAGTCTCTCTCTTCAAAACACAAAGCAAAAGAAGGAAAAAGAATATGGTGGATGTGTTTATGGGGCTTCTTTTTCTTATCAGTATAAATGATGTACATACATCAATGACCTTTGCAAAATCAACTAGGATCGTTAGACAAAATATCATCTCATTTGACTAAGAGAAGAGAAATCTCTAACTGAAAATTTAAACAAAGGCTTTAGAGGACTATATAAATCAATTCTATATATGCTTCATTTGGTTTATTTACACATTCACTTCTTCACTCTTTCAACAAATATTTAGTGAATGTCTACTTTGTTCCTGACCCTGTCCTACTTTTTTACTTTTATTTCCCTAAAAATAACCTTCCTGTGAATTCCATGAATTTTCAACAACACACTCTCTCTTAATGCCTAACAGTAGACCTGGGAATTTGTAGAATTATTCTTCCATTTGGACAGATGGGAGCCCATTTCCTCTTGGACTTGGTTTTGAATGGAAAAGGAAAACCACTACAATATATCATAATGGATTTGAGAGCACTGATCAAACTTCAGAAATGCAGACCCATTTCAGCCAATATTGTATTTCTGTACTTTATGTTTCCTGAGTTGCTGCTTAGGATTGATGTTAAGAAAAGGGCCCCTCGTCATGAAGTTAGAGTTGCCAAGGCTTGCCAGGGAGTTACCTAGCCTTGCAGAGCCAAGGCCTTATCTCAAAGGATAAGGTGGAGTTTGCTCTTTTCCCCCTATTGCGAAATATGAGAATATTAAGTAATCTGTTTATATCATACAGATCCAAAACCCTCGCTGACTTTTTAAAGGATAAAATATCCAGAGAATTTCCTCCTCTTTAGAAAAAGCTACCTGGGATCTTCCTCTCTCAACCTTGGTTCACCCAACAAAATTTGCCAATTTCCCCTAAGTGTGTTTGAAATGAAAAATCAGTCTTGTTCCTCATAGTGGACATTTCTGGGTCCCCTTGAAAAGCAAGGAGATCAAACCAGTCAATCCTAAAGGAAATCAACCCTGAAAATTCATTGAAGGACTGAAGCTGAAGCTCCAGTACTTTGGCCACCTGATGCAGAGCTGACTCACTGGAAAAGACCCTGATGCTGAGAAAGATTGAGGGCAGAAGAAGGCGGCTACAGAGGATGAGATGGGTTGGATGGCATCACTGACTCAATGGACTTAAGTCTGAGCAAACTCAGGAAAACAGTGAAGGACAGGGAAGCCTGGAGTGCTGCAGTCCATGGGGTCACAAAGAGCTGGACCTGACTTAGCGACTGAACAAAAACAACTGGTAACATCAATGTGTCATCTAACAGACCAGTTCTACAGAAATGCCTGGGCTGGAGCTGGAGCCTGTGGGTATAAAAACAAACATGGCATCTGACATGTTACAAAGTTTAAATGAGTTTAACCACAGTAACCACTCTATGCCAAAAATATTAGCTTCACCAAACACACCACTGAAAGAGCAGACATACAAGCTTCTCTTTATTTTAAAGATTAAAATTGACACTTGGTTTCCTTTCTCAAGAGTATCTTTTTAAACCATTATTATAAATGTACAAGAGGCCTGGGTGCTAAGTCGCTTCAGTCATATGCGATTCCATATCCTATGGACTGTAGCCCGCCAGGCTCCTCTGTCTAAGGGGTTCTCCAGGCAAGAATACTGGAGTGAGTTGCCATGCCCTCCTCCAGGGGATCTTCCTGACCCAAGGATCAAACCCGCATCTCCTTTGTCTCCTGCACTGGCAAAAGTGTTCTTTACCACTGGCATCACCTGGGCAGCCCGGTTTATCAGGCAAACTACAATGAAAAAGAGCTTTAGATCTTTAAACATATCCCACATAGATAAATTCACTATTTAAACAGAAGATGCCCCCTCTTCTGATTTACTCTATTCTTTGTGAGTTTGCAGCTGATGGTTTTCTATTGAGTTTTCAGAATGCTGATTAAGTGTCATGCCACCCACTGAGAGTAAAGTTGAACCAGGTGAATTGAGGGTGTGGTTGAAAGTCTCAGTCTGTCTCCCTTTCCAGAACTACAGCATTAGAAAGAACTATGAGGCAGCATTTGACTCTTTTTGCCTTCAAGCTGAGATGAATCCAATCATCCCAAATTGAGCAACCTTAGAAAAAATTTTAAAGCATAATCATTTCAAAATAACCAGAGTTACTGGAGGTCACTCGTTTAATGGGAGTGCATCTTATTAGTGCAAATTACCTTAAAAAGCAAAATTTTAAGTTCACCTTTACCAAGTGTGCTGCAATATACCTCAACCATATTTATTCCAGAAGCAAGAGAAATACTTTTTGGGTAAAAGGAAACATGTTTGATAACAGGAATGTTAGGTGTTCCAGCTCCTTGCCCTGTGAATTTCTGATCCTTAAACTAGAGCACTTACTTTGGACATAAATGTACCAGAAACTCAGCTACTTCACAACAAAAATAAGTCTTCTTTAAGAATACTCTTCTCCATGCAATTAAAAATATGAGATAGACTCATGTCCTTGAGGAAAATATTCCCATCAAAATCCTAATCAGAGGTATTGACAGTCAAATCAATTGTATCTTCATTCTCAACCACTGGAATCATGGTAAGCCATTCAAACCCATCTCCATTTCAACTTCCTTACCCTGTCGCCTAGAGTTACTGTTAAAATTTAAGTGCTACGACTCTCACCAGATGAAGCCAGGTGAGAAAATGGGAAGGTCAACTGGGAAGGCACTGAATTAGAAACACCAGTTCCTAATTAAATTTCATGACCTGTACTGTAAGGACCCCATACCGTTGGATGCCTCCACCAATCATGGCCATAAGCAGCCATCCTACATAGTCTCAGCATCCAACAACAGCAACTAGCTAAACAGGCTTTGAAAGCAATGTAACCAACCCACACTCCACTCAACACGAAAGATTCTCATTAAAATAGAAGTTTCACCAGAAGACGAAAACACACAAAATCCATACAGCAAAGTGAATCACCACAAAGCCAATCAATTTTACAGATATTTTGATCACCTTTGTCTTTTTTGCTTCTCCTTATCTGCAGATTTGTGTGCTACTCATTACATTGTTGTCTTAATTTTCTGCTTGAAAAATCAAGGGGAAAACTGCAGGAAATAAACTTCTTAGTCAAAGTGTTAAGAAACCTATGTATAATATCCTGCTCCAGTAAAGCGCTGTCAATCCTACAGATATTACAAACTCAAGAAGTGATTAACATCTCCTGAGAACTTAGCTAGAGGGTTATTCTCAAGGAACATGCTCACACACAGAGTACATCTCATCCCCAAGCTCTCACTGATTTTTCGACTTTAAATGTTCTGAAATGATCAGATATTTGCGCGGTCCTACAGTGTTTCTTATAGTTATCTGCTATAACTTTAAGATTCTTATCTCCTCTTTGACACTGACTGGGACAGTGACAGGATGACCACAATGGAGACTTAGCATCAAGGGTTACAAGAATCTTAAGACAAAAGTCTTACTATTCTGCTTTCACTAGCTTGGCATTTTCCCACAGTCATGCCGTAAAAGTGCAAGGAACCCATGAAACAATAGGAACAAAAATATTGTGGTTTCCTTTTTCCTAAGAAACATAGGCATCAACTTCTAATTAGTCAGCCTCAAGAGCGTACATGCGGGAAGTGGGAAGGTGGGGGTGAGGGGAACCCACCCTCCGACACTACATAATCAGAAGAAACTCATCAAGGAGACATAATGGCCACACTATTCAAACTACCCCAGGTGAAACAGGAGCATCACTTGCCTGGAATCTGGTATTGAGACTGGTTGAAGACTCACTCCAAAACACACAGCACCCACCTTCTTTACCCAACCCCACCACCACCCTGGTCCCAGTCTTTGGTAGCCATTAAGTAATTTACCAAACAGTACCAATCAGACTCGGGAGTTTCCAAAATACATATGAATTCATTCTCTGGTGATTTTAAAGGGTAGAATTTATGATGTGGTTAATCAGTAAGCTTTACTTAACTTTATGAATACTGTCTAAAACCTTGCTTATTTTTAAAACTGTCATTATAAATGTTAGTAATACCCTGTATATCTGTGATGCCTTCACATGCTTATTTTAATAACTATTAATTAAACCCTGCCTTCTCACTATCAAATAAGTAGGATTATTCCCATATTACTGATAAGTCAAGAGACAAGAGAAAAGAAAGCATACTGAAAGCACCATAGTACCAGCTAAAATTTAACTCTTCTTTGGTTTTTAACTGGCACTGGGGAACATTAGCAAAAGAGTTCCTTGGGGGTTCTAAGTGAAAAAAAAAAAAAAAATACTTGTCCATCTTTTCCTAACAGAGATGCATCTGTAATTACCACTCTATATCCTCAGCTTAGACCCATGCTTCTTGCAGCAATGGTATCATTCTCTCTCTGTAACATCTGCTTCTCTATCCTGCAGGCTACAAGGAAGATATTAGGAGATATTGCCAAATATATCTATATAAATCTAGCAGCCTCCTTGAATTAGTCACTGGAGTGTGGTTAATATAATCTGGCAAAATATTCATTTTTGACAGAGAAGCACAGCTAACATAGGAACCTGCTTCAAAATCAGATCTTTTTTTCTTGTTGTTACCTATGCAGGACCACATTGATTCAGATTCTGACAGTCCAGTGAAGTTCTTAGAATTACTTTCTGTGCTGAAGCAAAATGTGGAGATGAAATGAAACTCCAGAGATCAACTTGGGTTTTTAACTTCAAAATTATAAGACATATGCCATGCATGGGTGCTATAAAGACTTATGTATACAAATACAGACTTCCCCAGGCCCATCAAACTCACCTTCTACTTCTTCTTCATCACACACATGCTTAAGGAAGGAAGCCCCTCTGTCCAGGACAGCTTCATCCTCCATCCTATAGTAATAAAAAAGAAAAAAAGAATGCTCAGACTTCTCCTTGAGGGAGCCACTGGACGAAGCCCAGCTTCTGGGCAGATGAACCTGCAAGCTGCTGCTCATGTTAACGGGGCAGAGTCCCTCTTCCTTTGGTGTTTGCTGCTCCTTCGCTCCTTCAGCTCCTCTCATCGGGTGCTTGAGAATATGCCGGTCCCACATAGCTTCCGTTCTAACCTTGACAGGGCCCCCGCAGGGACAGGTAAGAGAAAATCATTTCAATCCTGGAGGCTGGATGTTGGGGGTTCTCCCCTTTGGGATCTGCCCCCAAAAAAAAGATGAAAAGAAAAAAAAATACCAAGAGAGGAAGTTTGGTGTGCCTGGAGTGCTCGTGATGGTCGTTTGTGGAAATCCAGCTTCAGTGCTTAGCTCTTTAAACACCCACTGCATAAAAATGTATACCCTCACACACACACGCACACATGCACACCCACCCACACACAGAAAGCGACAGGGAGTTAGGCTACTGCACAGTGGGAGCCTAGCTTCCAGCCAGCCTCTTAATACCAGCACAGCCCAGTATTCTCTGTTGAGTGGCAAGCTTTGAGTCACATGTTGGCCTTACGGAAATCTGACATCTGAGGATTATCCAGCAACCCCGGCTTCGGCAACGGTCACATATATATGCCCCCCATTCATTCATTTTCCACATTCTTATCACACGTCTCTGTCTATGTATATCTGTTCTGTTAACTCTTCCCTGAAGGGCATGAAGTGCTGCATTTTGTAACCATGTTATGCTGCCCTCCTGTCTCCTTACATAATAGGATCTACTCTGCAATTTCCTAGGCTAAATAAGACCTCAGGATCCATCCAAGTAATGACAGCGTTTGTACGGCCTCCCAATGCCAAATGTGTCTCTGGTTTATAGAACGAGGTAAGGTTGATTTCCATATTCGGTGACTCCTTTTCATTGCATCAACTTTGACATACAGAATTCCATGAACTCTATTTATAGTGAAAGCAGAAAGAACTCTCGAATTGCTCAAATGCTGCTACTGTCGTACCGGTCTAGAAACAAAGCACTTTCTCTGGGGACAGCTGCTCTATGTCATACCATACATGAGCCCCGCCAGAGAACCAAATGTTCACTCTGTATTCTATCCATCCAGTTTTGTGCTCGGGCATTGGATACTGTGGGTCTGTTTTCCATATTGTCTTTGTAACTTACTCTTCTGCTTCCCATATTTGTTATCATCTATATGAGATGCACTCAATTCACTTTTTCTTCCTTTCTATTTCAGGAGCATTTCCATCTCACAAAGCAACCATCTGAGCTTAAAAAGTCAGAAATCTGGTGTCAGGGAGACACCAGTTTAAAAAGCCTATTCGTACCTGCATCACCTGGAGCAAAGTATCCAAAGTTTTAAGCCTCAGTTTTTCCATCTAGGAAATGGGAGGTAATAATATCAACTATGTGGGACTGCTTTGAAATTAAAATCAGGTTAACACACATGAAAGCACTCAGTTTTGTCCCAGCACCTATTACATGTTTCATAAAGTTATGTTTCTTTCCTGTCTTCTTTCCTTTTTTCTTTTTTGCCTAACCTGGGTTGGGGAACAATGCCATAAAAAAACTCATTCCTTTGGAAAGTTGAAGAATCTTTTCTTCTGGGATATGGCTCTTACACACAGAAGTTCATCTTTTTCCTTTTCTATACTCAAACTAAAAATATAAAACTAAATGCAAACAGGAAATGGGTCAGCAGGCAGGATCATGGTAAAAAAGAAAATGCTGTGAAGACTTGAGAGGTCAAATCAGTTACCAGCCTCTATGAGCCTCTGTTTTCCATGAAAATTAAATTATCCAACATACTCACCAGTTCAGCAAATATTTATTTAGTGTCTGCTATGTTCTTGCCACTCTTGGAACTGGTACTCTTGGAGGGAGAGGAGCACATCTCTGAATAAGCCAGGCAAAATGCCTCAGAAACTAATAATAAATAGATGAACAAGATAATCTTAGATATCATTAAGTGCAATGCAGGAAAAAAAATAATAGTGGGCTACTTAGCATAAGGTGATTCAGATGTGGCTTCTGAGAAGGTGACATTTGAGCAGAGGCAAAAATGTTCGGAAGGAACCAGGCATTTAAGAACCCAGGGGCAGAATATTCCAAGCAAAGGGAACAGCAATGCAAAGGCCCTAAAAGGGGAAGAAGTTTAGCATGTTTCAGGAACAGAGTAAGGCCAGAAAGACTGGACAGAAGGATGGAAGGTCCCTGGGAAGTAACAATGTGGAGGGAATAAGGGCCACACAGGCCACGGTAAGCAATTAGAATTTTAGGTGTTACGGCAGCCCCTGAAGAGTTTTTCAGATGGAAAGGGACTTGACCTGCTTTGTTATGTGAAAAATTCATGCATGCGTGTTAAGTCACTTCAGTCATGTCCAACTCTTTGCAACCCCATGGACTGTAGCCCACCAGGCTCCTCTGTCCATGGAATTTTCCCAGGCAAGAATACTAGAGTGGGTTGCCGTTTCCTCCTCTAGGGGATCTTTCCAACCCAAGGATGGAAACTGCATCTCTTAAGTCACCAGTTTCTTTTAGTCAGGATGTTTCCTCACTAAAAGAGACTAGGAAACTATCTCAGGAGCCCAGGGAAGACTACAGGAAAAACATATTTCAAGGAAGGAATCAAGAGTTTTTTTCTGACAAGGTTATTTTTGAGATGCTTATTATATATGAAAAAGGAACTGTCAGGCACACAACTAGAGGTCAAAGTCTGGAGCTCAGGAGCCGAGGGCTGGGGATAAAAATTGGGAATCAATGAATAAAGCTGGTGTCTGAAGTTATTACTAGATGATATCATCCAGGAAGAAAACGCAGAAATAGAGAAGCTGACATAAGACCAAGTGCCAGGCATGCCGGGCATGCCAACATTTACAAGCAGAGCAGAGGAACAAAAGCAGTCAGTGAGGTAAGAGGAAAACCAGGAAACAGTGATGTCAAGGAAGCTGAGAAGAGAGAGTGCTGCTCCTGAGAGGCTGAGAAAGAATCAGAACAAAAAGGGGTTTGGCAATAGGGAGGCCATCGGTGATGATGACCAAAGCACTTGAAACATACCATACACAGTGCTAGACACACACAGATAGCATTCAATCATCCCCTTTCCTCTTTCCTGACATCCTCCCTTCATTCATTAGCGAATATTTGCTGAGTACCTACTAAGGGCCCTTCTGGGCACTGAATATACAGTGATGAGCAAGACAGACAAAGGCTCTAGTGTAATCACATCCTCCTTCTCAAGACGTCCCCTAGCAATCTGAGGGCTGATCCAAAGAGCAAGAACCCACCAGTAATACAGCATTTGTAGACCTAGATAAAGATGACAGGTTAATGGAGAAATCTCCTTAAAAGACCCTGGAAACACAACAAAATATTGGGTCCTGTACTATCGCATCTACACTCCTAGTACTTACTATCTCCCCTTCAGGAAACAAAGAGTAGTATAGGCCACATTTCTTTTCAAAGTGCATGCTTTCTGGTCCTACGCTGCTACTGCTGCCGCTGCTGAGTCACTTCAGTTGTGTCCGACTCTGTGCGACCCCATAGATGGCAGCCCACCAGGCTCCCCCGTCCCTGGGATTCTCCAGGCAAGAACACTGGAGTGGGTTGCCATTTCCTTCTCCAATGCAGGAAAGTGAAAAGCAAAAGTGAAGTCGCTCAGTCGTGTCAGAGCGTGGGACTGCAGCCCACCAGGCTCCTCCATCCATGGGATTTTCCAGGCAAGAGTACTGGAGTGGGGTGCCATTGCCTTCTCCGTTCTGGTCCTATAAACCTACAGAATCCAACACAACTTCCTGTAGTCATTTCTGCACCCCTACTACTAACCAAGCTGGTCCCAAAGCCATTTACTAACTTTTCACACATTTCCTCAATGAAAAGGTTAGCCTTTGCACCTAAGCTCTTCCCCAAATTGCACACAGCAAACAATCAAAGCAGAAGTGAAGGAAGTAAACAGTAACAACTGAAGAAGACTGGACAAGCTTTAATGACTAAAGCTTTAATCACTTCCTAGGCGGAGAAAACCATCCAGCCTGACTGAAGCACTGTCCACAGGCTCCGGGTTAGAGGGAGCATAATGGTAGGGGCATTCTTTGGCTCTTTGAGACATATTTCACATTCCCTCCAAGACTATACATAGCAAGTAACTAGAAACCCAGCTCTTTCTGGTGGACAATGCGGAGCATCTGTAAGCACCCTCCTCCCTGTAAAAAGTGCAAAGGAAAATGCAAACTGAAAATATAGAACCTGCATGCCCAGAGCAGCCCTTTCCTTGTCAAGAGCAAGTACACCCTGGCACATCTGGGCTTTGACACAGAATTCAGTGATTGTATAGCTTTCTTCCATCTTTATACCACAAGTGTCCATTGTTGGGGTTTGTGCACCCCCCCACCCGAGACCAAATCCTCTCAGCAGTTGCTTGCTATTATTAGTAAGACAGAGATATCTTTTAAAATGCCCCGTCTGACCCAACTAGTTTTTCCCTCTATCAGTGGGAAGAAATGAACTCCTCTAGTTCCTCATCAGGCCCCCAAAATCTACGCTAAAATGTTCCTTTCACACCAACTGCACTTGCTGAAAACAAAGAAGGGAGGGAGCATGCTTCTAAACAGTTCCCTAGGCTGCTCTTGTCGCCAGCATGAGGCAAAGTTCAGAATAGATTTGGAAGCTTCTCACCAGCATCACGGGGAGAAGGGTCATACCAGTCAGTATAAAATCCATGCAGGGCCAACACTGCCTTCCTTCAGCCGGACCTCTGACAGCAGAAGTCAGACCCCTTCCCCCAGCAATCCACATAACCAATGTGGGGCTTCTCCCATCCTCTGTTATGCTGGGAGCTGCAAGCAATTTAACTGTAACCCATGTCAAATCAGCTGCCAAAAGGACCGGCCCTCAACAGCCGGTCCTAATCACTGCACAGGCTTGTAAGGGTGACTTAAGCCTGGCACGAGAAACATTTGTGCAAAACTGTCGGCCATTGGGCCCTGGGCACCCATCTACATTCCACCCCTCTGAGTTCCCAGCCCTAGAGCCCTTGCCAACTGCCAACGTGCTCACCAGCTAGTCCACACAGCGCATGCAGCTGCCACTCAGCCAGTCAGCAAGTGGCAGGCCGCCAGCACGCAAGTTTCAGAATGCGAGCATGCCCCGTCACAGTGCTGCTAAAGGTTGAAGGTCTCTGTGTGCTAGCCTTTAGATTCGCCTCACTTGCCCTCCCATCTCCCTTCTCTCATCCCTCCCGGGTTCTGCCTCCCACGGTAGCATTTCACTCGTCTCTATAGTAACAGCATCTGGTTTCAGGGTTATAACTTTATGCAGAGCATTTCTCCTCCGAAGCAAGGGCTTTTGCCAAAGGATGCACTAGCAGCAAAAAGGCTGCTGCTTGAGGTGGAGCCACGTGTTCCCTTGTCACCCCCCGGAATGAGGCTATGTTCTCAGCTGCAGGGTCAGAGCAGCGGCACCGCTCAGACCCAGGGAAGCAGAAAACAGCCCTTCCACCTTGGCATGCTCATGTGTACAGAGAGGAATCATTCTGGAGCTTGCAGCCCCACTCCCACTGCCAGCCCCTCTCCTCCACACCCTGCTCTCCACTTAGCTGCACGGGGATCGAGTGAATACTGGGGCTTCCTGACTACGTTCAAGAAGGCACCAGACCATACACGGCACCCTCAGGAGCAGAGTAGCTCTAGCTGTTCATAAGCCTGTATCTAAGCTCAACACCACTGGTTCTTTCTGTGCATACAGCTTAAAATTTACTACTTAACCTCATATTTAAACTCATCTCACTTTATCCTCACTAGCCTGATCTGTTTACAAGAGCCAGGGAACCCCGTAATCTCTCACTTTACAACAGCTTTCCCATGCACAGCAAATGTTTACACACATGCCCGCACACACCAAAGTGACGCACACGGGGAGTGGACAAGTACCAGGAAGTGAAGAGTTGTATTATCATTGTTATTAGTTGTTGCTGCTGTAAATTGATATTTACACTGTGTGTAAGGGCCTTTCCTTGAGGGGAACAAGGAGTTCGTCTCAAGTCTCAGAGGTCACACACACACACACACACACACACACACACACACACACACACACACACACACACACACACACACACACACACACACACACACACACACACACACACACACACACACACACACACACACACACACACACACACACACACACACACACACACACACACACACACACACACACACACACACACACACACACACCCCTCTCTCCAAATTCTATTTCCTATTCAAATCATCTCTAAGAAGTGGGGAACCGTTAGCATCACCAATCATTTGCCAGTGTAATGTTTTCAAACTTTGGAAACCACACAGTGTTTTACTGGTGTCTTTGCTGTTTTGGAAAATCTGCCTTCCACGTTTTCAACATACACGTAAAGGACAGCATCAGTTAGTTCTCCAAAAGCACAGGCAACACGGGCCAGCAGTCCCAGCGCTGCAAAGAATACTGCCATCTATCGGCCACACGTGTTCACTACAGGGAAGTGGAGGGCAGGAGCGGAGGAAAAGTTGCAACTGTTTCCTTCCTAACTTCACTAGTCCCCACCAGTGCTGAGAGGGCCTTTGGCTTCCACAGGGAGGAAAGAGAAGGACGTGGGTGCTAGCTTAACCGTGGAGACTGCTGGAGCTCTGGAAATACCCACTAGGGAAAAGAAACTTCAGTGTGGCAAGCCCGAAAGATGACTAATGGCAGAGGAGAGTCCCAGCAATCAGGAGGCAACAAAGCCAAACAGGTCCCCTCAGCAGAGTTCCCGAGGCCCCTCAGTTCAGTTCAGTCGCTCAGTTGTGTCTGATTCTTTGCCACCCCATGAACTGCAGCACGCCAGGCTTCCCTGTCCATCACCATCTCCTGGAGCTTGCTCAAACTTATGTCCATCAAGTCAGTGATGCCTCAGTTCAGTTCAGTTTAGTCGCTCAGTCATGTCCGACTCTTTGCAACCCCATGAATCGCAGCATGCCAGGCCTCCCTGTCCATCACTATCTCCCGGAGTTCACCCAAACTCATGTCCATCGAGTCGGTGATGCCATCCAGCCATCTCATCCTCTGTCGTCCCCTTCTCCTCCTGCCCCCAATCCCTCCCAGCATCAGAGTCTTTTCCAATGAGTCAACTCTTCACATGTGGGGGCCAAAGTACTGGAGTTTCAGCTTTAGCATCAGCCCTTCCAAAGAACACTCAGGACTGATCTCCTTTAGAATGGACTGGTTGGATCTCCTTGCAGTCCAAGGGACTCTCAAGAGTTTTCTTGCCTCATCAGGCTGTAAATACATCAATACAGGCCCTGGTCCAGGGATAAAGGGATGACAGCCCCTCACAAAACCAGACTGCAGACTGGATAAAAGATGAAAACTGAATTCTGAACAGGATCACACCAACATAATTCTGGATTTAGAACTGTAGTATTTTTTAAATGACCAAATTTTAGATATGAAGGACAGGTCATATCCAGAGATACAGAATATGACCAGAATATCCAGAGATGACCAGAATACAGAGATGGCAGAAGTGGTGTTTGTTGTTATAAAAAGGCGACAGAAAACAGATTTGGAAATTTCAAATCCAACTCCTTGCTGACTTGGTCCTGTTGAGCATCTCGCTTGTGGTGATGAATACATGAATCTACACAGGTTATAAAACTATACAGAATGGAAAACACATACATACACATACAAAGAAATGAGTACAAACTGAGGAAATCTGAATAACTGCATTATATGTGATCAGAAAATCATGGTTGTGATATTATACCAAAATCCTGGTTATGATATACTCAAGTTTTGCAAAAAGTTAACAGTGGGGGAATACTAGCCATATAGAAGTGATCTCTTTGTATTAGTTCTAAAAATACATGTGAATCTATATTTATTTCAATAAAAGTTTCCATTTAAAAAGCTCATCTGCAAATCTGCTTTTTTAAACTTTATTTCACATGATGGTCAGTTACAGAAGCTGGTCCATCCATACATATGCAGAATCAAGTAAATGGTGCAAATCCCAGACATGCACTTTAGTAACTGTAACCTTGGGAAAGTTAGCTAACCACTCGCTTCAACTGTCCTTAAGAATGACCCTAAAACACTTGATAAGTGATTCAGGAGATTAAATATGTTCCCAGAGTAAATAAATTTAATTAATTTTAGTTGAATCTAAATCTAAGGCTTCACGGACCCAGAAAGGATAGTAATTAACAGTCCTACAATCCCAAAGGCTGTAATTCTGTCCCCATGAGCAAATACATGGCAGTATCAACTGGGGAGACCAGCAATGAACTGCCCCTCAAGGCTGGGTATCAAACTCCTCTCTCCCATCTTCTGCATGTTGGGAACAGTCTCCTACACAGTCTTCAGATGGCTGACTGAGTTCTGAAAGGCTGGAGCAGGCTCAGCAATAAAGGACAAGAAAAGAACTGGTGGCGTGGGACTTCCCTGGTGGTCCAATGGCTAAAACTCCACTCTCCCAATGAATGGTTGAGAGGGGGCGCCCTGTGTTCGGTGCCTGGTCAGGGAACTAGATGCCACACGCCACAACTAAAGACCCTACATGCAGCAATAAAGATCAAACATCCTGCACGTCGCAATTAAGACTCGGTGCAGCAAAATAAATACACAAGATTTTTTAAAAAAGAACTGGTAGCAAGATGGAGACAGGGACTCTGGGTTGAGGAAGGGCGTGGAAGCTCAGGAGTGGTGACAGATGAAAGGAGAATGTGCTGGAGAGGGTATTTCGTGCTGAAAAGGGAACAGCTCGTCTGACCTCCTGGGACACCAGCCTGAATTACCCTTGAAACGTGAAGTGAAGTGTTAGTCACTCAAGTCGTGTCGGACTCTTTGAGACCTCATGGACTGCAGCCCACCAGGCTCCTCTGCCTATGGGATTCTCCAGGCAAGAATACTGGAGTGGGTTGCCATGCCCTCCTCCACGGGATCTTCCCAACCGAGGGACTGAACCTGGGTCTCCTGCATTGCAGGCAGATTCTTTACCATCTGAGCCACCAGGGAAGCCCGAATTACCCTTACATCATTTAATTTATTTTAATGGGTAGATCTACTTGCTTCCCTGACCACCATATGCTACAGCTTCTAACCAAAGTTCCTATGTCAAAAATTCAGCACTTTGCCCAGTGAAAGTTTTCCTGGAGTTTTGACTGTTAGGGACAGGAAACGGAGGCTCCCTTCTCAACTCATAACTTGCAGTTGTCTTTCCTCAAAGGCCCTGGAGTGAAAACAGAAAAATCCTAAGAGAGGGGGTAGGCAAAAATAGAAAGACTGGGACTTCTCTTCAGGAGTCAGGAGGGTGGCTCTGAGCATGTCCATCCTGTCCCCCCGAATCCAGTGCCAGGTCTCCAGCCAAGAGCCAGACTGAACCAGCTGTCATGTAAAAAAGGCAGAGTAAAGGGAAGAAGGGAAGCAACTCACAGGGTAAAAGTGGGAGAAAGGGCTTCGACAGCTGGAAACCCACCCTGCAACATGCCAACTTCAGGCTTAGAAGTGAGCGTATCATGACTGGATTGCTACCTGCCCTCCCACTGATGGTTTCTAACTGGTCCTCCTGGCTCTGAACTCACTCCTCACTTATCCATACATCTAGAGAACACAGTCTGGTATCATTCTCCTTTTAAAGATCATTTATTACATTGAAGATGAAGTCCAAACTGCTCAACATGGAACTGAAGGCTTATCATGAGCTTACACAGAGTTCCTGCCATTCTCCATACCATCCCACTCCCAGATCAGGCTACCATGCCTTTGTGGACATGCTGTTTCCTCTAAATAACACGTTGCCCTGGTTAACCCATTCTTCTAGACCCTAATCTCTAGAACACTCTCTACATTCTTAGACACATCCTTCCCCAAAAAGAGCCACACTCCTTTCCCCATTCTTCACTGGCTCATTAAATGTGTCTGCTTCTCACGGAGCATGTACAACAGAGAACATCACCATCACTGAGCCTCACACAACTGTCCTCGGACATATCATGGGAGACTTCCACATCACAGTATAAGCTCTTCGAGAGCAAATACCATCCTTCTGAAGTCTTTCTACTTCCAGATTCCAGCACAGTGACTACACATAGTATAGTAAAAGTGAAGTTGCTCAGTCGTGTCCAGGTCTTTGCAACCCCCATGGACTGTAGCCTACCAGGCTCCTTCAGTTCAGTTCAGTTCAGTTCAGTTCATTTCAGTCGCTCAGTCGTGTCCGACTCTTTGTGACCCCATGAATCACAGCACGCCAGGCCTCCCTGTCCATCACCAACACCCGAGAGTTCACCCAAACTCATGTCCATTGAGTCAGCGATGCCATCCAACCATCTCATCCTCTGTCGTCCCCTTCTCCTCCTGCCCTCAATCCCTCCCAGCATCAGGGTCTTTTCCAATGAGTCAACTCTTTGCCTGAGGTGGCCAAAGTATTGGAGTTTCAGCCTCAGCATCAGTCCTTCCAATGAACACCCAGGACTGGTCTCCTTTAGGATGGACTGGTTGGATCTCCTTGTAGTCCAAGGGACTCCAAGAGTCTTCTCCGGCACCACAGTTCAAAAGTCTTCTTCACAGTCCAACTCTCACATCTATACATGACCACTGGAAAAACCATAGCCTAGGCTCCTTAGTCCATGGAAATTTTCCAGGCAAGAGTACTGGAGTGGGTTGCCATTTCCTCTTTAAATGGTGAAGAATGAATAGATCAATCAATCAACTAACCCGGGATGCTGTATCTACAACTTAGCCTTATGAAGGCCAACCACATCTGCTACCACCCATAGGCAGGACAGCTGGCCAGCACATGATGCCATTTAAACTGGATTACAAACCATTACTCACGTTCCACTTGCACTAGGCTATGAAAATAAAATATGTACTTAGGAAAAAAAAAAAAAACAAGTGAAGAAGGGGTACACTAAGGACACACACATGTTTGGAACTAAGTGCATCTCTAAATGCAAAGACCTTGAGTGTAGTTTCAAACATGAACCCCATATACAAGCTAACTTTTAATCACTTGGCAAAACAGTGATTTGCTCCAAAGAGTGGGGAAGAGGCTACACTATATCCCCTGAATGATGTTATGTCTGTGGGTGAATTATGAGATTTTTTTTTAATAATCTTAATTATTTAATTTTCTCCTTATTACCTAACTTGAGAATTTAACCCTTTCTATAGACTATAATTATAATTGCACCATAATATCTAAAATTAAAATCAAGAGAATTTCCCTTTGTCTACTTTTGAAACAAAAGTTTAAAATTAAATAATTTTTTTAATTTATTAAAGTAAAGCAGTATCTAGATCTGTCACACAATCTAGATCTAGATCTGTCAAAGCAAATATCCCCTTAATAACTATACAAATGAATAAACTTAAATCACAGCTTCGACTGCCTTAAAAATCCAGAAGAAGCATGAGAAGCCATCAGTTTAGTTCAGTTCAGTCACTCAGTTGTGTCCAATTATTTGTGATGCCATGGACACATGCCAGGCTTCCCTGTCCATCACCAACTCCTGAAGCTTGCTCAAACTCATATCCATCTTCTCGGTGATGCCATCCAACCATCTCATCCTCCGTCATCCTCTTCTTCTCCTGCCTTCAATATTTCCCAACATCAGGGAAATATAAGGTAACATAAGGTAAATACTTTCAACATCAGGTAACATAAGGTAAATACTTTCAACATCAGGGTTTTTTCCAATGAGTCAAGTTCTCTGCATCAGGTGGCCAAAGTGCTGGAGTTTCAGCTTCAGCATCAGGTGGCTGAAGTATTGGAGGTTCAGCTTCAGCATCAGTTCTTCCAATGAATATTCAGGACTGATCTCCTTTAGAATTGACAGGTTGGATTTCCTTGCAGCCCAAGGGACTCTCAAGAGTCTTCTCCACCACCACAATTCAAAAGCATCAATTCTTCAACGCTCAGCTTTCTTTATGGTCCAACTCTCACATCCATACATGAGTATTGGAATAATCATAGATTTGACTAGATGGACTTTTGTCAGCAAAGTAATGTCTCGGCTTTATAACATACTGTCTAGGTTTGTCATAGGTTTTCTTCCAAGGAGCAAGCGTCTTTTAATTTCATGGCTGCAGTTACCATCTGCACTGATTTTGGAGCCCAAGAAAATAAAGAGAAGGCTCAGTTTTGTTCCTCAGCCTGCAACTGGACAAATAAAACTCTGTAATGTGTTTAGGTAAACCAATAAAGACGCTGGATAGCAAATACCTGCAAAAGGAAATTAGGATTTGAAATGTCAACATAAACTTTGAGCTCTGGAAATTGCAGCCTAACTTTAAAATTATACATAGTCAATGTTAATTATCTATAGTAATTAGCACAGGGACAACGCAGATAACCAGAGTTAATTTCGTACTTCTCCTCTGAGTCTGTGATTTGGCAGACATTCACTGCGGCTTTTACAGTGACCTCAGGTCAGATCCAGGTTGGCAGGTGGACAGGAACTCCAGAGTAGGCGTCTGTTCCGGGACACAGCGCTGGGAGTCAGCTAGAGGGCAGCTGAGCAGGTACAGTCCGTGACCTCCCACCTCTGACACCAAGAGCTGACCCTGAAGAAAACAGCCTTCCCTTCCCACCTCTACCTGAAGTGGCAGTCACTCCATTCACATCTTCCATCTTGAACCACCACAACAGGTAGCAAGGATGGGGCTCCTGGCATTCTACTGAGTTCTTGCTACAAGCCAGGCACTGTGTTATGCATCACGCATGTACTATTTCATTTGTTCTGCTGTAAAATTGTGCCCAGCTGGCTTAATAACAGGATGGGGCTGAAGGTTCTAGTTAAAAGATTTCAATACCTATAACAATGTGGGGACTGAGGATAGGGACTCTGATTATCAATTAATTTTTCAAAAGTCCCATGTTTAAAACATCTACTACATACCAAGTGTTGGGCTCATCACTTTACAATGCTTGCCTGATTCAATCCTCACGACAACCCCATAAGGTAAATACTTTCAACATACCCATGTTGAATTGTAGTTTTAAGTTGATAACTTACTCAAAATGACTCAGTAACCTAAGACCCAGGCAGGAAGTTTATCTTAAGCACTCTCCTATACCCCTTCATAATTAATCTAACAGATGTCCATCAGGGATTACCTTCAAGAATCTTTTTTTATCTTATTTAACTTCAATATGCCTTCACATAACTTCATATTCTATCACTTACACTCACTTCTTACCCTATCTGGGTATACCTACTGGCCTAAAGTTGAAGGACCCTATGACAGGCTTCCCAAATAAATATCTTTATTTAATAAACACTGAGGTCAAGCTTACTATGTGCCAGTCACTGTTGTAACGGCTACAAATATTATTAGCTCATTTAATTCTTACAACAGTCTAGTGAAGCATGTATCATTTTTATCATCATCAACTCTGAGGCACAGATAGATTAAGTAACTTACCCAAAGTCACACAGCTAATAATTCTCGAAGTCAGGATTCAAACCCAGGTTGTCTAGATCTCCAAGTCTGTGCTCTGAGCCACTACATGTCATGCTGCCTCCCTTCACCTAATTTGACTGATCTGTTCCAAACTCTCCAGGAATCCAGGCTCACACAGATTAAACAGATCTTTGGAGAAACAGCACACTCACCAGAATACCTCCAGAGTATGCAGACCCTAGACATTCATAAAACTCCTCCTCTCAATCCTATTCTGCAAATGTTCAAACTCACAAATATCATGGTAGCATATAATTTCTGATATAATATGTGGTCAAGTGTAACTATACGAGTTTGTGAATTCAAGGAAAAGAGGGATACCAGGATGACCTGCACTTCAGGGGGTGTGTCATCTGCCAGGTTCAGTCTGGGTTCACCAGTAGCATCTCTACAGGGCTCACCACGAGCATCTCTACAGAGCACAAATGACTACATGGTATGACCCTTCAGGGCTACCAGCAAATAGCCAAAAGGTTCTACTGTATCAAAAATCAGAAGAATGCATCACTTCCCATGTGGGCTATACTACTAAGCGGAAAGACTACTTTATCTTATAAACGTGAAGTTTAAACATATAAGCTTAAACATATAAGTGCTTAGACATATAAGCACTGCTCACTGTTACATGAACAATGAACGTACGTCTCTAATCCACATTCCCTTACCAATATCTCTTACTACAATACAGTAAGTCCCCTGCATACGCACCTTCAAGTTGCAAACTTTCAAAGATGTGAATATGCATTAGCATGTCCGATCACATGTGAATATGCATTTGAGTGTCCAGGGACATGTTAATCCATGTGTCTGGTGTACACTGTCACATGTGTGCATCTCTGCAAGTAGCTGTGCTCTTGTGTAGTTTCCTGTACAGATCTGTATAGAGTACAATATACAGAATCTTTACAGATAGAGTTGAATCAAGCAAGGAACCAGAACCTATGCGTCAATGTCAGGCATGAGTGGAACTGCAGCTTGCCCCTCCACCTCCTATTGCTGATAATCCTTCAGCTCCACCATCTCCCCCCAGTTTACTGCTGTATGCCAGCTGCTGTACTCTACTACTGCACTTTTCAAAGTATTGGACCATAAGATTAAAAATGTTTTATTTTTTGTGTGTTTGTTTTTTATGTATTATTTGTATTTAAAAGTGTTATAAACCTATTACTGTACAGTACTATACAGCCAATTGTGCTAGTTGGGTACTTAGGCTAACTCTGTTGGTCCTAAGAACAAACTGGAATTACAAACATGCTCTCAGAACAGAACTCATTCATATGAAGTAGACTTACTGTACTTTTCAAAGTTTATCCTTCAGTTTCCTCAAGGAATCTCTCAGTGGATACTTATGATCAAATTTTCCAAAGTTTAACTCATCTACTCATTCATTGAACCAATTAATTGAGTGTCTCCTATGAATAGGCCTTATTCTAGGCACTAAGGATAAATCCATAGTGGAAAAATAGGCAAGAAGTAAAATTTAAAAGTAAACTGCATAACACATTAGAAGGTGATCCTGCTATGGAAAAAAATGTAAGCAAGGAAGAGATTTAGGGGGAGCTAGAGGGATGGGATAGAATGGGAGTCAGTTTTAAATAGGCAGTTAGGAGAGATCTCACTCAGTGACACTTTGAGCAGAGACTTGAAGGAGATGAGGAAGTAATAATTCAAGGGAAAAAAACAAATACAAAGGCCCTGAGGCAGGATAAAGTGGCAGATTCTTGGGACATCAAGCAGGCTGGTGGGTAAAGCAGAGCAGGCTGGGAATCAAGTCCAGAGAGATAGAGCTAACACAGGAGCAGCCGCCGTGGCCTGGGAGAGCTTAGCCATTTACTCTGAGCTACTGGAAACCACTGGGGGATTCTGAGCAGCTGTGATATTTCCTCAAGCTTACAGTCTTCTTTACTTTTTAAATCTCTGTCATTAAATAAACATTTTCGTGAAGGCCCTTCCTGGAACCTGATTCTACCCAGAAGGTCTTCCAGGAGCCACAGCATGAAAGTTACCAGCAGGTCTGCCAGGGCAGCTTCCTACAGCAGCCAGGCCTCTGGGTGCAGACCCACCTGAGAAGACTGGATCCCCAGCGGTCAGAGCCTGTGCACTGACTTCCGCCTCGGGTCAGTCCTCTGAACTCTGGCTGATCTGCATTAACTTCATATTCATATAATCTTCATTAACTTCTGCAAACTAGCCTCAAAGTTCATGACTTCTGCACTTGCCACCTGAATCCTCACCTACCTAAATGTGCCCCAGGGATGGCAACTCAGTGTTAGAAGATGCCAAAGCAGATGACTAATACCCATGTGTCAAGAGAACAGCATGGAATTGATTTGTTGGTGGCTTTTTAACACCCATGACTCAAATCTATGTTTTACATAATAAAGAAATATATTTAAAGTTGTCTTTAACAGTAAACTTTCTGGATTAATTTTGTGAGAATAGGAAAGACAGGGAACAATTGTAAATTCCTTAGTTAACATCTATTGTATTTTAAGGTAAATGCCCTCAGTTTGTCATCCTTTGCCTAAGGGTGGAAGAAATGCTTGTCTGGCTCTAGCGGATTCTTAGCAAGGGGTGGGCCATCCCAAAGAAGCATGGTACTTTCAAATTAAAAACATCCTCTTTTACTCTGGTAGATTGAAAAAGAATCTACCATATGTAACTCTCAAATGCATTATGTAATTTGAGATCCTGATTCAATCAAATCATTTTTTTAAAAAATGAGGGGACAACTAAGGAAGCTAAAATATTAATTAGGTATTAGATGATACTAAGGAATTACTATTAATTTCCATTAGGTATAATAATGGCATTGGGGTTATATTTTTAATGTCTTTATTTAATGGTTGTTAGAAGCAATCTAAATGTCCATCAACAGAGGAATGGAAAAAGAAGTTGTGGGGTGTATATATATATATATGTGTGTGTGTGTGTGTGTGTGTGTGTGTGTATACATATGTAATGGAATAATACATGATATATATATTATGGAATATTACTCAGCCATGACAAAGAATGGAATAACGCCATTTGCAGCAACATAGATGAACCTAGAGATCATCACACTCTTAGGCAGTTAGACTAGGAAAAAGGAGTCCAGAATGGCAGTGGCTAAAAGCCAAGCAAAGGAAAAGCCCACAAAAATAGAACAAAGGAAGGTCCGAGGACTGGAATAAGGACCTCAGGTAAAATAAACAGCAGTCCCGGCTAGCCCGGGGGAGGAGGAAAAAATCATATGAAAAGAGGAGCCAAAATTGGGCAGGGGGCCTCTCTTCTCTTCACATCTTTTGGGTCAGCAGCCCCTCATGCCTCGAGGATATATTTTCCTTTACTTTCTAAATAAAACTGAGCTGTAACACAGAGCTGTAACACTGGTCCGTCCGAGAGCTGTAACACTTGTCCATCTGAAGGCTGTAACACTGGTCCAACCCTTCAGATTTTTGTTGCGAGAGACAGAACGGATGAAATTACACACTCCCCCGACAATACTAAGTGAAGTCAGACAGAGAAAGACAAATATAGTATGATATTGCTTATATGTGGAATCTTAGAAAAAGAGTACAAATGAACTTATCTACAAAACAGAAATAGAGTTACAAATGTAGAAAATAAACACATGGTTACCAGGGAATAAGGGAGGATAAGGATAAACTGGGAGATTGGGACTGATACATACTCACTAGTATATGTAAAACAGAAAACTAATTAGAGCCTACTGTATGGCACAGAGAATTCTACTCAATATTCGGTAATAACCTATATGGGAAAAGTCTTAAAAAGAGTAGATATATGTGTGTATATACACACACACACACACACACACACACACACACACATATATATATAACTGATTCACTTTGCTGTACACCTGAAAGCAACAGGTCAGAAAGCAACAGTTAGAACTGGGCATGGAACAACAGACTGGTTCCAAATAGGAAAAGGAGTACGTCAAGGCTGTATATTGTCACCCTGCTTATTTAACTTCTATGCAGAGTATATCATGAGAAACGCTGGGCTGAAGGAAGCACAAGCTGGAATCAAGATTGCTGGGAGAATTATCAATAACCTCAGATATGCAGATGACACCACCCCTTTGGCAGAAAGTGAAGAAGAACTAAAGAGCCTCTTGATGAAAGTGAAAGAGGAGAGTGAAAAAGTTGGCTTAAAGCTCAACATTCAGAAAACTAAGATCATGGCATCTGGTCCCATCACTTCATGGCAAATAGATGGGGAAACAGTGGAAACAGTATCAGACTTTATTTTGGGGGGCTCCAAGATCACTGCAGATGGTGACTGCAGCCATGAAATTAAAAGACGCTTACTCCTTGGAAGGAAAGTTATGGCCAACCTAGACAGCATATTAAAAAGCAGAGATATTACTTTGCCAACAAAGGCCCGTCTAGCCAAGGCTATGGTTTTTCCAGTAGTCATGTATGGATGTGAGAGTTGGATTATACAGAAAGCTAAGCACCGAAGAATTGATGCTTTTGAACTGTGGTGCTGGAGAAGACTCTTGAGAGTCCCTTGGACTGCAAGGAGTTCCAACCAGTCCATCCTAAAAGAGATCAGTCCTGAGTGTTCATTGGAAGGACTGATGCTGAAGCTGAAAGACCAATACTCTGGCCACCTGATGCGAAGAGCTGACTCATTTGTAAAGACCCTAATGCTGAGAAAGATTGAGGGCAGGCAGAGAAGGGGACAACAGAGGATGAGATGGCTGGATGGCATCACCAACTCAATGGACATGAGTTTGGGTAAACTCCGGGAGTTGGTGATAGACAGGGAGACCTGGCGTGCTGTGGTCTATGGGGTCACAGAGTCAGACATGACTGAGCTACTGAACTGAACTGAACTGAAAGTAACATAAGATTGTAAATTAACTGTACCACGGCAAAAATTTTTCAAAAAGGAATATACTTCAGCAATAAAAAGAAGGGGAGGGTTATGAGACAAGACTGGAAACATTCTGGGAATTGCTAAAGCTAAGTAATGATAGATGTGAGTTCATTGTACAATTCTCTCCCCTTTTTGTTCATGTTTGATATTTTCCCCAAAAAAAGTTTTAAAAAATTCCTAACTATCCTACTTAAGTATCCATTCTTCTACGTCCAGTGCCTTCCAGAAAACATGTATTAATAGAAAAGTTGTAACAAATATATTCACAAGTTATAGAGACAGTTCCGTTCCCAAAGATTATTATAAACTCGAATGTCCACATTCTTGTCCCTCATTTTAGACATAATAAATTAAAATGTATAGGAAGACTTCAACGTGTGTTTTCTTTTCCTTCACACCTTAATCCACAGGCTCTCATCCAAGGAGTACTGGAGTGACTTTATCATGCCCAATAATTTCATCTTAGTCAAAACAAAACAAAGTTTATGGTATGTTTATGTTTCTCAATACAAGCATCAGCATTTTGAAATTTTTCCCCTCATTTGTGTAAAGCTGCATGTTAAAAAGGCAACAGGAATTTTCCGGGTGGCACAGTAGTAAAGAAAAATCTGTTTGCCAAGCAGGAGACACAAGAGACACGGTTTTGATCCCTGGGTCGGGAAGATCCTGTGGAGTAGGAAATGGCAACCCACTCCAGTAGTCCTGCCTGAAAAATTCCACAGACAGAGGAGCCTGGCAGGCTACAGTCCATGGGGCTGCAAAGAGTCAGACACAACTGAGCACACACACAAAATGCCACAAAACATCCATATATCTGTAGCAACAAACACTGAGGTGCAAATAAACCTGGTGACGTCGACAAAACAGAACCACGGGCTGTATGAGCGGCCTCTGCAAATTCCCTCCAGCTCCTCACTGAGTGCAAAGAACACAAGTGCAACGTGAAACGGCAATTACCAGGTGGGGTGGGTGGGGGCTGCTGTTTGTATATTAAAACATAGTCTGCACCAAAGCTGAAGGTATGAAAGTCAGGGCTGCCTGTATGTACAAACGAATGATGTTCATGCACAGGACAATGAGCTTTCTTTGGGATCCTGGAAGAACAGAAAGTATCCACAACCACCACAGTCCCTTCTATTGCTAGGCAAGGTACAGAGAGAAAGCGGAAGGAGGATGTCCTGGTGACACAATATTCCTTTCTTGCCAAATACAGGGCACCTATTTTTTCCCAAAGAAATAATATTACATTTGTTGGTTAGGTTCCAAAGACAGCTCACAAAAAGCTATTTACTGCAAATGTGGCCAAATTATAGTAATAATAATAAAAGCTAATACAATAAGTGCATTGTATGAATAATTTAAAACCTAATACCAGTCCATGAAATAAGTGCTATTAATATCCCCATTTTACAGATGATGAAAGTGAGACATGAAGATGTAAGCGGTTGTCAAGGTTACATAATAATGGAATCCACATAGATTATCAGCTAATAGTATTGAAATAATCAATAACTGTATAGTACTAAAGTAGCGTTTTAGGTAGAGAATGGGTAAAATAGGCTTCAGCGGTGTTGAATGGAACCCCAAGCATCATTCTGGTATTATTTTGTATCAAAAAAAATACATCTTGAGTTTCAAATAGCCATATTCAATGATGGCATTCCAAAAATGAGTAGGAAGTGGTATGCATTTGGTTAGAAAGGGCATCAAACAAATAACTGAAACTAGAGGATAAATTCAGTGTTATCTTTAATAGATAATCACAAATAAATGAACTACAATCAGTTGAGACAAACCTACTCCAAGAAGAAATTATATACACATATTGTCTAAGGCAACTTTCTAAATTTGCTTTTTTCCTTATCTCAAAAATCAATTATCTGGATAAATACATGATAGTGGGCTTCCCTGGTGGCTCAGAGGTTAAAGTGTCTGCCTGGAACGCAGGAGACCCAGGTTCAATCCCTGGGTCGTGAAGATCCCCTGGAGAAGGAAATGGCAACCCACTCCAGTACTCTTGCCTGGAGAATCCCATGGAGGGAGGAGCCTGGTAGGCTACAGTCCATGGGGTCACAAAGAGTCAGACACAACTGAGTGACTTCATTTCACTTCACTTCAAAGACCAAAGTAAAACACCGGTCAGTTCTTAAAGATCTATTCAGTGTCATAACGTTTCCTCTCTGGAGATCTGGGACTTGCTTGTGAACTTTTATCAACTTGAATCAATTTTACAAACCACTAGTTTAAAAGGAAGAATTATTTCTTCATTTAAATAGCAGAAGATAATTCCCTTTGCCAAAAAGAGTCTTAGAAGTTATGATGACTTTCTCTCCAATCTCCATTTGGAGATTTTACAGTCTTCCTGTAGCTTTTCCAGTCCTTTTACAGTCCTCCCAGCTTACTAGCTGCAGCCAAGCTGAAAAGAAAGAGTCAAAAATAGTGCAAATCAGACTGTCACTACTACATTCCAGCCTTGATGGAGACCTTCGAGTCTGTTTTGTAAGTCTGCCTACCTGTGCTTACAGTTCTGTAAAACTAAGAGTCAACAGTAGGAAAAGTGAGCTAAGAACAAGTAATAGTTCTCATACCCAGTGGAAACCATGCCTAGCTGATCACTGCCTGATTTTGTGACCTTCATAGATTCATTTTTGTTTACAATGGGTTTTGAAAGGTAAGCATATAATAAGCACCCATAGATTAAAAACTACCTGCCAACTTATACAGATGCCATTTTCTTAATAGCCCAATCATTTATCACTTCATCACACTATGGATTTGCACTGCTTTGTCATTGGCACTGATGGCCCATACACTAGCGGAAACATCTTATTCACCCTCAGTCAGGATTAGCTTACTAAAGGGAAGAAACTTTGACGTCTGGGCAAACTTAAAAGTGGTATTGTTTGCCCAGTTCTGGTTCCCCTGACCTTATTCCACACACACAATTTCTCTAAAAAAAAAAAAAAAAGTCAAATTTAAAAATGAGGGATTTCCCTGGTGATCCAGTGATTAAGAATCCGTCATGCAATGCAAGAGTCATGGGTTCATTCCCTGATTGGACAACTAAGATTATACACGCTGTGGGGCAACTAAGCTCGCACATATGCACCAAAATGAAGACCCCGTACAGCCAAAAAAAAATTTTTTTTAATGAGTGAAAGACCTAAACATTTTTCTAAAGAATATATACAGATGGCCAACAGGTACATTAGGAGATGCTCAAGATCACTAATTATTAGAGAAACACAAATCAAAAGCACAATGAGGTATCACTTCACACCTGCCAGAATGGCTGTCATCAAAAAGCTTAAAAACACTGGCAAGGACAGAGAAAAAGGAAACACAGTATATTCACTGTTGGTGGGAATGTAAAACGATGCAGCCACGATGGAAGGGCCTCAAAAAGCTAAAAATAGAACTACCGAATACATGATCCAATAATCCCACTCCTGAGTATAATCTACAGAAAATGAAAACACTGATCTGAAAAGATTCATGCACACCAGTGCTCAGAGCAGCATTATTTACAACAGCCAAGAACACAGCCTAAGTGTTCATTAACAGATGAATGTAATAAAAAAGATATGTGCACAATGGAATATTATTCAGCCATAAAAAGGATGGAATGAAATTCTGACATTTGCAATAGTATGGATGGTCCTGGAGGCTATAAATCTTAGTGAATAAGCCAGAGAAAGATAAATACTATACATTATCACTTACATGTGGAATCTAAAGAATCAAACAAATGAATGACTATAACAAAACAGAAACAGACTCACAGATACAGAGAACAAACTAATGGTTACCAATGGGTAAAAGGAACAAGAGGGGTAAAATATGGGTAGGGGATGTATGTGTAAAATAAATAATCTATAGAGACATATCATACAGCCCAGGAAATAAGAGCCAATATTTTATAGCAACTTTATATGGAATATAATCTATAAAAATATTGAATCATTATTTTACACACTTAAAACTAATACTATAAATCAACTATACTTCAATAAAGAAAAGAATATTTTACGAATTAAAGTAATTCAAGGTATTAACTCTTTAAGTCTCAATTTTCTCATCTGAAAAACGGGTTTAAGAATAATACCTACATTGTTCAACTGAGGGAAACTTACAAGAGAATATAGACAAAAGCACCCTGGGGACTTCCCTGGCAGTCCAGGGGCTAAGACTCACTGCTCCCATTGCAGGGGCCCAGGTTTGATCCCTGGTCAGGGAACTAGATCCCACATGCCACAACTAAGTTTGCATGCTGTAACTAAAGATCCCGCATGCTGCAACAAAAGTCCCAGGTGTCACAGCTAAGCCCCGGCACAGACTAAATAAGTAAATAACATTTTTTAAAAAATCAAACAGTACAAAGGACAAATAATTTGTTTTAAAAATACACACTACATGACAGGTGCTGGTCATAGGTCTGCAGTCTACCCAGGCAGCTTGTTTTATTACACAGGAAGGTCCTTAACTTTCCCCAGACAGGCACAAGTTCATGAAGGTTACATCTGCCAACAACTAGCAGAGAGGGAATTCAAACCCAGCTCTGCCTGATTCCAATGCCCTCATGCCACACCTCTATCCCTGCATGGAACAGGAGGAATAAATAACCAGGCAGTTCTTCCAAAATCTCTCCAAACTTACGAGTCCCAGCTTGGGAGCCAGAAACAAGAGAGAGTTTCCCTCTTTTAAACCTTAAGTGACCCGCAGGGGCAGCAAGGAAAGAGGTCATCAGCCTGCACCTCTCTACATGCCAGAGGTCACAACTGGTTGATAACACTCAGACGACTCACTGGAAAAGTGCCTGAGGACTGGAAATAAGCCAAAGGAATATTTTTGAAAGGTGGTCACCCTGTGAAACACAGACTGGCTTGTGTAATTTTTCAGCCTTGGAAAATGTTGAAAATGACCCCAAATGCCAATTTTTAAACATCAGAGTAAAGGAAAAATTAAAAATAGAAGTGACAGGGGGATGTAGGTAGAAAAGAAAGAAAAACATGTGTTGCCGGGTCTTTACCAATATATAGCTTTGGTAGAAACTAATTTTCTAAGATTAATGATTTCCTGAAATAGAAATGACAGATTTGGTAGATGAGTAATAATAATTTTTCTTGTGTTACTAAAACTACTGACTCTCTACAATGTTAAAGAATTACCAATAATGATAATTACATGTACACTTAGTTCTCATCCATATAGATGGATCAGTAGTGGTCTTCGTAACAAGGCCCAAGTGCTAGAGTTACTTTAAGCTCCACTTTTCTTAGGAAGAAATCTAGTCTCAGAGCCATAAAGGGAAAGGCCCAAGAATGCAGACATTAAGAGAGGAAGAATGGAAATTCACACTCATATCTGACTCGAAAACAAGCTTCTCCCTTGTTAGCTTTGAAAGTGCCCAGCGTAGAGTCCATTTCCTGTGTCCTCCAGTCCTTTGTCATTGTTCCCGTTCAGTTGCTAAGTCGTGTCTGACTCTTTGCGACCCCATGGACTGCAGCATACCAGGGGTCCGTGTCCTTCACTATCTCCCAGAGTTTGTCAGATTCAAATCCAATGAGTCAGTGGTGCTATCTAACCATCTCACTCTGCCGCCCCGTTCTCCATTTGCTTTCAGTCTTTCCCAGAATTAGGGTCTTTTCCAATGAATCAGCTCTTCACATCAGGTGGAGAAGGTATTAGAGCTTCAGCTTCAGCATCAGTCCTTCCAATGAAGACTCAGGGTTGATTTCCTTTAGGACGGACTGGTTTGATCTCCTTGCTGGCCAAGGGAGTCTCAAGAGTCCGACGAGGGAAAGGTACAAGGTCGATGGAGACTCCTGGAGAAGCAGACCCGGAGCATCAGTAGAGGAGTATCACCTTTCCCTCAAGGACCCAGCAAATGATGCCGAATATAGTGAAACTGAGAGCACATATTGATTAATTTAAACGGGTGCCATTACGACGATAAGTTGTTTTGAAAGCACAACTACCTGCACCTTGGACAGGGCCAGAATACAAAGTTCTTAGTAAACCAAAAAAAAACAGTAAGAAGCAAATTAATGAACTCCCCCACCCCCATAACTCCCTGCCAAAAAAAAAAAAACAAGTCCATCTTGTGTTAGTCTACAATCCACAGGACTGAGTGGAGCACAGTAGAATAAACACAAGGACTTCCAAATTTCTGTGAAACCACCGCAATCATCCAGGGTGTTATTCTAGTGCTCAGAGTCCACACGGTTTATCTTCTCAATATGCTTAATAGCTAATAAGATAGGTTATTCTACTAGAGATATAACAAAGAGTCGGACACGACTGAGAGATTGAACCGAACTGATAACACTTCAAACAAATGGAAGTTCTAAGCACATGAAGGAATCACAGCAAAAGCAAAAATCGCAATTCAAGCTCCTAGCACAGAATTTATTTCACTGATAAGACTGCCACTGTGTCAACCGGGAATCCTGATGGTTCCCAGCCAGTGAGCTGGGACCATGCTCCAGTTGGGCTGAGATGTCCTTCCTCATTCCAGGCAGAGTCAGGCACAGACAGGGCCCCAGGCCAGTTACCTCCATCCACAAGATGTCTAGACTGCTCATCCAGAGTACTGTGCAAATATTCTTACTTACTAAGCATTCTATGACGTGACAAGGGTCAAAAGCATTAGCAAATGAATGCATCATTTCACCAACTTTTTGATCAGAAAATGTCAACAGCTTAGAAAGTCTAGAATGTCCCTAGAGAAGCATGAATAACCACTTCCCCCTTCATCCTGGTCCCTCCACCATAGGGCCATTATTTTTCTAACAGCTGTTGGCCAGCATCATCCCAGGCTGAGAATGACACACTATCTGAAGTACTGTATACAAGGCTGTAGAAACCAAGGTGGGAGGCCACAGCAGGAGGCACTTCAACATCCCTCAGTGCAGGCTCAGTGGACGCCAAAGGGGGAGCCCCATGTGGTTCAGTTCTGCACACAGACCATTCACAAACTGTACTGGGGTGTATCTGGGAGCCACATTAACAGATTGGGGCCTAAGTGAAGTTGGTCAGGCAGAGAAAGACACATATTATACAACAGTCACTTCTACATGGAATCTAAAAAATAATATAAATGAATTTATTCACAAAACAGAAATAGAGCCACAGACACAGAAAACAAACTTATGATTAACAAAGGGGAAAGGGTGGGAGGGACGGATAAATTAGTTATATGCAATTAACAGATACATACTAATACACGTAAGGTAGATAAACAATGATTTACTATCAAAGCACAAATATATTCAATATCTTATAGTAACCTAATTCTGAAAGAGGTGGGAATACCAGATCACCTGACCTGCCTCTTGAGAAATCTGTATGCAGGTCAGGAAGCAACAGTTAGAACTGGACATGGAACAATAGACTGGTTCCAAATAGGAAAAGGAGTACGTCAAGGCTGTATATTGTTACCCTGCTTATTTAACTTCTATGCAGAGTACATCATGAGAAACGCTGGGCTGGAAGAAACACAAGCTGGGATCAAGACTGCTGGGAGAATTATCAATAACCTCAGATATGCAGATGACACCACCCTTATGGCAGAAAGTGAAGAGGACTAAAAAGCCTCTTGATGAAAGTGAAAGAGGAGAGTGAAAAAGTTGGCTTAAAGCTCAACATTCAGAAAACGAAGATCATGGCATCTGGTCCTATCACTTCATGGGAAATAGATGGGGAAACAGTGGAAACCGTGTCAGACTTTATTTTTTTGGGCTCCAAAATCACTGCAGATGGTGACCGCAACCATGAAATTAAAAGACACTTACTCCTTGGAAGAAAAGTTATGACCAACCTAGATAGCATATTGAAAAGCAGAGACATTACTTTGCGAACAAAGGTCCATCTAGTCAAGGCTATGGTTTTCCCTGTGGTCATGTATGGATGTGAGAGTTGGACGGTGAAGAAGGCCGAGCGTCGAAGAATTGATGCTTTTGAACTGTGGTGCTGGAGAAGACTCTTGAGAGTCCCTTGGACTGCGAGGAGATCAACCAATCCATTCTGAAGATCAGCCCTGGATTTCTTTGGAAGGAATGATGCTGAAGCTGAAACTCCAGTACTTTGGCCACCTCATGCGAAGAGTTGACTCATTGGAAAAGACCCTGATGCTGGGAGGGATTGGGAGCTGGAGGAGAAGGGGACGATCGAGGATGAGATGGCTGGATGGCATCACGGACTCGATGGACGTGAGTCTGAGTGAACTCCGGGAGTTGGTGATGGACAGGGAGGCCTGGCGTGCTGCAATTCATGGGATCGCAAAGAGTCGGACACGACTGAGCGGCTGAACTGAACTGATAATGGGAAAGAATCTGAAAATATATATATTTTGTGTATAACTGAATCACTTTGTGAGAACACCTGAAACTAATACAATACTATAAATCAACTACATTTCGACTTTTAAAAAAGAAAGCAACCATGGAGGCGCTAGTGCTATGAAAGCATCAGGACAACACTGCAGAGGAGCAGCAGCCTGAGTGGGAGCAGGGAAGAGGCAGGTTTCCTTCCTACCTTTTCACATTGCACTGTATCTAACAATACCCATTGTAAGGACAGCCTCAGAAATGACTGTTTTAAAGAGCAATTGATGTGTGATGGAAACTCATCTCTGCACGCTAAGATGAGCCTGTGTGGTGGCAAATGTGGCCCCTGCCTTCAAGCCCACCAGCTAGGCAGCAGTGCTCTCCTGTATCTGCAAACCTCAAACAAAGAACAGAAACCCCCTTACTCCTACTTCACTGATTCCTTCTAACATGTCAAGAACTACATTCACAGGCCAATTCTTTTTGAGGCAAAATTCAAGAGTACTGCTAGAGAATAAAAGAAGGTACAAATTACACGCCAGTTAGCAACAGTGCATGTAGAATGATCCCAAAGTCTGAGACATCATCACGTCTCACACTCCAATTTCATTAGAAAACTCTCCTCAGCATTAGAGGAGTTTGGGCCTCATGGCAATCACTCTGCTTGGCTCTCTGGTATCTATTTCATCCCAGTTTCTATAATGTGACCTGGCCTACCCAAAACTGTACCCGGCACCCTATTCACATGTGCATGAATACACATACAGACACACACACACACACACACACACACACACACACACACACAGAGGCAACATCATTACCATTTTGGAATATAGGCCAACACTTCCTCATTCACCTACTCTCAACCTCTGCATCTCACTTTCACATTCCACAGTTCTCTAATCCCAATGTAACTCTGCCCTGGGGAGCCCAATTCTGGCCTTAGTGACTTCCTGGCTCTTCTCTTATTTCTGGTGAGACTCTTGGACCAGAGCAGGTCAACACTGCTCTTCACCACCTGCTCTAAGCAAAGGCCACCCCACCTTCCACCCAGCCTCAGAGCACTGGGCCTCTGCCTTGCTGCTTCCCCAGCCAGACACAATGTTGCCTGCATCCATTCCTTCTCCTGAGGATTAAACACAGTAGGAAGACTATATTAAAACTAACCTTGAACTTAACCAAGAAACTAAATCCAGTGCATAAAATACTAAGAAAGTACCAGAGTGTTCCAAATCAAAGAATAGAAATATGGATCTCAAAATTTCAGGTGGGAGTTAGGCAATTTTGGAATGAGGCTTGAATTCATTATTTCAGATGGAAGACAGACTCTCTGAGGGCAGACACACTTGGACAAACAAAGGTTGGAAGATTAATGCTGGCTTAAAACTCAACATTCAAAATACTAAGATCATGGCATCTGGTCCCCTCACTTCATGGCTTTCCTTGGGTGGCATCTAAGTTGTCTCTGTGAATGGCCCACAAGACATCCTAGAGGTTGGCTGACTTCCTTGGTGACAAGGCACTGCAGTCATCACGCCCATGAAGCTGGCTCTAAGTCTGACAACCCCTGACTTTGGTAACTCCAAACAAGCCTCTGCTGTCTCTGTATCTGTTTCCTCAGCTTCAAGAGACAAGGCTCACTTTCCGCACAGCCTGAGGCCTGATGATGCTATGTGTGTTCTGAAAAGATCCACAAAACACTGTGAGCTCTTCACACACACAAATGGGATGGGGAGGGAGGTGGGAGCAGGGCTCAGGATGGGGAACACGTGTACACCCATGGCTGATTCATGTCAATATATGGCAAAACTACTACAATATTGTAAAGTAATCAGCCTCTGATTAAAATAAATAATTTTTTTTTTTTAATTCAAGAGATAGTACCACCATTGTGTGTTTACTCCTAACCTATGCGGATTTAGATTGCCATATGTTCCACCTTCTTAGCAAGAGAGATTTGGAAAGGCTCATCTGCCTGATGGGGGTGGGGTCCCAACTCTCCAGGTTCATGCCCACATTTATCAGGAAGTTGTGTTACACAAACCCACATGTTTTTTAAACTTCCAAATGCAGCAACATTAAGGTCTGTGCTATTTTATGCCAGTATACTCTTAATAATTCGGACAGAAATATAAAAGACATTTGAATAGAAAGTGTCTTTCTATCTCCCTGATAAAAGTACCTAGGGGATGGTGTAAACAATCATTCACAATTTTGATGTTTTAATCTTGCAAATTGTTTGGTGTTTCAGAGGCAGTTTGTAAAAACTTTTGCATTTTAAATGAAACGGTAATAACAGATCTAAATTCACCCTGGTATAAAAACATAGGAGTATCACTATGCCTTTATCTTGTTAAAAAGCTAATAAATTATAAATCCTTTTGAAATCACCAGCCAAAGCCAAAAATCTGTAGGCACAAGCAAGGGAAAAGATGGAAGGTGATTATGAAAAGATAAACTGTTTTATGAAGGTGCTTTTGTGGCAAAAGGGTATGATGCAGTCACTCTGGCATACAAAGATACTATTTGAAAGCAATCTAAAAACCACACGGATCTGCAAATGAATAAATGTTCCCAAGACAAATTACAAAGAAAAGCATTCTGAATGTGACTTTGCTTTGTCGTATATTTAGCTGGAAGTCTCTTCAGACTTTTTAGACGATTCTTTGGAACTCTGATTATCCAACACTCTTTTTCACTTTTCGCCTTTGTTACTGCAACTGTACAGCTACAGTTCAGCTCACTTAACTTTTTATTGAAGATCTACTCTATAGCAGTCCAAGTCAAGGACTAGTGACATAAAAAATAAATATTTATTATGAAAACTGATAAACATGTTTTTACTGTTAATAAATAAATAAAATACTGTCACTTCATAGAGGAGAGAGTCTAGTCAACTGAGACAGAAAGACTCATTACAGACAATTCTGCATAGCTTCAAACACCAAGAAATACACTTGTTCAAGATTAACAGAGATATTTCTTCGTCCTTTCTGTCTACAAAGATAGCATTCCCGGTAGCAGGAAAAAAGCCTTCTCAGTTGGGTTAATTTCCCTAAGCTTCTACTTGGGGTAAGGATGATGAGTGGAAGGAAGGAGGCAGAAAAAGAGAGATATCACAAATAATACTCTTTTTGTGAGAAATAACCCATAGGAAAATGTTTCCTGAAAAATTACAGTCATTTTAACATGGACAATACATTGACTACAAACTCAGCTAGCTCAAAAACACTTCAGCATTTCTTGCAATGGTCACTTTGAGTACACGGGTCATTCATTCTTTAGACACTGACTACATAAATGTCATGATTTCTCCTGAAACCAAATTATGGCTATTCAACAGCCAAAAAAAAAAAAAGATAACTATGCCCTTGCTTACTAGCAATATCAAGTCTGCAAACTAGAGGAAAAAAGCTGAAAGATATTCATCTCAAGTCAAATGTTTTTTGTTTAATGACAAGAAAGTTACCCTAGATCCAAGTGAGGGTTTTCTGAGTACCATGTGCAATCCTCAAGAGATGGTACAAACAAACTGAAAAACTGATTCAGACATACTAGAACCCAAATTAATGAGGTTAGCTTGCTCTCACAGGCGTAAACAGGAAGGTGACTTCAAATGGAAGAGTCCAGATGATAATAAATGAAAGCAAATATTAATACCACAACAGGAAGGAAAATTATAATTGATAAATCATTAAATGAGATTACAAGATTTTAGTACAAAAAAAAGGAACCAAGTGTGCTTCCACACACTACAATACAACCCTTTTAATGTAATGTGATAAACTGTGTAATGTCAGATTTTATTTCCAATAATCTTTTTTTAATTCTAAAGATGTGATTAGCCAACAGTAAGAAGATATCTGTAATAGTAACCTTGATATATCAAATTATTTTAATTTCCCCAAGGAAGGAAGCCTTCCAAAATCTTCTTAAACCCAAATGTAAATGAAAGAGGAAAAAATAGTATTCAAGCACTAATTTTTCTACATAAGGGGGAAAAGGCTTTCATGCAGTTCTTAAAAATTCAAAGATGTTCAGAAGACCATGTAATGATTCATAAAGGAGAATCTGAAGAAGCAAGCTCTACATCACTTTCCCACTTCCCAGATCTTCCTTTACCACTGCAGAAAGATGAAAATTAAGTTTATTTACTAAATAGTCTGATCTCAACATCTGAAAATGCATTTCACAGTCTATGGCCTTTGTTTAGTTTGTATGTATGTATGAAATATTGGGAAATCATATTTAGATTTAAAGTTGTCAGTGATATGTACCTATAGGCACAGTTTCCTTTAAGGTTTTGGAAGCATATCCTATAAATTTACCCTCACACATGGTTATAGATTCATTTTAATTTTTATAATTCTGAATTAAGAAGCTTAGAAATATTCGATTTGGAAGGCCCATGTGTCTAGACATATTAAATCAAACAAAACTCTCTAAGTGCCTTCATACTAGTGTCAATAACATAAAGCATCAACTCTCATTTATTCATGGGACGATTATAGTATTTGGAATACGGCCAACATCTCATTTCTTCTCTCTGTCCTTTCGGCTTGCTATATCTTATCTATCTTATTGGCAGGCATCACTCCAAAAGTAGTAATAAACTGGCAATTATTAAGTCCTTACCATGAGACAGGCACTGCTGTCGATATATACAAGAGCATATGATTTCCCACAATTGCTCTATGAGATCAGTACTCTTGCTATGCTTATTTTCCAGAAGAGGGGCTCAAGGAAGCTAACTGACTTGTCCACAGTCATAAACAGCAAAGCAAAACGACCAAAGTCTGATGCCAGAGCCTGAATACTTAAGGACTTCAAGATTTGCCTCCAAGAGATAACCATGATAGAGGAAACGAAATCCAAACTGATCAATAGAGTAAGAAACCACCCTATCCCTTTCTAATAGACATAATCAAAATGAATGTGCATTTCATGGGTGAAATGGTTCCAACTACTGATCATAATGAGATTCATGGATTATCCATAGATTTTAACTCACATATTCAATCCCAGGCCCTCAGTTAATTGCAGGGTACTGGTTTGACCTTTCTTATCTTCTTGAGTATTTGTCAAATCTAATACGTATTTATCAAACACTGTACTCGGCCTTAAATTCTTTTTTTTTTAATTGCATAAAAATTTCCATCTTAGCCATTTTTAAGTGCACAGTTCAGCAGTGTTAAATACATTTACGTTGTTGTGTACTAAATCTCCAGAACTTTCAGCCTTGTCTTAGTCCCTTTAGGCTGCGGTAACACATTATCATGGAGGAGAAGCTTACAGATAACTGAAATGTACTATTTGAAGTTCTGGAGACCAAAAGTCTGAGATCAGGCCACCAGCACAGTCAGGTATCAGCCTCTTCCAGACTTCTCACTGTACATTCTCATGGCAGAAGGGGCTACTGAGCTCTGGGAATCTCTTACGAAAGCAGAAATCCCATTCACGCAGGCTGCATCCCTATGACCTAACCACCTCCCGAAGGCCACACCTACTAATACTATAACCTTTGAGAATTAAGATTACAACATATGAATTTAGAGGGGAACACACACATTCAGCCCACAGCAGTCCTAAACACGTTTGAGGTTCATTCTGTTGTACCATTTTACTCTTTTATCAATGACCCATCTTTAAACTTCTGAGGTTGAACAAAATCTTCAATATAGAAGGCTTCTTTCTAGATAAGCATACATAAGACTCTGACATTATATAAGTTAACGATTCTTTTGGAACCACAGACCTTTTGAAAATCTGATGAAACCTGTAGTCAATATATCAAAATAAAATGGATATATGAGTATATAACTTAAATGGTGCTCTATTTTCACGAGGTGCTCTATTTTATTGAACCTCTGCCCCCGCAAAGGCCAACTATGAACTCCAGTAAAGAACCCTAATTATCTGATATTATTTTGCACTAGTATTTACCAATTCTCTTGCATTTGCATCATTCCTTTAAATATCAAGATTCCCCTAAGGAGTTGTAATCAAGATCTTATTTGTAAAATTTCCCATAAACATGATTTCATTTATAAAAATTAACCTATAAACATTCAGGAAAATAACTCCATTGCTTATAAAAAGAACCCCATGGGCAAAGAATCCCCTATTTCCCATATGTACCACATATTCAGTGAGCAGTTTCCCACAAAAATGCTGTCAAAGCACCTTACATCTGAAAGTAACCTAAACCACAAAAATACAGTCGAAGCTGCCTTATTCTTATGGGCACACCTTCTTCGGCTCTAATAGGAAGAAAGCTCCATGACTGATTGTAGATAAACTGGACTCAACCACTACCTTTCCAAATTTAATGTGCTACAGTTAAACAACCATGTTCAGTGGTTTTAATTGCATCATTGCACTTTCTGATGTTTCTGATACCATAAAAAGATTGGATTTTAGAGGTGAAACCTTAGAGCTGATAGTCTCTCATTTCCTTTCCACCCAGATCTGGGGGAAGTAGATAAACCTGAAAACTATAATGTTTTGTTATTTGTAGGGGATTAATAAGCAAACACTCTTAAGGGATACTAGTCCATATTAAATATTAAATATTTTGTATATGTCACCACTTTAGCAACATGAATAATCTGGATGCACTCTTCCAAAAGCATATACATATACAAATTCTATATATAATATCTGGTGTGATCATGAGCCCCCACCTAAAGGCCAGCTGTGGCCTCCAGATCTCAAAATAAAGAACCTATCTCTGCATTCAGCAGACAAGTGTGAACAGACACTTCTAAGAGTTCCAGGACTTCACCTCCTTGAAAATGACATAAAGAACTGAATTCCGCACTGCCTTTAAAGGTGTTCATCCTATGCAAAGAAACTCGACACTCATCAGAAACAGTCACCACAGCATTCTCTTGGTTATCCGATCAGTTTCTCAAAACAGAAATATTTTGGTTAACTCCTCTTAAAGGAAGGCTCTGGCTCTTTTCTGTTTGGAAGGCTGAGAAGCTGAGGGATGGAGAGCCTGCTGCCACTGCCACAATGACTTCGCAATGCATCCCTCCAGAGAGCTAATCAGTAGACATTCTGACGCTGGCAACACAAACAAGCCAAGAATTAGCCTGGCTAATGCAGGTGTTATCATCTGGTAGACTGAGGTCACCACCAGAAGCCATCTCACCAGCACTGCTCAGCTACCCACCTCCTCAGGGCTCTTCCCATCCTGCACCTTCACTTAAGACGGCTGTCTTCTCAAATTCCCTTCGGATTTTTTAAAAGCAGTGTTCAATTACACATTTTATTCTACACTAAATTAGCCTCTTATCCTCTTTCTTGTTCTCTAGTTTCTTAAGTTTGTCCTCTATATATCACACAGCTCAACTGTCTATAATATACTACTAAAACAAACACCTATATATTCATTATTCTTCAGACTCCAAGGTTCAGTTTAAGTTACAAAAACTAGTGTTTGAAAGATTCATTAATTTATTAAAACCGTTGTTAGGGACTCCCCTGGCGGCCCAGTAGTTAAGACTCCACTGCAGGGGGAATGGGTTCGAACCCTGGTTGGGGAACTAAAATCCCATATGCCACACATCAGGGCCCAAAATAAATAGATTTTTTTAAAAGACACAATTTTATTTAATGCTAAAAAAAGGTCTTCCAAATGTGACTTTTTTGCCACTTAGATTTACTGCCATCATTCCACCAGGCTTCCCACGTTCTGAATTTACCAGGTGAGATTGAGACTATATTAATTTCAGAGACTAAACTTAACTAACTATTCCATTAAAAAAAAAATTGTATTCCAAAATGATGAGCAGGTAGAGCTGAAATGAAAACGACAGGAACAATAAGAAGAAAAAGTTTTCAAGTACTCAATATCCTTGGTTACTTTTCCCATGACTCCGTGATTGAAAATCAGGACAGCATTTTAAGAGCTGGTCACCTTGGAAAGCACAGAAACCTCTAAAAATAAAAATCAACATTTACAGACTCTGCCATAATGGTTTCCTGGTAAACAGAAAGACATGCTTGCAATTTTACCCCCACACGGGGGTTGTGGTAATTAATTATTCAACATTTGGAAAGTGCTTTAGAGATAAGAAGCTAAGTGCTAAAAACCACCATCAATTTGCAGCAAACCGCACTTAAAGTGAACTCACCAGGTTTACTGTTGGAAACTGAACCATTAGTCTAAGTCCATGATTTTTTTCTTTTTCTTTTTTTCTCATTTCATTTAGAACATTAGACCACACAGCTGACACTCATATGCAACCTTCCTTTCCCTTTAGACAACCTTTGAGTGTCACTGAGTAAAAAACCAGTCCTTAAAATATATAAATTCTAATAATGTGGTTTCACTGGAATTCACAGTGAGATTCTTATTAAGTATCCTTCCTTCTTTGCCTTTTATTTAAGTAACAAAATGAACAGTTAATTTATTAAAAATTTCATGTGCGAAGGTTTGAGAGTAATCAAAGCCTAGTTTAACATATTTATACTGTATTAGTGATCATTTAGGCAAACATTTAATGTTCATGACTATACTACATATATAAATTTAGATGAACAATCTAAGAATTGATTAACTTTGATTAATATTCTAATGAAGGCAAGAAGTCATTCTATTTAAATAAAAAAATTAGGCTTTGTTAAGAATTTTTCCTTATTTATAATATATTCTGGTTTTAATCTATTCATTTTAAAACTCAAAACAGTGGTCCAAGATTTAGGAATTATTTTTATCAAAATACAACTAAAACCTACATAAAAGCCAACCTGCCATAACTCAAGACAAATGTATCCCAATGTTCATTGCACACTATTTTTACAGCAGTCAGGACATGGAAGCAATCTAAATGTCCACAGACGGATGAATGGATAAAGGAGATGTGATACACATATGTACTAGAATATTACTCACCCATAAAAAGGAACAGAACTGGATCATTTATAGTGACGTGGGTGGACCTAGAGTCTGTTATACAGAGTGAATCAAGTCAGAAAGAGAAAAATAAATACCATATATTAATGCATATATATGAAATCTAGAAAAATGGTACAGATGAACCTATTTGCAGGGCTGGAATAGAGACACGGAGGCAGAGAACAGACATGTGGAACAGGGTGGGAGAAGGGGCAGGTGGGACAAATTGGGAGGGTAATACTGACATACATACACTACCAGGTGTAAAATAGCTAGCTAGTGGGAAGCTGCTGCATAGCACAGGGAGCCTAGCTCAGTGCTCTGTGATGACCTAGAGGGATGGATGGGAGGCGGGGAGGAAGGCTCCGATGAACGGGATATATGTATACGTATAGCTGCTTCACTTTACTGTGACTCACTTTGTCGTAACACAACACTGCAAAGTAATTATACTCCAATAATAAATTAAAAAGAAAAAAGAAAACCTGTGTTCATGCTAAAAAAAAAGGAGGAATCATGAAGCAGCTTTTTTCAAGTAGTTTTTACTGGACTATAGTTGCTTCACAGGCTTCGCTGGTGGCTCAGACGGTAAAGAATCTGGCTGCAATGCAGGAGATCCAGGTTCAGTCCCTGGGATGGGACGATCCCCTGGAGAAGGGACTGGCTATCCACTCCAGTATTCTCTCCTGGGGAATTTCATGGACAGCAGAGCTTGGCAGGCTACAATCCGTGGGGAAGCAAAGTGTCGCATACGAAGGAGCGACTAACACACACATAATTGCTTCACAATGTTGTGTTACTTTCTGCTGTACAGAAAAGGGAATCAGATATACTTATACGTATATCCCCTCTTTTGAACTTCCTTCCCATTTAGGTCACCCCAGAACACTGAACAGAGTTCCCTGTGCTCTGCAGTATGTTCTCATTAGTTAACTATTGTATACATAGTATCAATAGTATATATGTGTCAATCCCGATGACACAGTAGCAGGCCACACTCTGCAAAGCCATCATGTGGTAATTGTGGTCACTCTGGGATCAAATATACAACATACAAGATATAATCATTCTTACCTATGCCCATTTTGGAAACAATTTTGGGCAGAATATTAATCTTTTTACTGCCTGTCTCTTACACAGTTAAAGATCATATACACAAATGTCATAATTTCATGTTTTAGAGAATTAAAAGCTGTACTGACATAATCTTCTTGGATCTGAGACTTATTTCCATTACATCGAGCTCAACAACATTTCTCTAAAAAGAGGGTTTATGCATTGTAATCCCCAAAATGCACAGTTTTTAAAAAGTCATCTTTGGTTTCAGAAAGGGCTTATTACGAGATGAGTTTTCACCACTTTAAACATGAATACCTTCTACACATCTATCAGTCTTAAATCTTTTATCCATATTCTTCCTTCCCCAAAATTTCCCCCACCAAGAAAACAAAAAGAGCATGCACGTAAAATCTTAAATGTACTCAACATTCCTAACCTCAATAGAAAAAAAAAGCCCTCTGGTTGCTGGTTCTGCCTTCTTCGTGAAGCTCCTGGCTCACGGAACAAAACTAACTGTGGAATTCTGCATGGAACCCACAATGCAGTGCTCAACCCCCAAATAAGGTAACACCGAAAGACAAATTTTCTCATTGACTCAGCTTGATATTTACTGTGCATTCCATATAATCTTCAACTTCTATGGATCATTGTGTAATAAAAAGGCAGAGAAACGATTTTTCATGGTTCACTCCTAATATTGTCATTTATTTTAAAGAAACTGAGAATACTTTCAAACAATTGCAGACTAGGAAAGAAAGTGAATCCAGGGAAGGCCTTTTTTAAAAAAAAATTCCTTCAGAGGAAGTATCACAGTATTTCCTCCTCTGCTCTGCCAGCTTTAATAAGATATGCCAACAGTGGACTATTGGTGCAAACAGAAGAAAGGGGAACAGTTTACGTCTTCAAGAAGTGTTTTGTGGCAGACATGGTTAGCTATCTCTGTTTCAATGTTAACAGGGCAACCGGACAGTTTCTTAAAAATAAACAATTTACTTATAATTGCCTGAGGGTGTTGGGGTGGAGGGGAAGTAAGTAATTTCAAGTGCAATGTTTTCCATCCATACAAATATGAAGAAGATAGAAACTGTCCAAAGGAATTAGGTATGTTCCCAAGTGACTGAGAAATGAACTGGCAGGGACTGAGCCTCCATGAGAACATTATTTTGATCAAAACCAAATTTTGAAAACACTTCAGGTGATCTGCTCTATATTTATGAAACTTAAATACTGGACTGTTGAAAAGAACGATTCTGAAATGTTTAAGAAATGAAGCAATTTAATTAGGTGGTAATGCTGTATTTACTGATTGTGTTGTAATGTTCGGATCTAGAACCAGAGTGACAGGAAAGACAAAGAGCAAGACTCTGGTGATCTTCTGTGTGAAGGTGTGTGTACTCAGTCATGTCTGACTCTTGGCAACCCCACTGACTGTAGCCCACCAGGCTCCTCTGTCCATGGGATTCTCCAGGCAAGACTACTGGAGTGGGTCACAACTTCCTCCTCCAGGGAATCTTCCCAACCCAGGGACTGAACTCGCGTCTCTTGCATTTACAGGCAAATTCCTCACCACTGAGCCACCTGTGAAGCCTGGTGACCTTCCGAGATGGACACTATCACCTGGCCATGAACTGCCTTATCCAGCCACTCCCCAACACAACAGCAGCAGTGAGTCCATGTCCCCTATTCTTGGAAGGTCCTTACCTAAGTTACTTTGAGAGAGGCTAAAACTAACACACACACCTACCTAAAAATTTCATTCACCATATGTCCAAATCCTTCAAATTTCATCATCAGGGATTATCTCCTTTGCTCCTTTCTTCCGGTAAAAATTAAAACTGCGAATACTAAGATACATACCACGCTAAATTATTTTTCTTACAAGGATATTGTCAGCTTTTTCCTCTTGCAAGGAAAATCAAGAAAAAAATTAATAAAGGGCATTATCTTTTAAACTCATATTGTACTAAAAGAACCATATTATAAGGGAAATGTAGAGCTGAAAAAGTTATGGATGACGATAATAACTAACACCTAAATCATTCTCACGGTGTGTTACAAACCCTTCTCAGCATTTCACATTTATTAACTCACTTAAGAGCCTTGGAATTAAAGGAGGGAGGTTCAGATGAAGAGCTGGAGCACTAAGGATTTGGGGTCCGGGCTGCACTACCCAGCTCTCCTCCTCACAAAGGAGGGGCTTCCCCAGTGGGAATGCTGGGTAACTGATAATGCTCAGCTCAGCCTTACTCCAGAGAGTCACCTGAGTCAAGGTCACGGCCCTGTCCAAGGACAGCCCCCATCTCACAACTGGCCAACATGGGGTAGAAAGGCCTGGCTCCCTTACCTCGAGACAAGACAACTCTGAAGGGTCTGCTCAGCTCCGGAACTCCCAAGGGGATCAGCAGAGGCCTTGGCTGCCATCATATCGACTTCACCTCCTCCTCCTGCCCCATCCAACTTCCTTCACTCCCTCACAGGTATTATATACCTCAGCACAAGCCCCAATAAACATCCCGCCCAATCAGAACCTGCTTTCCAGGAACCAACCTAAGACCGTCCTAGGACTCAAGTCCAGGCACTCTGGCTCCAGAGTCCATGCCCATAAACAGTACACTGAAATCCTGACGGTAAGGCAGATTCAGAGAACAAGCTCCACGGGTGTTTCCACAGGCTCCGGAACCTGTAGGCACAAAGAGGTCTCGCTAACAAAAACCGAAATTTGCCGCAGGACTGCTGGATCTCCGCAACCTTCCCTCACTTCTGGGATCTGTCAGCCGTGCTCACCATCAATCCTTTCATGACTGTCTACTCAGGCCTCTTCACTGAAGGCCACTGACTACTGGAGAATGCCAGTATTCTGCCCAGAATCCTCTCTCCTGGTCTCCTAATTCTCGAAACCTTTGAGGAAGACATAGCCACCACCTCCAGCTCCATCACCCCAGAGCCCTACTTTGCTACCTGGTTGAAGCAGCCCTCCCTGGCCTATGCTTCTCAGACTCCCTCATGGAAGTGAGTCCTTCCCCTCTATCTTACAGTCTCTCTCTCAATACAGCTAAGGCCTCGTTGTTAGGGCACAGTCCCCATCATGGCCCTCTCTGGACTTTGCTTGTGGTCCAGTGTTCAGAACGCTGCACTTTTAATGCATGGGGTGTGGGTTCGATCTCCGGGTGGGGAACTAAGATTCCACATGCCGTGTGGCATGGCCAAAGAAACCAAACCAAAACAACAGCAACAACAAAAACTGTTCAACATGCTCAAACATGCTCAATTCATGAGAACACACACTTTGAGGGTCACTGCCCACCATGAAAGCAAGTAGCAAAACCCTTAATCCTTGTTCAGACATAGCTCAGACATCCTCTTTACAACATAAAAGATAAGCAAAATAACGTCTAAAGCACAGCAATATGAGAACACTTGGCGCAGAAGCAATAGCTCCACACACCCCCAGCCCAAAGAGCACTGCTGAACTGTATAAAGACCATGAGAAATGAACAAAAGGGGAAATTATTTTCAATAGATTTGAGAGGGTAACAGGCAGGAAGGCCAGGGGTCTCCAAATGGAGGAAATAGCCTGCAAGTGTCAGACATTTTTACACAAAAGCTCTGAGCGATCAAGCCTCATCTTTGGCCCCAGATTGAAAACTTCTCCGGGGGCCAAGAATCCCGGCGTCGTAATTCAACAACAACCTTTCAGATTGCTAAGAAAGGAGATAAGTGTGTGCAATTCATTTTAGAATGATATGCATCAGAAACATATTTTAAGACAATTTTAACTGGATGCTTATCAGAAAATTCAATTAAAGTGAATACTTCATACTGTAATGACAGTAGATAAATAGATCACTCCTGCAGTTTAAGCAGACAGAGCTTTATTTCCCAGAGATGGGCTTCCCAAAACATGACTTCCCCTCCCTTGATTCCACAGACTGGGATCCATGGTACCTTCAGGCATTCACACCCTGCCATCACTGCTCCCCAAGTCATTAGGGCCCTGTTAGATCCCGTATCCCTCGATACCCACCCTAGAACTGAAACCTTCACTGTCTCAATAAGACTGAGAAGTTATACCACCAGCTCCTTATTCAAGCAGCCACCTGCTTAAAGCCTGGGCCACTTCCTCGAGCCTGGTTTTTTCTGCCACTTCAGTTTTTATATAAAGGACACAGTATTATTCAAATCCTTATACAAGAGTCCTTCCATCACAGAAGCTAAGAGCTGTGGCTCAAACAGGAATACATGGCGCTGGACTTTCCAAGCTATTTAATCTGTGGATACAATATGACATCTAGGGTATCCAACTCACTTATTTTTAAATCTACAAAATAAATTTCTCTTAGTTAGGAAAGCAAACTCTTTTAGAGTAATGGAATTATCCCAAACGAACCCTGAACCAAAAGTGTTGGTTTTAATTATTCAGAAACACCCAATTTGATTTTCTCAGCAGCAAGGTGTGGACTTGATTTAGGGAAATTTTACAGGGAGTGTTAAATGATGTGATCATTTTATAGCTTCAAGTAAAACAATGCACTTACACTAGTACCTTCCGGTCAAGGTCAAGAGCTAAGATAAGACCAGATGAAGCAGGTAAACTTTATAGGAAATGTCACGTGAGGCCAGACCCACGATCCCCCATACCACCCTTCAGTGACATCTGACAGAGACCTTAAAGAGCAAGAAATCATTCTACAAAATGAAAGGTGATTCACACAAAGGGTTGTGACAGAGCTCTGAGTCAAGACAGAAGCCTGTCCAAAGAGATTTCCAGATCAAACATATCCATCCTTTCTTTTAAATTGTACAAATTACTTCATCTACCTAAAGATTTATTCTGGGCCTCCTGAAAAGCCCATTTCTCCTCCTGGGGTAAAATGTTGCTCACAGAAATACCTATTACATAAATTTAAACTCTTCTTTTATGTGAAACCCATGTCTCTCAGTTGTATGTTGTCTTCCTAGCACTGCTGTTCTTGGATTTGCGGCAGAGAATTCACGACTTTCCTTAGACTTGGACTCAGATGAAGGTGAGGTCTCCTTTCAGACTTCCCTGTTCAAGACTACAGCATTCATATCGATTTAAAGACACCTCCCTACTCTCATGATATGCAGTACATTTCTCTAGACCTTTCCCAGGTATGTCTGTCTTGAGGTGCAAGAACAAACCTTCAAGGGAGCCATGCAGGAAAAATTCACAAGGTTCAGACACATGGATGAACACAGACATTCAGCATGAAAAGATCCCTATTAGGAGGTGATGAGTGTATGTGTGTTAGTCACTCAGTCATGTCCATCCAACTCTTTCTGATCCCATGAACTGTGGCCCGTGAGGCTTCTCTGTCCATGGAGGTCGCCAGGCAAGAATACCAGAGTGGATAGCCATTCCCTTCTCCAGGGGATCTTCAGGACCCAGGGATCAAATCTAAGCCTCCAGCATTGGAGGCAGATTCTTTACCATCTGAGCTACCAGGGAAGTCCTAGGAGGTGATAACTGAACTCAAATATGTGCTCAAATGCAATATTTATCAATACACCAAAGAATAGTGAAATTCTTGAGATTTCACTGGATATATCATTTACACACAATAAGGAAAACATCTGGGGCTTCTCCAGTGGTCCAGTGATAAAGAATCTGCCTTGCCATGCAAGGGACACAGGCTCGAACCCTGGTTGGGGAATTAAGTTCCCACATGGCACAGAGCAACTAAATTCAAGTGCCTCAACTAAAGAGCCTGTATGTCACAACAAAAGATCCCACAAGGCACAACTAAGACCCAACACAGCCAAATAAATAAACAAATAAAAATAAAACACATGTTCTCTAATGTCTCAATATATTGTGCATTAGCTCCTATTATAAAGGCACACATACTATAAGGCAAATAATATACATCGAATAATACACAGATATATATAGTAATGATATTCTCTTACCTTTATATAAAGCCCAGTATTATCACAATGCCCTAAGGGCTACACCATAAAGAAGTTTTACTTTCCCTCACTTTTATTTGTGTTATATCTTCCAAAGATTTTATGAGAACAACATCTGGATTTTAAACTCCTAATTCAATACAGTATAAAGGAATGATCTGAGTGAGGCAAACACCAAATTCACAGACGTGGATACCTAAGTGAATGAATGACTCCCCCGTCACCTACCACAGGAGGCACCCATTCAGGTTTGTCAAATGATACTCAGAAAGTATCTGGGCGCCAAAGAACTTATGCTTTTGAACTGTGGTGTTGGAGAAGACTCTTGAGAGTCCCTTGGACTGCAAGGAGATCCAACCAGTCCGTCCTAAAGGAAATCAGTCCTGAATATTCATTGGAAGGACAGATGCTGATGCTGAAATTCCAATACTTCAGCCACCTGATGCGAAGAACTGACTCACTGGAAAAGACCCTAATGCTGGGAAAGACTGAAGGCAGGAGGAGAAGGGGACGACAGAGGATGAGATGGTTGGATGGCATCACCGACTTGATGGACATGAGTTTGAGCAGGCTCCGGGAGTTGATGATGGACAGGGAAGCCTGGCGTGCTGCAGTCCATGGGGTTGCAGAGTCGGACACAACTGAGTGAGTGAACTGACCCCGAAAGTACTCCGTGTGCTTCATTTCACCGTGTTTTGTTTTGTTTTTACAATACCTTCTATATATATTCTTCAGAGAAGGCATAAAAATTACAATTCCTTATAAACTTTTTTTAGGTAGATGCCTCTTTAGAAATCTTAAAAGCATTGCTCATTGGGGTAAGCTGGGTGAAAGCTAAGTAAAAACTGGACTATATTTTTCTAATTTCCTGTGAGCCTACAATTATTTCAAAACAAAAAGGTTTAAGTGCTAACAATTCATTTTTACTTTCAAGAAATTAGTGTATAAAACTGCATCCAATTCAGAGAATAGATAAAATAAAGTCCTATCTAAATAAAAAGGTTAGGTAATTTTTCCAAGGAACTATAAAATATAAAACATCACAAACTCTAATAACAAAAGTTTCATCCCCAAAGTTACTGGATTCCAAACTTCATGACAACACATTTCACAAGAAATATTTGAAAGACCAAATAGCAATGATCAAAACTATTGATACTACAGTGGAGGAATTTCTCTAGAAGAAATAGACTTCAGATTAAATTTGAGTGTAATGATTGGTCATCTCTGACTGGTCTGTCCAGATTTTTTAAGTGACTAATTATCATTCCACTAAGTAAGTATTTTCACTACAAAATATGCTATCCACTGTGAGGACCACGGAAGCTACTCCGACACAGTTCTCACAGTGAGGAGGCAGAAAGTGTACGAAGACAATAAGAACACATATGAAACCAAAGGCAGTGCAGAGCAGTAGGCAATAAAGGGATCAATTAGTGTTCAATTCACTGCTGAACATTTTGGCAATAAAAAGTGTGAGTACTGGAATAATATTTTCTTCTGGTGTTTCTGGATGGATGTTTTAGTTTCATATCTTAATGTGCTTTTCAAGGGAAATTATCTGATCTCATTTATCTAAATCTTTTGAGATGCTTCCTATCTGCCTTCTCTCTTTTCCCTGGCAAAGCAGTTCAACTTGTAAAACTGCAAATGTGTGAGCTGTGTGTTTCTTCTCAACCTGTTAACACTCAGCAATTTTCTAAAAGCGATTGTAATCAGTACGCTAGCCATCTCCTGCCACGAAGCCCTACTCTCTGCTAACATCAGGAGTACTCATCTCACATTCCTAAGGACACGTCTCTAGAGGTCAAAGGAATGAAGACATTTCTGCAGCAGCTCCAGGATGCAGCTGCAGCTGCAGTCGACATGCAACACTGGAGGGGAGGGTTCTAGGAGGGCAGCCAGCCACACAAGGTCCAATCAAACTGCCCTGCTGAAGATCGCACTCCGTCCTCACTCTGAACTAACAAGTTTCACAAATAACACTTTCAGAACTTCATTCATGGTCAGTCTGGGGTAGAAAGTACCAAAGCCTGCCTTGTGTTAAAGACATTAAGAACCTCCAGGGACTTCCCTGGTGGCATAGTGGATAAGAACCCACCTGCCAATGCAGGGAACACGGGTTCGATCCCTGATCCTAGAAGATTCCACAGGCTGCAGAGCAACTAAGTCCCAGCACCACAACTACTGAGCCCACGTGCCACCCTTACTTATGCCTGCACACTCTAGAGCCTGCAAGCCACGAAAATGATGCTACAACTACAGAAGCCCCCTGCGCCCTAGAGCCTGCAAGTTGCCACTACTGAAGCGCATACACCTAGAGTCTGTGCTCCCATAGCAAGAGAAGCCACCGCAACGAGAAACATAAGCACTGCAACTAGAGGGTAGCTCCCTCCCTCTGCAACTAGAGAAAGCTTGCGTGCTGCAACAAAGACCCACCAAAGCCAAAAATAAATTTTTAGAATATATAATAAATAAGTAAATATAGCAGTGTGTACATGTCAAAAAAATTGAAAAAAAAAAAAAAGAATCTCCCCATCAGACCATTAGAGACAACATATTTCCATGCTGAAGAGCAGGAGAAATGGAAGAGCTAATCTCACTTCACTCTCATGGGACATCAGTTTAGATATTATCATTGTCATGATCCTGCTCTTTAAATAGTTGCTCTTCCCTAAATCCACAGCGTCAATGTCTTTTAAAAGTCACAAGTGCTGAGTAGACACAAAAGAGAGGAACCTTGCATCTAGCATTTAACACAGCAATAACCAGACATGCCTGGGTGCTTTTTGTTTTTAAAAGACCCACTTTAACTTCTTACAGGAATGAAATCACCCAGAACAGAGGATGAGGCTTTCTGAAATTCACTATTTGTAAAATAGTAGTTTAACAAGGCAGACCATAATTACCCCTTGTATTTATTTCAATTTTCCATAGCATTATGTCTGTAACAAGAAAACAAAAGCTGTCTTGTTATTCCAGATGATTCCATTTTTCCAGTAAATCACCCTAAAGCAGCCACATTCAGGTCAAGCACATATGAGGGATGCTACCTAAAATGTAAACGTCCTCATAAAATATAGACTAACTTGTGTTATTCTGAAGCAATATGTGTTACATACTCAGTACTCTGAGAATCACAAAACAGTTTTACTTAAATGACAAAAGCCAACCAGCCAACACTACCACCACCAGCTTTCAAAAGAAAAGGAAAAGACTCAAATATGAGAAAAAAGAAAATTTAGCCTTTGGGTAAGAAAATCTAACTAGATTTACACATCAAATTCCAAGTTCCTTCTGCTGCAAGTCTGGTTTTACAAAGGGATACCTTCTATTGTTTATCATGTAATTCTCCAAAATAAAGGTCATGCAAATTCTCGTTCTATTTCATTTAAATATAAAAATAGGCATTAAACTCCTTTTCAGATGAAGAAAAAAAGAGGGTCAGAAAGTCAAACCAATAGTTGAGAGTCAGACCTTTCAAAGGATTAGGAATCATTGCTTTACACAAGAGTTTATAAAGTATATGCTGCAAGTTTGCTTCTGACATTATAATTAACATATCTGAGAATGATCTTATCCATACTAAGCAGAAGGGGCTCTCTACAAGCTCCAGTCATCAGATTGTTCATCTTTAAATATTCAATTTTTCACGAAACATGGTTACCAGGGTATCAGCAGTGGAAAACCCACGACAAGATTTTAAATTTGAAAATTGTTGGCCAGCGTTCTAATTATAGAAGCAAAAAATATTCAGTGTGTAAGCTCTGAGGGCTCACCCATAGGGTGAAGAGCACTTTAATCATTTTCGAGGGTTTTCCCAGTCCTGTGTATGTTACTTGGGGGCATAAATTTGATATGAGCTATACAGTGAAACGGGTGATCTCAAACTGCTGGCTATTAGACTCACTTTTTCAAGCTGATGTTTAATAAACCCTATTCCCTGCTCAGCTTTAGCAATAAAAAGTAAAAGTCCTAGAGGAAAAAAAAAATGTAAAAGCACAGCGTGAAGCATGCAGAGTCAACAGCTCAAAACGACTGCTTAAGTGCGTAGTTCATTCATTCAGCAAACAAGCATCTATTACTGTGTCAGGAACTGTTCTCATTGGTGGCACAATTCAAGAGTAAGGTATGCTTAGAACACAACAATAATGAAATAACTAAAATATGTTTGGCCATTTACAGTTTTGAAGAAAGCTTTATAAATAACACCTCCATTGTCTTCCATAATAGCTCTAATGAATTCGGTTTTACAGCCATTTTAATAATAACGAAAAAATAAGAGATCTCGATGATTTTCTAAATTCTCCAAATCAAGTAACTTATAAGTAATAGAGCTGGGTCTCCAGCTCATACCTTCCAAATGTACATTTCCATCAGTCGCTGGGCAGTACCACATTACGAGATGCTCTGCTTTCATGGTGGCCACAGAGGATATATTCTGTACGGTTTTGAACTGTTAAAGCTTTTAAGGAAAAAGTTTTACAGATCCAGACTAGGGTGTGTACAAGTTCGAATATTTCTAATCAAACAAGATACTACAAAAAACTGTTCAGAACCAACTAGGCCCAAGATGTTGCAAGGTTCTACTTCCCCAGAGACATGCTAGGTATATGCTCATCTAATACATTAGCACATGCTAAAGGGCACACTCACAGGGGCCATGATAGTCCATAAAGGGCCAAAATGTGGGCTGTGGCCCAATTCCTGGAAATCCCCGCCCATTCCCCAAAACAGATGGAATCTCCTCCCACTTGTTAGCTGATAAAATTACCCAGCCCATAAAAACCAACAACCCCATACCTCCTGGGCTCTGGAGCCCCTCTCATCTTCTGAGATGGCCACACGCTGCCTATGGAATGTATCTCTCTCTGAATAAACTCATTTTTACTTAAAAAAAACTGCTCTAATCTTTTCACCCATTTATTATTATATAAAAACACTGGTGAAATGAGTCTGCCTGGTTAGCTGAGCTTTCTAGACAAATAAGGTAGGTTTATTCCCCAAGTCCTAAAATGTTTCTTACTTGGAATAATATACTGGACAGAAACTCCTAAGTCAAAACCTTGAACTAGAACTTCACAGAAGAAAAACAAAGCCAATAAATATATTAAAAAGTATAAAAGGTACTCCAGGAAATGCAAATTAAAGTGATACCACTACATACCCACTAGCATGGGTAAAATTAAACAGAGAGATAACAATAGCTGTTTTTAAGGATATGGGGCCGCCAAAACTCTCATTAGATACTGATATCACTATCTACTAAGACTGGCTCAACAATTCAACTCATAACACACATCCCAAATTCCTATCCGTACTAAAAGACATATGTAAGAATGCTCAGAGCACGGCTTTTCATAATAACCAAAAACTGGGGGAAAAAAACTCAAATGTCCATCAGGAGTGAAATGGATAAATAAATGTGGCCTTTTCATAAAATGAAACACAACAGTAAAATGAGAAAAGACAAACTGTTGCAAATCGCAAAACAAGAACGAACCTCATACACATAACACTGAGCAAAAGAAGTGAAGCAAAAGGATACAGAACATGTATTCTGGTAGAAAGTTCAGTAACAGGTAAAAGTAACCTGCAGTCCAGAAGGGACTTCAGGACAGAAGCTACCCTTGGCGGGGAGGAGAGTGGGGCTTCTGGCTACTGACAATGGTCTATGTCTTGGCCTTTGGTGCTGATGCCCAGGGGCTATTCACTTAGGTAAATCACTGAACTGTTTCAGTTCACTTCAGTTGCTCAGTTGTATCCGACTCTTTGTGATCCCATGAATCGCAGCACGCCAGGCCTCCCTGTCCATCACCAACTCCCGGAGTTCACTCAGACTCACGTCCATCGAGTCAGTGATGCCATCCAGCCATCTCATCCTCGGTCGTCCCCTTCTCCTCCTGCCCCCAATCCCTCCCAGCATCAGAGTCTTTTCCAATGAGTCAACTTTTCGCATGAGGTGGCCAAAGTACTGGAGTTTCAGCTTTAGCATCATTCCTTCCAAAGAGATCCCAGGGTTGATCTCCTTCAGAACGGACTGGTTGGATCTCCTTGCAGTCCAAGGGACTCTCAAGAGTCTTCTCCAACACCACAGTTCAAAAGCATCAATTCTTTGGCACTCTACCTTCTTCACAGTCTAACTCTCACATCCATACATGACCACAGGAAAAACCATAGCCTTGACTAGATGGACCTTAGTCGGCAAAGTAATGTCTCTGCTTTTGAATATGCTATCTAGGTTGGTCATAACGTAAGCGTCTTTCAGTTTCATGACTGCAATCATCATCTGCAGTGATTCTGGAGCCCCCCAAAATAAAGTCTGACACTGTTTCCACTGTTTCCCCATCTATTTCCCATGAAGTGATGGGACCAGATGCCATGATCTTCGTTTTCTGAATGTAAAGCTTTAAGCCAACTTTTTCACTCTCTTCTTTCACTTTCATCAAGAGGCTTTTTAGCTCCTCTTCACTTTCTGCCATAAGGGTGGTGTCATCTGCATATCTGAGGTTATTGATATATATTTCTCCCAGCAATCTTGATTCCAGCTTGTGTTTCTTCCAGCCCAGCGTTTCTCATGATGTACTCTGCATAGAAGTTAAATAAGCAGGGTGACAATATACAGCCTTGACGTACTCCTTTTCCTATTTGGAACCAGTCTGTTGTTCCATGTCCAGTTCTAACTGTTGCTTCCTGACCTGCATATAGGTTTCTCAAGAGGCAAGTCAGGTGGTCTGGCATTCCCATCTCTTTCAGAATTTTCCACAGTTTATTGTGATCCACACAGTCAAAGGCTTTGGCATAGTCAATAAAACAGAAATAGATGTTTTTCTGGAACTCTCTTGCTTTTTCCATGATCCAGCGGATGTTGGCAAGTTGATCTCTGGTTCCTCTGCCTTTTCTAAAACCAGCTTGAACATCAGGAAGTTCACAGTTCACGTATTGCTGAAGCGTGGCTTGGAGAATTTTGAACATTACTTTACTAGCATGTGAGATGAGTGCAACTGTGTGGTAGTTTGAGCATTCTCTGGCATTGTCTTTCTTTGGAATTGGAATGAAAACTGACCTTTTCCAGTCCTGTGGCCACTGCTGAGTTTTCCAAATTTGCTGGCATATTGAGTGTAGCACTTTCACAGCATCATCTTTCAGGATTTGAAATAGTTCAACTGAAATTCCATCACCTCCACTAGCTTGTTCGTAGTGATGCTTTCTAAGGCCCACTTGACTTCACATTCCAGGATGTCTGGCTCTAGATGACTGATCACATCATCAGGATTATCTGGGTCATGAAGATCTTTTTTGTACAGTTCTTCTGTGTATTCTTGCCACCTCTTCGTAATATCTTCTGCTTCTGTTAGGTCCATACCATTTCTGTCCTTTATCGAGCCCATCTTTGCATGAAATGTTCCCTTGGTATCTCTAATTTTCTTGAAGAGATATCTAGTCTTTCCCATTCTGTATCATTTAACGACATGCATACTTTTCTATACCATACTTTTCCCTAGTAAAGAATCTGCTTGTCAACGCAATAGACGCAGGTTTAATCTCCGAGTCAGGAAGATCCCCTGGAGAAAGGAATGGCAACCCACTCCAGTATTCTTGCCTGGAGAATCCCACAGACAGAGGAGCCTGGCAGGTTGCAAAGAGTTGGACACGACTTAACAACTAAACAACAACATAGTTTTCTATACACGTTTTATTTCCATAAAAACAAACAGACAGGAAGAAGAGTAGGAGGAAAGAAAGAAAGAAAGCAGAGAGGGAGGAGGGGGAAGGAAACGTATGAAGTGATGTTATCAGGACGGTGGAAAGAGTCCTCAACCACCAAGCTTCTTTTCATTCTCACGTCTCTTAGCTCTTAGTCGATCTCTTCCTTGACTACCAAGCTGTTCTCGGGGACTTTTCAGTGTTATCCATGCAGCTGCCAGTACCAGGCCATTTCTATCTTCCAATCTGTAGTTTACTGTTTACCACAGGGCTAGAAATGTTATAATCAGCCACACTGCATGTGAACAGCCACTCATGTGAGGATCTCCTATGAGTAAAGTGAATCCTCTTTAATGTAGGTCTTTCTTTTTAACCTCTGTTTCACCTGCTTAGAGGCTGTTTTGCTGATGAATATGCCAGATGCAGGAGTTACTGAAATATGGAGATGTTCCTGGGTTCTACAGCTTTCCTGGTGGCTCAAATGTCTAGTAAAGAATCAGTCTGTAACCTAGCAGGAGGAGAAGGGGATGACAGAGGACAAGATGGTTGGATGACATCACTGACTCAATGCACATGAGTTTGAGCAAGGTCCGGGAGATGGTGAAGGACGGGGAAACCTGCAGTGCTTTAGTCCACGGGGTCACAAATAGCCAGACACAACTGAACGACAGAACAACAACCACCCAGGAAACCCCAGGTTGATCCCTGGGTCAGGAAGATCGCCTGCAGAAGGGAATGGCCACCCACTCCAGTATTCTGGCCTGGAGAACTCCGTGGACAGAGGAGCCTGGTGGGCTACAGTCCATGGGGTCGCAAAGAGGCAGACATGATTGAGCTACTAACACTTTCATTTTTCCACTGGGCTCTACCCATGAATACTAGGTCTCTAGGCTAAATCTACAATCAACCAACATAAAATTCCAGATCCCAGGAGTTTACTTACTTGCAAATAGTATAAGAGAATATCACTAGTGAATATATTTATAAAAAAGAAAAGAACTGCTAACTTCTTATCCAGGACATTATGAACAGCTTTGCTAACTGTGTCATTCACAGAACATCCTATCAGTTTCAAAGAATATATTCCTTTCTCATTTTGTATTTTTATTAACTTTGATTTTTTAAATCCTCCCAAAAAGTATACTGCAAGTTTTATTTAAATCTTTAAGGTTTCCAAAACAGAAACTCAAGTGCAACAGACAAAGTCTCTTTCTACACAGTAATCCACAATGTAAAAAAAAAAAAAAAATCCTGAAATACTACTTGTAAAATCCTTTTACATCTTAATTTATGTAACTTCTTTCTGTACTCATTCTCCATGAAAAATAAAAGTTAGCTCTCAAGACCAGAGCTAGAACTGGGGCACACAAACTGAAAACAGTCACCCATGGGCACTGCAGGTCCTGAAATAAAGACGAGCCGGGTGTGTGCATCCACTACACAGAATGATAAACAAAGAACAGGAACTCTCACCTTACATCAGGATCAACATTTATCTGCTTTAGTATGTTAAAAACTGTGACTAAAACAACACTCATTTGAGGACAGTCATTTCAGAAATAGCTATCAGTAGTTCAAAGATGAAATATTCATTCCCACCTCAACCAATAATTTTCCGCTTAGTTTAAGAAAAGCATACAAAGTTCCCTGTGCCTTGGCTTCCTCATCTTTTAAACAAGCATGATAATCCCTTACATCTACTTAATTTGCATAAAAAGATGATGCTTTGGCTTCTAGAAACAACTATAGATGTACAGGGTTTCACCATGATGAGGTCTATCTCCATTTTTTCGAACACATAACTTAATCCAAAGGCAAATAAGACCATATCATTGAGGGTGAAATTATGAACATCATGAAGAAGATTGGAAGAAAAAGTTTTCTCTCTTCTTTGTCACAGCAGGTAAATAAATCCATCATATTTCATAGCTGGCTGTCCTTTTGATGCCCTGTTGGAAATGCCATTCCACTGCAGAGACTAGAAAAATGCAATAAAAGTCATTGCCACAAAATCATTATGACAGTCATAAATACAGCTTCAGGTAAAATAAAATCGGCCACCTCTACAAATGAGGAGTCCTCGTGCACCTGTGCGTGTGCCTGTGTGCTGTGTAATGTGCTTCGGACAAAAGACCTGAGTAAAATGGTGGGTTAGAAAAATCCATCTTCACTGCTGGAAAAATAGCTAACAGTGTGCACTACAGGGGATATAAAATATCACATTAATGTTAGAAGGACAGCAGCATATTTTCTATTTGTGACATAAATCAAACTCTTAGCTATTGGGAGAAAGGCAAACATGTATGTGAAATACAACTTAGCCCTGATCTTGTATGAATGAAACATTATTCTTTCCCTTCTTTCAAATTCCTACATTATGCGAAAAATCCCTGACTGAAAGTAGCAAGATCTAGTTTCGTAAAGTCTTACGAACTTTCTGGATGTTCCTAAACTCTGTGTTTTGCTAAATGGCCCTCCCCAACACAGTTAAATTTCATAATTCACAGGTTGGCCTCAGAAACTGCAGCCACAGTGAGAACCTAGATATGTGTTCCGCTCACAGCTTCCTCTGTCCCATCAAATCATGTACCCTGATTCTTTTCATTCAGCTATATAAAGGAAAAACCCCTTAAAACTTTCATCATTACTACATTTTTCTCTTCTGAGTTTGTTCTTTCCACTTCCAATCTTCATACCTATCAACTCCAGTCTCGGCTTTCATTCACATTAAAAACGAACACAAAAAACGCTCCAGGAAACAAGCAGATGATGTGTATTGGCACACTTAAGTAGCAGTGAATTCTCACAGGACTAACAACACTAGTCCTCGCGGACTGCAGCGCCCTCAGAGGCAGGCAGAGAAACCTGATTATCTACATGATTCACCAACTAATGTGTATTTCCTTTCCTTAAGTGTTGTGTTTTCTTTAAGATGTAAGCCATGGCCAGACGATCAATCTTGTTATCAGAACGAGGGATCAGAACCTGAAAATTATACTTGCCAGAGTTCAGTGAAAAATGAAATTACCAGCAGAGTGTGCTGGAATTTGTCCCAAAGGTTACCCATTTCTATCACATTTTTTCTCTAAATATGAGAAAAAATTCCCTGGAGTATTTCACTGTAGTGCTTTCACACATGGTTGTAAACCCTAAATATATTCTAATCCTTTAAAACATGAAAATAATAACAAAACATTCATACATTTAAAGTCCTTTATGTTAACAAAATGAACTAAAAGAGATACACCACCATAAACAGTACATTCTGGATATTTCATTGGCTGGCGTGCCTTATATATGTTACTAAGGGTACAGAATGACCCCGAACCATTAAATGATACTCCAAATCTCATTTTGAAGACACCTTCTATAAGCTGTCTGTTTTCTGTTTTCACAAAGGTGGACATGCCTAGAACTATCAAACTATCCCATCTTATCCCTTCCACCCTCACACCCTGATAAATGCGCTATGCCTCACGAGTTCATAAGAGTACTACTTTCCTCTCTCTACCCATATATGCAGCAGGTTTTTGTCATCTTACCAGAGACGCTGAGATAAAGTAAAAGCTACTGAATTTCAAGATGTAATAGCAAGAGAACAGAATCCTATCACTATGTTTAACTTTAAAATGAAAGTAAAAGTTTTTTCTCAGTTGTTAAAGCTATAAAAAAAGAAGCAGACATTTTCCTTTGACTGAAGCTATATCAATAACCTTAATCTAAGTGCCATTATGACCATGAAAATCACTTAAATGCTAATGTGATAGATACAAGGAAGAGAGTTCTTAAGCTAGAAACCTTTCAAAAGACATTATGTTGGCCATAAGAAGCTACTGGATACTGCTCTCATTGCTGTGAACAATCTATACAAATCAACATGAAAAAATAAGCCCTAATGGGCAAAGTATGCTTAAATTTAATTCAGGTAATATTCAAACTTCAAGTCCCAGATACAAGGAAAAGGGGAAATATGGTACAAGGCAGTGTCTCTCAGAAAAGGAACCTTTCCAGGATTTGAGACAATGTGTGTTTGGCACAGCCCAGTGTTCACGATTTCCCATTAGCCACAACTTTCTCCAGCACTGAAGTGAAATGGGAAAACAAATGAGGAACATAAACCAAAACTGTTAAATGCTCTTCATTGTCAAGTCTGGAAAGACCTCGCTGAGGGCCATTTACGTTGTGAAGGTAAGGCCTTGAGGAGTGAGGGGTGGGGAAAAAAAAAACAAACAGAAGTTTTACAAGGAACTCTTCTGAAAAATGGTTTACGATGGTAGAACAGAGGTAGAATGGCTTCCTTCTCCATCTTTAGTGTCAAGTTCGGTTTTTTTTGCTGCTGCGATTCTTTTGTTCTTTAATTAACTTCCCTCCTTGCGGGGCTTGCTGCAGTTTGCTGATGTAGCTCCCAACTGCTACCTTCCTTTGGCGACTCTTATTAGCGGACTGGCAAAGCCTGGGTAAAATGCACTTAAGAAAGAAGAAATCACCTCCTCTTGCCAAGACGCACATGTGCCCAGTACCTGAGGAAGAGCTTCACTGTCGCCGGCCAAGAGAAATTCCAGTTTAAAGTGTATGTGTGTGCCACTTGCAGAGAATCTGCCTGACTCACCCCCGCTTTCGGCGTGCCAGGGAGAGATGTGAATGATCGGTCTCCGGGCTGGCAGTGAAGTCCCGGTGGCACCGAAAGTCCCCTGCCCCCATCCCCCGGCCTCCCCCACGAGCGTGTTTGGGAATGTCTCCCTCTCTGGCAGGTGCCGTCCACGCTGGGGCCACCAAAGCTCACCCAGGCAGGAACACACGTGTCCTGCGCCGGAGCCCAGCCCCCGGGATACAGTGGCCCCACAGTCCGGGCAGGCACGCCAGGTGAGCGCCGCGGAGGGGTGTCGGGGAAGGGGGAGGGCTTGACCATGCGGGTGCAGCAGGATCATCCAACGTCCCCCTCTAACGCTAAGAAGAAAAAAGTACTTTTCTGCGGTATCTGCTTCCACACTCCGCCGGGCGCCCAGCCCCCGAAGATGCCCGGCCCGCAACTGACCTCTCTCTCTCTCTCTCGCTCCCCGCGCGCGCCCAGGCCGCCCGCGCCCCCCCCCAGGACCTGCCCCGAGCTGACCCTCCTTCCCCGGCCCCAGCCGGGTGCTCACCTCCTGGGGTCCGGCTTCCGTCGCTCGTCCAGTTTGGCGGTTGAGTGTGGGGCTGCAGCAACCGCTGCCGCCGCCGCCTTCGCTGCCACCGCCGCTGCTGCCGCCGCCTCCGAAGCGCTGCCCCGCGCGCCGCCGGGGCTGGAAGCCGGGAGCCCGCGGGATCCCGGGAGGCGCGGGCCCGGGGCGCGGCGGGGCCGAACCGCGGGAAGTTGTCGGCGCGAGGCGCGGGGCTCGAGACACCCCCGCCCAAGTAGTCACAACTTAGCCGTCCGGGTGGGTGCGCGCTCCGGGGCGGAGGGAGGCGAGGACGGGGCGAGGGCGCGGGGGCGGGAGGGTCTCGGGAGCCGGCGGGACTGGACCCTGAAAGAGGGGAGAGAGCGAGCGCGGGGGCAGATGTCTACACGGCCCGCGTGGTGCGTGGCGGGTGAGTGTGTGAGAGCGCGGGGCGTCTACTCTACTTTGCCTTCTGCAGCTCCTGCATATTTATGGGGATCGCCGAGGTTCCTGCCGGTAACTACCACTGCAGCGGCGGCGCCCGGCCCGGACGCCCCTCGGGAGCGAGCCCGGGGAGGGGGGTGGATCGGGAGGGCGGCGGTGGCGGAGGCTGTGCCACGAGCGCGAGCCCGCGATCCATATTTAAAGCCGCGACTGGCCTCGGCCGGCCCCCCGGCCCTGCCCTCGCTCGCGCCCGCCCGCCCGGCCCCCACCGCTCCCGGCCGCCGCTCGGCGTCACCAGCCCGGGCATCGCGGCGGCGGGGAGGGGCCTCGGGCCGCACCGCCCCCGGGGGCCCGGGCTCTGGGCGCCGCGTCCGGCTGGAACTGACCGAAGACCCGGCTCCTGACCCGCCGCCTCCGCTTCCCTGGATTCCCTCTGTCTCTCTCTCTCTCTCTCTCTGTCTCTCTCTCTCTCTCTCTGTCTCTCTCTCTCTCTCTCTCTCTCTCTCTCTCTCTCTCTCTCTCTCTCTCTCTCTCTCTCTCTGACTCTGTCTGTCTCTCTGTTTCTCTCTTGTGCCCTGAGCCGGCTGTTAAGTCCCAGCTTTTTGTCCGGTTTACAAGAGTTCCTCGCCAGGGAGAGCTTGCTCTCTCTTGCAGAACTGAAGTGACTGGGACAGATCACTCTTGAAGCTACTTTTATAAAAGTGGAGGGAAACAGGTAGAGAGCGCGCTGCCAGCTCACTGTGTGAAGTTGTCGTTCACCTCTAGCACAGGATGTCTGGGGAGAGCGCTGCTCTCAGCCTTGTCCTTCGCTGGTCACTGATGACTTCTGTCTTCCTCAACCAGTTTGGGAAGCATCTTTAGTCATCCAAGGGAGTTTCTTGAGGATATAAATGGATTATTGTATTTACTCTGTTTCTAAGGCTAATAGAAGTTTAAGTCCTCTTTGCCAAGCAAATAATACTACTAATAATATATCAATGACCCAGCCCCATTTTGATCAGTTAAGTAGACCATAAATATATGAACAGACTGTCGGCACTGACACCGTCTAATGTTCCGAATACTGCTAGAGAGGAGCCACTTAATGGATTTGAACCACACAGTATATGATATAAGCCCATGTGCATTTCCTATTAATACATATTATATATTTAATATACATGTGGAAGTCACTGACCAAACTGCATCTCTGAGGGTAACCACTAGAACACCTAAAACCCTAGAGAAATAATGTCACATGCTGACTACCTCCACCAAAGATTTGTTTCCAAATTCTTTCTTCAATAGCAAGTAAAAGTCGCCCAGTGGTGTCTGACTCTTAGCGACCCCATGGACTATACAGTCCATGGAATTCTCCAGCCCAGAATACTGGAGTGGGTAGCCGTCTCTTCTCCAGGGGCTCTTCCCAACCTGGGAATCGAACCCAGGTGTCCCGCATTGCGGGCGGATTCTTTACCAGCTGAGCCACAAGGGAAGCCCTTTCTTCAGTACTAACCTATAATTAAATAAGACCCCTAGTGGGGAAAAAAAAAATCTGGAGGAAAATAAGTTGGAGACAAAAGTCTTCTTTCTAGTATTTAAAACTGGAATAGACATATTATTTACTGTACCTCACCAATGCTGGCAAAACAGGTATATACTTGCACCTTTTAAAAAAAAATAACCTAGTGTGTTTAAAATCCTTGGTTAGTGCTCAGGAGACTCTGGGATGACCAGAAACTATCTAATGTCTAAAATTGAAATGCATTAATGTCGTGTGTCTGGCTGTTGTTACCTCAATGCTCACACAGTTTACATGACCCACTGCAATAACGTGGGAAATTCAAGTTGTTTTTTTTTTTAATGTAAAGATTTTGCCTACATAACTATACTTTGTTTTTAGACTAATGTTAAAATTAACTTTCAGTCCCTGAGCACATAGTTAGCAAGAATCAGCAACCCCAAAGTAAGCTCACGGGAAAAGAGAAGCCACTTTTGTATTAAGAATTTGCCATTGCTGTTCAGCAGTTTTTTCACACTGTGGATTATGTATTTCAACATAGCTGGCAATTTCTCATTATCATCGTGAACCAGCCATGAATGGTCAGTGTTAGTGACTGTTTGGGAAAGGAAAAGTCCAAGAAACTTACGTTTTCCAATATTCTGCTGCAAAATCCATCAAACTGGCCTTTACACAAACCAAAAAAGTAACCCTTAAAGGCATTTTTCTATCAAGATGAACAAAATTTTACCCTGAAAGGAGTATAAAGTTGGAGAGTGGGGTGGGATGCAGAGAGAGAATTAGAGCACTATGGGGTGAGGGGTTGTGTGTCCCTGATATTAATGAGAAAAAGAGTTGTCTTTGGCAAAAAGCCAGCAACCTGTTATCATTCTCATTATTTGATGTTTGCTATCCCACAATTAAAAGCGCAGGTTCCATTTCCTTTCCTATTGACTATTGTCCAGTAATTGAGATGCATGTGTTTTTCTTTTGAAAGGTCATTGATTAACTTTTCTCGTTATCTCTGCCGTGTGGTCACCTTTGCTATTGCTATTCAGAGCTGAAAAAAGTGAAAGTGAAGTGGCTCAGTTGTCCGACTCTTTGCGACCCCATGGACTGTAGCCCGCTAGGCTCCTCCATTCAAGGAATTTTCTAGTCAAGAGTACCAGAGTGGGTTGCCATTTCCTTCTCCAGTTCAGAGCTAGGACAATGAATTTCACCAATCCTAAAACGTGCTATGTCCCTTGATTCTCATGAGCCCAAAGAAAGCTTTATTTGTTCATTTCATATTGGTGTTCACACAGTTTGGTGACAAGAAAAATGAACAGAAAAAATGAATGGAATTAGAAAAACAGTATAAGTAATCTTTACTGATAATGATTTATTTGTTTAATAAATAACTCTCTCTGCTAAATGACCTTCTAGGATACTAAACCACTATTTTAGCTTATCAATCAAGTTTCTTTGATATCATCCAAGGTCCTTATAGGCACCTAAAGGAAACAAAGATGGGAAGAAGAACCTTTGTGTCAATGACAGGCACCATCTAGTGGCAGCAGGTGATGAAACCTCGTGTCTGCGTGATGTCCCCAGCAAGAATGAGGATGAAAGTTTTTGAATAGGTGGTTCAAACATCCCTGGTCTTGAAGAAGCATGGTTCTCTTTGATTCTAAAGCAAGAAGGTTGTACGTAGAACAATAATACAACTAATGGACCCCAAGATGATTATTCAAAGAATTAGGCTACAAATCTGACCTGCAGGTAGAATTATTGCCACTAAAAGTTTTCTCAGTCTTTGTGTAACTTCGTATAGTCACACCTCTTTATAAAGACCTCAGTGTTGTGGTTTTTTTTTCACTTAAAGACTTCTGTATTTAAGTTTCCTCATTGTAAAATCAAAGAGAGTGATGGCTCGTCACTGAATATTATCTATAAAGGATTTTGTTCAACAAATAGCAGAGCCCATAAATATAACTATTATTTCAGGGTTTTTATTATACTATTTTACAAAATAAAAAAGGATAAAAGATATCAATGAATGCTTATCCCTGAGTTACACAAAATTGCAACATTCAAACACATCTTATTTGGGGCCCTAAACAGAAGGAGACAGTATAGATTACAAACTTCAAAGAATGATCAGTAATGTTTCTCATTATCAGCTTCTTTTTAAATATATGGCTCATTAGTAAATGTCTGACAAAAATCTTGCCATATAGAATAGGTATTTTTCTTTGTGCTAGTATTTTGACTTATAGTTATTCCGTCATTAAACAATATTGCCATCGAATGATCATTGAAGTAGCCAACCTGGAATCGGTTTCGTTAACCATTTCAGGATATAAGAGTAAGGAGAGAGAAAATCACTTGTCTTTCCATCCTGGGACTAGTCAGGGATGAAACTGAAGATATAGACAAAGAGAGAAAGACAAAGAGATCACTTAGAAACTTCATTTTTGTTTCATTCACACTCTAGAAATTACATATTCAGGCTGGCAAATTCCTGAATAAATTCAGCCAACCTTAATTTACAATCTATATTTCCTCCTTCAGATTCCAAGTTTAAAAATAACTGTAGTCCCTTTTTATGAGGAGTAAAGAAAGGTGAACACTTTTTGTAAGCTGTCAGCATGGCATGAGCTAGGGAAAATAATTTTATTTGGTTAAACGTGTCATAAGTTGCTTCACAGCTTAAACTGCTAATCTCTCAACCATATCCAATTGTCATTTTTAAAACATGTACCTAACATCAAATATTAAGAAAGGTTCTAACATCTAGAAACAGAAGCCTACTCTGTTCAGGTCGAGGAAGACAAGTTACTCAGCCTTTCTAGATCTCAGTTCCCTCAGTAATAAAATCAAGGAGCTTGAGATAATCACTCAAAAAAAAACCCCAATATTTCAACAGGATACTAGAATATTTTAATAAAATTTGAATACATTTGTGATAGAGGAACATGCAAATATTTTATAAATAGCATTGATACACTTATTATGAATGCTCTGTTTTATAACCTTAAGCCAGAGTTTCAGCCTCTTTCCCCTACAGGAATTCTCCTGTATACATCAGCCTAACAACAGGACACAGGCCTCTCTGTTTGAAAAGGAAAAGGGAAAATTAAATTGAGCTACTAAGCCACTGAAACCTACGCCCTCTATGATTAAAAAGATTAGTCTGGTTTTAGGTAAGATAGTAAAGAATTACATCAGACTTCTCTACCAAAACCAACTCCCAGGGCCCTAGGACTCTGCTAATCAGTGTGTGTGTGTGTGTGTGTGTGTGTGTGTGTGTGTGTGTCTGTGTGTGTCTGTGTGTGTCTGTGTGTGTCTGTGTGTGTCTCTGTGTGTGTGTGTGTGTCTGTGTGTGTGTGTCTGTGTATGTGTGTGTCTCTGTGTGGGTGTGTGTGTGTCTGTGTGTGTGTGTCTGTGTGTGTGTCTATGTGTGTGTCTATGTGTGTGTCTGTGTGTGTGTGTGTCCCACCAGCCACGTCCCAGACACAGACAAGTACTTGTTCCTCTGTATCCCGCTGGCCTCTCACCTCCTGGAGGATGAATAAGCCCAGATGGCAGCTGCTTGCTCTAAAGTTGCTCTTCCTCTTCTCCTGTGGACTGAGTCACATGGACATAGTTGTTCCACTGCATGTAGACAGGTTTTCTACAGATTAACTAACCACTGGGTCAAACTGGTCCACGGCCATTCTCTCCCCAGACCAGGCCTATCCTGGAGACTACAATACACCCATCCTTTTGCAAATAACCGAACAGCTGATACTTCCAGTACACATCTGCCAGACTGATCTCTTTACAGGAAACAAAGCAAGATTGTAATTTGAGTGTTAAAAGCTCCTTATCCTGAGGGAGGAAACATTCTGAGCAAATCTGCCCTTTATGACTTTTCAATTTCCCCTTGCTGACCAGAAGGGGTTCACTTCCACACAGAACATGAAGCTTGACTGGGTCATCTGTTCAGCACACAAATATTTATTATGAACCTACTATCTGTCAAGGACTCTTCGAAGTGATGGGTCCCTGAAACAAGCAAAGTTCCAGTTTTGTGGAGCTTACAAGTGAACAAGTAAATTAACAAGATAATCTCCATTTCCTTGGAATGCAAACTCCTGTGAAGCAGTAAATGGTATAAATAGGGTGACCAACCATCCCAGTTTACACTTCCAGTTTACCCCTGTTATTCCCGTGTCATGGCAATAGAACTCTCCTTCATTGTCAAAAGATACTGGTCAGAAGTTATAGACTCACCCTCTCTCCAAAAGAAACAAAACACAGAGGATAGGGAGAATCATTTGCAAGTGGGTGTCAGAGAGGACCTCTCCTGCTTCGTGATGTTTGCGCACACAGATCTGAATGACAAGATGAATACGTATTAAAATGTTAAAGGCAGCTTGACAGGACAAACAGCATTTGACACAAAGTCTTACACATAGTAGGAACTCAATAATTATTTAGTGAATGATCAATCACATCCATTCTTGTAGAGCATTAAAAAAAGAGAGGCTTACTCAACCGGAATACATTTCTATTAAGGCAGATTCAGGCTCCACAAATTCCTTAAAACATCACTTTTCCTAATCTATAACTTGTGAATCATATTTATGCATTTATTTGCATGTACGTAAAACATCTCTGGAAGGACAGGATATAAAAGCAACTAAAAACAGTATTTACCTCCAGGAAAGAGAACTAGGTGATTGTGGGGTAGGCCTGGGAAAAAGACTTTTTCACTATAGCCCTTGCAAGTTTTTAAATTTTGAGCCATTGTAGATCAATGACTTATTTTTTAACTTAAGTTTGAATTAAAATATATAAATAATTCCATTTTCCTGCCTATAGCTATTTTCCATACAAGTAATATATAATGACAGATTATTGTAATATATAGTCACAAGAAACCCTTCTGATAGACAGTAATTTCTTTACAACCTATGAAAGAGTGGCTACTGTGATGCCAGTGACACTGCTGGAATGTCTGAACCCTTTCACAGTTATTGGATGCTATTCAGTGCTGATGGGGTTTGCTCACTGCCCACCTGGGCTTCATTCAAATTAGTGTCATGGAGTGAGAAGATCTTACAATATTGCTGCTTTTCTTGCACCTGGGCAAATAAAAATACAGTACAAAGTTTTCAAATAACATTTTATTGGGCATCTTGCTGTACTTTTGCTTATAGCTGTTTGCTTTTCAAAAATGAAAATTGTTGCTTTTTTGTCTGTTATGATAGTAACAGTTTTATTATTTTAAAAAGTTGTACAACAGAGACAAACTAGATGGAATGGCATGAGAAATACCCTCCTTCAGAGATGACTGCTAATATTTTGGCACATTTTCCTTTTTGCATAATTAATGTCTGAGGTTTCAAGTTGATTGATCATAGTGTATTTTTTTTTAATGATGTGGTCATCGAGGCTAACTTTAAGTCAAGATGATCTCTTTTGACATTAAACACAAGCTTTAACAAATACAGCTAGAAAAAAGGGGGTATGGGGCCTGAATTTGGCCCCATCTTTCTAAACCCGGTTGATAGTCATTACACACTTACATCATCACAGTTCCAGATTGCCTTCTGCTTATGAAAATTTATATGAAATATGCTCTTTATTGACAGTTTCTATTACCTGGCAATGAAAATATTGATAGCCCCACTAATAACACTAATACTGTTAATAGCCAAGACCTACATAGTCATTACCATGTTCCAGGGACTGTTCTAATTACTTAAGTGAACTCACCTAATCTTCACAATAACCCTATTACTCACTCATAGAGTTATCACTCCTGTTGTCTAAAGAAGCAATGTGAATACCAGAACTCCATACAGCTTCTTACACATCACCTCTGTTTCAGATTTCCTCAAAATTGGTGGAAGTTTGGAGTTGGGGGTTGGTCTTGCTCTGTGAACTTAAACATCTGATCCAGAGGGTTGGCTAATTGTTGGAGAAATCCATATAATGTGATACTTAAATTACATCTACTGCTCCAGTTTCAATCGAACCTGACAGAGCACACGCATAGTAATATAAACACCTGTGTATACTTTCTGAGAACTCAGTTATCCAAAACCAGAACTGGGGGAAGTGGAAGCACTAGAGTTTGGGTTTTTGTTGTTGTTGTTGTTGTTGTTTTTAACGGTGGCTGCTTTTAAGTCACAACATTTAAACTGAGATTTTTTTTGGTGCTGTTTTCTTTTAACTTCAATCACATGTATGTGCTTTCTAGCCACAATCATTCCTATAGGGCATAAAATAGACATACAACATACATGTGTTTGAAGGCCATTGATAACTTTCCATGAACTTAATACTATGGTATTTGTTTGTTCCATTCCCTCCTTAACTTTTTAATTTTTCATATTGAAATAAGTGGTAGAAGAAAATATTTTTCTTTGTATCCTGGTATTGTCATTGTTATTTTAATAAATACCAAATAGGCCCTGGCATGGGCTTCCCTGGTGGCTCAGTGGTAAAAACTGCCTGCCAATTCAGGAGATGTGGGTTCGATCCCTGGATCGGAAAGATCCCATGGAGATGGAAATAGCAACCCACTTCAGTATTCTTGCCTGAAAAATCTCATGGACAGAGGAGCCTGGCAGGCTACAGTCCATGAGGTTGCAAAGAGTCAGATACAACGGAGGGACTAAGCACACATCTTCGTCTCCACGTGAAATTTTAAGACTTTCATCTCTGTTTACCAAAAATGAACTTTTCATCCAGCATTACACAGAAATGGGTAAAAAAAATTCCCTTCAGCATTTACTTGCTTAAATTTAAAGGTTAGTATTTAGCAAAAGTATTCAGTATTTAGCAAAAATCATTCAGAAACTTCTGTGCTAGCATCTATAATGGTAAGACAGAAACTGAAAGAAGGTAATTTTCAAATAATTAAAAGATAAATCCCTTTCCTTTCAATTTTCCATTTGATTAGTGTGATAACTTTGATTCAGGGAAAATTTAAATCACTAAATCAATAAATCACTAAATCACTCCTTGGTACTCACATTTCTTCATAGATGCAGTGATGTGTTGGAACCAGCACCCTGGCATCCTGGTCCAAGGATGATATTAAAATAAACCCTAAAGAGGGACAAAATGGAAGAAAGGGTGCTAGACAGCTCTTGCTGCTCCAGCCAGTGACCCTCAAATTCCATTACTGCTTCTTTGATTAAATTAAAATACAATAAGTATTGAGTACTTATTTAACACTTTGTCTATCCTGGCAAGAGTAAAAGACAGTCCATTTAGAGAAACAACTCTTCAAAAGTTTCTGCTGATGCTGCAGTTACTATTTGGAATAAAGAGCAGGGTAATCAAGCAGATGGAGGTGATTTTTCAGAGAATACAGAAGAAAATATGACATACTAGGTATAGTGGTGCCGTCCTAACAAACTGCTTTCATCATCTTGCTTTATCATAGACCACCAATCAAGCAGATGGAAGTAGTCCAGTGTAATGCTAAGATATTTTAAACAAATAAATTCAGTGCTGTATTCAATAACTAATGATAGCTACCATGTGTCAAGAACTTCCTAATTCTTGTGAGACAGGATAAAAATTATCCAGTTAAGGAAAGAGAAGCTCAGAAACAAGTGCCAAAGTTGTGGAGCCAGAGTTCTGAAACTAGGCCTAAACTTCCACATTTTATACTCTACCATGCTTCCTCAATCCATCCCTAGGAGATACATGAAGAAAGTTAAGATTACATGATCTTTGGTGGGAAAAGTCTGGACTCCTTACAACCCACCCACCCCTATTTTCAGTCTAAACTGCACATAATTAGGTTAATCTCCTAAAGCACCATTTTATTAAGCTCCTGCCCTCCCTATGGGAAATAGATGGGGAATCGGTGGAGACAGTGTCAGACTTTCTTTTTCTGGGCTCCAAAATCACTGCAGATGGTGATTGCAGCCATGAAATTAAAAGATGCTTACTCCTTGAAAGGAAAGTTATGACCAACCTAGATAGCATATTAAAAAACAGAGACATTACTTTGCCAACAAAGCTCCGTCTAGTCAAGGCTATGGTTTTTCCAATGGTCATGTATGGATGTGAGAATTGGACTGTGAAGAAAGCTGAGTGCTGAAGAATTGATGCTTTTGAACTATAGTGTTAGAGAAAACTCTTGAGAGTCCCTTGGACTGCAAGGAGATCCAACCAGTCTATCCTAAAGGACATCAGTCCTGGGTGTTCATGGAAAGGACTGATGCTAAAGCTGAAACTCCAATACTTTGGTTACCTCATGTGAAGAGTTGACTCATAGGAAAAGACCCTGATGCTGGGAGGGATTGGGGGCAGGAGCAGAAGGGGACGACAGAGGATGAGATGGTTGGGTGGCATCACCAACTCGATGGACATGAGTTTGGGTAAACTCCAGGAGTTGGTGATGGACAGGGAGCCCTGGTGTGCTGCGATTCATGGCGTCGCAGAGTCGGACACGACTGAGCAACTGAACTGAACTGAACTGAACTGCCCTCCCTAAACAACAACACTTTCAAAGCTCTTTATCAACTACTGAATAAAGTCCAAATTATTTGGCTTAGTGACCTTGCTTGACCAGGTTTCAGCCAACTGTATTTGCTACTGACCCCATACATAGTTTGATGTATGGGACATCTTACCATTTCCTAAACATGCATTTCATTTTCTTGGTTCTGGTTACTGGCTGGGACCAATTTATTTTACCAGGAATGTCTTTCTTTCCTCCACTTCCATTTCCAACTATTGAAAGCCTTTTTATTTTTAAATGTCCAATTAAAGTGCTGGGCTTCCCTGGTGGCTCAGCAGTAAAGAATTGGCCTGCCAACACACTAGATGAGGGTTCGATCCCGGGGTCAGGAAGATCTCCTGGAGGAAGAAATGGCCACCCACTTCAGTATTCTTGCCTAAAAAATCCCATGGACAGAGGACCCCAGCCGGCTGCACTCCATGGGGTCACAAAGAGTCAGACACAATTTAGCCACTAAACAATAATAACAAATTACAGTGCTACCTAATTCCTATTATCTTCTCTGATTAGTTCAGTACAAAAGAACTCTCTCTTTTCTGTATGGATAGCTTTTAGGTTGTGCCACTTACATCTCAATGTAATGAGGCTTTCAGTGTATGTTCTCCGTTTCCCCCACAAAATTGTAGGTTCTGTGAGAGTAGGAGATGGATGTTATACATTTTTACATTCTCCTCTAGTACGTTCCCATGAATATAGGATGCTCTCACTGAGTGAATAAATGAAAACTGAATGAATAAATAAAGAATGAGTAAATGAAGCTTAAGCTGAATTAATGACAACTACAACTTCAAATATAGTAAGATCCCACTTGAAAGACTGGATTGAACTCAGAAAGCACTTGTGAGTTTTTATTTTTCTGTGGCTGTTAATTTAAAAATCATCTTTCGTGTTCAGTCATGGGCTTTAGTAAAATATGGATATGTTTTCATGAGAAATTAGGCTTAAACTATGATTTCTCCTTGTTTTAAACAACCTTGCTTTTATTTTTCAAAAAAGTATTTTTGGAATGTCTATTATGTACAAGATCCAGTGAAATACTAAAGAAACAGGTGAGCAAGACAGACCAGGCTTGTCTTCAAGGAGCTTAAATTCTAGTTGGGAAGAAAGGCAATAAACGAGTAAGCAAATGTACAAAATAATTGCTATTACAGAAATTAATATGATGGTAAACGAGAGAGTAATAAGATAGAGTACTTTACATTGGCTGGTCAGAAAAGACTTGAGGTAACAGCTGACTTTTAAGAGTCAGCTATGTGTAAAACTGGATTGGGGGCAGGAGGAGAAGGGGACGACAGAGGATGAGATGGCTGGATGGCATCACTGACTCGATGGATGTGAGTCTGAGTGAACTCCGGGTGTTGGTGATGGACAGGGAGGCCTGGCGTGCTGCGATTCATGGGGTCGCAAAGAGTCGGACATGACTGAGCGACTGAGCTGAACTGAACTGATGTGGAAAACTATGAGGAAAACAGACAGAGAAGACAACAGGTTCAAAGGCTATTGGGGGTTGAGGGTTGGTGAGGGTAGAGTACAGGAGCAAAGTAAGTAAGTAAGTAAAGTCACTCAGTCGTGTCCGACTCCTTGCGACCCTGTGGATTGTAGCCCACCAGGCTCCTCCGTCCATGGGATTCTCCACGCAAGAATACTGGAGTGGGTTGCCATTTCCTTCTCCAGGGGATCTTCCCGATCCAGGGATCGAACCCAGGTCTCCCGCATTGCAGGCAGACGCTTTAACCTCTGAGCCACCAGGGAAGCCCTAAGGAAGGTATGAGATGAAATTTGGGGAAGGCGGGAGCCAGACATTGCAGTTTCATAGAAAGAAATTAATATCATATTCTAAAAGCAATCATAAACTACCAAAGACTTACAAACGAGGGTATCACATGATCAAATTTAGGATTTGGAAAATGTGTTCTTAATACTAAATGACTCATCAGAAAAAACTCTGATGCTGGGAAAGATTGAAGGCAAGAGGAGAAGGGGACAACAAAGGATAAGATGGTTGGATGGGATCACCAACTCAATGGACATGACCTTGAGCAAGCTCCAGGATATGGTAAAGGACCGGGAGGTCTGGCATGCTGCAGTCCACGGGGTGGCAAAGAGTCAGACACGACTTGAATGACTGAACAACAACAACGATACTAAATGGAGATGGATTAGAAAGGAACTGATGGTTTGCATTAGGGAGAAAGTACTAAAGATGCGGAGAAGTGGGTGAATTTCAGAGGCACTTTAGAGGTAAGACTAAGTGGACTTGGTAGATTAGATTGAAGAATTGGAAGGATAAGAAAAATCAAGGATAACTCCTAAGTTTTGACTAAGAAATTGTGCTATTTCCTAATACCTGATGAAGACCAAATTTGGAGAAGACAAAAATCACTGTTTTGATTTAGGAAGAAGAAATAGAACACTGTTTTGAATGTAGTTGGTTTGAGGTGACTTTTAGACATCCAATTCTTATAAATAGCACATCATAAAAATGTTAACATTTCACTGAATACTTATATTTTTCTCTATTCTGTATCCCCTTTTTTGGCCAGTGTGGCAGAGCTTATTTCCCAAAGAGGGTCTCAGTAATGTTGCCAAGAAACTGAGTCACTTCTAACATTCAACACCTCCCTTTGCTCAAATGCTTGCAGAAGATGTTTCTACTCTAAAGGTTAGATGGTGGCACTTGTTCAATTAAAAGAAATAAAAGTCTCTCTCCTTTTCTGAAAAAAAAAAAAAGGCAGTCTATTCAGCTAATGTTTTCTTCATCCATTTTTCTAATTAGAGGATAATTACCTTACAATATTGTGACAGTTTTTGCCATACAACAACATGAATCGCGGAGAAGGTAATGGCACCCCACTCCAGTACTCTTGCCTGGAAAATCCCATGGATGGAGGACCCTGGTAGGCTGCAGTCCATGGGGTCGCTAGGAGTTGGACACGACTGAGCAACTTCACTTTCACTTTTCACTTTCATGCATTGGAGTAGGAAATGGCAACCCACTCCAGTGTTCTTGCTGGGAGAATCCCAGGGACGGGGGAGCCTGGTGGGCTGCTGTCTATGGGGTCTCACAGAGTCGGACACGACTGAAGTGACTTAGCAGCAGCAGCAGCAGCAGCAGCAACAACATGAATTGGCATTAGGTATGCATATATTCCCTCCCTCCTGAACCCCTCTCCCACCTCCCTCTCCATCCCACCCCTCCAGGTTGTCACAGAGCACTGGCTTTGGGCTCCTTGTGTTATACATTGAACTCCCACTGGCTGTTTTACACACAGCAATATATATGTTTCACTGCTATTCTCTCACATCAACCCACTTTCTCCTTCCCCCAATGTGTCCAAATTGTGTGTTCTCTGCTGCCCTGCAAGTAGGATCGTCAGTACTATCTTTCTAGATTCCATATATAAGTGTTAATATATGATATTTGTATTTTTCTTTCTGACTTACTTCACTGTATATAATAGGCTCTAGGTTCATCCACCTCATTAGAACTGACTCAAATGGGTTCCTTTTTACATTCACCTAATGTTTGAACTACCATATTGCTTGAGTTTTTTGGCTTTTATGTTGACTTGAGATTCTTAAAATATGTATACTTTACTAAAAGTTTACTCTTGGAGAAAGCTTTTAAAAAATCCCCATTCCTACATTCTCATCTCCAATGTAACCTTGTGTGTATGCTCAGTCACTCAGTCATGTCCAGCTCTGCGACCCCACGAACTGTAGCCCACCAGGCTTCTCTGTCCATGGGATTCTCCAGGCAGTAACACTGGAGTGGGTTGCCATGCCTTCCTCCAGGGGATCTTCCCAACCCAGGGATTGAACCCAGGTCTCCCACATTGCAGGTGGAATCTTTACTGTCTGAGCCACCAAGGAAGCCCAAGAATATTGGAGTAGACTATCCCTTCTCCAGGGGATCTTCCCAATCCAGGAATCGAACTGGGATCTCCTGCATTGCAGGCAGATTCTCCACCAGCTGAGCTACCAGGGAAGCCCAATATAACCTTACCACTCCCATATAAATAAGCAGGGTCCATCCTAAAGGAGACCCCTCCTGGGTGTTCATTGGAAGGACTGATGCTGAGGCTGAAACTCCAATACTTTGGCCACCTCATGCGAAGAGTTGACTCATTGGAAAAGACCCTGATGTTGGGAGGGATTGGGGGCAGCAGGAGAAGGGGATGACAGAGGATGAGATGGCTGGATGGCATCACCAACTTGATGCACATGAGCCTGGGTGAACTCCGGGAGTTGGTGATAAACAGGAAGGCCTGGCATGGTGCGATTCATGGGGTCGCAAAGAGTCGGACATAACTGAGCAACTGAACTGAACTGAACTCCCCTCTCCTGGAATCTGGATGGTCTTGGGACTGCTTTGATCAACAGAATACAGTGGAAGTGAAGCTGTATGCTTTCGAGGCTGGGTCATAAGAGATGATGCAGTTATCACTTTGTTTGCTAGAATAGTCATGCTGGGAGCCTTGAGCTGCCACATAAGAAATCCAACTGTCCTAAGGCTAACATGCTTGGCTCCAAGCCAAACAACTTGAAGCGCCACATGAAGAGACCACCTATGGGCAGTCCAGTTGACAGTTCTAGCCTTTCCAGCACAGGCCCCATTCATAGGAGTGAAGGGGCCTCCAAATGATTCCAGCCCCAGTCATCGAATCACCCCTCAGCCCTCGAATTTTCTCAGCTAAAATCCTAGACACTGTGGAGCAGAGAGAAGCAATCTTGCTGTTCCTTGGCCTGACCCACAGAACCTGTGAGCATAATAAAATGATTATTGTAAGCTAGTAAATGTTGGGGTATTTCATTAAGCAGCAGTAGTATCCAGGTCAGGATGTTAATCAAACATTCAGGGAATAAATACATAGAAGCTATAATCCTACAAGATGCTGCTTGTACAGTTAAATACTACATTCTGAGAGGAGCATGCAGTTCTCAAAGTTCTGAAACTGTCATTTTACCTCTTCAACTAAAGGTATGAGTGGTGACTATGGGACAGACAAAGAATCAAGTTCAGCTGTAAACTCGGCACTTAATTCTTGGTAAAATTAGTTTGGTAGTAAAGCATATTCAATTTTGATAAAAGCTCAAGTCAAATGAGGCCATGTTTTAAAGCCCTGATGCACATATCCACATTTCAAATCTTGTGACTTCCCTGTATTTCATAAGCAGTTTTCCTACAGCTATTGCTAGGTTCACATGAGTAGAGCTACCTTTAGAATAGACTGCTGATAGATACAGTTCCTGTATGACAGATGGTTAGGGGCTTGGAACACAAAGTTGCTTTGTTTTCAGAAACAACCTTCTACATTTTTTTTTCTTTTCTTAACAATCACTGTTTTATCTTCACCTTTCTTTCAAAAAGTGTGAAACAGGAGAATTTGGCCTTGGAGGGTAGGATTTTTTGTTTTGTTTTTTGGCTGTGCCTTGCAGGATGCAGGATCTTAATTCCCCTGCGAGGGATCAAACCTGTGACTGGGCACGTGGAGTCTTAACCTCTGGACCACCAGGGAAGTCCCAACAATATTTTTTTTCAAATAATACCTTGATTTTAAAACTGTCTTAAAAACAATGTATTGAATTTTAAAAGTGAATTGTTTTCCTAGGAATTAGTGCCTGCTGTCCTATGAGTGAATAAAGCCTATTTGTTGTACCTCACCAACAATCAGAAATACTTAGTGAGTGGTCACTTTCATATGAGAGACTATAGCAAGCACTAACAATAAATTACATCACTGAGATAGCAGTTATTTTAGCTGATCTTGGATCATATTTAACTCCTTAGTGAGCCAGTAAGTTTTGATTACTCTTGCAGATCCATAATCAATACGAAGTTTTTAATCTTTTACAGGTAAAATAAATTGAACTCCATATTATGTCGTATGGATAAGTATTAAGATTCAGGAAACCAGTAAAAAATTGTAACTATGTGTGTTTATATATCTTTTTTCATTTCTTTTCAAAGAAAGAAACTGAAATACTCAATATTTAGAGCCTTATAATCTCCTGGCTTCCATATGGAAGTTTTTATTTTGGAAATTATGGGGTCATGTTATTTTTTTGAATGATGTGCTCTAACAGCTTCAAAACAAATATCTGTTTTCCAAACAGTTTAAATTTATGGGCTTGTTATATTTCATGAGTGTACACTCAGTAAGAAATAGGATAAGAAATTAGTTTAAACCAGGGGTCATCAAACTTTTTCTGTATGGATAGTAAATGATTTTGGCTTTGATAGCCATACATTATGTCTCAACTACTCTCAGCTCTGCCATTGTTGTGAGAAATCAGCTGTGGGTAATATGCAAATGAATGGTTGTGGCCAGATTTAGCCCACACTTTGCCAACCCCTTGTTAAAACTAAAGGCAGACTACATTAATAAAATATACTGGAATGTAAGGGTTTCCCAGGTGGCGCAGTGGTAAAGAATCATCTGCCAATGAAGGAGACGCAAGAGTTGTGGGCTCAATCCCTGGGTTGGGAAGATCCTTTGGAGGAGGAAATGGCAACCCACTCCAGTATTCTTACCTGGAAAATTCCACGGACAGAAAAGGGCTATAGTCCATGGGGGTGCAAAGAGTTGGACATGACCAAGCACACACACACAATGGAATGTGAACATGTTTATTTATGAAAAGATCTACCTCTGAAGTCTTGTTAGTATGTCTTTATACCTCTTGTTTTGTTTTCTTGCAGACTCTACCATGCCACTCACTTGGCCAGCCTTCACGGTTGCGGCAGACTGACTCAGTTATATTGCATCAAAGATTGGAATGCCACAAAACTACTCCGAGACACCACTGCAGAAAGAAACAGACTGGAAGACCACATCTAGCATTTTAGAGCTGGAGGGAGATGTGAAAGTACTAATTCAAAATGTTTAGCAGAGCATCCTGTTGCCTTGTGTAGGTTCATCTAGATTTAAAATAATGGCTGATGTGGGGTAAATTCCTCAGAGGCACTAAAAGCACATCCAGCGAAGTGGACATTCCCATGTCACTTAAATTAGACAACCTAATAAAACTAGAATAACAAACACAAACCCACACCCTAACCATTCTCACGATTAAGCAAAAGTCAAAGAAAATGGTAGATTAATAGATTAACTTTCTAAAGTATTTATATTCCTCTGGTCAACCTAGCTAAACTTTTTCTTCCCAGTTTGTGTTACTAATCACTTCCACAAAAGTTATCTCCCTTCTACCTGTATGACTCTGATTTCTAGCTCTGTGACCCCTGCTGCTGCTGCTAAGTCACTTCAGTCGTGTCTGACTCTGTGCGACCCCATAGACAGCAGCCCACCAGGCTCCCCCGTCCCTGGGATTCTCCAGGCAAGAACACTGGAGTGGGTTGCCATTTCCTTCTCCAATGCAGGAAAGTGAAAAGGGAAAGTGAAGTCGCTCAGTCGTGTCTGACTCTTAGCGACCCCATGGACTGCAGCCTACCAGGCTCCTCCGTCCATGGGATTTTCCAGGCAAGAGTACTGGAGTGGGGTGCCATTGCCTTCTCCACTGTTACTCCTAATCTCTGCCAAATATTGAATCATTACTGATAAAGAAGCACAGAACAATTTTAGGAACATTGTTTTAGCTGGAAAAAAAATGTTACCAAAAGTAATAATAAAATCAGGAGCAATAAAGGAGGTGAAAAAATAAATGGAGCTGAAATATCAAATAAATATGTCTAATGAATCCTTGAGTATCTTGTCTTCTTAATCTTACATAAAGAAATTTTGACCATAGATTGTGGTCTTAAGTAATTATTTTTCTTTTCCATTTTTTCCAAGTTTTGAACCAAAATGTGGCACAATGGTGAGATGCTCTTTCTTAGTAATAATCTTTAGTTCTTTCTGGAGTGAATCCACTAATCTACTTTACCCTGTGCTCTGCAATCATTAATGATTCACAACCATTCTTGTGAACTACGACTCTGTTTAAAAGATAAAGATGAGATCAGGGCAAGGTTAGCCGGGACAGAACACAGGTGTTCCACCACTTAGCCTTGAACTGAGACCATGAAAACCTTGGAATTATCTGATTAACAACCAGGCACTTACCTGAAAGTTTTGGTATCAAGTGGGATGTAACTGTCCTGATCCTTATATTGATAGGACGATCTGGCTGTGAAGATTTGCTTTGTAACAGGAGTCAAAGAGGAAAGAGCATGAGCTTTGGAGTCTGACCAATCTGGGGCTGAGGCTTCACTCTACTGTTTATTCTAGGAGTGCTTGCGTGCTAAGTCGCTTCAGAGCCCAACTCTTTGTGACCCCATGGATTGTAGCCCTCCAGGTTCCTCTATCCATGGAGTTTTCCAGGCAAGAATACTGGAGTGGGTTGCCATTCCCTTCTCCAGGGGATCTTCCTGACCCAGGAAGAGACAGTGATCGAACCCATGTCTCTTATGTCTCCTGCGTTGGCAGGCGGGTTCTTTTCCACTAGAGCCACCTGGGAAGCCCTCTACTATCATGGTGGTGGTGGGCTCTCAACCAGGTGGTAGTTCAGTAACCATGCAAAGAAAAGACAAATTATAGTGCCAAAATAATATTAAACAGCCCTCTTGGTCCATCAAACATATTGAATGCCTCAATCCATATTCTATCTTCAACCGAGTGAGCAAGAATATTATCTCTTTAAAGTGATATTGATTGATGTAAGGCCACTACTTGGCATGGAAATAAGTACTGGAATAGTCTTCACTATTAAATTCATCCTCTTATTTCCTATGGAACTGCAAACCTCACTGTAATCCTACACTCAATTAGTAGATTGGGGTGGGAGTAAGGTCAGAAGAGGAGAGAAATAGATGCCTTTCCATACATTTTTATTTCTTTCTTAAACTCTGAGAACAGAATTAAAAAATCATGAGAGCAGACTATTCTTTCCCATTGTATCATGATGTCTTTCTTTCATGTCTTAAAAAGTCCTTATAAAGATATTCTAACCCAAGTGGTTCCCAACCTTTGGGTACCAGGGACCATTTTCATAGAAGACATTTTTTCCAGACGGAGGGTGGCGGGGTGGTGGGGGAATGAGGGGGTGGGTGGAGGGTTGCAAGGGGTTAGGAATGGTTTGCGGATGATTCAAGCTCATTACACTTATTGTGCACTTTATTTCTAATATTATTACATCAGCTCCACCTCAGATCATCAGGCATTGGATCCCAGAGGCTACAGACCCCTGTCCTAACACAATGTTAGACCTAGAGTCTATAACTGTCTTTTATCACCTGCCATGCTTCTAGTTGATTTTGCTCTTCACTCCGAATTTTGTTTTTAATTCTGTTCACTCAACAATTTAGACAGTTTACATGTCAAATACTATGCTCAGTATTGGGAATAAACAACAGCTAACAAGATGTGACATGGTGCTTGTTCTCATGGTGCTTACTGTAGAGTTCCCATGGAAAAGAGATACTAAAAAATATACAAATAAGCAATTTGCTAATTACAGATGGGATCAGACAACAGTCCTCATGGACAGCGAGTAGATTGAGATTTGCTCTAGGAAGTCTGGTGAGCTATCGCCTCTATACCTCCTGGGATAGCAACTGAAGACAGCTTTCCTGTCTCCACATTCCCTGCTGCTGACCTCATCCCCTCAGTAAAACCCAACAATGGGAGATGGATGAGGATGCCCAGGTAGGGCAATAAATGTTCCTGTAGAGTAGGTTAATGAAATAATCACATTGCCACATGATACCTTTTCTCACCCTATAACACTGTACTTGCCTTCAGGGAAATCACACAAATTGTTTATTTAAGGCACACTGAGAAGCTTATTTGCTTTGTGGAGGAGAACTCAGGGTGATGTTTCCATCAGAACTCTGTGACTCTTTCATGTTTCCATCTTCATAAAGGAAAATCTAGTTGGAAACACTGAAGTCTCTTCTCCTTCCGCCCCCTGATAAATTCAACCCCCTCCCCACCCCGCTTGGGCACACAGCCCTAATCAGTACTGCAGAAGTACAGTTTCTTTGCAATTTTCGGCAGTCCTAGGATTTTTATATTTATCTAGAGGTAAATACTACTGAAGGTACTACTTCTCTAAACATAAGTCTTCCCCCAGGGTTCATCAAAGTCTCATTTTTAACATCTACCCAATATATGAAAGGAGAGTGTTAGTGTAAGGAAACAATTAGTCAAAGCGCTCTTTTTCCTAATTATTAGGATTGTAGTTGCATCGTTTTTACTTTTCAAATGTGGTTACAAGATATATTCCAAGCCACCAACACTGTTGCTAGTCTGGATATTTTTGTCAAACTGTCTTCATTTATGTCCTTTCCTTAGACAAAGGTTGTTTGGGTTTTTTGTTTTTTTCATAGCTCCCTTCTTTATTCTCTGCTTCTTTTACCTCATCCTTCATCTATGCTGTCTTCCATCTTATGATACTCAAGATATTACATTCCCTTCCCTCTGCCCACATCCTCCCCCCAGTTTCAAGCTTCTTCTCATTATATAAGCTGTTTTCTGAATATGTAAGGTGAATGTTCCCTTTGCTTCCTAAAGCTCAATATATAACAGAATTACAATTTTGTCAAGCACCAAAAAAATGGCATCGAGTAAAATTTGACATTTATAATGGCTGTCCCTGTGTTCTTGGGAGGAAAAATAGGGTGAGAGTTAACACTTACTTGGACATATGTATAAGATAAAACAACAGGGAATGTGTTAAATTCTTTTCAAATAGAGATACCATCAAGGAAGAGAGAGCACTGGGTCATGATTGAGGCTAAACTCTAGAATCAAATTACATGGGTTTAAATCCTGGAACATTCATTACTAACTGCCTCCCCTGGTCAGTGTTACCTAACAGCTCTGAGTTTCAGTTTCTGCATTAGTAAAAAGTAGCTACTTCATCTAGTTGTTGTAAAGATTACATTAATTAAACAGATGTAGAGTGCTCAGAAGTTCTGGTACACAGGAAGCATTCAATAAATGTTAGCTATTGTATTATTACAATAGATTCCAAATTATAGAAATACCCATCTTTCTTTTTTGAATCCTAATACTATAGAAAATAAATGCATTGGAAAACTACCCAGATTTTTCAAGTGGCTTATTGATCATCATTTAGCAGTACAGGAGAGTCCTATATATTTTCTCATTATATAGAAATAAACATATAACTCTACACACACACACCCACAAACACACACACACTTCGTATTTATATTTCTCTTCTATAATTAAAATTGCATCTCATTTTGTCTTTTTTATTATACATTTATACTTCTAATAAACTACACATGCACGCATGCTCAGTCGCTCAGTTGTTTCTGACTCTTTAGGACCAGACTCCTCTGCCCATGGAATTTTCCAGGCAAGAATACTGGAGTGGGTTGCCATTTCCTTCTCCAGGGAATCTTCCTGACCCAGAGATGGAACCCACATCTCTTGTGTCTCCTGGATTGGCAGGTGGATTCTTTACCACTAGGCCATGAAGAAATCCCAAAACTATACATGAGGTACTGTGAAATTCACCCAGGTGTTTCCTGGGTTAAAACATTGGACTTTTAAGATCTCCCACGCAAAAATACTGTTACATGTTACTTCAGGACTCCATTTTCCAATTCACATTAGATTCCCCATTAGATTCTTTCAATCTGAGACTCACACAAGCTAACTCATCTCTTGCTGGCCCGCCCACACTTTACCCACACTCTCCTCTGCCCTGACCCAGAACACCCTGGGTGGCAAAAAAGAGATGGAGTTCCAGTAGAATCCCCAGAATCAGGTCTGAGAAGGAATCTGAATCCATATTGACAGAAGAAGTGCCTGCCAACACCAAATACCCTTCTTCATTTCGGCCTCTCTTTTTTCAGCACACTGCTACAGGGCAAAAGGGACTTACGGAACCGATATTTGAAGCGGTGGTGCTTTGCCATTCCAAGTAAATAGCTGTGAGGTCACCATGGAAACCATCACTTGAATTTGGGTGTATTTAAAACCTCAACTCACCATTTAAAATCTATAGTTTGCCTTTGAGAAACACCCCTGCCTTTTCAGAAAGCTTTGGGTAAGTGGGAGCAGGGGATCAGAGGTGTTGATTAGTCTGTTTATTTAGCTAATAAAACTAAACTGTTTTTTTAGGCACAGTAGTTGGTTTCTTTGCCAGTGTAAGCAGAAAATTGGATTCATTATGTTTAGACATGCCCTTTCATTCAGGTCACAGTTGTACATTCATAAATCCCTTTATCATATTTAATATCTATTCAGATACCATGTGGCTGCATGTTTATATTAATCCTTCCTTAAAAAAGAGACACAGTCGAGGATGTGTTTGCCTGGCATTCCAATTTTTTAATTGGGTCTTTTCCCATAAACCTCGGTTGTTGTTTATAGTTTCATTCTCTTATAAATGCCATGGTAATCAGGGAAAGAAAACTTTTCATGACATTCATTGTTCATCATTCCATAGTCTGAAAATTGCATTAAAATTGTAAAAAATGGCTCTAAGTCAGAGGGTGCCAGTTTTCCTGTTATATAAGTTTTCCTGGTTAGTCCTGTTTTTCTCTTCCCACCATTCCGCCTTGCCAGAGACACCAGCAAGCAAGGAAGGTGGTCAGTGTTTCTCCATATCTCCCTTCTGGGGGGCTTCTCTCATAAAAATCTTACAAGTGTAGAGTAAAAGCCCAAAAAGCAAGTGCAAAAGGCAAACTGAGGTATACATAATCCAAAGATTAGCAAGTCTCTGAATAATCAAAAGTTAGTCAAAAATTGTGTACTGAGTTAATGTAATTAGAACATCACATTTCATTTCAAACTAATTCCAGAGCTTTGAATTTTTACATTGACTTCTATAACATATGCAAAAGTAGTAAACGCAAAACCAATAACACAGTGCTTATGCTGGGACTTCCCCAGTGGTCCAGTGATTAAGAATCTGCCTTGCCCTGCAGAGGAACGTGGGCTCAGTCCCTGGCTGAAGAACTAAGATCCCACACGCCATGGAGAAATTAAGCCCACACACTACAACTAAGACCTGATATAGCCCAATAAATACATAAATAAATAAATATTTTTAAAATATTGCTTATGCTAATTTTTTGCCTTTTTGTATGCAAAATCTAGCAATTCCATTTAAAAATTAACATTCTAATGACAATCTTAATTCGTATCATGTGAAAAGGTGTTTTCCAATTACCAGTTTGATATTGTTACAAACATATCAATGCATATACTATTAACATGTATTACTTTTACATCATTAAAAGTTGTATTATTCTTATACCCTTGATTTCTAATGGTATGGCAGCATTATACATACTATTAATTTGGATTGTCATTAGGGTCTAATCATTTATATTATTACTCTAACTTCCTTTACCTTTAATAGTGTTTTAACCCACTCCAGTGTTCTTGCCTGGAGAATCCCAGGGATGGGGGAGCCTGCTGGGCTGCCGTCTATGGGGTCGCACAGAGTTGGACACGACTGAAGCGACTTAGCAGCAGCAGCAGCAGCAGCAGCAGCCATAGACACATAGTCAATTTTACCTGAAGAATTCTTACAGGTATCAGTTGAACATCACAATTCAGGTTAGCAGACCTTCTATAATTGCAGGTTGGAGTGTGAGTTATTTACAGCTACAGATTAAGGAATAGATAATTAACAATCTATGAGTAATACTGCCATAATTATGCTATTTAGACAAATGCTGGGTAGGAACAGTCTTTTTTTAAACATGAAGCATTTTCTTTATGACATTACATTCTAAATATCAATTTAGAATAACTAATAAAAATGATTATAAATTGCTTCACAAAAATAAAACTGCTAAGCATGAGCTGAATAAGTACTATTAATTAAAACTGTTAAGGATTTGAAGCAAAAAAAAAAAAAATGTTGCCTCAGCATTACTAAAATGAGGCCAAAAACTACTGCTGATGAAAGGCAAGAAATCCATAGGAGAGTACTAGAGGTAAAAAGGTGGCTTCACTATAAAATAAATCTTGTGTTGCTTCAAAGGTTGTTATTTTTTGATAAAGTATTTTTATATCAGCTGCCTATAGAATCACTCTATGTGTGCTTGCTTGGACATAAACCAGCTTCTCTCAAGGTGTAATTTTATTGTTTTTATATGAATATATTTGGTCATATCAGAGTCACTTGTGATGAAAGCCCTACAATTTTTACTTGCAAGGCTGAGAGTGTAGTCTGGTCAAAGACCATAAAAGATACCCCAAAAAATGTCATATATACATGAGATGTACACGAAGTGAAAATTCATCAGTGTAATGAAATTTTATTAAGCTATAAATTAAAAAAAAAATTAATCCCACCCAACTGTGGTCAGGTGTCAAGAGTCCTTCCTGAGGTTCACCAGAATCTCTGACCGACACGCAAGCAGAACAGGTTGTTAGGAAACCGAACTCACTTCCCTCCACCGCAGCTTCCGTAGCAGCACTCTGTGGAATTATATGCCCCAGGACTGGCCTGTTTACACAGCGCATCATCCTTCCCACAAGTCCAAAAATGGGCTGTTATGGATAGTAACAAAAAAATATAATAAGAAAGGATAGACCGAGCTCCTTTTTATTAAATTAGTCTGTGAAAAGCCAGCAGAGCTCATGTGTGTTCTTGTAAATTCTGTACCAGCTGCTCTATAAAGAATCATGACGTGCAAAGTTTATGCATATATATAACCAAGAAATGCAAATAAATGTTTCCAATACCTGCAACACCAAATGTACTTTTTAAAAAATCACTTATTTTTACCTCAATTTATGTATTTAGAATGCCTCCAATTAAATGGATAATTCTGGTAAACTCATACAGAGAAACAGCAGAAATATTTTCATGTGATGGAGCTTCCCCTTAATTATATCTACCAGCTCCATAGCTTTAGACTGGCTTCAAGATGGGGACAATGATGTTTATTCTTTCCTAGGTTCTTTAATAATTAAATGCTCTCTTTGTTGAGTCCAAAGTGGAGAGACACCTTAAGTCAAATTCCATTCAGCAGAAACTAGTGTTATTCCCAGACAGAAGTACCTGAAATCCTGCAAAAGGATTCCTGTCTACAGAACTCAACCTGTTAAACATACAGAGTTGCTGTACATCAGAACTGGAAGGATTTATGAGATGTCATGTGGGTTGGTGGCTTTCAAACTTTTTCAACCATACACACACACAGAGAACAGTGTCACAAAATAGTAAGTACCCCTACCCTATGAAAGGCACTCAGAATTTCTATTCCATTTTCAAATGCTCATTGTCACCGAATGAATTCATTTTGTGACCCACTAGTGGGTTTCACAGAGAAGGTGATGGCACCCCACTCCAGTACTCTTGCCTGGAAAATCCCATGGACGGAGGAGCCTGGTAGGCTGCAGTCCATGGGGTCACTGAGAGTTGGACACAACTGAGCGACTTCACTTTCCCTTTTCATTTTCCTGCATTGGAGAAGGAAATGGCAACCCACTCCAGTATTCTTGCCTGGAGAATCCCAGGGATGGGGGAGCTTGGTGGGCTGCCGTCTATGGGGTCGCACAGAGTTGGACACGACTGAAGCGACTTAGCAGCAGTGGGTTTCAACCCATATGTTAAAAATTTCGGCCATACTCCAGCTTTTGGCAGTTTATATGAGTGAAATAAATTATAGATGAAATTCAATTCTTTTCATTTAAAAAATGATACAAAAATGGACTTATATATTAATCTTTTCCATAGCATGGATCATCCAATTTTCCTTCACAAATATAAGAAATAATAAATGATTATTTCTAACTACTCTCCCTTTAATTGGCATAGATTTGCTTTTTTTCCCCTAATCTTTTAGGAAAGATTAGTTTCTTCTTAATCTATAATATGTACCAAAATGAGTTTTGTCTTCCTGTGTTGTCTCTAATGTATCTTAGCATTTTTACTTTACCTCAGAGTGTCAGTGCTTACAATATTTATTATTCTCTAGCTGTTTTCCCTTTAACCGAGTCCGATATACATTTTCATAATGCTTTTCTAATTCTATGAACCCCAACTGTGAACACTCACCCAGACTCTTTGTTGATTGTACACTGGCCTTTCAATAGGAGAATTCTTTCCTATACCCTCTCTTGTACAAACATCTTTTCTTCATTCCTCTAAAATGTGTCAATAAATTAAAAGTTCAGGCTATTTTACCTTTTTGCTTTTTCACTTTTTAGGTTTTCTAATTTCTTTTTAAAATTTCAGCTTGTTAGTTACATATTTTAAGTGTCTAATAGCCAGATCGATGTCTACATGTGGCAGGGTATCCCCATCTCCCCACAACTAGGAATGAAATAAAATCATGTGAGAACAATTTGAGGCATGGACTTTCAAGCAGCAAAATTATTTTTTAATTGAAGGATAACTGCTTTACAGAATTCTGTTGTTTTCTGTCAAACCTCAGCGTGAATCAGCCATAGATATACATATATCCCCTCCCTTTTGAACCTCCCTCCCATCTCTCTCCCCATCTCACTCCTCTAGGTTGATACAGAGCCCCTATTTGAGCCCCTATTTCCCGAGCCATACAGCAAATTCCCGTTGGCTATCTATTTTACATATGGTTATGTAAGTTTCCACATTACTCTTTCCATACATCTCACCCTCTCCTCCCCTCTCTCCATGTCCATAAGTCTCTTCTCTATGTCTGTTTCTCCATTGTCAAGCAGCAAAATAATTCTCCAACACACCTGAATCACAGCATTACTCTTCTTCTACCATCACCCCTACATTCCTTTAGACTTACAAGAAGACAAAAGAAAAACATAAGAAGAAAAATGAGAAGAGCTGATGGAAAAGGCGTGGTCAACTAAAGCCAGAGTGTGGTCCCAGAGTCCTTGCCAGCCTGAAGGACAAAGCAAGCTGCCGAAGGGGGCATTCAGATTGCCCCTACCCCCCCACCCCCCCACCCCCACCCCCAGCCCCTTGACAAAGCATCCCTGCCTGCCCTCCTGCTATTCCCATCTCTGCACTTATTTAAGGAGTCACTAGTGGAAAGCAGTTGATGCAATAAGGCAAAGGATTTTATTTTTTAAATCATCTTTTCTGCTAGTCCTGCTGGATGGCAGGACTTTCACAGCATTTTGCAAATTGAATTTACCTTTCCATTTAGATAACACACGTAACTGAGTTTTCCTTTGCCTTTTGTGGACTAAAAAAAGTCCTGTGTATTTACTGGCTCAGTCCTCTGCCTGCACATGAGGGAATCGGGGTGTTTATATACCACTATTTCTTGATAAAACTAAACCTTGGTTCCCAGAGGAAGGCAACTTGCAGAGCATCTCCATTTATGAGAAGGGCATCTGTTTCCTCAGCCACATCTTACATGTGGCTCTTGGTTCTCCCCAGAACCTAGTGGCTATTTCTCCCTCCGCTCTCAGCCAAAACCAAGTTTGGTTTCTCAGTTCCCAGATACTCTCTGTTTCCCTAGGCAACATCACTGTGTACAGAAACTCAGTGCTTGGACGCTCCTAGGATTGTCAGGGCTCAGCGTTTATTTCTATAATGATACTCAAAACTAACAACGCATTTTCTTTTTCAAGCACAAAATTGAAGGGATACTGAAGCATAAAAAAAAAAAAGGTCTTATGAACATATACTATATGTAACTATTTATAAGCAGGTAATATAAAAATGTAATATATTTCACACTTCAATTTATGAACAATTAAATTAAGCCAGATGGCTAATTGGATTTATGGGCTCCATTTGATGAATCAAAAAATAATGCCATCTTTGAAAGTAGGCCAGGAAAGCGCTGGCCCCTCTGCATTTTCATAGTGATAGGAAGAGAAAAGCCATTAGTTAACAGCAAATCTCATCCAAATCTATCAGCAGAATTGACAAAACTACTTCCAAGTTAAGCTTCAGAAGGTTAATGAGAACACTGCCCCTCTCCTACCCCCATCCATTTGGAGCACAGAATCTGACAGGTGATTGGGGCTTAATAAATATTTGTTGAACAAATAAATAATGAGAAACAGTATAGATAGTCTCCATACCTATGAGTGGGCTTCCCAGATTGCACTAGTGGTAAAGAAGCTGCCTGCCAATACCGGAAAAACGAAAGATATGGGGGTTCAATCCCTGGGCTGGGGAGATCCCCTGCAAGAAGGCATGGCAACCCACTCCAGTATTCTTGCCTGGAGAATCCCCATGGACAGAGGAGCCTGGTGGGCTAGAGCCCATGGGGTCGCAAAGAGTCAAACATGACTGAGGTGACTTAGCATGCATGCTCGTGCCTGAGTAGTTCCAGAACTTCAGACTCACACCTTAAAGAAGTTTAGAGGTCTCCTCTCTAGTGTGATCCAGTAGCTGAAGTAATTTAATGCTCTCACATCCGCTGCTTTCCTTGCTAGGAAAAAAAAAAAAAAAGCTATGTCTTATTAATATGTCCTTTCTAAACCAATGCCCTGAAGTCATATCAGAAGAGAGCCCAGAAAAAGAACACCATTTGGAGGAAGAACTTGCATGTAATTTTTTTCTTAGTGTGGAATTAGTCCATTTTTAGTCCTTTAGTTTTAAACTAATAATAGTAATAGTAAAGACTGCCTCCACGCCATTTTCTAAAGAATTAATAGTGAGAAATGTCAACAACAAAGTGTTACCATTCTGATTACACTCACTGAGCTTATGGTACATCTTGCTTCAATCACTTTCTTCTATCCCAGCTTCGAGTTGAGGCTATTTCTACCGAGGACCTCAGAAGATTTATTCCTCTAGAGGGTCTCAAGACCCTATTTCCTTTTAGACTGACCTGAGACTCATTTCACAGGGTCCCATAAGAGCATTAAGAAGGGTCAATGGGAAAACTTTAGGCAGAAGAGAGAGGTTGACTCAATAGGAAGAATTGTCTATAAAATTATAAATACCAGAGGTGCTATCTCAGCATTCTGTCACTGTTCAGATAGAGGGCTGAAGCAGAGAGGAAGGAAGAAGCATTGCTCAGCAGTTGAGAGTGAGGGTTTCTAAAGTCATTTCCACTCCTAAGTTTCTGTGATTCCATGAGCCTCCCCTCCCGGCCTTCTGAAACAAGTCTGCTATCTGAACTGCAGAAAGTAAGGAGGAACATGGGAGAAAGAGAATCTCACAAGGGTCAAGCCCAGGGCTTTCTAGAGATCAGCCTTGTTCCCTCTCGAGTCACAGCTTATTGAAGGAACTCTACCCTCCCTCAGGACAACTGAGCCAGACCAGTGCTTTACCAGGCACACGGAATCTAGCCAAAACAAACCCTGCCTTCGGGCTGTGGAAAACAGCTATTTTTCTGGCTACCATGCAGACAGATGGCTGCGGTGCCTTTTCAGGACCCCTCTTCAGAAAGACTACACCTGAAAAACCACAAGATCCGCCTTGATTTCATTCCACATCCCGAAATATGACTTTCCATGTCACAGGGCTATAAATTAACTTGGTATTCTGACAATGAACTCCTGGTGTGATTAAGTCAAGCCCCACTTGTTTCCTATTTCCTCTTTCCGGCTTCACTCCATCACAGGGCACTAGCAGAAAAACCCAAGCCCTTGGCTTGTACAGGAGAGAAGGGCAAGGAGAGAGGAAGGAAAACATCACTGTGGTGTGTGGTTTGGTTTCTCACAGTTGACTTTGGAATTCATCTCTCCGGCTGCTTATTACTCATTGATTGTCATTGACCGCCAACTCCTGGGAGAATTCAGGAGATGGCAGACAGAGGTGAGGACCGGAAGAGCAGAGGAAGGAGAGAGCCAAAGATAAAGGAGAGGAAGAAGAAGAAAAGAAATTTCAGTGGAGAAATTTGAAAGGAGAGGAAGAAAAAAGCTTTTTGTTAACAACACATACACTAATCCCAGCCCCCCACTATGCAATGCTCTTTAAAAATAAATAAATATATAATCACTCCCTTGGAATGACTGCAGAGAGTTGAGTTTACTCTACCGAATTTCCAACTACGGAATATTATCTCCAAGCAGAACATGGGAAGGTGCTGGAATGAGGCTGGGACTCAGGCCAGGTTGGTGAATTCCCTGTAATAGGATAAGACCACTGCTTTCAATGATATAGGTGGATAGTTGACAATGGGAACATCACTGAGAACTATTTTCTTCTAAAACAGAGAGACAGCAAGAACCACAGTTAAGTTCAAATGTCATAGATGTCCAGAAATGGTCCCATGAGTTCCCAGTAAAATTACTCCAGCAGGTTCCAAGTCGTGTCTCTTTCTCCATTGTTTCATGCTTAAATGCTTTCCACTTTTGTGGATGCAGTGTTTAGTTTTACTTTTAATATGTTTATTTTGGTTTTAGCACAAAAGGAAGAGGCTGCTAGTGAGGCACACTTATAACTGGCAAATTCACAGGGAAGTTCCATCCTGGAGCTAAACTCTCAAAGACTATCTGTAGTTTTGGGAAGTTTCTTTACTTCTTTTTGAATAAGACTTGTCCTTCTTACACAAACACATGCCTCATACAAACATGCAGGGCCATGTGTTATGCAAATTTGAATTCCCTTCTTCCATGCTTTGGATATAATAAATTATCAATAAACGTTATCTTGGTTTAGTTTAAGCCTTCTGATTAAAAGATAGTTAAGGTTAGAAAGGTGTTACCTAATCAAGCAGGATTTTCTTCTTCCTTATTCACTCTCCTATTAGTCTATAAACATTGAACCCTGACTTGAGAGCTTTGCTGATCTCTAATACATTTGATTCTCTCTAGTTGAGTTCTCAATATAGTATATGCACAAATGGGTCCACCCATTCATTCAGCATGTATTAAGCACTCATATGTCCCAGGCACCGTTCCGAGTGCTGGCAGTACTAATGAAGAAGGTAGACAAGGTCCTCCCAACACAGACTTCTTGGAATTCCCAGTGGGGAAAACAAATTATAAACAAAGTTTTAAAACTTATTTATGAAAAGCTGCTGTAGAAGATATTTGAGCTGAGACCCAAGGGAAGTGAGAGCACAAGTTAAGTGAAGGTGTGAGGGAAGAATGTCCAAGAGAAGATAGGAACTGCCCTCAGGACACCCAGGCCAGAGCTGCGCTTCACCAGGCAGGTAGAATCCAACCAGGTTCTGAGACAGGAAAACCTTCAAATGTTTGGGGACATGTGGCTAGAGCAGCATGGATGAGGGGGAAAAAGAGCAGAAAGTGAGCATGTAAGATGATACGGGCTGATCATTTTTAATACACATTCTGAAAGTAAACCACCCATGGATGGCCATGTTGTGGGGAAGTGAGGGAGAAAGGAAACAAGAAGGAGTCTTAGGTTTGGAACCTGAGCAATTTAGTGGTAGATAAATGAAATCGTCGAATGAGATGAGGCAGTTAGAGGTGGGGAGGGAGCTTTGGAGGGAAAATCAAAACAACGTGTTATGATGTCTGTTACGAATCGAAGTGGAAACCCAAGGCAATTAAATACAGAAGTCTGGAGATCAAAGAGAAGTCAAACTTGGAGAAATAAGTTTGGAGATCATTAACAGGTTTTATTTGTTATCATTAGATGCTACAATGAATTAAAAAACAACCTATTTTAAAACAGTTTTACTAGAAAATCCAAGAAAAGGGAAACAGAAAATCAAGGACCTCTGCTGCTGCTGCTGCTGCTGCTGCTGCTAAGTTGCTTCAGTCATGTCCGATTCTGTGCAACCCCATAGACAGAAGCCCACCAGGCTCCCCCGTCCCTGGGATTCTCCAGGCAAGAACACTGGAGTGGGTTGCCATTTCCTTCTCCAGTGGGTGAAAGTGAAAAGTGAAAGTGAAGTCACTCAGTCATGCCCAACTCTTTGCGACCCCATGGACTGCAGCCCACCAGGCTCCTCCATCCATGGGATTCTCCAGGCAAGAGTACTGGAGTGGGGTGCCATTGCCTTCTCCGCAAAGACCTCTACTATCCCCAAAAGAAGCAGTTGTGCCTGATGAATTAGATTAATCACCACTTTCCTCTAAACTGGATAGTCCCTTGTGTTGAATATAGAAAGAAAGATCAATCACTGACTCATTGATGTTTTTTTTTTTAACCTATGCTCTTTTTTTCTAGCCCCAAAGTACCTCACCAGTCTCCTTCCCGCCTGCACCACCCCCCCAACCCTGCAAAACAGAAATTCAGTTTCACAGGCAGGGAAGTGTGAATCACTGTGACAAAGGTAGAGGATACAATCAGGATCCTTGAGGAGAAGCAGCAATGTTTGGATAATCTGTGAACCTTGAGATATGCTTGTTCAAGAGAACTTTGCTCATTGACTGTACAGATCCTTGGAGATAATATGAATTGAGTGAGATTTAATAATAAACTGATTTCTCAAACTGAAAAGATGGAAGGTGTTGGTGTGCCCTTGGTTTCCCTTTCTTCCTAAGGACAGTTCTTTCCCACAGGCCATATTTAGAGTTTTGCAAGAGTCAACACTAGCCATGACCATTATTGATATGACTGCCACCTGTGGTTTGTCTTGCTTGCCTGGGCAAGCTTTGGGAAAGAGCTTAACCTAAAAACTAAATTAATAGATAAAAAAAGAATTGATTAGTGAGGCTAGGGAATGGATAGTGTTAATATTTTCATAGAAGTGATAACACCGGCCTCCAGAAAGTGTTTGTTTATTGACCCCTCTGACTTCCTTTTATTCGAAGTGGTGACTAAACATTCCCTTCATTAATCAACTTAACTACCTGGTCTGTCATTCCGAGGCCACACTGACATCATGCACAAAGTCTGTCTTTTGGAACTCTGCTCTGACTTTGTTAAAAATGGAAACAAATCTGGCAAATACATCCATGGAGCATTCTTATATTGAAAAACTAACAAGATCTTTTCATTAGAGCCCAGTATCAGCAAAAAGAAAAAGTCCCCAGGGCATTTTCCCAGCTGCTCTTGCCGAAGTACTGGGACCTATTTCATGAAATTGCTTGGCAGATAAAACTTCCTAGTAAAGTAGACCCTTTGCCTTTAAGCTGGTGAGCAGAACAAACCAGAAACAAGAGAGTCTTTCTCTGTACTAATATTTGTTGTTGTTCTGTAACTAAGTCATGTACAACTCTTTGTGAAGCCGTGGACTGCAGCAGCATGCCAAGCTTCCTGTCCTTCACCATCTCCCTGAGTTTGCTCAAACTCATATCCATTGAGTCAATGATGCCATCCAACCATCTCCTCTGTTGCTCCCTTCTCCTCCTGCCATCAATCTTGCCTAGCATCAGAGTCTTTTTCAAAGAGTTGGCTCTTCCCATCAGGTGGCCCAAATATTAGAGCTTCAGCTTCAGCATAAGTCCTTCCAATAAATATTCAGGGTTGATTTCCTTCAGGATTGACCAGTTTGATCTCCTTGCTGTCCAAGGGACTCTCGTACTAACACAGCACCTTTATTCATCTCCACTTCTTCTCTCAGGTGGGACCAGTGGTGAGCCTTACTCTCAGAGGTCAAAGGGGACAGGTAGGAATGACTTGAGAATTTTCTATCCTAAGATGGTTGAATGTTCAGAAGACAGGTGAAAAGCAAATAAGAATGAAGTTGCAACCAGGAATTATTTCTCAGGAGAAGTGAGGGTTTGTTCAAGCAATAAGAAGGCTCTAAAAGAGAGGGTAGTTAAAAGACATTGTGGGTATCTTGAGGTCAGGAAGCTTATAGTCATGTTCGCTAAATATTATTGAATTACTGAATGAATGAAAAGGTCTCTTCAAAGTAAGAAGCTAATCCAAGAAGCATCACTTTCTAGACCATAGAAGGAACGCTGAGCAAACTGTTTAGGTATCTTGTCCAAAGAACAGCTTGATGTCTAGATAGAAAAAGGACCAGGATAAGAAGTTTCACGGATTAGCAATCAGTGGAGGGTGACTCTTGAGGAAGTTAGGTACAGGTTGAAGTATAAGGTGTGGCCAGAAGGAAATACGACAGTTATCAGAACTTGGGTCCAAGATGGAAGCTTCTATCACAACCTTGGTATATGGTATAGAGTCAGAGCAGAATCAGCAGTAAGATGCCTCCTGGCCTAGAGCTAACATTCTCCCTGATTAAAGTCTGAGTCAGAGTCTGAGCCAGATCTAGGTTTAAGTGTAAGATTTACTCCATTTCTGGGAAATGGTAGTTAAAATGCCAAGGAAAGCAAATTGGTCATTACACTATCTTCCTCTCAAGGATTCCTATAGCTAGTTTTATGGGAAGGAGCTACCAGACTACCAGAGATGTTGCCTATTTGGCCAAGAGTAAGAACATAGGCTTTGGAGTTAGGCAAAGGTTTCAGCTTTCTCATCTGTTTGCTGTTAATATTAAGACCCTGGTCATATCAAGACTCTTTGTATGTAAAGCCAGACTTACTGCTGCTGCTGCTGCTAAGTCACTTCAGTCATGTCCAACCCTGTGTGATCCCATATATGACCACCCACCAGGCTCCCCCGTCCCTGGGATTCTTCAGGCAAGAACACTGGAGTGGGTTGCCATTTCCTTCTCCAATGCATGAAAGTGAAAAGTGAAAGTGAAGTCACTCAGTCGTGTCCGACTCTTAACGACCCCGTGGACTGCAGCCTACCAGGCTCCTCCGTCCATGGGATTTTCCAGGCAAGAGTACTGGAGTGGGGTGCCATTGCCTTCTCCAAGACTTACACTAACTTATACCAAAAAATGTGATTGTTTTTATTACTTCAGAGGGTTTATGACATACCAGACCCCATCTCATTCAGCTCACCCAGCATTCCTTGAAGTAGGTGCTCTTGTGGCCACATGTCTATGAACAAGGAAAGTGAGACCCCCAAGAGATTATATAACTTGTCCATGATTACACAATTAGTACTGGAGGAACTGGTATTTCAAACCAGCTTGTCTAACCCCAGAACCTTTGCTCTTATAATATACTAATCTTTGAAAGTATTACATAATAATAGAGTCTTGAGTCCACTTTAGTATCTCAAATGGCCCTTCCCAGATGGCTTCTCAGAGGATGGTACACAAAACATATGGAGTTTATAGGCAACTCCACCCTAATACTAACTCTTCAGTTACTAAAGGGCAATAATTAGCCCTGCTTTAATGTGTTCCAGGTGACAGGTGAACTTCTGGCTCTTTCTCAAGAGAACTCAAGACATATATTCCTGTGCAAGATTCGTGAGGAGAACATTCGGCTATGCATGAGGGCTCTTCCCTAACTACATTGGGCTTGTAGCCAATTCTGTTGGTATCCAGGTTATCAAGGACATGCTTAGCATTGAGTTCCCAAGCCCCAGAGTGCTCAGTGAAAGGCCCTGGGACGAGACTAACTGAATCCAGAAGGATTAACACAGGGTCTGTGATGAACACCTGAGCCTGTGCTTACAAACAGTTTGGCTACACTGGACTCTCAAAGCAAGCCATCCAAAGTGACAGGACAAGGTATAGACAAGAAAAGGAGGTACAAGGTCTGTGGTGCCCATCATGCCTAGCCCTGCAGCACTATGAAGCGCAAGGAAAGAAGCTCTGAAGGTTTGAAAATTTAATCAGAACAGCATTAAAAGTGCTGAGGGTCTCAGCTGAGTCCAATATATTGAGCCATCTCATTCAGGGCATGGTCATTGGGCTGGGCTTCAACCACTCAACAGCTCAAAGAAGACAAGTAGTCACTTCTGGGTTCCATGAAGATCTCTGAGCTATGGTAAAGAGCAACCTCAAATGAGCTCAGCAATGGACTCACAGCAACCATGATCCCCAGTGAGCACCAACCACAGTCCACTGTCTCTCTCTTCAGTAGAGGCACCATCATCCTGGATCTCTTTGAGGTGAAGACCCCAGCCTCTGCCACACACAGAGGAGAAAGCTTGTTGGCCTTCCTGAGGCCTGTCTAATATTCACCACTAATCTCACTAGGATCCACTGCTCCCCCACTGGGCAAACAGGACTGGGGTCCATGGTAACTGACTCAGCCTATGGGGCAGCAGAGCCTTCAGAGACTTCTTAGAACACCTGGGAACCAGACAGAAGGAGCTGCCGAAGTTCCCAGTAGTACGACTGAAGCCTCTTAGTCAAGCTTAGGACAGTGATGGAGAATAAAATCCCTGGCATCCGGGGCTCCCATTCAAAGTGATACAATTCAGCATGGTACTGAATGAGTATCCTTAATCAGTGGTGTTGAGAGGCTGAGAAAGCAAGTGTCAAGGGCGGTATGCAGAGCAGATGGTAGGGTCTGCTTTTAATAGAGTGATGTTTAGAACAGGATTTGGGCTCCATAAAGAGGGTATGGAAACAATATACTGCTCCTCTTCCTTCATGGAACAACTTTCTCCCTGTATAGGGAAGCTGCTGTAGACAAGCATTGCAATTACCACAGCCAGGGCCCAGAGCATAATAAAGTTTAACCAGGACCTGGATGGATGGCAGGATAAGCAAGACAGGCAGAATCTCTAGTAACAAAAACTTAGCGAGACTTCCCTGGTGGTCCAGTGACTAAGACTTTGTGTTTAAATGCATGGGCCTTGAGTTCAATTGCTGGTCAGGGAACTAGATCCCCCATGCCACAACTAAAGATCTTGAGTGCCACAACAAAGATCAAAAGGCCCATGGGCCCCAACTAAGACCTGGCACTGCCAAATAAATAAGTAAATGGATACTAAAAAAAAAAAAAAAAAAAAAAAAAACCCTCAACAGACCTACAGTGACATAAAAGAATATACCTGTGACCCCAGCAGCCACACTATACTTTGAATGTCCTTGAAGCCTTGTCTTCCACCTTAAATACTCAATAGAACCACATTTTCTTCCATATTCACATATGCTTTTATGTAAAAAGTAATGATTGAAATGAGAATTTTTTTAAATCTTTATTTTTGAGTAAAATCAACTTTCAGGGAAAATGATTCATGTTTTTCTTGTGCAGTTCCCACACGTCCTTGGCACACTGTTCCATATGCCTATATTTAGGCCTCTCAGAGTCAGGAACACTGTGAAGGTCCAGGCAATCTGGTAGGCAGCCTCCAGAAAACTTCATAGGGAAAAATCAATGGTTGTGTCCACCAAGCAGTGGCACTGGTGGTAAGGAATCCTCCTGCCAAGGCAGGAGATGCAAGAGATGAGGGTTCGATCCATGGCCCTTAATATCCTCTGGAGAAGGAAATGGCAACCCACTCCAATATTCATTCCTGGAAAACCCCATGGGCAGAGGAGCCTGATGGACTACAGTCCATAGGGTCACAAAGAATTGGACATGATCGAGCACACATCAAGTATCAAAGAAGTATGAGGACAAAGTTGGAAGAGAAGGGCTTCAGTCTTTGGAAGTGCTGACAAGAGGAAAGCAGAGGACTTCCCTGGCGGTCCAGTGGCTAAGAATCCACCTTCCAGCGCAGGGGGTGTGGGATTGATCCCTGGTTGAGGAACTAAGACCCTACATGCCTCATGGCCAAAAGACCGTAACATAAAACAGAAGCAATTTTGTTAGAAATTCAAGGAAGACTTAAAAAATGGTCCACACGAACATAAAAAAAAGAAGGTTCTGCAGTTTCTGCTTTTGTATTCTGGGGGAAGATAGTCAAAATGCATGAAACCTGACAATCCTGGACCACCTTGCTCTCAGGAAGTTCAGACTGACCACATGGAGAGGAAACCAGGAAACCTGGCAAAGGAGGTGCCATTGGCTGGCATGGCCAGGTAAGTACCAATTTGTCAGCTGTACTCAGCCATCTTGGAAGGTAACACCACATGGGGCAGAATCACACTGTCCTTGTCAAGAAGTGGTCAAAATACAGAATCATAAGCAGGTTTTCCAGTTCAGCATGTAAGAGACTTGGAAGCTGTCACTCTGTCCTAACAATAAACAGACTGAAAATCAACAACTCTTCTTGGATCCATAGAACACGAAAAGGCACAAGGCAAACCACTTCCCCCCAAATTAGAGAGCCAAAAGGAGAATTCAGAAGATAAGAGTTTACCAGAGCAGAGACTCCTGGCAGACACCAGCATGGGAACCCGTGCCTGGGTAGGAAGACCTGAACTGTAATCAAGGAATTGCTGGAGGCTCAGGGCAGACAACTCAGAGAGCTAAAGACTCCAAGGGGACCCAGTCTGGGAGGGGCTCCCACAATATTGTGAGATTTACCACCAAAAGCTCAAAGCAGATTCCCTTAGTAAATTCAGGAGAAAAATCCACTCTTGTCTCCTGCAGGAGAAGAGAAAAAGGAACCATTCTGAAATATCCTCATTATGTTCTTCTTAATAAGGCCTGCCCTCAGGGGAAATAAGTTAAAGAGAGTCCAGGGTGCTGGGGTATTAGCAGAGCCTAACTGATTTGGGGGCAGGGAAATACACAAATCCAACAGTTCTGGCCTTCCATTAGGGAGAAGGGAAATACTCAACTCCAGTCCACCCTGAGGGTATGCATGTTAAATTGCTTCAGTTGTATCCAACTCTTTGCAACCCTATGGACTGCAGCTTACCAGGATCCTCTGTCCATGGGATTCTCCAGGCCAGAATACTGGAGTGGATTGCAATGCCCACCTCCAAGGGAATCTTCCCACCAAGGAGTCAAACCCCCATTTCCTGCAGCTCCTACAATGCAGACAGATTCTTTACTGCTGAGCAATGTGGGAAGCTCTAGCCAGCTTCACCTAAAGTGAAAGTGATAGTCACTCAGTCGTGTCTGACTCTTTGCAACCCCATAGACTATAACAGTCCATGGAATTCTCCAGGTCAGAATACTGGAGTGGGTAGCCTTTCCCTTCTCCAGGGGATCTTCCCAACCCTGGGATTGAACCCAGGTCTCCCACATTGCAGGCAAATTCTTTACCAGCTGAGCCACAAGGGAAGCCCAGGAATACTGGTATGGTAGTCTATCCCTTCTCTAGTAGATCTTCCTGATTAAGGAATCAAACCAGGGTCTCCTGCATTGCAGGTGGATTCTTTACTAACTGAGATATCAGGGAAGAGGGGTTAAAAAAAAGAGAGAAAAAACCCTGAAGAGTGTTTGTGAAGTTTACATTCCAAAGACAAAGGCTCTCTAAAAGACTGGACCTAATCATCAAACTACAGAACACTTGCCTCCCTCTATCTCCCCACCATATTATTAAGGCTGACTTGTAGCAGCCCTTTTTACTCAGTACAACATGCCCTGCAATAAAGAAAAAAATTACAAGGCATACCAAAAGACAAAAAATACATCTTGAAGAAACAGAGCAAGCATCCTAACTAGACATGCCAAGGATGCTGGAATTATCAGATCAGGAATTTACGACTATGAGTAATATGCTAAGGGCTCAAATAGACAAAATAAACTGCAAGCAAAAACAGATGGGCAATGTAAGCAAAGAGATGGAAATTTTAAGAAAGAACCAAAGGAAATGCTGGAGATCAAAAATGCTATAACAGAAACAGAGAATGCCTTTGATGGGCTTATGAGTTGACTAGACATGGCTGAGGAAAGAATCTCTGAGTTAGAATATATATTGATAGAATCCCTGAAAACTTAAAAGCAAGAGAACAAAGACTGAAGAATCAGAAGCAAATAAATGATTGTTGTTTAAACCATTGAGTTTGGGGGAGAATAGATACCTGGAATACAAGGTGAAACATTAGCCTTAAAGAGCTATGCTGGAAATAAAGTCCAAGTGGAACCTTGAAAAGATGAATGGATACTTCCATGCTACTAACCTAGAAGTCTGGAGAAGACTCTTGAGAGTCCCTTGGACTGCAAGGAGATCAAACCAGTCGATCCTAAAGGAAATCAACTCTGAATATTCACTTGAAGGACTCATGCTGAAACTCCAAAACTTTGGCCTCTTGATGCAAAGAGCCTACTCTTTGGAAAAGACCCTGAAGCTGGGGGAGATTGAGGGCAGTCAGAGACGGAGGTAGCAGAGGATGAGATGTTAGGATGGCATCACCAAATCAATGAACATGAGTTTGAGCAAACTCCAGGGATAGTGAAGGACAGGGAAGCCTGGTATGCTTCAGTCCATGGGGTTGCAAAGAGTCGGACACTACTTAGCAACTGAACAAGGACCTTGAAAAGATGGCTGAACACTTCCATGCAACTAACCTAAGGCTCCTAAAAATTTTTCCCTGGGGAGTATAGGGACAAGGAACTAAAAACAGCTCAAGTGCTTTCACCATTTCCAAACTAGGATGACAATATCCAAAATTTCCACAAATCTCACCCTGATAAACATGGAAATCACCAAATGTAGTGCGCAGTAACTGATAAGCGATGCAAATGTACAACCTTGTCTGTTCCTCTGGTGCTCAAAGCTTGCTAGCTTGCTTCCCACCACATTCTCCACATCTCCATTAGCATGGGGTGGTCTTGAGCTCTCTGGCCTTTACAGTGCCTAACACAGTGGCACACATGTGCAGGCACTTAAAATCCCATAGAGGACAAAGGTAACAAAGATCATGATTTCTGGATGGTTTTGGGGTTAGTCAACACTAGTTGTGAAGTAACATTGCAACAGGAAGTGGGATCTAAAAATTCCAAGTAGGTACACTGTTGGTAAAGCTACATGGGGCAAGACATGATGACTTTCTCTTTCTCTGCAATACCTGTAAGCGATCACAAAAGAGATAACAGTTATCAAGGCCCTATTATTGTATGCAAAGCTTTGGAGGAAATTTGCAAGATCCATCTACCACTCTGCATCCAGGCAGAGCCCAACCCGCTCCTCCCTCCTTGCTATACAGCCTATTTAGAGACAAGCATTAGGTATATTATCCAAGAGGTAGCACTGGTCTGACTGAACTTGCAGTAATTTCTAAAACCAACAAGGATGCTTAGCCACAGGATGCCACTTCTATTTCCATGGCAATAGACAGACTTTGGGCAATTTCAAAGTACATGCTTAAAAATAATTGTGCAGCTTCCTTTGAGCCGAAACATACTGTCAGCTGATATACATTTTAAAGCCCCCGTCAACATGTGTCTTGAGAAGGGGCGGATTAATAATAGCTTACATTTCTATAGTGCTTTTCATCCCAAAGGATCCCAAACAAGGGAAACAAGCTGAATCTCATCTCCTTGTATAAAGGAAAAGCCCTAGTGAATTTCAAAGCAATCCTGAACAGGAGAACTAATTACAAAGAAATTCACTTTTTTAAAGTGTCAGGACATAATTATTATTTTTTTAAAACTTAAATAGTATCCACATTGCTTCTGAGAGCTCACAAAGAAACGCCGCCATCTCCATCTCAGAAGGCTATCATCTCATTCCAACAAAGACAACAGTTGCAGTGCCAGGAGATTTAGAGACATTACGGGTAAAGAGATAAAAATAATAGTAATAATTAACAATTGCACAGGAAGCTCCATCTGGAGCGTCTGATAACACAGTAGGAGATGGATACAGATGGGAAAAGGTGGGTGGCACAGGGTAGAGCCTGTCCTGATCTCATGGGCTTGGGGCCTCAGACACACTCAGATTAGTACCAGCTCAGTTCTTTCCACTCCCGGTGATTCAGATGGAACCAGCCAGGACACAGCCAGCATGTTTTACCGGTGTCCAGGAAATCTGGGCTCTGGATCATGGTATTATTCTGTCTGGCGTCATGACAAGGTCAATAACACATTTACCAGTGTTTGATAATCCTAGATTAATATAGCTTTTCCTTCTCTAAAGTACAGAGTCTTTCTTCTTTAACCCAAGCAATTTGCATATACTTCTCCATAGTAATTCTAGGCACAATGCTGCCTATTCTGAGCTTTTTTAACCTGATTGGCAGCTAATTAGAACCTTGAGATGTCAGCAGGTGTCGAGATGAAAAGACATCATAAACCCAGTTACAGCACAGACAATGACTTTTTAATAATCCGTTTAAGTCACACAGTTCCCAACTAGCTGACGCTTTTAGGATGAGTAGTTACTTGATCCTGGAGCACTGCTGAGCTAGGAGGACCTCTGCTGTTAAAAAAGAACCAACATCTTCTGAGGGACAGTGAAATTCAATTCCGAGAAGGAAAAACCGAAAGGAGCCATCACAAAAATCTCAAAAAGGAAATAGAATTTCTTTTTTATCAACTTGTTTCCTCTCTGCCGAGTTGCCAAACCAGCATGAGGTGGACAGACACACCCCTGCCTCCCATCTGCTCCTGTTAGTGAACATGATCTTACAATGAATAAGGCAGAAAACTAAATTGCTGAGAAGATAAAAGTATCTCATTTGGTAATGAGAATATATTAATGGCATTGTGACTCTAAATAAAGCCATTCTTTCCCTTTAGTGTCATAGCCTGAAATTTGAGTGTATACTACTTACTTGATATTCTTCATGATGAGTGTACTCTCAGCATGGGATAAATGTGTAAAGGGGAGAACTCTCTTCCACTGTGTCATCAGGATGAAAAAAATCTGTCATTATGACACACGCCCTCCCCCCACAAGGGTTTTGTGAACACCAAAGATATCTCCCCTTAACTTGATTTTTACCAAAAATGGTATTGATTCCACAAATCTTGAGAGAGGATCTATTATTTGCATAGTCTTGTGTAAGGTGCTGGGGAGATACAAAAGTCTGAGCAAGAGGTTTTACCTTTGAGAAGCTGCAAAATAAGACATACGTGCATTAAAAAATAAGATAATAAAAGAAGTTCCTTAAGGTATGCTATCACCTGGTGCTAAGAGCATGTTAAAAATAGTAAGTACCATTCATATATCAAAATGAGGGAACTCTAAAAACTGAAGAAGCCAAGGGAGTGTTTGAAGAACAGGTCACTGCAGAGAGACAAAATTTGAGTTAGCCAGAAGAAAAGGGGATATTCCAAGTTGGAAGTTGGGGTAGGATTCACTCATATAATGACACTAGAACAAGAATATAAAGACTTTTTTAGGGACTGGAAATAATTCAGACTAGAGAGGCTCTTTAATACTTCATTCAATGATACTCAGGTATAATGCCTAATTCAATGATACTCAAATAGTTTGGATTACTCATCTTAATTAGCAAATATTTTAGCACATCTCTAATTATATGGTGATTGCAGCCATGAAATTAAAAGACGCTTACTCCTTGGAAGAAAAGTTATGACCAACCTAGATAGTATATTCAAAAGCAGAGACATTACTTTGCCGACTAAGGTCCGTCTAGTTAAGGCTATGGTTTTTCCTGTATGGATGTGAGAGTTGGACTGTGAAGAAGGCAGAGCGCCGAAGAATTGATGCTTTTGAACTGTGGTGTTGGAGAAGGCTCTTGAGAGTCCCTTGGACTGCAAGGAGATCCAACCAGTCCATTCTGAAGGAGGTCAGCCCTGGGATTTCTTTGGAAGGACTGATGCTAAAGCTGAAACTTCAGTACTTTGGCCACCTCATGTGAAGAGTTGACTCATTGGAAAAGACTCTGATGCTGGGAAGGATTGGGGGCAGGAGGAGAAGGGGATGACAGAGGATGAGATGGCTGGATGGCATCATGGACTCGATGGATGTGAGTCTGAGTGAACTCCGGGAGATGGTGATGGACAGGGAGGCCTGGCGTGCTGCGATTCATGGGGTTGCAAAGAGTCAGACACGACTGAGCGACTGAACTGAACTGAACTGAATACATGTATAACCAATTGATACATCATGTACTTTATAGAGGGCTTCCCTGGTGGCTCAGACAGTAAAGAATTTGCCTGAAATGCAAGAGATCTGGGCTCAATTCCTAGGTCGGGAATATCCCCTGGGGAAAGGAATGGTAACCCACTCCAGTAGTCTTGCCTGGAGAATTCCAAGGACAGAGGAGTCTGGTAGGCTGTAGTCCACGGAGTCACAAAGAATGAAATAAAATTATATTTCTTTAAATTTTGTAATTGTGGTACAAAAATTCTTTTTGTCATCAGTGAAAAATCAATATTTTTAATGAGAACAGTACGATTTAACACACTTTGCTAATCTTTTAATAATGTTTGGTGACACAGTGATCAAAAGTCTGGCTCTACGTTTATTGTATTTTGATAGTTGGTTTTAGTGGCTGATGTAAGTGGCAAAAGATATGTGAGTGGGTATTTTTTTTTTCACTTTTAAATAAAAAAGGACTCTCAATAGAATTTACCATTAAATTCAGCAACATTCTATGTTTTATTGTTTCACTTCCTTTTTGGTGTTGTTCAGTCACTCAGCTGTGTCTGACTCTTTGCAACCTCATAGAAGCACACCAGGCTTCCCTGTTCTTCATCAACTCCTGGAGCTTGCTCAAACTCATGTCCATTGAGATGGTGATGCCATCCAACCATCTCATCCTCTCTTGTCCCCTTCTCCTGCCTTCAATCTTTCCCAGCATCAGGGTCACCATTAAAATATTTTTTTCTGAAGACAGAGACAAATTTACTATGAAACTACTGAAGCTTGAGTTTAAGAGCCCTCACCTGACTGAGCATCTCCCCTGGAATGTAGCCATGTGGTCATATATTTCAGCAAAGGTTGCAGAGGTGAGATAAAGGTAGAGCATTTTGACCACAATTAAGACTGTTTCTTTCCACTCTGATGGCCTCTGTGGCACTTCCTTTTTGTTGGATGAGGCATAAGTGGCTACAAGCACTTTCTGGATCTGAATAAGGGGAAACAGAGTTGGGAACACATTTAGCTCAAGTTCTGTTTTGTTTTCTTAATTTTTGTTTATTTATTTTTAGCTGTACTGGGTCTTTTTTGCTACACATGTGCCCTCTCTAGTTGTGGCAATCAGGGGTTACTCTCTAGTCGTGGTATGTGGGCTTCTCGTTGTGGTAGCCTCTTTTGCTGTGAAGCATAGGCTCTAGGCATGGGTTCAATACTTGCAGCTCCCAGGCTCTAGAGCACAGGTTCAGTGCTTAGGACACACAGACTGGGCCACTCTGCAGCATGTGGAATCTTCCCACACCAGGGATTGAACCCGTGACCCCCACGTGGCAAGGCAGATTCTCAACCAATGGGCCACCAGGGAAGTCCTAGCTCAGGTTTGTGTGTGTGTGTTAGTCGTTCAGTCGTGTCTGACTCATTGTGACCAGGCTTCTCTGTCCGTGACATTCTCCAGGCAAGAATACTGGAGTGGATTGCCATTTCTTTTTCCAGGGAGTCTTCCTGATTCAGGGATCAAACCCAGGTCTCCTGCATTGCAGGAAGATGCTTTACCGCATGAGTTATTAGGGAAGCCCATAGCTCAGGTTTAATAGGATATATTTATATGGTTCCTAGGCTCTTCTATGAACTCAGGTTAACACTAGTCATCCCAATAGAAGATGCCTTTCAGGAATGTTCCTGCCCACTGTCTTAATGTATGATTGTGACATGAAGATGCAATATCAGTGTGTTCTGTGATGTGTAGGGCCAAAAATATTTGAAAGTGGAAGAGAAACAAGGTTTGAAATTATGGAACCAGAAGCGAGTCTGTGAAAAATTCTTCTAGTCACCAGATGTGTAAGATGATAAGTGAAGGGTTTGGTTTTCCATAGGAATTATCTCTGTCATCATATTCAACTTTAAATAAATCATCGATTTGCTTTTTATTGTATTCATGTTGTTGCAAGAAGGGGGACCCCTTCCAGGGCCCAAAACTGGGCTCTTGTTTAACATTCAGAAATGAATTGTCCAAGCAGATACATGTGCTGACAAAGCAAGAAATTGTATTGGGAAAGAGCACCTGGGTGGAGAGCAGGAGGGTAAGGGAACCCAGGAGAACAGCTCTGACATTTGGCTCTCAGTCTCAGGTTTTATGGTGATGGGATTAGTTTCCAGGTTGCCCTTAGCCAATCATTCTGAGTCCCTCCTGGTGGTGCATGCCTTGTTCAGCCAAGGTGGATGCCAGAGAGAAGGATTCTGGGAGGTGGACGGACACGTTTGACCTTTCCTGAACTATTCCCGTTGGTGGTGGCTTATTAGTTCCGTGTTCCTTACCAGGACCTCCTGTCGTAAAACAACTCATGCAAATTGTTACTATGGTGCCTGGCCAGGGTGGGCGATTTCAGTCAATGTGCTTCCCCTAACAATGTGAAACAAAATTGTTATAATTCTAGCGTTTTCAAGACACAAACCTACAGCAATATTGCAATCAGTGAGTATGTCTGCATGTGAACTCACATATTTTGTGTATCTGGGCTATCAGAGCATGTTTTATCATGTCTCACATATTTTGTTCTGGTGACATCTGGCAGTTCTGGATAAAGTGGCATACAAAATTGCCACAAACTAGTTTTCCTATGACAGAACTCTAACACATATTTATCAATAAGTCAGGATATACAGCATAAGAATAATTTGATTATATAATTATATAGCTCACTACAACATAAGGGTAATTTTTAAATGCACTTGAATTTGCTCTAATAAATTAGCATTGTTAATTCAAAGAGCATTTAGTCTTGCATGATAAAATATCATATACACAATGGAGTATTACTCAGCCGTTAAAAAGAATTCATTTGAATCAGTTCTGATGAGATGGATGAAACTGGAGCTGATTATACAGAGTGAAGTAAGCCAGAAAGAAAAACACCAATACAGTATACTAACACATATATATGGAATTTAGGAAGATGGCAATGACGACCCTGTATGCAAGACAGGAAAAAAGACACAGATGTGTATAACGGACTTTTGGACTCAGAGGGAGAGGGAGAGGGTGGGATGATTTGGGAGAATGGCATTGAAACATGTATACTATCATGTAAGAATTAAATCACCAGTCTATGTCTGATGCAGGATACAGCATGCTTGGGGCTGGTGCATGGGGATGACCCAGAGAGATGTTATGGGGAGGGAGGTGGGAGGGGGGTTCATGTTTGGGAACGCATGTAAGAATTAAAGATTTTAAAATTTAAAAAATAAAAAACTATAAAAAAATAAAATAAAATAAATAAAAATGACAACAACAACAACAACAAAAAATATCATGCAAGGAAATGGGAACCCATACCAATGATAAAATCTGAAACTCTCTCAATTCTTACAGCTCAAATATAAACATGATAGAGGGTTCCCCAAATTTACTACTACTCAAAAATCTGTGAAACATTATTAATAGCAACTATTATCAACAATAAAAAACAAATTTTGATCATGCTAAAGGAAAACATGAATTATCTTTCTATTTTCTCTTTAGAAAATGTTAAAAAGTGATTGTCATTCTGAGGGGTGCTCAAAGAAGATGCAGCTAAAAGCACACATGAAAAAAGCATTATAGAGGCATGTTAGCAGTTCACTTACAAAAAACATTATGTTATTTTTCTGGATCTTGTGTTATTTTGGTATTTCTAGCTTTTCTTAAAATGAGTAATCTGTTGTGATTTTTTTTCTCATTCTAAATAAATGTCATTTTCACACTTGATTTTGCATATGCAATTTTGTCTTTTTACTTTTAAAGAGGCCTCCAAAACTAACTCAGGTTAAAGCTCCACAAAACCCGAATCTGCGCTTTTTTCATGCTCAGTTTACAAGTATCTTGCTTATTTAATGGCTCTATACTATTGCTAGGGGCTTCCCAGGCGGCGCAGTGGTGAAGAATCTGCCTGCCAATCAAATGCAGGAGATGCGAGAGAGGCAGGTTCCATCTCTGGGTCAGGAGAATCCCCTGGAGCAGGAAATGGCAACATACTTCAGTATTCTTGCCTGGAAAATTCCACGGACAGAGGAGCCTGGTGGGCTACAAACCATGGGGTCACAAAGAATCACACACGACTGAGTGACTGAGCATGCGCACACACATACTATTACTAACAACCACAATGTACAATTAAAGTAAGATGTATTATTAAATGTCAGAATTCATATTTCAAATTGTTAGTTCAGTAATTTTGAATCATTTTGACCAAGTTCTTTTCAGACCTGATTAACTGTATTATTTTTACTGCATAATGTGGCTTACAAAGTGTTTCAGTTCTTTTACCTGAAGAGAAGTAACAGCTTGGCAGTTTTTATTGTTCTCTCATACTTACAGTTACTCTTCTCTTTAATCTGTGATTTTTTTTTTCAGATGTTTTGTGTTTTATTCTTTTCTAACAGAAAATGGAAGCCAGTTTATTTTGTGAAATTTCCTCCTGAAATCTTTGTAAGCCACTTGCTCTTTCATTAAACCATACAATCAATAAATCATAACTAGACGCATTTAAGTAGAAAAATACCACAGTATGCTGGAAGTTAATCACCAAGATAAACTACTATCCTCTAAGCACTTTGAAACTTCAACTATTACCTCAAAATATCACTTCAGATACCATGAGTGACATGGTAACCTGTCACAGAATCTGAAAGGCAGCCCCTGCATCAATCTGTATATGACATGTTGAGTGAGTGAGTGAAAGTTGCTCAGTTGTGTCCGACTCTTTGAGATCCCATGGACTATATAGTCCATGGAATTCTCCAGGCCAGAATATTGGAGTGGGTAGCCTTCTCTTTCTCCAGGGGATCTTCGAACCCAGGTCTCCTGCACTGTTGCTGGATTCTTTACCAGCTTACCCACAAGGGAAGCTCTATGACATGTTCAATTCAGTTCAGTAGTTCAGTCGTGTCTGACTCTCTGCAACCCCATGGACTGCAGCACGCCAGGCCTCCCTGTCCATCACCAACTCCCAGAGTTCACCCAAACTCATGTCCATCGAGTTGGTGATGCTATCCAGCCATCTCATCCTCTATCGTCCCCTTCTCCTCCTACCTTCAGTCTTTCCGAGCATTAGGGTCTTTTCAAATGAGTCAGTTCTTCGCATCAGGTGGCCAAAGTATGGGAGTTTCAGCTTCAGCATCAGTCCTTCCAGTGAATATTCAGGACTGCTTTCCTTTAGAATGGACTGGTTGGATCTCCTTGCAATCCAAGGGACTCTCAAGAGTCTTCTCCAACACCACAGTTCAAAAGCATCAATTCTTCAGCATCAGCTTTCTTCACAGTCAGACTTTCACATCCATACATGACCACTGGCAAAGCCTAATTTCTTTTTTACTTAAAATTATTTACAGTTGTTTATATAGTGTGGAAACTGCAGTAAAAAGTTCTGTCATATTCTCCTACTCCAGGAGATTGTCTTTCACATCCTCTAAGCATACCCAACTTGACTCTGGAGATTACTGGTCTAGTGAATGGGTGTAAACTTATTCTGAAAAAAAAAAAAAAGAAACCACTGAAGATTTTTGAGAGACATTAGAACAATATTTTGGGGAAATTATTTTTTTCTATGATAATTATTCTGTCTATCAAGGATTGAAGGCTTGAGTTTGGAGGTAGAAAGCTGAGTTGCGAGGCCAGAACAATAATCTAAAAATGAGGTGAGGGACTTTCCTGGTGGTCCAGTGGTTAACATTCCATGCTTCCACTGCAGGCGGTATGGGTTCAATCCCTGGTTGAGGAATAAACATCCCACATGGCATGGCCAACAACTTAAAAATTAATTTTAAAAAAAGAGATAAAAATGAGGTAACATGAATGAAAATTAGTCGTGTGAAAAGGAAAATAAGAAAGAAGAAACAACAAACTGACTTGATAAAAGAAGAATGAACAGAATTTATAATACACTCATTCATCAGACAGGATTTGAAGGTGTGGGTGGGTCTAGGACATTTGATTAACTGCAATATTTCCTGTGATTACATCATATATCAAATTACCAGACTGCAGACTACATGTCCTCTGAGAAAGCAGAGTGTTAAAGTGCTACAACCACATACTAGAGAAATTACAGCAGTACACATAAACATATGGGATTCAGCTACCTAATTAAAATCCCAGTGAGCCAGCAAAAGCCTAAAACTGTGAGAGTTCAGTGACTGCCCGAAGAAAAGAGCAAATTAGACACTCAAAATGGCAACATCTCAGATTTGTTCCAGTTGACGCTACTTATCAAAAATTAGCAAATTTTAAAACACCAGTTAAAACCAGCTCAACTAGGAATATCCAAAGGCTATATCAAATTTTAGATCTTCAGAGTCATTTGATGTAGAAGATTCTCAAACAGTAAACCAGACCTTTTTCCTTATTGATAGACTGGAGCATTGAATAAGACAGGATAGAAGGAGCAAGAATACCACCTCAATTTATTTCAAAATGTCTATATCATTAAACCTTATTTTTAATTTAGTTATTTTAGTTTCATTATTTTCAAATCAGTAAATATTCAGGGTTAAATATTAAATGAAACGCTTCTAACAACAGCCTTGTCCTGCCCCACAACCACTTTGCCTCCCAATCCTTCTCCCTATAATCATATTTAAATAATTCAGTGATTATATAAAAATCTTTAGAAAACTGTTATTTTTTCATTTAATATCATTAGTCATGATATTTTTGCTTTATGCTATGAGAAATGAAGATTTATCTATTGGTTCCATTCCCAGTTCACCTAAACAGCACTATATCTGGTGATATGGTTGAAACATCTTGTACCAGATTGCAAGAGTCTATTATTTTAGGAATTTCACAAGCCAACTATTAAACACAACCATTATTAAAAATTAAATTATACAAACTTAAAGTTAAATAAATTATATTTAAAACAAAGGCAATAAATACTTAATTTACACTTCTTGTCACCCTGCTTATTTAACTTATATGCAGAATACATCATGAGAAACGCTGGGCTGGAAGAAGCACAAGCTGGAATCAAGATTGCTGGGAGAAATATCAATAACATCAGATGTGCAGATGACACCACCCTTTTGGCAGAAAGTGAAGAACTAAAGAGCCTCTTGGTGAAAATGAAAGAGGAGAGTGAAAGAGTTGGCTTAAAGCTCAACATTCAGAAAACGAAGATCATGACATCTGGTCCCATCACTTCACAGGAAATAGATGGTGAAACAGTGGAAACAGTGGCTGACTTTATTTTGGGGGGGCTCTAAAATCACTGAAGATGGTGATTGCAGCCATGAAATGAAAAGACGCTTACTCCTTGGAAGGAAAGTTATGACCAACCTAGATAGTATATTCAAAAGCAAAGAAATTACATTCCCAACAAAGGTCCGCATAGTTTTTCCATAGGCTATGGTTTTTCCAGTAGTCATGTATGGAAGTGAGAGTTGGACTATAAAGAAAGATGAGCACCGAAGAACTGATGCTTTTGAACTGTGGTGCTGGAGAAGATTCTTGAGAGTCCCTTGGACTGCAAGGAGATCCAAGCAGTCCATCCTAAAGGAGATCAGTCCTGGGTGTTCATTGGAAGGACTGATGTTGAAGCTGAAACTCCAATATTTTGGCCACCTGATGCGAAGAACTGACTCATTTGAAAAGATGCTGATGCTGGGAAAGATTGAGGGCAGGAGGAGAAGGGGACGACAGAGGTATCACCGACTCGATGGACATGAGTTTGGGTAAACTCTGGAGTTGACAATGGACAGGGAGGCCTGGGGTGCTGAGGTTCATGCGGTCACAAAGAGTCGGACATCACTGAGCAACTGAACTGAACTGAATTATGTTACTTCATTTTACTATTATCTATATTTCTGAGGTCACTCATATCTATTGTATCTGTATGGTAGAAATACTACATAATGGCATGTCACTACACATACTTTCCCAACTCTGCTTAGTGAGGTCACAGTAGTAGTTTGATATTGATTACAGTGGGAGTATTTTACCAGATAAGTCAGCAAATGCCATAATCTCAGGTTTGATTTATTGGCTTGATGATTGTCTAGACTTGCTTAGAGTCAGGAAAATAATGGAGAAAAACTTTTATAACTTAGATAAAATGTAGAAGTGTATTATATTTATACCCATTATGTTGTGGATAGACAAAAATGAGGGTATATTTTTCCATTATTCAAAGAATATTATTCATTTTAGCAAAGAGGTTGTTCATGCCATTGGTAAATCAGTGATGTTCTGACATATGTCTTTATTGTTTCATTTTTTTCTTACTTGTTAGGGTAAAAGAAAACTCAACTACCATTCATATTAAAAGTATGTTCCTTTGTCAGTTGCAACCATATTTGCTAGAGTTTAAGAATTCAGCAAAAATCAACAAAACATTATATGAGAATCAATCACAATGGAATTTACACAATAGAGTTTTTCATATTTTATCATTATTTGTATATTGTGGGCTATGTATCCTTTGTGCTTAATTGCTCAGTGGTGTCTACCTCTCTGAGACCACATGGACTGAAGCCCACCAGGCTCCACTGTCCATGGGATTTTCCAGGCCAGAATACTGGAGTGGGTTATAGTGTCCTCCTCCAGGGGGTCTTCCCAACCCAGGGATCAAACCCAGGCCTCCTATGTTGCAGGCAGATTCTTTACGTCTGAGCCACTGGTGAAACCCCTTGTATCCTTTATATAATTTTGGATTTAAGTAAAATTTATAATAAATGTATGTATATAAATACATGCATTTCTGAGAGCCATTTGTTAAACATCCACTTTGGAGAAGGCAATGGCACCCTACTCCAGTACTCTTGCCTGGAAAATCCCATGGACAGAGGAGCCTGGTAGGCTGCAGTCCATGGGGTCACTAGGAGTTGGACACAACTGAGTGACTTCACTTTCACTTTTCACTTTCACCCACTGGAGAAGGAAATGGCAACCCACTCCAGTGTTCTTGCCTGGAGAATCCCAGGGACGGGGGAGCCTGATGGGCTGCCGTCTCTGGGGTTACACAGAGTCGGACACAACTGAAGCGACTTAGCAGCAGCAGCAGCAGCACATTATTGGTTACATAACTATTTTAAAGTTTATAAACAATATTTACATAATATGATAACATAGAGTTCACCAAAGAGCTAGATATGTTTTCTTTCTTGGAGAAATGTCTTTCCTGAAGCTTATTTCATCTTGTAGAATTTTTATTGTAATAATTCCCCATTTTTCTTTCTGAAAGTTCTATCTATCAGTAATGCTATGGAGTCTTTTACAGGTATGGGGGGAAGTAACTCCCTCTTACAGCCCTCTGGCACGTGACTGCAATTTGATTATTTTCTAGGTTTATGGGACAAGAGATATCCTGGTCCACACACATATGGTCACCTTATCTTTGACAAAGGAGGCAAGAATATACAATGGAGTAAAGACAATCTCTTTAACAAGTGGTGCTGGGAAAACTGGTCAACCACTTGTAAAAGAATGAAACTAGATCACTTTCTAACACCGCACACAAAAATAAACTCAAAATGGATTAAAGATCTAAATGTAAGATCAGAAACTATAAAACTCCTAGAGGAGAACATAGGCAAAACACTCTCAGACATAAATCACAGCAGGATCCTCTATGATCCACCTCCCAGAATTCTGGAAATAAAAGCAAAAATAAACAAATGGGATCTAATTAAAATTAAAAGCTTCTGCACAACAAAGGAAAATATAAGCGAGGTGAAAAGACAGCCTTCGGAATGGGAGAAAATAATAGCAAATGAAGCAACTGACAAACAACTAATCTCAAAAATATACAAACAACTTCTGCAGCTCAATTCCAGAAAAATAAATGACCCAATCAAAAACTGGGCCAAAGAACTAAATAGACATTTCTTCAAAGAAGACATATGGATGGCTAACAAACACATGAAAAGATGCTCAACATCACTCATTATTAGAGAAATGCAAATCAAAACCACAATGAGGTACCACTTCACACCAGTCAGAATGGCTGTGATCCAAAAATCTGCAAGCAATAAATGCTGGAGAGGGTGTGGAGAAAACGGAACCCTCCTACACTGTTGGTGGGAATGCAAACTAGTACAGCCACTATGGAGAACAGTGTGGAGATTCCTTAAAAAATTGCAAATAGAACTACCTTATGACCCAGCAATCCCACTTCTGGGCATACACACTGAGGAAACCAGAATTGAAAGAGACACATGTACCTCAATGTTCATCGCAGCACTGTTTATAATAGCTAGGACATGGAAACAACCTAGATGTCCATCAGCAGATGAATGGATAAGAAAGCTGTGGTACATATACACAATGGAGTATTACTCAGCCGTTAAAAAGAATTCATTTGAATCAGTTCTGATGAGATGGATGAAACTGGAGCTGATTATACAGAGTGAAGTAAGCCAGAAAGAAAAACACCAATACAGTATACTAACACATATATATGGAATTTAGGAAGATGGCAATGACGACCCTGTATGCAAGACAGGAAAAAAGACACAGATGTGTATAACGGACTTTTGGACTCAGAGGGAGAGGGAGAGGGTGGGATGATTTGGGAGAATGGCATTGAAACATGTATACTATCATGTAAGAATTAAATCGCCAGTCTATGTCTGACGCAGGATACAGCATGCTTGGGGCTGGTGCATGGGGATGACCCAGAGAGATGTTATGGGGAGGGAGGTGGGAGGGGGGTTCATGTTTGGGAACGCATGTAAGAATTAAAGATTTTAAAATTTTAAAAATAAAAAACTAAAAAAAAAAGAGTTATCCTGGGACATTCAGTTCAGTTCAGTTCTGTCGCTCAGTCATGTTCAACTCTTTGCGACCCCATGAATTGCAGCACGCCAGGCCTCCCTGTCCATCACCAACTCCCGGAGTTCACTCAGACTCACGTCCATCGAGTCCATGATGCCATCCAGCCATCTCATCCTTGGTCGTCCCCTTCTCCTCCTGCCCTTAATCCCTCCCAGCATCAGAGTCTTTTCCAATGAGTCAACTCTTCGCATGAGGTGGCCAAAATACTGGAGCTTCAGCTTGAGCATCATTCCTTCCAAGGAAATCCCAGGGTTGATCTCCTTCAGAATGGACTGGTCGGATCTCCTTGCAGTCCAAGGGACTCTCAAGAGTTTTCTCCAACACCACACTTCAAAAGCATCAATTCTTCGGCGCTCTGCCTTCTTCACAGTCCAACTCTCATATCCATACATGACCACACGAAAAACCATAGCCTTGACTAGATGGACCTTAGTCAGCAAAGTAATGTCTCTGCTTTTGAATATACTATCTAGGTTGGTCATAACTTTTCTTCCAAGGAGTAAGTGTCTTTTAATTTCATGGCTGCAATCACCATCTGCAGTGATTTTGGAGCCCAGAAAAATAAAGTCTGAAACTATTTCTACTGTTTCCCCATCTATTTCCCATGAAGTGATGGGACCAGATGCCATGATCTTAGTTTTCCGAATGTTGAGCTTTAAGCAAACTTTTTCGCTCTCCTCTTTCACTTTCATCAAGAGGCTTTTTAGCTCCTCTTCACTTTCTGCCATAAGGGTGGTGTCATCTGCATATCTGAGGTTATTGATATTTCTCCCGGCAATCTTGATTTCAGCTTGTGTTTCTTCCAGTCCAGCGTTTCTCATGATATACTCTGCATATAAGTTAAATAAGCAGGGTGACAATATACAGCCTTGACATACTCCTTTTCCTATTTGGAACCAGTCTGCTGTTCTATGTCCAGTTCTAACTGTTGCTTCCTGACGTGCATACAGATTTCTCAAGAGGCAGGTTAGGTGGTCTGATATTTCCATCTCTTTCAGAATTTTCCACAGTTTAGTGTGATCCACACAGTCAAAGGCTTTGGCATAGTCAATAAAGCAGAATTAGATGTTTTTCGGGAACTCTCTTGCTTTTTCCATGATCCAGCAGATGTTGGCAATTTGATCTCTGGTTCTTCTGCCTTTTCTAAAACCAGCCTGAACATCACGGAGTTCACAGTTCACGTATTGCTGAAGCCTGGCTTGGAGAATTGTGAACATTACTTTACTAGCATGTGAGATGAGTGCAATTTAGCGGTAGTTTGAGCACTCTTTGGCATTACCTTTCTTTGGGATTGGAATGAAAACTGACCTTTTCCAGTCCTGTGGCCACTGCTGACTTTTCCAAATTTGCTGGCATATTGAGTGCAGCACTTTCACAGCATCATCTTTCAGGATTTGAAACAGCTCAACTGGAATTCCATCACCTCCACTAGCTTTGTTCGTAGTGATGCTTTCTAATGCCCCCTTGACTTCACATTCCAAGATGTCTGGCTCTAGATTAGTGATCACATCATCATGATTATCTGGGTCGTGAAGATCTTTTTTGTACAGTTCTTCCATGTATTCTTGCCACCTCTTTTTAATATCTTCTGCTTCTGTTAGGTCCATACCATTTCTGTCCTTTATCGAGCCCATCTTTGCATGAAATGTTCCCTTGGTATCTCTAATTTTCTTAAAGAGATCTCTAGTCTTTCCCATTCTGTTCTTTTCCTCTATTTCTTTGCATTGATCGCTGAAGAAGGCTTTCTTATCTCTTCTTGCTATTCTTTGGAACTCTGCATTAAGATCCTTTTATCTTTCCTTTTCTCCTTTGCTTTTCGCTTCTCTTCTTTTCACAGCTATTTGTAAGGCCTCCCCAGACAGCCATTTTGCTTTTTTGCATTTCTTTTCCATGGGGATGGTCTTGATCCCTGTCTCCTGTACAGTGTCACAAACCTCAGTCCATAGTTCATCAGGCACTCTGTCTATCAGATCTAGGCCCTTAAATCTATTTCTCACTTCCACTGTATAGTCATAAAGGATTTGATCTAGGTCATACCTGAATGGTTTAGTGGTTTTCCCTACTTTCTTCAATTTAAGTCTGAATTTGGCAATAAGGAGTTCATGATCTGAGCGATAGTCAGCTCCTGGTCTTGTTTTTGCTGACTTTATAGAGCTTCTCCATCTTTGGCTGCAAAGAATATAATCAGTCTGATTTCGGTGTTGACCATCTGGTGATGTCCATGTGTAGAGTCTTCTCTTGCGTTGTTGGAAGAGGGTGTTTGCTATGACCAGTGCATTTTCTTGGCAAAATTCTATTAGCCTTTGCCCTGCTTCATTCCGTACTCCAAGGCCAAGTTTGCATGTTACTCCAGGTGTTTCTTGACTTCCTACTTTTGCCTTCCAGTCCCCTAGAATGAAAAAGACATCTTTTTTGGGTGTTAGTTCTAAAAGGTCTTGTAGGTCTTCATAAAACTGTTCAACTTCAGGTTCTTCAGCGTTACTGGTTGGGGCATAGACTTGGATTATGGTGATATTGAATGGTTTGCCTTGGAAATGAACAGAGATCATTCTGTCGTTTTTGAGATTGCATCCAAGTACTGCATTTCGGACTCTTTTGTTGACCACGATGGCTACTCCATTTCTTCTAAGGGATTCCTGCCCGCAGTAGTAGATGTAATGGTCATCTGAGTTAAATTCACCCATTCCGCTCCATTTTAGTTCGCTGATTCCTAGAATGTCGACGTTCACTCTTGCCATCTCTTGTTTGACCACTTCCAATTTGCCTTGGTTCATGGACCTGACATTCCAGGTTCCTATGCAATATTGCTCTTTACAGCATTGGATCTTGCTTCTATCACCAGTCACATCCACAACTAGGTATTGTTTTTGCTTTGGCTCCATCCCTTGATTTTTTCTGGAGTTATTTCTCCACTGATCTCCAGTAGCATATTGGGCACCTAATGACCTGGGGAGTTCCTCTTTCAGTATCCTATTATTTTGCCTTTTCATACTGTTCATGGGGTTCTCAAGGCAAGAATACTGAAGTGGCTTGCCATTCCCTTCTCCAGTGGACCATACTGACTCTTTTTCCCTAGGATATTGCAATGTAAACTTATGTTCCTTGATATAGGTCTTTGAATATATTTTATAAGGTATTCAATATGGCCTTTAGATCCAGAAACCTCCTTACTTCAGCTCTTATCTTACGTATTTGATATATTCCCCCTCATTTGCTCTGTTTTCTCTTCCTAGAACACTGATCAGTTTATTGCTCTTTTAAGTCTCTTCTTCTCTACTTTCCATATCTTTGACATTTTTGCTATACTCTCCGAGAGATACTCTTCTGCTGATATTTTTTCAGCCATAAAATTTTTGCTTTTCAAAAGACTTTCATTGTTCTCTTCTATCTTTTTATTTTATCCTTTTCTTGTTTTATGAAAGTAGTATCATTCTTATCTCTATAAGATATTAGTTTTTTACTCTTTTGAGGTTTTCTGCACTGCTGCAGTTTTCTCTGAAAGTCACTCAGTCTTGTCTGGCTCTTGCTACCCCATGGACTATACAGTTCATGGAATTCTCCAGGCCAGAATACTGGAGTGGGTAGCCTTTCCCTTCTCCAGGGGATCGTCTCAACCAAGGGATCGAACCCAGGTCTCCTGCATTGCAGGCGGATTCTTTACCAGCTGAGCCACAAGGGGAGCCCAAGAATACTGGAGTGGGTAGCCTATCCCTTCTCCAGGGGATTGTCCCAACCCAGGAATTGAACCTGGGTCTCCTGCATTGCAGGCAGCTGTTTTCTCTGACTTTATGTTATTCATTTATTTCTGTCTCTTCTTTCACAAATTAAACTTTGTACATTTTTTTGCTATTCCTTGGTTGCTGTTCATATTGACCTGAGGTACAAATACATTAAAAATGGTTGAGAGTTCTGTGTATGTTGCTGCTGCTGCTGCTAAGTCACTTCAGTCATGTCTGACTCTGTGCGACCCCATTGATGGCAGGCCATCAGGCTCCCCATCCCTGGGATTCTCCAGGCAAGAACACTGGAGTGGATTATCATTTCCTTCTCCAATGCATGAAAGTGAAAAGTGAAAGTAAAGTCACTCAGTCTTGCCCAACTCTTAGCGACCCCATGGACTGCAGCCTACCAGGCTCCTCCGTCCATGGGATTTTCCAGGCAAGAGTACTGGAGTGGGCTGCCATTGCCTTCTCCTCTGTGTATGTTAACAATGTTTTAATCAATGGATTTTGCTTTGTGGTAACTACGTACAAGAAGATGTCCAAGAGAATATTCTGGGGGAAATTCCAAGATCAGCATGTGGAAGTCAATGACAGTTGAATTTCTTCAAAGAAACTTCCTACAGGGGAAAGGCACCTTTGGTCAGTGTTGTGCAATCAATCTCTTTTAGGTCCTCCATTACACCTCCACTCCCCTCTTTATCTGGCATCACTGAGTCTAAAGCCTTTGTGAAATTCTGTGGGGGCAAATCAAATTTCTATGATTCTGTCTTCTGAAAACACTCAGTAGTAAAATTCCACCTCTTAGTTTTACTGATTATTTCTATTCCATCCACTTTCTGATTCCAGAATTACATTAAAATCTTCCTGGTTTCCAGCAATGGCAGAAAATGTTGCTCAGGCCATCCTCCTACTGAAAATGACTAAAATTACCAGATCAAATATTTGTTCAATATTATTTAGAGCAGCAAAGAAATCAAAGTTATTAAGCAATTTTGAGGCCAAATTGAAAGGAATGCAGACACTCCAGAGATAAACCAGCACAGAAGCAGAATTGCCGTGATGGCATTGACCACCAACGGGAATAAACTCAAGTCCCAGGGCCCACACACTGTGAGGTTTCTAATAAAGAAGCTCCCCTCAGTAAACTAGGGTTCCAAAGGACTGCAACTTGAGAAAATACTGAAGTGTTAGCATCTGGATGAATCAAGGAACCCAGAGCCATGCCCATGGCTGAGCCAATCCCAGACTGGTATTTGCTGCTGCCTGACAGAAACAATGCAAAGCTTCTCTGGAGGTGGCAAATGGGATAAATAAAAAGAAACTCAAACCAATATACTCCATAGCGAAAAAGCAGATCCTCAAAGATTATAATAAATTTTTAAAACTGTTAAAGAATCCAGAGATAAGAAGGAGACTAAAATGAGCAGTAGATGGTCAGTTATCTTCACAAAAGCAACAATGGAAGCCAGAAGATAGTGGAGTAATATCTTTAACGTGCTAAAAGCAAATATTTGCCAATTTGAGGTCTACTAGTAACTGTTCAACAATATAGGCATAATAAAGACACTTTCAGAAAAACAAGAACAGAGATACTTTACCACAAATAGATCTTCAATTAAAAAAAACACCCTCTAAAGGGTGAGGTTTGAGCATAAGGAAAATACTCCTAGACAGAAGGGTAAAGAAGACAAAAGAAACGAAGAGCACAGTAAATGGCAAGTATGTAGATAAAGCTAAATAAACATTTTCTCTATGATACAATAGTAGCAGTATCCTGCGGGTTAATTAGTTTTTGATGACAGTACCACGGAACACAGAAGAGAGGTATGTGAGGTGAAGGCATCCTAAGGACCTTGTATTGTCCAAAAAAAGGATAAAGATATTGGTTAACTTTAGACTCTGATGAATTAAAGATTCATGTTGTAATTTCTAAGGAAACCACAAAAGAAACAGAGTGTAGGATTTCCAAATGCAATTAAGGTAGAAATCAATAACAGAAGTAACTAGAAAATATGTTTAAAAGTTAAGAAATAAACTTCTGAATTTTGTATTTGTCAAAGAAGAAATCATACTAGAAACTAGAACTACAATATAGTGCAACATCAGACCCTTTGCTCTTGGAAGGGCTGGCTGTTTACCCACAGAAGGGTAGATCCCTATATCAGATTAATAATGTAGGAATTCTCCCACTAGATAATGGCCTCTATCTCACCCTCTTTGACATTGCAGGTATAGGAATTTTTATTGCTTACTTTCATTTTAGAGACGTCTCTAGAAGAAAAGGGGGTGAACACGTTTCAGTCAGCCATGTGTAGCCAAAATTCCACTAAGTTGTTTAAACAGGTATAAGATATAACACAATATGATGCACTATTTCTCCCTCTTTTTCTCTAAGCTTTAAAAATTTTCCCGTTTAAACATCAGTTCTGCTGCTGCTGCTGCTGCTGCTAAGTCGCTTCAGTCATGTCCAACTCTGGCTCCCCCATCCCTGGGATTCTCTAGGCAAGAATACTGGAGTGAGTTGCCATTTCCTTCTTCAATGCATGAAAGTGAAAAGTGAAAGTGAAGTCGCTCAGTCATGTTCGACTCTTCGCGACCCCATGGACTGCAGCCTACCAGGCTCCTCTGTCCACGGGATTTTCCAGGCAAGAGTACTGGAGTGGGGTGCCGTTGCCTTCTCTAAAACATCAGTTCTAGCTACATTTTTGTTTTCAAGTACAGGACAGGTTCATTCACAAGCTGTATATATTTCTGAGAATTTTCACTATTTTGAAAGAACCCTATAAGGATAAAATTCCACTTATTTTCATTAAAAGAATATATTTATACTTAAAACATTTGGGGCACGACAGATGATGAGACGGCTGGATGGCATCACCGACTTGATGGACATGAGTCTGAGTGATCTCCGGGAGTTGGTAATGGACAGGGAGGCCTGGGGTGCTGCAGTTCATGGGGTAGCAAAGAATCAGACATGACTGAGCGACTGAACTGAACTGAATGAAAACCAGCGGGTGTCCACCTCCTGATTTTTTTTGTCTTATCCAATTGAAGTGAAGCAACATTTATCATGGGTTAGAGAAGGCAATGGCAACCCACTCCAGTACTCTTGCCTGGAAAATCCCATGGACAGAGGAGCCTGGTAGGCTGCAGTCCATGGGGTCACTAAGAGTCAGACACGACTGAGCGACTTCACTTTCCCTTTTCACTTTCATGCATTGGAGAAGGAAACAGCAACCCACTCCAGTGTTCTTGCCTGGAGAATCCCAGGGACAGGGAGCCTGGTGGGCTGCCGTCCATGGGGTCGCACAGAGTTGGACACGACTGAAGTGACTTAGCAGCAGCAGCAGAGAAGAGATGCACAGAAAATGGTCACAAAATTTTCAGATTTTTAACATCATATGTGTGTGTGTGTGTGTGTGTGTGTATGTTGACCCATTTTGTGTTCAAGGGAGGAAATTTTGAGCCAGGTATATTATCTGAAATATAAAATAATCTTAACAATAATAACAAAACAGACAAAAGCAAACTACTGCTGGATATCATCTTAAACACAGTGACAAACCATAGAAACTGAAGAGTATATTTTGCTTTCCCGAATATGTATGAGTTAGTCTCCATACCAAATAAAGGACTAGTTTGGTCCATTAACAGAGTCTGGCTTAAATACTTTTCAAATAGAAAATTATTATCCACAATGAGAAAATAATATTTTGTTCATATCTTTAAAAATATTTCAGAGAAAAATGTAATTCCCAGAAGCAGACAACTTGCTAAACAATCATTTGTGGGAGTTTGCTCACCTTGCATATTAATAATAGCACTCTATTTTCAGCAACTTAGTTCACTAAATTTTTATTTACTTGAAAAAAAATCTGTACTACACTGCCCTGATGGTCCAGTGGGCAACGAAGCCAGTGAACCACAGCTACTGACCCAGGCTCTAGAGCTTGAGACCACAACTACTGAGTCCAAAAGCTTCAGCTAATGAGGCCCATTCGCCCTAGATCCTGTGCTCTGCAATAAGAAAAACACTGCAATTAGAAGTCCATGCACTGCAGCTAGAGAGTAGCCCCAGCTCACTGCAACACTAGAAAGTCTGTGCAGCAACAAAGACCCAGTAAAACCATAAATAAATGAATAATCTGCTTTAAAAATCTTTATTACTAAAACAGTTTGTGGTAATAAAAAACAACTGTTAAGAGAAAGCATGCTATACTGCAAATATTCCTCACTTTGAAAGAATGTAGTAGAAGATTAGAATCAGACTAACTGTTTATAGTGAAGAAACATGAGGTCAGATTCTGTATCGACAAATTTCAAGCTAGCAGTATGTCTTGCGGGCTTCCCTGGTAGCTCAGTTGGTAAACAATCCACCTGCAATGCTGGAGACCTTGGTTTGATTCCTCGGTTGGGAAGATCCACTGGAGACGGGATAGGCTATCTACTCCAGCATTCTTGGGCTTCTCTCGTGGTTCAGCTGGTAAAGAATCCACCTGCAGTGTGCAAGACTTGGGTTCAATCCCTGGGTTGGTGGGTTGGGAAGATCCCTTGGAGAAGGGAACGGCTATCCACTCCAGTATTCTGGCCTGGAGAATTCCAAGAGTCGCAAAGAGCTGGACACCACTGAGCAACTTTCACTTTCAGTATGTCTTGCTGTTCTTTTCGCTAACTCTATCTTAGATACTCAGATCAGCCTTTCTATATTTTGGTTGCTTTTTTTTTTTTTTTTCAGTTAAACACATGGATTTGGTCTGCTAATAAAGTATGCTTATTAACCATTTTGGTTTTGGAAAGATATGGGATATCTTTTATGATATTTCTACCTAGAATACCATAAAAAAGAAATGAAAAAAACTTTCAAATGATCTCTCAAAGCTAACAGGGCATGCACTTTTAATTTTACACTGAAATGTGTAACAGGTTTAATTTTTCAAAAGTAGTACTATATCTCCTTGGGTTCAGTCCCTAAGTTGGGAAGATTCCCTGGAGAAGGGAATGGCAACCCACTCCAGTATTCTGCTCTAGAGAATTCCATGGACAGAATTCCATGGACAGTCCATGGGGTCGCAAAGAGTTGGACACAACAAAGTGACTTTCACTCCCTATGTCTCTTTAGATGCCAACCCAACAATTTCTCTTTTTATAAACTGTGCTACCTATCTACCAATAACTCAGGGAATCTCACTCCATAAATTAATGTTACTTATTTTAATCATCTGTGGGATCTAGTGGCTCTCTATTCATGTACCAGTTCACTGCAATCAAATATAGAAAGGGAAGAGAGTCCAACTGAAAGTGTAAAGGGAAGCTGGGCAGAATCTAATTTAGTTATCAAGGCTGAAATAATTCCAGGACTCCACCTGCCATAAAGAGTGTATCCTGGGATCTTTAATGACCAAAGTGGTCAGGATTTCAGTCTTACAGCCCATCCAATTAATTGCCAAGCACATCTTCTGCTATACCATTAGGTGACAGGGCGGGAGAATCCACTCTGCTAATTAAGAACTTAGGGCCTCCTGTTAGTTTCCCAGATGACTTTTCAGGGTATGTGTACATGGCCATGTAAACATACGCTCGGTAAGAGATACTTCTATCATAGACAGTGAACAGGAGAGACTTCAGACATCTCTTCTCCACCCTATTAGGACTGTGTAATCTCTATAGCACAAGTCAGACAAGATTGAAGATGCTGGACTCTTCGGCAGTTCCCAGGAGCCAACTCTATCTCTTCATTATGATCAAGTATAGAATGTACGAATTGGCTTGCATAGTTCTACATGCCCTCTGGAGGTATGTACCCTCATTCTTTATAGCAGGTCTCATTTCAGGACATTAATATACTCTTAAAAGTGAAAGTGGAGGGTAAAAATTCTCTTATTCTTACATTAAAATGTAACTCTAACTTTCTCAAATTTCCTCTCTTTGAAGGAAGCATAAAGATGCTTACCATTGCAAAAAAGTGAAGTCAGGAATATTTTTCTCAAGTTGAAATTAGGAAAGCCTCTTCAAATAGCCTAGCCCAGTGGTTCCAGACATCACTCCGTTGATCAGTTGCATCTCTGAGTCACTTTTGAAATTTACTAAAAATAGAGATTTCAAAGTCCCACCCCAGAGCCACTGAATCAGACTGACCAACCATGGAAGCCAGGTACTTGAGTTTTCAACCAGCTGGTGAGATCAATCTACTTTTTGAAAATCACTGGACTCTGACTTTCTTTGAAGGCAATATAACAAAGGTCATTGTGTGATTTTCTTTGGAGGCAAAATAACAAAGTCCATTGAGTGAAAGAAGAGAGTGAAAAGTTGGCTTAAAACTCAACGTTCAAGAAACTAAGATCATGGCATCTGGTCCCATCACTTCATGGCAAATAGATGGAGAAACAATGGAAACAGACTTGTTTATTTCTTGGCTCCAAAATCACTGCAGATAGTGATTGCATCCATGAAATTTAAAAGACGCTTGCTCCTTGGAAGAAAAGCTATGACCAACCTAAACAGAATATTCAAAAGCAGAGACATTACTTGGCCGTCAAAGGTCCATCTAGTCAAAGCTATGGTTTTTCCAGTAGTCATGTATGGATGTAAGAGTTGGACCATAAAGAAAGCTGAGCACCAAGGAACTGATGCTTTTGAACTGCGGTGTTGGAGAAGACTCTTGAGAGTCCCTTGGACTGCAAGGAGATCCAACCAGTACATCCTAAAGGAAATCAGTCCTGAATATTCATTGGAAGGACTGATGTTGAAGCTGAAGCTCCAACACTTTGACTACCCGATGTGAAGAATTGACTCATTGGAAAAGATCTTGATGCTGGGAAAGATTGAAGGTGGGAGGAGAAGGGAATGACAGAGGATGAGATGTTTGGATGGCATCACTGACTCAATACACATGAGTTTGAGTAAGCTCTGGGAGTTGGTGATGGACAGGGAAGCCTGGTGTGCTGCAGTCCATGGGGTGGCAAAGTCAGACACGACTGAGCGACTGAACTGACTGATTGTGTGAATTTGCAAAGAAAACCTTCTTTATCCATCACCCACAGTACTCACAACATCTTTCTCCCTTTTCTGTGCTTATTTTCTTTCTTTCAAATCCCTTGTATTGCTTATATTTTAGATCCCATCATTTCAGTTATCAAGCTTAATTTCTTTTTTCTCAGGAAGCATTGTATAAAATTACTTTGGGATCTTATTAAAGTTGATGCTAATTAACCCAACCATATTTATTTTCACACCCAGATAATATGAGTAATCCATGAGAGACATTGAACTTTAGACACGAGGGAAGTTAAAATGTCGGTGACGCAAATAAAGGCATTAGAAAAAGATAATTGGACAATTTAAAACTAACAGAATACTACTTTTTCCTGTTACTGTAGCTGATGTCCCAACATAATCGTTTGTTTTTAATTAGTGGGAAAGGAGATGTTTGAAGACATTGCAGAAAACTGGTACCATGGCAGCTAGAGTGGAACAAAGATAGCAAAAACTTCCTAATGCAATTGAAATTTTATTCATCTGTAAAATGAGATGGTTTGTAGTGCAGGATCTCTTAACTCCCTTCTCACTCTAAACTCTCAGCAATCCATGAATGTTCATAATCCTTGAATGACATCCTTAGAAATTTAACAAGAAAATGAACATGTAAAATTATCAAAGTCACCTGTTACTCTTAGACCTGGAAGAAAGAGGTGGCTTTACTAGAGGAACCCAGGAAATATCTTTAGGCCAAATAGAGTGGCCTATAGTCCAGGTTTACTCAGTACTGAGAGATTAACCACAACACAGGATTTTAGTGCTAAAACCTGGACTGTCATAGCCAAACCACAATGGTTGGTCATTCTAGAGCCAAAGATTGAGCTCATGAGATATAAATAAAAAATGTTTACCTTGTAAGTGTAATTAAGCTTATGACACATTGAGAGGTGAAAATGGAGCTCCCCAGATTTTAGACAGGTGGCTGGGATATGACAAGCGATTTTTAATCATCTGAGGTGTCCCAACCATGATTGAAATAAAAATAGCATTTGAGCATAAAAGGACCCAAGGTATGATCTGAATAAAAAGCAACAGAGCACTTGGGAAGGAATGTGGGTAACACCTTTATCAGAGAGGGGTATGGGGATTGTATTGAACATAGCACTGATTATACATAGCACTTCAAATTGGGGAGGCCATCAGTAAGTGAATTATTTAGTAGGAATCTAGTGCCTCCCAGTTACAAAAGCCTACAAATGAAACAGCAATTGACTTTTCACGGGGGTATGTGCTTAGCAATTGTACCTATTTACCTGACTTCCTAGCCTGTATTTCTGACCCTCAGATATACAGGGTCATAGATTTCGGCAAGCTCCATGTATTTAGGCAAGAATAAGGATTCATCCAGAGAACTTACAAAGAGATGAATTCTTAACATTAAGGAATTATTTCATTTTGCCCTAGAGTTGATACAAAAACTCCATGAGGTTAAAAATGTGTTTGGGGAGAAATGATCCTGGGAATATAATGGAATAGGAAGTGCCAGGAATCTGCCTTCTCACAGACAACAATCACACTAGCAGAATCTGTCTGATTTAACTGTTTTGGAACTCCAGAGCCTACTGAAGGCTTGCAACTTTCAGGAGAAGACTTGGGCAATAAATTGCAGTCCTACTAATATTAGTCAATTTCAGCTCTTACCACAGGAAATGAAAGACAAAAGAACTATAAAGTATATACAGAAAACAACAGTATGATGTATGTAAATGGATTAAATTCTTCCTTATGTAAATGGATTAAATTCTCCCATCAAAAGACAGAGATTGACAGTATGGGAAAAAATACCACGATCCAACTTCATGCTTTCTACAAGAGACTCACTTTATATTCAAAGACAGTAACAGATGGAAAGTGAAAGGATGGAAAAAGATATTCCATGCAACTAGTGACCAAAAGAGAGCAGAATATAGCTATATTAGTTTATATCAGACAAAATAGACTTTATATCAAAATAAGTTTTTAATGGGTATAGAGTTTCAGTTTTGCAAGATGAAGAGAGTTCTGAAAGTAGATGGTGGTGATGGTTGTACAACAATATGTAGGTACTTAATAACACTGAACTGGACACTTAAAAATGCTTATGATAACAAATTATACATTATGTGTATTTTACCAGAATAAAAAACAATTTTAAGGGGAAAAAAAGAATGCATGTATTGATATAATCTCCTAATTCAGAAAAGGTCACATGGTAATCATGTTTGCAGAGACATAAGATAACCCCCATTATGATTTATTAAAACACAGTAAAGAAAAGATTTAATAGTAATAGCATGCTTGTCTCCATATCCAATGAGCTCTTTTCAACCCATTTCCTGACTGACTTCTCAGCTACATTTAATACAGCTTATCACTTTCTCTTTCTATGTGATCAAAATATTAGATATCTAAATGTAAAAGATTTCTAAAGCTAATTGTGTAATAGTATACTGAGGAGCCTATTGAAGCCTGAGGCAAAAAGGAAAATTCAATAATTCTGATCTTGTCTTTATTTAAAAGTTGGATGTTTTATCATGACTTTTTATATTAACTTGGTTTTTTCCAAACACTGCATTAAAACATTATCTATCATAATCACTGGGATTTTTGGTACCCTCTTAAATTTTGGGTCCTGAGTTAAGTCCAGCCTTGAAAGGACTCTTCCTATCACTCTGTGATACCACTGTTTACTAGTTTTTCCCCTTGCTTTCTGGCCTCTGCTGCTCAATCTTTTTTTGCAGCTCTTCCTCTATCTGTCACTTCAAGGCCAATGCTCTTCAGGATTCTAAAGTTTTCTTACTTTTCTCTTCACGTATTGTCTGGGTTATCTCAGTTACTTCTACATTCTATTGCTTGTCAAACTATTTCCCCTTCACTTTACCCTCCAGCCTACTAGGAGCCACACTATATTGATAATTTAATCTTAATCTAACCCCAATCCTCTGATCTTGTAGATCATTCAATTTCTGCTCGCATGATACATATCTGGAGACATACTTCCACCTCCAATGAAGTACTTCCTCTTGCCAAAATTTAAATTTCTGTGCCCATCAAAACCCTCTCCCCACCTCCACCATGCCTACCTCATATCCTAGTATACAGGACAGAAAAGAAAGAAATAGAAACCCTCCAGAACTGTCCATTTTATCCTTCCCTCCACATCACCCTCCAACTGTTCAGCTCTGCCAAAGTCTCTCTCAGCTTTACAGTTTCAAGCACACTGTCTTCTCTATCTGGCATATTCCTTTACTTGCTAGTAAACTTGCACTTTTCCTTCAAGCCTCATCCTGCATATCCCTTCTAGAGAGACCTCTGCCCTCTAGATTACATTAGTTCCCCGGCTATGTGTGTCTAGAGAGCTCTGTACCTTCTCTTTCTTATTCCTTTCTATGTATTATCGTTAACTACTCATCCCATTTCCTTTGTTCCTCACTAGACCATAAACTCCATAAAGGCGAAAGCCACGATCATCTTGTTCATTGTATATGCAGCTTTAGCACACTGCTGAACATTTATCAGCAACTCAGTAAGGAATTATATAAGGAAAGGACGGTAGTCAGAGAGAATCACACAGCATCTAAGCATAACCAGCGCAATCAATAAGCAACAAAGCAAGTCAGCAAAAGGCAGTAGACACAAAGATCACAGAATCCAGCCACTATTAGGAAAAAGCTAAGTAAAAACTCCCCGTTTTTTTTTTTTTTTTTCTAATCCTGTACACATCTTTTCTGCTAAATAGCCAGGACTCCTTACCCTAGTGAAAGAAAGTGAAGTCGCTCAATCATGTCTCTTTGACTCTTTGTGACCCCACGGACTGTAGTTTACCAGGCTCCTCTGTCCATGGGATTTTCCAGGCAAGAGTACTGGAGTAGGTTGCTATTTCCTTCTCCAGGGGCTCTTCCCAACCCAAGGGATCGAACCCTGCCTCCCACATTGCAGGCAGACGCTTTACTGTCTGAGCCACCAGGAAAGCCCCCTTACCCTAGTACTACCTGTATAATAGGCACAGTGCAATCCATTTCTTGGTTTGGCTGACCTGAGACTTCTGAAATCTTGGCAGACTTCTGCATGACCATCTGGCCTTTAGAATCCCCCCTGAAACTCACTTCTGCTTTTCTGTGATCAAATGCTCTGTCCATTGATCTTTTCCAAGATGTAGGGTTTTACTTGCTGTTTGCTGGCATTTGCATCTCACTGGAGAGTAGTACAGAATGGCTTCACACAGCAGTAAGGAAGAGATTCAAGCTGGATAGTTCACAAAAGCTCACTGTGAAGCTTAAAACTGCTTCTTAACCTAGTTAGGTTTATAATGTTCTCCCAAAAAGATTGTATACAGTGTGCTCATACTATACCATTTGTGAAACTGACACATATGATTTTACTGATCAACAATTTGAAACAAGTCCAACTGTATAGAAAACTACTGGATACAAACTGTCATGTAAATCTGAGATTCTTCTGCCAACTTTTCAGATTTAAATAAACATTTTTATTAAACTCAAAAAAAAAAGTCCAACTGTATAGATTTAAAAAAAAATTCAGTTGCTTACCTTTTAGCCTGTTCATTGAAAACTGGTAAGAGTATAACTAAAACAAAAGTCAAAAGAGGCAAGCTAGAAATGTAGAACTTGGCTCTGGGGGGGACTTCACCGAAGACTGTACAGGAGAAGAAAGAAACTTTTCTTATTCTGGGAGAATGACAACTGTCACATGAGCTGGACATAAGCACAAGATATCCAGCTTCTTATAACCCCTGGAAAAGTGCTAAATAAATAAACAACAAAAAACACAGACTAAAGAGCTTCATTAACTTCACTGTGTGTGGTTAATATTCCCTATTAACATGTGGAAATTTGTCAGAAGACACTCAGAGCTTCCCCTGACAACATATCCTTATATGAACACTAAGGGCTGAGACTCATACAGCTGATAAACTTCACTAACAAATGAGCATCATCTATAAAAGCACTGCAGCCTTAAATGTTTTAAAGCAGTACATACAGTTGAATGTGAATTCTCCTTGCAAGCACTTTTTTCTATATCACAACAACATGAGCCCTATTTTTAAGGTGATGCCCCACATAGACACTGCTTAATGTTTGGAAAAAGATCTTATATGTGCTACCCCACTGCAGAGGCTCTTTACAATACATATGAGTATGTTGCCAGTCTATTTTTCCTGGGGTCTTTCCCTCTGAACATCAATATTTAAGTCACAGGAATTTTGATGCCAGCAGGAGGAGACACCATGATAGTCTGACTGCTTCCCAAACAGCAAAGGAGAAAGCTCCTTTGCAGCGGAGTCCTGCTTTTTACTACTGTTTGCCTCACTCCTGGCTTTTCTTACCGTACCATATCCGCATATTTTTCTTCCAATTAGAAATTCATAAGGGAAATCTGTATACCAAGAGATATACTGAGGAATACATTTTAGATCTTTTCCCGACAGAGGACAGAGTTACCAGCCCTCTGAGATTTTTTTTGAAATTCTAGCTGACATTTTGGTGCCAACAACAACTGCTGGTTAAATCATCTAATCAGCCAGGATGAGGCCTTTTGTTCCCCTGCTTTTGTGACTTCATTTTTTTTTTTTTTTTGAACATTTAAAGTTGCCAACAATTCCAAATGGTGTCTCATTATTTCTTTCCAATTTGTTTCCATGAGAAGATAAAAACTGTTGTATCTAGAACAAATTATACGAGGATGCATAAATGACCCACCATAAAGTCTTTACAGATATCCTCCTACAATAGTTTGAAAAGGAATTTTTTATACCAAGTCACAAAAGGGAAAAATGCATCTCCACCCTCCTTATTACCTATATTCATTATCAACAACAATAGTAATGATTTATTGAGTACCCACTAGTATCACAAGAGGAACTCTGGGAGTTTAACTTAGTAAAGCTAGACCTATGCAGTTTATCAGTTCAGAACAAGGTCAGACATTTGCTTACAGAAACAAAAAGGGTTTTCTCTTCTTAACCATTTTTGATTTAAATCTTATTTTTTTTTAAAGTAAAGACAGGAAAGAGGTTAAAATGCAAAACTGTTTTTTTTTCCTTACATAACTTTCTGACTTACCATAGGTCAAGCATCGGTGCTCAGGTTTATAGCCAGGAGAGGTTATGAAACAGGTGCAGGTATCTGTAAAAATAAAAATAACAATTACTTGATAAATCTCAAATGATATAAATTTTTCTTTGAGAGTATGATATGACACCTAAATCCATATAAGAATCTCTTATATGGATTCATTTCTTCTCTTATTGCCCCCCTTTCAGGTTCTGTTTTTGGCATTCTATTTTTATATTTCTACACTCATTGCTGAAGTAATATGATGTGCAAATTTCCATTAATTGGCAAAATGCTAAAAAAAATTGAAGATTTAGTCCTAGAAAATATATAGAAAATTTACCACAATAAATCTCTATAAGAACTTATATAAGGTTATCTATTCCTAATCTCTTACTAAGATTTAAAACACATAAATACAAATATTTATTTTTAAATGCTTGTCAAAATGAAAAAGTCCCTATAAGAAGATGTACAAAAATAGAATCCTATTAAGACACAGAACAATAGAAATCCATTGGAATTCACTAACCATAGGATTTGATTCTCTTAGAAAAAATTTCATACTTAAAATGAATTTTAACATAGAATTTGTGACCAGACTTTCCTTACTTGGCAGACTGCCAGTTTCTGTTTACACACATGATTTCCTATCTTGCCCCTTAATGAAAATCTTTATATTGCTTCACTGTGTAGTTCTACATATGGTCTACATATGGTTCTCAAAGATTTAATAGTTATTGTACAAATGCAATAAAATTTTTCATGTTATTTTAGATGTTATAATAGGCGTTCTCACACTTGGGAAAGTCTTTGCATAATGCATGCAGTTTTGGAAAGTAGGTGCAAAATTAATGTTATGAGCCATAGACATGCAGTATTTCCCAAAGCTCAGAGCTCTTTATTTTCTGTCCCTGTGAAAGAAATTAAATTCCCACAGAGTAAAGAAAATATGAACCCAGACTGACTGTGAAAGGACCAGGACCCATTGCTGATTACTTGAGATTTGGGGACTTAACCAATACATGTACCCTCAGTTCATCCTCAGGGTTAGTGCATCGTTTAAAGTATATCCACAATGAACAGCCTTCCTTGTGTACAAGTGTCTAGCATTATATCCTCCACTGTCTCTGGCTATAATCACTACAGTCACTGTTTTGTCTTAGCAGAGCTTCCTAGGTGGTGCTAGTGATAAACAACCTGACTGCCAACGCAGGAGACAACAGATGCGGGTTCAATTCCTGGGTTGAGAGGATCCCCAGGAGAAGGAAATGGCAACCCACTCCAGTATTCTTGCCTGGAGAATCCCATGGAAAGAGAAGCCTGGTGGGTATAGTCCATAGGGTTGTGGAGTAGGACATGACTGAAATGACTTAACACACCCAGAGCCACTTGAAATAACCAATCTCTGAGTAACCTCTACAAATCATTTGAGACTTGGGAAAAAAGAACCACTCTGAAGAGGTTCCCATTCTACCTTTAGCCTTAGCATTTTTCCCAGAAAAGAATAAACCATGTCTTTTTCAATAGCATCTGTGTGTATTTAATTGAATGATACCCCAAGGAGCAGTGATACAACACAGGAGTTACGAGAATGAAGACAGTCACTAAAATCCCTTAAGCCACAAATTAAATTAAAGTTGCTCAGTCGCGTCTGACTCTTTGTGACCCCACGGACTATCCAGTCCATGGAATTCTCCTGGCCAGAATACTGGAGTGGGTAGCCTTTCCCTTCTCCAGGGGATCTTCCCAACCCAGGGATCGAACCCAGATCTCCCATATTGTAGGAGGATTCTTTTACCAGCTGAGCCACCAGGGAAGCCCAAGAATACTGGGGTGAGTAGCCTATCCCTTCTCCAGTGGATCTTCCTGACCCAGGAATTGAACCGGGGTCTCCTGCATTGAAGGCAGATGCGAGCTACAAGGTGTTCCACTTAATCTTGATGGCCTGTCCGGATAGCCTGTCCAGATGGCCTGTTAGTGACTGAACAACAACTACAATGATTAGAATTAGAAAGTAATAATGAAATTTTAAGTGGTAGTAAGACAAAGGTCCATCCAGTCAAAGCGATGGTTTTTCCAGTAGTCACATATGGATATGAGAGTTGTACTATGAAGAAAGCTGAGCACCGAAGAACTGATGCTTTTGAACTGCAGTGTTGGAGAAGATTCTTGAGAGTCCCTTGGACCCCAAGGAGATCAAACCAGTCAATCCTAAAGGAAATCAGTCCTGGATATTCATTGGAAGGACTGATGCTGAAGCTGAAGCTCCAATACTCTGGCCACCTGATGTGAAGGACCGACTCAATGGAAAAGACCTTGATGCTAGGAAAGATTGAAGGCAGGAGAAGGGGACAATCGAGGATGAGATGGTTGAATGACATCACTGACTTGATGGACATGAGTTTGAGTAAGCTCTGGGAGTTGGTGATGGACAGAAAAGCCTGGTGTGCTGCAGTCCATGGGGTCACAGAGTTGGACGTGACTGAGTGACTGAACTGAAGACAAAATGTGGAAGAGTGGGAAAGAAAGGAGCTTCTTTTTTCAAAGTAGCTCATTGTCTTATCAACTAAGAAATGGATATATCCAGTTGTGGTATATTCTCAAATGCAATCTTTATAGTAGTTAAAACAAATTAATTATATCTAATGTAGCAACATGGGGGGGGGAAATCTGAAAAACTTAAGCTTGAATGAAGAAATCAAGTTGGAATGTGTTATGTACTGAATAATACTATACATTGAATTTTTAAACCCATAATATAACATTATGTATTGATATGAACACATACATGTAAATGAAATGCATAAAACTTTGTTGGGAAGCAGAAAAAATCTACCTTGGAAATAGTTACATCTGGGCAACTTAGGGAACTGCAGGCTAGGGAGTAAGTGGAAGACTTTATACCTGCTTTGCTGCATTTATTTCAAAATGTTTGAAACAAAGATGGCAAAATGTAAATATTTGTTAAGTGTTAAGAGATGGTTACATGGTATCTGTTATATTCATTTCTATAAATTCCTGAATATTTGAAAGTTTTTTATTTCAATGTAATTTTCTGAATGTTTGAAATAGTTTACCATTTCAACTGCACAACTGACGTGGGAAAAGTTGTGAGAAATAGACAATTACGTATTGTGAGGTAGGGAAAGTACTGATAGACAATCTCTTTTCTGAAGAAAGAGAAATAAGGCCATGGGAAAGAGACTGACCAGCCATTGGTAAATGCAAGGAACATGGAGAAGTTTGGTGGCTATTCTGAGCAGACAGTTTGGGGAGAGGGAAGATGTCAAAGTCATGGTTAGATAGAGCATGGGAGGAGAGAGGGGGCTGAGAGGATATAGTGTTATACTGCAGGGGGAGCCATATGTAAATGAAATGTTTGAAACTGAATGAGAACTGAATGCAGATGCTGGGCTGGAGCCAGGACTCAGACACATCCCAGTTAGGGAGAATAAGAGGACATCTACCACCCTTATTCCCTCCTTTAGACACAGAATTTATTGAAATAAACTCAATTACTTGAGACTGTGGATCCTCCTGGGATAATAGTTAAATCCTGACCCCAGTTACATTTCACGCATATACAGCTGTGTCTGTTTAATTGAGGGAAACTCAAGTAAAATCAGAAACAACAAGAGACAACAGAATATTTACCATAGGGAGCTAAGTGCCTGGTGCAGTAAATTTAGCCAAGGACCCGAGTGGAAGGCAGAGAATTTAGCAGCTCACAGCAGAACCCAAGAGCACTCAGGTGTTCTAGCAACATGTTGGAGCCCTGTACATATGAATTAACATCTGGCTCACAACTGAGAAACTTTAGGGCACAAGCCTCTGCACTATTCCCCAAACTGAAGGAAAAAAAAAAGTTTTTCATTCGCCAAAACAAAATTGGTGAAGCTATGAGCAGGATCCCAAACGAGAAGGTGTTGGCGGCCGCAAAGTCCCAACTTACCAGTCTCAAAGGCAGCTGCAACATCAGAGTTCCAACCAGATTAGTTCCAGGTGGAAGTTCTGGCTGCAGCAGGAGCAATGCCATTCAAGTCAGGGGACAGCACTGTTTATCTAACTCACTGTGCTTTAAGTCTAACCAAGCCTATTCTAGAACTCTGTCTTCACCGTTCACATAGAGCAAGGAAGCATTCTTTCTCTCACTTTGCAAATAATGCTCCATTGGCTGTGGTGTCTGAGATGAGAACCACACCAAGGCAGTGATGGCAGCGTTGTGACAGGCTGGCACCAATGGGGCAGCGCCCAAAGTCTTTCGCTGGGATCTGCAGCTCTACTGCAGTAGCAATGGCAAAGTCCCGGCTTTGGCAGCAGTGGTTTTCAGTATAGGAAGGCTCAGAAGTGAGCTCTGGCTGGGCTCAGCATGCATAAAGGAAAAGCATCTTGTCAGGGAGTTTCCACAAGTGCATGGAGGAGGGGAACTCCACACTAACCGTGATGGGTAGGTGAGGCCTAGAGGAATTGAGACATGAATGCTTCTGTGCTCCCAGGGTGGGAAAAGCTGAGATGTTCAAGCCACCATCGCTTGCTACTGTGAAAGACAGCACGTTTATGAAAGACTCTGTGCTTCAGAGGACATGTGTAGTCGCTCAGTTGTATCCAACTCTTGGTGACCCCATGGACTATAGCCTGTCGGGCTCCTCTGTTCATGGGATTTCCCAGGCCAGAATACTGGAGTGGGCTGCCATTCCCTTCTTCAGGGGATTTTCTTGACCCAGGGATCGAACCTTGGTCTCCTGGATTGCAGATAAAATCTCAGATTTTACCATCTGAGCTACAAGGGAAGCTTGTGCTTCAGAGGAAGAAAATCATGATAAAATAAAACACACAGCTGAATTAGATCATTCTTCCCAATGTTTTTGCATACTTCTAAGATAGGGAATCTTATAAGAGGATTTTTTTTGGTTAAAAGGGGGAATGAAAAGGGAAGAGGAAAAGAAAGAAGAAACTGCAAATGACCAAATATATCCACTTACGATACATCATGATGACAATTGCTTCAATTGCAAACAATGAGAAACATGTGAGATTTCAGCCTGTTTTAAATGAAACTTCATGTAATAACTAGAATTTTAGCCTGAAGCCTGATGGTCTAAGGGGAGAGGTGACAGCTCCCCTGAAGCAGGGAGGACAGTGGATATAAATCCAGGTGAGATGAAGAGGAGCTGAGCCATAACAGTGACATCAGAGCTGGCCCCAAATCTAAAAAGCCCCCCAAATCACTCCCAGACACTTAAAAGCCCATAACACAAGCAGTCCTCAATTTACAAAGTATGTGAATATGGGAATAAGGGAAAATAATAAAAGTGGGAAAGGCAGGAGCAGCAAAAACAGTGGAGATAATTCTGATGCAGTAATGTCCAGAAACATGGTGGAAAGGGAAGCTAGTCATCCTCTCATATGTCTTACGTGGAGAAGCATCTTAGCTGATAGGTTTGTTGGAAGTGCAGGTGCCTTTACTCACCCAGCACTTTGCCCGTATCAGGAATCATACTGGCTTCAGTGAGAGATGCCCCTCTGGCAGTCCCATCAGTTGCTGTCGGGAGGGCGGCAAAGAGAGACTGCATACTGACCCCAGCGGGCCTGGCCCGGCCTCCTGGAGAGGGCAGGTGGCACACATGTGGGCTGTCTCTGCCTTCCTGAGCCCCGCCCAGGTATAAACACACAAGTGTTGCAGCGAAGGATCACAAGGGGACCAGGAGAGACGCACGCATGCTGCACTCCTGCTGCCAAGGCAACAGCTACCTTCGATTCCTGGCAACAGGATCCTTCCGGACCTGCTGTCAGAGAAGCTGAGGGATTAGCCAGACTTCTCCCACTAGGAGGTCACACCCTCCAGAGAGCAGATCAATATATCAATCCCACTGGAGAAGACTGTCAGCATTGCTCAGCTGTGGGGACAGCCATAGCCCTTGCACTTCATGTCTTCCAATAAATGCAGTACCCACAGAGGAGGCTGTCTCCAGGCAGTGATATATGATGACTTGCGGGCAGCCTGGCTTCTGTGGAAAAATGGTCCATCATCAAATGCCAGCACTTCCTTTTGGTGAAATTCAAATCCTGTCATCGTGGGACCTGAGGGTTTGATGATACCTGGACACCATCCTGGCTACAGACTTTTTAAAGGAATAGCATGCCTGAAATTCAATGTACAAAAGGACACATCTCTTCAACAGCCCTAGGGGTCCTAACATATTGCATACTCGGGTTTCCCCTGCTTTGACCAAATCATAGGTTTGGAATAGGAATGCCTAGCAATTACAAGACCCCCAAAGTCCCCTTCTCTCCCCAGAAAGTGTCTCTAAATACCAGAGTTCTCAACAATGAACAACTGACACCACCTTCCTGGAGTCCTGGCTCCCTGAGATGACTGCCAAGGCCACTGAGAGCTTCAGCTCTTCCATGCTGCTGCTGCTAAGTCACTTCAGTTGTGTCTGACTTTGTGCGACCCCACAGACGGCAGCCCACCAGGCTCCCCCGTCCCTGGGATTCTCAAGGCAAGAACACTGGAGTGGGTTGCCATTTCCTTCTCCAATGCATGAAAGTGAAAAGTGAAAGTGAAGTTGCTCAGTCGTGTCCGACTCTTAGCGACCCCACAGACTGTAGCCCACCAGGCTCCTCTGTCCATGGGATTTTCCAGGCAAGAGTACTGGAGTGGGGTGCCATTGCCTTCTCCAAAGAAACTGAAAGCTGATGAAGAACAAACATTATGTCACAATTCCACCAAAGTAGGGGATGTGCCTACAGGCTAAGTCGCTTCAGTCGTGTCCAACTCTTTGCGACCCTACGGACTGTAGCCTGCCAGGCTTCTCTATCCATGGGATTCTCCAGGCAAGGATACTAGAGTGGGTTGTCATGCCCTCCTCCAAGGGATCTTCCCAACCCAGGGATCGAACCCACATCTCCTGCAGCTCCTGCACTGCAGGCAGATACTTTACTGCTGAGTCACCAGGGAAGCCCAGAGTAGGGGATAGTTCTCCACAACTTCGTTCATAAATTATTACACAGATCTCAAAACAGCAACACTTTGTTCTTCCAATGTTCCACAGGCCCTCCCTAACACTCAGACAAGGATGTGTGGGGCCTGGACAGAGTATGAGATGAAGAAAGCATCCTCAATATGTCCCCAAAGTATCTCACCCCCACCAACCCCCAGCCACCTCCAGCCCTTATTTCTTTAGGATGAATTATTGCTGAGCAGGCTGCTCAGACCCTTTTGTAGATAGACTTCTAGAGATCTTGCAAATTTAAGGAAGCCTGAGACACAGGCCTCCCAGAATGACCAAACCTGGGATAAGTACAGTTAAGGCGACTTGATTTATGACCATGTATGTTATTTTCTCAAGGAATATGATTTCTTCACAAAGGAAGACAAAACTCTCATTAAATAAGAGAAAAGGGCTTCAACTAAGCAAGAACAAAGATTCTGCATAGGTCCATATTTACACACCCAAGAGAGGGGACTAGGGTGTGTTTAGGAAAACTGAAATAAGAAATCTCACAGCTTGAAACGTTCCTCCTTTGACTGACCTCTTTAAGAATCAAGGCTGTTCTATTGTCAGATACATAGAATCAAGGAGATGTCTGACATCTGTCTCTCTTAACCATAGCTTCCTCAACTATGAATATCAAGGGATGTTAACTTATGAGACTCTGATAACAGGTATAGATCTTCTCCCCAGAAAAACAAACACAAACACTTCCACACAAAATTCTGCACATAATTTTGGGAGGTAAGTTTCACACATCTTAAGATTTAGGTTAAGAATCCCTGAACTAGATGGTTTCTGAGATTTCTTCCAACTCCAAGAAGAGTTTAGGGAAGATCTGGTTAAACATGTCAGATTTAACAATCTCGTTTTGCTCTGCTCCCTCCGAAAAACTTACAAGAAAATGATACCAACCAGGAAAATAATTAAAAATGAGTAAAGGAAGATTCTCTGAAGTAGGAAATGGCAACCCACTCCAGTATTCTTGCCTGGGAAATCCCATGGACAGAGGAGCCTGGCGGCTACAGTCCATAGGGTCACAAAGAGTAGAACACGAATGAGTTTGCATACATACATAAGTTAACAAAATAAACAAAAGTAGAAAGTATACGGACCGTTCAACACTGGAACCACTGAAACTGAAGGCACTAGTACGTATGAAAGTAAAAGGGAGGGAAGTCAATCAAGGTTTACTCTCTTATATAGACTCTACCAAAGCCAAGTAACTAATTTGGTATTCTTTTTCTTAAAGCGGAACCTCTAAATTACATAAGATTTATGCTCCAAACATTTTGAATCTGTCCTTCAGTGTGGCTGAAACAAAGATAAGTTGAAAGTTGTTATAGACACAGTTAGATCCCAAGAGGCTCTTCTTCAACCAGGGAATCACTGTGTCGTACACCAGAAACTAAAAAAACATTGCAAATCAACTATACTTCAGTAACGGAGAAGGCAATGGCACCCCACTCCAGTACTCTTGCCTGGAAAATCCCATGGATGGAGGAGCCTGGAAGGCTGCAGTCCATGGGGTCGCTGAGGGTCGGACACGACTGAGCAATTTCACTTTCACTCTTCACTTTCATGCATTGGAGAAGGAAATGGCAACCCACTCCAGTGTTCTTGCCTGGAGAATCCCAGGGACGGGGGAGCCCGGTGGGCTGCTGTCTGTGGGGTTGCACAGAATCGCACACGACTGAAGCAACTTAGCAGCAGTAGCAGCAGCATACTTTAGTAAAAAAAAAAATCTGGAGCACAGTGGACATTCAATAGTGTCTGATAAGTAAATGAAGAATGAATGAATGAATGAATGAATGAATGCCAGCTGTATATTTAACAAGGATTTCATGCATTTTGAGGGCCCATAAGTGTTGGCTAACTTCCAGAATCCATTCACAGAAACACAGTGCTATTATATTCAAATCATTCCTCGTGCTATCTTTTCTCCATAGAATGCATCCTTTTTTTTCTTAGAGCTTCTAAAATCTTGTTTTTCCTTATCAAGTTTCTTCTAAGTAATGAGACAAAGAGGCCCATTCTATCTAAATAGGCATTTTCCTGAAACTCACACTTGATTAACACAAATATTTACATTTGCACTGATTTTTCTCAATAATGCATAAGCATTCAGTATACTTGCAAGATAATTATTTTGTTAATGTACAGAAAAAACTTAATTATCTATTTTTATTGGAAATAGGAGAAAAAACAGGGGAAGTGTCATCCATACAAAATCTTGCTTTCATGGGCATCACTAAGTATAATACATAACAAACCCATTTGCTACAATGCTTATAATTTCATATTTATTTTTTCCCTTTTATAGTCTATAACCAAACCTTGTCAACCAAAATACTGATCTTCTTTAACTGAGGAAAAATATAGAAACAAATGCAAACAAAATAGTTACAGCTTGTTCATCAGCATAGATAATGAAGAACTGAGTATCTTATTTTGGTCTATCTTTATCTACCTAATATTGAGAGTGATGGGTAGAAAAAGGCAGAAACCAAAAGTAAAAGTGCATACTCTAAGAACTTCAGGGTCATTTTTTACTAACCAACTTCCTATAGAACCTTCACAAATATCCTGTTATATTTTGTTCACATTTATGAAACATTTCACAAACATAAATGATTGCTAATGCTAAATGACAAATACATTCCTATATGCTACAGAAGAATCAAGTACTTTACAGAAAACAACAACAAATCTGTACATTAAAGTGCTAAGGTTTAAAAATTCTTTTACTCATTCAATCAGTGTTTTTCAAGCATCTGCTTCATTTTCCAGAAACCATTCTAGGCACTGAGAACACAGTGGTAAGCAAAACAAGTCTCTGCTCTGGTGGAGTTTACAGTCTAGTGTAGGAAGACAGACTACAAACAAATACATACTTTGTCATAATTTATACAATAAACACAGAGTGAAGGGAATAGTGGAGCAGAGAGGCAGGTGGTTAGGGTAGTCAGCTAAGGCATGTTTATTTAATAAGGTGACATTTGAGAAGAAACTTGAGGAAGTGCTGAAATGAGCCATGAAAAGATCTAGGGGAAAGCACCCCAGGCAGGGCAACCATCAGGGTAAAGTCCCTGGAACAAGTGTGTTTGGCATATTCGAGGGACAGCAGAGGCCAGTCTTCTGTGAAATGAGCAAGGAGGAAAGCAGTGAGATGTGAAGATCATGAAATACCTCATAAAGAATATTCGGGATTTCCCTGATGACCCAGTGGTTAAGACTGTGCTTCCGCTGCAGGAGGCACAAGCTCAATCCCTTGTTGGGAAACTAAGATCCCACATGCTTCACGGTGCAGCAAAAAATTCAATAAAATATTTTTAAAAAACAGAAGAATAGGAAGGTCTTTCGTCTTGCCTCTGATTGAAATGAGAGACAAAAGATGGGATTCAGTTTCCTTTACCCTGCTGATGAGGTCAGCCCTTCATTTCCATCTGGGATGGAATGGAAGGAAGGAAAGGAATGTATTAACAGGAATCACAGTACCAAGGAGGGAAGAGACTAGTCCCAATGAACAAGAGACTGATCTGAAATCCACTTAAGATCATAACATGTGGCTCTTGCCATTTTTATCTGAAAACATTGTTAATAGCACACTGACACTCATGATTTCCTTCTGTCTAAATGTAGTAGCCTCCTATTTTCCCATCAGGTGAGATAGGAATGCTAGTCTAAATGTAGCTTAGCTACGGTGTCAATAATAGCACAAAAGTGAAAAGCACCTCTGAACTGCTGCTGCTGCTGCTGCTGCTGCTGCTGCTGCTGCTGCTGCTGCTGCTAAGTTGCTTCAGTCGTGTCCGACTCTGTGCAACCCCATAGACGGCAGCCCACCAGGCTCCGCCATCCCTGGGGTTCTCCAGGCAAGAACACTGGAGTGGGCTGCCATTTCCCTCTCCGATGCATGAAAGTGAAAAGTGAAAGTGAAGTCACTGAGTCGTGTCCAACTCTCAGTGACCCCATGGACTGCAGCCCACCAGGCTCCTCCATCCATGGGATTTTCCAGGCAAGAGTACTGGAGTGGGGTGCCATTGCCTCCTCCGGCCTCTGAACTGGAGATCCCCAATTTCTACTTCTGAATTAAGCCTCATTCCACATCCTCTAAGTCCAGGTTAATCCTCATCCTGTGGTGAGCGAACTCAAAGGAGAAGCATCGACAGTGCCCCAAAGCTAGACCTCAGAACAAATGACCAAGCACTAGCCCAGCAAACGTGCCAGCATGCAGTAACCTTCTCTTTCTGCTCGCTGTATTTTTAGCAGTCATGCTGAGCAACTCATTTTCCCACATTGAGGCTACTAGAATAATTTTCCAACAGAACTTGCACAGGATATTGCCAGCTAATTTGTTTAAGCCTCACAAGCTTTCTTCCTCTCCCTTCCTTCTGCCTTCCTCCCTCCCTTCTGCCTTTCTCCCTCCCTTTCTTTTTCTTAGTAATCATAGTTACATTCTGGGCGTGACTTGTCTCCTTTAGAGGTGAAGTCTCTCCCTGCTTTAGTAACAGAACTTTTCTGTGTTTAATTTTAATGGTAAATTAGGTTCAAAGAAAAGAACATCTGTTCTGAGCAATATTAGGATTGTCTTGTGAAGTTCAAGTCCTCCTGGTGAACACTTTCTAGTGAAATATTTTTGTGATTATTGCTACAAAAGAGATGAAAAATAATTTTGTTCTTCAAAACAGATGCCAGTCAGAGAGCTCTAAGGGAATTCCTGCCTATTCTTCTCTTTACAGCTACCATCACCTGGTCCTTTTCTTCCTGTACCCACTGAGATATGAAGACGCTCATTTATTGTTCACTGGTATGGAGAAGAAGAAATATAACAGAAATTCAAATCATGAGGATGTCACAACAAAATGTAAATCTCACCTAGATCCTTGGGCAATTCCTATTCTATACTGACATCTACCTGGAGGCAAGCAGAACTATTTAGCACCTTTCCTGGCTTGTCTTAGGAAGTGTCATCCATCAAGTGTTTATTAGACATTACTATGTGCCAGGTATTGTTCTAGGTGCTAGAGATAGAGTGCTAAAGATAGGTAAGTGAAAAGAAGGTTGAAGGTCCCTTCTATTGTTTCCATTGGAAGGAAACATGCAGTAGCTTGGGGACTATGATAACATGATGAAGGAAGGGAATGAAAAGGACTAAGGGTGGAGTGGGGCAGGTCCAATTTAAAATAGGTGGTCAGGGAAGATATCCCTGAGAAGATTCACTTGAACAAATACATGAAAGATTCAAACATACAAGATATCCTTTCAGGAAGCCATTTTACTTCATGTCATTTCCTTCCTAAAAACATATTCTCTGTGGTGGTTTTAAGGAAGCATATTTTATAGCCTTTTTGATCACTTTACACAGATTTAAATATGTTAGCTCAAAGATGACCATCCCTATCATTAGTATCTAATATTGTTCTGGAGGAGACAGTAGCCAGTGAAATTGGCCAACAAAAGAAATTAGGTATCAAAATAGCAAAGCAGGAGGTAAACATTATAATTCATAGATCATCTAACAATTATTTCAGCTTAAAGGAGGAACAAAAATTAACTAAAACTAAAAGAGAAATCAGCAATTTGAATGGTTACAAAATTAATATACAAGTATTAATTGCCTTCATATGTATTAATACAAACAATCAGCTTAAAATACAAAGGAAGATTAAATTCCATTTACAATAATAATAGACTATTGCAAAATACTTAACAAACTTGACAAGAAGTGTGCAAGGACTTTGAAGAAAATTTTGAAACACTACTAAGGAATACAAAAAATAACCTTGAATACATGAAACTGAATATCAAGTTCATAATTAGGAAGACTCAACATCATGAAGACAGCAACTCTTCCTAATTTAAATCTATAATTTAATATGATTCCAATAAAAATACTATCAGAATTTTTGTTGGAAAAATAGTGAGGTATATTTAAAAAGTGCATATAGAAAAGAAAAAAGCCAAAAGCTTGGGAAACTCTAAAAAAAAAAAGTAATAATAAGAGGTGAACAAGCCTACTAAAATTATATTTATTTTGAAACTTTATCAATTAAAATAGTGTGGTGCCACTGAATGAGTGACAGACAGATGAATAAAACAGACTAGAAGGTCTAGAAACAGACATAAGTATGTTAGGGAATTTAGTGTAAAGTTGGTATATAACATCAGTGGGAGATGTATTATTAAGTAAATGGTTTTAGAACAAGTGGGAGAGCTATCTATTAAAAATTAAGTCATATCATTTATACCATTATAAATGTTCATAAAAGTTTTAACATTAAAAAACTATAACGAATAGACTCAGACTAGGGAGGGCCTTACCAATAATAACATACAATCTGGAAATTATTAAAAACTGATAAATTCAAGTATATAAAATTTTTTAATTTCTACATAGTAAAAATTTATAAGCAAAAAATAATTTTTTTTAATTTCAATAAGTATAAAAAGGAATACCCACACATTGCTGGTAGGAGTGCATAAACTGGTACCAGCTCTATTAAGAGAAATTTGGCACCATCAAAATTAAATTCTAAGTATATACATCTTTAACTCAGAAATTTCTTCTAGGAATTTATCTTGAATATTTATTGATACATCAGAGGAAAGACATATACAAAGATATTTACGCAGCATTATTTAAAATATTAAAATATTGTACCAATTGGAATACATCTATATAATGGAATCATACACAACTTTCTCAGAGTAAGGTAAATTGTACTTACTAGTATGAAATGATCTCTGGGATCACTATTATCTTCCCTTAGAGCAGGAGCAGAAACAGAGACCCAACACCCCTTGAATTAAGTGTTAGACAGAAGAAATATGGATGCATGCATCTAGCTTAGCTTTTCTTCTCCCCAAAGAGTTAGCATGCACGGAGATGAGGCAGCGACAAGTAGAGATGGAGAACAGACCTGGGTGCGGTCCAGGACTGGGGAACCTTTCAAAGGGCGAGTAGGAACTTTGAGGTCTGGAACAGAGAGAAAAAGACTCCATGATGAGTTCTTCTTAATGTGTACCCCACACTGACACTTTGCCTCTGATCATCAACCATCTAAACAACCTGGACACTCTTAAGATGTGTGGGACTTGATGCGGGCAGTTTGCACATCCTATGGATACCTAAGGGAAAGCTCTGCCCCCTGACCAGTGTGGACCTGAGTAGAACCAGTTGGGAATGTCTCTGTCTTTAGGAAACGATGGATGCACCGCAACTGTTATGCACGTCATCCCAAGGAACTTGAAAACTCTCAATGCCCAAACTTTGTCGATCATTCCCATTCACGAAGCCTTCTGTGAAAAACACTGAAAAATGGCTCTCCTGTCACAACTAATTTATGATGAAGTAAATGAGAACAGTGGTCATCCTTTTGAGTCAGTCATGTCAGGACAGGCACATCTAAGAGCCTTCTGGGGTACTGGAAACATTCTGTATTTTAACAGGACATAGTTAAATGCATGTCTACATACTTTTAAATGTTTGCTTAAAAGTTACAGACCACTGCATATAAATTATGCCTCAGTTTTTAAAAATGACCCTGGGATTTCCTTCTATTCAGTCACATCCTACCTGGGCCTGGGTCACCCGCATTTCTCTTTCCCCACCATAAAGGGTCAAACTCACCTGTTTAGCAAAATTCTAGGGCCAAGTAGCACAAATGCTAAGTCATAAGGAAAACAGAAACACAAACATATTGAGCTGGTGTAGAGATCAAAGAGAAGTAAATAAATGAACTGTGGCTTCATCAAACATTTACACAACAGCACAGGGTAGAACAAAGCAGCCAAAAATCAGGATATACGTTGGGATTATATTTGTTTTAGAACAATTTATTTTCAAATTTGTGATTGGTTTTTAAGTCATTTAAGTCTAACATTTTATTAGAAGATTATAATAAAATTTTGGTTACTTGTGGCTTTAGAAAACTATAAATTTTAGTGCTTTTACAAATACTTTTTGAAATTAAAAAAAAAAATACTCTTTCCTTTTTGAAATATTTTGCATTTGCATTGCCCTACAGTCCAGCAACTTATATGTGTCAAAGCAGCTACCAGAATTTTAGCAAGACTAAGAAAAATTTGAATCCCTTTTCACACTGCGTTTTCTTTTATCTGCACATATGGGAGACTTCGCTACTTTCAGGAAGGGGTTGTGGAGATTTCGTTTCCTTAGTTCTGAGCCTCTGCTTGTTTCACTAGAAAATAAACACTCCCTAATATCCTATTCCTACCTCCCCCTCTTACTTCTCAACCGAAGTAATTTTTGGCCGAAGGGTAAAGAGCAAAGTTAAGCCATAGGCCGAGGGTGGCCCAAGTCAATGACCTCCAGGGCAAACCCAGCTAAGCTCGCTCCTAACAGAAGCCACAATTTGAGGGGTGTGGGATAAGCAGAGTAACTGTAAAACAAATTGCTACAAGAATAAGGGCTAATGGTAGGAAGAAGCTGCATTAAATTCACCCAACAGCATCATTTTGTCCCAACAGCAATAGCTCCTTCTGTAGAAATCCTATGAATTTTGAGCTCATAACAATATAAGGCCAGGAAACAGTCAGATATAGGAGAGAAGAAAGCATTTGATAGTGTTAATAGCAATCATTCCCAGCTGTATTCATTTTCCTCCTTCTTGAGAAAAATGACAAAGAAAATATAGAATTTATTCCAGCCCTGCTAAAATACATCTGCTTGGAATTGTTTCTATTATTTATGAATTAAAAGCATCTTGACATTTTAAAAACTTTTATTATCTCACCATTTCTGTGAAGGCCTTATACCTCTGAGTCCCCAGAATAAGACAGGTGTATTATAATGGAAAGAAAATGAACCTGGATCTAGACTATTTGATTTGAAAGCCATGGCTTTGCCACTTACTAGATATAAATGAAAGATAAGATCTAGTTTCACAAGGGTGTCATAAGAAGGGTGTCTGTAGCCTGAAACAGCTTACACAAATGTAAGACACAGGAGGGGCAGTATTAAAGTGGAGAGAACACAGGCTTTGGATCAAGAAAGACATTGTTTCAAATCTCAGCAGTATCTCTTTGAAGTTAAGTTCCCTGAACTCAATTGCTCCATCTAGATGCCTGCAAGGATTAAATATTAACTTCTATAAAGTTCTAGTCACTTAACAGACACCAATAAATGACAGCTATTATTTTATAAATTTTTCCCCTTTAGTCACTTTTCATTTGTTTATTCAACAAAAGTTTACTACTAATAGGCACTGCCTTAGAGTATAATGGTAAGCAAGACAAACACAATTCCTAACTTCATGGAGTGATTGCCTAGCTGGGAAACAAACAAACAGATAATACAATATAATTTTCCATGAATAATAATAGGGAAAGTATAGAGTGTGATGGGAACACAGATGAGAGACACTTTGGCCAGACTTAAGTCAGTACTACAGAAGCTTCTTGGAGAAAGTGATTTTGAGCTGAAAATTGAAAGCTAACTAGGAATTAGCAAATGGAGGAGAGGGAGTAAGGGAAATTTTCTAGGCAAAGACACGTGCAAGAGAGATATTTGTCAGAGAAACCTCAAAATAGCTACCAGCACATACACTCTGTTCTGGGATTAGAACATAAATACTCTCATATAGATCCTTCTGTCCTTTCCTTGTTCACTGACCTCATGCCTTTCAGCCTTTCATCTGACAAATATCCACGGGCGACAACAGAAGAAAACATAACTTTCATCTTCAGCCAAAATCCTACCATGATCAACCACCACTATCAAGTATAAATTTCTTTTAAAAAATAAGTATAAATTCCTGGTTATGTGGCCCAATAATTCACAGCATACATTTTTATTACAACTTAGAGAACTACAAGCATAGTATCAGACTAGATGATGATGGATAAGGACCGCTTTCGACTCTGTAAGCTTAACAGTCCACTTGGGCAAGTAAAATATAAAATAAATTAGAGCATCAACAAGTATGTGATTAAATATTACTTGAATGATTGGACAATAAATGAAATAGAAATTTAGACAAGAGTGGATCATGATAAAAATCTTATTAATGCCACTGCAGCTTGGGAGTATTTTCCTCACATCATTCAAATTGGCTTATTATATACACACACACACTTTTGACAGGTTCTCTTGGTAATTCAACAAATGTTTAAGAGTCTTCTATTACATGTATATAACAGGTACAGGGACAAAACAGAGGTCCTGTCCATACAGACAGATTTTATATTTTTGTTGGCAAATGAAGCAACAAACAGAAAACAAATAGATACTTTACATATCTCTCTTACTTCACAGCCAAAATTTTAACTTAGGTCAATTGGATTATAAAGCCCAAGTCCAACATCAGCTACGCCACTTCAGCGCTGAAACTTTTCATTTCCCTAAATGATAGAAGTTGCTGGAGGCCTCTCTGATACCTGGTCAGTTCTGAAACAGTTTGCCCAGGATTTGCCAAGTGATTCTCATGCTTTTTGCTTCCACTGAGCTAGGTCACAGGCTCTTTCTTATCCTGCAAGTTTCTTTCTTCCATCTGTATTGCTGTTCATTGAGATTTTAGTTCTCATCTCAAACATATGCTAACACACACTAACAAATAGCAACTAACACACACACTTTTCTCTGCTTTAACATCTTCAATAAATTCTCCATTCATTTTCCTCATTCCCCCAAAACAGTTGCTAATTAGTAGTACTATGTGAAAAGTGCTAGTCGCTCAGTCATTCATGTCTGACTCATTGTGACCTCATGGACTGTAACCCGCCAGATTCCTCGGTCCATGGAATTTTCCAGGCAAGAATACTGGATTGGGTAGCCATTTCCTTCTCCAGGGGATCTTCCCGACCCATGCATCAAATCTGGGTCTCTTGCATTGCAGGCAGGTTCTTTACTGTCTAAGCCATCAGGGAAGCCCAAGTATGCCAGCTGGGCTATACAGTGCTATATGTTACTGTATTTGGATTTATATATATTTACAATTTGTGAAAGTTGCTTAGTCATGTCCAATTCTTTGCGACCCCATGGGGAATTCTCCAGGCCAGAATACTGGAGTGGGTTGCCTTTTCCTTTTTCAGGGGATCTTCCCAACCAAGGGATCAAACCCAGGTCTCCCTCACTGCAGGTGGATTCTTTACCAGCTGAGCCACAAGGGAAGCCCATATATTAACAATAGCTCTATCATTAAGCAGTGAAGTATCTAGATCTTCTCTACATTATCTCATTTTATCTTTTCAATAGCACTGCAAGTTATTTTAAAAATGTTTGTGTTTTACAGACAAGGAATTGAGATTCAGAGAGGGTGAACTACTTGCTCAAGACCTAGATATAGTAAATTTGGGTCTTCCCAGGTGATTCCTACTATACCCTGCTGTCTCCCACCTTAAAATATAGAAATCACACGAATGTGAAATTTGAAAGGACACCCTAGGATCCTTTACAAGATCCTTTCCTGTGCAGGCACCATTTCTAAAGTATCCTTTTCCAGTGATCCAGTCTCTTGTAGAAATATTGGCTTATCACTGTGAATCTCAGTTTTCTCATCTATTAAATGCAATACTTCTATGTGGCTCACAAGGTTATTGTGAGGATTAAATGACAAAATATGTAAAAGTCCTTTGCAAACAATAAAGCACTTTATAAATGTTCCCTAAATTTTCCTTACAAGTAAGTTAGACTTATAAAACAAATATTTTTATCTTTGAATTTAAGTCATTATAAATGAATTCTCCTTAATATATCTCTGACTTCATAATCACAGATTTAAAGAGAGAAACATATCCACAACTTTTCCTAGTAGGCAAAATTACTTTATATTAATGTTACTACTAGACATAAGACTAAGATTACAGTGTAAGTTTTTCTCAAACACTTTTAGAGATGGAGGAAAATATCAACTTTGGAACAGCTATGTAAACATGAATTTTATCTTGTTAATGTGCAGCTATGTAAAATAATTAATATATCTTGCAACAGGATGGATTTTTTTTTTAATTTTAGTTTTTTATTTTTTTAATTTTAAAATCTTTAATTCTTACATGCGTTCCCAAACATGAACCCCCCTCTCACCTCCCTCCCCATAACATCTCTGTGGGTCATCCCCATGAATTTTCTTATATAACTTCATTAGAATTTGTGCACATATTAAAAATATCAATGCAATTAGAATAAACATTTATTGAGCACTTGACACTTGGTAACTCATTTAATAAAATTCTTCAGTTATAGGAAAATGATAATTTAAAAATTAAAGGAAGGTCAACAGGAAAGGTAAAGGAAAGTTAGTGTAGCAAGCTAATAAAATAATATTATAGGCAAAGGAAAACTACCTAGAATATATAACCTGACCTTTACCAGAGCCTTTGGTATGTTACTATATCCAACAATAGAAATATGTTTCAGAACACTTCATAGAAACTACAGATAAAATAGGTTAAATTTTATTATCTATAAGTTGCCCAAATGCATGCTCATTTAAAACTGATCCATGGGTATATTATCTCTCTTTAACCAGGTAAATGGAAACACTGTTAATGTTACATACTGTTTCTTTAGCTTTCAAATTCATCAGAGTACATTGATTTTAAAATCTGTCATTTCTCAAATTGTTTCTGTCCTTCTTTGCTTGATTTCATATTGTTTCCCTTTTTCCCAAAGGATTTTATTCTAAAAGGCCATAAAAATACATGGGCATATATATGCGTGTGTGTGTGTGTGTGTGTGTGTGTGTGTTTGTATGCACAGAATTTGCATCTTTTTCTAGACTATTATTTCTCTTGCTAATAAATAGAAATGAGATCAGGACCAAAGGTTCCTACCTTCCTCACCTCTTCTTAAGGTAGAAAAGTGAAAATATATCATGTCTTTCAGACTGCATAAGCCCACCTCGCTAAATAAAAACACTTACTGTTTTACTTACAGCCAATGTCCTTCAAATTGCTTGTGGTGATATATTTTTTCATCAGTGATGACGGGAAAATCAAAGAAATTCAGTTTTCTGCCTTCTAACCTTCTTTTATCTCTGAGTGATGCAGGCTCCAGAGTTGCCAAATGAGATGGACAAAGGCAGCCAGATAGGGCTTCCTAGCCAATCTAAAAATAGCAGGTGGGGTGGGCAGATATTATACCACTTCTCTCTTGTTCTTTTATTTTTTTCTAAGGGCTAGGAACCATAAACATGACTTGTTCAAAATTAAAAGTACAGAAAGAATTGTATTCTCTCTTGTCCTAAGATCTAGACACATGGTCAGTTAGGTAAATTGATGTGAAATTCAGTGTAAAGCTACATTCTGCCTTTCATACATCAAGATTCCCTTACTCAGTTACCACTTGCACTGAAAGGAAATCTGACCATAAACTTGCAGGAATCAAGAACTGCCTTTGCCTTTTATTTTTCTTTCCTGGAGCTCCTTAAACAATAACTACTAATATTATATTTTATAGTTTAAGAGGTCCTTTTACAGATTTTTCTGGCTCCTTACAACAAGTCTATTCCTTGGAAAGCTCCTAGCATTACAATTTGAAAAATGAGAAAACTGAGGCTCACAGAGAGGTTGAAGTCTGCCCAAGGTCATTCAGATTGAAAAAAAGGAGTATCTTCAAATTTCACATTTGTCTCACACACATGCACACACACAAGCATATTCTCTCCCTAAAGGTTCCAACATAAAATGGCTTTTAAAGATTAAATTTTTAGTTTTATACATACATGTAAGACCACCTAACCTGCCTCTTGAGAAATCTGTATGCAGGTCAGGAAGCAACAGTTAGGACTGGACATGGAACAATAGACTGGTTCCAAACAGGAAAAGGAGTACGTCAAGGCTGTATATTGTCTCCTTGCTTATTTAACTTATATGCAGAGTACATCATGAGAAACGCTGGACTGGAAGAAACACAAGCTGGAATCAAGATTGCCGGGAGAAATATCAATAACCTCAGATATGCAGATGACACCACCCTTATGGCAGAAAGTGAAGAGGAGCTAAAAAGCCTCTTGATGAAAGTGAAAGAGGAGAGTGAAAAAGTTGGCTTACAGCTCAACATTCAGAAAACTAAGATCGTGGCATCTGGTCCCATCATTTCATGGGAAATAATAGATGGGGAAACAGTGGAAACGGTGTCAGACTTTATTTTTTTGGGTTCCAAAATCACTGCAGATGGTGATTGCAGCCATGAAATTAAAAGATGCTTACTCCTTGGGAGAAAAGTTATGACCAACCTAGATAGTATATTCAAAAGCAGAGACATTACCTTGCCGACTAAGGTCCGTCTAGTCAAGGCTATGGTTTTTCCTGTGGTCATGTATGGATGTGAGAGTTGGACTGTGAAGAAGGCTGAGCGCTGAAGAATTGATGCTTTTGAACTGTGGTGTTGGAGAAGACTCTTGAGAGTCCCTTGGACTGCAAGGAGATCCAACCAGTCCATTCTGAAGGAGATCAGCCCTGGGATTTCTTTGGAAGGAATGATGCTAAAGCTGAAGCTCCAGTCCTTTGGCCACCTCATGCGAAGAGTTGACTTATTGAAAAAGACTCTGATGCTGGGAGGGATTGGGGGCAGGAGGAGAAGGGGACAACAGAGGATGAGATGGCTGGATGGCATCACGGACTCGATGGACATGAGTCTGAGTGAACTCCGGGAGATGGTGATGAACAGGGAGGCCTGGTGTGCTGCGATTCATGGGGTCGCAAAGAGTCGGACACGACTGAGCGACTGAACTGAACTGTAAGCACATACAAATATATTCTACAGAGAAAAAGTTTACAATAAATTTAAATTAGAGGTCCTTCACAAATACAAAAGTTCTATAAAATGTGAAAATATAAATTTACTAATCCTATCAATTATATGATAAATCCAAGAAGTTCATTTTTCAAAATTATTATCCTTTCAACAAAATAAATAAAATAGGGAATTGCCATGGATAGTTAAGATTTAGGTTCTGTTTTCCTGAAGGTGGGAACAAAGAAACTCACAGCTTAGCAGGAAATACTACAGTGTAAGTAATTATCTCTTAGTGGTAAGATTACAAATATTTTTTTCTTCTCATATTTTCTGCACATTTCAAACTTTACAGAGTCAAGAAATTATAGGTTTAACTTTGATGCAAAAAAAAACCATTTTTACAATATACTTTAAGGGGGAAAAGGCAGGACACAAGGTTAAATATAGAGCATGATCTCAACTTAGTAAAAAAGAAAAATGTTTCTTTGTAGTCATAAAGCTGGAAGGTGATAGTCTGCCAGGATAGTACCTCTGAGTGATAGGATCCAAGGATTGCTTTATTTGAACATTTCTTCAAAGTCCTAATTGTTTTCATGGGCCTGTTGTACTTTTTTAAAGAAAAGAAAAATATTTAGGTTTATTGTCACTGCCAACTGGAAATCAAGTAAAGAAAATCATTTCAAATTATAAATCAATGGAAAACAATATACCCAAATTCTAAATAATAAAACTTTCAATTTATGCAATGAGCATATCTATCACTAAACACAAGTCAATAAATTTTGCTAATCAATCTTAGTTAAAAAAACTTTTGCTGTCTTGCATACAGGGTTATCCCAATACAGTATTGTAAAGTAAAAAAATAAAAAAAATAAAAAATCTATGATCTCTCTACCAAAAAAAAAAAAAAAAACTCTGTATGATTACATTTTCTTTTTTTAAACCTGTTTTTGTTTTTGTTTTTTTTTCTTTTCTAGCCATGCACACAGCTTATAGGATCTTAGTTTCCCAAGCAGGGAATGGACCCCTGCCCTTGGCAGTGTAAGTGTGGAGTCTACTGGATTGCCAGGGGGCTCCCTGTATTATTACATTTTCATTATGATATTCAAAATTTTGGTTTTTGAAAATGAATAAAAGCCCTCTAAAGATTACGAATATACACAAATGTGGAAACTAGGTCTATGTATGTGCACACGTGCAACCCATGAGGATGTATATACATTGAATGGATATGCAAGGATGTGGTAGGATTTCTAGTAGATTATACTTTATTTATAATTTTCTAGATTTTTAATTTTCTGTATTAAATATTGCTTAAGGACCCATAAAATTAGAATACCTCCCTTTACCTTATTACCTCTCTCCTTTACCTTATTTTGTTTGCAATAAAATAGACATTGCAGAACACCGAAGGAATAGAAACCAATCAAGGATTTCGTTCACTTCGCTGTTGGTCTCTATTGCTATTGTTCAGTTGCTAAGTTGTATCCAGATCTTTGCAACCACATGGGTGCATCATGCCAGGCATCCCTGTCCTTCACCATCTCCTGGTCTTTGCTCAAACTCATGCCCATTGAGTTGGTGATGCCATCCAACCATCTCATCCTCTGTCATCCCCTTCTCCTCCTGCCTGCAATCTTCCCAGCATCAAGGTCTTTTCCAATGAGTCAGCTCTTTGCATCAGGTGGCCAAAGTATTGGAGCTTCAGCATCAGTCCTTCCAATGAATATTCAGGGTTGATTTCCTTTAGGATGGACTGGCTTGATCTCCTTGCTGTCCAAGGGACTCTCAAGAGTCTTCTCCAACACCACAGTTCAAAAGCATCAGTTCTTCGGTGCTCAGTCTTCTTTATGGTTGAACTCTCACATCTGTACATGACTACTGGAAAAGCCATAGCTTTGACTGTACGGACCTTTGTCAGCAAAGTAATGTCTCTACTTTTTAATACACTGTCTAGGTTTGTCATAACTTTTCTTCCAAGAAGCAAGCATCTTTTAATTTCATGGCTGCAGTCACTGTCCACATTGATTTGGGAGCCCCAAAGTAAAAAATCTGCCATTTTTTCCATTGTTTTCCCATCTATATGCCATGAAGTGATGGAACCGGATACCATGATCCTAGTTTTATGAATGCTGAGTTTTAAGCCAGCTTTTTCATTCTCCTCTTTCACCTTCATCAAGAGGCTCTTTAGTTCCTCTTTGCTTTCTGCCATTAATGTGGTATCATCTGCAAATCTGGGGTTGGTGATATTTCTCCTAGCAATCTTGATTCCATCCCAGCATTTTGCAGGATGTACTCTGCATATAAGTTAAATAAGCAAGGTGACAATATACAGCTTTGACTTACACCTTTCCCAATTTTGAACCAGTCCGTTGTTCTAAGTTGGGCTCTAACTGTTGCTTCTTGAAAGCATATAGGTTTCTCAGGAGGCAGGTAAGGCAGTCGTGTGCTGTGATCCATACAAAGGCTTTAGCTTAGTCAGTAAAGAAGTAGATGTTTTTCTGGAATTCCTTTGCCTTCTCTATGATCCATTTGATGTTGGCAATTTGATCTCTGGTTCCTCTGCCTTTTCTAAATCCAGCTTGTATATATGGAAGTTCTCCGTTCACAAACTATTCAAGTCTAGCTTGAAGGATTTTGAAAATTACCTTGATAGCATGTGAAATGAGTGCAATTATGCAGTAGTATGGACATTCTTTGGCATTGCCCTTCTCTGGAACTAGAATGAAAACTGTCTTTTTCCAGTACTGTGGCCATTGCTGAGTTTTCCAAATTTGCTGGCATCTTGAGCGTAGTACTTTAACAGCATCATCCTTTAAGATTTGGAATAGCTCTGCTGTTGATGAAATAGCTTCATCATCTTCACTAACTTTGTTCCTAGTGATGTCTCCTAAGGCCCACTTGACTTCACACTCCAGGACATCTGGCTCTAGATGAATGATCACACCAACATGGCTATCTGGGTCATTAAGACCTTTTTTTAATAGTTCTGTGTATTCTTGCCACCTCTTGTTAACCTCTTCTGCTTCTGTTAGGTCCTTGCCATTTCTGTCCTTTATCGTGCCTATCTTTGCAAGAAATGTTCCCGTAGTATCTCCAATTTTCATCAAGAGATATCTAGTCTTTCTTATTCTATTGTTTTCCTGTATTTTTTGCATCATTCACTTAAGAAGCCTTCTTATCTCTTCTTGCTATTCTCTGGAACTCCGCATTGTTAGGTAAATCTTTCATTTTCTCCTTTGCCTTTGGCTTCTCTTTTCTCAGCTATTTGTAGGGCTTCCTTAGACAACCATTTGCCTTCTTGCATTTCTTTTTCTTTGGGATGGTTTTGGTCACCACCTCCTGTACAATGTTATGAACCTCCATCCTTAGTTCTTCAGGCACTCTATCAGATCTAACCCTTTGAATCTACTTGTCACCCCCAATGTATAATCATAAAGGATTTGATTTAGGTCATACCCCAATGGTCTAGAGGTCTCTATTAAATAGTATTAAGTATAACTTAGGAATTATCTGCAGTGCTTCACAAAAGAGAGCATTCTTCCATCTGAAAGGCCCAGAGGTCCCAACCAGGTATAGGCCCAATGCAGGATTTTTGACTACAGCCTATAACAATGCCCTTGTAGGAACGTCTGGGTAAGTTTGGGTGGGGCATGGAGGGAAATAGAGCATTTTATCCTTTTATCACTTCTCCAGGGCAGAAACATTGAACTCATAACAGTAACCATAATATTCTTTTACTCAAACAAAAACAATATACATCTTTGCTAACTTAAACAAAATAGAGAGAGCAAGGGCAATTTCTAAAACGGCTTTAAAGATAATTTATAGACATTGAAACTATCTTTGTTGCAACCTATCTTTCCTAGGTAGGTGTACAAAGATCCTTACGTATCTTGCTGAAAATTGATAAGAACTATAGCCTATTTAAATTTTATTGTAGTTGATTTACAATGTTGTGTTGATTTCTATTGTATAACAAAGTGATTCAGCTATATATATATATATATATATTACATATACGTACATGATACCTATACACACACTTTTTCATATTCTTTTCCAGTGTGGTTTATTACAGGATATTTCCCTGTGCTATAGAGTAGGACTTTGTTGTTTATCCATTCTATATGTAATAGTTTGCAACTACTAATCCCAAACTCCCAGTTCCTCCCTCCCCACTTTGTCTCCCCCTTGGCAACTACAAGTCTGTTCTGTGAGTTTCTGTTTCATACAAAAGTTCATTTGTGTTATGTTTTAGATTCTGTATATAAGAGATATCATATGGTATTTGTCCCTTTCTAGTCTATTTCATAATCTCTAGGTTTATCTATGTTGCTGCAAGTGGCATCATTTCTGCCTTTTTATAGGTGAGTAGCATGTTTGAGTGCTAAGTCGCTTCAGTTTTATCTGACATTGCAACCTGATGGACTGCAGCCCATCAGGCTCTGCTGTCCATGGGATTCTCCAGGCAAGAATACTGGAGTGGGTTGCTATGCCCTCCTCCAGGCGATCTTCCCGACCCAGGGATCAAACCCAGTCTCTTACTTCTAAACTGCACTGGAAGGTGGATTCTTTACCACTAACTTCCCTGGTAGCTCAGCTAGTAAAAAGTCTGCCTGCAACACAGGAGACCTGGTTTGATTCCTGGGTTGGGAAGATCCACCGGAGAAAGGATAGGTTACCCACTCCAGTATTCTTGGGCTTCCCTGGTGGCTCACCTGGAAAAGAATCCTCCTGCAATATGAGAGACCTGGATTCAATCCCTAGGTTGGGAAGATCCCCTGGAGAAAAGAACAGCTACTGACTCCTGTATTTTGGCCTGGAGAATTCCATGAACTGTATAGTCCATGGGGTTGCAGGGAGTCGGACAGGACTGCGCGACTTTCACTTCACTTCACAGCACCATTTGCAAAGCTGTAGCTGAGTAGTATTCCATGTATATATGTGCCACATCTTTATCTGTTCTTCTTTCAGTGGACACTTAAGCTGTTCCCACGTCTTGGGTATTATAAACAGTGCTCCAATGAATATTGGAGTTCGTATGTCTTTTTGAATTATAGTTTTTTAGGGATATAGTTCCAGTAGTGGTACTACTGGATCATATGACAACTTTTTTAGTTTTTTAAGGAAACTCCCTAGTGTTTTCCGTAGAGGTTGCACCAACTGATATTCCCACCAACAGTGTAATTTCTCCACACCCTCTGCAGCATTTGTTATTATGTAGCATTTGTTATTTGTAGACTTTCTAATGATGGCCATTCTGACCAGTGTGAGGTGGTACCTGGTTGTAGTTTTGATTTGCATTTCTCTAATTAGCAATGTTCATCTTTTCTTGTGCCTGTTGGCCATCTGTAGCTCTTTGGAGAAGTGTATTTAGATCTTCTGCCCATTCTTTGATTAGGTTGAAAAACCAGAGTCTATTAATCTCATATATTTCCCAAGAGAAGGAAAGTCTCTTGCTGTTATAAGTATCAAGCATCAAATTCTTTGGAGAATTTTACATAACATCTGAAAATAAAGCTACTTATTTCAAAATTAGCAGGATATTTACATTCAGAAATGAAAAATCATAATTTTTGAAACACTAATGGAGATATCAAAGTGTTTTTATTCAGTACCACTCATAAAGTAAAAGAACAGAAAATTTCAAAAAAGGAAAATGCTAAGAACTTGGGTAGTAACCTATCTGCTATATCACTCCAAAATTTCTTAAGGGAAAGAGTAATTTCTAACAACTGAGATGTTCTTTTATCAGTCTCTGGCATGTAGTAGTAGATCAATAAATATTTGCTGAATGAATAAATCTAATATTAAATGAAAACCTTCTCCCAAGAATCTCAACAATCACTCCAATCCCACTCACTGGAGGTAACCACAATGAAGTTTGCTCAATCTCTCCACACACCATCCTATTTCCATTCAAAAAATATAGATTATCCTACTATAGTTCCATTTCATTCATTTTAATAACTACATGAACTTACCAGTTTTCCAGATGCTTTCAGCAACCAAGATACTGAATGAAAGGAAATAAAAATACTAATAGTAATGACTAACATGCATTGAGCATTGTTCTAAATGCTTTATATTAATATATACCAAACTGAACTGAACACATTAGAACTGTACAACTTTATATGTAGGGACTATTACTTATGGACCTCTTATAAAGACATTTTAAAATATTACTTTCCAAAGCTTATAATAACTTGCCTAAAGTTAGACAATAAGTGGCAGAGGAAGGATGTGAAGCCAGCAGTCTGTCTTGGGAGCCTGTTCTTAGTCATTTACTGCCTCTGTGATGTTAAAAATAATAAAGATAAATTCTTACAACAGCAGCTGACTGTTAGTATATACCAGATGTAAACATAAAGGAGACAATGTCCAGGTTTGTTTGTTTTTAACTATATCATAACCTTACACTAAGTAGTGCCTTCAAAGGAATCACGCAATAGGTTATATGTTCAGAGTCTGTCCTAAGTCAGAAACATTTGAATTAGCAAAAATATATAAATTTCCTTCATATATTTCATAAACTGAACAAGAAGAGATCTAAATGCCTTACTATTACCTTCTTAATGGCCAAAGCAGCTTTTATATAAGCTTTACTATCCGTTTTGTTCATTAGATCTGTCACTAAATGATTTACGGTCATTAAAAACAAAGCCAAAAAACTATATCCAGTCACACACACACAAAGAACCTGAATCACATTAAAAACATACAACTCAGACTAAACTCAGATCCAAGAGTGTTTTGAATAATGGCAGAATCTTTGGAATAAATGCATAGTCTCTCAAGGTAACTATTCTGAAGAGAACAATATTCAATTTTCTGTGTAAGGACAGTCTGTTGAAAGTTACCACACTTAACAGGTCTCTTTCATTTACTAATTTAGCAACCAGTTCATGTCAACCATCAGTGAAATAACTTATGTCCATACTGTCTACTGTCTCCAAGCTAGTGATTTGATAGCTAGTATTCTAAGTTCTAAGCACTGTACAACACATCAAAATAGTGTTGCTGAGCCAAGTGAAGCATAAATTGTCTTATAACATTAGCCAATTTCCCAGTTTACTCTTCTAAAAGAGTGATTCCACTGACAGTAACACCAAGGAAAAAAGGCAGCTTTAGAAGATGCCTTATCTTTGACTGAATCTTATTAGTCTGAACAAGGGATAGCAGTAAAAGCAGTGCATCCACAAACATATGCATCTACTCAGTATCACCAAAATACCATCACCGTTTCGAAGTGACGCCAACTAACATTAAAGGCGCTATGTTTCAGATGATGCGTCAATCGAAGATCAGGTTTCACCTACCCTTGATACTGAATCACTTTCTAGATTATGATTTCCTTAAGTAAAACTTCCTTCTTGAAAAAACAAGCATCTGGCTGAGCTCCATGTATTTCCACAGAATAATAAAAATAACTGGAAGTTTCTTTGTATACATAATTGCTAAATAAATGGTAAACAGTCTTGCAAGTCAGCTCTTAACAAAAAGTCTGAGTGAACATTAAAAAATTAAATTTCTTGGCAACCTGTTAGGTATAATTATCTAGCTGAGTACTATCCCATAAAAAAACAATAGGTTTTATTCAATCTACAACTTAGAGAATCCCGAGAGTTGTGTACCAGACGTTCTTACAGTAAAATAATTCTCAAAGCACTACCTTTTGGATTGCCTTTATCTGACAGCTCATTTTCCCTCCTGCATCGGTACACATAAAATCTCACTCAATAAAGTATCTATTAACCAATTAATGCTTTTGCTCTGGCAATGCAAAAGATCTCTCATCAGCTCTTATCTTTTCCCAACCATTCATCACCAAGATTATGACGCTTGGATTAGAGCCAGAGCCAAGGAAAGAACCAAGTATATAATGACCTCATGTGGCAAAGGGCTACAATTACTCAATTAACTATAACATAATCACGGGCTTAAACTACTTTTGTTAGTAGATTTTTATTTTCAAATCGCTACTTTAAATGGGCATTAAATAAATAGACGAGGTTAGAGAAGGAAAGGAAAATGACCTTAGATAGAAAGAGCACAGGTAAAAATAGAATCACTACTCACTAAAATAAAATGAACCCCCACACTATAAAGTCAAAATATCTGGGCTGTTTCGGCTTTAATTTTTGCGGAACCTTGAGAACCCCATTGCCTCTCACATCTATAAAATGGTGATAAATTTTGTCTACCACACTCTAAGTTACAATGATTAAGAAATTATTTTAACATCTGATATTTAATGGTTCTTTTATTCTATTTATGGTATTTGCTACTTTATATATCTAAAATATTTTTAAGGTCATCATAAAAACATGAACCAAAAACTAAAGTACTGTTACCTAATTTGACTTCTAATTGTTACCTTTTATACTCTAGTACATTGATGAACATTGGTTGATATAGAACTTATTTTATTCTAGGCATAGAACTAAAATTAAATGAATTCAAAGGGTACTCATATTACTAATAATCTTCTTTGGGGGTAATCTTAACACTTGAAAAAAACAATTTGATATTTATCAATTCAAAATCTGCCAAAACAGAACTTAGTGTGAATTTTTTGAACCAAATCCAAATCTTCATTGATATAAAATACTCTTGAGGACATCAATATCGTATGAAGAACTTTACTCATTAAATGTACAATTAGTGCTTCTCAGGTGGAGGTTCAGCAGTAAAGAATCTGCCTGCCCAATGCAGGAGACGCAGGACACACAGGTTCAATTCCTGGGTCAGGGAGATCCCCTGGAGAGGATACGGCAACCCACTCCAGTATTCTTTCCTTGGAGATCCCAAGGTCAGAGAAGCCTGGTGAGTACAAGCATGAAACATACAACAGAGCTGCAGTCACAATAATCTTTAAAAAGGTGGGGAAAGGAGCAGGCAAAACTGAATCAAATTCAAATGACATACCTATTTTTCACTTAATGTCTTTTATTCCTAAAAGCATTAAGTAAAAATCTTTAAATGAAATATTTTGTTAATTTTATAATAGGGCAATGGATTCTATATCCCAAGATTCCCAAAATGCATTGATTGAGCAATAATGGGAGAAAGAAATGGCAACCAACTCCAGTTTTCTTGACTGAGAAATCCCATGGACAGAGGGGCCTGGTGGGCTATGGTCCATGGGGTTCCAAAGAGTTAGACATGACTTAGCGATTAAATCGGAGAAGAAATGGGAACCCACTCCAGTATTCTAGCCTGGAGTATCCGGTGGGCAGAGGAGTCTGGTGGGCTGTTATCCATGGGGTCACACAGAGTCGGTCATGACTGAAGCGACTTACCATGCATGCATGAGCAATAACAAGTTTACAAGAAATATACAATATACTTTGTGCATAAAATACATTGTAAACAAGGTTTACTGTACTTGCAAAAGAAGAATATTTGATAGTTGGTGATGGTTGGTGGAGGGGAAGGATAAAGAATTCCGCTTTCTGTACCATTTACCCCCTCCAATTTTCCACCCTTTTGGGGAAGCAATGGTCATCTTGTGTTTAAACTCCACTTAAAATTAAGTTACAATACAAAATAACACAGAAACTTCAAAACACATGGAAATGGCATCTATACATAATAGACAAGAGTCCTAGAAGATATAACTTTTTCATCCCTCTCATTTCACATACTTAGGCAAAGTAAATTTACCTGATGTACAATTCAAAAGTGTTCTAATAATCTCTGCATGTATAGTAAATTATTATGCTTTTGTCTGAGATGGAAATGTATGGATATTGTTCTTTACTGCATACTTTAGTATATTTTTAGAGTAGGAAGAATCTTTATACCCAAGGAAAGAAAAAAAAGGTGACTGATAGATGTTATAGCAGAAAGTTACTACTGAACAGTTCTTATGGTAGAAGACTGTATTTAAACATTTTGGCATTGTTAATCTCAGTACTAATACATTTTATAATTAATAGTTAATTAATGACATTTCAAGGTACTACATAGACTAAGTGGAAAAAATGAAATACATCAAACCTGCCTTCATTTTTCAATATTCAACTATCGAATTGAAGATGAGAAAAATTAATTTTATTATACAAATAAATTCTTTGAAGAAGAAAAACCTTATTAGGATCACCTCAATAAACACCCAAAATATTACTAAACCTAGGTAGCTCATGCCTCTAGCAAATGCAAGATTAGCCAACTCCAAGACTTAATATAATGCTACAGTAATCAAGACAGTGTGGCATGGGCAAAAGAAGCGACAAATAAATCAATGGAACAGAATAGAGAGCCTAGACATATACCCACATAATTATAGGCAATTGATTTTTAACAGAGAAGGTAATTCAATTAAGCTAGTCTTTCAACAAACAGTGGACAAGTGGACCTCCACATGCAAAAAAAAAAAGAATCTAGACCCAGATCTTACACCCTTCACAAAAATTAAATCAAAATGGATCATAGATCTAAATATAAAATGCAAAATTATAACCCCCCTAGAGGATAACATACTAGAAAACCTAAATGACCTTGGTATGGTGATGTCGTTTTAGATAACAACACAAAGTTATGATCCATGAAAGAAATAACTGATATGCTGGGCTTCAATAAAATTTACAAACTCCTACTCTGCAAAAGACAATGTCAAGAGAAAATGACAAACCACAGATAGGAGAAATATTTGCAGAAGATACATCTGATAAAGGACAATTACTTAAAATATATTAAAAAAACACTTAAGACTCAGTAGTAAGAAAATGAACTCTAATAAAAAAACAGACAAAAGATCTTAAAGGATACCTCACCAAAGAAGATATACAGATAGAAAGCCAATTAACATCATATGTTCTGTGCTGTGTTTAGTCGCTTAGTCGTGTCTGAGTCTTTGCAACCCCACGGACTGTAGCTTGCCAGGCTCCTCTGTCCATGGGATTCTCCAGGCAGTAATACTGGATTGGGTTGCCATGCCCTCCTCCCGGGGATCTTCCCAACCCAGAGACTGAACCCAGGTCTCCCACATTGCAGGCAGATTCTTTACCGTCTCAGTCATCACGGTAGCCCAAGAATACTGGAGTGGGTAGCCTATCCCCTCTCCAGGGGATCTTCCCGACCCAGAAATTGAACTGGGGTCTCCTGGCTTGCAAGTGTATTATTCACCAGCTGAGCTTACCAGGGAAGCCCTCATATGTACTAGGGAATTGCAAATTAAAATAAAATACAACAAACTACCTTCATGGGCAAAATCCAAATCACTGACAACAACAAATGCTGACAGGGATGTGGAGTAACAAGAACTCTTGTCATTACTGGCAGAAAGGCAAAATACAACCATTCTGGAAGACAGTTTGGCAATTTCTCAGAAACCTAAACATACTCTTACTAGATGGTCCAGCAACTGCACTCCTTGGTATAACTCAAATGAATTGAAAAGTTATGCCACATAAAAACCTGTACACCAACATTTATACTACTTATAATTGCCCAACCTGGAAGCAATCAAGATATATCTTAGTAGGTGAGAGGATAAACTGTGATGCATCCAGACCACAGAATATTTTTCAGTGCTAAAAAGTAATGAACTATCAAGCCATGAAAGACATTAGAGGGAATTAAATGCAAGTTACTAAGTGAAAGAAGCCACTGATAAAGCTCTCTACTGATTCATGATTCCAATTCTGTGATATTCTGGAAGAAGGCAAAACTATGGAGACAACAAAAAGACAACTGCCAGAGGTTAGGAGGGTGGGAGGCACGAACGGAACACAGAGGACCTTCAGGGCAGCGAAATTATTTTGTATACTACAATGGTGGTTACATGTCATTTTTCATTTGTCAAAACCCACAGAAGATACACCAGTGAGTAAACTCTAATGCAAACTATGAACTTTGGATAATAATGATGTGTCAATGTAGGTTCATTGATTATAATTAATGGACCACTCTGTTGGGGGATGGTGATATTGGAGGAAGCTGTGCAAGTGTCAGGGCAGAAAGTATATGGGAGCTCTGTACTTTTCAGTCAGTTTTGCTGCGAACCTAAAACATTTCTGAAAAATAAAAATAAAGACTTAAAAATAAGTTCTTTAGTTTAACACCAATGTACCAGAGTCAATTGCTTGGGGATGATAACATACTATGGTTAAGTAAAATGTTCCCATGGGGGTACACAGGAGCTCTGATCATTTTATAACTTCTGTGAGTCTAAAATTATTTCCAAAAAACCTTTCTTTCTTTTAAGAAAAGAAGTAAGATTTTTCAAATGAGGAAGGCTATTGTCTACCAGGATTTGTAAATACTTTATGTAAATTATTTAGCATTTTCCTGGAGGTAATGAAATATACACCTCTATGTAAAAAATATTTTGGGACTCCTTCTCCTTTAAAATATAACAGACTTAACTTCTGGGAGCTTGGTAAACACTGCTCTAAATTTCAGGCATAGAAGATGAGAAAACTCTGAATGAGGGGATAAGTCTTGTACAACTGATTACCTTCTTAGAAGAGTAAACTATAAAAAGTAGTATATATGCTTTGAAGAAAGATGATTTGATATGGGAGACAGGATCCAACAGATAATGCAGACAGCTAGGCTCAATATTCTTGTGCCCATCCAGTGGTACAGCTTTTGCGTCATGACAAATAGTAATTTTTTAAGCTTCTTTTCAAGTATACAGATTTTAAAAGTCATAAGCTAATCATTTTTAAAGGTTATGGAACATCTCTGAAACATGTCTCCATTTAAAATCAATGTTAATTTATATAAACCACTGTCAACCTTTTTATATTCATAATTTTCTTCAAAAGTATAATAAATTTTAATTCTAAGAAAGATGCAATCATTTCAATGAGTGTAACTCATTAGAATTCAAGAGATTTATATTTATTTATTAAGCAAATATTTAATTTAATAAACAAATTCATTTATATCTAACAAAAACAAATTCATACAATATCATGAGACAAATATTTATGGCAATTATAGGTCTGAAACAAGTCTCTCATTCAAATATCAGTGCATCTAAACTATTTAATTCACTAAATTATTATCTTTTAATATCAAGAAACTAAACACAAGATTTAAAAAGGAAAATGATAGTTTCAAAGTAACTTTCCTCTCATTTAAAAAAACCACAGAGTTTTTCTAAAATGTCAAGTAGAAAGGTTAAATACAAATAAAACACACTGCACATCTTAAACAAAGCTGAAAAAAATCTATACATACAGATCTAAACCTATATATAGAGCTAAAATAAATCCATGCAGATTTTTTAAAATTACAACTATTCTGCACCCTGCCCTCCTTATTAATACGTGTAATTTCTAATCAACAAAACATGATAATGCTTTCAAGATATATAACATAAAGCAAGATCATTTTTATCAGTAATTTCTCTAAAATGAGAGGAAAAAAATACTTAAGATATAATCCGATAGAGCAGCAAAACTATGAAGTGAAGAGCGATGATGTTCTCAAAGTAGAAATGCGTGACTTTTATTTACTTTTAAATAAAACTTTAAAATAGCAGGTTGCCTATTAATCCAGACAGCAGGGAAAGCAGAACAGTGGCAGGAAATAAGAGCTGGGTCTAACTAAGCAGTCTTTACTGCTAAGAAGATAATCCACCTTGTTTTCAGTTTCCTTTTATGCTTCTCACCAAATATAAAGGTAAAGAAAAACTACTCATTTTCAGTACAGCATCAGTAAAAAGTATAATGGAAAAATGGATCCCTCACTGTGTCCCACTAATGTTTTACCTATAAAAATGGTAAGAAATTTAAGGAAAACTGTAATTCCACCTCAAATGATTTAAAGACAATCAGAATTTAAGCCAACTCTTTAACTGGAATAGTAATACTCCATTCTAAAAGAATGGTCTGTGACGGGAAAAAGCAGGCAGTTATTTGAAGTTCCAAATAAATTAAATCTTTATACTCATGTAATAATCTTCAGTTATCTTTTAAGTGTAGCAACATTTCCTCTTTAATCCTCTAAAATCCCATGCAAAAGACAAAGCCTCACTCATATCACACATGTAGAAACAAAGGCAGGAAAAAGACAAAATGACTTTTAAGTTATGTCATTACAAACTGGGAACAAAGTCTAACCTGCTACTCTACAAATGTGTTATGGACACCTTAATAAATATCAGTGAAGTGATTAAATATTAAACCCGATCTTAACTTCCATATCAATTAAGGTGGAAGGGAAAGCACCTGATCAAAAGTATTTGCAATGAAACCTCATAATCCTTTTGTGATGGATTTCTTAAATTTCACTTTTCAATTTTTAATAGATACACTAATTTACTTACACAGGACACATTATCATTTATGTAACATTAAAGTTTCCAGCTAAGAACCTGGTCATTGAGATGAGAAGCACCAGGAAAAAAAAAAGTCAAGTAGCTGAGGAGGATAATAGAGGAAAGACAAAAGGAGATTGGATCCTTTATGATGTAGCTTAACTACTATAACGATTCTGGAACCACCTAATGCCAGAGTCCTTGTAAGGGATACTTATATGTCCTTGTTTCTTTAAATCCACAAAAGAAGAAAAAAAAAAGGTAGTAATAAACTTTTGTATAGGATTCATTAAAAAAAATTTTTTTTCGGGGGGTGGGGGAATAAAAGCAGTTAAAAACTTGGGTTTAGACGAGAGACATATGAAAATGGACCCATGCAGATACACAAAGCTGAAGAAGGTGGAATCATTTGGTTGCGTGTAGTCATCAGCAAGATCACAAAGTGCTCAAAAAGTCTTTTACCTGAGGGAAGGAAAAAAATATTAATGTAATTCCTTGGCTAATTTCAGATACTTCATTTTCCATTAGAAGTATTGAACAGCTGAAGACCTCAACTGTATAAGTAAACTCTATCACAAAGCTACAGCATTTACTTTCAAAAGAAATATTAACAAATACTTGAGTAATAAAAGATGAATGATCCAAAAAGTAATTACAGAAGTTATTAAATTTACATCTGAGATTGATACAGTTCTTTAACAGTCATAATACTAATTTTCTCTTTATAATACCACAGACCCTGACATGTGCAGCTTTAGCACGGATAACATGAGTAATTGCAATGGTTTAAACAACTCTAAAGGTCTTGACTGTGTATGTAATCTATATAATAGATTTACAATTTTTCTGAAGCACAAATGTGAATCATACATAGACTATAAATATTAAAATGTGATGAAAGGTCATTTAAGGAGTGAATGAACCTAACCAAGTGACCAATGTCACAATACAAGATATTGCTCTCTATATATTTTAGACTATAGAGTAATTCTAATGGATAGACAAAAAATTATTACCTTGCAAAAATACATGAAAAAGATAGCAAAATTCTAACACTACTAATTAAAGTAAAATAAATAAGTCTGTGAAATGATGATCATTAATCAAAACTATGAAGTGCTAGCTAAAATGAAAAAGTGACTTTACAGATTCATATAGCTAAAATAATGGTTGGTTTTTAGTATTGCAATGGTTGACTTAATTTTATTTATTTTAACAGTATCACAAGTGAATTCTATCCTATATTTTTAACATCATTAAATTAGTGAAGGTGGAAGTCATTCAGTTGTGTCTGACTCTTTGCCACCCCATGGACTATACAGTCCTTGGAATTCTCCAGAATACTGGAGTGGGTAGCCATTCCCTTCTTCAGATCTTCCCAACCCAGGGATCAAACCCAGGTCTCCTGCATTGCAGGCAGATTCTTTACCAGCTAAGCCACAAGAGAAGTCCTTAAATTAAATTAGTGAAGAGGTCGCTTAAATTTTCCAGATATGCTTTTCTTTGAAAGGCAAAGTATTAGTCACTCAGTTGTGCCTGACTCTTTGGGACTGCATAGACTGTAGCCCTCCAGGCTCCTCTGTCCACGTAATTCTCCATGCAAGAATACTGGAGTGGGTCTCCATTACCTTCTCCAGGGGATGTTCCTGACCCAGGGATTGAACCCACGTCTTCTGCATTGCAGGCAGATTCTTTACCATTGAGTCACCAGGGAACACCACAGGAAAAACAACTATATGCTATAGTAATCTATAATGCTGAGATTTTTCAAAATTCTTAATATACTTTATAAATGTTAAACACCTATTATAATAAAGAGCAGACATTTTATGACAGGAAAAAGAAAAATAAAATTTCTCTCAAAACTAAACAAACAACAAAAAAAAGGGGGCTTTTTCTTTAGATCTTAGATCATTAAGTAAATTAACATGGATAGCTTCCCTGGTGTCTCAGACAGTAAAGCATCTGCCTACAATGTGAGAAACCTGGGTTCAATCCCTGGGTCGGGAAGATCCCCTGGAGAAGGAAATGACAACCCACTCCAGTACTCTTGCCTGGAAAATCTCATGGACCGAGGAGCCTGGTAGGCTACAGTCCATGGAGTCACAAAGAGTCAGACACGACTGAGCAACGACTTCACTATAGGGATATTTATTATACAAATCCCATTACTAGTCTCTCTCAAGTATTCATCAATATATTCTCTTCCAGTCCCTTTATCAATATGAGCACCACTTAATAGAATATAGTCAACTCTAAATACATGGAAGATTAACTCTGATTAAGATAATGACTCAATGATTAGGCAATGCTAAGTCACAGACAAGGCACCAAATAAAACTCAAAACTATAAATCTTTAATAACAAGACTCCAGCTAATATAAAAATGGGTGAGATCCATATCCTGTAATTTTAGAGGGGAGTAAGCAAGAACTTTTGTTAATGTTACTCCTAAAATACAGATGAAGAAACGAAAGGATAAAGAAGGTCTTATTTTATTTAAGGCTACAAATCTAGAAGTTAAAGTTAAGATGAAAATCTAAATAGGCTAAATCCCTCTAAAGCTCTTAACTGTCTTTACTCTGTCATCTCTCATTAGAAGATAATTTTCTCAGAAGTTAGAACACTTTAGACAAAACATTATTTATAATCTTTGTATTCAACATAAATCTACCTTTTCAATTAGACTGTCATGTTTGTCTTTAAAGTCTTCATTAACATCCAGTGTTAAGATAGGCACTTCTTGTAGATAATCAAAGTTGGTTCTGTTCAAAAGGAGAGAGATGAAAAAAATACTTACAAAAAGCAATAAATAAAAGAGAAACACTAAAAACATATACTTATGCCTTCATTTGAAAATCAAAATGTTATCCAGTTTTGTATTAAAATTATCCTGCAAGTACTTCAACTAGCAATGCCTTCTTTCTCACCAAAATTTACTATGCATATCTAAAAATCTCAGATATAAAATGTATAAAGCATTGTGAAATGTCAGTTCAGTTCAGTTGCTCAGTCGTATCCGACTCTTTGCAACCCCTTAACTGCAGCACACCAGGCCTCCCTGTCCATTACCAACTCCCAGAGTTTACCCAAACTCATGTCCATTGAGTCAGTGATACCATCCAACCATCTCATCCTCTGTCGTCCCATTCTCCTACTACCCTCAATCTTTCCCAGCATCAGGGTCTTTTCCAATGAGTCAGCTCTTCACATCAGGTGGCCAAAGTATTGGAGTTTCAGCTTCAACATCAGCCCTTCCAATGAACAACCAGAACTGATCTCCTTTAGGATGGACTGGTTGGATCTCCTTGCAGTCCAAGGGACTCTCAAGAGTCTTCTCCAACACCATAGTTCAAAAGCATCAATTCCTTGGCACTCAGCTTTCTTTATAGTCCAACTCTCACATCCATACATGACCACTGGAAAAACCACAGCCTTGACTAGACGGACCTTTGCTGACAAAGTGATTTCTCTGCTTTTTAATATGCTGTCTAGGTTGGTCATAACTTTCCTTCCAAGGAGTAAGTGTGTTTTAATTTCATGGCTGCAATCACCATCTGCAGTGATTTTGGAGCCCCCAAAAATAAAGTCAGCCACTGTTTCCCCATCTATTTGCCAAGAAGTGATGGAACCAGATGCTATGATCTTAGTTTGTGAAATGTAATTCTCCTGAAAAACCAAAATCACACCAGAAAGTAGGGATGTTTAAAGATGAGAAAACTAAAGATCATGGAGACCATTCTGGGGCTCAGAGATTGTCTAAGATTGCAAACCAATAAGTGAGATGGATTTGAACCAAGATTTGACTAATGATAAAGTACAGTGATCTAAGACACAAATCTGAAATATCTTAAATTCTGTCTGAAAGAGAGTATAGGCATAACTCAGAGATACTGCAGGTGTGGTTCCAGATAATTACAATTAAATGAATATCACAACAAAGCAAATACCACAACAAAGCAAGTAACACATATTTTTTTGGATTCCCCATGGTTACAAAAGTTACATTTACACTATACTGCAGAGTCTGATGATGGGCTGCTGTCTATGGGGTGGCACAGAGTCGGACACAACTGAAGCGACATAGCAGCAGCAGTAGCAGCAGCAGCAGTACAGTAAATGTGTAATATCATTATGTCTAAAAAAAATGTACATAAAAATACTTTATTGTTAAAAATTGCTATCATCTGATGCTTTAGTGAGTCACAATCTTTTTGCTGTTGGAGGGTTTGAAATATTTCAAGAATTTACAAAATGTGACATAGAGACACAACATTAGCAAACGCTGTTGAAAAAATGGTGCTAATAGACTTGCTTGACACAGGGTTGCCAGAAGCCTTCCGTTTGTAAGAAATGTAATATCTGTGAAGCACAATAAACCGAAGTGCTATACAACAAGGTATGAGTGTGTGAGTGTGTGTGTTATTTGCTCAGTTGTGTCCAACTCTTTGCAACCCCAGGGACTCTATCCCACCAGGCTCCTCTGTCCATGTAAATCACCAGGCAAGAATACTGGAGTGGGTAGCCATTCCCTTCTCCAGGGGATCTTCCCAACCAAGAGACTGAACCCAGGTCACCTGCATGGCAGGCAGATTCTTTACTGTTTGAGCCACCACGGAAACCCACAACAAGGTATGCTTGTACCTAAATAATATATACAGATGTATCTCTTACTTTATTCCTTAACGTGAACTCCATATACTATGCTGTAAAGACGACCGGAGGAGATTAGCTACAAAAACTTCAAGAAATTAGGATCTCGTTGCAATAAAGAGAGTCAAAATTCACACTTAATTCTAAGAGCTCTTACATTACTAATATAAATGACTGAAAATAAAAACTGGTACATGTTTTGGATTAAAATTTGATAAATAAATTTAAAATCAACAGTAAATAAGGAAATCTTACTTTAGTGTTCTATGCAGGAGCCAGCTTTCATGCTTATAGTGAAGTTTCTCCAAGTATTCAAGAGGAATGCCTTGTTCTTCGTTTCTTCCCCGTAAATATATTCTATTCAAGCATTTCTAAAAGAAAAAGCAATAAGAAAGGGGTAGGAGGAGTGGTGGAGGCAAGAAACAATTCAATAATTTTCTTGTTAGTTGCCATTAAATTTTTCTTCTTTAGTGTCTATTTATGCTAGCCAAAAATCTCTGTTTTTCCTGGAAAATGGAATAGTTCAACTTCCCCTCCTTGGGTTTTTCACCCATTTGGTGGTTCTAAACCAAGAATTACTCTCAAAAATAAATCAAAATACCTCTATAAACTTTTGGCATCCATACTTGAAATATAAAGTATAAAATAAGTTTGGTTAAAAAAACAAAAAGCACCTGTGATAAACCATGATGCAAAAAAATATGAAAAAGAGTATGTATCTGTATAACTGAGTCACTTTGCTATATCGCAAAAATTAAACACAACACTATAAATCAACTATACTTCAACAAAATTTTAAAAAACATTTTTAACTTTGGCATACAAAATGTGCTTCACAGTCTCTTATAAATCCTCTCTTTTCAAATAAGTAAATGGTCCTCTAATCAAAAGATACCATAAACAATACTGATGAAATAAAGTTTTGTGTTAGACTTTAAGATGTGGACTATGAATGTTTCTGGCAGAATGAAACTATTAGTATTCTTTGTTTTTTCTTCTATATTTGTACTTACTATTTTCATAAATTAAAAACAAAAATTATTTTCAAAAATAAAAGTGAATTTCAAAATTGGTATGGTTAAATTATGGCTTACTTGATACTAAAAGAGGAACAAAATCATTCCTTAGTATCAGAAACCTAGTTTCTTTGAAAATTCAGCTTCAGTAGCAATACAGTATTCTTTCAGACAAGAAGTCATGATATTTACATTCACCAGAGCCTATTTTGTGACTTAGGGAAAGAAAGAGGAATAAAAAACAGAAAAAAATGGGCGTGCAAGCACCAAAACCAGAAACTTCTTAACAAATGTAAGCTTTTATTTAGGTTAGTTTTATGAAAGGCATCTACCTACTGGGTCTTTCTGAATTCATTACATAATTTCATAAGTAAGTAAGAATAGCTCTTTACAATCTATCACAAAAGGCACATTTTCGAGTGAGCTCCCTTAACTCAAAATGGCAAGGGTTCTCTAAGTCTCCTGTCAACTACAGTCACTTCTATCTACCCATTCCAAGACACAATCATAAAGGATTCCTGACATGGATCTCCATCAACTTTGCCACTTATTCAGTAAATATTTATTAAGCTCCGACTATGTACCCAGACCCAGTTCTAGGCCCTGGAAATTCAACAGTAATTAAAATATCCAAAGTCCCAACTCATGAAACCTACATTCCAGGAGCTGCTTGAGCAAATTTCCTAATGTAGCTGTGATAGATAAGAGGCCCTGAAAAAGTCAGGAAGAATAATGAAGACTAGAGCTGAGGAAAAAATGTGGAACTTCCAAATGTGGCCTTGTAGTTTTCTTAGGAAAACAGAATGTTTCTACCTATACACTTGGGAATTTCTAATTTGGAGGTGAGGCAGTTCTACACTGAACTGCCTTCTCTACACACCTGAGGATTTCTATTAATAAGTCTTCAATGGATCCAACAAATTTTTATTGTCTCACCTCAGGAGTGGCTCTAAGATAAATGATTCCATCTAGTTCAAGGCTTTGGCCAAACTGGTTATTCATCCAGTCATGCCAGTCTTGATAAATGGTCCACTCTGTTTCATTCATGCAGTCAGATTCATACAAATTAGATGCAAAAATATACCTGAAAGAGAATCTGTATTAACACAAATTCTTTCCAAAAAGCACAAAGAGAAAATTGATCTACTAAATGGACATGAAACATTCTCCAAAATCCTACAGTAGATAATGCCTTGGTTAGCAAGAAAAAAAAAAAAAACAGGAGTATTTTGAACTATAGAAAGTATGTTCTTGCCAGTGGTTCCCAAAAGTGTGGTGTGAGAACCCCTGGTAGTCCCCAAGACCCTTCCAGCGGTTCTGTTAGAGGCCAGATTACTTTATATACTGTACTTCAACCAAAAGCTTAAATAGCTTAAAAACAGAAGCACAAATGAGACTCCATCTGACTTCAAGTTAGACACTAAAGAGATTTGCATGCTGCTCTTCTCAATCTTTTTTAAAAATCTAATTTCACAATTATCTTTTTCATGTTCATTTGTAATGGATTTACTATTACTAATTTAAAATAAATTAATAAATGTTTCTATATTTCTCAATCTTAATTTCTAATAACATAAATATCAATAGGACACTAAGCTTTTTGGGCTCCTTAATAATTATTAAGAACGGGAAGGGGTCCTAAAGTTTGAGAACCTCAGTTCTGAGCTAACTCTAGTAAAAGAATCCTTACATAATAAGCAGGGTAATTCTGATGCTGCTAAGTCGCTTCAGTCGTGTCCAACTCTGTGCGACCCCAGAGACGGCAGCCCACCAGGCTCCCCCATCCCTGGGGTTCTCCAGGCAAGAACACTGGAGTGGGTTGCCATTTCCTTCTCCAATGTGTGAAAGTGAAGTTGCTCAGTTGTGTCTGATTCCTAGCGACCCCATGGACTGCAGCCTACCAGGCTCCTCCGTCCATGGGATTTGCCAGGCAAGAGTACTGGAGTGGGTTAATTCTAAGCCCCCCTCAGAGATATATGACCTCCTAGTTCCAGGTGCAAGTCTAGAATAGGGATCCAGATTTAACCAGAGCTGATAAGAATTTTAAGAGGACTGGAAGAAATAAAAACTGTGCAAATTTGAAAGAGATGAGATGGTCAGCACACCCCACCAGTTTCCATGGCAGCTAGAAATTATTCTGTTGTTGCTGTTTAGTCAATAAGTCATTTCCAACTCTTTGCAACGCCACGGACCACAGTCTGCCAGATTCCTCAATCCATGGGATTTCCTAGGCAAGAATACTGGAGTGGGTTGCCATTCCCTTCTCCAGGGGATCGTCCCAACCCAAAGATCGACCTCACGTTTCCTGCACTGGCAGGCAGATTCTTTACCACTAAGTTACCAGGGAAGCCCAGAAATTATTCTAGAACTTCCTTAATGCCATTAATATCGAACTGCTGAAGGTATTAAATGTCATTTTCCATCTCAAATCTCTATTACTCTGAGTCTGTTGTTCCTTTGATCCCCAGGAAACAGGGGAAAAAGTCCAGTTCTAAACCAAGATTCCAAATTGACAAGGTAATTTTTATATACCTGTCACTATACACAGATCGTTCAAAAAATAATACTGGTTTCTCTGCATCTTTGAGTTTTCCATTGAGAGCAGCAAGCTGAGCTCGTATTCGACTGAGGCAGGCATATGACTGGAAGGTAAAAGACCATCGTTCAGGTTTCTCATACATCATCTGAAGAACATTCCCGCCACTTTTCTGAGATGTTGTCAGTTCCTATTTTGAATTTGAAAAAAGAGACAAAAAGCAAAGTAATGATCAATAGGGCTATTTTACTATTTTTAAATTAAAAAAATAGTTGGATTAAAAAAAAAAAAAGACCCAATCAAAAAATGGGTAGAAGACCTGAATATACATTCTTACAAAGAAGATATACAGATGGGTAATAGTCACATGAAAATATGCTCAAAGTGGCTAATTTGGAAAAATGCAAATCAAAACAATGATATTAACATCTACCTCTGGAAACAGTGAAATCACTTATTGTTCTTACAAAACATCACAAAAGTTTACTAGTAACATGTTTCACAGATTTGTTCAGATTTCTAGCCTAGCACCTCCTCTGGACAGAGTACTATGTGTTTAAGTAACTAAATAGGAAAGGTCATCTTAGGTCCCTTCCAGTATTTCTTTCACACTGAAAAATTCCTGTGATACCTATGCAGTATCTATTCGCTAATCTCTCTTCAACCACAGCATCCACTTGACTACTCTATATGGCTAATTTCTTGTTAGTAGATTTTTATATAGTCTGAATTAAAGTAGTTTATGCTAGGGAACATCTGATTTAATCCATTATTTATTTTTTTTTAAAGAGGCTTAGCACCCTAGTTCAGTTCAGTCGCTCAGTCATGTCCGACTCTTTGCAACCCCATAACCGCAGCACACCAGGCCTCCCTGTCTATCACCAACTCCCGAAGTCCACCCAAATCCATGCCCATTGAGTTGGTGATGCCATCCAACCATCTCATCCTCTGTCGTCCCCTTCTCCTCTGCCTTCAATCTTTCCCAGCATCAGGGTCTTTTCCAATGAGTCAGCTCTTCACATCAGGTGGCCAGAGTACTGGAGTTTCAGCTTCAACATCAGCCCTTCCAATGAACACCCAGGACTGATCTCCTTTAGGATGGACTGGCTGGATCTCCTTGCAGTCCAAGGGACTCTTAAGAGTCTTCTCCAACACCATAGTTCAAAAGCATCAATTCCATCAGCTTTCTTTATAGTCCAACTCTCACATCCATACCTGACCACTGGAAAAACCACAGCCTTGACTAGACGAACCTTTGTTGACAAAGTAATTTCTCTGCTTTTTAATATGCTGTCTAGGTTGGTCATAACTTTCCTTCCAAGGAGTAAGCGCCTTTTCATTTCATGGCTGCAATCATCATCTGCAGTGATTTTGGAGCCCAGAAAAATAAAGTCAGCCACTGTTTCTACTGTTTCCCCATCTATTTGCCATGAAGTGATGGGACCAGATGCCATGATCTTCGTTTTCTGAATGTTGAGCTTTAAGCCAACTTTTTCACTTTCCTCTTTCACTTCCATCAAGAGGCCCTTTAGTTCTTCACTTTCTGCCATAAGGGTGGTGTCATCTGCATATCTGAGGTTATTGATATTTCTCCCAGCAATCTTGATTCCAGCTTGTGTTTCCTCCAGCCCAGCACTTCTCATGATGTACTCTGCATATAAGTCAAACAAGCAGGGTGACAATATACACCCTAAATGGTACACTAAACAAATCTCTAATTTGCAAAAGATACAGAAAGTAATTTTGAGCATCTATCCATTGCCATTTCACTACTACAGGTCAAAGTCAGCAAATGCTAACATTTCAGGCTTACAAATCAAAACAAAGGGGGGTAAACAGAAAGAAGCCACTGAAATTTCTTCCTCAGAGTGACAGATCTATTAAACAGATTAAATTTATTAAAGTAGATTAAAATTGATCAAAATAGATTGCATGGTAACAATATATTAGAAAACTTTTGATATTAGAGTTGTCAGACTAAGAAAGAAAAAACAAAACCGAGGACCCAGGGTTCATCAGCCTTTTCTATATTAAGCTATATAAAGGTTCTCCCCAAAGCTGTACAGCCTTAAACTTGTTTACTAACTTTTAAGGAATAAAATATGACTGCTTAATCCCTATTCTCAATCCTAGGTCAAATAAATGCCCCTGAACACTTTCTGAAAGTTCATGCTCAAAGTAGGTGTTTTTCCTCTGAGGGAGGAAAAAAAACAATTTAGAAGTGTAAATACTACAACGGATCTTAAAGTTTCAGTTAAGAACTAAAAACCACAGAAACACATGGCACTCTGAAGCAGAATTTACATTTCATACCACAAACCACATAATTAAGTGAAACTTCTTCTCAAAATTGGAAGGAAAAGAAAAACATAAAACGGCAAGAGGCCAACAGTCAACAATAGGTCTGTTTAGAAACACTGAGCAGATGATGAACTGAAATAAAGGTGTAACAGTTGTCTTCTCAAGCTGCTTAAAGAATAAATATAATTTTATTAGAGTTTCAAGGACTTTTGTTAATTTAGTTATGAATGGATTGTCTACTAATTCACCATCCTCCAGGGAGAAAATGTTTCATACAAGTGAATGTTTCCAGCTAAATACAACCAAAACTTCTCTTTAGTTGGTTTTATAAAGAGGACACTAGTGTATATTTTATTTTCCTTCCCTGGTAAACATGGCATTTTGAAAATTACTCTCAGTAACAGAGACAACTTTATGAACACTGTTGGTGGATTTATGAGAGAAGGTAGCTAAACACAAGCTGCCATTAACACACATGAAAATATCCAGAACAATAAATAAATAAGTATCAGGCACAAGAACACCAATATGAAAAGATACATGTACTCTATGCTCATTGCAGCATTATTTACAATAGCCAAAATATGCAATAACCTAAGTGTCTGGCGATGGAAGAATGGATAAAGATATAGTATATCCATACAATGGACTACAACTTGGCCATGACAGAAAACAAAATCTTGCCATTTGTAACATTAATGGACCTTGAGGGTATTATGCTAAGTGAAACCAGTCAGACAAAAACAAATACCATATGATTTCATTTACGGGAGGAATCAAACAAAGCAAAACAAAAACCCAGACTCACAGATACAGAGGACAAATAGGTGAAAGGGAGGTAGTGGGTAGCTGTTGAAATGGGAAAAAGGATCAAGAGGTGCACACTTTCAGTTATAAAATAAATAAGTCATGGGGACGAAAGGAATGGAGAAAGGAGAATAAAGGCAATGACAGGGTATTAACTTTGTATGGTAACAGATGGTAACTAGACTTACCGTGATCATCTCACCATGTATACAAATGTTGACTCACTATATATTGAACATATGAAACTAACACAATATTATGTGAATTACATCTGAAAAATATACTTAAATATTAAATACACAAATGTTAAATTATTAATTTTCAAATAATAAAAAATATAGGTTCAACAGGTTTTTCACTTCGTTAAAGGATTAGATGTATTTGATACTAAAAAAGAGGGACAGAATAGTAGTGGTATTCATGTATTATGAAATTCTCTGCAGTACAAATGTTCATTCAAAACACAAAATTTAAGTCTTGATTTAGTCTGCTCTCTTCCTGGTTGCATTATCTTGGCTTTCATGGCATATTTTTTAGAAAGAATATGCTTAGAAATGTGAACACAAAGGGCATATCTAAGTTTTCCTAAAAGTTTATTTTTTTATTGTGTTAAATTAGAAAATAGACACTATCTATTGAAGAACTAATAAGTTCATTACTCAAAATATCCCCTCATAAGAAAATACACTTCAATTGTAATGATAATTACAATAATATCTACCATTTATTATCTATTTTATACCAGAGACTATATAAAAAGATTATATACATTATCTCAACTCTATGAAATAGTCATTACTGACACTATTTTATAGGTTTAAGAAATGCGGTTCAAAAAGGTTGAATAACTGATTAATATCAATAAATCTAGTAAGCAGCAAAACTAGGATTCAAGCCTAAGACTGATTCTAAAGCCATATTTTTTCCAAAACGTTGCTCTGCTGTTACATACTGAAGTTACATCTATAAACAAAGTGTTCGATGCTCAGTCCTGTCCTCCTCTTTGCAACCACATGGGCTATAGCCTGCCAGGCTCCTCTATCCATGGAATTTTCCAAGCAAGAATACTGGAGTGTGTTGCTGTTACCTTCTCCAGGGGATCTTCCAGACCCAGGGATCAAACCCAGGTCTCCCGCACTGCGGGCAGAATCTTTACCTCTAAGCCCCCAGGAAAGCCTATATCCTTATCTATAAACAATACTTACATTTGATTTCTTGAAGGGAGATATTCAGATACTATATGGGTAATTTAACTGGTGCTGGTGTTCTGTATTTTAATAATTTTATCTCAGATAGGGATAGCTTTACATAGTTAAACAAGAGAGAATTCACCAAAGACATAAACACAAAGTTATCAGTGAAAATACATGTGAGTTATTTTTATAAATAAAACTAACCATGAAAGACAATTTTTTGTCTTTATCACTGTCTAGGCTATTTCAAGTTATCTTCGGTGCACAAATACCTATTACCAAAATAACCATTAACTTTATTCTGTTTTGTTTTTCACCAGATCACATGGCTTGTGGGATCTTAGTTCCCTGACCAGGATTCCCCTGCAATGGAAGCCTAGTCCTAACACTTCACCCCCAGGGAATTTCCTAAAATAACCATTAACTTTAAAGTAAACTTCAACAACTTCCACATAATTTAACTAAACAGGGCACATTTGAGTTTAAGTTACATTAACAAATAAATTTAAGGTATTTCTATTTGGAAACTATGGTGGCAGAAACTACTACATGTTCCATAAAACCAGGCTGTTTTCCTCCTGGACACACAGCTAGGCTTTATTCCCCAGTCTTCCTTGTAATTAACTGTAGCCTTGAGACTCAGCTCCAGTCAGTACAAATAGGGCAGAAGCAATGTATATCATGTCCAGGCAAGGCCCATAAAAACCTCTCAAAGGCGATGATTCTTTGTTTATTCTTTGTTCATCAACTGGAAGCAAAGGACATCAAGGCTCTAGAGCAGAGGTTTTCAACTTCAACTCCAGGGCAGGGGTATCAAAGCATGGTCCCTATTACATCAGCATCAACATCACTTCTGAACTTTCAAGAAATGCAAATTTTCAGCACCCCTGCCAGACCTATTAAACCAGAAACTGGGGGTGAGGCCCAAATCTTCGCTTTACCAAGTCCTCCAGGTGACTCTAATGAACACTAAGGTTGAAGCACTGTCTGAGGGGTTAGATGAGCCACACTCATGGGTCTCTGAGTCACAGCACGGTATGCCATTCACTCAATATCATCTTTCTAGTAGTCATGCATGGATGTGGGAGTTGGACCATAAAGAAGGCTGAGTGCTGAAGAACCGATGCTTTCGAATTGTGACGCTGGAGAAGATCCTGCAAAGTCCCTTGGACAGCAAGGAGATCAAACCAGTTAGCCCTAAAGAAAATCAACCCTGAATACTCACTGGAAAGACTGATGCTGAAGCTGAAGCATCAATACTTTGGCCTGCTGATACAAAGAGCCAACTCATTGGAAAAGACTCTGATGCTGGGGAAGACTGAAGGCAGGAGGAGAAGCAGGCCACAGAGGATGAGATGGTTGGAAAGTACCACTGACTCAATGGACACGAGTCTGAGCAAACTTCGGGAGACAATGAAGGACAGGAAGCCTGATGCTTGACTCCATGGGGTTGCAAAGAGTCGGACACAACTTCGCAACTGAATAACAATAACACAGCAGCAAGTGTTACCTTAAATTTATCTGATATATTTAATAAAATCTATCAGAAGTGAGCTTGGTTCATTTGAAAAACAGGATCAATTTGCTAGGCACTGTGAATAATAGTGAAATAAAATAGGGTATAAATGCAAAATTAAGTAGGTTTGTTACAAAACAGATAGTGAACAGAAGTTTGAAGACTTTTCTGAAGACACTTGAGGACAATATGCTAGGTGAAATAAGCCAGTCACAAAATGGCAAATACTGCATGATTCACTTACACGAGGTCTCTAAAGTAATCAGATTCACAGACACAGAAAGTAGAATGGTGGTTACCAGGAGCTGGGGGAAGGGAGCAAAGAAGAGTTGTTTAATGAATATAGAGTTTCAGTTCTGCAAGATGAAAATTTCTAGAGACCTGTTCCATAGCAATGTAAATATCCTTACTACTACTACTACTGAGCTGTATGTTTAAAAATCGTTAAGATGGTAAAATTTATATGTATTTTTTACCACAAAAAAACAAAAATCACACAAAGACTACAGGTCTTTTATTTGGATTTCCTAATAAATGTCATCTCTCTTGCCCAAAGAAAGTCCAAAATTTGCTACATGAAAATAATTTAGAGGATCAATCTTGACTCATCACCTAATCAAAAAAATAATAATCAGCTGGTTGTTCTAAAAATGCACATGCTTAAATTAAAAATAAATTAAAAACCTGTAACACAATTTTACAGCTTTGAAGATGCTACTTTTTGGCTTAGTTTAACATTGCACTGAATTAGAAAATTAACAGTAAGCCAGGATACCATTTTCTAGTTCTTCAGGATAATCAAAGTAAGAGCCCATACAAAAATATTTTCTTCTGATCTTATGCATGAAAGTTTTGAAACTGCCGGTTTTCTGAATGCAATTAAGAATAAAATATTAGAAGTTCTATCAAAAAAATACTGTGTATCATCTTTGCCAAATTGAGTGTAATTTTAGTGTTTTTTCTCTCCAGAAAGTATTTAGATATAAAATATGAATGCCTCAGGGTCAAACTACATTAAATAAAAACTAATAGAACATCTCTATAAAGCAGTTTAGCTACATTCACTTTAAAAATTCTGTATCCGCAGGCCAACTTAATTACACTTTTGAAAATTTGTCTTAAAGAAATAATCCAAAACACAGATTTACCCACAAAGATGGTTATCACATTTCTAAGGAAACAGGCTATCATTCTACTATTTATTAGGCACTTAAGTAAGTAAGTAATGGTACATGCACACAATAAATTAGGCTGACTTTATAAATCATTTATAGTAAACTTCTAATAACTTTTTTGTTATGTTAATAACATTTTCAATTTCCTTTGACATAAACATTATAAGGAAGAAAAGCAAAGTAAAAAATTATGTATTGTTGATTCAAGTAAGATCTAAGTTAAGTTTTACTTCCCTCCTTGGTAGTCCATGATATCATCTTAATTTTGAACAATAAGTACATACTACTTCATATTCTTTAAAATTATGTATCTCCACTCACCTGCCAAAGTTGGATATAATAAATTATCATCTCAACTATATAAAAGTTACATATGGGGTGGTGGTATTACGGTTAACTTTAACCTGTTTTTGTATTTATATCTATAATTCACTTCATGACAGAATACTCCATGACTTTACAGAAAGCACAGATTATTGCCAAGATGAGTAAAAATGAGAGTTATCAAGTAGAGATACAAAGTCATTTATCTTTTACTTCTAATCTAACCTTTGAAACATTGCAAGTTCAAATCAAGTTAAGTTTGGTCAAAAGAACCAGAGTCTACTAAACAAGATAATCATAAAAGGATTGACAAAAGTTAGGCGATTTCAAAGGGTATGAGTGGTATTTTATCAAGCATTCTTAATTAATTTTCAAGAATGATTTATCAAAAAATTTCTATTATTTCACAGATAAGTATATTTTATCCTTTCTTTCTCAGAGTTACTAATTTTTCAGTGACTTCTCAGTGGTAAGAAGTGTTAGATGACAGAGAAATAACATTTCACGATAAATAACAAAGATCTCTCTAAAGAATTCAGCTCACTAAGAAAAACAGTAAAAACATCTTCCTAACCATCTGTATATCTCAAAAATAAGCTAAAAGAAAGCAACTCAACCAAAGTTTTTGGGCCTAAATAGTAACATAAATCACCAAATAAACTACACTGCTATTTGAAATAAACCTTTAACACAAAGACTGATAGTCATCCGGGTCATATGATTTAAAGATAATTTACCATAGGAGGGGGAAGGTGGGGAAGTTACATAATCTTTTTAGGTACTTTTTGACTCTTCATTTTGCTAAAATTGGTGGCAGCACATCGGTAGTACAGCAACACTTCAGCCACTAGGTGGCAGGTGAAAAAACAAAACCAGCTAAACACGCAGGTGCAAATTAAAGCAACTGACTAGGGGAAGAGATCAGAGGCACTGAAAACCCAACATTTCCCATGCTACAGCTACTGCCAAGAAGTGTGATTACAAGGAGAACATCCAAAGTGGGACTGGCCTTACCAGAGTCATGTCTGAAGACAGTCTACTTCTCACCACTGGCAGCATGCTAAGGAAGCTGCAATTTGGACAGTGTGGTTCATATCAAAATCCCAAGGAAGAGGTCAGGGATAGGTCTCGGAAAGAAGGGCCCCAGGATGAAGGAAGAAACTCCATTTCTTGAGGTGCAGGAAAAAATAAGATACTGGGAACACATCCACCCATTACTACCCTCATATTCCACCACCTTACCCCCAAAATACTACCCTCCAGTCTGAAACTTCATCTAGAAATACGCAGGATTAACAATATAATAGCCTTAAGTACACACACACACACACACACACACACACAAATAACATTATCCTCCAAGAATGTACACCAAAATCCAATGTAGATAATCAAATCGTAACATAGCAGACACATGACTGGATTACAGGAAACTGATGAATGTATTTAAAAAGGCCTATGTTAACATTAACTGTGTTGGATCGTCTACATGGTAGTTAGAAAGAAAGTTTGAAATTTTGACTGTGCTATACAAGAAGAAAACGCTCCAGCCCATAAACATGAATATTAGATCCATGAAACCAATGTGGAGACAGATGCATCAATGCACCATAGTCTGATGATGTCAGTCACTAAGATAAATATAACTAATTCCCCTGAGCACTGATTCTAAGCTTAAGAGACAACCTTATTATAAATTGTCTCCCCATGTACATTAATGCAAAATTTTCAACCTCTCCTCTCCAACACAACTAAAGGGTTCAACACACTCCTAACACTAACAGTGATTTACTAGGGTTCTCACTATTAACCAGGAGGCATCTCACATATTAAAATTCTCAAAGGATTGTTTGCTGTTTGAAAAAGAACCCCAAGTCTTCGAGATCCAGAGTTCATTCTACTGGGCATATATAGAAAATGAACTGACCTACTTCAATGAATCTAATAATTACATTTCTCTCTGCAAACCAAAATTTTTGACATTTTGGTTTTTGTATATGCTCCTGTGTGCTTGGTTAACATTCGGTATACTGGGAATTCACTGGTGCTTAGGACTCTGTACTTCCATTGCAGTGGGCATGGGTTCAATTCTTGGTAATTGGTTGGGGAACTAAGATCCTGCAAGCTGCGAGGCACAGCCCCCACCCTCCCCCCAAAAGTAAGGTACACTGAAAGGCAGAAACATTTAGTATGCCAACAAACCAGTTACATGTATTTAGTATGAGTTAGAAGCTATGATATTAAAATTAGAAGTGGAAGTGTTAGTCACTCAGTCATGTCCACCTCTTTGTGACCTCATGGACTGTAGCCCGGCAGGCTCCTCTGTCCGTGGAATTCTCCAGGCAAGAAATACTGGAGTGGGTTGCCTTTCCCTTCTCCAGGGGATGTTCCCAACCCAGGGATCAAACCCGGGTCTCCAGCACTGCAGGCGGATTCTTTACTGTCTGAGCCACCAGGGAACGGAACTTCAATGAAGGTCACCTAAGCCAATCTAGTCTAACATTCTCTCAATAAAAGAATGCTTTCTGTATTTACACTGGTTTAATTTGGCTACTTTCTACCTAACCCCTGAGAAATAACTGCACTCATAGTTGACCCCAGAAATGAGGAGGAGAAAGATTATTTTTAGAACACAGGTCTCTCATTCCTGAATAAAAGCACATTTGAGTAGGGCACTATCAAAGAGGCAACAAGACATACTTCAGGAGGTAAAAATGTAGAGTGAGCGAAGACCAAATATCCAAAACAAAATGGGCAAAAGGATCTGAAAAGGGACTTCACAAAAGAAATCCAAGTGGCAAATAAATTAATTAAAGGAGCACAATTTCATTAGCAATCAGGGAAATACAAATTAAAACATAAAAGATATTAAATGTTCATCAGAATGATAAAATTTAGGAAGCTGGACAACACTAAATATTGGCAAAGGAATGGACTAATGACATCTTGTGTACACTGTAGGGAATGTAAAGCAGTAAAACCACTTCAGAAAATAGGCATCATACACATACCCCACCACAGAGTAATTTAACTTCTTATTCCAACAGAAACTCTTGCATGTGTAGGCCAGGATTCATATTCATAACATGGCTGTTTTCACAGCAACTAAACTAGGAATCACTTAAAAACCAATCAAAGGTATAGAATGGACAAAAAATAATAATATATGAATACAACTGAATACCATACGGCAATGCAAATGAACAAGCTATAGCTGCATGCAACAATACAGACAAATTTCACAAACTTATTAAGCAAAAGAAGCAAGAAGAAAAGGAATGCAAATGGATATCTTTATATAAAATTAAAAAACAAACAAAACTAATTGTATTTCTTAGAGATATGTTCACGTACTTTAAATTCTTTTTAGAAAGCAGAAAAATCATCACAAGAATAACAAGTTATTTTATGTGAATGATTACCCCTAGGAGTTATTATCCTTGGGAAGGAGATAATGGGACCTGAGAAGAACAGGGACTTTTTGAACAAGAAGGTAATGGTCTATTTCTTGACCTGAATGACGGTTACAAGGATGTTAGCCTTCAAACTGTTCTTCAACCTGTACATAGGTTTCATATACTTTTCTATTAGTTGTATCATATGTCAAAAAAAATGCTGAAAGAAGCAAATAAATTTACCCATCTAAAACTCTGCTGCTGCTGCTGCTAAGTTGCTTCAGTCGTGTCCGACTCTGTGCGACCCCATAGACGGCAGCCCACCAGGCTCCCCTGTCCCCGGGATTCTCCAGGCAAATACACTGGAGTGGGTTGCCATTTCCTTCTCCAATGCATGAAAGTGAAAAGTGAAAGTGAAGTCGCTCAGTCGTGTCTGACTTAAAACTCTACTTAAGGCTAATTCTGCCTTTCCTCAAAGACCAGACTGAAAGATCATTTCTTAAGAACATGAAGTCCATATAGAAGGGAAATCCTTTCAGGATTTAGTCCTGGATTATTCAATGAATTACAATGTAGTGAGCTGCTAACCACGCTTAGTAAACAAGTATGTGAGAAAACACTTTCAGTTATACAAAATCAGTATCCTCAAAGTCTGCACAGTTATCTTGGTTAGTGATTCCTCCCTATATATATGATTTACATTTTAAACATTCAATTATTATTCCTAGAGTTCTCATAACAACAGCTACACTTTTAAACTAAACTTTTTTTCCAATACCTCTGTCCTCCTCAGACTAACAAAGTAAGTTTCTAGCACACATTTCCATTTTTCCATTTCTGCTATGCTGCTTTCAATTTCAATTCTCATTTCTGCAGAAATGAAAATCTTAATAATCAGATCTCATTGCTTCTTCATATATATATATACACACGTATGTGTATACACACACACGTATATGTATACAATAATAAAAAGTTTTCTGTAAAAAATGGAATGTAACTATTATTTCCTCTTCCTCATTTGCAATGTAGGATGGCTAGTGCTGGGAAACTGAAACTTGTGTCCAGGTAAAAGTCTGACAAGAATGAAAGTACAAAACTAAATGGCTGTCTAAGATAAAAGTCTTAAAATATAAACTAACAAAATTCAGCTATGGAGTAGCTGTTTTTGCTTTTCTTGTTTATAAACAAAATGTAAAAAGACACTCAAAGAATTTACATTTTTTAAAACATTTTAATTAATTTTTAAACTTTTAAAATTCTACTTAGCCGCAATGCAGTGCATAATCTTAAGCACATAGTTCAGTGAATGTCTAGACATATATATATGGAAGTGAAAGTCGCTTAGTCATGTACGGCTCTTTGGGACCCCACGGACTATATAGTCCATTGAATTCTCTAGGCCAGAATACTGGAGTGGGTAGCCTTTCCCTTCTCCAGGGGATCTTCCCAATCCAGGGATTGAAACCAGGTCTCCCGCACTGCAGGCGGATTCTTTACCAGCTGAGCCACAAGGGAAGCCCTTGTGTTTTGAAGATACAGACTTAAAGCTATATTTAAAAGCTTTATTGGAAAAGGAAAAACCAAATAACAAAAAAAACCCCAAGGTTATAATTGTTTGTCTAAACCAAAATTCTTTATTAACTAAAGTTTATTTTCATACCTCAAATTCATTCTGAGTACTCTGAACATTGCACCACCTGGCAACAGGTTCAGGCACCACTTCCCAGTCCTCACAGACTTGTTTCAGGATATTCACAAACGTTGACTTTCCAGCAGCTGATGTGAGAAGAAAAGTGAAATTGAGGAAGGAAACAAAAATGCGAAGACAGTCATCAGCTTTTACAAAATTTATAATAGCAAACAATACAAAAAAGAAAAACATTCAATTTTCTAAACTCACTCAGATTTTTTTTTTAATGAAAAGTTAGAGTCCCTGACCACCTGTATTAATAAGCACATCTGTTTGTTAATGTTTTAAGTTTACCAAAGCCATGGAACAGAATTTTAGAAATCTAAGACCTAGATTTACTTTCCTTAAAAAAAAACAATTAGAAATAACTTTGTGGGAAGTAATTAAGGGTATTCTCCCACTTAATTAAGTTTGCAATTTGGGACCAAGTCATTGAATCTCTAAGAGCCTGTTTCCTCGTAATATAATGGAGACTATAATAACAACACCCTCCTCATAGAAACTGTTGTGATAAATAAACTGTCACTACAGTGACAGTCATTCCAGTCTCCAGCACTTTCAAAATTCTCCTCTTTATTGGCTCTATTCATTCAACTTACAAACAAACTTGGGTCTTTCTGATCTAAAACTAATCTAGAAACAACCAAGTAAACCAAAAAATTAATATAAAGATGCATCTAATCCACAGAGTTTCAGGATGGGAAATAATATGATTACTATTGTATGATACTAATTATCATATGACACTCTGGCTAACAGAAATTATAAAAATATTTTTGCAAAGTACTTCCTACAAGCAATAGCCATGTTTCTGCTGTTTCCCTTTCACAGTCCTGGGCACTCTATCCAACTCCTTTAAAAAAAAAAAGTTGTTATGTAGTTTATTTCTCCCTGATCATTCACTAGTTTCTGAAATATCTAGGAGGAAAAAAAGAAAACAGTTCAGATGTAACCAAGACATATATTCTCTATTTTAAAATTATCTGGGAATTCATTCAATTTAACAGTAAGGAGATTCTTGACCAAGAATTTGACAGAGTGTAGCAATACTCTTAATGACACCACGCCCTTCCTATCTGAAGTCACCAAATATGATTATATTAGTCATCTTAGTCAGCATGTTTTCTCTCTTTCCGTATATATGACAAAGGCACACACACATAGATAAATCTATTTTAAAAAAAGCAACAGCAGCAAAGCTTCCTCTTCCTTATAAATTGGATGCAAAAAGGCAAGAAGAACTTACTTTTGACTTGGAGAACTATAATCAAACTTAAAATATTACACAGGTCAATAGAAAAAAACAAACAGCTGAAAGAATTTTAAAGGATCACTCAGAGAAAAAAAAAGGGGATGGTCAATCAGAAACTAACACTGAGAATAGTTGAGAAGCAAAACATGAAAGTCATATTATCACCACAGAATAGACAGAAAATCTTTTAAGGATAAACTAGATGATCATCAGGTTTAATCACAGGAAAAATAATGGGGACCACAGATTTCACGTGAAGAGGGTAAACACAGAGACTCTTAAGGCATTTAGAAGAATGGTGAATGGAACCATGTAAAACGCTCACCATTCATTCATTGAGTTAGATGGAGGAAAGGAAGAAAATTTGAGTGGGTAGCCATTTCCTCCTCCAGGGGATCTTCCCAACCCACAAACTGAATTAAGTCTCCTGCATTGGCAGGCAGATTCTTTACCACTTACTTACAGCTTACTTGGGTCTAGCAAATAAGGCAGAGAGGCACGTGAACAACAGTACAAGAGCATTAATAAAGAGGAACGGACAAAGCCACAGTATCAGGGAAAACTGTTAAGTGGTGAGGGACATATACCATCCAAATAGCAAAATAGCAAACAGTTGTTTTACAGAAATGCAGTGTTACCAGATCTTCAGATTTTTCAAGAGAAGCCAAAAATCTAGATGTTAATGGGAAATCTCAACATTTGTAAATGCCAGTAACTAATTAAAAAATTATTTTTTCAAATTTGGGCAGGCCAATATTGTGTAAGTGCAGGCCATGAGTTTGCAACTCCTTCCAGTGTTAAGTCATCAGGGAAGTGAGAGATTTAAGCGGGGGTGAACACAATCATATTTGTATATAGAAGGGAAACTCTGGGAGAGTTTAAAGAAACTGGAGATGGGGTGACAAATTAGGAAATTATTTCAGGTGCTAAGAAGATTAAAACATGCTCGGAAGGAAGTAAATTTCTAGGTATGATACATTGCTTAACTGGATTTAGGAAAGGGAAGGAATTGTGGTATAGACGTGAGAGGCTGTTCATTCAAATTTACTTTTGAAATGGCTTTGTTCAACTACTTCCTCCTTTTTTAATATATGGTATTCTATACCAATAAGTAGCTGTGTAAAATCACACTAGTAAACATTCATCTTCAAAGAATGTATCCTTCCCAGCTAAGAAATGAGAGTCTGTTACATGGATTTTTCCAACTGTGGTCTCAACAATGGAGCAAAGAAACAAAATGCCCTCCTTGAGGCTGTATTCATTTTTTTTTTATTACTTGCAATGCTGCTAAAGCACCTGTCTACGCTGCCTTTTTAAAATACAAGTTCTTTGAACATGGTAAGAATTTTAAAAACTTGCTGTATGCATGAATGGCCAGTACCTAACTTGGAACCAAAAAAAAAAAAAAAAATCCTATCAAAACAGGAAGCATCAGGCATAGGTTTCCGGAGGTAAGAAATAGAGAAAAATCGGAAGTTCTCGTGTATCTTGTAAAATGACATCTGGATTAAGAACAGAAATAGTTGTGGTCTTTGAATCATAACCCAATGTTCACTTGGATGTTGGCTGGGGAGTGATCCATGTTGCCAAGATCATTTAAAAACTCTTTCCTTGTTCTTGAATGTTTACAGCAACTTTATTCATAACCTAAACACTGGAAAAAATCCAAATGTCCACAAGTGGGAGAGATAAACTGCGGTATACCCATGCAATGGAATACTAGAAATAAACAAACAAAAACACAAACGCACAGATACAAGCAGCATGAATAAATCTAAAAGCATTTGCTAAATCAGAGAAGCAAGACACAAAAGGCTACACATTATGATTTCATTTACATGACATTCTGAAAAAGGCAAAACTGTCAGAAATCACACCACTGCTTGTCAGGTGATAGAAATGGAGAGAGGGATGACCACAAAGAAGTACCAGGAAACTTCTTGCAGCGATGGAGATGTTCTGAATTGTGATTCTGGTGGAGGTAAATTATTATTGTGTTTGTCAAACCTCATAGAGCTCTAGACCTAAAAAAAGGATCATTTGGCCTATGTAAATTGCACCTCAAGCACTGACATACAGACACATCATTAAAAACAAACAGAACAAAACCATTCCCTTTGCACTATCCCAACGAAGAGGCTGAAAAGGACTCCAAGCGCGTCTCACAAGGCCCGGAGGCCTAGGCCCGCGGCCAGACGCCCAGGGGCTGAGACCACCCTCGGGGCATGGGAGGGAAGCTGGGGAGGGCAGAGAGGGCTGCTTTCGGACTCAATTTAGGAATTCGGGGTCGCGTCCACAAGCGCAGGAGCAGACTAGGAAAAATCCACCCAGAGGAGTAGCAGGGATGCGGCAACGGGGCGCTTCAGCCCCCGCAGCCGCGACTACCCCTGCTTTGGGTCCAACATCTCCCGAAGCCCCTTACCGATGTTCCCTTCGATGGAAATTTTCTTGATGCGGGTCCCCTCAGAGCTGGCTGCGGGAGACGGGCAGCTTCTCTTGGGTGGGGTGGCCATGCCTTGTCCTGTTGGCAGCCCCGAGCTCTTCAGTCAGGGAGGGCTTGGAGGTGGTCGCAGGTGCGCGCGCCGGGGTTCACGCCACCGCGGAACTCGCCTTGACTGCAGGCTGAACTCTCTCCAGTCCCAGACTCTCCGGCCGGCGGATCGGCGGGTTTGATTTTGGCGCGCGGAGGCTGCACTCGATGGGGGAGGGACCGCGGGGTGGCCGCCCGCCCAGTGGGGAAGCCACGCCCCCGCCCTCCCCTAAATCGGCGATTCCACCAAGGGCCCCTCGGCCTGCACCCGCCATAGGAGGGACTCCTGCGTGCGCACCCGGCACTTCGGGTCAAGGGGAAACAAGGGGCGGGGCCGCGCGCGCGCAGGCGCGTCTCTTCCCAGAAGAGGGGGGGCGTTCCCTGAATGCTCCGAGAACTCAGGGCGGGTGCCCAAGGTGGAAGGGCTCTCGAGGTTGAAGGGCTGCGCTTCCCCTCGTTATCGAGGGCGGCCGGACTCTGGGGAACTCGCTTTTCCCGTGGGGCTTGTGGTTTATGAACCTCTGGACCGAACTGGTTGAGCTTGAAGCTTTGAACACTTCAGGGGAGAGGTGGAGCATAGTGCAAAAATCTAACGTATTATCCTTGTTCTCAGCCTTTGAGGGGAAGACTGTCATCAGGCCAGGTGGCGCTGGGTGATCCAGTCCTCAGGGAATGTATTGCAGTCTTATTGCATGCGAGACCTTATTTCGAAGGTTTTTCATGGATTAACTTACATCAAGTGCCAGAGGTCCTACTATTTATCAGCGGGTAAACAGTGTTCTTGCCTGGAGAATTCCAAGGACGGGGGAGCCTGGTGGGCTGCCATCTATGGGGTCACACAGAGTCGGACACGACTGAAGTGACATAAGCAGCAGCAGCAAACAGGCACTGAGGGGCTACTTGAAAATCTCAAGTCAGTGAGTGGAACTGGGATGGGAATTTAGGTATTTAGATGCCACACCAGAAGCCTTTCTTTAGCTCTCATATCTTGGTTTGGATGCCCCATTTATGCCGAAGGGGAGCAGATATGCCACCCCCAAGTTGGCCACATTGGCATATTATTTTGAATTAAGGACACTCTGACTGTCCTTTGTTCCTCCTGGAAGCAGGAGCTAAACCTCTGGTGTGAACGGTACCCTCCGTGTACCAGGAGGGTAGAAAGCACACTTTTCCCCAGAGATTGGGAATTTAGGGCAGAGAAGACTGGATAAATAAAACTTCTTATTGCTTCATCAACTTATTACACAAGGCCGACACCCCTTCATCTTGAGAATTCGTCACAAATTTATTGTTTGAAGATTCTGAAAGAGATGGAAATACCAGACCACCTGACCTGCCTCTTGAGAAACCTATATGCAGGTCAGGAAGCAACAGTTAGAACTGGACATGGAACAACAGACTGGTTCCAAATAAGAAAAGGAGTACGTCAAGGCTGTATATTGTCACCGTGCTTATTTAACTTATATGAAAAGTACATCATGAGAGACGCTGGGCTGGATGAAGCACAAGCTTGAATCAAGATTGCGGGGAGAAATATCAATAACCTCAGATATGCAGATGACACCACCTTAAGGCAGAAAGTGAAGAGGACTAAAAGCCTCTTGATGAAAGTAAAAGAGGAGAGTGAAAAAGTTGGCCTAAAGCTCAACATTCAGAAAACGAAGATCATGGCATCTGGTCCCATCACTTCATGGGAAATAGATGGGGAAACAGTGTCAGACGTTCTTTTTCTGGGCTCCAAAATCACTCCAGATGGTGATTACAGCCATGAAATTAAAAGATGCATACTCCTTGGAAGAAAAGTTATGACCAACCTAGATAGCATATTCAAAAGCAGATACATTACTTTGCCAACAAAGGTCTGATGTATGGATGTGAGAGTTGGACTGTGAAGAAAGCTGAGCAACAAAGAATTGATGCTTTTGATCTGTGGTGTTGGAGAAGACTCTTGAGAGTCCCTTGGACTGCAAGGAGATCCAACCAGTCCATCCTAAAGGAGATCACTCCTTGGTATTCATTAGAAGGACTGATGCTAAAGCTGAAACTCTAATACTTTGGCCACCTCATGCGAAGAGTTGACTCATTGGAGAAGACTCTGATGCTGGGAGGGATTGGGGGCAGGAGAAGGAGACGACAGAGGATGAGATGGCTGGATGGCATCACCAACTCAATGGACATGAATTTGAGTGAACTCAGGGAGTTGGTGATGGACAGGGAGGCCTGGCAGGCTGCCATTCATGGGGCTGCAAAGAGTAGGACATGACTGAGCAACTGAACTGAACAAGGTATTAAAGCTTCTTGCTTTAGTTATTTCATTTACTCATGTTTTTATGGGGCATGCATGCATACATGCTAAGTTGCTTCAGTCATGTCTGACTCTGCAACCCATTAGACGGCAGCCCACCAGGCTCCTCTGTCCACGGGATTCTCTAGGCAAGAATACTGGAGTGGATTGCCAGTTCCTTCTCTGCTTATGGGCTCCCCTACGTAATTGGTTTTCTCCTGTTAATCTGTCTAATGTCAATTTATTAGGCTAATCACAGAAAACTAGCCAATCTGATCACACAGACCACAGCCTTGTCTAACTCAATGAATCTAAGCCATGCTGTGTGGGGTCACCCAAGACGGATGGGTCATGGTAGAGAGGTCTGACAGAATGTGGTCCACTGGAGAAGGGAATGGCAAATCACTTCAGTATTCTTGCCTTGAGAACCCAATGAACAGTATGAAAAGGCAAAATGATAGGATACTGAAAGAGGAACTCCCCAGGTCGGTAGGTGCCCAAATTGCTACTAGAGATCAGTGAAGAAATAACTCCAGAAAGAATGAAGGCATGGAGCCAAAGCAAAAGCAATCCCCAGTTGTGGATGTGACTGGTGATAGAAGCAAGGTCCGATGCTATAAAGAGCAATATTGCATACGAACCTGGAATGTTAGGTCCATGAATCAAGGCAATTTGGAAGTCATCAAACAGGAGATGGCAAGAGTGAACATCGACATTCTAGGAGTCAGCAAACTAAAGTGGACTAGAATGGGGGAATTTAACTCAGATGACCATTATATCTACTACTGTGGGCAAGAATCCCTTAGAAGAAATGGAGTAGCCATCATGGTTAACAAGAGTCCGAAATGCAGTACTTGGATGCAACCTCAAATACGACACAATGATCTCTTTTCGTTTCCAAGGCAAACCATTCAATATCATGATAATCCAAGCCTATGCCCCAACCAGTAACGTGGAAGAAGCTGAAGTGAAACAGTTCTATGAAGACCTATCAGACTTTTTAGTACTAACACCCAAAGAAGATGTCCTCTTCATTATAGGGGACTGGAATACAAAAGTAGAAAGTCAAGAAACAACTGGAATAACAGGCAAATTTGGCCTTGGGAGTATGGAATGAAGCAGGGCAAAGGCTAAGAGAGTTTTGCCAAGAGAACGCACTGGTCATAGCAAACACCCTCTTCGAACAACACAAGAGAAGGCTCTACACATGGACATCACCAGATGGTCAACACTGAAATCAGATTGATTATATTCTTTGCAGCCAAAGATGGAGAAGCTCTATAAAGTCAGCAAAAACAAGACTGGGAGCTGACTGTGGCTCAGATCATGAACTCCTTATTGCCAAATTTAGACTTAAATTGAAGAACGTAAGGAAAACCACTAGACCATTCAGGTATGACCTAAATCAAATCCCTTATGATTATACAGTGGAATGACAAATAGATTTAAGGGACTAGATCTGATGGGACAGAGTGCCTTATGAACTATGGATGGAGATTGGTGACACTGTACAGGAGACAGGAATCAAGACCATCCCCAAGAAAAAGAAATGCAAAAAAGCAAAATGGCTGTCTGAGGAGGCCTTACAAATAGCTGTGAGAAGAGAAGTAAAAAACAAAGGAGAAAAGGAAAGATATAAGCATCTGAATGCAGAGTTTGAAAGAATAGCAAGAAGAGATAAGAAAGCCTTCCTCAGTGATCAATGCAAAGAAATAGAGGAAAACAATAGAATGGGAAAGACTAGAATCTCTTCAAGAAAATTAGAAATACCAAGGGAATATTTCATGCAAAGATGGGCAAAATAAAGGACAGAAATGGGATGGACCTAACAGAAGAAGATATTAAGAAGAGGTGGCAAGAATACACAGAAGAACTGTACAAAAAAGATCTTCACAACCCAAATAATCACAATGGTGTGATCACTCACCTAGAGCCAGACATCCTGGAATGTGAAGTCAAGTGGGCCTTAGAAAGGATCACTATGAACAAAGCTAGTGGAGGTGATGGCATTCCAGTTGAGCTATTTCAAATCCTGAAAGATGATGCTGTGGAAGTGCTGTGCTCAATATGCCAACAAATTTGGAAAACTCAGCAGTGGCCACAGGACTGGAAAAGGTCAGTTTTCATTCCAATCCCAAAGAAAGGCAATGCCAAAGAATGCTCAAACTACCGCACAATTGCACTCATCTCACATGCTAGTAAAGTAATGCTCAATGTTCTCCAAGGCAGGCTTCAGCAATACGTGAACCGTGAACTTCCTGATGTTCAAGCTGGTTTTAGAAAAGGCAGAGGAACCAGAGATCGAATTGCCAACATCTGCTGGATCATGGAAGAAGCAAGAGAGTTCCAGAAAAACATCGATTTCTGCTTTATTGACTATGCCAAAGCCTTTGACTGTGTGGATCACACTAAACTGTGGAAAATTCTGAAAGAGATGGAAATATCAGACCACCTAACCTGCCTCTTGAGAAATCTGTATGCAGGTCAGGAAGCAACAGTTAGAACTGGACGTGGAACAACAGACTGGTTCCAAATAGGAAAAGGAGTATGTCAAGGCTGCATATTGTCACCGTGCTTATTTAACTTGTATGAAAAGTACATCATGAGAAGTGCTGGGCTGGTTGAAGCACAAGCTTGAATCAAGATTGCCGGGAGAAATATCAATAACCTCAGATATGCAGATGACATCACCCTTATGGCAGAAAGTGAAGAGGAATAAAAAGCCTCTTCTTGAAAGTGAAAGAGGAGAGTGAAAAAGTTGGCCTAAAGCTCAACATTCAGAAAACGAAGATCATGGCATCTGGTCCCATCACTTCATGGGAAATAGATGGGGAAACAGTGGAAACAGTGTCAGACTTTATTTTTGGGGGCTCCAAAATCACTGCAGATGATTACAACCATGAAATTAAAAGACGCTTACTCTTTGGAAGGAAAGTTATGACCAACCTAGACTGCATATTAAAAAGCAGATATATTACTTTGCCAACAAAGGTCCGTCTAGTCAAGGCTATGGATTTTCCAGTGGTCATGTATAGATGTAAGAGTTGGACTGTGAAGAATGCTGAGCAGCAAAGAATTGATGCTTTTGATCTGTGGTGTTGGAGAAGACTCTTGAGAGTCCCTTGAACTACAAGGAGATCCAACCAGTCCATCCTAAAGGAGATCAGGCCTGGGTGTTCATTAGAAGGACTGATTCTGCAGCTGAAACTCCAATACTTTGGCCACCTCATGCAAAGAGTTGACTCACTGGAAAAGGCTCTGATACTGGGAGGGATTGTGGGCAAGAGGAGTAGGGGATGACAGAGGATGTGATGGCTGGATGGCATCACCGACTTGATGTACATGAGTTTGAGTAAGCTCTGGGAGTTGGTGATGGACTGGGTGGCCTGGTGTGCTGCTATTCATGGGGTGGCAAAGAGTGGGACACGACTGAGGGAACTGACTAAGAGGGAAAATGTCTCCCCGCCTACAGTGCTATGAAGTTACCATACCTGTTAGGTTTCTATTCAGCATAACAATAAGCTTAATTAACCTTGCTTGCCTATACCCTGGGGGTTCAGCAGTAAAGAACCCTCCTGCCAATGCAGGAGATGAGGTTCCATCCCTGGGTCAGGAAGATCAAGGGGAGAAGGAAATGGCAATCCACTCCAGTATTCTTGCCTGGAAAATCCTATGCACAGAAGGAACCTCATAGGCTAGTCCGTGGGGTTGCAAAAGAATGGAACATGACTTATTGACTATACAACATAGCACAATTAACAAATGCATATTGAATTTTTGAATATCTACATAGGTTCCATGTCCTCTTATAGATGACTCATCTCTGTTGTTGTTTAGTCAGTGACTAGCTGGGGACAAATGCATTGTAGAAACGCCCAGAATTTGTTTTTAACCATGATAAAGACCTAATAAACAGGCTACTCCCCAGTCTAGAAGTTCCCAAGTTGAAACTGTTCACAGAAACCATAAATGGAATGGTGAATCCATTCTCAAGAAAAAGGGGGTGGGGAGGATGGACAGAATCAAAATGTGATTCCATAGTGAACTCTAGGATGGAAACAGAAATCATTTTTTGTAAATTCCCTATGTTATTTCATAATGGTAGTACTTTATGTATATCACTTTTGTTTATCCCCACAGTAATAAATAGCAGGATTCTAGAAATGAGAAAGGCCTGAATATTTGTCACTGGGATAGCAAGGAAGCTAGGGAAGCTACTAGGTTTCTGTTCCGCTTTTGTTTTGCTTGCATCCTGCAGCTTGCAGGATCTTAGTTCCCTGACCAAAGACCAAGCCCAGGACCCCAGCAGCAGAAGCCAGGGAATTCCCACTGCTAGGTATTATATATTCCACATCCAAACTTGAGGGAAAATCATGAAATGGTAAGGGTTTTGGCAGCTACTGGAGAGACTAAAGCAAGGTGAGTCTCTGAGACCTACCAGGAGGAGGAAAGTAGAGCTCAGTCCCATATGGATCGGATAAATATGTTTGGGGTTGAGTAGATGGAGAAGACTCTTGAGAGTCCCTTGGACTGCAAGGAGATCCAACCAGTTCATCCTAAAGGAAATCAGTCCTGAATGTTCATTGGAAGGACTGATGTTGAAGCTGAAACCAGTACTTTGGCCACTTGATGTGAAGAGCTGACTCATTTGAAAAGACCTTGATGCTGGGAAAGATTGAAGGCAGGAGAAGGGGATGACTGAGGATGAGATGGTTGGATGGCATCACCAGCTCAATGGACATGAGTTTGAGTAAACTCTAGGAGCTGGCGATGGACAGGGAGGCCTGGCGTGCTGCAGTCCATGGGGTCACAGATTCGGACACAACTGGGCGACTGAACTGAAGGAATCTTTAAATGTGTTTCTTCCTCCACCAAAACAAAATGAAACTAATATATATATATAGTATATTATATATTATTAGTTTATATATATATACAAACAAAAACCACTCTAGTGCAGCAACTGAAATATTAAACACGAAACTCTGACATCAAGTTCATTATCTCCTCCATAACAAAAGGCTAACATAAGAGACTAAAAAAAAAAATTCTTAAAAGTACTCCCTGATTTTTGTCCACAGTGTCTTATGTGAAAAGCTTGTTGTCAATTCAGTTTCAGAATTTTTACAGTTTTGGAATTTAGAAAAGAAAGAGTCACATATTACATATATTATGTAACCATTCCTCACCCTCCTGCGGAAGTGTTAAATACACTAACATTTTGCAGTGAAACATCAGTTTTCACAGTGAAATAAAGACTGTTAACCTCATAACAGGTACAGTTTGCAGTAAACTGCACAAAATACTTTGTTTTTGAGCTTTTCAGATTTGGGAATTACAGATAAAATACAGGGTATTAGAGCACTCAACCAGGAACATCTTAACTCCTGCCAGAAATTTTTCTACTCCTTCAACTTAGGAATTCCTTTTCTCCTGCAGGAATGCTGGTATAACTAAAGAATGAGACAGGGTCTCCTGAGAGCATACAGGTTTATCCAACTGAGAAAATGAGAATATATTTAGGCAGAAAATATTAAGTGGTTACACAACCCATGCATTTGTGTATACCCACCCAGCAACTTCTGTAAAAGGATGTTTATCAACATAGTAAACTTGCTTATAAATTTCTCCTATCCACAACCCAAATCTCCCACATTGTAGGCAGATTCTTTATCATCTGAGCCACCAGGGAAGTCCAAGAATACGGGAGTGGGTAACCTATCCCTTCTCCAGGGGATCTTCCCAATCCAGGAGTCGAACTAGGGTCTCCTGCATTGCAGGGGGATTCTTTACTAGCTGAGCTACCAGGGAAGCCCTTTAATGGTCTACAATGAAGACAAAATATTAAGATAAAATCTTGGCTTATTGGAAAAGTCAACAATTATTTTGCTAACTATTCTCATAGTAATAGTATACTTAAACAAAAAGCAATGGCCCCAAGGTCAAGCATATTTAGGTTTTTTAACCCTAGTTCTCATCAGTGACTTTACAGTTTCTAAGCTTTAGCTTTCTAGTATAAAAAATATTGAGATACTAAGTTCCAGGGTTGTTGTGAACATTATAAAAAATAAGGCCTAAAAATGTTCAACATATTTCATAGACCTTCAATATTTCTCTGGGAATGTATACAATGTGGGAATACCTATAGCAAAAATGAACAGTAATGCAAAGTTAGGATTCATGGCCAAACATAACTATTTATTATTTTTTAAATAAACATTCAGTTTCTTCCTTAAAACAAACAAACAAAAACTAGAAATTAAATAGTTCCAATCCCATCACATGTAAGTCTGTATACTTTATTTACATCTCTCAAAACATATTGCAGATTTTCTGACATTCAGTACCCTCTTATTTTTTTTGCCACATCATATGGCTTGCAGGATCTTAGTTCCCCAACCAGGGATCGAACCCAGGCCCAGGCAGTGAAAACCCCAGGCATTAACCACTTGACTGCCAGAGAATTCCCTCAGTATCCCCTCTTAAAACAAAAATTATGAAATAGTTTAAAGTTTGATCAACAGTAACTACAATTTGAGTAATCTTGGCACAGTTTACAATACAGCACCCATATTGCATTTCATGTGTTAGACAGCTACTTTAATATAGAGAAACTGTCCATCTCCATGAGAGCAGGATCCTGCCTTACTCATTCTCTACCACACTTGCACAGTGTGTATGCTACCACACGCTTCCATTTATGGCACTGGTAGTATTCTTCTGGTTTTGCCCTGTTTGATAGCAATGATTTTATTAAAACTTCAAGTGTTCTTATATTTATTGTATTTCATGATGCTGTTCCTACGTAATTGTAAGTAATAATGTATATGAAACATTCAAATAAGACAAAAGTTTTTCCTTACAAGATTAGTGCCCTTACCACCCTAACAATGCATGTACAAAAATAACAAATACAATTTAGTGGCTGTAAAAAACTATTTTCCCTAAAAATATTTATCTCTGCAGAACAATTCAGGGAGACAAGTGTTCTTAAAATGAAAATGTGCGAATCTATTTTACACCTTGCACAATTAAGTAAACAAAATAAAAATTAAAACGTGCAAACCTGTAAGAAATAACCACACATAAAAGAATTTATAACAGACATTAAATACTAATAAAATTTTAAATGTATATAACTAATAATATCAGTTTCAGTGACACAGTTTAAAGAAAGTTGTCAACCAAAACAAACCAAAAATGCTTCTTTAAGTTTTATTGTCCAACACTTCAGCCGCAACCTATCAAGTGACAGCAATTACTTTAGAATCACCAATAGTGAGGACCTATATAATCAATGTTTTGTTTTTTGTCCATGTGAGTGTGTGCTGCAAGATGGGGAGGGAAAAAGATAGGGAAAGTCAACAGCCATAAGGAAATAATTTACCTCCAAAGAGAAGGAGATGATAAGTAAACACACACTTTGGAAAGGCCAGTGATTTCACTATCTTTGAGGATTTAATCCAAATTTTTCCATTGTGTAGTATTATATGCAGAAAATGTGTCACACTTGCAAAACTGACAGTACTCAGTATTTTAATCTGTATTTTCTCTTTTGTCAAAATTTAAGTATGGCAGACACAGAAACACAGTTTTATAGCTTCAAAATGATTTTTTTCTCTATGATTAGCCCATGAGGAGAGCCTCAAAAATTCAAATTGTCTGCAATCAGAATTGTTATTATAAAATCATTTTCCATTAAATCATGAAATAACTTTACCTCTAAACAGTTTTCTCATACACCATTACACTGATAGCTGAACAACAGTAATTCCTATGTGAAACTGAATACTATGACATTATGCTGATATTTAAATCATTTTAGGAGTGGTTCTTAAAGTAGAGATCTAAAATAGTGTTTCTAGGAATTGGTATATTTTTTAATGTCCCAGATTTGTTTCAAAATAAGCTTTCCTCTTGGTATGCAGTGACATTTTCAAATATACTTCTTGATTGTATCTTTTAAAAAGACAATAAAATGTTAAAGTTATAAATGACATGAAATGATTATACAGTTTGAAATTTTTTATGATACACACTTAAATTCAGCATAATTAATATATAAAATGTGTTCCAATTTCTCCAGCCTTGAAATTTAAATTGTTCATTTGCATGAAAATAAGTTTTTTTTAAAAAAGGATAGAGGTAAAGGTTGTTATTTTCTTAAGTTACTTCTATCTTAAATATTGGATCCTTCTTTTTTAAAGTTATTATATTTAACTGTAAGATAAACTAAATTTTAAAAAATAAAACATATACATCCAAATGATATTGCCTACCTCAAAATAGTGACATGAAGACATTATGTTTTTTATCAAATGATGCTACAAATCAATACTCAAAACATTCTCTTCTGTAATTCAGATCCTATGGCATATTCTTTTGAACTTCCTTAATAGTTTAGTTCTAAGAAAAGAGCCAAAGCAGAGTCGTTTTGGTAAATGAGATAGGTCATATTAAGCTTCCAGAAAAGTTTTTGGTGCAACTAAAATGATGAAATGGATTTTCTTGTATAGTTACACACCAACTCTCAAGGCATCTCTGAAAGTGATTACACCTCTACAGTGTAGCTGGACTGTAGGAACAGGTGTACAGATGCTCCCAAAGAAACCACCCCGAAGATCAACTCTCACTTCACTGTTTAAGGTGTGGCATATTTATTTCAAAAGGAAATCCTACAGACTAACAATTGTATCTCCCATATCTTACCATTTCAGTGGTTATTGAAACCTCTCTCAGAGAGGGTGAAGACAAAGGTATAAAAGAAATCTGTTACTGTGCTATTTTCCCCTAAGCAAGGAAAATACTATACATAAAATGGAGTATGGTGATTACATGTAAAATATAAATATGCACATTATCTGTAATTCCTGAATGTAAGAGATTGTAGTGCTTTCTTTCCTGATAAGCCAGGCGGTAACTCAGTCTGAGACATATTTATTACACTCTAAACATTTCTTCTCCCATCTAGTTTTATGCTGACCATTTCGCATTTACAAATAACAAGCAAAGGTAGGAAGAAACAGCTATCTAAAATCTTTCAATTTAAGGTAAACTGACCTCCAAAGCCTCTACCAGCTAACACATACTTACTGTTTTATTGCAGCCTAATGCCATGGTTTTCGTGGGAAACAGAATAATCAAGCCAGCAAATAAAAGCCAGTAGCACCACCTACAGCTAATGAAAAGATTTTCACTCTTTCTGTTACTAATTTCTTTCCACCATTACTCCATCATTTAAAAGAATTCCTAAAACTTGCTTTATATCAACATTTAACCAAAGCATTATGACAGTAACACTATGTAAACTTATTACTTTATATTTCATGCTTTCATCAGCATATGAAAAAACCAACTTCTGCTTTGTATCTCTGTAAAAAGGGTGGGACGGGGGGGGGGATCATTATCCTGGTTATTTATAAATTAAGAGTCTTAAAGAATCCAATAGACATTTGTAAGCAAACTCTGTTGCAAAACAAGATGCGATCCTTATTTTATAAAGGGCAACTTACTAATGCTCATGGGAACCAACTGAATCAAAGCAACTTTTAATAAAATCAGTTATTTCGCACATGCTCTGTTGTTTGCCTACATGCAACCATGTTAACGCCATGTCCACTGCCAGGCCTCTCCCTGGGAGAATGTCTCTACTTTGTTACCATATATACACATACATATGTCCTTACTTCCCAATACCTCTTTTTCAAGGAATACTCAGAAGCAGGCACCTGAGATTCTGGCACAGTGACAAGAAACTCCTATCTACCTAGAGTGGAAAAGTCAGTCCTGCTACTAAACATTAATTTATAATAACATTTGTACAGTACTGTGTAAGGCTTAAATGAGCAAAACAAATGTTTCACTTTTCTCTCTACACTTGGCTACTGCAACCCCTTTATTATCAGGTTGATACGAAGTCAAATGCAGTATGGAAGACAATTTGAATAATCATGTGCTTCATTTTCCTAAATGGATAGGACCCAAATCACTGGATGTCAAATTTTACTTCTGAATCAACCCATAGTGGCTGATGTTGTATATCTGGATACTAAAATATTTGTTTTAAGGACATCAGAAGTTCTCACTGCAGTTTACAAATGGGTATTACCAATGAATGTCCAATATATTTGCCTCTGTCAGTTTCTCCTGTTAATTCCATGTTGGTACGTGGAGACTGATTGCTAGAAATAAAATGGGAGAAAAAGTTCCTAGTGATCATAATTGCAATGGCATTAAATTGTATCACTATTCGATTTGTTAATGGCAAAACCAAACTGATTTCATTTTACATTCTTTTCTATTAAGTGTTTTAAGTCTATACAATTTCAGAGCAAGATTTCTAGTCTACAAGGGAAAGGGTATATATTTCGAACTGAAGGAAATAGTTTTACCAGAAATGACAAAATTAAAACTGAAAGTCTAAGAGGATATTTTGCAAGAATAAAACTGAAGTGAAAAATGTTAATATTTAATTTAAAAACTAAGTTTCTGAATTTTTAATTTATGGGAATAGTTCACTAGAAAGTCATGGCAAAAAAAAAAGGTAAAAGTTAGTAAGTACTCATTTAACACTTTCATTATCTGATATCACTGCAAAGAAAGACTTCCTTTCACAGTGGAAAAATCAGAAGTCAGAACACTTGGGCCTACAACAAGCAAAGAAGGTACTGTATCATTTTAAAATGATAAGACACCAGCTCCATTCACTGAATGGAAATGCTGTAAAGTGATCAATTTTCCCACAGAGTCCTTACAATCCATGTGCATGCCTGTATCTAAAATTAGTAATTTATTTTTAACTTCACATGGAAGTTGATTCCTAAAAGGAAGTCTCTAAGACTTTGTTTACAAGATATTGATTAAAATCTTCATGCCATTCTAGTCAAGGGTTCTGAGAAAGGACTTTCTTGAACTTGACTCCCCATACTTAATCCCATCTATAACGCCCCATTCAAACTAACCCCACCCTTGTCCCCCAAAACCACACACTCCAGTCCTCTTCAAAGCAGAAAGGGATTTTGCAGACTTATGGCTCATTTGGCAATTGCTAAGAAACCTCACAGTTCAGCATCACCTCTGAAGATCGCAAACCTATATATAACCTGAATTTTTACACCTACAGTGCAGTTAAAGTGTATAAAGAAGCCAAAATGTAACAGCTATTACATTTCAACATCTTCAAGTTTCAATATCACAGATATCAAGAGATGGAAAAGACTTGCTTGTAGAACTTTAAGCATCCGTTGAACAGAATTACTATCAATATCAAAAATAATTAAGAAATACTAATTTTTTATGCCTTACACATACACCTTTACAAATTGTGTTTCTCTAATGTAGTAAAAGTTGGAGATCATCAATTTAGGTAAACTATGGCTTTTATCAATATTTTAAAACATGCATCAGTAAGTGCCCTGGGTAGAAATCCTAATATTGTTTCAAGCCCTGTTCAATTCTATGTCTGTGCTTTGCACCTCAGAAGTGAGCCTGCCAAGGCACTTAAAAACGTCTTTTGGGGACTTCAAAAATCAGCCACAATTTACACAAGGAGAACACCCATCCATGAGCAGTCTAATCAGTAAGCATTTTCTTTCAACATATAATATTATTAAAAATTCTCCAAGTTTAAAAAAAATACTATATGCCACTAAGACAAAATTTACCCCTATCAAATGTATAGACAGTGGTTCTTGGCTTCCTCTAGCAATAGTATATGGTTTCATTTATTCAGATTAAAGAAAAAGGAACCCAAATAAGCCCTCCAAGCGTAAGATAAAAACAACCAAGATAAAAATAAAATACAACAAAATTCAAATACATGCCACACAGCTTCATTTGAGGAATAATTTGCATAGGTCCCCATCCTTTTATCTGTCCTTTGAGGTGAGTTTTTCAATCAGTTCCTGGAGTGGTGCAAGTTCTCTTCTATCAATTAGGTTGAATTCCTATGTGCCGACAAAGGCAGAAGAAAGAGCAAGAACATATTATTTACATCTCATTCCAAAATAGATTTCCATTAACATTTGTTGGGAATTAGCTTTTAAAGTAAATGCAAGTCTTTTTTCCTATTCTCTACCTCTTGCATCTTAGGCAAATCCCTTAACCACTTCTGGCATTTTACATTTCTACTAATATTAGGATAAATTATCTCTTAAGATTCTGGAGAAGAGAATGGCAATGTACTCCAGTATTCTTGCCTGGAGAATTTCATGGACAGGGAAGCCTGGCCGGCTACAGTTTGTGGAACTGCAAACAGTTGAACACGACTGAGCGACTAACACACAGACACACACACACACACACAGAAGCCTGGCCAGCTACAGTTCGTGGAGTTGCAAACAGTTGGACACGACTGAGTAACTAACACACACACACACACACACACACATCTCATAAGATTGCTGCGGGGACTAAATGTGATACTGTGTGAACCACTTCATGTAACCCCTGGCACAAAGTAAACAATAAATGAGACTTGCTGCTCTGTTAGGATGAATAATTGGGACACCATTTAGATATATCCAATCAAGCAGGGACCAAAAAAATTCTCAGGCAAATTTCAGCATTATATGAAGAATAAAAGATTTAGTTTATGTTATTAACTAACATATCTGCAAGCTACGTAGGATACAGTATGAGAATGACATGAATAATGCAGAGTCCACAGATGATAAGCAATAAAATTCTATTAAGAACAAATAAGAAAGCCTGGATTTAATTTGTGCTTCTTTAGAAGTTCTATCACTGTCATTCTGAAATTCAATTCTGAATAGCTTTCCCCTATAAAAATAGCTTACAAATTATAAGGTTAAAACATAAAGGTTGTCAATATTTCTGATCTTCTGCCACAATGGGGCATTCTGAGCTCTCAATTTCACTCATTTATTAGCACTCACCATGAGCCAACCACTACAGTAAGTACTGAGAAGAAACATTAAGGGGCATTTAATAGCAAGTCTACCACTAAGATTTGTGGGGTGTGAACCAAGAACACAAATGGATATTATATCACATGACTAAGTTATTATATTTTATATTAAGCTAATATATTTTTATATATGTTTGATTCTCCTTCCTTGACAAATACACCTTCATAGTAGCTAGGAAGGCAAATTCAAATTTAGAATTTTAAAAAGACTCCTCAAGAGTCTACACATGAGGAAGCCAGTCCTTGGCCCTCAGCAAACCTCCCTGATCTACCAAACCCCAGCCCCATCCTGAACTTCAAAGGGTCTCACGTGCAGGAATGTGGACACCCTGACTGGCTTATAAAGGCAATGTCCACATACTCTTGAACAGCTATAATATGGGTATTCAGGTTTAGAGATATACACCTAAGAGACATGACCTTTCCTTAAAACAATGGACCAACAGAAAAGATCCATGCAGATCCTGGAAATACACTTGGGACCGTGTGGGCAGGGAATTCTGAATCTCAGGTACCCAAGCACATACCAGAAAGGACCTATGCAGGTATGTTCTTGGCCCTGTGGATTTCTCACTCTGTGGCGAGGAGTAAGGTGGAGAAGGGCCAGGGTAAAACTTCTAAATTGTGAGGCCCAGGGCAGGGGCCACTCTCACCCAAACAGGTGATACTGTATAACCAACATACCCACCTTTAAAACCATCAGTGTCCTCAGATGTAATGAGGCTCAGATGTGGTAATTACCACATACCAATTTCTTACTATTTGCTAGGCATTGGGAGATACAGGGTACTTTAACATTATATAGTAAGATAAAACTAAACTTTCTGGTGAGAGAAATCCTCTCCCAAACTACTGAAACCTCAAGTAATCATGTTCTGCCTAAACTAAGGCACGGAAGCAGACAGTATAACATTTTCTTTGTTTCTGTTGGTGTCTATAGATAGGACACACAGTAAAATAATTGCTCAGAGCAATGGTTTTGGCAAGTTACTATCTCCTAAATTTTTTTTGTTTATATAGGTGAAATTAAGATACAAAATGTGTGCCCTCAGTGTGAGGAGTGTGAATAAAAGGAAAATAAACAAATTTTTCTTTGTGGAGATGAGTGTGAGAAAGGCATTTATAAGTTTATATACAAAAACAGATTAAAAAAACAACAGAGCTATAAGTCATGGACATCTCCTACCTACCATCTTCCTTCTCCAACCTCCACTGAAAAATATCTGCTCAGTTTACGCATTTCTACCTTTTTCACTCCTACCTGTTGGTTCTCTAATTACTATAGCAGGGCAAGAATAGCCTCATTTCTTTCAGTCTACATGTCTAGGCCAGTTGTCTGAGAACTAAACAGTGAAGGAAGAGGAGATCAACCTAAGGAGTCAGATCAAAGATTAATGGACTTCTGGAATATCAACGCTCTTTGGAACATTTTTCCCCCCCTTTGGAATAATGGACAGTTATTAAATTCAGAACTTACTCAGAATATGGTTTTAAAAGGAGGGAAAAGATATGCTATTTAAAGTTCATTTCTATGCCAGATCTTTGAAAAAAGATCTAGAGGAGACAGGAAAAAGGAGTAGCAGGAGTGCTCAGAGACAAGTTCAACTCCATGTCTACTAGCCAAGTTCCCTATTCAGCTGCTCCATTACAGACAGTTAGCTGAAGTTAGATCGCTCAGCTTCACTGTAGACTTGCGATGGAATTCAGAAACTGAAGGCACGTCTTTATCATCACAGCAAGTATTCAAGAGGACAAAGACTAAAGAAATAGAGCAAATTTTATTCTGATAGTATAGATGTAGTATTCACCTCATAACTCTATAGATAGCTGCTTTTACTGAGAAAAAAGTATCTCCTAATCCAACTTGAAAGTGAAAGTGGCTCAGTCATGTCTGACTCTTTGCGACCTGATGGACTGAACAGTCCATGGATTTCTCCAGGCCAGAATACTGGAGTGGGTAGCCTTTCCCTTCTCCAGGAGATCTTCCCAACCCATGGGTAGAACCCAGATCTCCCGCATCACAGGCAGATTCTTTACCAAATTCTGAGAATTTGAGAATTTACCAAATTCTTTACCAAATTATTGAGCTATCAGGGAAACCCCTAATCCAACTTACCTGGACAAAAAAAATAAAGTGCTTGAAAGATGTATTGAGATGTGCTTCCTCTTGAAGCTGGATCACAGGGTCGAAATGCTGATGATAAATGTGAGCATAAACCCTAAAGAGGCGTTTGAGTATAGTTTTTGCCACAGACATGAAATTCTTCGGAAATGGGACACCTAGTAAAGAGATAAACAACTCTCTCTATTAATAAGAAGAGAACACAGCAGTATGAGTTTGCCAGCAAGTGACAACATAACTTACCAAAACAAGGCTGAAAATAAGAAATATTTTTATTACTACTTAATATACCCATTGTACTTTTCAAATGTTCTCAATATATCATGAATGAAAACAAACTTCAATGCTTCTATGGAATAAGAATCTGTCTCCAGTATGGCCCCTTAGGCCTGTAATATAATACTACTTTACCAAAAATACCACAAATAAATGTCTGAGATGGTAATGGTGCTAAAATGCACACTTAGTCCCTCAGATTTCTTATGCTGAACAGAAATAATGTATTACCACATTTAGATACCAATATATTTTTATATTTTTTTCCTACGGAAGTTATCGCATTACCACACCAGGACTACATTTATCTTGAAATTAGCTGTGGTCTCTGCTCAATTAGAGAGCTTGGCTTTCTGAATTAGAACACTTTTATAGCATCAAACAAATATAAAGCTAGAAAAATAAAAAAATCCACATCCCTTGTTAAACTGGCTAAATGATCCAGACTGGCAAAACACAAGCCAAATACTTTTATGGTACTACTGGCTTCAATGTGATCACATTGCCTACTGCCCACTTAAAAATATTATAAGTCACAACAAGGTCTACTGTATGGCACAGTAGGGAACTCTGCTCAATGTTATCTGGCAGCCTGGATGGGAGGGGAGTTTGGGGGAGAAAGGATACATGAGGCTGAGTCCCTTTGCAGCCTACCAGAAACTATCACAACATTGTTAAATGGCTATACTTCAATATAAAATTAAAAGTAAAAGAAAAATGTTATAGGTCACAAGAAAACATAAGACAACATAAGACATTTGGGGGGATATAAGTGTCTCCCAAATGAAGGGACACTATACAAAATAGTATGTTACACTCTTCAAAAATGTCAATGTCATGAAAGACCGAAAAAAGACTAAAAAATTGGAATAAGATCTGTAAATTAGACAATAATATTGTACTGGTATTAATTTCCTGATTTTGAAAGTTACTCTGTGACTGTCTAAAAAAATACACATTGAAGCACATGGAGATAAAGGTCATCATATATGCAACTTACTCTCAAATCTTCAGGAAAAGGAAAGAATGTGGGGTCAGGAGGGAAGAAAAAATTGGGAAGGAGTGAGGGAAGGAGCAAAGCAGGGAGGGAAGGAGGGAGAGGGAAGGCAAATAAGTTAAAATGCTGGCAACTAAAGGAATCTGGAAGAAGGATATGTAAGGGTTCTTTGCATGATTCTTACAAATTTTCTATTAACAGAAGTCTGAAATTGGGTTAAAATAAAAAGTTTAAAAATATGGAAGATAAAAGATAAGGGCACTTATCCCATACCATACTACGTATATAAGGAATGCAGTTTTGAAAAATAGACCTTTCATTACAAAGGCTTTGAAGTAGTTAAAGCATTCAATGAATGTGTCATAACAGCAACTATTTACGTTGCTGTCTCCTCTACCACATCCTTCTCCCCCCAAAAGTAAAAAAGCATAAAATACAGTCAAGAAGTTGAAAAAGCAATTTCTTATTTTTTTCAGAAAACACAGCTGTAAGCAGTTTGACATAGTAAAGTCATATGAACTGTCTAAATGTAAATAATTTCTGCTTGAAAGTTTAGCCCTTTAAAAGGCCAGTGAATATAAAAAGAAGCAGAAGTCACTTAGGTGCTAACAGGCCAACCCATCAAATCTTGTTTTCTTCTCACCTAGTTTGATTTCACAGCCCAAGGTTCATGCTATGCGTCATGAATACAAATGCTCTGACAAAAATATAATGTAATACTGGGTTTATGCCATATAAAAGTGAAAGAAAGTGAAAGTCGCTCAGCCATGTCTGACTCTTTGCGACCCCATGGACTATACAGTCCATGGAATTCTACAGGCCAGAATCCTGGAGTGGGTAGCTGGTCCCTTCTCCAGGGGATCTTCTCAACTCAGGGATTGAACTCAGGTCTCCCACATTGCAGGCAGATTCTTTATCAGCTGAGCCACGAAGGAAGCCCCTTATGTCATACAAACTCCCTTTCTGAATATGAAATGAATAAGACAACAGCAGATGATTACCAGCTGTCTACCCAACATCCAGTCTCTTTTTCTCCCTTAACACAGGCCAGATTTGTTACAATCTAAGATATACTGATCTTCTTATTGTTTAAAATTATAGGGAGGTTTACCTAATTAATGCATGATAAACTTGATATGAAAAAGACACTTTTCAAGCATATAAGATTAGAAATATTAGAACTATTTTGAAGTGGCAATTAATCCAGCATGGTTCCTTGAATATACAGGCAATTCTACTGTAAGTCCTAGAAAAGTATGAAGGTAGATAAATCATGATGGATCCCAGTTAACCAAAACAATTATACCAATTTTTGATGGAAATAATGTCTCATCATCCAACTGGTCCTGAACCCAAGTCATCAGGTAATCAATATACTTTGGTGCAGAGCACTTAATAGGCTTCTTTATGTTTGTTCCATCTGCCCAATGATACTCATATCTGTATTGGAAAGATAAAAAGCACACAGAATATCAATATACTCTATACATAATGTCTGTATTTTTTGTATTACACATATGTTTATTTTGAATATATTCAGGACATATTTTAATCTCTTCCTCCAAATAAATATTTTTTTGTGTTTGGCATTTTAAAATTGCTATTAGATTATTTTGCATTTATCAGGATACAAACTAAGATTCCACCAAACTCATTTTTTGTGAACTTTCCTTCATATAAACTTTTATATTTTAGAACCACATACAGTATAAATTGCCATAGTAGAAACCCTAAGTTTATTTCCCACTTCTATGATGAGCATCTTTAATCTTTATAATTGTTGTCTTCTTCCTCAAAAAACATTTTTCCTTACACAGTACAATTCTCTTTAACTTGGGGCATTAAAATTTGGGTTAAGGATAGAGAATCAAACAGAAGTGCCAAAGTAAAATGAATGAAAAAGAGAATGATTCAATATTTGAGTATACTTGGTTGAGGAGCTAAACAAGCCTTTGAGGAAGACTGGAACTCCAAATAAAGATGCCTATAGTATTTGGGTATTAACCAAACACTATCCTTTGGTACAATAAACTTTTAAAATGTGCGCCTACAATATCAGAAATGATGAGTCAAGGAATGCTGCTCTTGAACAAGGGACACTGAAATGAAAGACATTTTCTCTATTCTCACAGAGAAAAGACTGGTAGAGAAGACAAACCTGTAAATGAGTATGTAAAAACAGTGCAACAGTATGCTCATGCAGTTAACTACAAAAACATACACTCACAACTGCAACTTGATTTTTAAGATAATAAGCATGCAGCTAAAACTCCAAAGTACGAAAATGTCTAAACTGAACTAGCATTTAGTTTAGTTTCTGAAAGGTTACCTCTGCCTCTCCCTTTGAATCAGTTGTGTTTTTCTAACCTTGCCCCAGAGTTTGGACTGAGAGAACAACAGGTGAGTAAGGCTAGAAAAGGAGCTGAAAGAAAATATAATGGAAAAATACTACAGGGTATTTGAAACAATGAAAACCATCTTGAGGCAGGAAAAATAAGGATGCTTTCTATTTAATCGTAGCTACTCACACTTGAACAGTAAATGTTAAATAGGATACACTTAAATAAATATTGTGACACCATGTCTTATTGCCAACCCTGGGAAACAGGGATGAAATGTTAAGTTTACTTTGAAGGTCTCCAATAGGCAATTTCCCAACACTTCCTGGCATCCTGTTTCACTATTTAATCACTTTCACAGTCAAGGGATTCTTCCTAATATAAAACAAAGTCTCAAGTGTGACTTAAGCTTCTTCTTGTTTGATTCTATCTGGAGATAGAGAATATGAATGGTCGGACTTTAAACCATCATTACTTAGTCTTCCTGGAGAAGGAAATGGCAACCCACTCCAGTATTCTTTCCTGGGAAATTCCACGGACAGAGAAGCCTGGCGAGTTACAGTCCGTGGGGACATAAAGAGTCAGACAAGACTGAGTGACTAAACAACAGCAACAGCTTAGTCTTTGCTTGAAAACACAGGAATTTACCTACGTTTTCTCCCTTATGTTGGCTTCCCTGGTGGCTCAGAGGTTAACGCGTCTGCCTCCAATGCCGGAGACCTGGGTTCGATCCCTGGGTCGGGAAGATCCCCTGAAGAAGGAAATGGCAACCCACTCCAGTATTCTTGCCTGGAGAATCCCCTGGACGGAGGAGCCTGGTAGGCTACAGTTCACGGGGTCGCAAAGAGTCGGACACAACTGAGCGACTTCACCTTCACCTTCACCTCCCTTATGTTATGAATCCTTAATGTTTTTGCACTTCTCTTATAATCATGTTTTTCATTCTGTTAATGATTCCCAGGTATTCCATATTCATTTTTTTAAATTTGTATTTTATTTATTTATTTGGCTGCACTGAGTCTTAGTTGCAATATACAGGATTTAGTTGTGGCATGTGGGATCTAGTGCTTTGACCAGGAACAGAACCTGCTCCCCCTACACTGGGAGCTTGGAATCTTAGCCAGTGGACCACCAGGGAAGTCCCCTATATTCATTTTTAAATGCGAAAGTCAAAAGTAGACACAGTACACCAAAAATCATTTTCAATATCCTGAAGCTTTATTTAAAAAACCTAATTTTAAATGCCCTAAAGCTTTCTGAAAAACAAAACTGTATATTGCTTATACTTCTAGAGTTTATAACTATGATCCCCTGAATCTTTTTCTTTTGAAAAGTTTATGCTTAAGATGGGGAGTCCCTGATAGCTCAGTTGGTAAGAATCGGCCTGCAATGAAGGAGACCCCGGTTTAATTCCTGGGTCGGGAAGATCAGCTGGAGAAAGGATAGGCTATCCACTCCAGTATTCTTGGGCTTCCCTTGTGGCTCAGCTGGTAAAGAATCTACCTGCAATGCGGGAGACCTGGGTTCGACCCCTGGGTTGGGAAGATCCTCTGGAGAAGGGTTTTGGCCTGGAGAATTCCATGGACTGTATAATCCATGGGGTCGCAAAGAGTCAGACACAACTGAGCAACTTTCACTTTCACTATACTTAAGATGACTTCATCTTCTAACTATTTTGTCCCCAATGATTTTTCTAAATTTCACCTTTGACAGATAGTTGTCTGAAATTTATTTCTGTCATCATGGTATGAACTTTTAAACTGTAAATTCCCAAATAGTCATTTCTTGGTTAACAACAATAATAAATAATAACAGAGAAACCACTCCAAGAAAAAAACTGCAAAAACTATTAACAGGTGGAGTCTAAACAACACAGCACCCAAAAACCAATGGGTTACTGAAGAAATCAAAGAGGAAATTAAAAAATACCTAGAGACAAATGAAAACAAACACACAGTGATCCAAAATATATGGAAAGCAGCAAAAGCAGTTCTAAGAGGGAATTTTATAGTAATACAAGCCTACCTCAGGAAATTAAAAAAATCTCAAATAAACAATCTAAGCTTTAATTACCTGGGAAAACGGAACAAATAAAACCCAAAGTTAGTGGAAAGAAAGAAATCATGAGGAACAGAGCATAATTAAATGAGATAGAAACTAAGAAAAAAATAGAAAAGATCAATGAAACTGAGAGCTAGCTCTCTGAAAAAATAAACAAAATTGATAAACCCAAAGAAATAAAATCAGAAATGAAAGAAGTTAAAAACAATGATCATTAAGAGATTAATACAAAAAATTACAGCCAATCAAATGGATAACTTAGAGGAAAGTGATAAACTCCTAGAAAAACATACAATCTCCCAAAACTGAATCTGAAAAAATAGGAAATATGAACAGATGGATTACCCATAGTGAAACTGAATCAGTAATTTTAAAACACAAACAAAAAAACCTCCCAACAAACAAAAGTGAAAGACCAAATAGCTTCACAGGTGAATTCTACCAAAGAACTCATATAACTCAATATCAAAAAAAAGTAAACAACCCAATTAAAAGACGGACAGAGGACCTGAATAGACATTTTTACAAAGACATACAGATGGCCAATAGACACATTTAAAGATGCTCAATTTCATCAATCATGAGGGAAATGCAAACTAAAACCATAATGAGATACTGTTTCACATCTGTTAAAATGGCTATTATCAAAAAGACAACAAATAATAAGTATCGGCAAGCATGTAACAAAAAGGAAATTTTTATGCACTGTTGATGCAACTGTGAATGGGTGCAGCCACTGTGGAAAAATGTATAGAGGTGCTTCAGAATATCTTCAGAATATTAAAAACAGAACTGCCATAAGAGCGGCAATTTCATTTCTGGGTATTTACACAAAGAAAACACAAACACTAATTTGAAAAGATATATACAAACTATTTTTAATTGCAACATTATTTTCAATATCTAAAATATAAAAGTAACTTAAGTGTCTATCAACAGATGAATAAATAAAGAATATGTGGTACGTGTATATATGTATATTTATTTAAAGATACAAACCTCCAATTATAAGTCAGTTCATAAGGAGTATGGTCAATGACACTGTAATAACTTTGTATGGGAACAGATGACTCCTAGACTTAACATGACGATCATTTCATAGTGTATGGAAATGTCAAATCATTATGCATTACACCTGAAACTAACATAACATTGTATATCAACAATTACTTTTATTTTTTAAAATGTAATGGAAGCATTTTTAATAATCTAGTTTGGATAGAGAAGCAGAAGCAAACAGAAAAAAGGCAGGATGGAGGACAATACAATAGGGAGGACCATAAAGCTTAGGTTAAGGAACTCTCGACTCAAAATACTAGTCATTGGTGAATCACTGAAGGAGATGGTAAATATAGAAATTTTAAGGTCAGAAATTTTCTTCTTATCTAAGAACTGTATGATACAGTAAAATTGAGAACTGATCATAAATCATATCTTACTTTGGGCCAGCTGACATCACCGGACAACTTTCTTCTGTACAAAAATCTGTGATTGTTCCATACAGCATGTTGATCTGATTGAAGAAATCTACAGCTACAAAGCAAATATCATTTATAGGGTAAAGAGTTAAATTTTAATTTTGCGCAAAGAGAATCTTTTATTTCAGCAAAGTATGAGCTCTAACCATATTCTTTCCTCAACAAAGAACAGATAATAAGTATACAAGAAACAATACTTAACTCACTGAATTTAGGAGCTTCTGGTTAAGTGACTCCCTTAAGAGAATAAAAAGGCAAGCACACCATATTGATGTATGGCAGAAAGCAACACAATATTATAATTACCCTTCAATTAAAAATAATAAATTTTAAACAAGGCAAGCACAGAGTCGGAAAAATTATTTGCAACACATATAATCAATAAAAATCCTGTATTCAGTATATATAAAGAAGTTCCATAGATCACTAAGAGTGAGAGTTTCTGAGTCTCTTGGCTACCTCTATGGAAAAGAATAATATACGACTTTTCACTTAGTTCAGTACAGTTCAGTCACTCAGTTGTGTCTGACCCTTTGTGACCCCGTGGACTGCAGCATGCCAGCCTTCTCTGTCCATCACCAACTCCTGGAGCTTGCTCAAACTCATGCCCACTGAGTCGGTGATGCCATCCAACCATCTCATCCTCTGTTGTCCCCATCTTCCCCTGCCTTCAATCGTTTAAAGCATCAGGGTCTTTTCTTATAAGTCAGTTCTTCTTTTCAGGTGGTCAAAGTATTGGAGCTTTAGCTTCAGCATCAGTCCTTCCAATGAATATTCAGGACTTATTTCCTTTAGGATAGACTGGTTTGATCTCCTTGCAGTCCAAAGGACTCTCAAGAGTCTTCTCCAACACCACAGTTAAAAAGCATCAGTTCTTCAGTGCTCAGCTTTCTTGATGGTCCAACTCTCACATCCACGCATGACTACTGGAAAAACCATAGCTTTGACGAGATGGACCTCTGTCGCAAAGTAATGTCTCCGCTTCTTAATATACTATCTAGCTTGGTCATAGCTTTTCTTTCAAGGAGCAAGTGTCTTAATTTCGTAGCTGCAGTCACCATCTGCAGTGATTTTGGAGCCCAAGAAAATAAAATCTCTCACTGTTTCCATTGTTTCCCCATCTATTCTCCATGAAGTGATGGGACCACATGCCATGATCCTAGTTTTCTGAATGTTGAGTTCTAAGCTAGCTTGTCCACTCTCCTCTTTCACTTTCATCAAGAGGGTCTTTAGTTCCTCTTTGCTTTCTGCCATAAGGGTGATGTCATCTGCATATCTGAAGTTATCGATATTTCTCTTGGCAATCTTGATTCTAGCTTGTGCTTTATCCAGTCCGGCATTTCACATGATGTACTCTGCATATAAGTTAAATAAGCAGGGTGACAATACACAGCCTTGATGTACTCCTTTCCCAATTTGGAACCAGTCCATTGTTCCATGTCCAACTCAAACTGTTGCTTCTTGACATATATACAGATTTCTCAGAAGGCAGGTAAGGTGGTCCAGTATTTCCATCTCTTAAAGAATTTTTTTTTTTTTTAAAGAATTTTCCACAGTTTGCTGTGATCCACAGAGTCAAAGGTTTTAGCACAGTCAGTGAAGCAGATGTTTTTCTGGAATTCTCTAGCTTCTTCTACGATTGAAGAGACTGAGATTGCATTGAAAACTGACCTTTTCTAGTCCTGTGGCCACTGCTGACTTTTCCAAATTTGCTGGCATATTGAGTGTAGCACTTTAACAGCATTATCTCTTAGGATTTGAAATAGTTCAGCTGGAATTCCATCACTTCCACTAGCTTTGTTCACTGTGATGCTTCCTAAGGCCCATTTGACTTCACACTCCAGGATGTCTGGCTCTAGGTGACTGATCACACCATCGTGGTTATCTGGGTCATCAAGATCTTTTTTGCATAGTTCTTCTGTGTATTCTTGCCACCTCTTCTTAATATGTTTCTGTCAGATCCAGACCGATTCTGTCCTTTACTGTGCCCATCTTTGCATGAAATGTTCCCTTGGTATCTCTAATTTTTTGAAGAGATCTCGTCTTTCCTATTCTATTGTTTTCCTCTATTTATTTGTATCGATCACTTAGGAAGGCTTTCTCATCTCTCCTTAGGAGTCTTTGGAACTCTACATTCGGATGGATATATTTTTCTTTTTCTCCTTTGCCTTTCACTCCTCTTCTTTTCTCAGTTATTTGTAAGGCTCCTCAGACAACCATTTTGCCTTTGTGCATTTCTTTTTCTTCGGGAGGGTTTTGATCACCACCTCCTATACAATATCAGGAACCTCCATCCATAGTTCTTCAGGCACTCTATCAGATCTACACCCTTGAATCTATTTGTCACTTCCACTGTACAATCATAAGGAATTTGATTTAGGTCATACCTGAATGGTCTAGTGGTTTTCCCTATTTTCTTCAATTTAAGTCTGAATTTGGCAATAAGGAGTTCATGACCTGAGCCACAGTCAGCTCCAGGTCTTGTTTTTGCTGACTGTAGAGCTTCTCCATCTTTGGCTGCAAATAATATAATCAATCTGATTCTGGTACTGGCCATCTGGTGATGTCCATGGGTAGAGTAGTCTCTTGTGTTGTTGGAAGAGGGTGTTTGCTTGACCAGTGCGTTCTCTTGGCAAAACTCTGTTAGCCTTTGCCCTGCTTCATTTTGTATTCCAAGGCCAAACTTGCCTGTTATTCCATATATCTCTTGATTTCCTACTTTTCTATTCCAATCCCCTATAATGAAAAGGATATCTTTTTTGGGTGTTAGTTCTAGAAGGTCATGTAGGTCTTCACAGAACTGTTCAACTTCAGTTTCTTCAGCATTCTTGGTTGGGTCATAGACTTGGATTACTGTGATATTGAATGGTTTGCCTTGGAAACGAACAGAGATCATTCTATCGTTTATGAGACTGCACCCAAGTACTTATTTTATTTGTATTTCTCGGATAATTAGTGATGCTGAGCATCTTTTCATGTGCTTATTAGCCATCTGTATGTTTTCTTTGGGAAAATGTCTATTTAGTTATTTGGCCCATTTTTAATTGAGTTGTCCTCCATGTGAACAAACGGTAACCTGTGGCTTTGAATCCCAACTCTATACTTAACAGTTGTTACTTAATCTCCCTGGATCTCTGTTTCCTACCTTGAAAATTTGGTTTATCTCAGAGTGCCAAAAAAAAAAAAAAAAAGAAAAGAAACTACTTGTTTATCATAAAGGAGACATTTAGTCATTGTTAGTTTTCTTCCACAAAGACATGGCCTCAAGATTCTATGCAACAAATATTAATTATAAGCTAACCATCTGCTTTTTCCAAAACTCTGAAATTTCTATCTTCTTTAAGCTAACACTCTTTCTAGCAGCAGAATGTTCAAAAACAGCCTCTGGTTTCTGGCTATGAGATTAGTTATTGAATTTGCAAAATGTCCCATCTTCGACATTTATCTTCATCTGGCAACTAAAACTGAAGCCAGTTCAATTCAGTTCAGTTGCTCAGTCGTGTCTGACTCTTTGCGACGCCATGAATCGCAGCACGCCAGGCCTCCCTGTCCATCACCATTTCCCGGAGTTCACTCAGACTCACATCCATCGAGTCCGTGATGCCATCCAGCCATCTCATCCTCGGTCGTCCCCTTCTCCTCCTGCCCCCAATCCCTCCCAGCATCAGAGTCTTTTCCAATGAATCAACTCTTCGCACGAGGTGGCCAAAGGACTGGAGCTTCAGCTTTAGTATCATTCCTTCCAAAGAAATCCCAGGGTTGATCTCCTTCAGAATGGACTGGTTGGATCTCATTGCAGTCCAAAGGACTCTCAAGAGTCTTCTCCAACACCACAGTTCAAAAACATCAATTCTTCTTCTTCGGTGATCAGCCTTCTTCACAGTCCAACTCTCACATCCATATATGACCAGAGGAAAAATCATACCCTTGACTAGACAGACCTTAGTCGGCAAAGTAATGTCTCTGCTTTTGAATATACTATCTAGATTGGTCATAACTTTTCTTCCAAGGAGTAAGCGTCTTTTAATTTCATGGCTGCAGTCACCATCTGCAGTGATTTTGGAGACCAAAAATATAAAGTCTGACACTGTTTCTACTGTTTCCTCATCTATTTCCCATGAAGTGATGGGACCAGATGCCATGATCTTCGTTTTCTGAATGTTGAGCTTTAAGCCAACTTTTTCACTCTCCTCTTTCACCTTCATCAACAGGCTTTTTAGCTCCTCTTCACTTTCTGCCATAAGGGTGGTGTCATCTGCTTATATGAGGTTACTGATATTTCTCCCAGCAATCTTGATCCAAGTTTGTGTGTCTTCCAACCCAGCGTTTCTCATCATGTACTCTGCACAGAAGTTAAATAAGCAGGGTGACAATATACAGCCTTGAAGTACTCCTTTTCCTACTTGGAACCAGTCTGTTGTTCCATGTCCAGTTCTAACTGTTGCTTCCTGACGTGCATACAGATTTCTCAAGAGGCAGGTCAGGTAGTCTGGTATTTCCATCTCTTTCAGAATTTTCCACAGTTCATTGTGATCCACACAGTCAAAGGCTTTGGCATAGTCAATAAAGCAGAAATAGACGTTTTTCTGGAACTCTCTTGCTTTTTCCATGATCCAGTGGATGTTGGCAATTTGATCTCTGGGTCCTCTGCCTTTTCTAAAACCAGCTTGAACATCAGGAAGTTCACGGTTCACGTATTGCTGAAGCCTGGCTTGGAGAATTTTGAGCATTACTTTACTAGCATGTGAGATGAGTGCAACTGTGCGGTAGTTTGAGCATTCTTTGCCATTGCCTTTCTTTGGAACTGGAATGAAACCTGACCTTTTCCAGTCCTGTGGCCACTGCTGAGTTTTCCAAATTTGTTGGCCTATTGCGTGCAGCACTTTCACAGCATCATCTTTCAGGATTTGAAACAGCTCAACTGGAATTCCATCACCTCCACTAGCTTTGTTCATAGTGATGCTCTAAGGCCCACTTGACTTCACATTCCCAAGATGTCTGACTCTAGATTAGTGATCAGATCATCATGATTATCTGGGTCATGAAGATCTTTTCTGTAGAATTCTTCTGTGTATTCTTGCCACCTCTTCTTAATATCTTCTGCTTCTGTTAAGTCCAAACCATTTCTGTCCTTTATCGAGCACATCTTTGCATGAAATGTTCCCTTGGTATCTCTAATTTTCTTGAAGAGATCTCTAGTCTTTCCCATTCTGTTGTTTTCCTCTATTTCTTTGTGTTGATCGCTGAAGAAGGCTTTCTTATCTCTTCCTGCTATTCTTTGGAACTCTGCATTCAGATGCTTACATCTTTCCTTTTCTCCTTTGCTTTTCACCTCTCTTCTTTTCACAGCTATTTGTAAGGCCTGCCCAGATAGCCATTTTGCTTTTTTGCATTTCTTTTCCATGGGGATGGTCTTGATCCCTGTCTCCTGTACAGTGTCACAAACCTCATTCCATAGTTCATCAGGCACTCTATCTATCAGATCTAGACCCTTAAATCTATTTCTCACTTCCACTGTGTAATCATAAGGGATTTGATTTAGGTCATACCTGAATGGTCTAGCGGTTTTCCCTACTTTCTTCAATTTAAGTCCGAATTTGGCAATAAGGAATCCCTCAGAAGAAATGGAGTAGCCATCATGGTCAACAAAAGAGTCCAAAATGCAGTACTTGGATGCAATCTCAAAAACGACAGAATGATCTCTGTTCGTCTCCAAGGCAAACCATTCAATATCACAGTTATCCAAGTCTATGCCCCAACCAGTAACGCTGAAGAAACTGAAGTTGAACGGTTTTATGAAGACCTACAAGATCTTTTAGAAGTAACACCCAAAAAAGATGTCCTTTTCATTATAGGGGACTGGAATGCAAAAGTAGGAAGTCAAGAAACACCTGGAGTAACAGGCAAATTTGGCCTTGGAATACAGAATGAAGCAGGGCAAAGACTAACAGAGTTTTGCCAAGAAAATGCACTGGTCATAGCAAACACCCTCTTCCAACAACACAAGAGAAGACTCTACACATGGATATCACCAGATGGTCAACACCGAAATCAGACTGATTATATTCTTTGCAGCCAAAGATGGAGAAGCTCTATACAGTCAACAAAAACAAGACCGGGAGCTGACTGTGGCTCAGATCATGAACTCCTTAAACTGAAGCCAAAAGGCCATTAAGATATCAATCTTATCAACAAATTCCCTTCAGCCTTTTATGTACCTGAAATGTTTACTTAATCACTGTCAGTGAATGGAAATTATCTGTTTAGTCTCAAATCCTATTTACTTTATCAAGTGTCATTTGGAAAGATTACTATATATACATATAAGAAAAAACTGTAATCCAAGGTTTCAGTCAATTGCTATATTTTAAAAGCAGAATTCCATGTTCTATGGGGACGTTCTAACATGTCAGTTCAAAGTAATTTTCTTCTGGCTATAATTGCAAAATGTCTGTAAAATTTTAGAAGTTCCTGATGTTCTAGACATTTCAATAGTACAGACAGTTCTGGTTATGGAGGCAGAATACAGACAGATAACAATGATCTGCTTTTATACTTAAAAGTCAGAATCTCATGCAGAAAAGAAGTTCTATGTTACACTGCTGTGTTAGTTTCTGCTGTACAATGAAGTGATTCCAGCTATATGTATACGTATATCCCCTCCTTCTTGGACATCCCTCCCACTCCCCCGTCCCAACATCTACGGTCATCACAGATCATCAAGCTGAGCTCCCTGTGCTACACCACAAGTTCCCATTAGCTACCTACTTCCTCAGGTTTTTCAAATTAGAAAATGAGCTCTCAAATGGTACAAAAAATAGCACAAAAAAGTATCAAAAAAAAAAAAAGAATATGCACGTGTGTTGGAAATTTATTCTGAATATTGTTCTTAAAGTATCACAGAACTAGCTAATAAGTTAGATGAGTTTCAACAATAAAGCAAACAAATTACTTTTATCTCTTCAGTAAATAAACTCTCTGGTGTCAGGAGGATAACTGTAGTATAATAAATACTGCTCTTAAGGAACTGCTGTCACAGTGAGGTTTTAAGACATCTCAGTAAAATCCTTTAGGTTCCTAAAAGTTATCAGTGGGTGGCAGCTCAATTTATAAATCCCATGATATGTTTCAAACCACAATAAAATACCATCAAATATTATAATAAAAATATGGTTCTGCTTTTCCTTAATCAAAGCCTAGACATTTAGTATATATTTTCAATTAAATTTAATTTCATTTCTACTATAGTCATATAAATTTCCTCCAATTATAAAACTTTATTAATTTTCTCACCAAGGCTGATAAACTTTGAATACTAAAAGTACCACTTTTATTTCCCCACTTTCTCTGCTTAACTCCCAGGAATATATTTACCTTTTACTTATATTTTTTTCTTTCTAGAGGTTAAGAATATATCATAAATATATTTCACTAATTTCATAAGATCACTATTGAATTTAAAAAAATAATAATTAAGACAAATAACTGAGTATGCTACTCAAAGAGGCAGTTTGAGTAGCATAGTGGTCAAACCAGTCTCTGAAATTTTATAACTATATTTGAGCCCAGCCTCTACCACTACTAGCTATATAACCTAGCTTAATTACTACAATTTTCTGTCTCAGATTTCTTATCAAAATACTCAAATAATAATAATACCTACATCATGAGGTTGTAAAGATGAAATAAAGTAATCCATATAGAAGAAAATAAAAACAATAATTTGAAAAGATACATGCACCCCAATGTCAAAGCAGCATATGGAAGTTCATAGTCAAGATACAGAAGCAATCTAAAACATCCATCAACAAATAAATGGATAATAGTGTATGTGTATTTATATATATACATATATATATATCTCCCTCACATACATACACACATACAATGGTACATTACTGAGCCATAAAAAAGAATGAAATTTACCATTTACAACAACATGGATGGACCTGGAAGGTATTTTGCTTAGTGAAGTTAAGTCAAACACAGAAAAACAAATTCTATATGATATCACTTAAATGTAGTATCTAAAAAATAAAATGAATGAATATAACAAAACAGAAACAGACTCACAGATATAGAGCACTATTGGTTATCAGTAGGGAGAGGAAAAGGAAGAAGGGCCAGACAGAGACAGGGGATTAAGAGGTACAAACCAGCAAGTATCAAATAAGTAAGCTACAAGGGTATGCTGTACAGCACAGGGAAATATAGCCATTATACTGCAATAACTTTAGACGCAGTATAGTCTATAAAAATACTGAACCACTATATTATACATGTGAAAACAATATTATAAATCAATTAAACTTCAATAAAATAAATAAAAATAATTCATGTAGAAAGAATAGCAGAGTGCCAGACACCTAGTGTCCTATAGACATCAATTGCTGTATTATTATTTTTTTCAAGAAGACGGTAAATCTACGCTTTGTATTACATGATAACAGGAGACAATTTAATGTAATTCCATATTCAGAAATAAAGTATCATAAAGGTTGAAGTGGATTGAGGTACCATTATATTGTGGTATTAGGTTGCTAACTAAATGCTAAGAATACACAGCACCCAACACTCACCTACAATGAGTCTACTAACCTAATTGAGAGTCCACTGAGAAACAGAAAGGCTACTTACTGTTCACTGCAACCCACTCATTTAGATCTTCCCCCTCAGGAAGCATGACAGCCATCCGGAGGTTGCCACTGCCAAGAGTGGCCTCTGCATGCTTTAAGAGCTCATACTGGTGAGAACCCTCTGGAATGTTCTTCTTTGGTTTAAACGTTTTAGATGAGCGACTCCCACTATGAATAGCAAAGAAAAAAAAAAGCGTTTAAGGCTTGACCTTCCACAGAGTCTACCATACTATACTACTAGATAAAATAACATAGAAGTGATCCCCAAAGTCCACCAATATATAGCTTCAAATTGTACTGGCTACGTTAAATCTTGGAAATATCATTGCTGTAACTACTGTTTGATACCCCAAACTCCTACAAACCTTCTCTATATTCTCTACTGTAACTATAAAGGAGAAAAACAAATTTTTAACAAATCCAACAATAAATTACTGATTCAGGATTATAGGTTGTAATATATAAGAATAAAAAGGAGTCTGTGATAATCTTTAGTCATCGTATTCTTTTTTACCCCGATTCTAAGTTTCTCATTCTAAGATAAATTTCCTTTGTACAAGAGGCACTATAGCCCACCAGGCTCCTCTGTCCATGGGCATTCTCCAGGGAAGAATACTGGAATGGGTTGCCATGTCCCCCCTCCAAAGGATCTTCCCAGCCCAGGCTCTACTCTTAACACTGACCCCTCTCCGTGTCAGGGGTGTGGTGTGTATGTCTGTCTTTCTGTCTGTCTCCCTGCCAGGTGTGGGTGTGTGTGTGTGTGCACACGTGCACGTGCTAAGTCACTTCAGTCTCTACTCAACAGTCAAGAATCTCTTTACAAACACTAATCAGGCGATGTTACTCCTCTGCTTAAAACCACATTCAGTGGCTTCCCAGTGTATTTCAGAGTAAACTCCAAAGTCAAATATTAGACATAGTAAGGCTCTGGACCCACATTAGAGCATGGAAACTCTTCTTCAGTTTAATCAGACAACGTATTAAAAGTCAAATTCTCTCCCACCATCTCTGAAATATGAAAACGTAGAAAAGATTATCATGCCTACCAAACCTGAGGCTTATTTCATTTTCCTCCTCCTCCCCCTCCTCCTTTATCAAAATTTAGTGTGAAAAATAAACTTGACCAATAAATTTTTTGACAAAAGACATTTTTACTAATTTTTGTATGATTAAGTACAAAAATAGCTCTCCTAACGCCAATCTGGTGTATGTATTTAGACCATGTATTTACGCACTCTCCCTTTAATTAGCCCACTGATCAGACCGGTGCCGCAACTGATGATGTAACAAAGCTGCTCTGAAAAGGGCTGGCAGAGAACATGAGAACAACAAGCACATCAGCTGTGCCTGCACCCAGGAGGGTCCCCACAAATATCTATTTATTGAACCACTGTCCCTTTACGTGTTAGGCTTCCAAATGTTTTCTTGATTGATGACCCATTCAGAATTGGTCTTCCACAAAACTAAACACATTCTCCTCAAAGACCTTACACTTGGGTAAAAAGAAAAAAAAATCTGAGTTTGGTTTTATGAAGGTCAGTTCTGTCACTAATCAGCTATGTTATTTAAGGTAAATTACCCAACTTCCTTGAGCCTATTTTTTCTTTAATAGTGAAAGCCTAACAACAATAATAAAACATTACCCTTACCTGTATCATGCAAGAGCTGCAAAATGAGAAAAAAAGCTCTTAAAACCATAAAATGCTGTGCAAATGTTAGTATCCTTCCTTTTCCTGAACCAGAATGACTCACAGTGAAACATGAAATGGTAGTCCAATGTCCAAAGCTGGACTCAACCCCTACTCCCACTCTAATTTCCTAAGACTGGATGGGGAAATTTTTACTTTGGAAACAAATGCTCTTACACATTAAGTTACAAATAGAATTTTTAAAAAATTGTTTTGGTTTGGTTTTTTTTTTTGGTGCTTTTCCTATATCAAGGTTCAAGTGTTCTCAGAATAATGGTGGGGATAGACAGGAAATCAAGAAAACAAGGTGCCAGTCCTCATTTTGCTGTTTTCCTCTTATGTTACTTAGGAAACTATAAATTACCATCTGGGCTTCGATTTATTTTGCTTTTTTGAACCTCTGGAAAATAACTTTTTACAGAAGGGTATAATTTAGAGATGGGATGATGTTTACAAAATGCTTTCAGTTCCCTGAGTTCTCTGCCTTCTCAGTTCCTCATATCCATGCACAGTCATACTTCCAAAATGCTTTGAAGTCCTCCACTGAATCCCCCTTCTTTGTGATCCTTCTGCTTTATTCAGGCAAAATAATTAATCATCTCAGTATTCTGATTTTTTAAATGTTCTTTTTTAAAATTATATTCAACTTTTTCGACTGCTACCTGAAACTTCAACCAGGATGCACTTTACTCTGGAAGGGGTGATCAGTACTGCTCCTTAGTCCCACATCAAAAGACCAACTGAAGAGTACTCAAGTTCAAAAGCACAAGTACCAAAATATGTACACAAAATTCCTCATCAGTGAATGCAACCTCTTACACTAATGGGGCCAAATATATAAGGTCTACGAAAAAACCCAAACGAACTTTTCAGCTAACCCAGTATCTCACATGGCATGTTAAGATATTTGATGCAAATATTAAAAAACATTTTCAATAACAGAAAGTACGTACCCCCCACCCACCCTTTCAGAGTCTGTCTGTCTATACAAGCATAAAAATGCTTGTGCTTGTTTTATACACCTGCTGTGTACTACAGTGTACTAAAGAATGTTTTCCACTTTAATATGTCCAGAAGATTGTTGTACTTTAAAGTAGAAGTAGATCTACTTTATTTTTAAAGACTGAATAATATTTCCTTATATAGATAGATAATATTTTCAACCAGTCACCTACTGATAAACATTGAGGTTGTTTCCAGCCATTTATCACTTTAAACAATGCTGCAGTAAGCCTCCTCATATTATAAAAGACAAATTCTTAGAAGTAAAATTGCCCTGCTAAAGGGCATATACATTTTTAATGTTTACATAAGGTCTATTTTTTTTCCCCCAAAATAAGTTGGATTCTTTTAAAACTCATTAACAATGTATGAGAGTAGCTGTATACATTTTTGGTCTTAGAGGACAAGAATTCAGCTAGTTTCTCTTGTATAGCTCCCAACAGGACATCATAACTATATGACAACTTAGAGTTTTCTGATTAGAACATAAATGTGATTTAAAAGTCATAGCATTACCCTGAGGTCTTTTCTTTTAAAATAAATACCCAGCAGTCAGGTTTGTTTATCCCAGTCCTTTTACTCACATTTGAAGGTCAATCAATTTCTAGAGGAAGACAGAATGGCTTGACAAGTAAATAACTGAGCCTTAAGGGAAAACTCTGACCACACATCCCTTATAATTAGTCATTCAATTTGATCTACTTTTAGTAAATTTCAAAAGCATTGTGTACTTCCTCTTTAAGACCCTAAAGAATAGACTGGTCCCCATTGTGACATCTACATTTATTCTCATAAACCATTTGTTACCATCTCAACACAGTTACACCCATCATTACCCTCAATTTTAACTATTTACTGTTCAATCCAACTATCAACAAAATTGATATTTTCTAAATTGGGTTGGAGAATCTTAAGGCTGAAGGAATTGGGGAGGAGGTTTTTACAGAGAACACAAAACAGGGGTACTAGGAAGGACTGAAAAGTAAAAGTGTTAGTCACTCAGTGGTGTCTGACTCTCTGTGACTCTTTGCAACTCTTTGTAGCCCTCCAGGCTCCTATGTCCATAGGATTTCCCAGGCAAGAACTGAACTGGATAGCCATTCCCTTCTCCAGGGTATCTTCCCCTATCCAAGTACCAAATCAAGGTCTCCTGCATTGCAGGCAGCTTCTTTACCATCGGAGCCACTGTGGAAACTCCACTAGGAAGGGTTAGAAGAATATGTATCTGTATATAATTTAGACAGTGAAAAACACGTCAGTATACTCAAAATTAGAAACAAAATTATATCAACTTATTTTTGTCAATAACTCCATATCTTCAAAGTTAAGTGACTTACTCTGATCACCTAGCTAATTAAATGGCAGAAGTGGGATTCAACAAAAAGACAACTCATAGACTGGGAGAAAATATTTGCAACTGAAGTGACCAACAGATTAGTCTCCAAAACCTGTAAGCAGCTAATGAGGCTTAACATCATCCAAACAAACAACCTAATCAAAAAATGGGCATAAGACCTAAACAAACATTTCTCCATAAAGGACATACAAATGGCCAAGAAGCACATGAAAGATGCTCAAAACTGCTAATTATTAAAGAAATGCAAATCAAAACTACAATGAGATATCATCTTACACCAGTGAAAACAACTATCATCATAAAATCCATAAACAATAAATGCTGGAGAGGGTGTGGAGAGAAGGGAACCCTCCTACACTGTTTGGAACATAAACTGGTACAGCCACTAGGAAGAAGAGTATGGAGGCTCCTTAAAAAACTAAAAATAGAGCTATCATATGACCCTGCAATCCCATTCTTGGGCATGCATCCAGAGAAAAACATGGTCCAAAAGGATAAAGGCATGGATGTTCACTTCACTGCGGCACTATGTACAATAGCCAAGACATGCAAGCAACCTAATGCCCATCAACAGAGAAATGGATAAAGAAAATGTGGTGCATATATACAATAGAATATTACTTGGCCACTAAAAAGAATGAAACAAAGTCATCTGCAAAGCCATCTGCAGTAACAGGAGTGGACCTAGAGATTGTCATACTGAGTAAAGTCAGACAGAGGAGAAATAGCATATGACATCCTTTTAAATGCAGAATCTAAAAAGAAATGATACAAATGAACTTATTTACAAAACAGACTTAAAGAATGAACTTACGGTTGCCAGGAGGAAGGCTGGGAGTAAGGGATAGTTAAAGTTTGGGACTGACATGTATATAAGGCTATATTCAAAACAGATGATCAACAAGGACCTATTGTATAGAACAAAGAACTCTGCTCAATGTTATGTGGCAGGCTGGATGCCAGAGGAGTATGGGGGAGAATGGATACATGTATATGTATGACTGAGTTCCTTTGCTGTCAACCTGCAACTACTGCAACTTGTTAATCACCTGTAACTCCAATACAAAATAAAAAGTTAAAAAAAAAAACAGTCCATTATCTTCAAGTCATTTTACATTACCAAGCCTCAGTTTGTAATAATGATATCTACCTTACTACTGAACCCTGTAGTAAGGATTCCATTGGTATTAGCTCTCTTTGATCCACAATTGGTACCAACCTGTCATTCACATCAGTAGCTCCTTCTATAGGTCTAAGTCCAACACTAGAGATCAGGGACTTGATAAACACTTTTCAGTCCACTTCAGACTGGAAACTCCTGGATTACAATAGTAATGATGATGATTAATATTAACTAACATTTACTGCAGACCTTGTACTCTTTAAGTATTTTACATACAATATCTCATTTAATCTTTGTAACTCTATGATGTCTATCAGTTCAGTTCAGTTGCTCAGTCGTGTCCAACTCTTTGCAACCCCATAGAATGAAGCATGCCAGGCCTCCCTGTCCATCACCAACTCCTGGAGCTTGCTCCAACTCATGCCTATCGAGGTGGTGATGCCATCCAACCACCTCAACCTCTGTTGTCCCTTTCTCCTCATGCCTTCAATCTTTCCCAGCATCAGGGTCTTTCTTAATGAGCCAGTTCTTCACATCAGGTGGCCAAAGTATTGGAGCTTCAGCATTAGACCTTCCAATGAACATTCAGGACTGATTTCCTTTAGGATGGACTGGTTTGATCTCCTTGCAGTTCAAGGGACTCTAAGGGCCGTCTCCAACATCATAGTTCAAGAGCATCAATTCTTCGGCACTCAGCTTTCTTTTTCCAACTCTCACATCCATACATGACTATTGAAAAAAACCACAGCTTTGTACAGACATTTGTCGGCAAAGTAATGTCTCTGCTTCTGAATATGCTGTCTAGGTTAGTCACAGCTTTTCTTCCAAGGAGCAAGTGTCTTGTAATTTCATGGCTGCAGTCACCATCTGCAGAGATTTTGGAACCCAAGAAAATAAAGTTTCCACTGTTTCCCCATCTATTTGCCATGAAGTGATGAGACTGGATGCCATGATCTTTGTTTTATGAATGCTGAGTTTTAAACCAGCTTTTTCACTCTCCTCTTTCACTTTCATCAAGAGGCTCTTCAGTTCCTCTTCATTTTCTGCCATAAGGGTGCTATCATTTGCATATCTGAGGTTACTGATATTTTTCCTGGCAATCTTAATTCCAGCTTGTGCTTCATCCAGCCCAGCTTTTCGTATGATGTACTCTGCATGTAAGTTAAAATTAGCTGGATGACAATATACAGCCTTGACGTACTCCTTTCCCAATTTAGAACCAGTCTGTTGTTTCATGTATGGTTCTAACTGTTGTTTCTTGACCTGCAAACAGATATCTCAGGGGGTAGGTATGCTATGCTTTATTTTATGAGTAACAAAACTGAGGCTTAAAGTTCTTAATTTGCTCAAGCTTTTAGAATTGGTAAAGTAAGGAACCAAAACTTAAGCCTAGGATTTAAATATTCAAAGTCCATTCTTTTATCCACTACCCAATACGACATGATACTTATCTTTATCTCCTACAGCTGTGATGGTTGTACAATTTTGTGAATATACTAAATCCACTGAACACTTTAAAAGATGAATTTTATACTGTGTTAATTTTAGCATATTTTTTTGATGTTTAAAGAAAAATCTTTACTATTAAAAAACTAAGTAGCCTCAGAATAATGTTCCTCACCACCTCAATGTCAGTTTCTTCCATTTATTTCACTCTTGCATTCCTTCATCCAACTAGAATATTCTGACCACCCACCTACTATATTCTAAGTAGCACTGTGCTAACCCTGGGACACAGCACTGAACAAGAGAATCTCTATTCTCATGGTAGGGAGAGGAGGCAGAAAAAAAAAAAAAAAAACGATACAGTACTGGTTGGTGCTCAGTGCTATGGTGAAAATAGAGAATGAAGTGACAAATAATGCGATGTGACAAGGCACTTTACTAGATTAGGTGGTTAGGGCAGGCCTCCATGAGGCCAGAAAGACACGAAGGGGGAATCAGCCGTGTGACAGCTAGCAAAGAGGGAAGAGCATTCCAGGCTTACAGGACAAACTAGGTGTTTGCACAAAGGTGACTTTTTCAAAAGTTCAGTTCAGTTCAGTCGCTCAGTCGTGTCTGACTCTTTGTGGCCCCATGAATCACAGCACACCAGCCTCCCTGTCCATCACCATCTCCGGGAGTTCACTCAGACTCACGTCCATCAAGTCAGTGATGTCATCCAGCCATCTCATCCTCGGTCGTCCCCTTCTCCTCCTGCCCACAATCCCTCCCAGCATCAGAGTTTTTTCAACTCTTCTCATGAGGTGGCCAAAGTACTGGAGCTTCAGCTTTAGCATCATTCCTTCCAAAGAAATCCCAGGGTTGATCTCCTTCAGAATGGACTGGTTGGATCTCCTTGCAGTCCAAGGGACTCTCAAGAGTCTTCTCCAGCACCACAGTTCAAAAGCATCAATTCTTCGGCGCTCAGCCTTCCTCACAGTCCAACTCTCACATCCATACATGACCACAGGAAAAACCATAGCCTTGACTAGATGGACCTTAGTCGACAAAGTAATGTCTCTGCTTTTAAATATACTATCTAGGTTGGTCATAACTTTTCTTCCAAGGAGTAAGCATCTTTTAATTTCATGGCTGCAATCACCATCTGCAGTGATTCTGGAGCCCCCAAAAATAAAGTCTGACACTGTTTCTACTGTTTCCCCATCTATTTCCCATGAAGTGATGGGACCAGATGCCATGATCTTCGTTTTCTGAATGTTGAGCTTTAGGCCAACTTTTTCACTCTCCTCTTTCACTTTCATCAAGAGGCTTTTTAGCTCCTCTTCGCTTTCTGCCATAAGGGTGGTGTCATCTGCATATCTGAGGTTATTGATATTTCTCCCAGCAATCTTGATTCCAGCTTGTGTTTCTTCCAGTCCAGCGTTTCTCATGACGTACTCTGCATAGAAGTTAAATAAGCACGGTGACAATATACAGCCTTGAAGTACTCCTTTTCCTGTTTGGAACCAGTCTGTTGTTGCATGTCCAGTTCTAACTGTTGCTTCCTGACCTGCATACAGATTTCTCAAGAGGCAGGTCAGGTGGTCTGGTATTCCCATCTCTTTCAGAATTTTCCACAGTTCATTGTGATCCACACAGTCAAAGGCTTTGGCATAGTCAATAAAGCAGAAATCGATGTTTTTCTGGAACTCTCTTGCTTTTTCCATGATCCAGCGGATGTTGGCAATTTGATCTCTGGTTCCTCTGCCTCTTCTAAAACCAGCTTGAACGTCAGGGAGTTCATGGTTCACGTATTGCTGAAGCCTGGCTTGGAGAATTTTGAGCATTACTTTACTAGCATGTAGGGCATCATGAATGACAGTATATGAAATCAGAAAAAGCTTGTAGACCCACACTAGCTAAGTTTTTAGAGTCCAAAGTATGGAATTTAAATTACTATTTTAAGTATAAATGGGAAGCTATGGCAGAATCTTTTTTTTTTTTAAAGGAAGTATAATATGACTTAATGTAATGATCTAAAAAAGACTATTTAGTTTCCATGTAGAGAATGGACTGGCAGGAGGGTAAGAGTGAAAATACAGAAACCAGTTAAGCAACTGGTATAAAGCAGAAAGATGGTCTGGTCTAATGCAGACAGAAAGATGAAGCCAGGTTCTAATATTTGTAGGTAGAACCAATAGGATTCACTTTGGATTTCAGAATTTGTCGAGTGGTAAAGACGAGACAATCAAAGAAGACTGCTAGGTTTTTAGGCTCAAGTAGGTAGGTAACAGGTCATTTATTAAGATAGGTTTGGGGAGATGGCCTTTGCCCATATTAACTTAAGATACCTATTAAACACCCAAAGGGTAAGTTAGTATGCAGTTGCACCTATACATCTCATGCTAAGATGAATGATCAGACTGAAGGTAACTAATATTCTTGACATCTTCACTGGTTAGCACACTGCCAAAAGAGGCACTAGTATGTTATTAAAATGAGTATTTTAAAAGCTATCAGAAGTCCTATAGTAAAGAAGATTTATTAAAAAAATCATTTATGGTTTATCTCAAGGTTTCCCAAAGATCTTTAGTCATGGAAATTTTACTTCCACATTTAAAATCTTGCTCTTTAACATACATTCCCTGGAGGAGGGCACAGCAACCCACTCCATTATTCTGGCCTAGAGAATACCTTGGACAGAGGAGCCTGGCAGGCTACAATTTATAGGGTTGCAACGAATCAGACATAACTGCAGCAACTTAGCACGCACGCACACACCTTAAGAGCATTACTATGAACAAAGCCAGCGGGGGTGATGGAATTCCAGTTGAGCTGTTTCAAATCCTAAAAGATCATGTTGTGAAAGTGCTGCACTCAATAAGCCAGCAAATTTGGAAAACTCAGCAGTGGCCACAGGACTGGAAAAGGTCAGTCTTCATTCTAATCCCTAAAAAAGGCAATGCCAAGGAATGCTCAACTACCACACAATTGCACTCATCTCACACACTAGTAAAATAATGCTCAAAATTCTCCAAGTCAGGCTTCAACAGTATGTGAGCCATGAACTTCCAGATGTTCAAGCTGGTTTCAGAAAAGGCAGAGGAACCAGAGATCAAATTGCCAACATCTGCTGGATCATCAAAAAAGCAAGAGAATTCCAGAAAAATATCGATTTCTGCTTTATTGACTATGCCAAAGCCTTTGACTGTGTGAATCACAATAAACTGTGGAAAATTCTGAAACAGATGGGAATACCAGACCACCTGACCTGTCTCTTGAGAAATCAGTATGCAGGTCAGGAAGCAACAGTTAGAAATGGACAAACTGGTTCCAAATAGGAAAAGGAGTATGTCAAGGCTGTATATCGTCACCCTGCTTATTTAACTTCTATGCAGAGTACATCATGAGAAACGCTGGGCTGGATGAAACACAAGCTGGAATCAAGATTGCCAGGAGAAATATCAATAACCTCAGATGTGCAGATGACACCACCCTTATGGCAAAAAGTGAAGAAGAACTAAAAAGCCTCTTGATGAAAGTGAAAGAGGAGAGTGAAAAAGTTGGCTTAAAGCTTCAGAAAACTAAGTTCATGGCATCCGGTCCTGTCACTTCATGGCAAATAGATGGGGAAACAGTGGCAGATTTTATTTTTTGGGCTCCAAAATCACTGCAAATGGTGACTGCAGCTATGAAATTAAAAGACACTTACTCCTTGGCAGGAAACTTAAGACTAACCTAGACAGTATATTAAAAAGCAGAGACATTACTTTGCCAACAAAGGTCCATCTAGTCGAAGCTATGGTATTTCTATTAGTCATGTGTGGATGTGAGAGTTGGAGTATAAAGAAAGCTGAGTGCCAAAGAATGATGCTTTTGAACTGTGGTGCTGGAGAAGACTCTTGAGAGTCCTTTGGACTGCAAGGAGATCCAACCAGAGATCAGTCCTGAGTGTTCACTGGAAGGACTGACGTTGAAGCTGAAACTCCAATACTTTGGCTACCTGATGCAAAGAGCCGACTCATTGGAAAAGACTCTGATGCTGGGAAAGACTGAAGGTAGGAGGAGAAGGAGACGACAGAGGATGAGATCGTTGGATGGTATCACCAACTCAATGGACATGAGTTTGGGTAAACTCCGGGAGTTGGTGAGGGACAGGGAGGCCTGGCATGCTGCAGTTCATGGGGTTGCAAAGAGTTGAACACGATTGTGCAACTGAACTGAACTGACACACTATTATATTAAACTGCTAACTAGGTTACTTCTCAGTTTTCAGCATATCCGTAACACTTCAATTTTATAAAGTATAACTCCATGATCTCATACAAGAACAGGTAGAGGGTTGGTCAAGTCACTATTTATTTATATCCCATAAACTTTTATAATCTAATCCTTAGAAAATAAAAAGCACTTCACTACCAAAGGCCAGTTAGTTTCTACAACTGTGAAGTTACTGAGGTGTAATCTCCGCTGTAGATGAAGACACTAAAGTTTAATCACTCATCTCCGATCACCCTCTGAGCTCTGAGTTTTGTAAAGACTGCAGTTTCCTTTGCCCAGCACTAAATCCATTGCAATCAGTAAATAGGTACTAAAATCACAGGAGATTTTAGGAAATGACTATTGTCAAATGTCTAGATGATTTCTATGCAACAGCAGTAACAGAATCCCCTACAATGTGTTGGACTACAAGAAGGAAGAAAACAAAACCTGCAGATACAGAGTTCAGAATGAGCATCAAATTGCAACAGAGCAGGCAGTAATTCCAAATATACTGACATTTCATCCAAGAAACACCTAGGGAGCCTGAACATCACTTCTTTTATAAAAAAACCTTTCCTAACCTTTCATGAAAATCTCTCCATCCCCTTGGTGTCTCACTGCAGCTTAAAGCACCTATAACGTATTTATGTGTTTGTTCTCCTTCAAATAGCTCTTTAAAATGAGAGGTTGTGTCTTCTTCATTTTTGTAATGTGATATCTCGCATACAGAAGATCAAAGGGCAAAGGATTTGAAGTAAACACCCAGTTTCAGATCCTGTCTTTGTAACTTTGATAACTTTGTGATCTCAGATAAATCATTTAACTTCTCTAAGCTTACAACTAAAACACTGGAAATGATATTACCAATTTTGCTGAACCATTATGACAATTAAATGAATGTATTTAAAACAGCTTAGTTTTGAGGTAGCTGTCACACAGCAAATGGGCAGTATAGGAAATGACAGCTTAAAAATACTGAGTGACAATATGTATATGCATATACACATATGTACATACACACATATACATACAGATAGTCATCACCTTATTCAGTTTGCTATAACAAAATACTACAGACTAGGTGCTTCTGAAAATTTCTTCTCAGAGTTTTGGTTGTCAAAAGTACCAAGATCAAGGTACCAGCACTGTCAGGCCCTCTTCCAGGTTTCTGATTGCCCACTTCCCCCTGCATCTTCGTATGGTAAAAGGGGTTACGGAGCTCTGTGGGATGTTTTTCATAAGAGCACTAACCCCAATAATGAGGGTGGAGACCTGATGACCTAATCACCTCTCAAAGGCTCAAAGGCCTCACCTCCTAAGGCCATCACACTGGGCATTAAGATTTCAACTCATGAATCTGGGCAGATGTATTCAGACCAAACCAATCTTTCTGTCACACTTCTACTAATCCAGTTTTAAAACATGACCTCTGCATACTTACTCGTTTACATTTTTCTTTCTCTTTCTCACTAGACTGCGAGTTACTCAAGAATATGGATCATGTCTTGGTCATCCGTGAATCTCTAGAATCTAAAACAGGAACTGGGACATAATGGGTTTACTAATAGAAGTTTATTAACTTAAATAATGATATTGAAAGTAGAGAAAAGTCCTGTTATTACTGCAAGGAACAGCTGTCCCCAGTTTTAGAGAAAGGGACTGACCCATCATCTTTATTTGTGCAACAAATCTAAAAGATTTTAACTGCAGCAATGTACTGGTGAGGTTTGCTCATCCTGACACCAAAATTTCATTTTCAATCTTAGGCCCTTTGGAGTCCTTCCCTACTTAAACCTTGGCTAAAAAAAAATGGGTCAATCAATCAAAGCAAGACATCTCAGTCTAACAAGTCTACTCCTTGCATTGGGGGAGGGGAAAGGGAAGAAGGAGGTAGCTCTTATTTTTCATTTTATTTAGTTATTTTAAATAACTAATAGATTACAGCTACTTCCCATAATTTAGTAATTTAGCTATATTCTAAAAACTAGTATGCAATTTCTTGTTGTAATAGCATTTTTTTCCCACCAAAGTAGAAAAGCACAATTTCCGCTGGCATCCAATTCAAAACCACAGTTCGTTATAAAGGGTGCCACAAAAGATCAAGTCTGCAGTTTCGGCAGTAATGGAACAATCTTTATATCAGATACAGCTCTCAAGTTAACACGAGAGCAAAGATTCACCTATAATTCCTACAATTCATCATCGGCCTGCAAATAAGCAGCAGTAACATAACAGGAATACATTTAATCAGTGGCACAGAAGTTTTAATGGTTTACTACTGCTTAAATGCTCAGTTGTGCCCTACTCTTTGCGACCCTGGTGGACTCTACCTCCACCAGGCTCCTCTATCCATGAGATTCTCTAGGCAAGAATACTGGAGTAGGTTGCCATTCCCTTCTCTAGGGAATCTTCCTGATCCAAGGATGGAACCCACTCTCTTATCTCCTGCATTGACAAGCAGATTCTTCTCCACTAGTGCCACCTGGGAATGCTTTGAAATTTAAATTCTTACAATAAAGCCAGCCTGACAAGGAAAAAAAAAACCTCACAAAGTTAAAATCAGCTGGTGTCTACTCCTCATCTCATATACTTGTAAATGAACTTTCTTTTTCCATGGGATGTCTAGTCATCCCTAGAAAATTAATTCAGGAGTTCATTTTTCCTCAGGAAGCGTCGCTGATGTCCTAAACCACATTAAACATGACTTCTCTCTGTTCACACAGAACACTAAAATGTCTCTACTTTACAATGTACCATGAGCTTCTCAAAGGCAAGGAGTTCTTCAAGTCATCTGCTTCTCCAGAGCCTAGGAGAAGGCCTAGGTCAGAACAGCTCCTCTACAGAAGTCTGTTGAGCTAAACCAATAAAGGACATCAGGTCAAGAATGGTAACATAAAAGTAAACATTCTGACAGCATTTGCTAAATTTATATTCCCAGCTTATACAAATAGGCTCAGTCATAACAGCTATATAAGCACTGTATGTATATGAAATTATTTCCTGTAATATTAAAATTTTATACAATTTTTTCTTACCTTTCACCATTAGTTCTTAATCTGTTTTAAGCCTCTGGTAATCTGAAAGACACTATGAACCTTCTCTCTAGAGATATATTTTGCATAAAGGAATTCAGGGACACATAAAACCTGTTCATAAACCTGGAAAAAGAACTCCTGCCCTAGTCTGTCTCCTTTCTCTCAGGCTATCTATTGTGAGAACATTCATTCTCTCCTAAAATCTAAGAGCGCCACATTTATTTTCTAATCCTTTAGAAATATGCTTTTGTATAAAGCCACACTGACGTTCAGGATGGTAAGTATAGGTCTTTTATTGGATAAAAAAATCTACAGTTTATAGTCTATGGTTTATTCTTTGTCCATAAAATAGTAACTCTAACAGAAAGCTCTCATCATATTTGTATACTGAAGTTCAAAACTATGGCATTTATAAGAAAGTCAATGCATTAAACTAATATTCTTAAGAAAATAAAAAGCCCACATTTTGGGGGGCTCCAAAATCACTGCAGATGGTGACTGCAGCCATGAAATTAAAAAGATACTTACTCCTTGGAAGGAAAGTTATGACCAACCTAGACAGCATATTAAAAAGCAGAGACATTACTTTGTCAACAAAGGTCCATCTAGTCAAGGCTATGGTTTTTCCAGTGGTCATGTATGGATGTGAGAGTTGGACTGTGAAGAAAGCTGAGTGCCGAAGAATTGATGCTTTTGAACTGTGGTGTTGGAGAAGACTCTTGAGAGCCCCTTGGACTGCAAGGAGATCCAACCAGTCCATTCCAAAGGAGATCAGTCCTGGGTGTTCTTTGGAAGGACTGATGTTGAAGCTGAAGCTCCAGTATTTTGGCCACCTGATGAGACGAGCTGACTCATTTGAAAAGACCCTGATGTTGGGAAAGATTGAAGGCAGGACGAAAAGGGGACGACAGAGGATGAGATGGTTAGATGGCATCACCAACTCAATGGACGTGAGTTTCAGTAAATTCTGGGAGTTGGTGATAGACAGGGAGGCCTGGAGTGCTGCGGTTCACGGAGTCGCAAAGAGTCAGACACAACTAAGCTACTGAATTGAACTGAACTGATGCCTATAAAACTGATCAAGTGTAATGGGAAATGGGAAAAACCTTTGTTTCTTTTATTATTGGAAGGAAGATACTGGTAACATTAAGACAAAAGATATCATTTTTCTCCTATAAATCTAATTTCAAGTGTAGCTGTTTTTTAAAAATGTAAAACAGAGATAATTCCTAGTTTGGAGGTAAATTTTAACCAATGAATAATTAAGGTCAAAGACATTAAAGTTTAAATGAGATTTGTCAAAGCATATTTTAGAAGCATAACCTGAATAATCTAGAAATAAGTGAGGAATAATAATAAATAATCAAGAAATAAAATAGTTCCTTGCAGCTCAAATTTAGATTAATCTGTATTTTTATAAAAATTAGTTATTGAACTGTGTCCAGTAGAAAAAGGACTCTTAGAGTCACTACTTACTAATACATTACAGTTATGAAGAACTCAAAAAATATTAAGTAGTTTAACTCAGTGACATATCTCTTTCAATTTCCTTCTACTTAGCGACATTGCAAAACTATGGATGCTTAACAGAACACAGCAATACAATAAATCAGTACCTGTAAGAAACCGTTTTGAAGAGTGACAGTCAAAGATTTGTGGGCTAAAAACAGACATTACCTTCCACTCCTTACTCAAAGCAATAATAATGTGAATTTTAAAAAAAATCAATCCCATAAGGAAAAGGAGAATAAAAGATGAGGAAACAATAGTTTTGGGAATTAGCAAGTAGATGAATAAATAACTGAATTAATATACCTAAGGAAACCTAACCCTGAACTTAGAAGCCACCCAATTTACACCACAGATTCCATAGAATGTTCAGGAATTACTATCAGCAGGATACTCTGGAAATAGAAGTAGAGATAGAACGAGACTTCCCCAGTCTGTTTAAGAAAAGGTACACACCCAGATCCTCTCTGCAATCTACACAGTAGGCTTTTGTATTACCCCCTCATCCTGAGACAAAACTAGAAACTAAAGGTGTATTCTATAAAAACAGGGCAAAAGAGAGAGGGTGTCTGGCTTCAGAGATATGATTACAGGCACAGTTGTAGGCAGATGCACCATATGTAACACTAGGTGATCAGATGAGTTTGAAAAAAATCAATGTTGAGACCCTTTGCCTTTTCCCACAGTCCAGATAATAATCTCCAAGCAAAAACCAACTGCGCTTTTTTTTTTTTTTTTTGGTAAATCTGAGCATACCATATGAAGATACAGAAAGAAATTTACACCAGGGATTCTTCAAGGTAACAGCCTAGCCATATCACCCTTTAGCAAATCCCACAGTTGACATGCCCCCCACACACAGAGATTCCAATTTGGTTTTCAGTTGTTCTACTTGTAAATAAAAAAGGCTTTCCAGGTGGCTCAGTGGTAAAGAATCCACCTGCAATGCAAGAGACACAGGTTTGATCCCTGGGTCAGAAAAGGCAACCCACTCCACTATTCTTGCCTAGGAAACCCTATGGACAGAGGAGTCTGGCAGGCTACAGTCCATGGGGTCACAAAAGAGTCGGACACAACTTGCCAACTAAACAACAACTTATAAATAAAAACAGAAAGCAAAAGAGTTATCAGGACTTGAGGGAAGCCTCTAATGTGCAAGAAGACATCAAAATACCAAAAAAAAAAAAAAAAAAAGCAACTTAAAGGATAAACAAAGGAGAATAAAAATGCGCCCCCAAAACTATATATATCTTCAGTGATAGAAAAAAAAAATTACTGCTTAATGAAATAAGAAAGGAATACTATATAAAAAAAGAGAAGGAAAAAGGACTCTTAAATTTTTTTTAAATGTTAGCAGAAATTAAAACCACAATAAAAAAAAAAACAGAAAATAAAACCAAAGCAATCTCTTAGAACACAAAGCCTAAAAAAACAAAGAAAGATATGGAAAAGGAGAACAATATCAAGGATCTGTTCAAGAGGCCCAAGTTCTAAGTAACAAGAATTCTAGAAACACATAACAGAAAAGCAAGGAAATATTCTGTCAAGAAAATACTTTATTAAGGAAATAAACCAATAAATTTTCCCAGAATTGAAAATGCCTCTTTAGACTGAGAGACCACCAACTTGGTGGATAAACGCACAATAGAAGAATAAACTAAGAAATTTCCGAACAAAGAGGAGACTTTACAACAGTCCGGAGGGGAAAAAACAAGATACAAAGCATCAGAAGTCAGAAAGGCATTTGGACCTCTCAGTAACAAGTGGAGCACCTCATCCATAAAAATTAAAATCCTGTGAGAAAATTTACAACCTAGAACTTGATACTCTGACATGATATCAATCAAGCACAAAGGTATATTTCTAAACATATAAGGTCTCAAAATATTAACAGTCCACTTACTGTTTTTAGTGAGCTTTTAGACAACCCGCACCAAAAGTGAAGTGAAAGTCACTTAGTCATGTCCAACTCTTTGCGACTCCATGGACTATACAGTCCATGGAATTTTCCCAGCCAGAACACTGGAGTAGGTAGCCTTTCCCTTCTCCAGGAGTAAATCAAGAGAGAGGACATGAGATCCAAGAAAGAGGAAATCCAACCCAAAAGCTATGCAAGGGGAATCCCAAGAATGAAGGCAAAGGGAGATCCCAAATAACAGCTGTATAGCAAGACTTGTGTAACATCAGCCAATGGACTGGAGCAGATAAGAAAGCTCCAACAGACAGTATTCAAGAAGATAAAGTGACAGAGTCTGAAATGTATTTCAAGGTTAACTAGGGAAGTGTTTGGGGGTTAAAAAAGAAGTATTGAGTATACAGAAAACAACAAAAAATTTCTAGATACAGCAAGAAGCTGTTCAGGAAAGAAAACAAAATTACAGTATACACATGGCTCAACTATCAACAACAGTATTTATTTATATAGGGTTAACTATACTGAGACGGAGAAGGCAATGGCACCCCACTCCAGTACTCTTGCCTGGAAAATCCCATGGATGGAGGAGCCTGGTAGGCTGCAGTCCATGGGGTTGCTAAGAGTCAGACACGACTGAGCGACTTCACTTTCACTTTTCACTTTCATGCACTGGAGAAGGAAATGGCAACCCACTCCAGTGTTCTTGCCTGGAGAATCCCAGGGACGGGGGAGCCTGGAGGGCTGCCGTCTATGGGGTCGCACAGAGTCGGACACGACTGAAGCGACTTAGCAGCAGCAGCAGCAGCAACTATACTGAGAAGCTGGCAGGATGGAAGGATGTATATATAAGATGGGATGTATACAGATATAAATATAGATATACATGGGGATACCATGGGAGTGATGCTCTCTTCTTCCATAATAATTAATAGTTATACCTAAAGTGAAAAAAAAATCGGTATGTAACAATATAAGCTAGTTTGAGACAAGAAATTAAAAATTAAGACAATCAGGTAAAAGAGTTAAAATGGGTGTATCCAGAAACAGGAAAAGAGGGATGGTTTTTTTCTGACAAGTCTTACAGAACTATTTGATTCTACTGAATTAAATTGTCATGCACATGCATAATACTGACAAAAATAAAAACTAAATTTTAAGAAGTTTAAACGCCTAATAAAAAATTAGTTTGAATGCTTGCTAAAACATGGCAATAAAATGAGTCACGTATAGAAATGTTAATAAACTCTCTTTAAAATCTATGCATCATGTGCAATATATTTCTGACTCCAGCACTATTCACAGTACACTATAGACCAGGAACCCCAAAGAGATGGGAACACCAGACCACCTTACTTGTCTCCTGAGAAGCCTGTTTGAGGGTCAAGAAGCAAAAGTTAGAACCAGACATGGAACAACAGGCTGGTTCCAAACGGGGAAAGGAGTACGACAAGGCTGTATATTGTCACCCTGCTTATTTAACTTATATGTAGAGTATATCATGTGAAATGCCAGGCTGGAAGAATCACAAGCTGGAACAAGACTGCCAGGAGAAATACCAACAACCTCAGATATGCAGATGATACAACTCTAATGACAAAAGTAAAAAGGTACTGGGGTCACAAAGAGTCAGACATGACTGAACGACCGAACTAAACTGAAGAGGAACCAAAAAATCTCTTGATGATGGTGAAAAAAGAGAGCAAAAAAGCTGGCTTAAAATTCAACATTCAAAACACTAAGATCATGGCATCTGGTCCTATCACTTTGTGGCAATTAGAAGGAGAAAAAATGGAAACAATGGCAGATTTTAATTTCTTGGGCTCCAAAATCATTGCAGACAGTGACCACAGCCATGAAATTAAAAGATGCTTGCTCCTTGGAAGGAAAGCTATCACAAACTTAGACAGCGTATTAAAATGCACACATCACTTGGCTGACAAAGGTCCAGACAGTCAAAGCTACGGTTTTTCTGGTAGCCATGTACGGATGTGGGAGGAGAACCATAAAGAAGACTGAGCACCAAAGGAACTGATGCTTCCAAATTTATGGTGCTGGATGACTCTACGGAGTCCCTTGAACTGCAAGGAGATCAAATCAGTCAATCCTAAAGGAAATCAACCCTGAATATTTACTGGAAGGACTGATGCTGAAGCTGAAGCTCCAATACTTTGGCCACCTGACACAAAGAGGCGACTCAATGGAAAAGACCCTGATGCTAAGGAAGACTGAGGGGAGGAAGAGTAGGGGATGACAGAGGATGAGATGGTTGGATGGCATCACTGGCTCAAAGGACATGAATTTGAGCAAATTCCAGGATATAGTAGAAGACAGAGGAGCCTGGTGTGCTGCAGTCCATGGGGTCACAAAGAGTTGGAAACGACTTTGCAACTGACAACAAATAGACAAGGAAACCAAAATCACCTATATATATATGCAGACTTCTACCCCTAATGCTTTTTTACCTGGTGGCTGCTACTGCTACCATCTTTAGCTCTATTACCAAAATCGTTTCAAAACATTCACCTTAGGAACTCTGTCAGACTCAATCAGTTTGATATGCTAATGGCCCCTGAGAAAACCCAAAGTCATCAGTTAAATATATATCAAGATGAGATTTGTAAAAGCAGCATGCAGCACAGGATAGTATGAAAATACTGCCAGCTGACTGACCTACGGCCCTGGAATCAAAGTACCTGTACTACTTAGTGAGAGACCTTGACTTAGTTACTTATTACTGAGCCTCTTAGGAGCCTTCTCTGCCTCATCTGAAAATGATGGAAGCATTATGTTGCAGAGCTGTTTTGAGGATTACAAATCAGTAAACAAATAGTAATGCAATGCCTGGCATAAGCATCAATAAAAGCCATCAAGGGACTTCCCTGGTGGTCCAGCAGTTAAAAGTTCTCCTTTTAATGCACAGGTGCAGCTTGATCCCAGCTTGATCCTTGGTTGGGGAGCTAGGATCCCACTTTCCTCACAGCCAAAAAACCAAAACACAGAACAGATGCAATGTTGTAACAAATTCAAAGACATCAAAAATATATATATTTTAAAATATTTTTTAAGGCCATCTACCATTAATATTTACCTTGAGCATTATCTACTTCATATGGCATAGGAGAAACCTTGATTTTGCAGCTGGGTCCTCTGGGCTGTAATGCCTAATTTGCCTTGTATTGGTTAGGTGACTTTGATAAAGTTACTTAATCATTCTGACTGCAAAAAAGAAGAAATAATATCACCTACCATGAGGGATGGTTCATCTGAAAACCAAACTATATGCACAGAAATACAGAGCATAGGAGAGTCAAGAGGAAGGGGACATATGTATACCTATGGCTGATTCATGTTGATATACAGCAGAAACCAGCATAATATTTAAAGCAATTATCTTTCAATTATAAATAGATTAATTAAAAAAAAAGAAATACAGAGCATAAGCTGGTGTATAGTCGGTGCTCAACAATTGATGGCAGTTAAATATATGTGTACCATCTCTTTTAACTTTTGCAGTGAAAGTCCATCATAGACATAAGCTGAGTTATGGCTACATATTATCCTTTTATAATAAGCAAATGCAAAAAATGGGAAATCTGTAATATCAAAAAATACCAGTGAAACAGTAAGACACTTGGAATTCTTGGTATCACTGAGAATTTGTTTATATAATTGACTAAGTGTAGCCTTGGAAATCATAAGATCTTAGTCTCAACTGATTTTTCTAAAAATAAGATGTAGGAACAAAATCTTTCCCATTTCTAAAAATCACTAAATGTAAATTACTTCTCCAGAGATTTGATCTCATTCTTACCAATTTCACAAGTCATCATAAATCTCTTCAAAAACCATTAAGAAGAAACACTGAATGCTGTCAAATATAAAACTGTTCTTTTAGAACTAAGGAAATAGGCACAAAAGTACAGTTATTTTGCCCAACTTACATACTCCAGATCACAAGCATAACTGAATTCTTCCATAAAGGAACTTTGATAAAATATTTCTTATATTCAAGACCGTTTCATTCTCCCCTGCTGCTCAAAAGCAAGGATTTCCATCTTTCAGATCCCCAATGGTTTAAGCATAAGCTTACGGTACCCAAACACAGAACAATCACAATTCCTCTAAATAAAGACTAAAAACAAAAGAAGAAGGCCGGGCGCCGAAGAATTGATGCTTTTGAACTGCAGTGTTGGAGAAGACTCTTGAGAGTCCCTTAGACTGCAAGGAGATCAAACCAGTCAATCCTAAAGGAAATCAACCCTGAATATTCATCAGAAGGACTGAAGCTAAAGCGCCAATACTTTGGCCATGTGATGCAAAGAGCTGACTCATTAGATAAGACCCTGATGCTGGGAAAGATTGAAGGCAGGAGAAGGGGATGACAGAGGATGAGATGGTTGGATGGCATCACCGACTCAATGAATGTGAGTTTGAGCAAGCTCCAGGAGATGCAGGACAGGGAAGCCTGGAGTGCTGCAGTCCATGAGGACTGAGAGACTGAACATCAAACATGACTGAGAGACTGAACAACAACAAAAAACAAGAAAGGACTCATGGATAGTAGTATGTCAGGAAAGTCCCTATGGAAAATAATACATAGATGCAGGCAAACCTGGGAACCAAAGGCAGAACAACAACTGTATTGCACAAGAAAGATACAATTAAAAAAAAAAAAGTCCCTTTAATCCTAATATTGTCAACTACAAAAGTTACATTTCATATTATCTGAGAGTCAGGTATACTCCCCAGTACCTGGAAAGGGCTTCAACTATGGCCATTTAAAGCTAAGAGCACGCGTGCATGCTAAGTCGTTTCAGTTGTGTATAACTATTTGCAACCCTATGGACGGCAGCCTGCCAGACTCCTCTGTCCATGGGATTCTCCAAGGAAGAATACTGGAAGGGGTTGCCATGCCCTCCTCCAGGCAATCTTCCCAACCCAGGGATTGAACCTGTGTTTCCTGAACTCCAGTCAGATTCTTCACCAGTGAGCCACCAGCGAAGCCCAAAACGGAGAAAGAGTAACACAAATGAGTGAAAACCATCAAAGAAGAGAAAAAACACATAAAACTAAATGCAAGATTCTTTTCCTTTCTCCCCAGTTTCTTATGAACTAAGTGAAATGTGAATATCAGAACTGCCATGAAAAAAAAAGAACAAATTAATCAAAACTAGCATGGTTTCTCACACAGAAAATTATGCAAAGTATTTATTGATAAAATGAAGGTGTTCTGAATTTTCATAACATATAACTTACTTTTGCTTACCACAGTTTGACTAGTAAGTACTCAAAAACAATAAGCATACCAGAAAGGCATATTCTTCAGAGTCACTAGCAATTAGACACAACTACTTCTTCATCGTTTGGGGAAAAGACTCTCCACTTTGAAATAATCCAGAAAGAAAACCCCTGGCAGAGCTCTCGATCAGATTTCATAAGAAAGGCAATAAATGCACTGATAGTAATAAGTGAAAAGCAGTTTTACATCTACCTCCAGAATCTATAGGTCATTTTTACAGTATGTCACCTGTTTCCCGAACATGTTGATTACTTGCATTAAATTATCAGTTGCTTATCTGCATTAAAATATCATAAAGATAACTAAGAAACAGGAAATTCAATTGGAGTTAAGTATCTCATTCTGTAATAAAATCCACCTCTATGGATAATTCATGCTTATCTTGGAGAAAAGTTGTATTTTCCTGTGTGCAACATGCTCAGGCATGAACGATTCCTTACCACTCCAGGACTGTAACCCTCCAGGCTCCTTGGTCTATGAGATTTTCCTGGCAAGCATACTAGAATGGGTTGCCATTTCCTCCTCCAGAGGATTTTCCTGACCCAGGGATTGAAACTGCGTCTCCTGTGTTGGCAGGCGGGTTCTTTACCACTGAGCCATATGGGAATAATTACATTCTACTGTTACTTTTCACATGACTATTAATTTTTAAATTTCACTTATTAAAAAACTACATTCTAAATTTCAACATAAAAGATGCTACTTTCACGTTTTAAGATGAAGAGTAAAAAGGTTGATGACAATAAAAGAAAGCAGCCTAAGTATGCCATTAGAAATAAAGAAGACAAGCAAATCAATAACAAAAAAAATAACCCAGTCAAAAATGGGCAAAGACCTAAAGACAGTTCCCCAAAGAATACATACAGATGGCTGATTAAGCACATGAAAAGATACCCAAGATCACTAATTATTCAGTTCAGTTCAGTTCAGTTGCTCAGTTGTATCCAACTCTTTGCAACCCCATGGACTGTAGCATGCCAGACTTCCCTGTCCATCACCAACTCCCAGAGCTTGCTCAAACTTATGTCCATTGAGTCAGTGATACCATCCAACCATCTCATCCTCTTTTGTCATCTTCTCCTCCTGCCTTCAACCTTTCCCAGCATCAGGGTCTTTTCCAATGAGTCAGTTCTTCACATCAGATGGCGAAAGTATTACAGCTCCAGCTTCAGCACCAGCCCTTCCAATGAATGTTCAAGGTTGATTTTCTTTAGGACTGACTGGTTTGATCTCCTTGCTGTCCAAAGGACTCTCAAGAGTCTTCCCTAGCACCACAATTCAAAAGCATCAATTCTTCTGCCTTCTTTATGGCCCAACTCATATCCGTACATGACTACTGGATGTATACATATATGAAGGCCAAAAAGTTATGATTAGGATTCTCAGTGGTGTGATGGTGGTAGGGGATGCAGGGATTCGAGCACTTGCATTCACTGCTATTGGAACACAGTTTACAGTGGAACGTGCCTGGCATACATAAGTCTTGTAAAGGATAAGACAACCACATCTCTACACAAAATTATAAAATAAAGATTCAATAAATGAGTGTTTCAAATCTTTCTGTATATAATAGTCACCTATTTCCATTTCTCCAAAAGTCTCTGTTCAGTTCAGTTGCTCAGTCGTTTCGGACTCTTTGCAACCCCATGAACTGCACACGCCAGGCCTGCCTGTCCATCACCAATTCCTGGAGTCCACCCAAACCCACGTCCATTGAGTCAGCGATGCCATCCAATCATCTCATCCTCTGTCATCCCCTTCTCCTCCTGCCCTAAATCTTTCCCAGCAGCAGAGTCTTTTCCAATGAGTAAAAGTCTCTGGAAGGGGAAAATTAGAGCAGAATAAAGGAGAAATCACTCATACCTCCACCTACCACCATGAAAATACTTGAAAAATTTTTTTACTTCAAATTTATCTTTCCCTCTGCCTCCCCATCCCATTCCCTTTGGTAATCATAAGTTTGTTTTCTAAGTCTGTGAGTCTGTTTTGTACATAAGTTTACTGGAATCATTCTTTAGATTCCACATGTAATTGGTAACATATATAAAAAATTGTGACCAAGTATCAAATATGTAACAGGTACTATGCTAAATGATAAGAGATTTAAAAATGACTTTTGACACTGCTGCATCCTCAAAGAGGTCACATACTCTGATGAGGAAGAGAGGCCTGAAAACTGACAAGTATAACATCTTTTTGATACGAGCTATAATAAGGACTGTGGAGGAGGACACTGGCATGACAGCTAACAAATTGGGAAGGAAGCATAAGTCAGAGAAAATGAGTTGGCTCCAGAAAGAATCAGCCTGCCAGTACAGCAGACAGGAGACACAGCTCGATCCCTGGGTGGGTAAGATCTCCCAGAGGAGGAAATGGCAGCCCACTGCAGTATTTTTGCCTAGTAAGTACAGTCCGTGGAGTAGCAAAGAGTTGGACATGCCTGAGCACGCACACATGCCTGAACTAAAGAAATGCGGGAGGGACGGAGAAGGGCGGTCTAGCCAGAACAACAGGAACGACATTTTGCAAAGGTAGGCTGGCTTGGGAGAAATGTCTGTTGAAAGAAGTGGGAATAAAGGGGTAAACGGGTTGGGGGGTAGGGAGATGGGGAGGGAATGGAGTGGGGAGGGGGTGGAGGGGTAGACAAGGAAGGAAGGAGCAGAGGAGGCTGAAGTGTTAAGCAAACATCATTATCATGAGGGCCCTCTATGCCTTGGCATTTGCCAACCCCTTCCAATCTCTACTTGAGATACCCAAGTGAACTGCAGAAAAAAACTCGGTCAAAGGATTCCAGCCACCTCCTTTTGGTATTAAAAAAAACACAATGTGGGACTTCCCTGGAAGTCCAGTGGTTAAGATAATGTGCTTCAAAGGCGGTGAGGTATGGGTTCAATCCCTGGCGGGGAACTAAGATCCCACACATTGCAAAGCCAAAAAAACAGAAAAGAACACACAGACACACACACCCCCATCCTCCCTACCATGCCATGGAATTCCCTGGAGGTCCAGTGGTTAGGCTCGCTTTCCTTACCGTGGCCCGGCTCAATCCTTGCAGTACAGCCAAAACAAAAACAAAAAATGTGATGCTAGAATGGAGCAATAGAAGCAGCAGTGCCTAAACTAAGCAAAATGGTCCCTCAAACCCATCCTCATAGAAACAGCCTCTGCTTAAAAATACAGAAGCCCACATCTGCAAAACTTCTACAGCACATACATACCAGACCCATCTAAAAAAAAAAATTCTTTTTTTAGCCACCATGCAGCACGCAGGATCTTAGTTCCCCAACCAGAGACGGAACCCTCACTCCCTTCACTGGAAGTGCCGAGTCTTAACCATGGGACCGCCAGAAAGTCCCATCTTACAACTTTTATAAATGCTTTTCTATTTCACACAAAGATGTTTGTACACTCAATAGGACATTAATAATAATCTCAATAATCTTTAACCTTCATTAACCAATGGACTTTAAACCAATGAATTAAAAAAAATTATTGAAGAGCATAGCCACGTTAACAATCCAGTCTCCAATTTTAAGATTCTTGAGTACAGAGACCACATTTTATTTCTGAACCCCCACCTTGCTTCTCCTGCCACTAGTAGCTAATAACACTCTGCTTATACACAGGTGATGCCAATAAATATTTATTGTAATATTCAGCAATACCATGCTAAGATAGCTAAAAAAAATTTGAATTCAGAAAGAGTTTACATACTGGCTTGGGAATTTCATGTACAAGATTCTCTGGTTGTTGAAAACCTCCATATACATTCTCTCATTTAATTCTCACATCTACTCAATGGCACAGGCATTTATTTTGCCCCAGTAAACAGAGAAAATAGAAGAAATTAAGTGATGTGCCCAAAGTCACATGGTCAGTGACAAACCAAAGACTCTTAAAACCCAGGTCTCCTCACTCACAAGCCACTGTTCTATGACAACCTTCAGTTAATCAAAAATATTTATATACTGAGGACATACTTGCCAAGCAAGTACATGCCAAGCATGTACTAATAAAACAGTGAACAAACCTTATGAAACTTACAGTCTAGGAAGGAGGAAAAGACCTTAAATAATAATTATAAATAATTATAAGTGTGTAAAGACAACCAGAGAATTTAACCTTGAGGACTGTTAAGGAAAAAATAATATTCACTGACATCTGTTAAAAATGGTGAAAGTGAAAGTGAAGTTGCTCAGTTGTGTCCGACTCTTTACAACCCGTGGATTGTAGCCCACCAAGCTCCTCCGTCCATGGAATACTGGAGTGGGTTGCCATTTCCTTCTCCAAGGGATCTTCCCGACCCAGGGATCGAACCCAGTTCTCTCATATTGCAGGCAGACGCTTTAACCTCTGCACCACCAGGTTAAAAATGGTATACAGACTTTATTCAGGAACAATCAGACAGCTACTGGGGCTACTGCAGTGGGATTTTACAGTAGGATAGACAGATTGAGTTAACTCCAAATACAGCATTGGTAAGGCAAGTGGGAATTTATAACCAAGGAGCAGGGTGCAGGGGGGAACGAAAAAATTACCAAGACAATATATCAGGGGAACGGGGCTGGGTGCAAGACAACATATCAGGGGAACGGGGCTGGGTCGGGGGGCAGTCCTGGTTAAATTGACCTAACAGGATTCTTAATAGCCCATGGGATCGCAAAGAGTCAGACACAACTAAGTGACTGAACTGAACTGAACAGGATTCTTGTTGAATACAGGCCGAGGTGATCAGATATCACCTGAGGGATGGTGGTGGATGAGGAAGCAGATCAGATCCTGAGGGTGGCAGGGGATTCTAGTTAAACCGACCAGCAGGGTTCTTACTAAGGCTAGACTTTTTACAAGGAAGTGCACAGAATGGCCTAGGAGAAGGTTCAAGACCTGACCAAAGTGTGGTCAAGTAAAGAATCTTTGTCAGGGCCTCGCAGAGTCTCTCAAGAACAGAGGTAGTGTTATGCTGAACACCAAAGAATTTTCTTCTTTATTTTGAATCATTTAACTCAATATCCAGACAAACTCCACTTACTATTGTCTAAAACTTCTCAAACTTGAAGGTACTTTTTAAAATCACTCCTAAGTGATGCCAAAGCTCCACACTTTGTCTAAAGTAGACTTCTCAAGAGTTATATATAGATATTGATCTCCTCAGCCCAGGAGATGACCTTCTGTCACCAGAGGGTCAAGAGTAACCTTTTGTCCCAATGGTGCTGAAAGGATAAGAAAGCTGCGGTACATATACACAATGGAGTATTACTCAGCCGTTAAAAAGAATTCATTTGAATCAGTTCTGTTGAGATGGATGAAACTGGAGCCGATTATACAAAGTGAAGTAAGCCAGAAAGAAAAACATCAGTACAGTATACTAACACATATATATGGAATTTAGAAAGATGGCAATGATGACCCTGTATGCAAGACAGCAAAAAAGACACAGATGTATATAGCGGACTTTGGGACTCAGAGGGCAAGGGAGAGGGTGGGATGATTTGGGAGAATGGCATTGAAACATGTATATTATCATGTAAGAATCGAATCACCAGTCTATGTCTGATGCAGGATACAGCATGCTTGGGGCTGGTGCATGGGGATGACCCAGAGGGATGTTGTGGGGAGGGAGGTGGGAGGGGGGTTCATGTTGGGATCGCATGTACACCCGTGGTGGATTCAGGTCAATGTATGTCGAAACCAATACAGTATTGTAAAGTAAAATAAAGTAAAAATAATAATAATAATAACTAAATAAATAAATAAAATGACAGTGAGACTTTCTTTTAAATATTCAATGACAAAAAAGGGTAAATGCATCTCTAGAACCTAGTTATCATTTGACAATACAGTCCCAAAACCTTATAAAGATGCTCCTACTTCAGCAAAAACTAAAATTAGTACAGTTCAACTGAGGGACACTTTCCCAATGTCTAGCCACTTAGAATTGTATTTTTTGGTATAGTTTGGCTCTCATTATAATCGGAAAAAAAAAACTTTTTTAAAAATTTCAGTTCTTGATAAATTGCCATTTATCAAATTAAAAGCTTGAAAAGTTTAAGAGAGGATTGACTTACAGGTTGAACAGTCTGACAATAAAGACTCCTTTGGGAGTCCTTAACAAATAGGGTGGAGACACAAACATCAGTACTCCAAACAATGCTGTGCTCCAGGTGAGAGGCTTCAGTTTTGACAAATCGGTTTGTTGTTCACTGGCTCAAAAGTGCAGTTTCTAAGAGTTGGAACTAAGAGAACCAGCTGAACATTTGGCAGGGTTTGAGGAAGGGCTAGGGAGAATGGAGCCAGGCATATGTGGGTAAAACCTATAACCAACGGGGAGTTTTTAAACAAAGAGCTACTTCAGTAGTTAAACCTAATGACACAGGCCACCAGCAAACAGATTCTCTAAAGAGGGGACCATGCTGCTGCCCACCTGTCTGGAACATGATCTGGGCATCGAGACTCCAGAAAAGTTGTCATAAAAGACTTTGACTCCTACTGCTTCCACTGTATTCTATGTTTGTACTAAATAATAAGAAAGTATTTAAGTTAAACCATTAACTATCCCTACAAAGAAACACACAAAAATTAATACCCAATACTACAACTACTGAAGTATTTTCATCAAATTTCAGTTTGAGAACAGGAGAACTTAGGCAAAAAGATAAAAACAATAGTAGCAATAAAGTAAGACCCAGTCTTTCCACTGCAAATAGTAACAATAAGGCCACCTGGCTATGAGGTTCTTAGACTATTAGCCAAATATGTTTATTTACCTTCAAACTCCTGCTTTTAAGTTCTAATTTCAGAAAATCAAAGTAGCACTAATACATATGATAATAAACCTACAGAAATTGGTTCTGATTTAGCAATCAGAAATGCTGACTATGTTTATAAAAAACAAGAACAGCTACAAGCAACCATCACACTGTTGAGATGTTGACAACAAACTAGATATCACTGCTACATGGAACTACAATTTACTGAGCTAGAACTTTTACATTCAGGATGAAGTATCCTCCCAACATGTCTGAGGTATCAGTTTTAAAGACAGGATCCATGGGGAAATAAATTAGATTACTATCACACTCATACCATACACAACAGAGTATCAAACTGCTTTCATCCTTATTACGGAGGAAGTGAGGGTCCACACGTGCTCAGGGAGTAATGGTGGCTGGATGACAGCCGGAGGCCAAGCCACAAGAGAGGTGGTCAGGCAGAGTTAGGAGAATCGCTTCAGACAGAGAGGTCTGAACAACTAAGTATACTGAGTATAAGAGCCAGGTCTCTCACTGACAAAAGAGGAAGTGAATAACATATAAAGGGATGAGACTCAGATGAACAGACATAGAAAAAGTATTTCGATTTAAATACTTTTTAAATGTGTGGGTATGGATTTTTCTAGCATCGGCCAATGAAATGGTTGGGAGCAGCAAAACATCTGCAGTAATGAGGACACCTATCACCTAAATTCTGGTTCCCAAATACTATCTCCTCTGCTGGCTAGAACCAAGGCCCTCAGGGAAGTGGTCAGCCCCAGGGTTGAGGCATGGAAAGTACAAGATAAACCGGGAATGTCTGATGGTGCTGAAAGGAATGGAGTGCTCAAGACAGGCACGAATCAAATGGACCCAGAAGACAGCCTCAAGAGGACTCCCACTAGCCATAACTGAGACAATCTGAGCACCAAAATAAGCTGTGATGGTCAAAATTAACTCATTAAATAAAACAGAAACCCATGAGCCCATGCTGATATTAAAAAATAAATTAATTAATGGAAAGGATAAAGGCTCCCTTAAAGTAAAAATGTCAAATAGTAAGTATAAAAGCAGTGATAGAATGAGAACATTGTCAAGCATCATAATAATAATACAGAAAAGAAATTTTAACAGACATCAGAACTCGTAGGTGAAAATGGAATGAGGAAGGGGATAGGTATATAGCCCCAAAACAGTTCCTAAAAAATATTAAATATTAATTATAACCCTTTCAGTTATAGCCTATCAGGCTCCTCTGTCCATGGGATTTTTCAGGCAAGAATTCTGCAGGGGTTTGCCATTTCCTCCTCCAGGGGATCTTCCCAACCTGGGGATCAAACCAGAGTCTCTTGTATCTCTTGAATTGCAGGCAGATTCTTTACGCATAGAGCCATCAGGAAAGCCCCGCTTTAATACCTCCTAACCAAATATACAACTAAAGAGAAGTATTACATATGTTTTCATATATCCAAAACTCTAAAGGTACAAGAACTCTTTACATCAAGAAAAAAAAATCATTAATGGTAAAAGTAATCAAACAGTAATTATTTTGCAGTCAGTAATGTAAAACAACTGCAACTCTATAAAAGATGGTAAAAGTATACCAAGGCCAGCCAAGTAGTCACAATTCCCAAAACTACAGTTCTGAAAACACGACCAAACTGACTTCAATTCCCTCTGCAAAACAAGCATACCATACTTAATTGGGTTGACAAACAACAAAACTGTTAATACTTGGTCAACAGACACTCAAAGTGATTCTGCAGTAGTATACTGACATAAAAAATTTACAAGTGAAAAACTTGATCTATGCACAGTAGAGATCTATTTGTATATTTTTAAATATATACAAACAAAACATGATGGAAAAGATTAGGAAGTAATATCACAAAATACAATAGCTATTTCTGAAGGTGCAATTATGAGAGATTTTTATTTTCTTCCTTTTCTGATCAGTATTTTGTGATTTCATCAAAATGTGCATTAATCCTACACTAAAAGTAAAAAATAATGTTAAAGTATTATTTAAATGTAAAGGTTTTCATTTTTTCTTCCACCTTAGAAAACAGTCCTAACAGTATGAGATATTAATATCTGGTAATGGAAGACTTCTCTGAAAAACAAGGCCCGTCTGAATACTACCTTTTTATATAATTTTACAATTATAGATAAGGTAATATTAGGCAGGTTCTCTGGATTGAGACTGCCAGGATTCAAATTCCAGCTACCCCACGGACTGGCCACTTAATTTTGAGCAAGTTATTTAACCTCTCTTTGTCAGTTTCTTCATCTGTAAAAATGGGGTTCCTATTTGTTATTAAACTATTTAAAGCATTTAGTGCCTGGTACATAGTACTTAGGTTATTTTACTATGAATTTCTTTTATAGGTGAGAATGTTCAGGTACTAAAATCAGTTAAATCATCTGAATGAAAACAAAGATGCTGGGATGGGTGGGGCAGAGGGGTCTTTGAAAGAAAGGAGAGAAGAGAGAAAAGCAGAAGAGAGAGACAGAGAGACAGCTATTAACACAGCTGAAAACCTGGGTCCCCTTTCCTAAACTGCCTTTTTTTTGAAAACACAAATGGCAGTTGTCCACCATTATGCTTAATAAATATTTCTTTCCTTTTTTCCTTCCTTGCCTAACCTCTTTGTTTCTTCCTATACAGAAATAATTCACATTCCTAAACCACCGTTCCTACGAATTTCCATTTAAAGTTAACTATATTTATTTTAACTCTGTTCCAACTGAGTAGTCTTACATTAGGAAATTACACCATGGGGGGCTTTCCTGGTGGCTCAATCTGTAAAGAAACTGCCTGCTATGCAGGAGACCCGAGTTCCATCCCTGGGTCTGAAAGATCCCCTGGAGAAGGAAATGGCAACCCACTCCAGTATTCTTGCCTGAAGAACTCCATGGACAGAGGAGTCTGGTGGGTTACAGTCCAAGGGGTCACAAAGAGTCAGATACAACTGAGTGACTTTCACTTCATTTTTCCTAATCAAATGTTTCTGTGGAATTACATGTCAAAAGAGACCTGCAATCTAAAAATGCTAGAAACAAAGAGAACACACTATATATTAATATTTGTTGAATGATACTGTTAAGAACTCACTCTGATCCTACATCTCCCTGAATTTTATACTCATAAAACATCAGGATAGGAAAAGCCCTAAATCAAGAAAACTGTGTTCTGATTCTACCCAGGCTAATAATTGGGTAAGTAACCTGAAGTTGGGATTTTGCCACTTGAGCAAGATGAGGGGAGTAGGCTGTGTTACTGAAAGATCCCGTCCAAGTCTCCAGTTCTACAGCCTCTTGAATAAACCTGAACAAAATGGAGAATTCACAGGCAATTTCATGCCTCCTGATGCTTCCTCTGACTGAAATCTCCCATTTCCCCTTTTAGAGAACTCCCGTTATACCTTCCATGGAAGGACAGGACAAAATGCTCTGTATTCTCTGGATCCCTGGGGTTGCATAGCATCTCTTACAGATGACTATTTATACACTGTCTACCATTTCTGCAGTCTCACATCTTGCACAATGCCTAACATACAGCAGGTGCTAAGGATGCGTTTAAAGATTTGAGTCTACAAAGTTAAATTAGGTTCCTGTAAAGTTTTTGCATGCACCATCTGGGAGTTTAGCTAAATTTGAAGACACACACAGGCCAATATGGAGCACAACCAAAGCTTTGTCCCAGTCAGATTCATATATGAAGTGCAAATTTACTCTGAGCCATTTGTATAAAAGCTACACAAAGGTATCTGCTGCAGATTAACTAAACACCTCCCCCGAAGATTACCTAAAATTACTTCCCTTCCTATCTAAAACATCTTTCTCAGGGACTTTGGTCCACTGACAACCTCCTACCATACTATAAAAGGTACTGATGTTCAGTGTTTATGATGGACTGTAGCCTACCAGGCTCCCCTGTTCATGGGATTTTCCAGGCAATAGTACTGGAGTGGATTGCCATTTCCTTCTCCAGCAGATCTTCCCAACCCAGGGATTGAACCCGGGTCTCCCGCATTGTAGACAGACACTTTACCATCTGAGCCACCAGGGAAGTCCCTTACCAGAAAATAAGCTCCACTAAAGCAGGAATTTTCATCTGTTTTGTTCAGAAATGATTCCCAGTGCCTATACCAGTGCCTGCATATGAATGATTTTTTTTTAATCAATAATTCTTTCCTTCTATCTTACAGCCTGCAAAAGGTACGAGTCATCACCTTCATATGCATATCTCACATTGCCCTATTTCCTCACCTCCATCCACTTATGGCAGCCTTACAAGCAAGCTTCCGAGAACTGGGGAAAATATTTGTATTTAACTCCTGAAGTGCAGCTTTTACGTTACTTTCTCTGCTTATCTGTTGGAACAGAAATAATATCCAGGAAACTATACCAAATAACGAATAGATAATAACCAAAACTTTGTTCTTATACTTCTGATAATTATCAATATTTCTCTACTTCATATTTTAAAACTACTAGTGGACGAAAATCAAAACCAAAAATATTAGATTAACTTTTTTGGACAGTCAAGCACGTGGACAAAATACCTTGAGAATTAATTAACGGCTACATGTGACTTGACTGAAAAACTGTGTTCCAAATTGTTGTTGTTTAGAAGCTAAATTTGTGTCAGACTCTTTGTGACCACATGGACTATAGCCTGTCAGTCTCCTATGTCCATGGGATTTCCCAGGCAAGAATACTGGAGAGGGTGGCCATTTCCTTCTCCAGGGCATCTTCTAGACCCAGAGATCAAACCCATGTTTCCTGCTTGGCAGGTGGATTCTTCACCACTGTGCCCCCTAAAAAGCCCATGTACTATATACAGTAACTATGGCAAGATTCTTTTTTATGATTGAGGTAGCTAATATGCTTCAGGAAAATGAACTTATCCACAGCATTTCTGTAATTATCAAATACTGAGCCACAGAAGAGTAGGATACTATTGTATTTATACTCAGAAAATACCACCTAAACTTTCTTTATCCCCTGGTTTCAGCCAAATATGGTTCTTCCCTGCTTCAGCCATGAGTTAGCCATGAGTTAGCTATGAGTTCTCAGAGACAAGGCCCATCAGAAGCAGTCAAGGACATCTATACTGCTTTCTTAAAGATGGCTTTTAAATTCTTGAAGAAATCAAACATCAGCAATGTAAAAAAAACACTCAAGATGAAAAATTTCAAGCTGAGATGTTTGCATTTGTTGACTGAAACTAAAATAGGAAATGAAGATTTTTATGTCACTCAGGCCTCTCATCTAGTACTATCTAGCTGACAACTCAGAATCAACTTCCAGGATGAGCGTAAGAAAGACGTTTAACAAGCTCAAACGTGTTAAGGCAGGTTGACACAAGCCAGGCCCCTCACTACCCTGTGCATATCAGAAATACTAGCAAGCCTAACCTGCCTGTTAGGCCTCTGTGATATCTCAGTTTTGCTTAAACATCCTAAAAAGGATTAATATTCTAGATATAAGCTTGTGAAAATAAGGGTGAATTAAATTCTCAGGATACAGGTGCCAGTGTGATGATGAAAAATCATGGGAGGCAGGAAAAGAAAATTGGGACAAAAAAATAAATCTTTAAATGCTAATTTTCTCCACAACAGTAAAGGAGCATAGGGGGTGGGTTTCAATCTCCGAATTTTTACTAGCTTTCTAACCACGGATTAAACAGAGGAAAATCACAACCAAGCCTTCAAAAGAGCAGTCCCCCAAAGCGTAAGGTCTATTTTCAGAGGACCTGAGGCATGTTTGCTGCCACCATACTCCCATCCAGCCACCCCATCTTTCTGCCCATCCCCCTCAATTTGTCTGCAATAAACGATAAGTAAGGGAAATAATGACCAGCACTAAATGTGACGCGGAGTTGGCATTTACAAATGATTTGCAAAACAACTCCCCAGCGGACCTAATCAACTCAGGGCACACGACAAGACCCTATATGGTGGTTGTCTAGAAAGATAAAAGCCGGTGCTCTTCAGGGGAGCATGCGGGGAGGAGGGGCACCTCGGGAAAGCCAGGAGCTCCATTCCCAAGACCCCTGGCTGTCACCAAGGGATCCCGACCCGTCAGCTGCCGCATTAAGTGTGTTACAGCCACAAGGCTTGTCGCCCCAACTACCCACTCCTAAAACCTACGAGGGGAGTGAAAAGGATCCTAGGGGGACGGGTTAAAGCTCTGTTTTCTGTGCTTGGGATCCACGAAAAAGCAATGGCCAGGGGAGAGGGAAACAGGCGACCCTGCACGCCTCGGGTACTGGTCACGCGGAAGAGTGGGAGGTATCCCTGTAGAGCGTGCAAACAAACGCAGAAGAGCGAGAGAAGAGGATGGGGTGGTGGAGAAACACAGCCGCAGGCATCCATCGAGGTTGTCGGGACTAGGGGTCCGGGGATAAAGAACTTCCCTGGGGGCTGGAGATTCCCCGCGTACTCGAACCCGGCCCGGGAGGCGGCAGCGGTCAGGCAGCGCGAGCACTCAGGATAGGTTCCCAGAGACCTGCCCGGCGCGGGGCCAGGCGGGCGGGCGGGGGCCGCGGCCCAGGTCGCCTGAACAAAGCCGGCGCGCGCAGGGCCTGGCTACTCACAACAAGAAGCTCATGTTGGCCGCGGCTTGGGCTGCGGGCTCGGCGGTCGCGGGGCCTCGGGACGGCAGCGGCCAGGCCTGGAGAGCAAAGAGGAGAAGATGAGGAGGCGGGGAGCTCCAGCTGCTCGGCGGCCGCAACTTGTTTGGCTTCGCTAGTTCCAATGGCTCGCAGAGGGGGCGGAAGTGGGAAGCTCTCGGCTTGAATCACTCAATGGGAGGGGAAGGAAAAGAAGGCGGGGAAAGGGCTGTTCGCCTGCTCCCCGAAGGGCAGCCGCGCGCTCCCGCACCTCCCGGTCCCCAGACCCTCGCTGCCCCCACCTCGTGAGCTCTCGCGAGAGCGGTGGGCGCCCACCCTGCCCCTCCAGCTGCGATTCCCTAGTCCCCAACGTTCTGGACACCTAGGCAGCAGCGGACCACGCCCGCCGGTGCGCGGTGGCTGCCCGGCCGGTCGAGGCAAGTCCACCCCGTTGGAAGTTGTGGGCGGTGGCAAAGCGCTCCAAGCTGCTTAGCTGGGTGTCAGCGATCTGGAAGGAAGTTGGCTTCAACTCTGGGATGTCAGGGTCCTGAACTGAGGGATGGAATTGCCAGCAGAGTTCTGCCCACTCTGAGTGCCTAGATGAAAGGCTGTGGAGTCTCTCTGCTAAGTATGTAAAAAGAGGAGGGAATTTCATCTGGTAGGAATGGTTTGGGTGTGGTTTCACCCGAAGAGAGGAAGGGATCTAAGTGGGTTGTTTTATGGGCATATTTAAAAGCCAGAACTAGGAGATAGCCAGGGTCCAACACTGCCTCTGCAGGAGAGTGAGGCTGTCATCAGCAGCTGGGAAAACTGCTGTGGTGACATACTCAAGGTATGTTGAGCAAATACTGTAGATTATAAAGCTTTGACCTGGGTCCCTTAACTATATGAAATGCAAGTTCCTCTGTAAGGGGGACTGAATTCCTTCTAGCTTCTAGAATGTTTTGTGCATCAGACTGCTTAATGGCAATAATACGCTTGAGCCGAATAAATGCTTAACAGAGGTTGTGGACTGATAACCAGCCTTCCACAGCATTATGAATTTAGGTATCCATTTATTTTACTCAAATATGTCCATCTTCTTTGCTTACGAGATCCATCAAATCTACGAGTAACTTTTCAAAGAATTTGAACAAAACTTAAATTTTATATAGCTTGTAACCCACCTTGGGCTCTTAGGAGAACTTGAAGGAGATGCCAGTATGAAATGTGTTCTGTTGACTTTATGTACTATAAGTTTGGCATGTCGATAAAGCAAACCATTTTTAGAAACAAGAAAATATTAGTCTCAGTACTATCTGAGGAACAGCAGAGGTCACTGGAATAATTTTAAAAGACTTAAAGGAAAAATGCTGGAAAAGAGGGAAAAGGAGGCATTATCTTACTACAACGAAAATAATGGATTTATGACATAAAAGCCCTGTGTTCTAGATTTTGATATGATACAGACTTACTATTCAATTCCTTAAGTGTCTTCTGAAAATAAGACTTGCATTACCAGATTAGGATATTTTCATTTACTTTGGGAAGAGTAAGTTTGTAAACCTATTAGAACAACAGTTTCACCCCCTTTAAAATGAGGAGGTTTTGGATTGTTACATAATCTCTAAGGTATCTTCCAGTTCTAAAATTCTGTCATGCCAGGGACAGCCTTTAGATGACTGGCAGACGGTTTGTGTCTGCTCCTTGGTTTGGTAGACTGGCTTATGTCGCCTGTTTTTGGTGTAACTAAATATAAATGAATCCTATGACTCTGAATCAGTACAATGATTGGCAAAGGACAGAACCTGCAACAATACCTGCTGAGTTTTTCTTTATCATCCCACTAGGGGAATTGCCTGAACTGAACAGTTGATAAAACTTACATGATGTCTTGGTGGTAAAAATGAGAGAGGTGTCATGTTAGTTATACAAAATATAATTTCAGAGGTTGGGCATATAAATTAAACAGTGACTGTGACTTAAAATTATTCAGCACTTTAAAATATTGGGCAATTTAGAACCAAAGAGAGGGTATATTCAGACAGAGATTTCTAATTCTGCTTTCTCCTTCACCAATCCATACTGCATACTACTATCTTCCTAAAATTTCAATTTCAAGAAGTTATTCTCCTGATCAGAATCTTACTTTGCTTATAAATCCGTGTTTATGAAGCAAGATGATTAAAATTTGAATTCTATCCACCAGTTTCTCAAAGAATTGGAGTTTTAATATGAGTAGAATAGAATGTGAGTGGGTATATGCCTTAAAATATCTTTTTTAAAAGGTATTTATTTGCTTAGCTGCACCAAGTCTTAGTTGCAGCACTTGGGATCTTCAATTTTTGTTGTGGCATGTGGAATCCTTAGTTGTAGCATGTGAACTCTTGGTTGTGGCATGTGGGACCTAGTTCCCTGACTAGGAATTCAACCCCAGCCCCCTGTGTTGGGAGTACAGAGTCTTAGCCACTGGACCACTAAGGAAGTCCCATACCTTCAAATATCTTTAACTATTCATTTAAGTTTATTTCTTATTGTAATAAACAAGTACGTGTCCAATGTGTATGTTAGTGGCTCAGTTCAGTTCAGTTGCTCAGTCGTGTCCGACTCTTTGCAACCCCATGAAATGCAGCATGCCAGGCCTCCCTGTCCATCACCAACTCCCAGAGATTACCCAAACTCTTGTCCATCGAGTTGGTGATGCCACCCAGCCATCTCATCCTCTGTCGTCCCCTTCTCCTCCTGTCCCCAATACCTCCCAGCATCAGAGTCTTTTCCAATGAGTCAACTCTGCTCATCAGGTGGCCAAAATATTGGAGTTTCAGCTTTAGCATCAGTCCTTCCAATGAACACCCAGGACCGATCTCCTTTAGAATGGACTGGTTGGATCTCCTTGCAGTCCAGGGGACTCTCTAAGAGTCTTCTCCAACACCACAGATCAAAAGCATCAATTCTTCAGTGCTCAGCTTTCTTCACAGTCCAACTTTCACATCCATACATGACCACTGGAAAATCCATAGCCTTGACTAGACGGACCTTTGTTGGCAAAGTAATGTATCTGCTTTTGAATATGCTATCTAGGTTGCTCATAACTTTCCTTCCAAAGAGTAAGTGTCTTTTAATTTCATGGCTGCAATCACCATTTGCAGTGATTTTGGAGCCCCCCCAAAATAAAGTCTGACGCTGTTTCCACTGTTTCCCCATCTATTTCCTATGAAATGATGGGACCAGATGCCATGATCTTAGTTTTCTGAATGTTGAGCTTTAAGCCAACTTTTTCACTCTCCTCTTTCACTTTCATCTAGAGGCTTTTTAGTTCCTCTTCACTTTCTGCCATAAGGGTGGTATCATCTGCATCAGGCTCAGTCATGTCTAACTCTTAGCAACCCCATGAACTGAAGCCTGCCAGGCTCCTCTGTCCGTGGAATTCTCCAGGCAAGAATACTGGAGTGGGTAGCCATTCACCTTATATTTATATATAAACAAACAAGATATTTATAAACTGTGGTAAGGTATAAAATAAACAGAATAATGTGATAGAGATTAATGGTAAAGGAGGACAATCTAATTTAGATTGAGCAGTTTTGTTGAAACCTGAAGGAAGAGAAGCAGCCAACCTTGCAAAGAGCTAGGGAGTGATCATTTTCTAGTAGAGGGAATAACAAGCACACATGCTCTAAGATAAGAAAGAGCTTAAAGGTTTCTCAGAAGTGACTGGTTATGGCCTGGGCACCCTGAGCAGGAAGAGTAGCATCAGATAAAGCTGGACATGTAAACAGAGGGCTGGCTGGGGCTCACAGGCTTAGGTAAGACATTTCAGTTTTATTCCAAGAATATAGAAGAGTCATCTAAGAAGTACAATAATAAGAAGGTAAATAAACTGAGTAACATTTTGTTTTATTTCATTTTTTAATTGACTAGTTTTGGCTGTAAAGCACGTCTTATGGGATTTTAGTTCTCTGACCTGGCCCTCAGCAGTGAGAGCACCAAGTCCTAATTACTGGACTGCCAGAGAATGCCCATCATTTTATTTTTTTTTATTTGGAAAAGTTCAAACATATAAACAAGGCAATAAATTGGTGTAATGAATCTATCACACAGCTTCAACAGTTATCAGCTCATGATCCTTGATTGACATTTTTAGAAAGGTCACGCTCTCTTCTTGTGGAGAATGTTCTAGAGAAGGCCAGCATGTCAGCATGGATGCCAGAAGACTATAGTAATAGTCCAGTTGTTTCTCAGCAGTTGTGACATGGGTTAGGGTAGCGACATTGATAAGAGAAAGAAGAAGTTAATAATCTGAAAATGAACAGCACTTGGTGATTGATTGACTCTAGGGATTAGAGGAAAGAAGGAGTCAGAGACTACTCCTATTTTTTTGTCTTTAGTAACTGGCAGGTGGTGCTGCCATTTATTGAAATAGGGAAGATCTGAATCACAATTCTGAGATGAAACTAAAAGTTCCATGTTAGATATGTTAGCTCTGAAATGTCTTTTAGACATCAGAGTAGCCATGTCAGGTAGAGCTTTGAGTGCTGTGCAAAACCTGGGGAGAGATCTGAACAGGAGGTAAGAATATAGGACTCCTCAATAAGCAAATAGTATTCAAAACCTTAAGGTAAGCTTCCAAATAGGAATTTATATGCCAGATAAGAATAGACTTAGCAAAGCACTACCTGTAAGCACTATAATTTCTCCTTTCATCTCTTCCCAAATATCTCAGGTTTGTTTGTTTTTTTATCTCAGGTTTTTTATCAACATTTACTTCCTCTCTCAGTTGTAGTTATATTCTCCTTTTTTCTCAAGGTGAGGGTTTCTACAGTCTTAAAGAAAATGATTCATTATACCTTTTTATAGGATAAGTTGGTCACTGCCAGTGTGTCAATATGTTACCTTTCCCAAAGAAAATAACACCAAGTTATTTTAAAGCCAAGTTTCCAAACAGTAGATCCAGGGAAATTTCTCCTTACAGAAGTATTTCAGTTTTAAAAAATGAAATAGGAATGGTTGACTTATTATTAGAATGTCACCATTTTGCATCCCCAAATGGATCTAGAAATTGATTACCAATGGCTTGCTGGTATTACAAGAGAGAAAACCACACTTCTAGAAGCTGAACCTAGTCAAGCCTCTACAATGAGATATACTGAACTATGGGAAATACAGGGAACAGAAGAATATGGTAAAGAACATGTTAAATTACACAACATAGAGGCAAGCAGCAAGTCCAGACTGTGGGGAAAATATGCAGGACCAAATTTCTTCAACAAATGAATCACAAGAAAAAAATAGAGCTGAAGAAACTTAGAGGTTGAAAGAAACATAAAAGGCATATCAACTAGTAGTAAGGTATATGTTCATTTGCATCTCGATTCAAACATGCAGTCTCAAAAAGAACAGTAGCAAATGTCTATGTCATTTATAGAGAATAAAAAAATTTAAATATTGGATATTTGATGTTACTAATAACTGACAATTAATTGTAGTGATGATGTTGTGTCTATATTTTTAAGAGCCTTTTTTTTTAGAAATGTGTACTGAAATAATTGCAGATGAAATAATATGCCTGGAATGTGCTTCGGAATAGCATGGGAGGTGGAACGGAAGTAGGAGTACAGATGAATTGTTAAAGCCAGGTGACAAGTATATGAGGAGCATTATACTGTGGTGTCTTTTTATTTAGTTTTGGAATTTTCCATAATTAAAAGAAAATGAACAAATAGCAGGTCTCATTTAGAAAAAGCATTACTATTAACGGGGATTTCAAACTGTAAATGTTGATATAGAAGATGAATTTTTGGATTAGAGAGTTCTTTCCTTGCCCTCACATTAGCCAGCTTCTTCTACTCATATATATATATATATGTAAATATATATATATATATATATATATATTTTTTTTTTTTTTACCTGTAAAACTAAAAGCAAATGTTCCTAATGCCAGAGAGGAGAAACACAAAATCCAAACCCTATGGCTAACTCTGAGCCTCAGTATTTCTTGAGTACCTTTTCTCTTCTGATTCAGAAATATGACCTGCTTCTGAAAGAATAGATACCTGACAAACAAACCTGAGATAAAATATACCAGGGCAACAAATTCTTAGTAACCTGACAAAATGCATTCATTTGTGCAGGAGTGTTTTGGTTACGTAATATCTAGGTTGAAATAGTAATTATTCCATCTAATTACTTTATTACATAATATTATTTTTGCTTTTATATTAACATGTGCTAAGTCGCTCAGTCATGTCCGACTCTTTGCGACCCTATGGACTGTAGCCCTCCAGGCTTCTCTGTCTTTGGGGATTCCGCAGGCAAGAACACTAGAGTGGGTTGCCATGCCATTTACTGAGTGTTTCTGAAAGTGAAAGTTGTTCAGTTGTGTCCTCCTCTTTCTAGGCCAGAATACTGGAGTGGTTAACCTTTCCCTTCTCCAGGGGATCTTCCCAACCCAGGGATAGAACCCAGGTCTCCCACATTGCAGGTGGATTCTTTATCAGCTGAGCCACAGGGGAAGCCCGAGTATTTCTGATAGGCCAATTATTCTGCTACGCTTTTCATATATTTTATCTCTATGTTTCTTGTTTCCCCATCAGGTTGATATTAGGTGTTATATTCCCTCTTTTATAAATAAGGAAACTAATGTTGAGAGGTTATGTATGTAATTTTCTCAAAGTTACATAGCTTGAGGAGAAGGCAATGGCAACCCACTCCAGTACTCCTGCCTGGAAACTCCCATGGATGGAGGAGCCTGGTAGGCTGCAGTCCATGGGGTTGCACAGAGTCGGACATGACTGAATCGACTTAGCAGCAGCAGCACGCAGTTATAAGCATAATGTAGATGGATCCTAAACTACATATCATGTGTAATTCATAAATGAGATTGTGCTTACATAAAGAAATGATCCTCATAAGTGTAGAATTAATGGAGTTTTAGATATGCCAATGACACCACCCTTATGGCAGAAAGTGAAGAGGAACTAGAAAGCCTCTTGATGAAAGTGAAAGAGGAGAGTGAAAAAGTTGGCTTAAAGCTCACCATTCAGAAAACGAAGATCATGGCATCTGGTCCCATCACTTAATGGGAAATAGATGGGGAAACAGTGGAAACAGTGTCAGACTTTATTTTGGGGGGGCTCCAAAATCACTGCAGATTGTGATTGCACCCATGAAATTAAAAGACGCTTACTCCTTTGAAGGAAAGTTATGACCAAGCTAGATAGCGTATTAAAAAGCAGAGACATTACGTTGCAGTAAAGGTCCATTTAGTCAAGGCTATGGTTTTTCCAGTTGTCACCTATGGATATGAAAGTTGGACTGTGAAGAAAGCTGAGCGGCAAAGAATTGATGCTTTTGAACTGTGGTGTTGGAGAAGACTCTTGAGAGTGAGTCCCTTGGACTGCAAGGAGATGCAACCAGTCCATTCTAAAGGAGATTAGTCCTGGGTGTTCATTTGAAGGACTGATGCTAAAGGTGAAACTCCAGTACTTTGGCCACCTCAAGTGAAGAGTTGACTCATTGGAAAAGACTCTGATGCTGGGAGGTATTGGGGGCAGGAGAAGGGGATGACAGAGGATGAGATGGCTGGATGGCATCACCGACTTGATGGACATGAGTTTGGGTGAACTCCAAGAGTTGGTGATGGACAGGAAAGCCTGGCGTGCTGCGATTCATGGAGTTGCAAAAAGTCGGACATGACTGAGTGACTGAACTGAGCTGAACTGATACAATATCCTTTCTGTGTTGGTGCTTGTATTTAAGACTGTAAATCTCATCAGCTTTTGCACAGTGAATGTCTCTATTAGACTCGTTAAAAAATTATCTTCTATAGTTAATAAAATGTAAAGACTGCACCTGCTATTATGTTGGCTTTCATTCTTACATATTTTCACAGGGAACTTGCTTTAATGAATTTATTTTGGGAAGTTTTAAATCAAATTCTATGTCAGTATTTTACATTAATGTCCAATAGGTGGTTAGATTTGATCAATGTTAAAATAGGTATTATGGTAACTTCCTCATCAGTTAAATTATTAATTTAAAGTATAATATGTTTTTTATTAACAGAAACTAACTTACAGAGAAATTTGGCTGAAAATAGACAACTGTTAAGGCCCTTTGTTGTACAGAATGCTGTGCTTTAATAAATCATGATGTTGTAATAGAACTGTATCTTCCTGAGTAATAATTTCTTGTGTTTCTCTAGTAAATCTTGAATAGCTCATTTAACTGCTGTGGTCAAAAAAAATGTTCTGTTTCCAGTCACATGTTCTCTAAATCTTCATGTCACTTACATGTTTGCCATCATTTTTGCTTTCCTGTATTTGCCTATACTGATGCTTGAAATTTTAGCTTCAAAGTCGCAATAAATCGGGTTTCTCTTCATTTCTTTGAAAAAAAAAAAAAAAAGTCACATAGCTTCTAAGTACAATCTGAATTCAGTAAAGTTCATTTCTTTTCCCCTTTCCCACAATGCCCTCAGTTAAAATGAATGAATAAATTCTAAGTGAATTTTGGCATGCTACATGATCTCATTTAACATAACTAACAATTCAACCTGTTCCTTATCAATGGCCTTTAGATTTTAATTCTACATCTTCATTAAAGACAGACTTGAGAATGGTTATAAATGCTTCTCAAGGACATATTATTTGAATGTAATAGGAAAGAATGGAAGTATTAGAGATTGATTGGTGAAGCTTGGTGTTCCTCAATGCCTTCACTTATCACTCAAAACTGTAAAGCATCTAAACACATTATAAGGTATTACAATAGAAGAAAAATCTAACTTACAATAGAAGGAAGATCTTCCATTGATCCCAAACCTCATCCAGTACCTTCCTCTTCAAGCTGTTCATTCCTTTGAAGGTGAATTTTGTGCAATAAAATGTCAGGTTTAGGGGGATGATGAGGTGCAAATCATTCATCTATCAACTTGACAAGTATTTCTTGTCTATAATGGGCCTCTATGAGTAAAAAACAAGGATTTAGTCACTGCCTTCATCATGAATCTTATAGACCATTGGTAAATACAGGCAGTCAAATAAAAATTAGAAGTCAGTGTAAGTGTCAGGAAGGAAAGGTCCATTTTGTATGTGAGTCTGTTACAGGGACCTCACCTATTTTGGTGGTCAGAGAATTGGATCCTGCGCATTCAGAAGTAAATAATATGTATTTACTCCTTGCATTGAGAGTCTCTTGGACTACAAGGAGATCCAACCAGTCAATCCTAAAGGAAATCAGTCCTGAATATTCATTGGAAGGACTGATGCTGAAGCTGAAACTCCAATACTTTGGCCACCTGATGGGAAGAACTGACTCACTGAAAAAGTCCCTTTTGCTGGGAAAGATTGAAGGCAGGAGAAGAAAGAAAGGGATGACAGAGGATGAGATGATTGGATGGCATCACCAACTTGATGGACATGAGTTTGGGTAGGCTCCAGGAGCTGGTGATGGACAGGGAGGCCTGGTGTGCTGGAGTCCATGGGGTTACAAAGAGTCAGGCATGATTGAGCGACTGAACTGAACTGACTCTTTGCATTTAAATTCTTGATATATTTTACATAAACAGCATAATCTAATAAAACTTCTACCTCCGCACTCATTATTGCCAAACCATTTTGATGTCTTAAAGCACCATGATAGAGAAATTTATATTTGTTTTTGAGTAGCCAGTCTTTAAGGAAGTCGCTCAGTCATGTCCAACTCTTTACAAGCCATGGACTATACAGTCCATGGAATTCTCCAGGCCAGAATACTATAGTGGATAGCCATCCCCTTCTCCAGGGGATCTTCCCTACGCAGGAATTGAACCCAGGTCTTCCACAGTGCAGGTGGATTCTTTACCATCTGAGCCACCAGGGATGCCTAAGAATACTGAAGTGGGAAGCCTATGATATTTTCAGTGGATCTTCCCAACCCAGGAATTGAACCAGGGTCTCCCGCATTGCAGGTGAATTCTTTATCAACTAAGCTACCAAGGAAGCCCAATCTTTAAAACTAGTCTGAAAGTGCTACTTTGAGTGTTATATTGAGGATCTTAGTCATAGAACAGACATCTTAAAAGATTTCTTGCATGGGCCTTGGACTTGCTTAATAAATACTGAATTTCTTAATCTGTCCAATTTACCATGGTTTATAATTAATTGTTTTTCCTATTAAACTTAAACCACACAGCCTCTTTTCTAGTCAGCTGCATGGGGAGAAGGCAGAGGAAGGCTCCTTTTGAACCTATTCAGAGCTGCTTTTCCCCAGTTGATAGAACATTGCCAAGGTCGGTAAGCCTAAAATTAACTCCACCAGCTGTGTTTTGGTTTGCTTCATATAGCACATGGGATCAGGGGGCTCAATCTGCTGGGCTTGCTTGCTGCTTCAATCTGCTGTGCTCTTAAAGTTTGTTTGCCTGGCGTGCATGTTGTGCACAAGAGGTGGTAACTGAACAGCTTGGAAATATATGGAGACTGACAAATAAGTCTCTCCTTTAATCTTAAAAAAAAACCTAGCAACAACGATGGAGGGTGGGGTGGGGTATGGAGGAGTCCCTGCTGAGTATGTCAGATGAGAGGCTTAACTTTTAACCTCACTGAAGTTTCCCAGAGAGCAGCCTGCTGACATGCTGTTAAAGACCGAGATGATGCTGTAGTTTCAAGGAGTCTGTGTTTTTAGCCCACTCATCTCCATGAAGTCCTGTAGCATGAAGGACCATATATAGACATAAAGAGTATCCCAACTAGCGGCAACTTAAAATATCCTAAGGATCAGCAGCTGTTATTTCACCCACACAAATTCACAGTTGGCGTAATTAAATTGTGCCTGTTGTCAGGTTCTGCAACCCTTTGGGTTTTGTCCTAAGGACTCGTGTTGCCTCTCCATTCCCTTCCTCAGGGTAACTTGAAGCAGAATGGATGAATGAAAGGAATCAACCATAAGCAGTTCAGGGTTTGCATCAATACAAATAAATAATGAAATGTGGAAGTCAGATCTTGAATTCCTACATAGACAACCACTGGACTCCAGGGACCCTGGACAGTCCCTAGTCTTGGCTGTTTGTTCTCTCCTGCTCTTGGTTGCTACCACACTATCTTCTTGGCATCTCTCTCGTATTTTCCATAGTTGTCATAGTTACAACCACAGCAACCTAAGCAGGCCACAATCCTCTTATAGCTGGAGACATGAGCTACTACTTTACAACAAGATATAATTCCCCTGTCCTGCACCAACAATAATTATGTCCCAGATAATCAACGCATTTTTTCCTTGGCAGAAGTATTTCAACCCTCCCAGAATATTACTGTCCTTAAGGTCTGTATGGCATCAGGGCAACCAGGAAGCATCTCTAGAGAAAACAACCAAGATAATCAGTCCTACCTTGAAATTTGAACAAGTATATCCAAATCCCTTATTTATAGGCTGTCTCTGTGTTTCCACACCAATCATTCTATTTGAGTACAGGACAAAGAGACTTAGTAAAATAATGCCCATAGTGGGCAGGAAGATTTTCTCTCCAAAATAGAGCTTTTAAAGGAAGTAATCTGATAATGCACTCCTTAAAAGGGATCTGAGATCTTCCTGGAGTTCTGAAGGATAAAGGACCACTTACAAGATTCAGTCAGTCAATAGTATTTTTTGAAGATCAGTTGCCCATGTTAAGGGTAAACCAGTTACCGCTGTTAAGGGCGAGGATACAAAAGAAATGTACCACATTACAACTCTCAAGGGGCTCATTTCTGGTGGCAGAGACTAACTTGTAAATAAGTAATTACAGCACAAAGCTATCCCTCATAGCAGGATTAGATACCAAGGACTACAGGAGCCCAGCTAGTGAAAGAGTGTTCATGTGAGGAAAAAGATGGGGTCAAAGAGAGTTTTACCCAAAAATCAAGTCTTAAAGGGTTGGTAGACTTTCTCCCAGTAAGGAAGAGGGGCAGGTGATAGAGCAGTGAAAGGCAGACAAAAGCACTGCAGAAAGATGAGGCAACACAGGTAAAGCCAAGAGGCATGAAAAAATACATGTGCAGCAAAGGCAATGTTGCCATCTGTGACCATTCACATCTTAGTATGAACTCGTGTTCATTTGACAAATATTTATTAAGCACTAATATACGCTAGTTACTTATGTAGGGTTTGGGGATTTAGTAGGGTACAAATCTTAAGTCCCTGCCCCCAAGAAGTTTACATTCTAGTGGGCAGGAGGTACTCTGAATTTGTCAGTGTTTTTACTCTCTAGTTGTATTTGAATTTTAATTATCCATGATTATGGCAAGAAATCTCAAGCCTTATTAAAGGAATATTTTAAGAAAGGTATCCATAATCAAGTAAGGAAGAGATTCTAGAATCAAAATTCTAAAGACAAAAGCAAACAACATTACCTAATGTATAGCACATGGAACTCTTCTCAATGTTATGTGGCAGCCTGGCTAGGAAGGGAGGTTGGGGGAGAATGGATACATGTATATGTATGGCTGAGTCCCTTTTCTGTTCACCTGAAACTATCACAACATTGTTAATTGGCTACACCACAATCCAAAATAAAGTTTTTAAAAAGCTGATAAATTTCCAATGCTTATACCACAGAATCACTAATACAATCCTCTAGGAGGTGCTATGAATATTTAAAGTACAACCTTTTGCCATAAACTCAATGATTGTGTGGCCATATGGCAGACCTAAAATTGGAGCCAATGTGTATGTGTTTAGAAATTAAGATGGACCCACCACTCTGTTCCTAAGATCAAAACCTCCCCTTTCTCTCCTTCCTCTTTCCTCCCTCTGGTAACCTCCAGGAACCTGTGGCCATCTATCAGAGTCACTGTCTCAGGACTGTTATGCTTGCAAATCCCATAAATTGTCCCTGGACAATCAACAACCCTCACAGGATGTATTGGGGAGAAGGGAGGTGATACACAGCATGGCTCAAAAGGCCACCAGGAGGCCTCAGTGGTTACCCTGGATAAAGCAGTTCTTTGTTCCCTGTGGCACTCTGGAGCCAACTGTGGCTGCCTGTCCTTCCTCGGCTCTTAGAGAGCTTGTATATGGAAGATCCCATGGAGGAGGAAATGGCAACCCACTCCATTATTCTTGCCAGGAAAATCCCATGGACAGAGGAGCCCACAGTCCATGGGGTTGGAAAAGAGTTGGACACAACTGAGCAACTGAATAACAAATCATGGAAGTATATAAGAATCTAAGTTGGTGCTGGAAAAAGACCACAGAATCTTCAGGAAATGAAATTTACACAAATTCTGTTGTGTAATTTTCTGCCAGTTTCTTGCAAGGTTTTTTTTTATAACTCATTTAATTAAATGGCAACCCACTCCAGTATTCTTGCCTGGAGAATCCCATGGACAAAGGAGCCTGGAAAGCTAGTCCATAGGAACACACAGAGTCAGACACGACTGAAATGACTTAGCACAGCACATATAACCCTATGAGGCAGATGTTATTGTCCCAGCTCTCTGGATGAGGATATAAAATCATATCTAGTATATGTATCGAATATATCTATGTGTCTAATACCAGTAATAAGTAGCAGATCCAGAATTTGAATCTGTCTAACTCATGTGTGCATGCTAAATCCACTTCAGTTGTGTCTGACGCTTTGTGACCCCATGGAGTGTAGCCCACTATGCTCCTCTGCCCATGGGACTCTCCAGGCAAGAATACTGGAATGGGTTGCTGTGCCCTCCTCCAGGGGATTGTCCCACCTCAGAGAATGAACCTGCGTCTCTTAAGTCTCCTGCATTGGCAGGTGGATTCTTTACCACTAGCACCACCTGGGAAGTACAGGTCTAACTCATGGGAAACCAAAATATTCTACAGTTGTATATTTTTAAAAGTTGGGACTTTGGGTGATATACAAACACAGTGTTGTGTAATACTGAATTACATAAAAGGAAAATTGTCCCCTTTAAATTCATTTTCATTTCTTCTGATTATGTCAAGAAGGAAATCTTGCTTTGATTCCTGTTGTTTGTTGTTCAGTCACTAAGTCATGTCTGACTCTGCAACCCCATGGACTGCAGCATACTAGGCTCCTCTGTCCTCCGCTATCTCCTGGAGTTTGCTCGAATTCATGCCCATTGAGTCCAAGATGCTATCTAACCATCTCATCCTCTGCCATCCCTTTTCCTTTTGCCTTCAGCCTTTCCCAGCATCACAGTCTTTTCCAATGAGTTGGCTCTTTGCATCAGGTGGCCAAAGTATTGGAGCAGTCTGCTGAATTTGATGCTAGCATGGTTTGATGCTGCTGCTGCTGCTAAGTCACTTCAGTCATGTCCGACTCTGTGCGACCCCATAGACAGCAGCCCATCAGGGTCCCCCGTCCCTGAGATTCTTCAGGCAAGAACACTGGAGTGGGTTGCCATTTCCGTCTCCAATGCATGAAAGTGAAAAGTGAAAGTGAAGTTGCTCAGTCGTGTCCGACTCTTAGCGACCCCATGGACTGCAGCCTACCAGGCTCCTCCATCCATGGGATTTTCCAGGCAAGAGTACTGGAGTGGAGTGCCATTGCCTTCTCCGATGGTTTGATAGTAGCATGTCTTTAACACTTCTCTAACACTTAAGTCTCCCTTTCCATGAGAAGGCCCCACTCAGAGGCTTCAGCAGGCAACAATATCTAGCTAGAGCTTAATAATATTTTGCTCTAATTAAATTTATTTATATGTTCTTCTAGTACATGACATGTGATACTGGTTTTCATTTATAGTAGTAATATAAAATAGGGCATATTGGTTAAGCTGAGGATCCCTAGCATCATGCCATCCAGATTCAGCTACTTTCTGGCTGTTTGACTTAGGACAAGTTAACTAGCCCTCAGTTTCCTTAATTGTTAAATAAGTTTAATGGTGTCATCTACCACATAAGATTGTGAATTCAAAGTATTGCATGTCATTCACTTGAACAATATTTAAAATATCCTACCGTATAGCACAGAGAATAATACTCAGTATTTCATAATAACCTATAAGGGAAAAGAGCCTGAAAAAATAGATGTATTTACGTATAACTGAATCACTTTGCTGTATACGCGGAACTAGCACAACATTGTAAATCAACTGTACTTCAACACAAAATCTATACTGTTGCTCAATAAATGTTAGTTATGATGGAGTTTAAACAAAAAATGAGCTGATTTAAATCAGGATTTCTCATCGTTGGTACTGCTGACCTTGTGAGAGGCTGTGCTATTTTGTGAAGTGTTTAGTAGTACCCCTGCCCTTTAGCCACTAGGGGCCAGTAGCACCCAGTTCTGACAAACAAAAATGTCTCCAGACATTGCCAAATGTTCCCTGGGGAGCAAAATCACCCCTGGTTGAGAACCACTAATTTAAGATAAAATATTAGGTGAAAACCAGATTTAGATATAACAAATATCTAAGTATGGAGTGGGAAAAAATGAATTGAAAAACACTGATCTAAGACAGTGCTATTTGAATTTAATTCTAAAAATCAGAAATTACTATTTCTATTTGCAAGTTTATGACTATGTTCTAAGTTTTCTATCAAAGCTAAAAGTATTCAAACAACTTAGAAGGGGCTGAACTAGTAAGTACATGAAATTCATCTTTATTTTTCTTTGACCTCCTTTTCTTCTACTTTCTTTTCCACAGTGTCACCCAAAACCCACCTCTACAGACATACCCAGGAACTACCTGGACAACATCCTTCATCCAGAATTCTTGTACCCCTCTCTCCCAATCAGAGGTACCCTTGCCTCCCCCCACGGCCCTATTCCCTGCTTTTTTAAAAAAGTATTTTGTTGATGTGGAGTTTTTAAAGTTTTTATTGATTTTTTTTTTTTACAATATTGCTTCTGTTTTATGTTTTGGTTTTTTGGCTGAGAAGCATGTGGGATCGTAGTTCCTCAACCAGGGATCGAACTTGCGTCCTCAGCAGTGGAAACACAGAGTCTTAACTACCCGACTGCCATGGAAGTCCCAGCAGACGTATTTTAACTGTTTTCATTACCCTCCTACTTATATCTCTTTTAAGAATAAAATTATATCGTACAATACTAGAGTAACTTATCTTCTGGGAAGAAAATAAAAAACATAATAATCTTGTTTGTTAGAATGTGGTATAGTGTAAAGAGAATTAGCTTTGGGGTGAGAAATCCACCCCAGACCTTTGGACTTAAGATCTTGCTCTATGCTACTAGCTTTGGGACTGGGTCATGTCACGTAATTTCACTATATCTTAGTTTCCCAGTTTAATAAATGAGATTACTATTTTTCTTATAGATTGTGAGGATAAATGCACAGTAGAAATGTAACTGTCATTATAAATACATAGAAGTGCTTGCCTTTTTTTCTCCTTTATGGCTGAGGTTCCCAGTGTAGTTCTTTAAAGAAAATGATCTCCTTTTTTTTTTTTTCATTTTCCTTCTGGTCTTGATGTGTTCACATCTAAAAAGTTGCCTATATCAGCATTAGGAAGAAAAAGTCCATCTGTAAAAGCATTATCTGTTGGGCAATAAAATAAGGGTTAGGGAGAGCCTGTGGAAGACAGATGAATTTGGGAGCATAACCATGAATTCTTATGAACTGAATCAGATCATGATTCCTATTACAGCTGCTGTATGTGTGTGGTTCTGTTGCTGGAGCCAAATTGAAACCGAGCCATTTTTAGAGAGCCATTCCCTGAGCAGGACCTGTCAGCCACCAGGTGCAGGGTTCTTTTGTTGGATCATTTCCATTATGGGAAGAGTAGCACTTTGTTCTCAATGGGATAGGCCCTTTGTATAGTATGTAGATCGTCCTTCTCTGCACATAAAGTTTATGCCCAAACCACCATCCATGGATTCATGGAGGGGCTTATCCACTTTCACAGTATTCCATACACCATCACTTCTGATGAAGGAGGTCTCTGTGTAGAAATGAAGTGTGGCACTGGGACTATACTCATCAAATTCACCTGTCTTACCCTGCCCCCCTCCCTTCCTAAAGCCACTGGTTTGACAGAATGGTGTAGTCAAGTGGCATATGGCATAGCTTGCGCAGCTGAGGCAGTGTCTGTCCTCCAGGGTGCAGTATATGCCCTAAATTAGATAATAATGTAGGTGGTGTACTTTCTCCTCTAGCCAGGATTTACAGGTCTGGGGATTTAGGAGGTGAAAATGGGAGTTGCTTTTTTCATTATTATCCCTCATGATTTACTAGCAAACTTTTCTTTCTGTCCGTGTGACTTTTGGTTTAGTATAGAGGCCTTGGAGTAGGAAATACTCTAGTATCCTTACCTGGAGAATCCCTTGGACAGAGAAGCCTGGCAGACCACAGTCCATAGGGTTGCACAGTCGGACACAACTGAAGCAACTTAGCACATAGAGATCTTAGTTCCAAAGGAAGGAATGCTTGCTTCCACTAGAGGTCACAACCATGGTTCCGTGAAGCTGGAAATTGGGACTGCCATCTGACCACTTTGGGCTCTTCATACCGATGAATCAACAGGCAAAACAGGTGATTACTGTAGCTATTGTGGCGATCGATCCTGACTACCAAGGGGAAATCAGGTTTCTACTGCATAATGGGGATAAGGGAGAATATGTCTGAATTGTGGGAGGTCTCCCAAAGTGCTCTTGTTACTCCCATGTCCTAAGATTTCTGGCAAGGAAAAAACTACCACCCAGAGTGGGCAGCAGAAATGAAGGTTTGGGTCACCCTACCAGACAAGAAACCAGGGCAGCGGGACTCTGGAATTAATACTAATAATAAATATCAGCTACAACCATGTGACTAGGAGTAAAAGTGAGGTGTATAACAGTTATAAGCATGAAACTGAGAAAATTGCTCTAGCCACATCAGTGATTACATAAACCTCCCCAATGCTTCAGAGTATTCACCTTCTATCTGACTCTATTCTGGAAGTTCTATTTCAGAATGAAAAGAACTTTTTAAAGTTACCCCAAGCACATTCAGTTCAGTTCAGTTCAGTTCAGTCGCTCAGTCGTGTCCGACTCTTTGCGACCCCATGAATTGCAACACACCAGGCCTTCCTGTCCATCACCAACTCCCAGAGTTCACCCAAACTCATGTCCATCGAGTCGATGATGCTATCCAGCCATCTCATCCTCTGTCGTCCCCTTCTCCTCCTGCCCCCAATCCCTCCCAGCATCAGAGTCTTTTCCAATGAGTCAACTCTTCGCATGAGGTGGTCAAAGTATTGGAGTTTCAGCTTCAGCATCAGTCCTTCCAATGAACACCCAGAACTGATCTCCTTTAAGATGGACTGGTTGGATCTCCTTGCAGTCCAGGGGACTCTCAAGAGTCTTCTCCAACACCACAGTTCAAAAGCATCAATTCTTCAGTGCTCAGCTTTCTTTATAGTCCAACTCTCACATCCATACATGACCACTGGAAAAACCATAGCCTTGACTAGATGGACCTTTGTTGGCAAAGTAATGTCTCTGCTTTTTAATATGCTACCTAGGTTGGTCATAACTTTCCTTCCAAGGAATAAGCGTCTTTTAATTTCATGGCTGCAATCACCATCTGCAGTGATTTTGGAGCCCAGAAAAATAAAGTCTGACACTGTTTCCACTGTTTCCCCATCTATTTCCCATGAAGTGATGGGACCAGATGCCATGATCTTCGTTTTCTGAATGTTGAGTTTTAAGCCAACTTTTTCACTCTCTTTCACTTTCATCAAGAGGGTCTTTAGTTCTTCTCTTTATGTCATATGGGTGTTATCATCTGCATATCTGAGGTTATTGATATTTCTCCCGGCAATCTTGATTCCAGCTTGTGCTTCTTCCAGCCCAGCATTTCTCATGATGTACTCTGCATAGAAGTTAAATAAGCAGGGTGGCAATATACAGCCTTGACATACTCCTTTTCCTATTTGGAACCAGTCTGTTGTTACATGTCCAGTTCTAACTGTTGCTTCCTGACCTGCATATAGATTTCTCAAGAGATAGGTCAAGTGGTCTGGTATTCCCATCTCTTTCAGAATTTTCCACAGTTTATTGTGATTCACACAGTCAAAGGCTTTGGCATAGTCAATAAAGCAGAAATAGATGTTTTTCTGGAATTCTCTTGCTATTTCCATGATCCAGAGGATGCTGGCAATTTGATATCTGGTTCCTCTGCCTTTTCTAAAACCAGCTTAAACATCTGGAAGTTCATGGTTCACATATTGCTGAAGCCTGGCTTGGAGAATTTTGAGCATTACTTTACTAGTGTGTGAGATGAATGCAATTGTGCGGTGGTTTGAGCATTTTTGGCATTGCTTTTCTTTGGGATTGGAATGAAAACTGACCTTTTCCAGTCCTGTGGCGACTGCTGAGTTTTCCAAATTTTCTGGCATATTGAGTACAGCACTTTCACAGCATTATCTTTCAGGATTTGAAATAGCTCAACTGGAATTCCATCACCTCCACTAGCTTTGTTCGTAGTGATGCTTTCCAAGGCCTACTTGACTTCACATTCCAGGAAGTCTGGCCCTAGGTGACTAATCACACCATAATATTAAATAAACCAACTAAATGTTTTCCACTGAAGGTTTGATTCAATAGTTTAACATCTTCAAAATTAGCACACTAAATCACAACTGAGGCAGTGTCAGCTTACTATTAGTCACTAAGGTGCTTTGTGGATATTCCTAAGCGGTATTCATACTTTAGTTATTTATTCACTGATACAGTTCTCAGGCTAGCCTACACTTTCTATATAAGCATTTTATTTTTTTTTTTGTACGTCCAGTGCCCAGCTAATGTCCAGGTCCTAGAAATACTTTACCTGGGAAAATATGTATATGTGGCTGTTCAAATGAGAGTGAACGTGGCATGTGTGGAAATTAGTAATTCTTAAGTGACTAAAAATTAATGACTTAATAAACATCCTTATAATCATTTAAGAAAGATGTAATGAAAAGAAGTTTGGGATCAGAAAGATGGGAGTTTGCCAGCTTTGCAACATGTTAATTATTAAGCACCTCATTTAACCTGAGTCTCAGTTTCCTCTTTTGCAAAATGAGATAACATCTTAACATCTTGCAGCATCATCATAATGAGAGCGCTAATTCTTAGGTAGGAGTCCAGGACCCTCAAGGAGGAGAAAAGGACAAACTTTTTTTACCTGCATGGCTTTGTCTTAGTCAATATAACAATGTATCTTGCTCCAGGACAGAGGACATGTTTCTCCTTAAGGAGAACCTTTTGACTAATCTTGTTAAGATGTATCTTATAGGAGTGTGTCTGGTAAGACCTTTCTATTGTTCTATTCTTGTTAATTTCAGATATCTGTTGAGGCAGTGGGGCTGGTAAAAGTATATAAGGCCTTGATAAAACTAGTAAGGGGGGCACGCTCCATCCCCCTTCTGATGTCTGTATCAGAAGCTTTCCCTGTCCCTTTTTTGCTACACAAAATCTCTTGAGTGATCGAGCCTGGCCCCTGGTCCTGAAGCTAAATCTTCGGAGATCACAAATCCAGCATTGTTCACCGTAAATTATCATCTTGGGGGCTTGTCCGGGATCTTCAGGACAAGGTAAGAACACTCAGAGCTGTAGCCTCTCTGCTTTCTCAGTATACATGTTTTCTGCTTTATTTTACTAACTCTACGGTGTACCTGTGTGTGTGAGTAATTGAAAGCCTACGGGCCGAAATGTGTGGACCGAACTTTGGTTTCTTGGTCAGCTTTTCCTGGTCTCTTTGATCATTCTGTAACTGCCTGGGGAAGTAGAACTGCTAACCTAATCTGTCAGATTATAGACTTTCGAGGGACTTGTAATCCATGCCATTACTGTGTACTTTTACCTAGACCCCAAGCTTGGTAGTCATGGGGAACCTAGACTTGCTAGGAGCACATTTGGGAATGAGGTGGAACTCTAGCTCCAGCAGCATCTCTATTGGCTTCTTCCATACAGGGCCAGAGTCCCAAAAGGGAGTGCTTGTCGTAGCTGTGCCCCAAACTTTATGGATGGAAGGGCTGCCAGCAACCTAAGCACACAGGTTCATTCGGAATCCCAGATTGGAAGTACAGGGTGCTTCTTCCTTTGGTAGTGCTAGCTCTTATCAGACTAGATAAAGCTCTCCAGTGGCTTAACTGATGTGTCAATGATGGCTTCTGCTGCAGTCAGGACTGTGCTCAGGAATGTAGCTTATTCTTATCAATAAGAAGTAGAGATAATTTACACACCTGACACAGCGTTTAGCTCAGAGTAGGTTCCCAATAAAAGGTAGTTCTATTATTAAATTTACTGTATATGTCCAGGAGTAATTAAACAAGTCTTTGTGTAAATCATTAAAATTTCTGAATTAACATATTGAGTTTACTAGAATTATTTAGAAAACAGAAAACAATTTATGACATTCTCCCTATACAGGGTCTTTACCATTTTCTCTAGTTGTGTGAGCTCAAAGATCCAGCACAGCCAAAAAACAAATAAGATAAAATTGGTACCCCAATACCTATCCTACTCATGTTACAGAATTCTTAGATGAATCAAATATACAAATGAATGCTGTAAACTGTAAATGTTAAACAAATTGCTAATTTTTATATCTTCCATCTGAGTGCTTCGGCTATCTTTTTTTTTTTTTTTTGTCATTATACGATTTAAAGATGGATTTTTATGTCCTTGGAATAATTTCTATTCCTTGTCTATTATCTTAAGAAAAATCAAAGCTAAAACTTGCCACTTACTTAAAAAGATATCATGAGCCCAGTGACCTAGTATTTGCTACAGATTCATAAAATTCTCATCCTAATAGATATTGAAATAGCCAAAAGAAGTTTTAAAGGCAAAGTGTTATGAATGTTCTCATCACCATAGTTCTGCTCACTGAAAGCAGAAATTGAAGAAAACTTAGAAACTTCAAACAGTGGCATATTTCATCAGGCACCGAATGTGCCATTGACTCTCCTTAGAAATTTAGGACATGAGCTGTATAGGAACATTGACTTTGTGTGTTTATGAGGTGAGTCTGTTATTTGGGGTTTTTAATGTGGGTTCACAGCTAATAGTTCCTAAATTTAGCTGCGTATCAGAATCACCCAGAAATCCACCCCAGATCTATTGTGACAAGATTATGAGTCCTAGAAACAGTATTTTGAACAAACTCTCCACTTTTAGTGCTCTTCCCTTTGCTAGTGGTTCTGTACTTCTCAGGGTTCTCAACGTCAGGACGAAATCTATCTGATATGTCATAAACATCCTAGTGTGACTTAATTTAATGTGCCATTTCTTCAGAAATGCTAATGGTGGAATTTGGGCCTCTATTATAGCTTGGGGTGGGGGTGGTTGACGGAGGAGAAAGTTTGCTTCCTGGCTCCCCCAAATGACATTACCTAGGGAAAGCTTCCTTTTATTACCTTCCCATAAAAATCAGCCCTACATATAAATTATGCATCACTAAACAGAGTTAAATTTCAGGAAGAGAAAATGTAAAGTCAATGGAAAATCTGGAGAGCACCTGGAATATTGACTAGGAAGTCCCTACAAAGCTTGCTGTCTTTTTTTTTTTTTTTTTTTTAAATGAAAGCAAATATATATGACCTTTCTTAGGAACTAATGAATTGTTCTCATTGTAACTTAACATGGGCTGGATCCATACTTAGCAAGGATGTTGTAAGGGATTCAAACGTTAGGTTAGAATCTCTCAATAACAACATAGCAAAAATTACTCTTTTGGTTTGGTATTTCCCCAATTAGTGACAAGTAGGATTAAAGCCTTTACTGTTCTTTTTTTTGGGGGGGGCTGGTCTGCTATATGCAGAATCTTGGTTTCCCTTACCACCAGGGATTGAACCTGAGCCCTCTGCACTGGAAGCTCAGAGTCTTAACCACTGAATCCCCAGGGAAGTCTCTAAAGCTTTTTTTTTTTAGTTTTGGTTGCACTAGGTCTTCATTGCTGCACACAGGCTTTCTCTAGTTGCAGCAAGCGAGGGCCACTCTTTGTTGCATTGCACTGGCTTCTCATTGTGGTGGCTTCTCTTGTTGTGGAGCACAGGCTCTAGGTGTGGGCTCAGTAGTGACTCGAAAGTACATTAATAAATATCTCTGAAATTAATGACTGTCAGAACAGATCACTCACTCCTTACTAAGATATGAGGTCAGATTCATGGTCAAACTTCAAGATAACTGTCACCAATAGAAATTGTAAGGAGTAGAAAAGATTGTGGGGGGTGCTATTGAAATACGGTTCAGGCAGGGAAGGGAGGCTCAAGAGGAAAGGGACATACATATATATGTATGACTGACTGAATTATGACTGATTCGCATTGTTGTATGGCAGAAACCAATATAAAATCATAAATAAATTTTCCACCAACTAAAAAAAAAGAAGAAAATACAGTCCAATGTACAAATTCTGAATGGAGAGTAGGCCTAGGAGTTCACAAAGATGTCTGGAAGTTGTAAGAACAGAACAAGAATGGAGTTGGTGGAAGTACAACTACTTTATTGAATTTTTCCAGGGATAGTTATTGTGATAGCTTAGACTTCTATCCCAAGTTTTATTTGAAGAAAAATACCTGGAAAGCAGGTACCATGGATTAGTTAATCCTTTTTTCTCCTTGAAATCTTGAGATTAACTTGTGATTATAATGTTAAATGGAAAAATTTTATGTAAATGAAATATAATAAGTGATCATTATAAAATTATATACTAGGTGAATTATTTCACATGCAGCCTTGCAAATGATAACAGTATTGTATTTGCTCAAATGACTTCAATATAAATTAGTACTATGTTTGTACTTAGGGCAGACTCTAGTAAGTGTTTGTTTTAAATGGAGCCTACAAATAGAATCAAATTTGAAATATATATGAAGATTATTTTATTTTTTAGATTTTGGAATATTTTATTTGTAATAGTAAATAATGCTTCAGATAAAGATATACAACTTCTAAAAATATCCTTTCAGTATTTTGTTTGGTTTTTAAATGGAAAAATATATACATATGGTAAACAAATTAATCACATATATACAATAAAAAACTTCTTCCTCTCATCCTATACCCACAATTTCTCTCCAGATGTTACTATTGTTAACAATTTCCAGAGATGCACTCCACATTTTCTTTACAAGAACAAGCTTAGACATGTGTGTGTGTTTGTGTACAAACAGATGTGAGTGCATATAAATACACATATTCTAAATAGAAATGGTAATATACTCTTCTGAACATGGTTTTTATTCTTCAGTATACATAGAGATCATGCCATATCAGCACATACAGATCGCCTTCATTCTTTTTAATGGTTGTATAGTATTCCATTTTAATGACTAGACCTAATTTCTTAAATTATTTGTTTAAATTGATGGTTAACTTTTATTCTTCCATTTTTATGATAGACAATGTTTCAGTGGATATTTCTGTACATATTTTGGCTTAAAGATTATTTTAAAATACAGGTTTATATTTTTACTAGAAAAATATCCTATCCAATGTCCAATTTACTATTAACTTTTTCATTTTTGTTACCTTTTTGTCAAATATAAATGTTACTTATAAAACCAGCATTATATCTCTTAACCCACACACATGTACACACATACACATACACACACATATATTATATAGATACAGATGGACATGTAAGTAGACAGATTATCAGGATTTTATAACATAGACTTTTGTTTTAAGTGTAGAGGGGAAAGCAGACTAAATGTAACGTATAAGAAACACATAATTCTGGAATTCTCTGGAGGTCCAGTGGTTAGGACTCTGCACTTTCACTGCCAAGGGCCTGTGTTTGATCCCTGGTCAAGGAACTCAGATTCCATAATCTCTGGTGTGGTCAATAGGTACTTCCAAGTCCCCTGGACTGGAGGAGATCAAACCAGTCAATCCTAAAGAAAGTCAATCCTGAATATTCATTGGAAAGACTGATGCTGAAGCTCCAATACTTTAGCCACCTGATGCGAAGAGCTGACTCACTGGAAAAGACCTTGATACTGGGAAAGATAGAAGGCAGGAGGAGAAGGGACGACAGAGGACGAGATGGTTGGATGGCATCACCAACTCAACGGACATGAGTTTGAACAAACATTGGGAGAGGGTGAAAGACAGTGAAGCTGGTGTCCTGCAGTCCATCAGGTCACAGAATTGGACACGACTGAGCGATGGACAAAAACAAAAGATCTTTTTACAGTAATGAGTCTCAATCCTCTGATGTCCTTCAGACCAGCAGGGTATATATATCTGCCATAGACCCTAGAATATGCTTGAGCAGTTATCTTAGAGCTTAGCCTTCAGCTTGGTATTTTCTAATTTGATAGAATTTATCTAGAAGAAAATTTTATTTTCCTGGGAAGGAAGCTGTTTTAAATCCTTAGATACATTATTAACAAATATTGAGGTGACTATATGCCAGTTACGGACAAAGCAATGGCACCCCACTCTAGTACTCTTGCCTAGAAAATCCCATGGATGGAGGAGCCTGGTAGGCTGCAGTCCATGGGGTCGCTAAGGGTCAGACATGACTGAGCGACTTCACTTTCACTTTTCACTTTCATGCATTGGAGAAGGAAATGGCAACCCACTCCAGTGTTCTTGCCTTGAGAATCCCAGGGATGGGGGAGCCTGGTGGGCTGCCATCTATGGGGTCGCACAGAGTCGGATATGACTGAAGTGACTTAGCAGTAGCAGCATATGCCAGTTATATGTCAGTTAACCTATAAATAAATACTGAGGTGGGATCAGAGGAAAGAAGCAGAATTAAAATACATTTCCTTTAAATAATGCCTAAGAAAATAATTGCAGAGACATTACTTTGCCGACCAAGGTCCGTCCAGTCAAGGCTATGGTTTTTCCTGTGGTCATGTATGGATGTGAGAGTTGGACTGTGAAGAAGGCTGAGCACCGAAGAATTGATGCTTTCGAACTGTGGTGTTAGAGAAGACTCTTGAGAGTCCCTTGGACTGCAAGGAGATCCAACCAGTCCATTCTGAAGGAGATCAGCCCTGGGATTTCTTTGGAAGGAATGATGCTAAAGCTGAAACTCCAGTACTTTGGCCACCTCATGTGAAGAGTTGACTCATTGGAAAAGACTCTGATGCTGGGAAGGATTGAGGGCAGGAGGAGAAGGGGACGACAGAGGATGAGATGGCTGGATGGCATCACGGACTCAATGGACGTGAGTCTGAGTGAACTCCGGGAGTTGGTGATGGACAGGGAGGCCTGGCGTGCTGTGATTCATGGGGTCGCAAAGAGTCAGACACGACTGAGCGACTGAACTGAACTGAAGAAAATAATAATAGTTGCCACTTATTTTTTTCTAAGTGCCAGGTAACTCACAACTCTGTGCAGGAATTAGTTAACATTATCTGTATCTTTTAATTTAGGAAAACAAAGCTCAGAGAGATTAATGACCAATGTTACACTGCTAGACAGTGATATAGCCAGAACTTTATCAGACTCTCTGACTCTGAAGTCTTGTTTTTCCTAATTAAATTATTGTTAAAGAGGGGAAAAAATTATTCTTCCAAATAGTATAGTAGAGTCACCTTTCTTTCAAATGCCTCTTTTCCCCAGTGTCCTTTGATCCTTGTGACACTAGAGCTCATTTGTCTATTGTGCTTCCTTTTTCTTTTGCTCTCAGTTTAGAAACACAGTCTTCAGACATCATTTCACAGCAGGTGGAAAACTTGTCAAAAATCCCATGTATAGCAGAATTACCAAATTTAAAAGTGATGGAACACTGCACAGACCATCACAGCAAGGGTACACAAGAAATTGCGAACACATCTGAGGAGAACTGGATGACTGGAGGACAGTGGTTAGAGGCAAACCTTACTTTCTATGCGTTTGTGGGTGTGTGAGAGGGGTCTATACACATGCTTGTATATGTGTGTATATATCATCTTGTATGGCTTGAATTTTATTTAAACACTAAGTTCCTTTATTACCTATTTTAAAGAGATGATTATTCAGAATGAGAGCTATTAACAAAGGCTTCTCAGATATTCTGCATCCTGTGGTTGATGCTCAGAGCTTTGGCTCTGTTTGCACCCTAGCTTTTGCCCTTCTAGGAAAAGCTGGTTGACGTAACTACTACGCAGTTCCTGACCAATCCAAAGCACTACCACCTGATCTTTGTAAATATGGCCAGAGGATGCCATAGCCCATCATTCCACTTTCTAAATATCCTTGGTTCGGTTCAGTTCAGTCGCTCAGTCTTGTCTGACTCTTTGCAACCCCATGGACTGCAGCATGCTAGGCCTCCCTGTCCATCACCAACTCCCAGAGTTTACCCAAACTCATGTTCATTGAGTCAGTGATGCCATCCAACCATCTCATCCTCTGTCATCCCCTTCTCCTCCTGCCTTCAATCTTTCCCAACATCAGGGTCTTGTCAAATGAATCAGCTCTTCACATCAGGTGGCCAAAGTATTGGAGTTTCAGCTTCAACATCAGTCCTTCCAATGAACACTCAGGACTGATCTCCTTTAGGATGGACTGGTTGGCTCTCCTTGCAGTCCAAGGGACTCTCAAGAGTCTTCTCCAACACCACAGTTCAAAAGCATCAATTCTTCAGTGCTCAGCTTTCTCTATAGTCCAACTCTCACATCCATACATGACCACTGGAAGAACCATAGCCTTGACTAGATGGACCTTTGTTGGCAACGTAATGTCTCTGCTTTTTAATATGCTGTCTAGGTTGGAGAAGGAAATGGCAACCCACTCCAGTGTTCTTACCTGGAGAATCCCAGGGACTGCCGTCTGTGGGGTCGCACAGGGTCGGACACGACTGAAGCGACTTAGCAGCAGCAACAGCTAGGTTGGTCAGTGTGAGTTTTACCCAGTAGCACCAACTCAGCATCCATAGAGAATTCAGCTTTTTGACATCCTTATATATGTTGGAGTAAATCAGTTCTTTGTGATAACTGTGTAGATATTATATTTTAACTCTGCTGTATGTCCTGACTTTTAAAAAAATTAATTATTTTAATTGGAGGATAATTACTGTATAATATTGTGATGGTTTTTGCCATACATCAACATGAATCAGCCACAGTTATACATGTGTCCCCTCATCCTGAAACCCCTCCCACCTCCCTCCTCACCCTATCCCTCTGAATTGTCTCAGAGCACCAATGTCCTGACTCTTTACCAAAGTACATCCTAACTCTTTTCCTCTCTAGAGCCTGACTCTGGTCCTCACTACATCCTGATTCATTACTTCTCTATGGCCTGACTCTTTACCTCACTACATCCTGTCTCTTTTCCTCTCTATGGCCTGACTCTGATCCTCACTACATCCTGACTCTGGCTTCCAGTCTTGTTAACTTAAAAATATTTGCCATGGGAAAAAATGGACTACTAATATAAAATAATCCTTTTTTAAAAAAATTACTATTTCATGACTGTATTTCATTTAAACAATGAATCAGTTATTCTCTTTCCCAGATACTTAAATTTTAACAGGCTAATTTTAATAAGTGAAGAACCTGCAGTATTTGGAGGTTTATTGGTCTGTCATATGTCAATCATTATTATTATTTTTACTCTGTCACAGAATGATTATGCAAATGCAATTTATGGAAAAGATAAAAATCGGTTACCATGGTCTTACTGGTGATGGACAGGGAAGTCCTGGCATGCTGCAGCCCACGGGGTCACAAAGAGTCGGACAGAACTGAGCGACCGAACTGAACTGATGGTCTTATTAATGTGAATATAAACCAAATGACAAAGCTAACCTAAGAAACATATCATTGCATCAAAAACAAATCTTTGAACTTGTGGATCCAGTGGATCAATTTTTCCTGTCAGATAAAAGAATGAAGCAGTGATAGTGGTGATAAAGTGCACCTTTGTCTTTCCTTGGAAATAACTGGTAGCTTCAATTCCCAAAGTTCTTTTGTATCTACTCAATGTAATAAACTTCCTTTAATCTTGGATGATGAATAGCACCTTAATCACAGGTTACACAAATGGGCACTGTTTCTTTATGGTACTTGACTTCAATTCCTTTTCCTTTTGCCACCCTAGGCTTATTGACATCCATGGTTCATGATTTTTTGTTTCTTTCAAATGCAAAGGCAGCTGTGGAGTGGGATCCTTTGAGATTAACTCAACTTCATTGCATATCAGAAGAAAAGTATGTTCACCTTTTGGAACTGAAGGGCACAGACAATAAAATGAGTCCCTTCATTTATTTGTTAGTAATCAAGAACAATTGTCCCCTTCTAGCTCCTTTCCCAGCTCCTAATAATGTGCTCTTTAGAGCCAAGAGGGCTTCTTTTGAAGACATTCCTACTGATGGGAGGCGGTTGTTTTTCTCATTCCTTTTCCTTACTTTTCCCCAAATTCAGAGTGTATCTTTCCACCAATTTAGACTAGTTCTACCTCTGAAATTCTTGTCAGAGAAGCAGGCTGACACCCTGTCAGTGCTGTGCTGTGCCGTGCTTAGTCACTCAGTTGTGTCCAACTCTTTGCAACCCCATGGACTATAGCCCACCAGGCTCCTTTGTCCTTGGGATTCTCCAGGCAAGAATAATGGAGTGGGTGGCCATTCACTTCTCCAGGGCATCTTCCTGACCCAAGGATCAAACCTGGGTTTCCTGCATTGCAGGCAGATTCTTTACCATCTGAGCCACCAGGGAAGCCCATTTGGTACTGTGAAAGTGAAAAGTGAAAGTGAAAGTCGCTCAGTGTCTGACTCTTTATGACCCCATGGACTACATAGGCCATGGAATTCTCCAGGCCAGAATACTGGAGTGGGTAACCTTTCCCTTCTTCAAGGGATCTTCCCAACCCAGGGACTGAACCCAGGTCTCCCACATTGCAGACAGATTCTTTACCAGCTGAGCCACAAGGGAAGCCCATTTAGTACTGTAGTAAGTGCTAAATAACCATACTAGAAGAATATGTTCATATGCTTTATGATTAAATTATCATAGACAAGGTGCTGGCGCTCTCTCCTATTTAATCTCTGCATCTGAGCTTGGATGCCTCTCCTCCTTCACCTTTCTAGGATCCCACACACCAATTATGCCTACTTTCTTCTAGTTATGCAACTAAATTTTCATCACCAGACTCCCTTCCCATCATTATTTCAACATTACTCTCACTCAACTTAATCCAAACAAAGCAAAACATAGCCCACTTTTGACCTATATTTCCTTTGCTGCCTTGGGCCTCCCTAGTGGTTCAAACAATAAAGAATCTGCCTGCCAGTGCAGCGGACACAGGTTCGATCCCTGAACCAGGAAGATCCCACATGCTACAGAGTAACTAAGCCTATGCACCACAACTATGGAGCCTGTGCTCTAGAGCCTGGGAGCCACAACTTCTGAGGCCACGTGCCACAACTGCTGAAGCCCGCGTGCCCTAGAGCCTGGGCTGAGCAACAAGAGAAGCCATGGCGGTGAGAAGCCAGCACACTGCAACTAGAGAGTGCCCTTGCTTGCTGTGAGATAAAGCCATGCAGCAATGAAGACTCAGCACAGCCAAAAGTAAATAAAAAGAAGATGAAGGCAAGACTAAATATGAGCAGAATCCCTAACATGTCCACATATTGTGATTTGTAGTAGTGATAATCTGTCAAGAAGGGCTAACCCATTTTCTTTCTTGAATGAGAGATCTAAGAAAAAACAATCTCTAGGATTCCTAATACTTCAGGTCCATAAAGCCAAGCCAGACTTTTTTCTATTCACTTTTGTTTTTGGTGAGGAAAGGGTTTTCTAGGAAATACTGAACTTCCCCCTAAAAGTAGGCCAGAGTAAACAACTCAAACTTTAAATGCAATAATCTCGAAACTTTACAAGACAGCAATAAATGCAATAATCTCGAAAAACAAGACAACAGGGCCAAAATGGAGTCACTTATGCTAAGCCTCACATTTTCTGTTTTCCCAGAAATAGAATCTTAAATGAGTCAGTCAGGAATTACCTTGTCCCCACTAGGGATATAATCTTCCTGATAGACCCCAACTACCCGCTAAAAGAAAGAGAACTTGGCACAACCAATCCACTTTTTGCAAGTATAATTTCTCTGTCCTGCCCTCTTCTGCCTAGAAAAGTCTTTCATTTTATACAGCTCCTGTACAAAAGGGAGTTCCTTTTTACCATCCAACCTGCTAGGTGGGATGCTGCCCAATTCATGAATTGTTAAATAAAGCCTGGAAGATCTTTAAATTATACTCTGTTGAATTTTGTTTTTTAATGCAACTAATCTGAATGTCATTTTTTCCTAAGTCGTAAGTTTAAGATGAATACTGAAAGGGTAATTGACATGATCTTTGGAGTTTGCTTTAAAATACTCCAGTTAAGGATAAAAAAAAGGTTGGGAGTGGTAGTGAATTTCTGAAAGTCTAGAAATTTATCACCCTTTTGAGATTTTCCACAACAAAGTTTAAAATTTTTAGCTTTTTCTATTTTTCACTCTCTGATTTTTTTTTTTTTTTTTTTTTTTTCCTGCTAAAACCTGAGACGCTTGCCTGGGAAATTACATGGATAGAGGAGCCTGGTGGTCCATGGCATGTCAAGAGTCAGATAGGCCTTAGCAACTACACATCATGGATTTGTCAGTTTCTGTTATGTGAGTACTGTAAGAGGCTAAATAATTAGAAGCATTGTTTTTTATTAAAAAAAAAACTTGAGGGAGTTCTGGCCACAGGAAAACAGCACAAGCAGTCCTTCGCAAACCTCTTGCTTGTCTATTCGTGAATACACTGAATCCTCGGGGGACCCTCTGATCTGTTACACACACTTCACTGGAAAGCAGAGCGTTCCTATGAAACCTGTTGGAAGCCAAAATGGCATAAAGGGAGCAAGCAATTACCCCAGCACATGTCTTGCTAAGGCGATAAAGCACAGACGCTCAAAGACGCAGTTCAAAGCTATGGCAGGGAGATGTTGAGTAGTTTCCCAAGAGAAAGCGTGGTGATGCGACCTCAGCCTCTTATCAAGGCTGCTGCAAAACAAACGCTGTTATTTTCAATTTTCGTCTTTTCACGTAAAAGTAAAAAAAAAACAAAACACAGCTTTCTGCTAACAAAAATAGGTACCGTGGGTCTTCCATAAAAGCTAAGTGGCCTGGAGTGAATTTTCCAACACCGGAAGAATATCTATACGTTATTAGCATATAACTATCTACAGATTTCATTATAACTAATAAAGTTGGCTTTCCGCACATAACCCATGCTGGGCGGGGGGTAGGGGGAGCGTTATTAAATCTCCGCCGGCATCATCAATTATAACCAGAGTATCACAATTTCCTCCAGAAGCGGCGCTTTGGCACCTCACCTCACAAGGCGGGAGAAAGCGCCCGACTTCGGGCGTCTCCAGGGGGCAGCCCTCTCAGAACCGGAAGTCCTCTTCACGCCTCAGTTTCCACAAAGTGAGACAACCGCCGGCGGGTCTGACCGGTCCCCGGCCCCTCCCTACCCGCGTGCAGCCACGCCCCGAGGGCGGAGACCGGGCGGAGCCGCGAGCTCTCCTCCGCCTCCTCCCGACTCGCCGCTGCCCCCGGTGCCGGCGGCGCATGTGCCTGGCCACCCCGCCCCGGCCCTGGATTCCACTTCCTCTCCGCTGGCGCTGCCGCCGCAGCCGCCTTCAGGCCCCGCGCCGCCTCCCGAGTCCATGGCCGGGACGCGCTGGGTGCTCGGGGCGCTGCTCCGGGGCTGCGGCTGCAACTGCAGCAGCTGCCGGCGCACCGGCGCCGCCTGCCTGCCCTTCTACTCGACCGCCGGCTCCTTTCCCTCGGGAGTCTCGGGCCGCCGCCGCCTGCTGCTGCTGCTCGGGGCCGCCGCGGCCGCCGCCTCTCAGACGCGGGGCTTCCAGAGCGGGCCTGTGACCGCCGGGAGGCTGGCGGGCCCTCCCACCGCGGCCGCGTCCGCCGCCGCCGCGGCCGCCGCCTCGTACCCAGCCCTGCGCTCCCCTTTGCTGCCGCAGTCACTGGCGGCGGCTGCGGCGGGCCCGGCCCGGGGCTACAGCCAGGTACGTGGGTGCCGAGAAGGGCCGCGCGCCGGACCCTCCCCCGGCCGCGCGCCCGCGCCCCTCGGCGTGCGTCTCGCCGGCGCGCGCGGGGTTCCGCGGCACGCGCCGCACCCCCCTTCCGCTCCCACCCCCGCCCGCCCAGTCCTCCTATTGGGCCCCAGAACAAGGGACGCTTTCCCAGGCCTCGGGTTTTCTTCTTGTTTTTGTTCTCCTCTCGAGTCTGTGGTCGGTTGGGCAGTGTAAGTGTGACTGGGGGTGAATGTTGAGGCCTTGTTTCCCGCCGGCCTATGGTAGGTTTTGTGAGGCGGTCTCCGTCCCCGCCGCGCATCCCTGTCGCTCCCCGCCCCCCGGTCGTGAAGTTGGGAGGCTGGACCCCCGGAGGGTCGAGACTTTCTGTGTCGCCCGAGCACTAGGCCTGGGCGGTCCTCGGCGCACCTCGCGGTCCGCTGCTGCGAAGCTTCCCGCACTCGCGTGGGCTGGGTTGGAGGGGGGTGGGGGGCAGAAGCAGGCTGGTCCCCGGCGCTGTCCTAGCTCTCGAGTCCCGGGGGAAAGGCGGGTTGCCCTAGTTACTGAAGGTCACCTCCGCCTCTTCTGACGGAAGATCCTTTAGGACCGTGGGTCACCGCCGGTGGGAAGGACAGCTTGGAGACCGATATGGGGGGAGGGGGGCCGAGGAGAGGAGGCGTCTGGGGCTGATGATGACTTGGGGACCCAGCAGTGAGTCTACAGTAATTTACTTGTTTTTTTTAGTGAGTGTGTACGGATTGCAAATATTTTGTGCCTCATAGGATGCTTTCCTTCTGCTTGTTAACGTGGCGTCTGGGAAATGTCAGCACACTTTTTTTGACTAACATGTTCCTGATGCCTTGGGTCATATTTATCTTAATTTGTGCTTCTCCTTGAACTTAGGGAAACTGGGAAGCTGATCAGCATGGCTTCTGTCTGCCAGTGGCTGAGCTAATGGATTTGAGTCCGGGCCCAATAGTTTTTGCTGCCCTTTTTTGTAAAAGCTTGTGATGCTTATGGAATTCTGGGAAAATGGGGAATGTTGTTTTGATTAAAAGAAAATAGTATGTCTTTGTGACCTGGCTGCTCTCTTTTTCTGATTTTTTTCTATGAATTTGGCTAATATAATGATATGTGTTGAGCCTTTACAGTATTATACTCTGCTTACATTATTGATTTCTTAAAATTATGTGTAAATCTTCGTGAAAATGACGGGAACATAAAAAAGCGTGAAGTATCTCTTCAGTAGAGTGCAAGTCACTTGACTTAAAGCCTGTCTTCCCTTGTTGATAATCGTAGTGCTTGTTGCATTCTTATTGAATACGTATTAGGCCTCAGCTACACGTTTACATTTATCATTGACTTCTTAAAATTAGACAAGTTGTCATGTAAATGGTAGGATGGTACAAAGGAATCTGTTTCCTTAGCCTAGTAGAGTGCAAGTCTTAAAACCTGAGTTGTCTTCCCTGGTTATGGTTGTGGTGCTTGTTAGAACCTTGTTATGTTCCGCTCTTTGTTTAGTCTGGTAAAATAGAGTTTGTTGGATGTGTCTCAAGCTCCAGTTACCTCACAATACTGCTTTTGCGATTAATGATCTTTTCCTTATTCAGTTGACCTGACATACCAGTTGACAGGTTAATCTTTCCAAGCATCCTGCTGACTTGTTGACTTATACGCTCCTAAATGTCTTTTATTAGCTCCCCTTTGCCTACCAGTTTAAGGACACACACTGAGCTTCACACTCAAGTCCCTCTGCTGTGTGGTACCCAGTTCCTTTTGCCAGCTCATCTTCTTTGGCTCCTAATTGCACCCTGCAGTTTAGCCAAATGCAATTATTGCTGTTTTGCAAATGGGCTTCTGTTCATACTGTTCGCCTTACTTCTCAGACAGGACTGTCTGGCCTTTATATGTTGCTCTCAGAATTCTAGCCTGCCTTCAGTGCTCATCTCATATCTTGTCTTGATTCTTTTGTTTGTGCTCTGTTTTCAGTTTCTATAATATCTTTTATCGTTAGCTATAACACTTAAAACATCTTGTCTGTGTCCTTGTCCTATGCTACATGGTAAGCTTTTTGAGATGGAGGCCTGTTTATGGCCTACTGTGGTTAGGAGATGTTTATACATTTGTCAAATTAAAGGGACCTCTCTTGTCCTGCCTTAACTAAAGCAGTATTAGGTGTAATTTAAGATTGATACATTTAAAAACAAGCCTGGAATAAAATTTATGTTCTGCCAAGCCATTAGGCTGTGTATGCTTCTTGCTTTAGGATGTGCAGTGTAAGCCAGAACAGGATGAGTTAGATTTGTGAATTTTCCTGGCCTCTGAAATAACTAATTGTCCCTAAAGAATAACATTCAGAGTGTTTTTTGTAGAAATAAACATTTGCTAAGTACGTTTTCAAGAAATATTTCTGCAATTCTTCATTTCTCTTGGAAGGAATCCAAAACTACCTACCTGGAGGATCTTCCGCCTCTCCCTGAGTATGAATTGCCTCCGTCCAAGTTGGGAGAGGAAGTGGATGATGTTTATCTCATTCGAGCTCAAGGATTGCCATGGTCTTGCACTGTAGAAGATGTGCTTAGCTTTTTCTCAGGTATATTTTATGTGTGTTTTAAATATGTAACTTTGGGACTCCACTGCAATCCAGTGGTTTAGACTCTGCTTCCACTGCAGGGGCATAGGTTCGATCTTTGATGGGGGGCCCTAAGATCCCACATGCCACATGGTGTGGCCAGAAAAAAAGTTGTAATTTCATCTGCATAAAAGGCAGTCGCATAAAATCCAAGTTAGACTATGCTATAGACATCTTATTTGATGGATGGAAATTGTCACATTCTGAGGACATCATATGTATTATTTGTCATATTTACCAGATTAAAGACCTTAAATATAGCAAAAATTTTAATGTTAAAACCGTATGGTGTGAAACCAGTTTTCTCAGAAGTTTTAATGTGTGCATAACCTGTTAGTGGAAATATGTTAGTGAGAATATACTTGAGTAGCTCTTTGTGTAACACATATATTTGTTGTTGTTGTTCCCTTAATAACATGTTTGAAGGTTTATGTATTTATGGTTGATTTTAAGCTTTTGTATCTTCCTGCAATTTTTAATTTTCCTGCTTCTTAAGAGGCTTCTAGAAGATGCTGACTTAAATGTTACGTGTTAAATGAACATGTAATACTATACTAAGTACCTGATGTGCATTGTATTTACATCTTCAACTTGCTCCCAATATAAGGAGTGTGCAGTTTGGGAATGTCTTTTCTTTAGTAATGAAAAAGAGGAAAAGTTAAATTATGTTGCAAAATTATTCTGATAGGAGATATTTTAGAGTTCTTATGGATATGGTCATAACAAAGAAGACACTTATGCATAAACCTAACCATATTTTAATTCCTTGAATGATGTCAAACCAGTTGTAGGAACATTTGGAAGAACATATTAATTTTGTGTCAAGCCTAGCCTGATTTGTCATTTACTGATCATGGGGTCATAAACTTCTGTGCTAAGGTTTGCTTATCTTTTCCACATGGAACATTTAAGAGACTACCACCATCATTAGCATTTGGATGCCTTTGGTGCTGATTGTGTAAGGAAAATGGCAGGCAGTTTGGATCCTGCTTCGTTTTGTTGTTGGAAGATTGCAAATCTGATTACTTGTATTGATATGATTGAGCTAAAACATTGATTTCTGGTTTTGATTGATTTTACTCACAAACTTTCAGACTGCAGAATTCGCAATGGTGAGAATGGAATTCACTTCCTCTTAAATAGAGATGGGAAACGAAGGGGTGATGCCTTAATTGAAATGGAGTCAGAGCAGGATGTGCAAAAAGCCTTAGAAAAACACCGCATGTACATGGGACAGCGGTATGTGGAAGGTACGTGAAGTCATATTTTTGCTTCTTGGAATCATTATATTAAACTGTACTTTTCAAGGCAGTTTCATTTGATCCTATGTTAAATATTATGAATAGTGAAGTAGTTAGATACTATGAATAACCCTTTTCCAAGGTGGGAAAATGAAGCCAAAAATAATCTCTGTTTCTTGTCTATAAAATGAGGATGTTGTCGAAGTTTACCTCTGATGTTGTGATGTTACAGCTGGCTCATGGTAAACATCTGAAAATGTCATTTATTGTTTTCACCAGAGAAGTACTCAGACATAGGTTTTTAGATTCTTATATAATCTACCCAATGTGATTGTTTTTTTAATGGATTCTTTGTTATGTAAAATTCGCATACCTTTTATGTTCTTTTGCTTAGTTTATGAGATAAACAATGAAGATGTGGATGCCTTAATGAAGAGCCTGCATGTCAAATCTGCACCTGTGGTAAATGATGGCGTCGTTCGCTTGAGAGGACTTCCTTATAGTTGCAACGAGAAAGACATCGTAGATTTCTTTGCAGGTGCTTTTCAGTGATATAATGTTTGGGACCTCATATCATCTTCCTCCGGGCTTCCCTAGTGGCTTAGTGGTAAAGAATCTGCTTGCCAGTGCAGGAGACTTGAGTTCAGTCGCTGGGTTAGGAAGATCCCTTGGAGAAGGAAGTGACAGTCCACTTCACTATTCTTGCCTGGGAAATCCCGTAATTAGGAGCCTGGCGGGCTAGAGCCCATGGAGTCACAAAGAGTTGGAAACGACTAAGTGAGTAAACAACAGCAACAGTCTTCTCCCTCCGTTGTTTCCTTTTATCTTAGGTGAACATTTTCCCAGTCAGTCAGTTCAGTTGTGTTCAGTTGCTAAGTCGTGTCTGACTCTTTGCAACGCCGTGGACTGCAGTACGCCAGGCCTCTCTGACCATCGCCAACTCCCAGAGTTTATGCAAAATCATGTCCATTGAGTCGGTGATGCCATCCAACCATCTCATCCTCTGTCTTCCCCTTCTCCCGCCTTCAGTCTATCAGCCTCACAGTCTTTTCAGATGAGTCAGTCCTTCACATCAGGTGGCCAAAGTATTGGAATTTCAGCTTCAGCATCAGTCCCTCCAAAGAATATTCAGGGTTGATTTCCTTTAGGATGGACTAGTCGGATGTCCTTGCAGTCCAAGGTATTCTCAAGAGTCTTCTCCAACACTATAGTTCGAAAGCATCAGTTCTTCGGTGCTCAGCTTCAACTTTCACATTCTTACATGACTACTGGAAAAACGATTGCTTTGACTAGATGGACCTTTGTTGGCAAAGTAATGTCTCTGCTTTTGAATATGCTGTTTAGGTTGGTCATAGCTTTTCTTCCAAGGAGTAAGCGTCTTAATTTCTTGGCTGCAGTCACAATCTGCAGTGATTTTAGAGCCTAAAAAAATAAGTCTGCCACTGTTTTCACTGTTTCCCCATCTATTTGCCATGAAGTGATGGGACCAGATGCTGTGATCTCAGTTTTCTGAATGTTGAGTTTTAAGCTGCTAACTTTTTCACTCTCCTTTTTCACTTTCATCAAGAGGCTTTTTAGTTCCTCTTCACTTTTTCCCATAAGGTTGGTGTCATCTGCATATCTGAGGTTATTGATGTTTCTCCCAGCAGTCTTGATTCTAGCTTGTGCTTCTTCCAGCCCAGCGTTTCTCATGATGTACTCTACATATAAGTTAAATAAGCAAGGTGACAATATACAGCCTTGACATACTCCTTTTCCTATTTGGAACCAGTCTGTTGTTCCATGTCCAGTTCTAACCCTTGCTTCCCGACCTGCATACAGATTTCTCAAGAGGCAGGTCAGGTGGTCTGGTATTCCCACCTCTCAGAATTTTCCACAGTTTATTGTGATCCACATAGTCAAAGGCTTTGGCATAGGCAATAAAGCAGAAATAGATGTTTTTCTAGAACTCTTGCTTTTTCGATAATCCAGCAGATACTGGCAATTTGATCTCTGCTTCCTCTGCCTTCTCTAAAACTAGCTTGAACATCTGGAAGTTCATAGTTCATGTACTGTTGAAACCTGGCTTGGAGAATTTTGAGCATTACTTTACTAGCGTGTGAGATGAGTGCAATTGTGTGGTAGTTTGAGCATTCTTTGGTATTGCCTTTTTTGGGGATTGGAATGAAAACTGACCTTTTCCAGTCCTGTGGCCACTGCTGACTTTTCCAAATTTGCTGGCATATTGAGTCCAACACTTTTACAACATCATCTTTTAGAATTTGAAATAGCTTAATTGGAATTCCGTCACCTCCACCAGCTTTGTTCACAGTGATGCTTCCTAAGGCCCACTTGTTTAGGGGAGAAGTCTTCATTTGGAGTTCCAAAATTTATAGATTATGTATAAGTATTTTGACCATTCGTGCTGATCTTTGAGGGTGTCATATTTAAAAGTGATTTCACGTGAAGTTGTTATTTTTTTCTATGAGGAAAACATTCTTTCGTAAAAGTGGCTGTATTTGTCTAAGACAGCAGTTTATATGATTTAAAAGCATTATTATCTAATTCTTAGCAATAAGATATGCATCAGCAGTGATGTTAGTCTAAATTTCTAGTTCACCTAATGTGTAGTTAATGGCAAAAAAAAAGAGTTGTGTGTTTTAAGGACTCCTTGGACCCTAGACATTTTTGGAATAGGTCGGTGTTATTGGCTTTTGACTGCATAATAATTTTCTTCCCTTTAGGCGGGTATAGGCTTTGAGACTGGCAAACTAGCTGCACAATTTTTACTAATAAAATTATATAAGAAGTTTTTAGTATGTGATTGAATGTATTAAGTCATAAGACTAAAAAAGCTCCTGTTAGCAGCACTAATTTGTAATAATTTTTTGGACACCTAGGACTGAATATAGTAGACATTACTTTTGTCATGGATTATAGAGGGAGAAGAAAAACAGGAGAAGCCTATGTGCAGTTTGAAGAACCAGAAATGGCCAGCCAAGCCCTTTTGAAACATAGGGAAGAAATTGGCAACCGGTGAGTGAAACAGATAGTAATGATGTAGAAAGATCAAACATTGGGTCATTTTAATAAACACAGTGTAACATGATTATAAAATTATTTCAATACAGACATGAGCTGTCAAATGTCCATCACTTAGATGAATAAATTGTTAACATTTGCTATATTTGCTGCATCTGTTTTTTCAGTTTATGTCTTTTTCTTTTTTTAACATGATCTCAGTATTTATTATCTAATGCCGGTCTGTAATCACATTTTCTTATATATACCCAAAGTGTCCTTTTCTAGTTGCCTTCTTTTTCCCCACCAAAATCTAGACATGGTCCACACGTTGCGTTTGATTATTATGCTTCCAGTTCTATTAAGTTTGAGCAAATCCTCTTTTCCTTTTTATTCCCTACTCCTTTTTATTATTTTTTTTCCCCATTAGGCCATGCCACGTAGCTTGTGGGATCTACGTTCCTCAGTTAGGGATTGAACCCATGTCCACGGCAATAAAACACTGAGTCCTAGCCACTTGATCACCAGAGAATTCACCCACCCACCCCTTTTAAAATCCAGGTGGCTTTTGAAGAAATTGAGTCAGTGGTCCTGTATAGTGTCTCACATTCTGTATTTATATTTTTGCTTCCTCATGGTGTCCTCATGGTGATAACTAGATGTTAAAATCTTAGATTTATTCAGGTTAACATTTTGATATGAATACTCTATAGTGGCTTCCCAGGTGCTCAATGGTAAAGAATCTGCCTGCCAATGCAAGAGATGCGGGTTTGATCCCTGGGTTGGGAAGATCCGTCCATGCTAGAGGAGGAAATGACAACCCACTCCAGTATTCTTGCCTGGAAAATTCCATGGACAGGAACCTGATGGGCTAGAGTCCATGCGATCACAAAGAGTTGGACACAACTAAGCATGAGCACAGTAAATCTTAGTAAATATAAAAATGTTGCCCGTCTAGGTCTGTAAATGCAGATGACTCCTATAATTTGAGCTTGATAACCTAATTTGGAAAAGCATTGTTCAGAAAAAAGGAACTGGTTCCAGAAGCCTGAATTTAATAGTTCCACAGCCATACAGAAAGCAAGTTAGAACTAACATTTAGTTCATGCATTCTCCTTAGCCTCTAGTTAAGTCCTGAAGCAAGTTAGCTCCTCATATACAGTGACTTTTAATGTCTTGGCGGATACGATGAATTTTCACAGAAATGATTTGTAAGACCTCAAGAGATTATTAATTAACTGTATTATAAAAATAACAAAACCTTTCTTAACAGATTCTTTTTATATATACAGTTGACCTTTGCATATTTGTCCTTGTGGAGTGAAATGGGGTAGAAAACATTGGTAAAAGAAAACTGTTCTCTTGCGGAGGATTAAATCATTGACCTAGTCTGTTGAGAGTACTTTTTCATGGGCTAATGTCTATGTCCATTCTTACTTTTCTCCCCACTTGTTATCTTTGGACACCCATGTTTGTTGAGCTTTGGAAATATATATGCATATTTTATTTTAAAAGAGTTCACTGTGAAGTTAATCGGTACCATTTGCACATATTCACTTTTGTTTTGTCATAGATATATAGAGATATTTCCAAGCAGAAGGAATGAAGTTCGAACACATGTTGGTTCTCATAAGGGAAAGAAAATAGCATCTTCTGCCACTGCTAAATATATAACTGAGCCAGAAATGGTCTTTGAAGAGCATGAAGTAAATGAGGATATCCGACCCATGACAGCTTTTGAAAGTGAGAAGGAAATAGGTAAGGCTTGCCTCGTATTGAAATTCATTGGGCCTGCCTTGTATGTTTTGATATTTGTTAAAAAAAAAAACTTTTATGACCATGTCGTATGGCACTAATAATATAGGATAAAGGGTATTGAGTTAAATATTTATTATGTCTTTGAGTGTAGTGTGTACTGTGAATGCACAGTCTTCCCTCAGTATTCACAGGGGATTGGGTCCAGGACGCGTCATGGATACCAGAATCCATGAATGCTCAAGTCTGATAGTCAGCCCTCTGTATCCAGAGGTTCCACATACAGGGTATGAAGAGTTGACTGTACAGGCCGAAGATACAGGCTTTTAAAAACTTTACTTATTTTTTTGTAGATTCTGTGTCAAAAGCCAGGTTTCACATATATAACAAAAAGAAGTAAGTTTGTCAGCATTTTAAACTTAAGTTGGGAAAAGATGTGTGTAACAGAGCAGGATTGTTGACAAAGGAAGAAATGTCTGCCTCTTTGTTTAATTATTCCTTTGATTCTTAATCCCAAAACAGTGTTTAGAATCTTGGAAGTTTGATAATACGTTCTAAGTTTGTGCCCTAGAAATATCCCATTACCATATTAATTTTTTTTAAGTGATTATAACCCAGGAAATTTCTCTCCTTTATTTTTCATTCGTAATTGTTTTTCCTTCTCTTTGTTGTTAGAAAAAGATACGTTCTTTATAATCTGGTAATGGTTTGAGACACTAAATCCTTCTAAGTGTTCAGGTGATATCTGTTAGGTGGGGGGAATTTTAGATGATTGGCTTTTAAAATGGAAGCCCTCTTCCTTACTATTTGAAGAGGAATTGAGGATTTTGAAATTCAAATCATTCATAATTGCAGTCTGCTAATAACTGAAGCTTTGATGTTCCTGACAGTGCTTTTTGTTCCACTTCTCAGAATCGCCTAAGGAGATGTCAGAAAAGCTTCCAGAGGCTGTTGATTTTGGAACTACGTCTTCACTACATTTTGTCCACATGAGAGGATTGCCTTTCCAAGCCAATGCCCAAGACATTATAAATGTGTGTGGCAGTAAGATATCCAATCTCAATAGCTTTGAATAACAGTTCTGAAGTTTTGAACTTCTGTTTGGGCTCAGAGGTTATATATTCTGCCTGCAATGCAGGAGACCTGGGTTCAATCCCTGGGTTGGGAAGATCCCCTGGAGAAGGAAATGGCAACCCACTCCAGTGTTCTTGCCTGGAGAAAGAATCCCATGGACAGAGGAGCCATGGGATCGCAAAAAGTCAGACAGGACTGAGCAACTTAACTAACTTTAACTTGGGAAAGGTAGAGCAAGATGGCATCTCCATGACTGGAAGCTTGTTTTATTTTCATTGGCTGAGAAATGTGGGTTTTATTACATTTTAAAGTCATTATCTATAATGCATAAAACGATTTTACAGATGTAGAATAATATGGTATAGGTTTAGTATTCAAAATAAAAAGGCTTGGTTTTCTCTAAATTAGTTCAATCAGTTAATTTTGAGTTTAAAAAAAGACCCAGAGCTTTTCTCACATTGTAATTATCTACTAGACATGAATCTACTTCTCTTAAATGCCTGGAGCTTTCAGTAGACCATATAACCTTGCATCCAGCTTCCCTGATTTTTGAGAAAAGAAATTTTTAAAGTGTTTTAATTTTATGATAGATATTATATAAAATGAAAAGATAGGAAACAACAAAGTACTTACTGATTTTCTGAACTTGAGGATGTATACTTAAGGTAGATCCAAAGCTGGAGCCCTCAGTTAGCAGTGCATCATCAGAATTGTCATTGTTTCAAAAAGCCTGATACAAATCATATCTTTACTCAAATGAAGGTTGCAGTCTCATTAAAGAATTGCTTTCTGTTGCTTTGGTTTGGAATATTAACCACTCAGTGTGGTAGCTCTGTTTAGGTGATGCTGGTAAAAAAATGATTATTAGCTGCATATCTGATTAAAACATGGTAAAAATGAATGATTATTAAAAAATGAAGTATTTTTGATGGGTGATTTTTTAGAAGGTGATTTTACTGAAGGATGTATGTGGGAGGAATAATAAAAGTAGTCTTTGTTGGTATAAAGGAAAGTTTGAAAACTATTTGTATATTATTGTATTTATAGTGTAAGTTCTCTGTGAACAGATATTTGAAATATAACCTTGAGTTCTAAGAAGATCAGAAGAGCCAAATGAAGTGGTAGATGTATAATTACATAGTTGCTTAAAGAGATTTCCTAAAAATAAATTTATTAGATGTATGAATTAGAGTCTGAAAGAAAAGTGCAGGGCCACCAGACTTGTAGAAATTGGACCTAGTAACATTATGTTCCTTTTGGCTCTCTTGTTTGTTTAGTTTTTTGCTCCATTGAAGCCTGTTAGAATCACCATGGAATACAGTTCCAGTGGGAAGGCCACTGGAGAAGCTGATGTGCACTTCGATACCCATGAGGATGCTGTTGCAGCTATGCTCAAGGATCGGTCCCATGTTCGTAAGTGCCGCCCATGATTTTTGTTATCAATTTTGACAACAGATCCCTTTTTCTCTTGTAGAGTTTACCCAGAAGTCTTTCATGGGGGAACTGTATTCTGCTAATACTATTAAATAAATGTAAAGAAAACAAAACTCCACCTTATAATGAGACACATTTATTTGTCTATTTACTATTCTGAATATTTCTATCCACAGTTAGATTTTGTTTTGTTTTCGTTTTTAACTAAGGAAAGGATGGGACAGAGGGTTTGAATTGCTGGCTAAACTCAAAAAAATGGCTACAGTATTACTTCTGCCTTTGTAACTTTTTAAAAATGGACCCTTTTATGTTATTCTCAGACCATAGGTATATTGAATTGTTCCTGAATTCATGTCCGAAAGGAAAATAAAACTTCAAAGGATTCCAGATAATAAGGTAAATTTAACAGGTAGAATTGTGGAAATTATTTTCAGTTGATAAATTAATCATTAACTCACTACTTTGTAATATATAAAACCATTCTCTTTTTAATAAAGATCAAACTAATCATGATTGAAGCCTCACTATAAGAAAATGAAATTTTCCTGGGAAATAGAATTCATTATGATCGTATAGTGGCTTGATTTTCCTATTAGAATCTCTTTGCATCATTCCCAGCATTCATCATGCTGTGTGCCTAAAAAGAACTTTTCACCTTTAGTAGCTGTATATTATATTATAATACACTGAAAATATGCCTCATATTAGCTTGTCTTCGTAAAAATTTGACTCACATTTCTTAGTTCTAAGGTACAGCCTTGTCTAACTCAGTGAAACTAGGAGCCATGCAAAATGGATGGGTCATGGTGGATAGTTCTGACAAAATGTGGTCTACTGGAGAAGGAAATGGCACACCACTTCAGTATTGCCCTGAGAACCCCATGAACAGTATGAAAAGGCAAAAAGATATAATACTGGAAGATGAATTCCCCAGGTCAGTAGGTGCCTGTATGCTGCTGGAGAAGAGTGAAGAAATAACTTGAGAAAGAATGAAGAGACCAGACCCAAAGCAAAAACAACACCCAGTGGTTGATGTGACTGGTGGTGGAAATAAAGTCAAATGCTGTAAAGAACTATATAGCATAAGAACCTGGAATGTTAGGTCAATGAATTGAGGTAAATTGGAAGTAGTCAAACAGGAGATGGCAAGAGTGAACATTGACATTTTAGGAATCAGGTAGCTAAAAATGGACTGGGATGGGTGAGTTTAACTCCAGTAGTCATGTATGGATGTGAGACATGGACTATAAAGAAAGCTAAGTGCCCAAGAATCGATGCTTTTGAACTGTGGTGTTGGAGAACTCTTGAGGGTCCCTTGGACTGCAAGGAGATTCAACCAGACCTTCCTAAAGGAGATCAGTCCTGAGTGTTTGTTGGAAGGACTGATGTTTAAGCTGAAACTCCAATACTTTGGCCACCTGATCCGAAGAGCTGACTCATTTGAAAAGACCCTGATGCTGGGAAAGATTCAAGGCAGGAGGAGAAGGGGAGGACAGAGGATGAGACGGTTGGATGGCATCACCGACTCAATGGACGTGAGTCTGGGTAAACTCCAGGAGTTGATGATGGACAGGGAGGCCTGGTGTGCTGTGGTCCATGGGGTTACAAAGAGTCGGTTACAACTGAGCAACTGAATGGAACTGAACCATTATATCTATTACTGTGGGCAAGAGTCCCTTGGAAGAAATGGAATAGCCCTCATAGTCAACAAAAGAGTCTGAAATGCAATTCTGGGGTGCAGTCTCAAAAATGACAGAATGATCTCTTGTTTGTTTCCAAGGCAAGCCATTCAATATCACAGTAATCCAAGTCTGTGCCCCAACCAGTAATACTGAAGAAGCTGAAGTTGAGTGGTTCTATGAAGACCTACAAGACCTTCTAGAACTAACACCCCCAAAAGATGTTCTTTTCATCACAGGGGAATGGAATACAAAAGAGGAAGTCAAGAGATAGCTAGAGTAACAGGCAAATTTGGCCTTGGAGTACAAAATGAAGCAGGACAAAGGCTAACAGAGTTTTGCCAAGAGAACACACTGGTCATAGCAAACACCCTCTTCCAAAAACACACGAGAAAACTCTACACATGGATATCACCAGATGGTCAATACTGAAATCAGGTTGATCCTTTGCAGCCAAGATGGAAAAGCTCTATAAAGTCAGTGAAAACAAGATCAGAAGCTGACTGTGGCTCAGATTATGAAATCCTTATTGCCAAATTCAGACTTAAATTGAAGAAAGTAGGGAAAACTACTAGACCATTCAGGTATGACTTAAATCCCTTATGATTATACAGGGGAAGAGACCAATAGATTCAAGGGTTTAGATCTGATAAGACAGAGTGCCTGAAGAACTATGGACAGAGGTTCATAACATTGTACAGGAGGCAATGATCAAGACCATCCCCAAGAAAAATGCCAAAAGACAAAATGGTTGTCTGAGGAGGTCTTACAAATAGCTAAGAAGAGAAGTGAAAGGCAAAGGAGAAAAGGAAAGATATACCCATTTGAATGCAGAGTTCCACAGAATAGCAAGGAGAGGTAAAAAAAATCCTTCCTAAGTGATCAATGCAAAGAAATAGAGGAAGACAACAGAATGGGAAAGACTAGAGATTTCTTCAAGAAAATCAGAGATAGCAAGGGAACATTTCATGCAAAGATGGGCACAGTAAAGGACAGAAACAAACTGGACCTAACAGAAGCAGAAGATATTAAGAAGAGGTGGCAAGAATACATGGAAGAACTATACAAAAAATACCTTCATGACCCAGATAACCACAATGGTGTGATCACTCACGTAGAGCCAGACATCCTAGAATGCAAATTCAGGTGGGCCTTAGGAAGTTTCACTACAAACAAAGCTAGTGGAGGTGATAGAATTTCAGTTGAGCTATTTCAAATCCTGAAAGGTGATGCTGTTAAAGTGCTGCACTCTAAGGGGATATGTCAGCATATCCATGTCACATGTGGAAGCCAATGTGGAAAACTCAGCAGTGGCCACAGGACTGGACAAGGTCAGTTTCTGTTCCAATCCCTAAGAAAGGTGATCCCAAAGAATGTTCTCATTACCACACAATTGCACTCACCCCATACGCTAGTAAAGTAATGCTCAAAGTTCTCTAAGCAAGGCTTCAACAGTATGTGAACCATGAACGTCAGATGTCCAAGCTGGATTTAGAAAAGGCAGAGGAACCAAAGATCAAATTGCCAACATCCGTTGGATCATCAAGAAAGTAAGAGAGTTCCATAAAAAATCTACTTCGGCTTTATTGACTACACTGAAGCCTTTCACTGTGTGGATCACAACAAACTATGGAAAATTCTTAGAGATGGGAATACCAGACCACCTTACCTGCCTCTTGAGAAATCTGTATGCAGGTCAGGAAGCAACAGTTAGAACTGGACACGAAATGACAGACTGTTTCAAAATTGAGAAAGGAGTACATCAAGGCTGTATATTGTCACCCTGCTTATTTAACTTACATACAGAGTACATCATGTGAAGTGCTGGACTGGAAGAAGCACAAGCTGGAATCAAGATTGCCAGGAGAAATATCAATAACCTCGATATGCAGATGACACCACCCTTATGGCAGAAAGTGAAGAACTAAAGAGCCTTTTGATGAAAGTGAAAGAGGAGAGTGAAAAAAGCTGGCTTAAAACTCAACATTCAGAAAACAGATCATGGCATCTGGTCCTATCACTTCATGGCAAATAGATGGGGAAACAATGGAAACAGTGACAGACTTTATTTTTGGGGTCTCCAAAATCACTGCAGATGGTGACTGCAGCTATGAAATTATAAGACGCTTGCTGCTTGCAAGAAAAGCTATGACCAACCTAGATAGCATATTCAAAAGCAGAGACATTACTTTGCCAATAACGGTCCGTACAGTCAAAGCTGTGGTTTTTCCAGTAGTCATGTATGGATGTGAGAGTTGGACCATAAAGAAAGCTGAGCACTGAAGAATTGTGCTTTTGAGCTGTGGTGTTGGAGAAGACTTGAAAGTCCCTTGGACTGCAGGGAGATCCAACCAGTCAATCCTAAAGGAAATCAGTCCTGAATATTCATTGGAAGGACTGATGTTGAAGCTGAAACCCCAGTACTTTGGGCACCTGATATGAAGAACTGACTCATTGGGATAGACCCTGATGTTGGGAAAGATTGAAGGCAGGAGGAGAAAGGGACAACAGAGGATGAGATGATTGGATGTTTTTAGCGACTTGATGGGAATGTGTTTGAGCAAGCTTTGGGAGTTGTTGAAGGACAGGGAAGCCTGGTGTGCTGCAGTCCTTGGGATCACAAAGGGTTGGACGTGACTGAGCAACTGAACTGAACATGAAGGCATTTTTAAGGTGTTTAAAACAATATGTTTGAAACCAGGGTGTATCATGGATTTATATACGTTTAATAGTACTATTGTACATTGGACACAACTGAGCATCTGAACTGAACCGAACTGAACGTACTACTGCATCTTTTCCGAAAATGGTGTCATGAAAATTGATTTCCTAGAAAGTACATAGATTTCATAGAGGTTTATCTATGACCAATCAAGTAAATATGTTTTGATGTTGCTTCCCTGACTCAGTGCTATGTGGTATCTTTTCCCCCATAATTAATGTATTGTGATAATTTTTCTACATGTAGTGGTGCATTCCTTTAAAACATTTAACTGTAATGATTTCTTGAAAACACATGGGGCATTTCTTTACTGTAGTCATAGGCTATTTTTGGATATAAAATCCCACAGTTGTGGGCCTTAAATATATTTACTTTAGCTAAAATCTGTGTAAAATATATTTAGTGTTCAGCCTTGAAAATCTGCTATCTTCCTACCAGGCTGCAAACACTCATGCCTAACTAATTTTCTTTACCTTAGTTGTTTATTAGATAACTTGCAGTAAATCAGAAAGGAAAAAAGTTCTGAATTTGTAGTTTTGAATGATATGGGAATGTGTGCAGCACTTTTTTAGTTTGAGTAAAAATGTGCAACTTTTTTGTTTCATTTTCAGGATGAAGCAAGAAGCATTTCATTTGCACGTCTTTCTTGGACTTGGGATCTAAAGTTCCAGTTTTTAGCATCAACTGCTAGAGAAGTGATTTCAAGATTTTGGATTAATTGCTTAAAAGAAAAATTCCATAGTGGACTGTTCAGAGAAAAAGATTCAGTTTAGGATTATGATACAAACCTCAAATTTAGTTTTTTTGTTTAAATTGTCCAGGATCTGTTTTAAAAATCTGGTCTTTATTTTATATAATTGAAGTTTGTTTTCATAAATGATTTGTGACCCAGAAGGCTACATATTTTTATTCAGCACTGTCCTTCAAAATCTTTCTCCCATTTTAAAAATTATCTGTTTGAGGTTTTGGTTTTTGCCTATGAATTAAGAGATACAGTGTAAAACTTTTCATGGAATAAAATACTGATTTATTTTAGCCAAATGCTCACCAAAGCAAGGAAAGGTTTCAGGCCCTTGAACCATTATAGTTTTGCAGAGTTATTTTAATTTTAGATGTATTTGATTACTTAGATGGGGTAGGAATTAAAAAAATAAATAAATACCACATGTTAGTGTAAATGACAATAATTTGGCAGTTTTATGTCTTTAGAAATGTTTTGCCTTTTTCAGCCTTGTGCTAAAGGCATTTAATATTGGTGCCTGTATGATTAAGGAGGGAATTACAGTCTCAACTTAAAAGTTGTCTAACCCATCCCCTCCTCATCCCAGTGCCCACCCCACCCCACCCCCACCAATCATCTTGTTTTGATTTTTGGGTAAACCTTAAGGTGTGTGTTAGTCTGAGAACTGTGAAGTGACATGTCATAACAGTCCTGACTTGTAAGGACATTAATGGCTTCACTTGAACTTAAACCAGCTCTAGGTAGGAAAAAATCTTGTCTCCTCATTTGCTTTTTCAGTGGGGTAGCACATCCCATATTTTAGAACAAGTAGGGGTGCCTTGCTTAAATAAAAATAGCATTTAATGTATAATTGTGTGAAAGGTTTATGGGTAAAGCTGTATTTGTCACATTGTGGCAGTACCTTCTGCTTTAATATTAAACAGCTTGTTATTTAAATACTGGATCAAATTGGCTGGCTTCAAACTGTAGTCATTAATAAACTAACTTTATGTGCACCTGTGTAGGAGAATCAAAGTTCTGTATAGTTTCTTTGCCTTGTTCCTCTTCTCAGGGTGACAACTGTCATGTGGTTACCAGGAGATGCAGTTCTAGTTCTTAAAGTTGAATTAGCCCAGATTTCTGAGAGGTGGTATCTGAAAGAGAGATTATGCCTTCTCTCACTTAAAACATAACCATCTTCGAATACCAGCTAAGATGAAATCGCTGTACTGTAAGTAGTCAATAAATGAAGACTTGTTTCAGGCTGAAGATTACCTAAGAGTATTTATTTTGGAGTGTGTGAATCAACCTAATATATTTTTGTTACAAGTCCTGGTTTATTAATATAAGAAGAAATGGTTAATTTTTAGTTGTGTTTGTTTTTTATCATCCTATAAGAATGTGATTCAGTCAACCAGCTTAACATCTTCCATGTTACTACCTAGATAGAAATGTATTTTCATATGTGGTTGAGTGTACTGAGCTATGTGAACTGGTGTTTGTAGCCGTATGAGCTATTAGAATATGATCTTTTCTCTCTCTCTCTCTGTACAACTCTTAGAAAAGAATGAGAGCAAAAGCATTAAGATGTTCTGTGGTGGGTAAGCTTGAAGGGGTATATCTTCTTACTGTATTAGTGGCCAAGTTCTCAAAAAAAACTGGTGTGCATTCTTGGGAAGTCATCTTATGAATTCATGTAATACTTTTCAAGACTCCCTTTAATAGGTTATTGCTCATAATTTATGTTAGTAAGTAATAGCTGACAAGGCAAATGTAGTGCAGGAAAGAGAAGAAAAGCACATAATAGAGTAAAAGTAATTTTTATTTTTATCCAATCTAAAGACATACTCCCTCTGCCCCCCTCAAAATGTGGCAACACTGGTTTGTGCATCATCATTTTCTATTGAAAGAATAGTGGCAGTGAATTTGCTCTTGGCTTTGGGTCCTTTGTGTCTTTATAATCTCCTCTGTGGTAAAGCTGTCAAGAATAGTGGGATTGGATGTGTTGAGGTTTACCTGTATCCTTCTTTGGCCTGCTCAAAAGAATTACAAGGGGGAGGGGGTGGATACTGATAGATACCAAGGGGAAAACTGCTGAAGACTGTGTTCTGATCTGATATCTCACTGTTAGCAGAGAGTGAAGCAGAACCGTTTTATTTGTCCCTCTATGTCTGGTTGAGAGGCTTCTGCCAGGTGCAGAGGGAGACTGAATCCACTACGGAACGAAAGGCTCTGAATCCTCCTCAGTATTTCTTCAGTGTGGCCAGGAAGAACCAGAAGAAAGCCACTGCTATTATGTGACATTTTGAGGAAGTGACCCTGCTGATTATTAGTTAACATGCTCTATTGGCATCCTCTGCCCTACAGTCCCTTAGCACAGTGGTCTGCAACTTTTTTGGCACCAGGGACTGGTTTTGTGGAACAATTTTTCCACAGATGGTTTCATAATGATTCAGGGGCATTGCATTTATTATGCTGCAGCTGATCTTATAGGAGGGGGAGCTCAGGTGGTACTGTGAGCAATGAGGAATGGCTGTAAATGCAGATGAAGCTTTTCTTGTTTGCTTGCCCGCCTTCTGTTCACCTCCTGCTCTGTGGCTCAGTTCCTAACTGGAGTGCTCCGTGGCCCAAGGGTTGGAGACCCCCTGCCTTAGCAGATTCTCATTTGGGAGATTTTTCTCTGGGTTACATCCTATTTATCATAATTTAAAACATACTGTTACTTTGAGAATTTTCCCTAAATTAAGTAAAAGGGTTGACATTCAGTTGCTAGGACCTGAATTAGTAGAATGTCATATCTCAGCAGTAAAGTGCCTAAGTTTCAGCAGTTTAGGGAAAAAAAATTGCTCTAATGTAGTAGGAACACATTTTCCTTGCTTGAATTCAGCAGATTAGAAAATAAATCTCTGAAGTTTGTACTAAGCGAATAAAGCTGCTATAAACATTTGTGTGTAGGTTTTTTGTGTATGCATAAGATTTCAGCTCATTTGGGTAAATACCAAGGAGTGTGATTGCTGGATCATATGGTAACACTATGTTTAGTTTTGTGAAAACCTGCCAAAATGTCTTCCAAGATGGTTGTACCATTTTGCATTTCCACCAGGAATGAATAAGAATTCCTGTAGCAACTCATCCTTGCCAGCATTTGGTGTTGTCAGTGTTTTGAATTTTAGCTATTCTAATAGGTGTGTAGTGATATTTAGTTTTAATTTGAAGGTCCATAAATTGCATAAGATATTGACATCCTTATATATATTTGCATGGGCATGTTGTCTTTGGTGAATTGTCTGTTCAGATCTTTTGCCCAGTTTTTTAGTTGGGTAGTTTCCTTACTGAATTTTAGGAAGGAGGACTATAGGAAGATTTAATTTGGTTCTAAAGCCTTGATAATACAAAATAAATAGGATAATTTAAAAATTTTGTGTTTTTGAAGGAAATAAAATTCAAGAGATATGAAAGGGTATACAGTGAGTAATCTACTTCCATCCTATACTTCAGCCACCTAGTTCCTCTTCTCAGGCAACCATGTCATCATGGTTATATTTTCTAATGTAAACTTCCAGTGATTTTACTGTATAATAGGTGAATATTGGCATTTTCATTTATTTTAAAAATATAGTATACTACTATTTACCTTTTTTCCCATTTAATACATCCTAAATATTTTATATTGGTACATAAAATACTTTCTCATTTTTTAAACTGGTTATACAGTATGGATGTAATTTATAATTTAACCTGTCATTACTGATGAACATATAAATTGTTTATAGTCATTTGCTATTTTAATGCTGGCATGAATTACCTTGTATAAATTTAGGTCATTTTGTACATGCATAAATTTCTCTACAGGATAAATGGTCAGAGCATGTGCACTTGTAAACTTACTATCTAAAATTCAGTTTCTATCTATAGCTTGTTTTTTCTTAGTTTGCACCAGCACTGCAAGTTCCCATTTCTCCACAACCCCCTCAAACAGTGTATTAGCAATCTACTCTTTGCCAATCTGCCAAGGTTAAAAATCCACAATGGTATTCTCTTACAATGTAGAATTTCTTCATGTTTAAAGGCTTTGGATTTTCTTTTGTATGAACTTGTCTTGATAGCCTCTCCCCATATTTCTTTTTCTCTTATAAGCCCCATCTACTTATCCTCATTAATTTTAAACAGATTCAAGACACCATCATTTTTTCTGAATATATGTATATCCTGTATTTCTTTTTAAAAAGAGGACTTTAGGGACTTTCTTGGCTTAAGACTTGTGCTTCCAATTCGGGGGGGTGGGTTCAAGCTCTGGTTAGGGAACTAAGATCCCACATGCTGCTCAACCCCCCAATTTAAAAATAACCATTACTCCAGAAGTACTAATTTCTTATCAAATAATTTCTTAAAAAGTACATTTGAATCAGGATCTAAGCAACAGTCCATACTCTACAGTGGTTATTATGTCTCTTTTTCCTCTGCAACATGTTTTGCTGCTAAGTTGCTTCAGTCGTGTCCAACTCTGTGCGACCCCATACATGGCAGCCCACCAGGCTCCCCCATCCCTGGGATTCTCCAGGCTAGAACATTGGAGTAGGTTGCCATTTCCTTCTCCAGTGCATAAAAGTGAAAAGTGAAAGTGAAGTCGCTCAGTCATGTCTGACTCTTAGTGACCCCATGGACTGTAGCCCACTAGGCTCCTCCATCCATGGGATTTTCCAGGCAAGAGTGCTGGAGTGGGGTGCCATTACCTTCTCTGGCAACATGTTTTAATAACAAATTTTAATAAAAACTTCAAATATTTGGAAAAATTGAATGCCTATACATACTACCACCTAGATTTTGGAAGTAACATTTTACCATATTTTCTTCATGTATTTATGCATCCATCAATGCATTTTGTTTATGTGTGTCCAAGTTGTAGACATCTGTACTTGAATCTTAAGCTTTGTAGCATCCATATTATTAAGTAGACTTCTTATTCTTGGGGTAAAATGTACAGTGAAGTGAACAAATGTTACTTTGATGAGTGTTGATACATAACTCTAACCCAAACCCCTTACAAGCTATGGAGCATTTCCATCACTTGAGAACATTTCTGCAGTCAGTTCCTGTTCCTCCTCTGTCCTTTCTGGTTAGGATTTTGTTTTCACCATAGTTTCGCCTGTAAATGGAATCATTATGTATTCTTATGTAAATTTCTCCCACTCTGCATTTGTTGAGGTTCATCTTTGTGTGTGAGCTCTTTGTTCCTTTTCATTGCTGAGTAGTATTTCACTGTATGAATATGCTATAGTTTAATTTTTCACTGGTCTGGTGAAGGGCTGTTTATTTTTTGGCTATCATGAATAAAGTTGCTATGAACATCTTGTGCAAGGCTTCTTGTGGACCTACGTTTTAATTTCTTTTGGGTAAGTACTTAGTGGAATATCCTGAATTACAAAGATATATATATATATATATATATTTTTTTTTTTTTTTCTTCTTTTCCTAACCATGCCACACAGCATATGGAATCTTAGGTCCTCAATAAGGGATTCAACCTGTGCCTCCTATAGTGGAAGTGTGGAATCCTAACCACTGGACTGCTGAGGAAGTCCCAAGGTTGATATATATTTAATTTTACTAGAAATTGACATACCCTTTTCCAAAGTGATTCATTCTATTTTAGATATCCCAGACAATATGACAGTTCCAGTTGGTCCACATCCTCACCATTTGATATTTCCAGCCTGTAATTTTAGCCATTCTCTGTGTAAAATTAGACACAAAAGGTTTTAATTTACTGTCCCAGTCAGTGATGTTAAGCATATTTTTGTAAGCTTATTGATCAAATATCTTAAGTGAAACTGAAGTTTCTGTTTTTTGTTTCTTTTATGTTTCCCCTTCCATTTTATTTATTGGAGAAATGCTGTGAACCTTTAGAGGTTTCCACAGGCTGAGTTTGAGTTTCACTGATCACCTTTCAGTGATGTCAAATGACCTCTTTGCTATTGTGTGTGGTCTTTTTCTTAATTAAGTGGCAAGAGCCTTTCTCACGGTGACCTGGCTTTAAACACACCCTCCCCCGCCCCCCAGTTTGTCACTTTATTTGCTTTTCATGGCAGAAATTACATGGTAGGTTTTTAAATCTCCCTTTTTTATGGCCTCTCGGTTCTGTCAGAACTAGGAGGTTCCAGTGAAATGATTTTGAAAGCACCTGGTGATAAAGCATGAAGGTGTGTAGCCAAATTGACTCTAGGATATGGACTACTCTGAGAAACTCAAACATCACTAATACATTTAAGAATAAGCTTTTCAAGTGTTCCAGACTAAATCTGAAGCCTGTGAAATTTCACAAATATATTTAAAGACTTGTGATTCGAAAACTCACTTCTTTCTAACGGAAATAAAGAGGCTCTCAATCTTGCTATCACTTAATGATGTTTGGAAATATAGACCAGAAGTAATAAGCTGAGTTGCTTGGAATTTCTAGTAGGCTGGCTATAATTCCATTTCTTGCCCCCTCAAGAGAATAGGGGAATACAGGTGGTAATGTTGGGTTAATTTTTAACCTCTAATTTACAAGAACAAACTATTGGTGACAGACCTTATAATTGAATATGAATGATACTGTTGTGCTGAGATGGAGAAGGAAATGGCAACCCGCTCTAGTAGTCTTGCCTAGACAATTTTGTGGACAGAGGAGCCTGGTGGGCTGCTGTCCATAGGGTTGCACAGTCGGACACGACTGAAGTGACTTATCACAGCAGCGTTGTGCGGAGAAGTAGCATCCCAGGATGGCATGGTACTATGGCAGTCTGGAGACTTGAGCAGGTTTTTCCACCCTACCTGCCCACTGGAGGCCTGAGTTATCTTTACCAAGCTTACTTATATCCTCAGCAATGCTTACAGCTGGCCACTGGTTCTGTTTTTAACCAAGTTTACATTTCAAGGTGATACACTCTTTGAATAAAGTTTGTCTTGTATCATAGGTGTAGAACTTATCAGATGCTTAATTTTTGATTTCGTAGATTGACATGCTTGCACAAATCTCATATACAAAAGTAATTAATGTGTTAACAAAATCAGCTGTGCTCATGAATGGTGAGAATAAAATAGAAGACCTTAATAACGGACAATCCCCAAGCTAACGAAAGTCTAAGACTCATTAAGATTTGACCCAGGAGAACATTTGGGGGTTATTAGGATGACAGGGACTGGACTGCAAAAGTAGGAAGTCAAGAAACACCTGGAGTAACAGGCAAATTTGGCCTTGGAATGCAAAATGAAGCAGGGGAAAGACTAATAGAGTTTTGCCAAGAAAATGCACTGGTCATAGCAAACACCCTCTTCCAACAGCACAAGAGAAGACTACACATGGACATCACCAGATGGTTAACACCAAAATCAGATTGATTATATTCTTTGCAACCAAAGATGGAGAAGCTCTACACAGTCAACAAAAACAAGACCAGGAGCTGACTGTGGCTCAGATCATGAACTCCTTATTACCAAATTCAGACTCAAATTGAAGAAAGTAGGGAAAACTGCTAGACCATTCAGGTATGACCTAAATCAAATCCCGTATGATTATACAGTGGAAGTGAGAAATAGATTTAAGGGCCTAGATCTGATAGATAGAGTGCCTGATGAACTATGGACAGAGGTTCATGACATCGTACAGGAGACAGAGATCAAGACCATCCCCATGGAAAAGAAATGCAAAAAAAGCAAAATGGCTGTCTGGGGAGGCCTTACAAATAGCTGTGAAAAGAAGAGAAACAAAAAGCAAAGGAGAAAAGGAAAGATAAAAGCATCTGAATGCAGAGTTCCAGAGAATAGCAAGAAGAGAGAAGAACGTTCTTTAGCGATCAGTGCAAAGAAATAGAGGAAAAGAACAGAATGGGAAAGAGTAGAGATCTCTTCAAGAAAATTAGAGATGCCAAGGGAACATTTCATGCAAAGATGGGCTCAATAAAGGACAGAAATGGTATGGCCCTAACAGAAGCAGAAGATATTAAGAAGAGGTGGCAAGAATACACAGAAGAACTGTACAAAAAAGATCTTCATGACCCAGATAATCACGATAGTGTGATCACTCATCTAGAGCCAGACATCCTGGAATGTGAAATCAAGTGGGCCTTAGAAAGCATCACTATGAACAAAGCTAGTGGAGGTGATGGAATTCCAGTGGAGCTGTTTCATATCCTGAAAGGTGATGCTGTGAAAGTGCTGCACTCAATATGCCAGCAAATTTGGAAAACTCAGCAGTGGCCACAGGACTGGAAAAGGTCAGTTTTCATTCAAATCCCAAAGAAAGGCAATGCCAAAGAATGCTCAAACTACCACACAGTTGCACTTATCTCATGCTAGTAAAGTAATGCTCAAAATTCTCCAAGCCAGGCTTCAGCAATACGTGAACCGTGAACTTCCTGATGTTCAAGCTGGTTTTAGAAAAGGCAGAGGAACCAAAGATCAAACTGCCAACATCCGCTGGATCATGGAAAAAGCAAGAGAGTTCCCGAAAAACATCTATTTCTGCTTTATTGACTATGCCAAAGCCTTTGACTGTGTGGATCACAATCAACTGGAAAATTCTGAAAGAGATGGGAATACCACCAGATCACCTAACCTGCCTCTTGAGAAATCTGTATGCAGGTCAGGAAGCAGCAGTTAGAACTGGACATGGAACAACAGACTGGTTCCAAATAGGAAAAGGAGTACGTCAAGACTGTATATTGTCACCCTGCACCCTGCTTATTTAACTTATATACCGAGTACATCATGAGAAATGCTGGACTGGAGAAACACAAGCTGGAATCAAGATTGCTGGGAGAAATATCAATAACCTCAGATATGCAGATGACACCACCCTTATGGCAGAAGAGGAACTAAAAAGCCTCTTGATGAAAGTGAAAGTGGAGAGTGAAAAAGTTGGCTCAACATTCAGAAAATGAAGATCATGGCATCTGGTCCCATCACTTCATGGGAAATAGATGGGGAAACGGTGGAAACAGTGTCAGACTTTATTTTGAGGGGCTCCAAAATCACTGCAGATGGTGATTGCAGCCATGAAATTGAAAGATGCTTACTCCTTGGAAGAAATGTTATGACCAACCTAGATAGTATATTCAAAAGCAGAGACATTACTTTGCCGACTAAGGTCCGCCTAGTCAAGGCTATGGTTTTTCCTGTGGTCATGTATGGATGTGAGAGTTGGACTGTGAAGAAGGCTGAGCGCCGAAGAATTGATGCTTTTGAACTGTGGTGTTGGAGAAGACTCTTGAGAGTCCCTTGGACTGCAAGGAGATCCAACCAGTCCATTCTGAAGGAGATCAGCCCTGGGATTTCTTTGGAAGGAATGATGCTAAAGCTGAAACTCCAGTACTTTGGCCACCTCATGCGAAGAGTTAACTCATTGGAAAAGACTCTGATGCTGGGAGGGATTGTGGGCAGGAGGAGAAGGGGACAACAGAGGATGAGATGGCTGGATGGCATCACGGACTCGATGGATGCGAGTCTGAGTGAACTCCTGGAATTGGTGATGGACAGGGAAGCCTGGCATGCTGCGATTCATGGGGTCGCAAAGAGTCGGACACAACTGAGCGACTGAACTGAACTGAACTGAACTGATTTAAAAGTACTTGTTTCAGGTATACAGTAAAGTGATTCAGTTATACATGTATATCTGTATGGATAAATAGTATATATCCTTTTTTCCTTATAGGTTATCACCAAGTATTGGGGATAGTTCCCTGTGCTATACAGTAGGCCCTTGTTGGTTACCTATTTTATATGTAGTAGTATATATATGTTAATCCCAAACTCCTAATTTTATCTCTCCCCGCTGCTTTCCCTTTTGATAATCATTGTCTTCTATGTCTGTGGGTCTATTTGTGTTGTATTTTGTATATATATATTTAAGTGTTTATTTGGCTGCATCAGGTGTTAGTTATGGCCTTCAGGGTCTTCGTTGCTCCATGTGGAATCTTTAGTTGTGGAGTGCAGGCTTAGTTGCTCTGTGGCATGTGGGATCTCATTTACAGTTCCCTGCATTGCAAGGTAGATTCTTAACCACTGTGCCACCAGCGAAGTCCCTGTAAGTTAAGTTTTATCCTTTTTTTTTAAGACTCCACAAATAAGCAGTGTCATATATTTGTCTTGTATTGGTGTAGCTTACTTCCTGAGTATGATAATCTCTAGGTCCATCCTTGTAGCTGCAAAATGGCATTATTTCATTCCTTTTTATAGCTGAGTAATTTTTCATTGTGTATATATACCACACCTTCTTTATCCTTGCATCTGTCAATGGAACATTTAGGTTACTTCCATGTCTTGGCTATTGTAAATAGTGCTGCAGTGAATATTGGGGTGCATGTATCTTTTCAAATTATCATTTTAATAACTTCACTAAACAAGAAAGAGCCATGTGCTGAACTACTGATCTGATTTAAAATCTTCATGCTGAGGAAAATCTTCAGATTCTATTTGGAAATAAACTGCATTTAGGGAGTTCCTTCAAGTTCTGTAAGGTCTGACCTATATTGTTGCTTGGAGTATGAAAGCACAATTTTTTAAATTTAAATAAACTTTATTTTGGAATAGAATAGTTTGAGATACACAAAAATGTTGTGAAAGCAGAATTCTTGTAAACACTGGCCTAATTTCCCTCTTTACATTTTATATTGCTACCACACGTTTGTCATGGTTAATGTTAATACATAACCATTGACTGAATTCCACACTTTGTTCAGACTCTGTTAGCTTTTCTCTAGTATCTTTCATTCCAGGATCCCACATTATGTTAGTCTTCCTGTCTCGTTAAACACAGTCTTTGTTTTTGATGACCTGATATTTTCAGAGTACTGGTCAGATATTTCACTGAATGTCCCTCAGAGTTTTCTAAGGTTTTCTCATGGTTAGACTAGGTTTATTGGTTTTGGGAGGAAGAATACAAAGGAATTATTCTCACTGCTTTCACATCAAGGATTCTTGTTATCAACATGACATCACCACCCATGTGAATTTGATCACATGGCCGAAACAGTATTTCCCTGGTTACTATAAAGCCCGTTTATTTCTCTTTCTATACTACTTCTCTGAAGCAAATTACTAAGCACAGCCCATATTCAAAAGGTGAGGAGGTAAGCTCCACTTCTTGAAGGAATAGTAGCTACCTAAATTTCTTTGTAGGAGACATGATACTTCTCTGTCATTTATTTAATCTCATATTAATATGGACTGATTTATTCTCTGGGTAATATTCCTACATCATTTTGCTTGCATTTTTTCAGCTTTACCCACTGGAAGCTTCTAGTTTTTTCCTGTATACCTTTGCTATGCCTTCCTCCTTTTTTTTTTCTTTTTCAATAGCACTTCCTTACTTTTTGGTGTTGCAAGATGTCCCAGACCTAGAATCAGCCATTTCTCCAATGAATCTTGGTTCCTTTTATTGAAGAATGGTATTATAAACCAAGCTATGGTTTCTGATGAAAGACTGGGCATTGGATGTGCCCATTGCTACTGGGGTGTCAGCTTCCAGACCCTCTCAGCAGATGGGGATATAGGTGTGTACCCACCCATATACACGTACATATCTATTTTCTGTATCCAATTGGTGTAAAAGTTGTAAAATATACAAACACATTTTACCATTTTAATCATTTTTAAGTGTACATTTCTGTGGCATTAAGTACATTCATATTGTATGAACACCACCACCACCATCCATCACCAGAACTTTTTCATTCCCTCCCCCCAGTTGAAACCCTATCCATTTCTCACTTCCCCAAGTCCTTGGTAACCTCTTTGTCTGTCTGTCTACTGTTTGTGAATTTAACTAGATACTTCACATAGGTGGAATCCTATTTGTCCTTTTGTGACTGGCTTATCTCACGTCAGGGTCCATCCATGTTGCAGTATGTGTCAGTTTCCTTGCTTTTTAAGGCTGAATTTATCTACCATATTTTGTTTATCCATTCACTGCATCAATGAACACTTGGGTGGCTTCACCATCTGGCTACTGTGAATGATGCTGCTATGAAAGTGGGTATAACCCTGCTTTCATTTCTGGATATATATCCAGAGGTGGAACTGCTGTATTACATGGAACTTTTAATTTCTTTAGGAACTGCCATTCTGTTTTCTGTAGTGGCTGTACCATTGTACATTGCCAACAACAGTGCACAAGGATTCCAGTTTCTTTGCAAGTTTTTTTTTATTTTGACAAAGCTAACCTATTTTCTTACGTTGCTTGCATTTTTGGTCCTATCCAAAAAAGTCACTGCCAGACCAAGTGTCATGAATCTTCCTCCTCTTTGTTCTAAGAATTTAATAGTTCTAGATCTATGTTCAGATCTTTGATCCATTTCAAGTTACTTTTGTATATGGTATAAAAGTCCATCTTAGTTTTTTTGGCATGTGCATATCTAGTTTTCCCAGTATCAGTTGTGAAAATACTGTCCTTTTTTCCATTGAATAGTCTGGCACCCTTGTCAGAAATCATTTGAGTGTAGATGTGAAGGTCTCCTCCTGTGCTCTTTACTCTGATGGGTCATTATGTCTGTATGCCATTACCATTCTGCCCTCAGCACTGTAGCTCTGTAAATTTTGAAATCAGGAAGTGTGAGACATTTAACTTTTTTTCAAGATTATTTTGGCTGTTTAGGCACCTCTTGAGGTTTCATATAAATGCTTCTATTTCTGCAAAAGATATTGGGATTTTTGATAGGGGTGGCCACCTCATGCGAAGAGATGACTCATTGGAAAAGACTCTGATGCTGGGAGGGATTGGGGGCAGGAGAAGAAGGGGACGAGAGGATGAGATGGCTGGATGGCATCACCGACTCGATGAACGTGAGTCTGAGTGAACTCTGGGAGATGGTGACAGACAGGGAGGCCTGGTGTGCTGCGATTCATGGGGTCGCAAAGAGTCGGACACGACTGAGCGACTGAACTGAACTGAACTGAACTGAACTGAACATTGAATCTGTAGATGGCTGAGGTAGTATTGACATTTAAAAGATATAAACTCATTATCAACTGAGGGAATTTTTCAGAAACTAAAGGCTGTGGTCAGCGATTTTTCTTTTGGCCAGCCCACAATTGTGTTATAACACTTTGTGGGTTATTACATTCAGTAGTTACACCTGACATACCTGTAAAGTCGTCTTCAGCACTGTGAGTCTCATTTTCACTTTGTGTATTTGAATCAGTCATTAAGGCTTTGTGTGTGTGTGTAACATTCACATCATCGGAATCAGCTATATTCTGAAGAATACCATCTTCTGAGACACTAGTATGTATGTCTCTTGGACAATCAAAAGTATCTGCATAAAACCACAGAAAAATTCTTATCTCAAAACTTCATAATATGTCATTTGTTAAAGTTTTATGCTAATAAACATGTTTGTAATATACACAAGGTAGGAACAAAAACCTAACAGTAAAATGTGAATGATAATGACAATCTTCAGCTGTATAATGAACCCTTGATCAATTTTACATTCTAAAAACTCTGCACAGTGATGTTAATTGTATCACTCTTTAAAAGTGTATTTATATGTCTCTGGTCAGTAACATTTGGGTAACAAAGATGTATTAATAGGTCTGGTCAATAATGTAAGTTTTCCAATTCATGAACACGAGGTGTCTTTCTGTGTACTGGTATCTTCTTTTGGAAGTGCTTTAGTTTTCAGCGTGCAAGTCATTTGCTTCTGTGGTTAAGTGTATTCCTAATATGTTATTCTTGGTGATAGTACTGTAAACAGTGGAAACCACAATTTTTAAGGAAAAAGGCCTATCATTAAGTCAAGGTATTCATGACTTGGTCCCCTTGCTTTGTGGGCATATGCACTAAATAACAAATCTCTGGAGCTTTGGTTTTAAAAAAATAACTGAAACACTAAACAGCTTATGTGCATTTCCAAAATAAATCTCAAGTGGCTAGTTATTCCTCCTTACATTCCATGTACAGAGTGGCCTCTTCAATTTAGTTCAAAACTAATTATAAAATAACTTTTGCTAATTTAGGATAACCACCCCCCCCCATTTTCTGTAGAACCTAGAACAGTGCTAACACATATATGTAGTCAAAAATAAGGAAGATGGAGAATCACAAGCAATAGGTATTATTTAAAGAGAAAAAATGACAACAAACGACCTTGGAATTACTAATTTTATTTTTCCCTAGGACTCTTAAAAATTATATCCACCAAGTAACAGGTCAGACTTTCCTGGGCTGTCACTCTTTTCAGGAAACAAGATTTATCAAATATCATAGTTCCAGGATGTTTCCACCCCATAACTCTAAACCAGTTAACAGAATCTTATCTTCTTAGGTTAATTGGAACCAAACAATCTATGTATATGCAACATAATCCAAAGAGCATAGACCATTTCCTGCCTTCCCCTGCTGAATGCACATCTCTTTTTTTTCCCAAAAGGGTTTGTTGCTAAGAACTGTTTTGAGTATCATACTTTCCAAAAAACCTGTCTACCAGTTCTGAATCTTGGCATGGAATAAGGAATCCCTTATTCACAAAAGAATTTAACAAATATTCTCAGCTAATTATTCTCAGCCATGGACAAATTAAATTTCTTCACTCTACACCTGACATGGCTTTGCTTTAGTACTTCCTGTTTGCGAAAGTCAAACCCTATCTTTAAAACCCCTTATAATTTCCATGACCCAGAGAGGAGGGAGACTGGGGAAGAGCTGGCTTGTTGCGCAGCAGATTCTGAAAAGGGCAGGTATTTACTTTTGAAGTCACTAAATGGAAAAACGGCAAACATTCTTCCTCTTTATTTTGATAGTTAAAACATGTAGGCCAGAACTAGAAAATTCTGGTCCTAAAACTAGAATACATTATAATATTGTTTTAAGTACATTCAAAATTTATATTACTCTTTAATTTCTTTTCCCTGAGTTTGGGTTCACAGTTTGGTAGAGATCTTTTAAAGAAGAGGTAGGTAGTAGGGGTAAAGAGGAAATAAATGTTTATGTCTAGCAGCACCTGAGAGAACATGTAACCTCCATCATTTCAATTTCGGTTAACAATGATCTTTCCCTCTTGAATCTCCATATATAATAAAGGGATGATCATTTTCTTTTTTATTTTCTTCACTAAGGACCCTCTCTCCTTTAACATGCAGCTCAGTATTAATATCACTATTCATAAAAATGAATAGCCCTTCCAAAGACAAGCTATAAGATCAATGCTTCAAAGTGAGGTTGTTTAGATTTAGCAGAGAGAGGCTCAAATGAGTAACTTTTATTCATACAGTCGTTAGAGAAAACACGCAAATTTCCAGCACTGCTAACCACTGCCTTTTCTTCCTGGACCTGGTTTATTTAAAGCATTCCTATCAACTCAAGTTGGTTCTAAAGTCTGCTCTAGGGGATTCTGACATCTAACGTGGGTGGATACATTCTGGTCCAGATCTTAGCCTCCATCTTATGATGGACTGGTGGAATATTGTTTCATCAGATGCTCGTGGCAGGGATTGCAAACTCTCTCAGGCTTGATACTTGAAGGAAGAGGCAGTTCATTTGTTGAGCAGATGTTACAGAAGGTTCCTCTGCAGTTCCTACATACATTCTACAAAGAGAAAGTGAGGTCAGGTGGGTAACAGAAGAGCAGGGCATAGGTATGCATGGGATGCAGGAGGCCAAATATGACGTATGCTCAATGTCCAATAAAATACTGGCTGAGTATGTGCTGTATGCCACACAGTATCGGACCAAACGACCTGTCTACAAAGTGTACGGTCTAGTTCTTAGATCTAAATGAAGAGAAGCATTTCCAGAGTTCACGTGAACAAATAATACACAAATTGTTTATCTTCAGAATATATATACTTCCATTTATATTCACTTTTAGGTGGGCTAGTTCTAAAATTAGTTTGCTGTTACCTAAGCATACTCCAAATAAGGCAGGCGATGACCTAGCCGTGGGTTTGGTAACCAGCGAAATACTTAGAAACTTTGCTGAGCATGAACTAAAAGCATAATTTCTAATACATGATGTGTTTAATGTTTTCCTGTGATGCTCTGCAAGCACATCTTTTGGGATATTAGTGCAGCAGAGCACAGCTGCCTGCCTCCTTTCTAACTGGGAAATTAATCTATTAAGCAAAGGCTTCCCTGATGGCTCAGCAGGTAAAGAATCTGCTTGCAGTGCAAGAGACACAAGGGATGCAGGTTCAATCCCTGGGTTGGGAATATCCTCTAGTGGAGGAAAATGGCAACCCACTTAAGTAAAATTCCCTGGACAGAGGAGCCTGGTGGGCTACAGTCCAAAGAGTCGGAGACGACTGAACGACTAAGCATTTGGAGTCTTTAGTAGCCAAACTCTGGGACAGGATGTGGGTCATTATGGCCGTGTCACAAAGAGTGACAGGACAGTGCACACACAGCTCCAAGGTTCCCTATATAAAGGCTGTGAAGAATAATTTTCCCCATAAATAATGCTCCTTTCCCCCTAAACAATTCATCTTTCTGAGGGTGCAGTGGAGGTAGGGGGGAATCAATCTTATTTGAAAGCCTGGGAGGAATGTTTCCTCTGACATATTGCAATTACTTTGCAAGTCTTAGACAGGAAAAGCCAGAATTAGATTAGCAGCCTCTTCTGTTTCGGAACACATTTCTCTTAACTACAGCTTCCAGTTCTATAAAGGCAGTCCATCTTTGTTTCTGCTAATTTAAGACTAGGTCATACTACAATTTTGCTTGTTAAAATTTTAGCATGATCACAGACGCTGGCATGTAGGTTGTAACGTAGAATTTGGGCACGTTTCCATCTCCTCTCTGCACTTGTTCCTGACACTCATTTTTCTGTAACATTTCTTGAGCATCTGCTATGAACTGGGCACATATTAGATACTGGGGGATCCTACTGTGAGCAAGGCACAGCTGTGGCCATCAAAGATGCTTACTCTTCCTTGCGTGCTTCCTTCACGCTGCTGACTCTAGAATGACAAGCTGGGAAGGTGCTCAGACAGAGACCCTGAGGATCCAACGGGAAAACAAGTGGTTTGGTGGAAAGAGAGCTTGTTTTCCTTTCAGAGGGTGTTTCCCCAACTAATTCAAAAAATTCCCTTCCCTAACCTGTCTTCTCTGTTGTAAACAGGATGGAGTACTGGAAGGACTGTAGACTTTGAAGCCGAAGTCAGGCTGCATCTGAGCTTTCAGTAACTGGGAAATGCATGCGACACCTCTGAGCCCAAGGCTCTTCATAAAATGATGGCACAAAGGACATAAGCTTAACGAGACCAGGACTTCATGTACACTTTGTTCATTATCCTTTTGTAATGAACAAATTTATACATTTGTTTATTTTAAATTCTGTAGTAAATTTTGTATTTAATATTCTAATGGGGATTTACTGACATGACTTAATAGGACTGAAAATAATAGGTGCACACCCACTGCCGTTCCTTTCACTTCCCCCCGACTCTGCACTCGACATGGCGAAGTTCCTGTCATCAGCAGCAGCTAGTCATGCAGTGGGCATCCCTATGAAGAACCTGTTTTTCACCATTACCTTTGTTAGGCCGCAGTCTTCCTGGCACAGCTGACAATGCTTCTGTGGCTTTTCGGAGGGCAACGGCTGATCCTAAACCACACAGTGAGCCAGTTAGTCTCCCTTAGCCCCAGAAATATCAGTATTTTCAGAATATGCATTTTTAGTTACATAATTAATATAATCACACTGCAGACTACTGGAAACTAGAAAAACAAGTTACATATATATATATATAGTCTTACCACCTTAATACAACTCTGATAATATCATTATCCTTGTTGACCCTCTTAATTTTTATAATAAAGTAACATGCAATTTTACTGATATATGAAATTCATGTATATAAATGTAAAAAGCTCCATCCCTTTTGTGTTATTCTGTCATGAGGAATGGAAGGGAGTAGGCTTCAGTATACCTAGTAAATAAAAGACCGTGGTAACTCAGACATAGTAGCATTTTTCATCTTTCTCGTGGAGTTACCACTATATATTGTAATGTATTTCTTAACTAATGATGTTTGCGTATTTCCAAGTGATCAAGAGGTATTTTTTCTCTTCCTTTTATTTAAGGGAAAGCTAAGGGCAAGGGAGGTCTGGTGAGCTCTCTGAGGTCTCACAGTAAGTCAAACAGAATCTAAAATAGGGAGTGAGCACTGCTGGTTTACTTAGTAAATTGCTCAACACTGTCCTACTTGCTGTGAGTGTCGGGGAAATGCATGTGTAGGACATTAAAAGGATGGGGCACAGAGACTTGTATGCATTCACCTACCTCCCTTGCTGCCCTGTTTACAGCTAGGCAGGGCCCAGCCAACTACCTACCTAATGTTTTACAAGACGTTTTAGGACAGGAGACTCAGTTACCTGTTGATCCACAGGGTGAGACTGCAGCCTATAACAGGAAAGTAAAAACAGTAACTAACAGTGGCTTATATTTCCTGTATCATTTTAAAAGTACGGAGAAAGCAATACCATGGTTCTATTATGTTGTTGGGACCAAAATAATTATTAATGTTGACCTCCGAGGAGAGGAAATTTTGGTTGTTAAATCTATTACTAGGATAAGATCCTATATTAGTCTAGGTTCCTGTTTAAAAATAGACTAGAGTTATATTTTGTTTCCTTCCTACTATCAAGAAAATAGTCTTCATGTTTCCCAACCTACAAAGCCCCAGTGGCTGAGGCCATGCATTTTAATAGCTTTTCTTCCTGTCTAGTATTATGGAAACCTGCCGATTCTCATATGTCATGTATTAGTCCCTTCTCCCAAGTTATCCATTTAGATTGAACTATTTCTTCATGATACCAGCTGAACTAACCCCAATTTTCCCAACTTGGAACAGAACTTATACAAGAGAAGCAAAGCCCACATTCAATTCTGGGGAAAATGGACCAGAGATCTATAATGATTCCAATTCTCTTCAGTCGAATGGCAGTGTGACATCAATATAACCAGGTTGGCAGCAGTTCCTTGGACCACAATCCAGGGAAACTTGGGTATGTTTTAAGATGGCAGTTTTCGCCAGGCGAGGCCCTGGAAGCAGCTATTATTTAGTGCAGAGACAAAGGAAGACATGATAAAGAGAGGCAACTTGGGTCTCTGTGTGCCTCATTTTTCTCACCTGTAAAGGAGTGGATGATTGAAATTTTTTAAGGAGAAGTAAATTTGTAAGGAGACAATGAACGTGACACATTTTTTAAGCTGCAGAGTACAATACATATATAAGGTAGTACACTCATGCCTCCCGGTTTTCAGGTTCCACATCTGCAGTTAGTTAAATCCCAGAGGCACAACCCACAGATACAGCCCATTATGTTCATTACACCAGGCCATTTTTTGTAAGAGACTTGAGCATCCATGGATTTTGATATCTGAAGGGGCTCCTGGAACCCTGGATACCAAGGGATAGTCATTGTATTGTCTCTTATTTCTAGGGCCTAAAATCAGAACCTGGCATGTAAGACACTCCTGAAAGTAAATGACTTGATTTTTGTCTGGCATGAGCTGACTCTGAAAGGCCCTTTTAAGCCTTGGTTAATTTTATGGTCTAATTCCTTCCCACAGCCCATGCTGATCTGTAATGTTAGATGGACTGGAGTTTAAGGCTGGTCCTGGATCAGAGCATGTTCTCTTGGGAGTAAAGCTTAAAGGTATTGGAATCACTCTGGCCTTGGAGGCAAGGAAGGACTGTTTAGGCTAAGCACCTGCAAAATCATCCTGCTGTTGGATTGTGTGATTTATCTTCTCCAGCAGCTAGTTTTGCTCCAGATGACATATTATCTCATTCTTAGGGCATCAAAGATTGGACAGATTCAGCTGCCAAAAATGTATACTGTATAGGTCTCTCAAAACTCCTCTGTGGTATCTTTCCTTGATAAGAATCTTTTGTTATTGTTGTCATTATAATTGACTTTAATTTTTGGTGCAGTGATAGGTTCACAGCAGAGCTGAGCAGAAAGGACACAGATTTCTTATATATTCTGTTGGACCTCCCACCTTTCCGCAATATCAACATTCCACGCCAGAATGGTACCCGATGCTAACAGTTACGGAACCTAAACTGACACATTGTGAGTCATAGTTTACCTTAGGGTTCTCCCTTGGTGGTGTACATTCTGTGGGTTTGGACAAATGTATAATGACATGTATCCATCATTACAGTGTCATAGAGTATTTTCACTGCCCTATAAAATCCTTTGTGCTCTACCAATTCATCTATCCATATCCCTTAATCCCTAGCAATCACTATCTCATGGTTTTGCCTTTTCCAGAAGGTCATATAGTTGGACCTCCTTCATTTTTTAATATAGTGGCCCTGTGTAATGTTTTGTTGTTAAAGTAATTTGTTAAAAGTCAACTTCCTGGAAGTGATCCCATGTTCTTCAGTGAGCAAATGAGATGAAGAGTTAAGAAAACTAAAATTAAACTGTTTTTCTCTTTAAGAGAAAAACAAGGGAAATCAGGGAATTTATTTGAAACACAGCTGCCATTCACTTAGCACAAGGGGGAAGCAGGTCATGCTCAAGTCCATTAAGAACCCAGGAAATGCTATGATTTGTCTTTCATTCACTTGTCCTACTGATCCAGTAGAGATCAGATTAGAGCTAATCTTTTAAGTGATAGTTTGGGCATTAACCGGGAAAGAATCAGAAGACAGCCTGATCACCTTTCTTTCTTCTGAAACTGACTAAATGGGTTTGGTTCAATATGTGTTATCTGGTTTATTCCTTATTCACTCTCCCTTTAAAATGTCTTTCTGGAATATTAATATTACAAGTCAGTATCTGATCTGAGTCACTGCCAATGTATAAGAAAAGTTCCCTCTGTCTCACCACCCCAAAAGAGCTTAGCACTTTATTAATAAACACCTGTGGCTTTCTTCCAGGGGCTTGTTTAGTTTAACATTTTCTTCTTGGATTTTGTGCTTCCCATCCTGCCAAAAGAAAACAGCCCAGTTTATTAGTTGTTCAGACTGCTAAACAAGTTTAACCATGCAGATATTTTCTTCTGTGTTGTCCTAGCTTGGTACAAAGCTAAGCAGCCTTTTTTTTCTTTTTTTTTAAGGTTAGGGGAGGAATTTAACTTTCAAGATATTTGTCTTTATGCTTTGTTCCAAGTAGTTTCTTAACAAATTATTTGGATAGGACTTACAACAAATGATTTTCAGAGTAGATACTTTCTTTAATTCTTGAGATTGAAATGAAATTCAGAATATATCCTATTTACTTACAAAATGGGCCCAAGGTATCAGTTACTTCTTAGGAGAAAACCCTGTTTCCTGGGTCCCAGGGATGATCCAATTTTGGCTCTCTCACCACTATAGGTGCTAGAGGTCTCTTTCCTAACACTATTCTCTAGAAGCTTCTACTCCTGCTCCTTAAACCACTCTGTTATTTCCCATTTCCCAAGCCTAATTCCCTCTTTTTAAAATTTTCCCCAGAGAAGCACCTTGAGTATGCTAAACTTGAAATCTTCACGACTTGGAAAAAGGTGTACAGAAGCAAATCAACATTTGAGACAATTCTGTTAAAGAGGAATTCAGGATTAGGGAGGGATGGCTACCATATTATTAAAAATATCAGATACTAAAATAATCTTAACAAATGGAAAGGATTAAGATGGTCACTGTAGGACAGAGAAGTAAAGGTCAGGGAAGCCTTAGTGACTGAACAACAATGAAAAGATGGCCACTGGAAATTATGGTTATCAATCTCCTTTTCCAAATGAATTCAAGTTAGAGTGTCCTAGAGGCAGACTTAGAATCAAGCCTCCATGTGTTTACCCCAGCACCTGCCTACCACCTAGGTACTCCAGGCCATAGTAATGAAACATGTTCCATAAGAGAAAACAGCCTGGTCCATCAGGGTAACCTTTAAAAATTAAGTAAAGGAACAAGGGAATAACAAGCATTACCATTTTGGGTTCTGGCTTCTGGGATCCCTTTCCTGGGATGCTCCTGCTGTTTTGTAACCTCCTTTCTCTTTCCTGTTTTAGCTCTAACTCAAGATGATTCCTGGGATGGGTAGGAGAAAAAAAATGATGAAAATCTGGATTTCTGTACTTGTTCCTAAAGAATGCCAAACCCTTTTCTTAGAATTCAGTAATTAAATTTTAATACTTGATTAACAGCATCACTGATGCAGTGGACATGAACTTGGGCAAATCCCGGGAGACAGTGAGGTACAGGGAGGCCTGGCATGCTGCAGTCCATGGGGTGGCAAAGAGTCAGACACGACTTAGCACTTAGCAACTGAACAACAACAATGAAAACAACCATGTATATATGGACAACCAGGTTTTAAAGTGCATGTGTGCAAACTTGCTTTAATAGTGTCCAACTCTGCGACCGTGTGGACCGTAGCCCACCAGGCTCCTCTGTCCATGGGATTCTCCAGGCAAGAATACTGGAGTGGGTTGCCGTGCCCTCCTCCAGGGGATCTTCCCAATCAAGGGGATTGAACCGGCGTCTCTTTATGTCTCCTGCATTGGCAGGTGGGTTCTTTACCACTGGCGCCACCTGTATACCGGGTATATATGGACAACCAGGTTTTAAAGTAAAATACAATACAATAAAACCAGTAGTACTAGAATACATTTGACGTATTTGAGCTTCCTGAGATGGTTAAGAATTACGTTAGGATCTCCCAGTGCCTGTGGGCACTACTCTGAGTATTGACAATTAATACTAACTCTTAACGAACAGTTGTGGTCAACTGAATGCTGGTAGGATTCACTATAACTGAAAGATAGTATTTCTAAAATTCAAGATACAGTATGAAAGCACTGATGCCGTAAGTCCCATTACATTTTAATTAGCTATCTCTTTACAGTTATGCAGTCAATCCCCAGTTACACCCTCAGCCACTAGTGTCCTTAGTAGCTGTGTACTTTTATATCCAACAACAGACTTATATTTGTTTGAAATCGGTGCCTTTGGCACAGAGTTGAGTCTCATTTGAGAGATGGTATGGAAGAATTGGCTTCCCAGGTGGTGCTAGTGGGAAAGAACCCACGGGCTAATGCAGGAGATGTAAAGAGATGTAGGTTTGATCCCTGGGTTGGGAAGATTCCCTGGAGGAGAGTGTGGCAAATCACTCCAGTATTCTTGCCTGGAGAATCCCATGGACAAAGGAGCCTGACATGCTACGGTCCATAGGGTCACAAAGAGTCGGACACGACTTAGCACCCACACACGATATGCTGACTTAGCATGCACGTGCATGGAAGAATGGTTAAGGGCTTGGAGTCAGAGAAATGCTTTTCGAATGTGGCTACACATTAGCTATGTGAATTTGGACAATTTAACCCCTCTAAGGTTCCATTTCATCTGAAAGTAGGGGAGATGAGATCACAAACAGGGTTGAAGGGAAGATGTTAGGAGAAAATGCATATAAAGTGCTTAGTAAAGTACCCAGCACACAGTAAGAATTCAGGAAATCCTGTTATTATTAGTGTTGTGTTGGCCATTACGGTCTCTTACGCCATCCTATTTATCTGGGATCTTGGGTTCTAATTTCCTATTTCTTTGGTAGCAAAAGATGCTGACAAGATGTGGGGAATGCTGGTGTACATGAAGCTTTCTGAATTCTAGTTCTGGAGAAAGGACATGGCAGAAGCAGAATGGAAATGGCTGGAGCAGGAGACGCCCCCCTACCCCCTGGCTGTCTAGCATCAGTACTTCCCACGACCGCCCTGGCCAGCAAAGCTGCGCTTTCTTCACCGCTGCCTGGTGAGCGCCTCCACTTCCAGCTGCAGACTGTTGATCTTGTCTCCGAAGTCCTGCTTGAAGAGCCGGTTGTCCAGTTCAGCAGACTGGCGGCCTCGCTCAGCCTGGCGCAATCTGGATGTGAGCCATATGAACGTGTGATAAAAAAACAAAAGCCATGGCGGGGAGGAAGACCAAGTTCACAACACAAAATAAAACAACCCAAGGAAGAAGGCATGGAGATACAGAGAGAGGAAAATAAACTCTGCAGGACATGGGAAGAAATTACGGGGGGAAAAAAGATGGAGGAGGAACAAATTCTTTAAGGAAAAAAGCAAGATGAAGGTGAACCAGGCAGAGGAAAAGCTGATTTTCCATTTTTTTTTTATTCTAGTACTACAGTTTACAGCCATTAGATGATAAACAATAAAACATCACTTTTTAGAAAATCCATACCAAAGCCAACTTCAAGTACACAGTAATTAAAGTTAAATCCACTTTTTTTTTGTTTTTATTTCCTAATAGGTTTGGTACTTTATATTTCTGTTTTACACTCATAACTGGAACTTGCAAATGGGCAACTACCTTCTTACGATATGGAATTAGAACATCTTCCTTGTCCCTTTCCTTAACCACAAAGTATATTAAATCACTGGACACTATACATCAACCTTTACCCAGGCTTCGGGTTTTTACATAATGAAAAGCCTTTGTCAGAGTCTGGCCATCTCTTTCCTTTTCCATATCTACCACATAGTGTGTGACTAAGTGGACATGGATTTCAGCACTGGGCCTGCCTAAGATTCCTGACCATATTCTCTGGAAGATTCTGATCAATGTTTTCTCCCATATATCCTATAACTTTGCACCTATAAAAAGTATGTTTAGGTGAAGTATCTGGGGCTGTCTCTAATAGAATTTGGAAGCATGCTATGTGTAGTCTTTAAAATGGTTTATGTTGGTGTTTGAGCACTCCTTCCAAATACTCATAGAAAAGGCAACTCATCACCATAAAAGGTTGATGAAGATAAGAGTAGATGCAAAATTATAAGAAATAAACTAAGTTCAAAAGCACAGGAGCTTCCATGAGGTTGGCCATAGGCTTTTTGACTTGACTTTGGCTCAAGTCTTCAAGGACCTATAAAAACACACCTATAAAAATCTATCTTACCCTCTTAATTCTGGTTTTTCTAAGGTGATAAAGAATTTCAACAGCTGGAAACAAAGGGGTTATCTTTGTCCCCACTTAAGCAGCTGAAATGCTGCAAATCCCAACAGAATGAGAAAAAAGAGGAAAACAAAAAATTCGCCAAGCCTTTTTTGAAGGAATAAAGGCTTATGTAATGCCTGTCCCCCCAAATCAAGTCATTATAAAAATCAAAGTATTTATAGGATTATTACAATGTAAAGTCTAGGAAGGATTAGATCTGTGGTCACTTAGAAAAAGAAGCCCTGCTAATTACTGTTTATGAATACCTACTGGGAATCTTTATTTTTAGACTAAATAATAACAAATACAAGTTTATTTAGATTTGTCTGTTTCCTACTCTGAAATGGTTTTCTAATAGATTGTTATTTTTCTGAAAACTTAAGCAAATTCCCTTCTGAACAAAAAGTAATAGAAACTCTTAAGTAGAGGTTGTCAGCAAGAAACAAGAGGCAGGGAACCATTACTTGGATCCATGCCTTGTCATCTTTACTTCAAAAGGAAAAGCAGAATAGATTTGAAAAGTGTGTAGCATATTTTTTTATATAGGAGAGGAGTGTCTGTATTAAAATTGTTTTCTCTGAGCTACCTAAATAGGAAGTGGAATTGCAGGAAAATGGCAGAGGTAGAAGATGACAAATACTAGGAGGGTTTTCCCAAGCTTCCATATTATTATGTTATCATAAGTTACCTAATCACTAAATTTATCTCTATGACTTTAAAGAACTGGAAGGATGCTGTTTTTTTAACCCCCTGAAGTCACTAAGGCAAAAAAGTTGCAAGCAATCTCGGTTATGGAGAAGAGGACTGTAGTGAAATATTAAGTACTTATCCTTGGCTTGGGGATTAAACCTAGATAACCAAAGTGAAAAGGGGTCATGGCCTAAGAGATACAGAACTACTTTAGGAGAGTCCAAAACCGTGTGGTCGTCACCTCTACTTCATTACATCGCAACGGCAGAACAGGCTCACTGACACAGACATTGTACCTAGAAACTGGTATTACTGGGGACTGGGTTGTAAAGGCATCAATCATGTATGTACAGAGCTTCCATTCCCTAGGATTTTTTTTTTAATGGGGTGTTTATATATTGGTCAACTCAGAAGTAATTTCTCAAAGTTTATTCGGTATTTAATTAAGAACTTATACTAAATTTGCTACCTCTGGGGAGAAAATAAAGAAGAAGGAAAAAACACAGCCTATATATCAAACTGGTTTTTTTTTTTAAAGTCCAGCAAATTCAAAGTCAATTTTTGGTGACATTTTATGTAGAATCAGAGTGTAAATGCAATAGCTTTTAGATTTCTTCCTTTTACAATGAAGTCGTGATATCCAACTTGTGAGGTGACCAGCTGTAAAATGCCTAATGATGTTTTGGGATCAGTTTGTTTGCTGCACTATTTAAGGTCTTTGCCTGTTTCACCAAATCCTTTTCACTATGTTAATACAAATAGAAATAAAAATGGAGTGAAAGGGGAATGAGAAAATGAATAAATAGGAAAGACAAAAACAGCAAGAGAATAAGTCAGCTTAATATCTGAAGAGATAAGTCATTATTTCAGTTTTGTCTGCTTTAAATACCAAACCAAAAATCCACTGAAAATAATCTGACACATTTCAAAAACACAATTTACGAACACGGATATTGATTTGTTAAATCATAAACATACAAATTTTATGAGCAAGTACCTAGACAACTTTTGAGACAGCCTGATAACTGTTTCATTTACAATCAGCCAAGCCAGAGGTTTCAAGCTTATTTATTAATTTCCAATTAACTTCTGAGTCAATAATATGCAGTGCTGTTCAGGACCTACCCTGGTCAAGAACCACTTGAATAAAAGAAGTCATCTATTCCTATTCATTCACATGTCTACTCAATGAATGCTTTGGCCACTTGGCACTGTGATAGATCCAACAAGGGTCTAAAAGGATCTAAAAGGTACAGTTAACTAGCTTCAGGGAACTCACATTCTCATCAGAAGATAAGCTACATATATAAAGGTTTATAAGGTAAGACAGGAAGTGAGAAGTGCTATGAGCAGTATGGCTAGGTATAGATATAAGGCTACAGGAATTCCAACAAGGACAAACTGACAGTTTATTTCTAGCTGGGAAGAAGTATCAGAGGAAGCTTTGGATAAGTGGCATTTTAGCCTGAACATAAAAAATGTATCTGAAGAACAAGGGAGTGAAAAGAGGAAGGACATTTCTATTTGATGAAACTATTAGAAAGCACAGTCAATTCTAAAGGAAATCAACCCTGAATATTCATTGAAAGGACTGATGCTGAAGCTGAAGTTCCAGTACTTTGGCCACCTGATGTGAAGAGCCAACATTGGCTCTTCCAATGAAAAGACCCTGATTCTGGGAAAGATTGAGGGCAGGAGGAGAAGGGGACAACAGAGGAGGAGATGGTTGGATGGCATCATCGACTCGAAGGACATGAGTTTGGGCAAACTCCGGGAGATAGTGAAGGACAGGCAAGTCTGACATGCTGCAGTCCACGGGGTTTCAAAGAGCTGGATACCACTTAGTGACTGAACAACAACAACAATTAGGAAAGACATGGATGGGGAAAATGGGAAGTGGGTCCAGGGGCCAGTTAGTAGTGTAGTTTTGCTCAAGTGCAAGAAGGGTGATCAGTGGGTGTTACAGGTAGCAAAGTTTTCATGACCATAGGTACTGTGGCTCATTCAATCTTGAAGCCTTAGCCATTTCTCCTGGCAGCTGAGTCACTAGCAAGAATGTGGTGATTTCAGACAGAAAGACAAAAGAATATCATAGGAAGAAGACGTACTTTGGGCAGACTGAGTTGTAGGTACTAGTGGGAAATAGCTGATCAGGGGATGAAAATACAGAAGGAAGACAGAACTAGAGACCAACAGATCTAAGCATTGTGGGCAGGAGGTGACAGCGGAAGCTACAGAACTGTTGAGGAGAAAGCAGAGAGAATAGGGAGATGAAAAAGGAGGGAAAGAGGTTCACAGTACCCCTCCATCACCTAGCACTAAAGTCTTCAAAGACCTCAGTAATAAACAGAAACAGAATCACACACAGATTTAAAGGTCCTTTCATCCTTGTACGTATCCCTCCTCTAACACATGACACTGAAATGGTTTTTAGTCACATCTTAAAAAACAACATTTAATTGGCTTTCTTTCTACTAAGATGCCTGGTGTTAAGCAGGGTGATTTCCACATACTCTCTGTTTCTCAAATCCATAGCACGTTCTCTTCACTTCCAGGACTGAATGGGCTAAGTGTTTTACTAGAGAAACAGAAATTTTACCTTTGTTCCAGTTGTTTAATGGTAGCAGCCATCTGATTAGTCTTCTCTTCTAAGCGACTGTTCAGTTCACTTTTCTGTTTTACTCCCAAGTCCGAACTCTGTTACAGAAAAGAATTATGAGTGATATTTACATTGATATAGAACGTAAAATCCTGAAACAAGTCACACGTGCCTTTTGAACCAAATGATAAATGGGAAGTAAAGAAATAGAAATGCTTTATATTAATATCTGTCTATCAGTTAATTCCCAAACAGAGAAAAGCAGGAAGCAACATTTAATTTTAGTGTTGTTATCTGCAGTTTTGTCTCAAAAATCAACATCAGAAAGTACATCAATTTATCTATAGAACTCAGTTGGTAGGTCAGACTTGAGAGGAGGTGTGGCAATGTGAAAAGCGGCTGTGGCTTTCCAGAATAAGCACACAGGGTCCTGTGATGGTCTGATTCCTAAAGTGGCTTATTGGCAGCTAGGACTTCCCTGGTGGCTTAGACGGTAAAGCACCTGCCTGTAATGCAGGAGACCCAGGTTCAGTCCCTGGGTTGGGAAGATCCCCTGGAGAAGGAAATGGCTACCCACTTCAGTATTCTTGCTTGGAGAATCCCATGGACAGAGGAGCCCGGCGGGCTACAGTCCACTCAGACATGACTGAGTGACTAACACTTTCACTTTTCAGCCTCAAAGTGACACCACTCTTTCCTCCTGTATTTAAAGTGCGATTCTAGAGAAGAAGAGGGACAGAGGGAAGCCCTGGGATTTAGGGAGCCACTGAGCCCATTCCTTGTACGAGCCCATTCCTTGTACGAGCCCATTCCTTGTACTTCTCGTACCTGCAGCTTGAAGGCAAGTTCATGCTTAAGAGCCCTAAGATCGTCCAGCTGCTGCCGCAGAGACACCAGGGCGTCCTGCTTCTCACAGACGTCCTTCTCCAGCATCTTCATAGCCAATTCCATCTCCTGTCTCATGCTGATCTGGATTTCCAGTTCTTTTTCAACATCCTGCCCCCAGAAGGAAACAAATTACTTATTCTTTCTATCCTCAACTATGTACAAACTACAAATTTCTGCAGGAAAAGGCAGGCCTAAATTCTCAGGTCTGAAGTCTGGCAAAACAGATGTAAACCATCATTCAATACAGAGACATTAATACCAAAAATAAGAATAACCAGGATAATATAGTAATATTTACTGAATAATTTACAAATCTGAAAAACACGGTAGGCCAAAGGTAAAGCTATCTAATATGCCTAAAATACACACATACTTGAGGTACATCATTAGATATTAAAACAAACAACCGTGTCATGTCCTGTTATAAAAATATGAAGTATTACAGTAGCCAGCACAAAATTAAGCATCTGGAATTCTCTTTAGTTTGGAGGTTGTTGACATCTTCAATATCCCAAGGAACCGAAAAGATACTTTGGGTCCTCAAGGTAACATCTCAGTTACTGGGAACTGTAAATATGGCTGAGTTTTTTTCTATTTTATTTTATATTGGAGCATAGTTGATTAACAATGTGTGAGTTTCAGGTGTACAGCAAAGTGACTCAGTTATACATGTACATGGCTCTATTCTTTTTCAAATTCTTTTTCCATTTTTACAGATTAAGCTGCATTTCCTGTGTTTTATAGTAGGTCCTTGTTGGTTATCTATTTCAAATATAGCAGCTAACTCAAACATAAAAATAGGCTGAACACAGAGCTCTGTATTTAATCACTGATATCCTGCTTTTTGTATATATGCTCTAATTGAGAAAGGAGGTCAGTATGGCTGGATGAATAAAAAGAGAAGACTTCATGAAACTAAGAGAAATGAATTCAATGTCCAATGACTATCAGAATGAAAATGCAGGTGATACACAGGTCCCGAAAAAGTAAAACAGCAATTTGGACTTGACACTAAGTGGGATCCATTTCAGTGTCCTGCAAGGGAAAGTGATGCAATAAATTTGTGCTCATTTACTTCTATCATCTTGAAATTTTAAAAATATTACATGAAAAAGATGCATGTATGTTTATATGAAGCTCTCAGCATAAAACAAAGTCAAATAAGCCTTGGTTATTATTATTAAAATAAATAAATATAGTGGCTAACTGAACTTTTATATTCACTTAACATGAGGCCTGCTTTTGTTTCAACCATTATTACTGCCGTGTTATTTGGATGATCACAGATACAAAGACCTGAGGTTCTTCTGCATCCATGCTGTGCCCAGGGCACATCTAGAACCTTGCTTACTTGCTTGGTGTCTTTCTCTGTTAACAAACATTTATCATAATGTGGCATGGGAAAGTGGAAAATTTTTTGTACCATTTTTTCATTTGCTCCTTAACTGAGGCACTCCACTGTACATGGTGCCTTGACAGAAGGCAACTCAAACCGTGACTTAAAATACTGACATACATTATTTCTATGAATATCTTAAGACTAATACTGATGTCATATTTTTCTATTTATGTATAAAAACAAGAATAAATTCAGAAATAACAACTAAGAGTAAAAGAGGACAAGTCTACGCTGATGACTCTTAGTAAGGAGAAGAGGAGCTGACCTATCCGAGGAGACATATCTTTGCAGGGGTGAGGAATGAGGTAGTAAGAGAGATCATATAGTTTAAAAAGTAGGTTCTATATACCTAGCGTTTTTGCAACACAAACTATAAAGCAAAAATAAATTAAAAATGAAGATTGGCAAAATTCCATTGGTTGTTGAGAATACGCAGAACAAGGACTGAGGAAACACTGTAGGGAATATGGGTTAAAAGAATGAGAAAAAAATTCACAGGATCCATAATATTTGTTAGACTACTACTGATATTCCCTTGATCTATGAGATAAAACCCCGAAGTGGGGGTATTTTAACATGGTGCTGAACTATGAGGCCATGAAAGCCAAGTTTACCAGTCGTAGTTGGGTCTCTTCCTTTAAGTGCTTCCTGGCTTCACTCAGTGCTTGCCCTTCTGAAGTCCGGTCTGGCTTAGGACCCTTGAAAAGATAAGTAAAAGAGTACACATCTGAGGATTTAAAGAATCCAAGTTATCGGACGCTAGCACTGCTATTCAGTAAGGAAAATGATCACACCAAAGCATATATGACAATGAACGAAGACAACAAAGAAACTGCAGAGGTTCCATAAATATTCTAAGCTGAACTGGGAATTTTTTGCCATTTTGTTTCAAGTCCTTGCAGCTTACCAAACCAACTGGTGGAAGTCTCAAAATATCAGCCTCTATGAAACAAAATAGCATTCACTGTAAACTATAAATTGGGCCAAAGTTTCAAACAGTTATACAGTCCTCCTCCAAAGATCTCACGTCTGGTATCTCCACCCAGACAGTGAGATAAGAGTGAAAGATGAAGGAAAGTGAAAGTCGCTCAGTCGTGTCTGATTCTATGTGACCCCATGGACTATACAGTCCATGGAATTCTTCGGGCCAGAATACTGGAGTGGGTAGTGGTTTCCTTCTCCAGGGGATCTTCCCATCCCAGGGATCGAACTCAGGTATCCTGCTCTGCAGGCAGATTCTTTACCAGCTGAGCCACCAGGGAAAGGAACAGTTCATCAGAAAATTCTGAGCAGTCACAGTCGTTTTGTTTTGTTTTACAAAATCCATGCATTAAAGTCAAACTTTCCCTGGTGGCTCAGATGGTAAAGCACCTGCCTATAATGCGGGTGAAATGAACTTGCTCAGTTGTGTCCGACTCTTTGTGACCCCATGGACTGTAGCCTACCAGGCTCTTCCCTCCAAGGGATTCTCCCTCCATGGGATTTTCCAGGCAAGAGTACTGGAGGGGGTTGCCATTTCCTTCTCCAGGGGATTTTCCTGACCCACGGATTGAGCCCGGGTCTCCCACATTCCAGGCAAACGCTTAACCTCTGAGCCACCAGGGAAGCCCATAATGCGGGTAGACCCAGGTTAATCCCTGGGTCCCATTATTTCTAAAAATAGTACATATCATTATATAATAATGTATATAATGTATATAAAATGCAATAGTGTATATAAAAACAGACATTGAATTAGACTGCTTCTTGAAGTCTCTAAACAGATGTACATGGTGGTGAAGCCAAGCAGTGTCGATAGGAGAGAGGCATCAACCTCCCATAACCTTCATCATTCAAGCAATTTTGCACCCAAGTCTCAGGGAAAACAGTGCACTTAACATACTTAACATATGCAAAGGCTCGCTGCTTCCAAGCAGTCCTCTGGAGGGTGCCACCCAGCCACCCCCGCCCCCACTGTTAACCCAGTGACATGCTCTCACCTTCCGATTAGATTCCAATATGTAGGAGCTTTCCTCTTTAACTCGTTCCATTTCTTCTTGCAAGGTGATAATTCTGTTGTTCGCAACTGCAAGCTGTTGATAAAATTTTGAAAATAATCTTTCTTTTATTCAACACAGAATAAGATAATTCGTGATCTGCAAGGACATGATTTTCATGCTTAGGTATTCCAAAAGGAAAGAAAACTATCTATAACCCCACAAAAACTTAGGAGAGCTATCTTGAAAGACAAATATCTCCTATTACTGCTTTTTGTGTAAAATCTTTTGTTTTTCCAGTAACAAAATGTTAAGTTATGATCATTTACCTCAAGGGTGTCCCTATGTCACTCATATTTAGCTACGAAACCTACGTCTAAAATGTTTGAAAGGTCACCTCATGCTTTGGGACCCATCTTACACACCCTCCTTAAGACCTGTTTTAGGGACTTTCCTGGTGGTCCAGTGGTGTTAAGGCTCTCTTCCCTTTCAATGCAGAGGCGGGCTGGTTTGATCCAGGGAAGTAAGAGCCCAAATGCCCTGTGGCATGGCCAAAAATTAAAAAAAAAAAAAAAATACAAAAAGACCAAAGTTCTCACTCCAAAAGATGCCTTTAAACATCGAAGAGATTTTTCTGTTTCTTTTCAGTGCCTAAAGACAAGGTAATGTTATTGGCAGTGTGTCTCTGGGGGAGATGTTTATAACCCTGTCCCAAGGAGGGAAGAATGCGGTGGAAACACTCTCCTTCTCTGTATGTGTGGAGATTAGCTCCTGAGAGAATGGCGAGGGGCCTGAAGGAGGCTGGGAAAGGCACTGCGCAGCTCCTCTCAGCCACGCTGGTCTCCCTTTTTGTCCTCTCTGCTTGGTTCCTGTTCTACTGTGTAAGTACAGCAGCCAGGCTCTGGTGAGCTTTCTAAAGGTAGGTCTGACAGCCCATTTCTCTCTCTGCTCCATGGGCCTAAAATGTGTAAAGAAGTGACTCTGGGCAAGCAGGTTGGCTCTCTTGATCCAAGCGCACCTCAGATGGCTTCTTCCAAGGTCAAAGAAACATTGGCAATGACGACAGACTCAAGTGGACTTTCTAAGTCAGCTTTACCAACACAAAGTGGATATTTACTTATCCTCATCTGCTCAGTTCTTTTCATCTTGTCCTGCGCGCAAAGTCGCTTCAGTCGCATCTGACTCTTTGCGAACTTATGGACTGTAACCTGCCAGGCTCCCCTGTCCGTGGGATTTTCAAGGTAAGAATACTGGAGTGGGCAGCCATTTCCTCCTCCAGGGGATCTTCCCAACCCAGAGAATGAACCGTTTCTCTTATGTTTCCTGCATTGACAGGCAGGTTCTTTACCACTAGCACTACCTTTGTTCTACTAGTTCAGGTTTCAGGAGGGAAGAGAGGTCTTTCTAGGTTTAGTTTTTTTTTTTTTAAACTGGTCCCTTTAAATCCAAAATAGATGGAAATGAGAGAGGGAAGACCTTATTAGCCTTATCTGTTATTTATAAAGTCTACACACAGTACTTGCTCATGATTAATATTGCTGGTAAAATAAACTTAGGCCAAGAAGACAAGTCCCATGACTTAGGAAATAAAATCAACGATTTTATTTACTGAGTGCATATGATGGATGTGTCAGGCACTGATCTAGAGAAGTGTTAGTCGCTCAGTCATGTCTGACTTTGCAACCCCATGGACTGAGCCCGTCAGGCTTCTCTAAGCCACCAGGGAAGCCCCAAGAATACTGGAGTGGGTGGCCATTCCTTTCTCCAGGACCTTCCTGACCCAGGGATCGAACCTAGGTCTTCCTGCATTGCAGGCAGATTCTTTACCAGCTGAGCCACCAGGGAAGCCCACTATCCAGGCCCTTATATATTAACATCATTTAATGCACACAAAAACTTTATTATCATTCTTGGCCCCATTTTGCAGGTAAGTAAACCAAAGAACAGAAGCTTAAGTAACTGGCCCCAGATCAGAGAGCTACCAAGCACCAGATCAGGGACAGGAATCCAAAGAGCCTAGCTGTGGGGAGCATGCTTAACTGCTATCCCACATCACCCCAATATATCAGCAGTAGAATCACAGTAGAAAATTTCTGTGCAGAATGTTTCAAAAGCCTTGTGGGATAAAATTCTAAGGATCGTATCCATAAATTAAAGTTTTAATATAATTTAACAATCTATGTCCAAACATACGGTCCACAGAACTGAGCAATAAGGGAGACATTTTAAAGTTATAACAGTGAAAATGTTAGTTGTGAAAAAAATCTGATTAGATGGCATTTCTTAACTAGTGCTTTAACTTGCTTTTCTGTTTTTACTTTAGTTATTTATTTATTGGCCATGCTGCACAGCAAGTGGAATCTCAGTTTCCCAACCAGGGATTGAACCCATACACCCCACAGTGGAAACTCGGGAGTCTTAACCACTGGACCACTAGGAAAGTTCCTAACTTGTTTTTTTAAGACCAGATTATTTTTTGAAGTACAGCTGATTTACATTATATTGGTTTTAGGTGGATAGCATGGTGATTCAATATTTTTACACGTTATACTTTTGTATATATAATAGATTATATATTTTTATATATTATAACCTTAAAATTATAAAATATTGGCTATATTCCCTCTGAAAGTAAAAGTTAGTCGCATAGTTGTGTCAACTCTTTGTGATACCATGGACCGTAGCCGTCCAGGCTCCTCTGTCCACAGAATTCTCCAGGGAAGAATACTGGAGTGGGTTGCCATTTCCTTCTCCAGGGGATCTTCCTGACCCAGGAATCGAAACCGGGTCTCCTGCATTGCAGGCAGATTCTTTACCAACTGAGCCACTAGGGAAGCCATACTCCCTTTACTATATAATGTATCCTTGTAGTTTATGTATTTTATACATAATAGATATACCTGTTAATTTTCTACCCCTATCTTGCCCTCTCCCCACTGTTTACCACTAGCAAGTTCTCTATTATCTCTGAGTCTGTTTCTGTTTTGTTTTATATTCATTTTTGATTCATGTTTTAGAGTCTACATTCCACATTTAGATAACATACAGTATTTGTCTTTCTCGTACTTATTTTACTAAGCACAATAGCCTCCAGGTCCATTTATGTTGTTGTATTTAACCAACTTTATTTCACTATAGGATAGTTAGAATTTGAAAAACAGAAGACGAAGTCTTCGTCATCTGAAAAGTTTTATTTAAAGTTTCTCACAGAAACATTTAATGCTATTGAAGAAAAAAAATATATCGTTGGTAAGCTAGGGAAAAAATATTAATCAGAAGTAAACTGTGACATTATATTTTAATTCTTATTTTAGGGACTTTTTAAAAAGTTTTCACATGCATATTCTTATTTGATCTTCAGGGTAATTGTGAGGCTAAAAGGGGAAACACTCTACTTTGCCAGAGAAGGAACTGGCTCCCTTGAGGGTCAAGTGACTTACTTGCTCAGGAGCACATGACATGTTAAAGCATGACATGTAAGCAGGAGTTACTGGTCTTCTGACCAGTGTTCTTTAGGTTATATACCTCATCACCCTATCACCCCAAGGAGAAAATAAAACCTGTGAAGGGAGGAACTTGCCAATCCAGCACACACAAATCAATGCCTGGCAGAAGTGAGTCTTTGTCTATCTCTGGCACATACACAGTACCCAAAATGTTTAATGAATAAATAAATGATGAACACATTATCTTAAAAGGCTCTTCCCTGGTGGCTAAGAGGTTAAAGTGTCTGCTTCCAATGCAGGAGACCTGGGTTCGATCCCTGAGTTATCAAGATCCCCTGGAGAAGGAAATGGCAACCCACTCCAGTATTCTTGCCTGGAGAATCCCATGGACGGAGGAGCCTGGTGGGCTACAGTCCATGGGGTCGCAAAGAGTCGGACACGACTGAGTTGGACACATTATCTTACTAAACATCAACTCTAGGCTAGACCAGACAAAACATTCACACAAGAAAGCAAAATATTTGATGAAACCAGGTTGTAACCCTACATAGTCCAGCTGGATAACTAAGATACTTGAGATAAGCCAGCTGGCCACTCTTGGTCAGAACAAGGAGTACTAGGGTAGATATTATCTGAAAAATCAAGTCCTATATTTCTAAGGCTTCAGAGAAACTATTTTCCACTAATGCATTTTACTAAATTCTATTAAGTCAACTGAACAATTTCTAGAACACTTACCTCCTCTGTCAGTTTAGTGTTGGATTTTTCTAATGCATCCACTTTTGCCTGAAGGTTATTTACAGTAGCACTGTGAAGAGAAGAAAAAAATTAACAGTCTCTTTTGAGATGCAGAACAATATCCTATACTTTCTTTTAACACACCCATCATACTTATCATTTATTGTTTACTGTCTACAATTCTCAATAGGCTCACAGGCTCTAAGACAGCTTACAAGGTGATGGGTGTCTTACCTGCTACATTCTTGGCACTAAAATTTGTGGGTTTTTTTTTCTCTAGGAAGAAAAGTACTGTTTATTCAGATCTTGTTCATATTAACCATCCAGCCAAAGTATTTGGCCCCTGAGAGGTTACTTCTCTGTCAGTGAGTCAATTAGGGCTTATTCTCAGTCTATAAATAGCCTCATCCCCCAGGTCAAAATGAACACACCCAAAGGCTTTTTGTGGGGGTCATGGGGCATGTGGGATCTCAGTTCACCAACCAGGCTTTTTGTGGGGGTCATGGGGCATGTGGGATCTCAGTTCACCAACCAGGCTTTTTGTGGGGGTCATGGGGCATGTGGGATCTCAGTTCACCAACCAGGTCAATTGAACCCTCGACCCTTGCAGTGGAAGCACAGAGTCTTAACCACTGGACAGCCAGGGAAATTCCTTAAGAAGCATTTGTTGATGAAATTAAAAGGTTCATGCGCTACACTGTACTTCAAGGTTTACTTAATAATAATAATAGGCTACATGAATTATGACATGCTGGACACACACCAAGCACTCTTCTAAATGCTTTTACTTGCACTATTTCATTTACTCCTTTCAACAACCCCATGTGCTAGGCACCTCCAACTATAGATGAAGAAACAGAAGCACTGAAAAAATAAATAATACTGTCATATTTATAATTCAGGGGCTTCCTTGGGAGCTCGGCTGGTAAAGAATCTGCCTACACTGTAGGAGACCCTGGTTCTACTCCTAGATCGGGAGGAGAGAAGGGATAGGCTACCCACTCCAGTATTCTTGGGCTTCCCTGCTGGTTTAGATGGTAAAGAATCCACCTGCAACGCTGGAGACCTGAGTTCGATCCCTGGATTGGGAAGATCCCCTGGAGGAGGGAGTGGCAAGCCACTCCAGTCTTCTTGCCTGGAGAACCGCCATGGACAGAGGACCCTGATGGGCTACAGTCCATGAGGTCGCAAAGCGTTGGACACGACTGAGTGACTACGCATAGCACAGCACATTCATGGTCAACTGTAACCGTATCTTTGCTAAGCTAACATCTCCACAGTTCACTGTTAGTCATTATTAGTACTTGGTCCCCAGAAAAAATGTACTTAAATTGTTTTTGAGTTTTCTAGATTTGAGTTTTCTAGACTGTAATTTATACTGATACTGGTGTAATCACATTTTAGGTCTTAAACTAAAATGATTATCTTTCATAAGAGAACTATAAATCAGATAATTAAATGAATATATTAATTCTTATGAAGTATTCAACAGTTTTTAGACCATCAATGTACTTGAGAATACCAATAAATTTTGGACAGCTCTCCTCAGGAGAGGAGAGATTATTTTATGTTCTGGTCATGAAAAATACTTGGTGAGTACTTGGTAAATTAATGGTAGTGATGGTGAAAAGAGGGTAAATTAATACTACTGATCCCCTATATGAAAAAAATATACATATAAGGGACCAATGAGATATCATTAACCTACAGGTACTACAGCAGTGAGTGCTTCACCTAAGACATGGTCCTGAAATACATGATTGGATCTACTGAACCAAGACCTCCAATTTCAAGTGTCTATAGCACAAATTGGGCTTCCCTGGTGGCTCACAGGTTAAAGCGTCTGCCTGCAATGTGGGAGACCTCAGTTCTATCCCTGGGTTGGGAAGATCCCCTGGAGAAGGAAATAGCAACCCACTCCAGTATTCTTGCCTGGAGAATCCCATGGACGGAGGAGCCTGGTGGGCTACAGTCCACGGGGTCGCAAAGAGTCGGACACGACTGAGCGACTTCACTTTCACTTTCATGGCACAAATTTAAGAGTTCTTCACTGAGTATGTTTACATAATCACTAAAACTCTAATTGTATATTAATTTTATATTGCCTTTCATTAAAGGCCACCAGAACAGGCAAATGCCACATATCCAGTGCCTAGGCTCAGAGGTGTGCTAGCAGGAATCCTATATATATATTGTTGAGTATTGTCTGAATTTATCCTAACTGCTCATCGTCAGGCTATCCTTCCCTCCTCTTCCCCCACACCAAAATCCCCAGAAAGTAATAATATTTATTCATTCTTTACTTCAGGTGTCTGTTGAGTTCTTCTACATAGTTCTTCTGATCCAGAATTGCAGTAATCTGGCCATCTCTGAAGGGAAACGATAAAAAATAGAGAAAAAGTAAATAACATTAGAAATACCAAGATGTCCCACCTCCAATATTTTCATAAAACATAGGAAGGAAATTACGGCTGACACACTGAACCAGAAGACAGGCCTGATTAGAATTTCCTCGACACAAGAGACATGGAGGTTTAAAACTGTGAAGACCTTCCCAGCATATTCATAAAGCCCTTCTTATGGCTTATACACCTTAATAACTTAGGTTACAGGTATAATGTATAATCTATTAGAGGCATTTAAAGAAAAAAATTATCTTCTTGCAATTCAAAGATTTTTTTTCTGCTTTGCTGCTGCTGCTGCTGCTAAGTCGCTTCAGTCGTGTCCGACTCTGTGCGACCTGCTAGTATTATTTATAAGAACAATTTTCCATTTGTCATAGGAATTAAATTAGGCTTATTTGGATGAAATAATAATTGTTCTCAAAGGCAATATATTTGCCTTTAAATGCTATTTGGTTTCACAATGAATTGTTTAAAGGGCTTTCACAAATATCAGATGTTTACTATTACATGAGAAAATCAAGTGTGGAAAAAGGAGGTTCACTTCTGGGAACAGCTAATCTAGAACAGACAAAAGTTAAACAGACAGACTTTTCAACTGAATGAAAACTTCAAGGCCACATACCTCTAGGACTACTTAAAGGACAAGCAATATAATTTAGTTCAATGCCTAAGGTTAAACACTTCAGGCTAATTATGCTTTCACCTGCCACATTTATAATGGGTAAAGGGTAAGCTTGTGATTGCTAATTTGCAAGGTACCGTATGAATATTTTAAAAGCTTTCAATTTTAAAATCATTTTAGAGTTACAGAAGTTTAGTGCTGAGTTCCCATATACTCAGCTCCCCGTAACGTTGACATTTTACATAATCCCATGATGCACACGTCAGAGGGCAAATTTTAAGCAAACTGAGAATACAGTTCTTCTGGTCAAGAAGACCATGTTTTCAAATGCTACTTTTGAGAGATGGAGTGTCAGATTCCCTTTATAATACTTTTTATTTTATTTGCTCCTCAACCACATACCAGGAAAATCCACTGAACTAAAACCCCTTTTAGGGTTTAGCAGGCACAATAGGTATTTTTTTATAAGACTCTATTAGAGATATATCATCAGAAATAATTTCAGCAAATCTCTTAAAGCAGTACTGTTGTAAACTTTAAATACTATCAAACAACATCGAAGAAAAAAAGAAAACAAATTTTCTTTGCACGTACCCTTCACTACCTTTACTGCTGTTCCCATCCTTGAGATACATTGAAAAATCTATAACTCCAACCTACAGAGAGAATTTTCAGAATTTATTATAAAATTAGATACTTTTACCAAGTCGTATACATATGAATTTGCGCAAACTCTGGGAGATAGCGAAAGACTGAGGAGCCTGGCATACTATAGTCCATGGGGTTGCAAAGAGTCGGACATGACTTAGCAACTGAACAACAACAACAAACACAATGTCTCTTTCTAGGCACTTAAAAACAGCATTACAGTCATGACAATTACTAGGAAATTTTAATAAAACGTAATGCTTTTTATAATCAAGAATTGACAAGGGTTATAAGACTCAAGATCAAGTCAGTAGGATGACTAAGAAAGTCAACAGAACACTTAACATAAACCTAAGGTTTTGTTTGGCTTCCCTGGTGGCTCAGTCAGTAAAGAGCCTGCAGGCAATGCAGGAGACCTGGGTTTGATCCCTGGGTCGGGAAGATCCCCTGGAGGAGGAAATGGCAACCCACTCCAGGATTCTTGCCTGGAGAATTCCACGGACAGAGGAGCCTGGTGGACTCTAATCACTAAGTGGTGTCCGACTGTTTTGTGACCCCATGAACTGTAACCCACCAGTTACAGTTGCAGTTTCTGACCCAGGAATCAAACCCGAGTCTCCTGTTTGGCAAGCAGGTTCTTTATCACTGAGCCACCCGGGGAAGCCCAAATTTAAGGTTTACTGAATGTTAAATAAATAAATTAATTAAGGTTTAACATTTTTTTCTCTTTTGCTTTTTTCAAATATTCTACTATTAAATTTCTGTGTATATATTTTGGTTTATATGTGTGTGTGTGTATGTTTGCCACTGAACCACATAGCTATATATACACATTTTTTTTTTAACCTGTGCAAAATATTTTTAATGGGAATCACTGTTAAGACAAGAATTTGAAAAATATTCATTATGTATAATTTTTTATATTCACATCAAAATTAAAGAAAATTCTATTTATGACTCAGAATTTCTGTTAATTTGGTTGGTATAATCTGATCAATCCAAATTCTGAGATAAGTCAGAGTGACACACTAGGCCACCAAGTATCTCTCTCATACCTGAGAGTCCAAATCTTCTCCCTTCATACAGAAATTGGCATCAATGACATTCAGGCCCACCAATAGACCAGCAATTATAGCTCCTTCTTCTTCCATCATGAGGGCATTGGGTTCATAGAATTCACTGCAAGAGAAATCCATGGAATGCTCTATGTAATAAAACCTCAGGAATCCAGTGATGTAATCATGAGACAAGGAGTAAAGCATTTGTCTTGTGGTTACATATGGTCACCTATGATATAACTTGGATACTTCATTTTAGATAACAGGTTCATGAACAGACTTTAGAAAATAGTCCAGCTGAAAGAAAAGTGATCAGAACAGTGTTTTCACTGAAGTGAGCATTCATACTTTCTTACACATTTATATTTGCAATGCACCAGGGGATAATTTTTCAATCTTTCATGCATCTAAAAAAATCTGTTAAGTTTGTTTTTAAAAACTACCTTTTTATTTGATCTGCTTTAGTTTTTATCTTATTAAATATACATATTTTAATTTCTATTTTATATTGAAGTATAGTTGATTTACAATATCATGATATTCAGATACACAACAAAGTGATTTTGTAATACATATACATATACCCATTCTTTTTCAGATTCTTTTCCCATATAGGTGATTAGAGAGTACTGAGTAGAGTTCTCTGTGCTATACATCAGGTCCATGTTATCTATTTTATATGTAATAGTGTGTACATGTCAATCCAAACTCCTAATTATCCCTCCCACCTCGATCTGCTTTATTTTAAATTCTATTTAAGTACCACATTCCTTTAACATAGTGAATAAACATTTAAAAAATGTAACTGTCAAACTAGTTACATTCTTTCGCTTTTGGCTAATTAGCAGAAGTTGCCTAACAAGCATGCATAATAGGTTGAGGATAATTTAAAATGCTTGTTATCTTTTATTTAATAAAATCAGTTTTCATTACAAAAAAAAAAACAAAAAAAAAACACACACTAAAAAAAGCAGCACAAAAAGAGGTATACAAGAAACCCTGTAATTCTACCCACCAATGACCTGTTAATACCTTGATATATAATGTTTCAGATCATTTATGGAGACATATACTAATAGTCTGTCTAGTCAAGGCTATGGTTTTTCCAGTGGTCATGTATGGATGTGAGAGTTGGACTGTGAAGAAAGCTGAGCACCAAAGAATTGATGCTTTTGAACTGTGGTGTCGGAGAAGACTCTTGAGAGTCCCTTGGACTGCAAGGAGATTCAAGCAGTCCATCCTAAAGGAGATCAGTCCTGGGTGTTCATTGGAGAGACTGATGGTGAAGCTGAAACTCCAATACTTTGGCCACCTCACGTGAAAAGTTGACTCATTGGAAAAGACCGTGATGCTGGGAGGAATTGGGGGCAGGAGGAGAAGGGGATGACAGAGGACGAGATGGCTGGATGGCATCACCGACTCGATGGACATGAGCTTGGGTGAACTCTGGGAGTTGGTGCTGGACAGGGAGGCCTGGCGTGCTGCGATTCATGGGGTTGCAAAGAGTTGGACACGACTGAGTGACTGAACTGAACTGAACTGATACTTATTTTTGAGGGATACTAAAAGGGCTGCTGCTGCTGCTGCTAAGTCACTTTAGTCATGTCCAACTCTGTGCAACACCATAGACGGCAGCCCACCAGGCTCCTCCATCCCTGGGATTCTCCAGGCAAGAACACTGGAGTGGGTTGCCATTTCCTTCTGCAATGCATGAAAGTGAAAAGTCAAAGTAAATTCGCTCAGTCGTGTCTGACTCCTAGCAACCCCATGGACTGCAGCCTACCAGGCTCCTCCGCCCATGGGATTTTCCAGGCAAGAGTACTGGAGTGGGTTGCCAGTGCCTTCTCCAACGAAAAGGGCATTATACCATTAAATCATTGTGAATTTCTTTTTGGCTTAACAATATTGTGAGTATCTTTCTATTTCAATGGATAATTTTCTGCAGTTTCATTTATACTGGCTTTATACCATTCCACCATATCACTGTAGTATAAGTATATTCAGCCAAAACTCCCTTTTCCTTAGCCAACTCTCTCTAATCAACAGTTAGGCTAGTTTTGGCCTGTTCCCACGACTAATTCCACAGACCAGGCACAATGTGCTAAAAATGACTTTGAAATAAAAAAGTAAAAGAGAAAGAAAGTACTTGAATGATTCTGAATGGATAAAAATCCTAGAAGACCCCTGAATAATTAAATATTCTTTCATGATATACCCAAATTATCCATACATACAGATGAAATGACTTGAAATATTCATTTCAACCAATTTGATATCATAACTGAAACATGACTGCAATCTACTTGTTTTCAACAAAGTCACTTGGGACTGACTGTTCATGGTCAACCTCAATGATTGGTAATAATACATTTCACTGATGTGAGTTTCTCTTTTCCTTTTGATTCTCTATTAAAAATATTAACAAATGGTAAAACACTTCAAAAGCAGCACATGGATAATCTGCAAATTACCATCTCTCTCGATAACTGCACACATGTTAACAGCCTGTGAAGGAAACTAAGAATTGGAATGAACAAGGTTCTTTAACACTTTATTCTCTCCTCAAAACCATACAGTACACATTTTCCTTTGTCTGGCTTCCCTTGTGCTTTATATGTGAGATTTGTACATATTGTTGATGCAATGGTAGTTCATTTGCTTCCAATGCTGGACAGTATTCCATGGTGGAATAAACTACAGTGCATCCATTTTGTTTGCTCTTTTCCGTTATACAGTCTACAATACTTTTATGAACACTACTGCACATGCTTTTTGGTACATATACACATGCACTTCTCTTAAGACATACCCAGGGTGTGAAAGTGCTGAGTCAAAGTGATTGAAAATGTTCTGTCTAGTTCATAAGACTGAACCCATTTAACTCCGGTGCTCTGTGGATAAAGATCAAATTCTTTGGACTTCAGTTTGAATCAATAATTTTGATTCAAATAATTTTGATTGAAGACACTCCCCTGTATCCTCCCTGGTAGCTCAGTCAGTGAAGAATTTGCCTGCAGTGCAGGAGACCTGGGTTGGATCCCTGGGTTGGGAAGATCCTCTGGAGAAGGAAATGGCAACCCATTCCAGTATCCTTGCCTGGAAAATCCCATGGTCAGAGGGGCCAGGCAGGCTACAGTCCATGGGGTCACAAAGAGGCGGGCAAGATTGAGGGACTAACACTTTCTCACTTTCTTTCTACTCCCCTGTAGCTACCTACAGCTTGAACACTAGACCCTACACCTCATCAAAGCTTGATCCTTGGAAAGTTGAGCCTTCTCTTTATGGAAATAAATAAGCTTTCCCAGATGGTTCTTGTTTCTCTTTCTCCTGATTTGCTTAATTTTCTTAGGCAAGAAAACAGCAATCAATAGCATATGCAGCTGCAGCAACATTAAAACAATGCTCCATATTAGGGTCCGTAGTGCAATTTCTTGTAGAAACTAGACTCTTAGAAAATTCAATCATGTCTTCAAATTCTGTTACTTGTTCTTATACTATTTCTCAGAGGCAATATGCTCTATTTGTATTTCTTTCAGTAAATATTAAAGTCCTATAAGGTACATAAGGACAAGTACACAAATCATACAATACGGCAGACTGTGTTTTCATAAAGAGAGCATACCCATGCAACCACCACATTAAAAAACAGTACGATTATCAGAACCTCCAAAACCACGTTATGCTCCCTTCTGCTCCTGATTTTGTATCCTCACCCCACCAATGGTAGCCCTTTCCTGACTTCTTCTACCATGAAAGGTAAGTTGTGTATGTTTCTGAACTTTATATAAATGGAATAATACACAGAATATTTTCCAAGTATTTTCCATGTCTGGTTTCCAACAAAACCAGATTAATCCATTGGCTGTGTGTAGCCGCTATATGGTATTTCACTGTATGAGTACACCATAATTTACTTACCCATTCTACTGTGAATAGATACTCAGGGTCTATTATAAATATTTGGGGCTGGTACAAACATTCTAATAGATATGAACATTCCTGTTCATGTCTTTTGTTAAACATAACTATACATTTTTTATTGGATATAATAACTAGAAGTGGGATACTTGGTCACAAGAAATGCTTATGATCAGCTTTTACAGACAATGGCAGTTTTTTTTTAAGTTTCTATATTAATTAACTCACCAGCAGAGTTACTATACATCTTCTCCAACACTTGGCATTATCTATCTTTTTCAGTTTTGCCATTCTGGTGGTTGTGTGAGGTTATCACACCCTTGTTTTAACTTATATGTACAAATGGCTAGTGAAGTTAGGTATCTTCTCATGTGTTTACTGGCCATTTCAATTTCTTCTTTTGTGAAATGTTTGTTCAAGTCCTTTATCATTTTTATATTTGCTCATTTGCCTTTTTCTTTTTGGACTGAAAGACTGAGTTCTTTATATACCCTGAATATGCATCATTTGTTGAATATATGTATTACATATCACAAATATCTCCTTTAGAGTAATGAGTTGCCTTTCACTCTTAAAGAGTGTCTTGATAAACAGAAGTTCTTTATTTTAAGGTAACTAATTTATTCTTTTTTTTTTTTTCCTTTATAGGTAGAACTTTTTGTGTCCTGTTTGAGAAATTTTGGTATACTTTATGTGTCTTCTAAAAGTTTTATTGTTTTCTCTTTTCCATCTGTACCTATGACCCAACTTGAAACTATTTTGCGTGCTGCATTGGAATTTAATGTTACATATCAACTTCTTGTCTTACAGAGCCTGGGTATATGGGAAGGTGTCAAAGCCTTTCCTGCTTTTCTGAAGGTGTTAAGTTTTGACCTGTCCTGCAAAGGACCATACCTATGCCACAGCCAACAGGTGGAACACACTTTATAGAAAAGCATCTAATCTTAAGTATGTGTGTGTGTTTGATGTGGGAGAAGGCATTAGCTGAACTATGTAAAACTGTCATGAATCAACTGTTTCTGATCCACAAAAATGATAAATTTATATGATTCAACCTAATATGATACAGAACATATCGAGAAAAGGAGAAAGTTCAACAAGAAGATCTTCATACCTGAGAAGTTCCTTCTTATTGATCAAAGCTTTCATGTATTCTGAAAGTTTCTTTTGCATTAGTGCCAGACGAAGCCAGGCTCTTCCTCTGCCTACAGGTGTTCTACGAAAACACAAAAACCAAAAGACTAGTAGAAGCAGTGACGGAGGCCACAGTGGGACAGGCTCATTTACTCTTGCTAATGATCCCTCAGTACAGTGTGTGTACGAGGCGCTCCTGACACATAGCCCCTCTGTCACCACATTCCTATGTGAGGAGTTCTATGAGGGCTGGTGGGGGCCAGGAGTGTGCTGGGACAAATGCTCTTGTGAGGAATTAATTACTGAACGAGACTACAATTTGAAGACCTCTGGGAGGCCAAACTGAAAATGTCCCATCAGATTTGTTTTGGTAAATCCTAAGTTTAGTGTGGATCGTGTAAGTACCCAAATAACCATAATGAGGACACAGGCCATTCAGACCTCTACCTGATTAAAATTAGACCAATCTAATTTGGGAAGGCAATCAGCTACTCTTTTTCAAGTTTCAAGGCAGGTTATGGATATCAGTCAGTTCCTGCAGTTCACTTGACAACTGTTTCAATCGTGGTTCTCAAAATCCATAAGCCAAGTCTAAGATGCCACCTCCCCAGATCTAATTTCTTGAGACTCACTAGCTGATACCCGCAAGTGCTTTGAAAAAAATAAGAGAACGTTTCATATTTTAACATGAAGACAACCTCTCTTAGATCAATAATAATTATCCCTCAAACTTCTCAATATTCTACACTACCAGGGCCCTCCTAACAATGTCTATTCATAACAATATTATGCATTTTGGATTGTTATGAAATACATTATTATGGTCATCATTGTCTTCAGTCTCACTCCTAAAGGAAGTAGTTGAGAAGAATGTTTTCCTGGACACATAGAATTCAACCTTAAACTTACTTAAGTCCTGGAAGATCTTTAACACTTGCTGTTATCTCTGCAGCTTCTGGAACAAGCTTTTCTACCAGTTCTAGAGGCCCCCAGAAGGATTTATTTTGTCCAAGAAAAGTTTTCTTAGCTAAGGTGATAAAAACAAAGCAGTAGTTTAATATTTTTTATATAAGCATATTCTCAATATACACATACCCTACTAGCTATTCAGTGTGTTTTTCAGGGAATTAATCCCAGATTATTAGACAGTCTTAAAATTATTCATGCTTTCAGAATTGATAACATTTCATAAAAATAAAGAATTCCTACTTCCCAAGATTCAGTTCTTCCTCTTTTAGGAGGAATTTATGGCCCACTTGTATATGAACAATAAAATATTTTAATAATATTGTGCTTTAAGCTGTGTGGTATTAGTGAAGAAAAGTCTAGTGGTAAAGAATATATAACTCAGGAGCAGGTTATCAAAGACTGGGGAGGAAAAGAATCAAAGGTGAATAACACCAGGTCCTGCCCTTGAAAGCTTATGGTTAAGTGGGAAGAGCATGCAAGCAAGAGTCAGGACATCAGAGTTCTAGCACTTGCTTTGCCCCTACTTGCTGTGGGATTTTGAGCAAATCATGCCCCACTCTAGACCTGTATCCACCAGTGAAACACAACTGTCATCTTGAATAGATACTTGTAACAGTGCTTCCAGCTCTAGCTTTTCAGGATCTGTATTTTTTAAGCCTTATACCATCAAAGATATTTCTGTACCCACATAGGTCGTATCCCAGTGGATTAATATGAGTTCAAGAGGCTTCTTATTCTTTGGCTCCATAAGGACAGCTTCTCTTCTTGAACACGTATTGCTGGGAAACAGGTGCATGCACACTCTCATTTTGAGGCCACGGCCTACCTTTCAAGCCGTGTTTCAGGCAGTGCTCCATCACCACAAAGAACTGCTGCAGAGGTGCGTAGTCAGAATCCAGAGTTCTCCCCAGGTTCAGAGCAGATTCGATCAAGCCCTTGATACTCAGCTTGGCCATGTTCATCAGGTTCATGCGTTCGTTAGCCATGAGATAATTAGGATCTGCAAACCCAAGGGGGAGAGCGTGGAGCCTGGTTACTGGAAATAGAACATTTAAAAACTCAGTCTAATTTCACTACGTTGACATCTGCATTGATGGTGCAAAAGTCACAGTGGGTAAGACTACTGGGTGTCTTGGCAAGAATCAAGGCAGTGACACCAAATTATAGTAATAGTTGCTGTGTTCTTCTCCGCCATGCACTTGCTATTTAAAAAAAAAAAAAAAAAGAGATGCCAATCTTCCTTGGGAATATTCTTGGCAGAACACTAAAAGGTGTATTCATTTTATGAAAATTTAAACCTTGAGTACAGTCTTTTAATATTCTCACCACCACCTTTGCCACTACCCTGACCTAGGCTGGTCATAACTCAGTACTGCACAGCGCCCACACGGGCCACTTCTACCCTGGCCCCGCCCCATCCATTCTCTACAGCTTGTGAAGCTCAAAAAAAATAAAGCCACTGTAAAAAAAAAAGGATAAAGGGCTTAAACTTTGTTCCCAACATGCTATTTGCATTATTAGTATTTATACTAGGTAGAATTATTATTTAAACTGAGCATTCTTAAATGAACTAATTAACATTATCAGTATAATGCAGTCTTAGAAATTAACCAACTGCAAAATTATTTTTAAGACTTAACATAGACTTAACGTGGCTCTCATCAACTAAATACACCATCTGGGGAAAGAGACGAAATACCACATTTCACCTGACAAAAGTCTGAATCATCTTTGTTCCACAGGTGCATACCCTGTGTCTGGTCCTGTAGGTTCTTACAATGATGACCTCAGTACCTCCTCACTGCACTTTAGGAGACAGTTACACCAAGAGCACAGATTGATAGGGAAGAGAAATAAGGCTCAGAGAATAAAGGAGCTGACCCCAGGCACAGCCAGTACTACATGACGGAGCCAGAGTCTACACTCTGTCTCTCTGACTTCAAACCACGTGCTCCTGACAACTATCATCCACTTAAAAATGCATCAGTGACTCCAAATAATGTGCATCCTTCCCTTCTGCTGACCATTCTTTTACACAGTTATCTTATTTAATTCTTGTGACTCCATCATTTAAGTGCTATTCCCCTTTCCAGGTGCTAAAGCCAGCCTATAACGGTTTAGAGATCCAAGGCCAAACACTTCCTAAGTGGCAGAATATAGACCTGGATGTATTATAGCATGAAATGCTCTTTAATGCACTTTCCTAGAGAGCTATGAAATGTTTTACCTTTTTAGGAGGACTAAAAGTAATACTAATAAAAGCCCCTGCTCCCATAATAGAAACAAAGCAGAGATCATTTTATTCAAATTGTTCCAAGTAATTTTCTTCACACAATGTTTTCATTTACATCTGCTTTCATGCTTAAATGGAACAGAATCAACTGGCTAAATTCTAAGCTCACTTTCTTTTCCGTTAAGTTTAAGAACTTGAGGTTCATACAAATTTTGGTTTGTTGTACTGTTCTCCGAGGTAATTTCTTTAGAGGATAGTTTATTAGGAAGGTCAGAACTTCTATGTTGCCATTAATTCTTGCACACCAATAAATGTTTTAGGACCATGGCTCAAACCTGGTTTCTCTGTTCACTACAGGTCAAACTTGTCAAGAATGGAATAATCTCCCAAGGGACAATGAAATACATAAAAAAAACTATCCCTGAAAAAAAGCCATGAAGAACTTTATCAGATATTAATTTCCAACACTATGACCAGCATTTATGTGCAATGTACTGTATCTGACCTTCCACAACCTCTGGGAGAAAGGAATAGGGCAGGGGTGTGTGGGCTTGCATGGATGTCTGTGGAGAGCTACTGGAGTCCCCACTGAATGCAGGAAAACATGGCTGGAGTTGGGTTATCTGGTGGTCCATAAGGTACCACTCTCTTGGCCTCAGGTCTGTAGACCACTGTCAGGAAGCATTTAACAGCAGGCTTCCTGTGTGCTATTTTGGATCTGTCATGATCCCTCTGTTCCTTATTAATTCCTGAATATTCAGGAATTAAGAGGGGTGGCAAACCGCTCCCGGGGCTGAGGAATGCATGCATTTCCTTCGTTAGTTTTTCCATACAGTGATAAGTAACTATTTACCACCCTCTTCCTTTCTATGAACCATATGGTAAAAGTGATTATTTACAACCCTCTCTTTTTGATACGGATTGCCTTATGTTTCCTTGATAATCTGTAAGTCTGGACTTCTGATCTTTATCTTTGCTGAAAATAGCTACCTTGTAAGACAGTATATATACCCAAGCTATATGGCTCCCACAGTAAAGCGTCTGCCCACAATGCAGGAGACCCGGGTTCGTTTCCTGGGTCGGGAAAGTCCCCTGGAGAAGGAAATAGCAATCCACTCCAGCACTCTTGCCTGGAAAATCCCATGGACAGAGGAGCCTGATAGGCTATAGTCCATGGTGTCGCAAAGAGTCGGACATGACTGAGCAACTTCACTTCACTTATGTTGAATAAAACACCTTTGCTCCATCAGAGCTTGGGTCCCCGTGTCTTTCTTTCTCTCTCTCTCTCCAGCTAATTCTCTGGAGCCTAGAAACCCGTTGTGCTCATTCTCCTGCCCAGGCTTCTAAGACCCTCTTGAGAAGGCGCACTGTGCCTTCACCGCCTCGAGAGGATACCCGGTGCCTTCGTGAGTGACGCAAGCTCTGCGTCAAGGACTTTATTGGTTTTCTGGGTAAACCAGGGAATATCAGCCTCTCTCTCTCTCCTTTACTCTCTTATCCTCGACTCCGGACCACTAAAGGACCCCAACAGACCATTAATTCAGGGCCCTAACAACAAAATTAAACAATACTGCTAGTCAACATACACAAGCTAACTCCAACCTGGTGACAACCAGTCACATGGGGAGAGCTGGATTTGGAACAAGTACAAAACCCCAGGCTTTGAGGCTTTTTTCAAAAGTGGTGGTACCAGCTCTTCTACATTGCCTCATCTCGTTGTAATCAGTAGCAGAAACGTTTAAGACAACTGATTATAGTGTCTAGGATGCATAAGCTACAGAAAGAAATTAAATTCCTAATAACGCAGTTTGCTTGCTGCTGCAATTTGCTTAGGGAAATTAAATTCCCAATACTTTAGACTCCCGTTAGTATGCTACTATAACCTGCTTGAATTAACATGCATCAAACACAAACAGCCCTCCCATTCTTTAGGAAATATTACTCTCAACCTTGGCACTACTAATATTTTGGGCCAGATAACTCCTTCTTGTGTGGGGCTGTTTGGTGAATTAAATTTAGCCATAACGGATGCCTTTGCCCTATAGATGTCAGTAGCACCCTCTAGGCATGGCAACCCCAAATATCTCCAGATATGGCCAAGAGTCTGCTGAAAGACATCTTCTCCCTGTGGAGAACTATTATTCTGAACAAATGAAAGCAAGCCAAACAAAAATCAGGGTAATTTGACAACTAGACCTAAAAGCTCAAAAGAATTTATTGCTCATTATTAATTACTTAATTAATGCAAAAGTCAAATGATTATTTCATGCTTTATTATCAACATTTTTGTGTTAGCAGTATATAAGAGTAGGGTCATTACAATTAAGTTTGTTTCCTCGTTAACTACTGAAAATAATTAGTACTTATAAATTTTCTCCATTTTATAACTCTGGCTACTAACGATGAATATTACATCATTAGCTTGATTTGTCATAAGAAATTCTCTAGTCAGTTTGTTACTTGTCTTGAATTGTACTGAAGTATAAAATGATTTTGTGTAACTAATGTATGCTGTTAAAAAGGGCTGCAATGACTGAAAGAGAGTATGGCGGGACTTATGAAGGGGAGGTAAAGTTCTGCTTTTAATATGGTGTTAGCTTTGTGAACTTGGTGAGTATGTGAAAAACCACTGAGCCGCAGCCATAATAAAGAACGAAATAATGCCATTTGCAGCAACATGGGTGGACCTGGAGATTATTACTCCAAGTGAAGTCAGACAGAGAAAGGCAAATATCATGTGATATCACCTCTGTGCAGAATCTAAAAAAAATGATACCAATGAACTTATCTATGAAACAGAAACAGACTCACAGACTTAGAGAAAAAACTTCTGGTTTACCAGGAAGAGCTGGGCAGAGGGATAGAGTTTGGGACTGACATATGCACTTTGCTCTATTTAAGACAAACAACTAGGAACCTCCCTGGCAGTCCAATGGTTGGGACTTCCCCTTCCAAAGTGGGGCGGTGTAGATTTGATCCCTGGTTGGGAGCTAAGACCCCACATCCATCACAGAAAAAAACCACCAATACACTATTGTAAAGTAAAATAAAGTAAAATTTAAAAAAAATAAAAAATAAAAAAATTTAAAGAAAAAGAAAAAAACTAAGAACATAAAACAGAAGCAATATTGTGCCAAATTCAATAAAGACTTTAAAAAAATAGTCCACATCAAAATGTGCTTTAAAAAATAAAATAGATAGCCAATAGGGACCTAAAACATTAATTAATTTTAAAAAAAAAGAAATGTGTAAGTAGATTAAGATTCTAGCTGTCCTCTCTGAGGCCAGACATTAAAAAAATTTCCCCAAATATAACACATGACACCTTCTTGCAACATTTTGGGGGAAGAAATACAGTTTTCATGAAAAGTAAGTTATCTATGTTAATAACATGTAAAGGGTTAGTTATTAAATGAATAAATATTTTTTAAAAATTCATTGAGCTGAATACTTATAATGTGATCTTTTCTATTTTAGGCTTATAACTGTAAAAGGTTTTTAAAAGTTCTGTTTTTATTGTATAGACCAAAAATTATTTCTAAATGCATAACTTTCACAATGTTGTTAGTCATACTTTTTCTACGAGAAAAAAAGAATTAAAATTTTAATTCTTCACAATGCTAACATTCAACACTATTTCTCCAAAACTGAACTTTTGTTTATTCATTCATTTGTTCAATAAATATTGAGCATCTACTGGGTGTTAGACACTGTATTTAATGCTGGGAACCCAGAGATAAAAGACCTAGTCCTCAACACTGAAGTGCTTACTATTCATCAAACTTGGGTAAATAGATGTCTAAAGAACAAAACTGGGCAGCTTACAGCGAATGCTTGAAATTTCAGAATAAACATTAACGTTTTCAACAAAGATTAACTTTATTACAGGACAACTAAAATGTCTTCATGTTAAGCCATATACACCCATTTTATGGAATCAAATGTAAATTTTATATATATTTAAAGCTAAGATAGTGAAAGTGAGAGTTGATCAGTTGTGTCCGACTCTTTGCGACCCCATGGACTATAACCCACCAGGCTGTCCACGGAATTCTCCAGGCAAGAATACTGGAGTGGGTAGTCATTCCCACTCCAGTGGAATGACCCAAGTCATTCCCTTGTCCAGGGGGTTGGTGGCTGAGCTGGTAAAGACAGTAGATATGATATTAATGTAGGATTTCAGGCAAGCTGTAAGTCCAATACGATTTCCTCGGCCATTGGTTGTATTCTCCAGAAAAGTTTAATACCTATTACCCATGCCTATTACATAACATTGGACTGAGGTTGGCAGACCACTGCAATTAGAGAAGACAAAGAAACATAACCTGTAAAACCGTGGATCATGTATTATTGCTCTCATACAATCTAATGTTACACCCAGAAAATCACACTAAAATTTTTACAGAAACGTAATAATTCACAGAGGTACCAGAGCACAAAATTAATATATAGAAACCACTAGATGCCACTAGAAACCACTAGAGGATGAGACTTTTAAGTTCAGTCTTAAAGGATAAAGAGAAACTAGGCAAGGAAGGGTTAGGAGGAGAGATATGAAAGGAGCAGAAATGAAGTACAGCTAGGGTGAAGGCACAGAAATATGAAAAAACATAGCATGTGGAGGTAAACAAAATTGAAGAAAATGCAGTAAGTTCATAATACACAAAAATAAGACCTGTGAGATGAGACAAGGGAAATAGGTAAGGAAGAGATGCTAAGGACTTTGTTCAAGGAACATGGATTTTACCTTAAAGCCAGTGAAGATTTTGATGTGAGGTGTAATGTCACAGATCTGAATTTTAGAGAAGCTGTTCTAGCAACCTTGTAGAAGATGGATCAGAAGGAACTAAGAACTCAGAGCTCAAGACCAAGTAAGGGTTTACTGCAAAAGTTGAGGACAGAAATTATGATCAGGGATGGAACTAGAGCAGTGGGTGCTGTGTGGAGAAGAGGGAGTTGGCTTTGAGACTTCCAGAGGTAGAATGTCTGGATTTCACGACTTGATGACCATGTGGATTGAAAGAAGAAAGAGAAAGAATGGAGAGTAACTTCTGTGTTTCTTGTTTTGGTGATTATCTGATTGTTTCTAGATTTGGATGGTGGTATGAGAGATGGGAATACCAGATCACCTGACCTGCCTCTTGAGAAATCTGTATGCAGGTCAGGAAGCAACAGTTAGAACTGGACATGGAACAATAGAAGGGCTCCAAATAGGAAAAGGAGTACGTCAAGCCTGTATATTGTCACCCTGCTTATTTAACTTATATGCAGAGTACATCATGAGAAACGCTGGACTGGAAGAAACACAAACTGGAACCAAGATTGCTGGGAGAAATATCAATAACCTCAGACATGCAGATGACATCACCCTTATGGCAGAAAGTGAAGAGGAACTCAAAAGCCTCATGATGAAAGTGAAAGAGGAGAGTCAAAAAGTTGGCTTAAAACTCAACATTCAGAAAACGAAGATCATGACATCTGGTCCCATCACTTCATGGCAAATAGATGGGGAAACAGTGGAAACAGTGTCAGACTTTATTTTGGGGGCTCCAAAATCACTGCCGATGGTGACTGCAGCCATGAAATTAAAAGACGCTTACTCCTTGGAAGAAATGTTATGACCAACCTAGATAGCATATTCAAAAGCAGAGACATTACTTTGCCGACTAAGGTCCGTCTAGTCAAGGCTATGGTTTTTCCTGTGGTCATGTATTGATGTGAGAGTTGGACTGTAAAGAAAGCTGAGCACCAAAGAATTGATGCTTTTGAACTGTGGTGTTGGAGAAGACTCTTGAGAGTCCCTTGGACTGCAAGGAGATCCAACCAGTCCATTCTGAAGATCAGCCCAGGATTTCTTTGGAAGGAATGATGCTAAAGCTGAAACTCCAGTACTTTGGCCACCTCATGTGAAGAGTTGACTCATTGGAAAAGACTTTGATGCTGGGAGGCATTGGGGACAGGAGGAGAAGGGGACAACAGAGGATGACATGGCTGGATGGCATCACGGACTCGATGGACGTGAATCTGAGTCAACTCCGGGAGTTGGTGATGGACAGGGAGGCCTGGCGTGCTGTGATTCATGGGGTCGCAAAGAGTCAGACATGACTGAGTGACTGAACTGAACTGATACACAGTCTTGATGGGAAATATAGCAGGAGCAGTGGACTAAAGAAACCCTGTAGAAATGACTGCAGTTATAATAAACTATATTGGTTTTCAAATCAAAGTCCTTTTAAGATCATATGGGTCTTGGCTACACCTCTTTAAGGCTGCTAATTTCCATATGAGGAAGTTTTCATAAATTTTACAGTCATGTGGCTCATCTAATCAATAGTGATGACAAAAATGGACCCAGAGTCTCATCGCTGAGTGACATTTAGTCTCACTATTCTGCAAATCAATCGTCTCTCCAAGATCCTATTTTACCTCCTTATAGTGCAATGATGGGTTTCCCAGGCGGCTCAGCTGGTAAAGAATCCACTTGCAGTACGGGAGACCTGTGTTCGATTGCTGGGTTGGGAAGATACCATGGAAAAGGGGACGACTACCCACTCTAGTATTCTGGCCTGGAGAATTCCATGGGCTGTGTAGTCCATGGGGTTGCAAAGAGCTGGACATGACTGAGTGACCTTCATTTTCACAATGCAATGATGAACGTGCATATGGAGAAATACTGAAATGTTTTATTAATAACTGAAGGAAAGTAAATTATATTTAACATTATGTTAATATGAAGTATGCTACATCATACCAAATTCTTGGTAAAGTGGGAATGATTCATATGTAGTACAACAATAACTTTTATCTTAAATGTGACACAAAACAGTTATCATAGAGACATTTCCCAATGATACCTAAAAGCATTAATATGAGATTTAAAATGACCAACTAACAGAAAGATATTGAAAGGAAAGCTTACTTGAAGTTCAAAATGACTGAAGACCAATAATTCCTAAATAAAGCTATTTTGAACTTCTGTTGTAACAGTTCTTAAGAGTATAAAATTAAGCATAAAATGAATTGTCCATTACAGTGAAAGAAATTACTGAAAGTATTAAAAAGACCTTGTAATAAAACACCATTTAACTAATCTGATGACAAATTTATACAAAATAATTATGAATTTTTACTCAATCTTCATCTAAAAATAATCAATATGGAAGATAGTATGGAGATTCCTTAAAAAACTAGGAATAAAACCACCATATGACCCAGCAATCCCACTCATACGTTTATGAGGAAATCAAAATAGAAAAAGACACATGTATCCCATTGTTTTTTGCAGCACTATTTACAATAGCTAGAACATGGAAGCAATCTAGATGTCCCATCGACAGATGAATGGATAAAGAAACTGTGGTATGTATAAACAATGGGATGTTACTCAGCCATAAAAAGGAATGCATCTGAGTCAGCTCTGATGAGGTGGATGAACCTAGAACCTATTATACAGAGTGAAATAGTCAGACAGAGAAAGATAAATACCGTATTCTAACATATATATACAGAATCTACAAAAATGGTACTTAAGAATTTATTTAAGGGGCAGCAATAGAAAAAATGGAAAAACAGACATAGAGGCTAGATTTATGGACATGGGGAGAGAGGTGGAGAGGGTGAGATGTATGGAAAAAGTAACATGGAAACTTACATTACCATATGTAAAACAGATAGCCAACGGTAATTTGCTATATGGCTCAGGAAACTCAAACAGGGGCTTGGTATTAATACAGAGGAGTGGGATGGTGAGGGAGATGGTAGAGAGTTTCAAAAGGGAGAGTATATATGTATATCTATGGCTGATTCAGTTGAGGTTTGACAGAAAACAACAAAATCCTGTAAAGCAATTATCTTTCAATTAAAAAAGAAATTAAAAAAAATAATCAATAAAGTCTTAGGGCCCTTAGATTATCTATGTATCTATATCTGTATCTATTCTCCTTAATGTCATTTGAGATATCAAATAAGCTTCTACTCTCAAGAATAATAAAGAGGAAATTCACTTAAGTAATATTTTCTCTGGGTTGAAATCCGTTAAAGGAGTTAATAAAATTTAACTAGAGGGACTTCCCTGGTGGTCCAGTGGTTAAGACTGCATGCTTCCATGTTGTCAGTTTACCTGCCTGAAATATTTTCAGAACTAGTTTTGACAGTTTCTACATTACGTTAAAATGAATTTTTTTTTTTTTTAAAGACTCCATGCTTCCACTCCTGGGGACATGGGTTCAGTCCCTGGCTGGGGAACTAGGATCCCACATGCTGTGTGGTAGGGCTAAAAAATAAATAAATAAAATAAATTTATTTATCCTGATTGCTACCTTTTCTTAGTAATAGCATACTCAAAGATATACTTTGCTAAAATTAAGCCTTATCAGCAGAAAGACTATATCCACCCAATAGCCTTACTCTATTTGACCTGAATCATCTGTGCTAATTAGCTTATTATATGATGCCAGGCAGGGAATCTTACTTCTTTGAGGCCTCAGTTTCCTCAACTGTAAAATTACTTGTTCAGTAATTTTTTTTTTAAAGAGACATCACATACCTGTATCACTCATAACTAATCACAGCACTAATTCTCAAGCAGGGGGCACACTAATATGCCTGGAATGGGGAGAAACAACATGGCTTGAAAAAACCCACTAACAACTCTGATACCAAATGACCTAGATTCTGACCACTCCAAGTGTGGTCCTAGAACATCAACACTGGCATTGCCTGGAAGCAAAATGGGAAAACTTGCCCTCCAATGTTACAATGGAATCAGATTCTGCACTTTAACCAAAACCTAAACCAATTGGTATACGCATTGATGTTTGTGAAGCAGTGAACTAGTGCTTCTAGCTCCAGCATGTCCTAATTCCATGATTTCATAGATAGATTCCTCAAGGGCAATCAATAAATACATTTATCAGTAAAAGGCCCTAAGGAGAAAAGAATAATAAAGATTAGAGCAGAAATCAATAACAAATAAAACTACTGAGAAAAATTAATGAAACTCAAAGTTGACTCTGAAAAGATCAGTAACACTGACAAATGGATAGACTGCCCAACAGAAAAAGAATTACTAAAATTAGAAATGAAGAGGAGACACTACTCTTGACCTCACAGAAACAAAAAGGATTGTATGCGCAGTTGTATGCCTACATATTAGATAACCTAGATAAACAGGACAATTTTTAAGAAAGATAAACTACCAAAACTGACTCAAGAGGAAAGAGAAAGTCTGAATAGAACTATATAGTAAGTAAAGATATTAAATTCATAATAAAAAGCACATCCTGTAAAGAAGAGGCCAAAACCAGATTGTTTCACTATTGAAATTTACCAGACATTTAAAGAATTAACGCCAATTTTTCATAAACATTATATGAAATGTCCGGAAGAGGCAAATCTATAGAAACAGGAAGTAGGTTAGTACAGTTGTCAGGAACTGGGAGGAAGGGTGAATAGGGAGTGAATGCTGATGGGTACAGAGTGTCTTTATAGGGCGATGAAAATATTCTGGGATTAGACAGTGTTGATGAATGCCCAGCTTCGTGAATATACTAACAACCACTGAACTGTACAGTTTAAAGTGGTAACCCTTAATGATATGTGAATTATACCTCAATAAAGCTTTAATTAAAAAAAAAACTAAAACTTGAGACATAATAAAATATAGCATATGGATCCTGATTTTTAAAAACTGACAACAGACTTTGAAAATGTGCTGAATAGTACATACTATTAGGAAATTATTAATTTTGTTAGGTGTCGTACTCAATATTTACAGGTAATAAACCAAAGTTTAGAGTTTGCTTTAAAATACTCTAGAAAAATGTGGGGGGGTGATAGATGAAATAAGATCAGCATACAGTGATAATAATTGAAGCTGAGTGATGGAAAAGTTAAGAGTTTCTTATGTTATTCTCTCTACTTTATGTACTTGGAAAATTCCATAATTAAAAATAGTTTCTGCTTTCTCTTGCTTCAGGTCGTGGTTTACCTGCTAGCTTCCAGTAAGAATTTAGTGCTGTTCTCTTCTTCCCTGAACATAACCAAAAAATACCCTTTTGACTGCCATTAGCATTGAAATGAATAAGTTTTTCTGGATATTTAGTATTCCAAAGCCACTCACCTGTATACTCTTACTCATTTTTAATCAGGTATTGTGAAATAAAGAGATCAATCAATCTCTCTCTCTCTGTCCACACTTCCTAATACAGAGCTCTTAAAATCTTAATAATTTTCCAAGTGATAAGAGCCATAGGAGCATCTTTTGTTATATTCTGTTTCTTTCTAGTTCCTGAAATAGCTCCACATCAAAGGTAAAAGGAGTATCTTTGTTATTCCTAACAACTTCCTCTCAATCAGAGTTTATGCTAGTGAGGTGTATTTTAGAAAGCCTCCGAAGGACTTGGGTGTGGGGGTGGGATAGGGGGTGGGGGTGTTGGGGGGGCTGGTGGCCAGGGGAAACCAGTGGTGTGATAAGTTGGGACTTTCAGCCATCACTTCCCACCTACAAATCCAGGGAGGGGAGGGGCGGGAGATTGGAGAGTGCAATCATAAGAGGAGTAGTAGTAGTAGTAGTCGCTCAGTTGTGTCTCAGTCGTGTCTGACTTTGTGACCCCACAGACCGTGGCCCACCAGGCTCCTCTGTCCATGGGATTCTCCAGGCAAGAATGGGTGGAGTGGGTCATCATTCCCTTCTCCAGAGGATCTTTCCGACCCAGGGATGGAACCTGGGTCTCCTGCATTGCAGGCAGATTCTTTACCATCTGAGCTGCAAGGAACCAGGTTTTAATCAATGATTAAATCATAATCATTTGAGGCCTACATAATGAGGCTCCATAAAAACCATAATGAAAGGGTTCAGAGAGCTTCTGAACATACTGAGGTGATGGGAGGGTGATGTGCCCAGAGAAGGTATGAAGTTTTGTGCTCCTATGCATCTCTTTCATCTGGCTATTCTTGAGTTGTGTTATGTTAGAACCCACCTGTAATCTAGCAAGTAAACTCTTCCTGAGTTGTGTGAACTGGTCTAGCAAATTATAAAACTTGAGGAGGGGGCCATGAAAACCTCTAACTTAGAGCTGGTGGATCAGAGCATGGGTGACAATTTAGGATAACTGACTCAATGAAAGTAAAGTGCTGAAGAAGAAACTATTGGGCATCATTGGAGAGAGAAACTGACTTAGATTTTTGTTCAGTGTGACCAGATCTACCAAGGACAATACTGATTTAAGAAGAAATAGAAAATCTGAATAGAACTACAGTAAGTAAAGATATTAAATTCATAATAAAAAGCGCATCCCATGAAGAAGAGGCCAAAACCAGATTCACTATTGAAATTTACCAGACATTTAAAGAATTAATGCCAATTCTTCACAAACATTATATGCAATGTCCAGAAGAGGCAAATCTATAGAAACATGAAGTAGGTCAGTATAGTTGTCAGGAACTGGGAGGAAGGGTGAATAGGGAGTGAATGCTGATGACAACTTAGACTTGTGATCCGTACTGAAAGTGAGGGGGCGTCTTGTGGGGCCTGTGTTAACCCCAGGGAGATAGAGTCCGAATTGAAGTGATGTTGGAGAACTGGTGGGTGTGAGAAAAAGAAAAAACCCGCATTCAGAGTCAGAACATTGTGAGCAATAGAGGAAAACACTGCTTTCTTTTAGGTAACCATTTCTAATTTTTAAAAGATGTTCATTTCTAATCCAGCTTGTCCAAGAGTTCCCTAGGAAATCACACTGATCTCCTCTTCACTGGGCTCCCATAGGATACTATAATCAAGTTTAGTTTCGGCAAGTTTCCCAGGCTTCTTCAAGTACCTTTACCTGAAGAATTCCTTCCACACCACTGAAGAATACCCAGATTATTTCTGGGAACATCTAGAAGTTGGGACAATTGTCAATCTGCTTTGTTTTGATGCAACATAAGAAATTTAGGTGCTAAGTACAAATTCAAGAGTTCTTTGCTCTGCTCAATTTATTCCACAGAAATAATTTAAATATTAGGGGGCACATTGTGACTTAGAACAGTTAGATCTCTGATCTAGAAGAATTAGAGCTGTCTTTCTCACATCCCCTGAGTGATGCTGGGGAAATTTCTCATGCTTTTTTATCTAACTTGTAAGATACGGAGAGAGGACAATCCTTCTGGGACTTCCTGCACTACTGTAAGTCTTCATGGGTTGTATCAAGACTGCCAGGCCCTGATTGCTCTATTTCCCAGGCCATTTCCTTGGCTTGCTTCTGCAACTGATCATCCCGAGAGATGATGAGTTCTGCAACTGATCATCCCGAGAGATGATGAGGCTTTCCTGCGCTTCCTATAAAAGTATCTGTTCCCCAAACTTAGTGTTCCTCAGCTGCAACATAGAAACACCATGCACACAGCATCTTCCTGATGCTCCCAGGTGCAATTCTTATGCAAGAGGAACTGATACTAATGTGCTGATGCTGCCCACTGTGTCATGGATAATAGAGTCTTTCATTCCTTTACCAGTATCCAAGAAACAGTAATAGGATGGTTTTTTAGTTTGTAAGCAGAGTAAATCCCAACCTTGACAAAATACAGGAATAATCTCTACCCTTAATTTAACTTCCTGGAATACTGTACACTTGTGCTCCAAATGAGACAATACCAAAAGCAATATAAAGATAAAAGCATGGTAACTGCAGTACAGGATTTGAGGCAGAACCTAAATATAAACTCACAGACAACATGGGAGAAAGTATTCCATGTGGTGGGAATGGGAATGTGAAATGAGGCGAGGGAGATAAGAACCCAGTGGGGAGCTCTTGCTGGGGACAATTAGAAAACAGGAAGGGTAGAGTTAAATGATGGGTCTGTAACACTACACTTCCTGCATATCCAGGAAGCAGGCAATGGGAACCCACTGTGGGTTCTGAGCAGGGAAGTCATATGATTAAAACGCTGTTTGAGGATGATTGCATGCGTGCTAAGTCACTTGTTGTGTCTGACTCTTTGCGACCCTGTGGACTGTAGCCCACCAGCCTCTGTCCATGGGATTTTCCAGGCAAAAATACTGGAGTGAGCTGCCATGCCCTTCTCCAGGGGATCTTCCCGACCCAGGCATCAAATTCGCATCGTTTACATCTCTTGCATTGGTAGGCGGGTTCTTTACCATTAGTGTCACCTGGGAAGCTCCTTAAAGGATTATGCACAGTAAATCTGAAGAATTTTGGGGAGAGGATCAAAATGGCTTAACCTGTTAAGGAAACAGGAGTGAAGAATAACCTAACATTTTCACCCTGTGAGCCTGGAATACTGTGCTAAAAATGGAAATGAAAAACACTGAATAACTGTTTTGGAAGTAAAGGGTTAAAAAAAAAAAGGATCCAATGATGTGGAAGCATTCTATAATAATTTTTATCACACAGTTGTAAATACAAACTAAAGTTTGGGGTTGGATAATTACTAGCAGAGGGATAATGGGTGCAATGATTAGAAATAAGATGTTTTCATCAGAGGAGATGATTTAAAGCAAAATAGAAGGATGCAAGATCACTGGCCCAGCCTTTAAAGGGTTTCAACAATTATAGGCTGGAACAGAACGCAACATACTGGCAATGCTGGAAGAGCTCTTTAGCTTATATCTTGGTAGCGAGAGCTAAAATGGGTATATAACAGAGAGGCAGTACAGGAAACTGGACTATCAAACTAAAGTTCACAACTCCTTGCTGCTGCTACTGCTAAGTCGCTTCAGTTGTGTCCGACTCCGTGCAACCCCATAGACGGCAGCCCACCAGGCTCCCCCATCCCTGGGATTATCCAGGCAAGAATACTGGAGTGGGTTGCCATGTCCTTCTCCAATGCATGAAAGTGAAAAGTGAAAGTGAAGTTGCTCAGTCGTGTCCGACTCTTAGCGACCCCATGGACTGCAGCCTGCCAGGCTCCTCCATCCATGGGATTTTCCAGGCAAGAGTACTGGAGTGGGGTGCCATTGCCACAACTCCTTACTGGGGTATAAAAAGTCGATTTATTATAGTATGTCCCATATATTAAGGTTATGTGTTGTTTCATGAAACTTTTGTAGAAAGAAATGATGTGTGTGTGGAGTTCTGATGAAAAGTATTTTTGAGAGTCAACTAGGTTTGAACTTTGGTATAGTGGATGAGCACAGCGCTGCAACTAGTTTGCTGGCATTTGAATTTTTCCCTTAGCTGTGTAACCCTAAGCAAGTTTCTTTTTTCCTTCCTGTGTTTTGCACTTACATTTTGAGATAATTGTAGCTTCACAAGCAGTTGTAAGACATAATAGAGAGATACTGTGTACACTTAACCTAATTCTCCCAAAGGTAAGATTTTGCAAAACTAGAGTAATTTATGATGACCAGGATGTGACATTGAACTGTGTCACAAGGATCCCGCATTTTGACTTTTTATAGCCACAAGCATTTCCCTCCTGCCTCCTACCCTGTTATAACCCAGGGCAACTACTAATCTATTTTCCATTTCTGTAGTGCTGTCATTTCAAGAATGTTATATAAATGGAATCAAACAATATGTAACTTTTAAAATTGGCTTTATTTTTTGTTTTCACTCAGCATAATTCTTGAGGGATCCATCCAGGTTATCAATAGTTTGTTCCTTTTTATTGCTGGGTAGTACTCCACTGTGAAAATTTCTTAACTCTGCAGGCCTTACTTCTTTTACCCATAAGATGAAGATAGGGTTCTGAAGATTAAACAAGTTCATGTGTGTTAAATATTTAGAAATGCTTAGGCTGTACTAAGAATAAAAAATTGTTAGCTTTCAAAAGTATAATGGTCCTCCATAGATAAATCAAACAATTTTATTTAATTTAAAATAAGCCTTCAGAGACTGCCCTGGTGGTTCAGTAGTTAAGAATTCCCCTGTCAATGCAGGGGCTGCTGCTGCTAAGTCGCTTCAGTCGTGTCTGACTCTGTGAGACCCCATAGACGGCAGCCCACCAGGCTCCTCTTTCCATGGGATTTTCCAGGCGAGAGTACTGGAGTGGGTTGACATTTCCTTCTTCAATGCATGAAAGGAAAAGTGAAAGTGAAGTTGCTCAGTTGTGTCCGACTCTTCGCGACCCCATGGACTGCAGCCCACCAGGCTCCTCCGTCCATGGGATTTTCCAGGCGAGAGTACTGGAGTGGGTTGCCATTGCCTTCTCCTCCAGTGCAGGGGATTTGTGTTCAATTCCTGGTCTAGGAAGATACCACATGCCCCGGAGTAACTAAGCCCATGTGATACAACTACTGACCCCATGTGCCCGAGAGACTGTGCTCCACCAGAGCAGCCTCTGCAATGGGAAACCCAAGCACCGCAAGTAGAAGAACAGTCCCTGCTCACAGCAACTAGAAAAATAACACAGCAATAAAGACCTAGTGCAGCCAAAACTAACTAAATAAAAATTTTAAAAAATAAACCTTCATTGAACATATGTGTGATACAGTACTAAATGCTAAAACAAATCTCTTAGATATAGTCCTTCCATTTTTCAAGGTGACGGACATCAAGTCTTAACTCATGAAATACATCAAGGGACCAGCAAGCCATCTTGATCAGGTATTATTTCACACAAGTATATTATTTCCCTAATTCAAATAAGATCCCAGCCACTCCAGTGCTCAGAGAGAAGAGTAATCTGGGTAACTGCAAATATATAGAATTTGTTTAAAAGGTTTGTAATAAGTACAGATAGGAATTCAGTGTTTAGTGAGAAACTAAAGAGGGTAAACCATGTGCTTTTATTGTTGCGTTTAGTCTTCATAATATTTTAGTGAGTTTCAAAACTTTTCAACCTGAATTAATAGCACATAATGAGATGATATGTGAGATAATTAACCAATGTTGTAAACATGATACAATTCTGTCCTAAGAAGACATTACATATTCTACCAGACGTAAGTTATAGACACGTTGACTGTAAAACCAATCATCACTGTTCGAAATCAGTTCACTGGAAAAACCTTCAATCTTGCCAAAATCAACCAAAACACAAGAAAAATCAAACCCCAAAATGAACAGTTCAAATCTGTGACCTCCTAGAGCTTGGTATTTTAAAAAGCAGTTTTTCAGGAAAATGGAAGCTAGTGTTAACATTTTGCCTATTAAAAAGCCTCCTCTTTTGACACAGCCATAATAACTGATAAGAAATATAATTTAAAAAGCTCAGCAGTGAAGGGTCTCCTGAAAAGATCTGAGCCTACCATACATCAGTAGCTTTCTCCAGGTCTGACTGTAGGCTCCTCTCCCGACCCTGAGCTGCTATGGGTGTTAAGTGTGGGTAATACTCCATAGTGAAAGTCAAAGTGTTAGTCACTCAGTTGGGTCCAACTCTTTGTGGCTGCGTGGACTGTAGCCTGCCAGGCTCCTCTGTCCATGCGATTTCCCAGGCAAGAATACTGGAGTGGGTTACCACGCCCTCCTCCAGGGGATCTTCTTGACCCAAGGATTGAACCAGTGTCTCCTGCATTGCAGGCAGATTCTTTACCATCTGAGCCATCAGGGAAGCCTGACACACGAATTCTAGTATTTCATATAACTGAAACGAGACACAAGATGCAGAAAATTCTATACAAAAGGCAAGGATGAAATGACTCAAAAGAGTTAACAAGTAAAGCCATTTTCCTTCCCTGACTCTGATTTTCTTTTTTAAGCTATACTGCAGTAAGACTTTCCTGTAAATAGGTTCTTGGCTAACATTACCATATTCCACTTTACTGGTAGGGATCATCAAAGTAATACAACTCACATCTTCTTACATGCACCCTTATATTCATAGCAGCATTATTCACAATAGCCAAGAAATGGAAGCAACCTAAGTGTCCAACAACAGAGGAGTGAATAAATAAGATGTGGTACATACATACAATGGAATATTACTAAGCCATAAAAAAGAATGAAATAATGTTCTCTGCAGCTATAAAAAAAGCACAAAATAATGCTATTTGCTATTTGGATTCAACTAGAGATTATCACACTAAGTCAATCAGAAAAACAAATACCATGTGACATCACTTATTATTTGTGGAACCTAAAATATGACACAAAGTAACCTATTTATGAAACAGAAACAGAATCAGGGACACTGAAAACAAACTGGTGATTGCCAAAGGGGAGGGGCTTGGCGGGGGGATGGAGTGGGCGTCTGGGATCAGCAGAGGCAAACCCGCATGCATGGAATGGATAAACAACAAGGCCCTACTGTATAGCACGGCAAACTATATTCAGATTCCTGCGGTAAACCATAATCAAAAAGAATATGAAAAAGGATGTGCATATATATATCCATATATACGTATGGACTTCCCTGGTGGCTCAGACAGTAAGGCGTCTGCCTACAATGCGGGAGACCAGGGTTCGATCCCTGGGTCAGGAAGATCCCCTGGAGAAAGAAACGGCAACCCACTCCAGTGTTCTTGCCTAGAGAATCCCATGGATGGGGGAGCCTGCTGGGCTATAGTCCATGGGGTCGCAAACAGTCGGACATGACTGAGCAACTTCACTTTCACGTTCACTTTATATGTATAACTGAGTCACTTTGCCATAGAGCAGTAATTAACACAATATAGTTCAGTTATACTTCAAAAAAATTTATATCTTGTTTTTTTTTCCCTTTCTGATTTCCCCTCTAATGATTCACAAAAATTTCATCAAAAAAGAAATGAAAAAGAGGGGGCTGACTCACACAGTAGGCTTGATTCTTACAGCAGTAATTCATATTAAAGAAACAGAATTTTGCCAGGACTAAGTCATAAAGAAGTCTCTTAAGAAGGACACAGATTTGTTGGCTTTTATGTATGAAGTCTATTAAAGGCATCAAAACCTTAAACCTGATTAGTGTCTGGTAAATAATAATCATAATCAAAATGGCAGCTAACACAGTAGACAGTACTCACTCAATGAATCAACACGGCTCTCTATTTTCCTTGTCTAGAAACTCTCAGGACTAGACCATACTGATCTGTTTTTTTCTTTAGAAGACATATAGCTAACTATATTAAAAGTAAAACCTAAGATGGAATAAAAAGATAGTTTGATTCTAGGAAATGGCGTGAAACTCAGGATAATTGACTCATTGAAAATAAAGTGCTGAAGAAGAAACTATTGGGCATCATTGGAGAGAGAAACTGACTTAGATTTTTGTTCAGTGTGACCAAATCTACCAAGGACAATACTGTCCCAAGTTGATATGAGTACCAAGAATTTTAAGACAATCTCTGCTCTCAAGGATTTTACACTTTAGCTAACAATGTAAACACACAAGAAGGAGAGAACAAGTGAAAAACCTTAAGCTCCAAGTTCTACAGGACTTGAGTTTATTGAAAAATGAACTGTGTCAAAGCTGTCAGGGAGTGCTTCCAGGTGCGGGGTTGGGGGCAGGGAGAAGGGGAGTGAATGTTCTGGTTGGGATGTCACGGGAACAAGGCAGGAGAGGAGGCTGAGTGCAGCTCATGCAGTCAGTGGAAAGGCCAGTGTGGGCAGAGTGGTGGGTGGGTGTGCGCTAAGAGAATGTACACTGAAGCTGGGGGGCTTTCAGTTGCCCAGCCAAAGTGGGAGAAAGTACAATGATACAGTGAAGTGGAGCCAGACTTGAATTTTTCTTGTAAAAAGTGTAAATCACCTTGAGCTCGTTAAAGTAAGGTACCAATTATGGAAGAAATAATTACTGGTTTGGGAGCCTTCATGCATTAAAATGTATGTGCTACTTGTCAAAGAAATTCTACCAGAAAGGAATGCTGCAAGATGACTAACCTCAAGGTGCTTACTGTGATGGAAATCTACAAATCAGAGCAACATTCAGACAAAATACTTGAAGTTCCTGGGGTCTGTTTCTAAACTGTTTGTGGAATTCATAGAAATAGGTATATATATATATATACACACACATACACACACACATATATATATATACATACACACATATATATACATACACACATATGTATATATACATTTTTAAATGAATGATATAAAAACATTTACATTTTCCTAAGAAACAAATGAAAAAATAGACATAGAAAAAATTGATACAATCTTGAAATAAAAGTCCCCTTTGAACATGTCATTTAACAAATATCCTAAAGGAACAGCATAAACATATTAATGCCACTTTACTTGGAACCATAAAGATTTTAAATGCAAGACTCTGAAAACCCTACTCCTGTATGAAGCACCTGCATGGACAATCTGGCAAACATGCTTACTGCTCCAGCTACTGTCAATGGGAAATAAAACCTAAAGTGGACACTTCCTCTTATGGAAAACGATCAAAAGGTGGTTAGAAAATTAAAAGAAAGAAAAAGAAAGAAAGAAAAAAAAAAAAGCTGAAAGATGCTGGTGTGGCACGCACCTTCTGTATCATCGCGCATTTGCTCCACCAAATCTGTCAAATCCTCCCAAGAGTCTTTGCAAACGGCAAAAAGAAAGGAAAAGAAAGATAAAATGTCATGCAAGCCAAGAAAGAAAAGTGTTATCAAAAACAAGGTATCAAAAGGGGTAACTGAAAGGGGGACTCCTAGAACTCTTTGGGCGTAACCAGGAGATTAGCAGTGAAAAGTGCTGGGAACGAACCCAAGGAGCCGTGTGACACTAACCAAGCAGAGATATCAACTGTGACTGTTAAACATGTCTCAAAGCTAAGATTAACAATTTCAAAGCTTCTCATCAGAGGAGAGAAAGATGGCCCCATAAAAAGTAACAGATTTTTTTTCCCACCAAAAATCAAGATTTGCATTCTAAGTGTGAATACCACTGACCTCATTTAATATTTATTTTGACCGTCTGTGAAGCTGAAACACATGTGGAGTGTTTTTAGACTCAAGCCAAATATCATGATGGAAAACTAGTGACTTTTCTTAAAATAAATGGTGGCTTAGACAGTAAAAATAATTAAAGAATAATCTAAATACTTGTCCCAAGCCCTCCACCCCGATGGTTCTCCTTCCTCAAAACAAAAATAAAGGAAAAATTGCTGTTTTGAAGACAAAATAAATCACTTATAATTCAGTAAAGATAGACGTTTAATGTATAGTACTCTTTCCTCTTGCTATAAATTCAATGTTTTTTAAAATTAAATTTGATTAGCATATAGTTGCTTTACAATGTTGTGTTAGTTTCTTCTGTACAGCAAAGTGAATCAGCTATATGTATACAGATCCTCATTTTTGGATTTCCTTCCCCACTATAAATTTAATATTCTTGTATACAGAATATTCCATGTGAGGCAAAAGGACAAGAATGTCAAGATTTCAAATATAAAAGATACTTCATTATAGCTTCTTCTAACAGTGTCTTAAGCTGTAAGATCATTATCTGTTCTATAAAATTTGAGACCCTACAGAAATTTTTTACAAAATGGATTAGCTTCATCCTTCAGAAACTCTGAAACTATTACACACAACTGCAACATTCATACTTAAACTCACAAAATCATGTGAATTTTATATGTATAAATACTTAGCAAATAAAAGTAAGTTCTCAGAGGATAAAGCATAACAAAAAAAAGAAAGTAAGCAAAGAATACTTTGCCCATGATAAGCCCTCTTTCTTAAAAAATTTATCATGGAAGTCAGCATTGGATCTGAAGCAATAACTTGAAATAACCATCTAGAAAAAGAAGTTTATCATTTGTCCTATTCTCACAAGTTTATTAAATTATCACTATAATTAAACTGGTTAACTTTGGTTCTCATGTGGCATAGTGATTTTCAAGTGGCATGTAAGGGTATATTCCAGTGTCAAATATATGGTCAGTTATCCTGTAAAAATGTACCCAAAAAACCAAAAATATATAAAAAGTTTAAATTTAAATTCAGAAAACAGGGAAGCAGATGGGGATCTAGTAAGGTGACATGTGATGAAAATGGAATGAAAACTACATATATAAAGATTATTGTTAGGTCAGACCCAAAGATAGCTAATATAAAAAGCAAGCAAGTATCTCTATTCTATTACATTTGTATTGTCTTTCCATCAATGACTTTGCCCAGGCTCACATCCCAGCTCTACCCCTCACTGCCTGTTACGACCTTGGTCCAGAGACTTTATCTCTTTCTTCTGAGTCTCCTCATCCATAAAACACAGACAAGAACAGTATCTATCTTACAGCACTGTTGCAACGAGTGAAAGAGTAAACATCAGTCCAAAATCTTTTATCTGATTATTTTCTGGCCAAATGAACTTTGAAATTCAGAATTTTATTTTTTTAGAAAGGTGAAATGGCAATACCGAGGCCAACAAACATGCAGAACTAGCAGGGCCTGGGGCAGCACGTCACAAGCAAGCAGATTAGTATTTCTTCAGGAAATCAATGGATATTCAAATTAAATAGAATCAATAAAGACTATAAATAGCTGCAAGTAAATTTAGGTCGTATTTCAGCACCAAATAAGTTCAGGCAAACTTATGAAAAACACTTTCAGAGCTTTTACTAGATTTTATAATTGTGGATCAGTATGTGTAGAACACTCAGAAAGTGTCTCATACAGAAAAAAGCATAATTCTATTATTTTACAATGGATTTGTGTTAAAATATATCATATACAGATATCTTTGCATATATGATTTTCAAGTATAATCCTCTGAAAATATAATGTGCTACAGATTTATATTGTGTAGGTTTAAAGATTTATAAGAACCTATTTTTCTAACAATCATGATATTTTTCTATATAGACTTGCTACACGACCTTATGAAAATCAGTGACTATTCTTATTTTAGTCTGCATTTCTTTAACCAAAAACTGTATTTGTCACCTAACAGAAGTCTATCTTATTAAGCAAAATATACAGAACCTCCAAGATCTATGCAAAGAGTTCAGGAAAGTGAATTCCTAGGTAGAAATGGGTGGTGAGTACAAGAGGTCTCTCTGACTTTCCCCTGGCATGTCTCATCTAGAGCACTTTTCTGTTCCATCCAGACTTACTTTGTTTTATTTCTAAAACAACATTTAAAATCATGAGTGCCAGAGTGATAGAATCAGTTTAAAAGAGACAGCCCTGCTCCCCGGAAGGTAACAGGTATGTTTTCTCTTTTTAAAGTTGTTCCCCATTTACCTTGGCATGCTTAGAATTATACTGTAATAAAGAATGCATACTGCAATATTCTTTTATAACCCCAAACAAGAATTTATAAAAGATTTCTTTAAAAAATTGTGCCCTCTGGAATATGTTCAACTTGTTAAAACAACAACGATAACAAAAACAAAAGCATCTAATACATGAATCAGAGGTGGGAGGCAGTAGAGCCAACTCCTGTCTCTTTCCCAGAACATTTCCTTTTTTGGAGGAGTAGTAGTTTGTTGCCTCGAGTATGTTTCACCTGATCTAAAAAGCTATATTACCTTAAATTTTTGTCATAATACATATTCACAGATTACAAAGAAGAGTAATATAGAACCTTACTGGTTGATACAGAAGATAAGGTCTGGATTAAATTTTGCTCTAGACAAAGCATAGTTCAGAGCTGTGGAGATCAGAATTGTGCCAGACGTGCACTCTAAATGTTAAGTGGTAAACGGGTGCTTCCAAAGTTACGCTAGCTACTCAGTTCTCACTCAGAACACTGACTCACAAGGAAAGGGGTGTGGATTGTCATAGGGTTGCTGCCATGAGACCAACGCAATGTCAGGACCACCACTCCACTCTAAACACTTGGATTAAATGGCAAAATGCTGCTCCTAACAGTCTCTATCACCTTATTTTTAAGATCCATTTGAATGAAGACATACTTTAAGTCAAGAGACAAGAGATAGGCTGCAACTGTACAAAGGCTCTGAATTTTCAAGGAAGCATAGCTTATTTCCTGGCTAAATGAGCAGACTAATTTACTTGAATTAAATATTTAATTTAGTGATACTGTAAGACAGTTGCTCTTATGGTACATGGTGACTCAGTGATGATGCAGTGTGTCTGGGAAAAGAGGCCCTGGCTTTGATGTTGGGCCTTGCATAGCTACTCCTTCTCTCTCTCAGTGATGGAGGGGGCGGGGGGGGTGGGGGGGGTGGGGAGGGCTGAAGCTCCCTTCCTCCTGAGAAGCACTGGAATAGCCACAAAGTGCCTCTCCACTGTTTATGTACCCATGCTCGTGAGATCTCTCTTCTTGATATACTCTCTCTTCAGTATTATTACTATAGGGTCTGTCCTATAGACAACTGAGTTACAGTCCCGTTTAGAGACAAGTTACACTGTCTCCTTGAGGCTAGCTGTGTTTCCTTTTTTCTTTTCATTTTATTGAGGGTATAACTGCTTTACAATGTTGTGTTAGTTTCTGCTATACAATGAAGTGAATTTGCTATATGCATACGTCTATCCCCTCCCTCTTGGGTCTCCCTCCACCCCACTCAATTCAGGTCACCACAGAGCACTGAGCTCGCTGTGCTATACAAAAGGATTCCACATATATGGGTCAAGATATGTTTTTCTCTTTCTGACCTACTTCACTCTGTGTGACACACTCTTAGGTCCTTCCAGATCTCTACAAATGATCCAATGTCGTTCCTTTTAATAGGTGAGTAATATTCCATTGTGTGTGTGTGTGTGTGTGTGTGTGTGTGTATACACAGACATATACACACACACACACACACAACATCTTCTTTATCCATTCATCTGTTGATGGACATTTAGGGTGCTTCCATAGTGTCTTTGATTTAGAGTGTTACTTTTTGAAAGTTTATTACAGTTTCTTGAGGGGAAATCCTTCCTGAAACCCAATCACTGATCACAAATAACTCTTTGAAGGACTGTTGTGAACATAATTGTTACTTAAGAGTACCTGTACTTAGTACATCATAGGTAATAAATGTCAACTTGACATTTACAAGAAACCAACGCATGTCCTCTATTTTGATTTGGCTATAAACTGGAGTCCTCTAAGTATTTGCCATACTTATTTAAAGGAGATAGAGAAGACTGGATTGAAAAAAATAAATAACAGTAATTGGGTTGATAACATAATAATAAATATTAGCAAAGGAACTATCAAGCTAACATAAAAAAAAAAAAAAAAGCTAAGAGGTCCTGTTATAATCAACCAGTAAGTTAGGCCAAGGTCTATTTTATTCCCAAAGTATAGTTAAAAAAAAAAAAACTATTATCAGGAAAATACAAACAATCCTGGAAAAAGTAATATTAAGTTATTGTGATACTGTGATTTATAATAATAAACATATATTTGGTTTTAACTTCCAGTTCCTAACACAGGCTCCTGAAATCTTATAAACTCCTAAGTGATAAGAACACTAGGAACATCTTTTGTTCTAATGAGATTACTCTGAGGATCTCTCAAATGGGAGTTGGTTCCCATAATTAAAAGTTTGGAATTATCAGCACCCCACTCCCACTTCTCTGGAGAGACAAGAGGGGCTGAAAATGGAGTTAATAACGGGTCATGTGTGGCTTAGAGGGTAAAGCATCTGCTTGCAATGCAAGAGACCCAGGTTTGATCCCTGGGTCGGGAAGATCCCCTGGAGAAGGAAATGGCACCCCACTCCAGTACTCTTGCCTGGAAAATCCCATGGACGGAGGAGCCTGGTAGGCTGCAGTCCATGGGGTCACAAAGAGTCGGACACGACTGAGTGACGACACCTTATCCATATGAGGAAGCCTCCTTAAAATCCCAATAGTATGGGGTTTGAAAACTTTCAGGCTGGTGAACACATTCATGAACCAGGAGGGTGATGTACATCAACTAGAAAGGGACAGAAGCTTCTGTGCTCTGGGCCTTCCAGACCTCACTCTACATGTCTCTTCATCTGGCTGTATGTTTGTATCCTCCAACACATCCTGTCATAAACTAGGAACATAAGTAAGGGTTTCCCTGAGTTGTATGAGCTGTTTAGCAAGTAACTGAATTCAAGAGAGAGAAGGTCATGGGAACCTCTGATTTGTAGCCCAGTCAGCTAGAAATGGTGGGTAACCTGGGGACCTGCCTCTTGCAGCCCAAGTCTGTGTGTGGTGGGGGTCAGGGAGTAGTCTTGAGGATCTGAGCCCTTGACCTGTGGGATCTGATGCTATCTCCAGGGGAACAGAGTTAGAAATGAGTTAAACTGTGGGACACCCTGCCCTTGTTAAAGAATTGCTGGGTAGCTACTGCCCATAGAACAGGACACGGTGACAATCTCAGATAAGACAGAGTATATCTAAGAAATATCCTAAGTTTTACAGCTCTAGAAGAAAGGAAAAAAAAAGCCCCAGCAGCTTTTTTAACCCCAGAAAGTAAATGCTAGCAATCTTAGAGAAGCATGGAATTTCTCAGTGTACAATCAGAAGTAAAACTCATCCCCTTCTGCATAGAACATTGTCACTAGCTTAAAGAAAACAGAAAAACAGATAAAATGTGACTCAGTTTACAGCTCCTGAATCAACTGTCCTAAAAAACCACACTGTTTCCTTGGAGAGTTCAGATTTTAATCAGTGTGAGAAACCACAACCAACTACAGCAGTCACAGATAAAAATGAGTTGCAAGGAGGTAGCCAATGGGAACATTCATGATACCATGGCATTAAATTTTTTTAATGTTTATGGCAGCTTGGAAATGTGTATAAAAAATTAAAATACATTACTATTTGAGCCAGAAATTCCACTTCGAAAAATGAATATTGTTCAAGTCAGAAAGAATGTTTGTGGTAGCCTAATTAGAAATAACCTAAACGCTTATAATAAGGGAATAAAGAATTTATGGCACATCCAAACAACTAAGGCATTAAAGGAGGTGGTACAGATTTCCATCTACTGATGTGGAGAGAAAAAAGGCAGGTCACACAACACAGGTATACACACAACTTATGTGTATAAAATTGCGTGAGTTTGTAAATGAACTCCATGTGTATATATTAAACAAGAGAATCTGGTTACTAAATCTCACTACTGGTTATTGATAGGCGCTAGAATTGTAGATGAATTGTTTTATATTTTTTACTTTTCTGTATTCTGTGACCTTTTAAATGTGAATATATTATTTTTTAATTAGAAAAATAAAGTTTTCACTAAAATATTACATAGTAATACTAAATATATTTTCTAGATGAACCCCATTAATTTTAATACACTGATTTAATTTTAATTATGGGGAAAAATATTTACTTAGAGGCTATTTCACAATAAGTCTGTTTCACTGTCCCTCTACACATGTATTTCTAAGCTCATCAAATTCTTCTATTTCTTCTCTGACAAAGTTCAAATAGGAAAAACTGCAAGGGAAATAATTTAATATTTACTTCCCTGTACTCAAGAGCACTTCATAGCAATCCAAGTGACTGGTGGGGGCTGGTACAATCACAGTGGAAAATCGTGCCCCATTATATTCTCTACCTTCTCCAAAAGGGGCACAACCAAAAAACCCCAAATAATACAGAACCAGAAGTGAAGAGGGGGCTTCCCTGGTGGCTCAGTTGTAAAGAATCTGCCTGCCAACGAAGAAGATAAGGGTTCAATTCCTGGGTTGGCAAGATCCTCTGGAGAAGGAAATGGCAACCCACTCTAGTATTCTTGCCTGGGAAATCCCATGGACAGAGGAGCCTGGCAGGCTACAGTCCAAGGGGTCACAAAAGAGTCAGATACTACTGAGCGACTAAACAAGTGAAGAGCAGAGAATACTGTGGGTTCTCCCAAATGACAGCCGTGCTCTCTTCCCAGTCAGGTCTCAGGTGCCCAGGCCTGGGCATCCAACAACTTGGATTCCTGAGCTCCATCACTGAGTACTAGTTACCTAATCCGGTATAGCATTTACCTCTGGAAAATGATACATAACGTCTGTGATTACCTTAGGACAAGTTCTGGCACTGGAAGCTGATGAGGCACAGAAGAGTTATTAATGATGTGAACTACAAAGAAAGGCATACATTAAAGGAAAAGCTCCATCCAAAAAAGGTCCAGAAAAAGCTCACCAACATGGAGCAAAGACAGTAGAGATGCACCGTGATTAACGACCATGCCCTAAAGCAGATGCCAGTGACAGGAGTAATAAGGAGCTGGGAAGAAACTGAAAGTACACCTGAGGAAAGGTAATTTTAGGGAGAGCAGGTTACCATCAGCTCAGAGGCAGCACGGAGCTGTTCTATTGCTTCATTTGTGGATTGGGGTGCAAAGAGAACCCTGCTGATATTTCTCCCCAATTCAGGATTCTATAAAATCCCAGAGGCAAGTGGGTAAGGCAACTTACCATACAAGGGAGACTAGCCAGGCTATTTCCAGATCAGAGCAACAAGGAATAAACCTTGTCCAGAAAACTTTGTCTGGCAGGCTTCTGAGATGGCCATAGAATCTATAATCTATTCACTGTGAGAATTTCACAAAGACTGCCCTGTACACACATAATCACAACTCAGAGAACCTGACCATGTAAACTTGAGGCTAACCGGCTGGTAGCAACAAATGTTCTAGTAATCTCACTGAGAGCAGATTACAAAAGGAGGCGTGCCAAAGGAAAGAACAGTAACATGATTCTAGACAATCCTACTCACTGCAGCCCTGAAATTAAAAGACGCTCCTTGCTCCTTGGAAGAAAAGCTATGACCAACCTAGACAGCATATTAAAAAGCAGAGACATTACTTTGCTAACAAAGGTCCGTCTAGTCAAAGCTATGGTTTTTCCAGTAGTCATGTGTGGATGTGAGAGCTGGAGTACAAGGAAAGCTGAGCGCTGAAGAATTGATGCTTTTGAATTGTAGCATTGGAGAAGACTCTTGAGAGTCCCTTGGACTGCAAGGAGATCAAACCAGTCATTCCTAAAGGAAATTCTCAATATTCTTTGGAAGGATTGATGCTGAAGCTGAAACTCCAATACTTTGGCCACCTGATGAGAAGAACTGGCTCACTGGAAAAGACCCTGATGCTGGGAAAGATTGAAGGTGGAAGAAGGGGGTGACAGAGGATTAGATGGTTGGATGGCATCATCGACTCAATGGATATGAGTTTGACTAAGTTCTGGGAGTTGGTGATGGATAGGGAAGCCTGACATGCTGCAGTCCATGGGGTCACAAAGAGTTGGACATGACTGAGCGACTGAACAGAACTAACCCACTCAGGTTTTATTTTCTGAGCATAGGATAGGAGTAAATTAAATGCTGTACTGAATGCACCCAAGTCTAGACACTGTGGGCCACACGTGCACTGTATGCAGCATATAGTCAGCTTTGAAAACAAAGTATGCCAAAAAAGTAATGTTTTTTTGGCCTGTTACCTGGAAAAGCTCAAAATGTCTAACTAGAAATATTAAAAAATTATATTGGACATTGAATCCAAAGCAGTAGTCCTGCTTTTAGAGCTATGGTTCCTGTTCGTGGATGTGGGAAACTCTGTCACGGAAGATACTTAACTCTGAGGTAGACAGACGGATGACTATACAAGTATAGTTTTCATAAAGCTTTTTTCTTTACAGAAAAAATAGCACAGTATCCTGATTATAGTAATATATCCTCTTATAGGATATTAGGGGGCAACAGGATGAGATGGTTGGATAGCATCATTGACTCAATGGACATGAGTTTGAGCAAGCTCTGGGAGATAGTGAAGGACAGGGAAGCCTGACGTGCGGCAATCCATGGGGTCACAAACAGTCAGACACAACTAAGTGACTGAACAATAACAAGAATATTTGGAAGACATGAAGAAGTATGAAGAATATAAAAATCCTCTGTTGTTCCACTCTCCAGAGAAGACCACTTTTTACATTTTTGGTAGATTTCCTTTCACTTGGGTGTACATGTATCTATATTTAAATCAATTTGTGATCACACTGTGTATGTGGCTTGGGAGACAGCTTTCAAAACTTACTATACTTTAAACAATACCCTAGACCACTAAATATTCTTCCACAACACCATTATCAATGTTTGTGGTACTGATGCTCTATAATTTATTGAATAATTTTCCTGTTAGGTTATTTAAGTTATGTTTAAAGTTTTGCTACTATAAATCATAATACTGTGATGATTATACATACTTGTATATTTTGCCCATATCTCTGATTATTTCCTTAGGATACATGTCTGGTATAACCATTGGAACTTAATTTTTGAGGCACCTCATTCACACTGATAGAGTGATTTTCAAAAAGGCTGTGCCAATGAATATTCTACTAGCACCTGAATTTTCCTATATTTTCATCAGCACTGAACATTAGTCACAGATATGTTCAACAAAAAGTTACTTGTTATACTGAACTTCTATTTTCAAAATAAAATATAATGAGTCTGAATTATGAGCTAAGTGATTTCAAAAAAAATTTTTAAATATCCAGAAACCATAAGTTGTGTGTAATGGAAGGTAAGGTGTTACAATAGTCATTTTTTTTTTAAAGTGATCATTTTCTGGGGATTAAGGGGCATTTGTGCGTGTGTGCTCAGATGCTCAGCCGTGTCTGACTCTTGGCAACCCCATGGATTGTAGCCTGCCAGGCTCCTCTGTCCATGGGATTCTCTGAAAATAGTAGAGTGGGCTGCCATTTCCTCCTCCAGGGGATCTTCCCCATCCAAGGATGGAACTCGAGTCTGTTAGGTCTCCTGCACTGACAGGTGGACTTTTTACCACTAGTGCCATATGGGCGTTGAGGTCACCTCAAGTGTATTAGATGGCTACCATAAATATTATACACAGTAATATGAGGCCTTCCTAATGGTACAAAACAAAAGTTTTCCCCTAAAGAACTTTCTGTATAATTTTATAAAAGTATGAATCACATAGGCTAAAATAAATCATCAGAGGATGATTTCAAGTGTATTCAATCAAGTGATGGAGACAGAACCCAACGATTCAGGAGATGAAGGATACTGGACATGTTAAAAAAGGTTCAGGGATGAAGGGAGTCAGGGGTCCTTTCTGGTTTCTAATTTAATGTCAGTGAGAAGAATTTAAAGCAGAAATAGTATTAACAACAAGAATAATCACTTTTTCGGTGAAGTACAGAATCACAGCCTGGTTGAAATAGGCAAGTATTGAGAAGGAGTTTGAAAAAAACATTTGATAAGTAAAATTATCCAAAAGAAGGGCATGGGAATAGTTGGCTAAAGAATAAGGATTCAACAGAGTTATTGTTTCTGACGATCCATAATCATGAACATTACTGCTACCACAAATAGCTTTCCACGTCACTTTGCACATTCATTTGAGAAACATTTAAAATTTAGCACATACAGGTGCCACCTGCCCACCAGGTCAGTCTCAGCAGTGTATTATTTTTATTGTTTGACAGCATCTGTACAATCATATAAATATTTTCACATACTTTATAAAAATGGATGGAAAGAGAAAAAAGAAAAACAAGTGGATAAAATGCTAATTTAACTGATGGCAATTGCCAAGTATGCCCCAAATGGCCTGCTTTTGGCCACATTTGGGTGCTCCCTGAACATAAGCTGGCCAATGCCATGTTCCACTGTGTATAAAATGGATGGAAATATGTCACCAGAGACTGGGAAGAAGACGTCCCTTATTATGTGCAGGTCTATTGCTGGACTTACACGCACTGAATTCTGGTATAGGAGAGTTGCATGTAGGTTGGATCCAGGCTGCCCGAACGAGTCCTAGCTCCACCACTTACTACATCTGTCAGTCTGTAAAATGGGAATGATAGTACCTAGGCTCGATGGGTTTTTGTACAGATTAAATGAGGTAATACATATAAACATTACTTAGAGCAAACAGGTCCTGGCAAAAAGTAGCTGTTCAATGAAAAGACAGCATCTCTTCCTACACCACTGTCGCCATCACTTTTTCAAGAATATTCTACATTCAATATAAAGACTGTCTGAAACAGACTCTTGTACAAGAATGAAAAGTTTATTTTCACGAAGAATTACTTGGCAATTTTATAAAGGATGAATCAGTGTAATAGGAAGAGAAATGGCTTGGAGAAAAGCTGAAAGTAGGTGTGGGAATCTGGATGTGACACAGTTAGATCCTGGTAGTTGTGGAAATGAAAAGGGAAGACAAAATTAAGTCTCTGTAGTGGAAAAGAGCACCTCTCTCTCTTTTATGCCCTAACACATATAGTACTATTTGTTTAATCATAATAGAAAACTATGATAGCTGGATGCCTTCAATCCAGTTTATATAATTTCATACATACACACACACACAAATGCAGAAAAGATGATTTATATATAGCTAAGTGATACTTTGGATATCATTAACATATGTTTACTTATGAAAATAACTGAAGCCTTGATTTTTCATCAACTTCAGTTAAAGCGGTTTCATTTAAGAATCTTTGAGCTTCACATGGTTTATAATTTTCTTAGTAGAAAATACATGTTCAGCATAAAAAATATAAGGGAAGGTTCACACATAAATATGCAAAAATAGAAAGTCTTCTCACAAACTTGCATGTTACTGGTATTCAATGTTAGGAGTAATGATTGTTTTACTTTTCTGTTAATTGGGAGAAACTCTTATTTAAGTCTTATTCAAGAGGGCTATTAAAATTCACATATTATATGATGATTTAATATATACTTATTTTATTAAAGCATGGAAATAAACACACACACTAATGAACTTATTCACTATTAAAACACTTCAGATTTTACTGTTAAAAAATAACATTATACACAATCAGAAAAGAAGAAATATACTATTTCATCACTAACCCTAACATTTTGTCCCTGGTAGAGCATGTAGTTTTATTAGTATTTCTTCTCAAAGAAGTGAAAAGTTACTGGAAAGAAAATTTGGAGAGACTAAAAATCTTTCAGCTCTGGTATCTGGGTCTCTGCAAATGCTGTCTCCTCCCCATTCCCCACCCCTAACGTCCCTTGCCTCCAGTTTATAATCAGATTAACTCTTGCACATCCTTTAGGTCTTAGTTCAAACATTACTTACTTCAACTGGAAAATTTCCCTGGACCTTCCTAATAAAACATGCTTGGCTCTATACCATAGCACTCATGCATGGATGCTCAGGCATATCTGACTCTTTGTGACCCTATGGACTGTAGCCTTTCAGTCTCCTCTGCCTATGGAATTTTCCTGGCAAGAATACTGGAGTGGGTTGCCATTTCCTCATCCAGGGGATCTTCCCAGTCCAGGAATCAAACCCGCATCTCCTGTGTTGGCAGGCAGACTCTTTAGCGCTGAGCCACCTGGGAAGCCATTTTATCAATACTTGTTGAAGCACCCCACCTCCTGCTTGTCAATAAGCTCAGAAAATACAGAGGAGCAGGCTTGGGCACTGTGCTATACCTCAGGACCTAGCATAGCGCGGAGCATAAATTACAGGTGGGATACTTGAGTGTGTGCTGAATGAAGGGCCAAGGGTCTGATCTTATGATTAAAATTATGCGTGATTTTCTAAACATTTATTTTCGTTGGGGGTTCTAATGGTCCCTAAGGTTTTTTCTTCCCCAGGAAAAATAAAGTACAGATAAAAAATTATATATATAATTTTCTGGATCATCTTCCCAGGTTTAGAAGCCCTGCACTAGACTGTAGTTGAGTTGATGCTATGAAGTTTCTTGGTCAACAGCCATTTGGCTTCCCCTGCCAAAATGCCCACTGGGTCATGCACTTGTTTCATTAAAACATATGCAGCTCCCAGGCAGAATGGGGTTTTACTCTTGTGCAATGATATAAATGAGTAAAAGTACATTAGTAAATGTCAATGGAGTTATCTCAGAACCAGACACTTTCAGTAGTCACCAAAAAACAAACACTTTCTATTTCATCTTCAGGGGATTATTTTCCTTCCTTATTATAATCAGCAGATTATTCCCTACTATATGGGAAAGTCTGATCTGAAATCTACACCCATACTGTCCCTTGGGAAGTATGGTCACTAGGGATTAGAATTCCATGTCCAGTTCCTACAAAACGTGATTGTCCTTTTGCAACTAAGTAGTTCATACTTGTTTTACAGCAGCCTCTGACATCATTGTTTCATCTTTTTTCCTTGACTGTGAATTCACTCAGGGCAAGGGCCATTATTTCTTAGTCTTTAGAATTGGATTTTGCATCAAGGGATGCTCAGTAAATATTTCTGATCAACTGACAGACCAAACACATGTAGTACAGTAGTACAGGATCCTTACATGTAGTACAGTATCGTTACTACAGTCACAGATGTTACATACAAGCTAACTCCTTATACATTACTGTGTAAGTGCCAGACACTCTAAACGAACACTAAAGCAAATTGTGACTACCAGGGGAAAACTGGACACTAATGCAGTAACAGTGTGTCTGAAGTTGGTCATCACACACAGTCTGTAACTTGAAAATCAAAGGCTTGACCAGAGGTTCTCTTCTTAATGTGTCTGCTGCTGTATCATTTCTTCGTCGTCTGCCTCTTACTATCTGTATTTGAAAAAGGTATTTTCTAAGTCAAAAACTAATTCAAATCTTAAGAGTTACCTTTGTAACCAAATGGTCTATTTTACTGTACTAAACTGATCTATTTCACTTCTCAATGTCGGATTCCTCTTCTTTAAAAGAAAGTTAATGGGAAAACAAGTATTTCTTGATAACCGACTTTTGTTTTTAACCAATTATTTTCCTGTTTGCAAAGGCCCAAGAAAGGGCAATGCTGAAATGTGAATTTAAGCTATTAACCACCTTTAGTCTGTCTGGCAAACAACTAGCTTAGACTATTCCAAAAGGTTACAAAAACAGAAACAAAACTAGAAATACATACTAAAAAGGCAAGAGACCTAACAATGGGGCTTACAACTGTTGAAGCTCAAACCACTGTCTCATGAATAACTATTACACAAATAACTAACATTTATAGGGCACAGAGGATGAGATGGCTGGATGGCATCACTGACTCGATGGACACGAGTTTGAGTAAACTCAGGGAGTTGGTGATAGACAGGGAGGCCTGGCATGCTGCGATTCATGGGGTCACAGAGTCGGACACGACTGAGCAACTGAACTGAACTTACATTAAACATCTTAGTTAATGCTCCTAACTTACTATCGTGGCTACCACTCCTAACAACTTACTATAGTCCAGCCCAGCATCTCACTGTGTGCTGTTGACATGTCCCTTCCAGTTCCCCCCATAACAATATCTGCCTGTGATTCTACAGTTAGCATACAAGGTGGAGCCAAGTCCAAGCGTCACTTCCTGGAGGAAGCCTTTCTTGAACCTTCTTCTTGCAATCAATGATTTGGACATTTGTTCCAGGTTTTTACAAAACTGTACTAAAAGAAATGAGAGATAGCTGATCTCCTTGACTACCAGTAAGTACTGAACTAATGAAGTGAGTTTTTATTCCCATGTATTTAAGAGTTAAGGTGGGCTGAAACTCTGGGTCTGGTCTACACTGTGGGCAGCAGAGTGAAGACAAGAGCTGTTTTCAGAAAACAAAAGTTGGAAACCTCAAAGCTTCTACTAATGAGGCCACAATGAGATTATCGTCTTAAGAAGATACAGGACGTTTTTGCCCATTTTCTTTCATGGGAGTCGGGGGCCCCAGCGCAGAATTTGCACAGTCAGATGTCCTTCCTTCTGTCTACAAATCAACTGGGGAGTGTTCTGTGCACACTCTCTGTGTCTGGGCACCAAGTGCTCCATTTTTGTTAACACAGTAAGGTTCCTGTTATCACCTTTCCAGCAATCACCACTTACAGGTTAATAGCTAAATTACATTTAACAACTGTCTCTAGCATTACTATTCAGGCAGACATTTCTTGGGTTTAAGTCACTGTTTAGACATCCAGAGTTAGCCAGTAGAATAAAATCCCTGTCTTTTATTTACCTGCCTTCCTAGATCACTAAACCTATGGATGTTTTCTTGGGCCTGGACTTTCTTTTATTACTTCTAGTACTAATAATTTGAAATTGTTGCTTCTTTTACCCAGTTGAAGGCAGAATTCCAAAATTCATTTGCCAGCCTCTCTCTATTTTCCTCCACCCCTTCTCCAGCTGATTCTAAGGTGCTGGAAACTTTCTATTTGTCTGTTTCCTCTAACCCAAGGATGTGTCACTTGAGCTTAGGTTGCAGCCCTCATGTTTCCATTACAGATTTCTCTATAGAGAATTCAAACAGCACCACTACAAATGCTTACGTGACACAAGCAGCTCACTTTTGCTTACTCACAGGAATCTTGCTCAAAAAACAAATAGGTATGCAAACGATTGTTACTATTGTTCAGCCACTAAGTAGAGTCTGACTCTTCCTGATCCCCACAAGACTGTACCCCACCAGGCTCCTTTGTCCATGGGGTTTCCCAGGCAAGGATACAGGAGTGGGTTGCCATTTCCTTCTCCAAGGGATCTTCCTGACCCAGAGATTGAACCTGTGTCTCTTGCATTGGCAGGCAGATTCTTTACCACTGAGCCACCTGGGAAGCCCATTCAAATGATTAAGTTTGCTCAAAATTAAAGACAATGACACACTAAATTTTATAATTAAGGGAATATATGATATTGTGTGACTTTCAAAATAAATATTTTTAAAAACAAAATATGCAGACTGAGGCATCCGCTGAAAAGACTTCTTGGTAGCATTCTCAAAATGTACTTTTATTCCCTAAAGATTTTTAAAGCTCGAGAGGCTGTTCTAAACAGTACTGGCATTGTATGTGCCTCCAGTTGATGTCTCCTGACCGCCATGCAGCACATTCTGAAACTCAGAGCCAAAGGAAGCTGTCCAACAGACAAACGAATTGTTAAAGGGTGAAAAGGGCCTTAGAAACTACTTAAACATTGCCCTTAAAGACACACCCAAATGACTGCTTTGTGCTTCGATGTTAACCCTCCCTAAAAGTGGCTAACTGGGAAAATAAAATCCTTTTCAGACACAAAGAGTGAAATCTGAGTCATGATAAGATTGCAATGCTTGGTCAAGGGCAAGAAATCACTTTTTCTAACCCAACTGCTAGGTGCAATTCACCTTGTGCCCTCTGCCCTGCAGTATGCCTAAACACTGGGCAGATTTTATGTAAAATTTATTCTCATATGTGAGCATTTCTTTCTTCATTATTTTAACGGTAGAGAACAAACCCTAGCTAAGAGGCCAGTGCACAAAAGTACAAAACAATTTGATTCAAATTAATTTTCTTCCTTATGGTATTAAGTTCACAAAATTTAGGGATAGAAGATAAAAGCCTCTCAGAATTTAGAAAAGGTTCTGGGAGAAAGTCACAAGTCAAGAGACTACAAAGGTCTCAAAGGGACTGACAGTGGAGATTTCACATGGGTCAACAGTTACCACAAACAACTTATAAAAAGCAATCCGAATAGGTTCCATGGGTAGGAATTACCTTATCAATCATGCTTAACCTTTTAAGGTATTATGCTTTTTTGAGACCATATTCATTAAATAAGCACTGAATGTAAAACTGCTTTCTCATCTAATCTTACAATCTATGTTATTTTAAAGAAAGAATGTTTGACCGTGTATTTTCTAGATACCACAGCCTGTTTAACATTATATCCTGATGATAGGATACCCTTCGTGAGTGCTTCAACTATACCACGTACACTCCTATAATTAATTAGTCATGCAATTTTACCTTACTCTATTAAAAATAACTATAATTTCTATAATATGTTAGCATCTAATCAGAATTAATAGCTTTTCCATTGGTTGATTAGGGTCAGATGTGATAAGTGATCTCAAATGTTCTTTAGAGTCTTCAAGACAAAGAACTCTAAGCAAGCACCAGCATCTTTTGAAAGGATACCTCAGAGGGCAGGGAAAAAATATTTTCCCCCAGTAAAGTAGAGAAGGGGAGCTGGTGGTAGGTTTAAGGATGAAAGGTTTTCAGGGCCATTAGCTAGTTTAGAGTATGGGTTCCTCCTGCTTCTCCCTGACCCTCCCAGCCTGATTAACAATGAGGATGCTGGTGAGATACTGGAGGACGGGTTCTGACCATACCTTCATGGGTAGGCTCTGGGTCAGGTGTAAGTGAGATGTCATCCAGCTCTCGCAGGCAGAGCCATTCTCCATCCATAGACACTCGGAATTTGCAAAGGTAGATGGTCTCCATGGCAGCCTGTGTGATCTTGTCAGTGGTGGGGGTTGGCATGTCGGTTGGAGGCGTCAGAGCAGACATGATGACTCAGCTGGGACCACAATACACACACACACACACACACACACACACCAAAAAAATAAATAAATAAAAACCCTCCTCAACAAAAACCCCCAAATCCGAAGCTCTGCAACAAAGCTCTCAAGAAAAGGGGCAGGTGAGGGTTTTAAAAAAAAAAAGACAGAAAAATACCTATCCTTTAAGCACCAAGTGTTCAAGATAAATAATTCTATGCTATGTTTTCTCAGAGGCAGTTCCTACCACATAGCAAAATAAGATGATGCTTATCTTCTTCCAGGTTCTCTCCTGTTATCTTCCCTTCCCTACCCCCTTCTTTTTCAGCTGAGGCAGAGGCTTGAAATCCTGCACAGTCGATGCTACCTTAGTTGGCTTTTAAAAAAAACTGGCCTCTGTATGAGTAAGTGAAAAATCCTCCTTCTTTTTACAGAAAAAAAAAAAAATACAAAGGAAAAAAATGAACAAAAAATAAACCAATATTTTCTGTTTAGCTTTAAAAAAAAAATCCTGAATTGCAGAAATCACTTCCAGGATCTGCTCAGAGGAGCCGGGATGCTGAGTTCTAATAGGATTGGTTGTGCGCAGTAAAGCAGGGTGTTGACCAAAATGGCTGACTAATGAACTGAACTGAAAATTCAAGCTCATGTGACCAGCTGCTCTGAACGTAGGGCGAGCAATTCCCAGGATGCTTTATAGATGCTGCTGATGCAGGGAGAGCAATTAGGCTGCCTGCTCTCATCGTGCACAACCCACTTCCAGACTGTGCTAGTCAAACTGTGATCAGACATAACACAATGCACGTATTCTCATCAATTTCCCTTGCTGTAGGATAAAAGGGCTGGGTAACAGGAGGACAATTAATACTGGGTAAAACGCTGCACAGCAAAAATGGTAAAAGAGGTAGTTAGATTAATTTAACAAACACATAATTCACTTCTTTTATCCTTACATACTTAGCTATCAAAATTCTTTGCTCTGCTAAAGGTGGTGTTTTAAAAAAATCTAAAGCAGATTTTTTATTTAAACATACTTTCAGGCATTCATAATTTTCTTCTCCAAAGTACAAAGACTTAATTTTTCAGACTGGACAGAAGTGCAAGAAAAACAAACAAACAAAAAAAAACCCTAGAAGTTAAATCCTTCCTGATTTATGGCAGTCCCTCCTTCACTTCTGACACAGCTGTATTCACCAAGTTTCTACATTAGACTGTTTCTAATAAGAGGATAAAACTATGCTATATCTTAAAATTTCTCCCACCCTGGAACATCCTCAGTGCACATTATCATATTCTCTCTATTTTGCACATTTTATTTTTCTATCTTTTGGCCACACCACAAGGCTTGTAGGGTCTTAGTTCGCTGACCAGGCATTGATCCTGAGCTCCCTGCACTGGGAATGTGGAGTTCTAACCACTGGACCACTAGGGAAGTCCTATCATATTATCTTAAACCAATCAACCAGTTTGTGCATCTATATATCTATATTATCTAATGAGGCCTTTATGCCTTGGAAGTGAAAACTTAGGTACTTGCTTTCTGAGCTACAAAAATAACAAAGAGATAAGGGATGACAGAGATTTTCTTTGAAAATGCTTTGGATGGTTGAAAACAATTTTTTTTTTCTTTTGCTGGAGGGTCTGGTTTTAAGAAGGAACATAAAACTTCAAGAAATATGTCCCAAGATGATTTATTCTGTTCTAGGATTTCTTATGAGAGGGATATCTAACAGCTGAAAGAAAAATTTCTTCTTGAGTTTATTAAAACATCATGTTACATATATATAAAAAACTGAATCACTTTGCTGTATATCTGAACGTAACACAACATTACAATTCAACTATATTTCAACAACAACAAAAATTCTTTAAAAAGTAAATGAAAAGGAAAGCCGTACTGGAATAAAGTGTTTACAGCAAATACAAAAAAATTTGTAAATGCCTCCACTCTAATTTGAGATTGAGCTCAAAGGAAAAAATACTAAGAACCAGATTCTGTAGGTAAACAGGCATTTTTACACTGTTAGAGGGAAGGCAAAGTGGCAAAATGTAAGAATGCATATACGAATATACTTATTTATAATCAGGAAGAAAATCAGCAAGTTATAAGGAAAACAAAATATTCCAGGTAGGTTTATTCCTTTCTGTTTAAATCTCTTCCAACATTACCTCTACATCTGGACCAGACCTGTTCCTTCATTCATTCAGTAAATATTCACTAAGAGTACTCCACATGGCAGGCACTCGGCATGGAACAGTAAGATCAGAACACTTTTTCTTTTTTTTTTTAAGATCACTTTCTCAAGGAAGCAAACTGCAGCCATGAAATTAAGAGACCCTTGCTCCTAGGAAAGGAACGCTATGACAAATCTGTGAGAGTGAAAGTCGCATCCAACTCTGTAGAGTCCATGGAATCCTCCAGGCCAGAATACTGGAGTGGGTAGCTTTTCCCTTCTCCAGGGGATCTTCCCAGAACAGAGATCGAACCCAGGTCTCCCGCATTACAGGCGGATACTTTACCAGCTGAGCCACAAGTGACAAACCTAGATAGCTTTTTAAAAAGCAAAGACATCACTTTGCTGACAAAAGTCCAGATAGTCAAAGCTATGGTTTTTTCCAGGAGTCATGTATATCACATCTGTAGATGTGAGAGTTGAACCATAAAGGAGGCCGAGCACCAACAATCTGCGGTGCTGGAAGACTCTTAAGAGTCCCTTGGATTGTAAGGATATCAAACCAGTCAATCCAAAAGGAAATCAACCCTGAATATTCATTGGAAGGACTGATGTTGAAGCTGAAGCTCCAATACTTTGGCTACCTGATGCAAAGAGCCAACTCGTTGGGCAAGATCCTGATTCTGGGCAAGACTGAAGGCAAATGAAAAGGGGGCGGCCAAGGATGAAATGGTTAGATAGCATTACTGACTCAATGGACATGAATTTCAGCAAACTCCAGGAGACAGTGGAGGACAGTGGAGCCTGGCATGCTGCAGTCCATGGGGTCTCAAAGAACTGGACACAATTTAGAGACTAAACTTAATTTCCAAATACGGAATATAAGCTTTCATTTAACACATTCACATTTGATTATAGCACAATTCCTTTCTAGCCAGACAATTTTCCATCTTTATATATTAAAACATAAGGGAGATACTTTATACTTTGAATTTTAAGCCATGCAACACTTTAAAACATAGTTAAGGAGTCATTAAAATCTTCAATCTAATCCCAAAGAAAGGCAATGCCAAAGAATTGCACTCATCTCACACGCGAGTAAAGTAATGCTCAAAATTCTCCAAGCCAGGCTTCAGCAATATATGAACTGCGAACTTCCAGATGTTCAAGCTGGTTTTAGAAAAGGCAGAGGGACCAGAGATCAAATTGCCAGAAAAAACATCTATTTCTGCTTTATTGACTATGTCAAAGCCTTTGACTGTATGGATCACAATAAATTGTGGAAAATTCTGAAAGAGTTGGGAATACCAGACCACCTGACTTGCCTCTTGAGAAATCTGTATGCAGGTCAGGAGGCAAGGGTTAGACATGGAACAACAGACTGGTTCCAAATAGGAAGAAGAGTACAACAAGGCTGTATATTGTCACCTTGCTTATTTAACTTATATGCAGAGTACATCATGAGAAACACTGGGCTGGATGAAGCACAAACTGGAATCAAGATTGCCAGGAGAAATATCAATAACCTCAGATATGCAGATGACACCACCCTTATGGCAGAAAAGTGAAGAGGAACTAAAACGCCTCTTGATGAAAGTGAAAGAGGAGAGTGAAAACGTTGGCTTAAAGCTCAACATTCAGAAAACAGATCATGCATGGCATCTGGTCCCATCACTTCATGGGAAATAGATGGGGAAACAGTGGAAACAGTGTCAGACTTTATTTTGGGGGGCTCCAAAATCACTGCATATGGTGACTGCAGCCATGAAATTAAAAGACGCTTACTCCTTGGAAGGAAAGTTATGGATAAAAAAAAGAATGCGCTTACTCCTTGGAAGGAAAGTTATGACCAACCTAGACAGCATATTAAAAAGCAGAGACATTACTTTGTCAACAAAGGTCCATCTAGTCAAGGCTATGGTTTTTCCAGTAGTCATGTATGGATGAGAATTGGACTATAAAGAAAGATGAGCACAGAAGAATTGATGCTTTTTTGAACTGTGGTGTTGGAGAAGATTCTTGAGAGTCCCTTGGACTGCAAGATCCAACCAGTCCATCCTAAAGGAGATCAGTCCTGGGTGTTCGTTGGAAGGACTGATGTTGAAGCTGAAACTCCAACAATTTGGCCACCTGATGTGAAGAGCTGACTCATTTGAAAAGACCCTGATGATGGGAAAGATTGGGGCAGGAGGAGAAGGGGACTACAGAGGATGAGATGGCTGGATGGCATCACCGACTTGATGGAAGTGAGTTTGAGTGAACTCTGGGAGTTGGTGATGGAAAGGGAGGCCTGGCGTGCTGTGATTCATGGGGTCGCAAAGAGTCGGACACGACTGAGTGACTGAAGTGAACAGAAAATCTTCAAAGATACACTAAATAGTTCCTGGAACCACAATATCAAACAGCCCTGGCTATCTGTACATATGATATCAAGATTCTAGGTCACTGATACATTCTTAAAACATAGGACAGGAACAGGAACGTCGCTCAGTGGTGTCCGACTGAATATATAAATTAATCTGAATGCTCTGGGATCGCCTGTGTTGGGCTTCCCAGGTGGTACCAGCAGGTAAAAAAAAAAACACCTGCCAATGCAGGAGACCTAAGAGACATGGCTTCAATCCCTGGGTGGGGAAGATTCCCTGGAGGAGGAAGTGGCAACCCACTCCAGGGTTCTTGCCTGGAGAGTCCCATGGACAGAGGAGCCTACGGTCCACAGGGTCGCAGAAAGTCAGACATGACTGAGTGACTAAGCACAGTACACCAACATATGAATCCAGCAGGTCACAAACAGTGATGGACAATCTTCCCATCAACCAAACAATAAAGCATTTATTTAACCCTGAACAGGAGATTTGGCCTGATTACAACATAGCGGCACAAAAAGAACATCTATGTCAACAAGCAGAGTACCTTGGTTAACATTCCTTCCAAGGTCCTTCTCTTTAGGTGGAGGATATAGGGAGCAAAGTCCAAAGCAACTAAAACTTTGGCCCAGGAGAGAAAAATCTGTACACACTGGTTACCCTTGAGTTTCCCATATCTACCAGTCTGAGGAGGTGTTAACACTTATTTCAGAAATAAGAACTGTGGATGGGCAGGAAAACCTGTACTTCTATGAAGTTACACCTGTTTGCAGGTAAACACTCTTGAGCCTTCAACATGACAGTTGCTCATTGTTCATAAGCAATACATTTACTATGAAAACCAGCACAATTTATAGAGAACTATGCTCAGTCGCTCAGTTGTGTCAAACCCTTTGTGACCCCACGGACTGTAGCCTGCCAGGCCAGGCTCCCCTGTCCATGGGATTCTCCAGGTAAGAATACTGGAGTGGGCTGCCATTTCCTTCTCCAATAAATAAAAGTAATTTAAATTATTGCTTAGTCATGTTTTCACATTTGGGTCTTTACTAAGTAAACATATTAGCTTAGAACATAAAGGCAATATTAAGTCATTGGCAAGACACACAAACTTTGAACTTTTTTCTCATAAACATACTACTTATGAACTGTATTCGACTATTTTCTCATGTGAGTGCACTTGTGAATAACAGCATATATTTGTAAAATAGTTGTGAGGGGCTGGGGTACAGTCTGTGGCCGTAAAACAGAATTAACAAGACTATGTAAAGTTTAAATTCAAAATAATGATCTGAATAATACCTATGTTCTAGCTGTTTACACAGCTCGAATTTTCCACATTATGATTGAAAGCAAATGAGATTCATATTTCAAAGTTAGTAGTTACATTCCTTTAAAGTATATTTACTCAGCTCCTAGGACAAAGACTGATTTGTCATGCTCAGTGTCCCTGTTATATAATGTGGAAAAATTATTACTACTTAAAGCTCAACATTCAGAAAACTAAGATCATGGCATCTGGTCCCATCACTTCATGGGAAATAGATGGGGAAATAGTGGAAACAGTGGCAGATTTTATTTTGGGGGGCTCCAAAATCACTGCAGATGGTGACTGCAGTCATGAAATTAAAAGACGCTCACTCCTTGGAAGGAAAGTTATGACCAACCTAGACAGCATATTCAAAAGCAGAGACATTACTTTGCCAACAAAGGTCCATCTAGTCAAGGCTATGGTTTTTCCTGTGGTCACGTATGGATGTGAGAGTTGGACTGTGAAGAAAGCTGAGCACCAAAGAATTGATGCTTTTGAGTTGTGGTGTTGGAGAAGACTCTTGAGAGTCCCTTGGACTGCAAGGAGATCCAATCAGTCCATCCTAAAGGAGATCAGTTCTGGGTGTTCATCGGAAGGACTCATGCTGAAGCTGAAACTCCAATACTGTGGCCACCTGATGCGAAGAGTTGACTCATTGGAAAAGACTCTGATGCTGGGAGGGATTGGGGGCAGGAGAAGAAGGGGACGACAGAGGATGAGATGGCTAGATGGCATCATCGACTCGATGGACATGAGTCTGAGTGAACTCCGGGAGTTGGTGATGGACAGGGAGGCCTAGTGTGCCGTGATTCATGGGGTCACAAAGAGTCAGACACGACTGAGTGACTGAACTGAACTGGACTGAAGTTACTATCATTTATTGGATTTCTTTTTTCTGTTAGGTGCTTCATACATAAATATTATAGCAAGTCCTCACAAGACTCCTGCAAAATAGATATTGATATGCCTTCTTACATTCAAGGAAGCCAGGCGGAGCCACGTAACTGGTCTAAGACCACACAATTAACAAGTGGCAGATCTGGGATTTCCAGCTGCTTCTAAAATGCCCCTAAAGTCCATGTTTTCTTCTATACTTTGCAACTTCAGCACTTCACCGCAAGGATCACAGGGAAAATAAAAGGAAATAAAAGCAAAAACAAAGTAACACAGGCAACGTACTCTTGAAATTTCCTAAACATCAATTTCAACAAAGTTAAGATTTGAAGAACAGAAAAATGTTATCAGCTTTCATACTTTACACCTTAATGTTTTACAAACTATATATTCTACTTGCTGCTAAGTCGCTTCAGTCATGTCCGACTCTGTGCGACCCCATAGACGGCAGCCCACCAGGCTCCCCCGTCCCTGGGATTCTCTAGGCAAGAATACTGGAGTGGGTTGCCATTTCCTTCTCCAATGCATGACTTAGTCGACCCTTATATAGCTAGTTTAGGTTTTTAACAAGTGGGCCTTTTTTCTTTACCTCTTTTTTTTTGGCCATGGAGTGTGGCTTGTGAGATCTTATTTTGAGGATCAGGAATTGAACCCAGGTCCCAGCAGTGAAAGTACCAAGTTCTAATCACTGGACCCCCAGGGAATTCCCAAGTGAGCATTTTTTGAACAGCTCCAGAATGGATCTTTCTGCTTGTGCTGGCAAAGGGTCAACCGAATTCTTCCTGACTATCGTGAAGGATGTCACTTGCTTACTGTACCACCACTCTGAGAACTGAAAAAACCACCTTGCCAAGTTTCTGCCACATTTACTTAACTCAGGTGAACATGTTAAGAGTACCTGATACATTCAGAAGTGTGAGAAGATAAATGAAGGGGGGAACTATTTTCTAAAATGACTCATTTCAGAACATCTTTAAACAAGAAACATCAATGTATAATTTTAAGTCTTAAAAAATAATTAATAAATTATAAAAATAATTAATATCCATGAAACCATTGCTCAGCTGGAGAAACAGACCAGTGTCTCACATTTACACGTGCCTTCTTTCTTCTGATAACTTCCCCGACTGCTCAGTTGTTAAATGAAACCATCTGCAATGCAGGAGACCCTGGTTCCCGCTGGAGAAGGAATAGGCTACCTACTCCAGTATTCTCCGGCTTCCCTTGTGGCTTGGCTGGTAAAGCATCTGCCTGCAATGACCTGGGTTTGAACCCTGGGTTGGGAAGATTCCCTGGAGAAGGGAAAGGCTATCCACTCCAGTATTCTGGCCTGAACACAACTGAGCGACTTTCACTTTTCTCTTTTGAAGTCTGAATTTCTGCCTCCCCTTTTGAGACAACTACTTCTGAATTTTGTGTAAACCATTCAGTTCAGTTCAGTTCAGTCGCTCAGTTGTGTCTGACTCTTTGTGACCCCATGAATCACAGCACGCCAGGCCTCCCTGTCCATCACCAACTCTCGGAGTTCACTCAGACTCAGGTCCATCGAGTCCGTGATGCCATCCAGCCATCTCATCCTCTGTAGTCCCCTTCTCCTCCTGCCCCCAATCCCTCCCAGCATCAGTCTTTTCCAATGAGTTAACTCTTCGCATGAGGTGGCCAAAGTACAGGAGTTTCAGCTTTAGCATCATTCCTTCCAAAGAAATCCCAGGGCTGATCTCCTTTAGGATGGACTGGTTGGATCTCCTTGCAGTCCAAGGGACTCTCAAGAGTCTTCTCCAACACCACAGTTCAAAAGCATCAATTCTTCGGCGCTCAGCCTTCTTTACAGTCCAACTCTCACATCAATACATGACTACTGGAAAACCATAGCCTTGACTAGACGGACCTTTCTTGGCAAAGTAATGTCTCTGCTTTTGAATATGCTATCTAGGTTGGTCATACCTTTTCTTCCAAGGAGCAAGCGTCTTTTAATTTCATGACTGCAGTCACCATCGGCAGTGATTTTGGAGTCCCCAAAAATAAAGTCTGATACTGTTTCCACTGTTTCCCCATCTATTTGCCATGAAGTGATGGGACCAGATGCCATGATCTTAGTTTTCTGCATGTTGAGCTTTAAGCCAACTTTTTCACTCTCCTCTTTCACTTTCATCAAGAGGCTTTTGAGTTCCTCTTCACTTTCTGTCATAAGGGTGGTGTCGTCTGCATATCTGAGGTTATTGATATTTCTCCCAGCAATCTTGATCCAAGCTTGTGTTTTTTCCAGTCCAGCGTTTCTCTTGATGTACTCTGCTTATAAGTTAAATAAGCAGGGTGACAATATACAGCCTTGATGTACTCCTTTTCCTATTTGGAACCAGTCTGTTGTTCCATGTCCAGTTTTAACTGTTGCTTCCTGACCTGCATACCGATTTCTCAAGAGCCAGGTCAGGTGGTCTGGTATTCCCATCTTTTTCAGAATTTTCCACAGTTTATTGTGATCCACACAGTCAAAGGCTTTGGCATAGTCAATAAAGCAGAAACAGATGTTTTTCGGGAACTCTCTTGCTTTTTCGATGGTCCAGTGGATGTTGGCAATTTGATCCCTGTTCCTCTGCCTTTTCTAAAACCAGCTTGAACATCTGGAAGTTCATGGTTCATGTACTGCTGAAGCCTGGCTTGGAGAATTTTGAGCATTACCTTACTAGCATGTGAGATTAGTGCAATTGTGCAGTAGTTTGAGCATTCTTTGGCATTGCCTTTCTTTGGGATTGGAATGAAAACTGACCTTTTCCAGTCCTATGGCCACTGCTGAGTTTTCCAAATATGCTGGCATATTGAGTGCAGCACTTTCACAGCATCATCTTTCAGGATTTGAAATAGCTCAACTGGAATTCCATCACCTCCACTAGCTTTGTCCGAAACCATTACCTTATTTTAAAACTATTCTTACAAATAATAGATGCCTAAACAATATCTTGCGGTTCCCAGGTAGCTCAAATGGTAAAGAATCTGCCTGCAATGTGGGAGACGTGGGTTTGATCCCTGGGTCAGGAAGATCCCCTGGAGAAGGGAATGGCTATCCACTCCAGTATTTTGGACTGGAGAATTCCACGGACAGAGGAGCCTGGCAGGCAATACAGTCCATGGGATCACAAAAAGTTGGACACGACTGAGTAACTAACACTTTCTTTAAAGTAGTATTTCAGCTTCAGTTTTTTAACTTCAGCAAAAAGGGGTTCCTACTATATATAATCTAAGCCTTTCACTCAATATTGCATTTTCTAAGATTTCTCTGGTGGCTCAGACCATAAGGAATCTGCCTGCAGTGTCAGAGACTGGGGTTTTATCCCTGGGTCAGAAAGATCCCCTGGAGAGGGAATGGCAACCCACTCCAGTATTCTTGCCTGGAGAATTCCATGAACAGAGGAGCCTTGCAGGTTACAGTCCATGGGGTTGCAAAGAGTTGGACATGACTGAACGTCTAACACACTTTTACTCAAAAGTGCATTTTCTAAGATGTATCCATATTGTAGTGTGTAGCTGTACTTTACCTTTTGGGCTGCTGATTATAAGGTAATAGTCCATCCTATATATAAACAATTTTTTACCCATTTTCACGCTGGTGAGCATTTGGCTTATTTCTAATAAATTTTCATTTTTAAATGATATTATTTAGATGCTTTTCAGAAATAGATTTCTGGTAGGTATGCCAATTATTCTCCAACAGCTTTGAACGTAAGAGATCACTTCACTTATTCTTTTTATAGTTAGCTGACTACTCCTATTACGGAGTTCCTATTCTACACACAATAGCGCTTCTTAAAATTAGTCAACTTGTGCAACTAAATCAGTTTGTAAAGCTCACAAATACTGTTTCCCAAGGCTTCCTGGGTCATGGTTTTACAATTTAAGAAGAAATGTCTTACCCTCCCTCAAATTTCACTAATTGCTGTTAGCACAAAAGTGTTTCCTCGATGAATTATTATCCTGATGACAAGTGGGAAAGACCAGATGTTTCTGCTAAATTATAAGATTATCCAATTGAATGATCATGATTTTGTCACATGCTCCCATCCTCCCTCCACTTCCTTCCCTCTCCCAGACAAAGCTCCGTTATATCTACCGCTAATGTTGGGATTGTTGCAAGTTTAGGTTTATGCATTTGGCAAGCTCAGTACTACTTGGTTAGATATTAGCCAAGAATGACATTATATACAATGAATATACCTGAGAAGCTGAGTCATGACTGCCAGACTATGGCTGCCAAACACCACCAGGAATAATATTACAATGCACATTTTCCTTGTTAAAATTAACCAACATAAGACAAAAATAACTCCTGCCTTAATAACTTAAGTGGATTTCATGGCTAAGTGGCAGGAGGTAATAATTTACAGATATAAAGCTACCAACTGCTTAGTAGGCCATTTTGAGAATTTTATCCTCCTCCTATCTCAATTTATTTAGGTATTAAAAAGGAAATTAACTAGCTTCACGAAGACCACAGGCTTTGTAAGAACTTGGCCTGTTTTGCACACCTTTACACAGTTGCTTAAAATAGTACCTTCCCAATAGCAGACTCTCAATAGATACTTGTCGGTATAGATATGAAACTTTAAAGTACTCTATATTTTTGCAATGGTATATTTCCACCCTCCTGTTTCACTTCAATCATGAAAACCCCAAGTTCTACAAAATCAAGCTATATTTATGCCCCAAAAGATACTTCATTCTAACACAGGCTTTATTCGTTTATACATAACAAATTCAGTCATTGAACAAGTATTGTTGTTGTTCAGTCGCTCAGTTGTGCCGACTCTGTGACCACAAGGACTGCAGCATGCCAGGCTTCCCTGTCCTTCACTATCTCCCAGAGTTTGTTCAAACTCATATCCATTGAGTCGATGATGCCATACAATGTATAAGGTATTATGTGCTAGTCACTATGGATATGAAGAAAGAACAAAGGCAATGGACAAGAAACAGAAAATTATGGGTGTTTAAGGAATTCCGAAGTCCCTGTCACACATGTGGCTAATTCAGTGTTGCTTATACATACAACTGTTTTTTCTATCACACTGATATCTTATGAATTTCATATTCACTTTTTTTTTCTTTTTCTTTTTTTTAGCAAATAGGGCTTTGCTGGGCAGAACAAGAAACTTGAGAGCCACTGCTGCCTAAGGAGGAGCCTCCAGTTTAGAATGTGATTCCAGTTATGGGAGACAGCATGTAAACTCAAGTCAGAATGCCCACAGTGAATCCTAGTCCACCACTTAGAAGCTGAGTAACCTTGGCAAAGTATTTGTTTTGGAGCCTGTTTCTTCACTGACAAAATGGGGATACTCCTATTAACTACTTCAGAGTTAGATGAAATAATGTAAGTAAAATGCTCAGCATGGCACTTTGCACAAAGCAGACAGTCACTACATGGCAGCCATTATCATCATTTTCACAAGTGATTTTGCCTTTGAGAGTTCTGGTAAAAAAGAAAAGAGGAAGGGGATATATGTATATACATAGCTGATTCACGCTGCTGTACAACAGAAACTAACACAGCACTGAAAAGCAATTATACTCTAATATAAATAAAAACCTATCATCACATGAAATAAAAGTCAGTAAGGATCAATGTTCAAGGGACTAAGGTAGAGGAAAGTAAAAAGGTGATCTGAACAAAGGGTACGCTGGGGTATCTCTTGAGCCTTGAGGAAGGAAGAGGAGAGGGGTCAGAGTTTTACCAAACCTTCACATCCAGTGATTGTATCTCCTAAGTTCATAAAAAAAGGCAGGGGAAGCAGATAAATGTCTGTGGTGAGCCCCTAAAAGATTGTATGGTTAGAGAGAGGAACCTCATTTTAAAAGGTAACACGCTGAACCAATTAATTTCTTCTGCTTCCTATGTGCCACTTGGCACAGTCTGCCAATCTCTCCTTTCCTTATGGATTGTCAGGTTTCAGAACTTCCCACCTCTGCCCCACCCATTCACGCCACTCTCCCGACACATGCGGAGTTTCATGTCTACTCCGTATAGAGCAAGTCTAGAACCACACACTTAAGATGTTCATTGCAAAGAGTAAGATCTTGGCCCAGCAGCGCCTGTTTCCTGATCTGTTGTTTTAGGAAGACTATGAATTAACTTTGCACAGTTATTCAAATACCTACAGTAGAGGACATGACCATATTGATACGTACCCTCTCAAGTACCACTGCTTTTGTAAATCTAAAAGCGTTTCTTTTCACATAATTTCATATCAATTCTTTAATGCTTCGGTATACTACTAAATTATTCCCAGAATGAATTTAAAAGCTCATATTTGAGCTACTTTGCACTGTAGAAGACATTATAATGTTAGTAAGATTTGCATAGAAATGTGATAGGTGTGACATTCTGCAAAGTTCATTAAAATGTGATTCTACTTTTATTTATGATGGCTACCAGTTGCCTGTGTAATGACAGAGAAGCAGCATGTCTTATATGTAACTTGTTTATTTCAGGAATTTTCAAAAATATTAGCTGACAAGGAGTTATCATCATTTCATCCAGTTAATAAGGCTAAACTCTTATCATCATCCACCTAGACTTTTTACTACCTATGACCTACACTAGAAAAATATGTTCTCTTAGCTTCTGAAGGTGGGAGGGAGGTTGAAGTGGGAGGGCCCATATGTATACCTATGGCTGATTCATGTTGATGTATGGCAGAAACCAACACAATATTGTAAAGCAATTATCCTCCACTTAAAAATAAATAAATTTTAAAAAGTCACAAAGGGAAAAGATGTGAGACAAAATACATTCTGGTGAACATGTTTTGAGGCCAATACTATTCTTTCAGTCTGAAAAGCTGCTTTCTTTGTCACCCTTCCTCTGCTGTCTCTCCCACCCAGCAACTATTTTTACTGCCCTCTCTCCAAAATGGTTTCTTTAAGGCCTTGGTGAGGGAGCATACTGTGATTAACTACATGAGCTTTGGATACCCAGACTATTCAGGAATGTGAATTCATTCTATATCTTTCAGTTTTAAAAAAAGCAATATATACAAATACTGAATTAACAAGTTGTGTACCTGAAACTAACATAATATGTCAATAATAGTTACCAAGGGAGGATGGGTGGGGAGAGGGTTAGATTGGGGGTTTGGGATTGACATGTACACACTGCCATATTTATAGCAGATAATCAACAAAGACCTACTGTGCAGCACAGGGAACTCTGCTCAATATTCTGTAATCATCCAAATGGGAAAAGACTTTGAAAAACAACAGATACACGTATACGTATAACTGAATCACTTTGCTGTACACCAGAAACTAACACAACATTGTTAATCAACTATAATATAAAATAAAAAATGTCAATTATACCTTAGTAAAAACAGAAAACAAAACAAAACAAAACACACACACACACACACACTTCTAGGGACAGGGCCAGAAATCTGTTAACAAGACCTCCAGGTGATTCTGATGTGTGTTGATGTTTGAGATAAGCTCCCCAAAACCAAAAAATCAGTATCTCCAGAATATAATCTTCTAAATCCAAGGTTACTATCAGAATTTATTTTATGTAATAGTTTTGATCAGGCACTTAAAGAGATTGAGTCAAATACTCCAATCACAAACATCTGTTGCACCCATCTATCTCCCTGTATGAATTCTATAGGCACTACTCCTCCCCGTTTTTTCTTTTCAGCTTTCATTGTTAAGTGAGTAGTTTTGTGTATTGGCTCTTCTATCTGATGGAAATTCTAAGAAATACCTCATAAATATAACCCCCCAAACTGGTAAGTACTGATACATGTGTAGTTTTTGCCTGCCTGCCTAGCACATAAAAATATTCTATTCATAGAAATGGTAGCCACTAAGTACCATGACTCGGAGAAGGCAATGGCACCCCACTCCAGTACTCTGGCCTGGAAAATCCCATGGATGGAGGAGCCTGGTGGGCTGCAGTCCATGGGGTCGCTAAGAGTCGGACACGACTAAGCAACTTCACTTTCACTTTTCACTTTCATGCATTGGAGAAGGAAATGGCAACCCACTCCAGTGTTCTTGCCTAGAGAATCCTGGGGACGGGGGAGCCTAGTGGGCTGCCGTCTATGGGGTCGCACAGAGTCGGACATGACTGAGGTGACTTAGCAGCAGCAGCAGCAGCAGCAGCAAGTACCATGACTATCTTGCTAGTCACATTCTTTATTCATAATTGTCTGGGTATGGAGAATAAAAGAAATAATAATAATTGTCTGGGTTATAGAACTACAGTAAAATTTTTGTCATCTAATGAACAGCCTTTTAGGATCCTATAGTATCTAGAATGAAGCTAAGATCAGAACTAAGAAATAAGAAAACTCTGAATGAACGAACCCATGATTATCACTAGCAGAGCAGCCAAAACAAAGTCAAAGGCTCAGAGATTACATCTAATATTCTGAAACTGTTGCTTTGTCCATTAAAAGCCTAACAGGATTTTTTGATAATGCCAGGCCAGAAGAACAGGTAAAAGAAAAGAAAGTAGGCAGAAAAGAAGGGGAGAAGATGGCTGGGGAGACAACTGCGACAGTCCAGGCAGCAGTGGTGATGAAAGTTACATCAGGAGGCAAGAGCCAGACACTAATTTAGTCATGAGGCAGGAACTGGGGCACAACCCAGTGCCTGAAATGCTCAGGATCCCAGGTCATTTCAACTGTGTGTAGAAAAGACCCACCGGGATTTATTAATAGATACTCTTAAGCACTAAACTGGAAAAGGGCATGGCAACGCACTCCAGTATTGTTACCTGGAAAATCCCATGGATAGAGAAGGCTGGCGGGCTACAGTCCACGGAGTCGCAAAGAATCGGACAGGACTTAGCAACTGAGCAAGGTCAAGAGTTAAACTACAGGTCTCTGGTGGTAGCCACTAAGCTACAAACAATTACACACTGAAGATGCTGCATTTCTGAGGTTTTCCCCCTTTTCTTATGAGTCCTTATAACTGCCATTTGACAAAACAGCCTTTAATGGATCAGAAAGTGGCTCCTTGCATTCTGAACACAGTTGGAAAAAAGCTGATGGTCATAGATTTGTGAATTACAAGGCTGTAAAGAAAGGCACTGCTTTACATTGATTATAACAAAAGGCTTCTTTTTAAAAGTCACAAATCAAGCAAAAACCTACTAATGAGGTGAATGCGCAGAACTTTTCCGTTCTCACGGCTGGACCCTTCCCTTCATACCTCTGGATTTGGGGCAGAGGCCTCTATATTTGCAAAACCAGAAAAAGTACTTTTGTCTTTTCAAAGTTTAAAAAGCAAAAAGCAGATGAACTGATTAATGTGTATTCAACTCCTAACCAGGTATAATGTTTTCTACAGTACTGTTGAACAATGAAAAAAGGAGAGAGACATAATAATAGAAATATCCATGTTGAATAAACTAAAGTCAATGAATACATACATACACAAATAATGTATATATGCACACTTACATATATAGTATATACATATCTTTATACAGTAAATGTGTATACGAAACTAGGAACATAAAATTGACTTTCTCCCCTTAAATACACATTCCTGGTTTTATATGTAAATACGAAAGTTCCTTCCCTAAATCATGGACTCTTAAAGTGCCTCTGTGAAAAACAGCTGAATGCTTCTAGAAGTCTCGTCCTCTGCACTTTCCAGGGCTCAACCAAGGCATTCACTGTTACTTATACTCAACTTTGAAGTGGGTAGTCATAGTAACGCTGCCCGTCCTCCCCAAGGCTTTTTCTCCCTTCTTTCTATTCCTTTCCTAGCCCTCCTCCCATCTCAAAACAGCACACACAAATACAGAAAGGAAACTGCTTCTATGAGAGTGTAACTTTTTTTGTACACTGCTGTACTTGAGAGAGAAAAAGGCAGAGATGTGGGCTATTTGCATGGCACTGCCTTAAACACCAATGTATGTGGTGGGTCTGAGAGCTGAAAGAGGAAAAGAGCTGTCAGCAGAAGCTGATAACCATGCAGATGGCAGGGGTGCCTTTTCCTTCCGACTAAGGAAGGAGAAGCCATCTCCTGTCCATTCTGTCCACCCACAAGACAACTCAAAAGTTAAGATGGAAAAGGAAGGCATTAAAAGTGTTATTGGAAAAATAAAATAAAATAAAAATAAAAGTGTTATTGGTGTGCCCTTGGCACAGAAAGCCAAACTCTGGTCACAGGTGTTTGAAACAAGGTATGGGTTTATTTGCAGGATGCCAAGTAAGCAAAATGGGCAGCTCATGCCCACAAGACCTGAACTCCTGGATGGCTTTCAGCAAGAGGAGAGGGTCACAGGATGCATGATCAGCTCAAGAACCTTCTGATTGGCTGATAACATGCTTCTGTTTCAGGAATCTCAACTTTCTGGTTCCAACCAGTCTGGGGTCTACTATGCTTGAGATATGCATGTGGTGGACATCTTCCACCTGGGTGGGGGTCTTAGTTTCTACAGGACAATTCAAAGGTATGTGTCAGATTGTTATCTATATCCCTTCAGGAGAAACTAGGAATGGAATCCTGCAACTCTACTGTCCTCTTTATTAACCTGTCCTTGGGTTGAGTCTGCTCTTTGGCACTCAGGAAAGGCCTAAGAGTCTAAAGGCTTTTTTTTTTTTTACAAACAAGAAATGGGGGACACAGAATGACTTTTGTGCCTGGAAAGGCCCCACAGGGTCCTGCTTGGTTTCAATCCCCCCTTTTCTTTGATACTGTTTAATCCTGAGGGGAACAGTTGTGGGACAAGAAAGAGAATGAAGTCTTCAATAGAGGGTTTAACCATAAGCTCAGCATAAGAATTGTGTTTTAGGGGGACTTGGTTTCAAAAATATTGGGTTGTGGCATGCAAGAAGCTCCTTCTCAGAGAGCTGATGAAAAATTGGAATGAACAGTCATACGCCAAGGGGAGAATGCCCCATGAAATATGAACATACACAGTTGTGTGAATGCCTGCAAAAGTTCTGGAAGAAAACTCACCAAACTCAAAGGTGGTATTCTCTGATAATAAACTATGGTGTTGATGGAAGAAGTCGGGGGACAGGAGGGCTTGAGGGCCCACAAGAGGAAAGTTCACTTCGTGCTCAATGTACTTTTTAATTTTTTTGGTGCTCAATGTACTTTTGCACTATGAAACATTTAAAGAGTAAGAACAGATGCATGCATTACTTGTAATTTTTATTTTTAAAAAAAAGGCATGATAGAATTTTGAGACTTAAAAGCTAGAAGCATAAAAATTTAGCAGATTGTTAGCACACAGAGTCAGAATCTGACACAATCTGACAAGGAACATCAGAAAAGTTTCATATTGCATTTAAGCTCATTGAGTTTTTTTATAGACCATATATCCTGCAAGATTTTACACTGAAACCTTATATATCATGATTCCTGCACAGTTAGGCTACTTCCTCTGCACACATTTTTGCTATTCTTCATCGGTGTCATTTACAACAAAGCTCCTAAACACAAATGTAAAGGTTAATTTTTTAAATCTCTGAGTACAGTCAAGATTTCTAAAATGAAGAAAAAATAATACGTTAATACACACCCTGTCAAAATTATTGTATATGTATACAATTCTGGCAAATACATTAGCAAGAGTTAAAAATTTGGTGTTCAAGAAGCAAATATTCATTAGGTTGAGGTTGAGTTTGAGTCTAAGTACTTGCCCTGGTAACTGAAGTGAGAAGTCTTTTAAAAACAGTTGGTCTGAGGTTGCTCAAATGAGGAATAAGAAGACCCCAGGTTCTGATATCCAAGTACATTACACAAAGCAATACTGCACTGACTCTACAGAGTAGCAACAAGGAAGTATTTTTATTAATATCTAGGGTATTCCTTTTTCTAAGTATGTGTATTCTAAAGTATATATTAAAATAACAGGTAAAAATAAAAACAGTACAAAATAAGAACCACTTTAAGATAATGTATAGTTGAATAACGTAAGTATCAGTGATCTTTTACAATATAAACTGTCCCTCAGTGACTGGTCTATAAAAAGTGTTAAGTGGGACACATATTTTCCCAATAATTTTTCTGGGTATTTACACATGTATAAACTATTTCGGAAATTAAGACCAGGAGAACTTTATGTGCGGACAAATTATGCCACATATCTCCTATTGTAAGGTAGAGACCAAGGAATCACAGTTACAAAATTTAAGCTTTAAATTCTCACTGCTGATCTTGATCAAGCTAAGGCCCCAATTTTTTGAAAATACTTTTAAAAAAAGTCAGCCCTTGTAAGAGGAAGGAATCCAAATAATCAATTGAAATTCAGGTAATGCCCATAACTGATACTGGCCAATAACTGAAAATTTTTTCTACATTATACCTTCTACCACAACTGTTACAGAGTTATAAAGAACTGAGAGGAGGATCTTTATTCTACAATGAGTGGTTAATAAGCAGTATACAAAAATACAGTTTTAGGAAGCAGAAGGCAATGCTTAAAGAACAAATCAGAAAGCAGATTACTTAGAAAATGAAAACTAGTGTTGAGAATATTCTTACCTTCACCTCCCCTGCTTATAAAAAGACTCATTTCTGACAATATTAGTTATATTAGACACTCCCTTTTGGAGATTAGTGGATTACTGAAACACCCAAAAGAAGATTTTACTAAGACTCTTAGTCAATGGTTAGTGTTGGCCCCCACTCTAGGTAAGTAAAACAGAGAAGCTAACAAAGGACTCCCTCTAGGTGAACCCAATGGACCCTAATTTAGGAAAGAACCATCCAATCACAGTTTTGGACTTCTGCTCTTCGCTCAAAGAGCGTTGGACGCAGTAGGCAAAGAACCTGGTCAACTTCATTCCTTCTCTCACACTGTTACTTAGGACAAATCACTTAAAAACACTGATTTTCAGCTTCCTCACCTGAAAAAGCCGCATACTGACTTATAGCGATGTGAGCGTTAACTGTGATCATCGCACCACAGGCACACAGAAAATATTCAACTAATGTTAATCTTTTTCTAGGGGACGGATCAGAGGGAGAAAGGGCAATGTCAGGGTTTCTTGGCAGTGCAGAACATTAAACTGTTTGCTTTGGTGCTAAAAAAGAAATTTCTAGTTCTGAGACAGACCTGAGACAGACACAGACTGATTCTCTCTTCGCCTTAGGCAAGTCTCCCTTTTCAGAACTCAAACAAGCCAAGTTTTAGGCAATTATTTCATGTCTTGTTTCCTCAGTCACATTTTCACACTCTAAGATCCTGTCGTCTTAAACCAGACTTCACACTCCCGCAAGTCTTGTGTACACACTGCCTCCTCTAGGGCCGCGCTCACTAGCAAGGAGCGCCAGACATTTCTGGACCGATCCAGCACAAAGTGGGTCCTCTGCATTCAGAGGGCTCCGGTGACAGTGTTCTTAAAAAGGTGGAGGCCTCTTCCTGTCAAACGAGATCATCCCAAGAGGTGCCCTCCCCAAGCCACACTTTCCCTTCTCATCACCCCGCGCACAGTTCCTGATTTCTCTTCCCACTGTGGGAGGACGGATCGGTGATATTTACGCGTGTAGACTGAACGCTCGTAAAAAATTCAGTGGTCCAACCGAGGCCACGCGGGCGGCGGCGGCGGCGCAGCAGCCACACCTACTCGGCGGCCGCGGCGCTGGGAGCCCGCAGCCGGCTGACCTGCCCGCGGCCCAGGCTCCGGGCGCCGCCCCCTCCTCGACTCCTCCGGGGACGACTCCCACCCGAAACCCGGGGCTGAGATCCGCGAGCACGTGGGAGGCTGGCAAGGACTAACGCCCGGCCCAGGAGGGGAGTGGTGGGGAGGCCGGGAGGGAGCCTGCGGCCTGGGGAGACTCGGAGGTAAACAGTCCGGCGCCCGGACCGCGGCCGTCCCCCCCACCTCCGCCACCCCTGCACCCCGGGACGCGAGCTTCCCGAGAGCCGCCCCCAGCGCCCCTTCCTCCCCGCTGGCCCGGCGCCCCGCTCCGCTCCGGGGAGCCAGCGGGAGGCGGAGCTCCGCGCAGCCTGACTGGCCCTTCACGGCCGAGGCCCCCCTTCCCCGCCGGCATCTCCCTTCCCCGCCGGCATCTGCCTTCCCCGCCGCCACTCACGGTGTTTGCCGCCGCCGCCGCCCCCGCTCGGGTAGTTCAGCAGCAGGAAGGGCAGCGGGGAGCCCGGCGACGGCGGGGTCCTCCAGGAGCGCTGCTGCTGCGGCGGCGGGCGCGCTACGAAGCCGGCGCCTCCATCGCCCGGGTAGAGCAGGAAGAAGGGGGCGGCCACCGGAGAGCCGGGCTCCGATTGCCCCGCGGGGGAGGCCAGCGGCGGCCCCGCCTCGTCCTCCCGGTCCGCACCCCCGGCTGGAGCGCGGCGCGGCTCCTCTGGCCGCTGCTTCCCACCCCTCGCCGGCTCCTCGCTACAACTTTCCGCGCCGGCGGTGGGCGGCGGCGAGGTCTCAGCCATGCTGGCTCCTTCCTTCGCCGCCGCCTCGGACTCGCGCCCGGACCTGGGCGGGGGAGCAGAGGGTCACGGCGGGCAGCCGCCGCCCCGTCCCGTCCGCGCCGCCGCCCCCTTTCTCCCTGGGTTACGGGCCGGCGTCCGGGCCCTGCCGCTCCGTCTACGGCCCGCCCCGCCGGGGTCCGAGCCAGCTGGAGGGCCGGCCCCGCCCGACGGCGCGGTCTCCCTACCGGCCGCCTCCTCCCGCCCGCCCCTCCCGCTCCGGCCCCGGGCCTGCGGCGCGGCTCCCCTAGGGGGCGACCTCCTCCTCTTCCCAGTGCCCACCTTCCGCCCGGCTCCCGCGGCGCTGAGCTCCCTCCCGCCCCGGGGGAGGAGACGGCGCCCGGAGCCCGGTCCTTACCCGCCCCCGGCGCGGCCCTCCTAAGCGGTCAGGTGTGTGTGTACCCCCGGTGCTTGAACGATGGGAGACCCGGCGAAATAGCTGGCGGCGCTTGTGTGTGTAACCGCCCAACTTCATCAGTAGCACGGAGGCACAAAGATCTGGGTTGAAGAAGAGGCGAGAGCTAATTTTAAATAGGAACCTACCCGCTCCCCTCACCCTCTTATTAAACTGTACCGTTTGCCTTGCACACACTATAACTTGAACCGTTCATTCAAGGTTTTGATTTATGAGATTTTTATGTGAGAAACCAGAGGTGGGTGTCCACCTTCCCCCACCTCTATTGTTCGCTGTCATGTGCCCTGTATAAAAATCTTATATTTGCTTTGACTTTAACTCCCTGGTTTTCCGGTGTTCCGGGTGCGCATGAATGCGTGTTAAACCAAACAGCTTAGAATTTATATGACAAGCGTCTATTACAGGTAGACAGTTTTCACTTTCATATCACCCGTGTCTCGCTAGCAATTGGCCACTGTTGCTTTATCTTGAATATCTGAATCAACGATTACTGATCCAGTAATTCCCATAAATAAACATTTCCGTCTTGAATAAAGACAATTTCCAGTTACTATTGCTATTCCTTACGCTAGATTCCGTGAACGTGCCCGAGTATTTCCCAGCTGTTTAGCTTTGTGTTCAGACTGCAAAATGCTGGCATAGAATCCATGTTGACTCGTAATTAAAAATCACTGTTGTGTAACATTTTGTCCACCTGGTTTTCCTTCTTTCTCTGGTCTGCTTTTCCCTCTGTAGTTATCCCTCTCTGAAAGGGAAAGTAAACCTTTCTATTGTTGTTATTCTCTGAAAATCACTCTTAAAATTACAAGAAATTATCGTGAGACTTCTAATACTATCAACAAATCTTTTGAACAAAACATTTTAAAAAGAGGTGTTTATAAGCTAACTTCAAGAAGTTAGTGGTTTTTCAGTTTCTGGCATTTTCCTGACCTGTTGATTCCAGTGCTACTACTAAATTATTTGTCCTCTGAACCTGGATTCCTGTTCTGGAATAGGGTGAAATAATTGTTATTATTAACTATGTATTATTGTTTTCTTAAAACAACATACAACCTGCGATAATAAAAACAAAATGGGGGAAAGCGTCTTCATCCTATTTGTATCATTTTGGAAATTTGCTGGGCCTTTCCTTTTCAGTCTGAGGGTGGAGTCTTGATAAAAAAATAAAATTGCCTTTTAAGAATTATAAACTATAATACCTTGAAGAGAACAACTATAACATTCCAGATATATTATTTTATTACCCATTCTTAACTGCTTTTTTTTTTTTAGTTGAAATATAGTTGATTTACAATGTTGTGCTCATTTCTTCTGTATAACAAAGTGATCCTTAACTGGCTCTCTTACCATGTTTTTGCATGCAGAAATTTATAAGTATCATATTCTTGTCAGGTTCCTTCACAAAGATATTTTGCAGTTTTTCAGTAAAGAATTTAACAATAATATGTACCAATCCCATTGTAGGTAGAAGAAAAGAGATCAGACTTTTGAGAAAGGCCAGTTGTAGCCAAGGGAGTCACCAAGTTAACATGTTAAAATGTTATCTAGTCTAAATTACCAGCTTTCTCCTTTCCAGTTAGCCAGGTTACCTACAGGTGTTAGAAACATTGATATGCTATGGAATCTTGCAGTATATTGAGTCTTTCGTGCCTCTTTACTTTTAAAACAGTTCTATTTATGCTTTATGTCAACAATTACAATGAATTAGCTAAAAGAGTTCACCATGTACATTCTATATAAATGAATATAGAAAATCAGCTGACATATGAGTCCTTTAAAATTTACAGGCAACGCTGTTTATAAGCATTTTCTTTAAAGGTGGATGATATTCAGGTTCCTAGTTTCTTATGCTTTTAGCTTTTGGATCAATATTATAATCACAGCTCTACATAAGGTTTAGTGACATATAGGGCTGAGTTAGCTGGAACATTTAGGGAAGCTCAGGTTATAAAATGAGGCTAATCTTGATGCTCCTTTCTGAAGTGAACATCTTCCTATACTGTTTTAAAATCCAAGCCACTGTAAGAATCAAGTTCTATTAATTTTGCTGTGAAATAAAGCAAAAGGTGTTTTTCAATTTTATTTGCATTTTGTTTTTAGTTATTCATGTTTGGTTTTCTGAAACCCTTTGGTGATCTTAAGGATGGACACAGAATATATTAAAACTTTTATAAGATCAATGTCATGGATGTTCTTTTCAGTTCAGTTCAGTTCAGTTCAGTCCCTCAGTCTTGTCCAACTCTGCAACCCCATGAATCGCAGCACGCCAGGCCTCCCTGTCCATCACCAACTCCCGGAGTTCACTCAGACTCACGTCCATCAAGTCAGTGATGCCATCCAGCCATCTCATCCTCAGTTGTCCCCTTCTCCTCCTGTCCCCAATCCCTCCCAGCATCAGAGTCTTTTCCAGTGAGTCAACTCTTCGCATGATGTGGCCAAAGTACTGGAGCTTCAGCTTTAGCATCATTCCTTCCAAAGAAATCCCAGGGCTGATCTCCTTCAGAATGGACTGGTTGGATCTCCTTCCAGTCCAAGTGAGGCTAAGCTTTTTAGAACTGTGATAGGAAAAAAGATATCACTTGGGAAGGGATAATATTCCTTTTCAAATTGCAGTCTTCTTAAATTTATTGAGACTTATTTTGTAGCTTAGCATGTGATCTATCCCATATGTATTTGAAAAGAATGTATATTCTGCTGTTTTCATAAGGAATATTCTATAAATAGCTAATAAGTTTATCTGTACCAATGTGTCATTTAAGGCCATTGTTTCCTTATTGATTTTTTGTCTGGATGTTCTGTCAATTGATGTAAAATTCCTCCTAGTGGGTGTTAAATTTCCCCTAGTATTATTGTATTATTGTCAGTTTTTCATTTTGTATGTTGATATTTGCATTATATATCTAGGTGATCCTATGTTGGGTGCATATATATTTATAATTGTTACATCTTCTTGTTGGATTGATTCCTTTATCATACTAAATGTCCTTCTTTGCAGTCTTTGCTTTAAAGTCTATTTTGTCTGATACAGGTGTTGCTGCCCCAGCTGTCTTTTAATTTCCATTTGAATGGAATACCTTTTCCATTCTCACATGTTCAGTACATGTAGGTGAGATAATTTTCTTTCATACTTTTTATATTTGCAGTAGTAGCGGCCTTTTCTTTTTGGCTTAGAGAAGGCCCTTTAAGGTTTCTTTTAAAGCTGGTTTCAGTTCATTTCAGTTCAGTCGCTCAGTCGTGTCCGACTCTTTGTGACCCCATGAATCGCAGCACGCCAGGCCTCCCTGTCCATCACCAACTCCCGGAGTTCACTCAGATTCACATCCATCGAGTCAGTGATGCCATCCAGCCATCTCATCCTCGGTCGTCCCCTTCTCCTCCTGCCCCCAATCCCTCCCAACATCAGAATCTTTTCCAATGGGTCAGCTCTTTGCATGAGGTGGCCAAAGTACTGGAGTTTCAGCTTTAGCATCATTCCTTCCAAAGAACACCCAGAACACCCAGGACTGAACACCACAGTTCAAAAGCAACAATTCTTCGCTGCTCAGCTTTCTTCACAGTTCAACTCTCACATCCATACATGACCACTGGAAAAACCATAGCCTTGACTAGACGGACCTTCTTTGGCAAAGTAATGTGTCTGCTTTTGAATTGCTGTCTAGGTTGGTCATAACTTTCCTTCCAAGGAGTAAGCGTCTTTTAATTTCATGGCTGCAGTCACCATCTGCAGTGATTTTGGAGTCCAAAAATATAAAGTCTGACACTGTTTCCCCATCTATTTCCCAGTGGTGGTGAACTCTGTTAGCTATTGCTTGTCTGTTAAATTCTATCTCTTCTTCAAATCTGAATGATAACTTTTCTGGGTAGAGTATTCTTGGTTGTAGGTTTGTGTGTGTGTGTGTGTGTGTGTGCCTTCTGGCTTGCAAAGTTTTTGTTGAAAAACTTTACAGCCTTATGAAAGTCCCCTTGTATGTACCTAGTTACTTTTCTCCTGCTGCTTTTAAGATTCTCTCTCTTCATCTTTAATTCCGGATTTTAATTTTAATGTACCTTTGTGTGGACCTCTTTGGGCCCACCATGTTTGGGACTCTGTATTTCCTGCACCTGAATATCTGTTTGCTTACCCAGGTTAGGGTAGTTTTCAGCTGTTATTTCTTCAGGTAAGTTCTCTGCCCCTTTCTCTTCTTCTGGGATGCTTATAAAAGTATGCTTGATGCTCTCATAGAGGTCTCTTAACATACCCTCATTTTAAAAACTTTTTTTCTGTTTGGCTTGAGTAACGCTACTCTAGATCACTCATCCATTTCTCTGTATTATCTGATCTACTGTTGATTCCTTCTAGTGTATTTTTATTTCAGTTATTATCTTCTTCAGCTCTGTTTGGGTCTTCTGTATGGTTTCTCTTTGTTAAAATTCTGTGTTTCTCTATCCTCCTCCCCAGTTCGGTGAACATCTCTGTGGTCTTATCTTGAACTCTTTATTAGGTTGGTGGCTTCCCTGGTGGCTCAGATGGTAAAGAGTCTGCCTGCTAATTCAGGAGACTTGGGTTTGATCCCTGGGTCAGGAAGATCACCTGGAGAAGTAAATAGCAACCCACTCCAGTATTCTCTGGAGAATCCCATGGACAGAGGAGCCTGGCAGGCTAGTCCATGGGCACACGACTGAGCTACTAACACACACACACACACACACACACACACACACATACACACACACACACACTTTATTCGATTGATTGCTTATCTCTACTTCATTTAGTTTTTTCTGAGGTTATGCCTCTTTGTTTGAAACGTTTGCTTCTGTCTCCTCATTTTGCCTCTGTCTCCTCAACTCCCTATGCTTATTTCCTATGTGTCAGGTAGGTTGTTAAATTTCCTGATCTTTTTTTTTTTTTTTTTGGCTTTGTAGTGAAGCTTGTGGAATTCAGTTCCCCGATCAGGGGTTGAACCCAGGCTGTGACAGTGAAGGCGCCAGATCCTAACCGCTGGACACCAGGGAGCTCCCTACATTTCCTGATCTCTGAGAAGTGGCCTTCTGTAAAAGAAACCCTGTGAAGTCCAACAACATGCTCCCCTCTGGTCACCAGAGCGCTCTAGCGGTGCCCGCTCCACGTGGACTGTGTGTGCCCTTCTAAATGACTCCTGCGGGTGTACGGTCGGAAGTGCTGGCCCCCAGCCCATTCAGCTTCAAGGCTGTGTGTGGCTGCTGTGGCCCCCTGTAAGGCAGGGCTGGGTCTCTGGTGCTAATAAGCTAGAGGGAAGATTCCAAAATTGAACAGCACCGATGTTATCACAGTAGAACGAGCTCCCCGAATGGTTGCTGCCATTGTCTCTATCTCAAAGGGAAGTCCCAGTTTCCTCCTGCCTCACCAAGGTTTGAGCCTCACTAACTGGGTTTGATCCAAGTTCATTTCAGACTACTGCCTCTGTGCTGGAACTTGGAACATGTGAGATATTGCACATGACCTTTAAGAGTCCAGTCTGTTTCCTATAAGCCTCTGGCTCTACTGATCATAAGCCCTGCTGGTTTTCAAAGTCAGAAATGCTGGGGGCTCATCTTACTGATCCATGACAACCAGGCTGGGGAGCTTGATGCAAGCCTCAGACTCCTCACTCTTTGGGGAAAGACCTCTGTGATTAAAATATTCCTCTTGTTTGTGGGTCACCAGACCCAGGGGATGTGGGTCCTGACTATACTGCATATCTACCCTTCCTGTCTCATTGTGGCTCCTTCTTTATGTCTTTAGCTGTGGGAAATCTTCCCTGCTAATCTTAAGGTTGTTGTCCTAGGTCACTACTCTTTCAGTTCAGTCACTCAGTCCTGTCTGACTATTTGCGACCCCATGAATTGGAGCACACCAGGCCTCCCTGTCCATCACCAACTCCAGGAGTTCACTCAGACTCACGTCCATCCAGTCAGTGATGCTATCCAGCCATCTCATCCTCAGTTGTCCCCTTCTCCTCCTGCCCTCAATGCCTCCCAGCATCAGAGTCTTTCCCAGTGAGTCAACTCTTTGCATGAGGTGGCCAAAGTACTGGAGTTTCAGCTTTAGCATCATTCCTTCCAAAGAAATCCCAGGGCTGATCTTCAGAATGGACTGGTTGGATCGCCTTGCAGTCCAAGGGACTCTCAAGAGGCTTCTCCAACACCACAGTTCAAAAGCATCAATTCTTTGGCACTCAGCCTTCTTCACAGTCCAACTGTCACATCCATACATGACCACAGGAAAAACCATAGCCTTGACTAGATGGACCTTAGTCGGCAAAGTAATGTCTCTGCTTTTGAATATGCTATCTAGGTTGCTCATAACTTTTCTTCCAAGGAGTAAGCGTCTTTTAATTTCATGGCTGCAGTCACCATCTGCAGTGATTTTGGAGCCCCCCAAAATAAAGCCTGACACTGTTTCCACTGTTTCCCCATCTATTTCCCATGAAGTGATGGGACCGGATGCCATGATCTTCGTTTTCTGAATGTTGAGCTTTAAGCCAACTTTTTCACTCTCCTCTTTCATCAAGAGGCTTTTTAGTTCCTCTTCACTTTCTGCCATAAGGGTGGTGTCATCTGCATATCTGAGGTTATTGGTATTTCTCCTGGCAATCTTGATTCTAGCTTGTGTTTCTTCCAGTCCAGTGTTTCTCATGATGTACTCTGCATATAAGTTAAATAAGCACGAACAAAGCTAGTGGAGGTGATGGAATTCCAGTTGAGCTATTTCAAATCCTGAAAGATGATGCTGTGAAAGTGCTGCACTCAATATGCCAGCAAATTTGGAAAACTCAGCAGTGGCCACAGGACTGGAAAATGTCAGTTTTCATTCCAATCCCAAAGAAAGGCAATGCCAAAGAATGCTCAAACCACCACACAATTATACTCATCTCACATGCTAGTAAAGTAATGCTCAAAATTCTCCAAGCCAGGCTTCAGCAATACATGAACCGTGAACTTCCTGATGTTCAAGCTGGTTTTAGAAAAGGCAGAGGAACCAGAGATCAAATTGCCAACATCTGCTGGATCATGGAAAAAGCAAGAGAGTTCCAGAAAAACATCTATTTCTGCTTTATTGACTATGCCAAAGCCTTTGACTGTGTGGATCACACTAAACTGTGGAAAATTCTGAAAGAGATGGGAATACCAGACCACCTGACCTGCCTCTTGAGAAATCTGTATGCAGGTCAGGAAGCAACAGTTAGAACTAGACATGGAACAACAGACTGCTTTCAAATAGGAAAAGGAGTACGTGAAGACTGTATATTGTCACCCTGTTTATTAAGAGTACGATGGCCTCTAAAGAAATATATTTCTCTTAAGTAATATATTTGTGTGTCACTCAGTTATGTCCAACTCTTGACCCCATTGATTCATGACCCCATTGCCTATTCCCCACCAGGCTCCTCTGTCCATGGAATTTTTTGGGCAAGAATACTGGAGTGGGTTGCCATTTCCTCCTCCAGGGGATCTTCCCAACCCAGGGATCAAACCTGCATCTCCTGTATTGGCAGGCAGATTCTTTACCACTGTGCCACTTGGAAAACCCAAGCAATATATTTAATCAAGATCAAACAATGGCCCTTTTCTTTGGGTGGTAGAAATATGGATGTGTTTTTCCATTTTTCTACTTTTCTGCATTTTTAAGAAGTCTATAATGAATATATTACTTTTATAATAGAAAATAAAATGCTGAATGACTTTTATTAATAGATTGATAATTATATCTTTTTAATAATCTATTCACAGCAAAATTGTGTTGAGTATACTGTGGAACTCGAGAGGCACCCTAGAGGAGCTTATCATTATTTTGTGTCTATTTAGATTTTCAATATCTTAATAGAATTCATGAAACTACGTGGCTACTTGGTTTTGCTGACCTTTGTTACTTTGCTTTGTGGCTTTTCCCACACTTTGTTCCAATTTTCATTCTTTTTTTCCAAGTTTCCTTCGAAATTTCTCTCAAATCTTTCCTTGAATCTGTCCTCTTTGTTTTAATTGAAATTTTCATCTCTTCTTGCCTCTGTTATTGAAAAGGACTCCTAGCTGGTTTTCATCCCCCTGTTTTTAATCTAACTCCATTGGTATACAGCAGTTAGAATGAGTAATTTACTTTTCTGAAGGTTGATCTAATTATGTTAGACTGATTCTTAAAAACCTTGGTTGCCTTCTCTATATTATCTAAGGAATATTATCTAAGCTCCTTAAGATCATTCCTGATCTAACCCTCCCCGACTTTTCCAATATTATCTTTCTACCCTTGCTTTTGGCACTAGTGGTAAAGAACCCACCTGCCAAAGCAGGAGATACAAGAGGCACAGGTTCAATCCCTGGGTTGGGAAGATCTGGAGGAGGGCATGGCAACCCACTTCAGTATTCTTGCCTGGAGAATCCCATGGACAGAGGAGCCTGGCAGATGTCCATAGGCTCGCAAGGAATCTGACAACACTGAAGCAATTTAGCACACATCCACCCTTGCCTCACCCTTGCCTCTGGATAAATGTTTAACTTGTTTGACATTCCTTATATTGCCACACCCTCTCTTCCCTCCATATTGAAAAGCAGAGACATTACTTTGTCAACAAAAGTCCATCTAGTCAAGGCTATGGTTTTTCCTGTGGTCATATATGGATGTGAGAGTTGGACTGTGAAGAAAGCTGAGCGCCAAAGAATTGATGTTTTTGAACTGTGGTGTTGGAGAAGACTCTTGAGAATCTCTTGGACTGCAAGGAGATCCAACCAGTCCATTCTAAAGGAGATCAGCCCTGGGATTTCTTTGGAAGGAATGATGCTAAAGCTGAAACTCCAGTACTTTGGCCACCTGATGCGAAGTGTTGACTCATTGGAAAAGACTCTGATGCTGGGGGGGATTGGGGGCAGGGGGAGAAGGGGATGACAGAGGATGAGATGGCTGGGTGGCATCACGGACTCGATGGACATGAGTCTGAGTGAACTCCGGGAGTTGGTGATAGACAGGGAGGCCTGGCGTGCTGCCATTCATGGGATCACAAACAGCTGGGAGACGACTGAGCGACTGAACTGAGCTGAACTGAACACTTCCCTCCTGATTCTACATAGATCTTCCCTGCCCTCTGTAAGTAGAGGTACAAGCTTCTTTTGAGGTCCCAGTGTATGCTGTTAATGGCTGCCCCATAGGGCAGTTAATGGCTCTAAATGTATTATATGTCTCTTTCACCAATGTATCTACTCCCAAAGTTGACATCTTCTAGTTTTTCCTTTTCACAGTGCACAAAATTTACTTTAAAAAAATAGTTCCCATGTCCCTACCTCCTTTCCACACCCTTTTTCAATTAACAATTTTCATTTTTTAAAATTTCCTTTCTAAAATCCTACCAAAATTTGATTCTGTGGCTATCAGAGACCTTGAATAGAAGTGATTCAGAAAATTTGGACTGAATATGAAGCTTAAGGTATAAACATTCATTTGGCTGCAGTTTCTTTTTGTGTATGTGCAAGCATGATATGATTAGAAACATAAGTGAAAGTGACAGTCACTCCGTTGTGTCCAACTTTGTGACCCCCATGGACTATATAGTCCATGGAATTCTCCAGGACAGAATACTGGAGTGAGTAGCCATTCCCTTCTCCAGGGGATCTTCCCAACTCAGCTCTCCCACATTACAGGCAGATTCTTTATCAGCTGAGCCATCAAGGAAGTCCCCAAGAAACATAAGTACTGTATGTTTAAAAGAGCTTGCTTAATAAATATGAAGAATTTTAGGAGCTAATAAAATTTTGTTCAGTCTTCTACTTTGAGTATATATATTTATATATATAGAGAGAGAGAGACACACACACACACATGCGCGCGCGCGCACGCACATACATACAGGGGCCATATAAAGCAATGCTTAAAGGTTAAAGGAACAGTCCTTTTGAGTTTCCCATGAGGTCCAAGGATTTCTAGCTTCAGGGAGTCCAGGAGCCCAATGACATGGTACGTAAAATGTTGTGATTATATTCTAGGGAAGAAAAAATCTGACTCCATATTGGTGTGTTTCTTTTACTTTAGCCTTTGTAGTCTATTGCTTTTGCTACAAGAATGTTGCCTAGCCAACTCTCAAGTTTCTGACCTTTAAAAATGTAACATTTTTCTATTCATATATTGCAAGGGAAAGAGCCAGACAGATCTCCAGATTTTTATCTGCTTACATCTATGATTGACCTCTGAATCATACGTACCTAGAATAGACTCAGCCCAGCCCAACTAATGGCTTCCCAGGTGGTGCTAGTGGTAAAGAACCCACCTGCCAGTGCAGGAGAACTAAGAGATACAGTTTGAATTTGGGGGTCAGGAAGATCCCTGGAGGAGGGCATGGTCATCCATTCCAGTATTCTTGCCTGGAAAATCCCTGGAGCCTGGCAGGCTATAGTCCATAGGGTTGCTAAGAGTCAGACACAACTTAAGTGACGTAGCACATTCACATGGAGATAAAATCTGCAGAACAGAGACTAACATTTGCCTTTGTATGTATGGGCTTGTGTGCTCAGTCGTGTCTCTTTTGTGACCCCGTGGACTGTAGCCCGCCAGGCTCCTCTGTCCAGGGGATTTCCCAGCCAGGAATGCTGGAGTGCGTTGCCATTTCCTTCTCCAGGGAACATTTGTCTTTTTGGAGCTTTGTAGGAACTCTGTGATCTGACCTATGAAGATAGTTTCAAAAGCAAAGGATTCCCACATTAAGAAGTTTGTGACAACCAACTACACCCCTCCTTTTTTAGTAAAGAAGAAGCCTACATTCTAACTTGGGTAAGGTATTTCCTTGGACACCATCTTCTTGGTCTGACAGCTTTCCGAACAGTTAAATAAAGTTGCTATTCCTTACCTCAACAAGTCCTCTCTTGATTTATCAGCCTATCCTGTTGTATGAGCTTGGACTCAGTAACAATTAGGCCTATGTTATTGTTCTGAGGTGAAGGTCTGTTCCTTTCAACAGAGTCTCTACCCTAGAGTTTTTATAGTCTCATGATGCATAATACCACATCATATTTCATTTTGGTAATTAATTTCACTCACATGCCTATAAGTGAAGAGAAACCTAAAAAGCTGTGTGCTCAGAGCAGTGTTTCATGTTTTACTGATCTTTTACGTTAGCATCCTCAGAGGTGTCTCTTAAAAATACAGATTCCTGGGTCCACACCAGGATTGCTAAATAAGCAGTTGTGGAGGTGGGGCACAGGTATCTGCATGTTAAACTTACCAATTGGTCCCTAGGCATTCTGGTTTAAGAACCATTATGATAAAAACAAAAAGAAAATGAACTCTTTCATGGGGAGTAAATTCTTTTTTTCTTGATGGTTTAATGGTAACAATAAACACTTACTACATGCCGAGTGCTGTCCTAAATGTATATGGTTTAATTACTTAAATGGTTATATAACAATCATATATTATTCAAGGTGAGGAAATTGAGACAGAGAGAGGTTAAATAGACCAAAGACACAGAGTCAGTGGTAAAAGTGGGATTTAAACTCTGTCCTGACTCCAGAGGTCATTGTTTCACTTAAGAGAGTACATTTTTATTACTTTCCTTCAAGTTTTTATTTTATAGTTTTAAAAAATGTTCATTCTTAATTTTACTGTTACTCAAAGCTTCCCTTTGAAGCAAATATAAAAGATCAGTTTTTCTTCACAACTGACTAGCTTAAAGAATAAATATGAAAGAAAACATTTTCTGGAATACATAGCTAAGGCAACTACATCCAATTAAAAACTTCAATATGAGACTAAGCAAAATTTAAAACACATTTATATTTGTTGATGTGGGTAGTGTTAAATTTTCTATAGTGTTTCTATGTTTAAACTTGTGATGGCAGACCATAAATGTTTTCAGAAGAATCAATATTTAAAATATTTTTTAAAACTTTGATTATTACCTGAAACAATATTGTTCACATGGTTTGAACTCTAGTTGAATTTTACATGATTTTTTTGGATCACCTACAATCCAGACAGTGGTTACATGTTCATCGTGACCAGAGATTACATACTGATTTTCGCCTTTCCTGAATTACTTTGGTAGTGTTAAATTACTTTAACATATTAAAATTCTTTTACTTCATACAACAGTAAGAAAAAATAAGCAACTCTTATCTACTTCTCAGATACATCAACTATTTTGTCAGGTATGTGAATATATTTATTTACATTACCTAAGCTACGTTTTATTTTTAAAATCACAGAAAGTAATTTCTCAGTTTACCAAAAGTTTTGGCATTCAAGGTGGTTTTAGAAGTCTGACAAATTTACTTCTGTAAGAGAAATTAAAGGGATATGTTTATTTAGCTCCATAAATAAGACAGGTGAGAAACTATGGCTTGGAGAACTGACTAGCCCGAAGAAAGCTAGTCAGCTGGCTAGTGGCAGAGTAAGTTACTGGATCAGTATTTTGACATTTTCTTCTTTAATCTTTAATATTTTGCATTTTCAATAGCTGCCTATAGCTTACAATGGTGACATAAAACCAACAGGTTGTTGCTTTGTGCTGATGCCCAATACCGGAAATCTATTTTATTGGAACTCTTATCCATGAGACTCTACAGTTCATGAAGTGAGTCTGTGAAAAATGGTCACATTGAATATTTAACAATTTATTATTCATGTGTTAGGACAGTATCCAGCACATCTCAGTGCTCTTTAAATGTTTAAGTGAATACAAAATTTGGAAGATGTAAATATTAAATGCAGTAATTTCTGTTCCTTCATTTACTGTTAATTCACCTCTGACAAAGTCACTTTAGGATAGTACCATCTTGTCCTAGTTATTAGAATGAGTTCATATTTAAAGTGTTGTGATCATTGAAAAAGCAAGAGTTCCAGAAAAACATCTATTTCTGCTTTATTGACTATGCCACAGCCTTTGACTGTGTGGATCACAATAAACTGTGGAAAATTCTGAAAAAGATGAGAATATCAGATCACCTGACCTGCCTCTTGAGAAACCTGTAGGCAGGTCAGGAAGCAACAGTTAGAACTGGACATGGAACAACAGACTGGTTCCAAATAGGAAAAGGAGTATGTCAAGGCTGTATATTGTCACCCTGCTTTTTTTTAACTTACATGCAGGGTACATCATGAGAAACGCTGGGCTGGAAGCACAAGCTGGAATCAAGATTGCCGGGAGAAATACCAATAACCTCAGATATGCAGATGACACCAGCCTTATGGCAGAAAGTGAAGAGGAACTAAAAAGCCTCTTGATGAAAGTGAAAGAGGAGAGTGAAAAAGTTTGCTTAAAGCTCAACATTCAGAAAACGAAGATCATGGCACTTCACGGGGAATAGATGGGGAAACAGTGGAAACAGTGTTAGACTTTATTTTTTTGGCTCCAAAATCACTGAAAATGGTGATTGCAGCCATGAAATTAAAAGATGCTTACTCCTTGGAAGGAAAGTTATGACCAACCTAGATAGCATATTCAAAAGCAGAGACATTACTTTGCCAACAAAGGTCTGTCTAGTCAAGGCTATGGTTTTTCCAGTGGTCATGTATTGGATGTGAGAGTTGGGCTGTGAAGAAAGCTGAGTGCCAAAGAATTGATGCTTTTGAACTGTGGTGTTGGAGAAGACTCTTGAGAATCCCCTGGACTGAGAGGAGATCCAACCAGTCCATTCTAAAGGAGATCAGTCCTGGGTGTCCATTGGAAGGACTGATGCTAAAGCTGAAACTCCAATAGTTTGGCTACCTCATGCGAAGAGTTGACTCATTGGAAAAGACTCTGATGCTGGGAAGGATTGGGGGCAGGAGGAGAAGGGGATGACAGAGGACGAGATGGCTGGATGGCATCACCGACTCAATAGACATGAGTTTGGGTGAACTCCCGGAGTTGGTGATGGAGAGGGAGGCCTGGTGTGCTGCGATTCATGGGGTTGCAAAGAGTCGGACACGATTGAGTGACTGAACTGAAGTCTCTCTCCCCTCTTGCTTCACACTTAGAATATTAATTTCTTAAGAAGCATTTTTACATAGACAAGTACACTTTATTCTCTATGTTCCTGTAATGAACAAGAATCACTATGCTATTAGTTGTAATTTGTTTAGTATCTGCCTGTCAGATGTGGATCCTCACAACCTGTAATAAGAACCAATACCTACCATGTGTTTGCTGCCTAACAGGCATTGTCCTAAGTGGTTTGTGTATATGTGCTTAGTCCTGTCTAACTCTTTGCGACCTCATGGACTGTAGCCGGCCAGGCTCCTCTGTCCATGGAATTTTCCAGGCAAGAGTACTGGAGCAGATTGTCATTTCCTCCTCCAGGGGATCTTCCTGACCCAGGGATCGACCCCAGGTCTCTTGCATTGGCAGGCAGATTCTTTACCAGTGTGCCACTTGGGAAGCCCCTAAGTGCTTTAAGCTTCCCTTGTGGCTCAGCTGGGTAAGAATCTGCCCGCAATGTGGGAAGACCTGGGTTCAATCCCTGGGTTGGGATGATACAGTGGAGAAGAGAAAGGTTTTAAATATACTAATTTTTCAAGTGTTTTAAATATACTAATTCACTTTACCCTAATAACTATGAAGTATGTATGTACTACTATCCCCAGTTTAGATGGAAAGACACAGAGATCAAGGACCTTGCCCCAAGTCACAGGTACTAACTGATAAAACTGGAGTAGGAGTCTGGGTAAAGCCTGCTCTCGAATTAGAAAAACCACTTTCCCCCTGTGTTTCTCCTTTATTGTCACACTATTATCACTCATAACACTTCTGACACCATGTTTCCCCACCAAGTAATTCTCTGCACACCAGCTGGAGGTAGCATCAGATCCCATAGGTTAAGGCCTCAGTCCCACAAGACTGCCCCTTCCCCACTTCAGATGCCAATCTCAAGCCCAGGTTGCTACCTGTGCTTCTTTTAGTCTGTGAGTGCATGCTAAGTTGCTTCAATCATATCTCTTTGTGACAATATGGACCATAGCCCACCAGGCTCCTCTGTCCATGGGATTCTCCAGGCAAGAATACTGGAGTGGGTTGCCATGCCCTCCTCCAGGGGATCTTCCTGATCCAGACCCAAGGATTGAACCCATGGCTCTTTAACATCTACTGCAGTGACACCTGGGAAGTCTGAGGTTGGGTTCGATTCATTTGCTAGTGTGGCTCACAGAACTCAGGGAAACACTTAATGTTCACACGTTACTAAAGGAAATGATCTGGAGGAGGATATGGCAACCCACTCTAGTATTCTTCCCTAGAAAATTCCATGGAAAGAGGAGCCTCACAGGCTATACAGTCCTTGGGGTCGCAGAGTCAGACAAGGCTGAACATGCACATGCGTCCACAAAGGACATGATAAATACAGACGAACAGCTGGATAAATAAGTACATAGGGTAAAGACTGGGAAGATCCCCTTTACAGGAGTTTCTGTCCCCATGAAGTTGGGTACCTCATCCTCTCAATATGAGGATGTGTTCACCATCCTGGCATGTCCCCAAACCTCCTACTATAGGGATTTTGTGGAGACTTCCTCACATAGACATGACCAATTAATAAACTTCATCTCTAGCCCCTCTGGGAGAAGGCGATGGCACCCTACTCCAGTACTCTTGCCTGGAAAATCCCATGGACATGGATGGAGGAGCCTGGTAGGCTGCAGTCCATGGGGTCTCGAAGAGTCAGACAGGACTGAGTGACTTCACTTTCACTTTCGTGCATTGGAGAAGGAAATGGCAACCCAGTCGTGTTCTTGCCTGGAGAATCCCAGGGATGGGGGAGCCTGGTGGGCTGCTGTCTATGGGGTCACACAGAGTCAGACATGACTGAAGTGACTTAGCAGCAGCAGCTAGCCCCTCTCCACTCTCTGAAATGTGAAGGTCTGGGGCTGAAAACTGCAAGCTATTAATCATGGCTTGGTGTTTCTGGTGATCCGTTCCCATCTAGAAGCTCACCTAGAGTCCTCTCATTGTAACTAATGATATTCCCAGTGCTCCTGTTACTTAGGAATTTACAAAGCTTTTAGGAATTCTGTGCCAGAAACAAATATATGTATTTTCCAGTATCTAACAGCTCTTAACCAATTACATATATATACCTATGCCTAAGGTAGGTATAATAGTACCATACAGAATAAGAAAATGAGTCAGAAATCAGGTACTTAACTCAAAATCACCCTAGTAACTTAATTCCAAGACCTGTACTTTTTCTACTATATCAGAAAAGGAAATACAAGATAGGGCTCTTAATCCAGAAAGGCTAGAATGAAATCCGTTTTTCCACTTAATAGCTACATGACCTTGAGAAAGTTACTTCTCTTTGCCAGTTTCTTCATCTCTAAAGTATGGATACTAGAAGTTACTACATGAGTTGTGAAGAATAAGGAGATAAATGCTTATAAAAGTATCTTCATACTCAATATAAACTTCCAATTTTCCTTTTTTATTTATAGTAATTTGGCACATGTGCTATGCTGGCAGCAGCTGTAAGCCAGAGGTTAAAATAATGAAGGCTCAAGGTAAGCCATCTTGGGTCCAAATCCCAAACACAATGTCCTTTAGAAAGTTAATCTGGAATTTTGGCATCCTCATCTCTGATAAAGTTATGGCAAATGTTTTAATAAATATTAACCACTGACATCTCTGCATTTCTAGCAGCTAGCACAACATTTAATGAATAAACAGTTAAGAGGTCCTTTGTGCTCCTTTACTAGTCTTCTCATTTTCTCCCTGGCATCATCCTAAGAATTTTTAAGTTCACCATATCATCATCTTTCCCCTACTGTAAAGATCAGATTATATATATATATATATATATATATAATGTAATTTTGAAGTTACCACTTACTTAGTAGTAATCTTATCAGATTTTCTGCAAGTGGAAAGTACAAAGACCAACCAACAGTATGGAAGAAGAAATGGAATTTTTATCTTATGACATTAAGCACTATGAAAAAATATTCACTATTAATGTAATTAAGGCATATCTCTATTTTCAACTAAGTTCCCCTTCTTTCCTAAGCTTTTACCACAATAAAATGTACAAAAATACTTAACATTAAACCCATTATTAGTAACTTTCTGGCTCAAGAATTATAGGCAATGAAACATCAAAACTACTTTATATCCTAGCTTACAAATAAGATACTACCAAAGCTGCATTCTCTTCACTTTACATGGAAAATTACAAAAGTACTCTAAGTATAAATAAAAGACTGATACATGAAAAAAAAAAGTACTCTTAAGTCTGTTGCTCCACAACTAGCTATGTAATTTCCCCAGGCTACTGTTTGACAGAAGAGTGGAGAACTTTTTCCATCACCACCTCTTTCCCCACACATCTTCATATTGTTCCCACAGTTCTCTGTATGACCTGATTACAAATTAAAACACAAATAAACTGAGCAATAACCCTCAATAGGGTTATATAGGAAATTTTCCTATTGTCAGAATTTTTAACGTTTGAGGCTAAGCATTAAGTATTAATACACTCATCACCAGTTAAAAATAAAAATTTATTAATCCAAAATTATTGCCAAAAGACTTAAGCTAAGCAAAAACTTTACTTAAGCTTAATGCTCTTTTTAACTCCTGCACGAATGCCAGACAGTTCACCAGTATAACGTTGCTCTTCCCTACGAACTTCACGAACCTGGCCTCTTCTGCGAATTTTGGCTTTTCTGAACTTCTCCCGGTGTTTGACTCTGGGATTCCGATCAATCTTCTTTCTCCTAGGTGTAAGTCCCCTATTTTTAGCAATCTGATAAGTAATGGCTCTCTTTGCATTTTGATCTTCAAGAGCCTTTTCTTCGGTACTATTTTCTTCTTTCTTTCTCTTTAATTTTTGTCTCTCTTCCATTTCTTTATAGTATTTCAGTGCAGCTTCTTCATCAAAATCAGAATCATCAGAAAGGTCTCTAACAGCCAAGGCAGCAGCAGAAGTCTCTGAAACTGATTTTGGCTTGGTCTTCATGGATTTTGCTTTTAAATTCAGTTCTTTCTTTCCAGCACCATCTTTAAGTGTGAGCAGATGACGAATTTCAGAGGACAGCTTCTGATCCACAACTGACAACTTGTTGATCAAATTTCGGTAGGTAACAAGCCTTTCAATGACAGGATGTCCATGTACAGGGACTCTCCTAGCTTTCAGGATCAGATAAAAACTAATGTTGGAGCAGTAGTTCAAATAGAGATTGTATTTGGTCCTCAGGTACTGGCTTCCTTTTCCACGGGGGATGATCTTTTGCTCCACTAACTGTAGCAATGGCTCCAGCTCATCCTTCATCTCTGTCAACTTAACTTTCAAGTCGTCTATCAGCTCCAAGAGCTCTGGAGATTCCTTTCGCAGCATTTTCAGCTTCTCTTTCACGGAAACTTTCGCCAAATCCTTCACGACACGTGTCTCAGCCTCATTTACCTGAGGTACTGGTTTTGCAAAAGCCTCCACCCAGCTAACTCCAAAATCGTCCTCTTGCAGGGCTTGGGCTAAGCGCCGCTGAATGAGCTGTGCCTCCGCCTCCTCCTCTCTTTCCTCTTCCTCTACTTCTTGTTGACTCTGCCGGCCTCGGGACTTGGAGCCATAGTCCGTGTCGTAGTAAAGTTTTTTCCTCTGACCCCACGACAAACTGGGATCCACAGAAGCCTCAGTCTCACTCTGCACGGAGCTCCCACCATCATCATCGTCACCCTCCTCACTCTCTCCATCTTCATCGTCCTCATCGGCAACATCTAAGGCAAGCACCTCCTCCTCCTCATCGCCATCCTCCTCGTCCCCACTCTCCATTTCGCTCCAGCCCTTAGCCAAGGCGGCCCGAGATCGGGCCTCATGGAAATCATCTACCTTATCTTGGTAGTAGCTCGAGTCCCCCGGTGATGGTGGAGATTCTAAGTCCTCTCCATTGTCGTCCGCTGGGTCGCGACTTGCCTTAGCTCGCACAGCTGCCCACTTGGCCGCTCCGCGCGCGCGCCGCCCGGATCTTCCCACCATAGTTCGCGGTCTCAGCTTCTACACCGACGTCAGGCTTTCAGCCACCTCTGACCTCTGCGCACGAGCCACGCGCTCCAGCAACACGCCACTGTAACAGCCACGCGATCTCTCAGCACGCTGGTCCTGCGGGCTCTCCAGTCGGATACGGCAGTTTCACCTCCTTCCGGTCTCCAGGATGCTCTCCGTGGAGCGTTTGCACCAGGACTTCCGGTTGGTCATTCGGGCCTTTCCGTGTGGGAACAGTAGGTAATGAAGTTCGGTTCCGGGACCCCTTTGGTCCTGTTCTTACTCTCGCGAGCCTGGGCGTGGCTAGGGTGACGGCCCCGTTAACCGCATGTGAAGTAGCAGTGACCGTTAGAGGGCGCTCTACCTCTGCGCCTAGAAGAGGCAGCCAGGCGGTGCCGTGAGTTGTCCTGCTCTTGTACGGACGTCACCGGCCCGGAGCCGAGGGCAGGTGTATAAGATTTTCTTGTTTGCTGAAGTCTTGTCTTCGCTTATCTGTCAGGAAGTTAATCAGACTGTTTTTGTCTACGCAACGTCCAAATGTGACATTTCTGGGCACGGTAGGCGGAGGTGGCGGCGGCGCCGCGGCTGACTGGAGCAATCGCGTGCGGGCGCCGGGAAGGGCACAGGCCTCCGGCAGGTGGCAGCTCGTCTCCAGCCCCCTGCCCGCAGGCCTCGGTGACTTCAGGGAATTGGAGTCCCCGAGGAGTTTCTGAGGGGTGGTGACGGTGGGGAGGCAGAGCTGTGCTCTGTCTGCAGTCTGACTGTTTCCGAGGAACTCAAGTTGCCTGCAGGAGGCGCTGCGATTTCTCTTCCTTCTAGTGGAAGAAGTTCATTCTTCAAGGTATTTTGGAAATGACACGTTAACCCTCAGGAGCGGCCCTTTATAAATTCTTCAGCCCTTAATAAGCACGAGGCAGCGTGTTAGGCTCCGGGAGAACGATGATGGGCAAGAGCAGACGCTGTTCTCGCAATGATGGAACAGGTGGTTTAGTTAAACCAAATCATCACGCGAAACGTGCCAGATCATAAGTGGGATGAGTACTGTGAACACTTATCCTGTGTTTCCCAGCCTTCAGCTGCTGAGGACACTCAACGTGCCTTTCACATCGCTGTCTTTTGGTACATGCCATCCAACCCCCTTACTAAGAAGAGTTTAGTGCTCCCGGCCAAATTTGAGAAATTCTGCTGTATTGAAGAGACAGTCTAAGCATCACTTGTTGGACTTTTCTTTAACTCCCTTACTGCCTTTTTCTCAGCTGTTTTGTATCACGTCGTAGATCTCAACAGAACTGTAATATTGCAAGCACGCAGCACAGCGTTTGGCACAGAGTAAGTGTTCAGTGAAGATTTGTTTAATGAATAAGTATTGAAGTTACAGTACTTGATCATGTGTTGATCTCAGGTGCTAAATAAATGGAGTGAATGAATGATGCCTAAACCTGCGAACATCCCTACCTGCTAACATCCCTACCTGCGAACATCCCTACGGGAGATAACCTGAGCTGGAATGGATTTTAGAAATCATTAATTCCAGTTCCAGTATCTTCATTGTCTACATGTGGAAACAGAGACTTGGGAAGATTAGGTTAGCAAATTTAGCACAGAAATCTGAGACAGGGCTCCCACACCAGGCCCTCACACCCAGCTGTTAACAGTCCTTTGCCAGTTCAATGTGAATTGAGTTTCAGACCTTTTCCAGAGGGTAGGCTGTACTGGGTGGATGAAAGAAACTTTAAGAGCTCAGATGAAAGTATTTCAAGAGAAAGAGTGGTAATAAGGAAAAAATTAGCCAGATTTGTCAGTAGAAGTTTTTGTAGGGCTATAAGTGTGAAAGGACTGCCTCACAATCTTAGAGTAATTCAAGGTTTTAAGTTTTCAGACATTACATATGGTCAGTTCATATTCACTATATATTTTAGACATTATGCTTCCTTCAAATGTAGATAGTTTAAAGGTGAACTGTAATAAGTTGTTAAAGTTAATGGTGACATACAGGTTCTTTGTAGAAAGTGCAGTCTCATTAGGTTATAAAAAATAATAAAATTTTTTAGGAAAGTGACATTTTGAACTAAAATATTTTTAAAGTGCTACAAGTTATTATAAGCATTTAAAAACCTGTACAGGATTTTAGGAAGTACAATTTAATGAATAAAAAATACGTAGGTAAAAGTCTTTATGTTCTGATGCTAAGTGCAGAATTCATTTTTGAATGTAGACTTTAATAGATTTTTTGTCATCAGCAAATATTAACTGCTTATTAATTGTTGCAGAATGCTATATGCTGTAGTAGATTCAAAGGTGAATTAGCCATAGTCTCTTCTAATGATTTGGTGATGGACAGGGAGGCCTGTCATGCAGCAGTCCATGGGGTTGCAGAGTTGGACATGACTGGCCGACTGAACTGAACTTTTAATGAGCTTCCCAGGTGGCGCTAGTGGTAAAGAATCTGCCTGCCAATGCAGGAGCATGAGAGATGAAGATTCAGTCCCTGGGTGGGGAAGATCCCCTGGAGAAGGTAATGGCAACCCACTCTGGTATTCTTGCCTGGAGAATCCCATGGACAGAGGAGCCAGGCAGGCTATAGTCCATGAGCTCCTAAAGAGTCGGACACCACTGAGCGACTACATCTTCTTATGAGGTAGAAAAGAAGATATGCATACAGATTATACTAAAATACAAGGCAGTATGTGATGTAAACACAGTGCTGTGAGAGATCAGAAGGGTGAGAGATCATCTCTGGATTTTGTTCTGGAAATATTGCTTAAAAGAGTGTGGCATCTAAGCTAGGACTGTAATTATATCCTTGCTTTAAATGTATTAAATTTGCGTTATATCTAAGCAATTTTTTCTGCTCATTTTTATTGCTAATTATTTAAGAATTGTAGTCATACTCAACAAAATACATACACTGTTATAGAGAAGATAGAAACTTATTTTGGAAATTTTTAAGGGAATGATCACATTGCTCTAATATTTATTTGGTTTATACTATACATTTCCTAACTATATATGAAATAATATAATAATATCCAGGGTATATTCACAGAGTGTTGTATTCTAACAGTCTCAGATATTTTTGATGAACAGTTCAGAAGTCAGTTCTTCAATTCCAGCAGCTCCTGTAGTATAAACTTCCATAAACGGATCTTGGAATTATTTGCCATTTAGGTGAGGAAATTGTTTCCTTAAAAATTTATATCACTGAAAAGACATATTAATGCTTTATTATATCATAAGGCTATGACAATTACAAAGAAAAACACTGAGTCCTTAGAAAATGAACACATATTAAATAACATTTAACCATTATATTTGTAGCAACTGTCATGTATTATCAACTCGAATTTTTGTTACATTATTGTGATGCCTGACTCAGGAGTTTGCAAACTAGACCTAATGAGAGCCAACAGGTTTGGGAGTTTTTGTTGTTGTTGTTTTTTCCTGTAGGAAGTAGGGGTTTATGAATGAGACACTAGGTTATATTAGGATACTTCCTTCAGGGCATGAGTTCAGGTTTTTAAAATTCTACCGCCAGATTAGCTTAAACTGATCTCACATGCTTGTGGACTATTACAGCAGTAACAGCTAGCATTGAGAGTGGTCATTATGTTCCAGTACTATTATAAGCTCTTGACATTCAACCCTATGAAGAAGTACTATGATAATCTCTAATTTAGGATTCAAAGGCACCTGCAGTTTATCTTTAAATAATTAATTTATGACTGTCCTGGGTCTTTGTTGCTGTAGGGGGGCTTTCTGTAGTTGCTGCTAGCAGGGGCTACTCTCTAGTTGCAGTGCGTGGGCTTAGTTGCTCCATGGCATGTGGGATCTTCCCAGACCAGGGATTGAGCCCATGTCCTCTGCATTGGCAGGTGAATTCTTAACCACTGGACCACCAGCGAAGTCCCAGATGGAATATAAATGAGGCCTTAAGATGTAATGGTAGAACCAGATTTGAATCCAGACAGTCTGGCTTTGGAATTTCCACGATGCTGTTGCTAACTGCTGTACTGTATTGGCTTTCCAATATTCCCTTAATAAGTCTTTTTACTTCCAGTCTCTGCTGTACATTTGATTCAGCATCATGAGATACATCTTTCTAGAATGCTATTAATATTTCCATCATTCTGTACCCTTGCTCAAAACCTTTCAATGACTCTCCGTTACTATCAAAATAAAGTTCACAACATGCATGACCCTCCCACAGTTTGCCTCAAGGCAATCTTTCCAGCCATACCTTTCACTGAATTCTCTACCACTCTTTATTCTCCAAACATTGCTTTGCAGTCTTCTCTGTTTTTTGCTCTTTTCAGTGTTCCCATATTTACTTATGTAAGAAATTTACAGATAACTACACATCCTTTTGGCTAACAAATTCTCACATAGATCCATAATTGGACATGTATGAGGCTGTCTTAAAAACTGTTATTGAAAGCATGGTGTTGGAGACAACCTGGATGCTAAAGAGAGATCAATAAATATAACGGGTGAGCAGCATGGAAATAAAGTAACTATCCATCTTAGTTTGCTTAGTACAGCCCTGTTGAACTTGTTATTTCAGTGTAATTGTTAATAGCAACCCTTTTATGATTTAGATGATAAATTATATGGGTATCTTAACTATGCAGTAATTGGAAAAAGTGAAAGTTGCTTCGTTGTGTCCAGCTCTTTGTGATCCCATGGACTGTAGCCCACCAGGGTCCTCTGTCCGTGGTATTCTCCAGGCAGGAATACTGGAATGGGTAGCCATTCTCTTTGCCAGGGAATCCTCCCAACCTGGGGATCCAACTGGCATCTTCCACATTGCAGGCAGTTTCTTTGCTGTCTGAGCCACCAGGGAAGCCCCAGTAGTTAGAAACTGGATTACATATACATATAGCAACACGAATGGGTCTTAAAAACAGTGTGCTTAGGAAAAAAGGTAAAAAAAAATGGAGTATGTAATAAGATGTGCAACTATACAACAGTACACAGTATATGTGTTATAAGAACATAGGCAAACAAAATAATGTACATTAAATATGAAAGAAGGTTGCTCATGGAGGAGCAAAGAATGGGATAAAGCTTGGAGATCAGAAGAATTAGGAGAGGTCCTTACCATGGACTGATAACGATAATGTGCCAGGAACTGAGGAGGATAGTTAACTGTTTGCATCTGAGGTTCAGTTAAAAGTAAATAAGCAGACAAAAAATGACTACACATCTCTAACTTATAAAGTCCTTTAAAAAATTCCTAGCATCTACAGATTCAAGTTCATATTCCTATGACCTGACTCCTGCATACATCTTAAACTTCTTGCCATGCTGTCACTGCTACCGCGTGTGGCATAGCCTTGCATGTGTATATACTATGTGTGCTGCTGCTGCTGCTGCTAAGTCGCCTCAGTCGTGTTCGACTCTGTGCGACCCCATAGACGGCAGCCCACCAGGCTCCGCCGTCCCTGGGATTCTCCAGGCAAGAACACTGGAGTGGGTTGCCATTGCCTTCTCCAGTGCATGAAAGTGAAAAGTGAAAGGGAAGTCGCTCAGTCATGTCCAACTCTTAGTGACCCTGTGGACTGCAGCCCACCAAGCTCCTCCGTCCATGGGATTTTCTAGTAGGGATTTACTACAAGTAATATATGTAAATATTAGGCTAAGAGCTAAAACCCTTATTGTATAGCAAATGAGGGCTGACTAAAAACGGTTTATGTGGATTGTGTTTCAAAAACCTTTATCATCAGAGCTGTAATTATCATTGTATCAGTATTTAATATAAAAATAATTGTATCTACAAGATTCCTTATTAACCTGGTGCAGGCTATGATCTTTCTTGCCGTCTTTCCTTTATTATACATGTTGGTTTTTTCTGTGCTTTCTAGAGAAGTCTTACTCATCATCTAAGACAAATGTCTTTTTTTTTTTTTTGCTGTGCCATGCGGGATCTTAGTTGCCTGATCAGGAATGGAACTTGTGTCCCCTGCAGTAGAAGTGCAGAATCTTAACCACTGGATCCCCAGGGAAGTCCAAGATTGACTTTAAATGTCACCTGAAAAGCCTTTCCTGCCTCCTGAGGCAGGATGAAGAACTTTCGCTTTCTCATTTCCGTGCTTCATATCTTTATTTATACTTACTGCTTCCCCTCCATTAAGTGTATGAGCTATGTTAAGTCTGGATCAAGTTGTTATTTTTTAAATCTTTAAAATCTAGTTCAGTATTTGAGAAAATATGTTTCTAAATACAATGTCAGCATACAAAATAGTAGCCTTTAACATGGAAGCAACCTAAATGTCCATCAGCAGATGAATGGAAGAGAAAGCTGTGGTACATATACACAATGGAGTATTACTCAGCCATTAAAAAGAATACATTTGAATCAGTTCTAGTGAGGTGGATGAAACTGGAGCCAATTATACAGAGTGAAGTAAGCCAGAAAGAAAAACACCAATACAGTATACTAACACATATATATGGAATATAGAAAGATGGTAATGATAACCCTGTATGCGAGATAGCAAAAGAGACACAGATATATAGAACAGACTTTTGGACTCTGTGGGAGAGGGAGAGGGTGGGATGATTTGGGAGAATGGCATTGAAACATGTATACTATCATGTAAGAAACGAATCGCCAATCAAGGTTCGATACAGGATGCTTGGGCTGTTGCACTGGGATGACCCAGAGAGATGATATGGGGAGGGTGGTGGGAGGGGGGTTCAGGATTGGGGACTCATGTATACCCGTGGTGGATTCATGTCAATGTATGGCAAAACCAATACAGTATTGTAAAGTAAAAAATAAAAAATAAAGAGCACACAAAAAAATAAAATAAAATAAGGAAAAGAAATTTAAAAATTAAAAAAAAAACAAAAATGACTTACAGTGTCTTTTGAACTGCTCTGGTCATCAGCGCAGGTGTTTTGTTTTTTTTTTTAAGTAGCATTTAGAAAATAAAATATTTGATATATCCCTTTTGTGAACTTAAGCTAATAATCCAACACATATTTATTTTTTATCCCAGTGTCACAGACTAAGTTATGGTGACTAAATTTGTCAAAGAAGTAGTTTTTTTTTTTTAATGCTCAGAATAGTAGTAATAGTAAAACTAATTGATATGAGGGTAATAATGGGAAAATGTATTCTTGGTAATTTAATACACTCACAGAAACTCCTTGAACTATTTTTTGAGTACAAAAAAAGAAGGATTATTTTTAGGTATAAGAAAGAAAATAGAAAAGGTGAAGCATAGTTGTCATCTGTTTTCATTTCTGTGGGAAACCACTTACTCTGAAACCAGTAGGTTATAGATTCTTTTTGCAACTAAGGTCTGTATCTATTTAAAGACACAGAAATCCTAAAAGTGATTTGGGAGTAAAATATAGAACTTACCCTGAAATATGAACTAAACATATGAACTCTTCTAATTCTTTAATTAAAAATGACTAGGTTTGGTAGTTTTAATTACAAAATGAAGAATGTAATGAAATTGTGACACTGCTTTTCCATACAAATTCTAATCCTCTGCAATTATTTTCTAAACATTATTTTAATCCCTTTTTATTTTTTTCTTGTCATGAGGAATCTTGTAGATACAATTATATATATATAATTGTATATATATATACACACAAAAAAATACATATATACACAGAACTATTGATTCAGTGATACTTACAGCTTTGATGTTGAAGGTCTTTTGAAACACAATTCATGTAATTTTTTTTCTCTTTAGTTGACCCTCATTCTCGAAAGTGTAAAGCCCTAGCTCTTAAGTCATGGTGTGCCTTTATCTGACCCCAATTCTTATTTTTCTAGCTGCTGTCCTACTACTTTCATTAAAGAACTTTACATTCTAATCAAACTGATATGCATTGTTCTTTTTTGCTTTTTGAGATTTCTTCCCCTTGGCCTTTGCTTATGCTGCCCCACCTCTCAATTCTTAGATGACCTACAAGACCCAGCTAAAATCATATCTTCTCAGGGCTGTATTCTCTGATACACTTCCTTCCATTGGCATCTAGTAGCCCTCTAACTGTTTGTTAGGAATTTTTTTTAATTGAGTATAATTGATTTACTTTATTGTGTTAGTTTCATGTATTCAGCAAAGTGATTCAGTTTTTTTTCAGTTATTATGTGTTAGTACAAGGTACTGAACATAATTCCCTGTACCATACAGTAAATCCTTATTGCTTATCTGTTTTATTTATAGTCATTTGTGTCTGTTAATCCCATACTCCTCTAATTTGTCCCTTTATCCCTCTCCCTTTTGGTAACCATAAGTTTGCTTTCTATGTCTGTGAGTCTGTTTCTGAATTGTATATAGATACATTTGTTTTATTTTTCAGATTCCACATACATCTGATATCATATAGTATTTGTATTTCACTGTCTCACTCACTTCACTATGTGTAACACTCTCTAGCTCCATTCATGTTGCTGCAAATGGCACTATTTCATTCCTTTTTATGGCCGAGTAACATTCCATTCTGTGTGTGTGTGTGTGTGTGTGTGTGTGTTTGTGTGTATGAAAATGTATATATACACATACTCCAAGGCTTTCCTGGTGGCTCAGAAGATAAAGAATCTGCCTGCAATGCAGGAGACCTGAGTTCCATCTCTGGGTTGGGAAGATTCCCTGGAGAAGGGAATGGCTACCCACTCCAGTATTCTTGCCTGGAAGATTCCATGGACAGAGGAGCATGGTGGGCTGTAGTCTCAGGGATTGCAAAAAGTTGGACACAACTGAGTGGACAGACACAGCTGAGCAGACTAACACAATGCATGTCTGTCATATCTTCTCAAGTCAGTTGTCTGTCGATGGGCATTTGGGTTGTTTCCATGTCTCGGCTATTGTAAATAGTGCTGGTATGAACACTGAGGTGCATGTATCTATTTTTTTATGTGTATTTTTGAATTAGAGTGTTCATCTTTTCTGTATGAACATATGCCCAGGAGTGTGATTGCTGAATCATAAGATACCTCTATTTTTAGTTTTTTTTAGGAACCTCCATACCATTTTCCTTGGTGGTTACACCAATTTGCATCGTCACTTATAGTGTAAGAGGGTTCTCTTTTCTCCACACCTTCTCCAGCATTTATTATTTGTAGACTTTTTGATGATAGTCATTCTGATGTGAGGTAACATCTGATTGTGCTTTTGATTCCCATTTCTCTAATAATTAGCAATATTGAAAATCCTTTCATATATCTGTTGGCCATATATCTTTGAAAAAAATGTCTATTTAGGTCCTATTTGGGGATTTTAAAGTATTTTCTCCCTTGTGTTAAGACTTTATATACTTATGGTTCTCCCAGATATATCACCATGCATCTCTGTCACTTTTATAATATCTAATATAGTTACATACACATACTAGGTACCAATAAATAGCTAATCAAATACAGAGTTAAATTGGGTTCTGTTAAACTTCAGTAAAGTATTAGAAGTTAATAAAAATAACTTAAGAATTTGAGTTGGAAAATGTGACATTGATCTGTATCTTTTTGATATTAAGAGATAAACAGACTTTATGCTAGGATCAAGGGGACCCATTAGAAGGTTTTAAACAGGGTAAGACTAGAGAATTGATGGGAAAAGGTAAGATTATAGAGGTTAGTGTGACGCTGCTACAGTCATCTAGGTGATGAATTTTAGTGTCTAAACTAGGACCTGGAAATAAAGATATAAAAAATACACAGTTTAACAGCTATTTAAGAGATGGTTTTGTAGGACTTGGTGTCTGATTAAGAATGAGGGGGTGAGGAGTTATAGTAACTCACAGATTTTCTTCTACAGTTGAGTGGATAATGGTACCCTCCACTAAGATAGAAAAGTCAGCAAGAAAGAGGTTAGCAGGGGCCAGTAAACAAGGGAAAATAAGTTTTGGACATGCTGCATTTGAGATTGTCTGTGAAGAGGTTTAAGTGTCTAATCTCTTCTGGACAGTACGATATATGCTTTTGAAGCTTGGGAGAAAAATATGAACTAGAGCAAGAGATTTGGGTGTCTTCAACATGAAAAAATACTAAAAACAACAATACATCTGAATAAAGCTTCTATGTGTGCTCAGCTCACATTTTTATCATGCCCCAAAGTTTTAATCCCTGTCTGGACCTGGATTCTCCACTTGGTATTGTCAGCAACACTGAATATTTGGAGTGATACTAATTATGTATCAGGTACTCTGCAAAGCATTTAAGTATATTATCTTATTTAATTCTTATAATATATCTATGATAAGGGTGCCATTATTACCCTCTTTTCACAGATGCAGCTCAGAGATGTGAAGTAATTTGCTTGAGATCGTCTAACTAGTAGTTAAACCCAAGCCTGTCTCATTCTGAAGTTAGTTTTCATGATTATTTTATTATACTGTCTCTTAGTCTACATTTTATCTCAGTGAAAAACTTATAGAGTCTAGACACATGTATTTCTGTTTCAATATATCCTGAAAATACTTGAACCCTCAGATGTATAGACTAAGATTACTCAGAGATATGGTATCAATTTCAACCTATACAATGGCAGAAAAATGGGAAAATCAGGAGGCATCAGCCATATTATATCTCTATTTTGGGGCCTGGGAAAGCATGTTTAGTAGATACATTCATAGTACTGGGAAATATGGTCAAATTATAATTAGAGGATATCATTCAGAGATTGATCAATTTTTCATTATTTTGCGGTAGGTTTATTCTGTTTTTGTCTTCTGTGATTTTGGTAAAATTGTTTATTTACTGTAGATTGCTTTTTGTTTCTACTAATTGCCATATCAGAGTATTACTTCACATTGTGATTACAACTACTGCAATTAATGTTTTATTATACTATATTTAAAATAACAATGAACTCATTTATTTTTCATATAACTGTAAATCACTGATAATATTGTGTTGTTATATTTGGAAACTTGTTTCATGTTGCTTAAGAACAGAATTGAATGAAGATATTTAATAATCAAATGTTATATAGTTATCTATACAAAGTCATTACTCTACAAGCATATCTTATAATAATGCTAAATTTACATCCGTGTAAACTATTTTAATTTTACTCAGCATACAGCACTGTACTAGGTGCTTAAGGGTAGGTGTGTCGAATCGTATATAATATATGGTCTCTGGACTCATACTGCTGTATTGAACTTTCATTTCCTCCAATAGTTATGTTTTCTCTCAGCTCCAAACTGTTGACATTTTATTTTTCCCTAGACCATCAGTCAGTCAGTTCAGTCACTCAGTTGTGTCCGACTCTTTGCGACCCCATGGACTGCAGCATGCCAGGCTTCCCTGTCCATCATCAACTCCTGGAGCTTACTCAAACTTATGTCCATCAAATCGGTGATGCCATCCAACCATCTCATCCTCTGTCATTCCTTTCTCCTCCAGCCTTCAATCTTTCCCAATGTCAGGGTCTTTTCCAATGAGTCATTCTTCACATCAAGTGGCCAAAGTATTGGAGTTTCAGCTTTAGTATCAGTCCTATCAATGAATATTCAATCACTGATTTCCTTTAGGAAGGACTGGTTGGATCTCCTTGCAATCTAAGGGACTCTCAAGAATCTTCTCCAACACCACAGTTCAGAAGCCTCAACTCTTTGGCACTCAGCTTTCTTTATAGTCCCAACTCTCACATCTGTATATGACTACTGGAAAAACCACAGCTTTGACTAGATGGACCTTTGTTGGCAAAGTAATGTCTCTGATTTTTAATATGCTGTCTAGGTTGGTCATGGTTTTTCTTCCAAGGAGCAAGCATCTTTTAATTTATGGCTGCAGTCACCATCTGCAGTGATTTTGGAGCCCCCAAAAATAAAGTCAGCCACTGTTTCCATTGTTCCCGCATCTATTTCTCATGAAATGATGGGAACAGATGTCATGATCTTCGTTTTCTGAATGTTGAGCTTTAAGCCAACTTTTTCACTTTCCTCTTTCACTTTCATCAGGAGGCTCTTTTGTTCTTTGCTTTCTGCCATCAGGGAGCTGTCATCTGCATATCTGAGGTTATTGATATTTCTCCCGGCAGTCTTGATTCCAGTTTGTGCTTCATCCAGCTCATCATTTTGCATGATATACTCTGCATGTAAGTTAAATAAGCAGGGTGATAATTCACAGCCTTGATGTACTCCTTTCCCAATTTGGAACCAGTCTGTTGTTCCATGTCCAGTTCTAACTGTTGCTTCTTGACCTGCATACAGATTTTTCAGGAGACAGGTCAGGTGGTCTGGTATTCCCATCTCTTAAGAATTTTCCATGGATTGTTGTGATCCACACAGTCAAAGGCTTTGTCATAGTCAATAAAGCAGAAATAGATGTTTTTCTGGAACTCTCTTGCTTTTGTGATGATCCAGCAGAGGTTGGCAATTTGATCTCTGGTTCCTCTGCCTGTTGTAGAACCAACTTGAACATCTGAAAGTTCACAGTTCACATACTGTTGAAGCCTGGCTTGTAGAATTTTGAGCATTACTAGACCATAGTCCTCCCCTTTTTGTCCATTTTGACCATTCCTAGACCATAGTCCTCCCTTTTTTGTCTGACTTCTACTCATCTTTCAATCTCAGCATAGATAGTACTTCCTCTGGGAAGCTTTCCTTGACCCTTCCTACCTTTCTCTCAACATCTGTGCTCCTGTGGCACTTTGTACTTGACATCATGTAAACTTGTTTGATCAATGGTCCTACCTATTTTGTTCACTTGTATCCCTACCATGTAGAGTAGATGCCAAAAGATACTTGTTGAGAGAAAGAATAAATGAATGAACTCTCATTTGAATTAGGGGCCAGGTAGGCAGCATTGGGCTTCCCTGGTGGCTCAGATGGTAAAGTGTCTGCCTGCAGTGTGGGAAACCCAGGTTTGATCCCTGCATCAGGAAGATTCCCCTGGAGAAGGAAATGGCAACCCACTCCAGTACTCTTGCCTGGAAAATTCCGTGGATGGAGAAGCCTGGTAGGCTATAATTCATGGGGTCACAAAGAGTTGGATACTACTAAGTAACTTCACTTTCTTCTTTCTTAGGCAACATTAGCCTTGCAGACCAAATATGCATATTTGCTATAATGGCAACTCAATTGCAGTGTCATGGAGAGAAAATAAATTTAAATTTTATTTTAAACATTTAAACTATGTGGTTCTTTCCAATTATATGAGAAATTATGAGCCAAAATGATAGCTATATTAATTTCCTGTTTGTACTGTAATAAATGTTGGTGCTATAAAAAGGTTATTTGGGAAATAATTATTGCACACCTTTTGGATGAAAGCAACTTATTTGAAACTCTGAGAGAGATTCAAAAGAATTATATAATAGTCTTGAAAGACTATTTAAATCAGACATTAAAAAATTTTTTTGACTAGATATTCCTCATCATGAATTTATGCTTTCTCCTTGTTATTGACGGAAGCACACTTAGTACAGCATTTACATATGATGTAAAACCTCTGAGTAGAAGAGCTAGAATATGAAAAAATTCATTTTCTCAAACATTTTCCTAACTGAGCCTCTATAGTTCCTTTTGGTGCTTTCTTATATCCTTTTATGGGGGTCCAATTGCTACCGCTCTTTATTAACCCCTCTCTGCATCTAGAAAGTGTTAAGTTAGTATGAGATAAATTGTACACAAATGAAGAAGAGTGATAACAATGCAAAGTAACATGCCAATTTGTGTAAAATGATAAAAAATTTATTAGCAATGAAGAAACAGTAATGGAGTGAACAGAATGGGATGACATTAAGCAGGGAAGACTTATAAAATTAGTTTTAAAGATTTTAAAATTTTCTGCAAAGATTGACAGGAAGAAAATCTAAATTTTTGGTGAGGAAAAACAGAGTGAAAAAAGATTCTGAAACAGGAATTAGCAAATCATATATAGGAAAAAGGAAAGCAGACATATTTGACTAAATCAGAGGCCCCCCGTGAAAATAAATTAGACTTTACTTAAAGCAGTGAGGGACCAGACCACTGGAGTTAATGGATTAGAAGGAGCATATTGTTTGAGGGGTTTCCTGGAAACCCTGTTTATTATTGCATCTCTAAAATTATCATGAAATCTAAACCGTTTTTTTCAAATGACTTTTTGGAGATAGGCTGTTTGTAAATCAGGACCAGGCCAGAAGGTAGTGTGGTGAGGAGGAAGTGTTCTGTATATGGTCAAATATCTGACATGTAGTATCCCAAATAGCAGTTCTGTGAAAAGCAACTGCAGGTGCGAGTTTATTTTAAAACAGACCACATCACAGGTGCAATTTTCTTTACAAACATTTAACCACAAACCACCACCCTAAAAGTCTATGTGGAAAGATTGGGAAAAAAATTTTGTTTGTTTTAATTTTAAAAGAGTTGAGGATGAAGTTTCTTACTCATATTTTGAATTCTTTTTAAATTTAGTTTTTGCCTCCGATATCTAAAATGTAAATTTTACATATGCTGTGATTGGACAAAGATCAATATTTGAAGAGATTCTGTATGCAAGAACCAAAATAATGTCAATTAGAAGAAATTTCTCCATATAGTTGTGAAAAAAATACTATTGATGACTTTTGGTTTTGTGGGAAGTGAAAGAGACTGGAAGTTAAGAGGCTTAATGCTCCACCACCATTAGCTTTAGAATGACTAAGATTAATTCAAAAATTCAAAATAGATTCTAAACTTGTACAATTCAAGTAGGAAAAAGTTACTCATGTAAGGAAGTATATGATGTCGTTACTATGGTTCTCTCCTTCACTTTGCTATGGCTCGGGAGGCCTTTTTTCTGCTATTTGTCCTGTGCAGCCCAAGCTCTTTTCTATCCTAGGCGTTTTGCCTACTGTTTCCTTTCTGCTTGGAGTAGTGTGTGTCTGAGTCTGTGGAAGGCAGAATAAGGTCTCCTTAAAAATGTGCATGCCCTAATCCCTAGCACTTGTGAATCTGTTACCTATTACATAGCATGTGTGCTGTGCTCAGTTGCTTCAGTGGTGTCTGAAGCTTTGCAACCCTATGGACTGTAGCCTGCCAGGCTCCTCTGTCCTTGGAATTCTCCAGGCAAGAATACTGGAGTGGGTTGCCACGCCCTCCTCCAGGGGATCTTCCCAACCCAGAGACTGAATCTGCCTCTCTTGCCTCTCCTGCATTGACAGGTGGATTCTTTACCACTAGAGCCTCATGGAAAGCCCATTACATAGCAAAGGGGCTTCCCTGGTGGTTCAGGCAAGCGGATTCTTTACCACTAGCACCACATGGGAAGCCTATTACACAGCAAAAGAGGCTTACAAATGTGATTAAAAGTATGGGCCTTACAATGGGGAGACTATCCTCAGTTATCTGGGATGGGCCCAAGGTAATCACAGGAAGCCCCTAAAAGCAGAGAACTTCCCCTAGCTGGAAGCAGGAAGGATATGGGCAAAGCAGAGGTCAGAGACATTTTGAAGCATGAGAAGGAGTTGACCCTCTGTTGCTAACTTTGAAGATCCAGGGGACCACTCGTCAGGGAGTGCTGTCAGCATCTAGAAGCTGTGAACAACCTCAGGCTGACAGCAGGCAAGGTTCTGGGGACTTGAGCTCTAAAAGTGCAAAGGACTGAATTCAGCCAACAACCTGAATGAATTTGGCAGTAGAGTCTCTACCAGCACCTCAAGTTAAAAGTTGGGCTGGCTGACCCATAATAGGTTTCCACATTGTGAAACCAGAGCAGAGGAGTTAGCTTACCCAGACTTCTGACTTACAGAACTGTGAGATCATTCATTTGTGTGTGTGTGTTTTTTTTTTCATTTGTGTTTTTTAAACCACTCAATTTGTGATAAGTTGTTAATAGCAGCATAGAAAATTAGTGCAGGCTCCTTCTCACTTGTTCCTGTTTCAGCCTAGATGTGACCTCTTCAAGAGAGCCCTTTCCAGAGTGTCTCTTCTAAAGCAGGCTACCTCAGCCCTCCACCAGGTGCTGTCACACTACCATTGTCCTTCAGTATCCATGGGGGGTTAGTTCCAGGACCCCTTGGGGATACCAAAATCTGCAGATGCTCAAGTCCCTTATGTAAAATGGGACTTATATAAAATGAGTCTGTGAATTGCAGATGTGGAACCTGTGGATAATTTTCCTTAGCTGTCTTCTCCTCTACAGTATAATCCCTGGAAGGCATGGCCAGGTCAGCTATATCTTTAACACCAAGGATGCAGCATACTGGATACATATTACATTGGCCACATACATTTTTTAAAAAAATTGTTTTTGGTATATAGGCATGCCTTGTTTTATCATATTTTGCTTTATAGTGTTTTATTGTGTTTTCTACAAATTAAAGGTTTGTGGCCACCCTACACTGAGAAAATCTATTGGTGTCATTTTTCCAGTGTTTATTCATTTTATGTCTTTGTGTTACGTTTTGTTAATTCTCTCAATATTTCAGGCTCTCCACCAGCAAAAAGATTACAATTTGCTGAAGGCTCAAATGCTGGTTAGTACTTTTTTTTTTTAAGCAATAAAGTACTATTAAAAAAAAATTTATTTTGGCTGCACCATGCAGCATGTGGGATCTTAGTTCCCTGATCAGAGATCAAGCCTGCATTCCCTGCCTGCAGTAGAAGCTCAGAGTCTTAACCACTGGACTGCCAGGGAAGTCCCTAAAGTACTTTTAAATTAACGTTAGTACTTTTTTAAAAGACATAATGCCATTGAACACTTAATAGACTAAACGATAGTATAAACATAACATATTTATTAGGAAACCAAGGCATTCATGTGACTCACATTTCTACTGTGGTCTGGGACCCAAGCTGCAATGTCTCTGAAGCATGCCTATAACAGGAAACGAAGTAATTCCAGTGCAGTAGTAGAGAATTTGTGACAAACTATAATATATCAACGTGATAGAATATTTCATAACTACTTCAAAGGTTAACATGTATTCTATATCAATTTTTTGGAAATTGGTATATGAAATCGTCAAGTGACAAAGAGGTACACAAAATAGTTTGCACAAATGTTTGGTCATATAAAAGTGAGTTCATATAAGCTTTTAAAAATTAGAAATTAATTTTGGAAATAAAGTTTAGTATTCTTAATTCTGTCCTTAATTCTAAGTATTTGCTTAACTTCACATTATGCAAAATGTGAAGCCATTATTTAATTCTTAATCTGCAAAGTAGTTTCAGCGTTAAGATTCTGAAAGGGAAGAGATGGGCATGCACTGTTTGGAGTGATAATTGGTCTTTCTTTGGCAGTGAAAAATTTAAATTTAATAGGAATATATAAGTTTTCAAGGATAATATGAAAAACACACAGATACTACTACTTATTCAAGAAGTAAAGCATTACAAATACAATTGTGGTTGCTTGTTTACTTCTTGCCATTAATAAGCATATCTTTAAAATTTTGTTGATAACGATTCTCAGTAAGTTACCGTTGCTTTTGTAGAAGTGCTCTGCAGGTGTTCTAGGAAGTCGAGAACAACCCAGCTTGAAAGGCTTTCACCTTCCATGGGAGAAACAGACGACAGTGGATCAAGGGCTTTAGCTTGCATTTGTCATGGAAAAACTCCCTCTTTAATCTTTGTGAGTAACTTTATATACAATGAATTTATGAAATCTTGAGTGACTATGGGATGTTTTGGGACTTCTCAGATGTTTAAAATTAAGGTGACAACAATTATATAGTTATTATTTATAAATACACAAATAATTTTCCACTTTTGAATGCTTTATCCTGCTTTGCTTCTCTTGGAGATAATTTTTGTAGTCACAGTTAGTGATTCTTGGATCTTTCCCTCAGTGATAATAGGATCTTCCCTCAGTTTATTTTCCTATGTTGATTCAAAAGTTACTTTGGTATTGTCTAGTGTCTCAAAGGTAAAGAAGGTAGATATACAATATATAGAGAGAAGGTATAAAGACTATGTTGCTGATAACTATAATATATTTTAGAAGTTATGTTTTTGGAGCTGATTGGGCAGTACTATTCATAACCAAGACTTGTTCTTCAAGTTCAAGGACAAATGGGAACAATGAATTGTTACACTGAATGCAGAATTCAATCCTTTAAAAGGAAAATCCAGAGAGTTCAGCCACTTCTTGGGTTTAAAGCCAAGAAGCCTATTAAAAAATACCATCATCCTTTTAAATGTTTAACTGGAAAAATGCCAGGATATCAAGGCTCTTTTTATGTTATGGAAGACTTTCAAGGAGAAAATATTAAAGTTAGAGGCAAAGGAGAGATAGATTACTTATGGTAAGTATTCATGCTGTGCTTGCGCTTCCCAGATGGCACAAGTAGTAAAGAATCTGCCTGCCAGTGCAGGAGATTCAAGAGATGTGGGTTTGATCCCTGGGTCAGGAAGGTCCCTTGGAGGAGGAAATGGCAACCCACTCCAGTATTCTTGCCTGAAAAATTCCATGGACAGAGAAGCTTGGTGGGCTACAGTCCATGGTGTCACAGAGTCAGACATGACCGAACGATTGAGCACTATGTTATCCTTATGGATGAGATGGAGAATTATAGTTCGTGTGATAGTATGGTATAACTTGATGGTATGAGTTAACTTGAAATTAACTACTATACCCAAAATGTGTTTATTAATGGATTCTTGTAAGCTTGGAAGTGGGACTTTAGGTGTAAGCCATAGAAATTTTTTTAGCAGTATGCCATTGTACATTTTTATTAATGACTTAAATGAGGATTCTGATGGTGTATGTATCAAGTTTGTAGATGCTGTGAAGCTGAGAGAAATAATAGATGTGCTAGGTTTCAAAACCTGGATGCAAAAAGAATCTAGTTGGTTGTAATGTTGGTTTGAGTTTAGTAAGAGAAAACTTAGGGACTAGTGCTAAATCTCATACCCAAATCCCAACTGTTTAAATGTGAAGAAGTCATTACTTTACAGAAACACTGAAAACACTTTTTTAAAAGATTTTAGTTGATTGTACTGGTTAATAGAAGCCAATAGTATAACATAGTTGTCAAGAAAGAGATACTATAATCTTAAGTAGCATTTATTGAAAAATGTTATAGTCCTATGTTTTGTACTTGGTCAAATAACACTTGGACAATTGTATACATTTCTGGAAATCACAATTTAAAAAGTGACATTACAATAGAGTCTGTCCTAAAAGAGACTAATAGTAGGAGAAGACTTAAAATTAGACACAGTTTTCAACACCTTATGAAGATGTTCTCCATTCATCCTTTGTTCAGTTAATATATTTTAGGCATTTGTGCTTAGTTCTTGGAAGTGAGCAAGACAGTGCAGTTCTCAAGGAGCTTTTATTCTAATGAGGAGGAGACAGATGCTAAGTAAACTAAATAAGATTTTGAACAATGATAAATTCTATGAAGAAAATAGAGTAATATGACAGTGACTAGTAATTAGGATGATTAGCAATCAGGGAGATTCTCTCTAAGGCAATGACATTTGACTTGAGACTTGACTGGTAATGAGGGGCCAGACATGCAAGGATATGGCAAGTGTTTACTGCAGAGAGACCAGAGTACAAAGGTCCTGACCAGGAGTGACTGGAGGGTGATGGGTAGAAGGGAGAGTTATGGGCAATCGAGGGAGATAATGAGTTTGAATTTATTCTAACTGTAATGAGAAGCCAGTAAAAGGTTTTAAGTCATATATATCTCATTTACCTTTTGAGAAGGTCACTGCTCAGTGGACAATGAGTTATGGCGGTAAGACAATGTAGAGAAAAGTTTCGGGCTATAAATAGTTTAATGAGTTATAAACATGAAATCACTTTTTTCTCCCAATCATTGCTTCAGTTACCATAATTAAATTTTCTTTGCCTTACAAGGTTTTAAGAAGATTCAATAAATTTGATCATTTTCTATTATTAAATGTGTAGTTAGTTTGCTGTGAAACTAAAACAGCTCTAAAATGCAGTCTATTAAAAAAAGTTTGTGCATTTATGCTCAGTCACTTTATTATGTCTGACTCTTTGTGACCCTTTGGATTGTAGCCTGCCAGGCTCTGCTGTCCACAGGATTTTTCAGGCAAAAATTCTAGAGTGGGTTGCCATTTCCTTCTTAAGGGGATCTTCCCGACCAAAGGATTGAACCCATGTCTCCTGCATTTCCTGTAGTGCAGGCAGATTCTTTACAGGTAAACCATTGGGTTAAGTCTAAAAACTTACATCTCATACTTTATAGAAATCCATATTTTTTACAAGAGGATGTTAGTTGGCTGTACAATTATTAGAAGCCAATAGTGTAACATAGCTGCTGAAAAAGGATACTATAATTTTAAGTAGAATTTATTGAAGAATATTATAGGCCTGTTGTTCAGTCACTAAGTTGTTGTCTAACTCTTTGCAACCCCATGCACTACAGCTTGCCATGCTTCCCTGTCCTTCACTATCTCCTGGAGTTTCTCAAATTCTTGTCCGTTGAGTCAGTGATGCCATCCAACCATCTCATCCTCTGTCATCCCCTTCTTCTCCTGCCTTCAGTCTTTCCCAGCATCAGGATCTTTCCCACTGAGTCAGCTCTTTGCATCAGGTGGCTAAAGTATTGGAGCTTCAGCATCAGTCCTTCTAATGAAAATTTAGGGTTGATTTCCTTTAGGATTGACTGGCTTGATCTCCTTGCTGTCCAAGGGACTCTCAAGAGTCTTTTCTAGCCCCACAATTCAGTTCTTTGATGCTCAGCCTTCTTTATGATCCAACTCTCATATTTGTATATGACTGCTGGAAAAGCCATAGCTTTGACTAGATGGACTTTTGTTGGCAAAATGATATGTGTCTCTGCTTTTTAGTCTAGGTTTGTCATAGCTTTCTTTCCAAGGAGCAAGCATCTTTTAATTTCATGGCTGCAGTCACCATTTGTAGTGATTTTGGAGCCCCCCAAAATAAAATTTGTCACTGCTTCCCTTTTTTCCTTTCTGTTTGCCATGAAGTGATAGGGCTGGATGCCATGATCTTAGTTTTTTGAATGTTGAGTTTCAAGCCAGCTTTTCCACTCTCCTGTTTCACCCTCTTCAACAAACTCTTTAGTTCCTCTTCACTTTTTTTCCATTAGAGTGCCATTATCTGCATATTTGAGATTGTTGCTATTTCTCCCAGCAGTCTTGGTTGATTCCAGCTTGTGATTCATCCAGCCTGGCATTTTGCATGATGTTAAATAAGCATAGAAGTTAAATAAGCAGGGTGACTATATACAGCCTTGATGTACTCCTTTCTCAGTTTGGAACCAGTCTAGTGTTCCATGTCCGGTTCTAACTATTGCTTCTTGACCTGCATACAAGTTTCTCAGGAGACAGGACTCTGAGGTAATAAGCTGGTCCTCTATCTCTTTAAGAATTTTCCAGTTTGTTGTGATCCACAGTCAAAGGCTTTAGTCAGTGAAGCAAAAGTAGATGTTTTTCTGGACCTCCCTTGCTCTCTCCATGATCCAGTGAATGTTGGCAATTTGATCTCTGGTTTATCGCCTTTTCCAAACCCAGCTTGTACAGCTGAAAGTTCTTGGTTCACATACTGCTGAAGCCTAATTTGAAGGATTTTTAGCATAACCTTGCTAGCATGTGAAATGAGCACAATTGTATGATAGTATGAACATTCTTTGACATTTCCTTTCTTTGGGATTGGAATGAAATCATTGGGTAAGTAAAACACTTTACCCAAGTGGGGAGTGGAACTGACCTTTTCCAGTCCTGTGGTCACTGCTGAGTTTTCCAAATTTGCTGTTATTGAGTTCAGCCCTTTAATAGCACCATCTTTTAGGATTATAAATAGCTCAGCTGAAATTCCATCATCTTCACTAGGTCTGTTTGTAGTAATGCTTCTGAAGGCTCACTTGACCTCACAGTCTAGGATGTCCTGCTGTAGGTGAGTGAACATGTTTTCTCAGAACCTTTCACTATGACCTATCTGCCTTGGTTGGCCCTGTGGTGTGGCATGGCTCATAGCTTCATTGAGTTATGCAAGTTCGTTCACCACAGCAAGTCTATAGTCCATGAAGGGGGTTATAGGCCTGCTTTTTGTTAATTTCAAGTCTTTGACTTCTAATTCAAACAAAATGGAATAGTAGAGACCAGATTTATCCTCCTGCTTGGAACAGCTGACAAAATCTATGAAAGTGATTTTTAAGACATTGGCCATTAGGCCACAAAGGACAGTGATCTCTGAGAAATAGAAAACAGATGAGGAGACCTTTGCAATTGCCCCAGCTTGCTTTCTTGAGAGAATTTCTAGACCATGGCTTCATTGGTGAAATCTGCCTAACATAGGGAAAATATTGCTAATTCTATAAACCCTTCCAGAAAATTGAGAGGAGGAAATACTTCTAAACTTATTCTATTGGGCCAGCATTATCCTGATAAAACCAGGCAAAGGCATTATAAGAAAAGAACATTTCAGACTAATATCCATTACGAACATAAAAACGGAAATTCTAAGCAAAATGTTAGTGAGTTGAGCTCATCAGTTTATAAGAAGGATATTACATCATAATTAAGAGAGTTTTATACCAAGAATGCAATTTTAGTTTAAACTGTTAAAATCAGTGCAATTTACCACACTAACAAACTAAAAAACGAAAATCATATGGTCATCCAACAGAGAAAAAGCATTTGAAAAAAATACATTGTACGTTTCTGATAAAGAAGAAAAGTCTCAGCAAACTGGGAACAGAAAGGAACTTCATCACCTTGGTAAAGGGCATTCAAGGAAAGCCTAACATCATACTTAATGTAGCAACAGCTCATTCACATTTGTTTTAAAGCTGCATTCACAGGCAGTTTTAAAAATAGACATTTAGGTTGCTTCCAGTTTTAGGCTATTATAAGTAAAACACTTTACCCAAGTGTCTTCTGCCTCCTCCTCCAAGTCCGAAAAACTCTAGATATATATTCTTTTCTTCCTTCTGGCTTCACTGAGAAATAATTGGCATATAATGTTGTGTAAGTTTAATATATTTATCACATTTCTTTATCTATTTGTCTGTGTGTGGACACTTAGATCATTTCCATGTCTTGGCTATTATGAATAATGCTTCAGCGGACACGGGTATGTAGATGTCTTTGAGATCATTGTTTAATTTCCTTTGGATATATACCCAGAAGTAGGCTTACTAGATCAAATGATAGTTTTATTTTTAATTATTTAAAAATATTCATATTGTTTTCCATAGCCATTGTATCAGTTTACATTCTCACCAGCAGAACACCAGGGTTTTCCTTTTCTTCACATCCTTACCAGCATTTGTATCTCTTATCTTTTTGATAATAGCCATATTTAGCAGTTATGAGGTGATATCTCATGGTTTTGATTTACATTTCTCAGGTGAGTAGCAATGTTGAGCACCTTTTCATGTACTTGTTGGACATTTATATGCCTTCTTTAGAGAAATGTGTATTTAAGTCTTCTGCCCATTTAAAAATCAGATTTTTTTGCCATTTAGTTGTATGAGTTCCATCTTTATTTTATATATATTAACTTTTAATCAAATATATGGTTTGTAAATATTTCTTCCCATTCATTAAGTTGCATTTTCATTTTGCTAATTGTTTCTTTTGCTGTGCAGAAACTCTTTAGTTTGATGGTCCATGTTTGTTTGTTTCTTTTTTTTTTTTTGCTTGTGCTTTTGGTGTAATATCCAAAATATTATTGCCAAGAACAATTATAAGGAGTTCTTTTCTGTATGTTTTATTCTAGGAGTTTTAAGGTTTAGGTCTTACATTTAAGTCCTTAATCCATTTCAAATTAATTTTATGAGTGGTTTAATAATACGGGTCCAGTTTCATTATTTTGCATATGAGTACCCAGTTTTCCCAACACTGTTTATTGAAGAGACTAGTGTTTCTCCATTGAGACTTACTGTCTCTTTTGTCAAATATTAGTTGACCATATATGTATGGATTTATTTTTGGGTTCTCCCTTCTGTTCCAGTAGTCTCTGTGTTTCTTTTCATGCCAGTGCCCTACTGTTTTGATTACTCCTATAGATTTGTTGGATATTTTCATGCATACCGTGTAAGGGTCATGTAGCAGAAGCCCATATCAGTTTCCATGTTCCTACATGCCTGCAACCCCAAGGGGATGTGTCAGGCTCTCCCAGGAGTGTTTTCCTTAAATTTCATTGCAGTCAATAGCCCCAAGTTCAATTTGCATTTTCTTCAACCCAGCAAGTAGTGACCAGCAAATAGTGCTGGTGATAATGGTTATGATGATGATAATAATCACTAGTACCTATATAGCACTAAAAAGCAGAGACATTTACTTTGCTGACAAAGGTCTATCTAGTCAAAGCTATGGTTTTTCCTGTAGTCATGTACAAATGTGAGAGTTGGATCATAAAGAAAGCTGAGTGCCGAAGAATTGATGCTTTTGAACTGTGGTGTTGGAGAAGACTCTTGAGAGTCCTTTGGACTGCAAGGAGATCCAACCAGTCGATCATAAAGGAAATCAGTCCTGAATATTCATTGGAAGGACTGATGCTGAAGCTGAAACTCCCATACTTTGGCCACCTGATGTGAAGAACTGACTCAAAGAAAGATTGAAGGCGGGAGGAGAAGGGATGACAGAGGATGAGATGGTTGGATTGCATCACCAACTCGATGGACATGAGTTTGAGTAAGCTCCGGGAGTTGGTGATGGACAGGGAAGCCTGGTGTGCTGCAGTCCATGGGGTCACAAAGAGTTGGACATGACTGAGTGACTGAACTGAACTGAACTGATATAGCACTTAGCATATGCCAAGATCTGACTTCTTTATATGTGGCAGTATATGTTAAGTCTCACAACAATTCTGTGAAATATGTGTTATGAATTATTATTGTCCCCATTTTATAGAGAGAGGAAATGAAACATAGAAGTTGAGCAATTTGACCAAGGGTTGCCTTGTGTCACACAACTACTAAGAGGTGGATTGTGTGGTGAACCCAAGCAGTTAGATTCAGAAGCTTTTCTCTGAATTGTTATATGTATTGTTTCTCAATTTCCCCTTCTTGCAGGGTCCCTGATTTCATTATTTTCTTGATCCTCTCCCTCACTTTACTTTGGGGAGAAAAGAAAACCTTATCCTGCCCTCTCTCAAAAGTAAAAGGAGGAAAGTCTCTTACCACAAACCATGCTATTTCCATAAGCTTTTTTGATAGCATTCCTCTTTTCCCTCCAAAGTTCTCTAAGGACTGGAGGAGGTAGCTGGGAGTACTGGGGGCAGTGATAGCAGTAAGTTGAGTTCTGTTGCTTCTTGTTAAGTCTTGGAGGAAGTATCTAACTCCCTCTAGAATTTAAGGTACTTTAGCCTTTTAGCTGTGAGCCCTCATTGCCAATTCTGGGGCAAAGGGAAAAAAATAACTTTTTATTACAAGGCTATTTTAATACTTTTAGGAAACAGGATGGAGGCTTGAGCTAGGGTGGCAGTGAAAACGGAGAGAATTAGATAAATTTGGGATGTATTTTGGAAATAAAACCCAAGTAAGACATGGTGGCAAATTGAATGTGAGGGAGAAGAACAGAAACGAATTAAAGAAGAGGATTTTGTCTTGAGCAACCTGGATGGAGGTGGGAGATGGAGGTGCTATTTACAGAGATGAGGAAGAGCAGAGACAGAAAGGCTTCCCAGGTAGCTCAGAGGTTAAAGTGTCTGCCTACACAGAAAGAGATTGAAGTGGAAGTGTGAGGGTGGCTTGGTCATCAAGAGTACTGTTTTGCCTGGTGAAGTTTTAGATACCTGTTAGACTGCCCAGTGAAGAAAATTGGATACAGGAGTTTGCAGCTCAGTGGGCAAGATAAAGTCTACAGTCACACATCTGAAGGTCACAGCATGTCTTATATTCAAAGCCATGGGATAAGATAAAATCAGTTAAGGAGAGGATAAGAGAAAAGAGAAGGTTGAGGATCAACCTTAAGATTCAAAGGAAAATTCAGCAAGATCCTGAACAGGAGTTGTCAATGAGATAGTAAGACAACAAGAAGTGTGAATTTTCTGTCTCAAGAGAATCAAGTGTTTTTTCACGATATGAGTATCCTAAATATAAAAAGCTATGAACAGAGGAAGTGAAGCCTTGACCTTTTTCAGATGGTTTTCTAAACTCAGCCTGTCTGCTGTATAGGTAATTGAAACAAAACTTGAGCTGGATGAGAGAAGGTGGGACTAAATTACCATAATATCTCTTTCATTCAAATGAATCTATCACTAAAAATTCTTACTGTAAGAATTTTATATATAAATGTGGAAAAATAAACCATTTTTGGTGAAAAATTGAGAACATTGAGCCAAGCTCCCAATTATTTAACTTACTTGAATGAAACTATCTACATTTTTTCAGTGGGAAGAACAAAACCAGAGATGAAGTAGTTTAAAAATTAAACCAGACCTACTGAAAAGGTTATGAGACAATTCACCTGTAAAACATAGATACAGATAAATAGAAGCCTCAGCTAAGTGATTTTTAATGTAAGCCCATTTGTTACAAAGAAAATACCTTTATTAACTTCTTGCTCTTCCATAGTTAATGCTGCTAGTTACTCTCCTCCTCCACAGGCTTCTTAGTCTACCAATTTTCAAATTTTAGTGTACATCCGAATCAGCTGGAAGGCTTTTTAAAAATACACATTTCAAGGCCACATCTCTGAAAATTCTGGTTGGGTGTAGCCAGAAAGTATGTATTTTGACTAATACTTCAAGTGATCCTGTACCACACTTGACAGAACACTTGTCCTGACCCTAGATTACATGTGTAACTCTTGACTGGTGGCAAAAGTGCTACTTGGCACTGTCCACACTTTTTAAAAATAATTTCTTATAGGTGCATGGTTTATATAATAGAATTACAAAGCTGTAAGTTTGAAAGAATAAAAATATTAAATACAGAGTGCCTCTTTAGCTTAGTAATTATATGTCAATATTTGCTCTTATAAAAAATACGTTTCTGGTGGTGGTGGGGGGGAGGGTTTAATTTGTCTCCAGGGATTTATCCAACTTCCTTTGGGAAGGCAGTCTACCTGAGTTTATTTTTCAAGGAAATAATGGATTAAAAACGTATCCAGCTAACTTCTATTTACTGTGTATTTTTTTGTGTGTGTGTTATAATAAATCAATTATTTAGATGCCAGCACAATTATCAACCACTTAAGACTTTTAAGTGGTTGATAGTTATTTTGACATCCTGACCATGCACTAAAATAATGAGCTTTCAGATGTTTCTTTTTCTAACAGATACAATTATTCATATGAATTTGGTATATTTTTCTTAACCCTGAATAGTTTCTAAGTCCTATGCAGGTAGAAACTAAGATGAGAGTAAGGTTTGACAGTACAATAATATTGCGTACTCTAGTGCTTGGCACTTTGTTCTTTCTAGTCATTTAGTATGTGTTAATTAAAGGAGTACAGTTGTGTGCTAGCTTTTAATAGCATTCATTCTGCTAGTTTTTTACTTCTAGCTCTTAAACCCACTTGCCTACTTCTGGCCCTGAAGTATTTCTTTAGTAACTCTCAAAATTCTAGGAAATCCTTAAAAAATCAGAGAGCTGAAAATCAAAAGTAACATAGATTTGATATTGTATATAAACATAACCAGCATGTTCTTGGAACCGACCCTGCCCAAGAGGCATTATTCTAGGCTGTTGGGGTAGGAGGTAGGGAGATGCCCTATATGAAAGATCACAGTTTTTTTTTTTTCAACATTAATTAATGAAAAAAATTATAAGAAATACTGCAGTGATTCAGTTTTCTGTTGAGACATCTCAAATGAGCATTGTTTCTTGGGTTTACAATTCTGAAAGCTATGATTGGGTAAGCAAATACAGGGTCTGCTTTAATACTGTCAAATTGAAACATGGCAACAGATATCCAGCATCCAACAGTTTCTAACTGCAAGTTTGAATTTATGAAATAACTGAAAGTAATGAGATAATGTATGTATTATAGATATAATCTGTAAGTTTTATGTTAAACCTGATAGTTCTGTTAAGTAAGGACTGAAAGAAAAAGTTCACATAAAATACAATTGGAACCTTAAAGGGCTTTAATTATTTCCTTTTCCTTCTCTCTGCTTCATTAATTTTTCCAGGTACAACAAACACCATATTATATATCATTTGAATATGTTATTATCTAGGTAATAACGTTGAGAATCCCTGTTTGAACATTCTTAATGGGCTCATGCTTTGAAATTATTAATCTTTTGATTTAATTATATAGAATAAATGTAAAATAAAAAGTGATTGCACCAGAACATGGCTTTGGGGGATATTTTGGAAGAAACTACGTAAATCTGAGCCATAATATCTTTCCAGTGCAGCATTTAAATTACAGAGTTCAACCGCAGTTGTGATCTTAGTTTGTTAGCTGCCTGGAGTGTTATTTTAAGAAAGCAGAAGCCCCATCATTTGCACACTCCTTATAGATCACACACCTTAACCCTGACTTCTTAGCTTCAGTTTTTCAAAAGAAGTGAAGTCAAGATGAAGAATTGTTTGCTTTTTGGGGGAGTCCTGGCCATTTTTGTTAAGGCTGTTCTTGTGACAGGTATGTGGTATTTTGAGCATGAACCCAGATAAAAGGAAAAATAGAATACAGATCTGTTCTTCAGATTAAACATTTATGTTTGTGTTTTGGTTGGACAGCTAGCTGGCTATGTTCTTCTAACATGTCTTAATCTTTGTATGGGCAGTGGTCTTTAACATGGACAAGACTCACTGTAATTCTTTTCATTCTTTTTTCTCTTATATGTCTGCCTATTAAAACCTAGAAAATAAGAAAATAGATAATTTTTAGATAAGTATAGATAGTTATACTATACAAATACCCATATTGAATCTTGAAAATCAGAATTCTCTCCTTGAGTGTCTCAAATTAATAGTCTGGAGAAATGAGGTAATAATTGTTGTAAATACAGTATAGAGTGCATTGGGATTTTATTTCCCCAAAGAGGCTGGTATTAGTTCTAACAACTTCCCTGGATCCAAGCCTACAAATTTATTATGACCCTTTAACAATGTTTAATGTTGTATACATTTCCTGGAACTTGATGGCTGAACTTCAGTTATCTTGTTTGTTAACTTTTCAAACTTTTGTAGAAAATGGATTATTTTCTGAATATAAAAGTATAGTTTTAATAATTTTCATCTAGAAAGGTATGTGAATTAGAAATGATATAACTTGATATATGTTGTTTTAATACTTACTGAGTTTATTCCTTTTTTTTTGAGCTTATTTTTCTTTCAGGACAGTATGATGTAATTAAGAATAGTAATTTTACATATACTTTTCACTAATTTAGTATTAAGAATAAAAGATAGCAGTAGTAAACCATGTATAATATATGTACCTATATATAAAAATACATGTGTTTATGAACATATTTATATACCTATAAACATATACATGGAGCATATATAGCCATTTATATATAAAAGAGCTGTAACTTATTGAGCACATACTATAGTCTAGACATTATGCTAACTGCTTTACATATTCTATTCCATTTAATTCTCACAGTAACCATTTGAGGGTAAGTACTATCATTATTCCTGACATATCCTTGAGCCCATTTAAGTTTAAAGAGGTGAAGTAACTTAGCTCAGGTCACACAACAAGTATGTGGTAGGTGGAACTCAGGCCATCTGACACCATAGCCCACACTCCTATCTAGTCTCCTATTCTGCCTGTATAAGAGAATCACCTTTTTGGTAAACTCATTACATTCATAACTAGTATGTGTTAAGTCTATTTTCTTACTTGAACTGAATTAAGTTGCTTAACAAATGCTTATTGAGCCACCTCCTCTGTCTCAGGTGCTCTTGGAATAAAGTAAGGCATAGTCTATAATAACAGGTGTATTAGGAAAAATATTTCCTGTTGATAAAACAGAAGTTAGACTCTTAAAAGTCTTGGTGAATTAAATGTATTTTAAAATTTTCCTGGTAGGTATATTAGGCTACCTAATATTCTTATATAATAATAGTAGAGATACTTTCCCACTAGGTTTCTGGCAAGAAAATATAATATGTGCCATAAACAAAACGTATGTATTTTCTATTTAAGACTTAATAGTCATCACATACTCAACTCCACCTATATTTTTGGTCAGGTATTGCCTGCTTATTTGTATTTTAATGAGAAAAGCATTTGAAAGTCACTAATACAGGAGTAGGGAAGAGGACACCTTTTAAATCATCTTACTCTTTTCCAAAAATTAAAAATTATATCATTATCTTAAATTGGCTTCATAATGGTTTTTCTCCAATACCGTAAGACTTTTATCAGAAGATTTATCAAGGACTTATGAATAAGGACATAATAATGCATTATAAAGTACTTAAAACAATTATAAGTACAATAACAATGATCTTAAATTGTTTTTGTAATGACTGTATCATTAAGACTGAAATACTGCAGTTAGGTCCTTTCTGCTCTGAGATCAGGAATAATTAGATGTCCATTTACAATTTATTTCCTTATCATTTAACCTGTATAACTTGAATTAATGTGCTAAGTCTTTTTTATAAATTGAGATTTGATGGAAGGAAATTTTAAAGGTCACTTAGCTTAAATTATAGGAATAAAAAATATTTAACATCATTATTATTGTTTAATTATCACTGTCAGATAAAGCTATTTATTGTTACTTCCTCAAATATCTGTTAGTTGATCTAAGTGCAGATAATAAGAAATTTTGTTAATTCTTTGTAGCACTTACCAACATTTTATCTAATATTCATATTGGACAGTAAATGTTGACATTTACAGTTATGGCTTTAATAGTTATTTGTGTATTTGCTCATTTGTTATTTTTTTCTGTACACATGCATATTATATTAAATAGAACTTGTACCTAACAACATATTCTAGACTGTTTTAGCAAGTTTATAGCACTTTACATCTATAGATACTATATCTTTAAAAATAAGTCTTATAAGAAATATTAACAAATATTGCACTTAATGGATTAAATCATTATGCCATGATAACCTGATTGTTATTATGAAAAGAAAGAATATAGTTAAGTTTAGGGAAATTTTAATGGAGAATTTTAAAGTCTTACAAAATAAGGTTATCTTGGGGAAAATGTTCATGTTCTTAGCATAGGGGAAAAAAGTATGAATGGGTGTTTAGGAAGGGTGTTTTTATTATAAAAAAACTGGTTTATTTGTTCACTTTTGAATAAATTTCTCTAGTCTGAGAGAGATTTAGTCTAGATGTTTGTTTTCTCTCTCATTTTGGCGTTTGGCACTAATTTTTTTACAAAGCTCTATCATTCAGAGGGTTGTGCCTCCATTAAAAGCATTTGGTTAAAACCAGAATTCTTTCAGTTCCAGGTTCCCATAGACTGGTCCAAGGAAAAATGAGAAAATTGCTTTTGGAGTTCATTTGTATTTCCTTCACTATGCTGTGAGATTCCACTTAGCTACTTTAGGCTGCTGCTGTGGCTAAGTCGCTTCAGTTGTGTCCGACTCTGTGTGACCCCATAGATGGAAGCCTACCAGGCTCCCCTGTCCCTGGGATTCTTCAGGCAAGAACACTGGAGTGGGTTGCCATTTCCTTCTCCAATGCATGAAAGTGAAAAGTGAAAGTGAAGCCACTCAGTCGTGTCCGACCCTTAGCGACCCCATGGACTGCAGCCTTCCAGGCTCCTCTGTCCATGGGATTTTCCAGGCAAGAGTACTAGAGCGGGGTGCCATTGCCTTCTCCGACTTTAGGTTAGGAAAAAGAACAAATGGAGAAAGCTGAACCTGATCAGCCAAAACACTTGAGTTTTCTGTTGGGGAGGGTGATAAATTAACTTGATACAAAGTATGAAATTAGACTTTTGGTTACCTTTCTTTTTAAAATATTTATCTTTCAAGCCCAAGATGAAAATGAAAGGATTGTTCTTGTTGACAACAAATGTAAGTGTGCCCGGATTACTTCCAGGATCATCCCTTCTGCTGAAGATCCTAGTCAAGACATTGTGGAGAGAAACATCAGAATTATGTATGTGGTATTTCATGCTTCATATTTTCATTTTGTGAGCAGATACTTTCTGATATTAGTGGTTGTTTGCATGTGATACCTGTATCTTTGCTCCTCTTTTTGGTGGGTAACACCTTGGTGGTAGTTGTTTAGTTGCTAAGTCATTTCTAACTCTTGTGACCCCATGGACTGTAGCCCGTCAGGCTCCTCTGTTCATAGGATTCTCCATGCAAGAATGCTAGAGTGGGTTGCCATTTCCTCTTCCAGGGGATCTTCCCAACCCAGAGATAGAACCCAAGTCTCTTGTATTGACAGGTGGGATCTTTACCACTAGCGCCATCTGGGAAGCCTAAGAGTGTAACAGCTTAAGTGAAGTCGCTCAGTCGTGTCCGACTCTTTGTGACCCCGTGGACTGTAGGCCACCAGGCTCCTGCGTCCATGAGATTTCCCAGGCAAGAATACTGGAGTGGGTTGCCATTTCCTTCTCCAGGGGATCTTCCTGACCCAGGGATTGAACCTGGGTCTCCTGCATTGCAGGCAGACGCTTTAACCTCTGAGCCACCAGGGAAGCCCATATAACAGCTTACATGAGATTAAACCTGGGTAATGGACTTAAGCCAATTATGTAGCTGGGAGCAGAGACAGAGGTCTCCAGGCCACCTAAAACCAGTCAGCTACCTCAAATAATAACTGAAGGTTCGGATCTAGTCATCAACATGCCCTCTTTATATGGAGTTATTTCAGTTTGAATCAGAACTTATAGTTGCCCTTGACAGTTCAAAGTGAAACTTGAGGTGATTATAAAAGGTTTGTTTTGTACCATATATGGACCACAAAGTACTTCACCTTGTATTCAACTTCATCTGTCTGCATAAAAGTATGGTAGACTAATTAAATTTACTACATTGATTTCATCTCTACTTGTATGTTGGACTTCAGATACTCATTTCATTTCACACATAGTCTTAAGTTGTAAGCTATGAGTCTTATTCAACAGCAAAAACATTGATAATATTTAAGAACTGAGATTTCTATTGGTCCAGTCATTAATGTCTCCCTTGTGAAGTACTTCCACTACTTTAAATAGTTTCCCTCCTGAATCAAATACCTCTTATTGAAACAGAACATAGCATTCAATCCCATGTAATCAATAGGAGAAGTATAATATGCTTAAGAATTTGTTTTGAGTTCTGGCTGTCACTAAATATTAGTAGCTATGTGCTATGGTATGCTAGTTACTTAACCCTTCTAAACTTGAACTTTCTCATCTCTAAATATTAATAGGCAAATAATATGTATTCATAGAGTTATTGTAAAGATAAATTGAGATCTATTCCTTTTAAAGACTATGTAGTTTTTGGCACATTTTCAAAAAATATTTACTGTTATTTATCCATCTAACCTATGTGCCAGTTATCATTATGCCACTACCCATCCTAAAATGCTTTTGCTGGTTCCCCCAATGTTGTTACTGGGATAAATTACGAATGTTTCTGCCTAACCTACAGTGCTCAGCATAACTCTTAAGCTCTTCCATGGCCACTTCTTTTTCATCTTAGGTTTAAAAATTCAGTATGTTGCAGTACCTCTTTCTTCCTCTTCTGTTTTTGCATAATCTAGTTCCTCTGCTTGAAGGACTCTTTCTTGCACCCCTCTCAGCCTGGTTAACTCTTCAGCCTGCATGTCTCAGCTTAGACATCACTTCCTTGAGCAAGTTTTCTTTGACCACTCAAATCTACACCACTTAGTCCCTTCTTAAGTAAGTAAGTATTAGTCACTCAGTCGTGCTCAACTCTTTGTGACCCCATGGACTGCAGCCCACCAGGCTCCTCTGTCCAGGGGATTTTCCAGGCAAGGATACTAGAGTGGGTTGCCATTTCCTTCTCCAGGGGATCTTCCCAGCCCAGGGATTGAAGCTGGGTCTCCTGCACTGCAGGCAGATTCTTTATCGACTGAGCTACAAGGGAAGCCCCAGTTCCCTGTTAAGGATAGAATAATTGGAGAAGCGTGTATCTTCAGAGAATGGCATCAATGACACTGGCACCTAATGACACTAATGGCATCAAGGACACTGGCAACACTCTTCACAGTGTTGAAGAGGAGTATCTCTCTTAAATTTAAATCTCCAAGGGTAGATTTAAAATGATACTCCAGGATTCTCTGATTTATCTTTTTCTTTTAATGACATGATCCTTTTTATGATATTTTATTTACTGAAATCAGGCAGTTCAGTAACTTCATGCCATTTCCCTGATGTATATTGATGCTGCTTTAATCTTCTTTCTAAAAGTTCCATTATCGTTGCTGTGTCATTATGGCATTATCCCCAACTCCATCACTTAATGATGTTATGGCTTTAGGCAAGTTACTTAACCAATTTGAGCCTGTTCCCTAAACTGAAAAAAAAGGAATATGTATAGGTATGTATATATACACATATACTTCGTAGGGTTGTGAGGATTAAATGTGAAAATATATAAAAGCACTCAGAACAGTAGTCCCCAGCAAAACTCTCATATGTGTCTGTTCTCTTACTTTTCTCATTATTTAAAGCATTTTCTGTTATTACTAGAGATTTTGTAATAAAAGAATAGATATGTTCATCCATTCATTTATTAATTTGAGAAATATTTATCGAGTGTTTCTGAAAGCCACTGAGGATTGGAGCTGGGGATACAATAATTTATATAAAACACAGCCTGTGCCATCAAAGAATTTACAGTCTAGCGGGAAACTATAAATAACGGAAAAGGCAATTACAATGCAATATTGTAAATGCAGTGACAGGAATAGGTGTAGGATGTTACAGGAGCACAAAGAGGGGCACCGAGGCCAGTCCCTGGGGAAAGTGGAGAGAGGCAGGGGGAGGAAGGAGAGGGTATTTGGAGTAAGTGGTAGAAATGTGTGTGGGTGATGACAGGGTTGATAGGGGAAGCAGATAATTCCAAGAAAAGGAATCAGGGTTTCTGTGACAATTGTATGAGATCATGAGGTTAACATGTTCATCATAGTACCAGGCAGACTATAAGTTTTTGGTAAATGTTAGGGCTATTACTGTTTTAGTTATCTTTAACACTTAGAGATGAGAAAATCCTGGTTAGTTTTGTACCATAGCAAACAGTTGTTTCCATCTGGCACATGGTGTAAAGAGGGTGGTGTGGTGAGAGACGAGGCTGGAGAGAGAGAGGTACGTCATGCAGTGCCTTCTATGCCATCTTGATGATTACCTTGTTTTCTGTGGGGAGACACTGTAGGCTTTAAGCAGAGAAGGAAGTTAGGCTTGTAGTTTAAAAAGACTATTTTGGCAATAATGTGGCCAACGCATGGGAGGGGTCAAGACTGAAGGAAGGTATTGCTACAAATTAGGAGAGAAGGGTGGTGTCCTGAATCAAGTTCAAAGATGCAAAGTATTAGAGCCAGTTGAACTGTGAGATGGATTTAGACCTAGGTGGTGACAGAGAGGGAAGACTGAGGGACAGAATCCAACTTTTTAGCTTGGATACATATGTGGATAATGTTGCTAAATACTGAGTTAGGAAAACCTGAGGTTTTGGGGGATCTTTTGGTAGGGAGCAGTGCATGTGAAGAGGAATGATGACATAGATGAAAAAATGTAAAAGTTAATGAAATCACCTGAACTAGTCGATATGTTATCTAATTTTTCATGGAAAACCTCCAAATCAACAGGTCTGGATTCCAGTTCCAGCTTTACTACTTAGTACTTGTGTGAATTTTAGGTCACCAACCCCTCTGATTTGTAATTACTACATTTCTAAAATGTGATCCTTAGTATCTGTCTGTCCATTCATTCAGAAATATTGGACATATTCTATATGACACACCTATAGCAAGGCACTGGGATGTGTAAGTGTTTTTGGCTCAAGGAATTTATAGAATGTAGAAACAGCTATTCTGTAGGTAAGCAACTATAATATGGCAGTATAGTAAAGGTATATGAAACATTAATGAGACTACAGATGAGAAGTTTATTGAGGGGTGGAAATGAGATCGAGGTAAAAATCACAGAGAAAGTAAAACTTGAGCTTATTTTTAAAGGAAAAGGAGGGATTTACCAAGTAATAAAAGATAATTGACAGAGGAGTTGTTGTGAGGTTTATTTTGAATGCAGTTGTTTAAAATGTAGCAATTACTGTGAAATGTGAGTAATAGTGTTACTAAAGAGTGTTTATAGAGTGCTAAATGTCCTAAATGTCTGAATGAAATAGTAAGTACTGTCCTAGCAATACGCCTATTACCAAAAACAGCAGTATTTGCTAATTTCATTATTCTTCGTTTTCTTTTTTTTAGTGTTCCTCTGAACAGCAGGGAGAATATCTCTGATCCTACCTCACCAATGAGAACCAAATTTGTGTACCATTTGTCTGACCTGTAAGAGATTTTCCTTCATACTAATAAAGATACCTAAGTCAATAACTTTTCATTAAGCTTGTTAGTAAGAATGTTTTTGAAAACATATTGGGGTATAAACATTTACCAATATCATTTGAACTTTTGAATACATTAATTCATATGTTAATTATTGCTGTGCTGTGCTGTCCTGTCCTTAGTCACTCAGTTGTGTCCGACTCTTTGCAACCCCATGGACAGTAGCCTGCCAGGGCCCTCTGTCCATGGGGATTCTCCAGGCAAGAATCCTGGAGCGGGTTGCCATGCTGTCTTCCAGGGGATCTTCCCAACCCTGGAACTGAATCCAGGTCTCCTTCACTGCAGTTGGATTCTTTACTGTCTGAGCCACCAGGGAAGCCCATGTTAATTATTAGGCATCATAAATTCATAAAACTTTATAAATAAAGGTTAGCTCTAAATTTATTCTAAAGACAAAATTATTTTCATTAGTACAAGAAGGACCAATTTGTCTTTTTAGTTCAATAATTCAGACCCATTAACATGCAGTTGTTTCTTTGGAAACCATTGAATCCAAAATTTAAAAAAAAACCTTCCTTCATTACTGTAAATAATTAATTTAACCCTGCAGTACAGTTGGGAATAAATTTAACAGAGTGGAAGTTACTGAATAGTGTACATAGTCATATATATTAATTCTATTGCTTACTTTCAGTTAAAGGTTGAAAAATTACATAAATGATTCTGTATTATAGAGAATTTGGTCTGAAAGGAGTCCTCCTTTCTTAGAACTAACTGATTTTGGATAGCAATGTATAGTCACTCAGATTCTGAGACAACACTTGATGGGGAGTGTCTAATGCGTATATTTGTTTTTCAGGTGCAAAAAATGTGACACTAGAGAAGTGGAGCTGGAAGATCAAGTAGTTACTGCCAGCCAGAGCAATATCTGTGATAGAGACACTGAGACCTGTTACACCTATGACAGAAACAAGTGCTACACAAACAGGGTCAAACTCAATTATCGTGGTCAGACCAAAATGGTGGAAACAGCTCTGACCCCGGATTCCTGCTATCCTGACTAATTCAGGTCATGCTCACTGCACAACTGCTTATCTTGAAGGGCTCTCCATTTTGATCCCAGGTAGTTAGTATATTTACTCCTGATGAATTTGAAACCATGATTTTTTAGGGGTGGGGATAATATAAAATTAACTACCGCACCCCTATCACTGGCAAATAATTGAAATAGTAACACTGTTAATGTTTTTAAGGTAAATTTCTAGCATTTAAAAAAATAGACAAGGGGAGAAAATAAAATTCAAAAAGTAAAAAAATCAGGAGGCATAATTAAATTTTCCTTTTTTTTTTTTTGGCTTTGCCCTGGAGAGCCTGAGCTTTTGCACTTTCCTTACTATTCTCTTTAAAAAAATATCACTGTGCAGAGAATATTTATATATAAATATAGGTCAATTATTTGTCTTCACTAGAAAAATAATAATTGGAAAACATGTTTTGGAAATATTCATAAAATAATTTAAAATCAGATCTCTAATATTTATGAAATAAATTAGCTGAAAGTGACATAATTAAATGTATAATTCAAAAATACATTTTGACATAACAGATTTGGGAGCAAATGATACAAATTTTTTTGATAAGTAGGACAGTATAAGAAATTCCCATTGAAATCACCTCTGTTGTAACTAAATCTAACAAATTATGTACTCCAAAATATGTATTCTCTAGCACAGTTTGAACAATTAAATAGATTCATAAGCATATACCTGCGTGAAATAATTTATTGGTAAAAAGTTTGCTTGTGTTAACTTTGCTGTATGTAAGTTAAAATATCATTTATTACTGAGAAACAGGTTATAAGTATGATCTAATTATGCATTAATCACTAAGTTCAAACATGATATTTGAGATAGCTTTGTCATTTTATACCTAAAATTAAATAAAAAGACAAAGTCCCTTCTGACAAATGTGTTTATCATGGCACATATACTTTATGTCAGAAAGTCAAGCCCAATTAACATAAATATGTAAGGGTACTGTGGAAAGTATATGCTGACTCTGAGTTTAAAATAATGAGAGGCTGATTAGTAAAATCAGTTTCTTGAAGAGACATTGTTATGTTTTCTTTTTTTCCCCCAAGGGTAATAGTCATTTTTAATAACTTCCACTGTGCTCGTACTGATTAGTATTTTCTTTTAGGGATAAGGCTCTGACACTGGTGCTTCAGTAGGAATCATAGTTTTGACATGCTAAAGACAAATTCTTGTCCAGTCTTCAATTGGTATGTTGTTTTAGATAAGACCTTGAACTTTATTTAATCAGCACACAATTATTGATTATTTACCACATGCAGGGAACTCTGCTAGATTTTTGGTGATTGAGCTGTGATAGTCACTGTCACCACTCACTTTCTAGAACTCTGCTCAGTTGGATCCCAGTTCCTTTTGGTAATGATTTTCTCCATGAAATTCATCCTGACCACTTAAAAAAAATTGTGAACCCCATTCCCTTATCTTGGTTTATTCCACCCCATGTGCTTATCACCCTCTGGCAGACTACATAATTTACTTATATATTATGTTTATGCTGTCTACCCTAACAACACATAAGCTCCACAAAGACAGCTATTTTTATTTTGCCCATTGATATGTCCCCAGCACTGGGAAGGGCGGAAGGGTGTCTGGTGTGTAATGGAGCTCAATAAATATTTGTTGAATGAATGAATGTGAATACAGCTTAGATGAGGGAAAAAGACGTGTACATAATTACAGTAACTTGGCAGAATTGCATAAATCAAAGAAATAGGTTTCAAAATGTTCTGAGAATTTATGGGAGACTTCTCCCCCAGTTTTATTGAGATATAAGTTTTAAGGTATACAACAGAAGGACTTCACGTAGTTACCTATTGTGAAATGGTTACCATGATAGGTTTAGTTAATATCCAGGAGAAGGCAATGGCACCCCACAGTACTCTTTCCTGGAAAAATCCAATGGGCAGAGGAGCCTGGTAGGCTGCAGTCCATGGGGTTATGAAGAGTCGGACACGACTGAGCGACTTCACTTTCACTTTTCACTTTCATGCATTAGAGAAGGAAATGGCAGCCCACTCCAGTGTTTTTGCCTGGAGAATCCCAGGGATGGGGGAGCCTGGTGGGCTGCCGTCTATCGGGTCGCACAGAGTCGGACACGACTGAAGCGACTTAGCAGCAGCATCACCTCATAGGGTTACAGTTTTTTTCCTTATGATGCGAACTTTTAGAGGAAGACTGTTTCTGAACAGGCTTCTCTGTTTTATTTCCATCTTGGCCTTAGTTTCTCTGCATACACAACAGAAAAAGTTTTTGGTGCCATGTTGAAGATTCTTATAGAAGAGATCTCTGTGCCAGTATAACTGCCTCATTGAATGCCAACTGGAAATCTTCCTTCTTTGTGAAATTTAATTATACTCTAGGATTATCATATTAATAACAATTTCACACTTATGCCAACTGCTAAGTACTAGGCTAAGTGCTTTATTAAGAAATAACTCATTCAGTATAAATCTAGAGTAGTTGGTGACTCTTAAATGAAAGCTACTAAAGAGTGATTAAAGCCTTTTCTGTTTAGTTACTCAGTTGTGTCCAACTCTTTGCGACCCCATGGACTGCGGCACACCAGGCTTCCCTGTCCTTCACTATCTCGGAGTTTGCTCAAACTCATGTCCATTGAATTGTTGATGCCATCTAACCATCTCATCTTCTGTCGACCGCTTCTCCTGCCCTGAATCTTTCCCAGCATCAGGGTCTTTTCTAATGAGTCGGCTCTTCACATCAGGTGGCCAAATTATTGGAGTTTCAGCTTCAGCCCAAGTCCTTGTAATGAATATTCAGGATTGATTCCCTTTAGGATTGACTGGTTTGATCTCCTTGCAGTCCAATGGACTCCAAGAGTCTTCTCCAACACCACAGCTCAAAAGCATCCATTCTTTGGCATTCAGCCTTTTTGATGGTTCATGTCTCACGTGACTACAGGAAAAACCATAGCTTTGACTAGACGGAACTTTGATGGCAAAGTAATGTCTCTGCTTTTTCATATGCTGTCTAGGTTGGTCATAGTTTTTCTTCCAAGGAGCAAGCATCTTAATTTCGTGGCTGCTGTCACCATCTGCAGTAATTTTGGAGCCCAAGAAAATAAAGTCTCTCATTGTTTCCATTGTTTCTCCATCTATTTGCCATGAAGTGATGGGACCAGATGCTATGATCCTTGTTTTTTGAATGTTGAGTTTTAAGCCAACTTTTTCACTCCCCTGTTTCACCTTCATCAAAGTTCTTTAGTTCTTCTTCCCTTTCTGCCACAAGGGTGGTGTCATCTGCATATGTGAGGTTATTGATATTTCTCCTGGCAGTCTTGAGTCCAGCTTGTACTTCATCCAGTCCAGCATTTTGCTTGATGTACTCTGCATATGAGTTAAATAAGCAGGGTGATAATATACACCCTTGACACACTCCTTTTGCAGTTTGGAACCAGCCATTGTTCCATGTCTAGTTTTAACTGTTGCTTCTCTCCTGCATATAGGAGGCAGGTAAGGTGGTCTGGTATTCCTGTCTCTTTAAGAATTTTCCAAAGTTTGTTGTGATCCACACAGTCAAAGGCTTTAGCCTAGTCAATGAAGCAGAAGTAGATGTTTCTCTGGAATTTTCTTGCTTTTTCTATGATCCACCGGATGTTGGCAATTTGATTTCTGGTTCCTCTGGCTTTTCTAAATCCAGCTTAAACATCTGGAAGTTCTTGGTTTGTGTACTGTTGAAGCCTGATTAAGGGAATTTTGAGCATTACTTTGCTAGCATGTGAAATGAGTGGAATTGTGCAGTAGTTTGAATATTCTTTGGCATTGCCCTTCTTTGAGATTGGAATGAAAACAACCTTTTCACATCCGTACGTGACTATTGGAAAAACCATAGCTTTTACTATATGGACTTTTGTCAGCAAAGTGATGTCTCTGCTTTTAAATATGCTGTCTAGTAGTTTCATTCATACATTTAAGTGAGAAATTTAGCAGGAATTCATAAGGAGTCAATGCAGATGAAACAGCGGTGAAAGGAATCTCTGCTTTGTCTTTGCCTTTGTATGAGGTTCCATGGGCTGCTCCCAGTCATTGATGATTGAGTGTGGCAAGAATACCAGGTTTTGGGGGGTGGCAGTGTGGTATAGTGGGTAAATCCAATGCCTAGCGTAGAGTACTCTATGCTTAGAGTACTTAGGGAATAATAAGAAGTCACTAACGGTCAAGTTTATTCAATGTGAGGTTGAAAAATGGAAGTAAAAATAGCTCTCTCATAAAATATCTCATAAGATAACTGTCTTATAAAAATAAGGATATATGCCATTGTATATGTTTATCATTAAGCACAGCTTTATATACCACTCACTAACCTTCTGTAAATTCTAGTTGGTATTGTGTGTTAATTGTCTTTTGGCTTTTCTCTGCCTAGGCAACAAATGAGAGAAAAATGTGGACATGTATTAATTCAATGATTCTCAAACTTTAGCGTGTATGAGACTCACCTGGAGAACTCCTTAAGCCAGATCATTTAGCCCCACTCTCAGAGATGCTGATTAAGCAGTTCTCGGGTACCACAGGAGAAATTAGAGGGTGCAGAAACTTCCCAAATGCTTCTGCTGCCTGGGAATTGCTTTAGAACCGCGCCTTTAGAATTGTTAATATAAACCTTCATCTCCACCTAGTGGTTGATTTATGAAATACAATGTGTATGCATTTTATTACATTTCATTTAATCCTTGTAAGTGCCTTGTGAAATAAGTACTCTCTTCATTTACAAATCATGAAACTAAGATGCAAAGAGATAAAGTGATTTTATTAAAGTTTGACAAATAGTACATGAAAAACTGATCATTGGATCCAGATTGTGAGGCTCCAAAGCGGAAGCTCTCTTTCAGTTTGTTATGTCTAAAATACATTTTCCAGATCACTTCCTCCAGTAATTCCACTTCTGAGGAAGTAATCAGAAATATGGACAAAGATAATATGGACAATGATAAAGATATTTATCACAACATTATTTATTATACTGAAAATTCGTAAGAAACTTTAAGTCCATCATTGAAGGGAATGATAATATAGTATATACTTCAGATTATTTTACAGACAACAAAAATGAAGCTTTAAATATTTTTAATTGTATGGAAATTTCTTGCATAATGTCAAGAGGGAAATGTTGGCTAATTCATAAAATAATTACTTCAAAATCTTCCCTCCTATATACATATAAAAGAGAAAATAGGCTAAAATATTAACATTGGGAGTGAAATTATGTGTTATTTTTATTTGTTTACCTTTTCATTATTTGCCAAGTAGTCTATGATGAGAAAGTATCTTGGTAGTTAGAAAAATTATTTTAAATCAATAACATTAAAATTTGGGAAATTCTAAATTTCTATCCATTTACATGTAAAGGAAAAGTGACATTTATTTAGCATCTGCTCTGTGCTCAGCAAAATGCCAGTTATTGTGAGGGATAGTTACATTAGATGAATAAGAATTGAGTCTCACTTTCTCTCTTCTATAGGTAGAACTAATAGGGAAAAACCAGCACATGATATAAAACAGTGAGGGATTAAATATAAAAAACTATGTGCTGTGAGCCTTAAGGGAAGCTGGGGAGTTTAGGGCTGGTTAATCTTGGAGGAGATATATTATTAACGGAGTAGGGCCTTCATGGATAGAAGTAGAACTTTTTAGAGTAGAACTACATGAGCCAAGCAAAGAGACAGGAAGAAGCATAACATACTTGTAAGAATAGAGACAGGATTGGCCTGCCCCTCTTTCTTTGTGTTCTCTTTTCGAGCCTGTCACTTGCATGCTTCATTTATATAAACCCCCTCAAATTGGTAATATTCTGTTTTTTCAGTGATCAACACCTTTCTGTTTCTTTTCTGGTGAGTGTTCATTTATCCCTTAATTATAGGAAATAGCCTAGGACTTTGCCACTCCAACTTTGATCTATTGATACCAACTGGCTGATTTATTATCACCTAGGAGTATTTTCATTATATAGAATTGCAGGCCCCTCCCCAGATCACAGAATCAAAGCCTGCATTTTAAAAAGATCCATGTGCACATCAATGCCTAAGAAACTCTGGGGTAGCATGCAACACTGTCAAAAGCAGCTTGAATCCTAGGTAAAGGAGGCAGTTGCCAACATGGTTTAATAGCTGAGGGACTGACAAGGTCCTGACCAAACAAAGGTTTCTACCAATATCCTTCTCTAAATATGCTGTGATTTGACTCACTCTTTAAGGGCATGACTACATGTTAACCAACACTGGACAAGGAATGTTTTTGCCAGGTTAACCACAGCAAATACCTGCTTTATACAGTGCAGAAAGGAATGAGGCACAGTTATTTGATTAAGTGCAGAGGAAATTACTGTCCCATTTTGATGCAGCACAGACATGGAGGATGTGTGTCCTAAGGGAGATGACATGGAGCGCTATGATGGCAGAGGATCTTTGACTGGGGAGGTGATGGGGCACTGAGGGCAGCTTCATCTGTTTCACAGTTATGTCTGTGTTGACCAACAGTTTAGTTTCCTCCTTGCTCCTTTATTTGAAGGGTTCTGCTCCATCAGCATGGTATTCTGTTTGTTACCTGTTTATTCATGGCGAATTCAGAGAGAAGAAGATCCAGTGACTGATGTTTTTGGGCTAGGGATTAGGTGCAGAGGCATGGAAGAACAGGTGGACAAACCAAGAACTATAACTCATTGTGAAATGATGATTACCTATTTTCTACCAAGTACAGTTCTTCTGAGTTTTAGCTGGATACTTGGCCTGAGTCACAGTGAAACCTTTGAGGTTTTGTGAAGGAGAGACAGCTGTTGATTTCAAGTCCTTTATTTCTAGTTCCCTTTTGGGTTTTTAGAAATAAAGTTTGGTTTCCTGAGGGCAAGATGAATCTTCTTTACGGTCCTCAGAGTCACGACTGAGGGAGACCAGTTAAGTGAGGCCAGAGACGTGTCAAAACAAATGATAAAAGTAACTCACATGTCATGTCTTATAAATTTCTTTTAAGACGTAAAAAGTCAAGACTGATGTTAGTTCAGGGAATCCAAAAAGCCAAGGAATAATCTCTGTGATAATGGCTACTAGGCTGAGGTTTAAGAGGTGGTTCGATCCTATATTTCATCATCCTATTTTGCTTTTTGCTCAAAGTAAAAAAAAAAATATATGTCTTTCTCTAGCCAACTGGCTCAGTGCCCAGGTACTCCTAGAGAAATCTATTATAGGCTATGAGACAGAAAAGCTTATAAGGCAAGTGTTTATTAGCCTTGCTGAATTATTTCCTAAGTTTGTTATCCTCAGATATTATTTTCTTCTTCTTTAATTTATCATTGAGTCATCACCAGGATATATCTAGTTATTTTAGAATCAGTAGGTAACGACCACTAGACATAGGAACTCAACACAGAAATTGGGCCATGGTGGTGGGATGGAGGCATTCAAGACAAGAAGGTGTCACTTTCAAGGCCTGCCATCCCCACTGTGTGAACCTTCATCTTAGAGCTGATATTTTGCTTAGCAAGGGCACACAAAATAATTTCTTTACTGTAAGAAACTCAGCCCTGGTGTCTGGGTTTATGGAAGAATACCTGTGGTAGTAGTGATGATGGTGGTGAGATGAAGAGTCGTCTTCTACAGAGATGTTCCCTCCCCGCTTTTCTCACTCTGCATTCTCAAATTCAGTAGATGTTTTTGCTCCACTGTGCTTTTACATGTTATATTATAGAGGTCTCAGATGATAAATTAAAGCCGTGGTGCCTCATAGATAAAGATCAGTCAACATATCTGCCAAAAAATATATGATCTATGCATTTTGAGGAAATACTGAAGTGAATGAATGTTTTACAGTGAAGGTATTTGTGTCTAGATTAAAGAAGTCATTTGAAAAGAAGTAGTGAAACATAACAATGTAGTTTTATTTTGATGAGGATAATTCTTGAGAGACAGTTTTATATAGAATAAGTTAATAATTTTTCAACATGTGATTAAAATCTGGTGGTGGTGCTGGTGGATTTAAGCAACTAGTGGATTGACCTAGATAATCTACCTCTAAACCCTGAGATTCTACAATGCAAATGTTGCTGAGTATATAGAACTATGGAGTATGGCGGCTCATTTAGCATCCCAGATGGTATATCCACAGGACAAGCTTACTGTGGTATTTTCATGGGAGCTTTCAAAGCTGTTTAAAAACCAATCAATAAATATTTATTGGCTATCTACTATGTGCAAGACACTGTGCCAGGGACTCGAGAAGACTCAAAGGGAAAGATTCCTTTCTCAGGAAGTTTTCAGTGTATTTTCCCAAGTGTCTGAGATCTTATGAAATCTGTCCCAGGAAACTTTCTCCTAATAAACTCTTAAGAGCCAACAGGTAACTTTCTGGATAATTTGGATAATTCTTCCTCTCTGGGAAGGAATATACAGAGAGTAGGCCAAAGTGCCCTTAATAAAAACAAAGCAAAACACCTAGATGTATTCTAAGCAAGGCAGTATAGAAATATCTACTTCACAAAATAATTTACACTATTTAATCAAGATACAAAGAGAATGTGTCTGTGAATAATTCTACCAGGGCATGAAGAATAAGTCTATGTTAGTAGCAGAATGCACTGGTAGGACCACTTATACGGTACTACTAAAGAAATTAACCTTTGAGTGTTTCTCTTGTTAGGATGGTGTTACCCTAAAGATATTCTCTAGATCCTGCAGATTATGAGTTGATGATGGGGTATGGCAAGTCCTACTTTTTTTATCTGGATGCTCAGTTGAAGAGAGGGAGTCCTTCCCTCTTTACCTTCTTAAGTCTTGTCCCCAGGCTACTAGGTCTGGGTAAATATCCTCTTTTCCCTTATTCTTCTTTTTGAATGTGTTCCTCTCACTGAGCTGTGTCTACTTGGTAAAGACCATATGAAAATTAAAAATAAAAATAGGTATCAGTGTCTACTATTTCCAAAATATGTTCTGCAATGATGGTTAGGCTGGGCCAAGAAAAAAATCAGTATGGAATTTAGAGTAAAGACAAGGAGGGAGTGAGATGTGCATGTAGTCTTAAGTTATGCAAATGATATAGCAGAGAAAAAGATGAAAGGAAGAAAGGAGTCAGAGAAGAAAGAGATTGACAAGTGATACGCTGGGAAACAACAGAAAGCTGAGAAGAAAAGAAGGAAAAATTGAGAAATTGGATATAAAGACTAGTGATAGTTAAAGGTATCTTAGTACATAAAAAGAGAGAGTGAAAGATGGGGAAGGAAAAATAAAAAGCTAAACACAGAGTGGTTGATAGAAATAAAGAAGGATTAAAAAAGGAAATGATAAAGGTGAAGAAAGAGGTAGTGGAAGAAAAATTCCAAAAGAGAATATTAATCAGGAAAAAGACCAACACAAGGAAGTAAAAAGTACAGTGCATAAGGATTATATTGATGTATAGATCTCCATACATAAAATGGCAAGTTCATCTGCTTTTCTGTTTTGCAAATGCAGACAATTTTGCAAGTATGGAACTTTGAGAGGAAAAGGAAGAATCAGCAAGCACAAAGAAACTAATCCAGACAAGTGGATTACAAGTTTCAGGGCAATGGTGGTCAGAGCCTTCCTTTTTTTTTTTTTAAAGTCTGTGCTAATTAGTGACAATACTGACTCTAGCAAATCCCAGAGGCCCAGCCTCCTGTGCTGGAGTGCGGAAAAACTTAAGGATCACCAAGAAAGTGAGATACTTAATCAAGTCTTGGGGGAGAAAATGTCTGGAAACCACTGAAGAATAGCAGGTATTTTCCTTCCCCAGAGAATACTTGCTGGAGATGATTCCTAGGCCTGAAGTAATAAGCAGTCTTGAACCTGGTCGTGTGGATTGGTCCCTATTTGAATAGGATCAAATGGAGTGTGATCATCTGCATTAAGTGGGTCTAGATTTATATTCTGAAACTGTGCCCCAGTGGCTGACTCAGCCAATGAGTTAGGAATTTCTGTAGGCATAATTGGATCCCCATCAAATGAGCCTTGCCTTCCAAGACTAGATGGAGTCCCAGTGCTGGAGGTGTAATACTTTGTTAATTTGGAGTCAAAACATGGTAACTGTAGGATGGTAGATGGTCTTTGTTGCCGCCTTTTGCCCTCATTTCCTTGCACTTCACTTGGAATTCCTTCTGGCTTGGGACCTTCGTCAGGTGTATCCATAACAAGCTGCTCAGGAGTAAGATCAACAGGTCTTTCACTGAGCCGGTTGCCTTCTAATGTTTGTTCCAAAACATGGTTTCCATCTCCTCCAAGATCACTTTTGAGGCAAGGTATATTCTTTGATTGAAGGGAACTGGCTTCAGGAAGGGGCCTAATTCCCCTTTGGCTCAATTGATTATTTATAGAACATGGTGTGTTCCTCCTCAGAGTGGACACGTCATCTCTGAAAGGACTTGGGTTTTTACTTTCTCCAGGAAGTCTTTTTTCTGAGCTGTTTCTTTGGCCAGGTAGGATGCTTGTTGGAGATATAGTATATCTTTCATGCTTAGTATGACTGTCTTCTGTATAGAGAGGGCTGGTGTCTTGGTTTTCCCCTGGTGCAAGACCAAAAGATAGAGTGTAGTCTTGTAGAGCAAGTGGATTGTCCTTGGGCCCTGTGGAGCCACCAGCACAGCAAGGGCCTCCCTGGCTTAGGTGAAATAGACGTGTTTCTTTTTGACTCCCTGGGTAATGTGGAGGAATCAAGTCTGGAAAAGCCAAATGTCCTCCCTCTGGTGAATTTAACCTAGTGATTTGCATGCCATAATTCAAATTCTCACCTTCATGCCATGTTGGATTTTTCTGAAGCCCAGTTGGGGAGTTACTGAAATAAGGCTGATTCTCCTTGTGGTAGGGTGGACTAGCAGGGGTTTTGGGTAGATTCGTTGGCTGACCCCAGAAGGTTCTGGTAAAATATGGCCTCCTTTCTTTCTGCCCTTGGACTTGAACCATGTGGTCCCAGGAATTCCAAGAAGGAAACATAGTGTTTTCTTCTTGTCCAACAGCATTATTAGGATAATAGCCCCTGTTTTCCACAAGCAGTGGTATAGTGGGAGCAGTATTATATGATGGAAAATTCTCATCTGGGCTCCAGGGGTAAAATTCACCATAAGGAAAATACTCCCTGGGTTTTGGTAGATTATCTAAGGAATAGGGAGAGTATTCCTTTGGTTGGTTTGAGGTTCCTCTGGTTGGTTTTTGGTTCCTCTGGTTTGAGGTATATTGCTTGCCTTCATACCTAGCTGTTGGGGCTGTCTTAAAGTTTGGCTTCTCCACACCCCATCTCGTTTGTCCTGGGAAATGTTCATCTCCAGTTGGATCATTTGGGTCTTTTTTATTATAAGGGATTGTCTCTTTTGGATCTGGAGTATTCATGGGATAGTGTGGATTTTCAGGTTGCCCCATTGTATTGTGAGGATCATTTCTTTCATCCCAGGTATTACTTCTAAGGTATGGTGGGTTTTCCCTGCGATCATAGGGGTTATAGTCAGGGTAGTAAATACGTCCTCTAGAGCCACGGGAAGGATGAGGTAAGTGTTCTTCCTTCCTTCCAGGATCTTCCTTAAAAGGTGGAGAGATTTCTTGTTGGTTCCAAGTATTTCTTCCTGCAGGAAAACGTTCCCTTGCAGGGGAAGGAGATCCCTCAGGGTACACTGGCTTATGTGTACTCTGCCTTATTTCTGGCTGATTAATTTGTGATTCATATGGAATTCTTCTTGGTTCTAAAATAATCCCTTTGGGCAAATTCTGGCTTTGGGTTTGTCCATTAGAATTTGGGGTTCCTCTGGCATCTCCTCTGGGGTAATAAGAGTTTTCTCGTTGATCAATAGAATTAAAATTTGGGACTAGAATGTTACCCTCAGGGTGAGGCAGTTTATAGTTTGATTTACTAACTCCATAGTCTTGAGAGTTTCTCCAGGGGCCATTTGGATCCCTTGTAGGAATGACTGTTCTTTCTTTTTGACTTACTGGCTTCTCTTTTGGATTTTGGATGTTTTCACTGTGGCCAGTAGTACCATGTTTGGGACCCAGAGGGGCAATGGTTCCCGCAGGTTGTTTACTGGGCCCCTCAGGCTTTCTTCTGAAATTTACTGGATTTCCTGCATAATTGGGATAATTGCTCCTTGCGGTGGAGGCATAAGCTCTGCGATATATTGGATATCCTGGACGAATTACTTGTTTGCCTTCCAAAACAAAAGAGTTCCACCGAGGACCCCTTTGAATTTGTTGATTTCGGTAAAAAGGCCCATTACGTCTGTGCCCCATAAAGGTACCAGTAGGATGCCATTGTCTTCCTGCAGGAAAATTTCGGATGTTAGGATGTGGATAATTTTCATGATTATTTGTCTGACTTGGTCCCCATGGGGTCTGACTTGGTCTCCATGGGGTCTGACTTCTTGGAACTCCTTGGCCGGAAACATTTACTACAGGGTTGTTTTGAACTGTAGGGTTGCTCACAGTGTTAGGGCCCTGACCGTTGTTTCCTGCTGGGCTGGTGTCATTTCCGCCTTGACCCGCTCTGGGACTGGGTGCATTTGGCTGGGTAGAGTTAATCTCAGGAACTGTTGAATTAACAGAAGGATCAGTGGCTTCAGTCTCTGTTTTAGGAGGATCTTCTTCTTTTGGCTTTTCAAAATCTTCAAACATCTCTTCTGAATAATAAGGAGGACGGCCCCCAAATCCATGATATCCAAAATATCCAAAGAAAGGGTTCTGTAGGAAGAAGATGGAAATAATAATTGCTCTCTGTTTCCCACTGTGGTGCTGCTTGGAATTTTTTTGAAGGAATAGAAAAATCTATTAGTGATATACTTTTAAAATCACCACTGGTTATGCTCTCTTCTTAGAAATTTGATTCTTCCTTGGTTTCCATTACCTTTCTTCCTTCTGGTACTCTTACTTTCTGAGCAGTACTTAGTTTTCTCTTCTTAGGCCTGGATTCTAAATATAAGTTTTTTTTGTTTTTTAAGAAATCCATCCTCTATCCACCCTATTCTGTTCTCATTTAACACACCTGCTTTGAGCAATCTATTACAGGCCAGTTTTTCAATATGGATACATGCCAGTGACTCATAAAGCCATAATTCTGGTGCATGACTCTCTCCTGAGGTTGAGACAGCAAGACTGCTACACTAAAGATCTTATGAGTACCTCTAACTGTATGTACCCAGACTAGACTCATTTCCCCCACACCTCATTCTCCAGTGTTCTATATGTAATAAGCATTCACCACCATCTATCCAGTTTCCTAAGTTTCCACTCTGTTTCCCCCAGATAATTAATGACCAAATCTATAAAATCTGAGCTTCCCTGGTGGCTCAGCTAGTAAAGAATATGTCTTCAAAGTAGAGATCAGGTTCAATCCCTGGATCTGGAAGATCCCTTGGAATCCGAAGGAAATAGCAACCCACTCCACTGTTCTTGCCTGGGAACTCCCATGGACAGAGGAGCCCGGAAGGTCTCAGTCCATGGGGTTGCAAAAGAGTTGAACAGGACTTAGCGACTAAATAACAAACAGCAACCCAGTTTCCCAAGTTTCTACTCTGTCTCCCCTAGACAGTTAATGACCAAATCTATAAAATCTAAACCTTTGCCCCTCCCCCTTTATCCCCAATAGCCCTGTGCTATTGCAACAGGTTTCTCACTGGTTACTCTGGATATAATTTTACTTTCCTCTAATCTTGCCTCTCAATTGCCATCAGAGTAGTAGAGGTTGGGGGGTGGGTGTTTGGGAAAGTTCTGTCACTTTCCTCAAATTCTAACTAAAATTGCCCTTACCTTACAGGATAAACTCTAAACTCATAGCATAACATACAAACCGTGGTGCTAAAAAGTGGGGCTCTAGACAGATATAGGTTAAAATCTCTATGCCACCAGTCCTAATAGTATGACTCTGGGCTAACCTCAGTTTTTCATTTGTAAAAGGGAAATAATAAAATAATATCTACCTCATAGATTATCATGAGCATCAAGTGAGGTCAGGCACTTAAATGTTGTACTATATATTATTATATTAAGCAGTATACTATATTTTATATATGTTTTATACTGTTTTATATATATATATAAAACACTTGTCAGGCATTTACTAAGTACTAGGCACTGAGTTTTATATATGTTACCTCACTCGATGCTCGTAATAAACCATGAGCTCCACAGGTTCTATGAAGACCTATATGACCTTCTAGAACTAACACCAAAAAAAGATGTCCTTTTCATCATAGGGGACTAGATTGTAAAAGTAGGAAGTCAAGAGATGCCTGGAGTAACAGGCAAGTTTGGCCTCAGAGTGCAAAATGAAGCAGGGCAAAAGCTCACAGAGTTTTGCCAAGAGAATGCACTGGTCATAGCAAACACCCTCTTCCAACAACACAAGAGACAGCTCTACAACACATGGACATCACCAGATGGTCAGTGCCAATAATCAATGCCAGACTGATTATATTCTTTGCACCTGAAGATGGAGAAGCTCTATACAGTCAGTAAAAACAAGACCGGGAGCTGACTGTGGCTCAGATGATGAACTCCTCATTGTCAAATTCAGACTTAAATCAAAGAAAGTAGGGAAAACCACTAGCCCATTCAGGTATGACCTAAATCAAATTGGGCACAATTATACAGTGGAAGTGACAAATAGATTCAAGAGTTTAGATCAGATAGACAGAGTGCCTGAAGAACTGTGGAGGGAGGTTTGTAACATTATACAGGAGGTGATGATCAAAACCATCCCCAAGAAAAACATAGAAAGGCAAAATGGTTGTCTGAAGAGGATTTACAAATAGCTGGAGAAAAGAGAGAAGTGAAAGGCAAAAGAGAAAAGGAAGGATATACCCATCTGAATGCAGAGTTCCAAAGAATAGCAAGGAGAAATAAGAAAGCCTTCATAAGTGATTAATGCAAAGAAATAGAGGAAAACGATAGAGTAGGAAAGACTAGAGGATCTCTTCAAGAAAATTAGAGATACCAAGGAAACATTTCACGCAAAGATGGGCACAATAAAGGACAGAAACAATCTGGACCTAACAGAAGCAGAAGATATTAAGAAGAGGGGGCAAGAATACACAGAAGAACCGTAGAAAAGAGAGCTTCATGACCCAGATAACCACGATGGTGTGATCACTCATCTAGAGCCAGACATCCTGGAATGTGAAGTCCAAGTGGGCCTTAGGAAGTATCACTACATACAAAGCTAGAGGAGGTGATGGAATTCCAGTTGAGCTATTTAAAATCCTAAAAGATGATGCTGTGAAAGTGCTGCACTCAATATGCCAGCAAATGTGGAAAACTCAGCAGTGGCCACAGGACTGGAAAAGGTCAGTTTTCATTCCAATCCCAAAGGAAGGAAATGCCAAAGAATGCTCAAACTATCGCACAATTGCACTCATCTCACATGCTGGTAAAGTAATGCTCAAAATTCTCCAATCTTGGCTTCAACAATACGTGAACCATAAACTTCCAGATATTCCAGCTGGTTTTAGAAAAGACAGAGGAACCAGAGACCAAATTGCCAACATCCACTGAATCACCGAAAAAGCAAGAGATTCCAGAAAATCATCTACTTCATTGACTTTACACTAAAACCTTTGTGTATATCACAACAAACTGGAAAATTATTAAAGAGATGGGAATACCAGGCCACCTTACATAACTCCTGAGAAACCTGTTTACAGGTCAGGAAGAAACAGTTAGAACCAGATACGGAACAATGACTGGTTCCAAACTAGGAAAGGAGTACATCAAGGCTGTAAATTGTCATCCTGCTTATTTAACTTATATCCAGAGTACATCATGTGAAATGCTGGGCTTAATGAAGCACAAGCCAGAATCAAGATTTCCGGGAGAAATATCGATAACCTCAGATATGCAGATAACGCCACCCTTGTGGCATAAAGAGAAGAACAAAAGAGCCTCTTGATGAAGGTGAAAGAGGACAGAGATAAAGTTGGCTTAAAACTCATTCAGAAAACAAAGATCATGGCATCCAGTCCCATCACTTCATGGCAAATAGATGGGGAAACAATGGAAACAGTGAGAGACTATTTTCTTGGGCTCCAAAATCACTGCAGATGGTGACTGCAGCCACAAAATTAAAAGACAGTTGCTCCTTGGAAGAAAAGCTATGACAAACCCCTAGACAGCATATTAAAAAGCAGATACTGGACATTTGGAACTTTCCTGGAGATCTTTGCCTTTCAACGCAAGGGGTACAGTTTCTAATCCCTCATCAAGGAGCTAAGATCCCACTGCCCAAGTAAACCAAAACCTAAAACAGAAGCAATACTGTAAAGAGTTCACCACGGAAAAATAAACTTGAAAGCTTAAAAGAAAAAAAAAAAAGCAGAGATATTACTTTGCCATCAGAGGTCCATCTAGTCAAGACTATGGTTTTTCCAGTAGTCATGTATGGATGTGAGGGCTGAACCATCAAGAAGGCTGAGTGCCAAAGAATTGATGCTTTTGAACTCTGGTGTTGGAGAAGACTCTTGAGAGTCTCTTGGACTGCAAGGAGATCCAACCAGTCAATCCTAAAGAAAATCAATCCTGAATATTCACTGGAAGAACTGATGCTGAAGCTGAAACTCCAATACTTTGGCCACCTGATGCAAAGAGCCAACTCATTAGAAAAGACCCTGATGCTGGGAAAGACTGAAGGCTGGAGGAGAAGGGGACGAAGATAAGATGATAAGAGGATAAGATGGCTTGATGGCATCACTGACTTAATGGATATAAGTTTGAGCAAGCTCTGGAATTTGGTGAAGAACAGGGAAGCCTGCTACGGTCTGTGGCATAGCAAAGAGTCGGACACAACTGAGTGACTGAAGAACAGCAACAAAGCTTCAGTTTATTTGTACAATGAGAGTATTAGATGATCACTTAATTGCCTTCTGAGTATAACATTCTAAGATAATTTTTCTTCATTCCTGTTGACTAGTTGTTCCATCACTGTTCACAGTCCAGATCAACTTTGAACAAAGGTTATTAGGCTTGCTTTTTAGAGAGGCGGCAGAGAGAGAGAGGGAGAGAGAGAGAGAAATAGAGAGATTGGTTTCAATACATGTAGAGGAGAAATGATACATCACATTTATTTTAGGTTACTTGGTTAGTTTCACTTTTTAAAAAATCATGGGTGCTTGAGCTACAGATTCATGTGTTGGATTTTAACTTTCTTGTTAGATAGGGATCAAAAAAGCAGAGACTTTCAGAATGTAATACTCAGTGAAGAATGTAGCTTTACTTGTACTTACCCCACCTTCTTCATTGCTACCTGGTGGACGTCCAAAACCTGGTGGTATCCTCTGAAAGGTGAAAACCATAATAAACATAGAGAAAACCACTTTTTATGCTGCCATTTGATTGTAAACACCAATATGTTTTAAAAATAGTTTGTCAGTGTTAACACTGTTGCTGGCTTTTAGTTTCTGAGTCATTTGCTCTTATAGTCTAGCTATTAATAATTATGACATAACCATCAATGAATTTTTGTAAATAGAAAGACCTTAACTGGATCCTTGGTTATGTTACTCAAAATACCATGTGTGGCTGCATCTCTTAGTAGTTGTCCTGTCCCATCACCAACACACACACACACACACACACACACACACACACACACACACACATGCACACACACACACACACAGAAGGGAGAGAGAGAGAGAGATTTGAGTGCTGTGAGGATCCAAATATCCACGTTAGAATATCTAATAATGGAGATTAAATAATGATGTTATTTTAAAAATGTTTACATTTAAGTTGACAAACTGACAACCTGTACTGGATTATTAGTATAATATTTTTATACTCAAAACCAAGGTTATTTTTCTAATCAAACTTGGAGATTGAGTTTCTGCACATGGGAGGGTTTGGAAAAGCAATTCAACTCCCACAGAAGTTTTATGTAGATGAGATTAAAAGCTATTTCAGCCAGAGAATCATGTTTATCTGCTTTTTCAATCTTTACCTGGTACTGCCTTTGTTTTCTTAGTTCATTATTGCCAGTAAAAAGGATGTCACTCTTACAGGGAAAAAAAAAAAAGTAAGGAAGTTTTACTCCTTGAAATTTTTCCTTGGTTATAAGAAGCCTTCTTGGTTGTAGAGTTGTAGACAAGAAAAAACGATGCCATAGTGGAATGAAGCATCACCAAATATTTATTATTGTTGTTTTTGTTAGTTCAGTTGCAACTGACCTTTAATGTTTCTTTAGTTTAGATAGTTTATTTTGCAATTCATATTTTTAAATGCTTGTCATGCAATTTCATTTTTTTGCTTTATTTTGATGATTTTACACTTTAAACGATTCTTATTATTTTGCAAGATTCCTTATAATGAAGTGTCTGGCTAGAAATAAGATATTATGGAAAGATCTTAGTCTAGTCATTGTTTTAAACTCTATTTGTCATAATTTCCCTGTGGCATTGAATGAGGATAATCTTTGTATTTTCTAATCTCTTGGGTGAGGAATAGTAGTGAAGGGGCACAGCCCTTTGAAATGAATTCATTAACTAAGTTATTAGTAGGGTTGGATTATTTAGGCTCTGTTTATGTCACCAATTTGAGTAAAAGATCCATTTAAAAATTCTTCTTTTTCCAATAATGCATTATTACTGATGTGATGATTTTGTGTCATATTCTCTACTCATTGGAATATGGCATTCTATTTAGAATGTATGAACTGAAATTAGCTTGAGATACAACATGATAATATTATTTTCAATTCTAATTTAAGGGAAAAACACTCACATGTGGAATATGCCACGGTGGCTGTTGATAGGGAAATAGCCCATTGCCGAATGGTGGGAATGCCTAGAACAAAGGAATCAGAGTGACGTGGAAATGAGAATAAACGAAAAATGAAACAAACCTATTAAAGACAATTGTTTGGAACTTGGAGGTCTACATCTTCCTTTGCATTAAACTGTGAACTTTTAAAGGGCAGAGATGATGATAATAATAATAATACTTAGTATTATTGAACACTTATGTTCTAGGTAATGTGTTGAGAATTTTATATTGGTAAGCTCATTTAATCCTCACATACCAATGTAATAATGTGCTGTCATTATTCTCATTTCACTTAAGAGTCTGAGGTTCAGAGAAATTGAGTCACTTGCCCCAAATCTCATAGCTGATAAATGATTGAAGCCAGGATTCCAAGCCAGGAGTGTCTTTTCATTCAACTTTGTATTCTCTACATCTATAATAGGTCTGATTATGAAAGTTAATCAACTCAAGACAATATTTTATAAGCTCTACACTGGATGAGATCTTGAGAAACCATCTGCACATCTTCTTGCTTTAAGTCAGGGCTACAGTTATGCTATCCTGAAGTCCTGGAAGCAGTGTTAACTTTCAGGGCAATGTTTTAGATCATTGAAGAATAGATCTGTAAGGGACTTGGAGAACATTTCATTTACTTGTGATGAACGTGGAGTCTAGAAAGCAAAATGACTTGCTCAGGATCATACAACTAATAAGGGCCAGGGTAAAATTCGAATATGTGTTCCCTGATCCTCTGTTGGTGCCCTTGTTCATACCATGTTTCCTCTGTAGTTTAATAGGAGCCTCTTTAGGGCAACAGTACATGATTCTATTTTGTACATCAGTTCAGTTCAGTCGCTCAGTCATGTCCAAGTCTTTGCGACCCCATGGACTACAGCACACCAGGCTTATTTTGTGCATAGTGGTACCCATATTGGGGAGCACTGGAGAAAGTGTGTTTGTGGGGGTGGCATTGTTCTCCCAATCCCTCTGAGGTCATTTATGACTCTGGTTTGGAATTTTGCTGGGCGAGCCTCACCTGAGGTGTCTGGGTTTCCTCCTCTTGTGGCTGAGCCGTGGTGGGTGATGGCTGCTTTAAATGCTGGTTTGGTGGGGAATCGCTTGGTTGAGGCTGGTTGGGACTCGGGGTCTCAGGGGCTTGATCTGTCTTGCTTTGGTGTTTGGGTGCTGAGGGAGATGAAGGCTTCTGTGGGTGTTTCTTGTTGGGTGGTGGCTGAGGCCACATGGGCATCTGGTACTGTGGGAAGAGCTGAGGGAGCTGTATACCATTTCCATAAAAGGGACTCAGGTGTGCCAACTGTAGGGTAGTAAATAACAGTGAAGTCACATGAGGGCTGAGATTCCAGCTCTCCCCGCCCTCTTCAGTCGGTCTCTAAAACTCAGCCCAGGAAACTTAAGTCAACAATGGAAGCTTTAAGCTCTTTAGCTGGAATTTCTTTACACGTTTTCTTACAGAAGTGAATTTCAGTCTTTCAGAAAACCAACCAAAGCAAAAGGCATAACTGGGTGAAAAACTTCAGTTAAAGAATGTGGCTTATAATTTTCTAACTTTGAAGCCCTGACTCAGGTAAGAAATGTCTAAGTCAGGTTACAGAGGAGTTGATACCAAGTTCAAAATTTCTGTGACTTGTTACAAAAAGGAGACAGAAAGGAGAAAGAACAAAAAAGGAGACAAAGGTAGTGAGAGTGTTAAGAAAAAAAAACAAAAGAAGGAGAAAGAGAGAAAGAATAAAAATGTTATGAGTGGAAACATCCTTATATGGGGCTATGCTTCTTGATTACTGGTAAATTCTCATAATTCTGTTTTCATAATGAAAATCTCCACAATTACAAGGAGCCTGCTTCTAAAGGAAATCAACCCTGAATATTCATTGGAAGGACTGATGCTGATGTTGAAGCTCCAATACTTTAGCCACCTGATGAGAAGAGCTGATGCACTAGGAAAGACCCTGATGCTGGGAAAGATTGAAGGCAAAAGGAGAAGGGAACAGCAGAGGATGAGATGGTTAGACAGCTTCACCGGCTCAATAGACATGAATCTGAACAAACTCTGGGAGATAGTGGACAGAGGAAACTGACATGCTGCAGTACATGGAGTCACAGAGAGTTGAACATGACTTAGTGACTGAACATCAATAACAAGAGGGAAGCAAAAGTAGTTATAATCCGAAAATAGTAATGTATGAATTAACCTCTTACAACAGGAGTTCCCATTCAAACATTCCCTCTCTGATATATCACCAGTCTCTGTCTCCAGTCTTCATTAATCAGTCTTTCACTGTCTATGGTTGACATACACACAATAGTGTGCAAATGCCATGTGGATTAATGGAAGGCGAAATTGCAACCTTGCATTAAAACATGAGATTTTATGATTAATTAAGTTGGTAAAATTTCAAACCCCTGGCAAAGTTGTTAAAACTGAGATTGAGAGTTTGAAAAGTTGGGTCTCCCAATAGATAAAGAAGAAAAATTGCCAGTGATGATAATTTTAGGTGAGGGACTTTAAAAGAGAATGACTTGAATGAAAAAGATGAAGGTAAAATTGATGAAGTCGATTTTTTTCCCCTGCAGCGGGTCTCATGATCATGTCATAAAAGTTGAAAGTAACATATAGTATTATTGTACTATCATAAAATTGTTTTGGAAAAATTATGCCAAAAATTTTTATTCTAAATTAATAATGGATTCATTATTAATTAGTTATAAGAGTTAGCACATAGTGGGAAGTATAATCTAAATTTTAAAAATTGGATAAAAATTAATTTCATAATTTTAGTGTTATCTTTCAAAATAATCCACATAAAACTTCACCCTCCCCCCCAGCATTTACCTGTGTTATTTTTTTGTTCTCATTATTTGTAAATATATCTTGTGTAGTCTTAGAACCAACTTCTCTCAGATATAAAGAGGCAGTATAATTAATAAATGATTTTTATCTACATGAAAGTACAATAGATGCAATGATTTTTCTTCCTTGAAATTCTTATAATGATTATTAAAACATGTGAATAATGACTGGTATCTTTATTCACTGAGACAAACCATATAATTATCTGTATATGAACAGGAAATCATAAGAATTAATATAAAGTGGAACTTACATGTGGGAAGTTCATAAAGTTGAAGTGACCATAGCGCATCATCTGTGACCAAAGGAATTCATTAATGTGGCAGAAAGTGAAAATTTTATTCAATGAAATCACAAGAAATAAGTTAATTTTCTGATTTTTAGGTACAACTGTCATAATGTCTTTTACTAATTATGCATGAATTTAAAATAAGTATGCAGTTCACACTTTTCTGGTGGTACAGTAGATAAGCATCTGCCTGCCAATGCAGGGGCATGGATTCAGTTCCTGGTCTGGGAAGATTCCACCTGCCATGGAGCAACTAAGCCCATGTGCCACGACTACCGAGCTCACATGCCCTAGAGTCTGCATGCTGCAGTTACTAAGGTTCGTGCACCTAGAGGCTGTGCTCTACAATAAGAGAAGCCACTGCAATGAGAAGCCCATGCACTGCAATGAAAAGTAGCCCCTGCTCTCTGCAACTAGAGAAAGCCTGCATGCAGGACGAAGACTCACTGCAACCAATAAATAAATAAAAATGTTTTTAAAATTACCTAAAAAAAATATATATATATATATATATGCAACTGAAAAAAACTTCTGTGGCACTTTTTTTAAGTCAGATTTTATTTTGACAGGAATCAGTATAGAATAATAGAGGACAAAAATAGTGTCTACTTTGAAGTTTTTTAATGTTCTGCTCTCCTCTTTTGGCCTTCAGGACTTAGGAATTTGATATTCTATGAAAAGATGAAATGTATTTATATACTTAAGTGACTGCCTTCTAACAACCCCTGGTAGAAATGGCTACCTTTGTCAGCTTGAAAACTTAACAAGGAAACTAACATCAACTATAACAAAAATTCACATTTACCTTGAAAAGGAGAAGCACATAGGTGGGATAATGCTAGGGAAATAACTCACTTTGTCTTGATTTGAGAGTTTAAGAGGTAGAGTCTCTCTACATCTTTTATAAGAAATTTTATATATTGGAAAGTTTCCCAATAGTCTCCTTTTAAATTTTTATTATTTCCCACACTACACAGCTTGCAGGATCTCAGTTTCCTGGCCAGGGATTGAACCAGGCCCAGCGTTGAAAGCCCAGAATCCTAACCAGTAGGCCACCAGGGAACTCCTTAGTATCCTCCTTTTCAAATGAACTCTAGGAAGGGCTCTGGAAAATGTCTCTCCTGAGACTGAACATACATACCTCCTCACTTTTACTGCTAAATCCAGGTATTCGGGGCATATGCATTTGCAACTGGAAGTGAGAGAATATGTGTGACAAGTTCAGAACATCGATTGAAATAAGTCCAAGAACTGTCCTCAAGCTGTGCAACAGCAGAACATAAAGTCCTAACATTTTAAAGATACTCACTGGCATAGCAACGGAATAACCAAGCAGGCTTAGAAAGACCAGGAGAGTCTTCATTTTTCCACTTGGTACCTGGAATGCAAAACTGGATTTTATTTTTGAATTGTGAAGTAACAATGCTGGGGTTATCTAAGCATTAGATAAGCACTTGGTGCTTATCTATGCACTAGCCCATCTGTTTGTCAAGGAGAGTATAGATATACACAATCTCAGGGGCCTCTGCTGCTATGTTTATTTTGCATCAAGAAACTATTAGATAGTTATTACCTGGTGGTGTTCTAATCTGCTTAAAAAGGAAAGATAAAAGCCAGAGAGGCAGAGACAGAGAATACACTGATGCTTGAGAAAATGGTTCATAGCACTGGAATGTGGAAATTAGAAATTAGGAGTTTATCTTGAAAAATATAAATATTGGTGATTTTAAATTTCCAGTTGCTAGGCTAGTTTAGAAAGGCATAGTAGTGTCTGACTATATTCACCATTGAGGATAATCTCAATTTGAATGATAGTACAGTCCAAAATCAGTATTTTGAACACTCTATGTTTAAAATGAATAACCAACAAAGACCTAGTGTATAGCGCATGGAACTTTGCTCAATGTTATGTGACAGCCTGGATGGGAGGGGAGTTTGGAGGAGGATGGATACATGTATATGTATGACTAAGTCCTTTTACTGCTTACCTGAAACTATCACAACATTGCTAATCGGGTATATGCTGCTGCTGCTGCTGCTGCTAAGTTGCTTTAGTCGTGTCCGACCCTGTGTGATCCCATAGACGGCAGCCCACCAGGCTCCCCCATCCCTGGGATTCTCCAGGCAAGAACACTGGAGTGGGTTGCCGTTTCCTTCTCCAATGCATGAAAAGTGAAAAATGAAAGTGAAGTCGCTCAGTCGTGTCCGACTCTTAGCAACCCCATGGACTGCAGCCTACCAGGCTCCTCTGTCCATGGGATTTTCCAGGCAAGAGTACTGGAGTGGGTTGCCAAAATAAAAAGTTAAAAAAAAAAAAAAAACACAAGAGAACAAAATCAGTACTTTGAGCTACGTTCTAAGGTGCTGTAGACCACATTCTATTATAAAAGGCTAGTTATGTAAACAGGAATATTCTAGAATCTATGCTTTTCTTCTTTCTGCTATTGTTTCTGTTATTACTGTTATTTCTATTATTTTATCTTTTTGCAAATATTTAAGAGCGGTAAAAGAAATAGGAGAAACAGGCAAAACTATAAATGTGTCTCTTTCTTAGACACTGATTAAACACAGAGGAAGTTTGATACTATAGATTTATATATGAAGTTTGGAGATTGTTTTCATGGATTTTATTTACCCCACTCTAGTTATGCAAGGCTTGTATAATTAATTCTTGTATTTACATCTTTGAATGAGATTTATTCTAAAGGTAATTCCTTAAGAAACTGTACCATTTGCAACAAAACAGCCCAGAGATAAATCCACGCACCTGTGGGACACCTTATCTTTGACAAAGGAGGCAAGAATATACAATGGAGAAAAGACAATCTCCTTAATGAGTGGTGCTGGGAAAACTGGTCAACCACTTGTAAAAGAAGGAAAATAGAACACTTTCTAACACCATACACCAAAATACACTCAAAATGGATTAAAGATCTGTAAGACCAGAAACTATAAAACTCCTAGAGGAAAACATAGGCAAAACACTCTCCAACATAAATCACGGCAGGATCCTCTATGACCCACCTCCCAGAGTAATGGAAGTAAAAGCAAAAATAAACAAATGGGACCTAATTAAACTTCAAAGCTTTTGCACAAAGAAGGAAACTATAAGCAAGATGAAAAGACAGCCTTCAGAATGGGAGAAAATAATAGCAAATGAAGCAACTGACAATCTCAAAAATATACAAGCACCTCCTATAGCTCAATTTCAGAAAAATAAACCCAATCAAAAAATGGGCCAAAGAACTTAACAGACATTTCTCCAAAGAAGACATGCAGATGGCTAACAAATGCATGGAAAGATGCTCAACATCACTCATTATCAGAGAAATGAAAATCAAAACCACAATGAGGTACCATCTCATGCCAATCAGAATGGCTGCTATCAAAAAGTCTACAAACAATAAATGCTGGAGAGGGTGCGGAGAAAAAGGAACCCTCTTACACTGTTGGTAGGAATGCAAACTAGTACAGCCACTATGGAGAACAGTGTGGAGATTCCTTAAAAAACTGGAAATAGAACTGTCATACGACCCAGCAATCCTACTGCTGGGCATACACACTGAGGAGACCAAAATTGAAAGAGACACGTGTACCCCAATGTTCATTGCAGCACTGTTTACAATAGCCAGGACATGGAAGCAACCTAGATGTCCATCGGCAGACAAATAGATAAGAAAGCTGTGGTACATATACACAATGTACCACAATCAGCCATTAAAAAGGATACATTTGATTCAGTTCTAATGAGGTGGATGAAACTGGAACCTATTATACAGAGTGAAGTAAGCCAGAAAGACAAACACCAGTACAGTATACTAACATATATATTTGGAATTTAGAAAGATGGTAACAATGATCCTATATGTGAGACAGCAAAAGAGACACAGATGTAAAGAATAGTCTTTTGGACTCTGGGAGAAGGTGAGGGTGGGATGATTTGAGAGGGTAGCATTGAAATGTGTATATTATATGTGAATCAGATCGCTGGTCAGGTTTGATGCATGAGACAGGGTGCTCAGGGCTGGTGCACTGGGATGACCCTGGCGGATGGGATGGGGAGGGAGGTGGATTGGGGGTTCTGGGTGGTGAACACCTGTGTGCCCGTGGCTGATTCATGTCGAAGTTTGGCAAAACCCACTACAATATTGCAAAGTAATTAGCCTCCAATTAAAATAAATTAATTAAAAAAAAAGAAATGTAAAGGGCTTCACATAGTGTCTGATGTATACTGACTATGTATACTACTATACTATTGTTTTGTATTCAGCAAAAAAAAAAATTTGCATATACAATAGACAAAAATAAAGGTTTTAATCAGAATGATATATTTTCATGATTTAGTAGATGCAAGATGATTCCTAGCATATTAATCAGGATATAGACTCCAGTATTTGTTCATTCCTTTTGTTTCTTCTGTTGGGTTGGCCATGAAGTTCATTCATGTTTTTCCATAAGATGTTGTATAAAAACCGTGAATGAACTTTGTGGCCAACCCCGTATTTTCTGGGCATGAAATGATCTAGAAGTGACTTGAGCCAGTTTTCACCCTTCTGCTTGCTTTTCTAGAAGCACTATAATTAGAGAACATTTCATCATTTTTCTAAGCTGTAGGTGTAATCAATTACCTTTTATATATCAGAGAAATTGGAAGAGTGCAATTAAACAAAGGAAGCAGTAGTATGTAAGTGCCTTTCCTACTAGATAAAGATTTAGAATCATAACATTGTGGAGAATTAAAAATAACTGAAATTAATGTGTTTAATATAGTCTATAGCAACACAAAGAAGTTAATAAGGAGAATATTGGTAAATCCTTTCCTAAATCTACTTTCTAAGATTATGGCCCAAGATTTTGGGGGAACTTTTGTATGTCTACAATGCGGGAGACCTGGGTTTGATCCCTGGATTAGGAAGATCCCCTGGAGAAGGAATTGGCAATCCACTCCAGTACTATTGCCTGGAAAATTCCATGGACAGAGGAGCCTGGTAGGCTACAGTCCATGGGGTTGCAAAGAGTCAGACATGACAGAGCAACTTCACTCACTTTGTATGTTTAATTTCTCTCTTGCTTAATTATCTATCTAATTTCTATGGTAGCAGTCACTGAGATTCTTGATAACATTATATACTCGTATGAGAATATGTGATCTTTTATTTTGTAAGTACAAAATGTCACTTATTTTCTCTTTTTATAAAATTAACATATTATGTTAGATGACTTTTAAGATTCATTGTGTCTAAAAGGTCATGATCAGATGAAAGTCTATATTCAGCTGTTTTTTCAAAAAAATATTTTTAATTTCTGTGATTGCTGTGGAATACAATGACTATGTAAGTTCTTAGCTCTAGTTCTAACATTCCATCTGTCAACTCAGATCTCTGTTTTTTTTTTTGACATGTTTAAATAGTTTTATCTTCTCAAATGTACTTCTGACAATATTTAGTTTGATATGTGATCTGTTTGTATTAGGAAAAATAAATGAAAATACTCACCAAGTAATCTAGCTTAGGAGAAGAGGCTTCATGCCTACACTGCAGCAGCATTTTTTCACCAAAATTTTCATAAGCCTTTAAGAAAAGTATAGATTTTGCATGAGAAGAAACCTAAATATAGAACTGAAGCAAACAAATGAAGGAACTAGTAGAAAAGCTTCAGATCTACCTTTATTAAAGAGTCTTCAAAATTAAGCTTAATCTTCAGTTCCTTTAAGAGTAGGGTGAAAGCTAAATCAGAAAATGACCCAGGCACCGTACTTTGAGATACCTTTAGTGACAAAAGTTGACAAAGTTGACAAAACTTGATTGCTTAGTGGGGATGTGTACATTAGCCCAATGTTAAATGAAATCTAAGTAGTTTGGAAGAAAGCTTATAAGAAAAATAAATATACCAACTAAACCAAGCAGTTTGAAGTTTTATCAGAAGATTAGGCTACATAAAAATAATTATCAGCCAACATCAAAGAATGCAATTAGGAAGTCAATCAACATTATGAATTAAGCTCATTATTTGAAAATATATTATTTATGTTGATAATCTCTAATACTCACCCAATGCCAGTTAGACGCTCCAGTATATAAAAAATAACTTTTACCTGAACTTTGCTAACCTGTCTTTGAAAATATATTCTTAATAGTCTACATTGAAAATAACTACAAGTTGCTAAAGCCAGGGAGATCTCAGGAGCTAGTCACATTTATTTCTTAATGATGAAACAAAAATTCTTCATAAATAGTCATGTTCTGTACCAAAAAGACTTAAAATAAAAAGATTCCTCCTTGTCAGAAAGCTTGGGTCACATTTAAGCACTGTTGTAGACCTGCACAACCAATCAGCTTTGAGAAAGATGGTTTTGCCATCTCAAGAGTTTAAGGTGAAAAAACACATCCAATGTGAAATTTATAATGTGTTATTATAGAAGCTGTCAAATGAAGTCTCTCATTATGTATAATAACAGTCCAGGAAAATGAGCTTACAGCAGTAAGATTTAGAAGATGCTTTCCTTGATGAATTTGGGATTTTTCAAGTATAGAAACTTTTGTTTATACAAAGATATTTAGGGAACAAAGGTGAATATTAACCATGTGCTGTTGTCATAAATCATTGACCATCATCAAAAGGCAGGCCAAAATATGTAATTAATTTAATATACTTAGTATATATTTGTGTGTGTGTGTTCAGTTGTATCTGACTTTTTGTGACCCCATGGACTGTAGCCTGCCAGGCCCCTCTGTCCATGGAACTTTCCAGGTGAGAACATTGGAGTGGGTTGCCATTTCTTTCTTCAGTATACATTTAATATATAATTAAAATTAACTCATATTGCAACACCATGGACTATACAGTCCATTCTTCAGGCCAGAATACTAGAGTGGGTAGCCTTTCCCTTCTCCAGGGAATCTTCCCAACCCAGGGATCGAACCCAGGTTTCCCGCATTGCAGGCTGATTCTTTACCAGCTGAGCCACAAGGGAAGCCCAGAATATTATTCAACTCAGTGACTTGATTTGATTTATATTACAGAATGTTACCAGGACATAGTGTTCTTTTTTGAAGTCAAATATATGTTAGTTACTGGGGATTCAAAGTTATTGAAGAGAAAAGCAAAATGATAAATTAGCTCTCAGCTATTCATGATAATACAACCTCACAAAGATCTGAGTTGAGAAATTTACTGAAGGGATTATGTTATGGATGTTTTTAGAAGTTTGATTTTCCATAATAAAGATTTCACTGCTAAATAAATAAACAGGACAGTTATTCTTTTCTATGGTAAGAGCAAGATTTGTTATTTTTGCTGAATTTAGGTTCTCCTGTCCTCTGTGGCTCCATTTGTAGTGGTGATATTTGCTGCTTATTTTTAGGTTGGCATAATCAGTAAGAATTTTTGAATTTGATACCCAAAGCTGTTTCCTAATTGGTCAGACTGTGCACATCAGATCACCCAGGTGTCGTACAAGGTGCTATTCTCTAAGGTATGAGAGGTGCCGTGTTCTTCCCCTTGGGCCAAATAACACTGAATTTTTTTTTTTTAGCCCTTCAGCTCTCTGAATTTAGTACCACAAAGAACAAAACTGCACCAGAATAGTTAACTTTAAATTAATCTCTAAATATCTATCCAAATATCTAAGTATCTCTTTAGATTGTGTGTGTCCAAGAAGGCATGCAAGGTTATATCTGCTCCAAGTGTCTGTCTTTATCTGATTTTGTAGAAACTGAGTAGGAATTACAATACCGTGTGTATGCTGACATTGGTTTGCAAGTGGCAGGACACCTAGAGGACAGTGTATTCACAGAGATGCAATGGGAATTGTGATGCTGGATGCCCCTGGTTTCTGCTTGTACCCTTCACATAGAGGCTACGGTTTTGATACCAACCTTAGCCATAGGGGTTGTTGGGAGTTGCCACTAAACCTCACATGACTGCTTCTCCATTTACCCTTGTGCTGTGCTTAGTTACTCGGCAGTGTCCAACTCTTTGTGACGCCATAGACTGCAGTCCACTAGGCTCTTTTGTCCATGGGGATTCTCCAGGCAAGAGCGCTGGAGTGGATTGCTATGCCATTCTCCAGGGCATCTTCCTAACCCAGGGATCGAACTGAGGTCTCATGCATTGCAGGCAGATTCTTTACTGTCTGAGCCACCAGGGAAGTCCCCATTTACCCTTTTCCTTGCCATAGGCTGGTTAGTGGTCATGGAATAATCCATGTTTTAAAAACCCAGCTAAGCTACTGAATGAATTTTCTACAGTTTGTTGACATAGTCAAAGGTTTTGGCATAGTCAATAAAGCAGAAATAGATGTTTTTCGGGAACTCTCTTGCTTTTTCAGTGATCCAATGGATGTTGGCAATTTGATCTCTGGTTCCTCTGTCTTTTCTAAAACCAGCTTGAACATCTGGAAGTTCATGGTTCACGTATTGTTGAAGCCTGGCTTGGAGAGTTTTGAGCATTACTTTATTAGTGTATGAGATGAGTGCAATTGTGCAGTAGTTTGAGCATTCTTTGGCATTGCCTTTCTTTGGGATTGGAATGAAAACTGACCTTTTCCAGTCCTGTGGCCACTGCTGAGTTTTCCACATTTGCTGGCATATTGAGGGCAGCACTTTCGCAGCATCATCTTTTAGGATTTTAAATAGCTCAACTGGAATTCCATCACCTCCTCTAGCTTTGTTCATAGTGATACTTCCTAAGGCCCACTTGACTTCACATTCCAGGATATCTGGCTCTAGGTGGGTGATCACACCATTATGGTTATCTGGGTCATGAAGATCTTTTTTTGTACAGTTCTTTTGTGTATTCTGGCCACCTTTTCTTAATATCTTCTGCTTCTGTTAGGTCCATACCTTTTCTGTCCTTTATTGTGCCCATCTTTGCATGAAATGTTCCCTTGGTATCTCTAATTTTCTTGAAGATATCTCTAGTCTTTCCTATTCTATTGTTTTCCTCTATTCCTTTGCACTGATGACTGAGGAAGGCTTTCTTGTCTCTCCTTGATATTTTTTGGAACTCTCCATTCAAATGGGTATATCTTTCCTTTTCTCATTTGCTTTTCACTTCTTTTCTTTTCACAGCTATTTGTAAAGCCTCCTGAGACAGCCATTTTACTTTTTTGCATTTCTTTTTCTTGGGGATGGTCTTGATCCCTGTCTCCTGTAAATGTCATGAACCTCCATCCATAGTTCATCAGGCACTCTGTCTATCATATCTAATTCCTTGAATCTGTTTCTTACTTCCACTGTATAATCGTGAGAGATTTGATTTAGGTCATACATGAATGTCTAATGGTTTTGCCTACTTTCTTCCATTTAAGTCTGAATTTGGCAATAAGGAGCTCATGATCTGAGCCACAGTCAGCTCCTGTTCTTGTTTTTGCTGACTGTATAGAGCTTCTCCATCTTCAGGTACAAATAATATAATCAATCTGATTTTGGTATTGACATCTGTTGATGTCCATGTGTAGAGTCTTCTCTTGTGTTGTTGGAAGAGGGTGTTTGCTATGACCAGTGCATTCTCTTGGCAAAACTCTATTAGCCTTTGCCTTGCTTCATTCTGTACTCCAAGGCCAAATTTGCCTGTTACTCCAGGTGTTTCTTGACTTCCTGCTTTTGCATTCCAGTCCCCTATAATGAAAAGCACATCTTTTTTGGGTGTGGTCTTCATAGAACCATTCAACTTCAGCCTCTTCAGCATTACTGGTCCAGGCATAGACCTGTATTACTGTGATATTGAATGGTTAGCCTGGGAAACGAACAGAGATCATTTTGTCGTTTTTGAGGTTGCATCCAAGTACTGCATTTTGGACTCTTTTGTTGGCTATGATGGCTACTCCATTTCTTCTAAGGGATTCTTGCTCACAGTAGTAAATATAATGCTCGTTCTTGCCTGGAGAATCCCAGGGATGGAGGAGCCTGGTGGGCTGCCGTCTGTGGGGTCGCACAGAGTCGGACACGACTGAAGCGACTTAGCAGTAGCAGCAGCAGAATTAAAGTCACTGATTCCAGCCCATTTTAGTTCGCTGATTCCTAAAATGTCGATGTTCACTCTTGCCATCTCCTATTTGACCACTTCCAATTTGCCTTGATTCATGGACCTAGCATTCCAGGTTCCTATGCAGTATTGCTCTTTACAACATCGGACCTTGCTTCCATTACCAGTCACATCTACAACTGGGTGTTGTTTTTGCTTTGGCTCCATATCTTCATTCTTTCTGGAGTTATTTCTCCACTGATCTCCAGTAGCATATTGGGTACCTACTGACCTGGGGAGTTCATCTTTCTGTGTCCTATCTTTTTGCCTTTTCATACTGTTCATTGGGTTCTCAAGGCAAGAATAGTGAAGTGGTTTGCCATTCCCTTCTCCAGTGGACCACATTTTGTCAGAACTCTCCACCATGACCCGTCCATCTTGGGTGGCCCTACACGGCATGGCTCATAGTTTCATCGAGTTAGACAAGGCTGTGGTCCATGTGATTAGATTAGTTAGTTTTCTGTGATTGTGGTTTCAGTCTGTCTGCCCTCTGATACCCTCTGTCAGTACCTACTATCTTACTGGGGTTTCTCTGACCTTGGATGTGCGGTATCTCCTCTTGGCTGCTCGCCACTCCAGCGCTGCTCAGCCACCACCCTCTGTTCCAGCGCCACACAGCTGCCACTCACTGCTGCTCCACAAAAAACTATGGAAAATTCTGAGAGTTGGGAATACCAGACCACCTGACCTGCCTCTTGAGAAAATTGTATGCAGGTCAGAAAGCAACAGTTAGAACTGGACATTGAACAGCAGACTGGTTTCAAACAGGAAAAGGAGTATGTCAAGGCTGTATATTGTCACCCTGTTTATTTAACTTATATGCAGAGTACATCATGGGAGATGCTGGGCTGGATGAAGCACAAGCTGGAATCAAGATTGCTGGGAGAAATATCAATAACCTCAGATATTCAGATGATACCACCCTTATGGGCACAAAGTGAAGAAGAACTGAAGAGCCTCTTGATGAAAGTGAAAGAAGAGAGTGCAAAAGTTGGCTTAAAACTCAATATTCAGAAGACTAAGATCATGGCATCCAGTCCCATCACTTCATGGCAAATAGATGGGGAAACAATGGAAACAGTGACAGACTTTACTTTTTTGGGCAAAATCAGATGGGGACTGTAGCCATGGAATTAAAAGACGCTTACTCCTTGGAAGAAAAGTTATGACCAACCTAGATAGCATATTAAAAAGCAGAGACAGTACTTTGCCAACAAAGATCTGTCTAGTCAAAGCTATGGTTTTTCCAGTAGTCATGTGTGGATGTGAGAATTGGACTATAAAGAAAGCTGAGTGCCGAAGAATTGATGTTTTTGAACTGTGGTGTTGGAGAAGACTCTTAAGAGTCCCGTGGACTGCAAGGAGATCCAACCAGTCCATCCTAGAGGAGATCAGTCCCGGGTGTTCACTGGAAGGACTGATGTTGAAGCTGGAACTCCAATACTTTTGCCACTTGATGCGAAGAGCTGACTCATTTGAAATACCCTGATGCTGGGAAAGATTGAAGATGGGAGGAAAAGTGGACTACAGAGGATGAGATGGTTGGATGGCATCACCAAATCAATGGACATGAGTTTACTCCCAGGTAAACTCCAGGAGTTGGTGATGGATAGGGAGGCCTGACGTGCTGTAGTCCATGGGGTCACAAAGAGTTGAACACGACTGAGCAACTGAACTGAACTGAACTGAAGCTACTGAATGAGTGGACTCTTAGTGGTGGATTGGATTGAGAAAAACAACCAAGCATCATTTTTTCTTTAAAAGCACGAGACAAGTGCTTAATTCCATAGAATGTTTAATCCTTTGTGACTTTTTCTCCTTTACTCCAATTATCTTTACTTTATAAATACTGTTTCCCTCCAAACTATTACAGCAGTTTTTGAATATATTTGTGATTTGGCTTTTTAAATTTTTAGAATTTGTCTCTTTCTATTTTCCTCTGTGTTTCCCTTTTTGTCCATAAAACAAGGCTGCTTATTAAGGCTCCAAAACCCCATGAAATTTTAAGAATTTGTGTGTTTGTATGTGGATGCATTTTTTTTTTTGCCCCCGAAGGAGAACCTATATCCTCAAAAGTCTGTGACTTTCCCTCTCTCCTAACATGATCTTATTGCCCTAGATTTTAAGTCACCAGGAGTAGAAAAATCTTTTGATTTTTATGGGTGGAAAGGGGCTGGCTTTGGAGTTGCCAAACCTGAGTTAAAACTTGCCATATATTTTCCAACTGTTAAATTTCCTGTTCCATAAAATGGGGGTAATAATTTTCTTTTAGGAAATAATTTAAGTAATGTATGTAAAGTATCTGGCACCTAACAGGCACTGAATGATGATTAGTATCTGATCAATACATTAAAGTACTTCTGTGGTTCCACATTACACTTCATAATTAAGGACTTAAGAGTAATAACAGCAGTAATAATTCTCATTTCCTAAGCATGACTATCATGCTGAAGCTCTACTAATAATAATCCACTCAAGTTCTGTGGATTATTACTTGTAGAACTCTCCCACAATTCAAGATTACTGAATTTGGGACACTTGAGATAAAGTAGAGTCTTTGGAATCCACCATTAGGTGGCCAAATAGTATATAAGCATCCACAGTCTTGATTTCTGTCTGATTAGCTTCAGGCCCTAAGTATGAGAAGCTTTCCTTCATAAGGGAAGAGGAAGTGTATTTTAATCTCTCAAAGTTTAAATGGTTAATAATGTATTATTTCACAGACATTTCCCAAGCAGCCTCTTTATGTAAATCCCCACATGAGGTTCCCACCCATCCTGTATAAGCTATTGGGATAGAAATTTTTCCGAGTCAGAGCTTAGTAGTTGGTTTGAATTCTGGTTCCTACAACTTAATTGTTTTAAAATTTCAGTCAAGTGACTTAAAGTCCTTAAGGTTTAGTTTCTTTGTTTGTAAAATGGAGGATAATAATAGTATTTCCTTCATTGGTTTGTTGAGAATTTAATGAGTTAATTTGTTTAAAGTCTTTATAGTATATAGCTGAAATAAATGCCATAAGTAGATATGTAAATATTACCTGGGGTTATGATTAGAGCTTGTTCACTAGCTGTTTTGTTACTGACCACTGACAGATTTCCTAACGAGTTTAAAGGATGTTTCACCTTGTTGTGCTTAGTGATGAAAAAAGAGCAAAAAGACAGAAAGCAAACCAAAAAACCTCTCAAGGAGCAATGAAACATCCATAGGATATAGGAAAAAACTGGATAATAAAGTTTATCAGATTTATTCAGTTTAAGTGTAGCTTTTTATCTACAAATGCAGAAATTACTCCATGATGCCAGTGAGTTACTGCTGGCAGGTGGTTATTTATTTGGACCACCCTCACAGGTAGTGTTTATATGTACTGAAGGTCAGCTTAACAATGCCTGAGAATCTAAGAAAGTTAGCTTGTTCTCCATCTTCTCCATCTTCTTCAGTCTGAGAAGAAAACGCAACCCAACAGTTAAGAACATAGGCCTTGAGTTTCGAAATACTGAGTCATGTATACCCTGCACTTAGAATAGTGTCTAGCTCATAGTAAGTGCCATAGAGTTAGGTGGTTTTCTACTTTTTATACCTCATGGAGGCTGGTTGTGATGTTATCTCACCATGGAAATAATATATATATTGACCATTTATTGTACGCATTGGATGCAGCTCTAAGCACTTTTCATGGCTTTATTCTCACTAATGCTCACAACAACCCTATGAAATAGTTTGTATTATTATATACATTTTATTATAAGGAAATCAACACGAAGAAAGATTAAGTAGCTTGTTTAGTTACATAGTCAGTAAGTGGCTAAAGCCAGACACTCTGACTCCAGGATCCCTGTTCTGTTTTCTACTCCATGCTGTCTCGGCCTGGATTGAAGCAGTGATGTTAATGGACAGCTTATTTAGCTTCTCTTTGATAACAATGACTGCCATTGTCCCTACTTGAGTATCTTGGAGTTAACTGGAGGTGAAAATCACAGGGATTCAGAATGTCTAGTTCCTAGTTCTTGATTGATCACTCACCAACCCTGGGACTTCAGGAGTGTCCTTAGCCTTCACTGCTTTTTGGTTTCCATAACAAGAATCTGCCTGTTTGTTTCCCAAAGCCTGTGATATTGTCCTTCATCAGCAGAGTAGAGTCCTAGTAGTCTGGACTTGCATGCTAAGGAGAAAATTAAAATATTTGAGGTTCAGTTCTGCTGAAATGCCTGGTTGAGAGAAATGGATTTGGGAATAGAGCTATTCAACCACCTTCCTGGGAATTCCTAGATCTGTGTCCAGGTCAGGTCATACCATTGGTAGCTTGTACCCTTAGATTAGCTTAGCTTCTTTAAAGAATCACCTTAGTTAGGTTCATTACTACAACTCACAAATGAGAGAAAGATGTAAGAAGTCTTCCTAGAAAGTGCCCACCATGTGCTGGACACAGTGCAAGTGTGTGATATTTTGATTGGGAACACCATGGAAAGAGTCTGTACCTTCATGGAGCTATTTATTAAATAGCAAATCTAGACTTTGAGGTGTAGGATATAATGCTGTGTAGTAAGAAATAAGACTGGAGCAGTTCAGAGCGTGTAGGAAGGACTTTAAAGAAGGTGTCCCAGAGGAAGTGAGATACAAGCTGTAACCTGATTTCTGAGTTAAAGGTAGCCAGAAAAACACAGAAACATGTTCAAGGCAGAGAATAGCATTATTGTGAAGTCTGGAGGAAGAATGAACAAGGTGAATTCTAACAACTTAGAGAACTCTAGAATGGCTGCAAAAGAACTCCAGGACTGAGAGGGGTGAGACATATGGCTAGAAGAGGTGAGCAGGGCTACTCAAACAGAATCTCAAGTTTAGCGAAGGACTTTCCCATAAAATATGGTTGAAAGCTGTACTATATCACTTAAATATGCATTATATAAAACTCTGCAGAGGAAATTTCTGCTAGAATTTTGTTTCAGGAAGAATCTTGCTGTTCTTGACATCTGATAACTTATTTTTCTGGAGTTACATTGTTAGTGGAGTATCTAGACCAGGGTCTTTACCTTCTACACCTTATTTTAGGAATATCAATCAATTTTGTTACAACTATTGTCATGATTTATTTCCTCCTTTGCCATAACAAGAAATATGTAACATTCTGTATTTCCCTGTCACTCTGGTTACTTGGAGAAGGAAATGGCACTCCAGTCCAGTATCCTTGCCTGGAAAATCCCATGCACAGAGGAGCCTGGCAGGCTGCAGTCCATGGGGTTGCTAAGCTAAATTTGGTGGCTTAATTAACAGTGGATCCAGGTTATGTGAGGCTTTAGTTACTATAATTTTGGAGGCTTTTTCTTTAAGAAAAACAACACAAAATTTAGGTAAGAAAAAATATTTGTTTAGATAAAACAAATTGCAAACAAATTTCATATTTTAAAGAGTTGACAAATAGTACAGGCATTACAAAATCTGGAAAAACAATGCTTTTTTACCAACTGCCTGACCTCTATTATAGCATCCATACATTTGAAGCCCAGTTTCTCCTCTCCTCACATGTTGCCAGGTCAGCTTCCAAGACATGTCAGTATCACAATATTTTCTCTGGTCTGACACCTTTAGGTCACATATAGAATGAGTAGGTATTGAGAGTTAGGCATGGGAAGAAGGGATATTCTTGGAAATCATTCCAACAAGAGAACATTTTAAGTACATATAAAAGTTTATTGTGGATCACATAAAATACGTAACACTAAACCCAAACTAAATGTCTCCTACCTCAGCTTCTCAGAATGTCCAGGGCTATTCCAATGCCATTTGAATTTGGGAGAAGCATATTGAAGGGACTATGGGAATGGGAAGATACAGCAGTCTCAGCCACTTGTAGGAAACTGACTCAGCCTCTGACCCTGTATTGAGCCTGTGAATGTCCTTTATATCTACCATCTAATGTTACTAACCTTATTACTATTTTTTTTGGAGTTTTTTTTTCTTTTTTTTTGTACTTTTAAAATTGAAGTATAGCTAATTTACAGTGCTATGTTAGTTTTAAGTGTACAGCAAAATGATTTAGTTATATATACAGATTCTTTTCCAAATTTTGTATTATTGTTACAAGATAGTATAGTTCACTGTACTATATAGTAGGTCCTTGCTGTTTACCTATTTTATATATAGTAGTGTGTATATGTTAATGTCAAACTCCTAATTTATCTCCCTCCTTCATTTTTACTATTTTATGCTATGAACTAAAATAGTCTGAGAGGAGATAGATATAAAAATTTAATTAATAAAATAGTAACAATAAACCTTGCCTAATTATCATTTCTTTATAGTAATAGTACCTTAAATATATAACAATAAATAACTTCATTGCCTGCATGCTGGACCCTGGGCGAAGTTCTCTAGATGATTTATCTTACTGAATATTGACACAAACCCTATGCAGTAGGCACTGTGATCCATCTAGCAATATTTTACTGTTGAAAACATGGAATCTTAATGAAGTTTAAGAACTTGCCAAAGGCTAAGTGGTAGAATAGGAAGTTGAACCCAGGTCTGCCTGCAGTTAACTATTTCCCTTTAAATAGTGTAGACACATATGGTATGTATGTTTTCACCAGTGGTTTCAGGACACTGGAACCAAGTTTCTTTTATAAAAAATATTTATTTATTTGGCAGCATTGGGTTTTAGTTGCAGCATGTGGAAACTTTGTTGTGTCATATGGGACCTTTTGTTGTGGTGCATGGACTCTCTAGTTGTGGGGTTGGTCCACTGCAGATGGGATCTTTGTTCCTCAACCAGGGATTGAACCCATGTCCCCTGCATTGCAAGGCATATTCTTAACCACTGGACCACCAAGGAAGTCCCTCCAACTTTCTATAAAAGGCTTTTTTTTTTTTTTTTGTAAAAATAAAGTGGGATGCGAACTTATATAAAATGGGTTTTTGAAGTTTCAATTCCAAATACTAACATGAATTATGATTATTTTAAAGTCCAGTTGCATGGAAAGTAAAAGAAAAATAAGTCTTGCTTTTCTTGAAAACAGGAAGCTGTCTCTTGGTATTTGGAGTGTAGTGCATACTGGGCAAGATGAATCAACTTCTAAATAAACAGTTAGAGCAGACTGGATAATTGAGTAAGTGGAAGCTTGTTGAGTCTATCACCTCATTTCTTACCAGACATCATCTAATCATTTTTTTTTCAGAAATGCTAGCATTCAGACTACCCTTCTACACTGAGATGATACACACACTTCAAGCTCCTCTTCCTCAATGGCCTCATATACATCGGCTGTAGCCCTCTGTTTATGGCTTTTGTGTTGTATGGGTTCCCTTTCCTACCTGCCACCACTGACCTTCACCTCTCTATTCAGAGGGAGTTGGTCTCATAAAACTACCTTTGGGATGCTAGACCAATGTGAACTTGTATTCCGAGTTTCTACCACCCATTTGTTCAGCCTGAGATGTAGGGTTAGAGTTGTATACTTTGGATATGTTGTCCTTCCCTTGTAACTCTGAATGGTAGGTATTAATACTGGTAGATATTTAATATCTAGTGGAAACTTGGGGTGATTAATGAGCAGAATCTGAGGCTACCCAGAGCATGAGTTTGCACCACTGTCTGTTGCCTCAACTTTCCAGTTGCTACAATATCATCGTCACAAGGCTAGGCAAAAGTCTGCACTGTGCTGTGCTGTGCTTAGTCGCTCAGTCATGTCTGACTCTTTGTGACCCCATAGACTATAGCCCGCCAGGGTCCTCTGTCCATAAGGAGTCTCCAGGCAAGAGTACTGGAGTGGGTTGTCATGCCCTCCTCCAAGGGATCTTCCCAACCCAGGAATTGAACCAGGGTCTCCTGCATTGCAGGAGATTCTTTATCAGCTGAGCTACCAGGGAACATCAGCACAAGGGCTACCTTTTATCTGGAGCCATCAGCGTTAGTAAGTCAAAGTGTTGACCCCAGGGGATTTCTCTCTGTTTCTCACCTGGGGTCCATCTTGGTTCTTCTGCTTTCCTTTGATGACAAGATCATTCTGGGCTCACCAGCAATTCAATACTCGCCTTATCCATAAGAAATGCAGGAATCCAGCCTAATTGAGTGTTCAAAAGGTGATTGGAAAAGATTGGTTTTTAAACAAATGAATTTTTTTTTCTTTGTGTTTTTAAAAAGGTTTTTGTCATAGATTTTCCTTTATTGGGAAAGCTTCCTGAAGAGAGACAGTAATGTAAAAGGGATACCATATATGTTCAGTTTTTTAATAAACTAGTTTCTGAAAGAGTGAAAGATTCCACTCTGAAGCATAAGTTTCTCCAAATCATAAAATCTCAGAGGCAGAAGTGACCTTCAATTCAGTTCGGTTGCTCAGTCATGTCCAACTCTTTGCGACCCCGTGAACCGCAGCATGCCAGGCCTCCCTGTCCATCACTAACTCCCAGAGTTCACTCAAACCCATGTCCATTGAGTCAGTGATGCCATCCAGCCATCTCATCCTCTGTCATCCCCCTCTCCTCCTGCCCTCCATCTTTTCTAGCATCAGGGTCTTTTCAAATGAGTTAGCTCTTCGCATCAGGTGGCAAAAGTATTGGAGTTTCAGCTTCAACATCAGTCCTTCCAGTGAACACCCGGGACTGATCTCCTTTAGGATGGACTGGTTGGATCTCCTTGCAGTCCAAGGGACTCTCAAGTGTCTTCTCCAACACCACAGTTCAAAAGCATCAATTCTTTGGTGCTTAGCTTTCTTTATAGTCCAACTCTCACATCCACACAGGACTACTGGAAAAACCATAGCCTTGACTAGACGGACCTTTGTTGACAAAGTAATGTCTCTGTTTTTGAATATGCTATCTAGGTTGGTCATAACTTTCCTTCCAAGGAGTAAGTGTCTTTTAATTTCATGGCTGCAGTCACCATCTGCAGTGATTTTGGAGCCCCTCAAAATAAAGTCAGCCACTGTTTCCACTGTTTCCCCATCTATTTGCCATGAAGTGATGGGACCAGATGCCATGATCTTAGTTTTCTGAATGTTAAGTTTTAAGCCAACTTTTTCACTCTCCTCTTTCACTTTCATCAAGAGGCTTTTTAGTTCCTCTTCACTTTTTGCCATAAGGGTGGTGTCATCTGCATATCTGAGGTTATTTATATTTCTCCCGGCAATCTTGATTCCAGCTTGCGCTTCCTCCAGCATCATCTGAAGGGATGTGTCCCTGTCCTAGTCTCACAGACCCCAAACCTTGGGGTTATCCTTGACTCTTCCCCATTCCTTGGAAGATCCCGGCAGCTCTATCCGCAGAATAGATCCAGAATCAGACCACTTTGAACCTGTTCTGTTCACTCTTGCTGAGTCTTACCACCATAGTGGTCCCTCTGTTTCTTCTTGGCTCCTTTTTAGTTTTTTCTCAAATTAGCAGCCAGAGTGATATGTTAAATATATATTTAAATATATGTAAGTCAGATCATGAACTTTTTCCAGTGGGCTCAGCTCAGCCTGTGCCCTGTGAGTTTGAACCCATCTCTCTGACAGATTTCTCCTCCTACTTTGTCTCCCTGCTCCTCTCAGGCCACTCTGGCCTTCTTAATTTAACTTATTCATGCCAGATATGCTTCTGCCTCAGGGCCTTTGCCTAGGACACTCTTACCCAGAGTCTCCATGGCTTACTCCCCTGCCTCCTATAGGTCTTCACTCAAATTTCACCATCTCAGTGAGGTAAAACTGTAGCTCTGTCATCCTTGCTAATCCTCTCTCCTGCTTTTTTTTCTTGATTGCGCTCATCATCAAATAATGTATATTTTCCTAACAGTTTTTGTCTATCTTCTTCTTTTGCAGTAAAGGCAAAGAATTTTATGTATTTTGTACATCAAATAATGATAATGGGAGAGGCAGTGAGCCAGAGGGAGATAGAGAGTGTGAGAGAAAGCAGAGGCCAGAGGACTTGAAAGAGGGAGAGATGGAGTCACGCCCGTGCGCGCGCGCGCGCGCGCACACACACACACACACACACACACACACACGTCAAGGAGACAGAAAGGATAGACAGGAAAGAAGACTCAGAGGACAGAGACAGTCCTAACTGGATTCACTCCTCCAACCATTCCCTAATTCAAAGATACCCTCCAACCCACTTCCCTGCTGTCAGGATTAATTTCGCTCAAACCAGTTCCGGTCCCGTATCCTGCTTCTTTGGGAGGTACAGGACAAAATGTAAACTCCCTAATTTGGCATAAAGTCACCATCTGCCTCTTCTTGTTTTTCCTAACACACCACTGAAATTATTTCCTAACATCCTGACACTCTTGCCATATTGTTTTATTTCCCCTCCCCAGACTCTTCAGACCTTTCTAAATATTCGTCCATCTGCACTTGTGGTTTTCTGAGCCTAAAATTCTCTCTTTACTTCTTCCACTTAGAAAGCTCTGTATTTTTTCAGAGCCAGCTCAAAAATACCCTTCTCTGCGCCACTTCCTCCTTTACTCCCTGCAGAGTCAGCTTTTCCTTTGAGTCCTCGTCTAAGTAGCAGCATTTACAGCAGCATCTGAGTGACCTACTCATCTTGGTATCATTGTGTCTCTAGTGGCTAGTGCAATACCAGGGCCTAGTAGGTGCTCAAAATGTGTTGGCTGAATGAATGAAGTCCAATTGCAGAGGTTTAACTGAACTTGACTCTTGTGATAAGTAATTCTGGGTAGTATAAAGTAGGGGACCATATTGACATAGCTACTCATACAGAATGAGTTAGGCTATTGCTTACTTAAAGCCTTCTCTTGTGACAATAAATAGTGAGTCTAAATTAAGACTCATTAAGTAAAAATGTGCAACGGCAGTTTTTACTGGCAAGATTCTTACCAATTTTGCTTTCTTTTCCAAAATCTACAACAATTATGCATTTTAATTCATTAAGTCATTCAGTAAATATTTATCGAGTCCATATTCTGAGTCAGGTACCATTCGAGCATCTGGAGACACTGAAGTAAACAAGACAAATAGCCCTGTCATCAGAGAGCTTATGGGCTGGTGGGGGCAGACAGATCTTAAACAAATATTACACAAATAATTTGTTCATTACAATCGTAATTATAGGCAATGCTATACACATCAGTAGTTCTAAAAAGCATAGTAATTCCTAGTATTAATATTTATGGAGTTGTAATATGCAAGTCACTATTGTGTGTTCTAACGTGTTGAATTTGATTACCTTTCTTAGCCTTGTCTGTTTTGTTTTCATATAAGGAAGCTCTGGCACAGAATGATGAAGGAATGGGGTCACAAACCAGGAAGAGCAGAATTGGTGTTTAAACTACTGTGCCATACTGCTGTCTAATGAAATCCAGGCGTGAGGTCAGGGTCAAGTCACATGTTTCCTTCTGCCTGTGCAACACCAAGACTGAGAAGGTGCTTTAGAATGGGGCAGATGGGAGCGCAGAATCCCAGACTGGGAATACCTTGGTCTGGCTGGCTTCTATCTGTAGATCCCGCATTTGTCTGTGTGTAACCTTGTGTGTGTGTATGTGTGTGTATGCGCGCGTGCACTAAGTCACTTCAGTCATGTCTGCCTCTTTGCGAACTCATGGACTATATCCCACCAGGCTTCTCTGTCCATGGGATTTCCCAGGTAAGAGTACAGGAGTGAGTAGGCATTCCCTTCTCCAGGGGATCTTCCTGACTCAGGGATTGAACTGTGTCTCCTGCAGCTCCTAGATTGGCAGATGGATTCTTTACCACTGAGCCATTTGGGAAGCCCCTGTGTAACCTTGAGCAAGTTTTAACTTTCTGGCATTCAGTGTTTCATTTTTAAAATTTTAATGTATGTGTTTGACTAGTTGTTCTTTAAGGAGCTTTCGGTTTCGAAATTCAAGTGTCACCTCCTCAGGGAGCTCTCCTTAACCACCCCATAGTCTCTCCTTCCTCTTTCTTCCCTTACCCTGCTTTAGCTTTCATCACAGGGCTTATCATTACTTGAAGTCATATCACAGATTTGGTGTTCCCCTTACTGCTGTTTTTGCATTGCCTAAAACAGTGCTTAGTGCATGGGGTTCACTTGGACCTTTGTTGGACAAACGTGCTTTCCAGCAAACTGAGATGGATGACCACCTTCAGCACCTGCACAGGATCTTTCACAAAAATATGTACTTGATGCTAACATTTTTAAAACTGCAAAAAGGAGACAAATGCTACATGTTCGACACCCATATGTTTCATGAACTCATCTTGGAAGTAGCTGCCTTGGCATACTTGGCCTTAGGATAGGTATAAAAGTAAGCCTCAGAGATCCAAGACAGAGGGACAGTCTCAGGGTTTCTGACTTTCTATCTTCCATTGTTTTCTCCCAAGCTTACAACCTGTAGTGATGCTGTAGCTTCATCTTATGGGACTTAGCTTTCCTTGCTTCATGGAAGTAGCATAGCCCTGTGAGTCCGTGCGCAGTTGCTCAGTCACTCAGACGTGACTGAACCTGTGATGGCATGAACTGTAGCCCGCCAGGCTCATATTAAAATAATGTCCAACCTGTGCTAGACACATATCTCCAGGACTAACTTGTTTATGTCAGTTTTTCTAAACACATCTTTAAATAACAGCCCCCTCCCCACTGCATTTCTAGTTTGTGAATAAATTAGAATGTAAATCCCGGTCCACTCTGGAAAGCCCACAGTCATTTCCTTCACAGTGCTCACATAGCTTATCTTTAAGTCATTATCAAACTGGTGGTTATGTGGGGGTCTGTTGGCAGAAAAGTGCTGAGCCCTGTGAAAGATGAAAGTGCAGGGAGAGAGCTGAAGGCATCAGCAAAAGGTATGATGACAGACAACTTTGTAATGATTATTTCTCAAAACTGGGAATTTTGTTTCTAGCGTCTGGTTTTGTGGAGTGTGGTTGCATGTATTCCCACCTCCCCGCAGTCTCCAGTGTTTCAGGAAGAAAGAAACTGTCTAAACTTCGTCTTTGGTGCCCCTCTTTGCAAAATGCAGCCCATCTGTGTGTTGATTGATGTTCTTTGACTGATAGTCACATACAGTCGGCATTAGCCAACCCTTCCCTGGTGGCTCAGAGGATAAAGTGTCTGCCTGCAATGCGAGAGACCTGGGTTTGATCCCTGGATAGGAAAGATCCCCTGAAGAAGGAAATGGCAACCCACTCCAGTATTCTTGCCTGGAGAATCCCATGGACAGAGGAGCCTGGTGAATTACAGCCCATGGGGTCGCAAAGAGTCAGACACGACTGAGCAACTTCACTTTCTTTCTTTCCATGTGAGCAGTTTTGGATGGAAGCTGAACACTCCTAGGAATTCAGAGCTTTCTTTCATGTGTTTGAGAGTTACTTTCCCAAAGAAAGTATTTTCAGGCTCTGAAAAATTCAGACTGTGAGTCTGGGTCAGTTTGAATATTTGCCTCCACTCATACAGTACCACATACTGGTAGGTATTTGAATGATTTGACTGTAGGCTGTCTGAGTAATCACTGAAATTGTAGGCAGAATTTTATGAATATTCAGTTCAGTTCAATAACTCAGTTGTGTCTGACTCTTTGTGACCCCATAGACTGTAGCACCCCAGGCTTCCCTGTCCATCACCAGCTCTTGGGAGTTTGCTCAAACTCTTGTCCTTTGAGTTGGTGATGCCATCCAACCATCTCATCCTCTGTTGTCCCCTTCTCCTCCTGCCTTCAATCTTTCCCAGCATCAGGGTCTTTTCAGTTCTTCATATCAGATGGCCAAAGTATTGGAGCTTCAGCTTCAGCATCAGTCCTTCCAATGAATATTAAGGATTGATTTCTTTTAGGATTGACTGGTTTGATCTCCTTGCAGTCCAATAGAATCTCAAAGAGTCTTCATTTCACAGTTTTCATTAGATTATCAAATGAATGCTTGAATGCTGTGGAGCGTCTCTGTGAGAGCCGAGGGGAAATTTGAAGGCTTGTATTTTTAACTTCTAATGCAAATAGAGTTTGAAAAAAGACATTATCGTTCTGGGCACGAGACCCCTTGCCTATAAATGCAAAGATTGAATTAAGTCAGTGTTTTTCTAAACTTTGTTCATGTACATAGTCATTTACGTACAATTGCCTCCGTGATTGTTGCTGTATCCTACCCTAATCTGTCTGTGCTAAGTCATTTCAGTCATGTATTAGACATTTCAGTCTAAGTAATTCAGTTTCTTTGCTACTGCATGGACCGTAGCCTGCCAGACTCCTCTGTCCATGGGATTCTCCAGGCAAGAATACTGAAGCAGGTTGTCATGCCCTTCTCCAGGGGATCTTCCCTACCCAGGGATCGAACTTGCATCTTTTATCTCCTGCATTGGCAGCTGGGTTCTTTACCACTAGTGCTACCAATCTGTACTATTTTTAATTTAAAAAATTTTAACACTTTAAAAAGTCATATAAAGAAACAAATGTGAGTCAGTAGTTCAACTGAGGTAGGTGAGTATAGAGCCTATTATACAAAATTTATCTTAAAAGAAACTTCATTTTTGCATCTGTAAATGAAAAACCATCATCACTTGATGTAAATACATTTATTCATGTGCTACATAAAAATTATTGTCTTGGGCTTCCCTGGTGGTTCAAATGGTAAAGAGTCTGCCCTCAATGTGTGAGACCCAGGTTCAATCCCTGGTTCAGGAAGATCCGTTGGAGAAGGGTATGGCAATTTAATCCAGTATTCTTGCCTGAAATTCCCATTGACAGAGGAGCCTGGTGGGCTACAGTCCATGGAGTCTCAAAGAATTGGACACGACTGAGTGACTAATACTTTCAGTTTTGCGTCTTTACACTGATGGCAGGCATGCCACAGGTAAGACACATTGGTGTAATGCCAGGTATTGGTGTAATGGTTCCATTATGTTTACCATTCCAGATTTATTCCCAACCCTTCTCCACCCAGAAAGGCCTAGAAGACCCTTCCTTGACTTAAGGCATTATGGAGAGCTCTGTGGTTTTATCCTCTGTAGGGCAGATATGATGGCTTCCCTGGTGACTCAACAGTGAAATATCTGCCTCCCATTTGGGAGCCGCAGGAGGCATGGATTCAATCCCTGGGGTGGGAGATGCCCTGGATAAGGGGATGGCAATCCACTTCAGTATTCTTGCCTGGAGAATCCCATGGACAGAGGAACCTGGCGGACTACAGTCCACGGGGTTGCAAAGAGCTGGACACGACTGAATGACTTAACAGTAGCAGCAGCAGGGCAGGTATAATGATGGAGGTTGCTGCTTTGGAATATCAGTGGGAAATATAGGACTCTGAAATAATAGAGGCCAAGTCTCTCAGAGACAAGGAGGGTGCAATTACCACACTAAGTCACAGGATGGAATGGGAGTCAGGATGCTTTGACCAGCAGGGATATGTGGTGGTGACTAAAAGATCATGTCTCTAGAAAACAATCTATGGACATCCTGTTAAGGTGCTGCTTGGCGTAAAAAGGTAAGTTTCTAGGTTCACTGAGCCCAACTCAAGTCACCACAGTAGAATTCGCATTCCCTTACCTACTTCCCAGACCTGGAGCCCCTTATCTGAGGGGAGACAAGGTCTCTGTGAGAAAGACTGCATATGTATATTATGGAAGTTTCCCTAGGTCTTCTCTGGAGAGACTAGAAGCAGTTTACTATGGTGACTGTATAGAGTGGAGTGGGGGAAGAGAAATACCCAGACTTTCTGGAGGTTATTAGACAGTGGTTCTGAATCTGAAAAGCCTAACAGTTTGCCAATTAAAGCTTTGGAAATCAGACAAGAGACAGAATTGGTCCACATCCATCTAATAGTGTGTGAGTGTGTGTTGGGGGGGGGGGTAGTTAAATGACTCTATCTTGTGGTTACTTCCCTAGACCCAGAATGTATAGTCAGGAGATATGCCTAGTGATTGATAGAATTCCATACTGATTCCTACACCAGTGGAATTAAATCTATAATGGTAGGACAGGCCAAGTGGAAGGAAGCTTCTAGACCTGTACTGCTTCCTCCAATCCCCTTGACAAGATGGTAAGACCTGTAGGGAGAATGGTAGCAAATAGCATCACCACTGAAGACTTGAGAGATAAAGGGAAATGAAGATGACCTACCACATCCATATTTAACTCAATTGTTTGGCTGATGCAAATGCTACATGGGTTATGGGCACACAGTGGATTATTGCAAAATAAATCAGGTGGTGATGCCAGTTGTAGCTTGAGTTCTAGATGTGGTAGCTTTATTGGAACGAATTAGTAAAGCCCATGGAATGTCATATGTGGTTATTGTTGTGGCAGATGCTTTCTTTCAATTCCAATCAGTAAGAAAAATCAGAAGCAATTTGCTTTTAAAGGGTGGGAACAATACAGACTTAAATTGTCTTGCCTCAAGGCTGTGTCACCTTTCTTGTAATCCATCATAAAATAGTCCTGAGGGTCCTTGATCATCTTCAAATCCCATTGGAAACCATGCTAGTCCATTCCATTGAAAGCACAATGCCACAGGTTTGGATTAGCATGAAGAATCAAGCCAGAAGGTGGAAGATAAATACTGGAAAAGTTTATGGGGTTCCTGCCATTTCTAGAGGCATAGGAGCATGGGACATGTCAAGATAGCTAAAGCGAAATGCAAGTTGAGGCAGCTTGCACCACTGGGCAAGATGAAAGAAGCACAATGCTTTGTTTTTTGTGTGTGTGTGTTTTGAGGACAATGTATACTACATAATGTATGGCTTGAAAGGTGGCCAGTTTTGAGTGGGACTTAGGTCAAGAAAGAAAATTAAAATACTTCTTTGAGCCCCTTTTTTTGGGGGGGTGGGTGGCAAGAATACTGGAGTGTGTTGCCATTCCCTTCTCCAGGAGATCTTCCTGACCCAGGGATTGAACCCGGGTTTCTCACATTGTAGGCAGATGTTTTACTGTCTGAGCCACCAGGGAAGCAGTCCCTTGGACTGCAAGGAGATCCAACCAGTTCATTCTAAAGGAGATCAGTCCTGGGTGTTTATTGGAAAGACTAATGCTAAAGCTGAAACTCTATTGCAATACTTTGGCTACCTCATGCGAAGTATTGATTCACTGGAAAAGACCCTGATGCTTGGAGGGATTAGGGGCAGGAGGAGAAGGGGACGACAGAGGATGAGATGGCTGGATGGCATCACCGACTCGATGGACATGAGTTTGAGTAAACTCCCGGAGTTGGTGGTGGACAGGGAAGCCTGGCGTGCTGTGATTCATGGGGTCTCAAAGAGTCGGGCACTACTGAATAACTGAACTGAACTGAACTAGGTCAAGAAAGGGGTACATACAGTAGCATAATCTTCTATGTCACGTGTGCATTATGACTTATGACTCAGGGGCCCACGGAAGGATCTGAGGCTTTATGGGACCTCTGACAAACCCTGACAGAAGAATAAGAGCATGGAACCTTAGGATTTTCATTGTGAAAAGAAGTTCTTGCCTTGCTACTGGACCCTAATATACCCAATGTGCTGACTTGGGGATGCCAAGTGATTATGCTATTTGAGTTACTCATCCTGAACTAGGTGGTTTATGATCCGTTGAACCATGAAACAGTATAAACAGAAGTAATCCATCATAAATGAAAATAATCAGGCTATAGTGGATTCGAAGGCCTCAATTTGTGTAAGCGACAGGTTCAGACTTTCATATAACTTGATGCCTTTCCCTCAATCCATACATCTGGTTTCACGGGGAGTTCTGTATGACTAGAATAAGCAGATATCCAGGTTTACCCTAGGTAGTACTGGTTTATACCTGTTGGTCTGCATTATTCATCATTCATGACACCACTTTTCATTGTCAAAAGTATCCTAATTTGGAGAATCAATTATGACTACCCTATATATGATCCATTAATGAATAGGAAGGAATGTGTGCCTGGTTTATGGATTTTTGTACTCTAGCATCAGCTGGAAGTGTACAGTTAATACCGCACAAGCCCACTGAGTGGACAGAACTCCAAATAGTATACCTGGTGTCTCTTATGTATGGAAGGACAAATGGTTTGAGATATTGATCAATACCAACTCAGGGTCAACAACACCAGACTGGTCAGCTGCTCAAGGAGTCAAAAAGAACAAAACTGGACAATTACTAATAAGGATGTCTAGAAGGCAGGCTACTTAGATGTTTTAGAATGGGCTATAGTAGGAAGATATTTATTTCTTATGTAAATGTCCAGTGGAGGGGAGTCACAGTGGAGGAAATTCCCAGTAATTAAGATGGCTCCTCCTGTGGGGTATATTGAACCTACCTTGGTGTTTGCTCATGGACTGGTGCTTGAAGTGATATGGTATCAACAACTTGGTATCCCCCTTGTCAAAGCTGATCTAACCATTAACACAATTAAGTGCCCACCTGCCAATAGCAGAGACCAACTTTGAGCCTGTTATATGACATCAGGGAAACCAGCATATGTGATCTTGTAAATGCTTGTTCTGAATTCCAAAGAAGGGCAAAAGGGGTAGGGTGTGGAGTGTGAATGGAAAAGCACAATTTCATCAGATAATGGGAATATTCCATTTCTCCACTATTACTGAAGCTATTTTGTTAGGTTCTCCTTATGAAAAGGATCAGTAGGAAAAGAAGGAAACTACTATGATGTAGCAATTTTATTTGTGGACTTTATCTCATTTAGTGTTCACAGCAACCCTGTGGGGTGAGTTGCACTCTGACTCCCTTAGGGACACGAAAACACAGGAGCAGAGAGACAAAGTCTCCACTTTCAAAGACTCATAGATAATTAGATGCGATGTCAAGGTTTGAACTCATACCTGTCTTTAATGGAGACTTTTTAGGAGACTGTCTGGAATGCTAAGGTGGGTCTCAGTGGGTGTCTGCTGGCTACTGTGGCTATCATTCTCTTATCCTTGCACTTTTGCCAGAGCCACTATGGGATGCAAACTGAATTTTTATCCCCTGAATCTCTCCTTCAGTTCCAACCCATGGAGTGGGAGTGAGCAGAGCTCACCTGAAGAGAGGGAGGAAATAAGAGCTCTGCCTGAAGAGAGGGAGCAAATAAGAAGTGGCTGCATGGTCCTGTTAAGGCTCTTGAAATAGCCCAGGTGAGGAGGCATGTCAGGGCTCTTTTCCTTGGCTTATTCTCCAAAATCTCCACAAGAGATGGAGGGGAATCTGAGTTGCACAGACTCTGAGGCCTGGTCTGGGCATCTTGAGAAGGAAATGGAGAGAATGAGGGAGTAGGCTACTTTTTAGGGGTGAGGTGACTTTTCAGATCTGGCCTTGGAACCTCTTGATTTAGGCAAGTAGCCCTGGCTGATAAAACCCTAGCTTTGGTGACAAGTACTGATCATTATTTGGGTTCCTTTTTTCCACGTTATGTTTCACAGAAATAAGCTAATTCTCACATGATGCCCACATGACTCTTGGGTTTCTTCTTCTTGGAGGCCTCATTCTGCAGATGCTTTCGATACTGTTCTGAGAAAACTTGTGTGATTCCCTCCCAGTCCCTTGCATACTCCCAGTCTTAGCCTGGAGATGCCCTAATCTCTGTGGTTCCTGGGTACTCTGTACTTGATCTTGTTATAGCATTTTTCACATGTGTTAGGGGGTTGGGGGTATCTCATCTGCAGTGCTGTTGTGAGATAATACATGTAAAGTACTCAAGTTTGGCCTTGAGTGGCTGTTTCTGTTATTGCGTCTGTGTGTGTGTTAGTCGCTCAGTTGTGTCCATTTCTTTGTGATCCCATGGACTGTAGTCTGGCAGTCTCCTCTGTCTGTGGAATTCTCCAGGCAAGAATACTGGAGTGGATTGCCATTCCCTTCTCCAGGGAATCTTCCCCACCCAGGAATCGATCCTGGGTCTCCATCATTGCAGGCAGATTTTTTACTATGTGAGCCACTAGGTTTTTGTTATTACTGTGGTTGTTTGTCTACTTGTCAATCACCCCTGTTGAAAGCTCAGAGGCAGGGGCTGTCTGTGTCCCTGTTCTCTAGCACAGTGCTGAGGGCATCAGTAGATACTCAATAAACTTGCCAGGAAAGGAAAACAAGTTGAATAAAATGAGTTAAAGAGCAGCAAAGGCAGGGCATGAGTATGCTTCTCTTAACCATTTAAATATATGTAAATAATAAGCGTATAATTCCTGATATTTTCAGTGAGAAAAATTCTTTATTTAAAATAGGCTAGATGTTTTTACTAGATTAAATAAAATACTCTACAAATGAGAATTTTAAATCCAGTTAAACCAAACCCAGTAATACCAGTCAGGGATTGTCGACCAGTCCCCGTTTAATAATGTTTGAATGAAATAACTTATAATTCTAAGAATATGTGCCTTTGCTTAAAGAAAAATTTCCAAAGTACTGTCACATTTCCTGGATATAACAGTGTCATGCTAGCGGGAGAAATTCTGTAATGCCAAGATAGCTAAGAAACAGTGATTTTCAAACGCAGAGACCCTTTGACTTGCTCTGATGTTATTAATAGTATTTCTAAATCACAGAGACAGGCGGCACATTTTATTTCAATAAGAGAATGAAAGCAAGAAGGGGACCTACACTATTTCTAGCCACTTGTATTTATTAATATGTGCTTAGCACTTTTAATGCCTTTGCTGCAGAAGGGTAATAAGTGTTTTCGCAAACAGATATGCTATGGGGACAAAGCTGGGGAGCTTGTGCATACAGAAAGTAGCCGATATCTCCAGACTCTCAGGGCTCTTGGAAATGCCACGCATCATGCTTGATTTGGGGCTGCTGGGCCTTGTTTCTTGGCATCAATGTGTGCTGAGTGTCAGGGGTCGCTGTGGAGTCCATGGTCGTTTCTTCCTGGAGACCCAGAGTTGTGGTCTCATCAGCACCGTAGGTCTCATAAACCTCAGCTAATCCAGGGGTCATCAGTGGGTCGGCAGCTGCTGGGGTGACTCCCCTAAGGAATCCCCTGCTGCGCCCTGCAGGGCCCCTTGCCAGGTTGGGAATATTGCCCTCAGGATTAGCAAGAAGCCCTCCGAGGACACCAGGTGCTAGCTCTGAAAGGAGAGCTGGGCTTTCCGGATCGGCTAAGTGGGCCTCCGGCACAGGGGAGTCTTGTGCACCTCCTTCTCCCTTCTCTGGGCCTTTGGTTGCAGCGACTGGGGAGTCAAACTCCAGAGTAAAGTCCCCAGCCATGTCTGGGTTCTGGGGCATCCCTCCAAGGCTGGGCCTCATGCCTCCAAATCCTGGGAATATGGCTCCATAGGCCACGGGGCCTCCTCTTCCTCCCTGGAAAAAACCATTTACCAAAGACACTATTGTCACATACTGTTAACTATACCATGCAATTATACCTGGTCAAATTCACAGAGAAGCCACAAAAAAACTGATAGGGAACAGGGAATTGGCTGACAGCTTTGCATAAGCACATTTCTCACTAAATTGACTTCTGCATTTTTCTGAGTGGGGCTCTCACTTCTTTGAAAGGGAGATGAAGACCCTTTGAATGTTTGCTGAAAGGAAAGAAGAGAAGCAGGGAAGTAGGGAAGAACCACGTCTACAGGCAAAAGGTAGTTTGAATTTAGTTTTAAGAAGACAATAAGCAGCTGAAATGGGCAATACCACTGTAAAACAAACATAAATCTGATCCATTCCTAAATAGGTTGAGCAGAGTTTTGGAGGACCTTATCAATATAATTTCTCAGTATCTCTCAAATTAATGAAGCGAAGCCACATGTAATATATTTTTTTTAAAATTTTTTCTTCAAAAATTTTTTCTTCCTTCCTTCTTTCGTTCTTCTTCCCCTCCTTCCTTCCTTCCTCTGGAAAAAATGGTGACATTTCCTTCCTGTGGACAGTTAAAATTCTAGAACTGACCATGTTTCCTTTTTTTTCCCTTTGTTGCAAAACATTTCAGAACCAAAATCTTGGGCTACTTACAATGGTTGTGCATGGCCTTATAACTTACATATCTGTATTCTCATTTTGACTCATTTTAAAATTCTATCTTCAGTTTTTTTGGTTATATTTATTGTCTTTTTTATAAGCTACAGGAAAATCTTTTAAGATTGAGGCAGAATATAAACAAGTTAAATAAAATTACAAACTGAAAATTGTCATTGGAATTTTCACCCTGTTTTGTAGAGTCAGTTGTGTATGTTGTGTTATGTAGAGTCAGTACTTTTTCCTCTTACCTTCTCATGGCTCTCCACCCTCAGATTTTCATATCATCTCCTCCAGAGATGGTGCTGTGAACCCCTGGGCTGTGACCCTTATCACATTATCTGCTCTGGTATCTATTTTTCCCACTGATTAGTCTGTAAACTCCTTGAGATCAGAAACCTTATTTTATTTAACTTATCTCCAGAGGATCTTTTTACATGTCTCACTCACAGAAGGCATTCAATAATTTGAGATTTGAATTTTCTTTAAGTGATAGCATGCTAATGTATATTTATTAATTTGATATGATCTGTATTTATTAATTTGATGTGATTTGATAATGATATTTTACTTTAGTATGGTTTTGTTTTGTGTTCTAACAGATATAACATAGAAATTTCTGAGAGAAAAAGTCCAATTGTGAGTCTGTTAAAATTTTAAAGTTGTAATATGCATGGATAATGATAACAGAGTAAGAACATACTTGACTTAAGTTATTAATGTACTTGGAATTTTACAATAATCAAATTTTAAATTTGGTTAATTTTTTTCTTTTTGATCTCTCAATTTTGAGGTCTAAATGATTTGTCATTTTGTTGAGTTTGTTGTTTTGAGGGGTTAAATGGTCTGAGAAGTAAGGGGAACTTTATGAACCGTGTGTTTCTTTTTTGGTTTGAAGCATTTGCTGTTCAATAATGATGGCTTTTCAAGAGATGTTGCTCCTGTGCTCCTGTGCATTCAAGAAATGGGGCAAAATTCTATGTGCAAGAATGCTCATCACTCAGAAACAGTTACATGGGAAATGTGATGACTCTTTGCATGCTGCTTCAGAATCCAGCGTTTGGTTTTGGAGTGGAACAGCCTGAGTCCCATGTTGTATATTCAGCTACACTCATGGCCAGTGCCTCTTGCAGCCAGTCATCTGTGACTGTTCTCCCTTGGCCACTGTTTTAAGAAGAGTTTGAAGACATTACTCACCCCCATTTCTTCTGAGCTCATGATGCCAAGTCTGGCAGGAGCGTTCTGTTCAAAAAGAAACGCTGAATCATATTATGAACCAGCTGACTCCTATTATCTTTGTAGATACTCAAGAAAAAAGTCAATTGGTCTTTCCTTAAACCTTAATATTAATGCTGTGTCCAGAGGTGGAGTAAAGTGGAGAGATGAATCATTATTGAATAAATGTGGCCAATTTGGATAATTCCGATAGAAAATTTATTTACCTTTTCTTTAATGCCATTGTGTGTGTGTGTGTGTTTGTATGCCCAGCCAGAATCATCCATATAGGAAATGTGCCTCCTTGCCATTTCGGTTGCTAACTTCGGCAGTCAGAAAACATGGGATCTGCTGTTGGAGACCTGGATTTTATAATATTATCTCCTAAGGTAACATTTAATTAAAATAGGATAAAGACTTACCAGTTGATTTGCTCCATAGGTCACGTAAAATATTCCTGGGTAAAGCTAAATATAAATACAATAATCGTCACATAATGCATTCCCAAGAGAAAAGTTTTGAAATAAATTACAAACAGAGAAATGGTATAAAAAAACTTACTGGAGATGGTTTATTTTGTGGCATTGGTCCCCGAGATATCAAATGGGCTATTGGAAACATCTTTAAATGGTAGAAAGAGAATAAACAATTCATATTTGCTATAACACAGCAAACCTCCCATTACAGACATTTCTAAGAGTTATATGAAATACATTTTCAGATGAATTACTAAGATAAATATTAAGTGTTTAATATTTAAGAAAACAAAGCAACCCATTATACTTCATATTTATGAATATATGGGACAATTAAAATTTTTTACTCTTCTTCCTTAAAGTATAGAGATGTATTTCCCAAGAAAGTATCTTATTGAGATTTATACTTACCGGTGGATCTTGTAGATCAGCGAAATCCATTCCTGGCAGCTGCATTACAGATAAATATTAAAATTACTGAGCAATCAGAATAGACAAAATGAACTTAAAGGGTTCTGAACCTTTTTACGATTACATAAATAAACAATCTAAAATGAATTTCCATGTTTTTAGTTTCATTTCAGCTTGGAGGATACAACCTATAAGATTACAATTGCCCCTTTCTGACACGACTCAAGTGCACAGTAGGGGGATGTATCATGTCTCACAAATTTGTTTGGTCTTGCAGCATAGAAAGTAATGAATTTTGGGATCAGAGCCTGTCAGGTTGGTTTGAATCCTGGCCCTGTCACTTAATTTTTGTGTGATACTGGGAACATTTTATAACCTCTCCATATCTGTTCTTTTTCTCTTTAAAAAAAGATGATTATGTTTATCTTTATAGGATGGGAGTCAGGATGATATTGGAGAATGTTAAGTGCCTGCAACGTATTAGTTACATGGTAACTTCCTTTTCTGTCCATTGCTTTTTTCTCTATTTTATCACACAGTACTTTCACTTTATTGTCTTCTCTACCACCAGAAAGGAGTATCACACCCCACGAGACAGGGAAGCCTGGTGTGCCACAGTTCATGGGGTTGCAAAGAGTCAGACACAACTTAACGACTAAACTACAAACAGCAACTACCAGACAGAGAAATGGTAATGCACCAATACTGCTTGCAATGCTGAGAGATCAATCACTGTTCTCAGTCTTCTAGCACTGAAAAAGAGCTTGATGATAGGAAGCCTGGACTTCTCTGGACTATCTTATTTTCAGTGAAAGCTTTCACTTTTGCAACTAAGAGACCAGTCTTATAGAACAGGATCTTTTAGAATCCATACTCCCCATCTCAGATGGCAGAGGGCAGGAGTGGATATCTGTGTTCTACTCCCAAATATGTCAATTGCCCAGACACATATTTATATTTTCGTGCATTATACCCAAAGCTCTGATTATTTAAATGTGCTCTGCAAATCGGTTTTCGTTCACTAAGTTAATGGATGATCCTGACAGGACTTCAGAGAAAGGAGGTACCTCGGTCGTTGGTGGCTTTTCTGATGGCGCCACCTGCTGTTCAACCATCGGCCCCTCTGCTTGCTGCAAGGGCGGATGTCCCTGGTAAATCGGAGGCTGAGGTACGCCCTTCTGGACTGCGTTCTGCATGGAGGTGACAACGGTGGGCTGGAGGAAAGGTTTCTGTCCTGGCTGTTGAGGCTGCAGGGATGGCTGCGATGGGAGAGGTGGGGGATGCACAGGCAAAGAATATTCATACTGCAGAGAAATTTGAAAGGAGCGTCAGGAAGTGATGGCTCACTGAACTGTGGGGTCTAGAATTTCTAAAGCGAAAGGTCTTGGGGAACTTTGTACTTGCGAGAGAGTCTATGGGACTTGCCTTGAAGTTGTGTTACATAGAGAGCATCTATTTGCTTAAAAGCAATGCTATTTGGGTAAGACTGGTAGGTGTCTACCTCCCTTGCTTCCACTGGGACTGACTACCAGTGCTCATGTGGATGGGAAGCTATATGAACTTCTGGGTAGAACAAGCCATTTCCTCCTTTGGGTTCCTCCAACTGCCTCTGTGTATTTCTGTGTTACCATCTTCTCAGTGGATTACAATGATTTATGTCATGTCTTTATTCCTTATTCAACTAATACAGAATATGCTGTCTTATTTATCTTCATAGCCCCAGGACTTAACTAGCTTTTAAGTTCCTGGCGCATGATAGATGATATATACATATTTTTTTTTTTTGAAAGAGAAAGGATAACCAAATAAAATATCAACTGAATTCTGGCATCATGAATTCAATTTGGAAATAATCATATGGAGAAAGAATCACCCTTAACGTAATTTACTGTCCCACTAAATGTAGCTTTGTCAGTAATGCTGTTTGTTGTGGAAAATCATCTGAAATCAAAGCTTCCTGTTCAAGTAACCATGCTTGGTTGCTCCTCTTTGAAATGACCTGTTGTGAATAGCTCCCTATGACTTTTAAATTGGTTGCAGCCACTTCAAAGTGGCTTAGAAGTTTCACCACAATGTGAACTCTGATTTACCTCTTCAAGCATTTCCCATCTCTAAACTCCCGGCTTTCATTAGTATTTATACTTCATTCATTAGTTATACCTCACAACTCAGCACCTTGTAATGTGTTGTTTTGTCTTTTGCCCTAATCTGATGTGAAATTTCATAAACTTTAGAGCCATTCTTAAATGACTTCACTTTCACTCCCAATCTATGGAGTGAAAGCCAATCTATCACTTGGCTTATGTATTTATTAGGCACCAAATAAATAATAATTAGCTGATTAATATATTAATTGCTACAGGGCTCATGGTGTTTTAACTAGGACTTTGGCATCATTTTAAATGTGTCTTTTAGTATTTAGGGAATCTTGACTAAAATTAGATTTTTCTAAGATATCGCCTGCTTTCGAGTCTAGTTTATTTATTATTACTGTTCATATCTTTAACATAGGTCTCTTTTATTTTGGAAGCCATAACTTCCTATTTGAAATAGATATACAAAATGGGTTGAAATTCTGGACCATTTCATTTTAAATTTTCCTAAGTGCTAAAAACAGTTATAGATTTTGATTTATTTTACTTGGGTTTTTTTGTATTCATTACTGTTACCTGTCTGTGGTTAGTATAGGACAACTTAGAGAAAGCAAGCAGAGGAATATTTTAAAGCTTGAAGTTTCAGACACGCTGATGCAACTAACTTACCTGTTGAGTTTCATGTTCCCTTGGTCTCATCCATGGGAGAGAAGAATGTGGTGGGAGAAGACCATTCATCCACAAAGAATTAAATGATTTCCCAAAGCCAAATCTCGAATACTAAAGACATGGAGAAAAAAAAAGTATGGTTACATTTCAGTGTTGTCTTGGTTTTAATTTTCTAAAAAGATCACAGAAAGTGCAGAAATAGCAAAAGTAAGAGTGATATTCATTAATGTGGATAGGTAAGTCTTCCAATAGATTTGCTTTCTATTCTGAGCCAGTCTGCAATATTTCCATAAACTTGTTTGCAATTTTGCTTTTTTAAAAGCATTCATATTTTGGGCTGTATAATAAAATTGATAATACAAAAAAGAATTTTTTTTGTACTAAAGAAAATTCAACATTATTTTTATTTTTTTCCTACTATCCCATCCTAGGTCCTTATTTTGTTTTAGGTTATTTCAGTTACTCTTTGCTCTTTTAGTAGTTAGGATATTGTTTATTCACAAGCAAATTTTATGAATTACAATGCTGCTGCTAATATCACTACCACAAATACCATGAATATTTGCAATAAGAAATATTTGAAAATACGATTACCTGAGAAAGCAGGTTTAATCCCTGCAGACTTCCCAACTGTCTCATTGTCTATCAAGAAAAAGAAAACTCAGTTAGTGTTTGCCACATATGTTCCTTTTGTGTATGACACAATTGACTTTTCAACATATCATAATATTAAGACAAAGTTTGGGGTGGGTCAACTTGAATAAGATAGGAGACACAAATCATCACTGAAAAGTGGAGATGTTAAATATGATTCTGCCATTGTTGTTATTATTGCTATTAAAATAGTGAGCTTTTTATCATTAATTAAAAGAGAGATAATATCATTTAAGTGGAGGTCATATTGAAACATGGGAAAATAGCCCATTCAACTGAAATATCAGTGTAATCATGAAGACATTGTCTCATTGACTCTTTTCCTCCCATTTAATTTACTTTGCCTTTTACAAATACAGCCCAAAGAGAAATTTGGAAAAAAACACATACACACACAAGCAAACAAACTAAAGCAAATCAAAACAAAGCAACCGTACCTCTTTCCCAAGTTAAAAAAAAAAAAACCCTCAAAATAATAAATATAAAAAATACTTTTGGGGGAAATGGTATCTAGATAGATGGTCAAGAATGCTGCCAATTCTAAAGTCAATTTCATTTTTTCCTGGGGAGAGGTTTAGAAGGCTTTGAGTTGAGGTTAAGCTAGAAAGTAAGAAAAAAAGTAACTCAATGAAACTAGCTTCCATGTGAAAAAAGCTTCTAGCACATACAAGTATCGATTTCCTTTAGACTGTCATGATATAAATAAATTTTGTAAGACCTTGTGAAAAATTTGTAATCTCATAAACATTTTTCTATTCTTAACTGTGTATATTTTCTACTGACACCTGAAACATTTCTATTTTGCTGGGATTTTCTAAGCAGAGTATATATTAGTTATAAGAACTGCAATAAGACAGAGTCTATGCAGGAGGTAGCATCTTACAGTGTTAATGCTCATTTACAATTAAATTTTGTAAGATAAACTTTCCTCATGGGAACTTTATCATACACTGTAATGAGAACGAACTAAGTATAAATCATTTGCGAATTCAGAACAATGTGTTTTAATAAATGTGTTAAGTATTAAATATTAGTATTGCTTTGATTTGCATACAGATGGTGTTCTAAAGACCGAAACACCTGAAAATTTAAAACTGCAGTAAAATTATAAGGTGAGGCTCTAATAAATGTCATAAACTTCTCTAGAACTTCACAGGAGGACAACCACTGACTTCAGGCTCAGAAAACTGAGAAACAGCCCTTGTATTTCTCTCTTATCAGAAACAAACCAATGTAACGATTGTATGTAAATACTCTGACAATACATACCTCAAGGCTCAAGCTAGCCATGCCTGGTATCCCAGGTTGCTGAGGAAACGCCTAAATGGAAATAAGAATAATTGGTGTTCTCTTTCAAGAGAAACCCACCCCTCACCACTTTTTTTTAATGATGAGAAACTTTCTTACACACTTAAAATAGAAAAACACACCAGTACATAGTTTTCCTCTGTGAGCAAGAATTTCAAGAACATTGTTCTGAGCATATGTTATCCACTTTCTTACTTTTTAACACAGGGAAAATCCCACCATCTGAGTCATGGTGCTAATTTCTCCAAATAATTCAGTTTTGCAAATGGATAGAAGGAAAAGAGCTATAAATGTGTAGCAAATAGCTACATCTTTAGCTGTGTAGGCAAAAAGAGTGATATATGTGTATGTGTGTGTGTGTGTGTGTGTGTGTGGTGAGCAAATTGTTCAGAATTTTAGGGACTGTGAGAGTTGACCCTTCTTTCCTCCTATTGGCCAGTACGAAAATAAGGTAACAGGAACATATTCAACTACAGGACAAAGAACACTTTGCTTCTATTTATCTAAGTCATGCATTAATGAACAGTATTTACATGAATGTAGATAGAGGATATCTTTCCCAGTGGGAAGTAAAAGAACATCTGATTGGGCAGGCAGTCAGTTGACAATCCTAAGCAATTGTCCTCTTTCTCAGAGTGGACCTGATTGACACAGTTGTGGACCATTATAGGTTCCAAGAGTGTCAGGGTGTTAGATTGATGGTTGGTGGCTGAGGTGACCCCAGTGTCAGTATCATACAAAGGTCAGCTAAGGTGGCAGCTTCAGTTTTTTTTTTTTTTCCATTTAAAATTCATGTTGAGGAATGGAATAGAAACTTTTTATTTGTAGAATGGAGGTTTTCATCCTAGTAGTCAGTTTTCACTGCCACCCCTCCTTTCCAAAATATTTTAAGATACCCAAAGAACTTTTTTCTCAAGAAACGTAAATATTTAAAGTTCATTTGAGGCCACTTACAAGGTTCTCAAGATAAAAGACCACGTCACATTTATCTTCATGTCTCCAATTCCAGCATTTTGCTGGATTCATGGTAGGTGCTTAGTCAATGTTTCCCAGATTCATGTAGGAGCTGAATAAAGTCTTCATGTAAACTGAATCACATACTATTGATGGGAGTAGGTCAGTGCTCAAAGGATGGTATTCATATGAAATCATCTCAGTATATGAGAGAATGTGCCAGGTGCAGGACTGTGTAACACACCATTAGCTCCATTGCCGTGGCATGTTTTCATTTAAGAAACTTAAGCTTTCGGTCACACAATATCTCCCTGTAAAGCAAATCTGTTGGTAATTGCTAGTTTCAAATGGAATTACTTAGCTCAGTTTTGTAACCATAGGAATTTGGCTAATATTGTTCTTTTAAAAATGAAGAAGAAAATGTACCTTACTTTTTTGGAGAAATTTCTTCTTTCTATTTCACTTTCATAATGATAGCAGGTAGTTGATAATAAACCTGTGCTGTGACATCATTGGAGAACACATACATCTTATAACTGAGTTGAATAAGACCAAACTCTGAGTTGAACAATGGGAGTTGTCTTTGGAATATTTAAAATATCTTTGTGAATAGGAAAATTACATATTTGGCTATTGCTTTTGGTTGGTAAGGCTTTTCCCTGTGGCTTAGTGGTAAACAGCCTGCGTGCAATGCAGGAGATCCAGGTTCCATCCCTGGGTTGGAAAGATCCCCTGGAGAAGGGAATGGTAATCCACTGAAGTATTCTTTCCTGGAGAATTCCATGGACAAGGGAACCTTGCAGGCTATAGTCCATGGGGTTGCAAAGAATCAGATAGACTGAGAAACTAAAACTTTCATTTTTACTTTCTTTTTGGACGGTAAAGGCTGACATCTAGGCAGCTATAACTTTTCACTCAATAGGAAGATACCACTGGATTAATCCCAATGAGCCCCTGTATGGACACTCAGCTAGGTCCTTCAGTGTTGTCTGTTGTCTGGTTATGTCTCTAGTAGGGTACCCCTAGAGGACTGACTTACCGGCACTGCAGAACTCATTTTCAGGAGGCACAGGATCAGTATCACGTCCTTCATTTTGAAAAGTGGGATCTGAAACGGAGTTGGATTGGAGAATCAAATCAGATGAATTTTTATCTCAGAATGGTTTAAAGACAATATTTCCATCAGCCAAATCTCTGCTTTTTCCAAACAACTAGGTTCAAAAACAAAACAACTAAATATTGCTAAACAACAAATTTTTAGAATGAATTGATGAAGAATTTAAAAATTTCTAAGTGCTTTTTTTTTTTTAAACAAAGCTCCCACCTAAATGAACATGTGGGAACACTTCCATGAATATTCTATAATTTCATTTCATAAAATATATTATGAATTTAAAAATCCCTTCCACTATGTGAAATGTTCATCTATAAAGTTTGAGTCACAGAATTTTATACTTTGTTCCCTTCCAGAGTAAATTTTGAAATGCATTTTAAAATGTAATACAACCAACAGTCATTTCATAACAAACCTTTATGTGCGGGTGTAAAGGGTGTACCATTCTATGTTTAGTTTATCCAGGAAACCATGCCAAAAATTATCTTTTAAAAATAAAAATGAACTAAATATTTTAATTTCCTTTGATATTAGTGTAAAATATGTCTCTAAATAGAGTTTTCCTCTTTCTAAAATGAATTATCTCTCATTTATTCTGTGAACTCAAAAGGCACTTTACATTTACACGAACAGAAATCTGACTAGGCAAAAGATTTGCTCAACTTCCTATACTTTTCCAAATTTAATACTGTCACTAATAATCACAAATAACAAAAAAGTCAAAAGATAAGTCTTTTTCCCTTAGCTGAAAGGGTATTAGGCATGTCTTCTTGGGAACATGCTAATAATGGTTCACCATAAGCTATTATTCAGCTTACGGTGACAAATGAAGATAAAACCTCTTTATAAAAGCTGCCTGGAGATAGGAGAAAAGAACTAACAGGAACACATGGAAATTATAAAATCACATTTTACCTTCAATGCTGGCATGCACTGTGCTCTCAGGGCCTTGCGATGCCAACCAAGATAGTTCTAAGAAAAGAAGATTAAAACTTTTTTCTGGACTGTGCCTGGGACTCACTCTGTATCTCTCATTCAGGGAAGACCTGAAACCTTTATTTAAAGTGCCAATCCACCAATCAAAGTGAAGCTCAATGGGAGGAAAAAAAACCGTAACAGCTCTGCTCCTGCAATTAGCCCACACCCTTTTATTTCATGCAAGGACACTGGGCCAGTGGAGTCTCATTATTTTTAATTGTAACTCAACCCCTGTATTTATTCAGAGCACTCGATTGCAGGGGAGACAGTGAAGGAATAATGAGCATAAACTCTGAAGACAATCATTTTGGTGAGCTAGGGGAAATATATGTAAAACAGACCATTATCTGTTTTGTGTAGGTTTTTAATCTTCAGGTAAAGTTAGTGACCCAGTGCCAGTATTCTCAAGAGTTTCACCTTCATATTTGTTGTGGTGAAAGTAAATCCTCTCCTTTCCCCTCAACATACACACACTCTAGAAGGAAACACTGAAATAACTTTCTGGGCCTGGAAGAGAGGATAAAAACATTAGATGGATAATGAATATGTTATGACTTTTTCCTCAGAGTTTCCTAGATATTTTCATATCTGAAAACGATAGACTAGAGATAGACGAACTTTTGCAAAAATATTTCAGCTGGACCCTCTGAAATAATCACGTCAGGTGAACCTTTTGTGCCTGGTCATTGCAGGGAGAGGGACATAAATCAGGATATTCTCATGAACCAATGGAGCCCATGGGCTCCTCCATGAACTACTCTCAGTTCATTCTTCAGACAGAACCATTTTCAGGCATTTAGTATTCATCCAGGTTAGTAAGTCATATCTGTGTCACATAAACAGCCAACATCAACATGAATGGGATTTTCTCTGTGAATAGATACGAATGTCTTGGATATGGATTGAACTTTAGCTGCTTTTGCTATTTCTCTGCCCCTCCTTATCTTTCCAAAAGTATGATTTCAGATGTGGTAGAGATAAGCATTTAGGACTACTTTCTTGAGAAAGGATGAGTAAGCACACTCTTCAAGGAAGCAGAGATCTTGACAATTACAGGGAATGTTGAGGAAGCTGGTATTTTGGGAGAAAGATTTCTTCATACCCAAGTTAGGTCTAACTATCAAATAATGTTATCTAAGAAGCTGTGCCTGAAAAACTCCATTCGCCATTGATGAGAGATCTTAGGAGGCAAAGAAGTAAGAATCTGAATATGTTTTATAAAGAGCAGAATATTCTTGAAGTGGAATTTTTTTTTGTTTTTTGTTTTTGTCTCTGTTCTTCCAGCTCTGGTGCTTGATCAAGTCCCTTAATCTCTCTGAGCTCCACTTTCTTCCTCTGTTGTTCAGTCATGTCCAACTCTGTAACTCCATGGACTACAGTATACCAGGCTTCCCTGTCCTTCATTATCTCCTGGAGTTTGCTCAAACTAGTGTCTTTTGAATCCTTTGAGCATCTCATCCTCAGTCTCCCCCTTCTCTTTCTGCCCTCAATCTTTCCCAGCATCAGAGTTTTTTCCAGTGGGTCGACTCTTTGCATCAGATGGCCAAAGTATTGGATCTTTAGCTTCAGCATCAATCCTTCCAATGAATATTCAGGACTGATTTCCTTTAAGATTGACTGGTTTGATCTCCTTGGGACCCCCAAGGGATCTCAAGAGTCTTCTCCAGCACCACAGTTCAAAAGCATCAATTCTTTGGTGCTCAGCCTTCTTTATGGTCCACATCTCACATCTCTACACATGACTACTATAAAAACCATAACTTTGACCATATGAACCTTTGTTGGCAAAGTGATATCTCTGCTTTGTAACATGCTGTCTAGCTTTGTCATAGCTTTTCTTCAAAGGAGCAAGTGTCTTTTAATTTCATAACTACAGTCACCGTCTACAGTGATTTTGGAGCCCCAAAAATAGTCTGTCAGTGTTTCCATTTTTTCCTCATCTATTTGCCATGAAGTGAGATGGGAATACCAGACCACCTGACCTGCCTCTTGAGAAGCCTATATGCAGGTCAGGAAGCAACAGTTAGAGCTGGACATGGAACAACAGACTGGTTCCAAATAGGAAAAGGAGTACGTCAAGGCTGTATATTGTCACCCTGCTTATTTAACTTATATGCAGAGTACATCATGAGAAACCCTGGGCTGGAAGAAGCACAAGCTGGAATCAACATTGCCGGCAGGAATATCAATAACCTCAGATATGCAGATGACACCACCCTTATGGCAGAAAGTGAAGAGGAACTAAAAAGCCTCTTGATGAAAGTGAAAGAGGAGAGTGAAAAAGTTGGCTTAAAGCTCAACATTCAGAAAACGAAGATCATGGCATCTGGTCCCCTCACTTCATGGCAAATAGATGGGGAAACAGTGGCAACAGTGACTGACTTTATAATTTTTTGGGCTCCAAAATCACTGCAGATGGTGATTGCAGCCATGAAATTAAAAGACACTTACTCCTTGGAAGGAAAGTTATGACCAACCTAGATAGCGTATTCAAAAGCAGAGACATTACTTTGCAAACAAAGGTCCATCTAGTCAAAGCTATGGTTTTTCCAGTGGTCATGTATGGATGTGAGAGTTGGACTGTGAAGAAAGCTGAGAGCTGAAGAATTGATGCTTTTGAACTGTGGTATTGGAGAAGACTCTTGAGAGTCCCTTGGATTGCAAGGAGATCCAACCAGTCCATTCTAAAGGAGATCGGTCCTGGGTGTTCTTTGGAAGGAATGATGCTAAAGCTGAAACTCCAATAATTTGGCCGCCTCATGCAAAGAGCTGACTCATTGGAAAAGACTCTGATGCTGAGAGGGATTGGGGGCAGGAGGAGAAGGGGATGACAGAGGATGAGATGGCTGGATGGTATCACCGACTTGATGGACATGAATCTGAGTGAACTCCGGGAGTTGGTGATGGACAGGAAGGCCTGGTGTCCTGTAATTCATGGGGTCACAAAGAGCTGGACATGACTGAGTGACTGAACTGAACTGAATGGAACTGAACTGAAAAAAACTAAGATCGTGGCATCTGGTTCCATCAATTCAGTTCAGTGATCTGAACTGATGGGACCAGATGCCACGATCTTAATTGTTTTGAATGTTGAGTTTTAAGCCAGCTTTTTCACTTTACTCTTTCATCCGCATCAAGAGGCTTTTAGTCCCCCTTTGCTTTTTTCCTCTCTTATGTAGGGATACTATTTATTACCTACCATAGGCTTAGTTCAAAGATTTGGCAATATGATCAAGATATGGCAGCTGTCTGGGCTTCCCTGATGGCTCAGTTGATAAAGAATCTGTCTGCAATGCAGGAGACTCTGGTTCAATTCCTGGGTCAGAAAGATCCCCTCGAGAAGGGCACTCCAGTATTCTTGGGCTTCCCTTGTGTCTCAGCTGGTAAAGAATCCACCGGCACTGAGGGAGACCTGGGTTCAGTCCCTGGGTTGGGAAGATCCCCTGGAAAAGGGAAAGGCTACTCACCCCAGTATTCTGGCCTGGAGAATTCCATGTATTGTCTAGTCTATGGGGTCTCAAAGAGTTGGACACGACTGAGTGACTTTCACTTTCTTTCACAGCAGCTATAGTGAGTGCTCAGTAAATGGGTTGATTGTCCTTCATGTGGAAGAAACTACAATGAAACATAGGACCATGAAGATATCGTGTGTGTGTGTGTTTGTGTGTGTCTGTGTGTGTGTGTGCTAGAGGTGGAGGAGTATTGGTGGTTAGGTCCATGAGCTCCAAGGATGTAGAGAAGGGACCTGATGGAAGGCATTTCCTCTGTATGGAAGTCGATGCTAAATCTATGGGATTAAGCTTCCTAGTTGACAGCTAAACATGGAAATGGTGTCTTTTACAGTTTATGAGCATGATCATCATTTTGGTAGGACTTGTACGTTCTGTCTTACTCTTAAGCCAAATATCCAATATAGGTAGTATAGGTAATGTTGCTTTTACCTTTTTAAAAAATGTTTTTCATACTCAGTCCTGGGGTTATTGTCTCCTAGATGTTTTCCTTTTAGTTTCTTTTTCCTTCAGTTTCTTGTACAGCAACATCAAGTTTATCTTCCTAAAATATTGTCTTCAGCATTTCCCTGTCCCACTCGAAAACTTTTTGAGGATCCCTAAGGCTGTAATGTAAAATTCACCCTCTTTTACTAGACAGTCAAATTAACATTTTAATTCACCTTCCCAGTCATATCTCCCACTATGTGTACAGTAATAATGATTGTTGTAATCAGTTGAAGTTAGTCTCATTTGTCTCTAGTACAGTTTTTTATTTTTGGCTTATGTTACTGGGAAAGTTAGTACGTATAATGCTAATTTGTGCTATGGAAAATGTTTTAACCACAAAACATCTGGAAATTAATGTGAATATATGAATGCATATCTCATAGTGATTATAGGTGTTAAGGAAGTTACTGCAGCTGATGGAAACTATGTAATGTTGGTCAAGACAGTACCTATATAAAGAACAACCAGAGCCCCAGCTAAAAAAACTATGTCCAAAGCCCAGCAAAAATAAAAAGCCTCAGGATAACAGAAAATCTGAGCACCTGAGGGGACACATGCCACAGAAAAAATTATAAAGAAAAATCTAGTGAAAGAAGATCCTATGGATGATGTCATTATAGCAGCTGAGAACAGAGCTGTTTAAATCCCCTCTGTGACAATGATCATGTGACACTGGGTGAGCTACTCAACTCAAATATATTTAATATTTTCATATAATAATTTAATCTGTGAAATATGGTCTAGCATAGAACAGCATGAATTTATTTTAATTTGAATAGAATACTGAAACAAAATATAGTGCTCAGTGTGTGTGCTTGCTCAGTTGTGTCCAACTCTGTAACCCCATAGATGGTAATCCATTAGGCTCCTCTATCTACGGAATTTTCCAGGCAAGAATACTAGAGTGGGCTGTCATTTCCTACTCCAGGGGATCTTCCCAACCTAGGGATCTAGAGATCGAACACACATCTCTTGCATCTCCTGAACTGGCAGGCAGATTTTTCACCACTGTGCCACGTGGGAAGCCCCTATAGTGCTCAGCACACCATCTGATGAAGGAAATGTTCAATGATCATAAGTCCTTCTTGAAGTAAAGAAACATATATGCTGAAAATATGCTTCATATTGAACTCTGGGCCTTGGCTGTGGTTATTCCAGTCACCAGTGGAAACTGTAGCAACTAATTAAAATGTATAGAAATGATTTTGTGTGAGCATTCCATATGACAAAATATGGAATTTGATTTTTGCTTTGTTTTGACACATTTTCCTTTCAACTGTCTATTCCAACCAGAATTGTTTAGTGACTGTCTTCTGCCATGGTTTTTGTCTTCCTGGGTTTTGAGTGAACCTTTCTCTCTGCTTAGACTCTTTTCTTACCTCTTCACAACTTGTTTTTAAAGTTCTACTCAATTTTTACCTCTTCAGTGACTCCAACATTCCATTCCTCTGTGATAGTCCCTTCTCTGAATTCTAAACAATTGTCAGTCATTTGTCAGTAGTTCATACACTACATGGTGACTGTTTGTCATAGATCCTTCACATTTTACTTTGCAAATGGTCCTCTAAATTCTGGGATATGGTTTTCATGTCTTTCAACCATAAAAACATTCCTGTGAGAATAGAAATCACTCATTCTACTATGTTGCATCTTTTGGTTCTATGAACATCTTGAAAATGAAAGTTAAAAGTCCCTCAGTCGTGTCTGACTCTTTGTGACCCCATGGACTATATTACATGGAATTTTCCAGGCCAGAATACTGGAGTGGGTAGCCTTTCTTTCTCCAGGGGATCTTCCCAACCCAGGGATTGAACCCAGGTCACCCGCATTGCAGGTGGATTCTTTACCAGCTGAGCCACAAAGGAAGCCCAAGAATACTGGAGTGGGTAGCCTATCCCTTCTGCTGTGGATGTTCCTGACCCAGGGACCAAGCTGGGGTCTCCTGCATTGCAGACAGATTCTTTACCAACTGAGCTATCAGGGAAGCCCACTATGAACATCATAAGAGGCAATACTTGGAATAGTATTTACATGGGAAGGTGTTAATTTAGTGTTTTACATGTATTAATTTATTTAATCCTTATAAGGACTTCGTGAAGAAGATACTATTCTTCCTTTTCTGTTCATGATAAAGCTAATCTATAGAGAAGTGAAGTAAATTATCTGAAGTGGCAATCAAGTAAGCGGTGGAACTGGAGTTTAAAGACACACACATCTGCTCTTATGCACTGTGCCAGTGACATGGACAAATCAACCACTTCAAATACAGAGAAGTAAACACAACACACTTGTCTGTAGGGAATTTATCAGCTATTTACTCAAAGGAGAGACAGACAGAAAAATAATGAAACTTACAACAAACCAACAATCATTTAATTAAAAAGCACATATAATATCAAAAGACAGAGTCCCGAATGGATTAACTGCTGAGATAAGAATGCTACAGAACAGTGATTCTCAATCAAGGATGGTGTTATTGCTCAGGGAGTGTTTATAAATGTCAAGAGAACCGGGATATTTTTTGTTGTCACAATTTGTAGCAGGGCATGCGGAAGGAAGGATTTGCTATTTGGCATCTAGTGAGTAGAGGCCTGAGATGCTGCTACGTATCCTACAATACACAGGACAGGCCCCTCCCTGACCAAAAAAATTATCAAGCCCCAAATGTCAACAGTGGTGAGGTTGGGAACTGCTCTAGAAGATGGCTATAAAATTTTTGAGGTTGGAGAAATACTTTGAGTCTTTCAGGTCAGATGTGAAGAGAACAGATTCATGCTGAGCCTTGAAAGAAGGATAAGATTGGCAAGATGCTCAGTCAGGAGCTGGTGACTGAGTGAATTGAGTTATTAAGTTTATCAGGGAAAGGATCTGATGGAGTGTCAGGCATTAAGCTTTAGTGAAAGGGAACAAGGGCAGAAAATATCATTATGTCAAGGAAGGACAATTTTTTAAAGCTGATTTTGTATGTTAAAATAATAAAGCAATACTAAAAGTTTCATGGATCTTACACTGAAGTCTACTGTATATAATACTAATAGCTTATTTGTACTGACCACTTACCATACACTTACCATGCTCCCTTGGTGGCTTGGATATGCCTGCAATGCAGGAGATCTGGGTTCACTCTCTGGGTTGGGAAGATCCCCTGGAGAAGGGAATGACTACCCACTCCAGTATTCTTGCCTGGAGAATTCCATGGACAGAGGAACCTGGCAGTCTATAATCCATGGGGTTGCAAAGAGTCGGATACAACTGAGTGACTAACACACTTACTATGCCCTAGATGCTGTGCTTTATATTCCTTACCTTAAATCATTTTCATGAACACCTCACGAGATAATTACTGTTAAAACTGGGCTTTAGAAAGGGTATTATGTCCTTCAGGGTTAATAAGTAGCACAGCTGGGGTCAGTCTCCAAAGACCATGCTCTTGACTGCAAGGTCACTCATAATGATTGTTAGAGCTTAGTGTTTTATAGGGCTCATTATCATGCTGGTTTAGGCTAATGGTTATATCTAATTTTTAATTCTTATAAAATATAGATAATAAATTTGGGGGATACCTAATAAATTTTAGGGATATCTGTTGATACATTGGGCTTCCCTGGTGGCTCAGATGGTAAAGAATCCACCTGCAATGTGGGAGACCTGGATTTAATCCCTGGGTTGGGAAGATCCCCTGGAAAAGGGAAAGGCTACCTACTCCAGTATTCTGGCCTGGAGAATCCCATGGAGAGAGAAGCCTGGCGTGCTGCAGTCCATGGGGTCACAAAAGAGTCGGACATGACTGAGTGACTGAACTGAAGGGATAAACACTGTATTTTAAGTTGCTGGAGTGGTAGCTTCTCAAATTGATGCTTAAGACTCCTACTTTTTAACTTTTGATTATTTTATCATAAATATTTTAATTAGTAAAGATTTTTAAAATTTATATTTTAAATTATTTTCTTAGTATAATTTATCATGAATGGGATTCCTACCTGAAAGTATACATATGTTTATTGCTCTTGATAAGTGTTGCTGAGTTATCCCAGTTTATGTTACCAATAATTTATGTTATATTCATCTAATTTGTTTTTTCCCAAAATTTAATACATGTAATACAATACTTCATTTTTTGTTTTTTTTGAGGTATAATTTTTTTTTGTATCATTGACATGTATTGGTTCCAGGTGTACAACATAATGGTTCAGTATTTGCTTATACTGTGAAATAATCACTGCAATAAGACTAGTTAACACCTATCACCATATATCTTTACTATGTGCTTTTTTCTTAGGATGATAACTTGGTGTTTTAATTTATACTTTTTTGATTTATAAATGGCAAAATATTTTCCTCACATATTTGTTTTCTAACTATATTTCTAATTTTTATAAATTGTTCATGTTTTTGCTCATTATTCTTATCATTGTGTATTTATATCGGGGAAGGCAATGGCACCCCACCTCAGTACTCTTGCTTGGAAAATCCAATGGACGGAGGAGCCTGGTGGGCTGCAGTCCATGGGGTCGCTAAGAGTCGGACACGACTGAGCGACTTCACTTTCACTTTTCACTTTCATGCATTGGAGAAGGAATAAGCATTTTATATAACGTATAAATTAATCTCTTTCCATGTTTGATGTAAACTTTTTGATAGACATTTAAAAATATATGTTAAAATCCCTTCCATGTAAAAGCTTTATATTTCATAGGAATTCCTCATACAGTATTCTTCATATATACTTATTGGAATCAGGTTGAACTCATTTTCTGCCCCTCTTTCTTTACATGGTGAATTCAGAATCCCCATACTCGAAAACTCTGACAATGAACAAATTTGTCATTAGTCCTTTAGAAACAAAGGAATTTATAACAGAAATATGCATAATGGGTACAGTAGTTGTTGGCAAATTGCCAAGTAACATACCCACTTGCTTTGTATGTTAAAAACAATGTTTCATTTGTATTCTTTTCTGGATTATTATCTGCCAGTTCATAACCATTATAAGCCCACTTCAGAAGGACTTTCGGAAAAATGAGTTGATCACTAGCCAATACAGAATGACTTCAGGTCTTCATTCATTGACCCTACATGATAACATGATTTAATTTTACAGTAGAAATTTTTTTTTTTTACTCTGCCCAGGAGAAGGCTCTGATGTGGATAATTGGAAAGCAAGCCAGGAAACATATCTTGTACTAGTCGCTTAACTGCTGAGCTTGTTAAAGAGCATTTAATAGAGGCTCACTATGAACAGACCATCATTAAATTAAGTTAAATTAAATTAAAATATCTATGCTCAAGCTCCTGTTTTTAAAAAATTAATTTATTTTAATTGGAGGATAATTATCTTACAATATTGTGATGATTTTTGTTATACATTGACATGAATCAGCTGCAGGTATACATGTGTCCCCCCAGCCTGAACCTTCCTCCCATCTCCCTCCCTCCCCTATCCTTCTGGGTTGTCCCAGAGCACTGGCTTTGAGTGCCCTGCTTCATGCATCAAACTTGCCCTGGCAATCTATTTTGCATAAGGTAATATACATGTTTCAATGCTATTCTCTCAAATCATCTCACCCTCACTTTCTCCCACAGAGTCCAAAAGTCTGTTCTTTATATCTGTGTCTCTGCTGCCTTGCACATAGGATCCTCATTACCATCTTTCTAAAGTCCATATATCTGCATTAACATACAGTATTCTTATTTCTTCCTGACTTACTTCACTCTGTATAATAGGGTCCAGTTTCATCCACCTCATTAGAATGGACCCAAATGCATTCCTTTTTTTATAGCTGAGTAATATTCCATTATGTACATGTACCACAACTTTCTTATCCATTCGTCTGCCAATGGACATTTAAGTTGCTTCCATGTCCTAGCTGTTGTAACCATTGCTGCAATGAACACTGGGGTACATGCGTCTCTTTCAATTCTGGTTTCCTCAGTGTGTGTGCCCAGCAGTGGGATTGCTGGGTCATATGGCAGATGTATTTCCAGTTTTTAAAGGAATCTCCACATTGTTCTCCATACTGGTTTTACTGGTTTGCATTCCCACCAACAGGTTGAGAGGGTTCCCTTTTCCCCACACCCTCTCCAGGATTTATTGTCTGTAGACTTTTTGATGATCTCTGACCAGCATGAGATGATACTTCATTTTCGTTTTGATTTGCACTTCTCTAATAATGAGTGATGTTGAGCATCTTTGCATGTGTTTATTAGTCATCTGTATGTCTTCTTTGGAGAAATTTTTGTTTAGTTCTTTTGCTCACTTTTTAATTGGGTTGTTTGTTTTTCTGGTATTGAGCTGCATGAGCTGCTTGTATATTTTGGAGATTAATTCTTTGTCAGTTGTTTGCTATTATTGTCTCCCATTCTGAAGGCTGCCTTTTTACCTTGCTTATAGATTCCTTTGTTGTACAAAAGCTTTTAATTAGGTCCCATTTGTTTATTTATTTATTTTATTTCCATTACTTTGGGAGGTGGGTCATAGAGGATCCTGCTGTGATTTATGTCAGAGAGTGTTCTGCCTGTGCTTTCCTCTAAAAGTTTTATAGTTTCTGGTCTTACATTTAAATGTTTAATCCAGTTTGAGTTTACTTTTTTTTGCATGGTGTTAGAAAGTGTTCTAGTTTCATTTTTTCACATGTGGTTGACCTGTTTTCCCAGCACCACTTGTTAAAGAGACGGTTTTTACTCTATTGTATATTTCTGCCTCCTTTGTCAAAGATAAGTTGTCCATAGGTGTGTGATTTATCTCTGGACTTTCTATTTTGTTCCATTGATCTATATTTCTGTCTTTGTGCCACTGCCATACTGTCTTGATGACTGTGGCTTTGTGGATAGTCTGAAGTCAGGAAGGTTTGATTCCTCCTATTCTATTCTTCTTCCTCAAGATTGCTTTGGCTAGTCAAGGTTTTTGTGTTTCCATACAAATTATGAAATTATTTGTTCTAGTTCTGTGAAAAATACCATTGGTAACTTGATAGGGATTGCATTGAATCTATAGATTGCTTTGGATAGTATACTCACTATACTGATTCTTTCAATCCATGAACATGGTATATTTCTCCATCTATTTGTATCATCTTTGATTTCTTTCATCAGTGTTTTATAGTTTTCTATATATAAGTCTTTTGTTTCTTTAGGTAAATTTATTCCTAAGTATTTTATTCTTTTCATTGCAATGATGAATGGGATTGTTTCCTTAATTTCTCTTTCTGTTTCATTGTTAGTGTATAGGAATGCAAGGATTTCTGTGTGTTAATTGTATATCCTGTGATTTTACTATATTCATTGATTAGCACTAGTAATTTTCTGGTGGTGTCCTTAGGGTTTTCTATGTAGAGGATTATGTCATCTGCAGTGAGAGTTTTACTTTTTCTTTTCCAGTCTGGATCCTTTTTATTTATTTTTCTTCTCTGATTGCTGTGGCTAGGACTTCCAAAGCTATGTTAAACAGTAGTGGTGAGAGTGGGCACCCTCGTCTTGTTCCTGATTTCAGAGGAAATGGCAAGCTCCTATTCTTAAAAAAATGTTACAAAATAGTTGAAGAAACCATGCATGACATTTTTATGGGGCAATTCTGGCTGGACCTGGTGATTCAGACTGTAAAGAATCTGCCTGCAATGTGGGAGACCCAGGTTCAATCCCTGGGTCTGGAAGATCCCTGGGAGAAGGGTAAGGTTACCTGCTCCAGTATTCTGGCCTGGAGAATTCCATAGACAGTAGAGCCTGGTGGGCTACAGTCCATGGGGTCACAAAGAGTCAGACACAACTGAGCAACTAATACACACACATTCTGGCTGGGTTCCACAGCCTGAAGGGAACCAAAGGCAGAAGCATAGTATAGGTTAGGAGAGATTGTAGTAATCCAGGTGAGAGAAGATGATGGTTTAGGCTGCAATAGTAGCAGTGGAAGTGGTGAAACATGGCTGGACTCTAAATCATGATCAAGGTAAATCTAATAGGATTTATTTCTTGAGTAAATGTAGGGTTGAGAAGGAATCAAGCAAGGGTGGGGTAATATTTATCTAGTGCATTTAATTCAAGTGTTATTTATCTTTAGATGCAGCTATCTGGAACATTCAAGCACTTAGAAGTACGCAAAAAAGTCTCAAAGCCCATCAAAATAGAGAACACATAGCCCTAAAGCCCATGTGCTTATAAGAAATTTTTTTCTTAGTTTCTTTTTGTTCTTGTGTGAGTTACAGTTCAAATAAATGTCATTAGTTTATCATTTTCAGATCATAAGAAAATAAAAAGGGAAGGAGAAATTTCTAAATGTAGAAATATTTAATCACCAGAAATAAAAGCCAAGACTAAGAACAAAGATTAAAAAAAAAAAAAAGCAAAAACATAAAAACAGGCTGAGGATGCTTGATACAGAATCTGTGTCTCATTGACTTAGAAACCCTTCTTAAAATAGAAATGGGAGTTTTTAAAAAATGTATTTATTTTTAATTGAAGGACAATTGCTTTAAAATATTGGTTTGATTTCTGCCGTTCATCAACATGAATTAGCCACAGGTGTACATAGGTCCCCTCTCTATTAAACCTCTCTCCCACCTCCCACCTTTTCCCACCCCTCTAGGTTCTTACAGAGCTCCAGTTTGAATTCCCTGAGTCATATAGGAAATGGAGTTTTACATGGTCATTGTGTCATTAAAATCAGGTTAGATTATGTTTTCATCTTTTAGTCTAGGAAGCAGAGAGGTAAAATTACAAATGTTTTGCATCTAAACTATTGAAATGTGTTGGAATTCCTTACCCTCATCAGTGTCTAGGGTGAGCACAAGCAAATCTCTATAAATTCAGGTAGCTCTGGTTGTCCAGAGTTAGAATCTCCTATTCTTCCTTGGAGATCCAGTGTAGAGACTCTTTTTACTTCCCTCTTGTTAAAAATTAGAACCCAGAGCAAGCCGCATTAAGAATTCTTTTTCTGAGAGTCTTCTTGACACATTCCAACTGCCTATGCCTGCATGTGTGTGGGCTCAGTCGGTTCAGTTGTGTTGGACTCCTTGCAACTCCATGAACTGTAGCCCACCGGGGTCCTCTGTCCATGGGATTCTTCAGGCAAGAATACTTGAGTGGGCAGCCATTCTCCAGGGGCTCTTCCTAATCCAGGAATCAAACCTGCATCTCCTGCATTGCAGGCAGGTTCTTTACCACTGAGCCACTGGAAAGGCCCCTCCAATTGCCTATTGATGCCCCCAAAGCTCTTGGTAAGCCTGTGCATGTATGTGTGTTTGTTCCTCAGTCGTGTCTGACTCTTTGCTACCCAGTGGACTATAGCCCGCCAGGCTCCTCTGTCCATGGGTTTCTCCAGGCAGGAATACTGGAGTGGGTTGCCATTCCCTTCTCCAGGGAATTCCCAATCCAGGAATCAAACCCCAGACTCTTGCACCGCAGCCAGATTCTTTACCTTCTGAGCCACCAGGGAAGCCCCTTGTAACCCTGAAGACTCCTAAAAACAAATTCTTTTGAATCTTTCAGTTTTAGATCAATTAAATAGACTGAAAAGCCACACAAAATCTCAACTCAGTTCAGTTCAGTCGCTCAGTCGTGTCCGACTCTTTGCGACCCCATGAATTGCAGCACGCTAGGCCTCCCTGTCCATCACCAACTCCCGGAGTTCACTCAGACTTACGTCCATTGAGTCCGTGATGCCATCCAGCCATCTCATCCTCTGTCGTCCCCTTCTCCTCCTGCCCCCAATCCCTCCCAGCATCAGAGTCTTTTCCAATGAGTCAACTGTTCGCGTGAGGTGGCCAAAGTATTGGAGTTTCAGCTTCAGCATCATTCCTTCCAAACACCCAGGACTGATCTCCTTTAGAATGGACTGGTTGGATCTTCTTGAAGTTCAAGGGACTCTCAAGAGTCTTCTCCAACACCATAGTTCAAAATCATCAATTCTTCGGCACTCAGCTTTCTTCACAGTCCAACTCTCACATCCATACATGACTACTGGAAAAACCATAGCCTTGACTAGACGGAACTTAGTCGGCAAAGTAATATCTCTGCTTTTCAATATGCTATCTAGGTTGGTCATAACTTTACTTCCAAGGAGTAAGCGTCTTTTAATTTCATAGCTGCAATCTCCATCTGCAGTGATTTTGCAGCCCCCCAAAATAAAGTCTGACACTGTTTCCACTGTTTCTGCATCTATTTGCCATGAAGTGAGGGGACCAGATGCCATGATCTTCGTTTTCTGAATGTTGAGCTTTAAGCCAACTTTTTCACTCTCCTCTTTCGGCTTTTTAGTTCCTCTTCACTTTCTGCCATAAGGATGGTGTCATCTGCATATCTGAGGTTATTGATATTTCTTCTGGCAATCTTGATTCCAGCTTGTGCTTCTTCCAGCCCAGTGTTTCTCATGATGTACTCTGCATAGAAGTTAAATAAGCAGGGTGACAATATACAGCCTTGACGTACTCCTTTTCCTATTTGGAACCAGTCTGTTGATCCATGTCCACTTCTAACTGTTGCTTCCTGACCTGCATATAGGTTTCTCAGGATACTTCTAATTTCAAAGCTTCTCTGTCCACACCTCAGCAGCTTGACATCCATAGCTCTACCCCTCCTGCCAGAGACTGTACCCCATAGTCCTGCAATGTCTGCCCCAGGCAGGATGGGGAAGAGGGGAGGGGATCTGGCAGCACTTTCTGCCTTGGGCCAGGATGTGGCTTATTTTTCCGAATCTTCTCTAGTCAGGCTATCTAAACTGCTCTGAATTCATAATGCAGACTTTGGCCCCTTCTGCATTTTCTTCTCTGCTTTCTAGAACTCATTTTAAGTAAGCTGGGGTGAGTGGAATATGAAGTGGGTCCCTGTAAACTTCATTTATCTGAAATTCACATATGTGGGATAGATCATTCTCTGATAACCCTCACAGAAGGGGCACTATCTGTTACATAATATATATGAAGACTTATGTTTCTCATGATTACTTCTTTCAAATATAATTTTATCATTGAGAAGTAAATTTCAACTATTTCTAGACAGACATGGATTGTACTGTGACTCTGAGACATGGCATTTCATGGTGTCACATTTAATGACACATCATTAAAAAAAATAAATAATTTCCTGACCATGAGAGTCCCAGGGATGAAGGGTTTGGAGGATTTTACTGAATTTTAGATAGAGCAAGGTAATATTTGGTTTTATGTAAAAATGCAGGAGTCTAAACCAACTGGACTGCAAATGTAAGAAAGCAGCCAGGATTTCTCATTCAGACAAGAGGGAGATCCTATCACTTTCTTTCTGCTGTCTCAGCACTTCTGGTTGAAACACAGAAGTGCAGAGAGGTACAGAACTAAGCAAAAATAACAGAGGAAGTACACATCATGAAGCCTATCTATTTGCTCTTTAAACCAGCAAGATGTGTTTAACTCTTGACTGGTTGTGCTGTGCTTTTCAGAATATAATAAAATCTAGCACAGAGTGGAGGGAAAGGGAATGATATCTCTTAGGGTCTACTTTTATTCCATTCATGGTTCTTGCCCCTTATTATTGCATTTATTTCTCATAAGAACCCCAGGAGGCAGGCTTTATTATGACCCACACTTTTCAGATGGGCTTCCGAGGGGGCTCAGCTAGTAAAGAATCCACCTACAATGCAGGAGATGCGAGTTTGATCCCTGGGTCAGGAAGATCCTCTGGAGAAGGAAAATGGCAACCCACTCCAGTATTCTTGCCTGGAAAATCCCATGGACAGAGGCACCTGGTGGGCTACAGTCTACGGGACTGTAAAAGTGTTGGATGTGACTTAGAGACTAAACAGTAACTGTTAAGATAAGAAAATAAGCATGAAGGAGCTTTTGCAACTTGCTCAACACCATACAGGCAAATTGTAGAAGTCTGTGTAGCCCAAGCTAACAGGGTTCAATATTTGTTGAATAAATGACGTATTGAATAAATAAATGAATACTGTATCTCTCACTGTTGCCATTCCAGGCAGATATATCTGTGGTGAAGGGGCAACACAGATCTGTCCTTACTCAAGGTGTAGGGCAAGATCCTTCACCTCCTGTATCTTGTCTAAGGACATTCAGTAAGTCATCTCTCATATTTTCTGATATAAGTGAAACTGGATTGATCCTCACTTTGTGCTGGATTAAGATAGCATACAGATAAGAAAGTAAGATTTATTAAATACTTTCTAAATAATGACAGACTCTTTTCTATGTCATTTCATGGAATCCTCATATCAGCTTTATGAAGTAAGCTTATTGTCCCCATCTTTAGAGATGATGACACAGACTTTGAGAGGTTAAGGAACTTGTCAAAGATATATATCTGATAAGCATATTAGAATTTGAATACATATCGGTATGATTCTAGAATCTGTATATGCTGTTTTTTCTGTTTTTTTTTTTTAGTTTGTATGTTTGATTTATGATATTATATTAATTTTAGGTGTTCAGTATTGTTATTCAGTATTTTTATAGATTATGCTCCATTAAAAGTTTTTACAAGCTAGTGATTATACTTTATTCGGTACACTATATTCTTGTTTTTCTATTTTATATGTAGTAGTTTGTGTCTCTTAATTTGCCCTGCCTTTCCCTTCCCCCTTTGGTAACCACTAGTTTGGTTTCTATGTCTGTGAGTCCGTTTCTGTTTTGTGTATACATTCACTTGTATTGTTTTTTAGATTCTACATAAAAGTGATATCTTACAGTATTTGTCTTTCTCTGACTAATTTCACTAATCACAACATTCTCTAGGTCCATCCACATTGCTGTAAATGGCAGAATTCTATTTTCTTATGGCTGAGAAATATTCTACTATATGCATGCATGTGTGCTAAGTCACTGCAGTCATGTCTGACATTTTGCGACTCCGTGGACTGCAGCGCGCCAAGCTCCTCTGTCCAGGGAATTCTCTAGGTAAGAATACTGGAGTGGGTTTCTATGCCTTCCTCCAGGGGGTCTTCCCCACCCAGGGATTGAACCCATGTCTCTTACATCTGCTGCATTGGCAGGTGGGTTCTTTATCACTAGCACCACCTGAGAAACTCATTCCACTACACACACACACACACACACACACACACACACACACACACACACACTATATCTTATTTATCTATTTGTTGTAAATAATACATCTATGAACATTGGGGTGCATGTATCTTTTCAAATGAGTGTTTTTGATTTTTTTCCAGAAATATATCCAGCAATGGAATTGTTGGATCACATAATAGCTCTATTTTTAGTTTTTTGAAGAACTTCCATACTGTTTTACATAGTGGTTGCACTAATTTATATCTTTACCAAAAGTGTATAAGGGTTACCCTTTTTTCAGAGCCTCTCCAACATTTGTTATTTATAGGCTTTTTGATGATGGCCATTCTGACAGGTGTTAGGTGATATCTTATTGTTGTTTTGATTTGCATTTCTCTGATAATTAGAGATGTTGAGCATATTTATATGTGCCTGTTAGCCATTTGTGTGTCTTCTTATTCCAGGTCTTCTGGCTCTTTTTTGATTGAGTTATTTATTATTTTGATACTCAGTTGTATGAGCTATCCAGTGGTCATGTATGGATGTGAGAGTGGGACTGTGAAGAAAGCTGAGTGCCGAAGAATTGATGCTTTTGAACTGTGGTGTTGGAGAAGACTCTTGAGCGTCCCTTGGACTGCAAGGAGATCCAACCAGTCCATCCTAAAGGAGACCAGTCCTGGGTGTTCATTGGAAGGACTGATACTGAGGCTGAAACTCCAAAACTTTGGCCACCTCATGCGAAGAGCTGACTCATTGGAAAAAACTCTGATGCTGGGAGGGATTGAGGGCAGGAGGAGAAGGGGACGACAGAGGATGAGATGGCTGGATGGCATCACCGACTCGATGGACATGAGTTTGAGTGAACTCTGGGAGTTGGTGATGGACAGGGAGGCCTGTCGTGCTGCGATTCATGGGGTTGCAAAGAGTCAGACACGACTGAGTGACTGAACTAAACTGAACTGAACTGAATTATATGAGCTATTTACATACATGCTGTTTACATCACACTGTCCTTCAGTAGGAAACTAAAGCTGGATGGATTATATTAATCAGCATTATTTACTTTGAGAGTTCTAAGTGCTTTGACTATGTTGTCTATTAATTCATAATATTATTTCAGAATATTAATTCATATTAGTTGTTAAAACAGAAGGAAGCCCAGACACATTTGACTCAATTACTTTAATTTTAGTTACGGAATATTGCACATTAAAAAAATTCCAAGACAAAGAAATTCCTCCCTAAAGCCTAGAGTTGTAAGTTATGGTGTAAGTGCTCTGCAAAATGTCTATGTTGTGTCACCTTGCTGCTTTTTTAGATAGTATCTCCTTTTGAGATACTATGAGCCTAGCTCACTTCTAGGCTAAATTTCATCACTTGTACCCAAAGGCAAGAAAAATTTACTGATTTATTTTGGAAGAGCTAGACAGAACTGGCAGTCTCTGATTGAAGGCCTAAAGCTATTGGGAAAAAAATCACATTATTTTCAATCCACATTTCTGCCTGATAGGTAGTGTCTGAAAGGTGTCTATGGAGGTAATTACCAGGGAAAATATAGGCTAGAAAAAACAAGAAATGGTAGACTGTATTTTGTCCAAAAACCAAAGAAATGAATCAACAGAAAGTAAACCAGTAGAGTCAGCAAAATTTTAGGGTTTTCATGATTCATTTAAGAGACCAATTAAAATTGGAGAAGCATTTTAAAGAATATGATAAAAAATTTAAAGACAACTATATATTAAATAATTAGAAAATGTAAATTTGCCAAGCAGTTTCATTTCTTCAGATGATCCCTATAGATTGTTGTTCAGTTGCTAAGTCGTGTCTGACTCTGCAACCCCATAGACTGCATCACGCCGGGCTTTCCTGTCCTTTACTGTCTCCTAGAGTTTGCCCAAACTCATGTCCAATAAGGTGTGATGCTATCCAATCATCTCATCCTCTGCAACCACTTTTTCCTTCTGCTCTCAATCTTTCCTAGCATCAAGGTCTTTTCCAATGAGTCAACTCTTCCCATCAGGTGGTCAAAGTATTGGAATTTCAGCTTCAGTATCAGTCCTTCCAATGAATATTCAGGATTAATTTCCTTTAGGATTGACTGGTTTGGTCTTCTTGCTGTTCAAGCAACTCTCAAGAGTCTTCTCCAACACCACAGCTCAAAAGCAACAATTCTTTGGCCCTTAGTCTTCCTTATAGTTCAATTCTCACATCCATACATGACTACTGTAACCACCATAGCTTTGACCATATGGATCTTTGTCAGCAAACTGATATCTCTGCTTTTTAAAATGCTGTCTAGGTTTGTCATAGCTTTCTTTCCAAGGAGCAAGCGTCTTTTAACATGGCTGCTCTCACCATCCACAGTGATGTTGAAGCCCAAGAAAATAGAATCTGTCACTATTTTCATTTTTTCCTCATCTATTTGCCATGAAGTGATGGGACCGGATGCCACAATCTTGGTTTTTTGAATGTTGAGTTTCAAGCCAGCTTTTCCACTCTCCTCTTTCACCCTTTCAAGAGGCTTTTTAGTTCTTCTTTGCTTTCTGCCATTAGAGTGGTATCATGTATATCTAAGCTTGTTAATATTTCTTCCAGCAGTCTTTATTCCCACTTGTGATTCATCCGGCCTGGCATTTCATGCGGTATACTTTGCATTAAGTTAAGAAGGGTGACAATATACAGCCTATAGATATATATATTCTATAAATATATGTCATATATATATGTATCTTATAAATAACTGCTAACAATTATTGTAAATGACACAACAATAATAATGAATATTAATGAGCTCTTGTCATATTCTGTGCATATAGTAAACACTTAATATACATTTTGCCATTTAAAACTTAAGTTCTAGCAAACTGTCTTTCTGAATGGTAACCATGACCAGTTGTTAAAGTGCAGTGGTTTCCTTTAACAGGGCAAGCATCCCTCCTTACTTTTCTTACATCTGTCTGGTTTCACTCATGTATGTTACCTGTCTTGCTTGGGAAAGCATTTTGGCTATTGATGCCTGCTCTAAACCTTAAGTACTTTTCACCACATGCAGGGTGACTTTGGCTAAATTCACTTTCCACTCTCTTGTTAAGCTTACAATGTAATGTGGCTAGCTCTAAGTTGTAAGAACAAATTATGCTTCTTAATTCGCAGAAACAAAATAGGAACAGATGCACTTTCAGGCCTCTTGGAGATGGGATGCCACCCAACATCTTGTAATTCCTCTGGTGTCTGCCAGCAGCTTCACAACGCAGCAGACACTGCAGCTTTCTCTTCTGTTAGCTGTGACTCCTCACAGACACAACTGTTCTCTGTGCTGCTTTGTACGATCCAGCTAACTAGATTCCCTGATCGCTTCTTCCTATGTCTCCAGTTTAAATTTCCTGACTGATTTAACTAGTCATCATTTCATATAGGAGATCTGAACTGGGCGGAACTTTGAGTCAGGGCATCTGAAAGACTGTTGGCCAGAAAAAGTATCCGTCCTTTACCTAATAAGTTGAATCCAGGAAAGTAGAGTAAAAGTTGTAAAGCATGATTAAGGAAATTTCTAGAAGGAGATGTGGGTTTGGCAGGCACTTTGAAACTCCCAGAAGGGTTTATGACTGTCAGATACCTTTTTTGACCTATTTAGTATAAGTTTCTTGACTCAATGGCAATATTAAAGTTAAAACCAGACTTTTAAAAATTAATTATAACAAGCAACAGAGCTCTGTCTGGTCAGATTATTCACAAGGATTTACTATTACCCCATAGAATATCTATGTCAAAAACAAAATCATAATCATATAATTCTTTGTTAGCATAGATGTTAGGTGGCAAAAGACTAAGTTAGTCTGGCTCATAGCTAATGAAAGAGTGGATTTATCACTGGACCTGGGATGCATGGAGTTGTTTAGTCACTACCTTCTGATCTCTCCCACATTGGAGATGGCCTTACAAATGACTCAGAATTTGGAAAATTCACTGGAAAGAGCTTGTTCAGTGGGTGATGGTTGGCTAGATACTGTTTGTGTTTGTCATTTGCCTTTTTCTAAGGATGGTACTTAATTTTTTATTTTTAGCTGAAGAATTGCTATTAATAATATTTTTCAAGAGAATATTTTATTTTAAATTTCTATTGTACAAAATAATATATTACTTTCTTTGGTATTTCCGGTCACAAGCTCTAGCCCACCTGAGACTATGATCATTCCCTGAGCCATCATGGTGGTGGTAAGGGGACCAGAAATACAGTGGTACATGTGCAAATTATTATCCCCCGAGACTGTGATGTGACCAAGCCAAGACTGGCATTCTAGGGTCTTCCAGGAATAGTATGGCCAATGTGGAGTTCCTGGAGTAGAATCTGTGCTGGAGGGAGAGGCCCGTTCACATTTTCTTATCCACATCCAGTCCACAGGACTGCATATTCTCGAAGTGTGGTCTGGGGATACCCAGGGGTCCCAGGATCATTTTAGGGATCCTGAATTCAAAACTATTTTTTATAATAGTACTAACATGTTATATTTGCTCTGTTCACTCTCATTCTCTTCTCTCATAAGTGCATGGTAGAGTTTTCCAGAGGCTACATGTTGTATGTATGATATAACAGAGTGAATACAAAAATAGATCAAAGACTCCACCTTTCTTTTGTGAAGTCCGGCTTTAAAAGATACTTACAAATATGTAAAAACAATGTCCTTATTTCTTACTAAAATTTTTGTTTTGAGAAATATAGTGATTTTTCATATAATATTTTAATTTCTGTTAACATGTACTTTTGGTTTGTTATTGTTATTTCAAAATAGTTAATAAATTAAATGTTGAAAAAATTTCTAATTTTAACCTACAAACCCCTTTGGGGTCTTCAAGAATTTTTAAGAGGGTAAAGAGTCCTGACACTGAAAGGACCCCTGTATAGGTTTCTGTTTTTTTTTTTTTTTTTACCATTTCTGTAATTTAACATTGGAAAAAACACACGATTACATTATATGATCCTAATTCTGTAGAACCATAGACACATAGATACATAGGAAAAAGACTGAAAGGAAATACACAGAAACACTGATCATTTTTGTTAGGAAAATGGATGATTTAAATTTTGAAAATATCTGTCTTTTCAAAATTTCTACAATCAATGTGAATTCTTTTATTATTAAAACAGAATGATACATTCTATACATTTAAAGTATAGGGCATGCTGATTTTATGGTAATGGATATGTGGTAAAAGGAACTAAAATAAAATTGGTTAGACATTTAGAATTATTTCCAAGTCTATGAAATTTAGTCTTACAAGAAGTCTATAAAATGTAATTCCTCCTACTTTTCAAGGGGTATAAAGGCTTTCTAACATTGAGAAGGGCTCATCTTTTTTTTAACCTGTATTTTCTTTCAGATCTCTTTTAATAATTACCTTGTGAGAAAACTTCTGCAGGAAAAAGAACTGAAAACGACACCTGAAGTCACAACAAAATGGTAATGTCAATGTGAAGATAGAAATTTGGGACCTCCATTCCAGGATTTTCTCTGTTGCAGTGACTTTAATTACACTCATTCCTATTATATTGCTTCTAGTTAATCTATAGTTACATCAGAATCCTCCTCATGGATTTAATTAAATGCATCCATCTGGTCATTCATAAACACTCACAGGGCAACTTCTATGAACTAGTCAGTGGATTCTGATGCTGAGGTTACAAGGGTGAATAATCATAGTCCTCTTCCTCTCCAACAGTTGTGAGAGAGTCAAATATATAAAGAACTAATTAAAGTTTGGTCTGACAAGTGAGATGTGCTGAGAACTATGCTATCAAATAACGTTTAGAAGTTGGTTTATTGACTCAGCCAGAATTTACTGAATTCTAACTTTGTGCAAAGTTTAGTGTTAGAGGATATAGTCTGGTAAATGATTTTGTTTTCTAGAAGCTTGCATTCCATTTGGTGAGGCAATAATGCAGACACATTTAAGATTCGCAATGGTAGTTCAAGGCAGTAGGAGATTAAATTTCAGCTACTTATAGTAAATAAATAAGAGCCATCTGACACAGAAGAGGCCCTCAGAGGCAGGAGTAGTTTCAAAAATCTAATTATGGGACTTCCTTGTTGGTCCAGTGGCTAAGAATCCAAGCTCTCAGTGCAAGAGGCCTGGGTTTGATTCCTGATCAGGGAACTGGGTCCCACATGACTCAACCAAATATTCCGCATGCTGCAATGAAGATCAAAGATCTCGAGTGCTGCAACTAACCCCGTGCAGCCAAACAAACACATAAAAAAAAAATCTAATTGCAAAACTCCCTGAATGAGCCTTGTAAAACAGATAGAGCCACAGAGCAGAGAGGAGGAACAAGGTGTCTGAGGGTGGAGGTGGCAAATAGTGTCCATTTTTTATCCTCCTCAGACCTGAAGCCCTCTTCTTAAATAAATGTTTCATTTCCTGAAATTAAATTCTTTCTGTAACTTGCATGAACACATAGTTTAAAAACTAAATTACATTAAGTATTCATACATATAATATCCTTACTGTAATTTAAAGGAGAAGGAAAAAATATAATAAGCAGTGTGCATTTCAATATATAATGCTTGAGTATGACTACAGAATAAGCCAAAATGAAGAAGTCAGATGTTTGTACCTACTCGTCATGATGATGAATTTAGAAGAAACAAAATTAAAAGCCATGTTGAGCAAGATGTAGAGGAAAATGAAAGAGCAGAGGTACAGTAGACACTAGAATAAAAACTAGTTTTAGGGTAAGTGATGACAGACTGGACCTGTCTATATATGATAAGAGAAAGAGGGAAGTAACCTTAATTGCAGTAGGGAAAACAAGTCAAGACAAATTACAGACTGTTGAAGTGAGAAAATGAGGAAGTATGATTTTCTTGCAAATGAGCTGTACCTTATTTACAAGTGTGTGTCAAATAATTCCTTGCGTTGCATAGGACAGAGGTGAGACAAAATAGTTCAATAAACAAATTCTGTCTTAAAACCGCATATGGAGGCATACATTCGGTCTTGAATTTACTAAGGGACCGCAGAGACCATATGCTTTGACAGTCAACAGGAAATTGGAGAACTATTGAAAAAAGAAAGAGCAATTCAGGGGATAATAGCAGAGTTTTGTGGCAGATCTCTGGGGAATAAGGTTAAGAATCTGCCTGCAATGCAGGAGACCCAGGTTCCGTCCCTGGGTTGGGAAGATTCCCTGGAGAAAGGTATGACAACCCACTCCAGTATTCTTGCCTGGAGAAACCCATGGACAGAGGAACCTGGCAGGCTACAGTCCATGGGGTCACAAAGAGCTGGACACGACTGAGTGACTAACACTTCCACTTTCCTTATGTACAAGTGTGTGTCAAAATAATTCCCTGCATTGTGTGGGACAAAGACAAGATAGAATAGTTCAATACACAAATTCTGTCTTAAAACCACATGTTGAGGCATAGATTAGCAATTTAAAGAAATTTCAAGTTTTAATTTTCATAATATAGATAATAAGAATCTGTTATGCCCATTTGAATAATTGAGTTATTAATAAAATGTGGTGGTATCTGTGCATTTCATGTATCTCGATTAACATTAATGGTATCTCAAATCTTCACTTTAAAATACTGGCAAGTATCAACTACAAATGCAGATGGTACCAGTGTGGGCCATTAGCTCAAAGGCCAGGAATGGTGCTTGCCCTTAGGAACTTGATTTTTCCCAGTGGTTAACAACTCTTGGAAAAGTTTGAGCAAAAGCACAGTATACTCTTTCTGTAATGAAGAGGAAGGTACATATTCTGAATGTATTAACATACAAGGGCTTCCCTGGTGATTCAGATGGTAAAGAATTCACCTGCAATGCAGGAGATGCACTTTCGATCCCTGAGTTGGGAAGATCCCCTGGAGAAGGGACTGGCAAGCTGCTCCAGTATTCTTGCCTGGAAAATCCCATGGACAGAGAGTGTGGCGGGTACAGTCCATAGGGTTGCAAAGAGCATTATTCTACAAAATAAAAAAGGCTTAGGCTAAGTTAAGTTACTGCGAAACTAATGCATTATAGTGATTTGAAGGAGAGTGCGGAGGCCTTCTGTTGGATAGAGCCAATTAGTAGAGACTTTTAAACCAAAGGCTACAGATTTTATTCAGAAAGTCTTGAGAAGTTATTGCAATGTTCTAATGTCTTAACTTACTCTAAAATTCATGCCTCTGTGTTTTTCATGTTTCTATAATTTTTATACTATCATAGCTCAAAAGGACCCACTCCAGTGTTCTTGCCTGGAGAATCCCAGGGACGGGGGAGCCTGATGGGCTGCCGTCTATGGGGTCGCACAGAGTCAGACACAACTGAAGCAACTTAGCAGCAGCAGCAGCAGCTCAAAAGGATCAGAATTCTTGATAAAGACAGTGAGTTTGCAAGTTGTATCAATTTATTGTGAAAGTAAAAGTGTTAGTTGCTCAGTAGTGTCCAACTCTTTGTGACCCCATGGACTATAGCCCTCCAGGCTCCTCTGTAATATCATGCCTGCTTTCCACATCAAACAGGTAGCTACTGGTCATGTAATGAAGAGGGTAAGAATGGAGCATCTCTGGAATTTTTGTTTTGTGAAGTTTCACAGCCTTGCAGCAATGTAAATCTTTAAATCATGTCCAAAGTTAGGAAAGAATGAAGCACATATCTGATTTTTTCTCAGGGCAGCTGACCACGTTTTTATCCCAAACTTCTCATGGTTTTGGGTTACTTTTATCTTTTAACGTCTAGATCTCTTCTTTTATGGCGACTGTCTTAGTTTCGGGCAATTTGAAGCTTAAATATTTTAGTATCTTCCATAGCTTCCCTGGTGCTCAGTTGGTAAAGAATCTGCCTATAATGCTGGAGACCTGGGTTCAGTCCCTGGATTGGGAAGAACCCCTGGAGAAGGAAATGGCAGCTCACTCTAGTATGCTTGCCTAGAAAATCCCATGGATGGAGGAATCTGGTAGACTACAGTCCATGTGTTCTCAAAGAGCTGGACACCACTGAGCGACTAAGGAAATGGCAACCCACTCCAGTGTTCTTGCCTGGAGAATCCCAGGGATGGGGGAGCCTGGTGGGCTGCCATCTATGGGGTCGCAGAGTCAGACACGACTGAAGTGACAGCACTTCACTTCAGAGGGTATTGTAGAAAGGTGTCCCTGATTTTCACAGAAGCACGTTATTTTCATAGCCCAGCATAATACATACCAGTCATCCTGTCTAGGCAGAGCAGATTTTTTTCTTGAGTCCCAGGCTCATAAAATCTTCTGGGGCTTGATAATTTCCTGGTGAAAAGTATAGGACAATTTCAAGGACTGAGATTGTATCTTATTTATTTTTATTTCTAGCACCAAGGATCATATCTAATACAAGCAGGCGTTCAGTAAGTGTCTTTTGATTAAATGAATGAGGGAAGGCTGTGGAGGGTAGTTGTGTTCTGTGATTTTCCAGATTTATTCTCAATTCAGTCTTCTCTTGTATCTTCCCTCTTAACTCAGTTGGTAAAGAATCTGCCTGCAGTGCAGGAAACCTGGGTTTGATTCTTGGGTTGGGAAGATCCCCTGGAGAAGGGAATGGCAACCCTCTCCAGTATTCTTGCCTGGAGAAATCCATGGACAGAGGAACCTGGTGGACTACAGTCCATGGGGTTGTAAGAGTCCAACAGGATTTAGCGACTACACCACCACCACCACTACAGTCTTCTGTTGATGCTGTCTGGCCAGCAGAGGGAGTCCAAGATCCACCACAGGATTAGAGAGCAATTTACGAAGGCAATGGCACCCCACCCCAGTACTCCTGCCTGGAAAATCCCATGGGCTGAGGAGCCTGGCAGGCTGCAGTCCATGGGGTCACTAAGAGTCGGACACAACTGAGCGACTTCACTTTCACTTTTCACTTTCATGCATTGGAGAGGGAAATGGCAAACCACTCCAGTGTTCTTGCCTGGAGAATCTCAGGGACGGGGGAGCCTGGTGGGCTGCCGTCTATGGGATCTCACAGAGTCGGACACGACTGAAGCGACTTAGCAGCAGCAGCAGTAGGGAAAGGAGGATCGGTTCAGTTGCTCAGTCTCGTGTCCGACTCTTTGTGACCCCATGGACAGCAGCATGCCAGTCGTCCCTGTCCTTCACCATCTGCTGGAGCTTGCTCAAACGCATGTCCATTCAGTTTGATGCCATCCAACCGTCTCATCCTCTGTCATCCAGGTTAAAGTGTCTGCCCGCAATGCGGGAGACCTGGGTTCGATTCCTGGATCGGGAAGATCCCCTGGAGAAGAAAATGGCAACCCACTCCAGCATTCTTGCCTGGAGAATCCCATGGACGAGGGAGCCTGGTGGGCTACACAGAAGCCTGGTAGGCTACAGTCCACGGGGTTGCAAAGAGTCGGACACGACTGAGCGACTTCACTTTTACTTTCAATCTTTCCAGCATCAGAAAGATATTTCTAGCCAAAAAGAAACAGATATATTTGAAATTGCCAAGATGGCTTAAGTCTTTCTAGAAAAGACTACTTGCAGAATGTTAACTAATTTTGATACTATGTTGATAATATTTATGAAGAAAATATCTATTTCTATATGACTTTGAAACATGGATCAACCAAAACGTTTAAAGAAGAAAATAAAGACTGCTCAGAACTAACTTTGACTCACATTTGACTGTATCTATTTTTGTTTTTAAATGCATGATATATAGGATGCAAATAACTCAAGGAAAGGGATTTTGGCATTATTTACTAAATTATTCCAAGCACTTATTAGAATGGTGCTTGGCACATATAGGCACTAAATAATTAAACTTTTGATTTGATCAATAATCAAACTTATACTATTTGTATAATTTGCATTATTTTTAAATTTAACATTATGTTATCCATTAACAGAAAGATGAAGATACATGTGTATACATGCTATATATAGACACACACACACACATACACACATTATTGTGTATATAATGTGTGGTAAAATGCTATTAAATCACTAGAAAGGAGGAAATTTTGCCATTTGTGTCAACATAGATGGAATTCGAGAGCATTATTTATGCTAAGTAAAATAACTAAGAGAGAGAAAGAAATACTGCATGGTGTCACTTATATGTGGAATCTTAAAAATAAGTCAGACTTATAGAGTAGAGAAGTTGTTGTCAGGGGTTGGGGGCTGTTGGGGTACAGTGGGAGAGGCTAGAAAAAGAGTACAAACTTTTAATTATAAGATGAATAAAATCTGAGTATCTAAAATATAGGATGATAACTGTAGTTGGTAAGACTGTACTGAAATTTGCTAACAGAGTAGAACTTAAGTTTTCTTAAAAAAAAAAAAGAAAAAGGATGTGTTAGTTAACTAGATGGAGAAGTCTTTTCATAATATATATGTCTACCAAATCACCACAACATACATTTTAATTATCTTGCAATTTTATATGTCAACTATACTTTAATAAAGCTAAAACAATTGGCGTTATATTGTAAGCATTTTCCTGTTATATTTTTAACACATAATGTTTCATTAATTACTCTTAAAATCACAATTGTATCTATTCAATAAAATCTACCTTAAAAAGACAAACAACTTTCCAAAAGGTTCTACTGATCTACAGCAGAATGAGTTACATACAGCACACAGCTGTTTTCAGCCCTCATCATTATGGTTACAGTTTGTGTGAGTGCTCAAAGTGTGGCCCTCAAGCTCAGCAACATTATCATTGCTTGGAGATTATGAGAAATGCAGACTCATAATAATAAATGCAGAAATGATCCTTTCTTTGCCTCATTGAATCAGGATCTAAATTTTAATAAGATCCTCCGGTGTTTTGAACATTTCTCAAAGTTTGAACTTGCAGAGGTTCAACTTTTAAATTTAAACTTTCTCTTCCAAATGTTTATTGTGCATTTTTGGCTCTTTTTGAATTGTCCGTTTCCATCCTTTGCCTGTTTTAAAATTAGGGCTATTTTCTGAGTTGTTTTGAAGATTCAAAAAACCTGATGGATTTAAAAAGGAACATGAATGAACTATGAAAAAGAGATCTATTGACGTTGAAGTTTAAATCTATCTAGAAGCAAGTGACATGAAAGGGCGATAGGGGAGAATGGTTTGAACAAAGGAAAACATTTAAACTGATCCTTAAGTAGGACTCTTAGCATATATCTCTCTTTTCTTAGCATTTATCAAATATCCATTCATTCACTCAGTACATTTTCTGACTGTCTCTGTATAGTACAGTGTACCAGTGCTGTGAATCCATGTAACCATAGGAAGTCTGTTTGCTCATCTTGGGGGCATTACAGTCTATTTGGTGTAGTCACATGTACGCAAAATTAACTAATGATAAAAAGTTTCATCGATTATGGTTGATTGAGTGCTAACTATAGGGCTCAGACATTGGACTCGTCTGGATATTAGACAGTGGGTAGTGGAAGGAATGGGATGTACATTCATTGAATGCTTACCCTGTACGTGTTCTATCTTTTTCAGTTCCCTTGATAACTCTGTAAGGAAGTCAGGACATTTGGATCATAAATCATGCAGAGTTGAACAGTGATTGTTTTGGTGACAAAGCAAATAAAGTTTATTTTGGGGAGAGGGGGACAACTTTTCCTTACATAAGAATTCCAATTAATAAATGTAGAAGGAATGAGGGAAATAGAAAAGTACCACCAGAATGGGGTAGGAATCATTTTTGCAGGCAAGAGCCAAAGATGAATGTTAAAATTTTGGTCAGAACTTTAAGGAGAAACAAAATATTTGCATAGCCCAAAATTATCTCCCCCCCCAAATGCTTATTTTGTCCAAAGAAAAACAGTAAATTTTATAGTGAAAAAATCTAGCAGGTACCACTTAAGTATCACATAAAACATACTGACACCATTTACTTCCTCAGGATGGGCATGTTCACCTCTATGGTATTCTTCCTCAAAATTTATAACTTCAATCCAATTATGAGAAAACATAATTTTATAAAAAGGCTGAAACAACCTTTTTATACTAAAGTAAAAAGTTTAACTATGCCTCTTTATCTTGATTCAGTCCTCAGCATAGGACTGCAATCCTAACCAGCTTCATGAAAAATAAGAAATTAAAAAAATAAATGAAGTTAGGTTTTCCTTTCATAAAGAGTGACCATTTCATTCCAGAATATAAAAGTATTGGCTCTACAGAGCCACTCCTTCACTGTCAGAAGGTCTTTCTGCAAAGCATTGCCCGTGTGAGATGAAAATTACATATTATACAGAATCATAGACAGTTCTGAACCTTCTCTTCACAATCAGTAGAGTTTTAAAATCTCGGTCATCATGTTTCCCAGCCTGCTTATTTTCACTTTGTAATTAAAAAAGAGGGTGGAAATAACAGTATGTGTTTGTATATTACTTTATATCTTGCAAAGGAGTTTTAAATTTATTTTTCATCTCAAGCTCACCAACCTTATGAGATAGGCTACTTATTGTCAGCAGCCTTGTATTGGGATTTCAAAATATAGACTCTGGGATATTCATTAAGTTCTAAGGATACAGAGCCAGTTATTGGCTGGTACTCTTCTCTACCTTCCTGAAACTTTCTTACACTCTCTAAAAGTGAAAGTGGAAAGTCAAATTCTCTTGTCCTTGTTGCTGTTGTTCACTCACTCAGTCGTGTCCAACTCTTTGCAACCCCTTGGACTACAGCACGGCAGGCTTCCCTGTCCTTCACTATCTCCTGAAGTTTGCTCAAACTCATGTTCATTGAGTCGATCATGCCATCCAACCATCTCATCCTCTGTAACCCCCTTCTCCTGATCTCAATCTTTGCCAGCACTGGGGTCTTTTCGAATGAGTTGGCTCTTCCCATTAGGTGGCCAAAGTATTGGAGCTTCAGCTTCAGCATCAGTCCCCCAGTGAATATTCATGGTTGATTTCCTTTAGGATTGACTTGTTTGATCTCCCTACTGTCCAAGGGACTCTCAAGAGTCTTATCTTATCTTTACAGGTCAGAAAACAGGGTCATACTCAGGGTAATGCTTATGATAATAATAATAACACCCAGCCTTTATTGCATTCTTAAAATATGCTAAAGAATTTGCCAATTGCCGGGGGCCAGCGTGAGGAACTCCGCCCATGGCAAAGGTCATGAGGAAGGAGGCTTGGCATACGCAAAGGCGTGATCAAGCCTCAGGAAACCCCCTGTTCCCGAGCATCTAACCCCAAAACCAGAGTCTGTTTTATGCTCTCACCTACACCTCTGACTTTACGGGGGGCTCTCCCCCATAACCGTTTCTCTCGGAGAAGGAGTAAACGTGCAGTTCCAAGGCAATAAAAATTCTTGGGCGTGACAAGACTGTTTCAGCTTACAGACTGCTCTGAAGGTTATCTAGCCCGCCTGTATAGATTTGTCCAGCCACATGTGATTGTTTATAGCCTCCCAATCTGAGAGGCACGAGATGTTTTAGACTTACTAAAGGCAAATTCTTTTGGGGAATTAGAAATTATTAGTATAATGGGTTGGTTAGGAATTATATTGGTGAAGGGTTTTTCATTTGTTGTGTCAATAATTGCTGCTAATTCCCTGCTCTGGGTGGGACAAGGATGTCTCAGGTCAAACCTCTCTGCTGACAGACTAGCTTGTGTGACAGGATTATCCATACTCCTGCCTCTACCCACATGATTGTTTACTACCTCTCAAACATAAACAGCACAGAGAGTTTTGGAGTATTTTGAGAGTCTTAATTAGCATAGGGCTTTTTCTTCTTGTTGAGTCAATGATTGCCGCCAGGCCTCCATATCCTTAGGCACCTGGGAATATATTAATCAATATATTTGGACTATAGAAAAGGAAATATGGTAGTTTTTGATGTTAGCAATACTAGACTTTTTGAGTTAATGGATTTTCTCTTTTGTAATAGATCACTGTACTTTGTTATAAATCACTGTGTCCTTGCTATGTAAAAATGTAACTTTATCATATCTTAAGACTAAATAGATCTTAAGGGGAGCATTGGTGAAAGGATTTTCATTTGTTGGGCTGATGTTTGCTGCTAAATCTCCATGTTCCCTACCCTTATAATGAATATAACTAGCATATAGGAAGAAATAAGTATTAACCTTTAAGCATATAGGAGAAATAAGTATTAACCTTTAAGACTAATCATGTTAACCTTGGGTTAAATAAATTCCTTTCTTGATTGTAACTCACTACACCCTCACCCTATAGGAATGCAACTTTATTTGGAGGGTGGTGCCTGGTTTAAGAAAAAACACACTTGGAAAAAATGTTTTTTGGTTATCAGAAAGAAAAGATCATAAAATGTCAGCAGGTCTCACTCATGGCCAGAAGATGATGTAATATCCCTAAGACCTTTTTTTTACATTTATATGAAGCACCTGATTTTGATAAAGGTCAGGACTGCTGACCCCCGCGTGACTCTGTATTCATCCCTATGTGTAACAAAAGGTATATAAGCAAACCCCAAAATAAAGAAATCGGATCAGTTTCCGGAAAGACTGATTCCCCCATGTCGCTTCTTTCTTGCTCCCGTTTTTCTGGCTGAATTCCCATCTGGAGCATGGATGCTATTCCACGTAATCCAAGTTATTCAGCCTCTTTTTCTCCACTAATCTTCCTACTACACTATCCATTTCTAATCTCTCTATATCTGTGATAAATATGTATTTTTCCAAAGACGCCGACTCCGTCCCCACCTTCGAATCACCCTGGATCCACCGGGGCTGGACCCCGGCAGCCAATTATTTTCTAAATATATACTTTCACTAAATCTTTTTTTACAATTTTACAAGGGGATTGAAAAGCAGCCATGGAGAGGATTGGCATCTGATTGGATGTAATGGGCAGGAGAAGAGGTAACGTAAAGTGTTATGATGATTATGAACTTTGGTGTGTGGAATATGGTGGGACTACTGACAAAAATAGAGGATGCAAGAAGAGGAACACAAAGGAAGATGATTTCATTTTGAGTATGTTGTGTGTACTATCGACCCTACAGTATGTCCCCAGTTTGGCTTCTTTAAAGCACTTAGAATAACTTGTGAACATTAAGCAAAAATTAAATGTGCATTTTATTATAGTGGTTCAGAGACCAAGATTTAATCAGATATGAGAATGCAAGCTCAGAACTCTCAGCAGACTCATCTAGTAGCCACTTGCTTGGCATGAGGGAAAGCTTTTCTAAGCAAGTTTCTGGAGATTGTGTTACTGCAGCTAGCTTCAATTAGCCTGGTGAGACATTACTTTGAAAAGCAAATCAGACTACAATTACAGTGTGTGGGACAGACGGGGTGTGGAGTAGTTAAATGATTGACAATTAACCGTGAGAAGCTTGCTGACACAAAGTCTGATTTGAACAGTGATTAAATAAATATGTCTACAGTTATTATAGTACATGGATTTTCCCCTCATTGTAACCCCACAACTATATCCCTTGGAGTGGAGGAGGATGAGGAGAGCACTGCATTATTAAGCATTCATACATCAGCTGATCAAGCATACACAGTGCCCATAGAATGTACAGAACAGTTTTTCAGGGCAGAGACAAGTCCTTCAACCCACACAACTCCACAGGTACCAAGGATTCAGTTATCCTCATTAGTTATTCACAGATGACAGACCCTTCATCTCTCATGGAAGTAACAGCTTATACTTCTATACTACTTTATATTCTGTAGGAAAAAAAACCCAAGCCCTTCTCTTGGGACTTAAATCTTTTCCATGGCCTCTAGGTTCCTTTTCTAAGAGGCCCCACTCTTTCTCCTACAAGATTTCAAAAGCCAGTTCATTCTCTACTGGATGCGGTTCATTGAGGGGGGTCTCATTTCATGGGTGGAGCGTCTACCAGCAAGTTCATATCTTCGACACTGCCAAGATGCACCACCTTTTAACTGGGTTACATTTGGTATTATCCCAAGAAAATCTCTCTTCCCTTCCTATACTTACTTTTTCTTCTCTACTGAATGTTTCCCCTGTTCTCTTACCCTTGGTAGCCATGTCACTATGATGGGAGGGATGAAAGAAAACATACCAAATCATCTCACTGACACTCATTTTCAGGTAGGGAGAAGGAAGAAAAGAATCTCCCCATGATTTGTTGTTGTTCAGTTGCTCAGTTGTGTCCAACTCTGCAACCCCATGGCCTGCAGCACGCCAGGCTTCCCTGTCCTTCACTATCTTCCGAAGTTTGCTCAAACTCATATCCATTGAATTGGCGAAGCCATCCAACCATCTCATCCTCTGTCATCCCCTTCTCCTCCTGCTTTCAATCTTTCCCAGCATCAGTGTTTTTTCCAATGAATCGGCTCTTTGCATCAGGTGGCCAAAGTACGGGTACTTCAGCATTAGTCCTTCCAGTGAATATTCAGGATTGATTTCCTTTAGGATTGATTGATTTGATTTCCTTGCTGTCCAAAGATTCTCAAGAGTCTTCTCTAGTACCACAGTGTGAAAGCATCAGTTTTTTGGCACTCAACCTTCTTTATGGTCCAACTCTCACATCCATACATGACTACTAGAAAAACCATAGCTTTGACCATATGGACCTTTGTTGGCAAAGTGATGTCTCTGCTTTTTAATATGCTGTCTAGGTTTGTCGTAGCTTTTCTTCCAAGGAGCAAGCGTCTGTTAGTTTCATGGCTGCAGTCACTGTCCTCAGTGATTTTGGAGCCCAATAAAATAAAGAACGTCACTGTTTCCATTTTTTCCCCATCTATTTGCCATGAAGTTGCAGCCTCACTTATCACACAGACAGCTCAACAGAGATCATTAAAGATTTCTTACTGTATAAACTCCCTTTCAAATATTAGGAAATTGGTTGTATAAATTATGATTAATTGACAAAATAGAAGATAACTTAGAGACTGAAATTGTTTTAGCAAAATTACAGCAGAAAATACTTATGGTATATATAATAATTAAGTGGAAAAAATATGTTACATAACAGTATATACTGCTGCAGAATAAACTGAACTTTGTCAAAAAATACATAAAATATTCACAGAAAAAAGTGACTAGAAAGTATTTATCAAAGTGTTAATGTTCACAAAATATGGATGATGGAGTTTGAGTGACTACTTTTCTTTCTTGTAAATTTTCATATACTTATAAAAAGTTAAACATTTTTTTTCATTTGCTTCTACTTTAAAAAACAGAGTCAGGATAATCAGCTGGTGACTGGCTGACAAACTCCACCAGCTCCAAAGAATAGTGGGTATTTTTTTGTAGACCAGGTATGATAATGTGCTTTGCTTTTTATTTTTAAAAAATTAATTAATCAATCCTGCTGTGCAGCTGGCAGGATTTTAGTTCCCCAACCAGGGATTGAATTATACATTGCTTTGAAAAAACTAAGACTATATGCAAAGAGATAAAAGCAAAGCTTGAAAACTTTGACAGGGAACAGGAAACTAAATAATATAAGGTAGCAGATTTCAAAAAGAGCCAAATAGAAATTCTGGAACTAACAATGTAAATAAAATTAAGAGAACCAATGGATCAGTATAGCAGCAGGTTAGATACAGCTGGAGAAAGAACTCATGAACTCATAGGTCCAAAGTTTAGAATGTAAGATGACTGTAAACATCCTTAGCAATATGTATTGGTATCCAGGAAGTTGCAGTCAAACACTGAAGATGCAATTTGCAACATAAGTATGTCCACAACGCCAGTGGACTCTACCTGGGTGGTAGTAGGAGGGCAATGTGTTTATCTGCTCAAAAGTGGTCATATATGTGCTATTTTCTTTCCAGGACTTCTAGTCTATGACTTCTCAAATTGTTCTATTTTCAGTTACATAGGGACACTGAAATAAAATGGTAGGATCTTTGGATTCTAAAAATATTTAGTAGATAGTATAAGGGATATAAGTATACTACTTGTTGAGATGTTCTTATATGTAATGTCTTCTTGTAGTTTAAAGGTAAAGGAAGTTTAATTCAAATTAGTTATTCTTTTAAATTTTACTCTAAAGTGAAAAACTGTTGCAATTATTTGGTCTATGTATTCATCTATAATCTATTGGAACCTATTTCATGTTGGGTATATAGTTATCTGTTTTGGTTTAACAAATGTGAAGTTTTAATTATATTAATAATTAAAAATTCTGTTTGTTTTTGCTTAGTCTCCTTGAGTTTCCTGAATGTGGCTTCTTACCTCTTTGATTAGATGTCTTTTGGTCTGGTCTGCCAATATTTTCGGCGAAGGCAATGGCACCACCCCACTCCAGTACTCTTGCTTGGAAAATCTCATGGGCGGAGGAGCCTGGTAGGCTGCAGTCCATGGGGTCTCTAAGAGTCGGACACGACTGAGCGACTTCACTTTCACTTTTCACTTTGATGCATTGAAGGAAATGGCAACCCACTCCAGTGTTCTTGCCTGGAGAATCCCAGGGACGGGGGAGCCTGGTGGGCTGCCATCTATGGGGTCACACAGAGTCGGACACAAGCGACTTAGCAGCAGCAGCAGCAGCCAGTATTTTACTAGGAGGATAGGCCTGCATTAAAAAAAAATTTTATTTTTTAAATTAGTTAATTTTTCGGCTGTGCTTGGTCTTTGTTGCTGCAAGGGCTAGTTGCAGTGAGTAGGGGCTACCCTCTAGTTCTGTGCATGCCTCTCTGCTGCTTCTCTTGTGGAGCACAGGCTCCAGGGCATGCTTTCTTCAGTGATTGCGGCCCCAGGGCTCTAGAGCAGTGGCTCAAAAGTTGTGGCACAAGGGCTTAGTTGTTTCGCAGGCATGCATTTTTATGGCCCTTTTAGTATGACATTCTTCCGGTCTGCAGAGGTTTTCCTACCCTAGGGATACTTAGCCAGTTGAAGGATTTATAGAATTTGGTTTCCTTCCTTCCGAGTCACTCACGTGGTTATTACAAGGCATCAATCCCTTATATATTTACTCACTGTCTGATTTTTCTTAAATTGTCCTTAGTCACCCTTCTTCCTGACTACTTGAGCTATTACTTGGATTTATGGATGGCCATCATATTTGAGACTTAATTTGTTTTTAGAACTACCTTCTCCCACGAAAGGGGCTGTTGCTGACTTTTCCTTGGCTCTGCTGCTGCTGCTAAGTCGCTGCAGTCGTGTCCGACTCTGTGTGACCCCATAGACAGCAGCCCACCAGGCTCCCTCGTCCCTGGGATTCTCCAGGCAAGAACACTGGAGTGGGTTGCCATGTCCTTCTCCAATGCATGAAAGTGAAAAGTGAAAGTGAAGTCGCTGAGTCGTGCGACCCCATGGACTGCAGCCTACCAGGCTCCTCCATCCATGGGATTTTCCAGGCAAGAGTACTAGCTGGTTCATTACAGTTGTAGTTTTTCTTTCTCAGAGCCACTAGAGGGCGATATTTTCTATCTCAGTCATTTCTAGCAAACTGCCAATTTGCAAATATTGTGGGCTAATATTTTAAAATACTAGCCAGTAATTTTGGAGATATATTTAAAAATTAATAGACTTAAAATATAAGGTTTAGGTTTACAGAAAAATTGAGCATAAAAGTACAGAAAGTTCCCTTTTATTCCCTTTTCTCTCCCCCACAGTTAATTTTATTGTTAACAGCTTGTACTAGTGTGGTTTATTTGTTACAATTGATGATCCAATAATGAAACATTTTTGTTAACTAAATCTCATAGTTACATTAGGGTTTATCCTTTATGTTGTGTATAATATCGGTCTTGACAAATGATGATGTGTATCCACCCTCAGTTTCATACACAATAGTTTCATTGCCCTAAAAACCTCCCCTGCTTCATCTGTTCCTCCCTCCTTCCAAAAATGTGGCAGTCACTGATCATGTTATTGTCGCCACAGTTTTGCCTTTTCAGAAATGTCGTCCAGCTGGAATCGTACAGTGCATATCCTCTGCAGACTGGCTCCTTTTGCTTAGCAGTATGTGTTTAAGACTACTTCCTGACTTTCTATGACTTGATAGCAGAATATTAATTATTTTGTTGTATGTTGTACCACAGTTTGGTTATCCATTCATGTACTGAAGAACATCTTGTTTGCTTCCAACTTTGGTAATTACGAGTAAAACTGCTGTAGACACTTGTATGCAGATTCTTATGTGAATGTATATGTTTTCAACTCATTTGGGTAAATACTACGGAGTGCAACTGCCGGATCACATGGCTGAAGTATTTTAAGTTTTGTAAGAAACTGTCAAACTGTCTTCCAAAGTGGATATGGCATTTTGCACTTCTACCAGCAATGGGTGAGAATTCCTGTTGCTCCACATTCTTAGCAGCAATTACTTTTACCAATGTGCAGGTTTTAACCTTTCTAATAGGTGTTCAGCATTTCATTGTTTCTGAGTTTGCAATTTCATGCTGGCATAAGGGGTTGAATATTTTTGCCCGTATTCCAAATAACTGCCATCTTTATGCCTTTCTTTTTGGTGGGGGGAGGATGTCAGTTTAGATCTTCTGACATCAAAAAAATGGGTTATTTTCTTATTGTTGAATTTTATGAATTCTTTGTACATTTTGGAGACCAGTCCTTTATCAGATATACATTTTGCTGAGATTTTCTCCCAGTCTGTGTCTTGTCATTTTACTCTCTTAACTCTAGCTTTGATAGAGCAGAAAAATTTAATTTTAATGAAAGTCTATCTTACTGCCTTTTCTTTCAAGGAGAGTACTTTTGATATTATATTTAGTTATCACCAAATCTAAAGTCATCTAGGTGGTATTCTTTTGTATATTCTAGGAATCTTTACTTTTGCATTTTACATTTAGGTCTATGAGCCATTTTGATTTAACTTTTGTGAAAAGTCAGTGTCTAGATTCTTTTCTCTCTCTTCGTATGACCATGATTTTATATTATTATTTTATGATCTTGTCTTTTCTGTAACACTTTTGATTAAATTTGATTTTTATTTTCGGTAATTTAGAAGGGTTTCTTTTAACTTTATAACTTGTAATGCAAACCCATGTTCCAATCTTATCTCCACCAAATCGTAGCTCCTAGGTGACATTGGAAATGTTACTTATACCAAGCTTTAGATTCTCTGTTTTTCAACAGCGGTGTTACTTTTAACTCTGTGCTGCTTCTTCCATTATATTTAGACCTGAACTGTTCAATATGGTAGCCACTAGCCAAATGTGGTTTTTAAGCACTTGAAAAGTGGCTAGTTAAAATTGAGAGGCAAATGGAAATACATATCTAATCCCAAAGATTTAGTAACCAAAAAAAAAAAAGCAACATACATCATTAATTTTTTGATTGTATGCATGTCAAGCTATAATACATACATATTAGGTTAAATAAAATATATTATTAAAATTAACGTCACCTTCTTATTTTAATCTTTTTCATGCAGCTACCAGAAAATTTTAAATTACATATGTGAATCATGTTGTATTTCTATTGGAGGGCCCTTCTCTCTGGATTTTGGTATCCATTTACCTTACCATGAGTAAATTAGAGTTCAATTTTCCAAAAATATTTTGCACTTCTTACATAGAATGCTCAGTATATAATGTTTCCCTTTGCTTTGTACTCCAAGCAGAACTTGTCACCTAGAACAAGGGAGGTGATATTATGAACTTTTTGCTTTCTAGTAAGGACATAAATAGGATTATTGCAAAAGATAATACACAATATAGGGGAAGGAAGGGCAAACACAACTGAGAAAAGTAGTGGGGCAAAGACAGATTAATTATAAAGTTAATAAAATTTAAGTTTAAGCTACAGTGCCTTTCACTTACAGGCTCCTTTCAGGGGCCTAAGAGGATGCTAGCAGTGTGTTCACAGGGCCTTATGTTTGTAGCTCTTGCAAATGTAACATATTTAAGCCATAACCAGTGAAGACATCTGTTTCTCTCCACGTTGACTTTTCTTTCACCATACATATGTTGTGTCAGTGATGTTGGGATAATCACACGCATTTTTGAGATCTGCTTCAGAAAGGTTTAAATGTGGAGACACTGAATTTGGATTCAGTAGGGTACATGTATGTAGCTTGTGAAAAAGTTGCTTTGGTTGTTTCATTTGAAAAATGTCTTTGGGAATACTCCTGCCCACCACTGCCTCAATGTACCAAGTGTAGGGACACCAAAGTGAAAGGTGAAAGTTGGCATTGCTATATGAACGTGTCTTGTGCTTGGCAGCAGAAGTAGGAGTGATGAAAGAGGAAAAAGATTTGTAATGTTTGAAGCCAGAAGCTAGTCTGTGTAAAATTCTACCAACCAGATAGTAAAATCAGAAGCAGAGGTTTCAGTTTTCACCAATGCCTCCTTTAAAAAGGGAAGCTCTTTTCTGCTAGGAATATATTTGATATTATAGCACATAAAACTATACATGTATCATAGCTTTTTTCTTTTTTGGTGGAAATTGAACAAAATTGATTTTTTTAGCAGAGTTATTGTTTTTGTAGGGCACAAACTATCAGTAAAATAAGCAATGAGAATGTCTGTGTGTAAAGTCATCCACACATGGCACCATTTTCAATATGTAACCAGGGAGAGGATTAAGACTATGAATGCAACATCATCCACAGTTATTCTCAGAATTTGGTGAGGATTCTTGGGGGTTCCTGAGATGGTTCTGACAGGTCAGTGAGGTAAAATTATTTTTATAATAATATAAAGATTTTATTTTCCTTTTTCATTCTCATCCTGTGAAGAGTATGTAGTAGAATTTTCCAGCAGCTATATATGTAATATTGTGACAGGTGAGGATTGAATGCAGAAGCAGGTAAGAGAAACTTAATATCTCTTATTAAGTCAGACATGAAAGAGAGTTCAAAGATAAAATCATTCTTCTCAGAGGGTGTGGAGAAAAGGGAACCCTCTTACACTGTTGGTGGGAATGCAAGCTAGTACAGCCACTATGGAGAACAGTGCGGAGATTCCTTAAAAAACTGGAAATAGAACTGCCTTATGACCCAGCAATCCCACTGCTGGGCATATGCACCGAGGAAACCAAAATTGAAAGAGACACGTGTACCCCAATGTTCATCGCAGCACTGTTTATAATAGCCAGGACGTGGAAGCAACCTAGATGTCCATCAGCAGACAAATGGATAAGAAATTCCATATACACAATGGAATAGTACTCAGATGTATTAGAAAGAATACATTTGAATCAGTTTTAATGAGGTGGATGAAACTGGAGCCTATTATACAGAGTGAAATAAGTCAGAAAGAAAAACACCAATACAGTACACTAATGCATATATATGGAATTTAGAAAGATGGTAATGATAACCCTGTATGCGAGACAGCAAAAGAGACATAGATGTGTAGAACGGTCTTTGGACTCTGTGGGAGAAAGTGAGGGTGGGATGATTTGAGAGAATAGCATTGAAACATGTAAAATATCATATGTGAAACAGATTTCCAGTCCAGGTTCAGTGCATGAGACAGGTTCTCAGGGCTGGTGCACTGGGATGACCCAAGGGATGGGATGGGGAGGGAGGTGGGAGGGGGGCTCACGATGGGGAACACATGTACACCCATGGCTGATTCATGTCAACGTATGGCAAAACCACTACAATATTGTAAAGTAATTAGCCTCCAATTAAAATAAATAAAGAAAAAAAAGAAGCTGATAAGAGAATCCTAATATCTCTTATTAAGTCAGACATGAAAGAGAGTTCAAAGATAAAACCATTCTTCTCACTAAATGTTGTTAATTAAATTGAGCATTCTCATCAAATTAAAAAGTTATTTTTAATTTAAAAAGGATGTTATTTGTATTAACACATAATTTACATGTTAATGATATTTTAAAATGAATTAATAACTAAGCACTTAAACTTTTGTAGTTTTAATTTCTACCATCAAAAACATTTTCATGATCAAAGTCATGTCCCAATAGGTCCTTATTTAATTTTATTGAAAGCTAAGAATAGGAAACTACCTGAATTGTAAAAGGCCACTGTCATTCTCAGCACCAGCTCCAGTATTCGAAATTCTTTGTTTTGTGTCTTGGAGGTTTTCTATAACAGAGCAGTTTTCCACAGTGAGATCAGTGATAGATGAGACATGGGTTTTCTTCTGCAATGTGGGAAAGGAGTGACAATGAAAGGAGAGGAAGAAAAGAACATGTTCTCAGGCAGATCTGTTTCAGTCAATTCCACACGTGGGAGGTCAAAGTGGAAACTGAGCCCTTAAGTTCATCTGTTTACCTATAGCCTTGGGAAGTTTTCAGGTTTCCCCAAGAGTAGCATGCCCAGAAGGACATCTGATCTTGATGGTTTAGCTGGCAATCATATACCTACACTAATAATTAAAGTACACTGAAGAAGAATAGGGAGAAGATGTGGGGCTGAAAGGACAGGTAATCTAATGGGTTTGAAGCATACTGAATGTAAACAAAATTAATTTCTACAGTAGTTTGGAGTTCACAGATCACTTTTATGTACTTTAATCATCATATTAACATATTTTACTGATAGCAAAAATGAGGCTCAGAAATTTTCTTGACAGAGAATTATCTAGGAAATCTTTGATACACATTTTTAATTAGTACCATATGAGACTAATGACAAAGTATTCACTTTTGGAAAGTTGAATCCTAATTTACTTTCATTTGGCTATGAAAACCATAACAATTCATAGTATATTATTCTGCTCTGCAAATCTGAAATGTTGTGGCTAATAAATCTTTAGCCACCAGTAAAATTTTAACCACTTGGAAAACATAACATGGAATATATTTTGTGGTTGTATATTTAGGTTTTTTTTTCATACTGATGGGGCTGATGCAAATATAAGGAAAACTTTTGTTGAACCTATTCATAGCATTCCTATGTGGGCGCTCTACTGTGGTTCATATTAATCCTTCCTGCTCTATCCCACTCTAAATGAACTGCAGTAATCTGGGTTATAAATTTAAATCTGATTAAATTTTGCCTTTTAGGTGTGTGGAGCAAAAGTTTAAACAGTGGGTACTTTAAAGCTTTTTATTTTCTTAATTAAAAAAATTGAAGTATAGTTAATTTACAGTGTTGTATTAGTTTCATGTGTACAGCAAAGTGATTCAGCTATTTATATATATCCATATATTTTTATCTATAGATACATACATTCTTTTTCAGATTCTTTTCCATTATAAGTTATTACAAGCTTTTGAGTATAGTTCCTTGTGCTATACAGTAGGTCCTTGTTGTTTATCTATTTTATATATAGTAGTATATATATGTTAATCCCAAACTCCTAATTTGTCCCCCCTCATTATCCCCTTTAGTAACCATAAGTTTTTTTTTTATGTGAGTCTATTTCTGTCTAGTAAATAAGTTCATTTGTATCTTTAAATTTTTTTATTTTTTAATTGAAGGGTAATTGCTTTATGGAATTTTGTTGTTTTCTGTCAAACATTTGTATCATTTTTTAAAAAGGTTCCACATGTAAGTGATATCATATATTTGTCTTTCTGTCTGACTTCACTTAATATGATAATTTCTAGGTCTGTCCATGTTGTTGCAAATGGCATTATTTCATTCTTTTTATGGCTGAGTAGTATTCTATTGTTTATATATACCACCTCTCTTTTATCTGTTTATGGACATTTGAATTGCTCCGATGTCTTGCTATTGTAAATAGTGCTGCAGTGAATACTGGGTGCATGCATCTTTTAGGATTATGGTCTTTTCCAGATATATGCCCAGGAATAGGATTGCCAGATAATATAGTAGTTCTAGTTTTAGTTTTTTAAGCAACCTCCATACTGTTCTCCATAGTGGCTGTACCAATTTACATTCCCACCAACAACATAGGAGGGTTCCCTTTTCTCCACATCCTTTCCAGCACGTTATTATTTGTAGACATTTTGGTGATGGCAATTCTGACTGGTGTGAGGTGATACCTCATTGTAATTTTGATTTGCATTTATCTAATGATTAGCAATGCTGAGAATCTTTTCACATGCTGTTTGAACATCTGTATGTCTTTGGAGAAATGTCTACTTAGATCTTCTACCCGTTTTTTGATTGGGTAGCTTGTTTTTTGATACTGAGCTGTTTATGTATTTTGGAGATTAATCTCTTTTTGGTTGCTTTGTTTGCAATATTTTCTCTCTTCTTGTGGAATGTCTTCATTTTTTTATGAGTTCTTTTGCTTTGTAAAACTTTTTAATTTAATTAGGTTCCATTTGTTTATTTTTGTTTTTATTTTCATTACTCTAGGAGGTGGATAAAAAAAGATATGCTGCAATTTATGTCAAAGAGTGTTCTGCCTATGTTTTCCTCTAAAAGTTTTATAGTATCTGGTTTTACACGTAGGTCTTTAATTCATTTTGAGTTTCTATTTGTATATGGTGTTAGAGAATGTTCTAATTTCATTCTTCTACATGTAGCTGTCCAGTTTTTCCAGTACCGCTTGTTGAAGAGATGTTTCTTCATTGTATATTCCTGCCTCCTTTGTTTTAGATTAATTGGCCATAAGTGTACGGGTTATTTCTGGCCTTTCTATCCATTCTATGGATCTATGTATCTGTTTTTGTGCCAATGTCATACTGCTTTTATTACTGTAGCTTTGTAGTATCATCTGAAGTCAGGAAGCATGATTCCTCCAGCTCTTTAGCAGATATGTTATCAGTGTCATTCCTCAATATCAGACATAACAAATTAAACATTAAATGCCATAATCACTAGCTCTGTATTCTAAGCAACTTGAGGACTGACAATATGACTTATAATTCTTGGCTTCCACTGCGTATTTTAGATGCACATGTAGTTTGCTTTGCTTTGCAATTAACTTGCTTATTGAAAATTAAATCTGTGGCTCCTATGGGAAAGAGTGGGTCACAAGGTGATTTTAAGAAGATTAGAACTTGTCCTTACATGGCTTGGTGTCCACTCCCGTGACTGCTGCGTTTCCTGCTTCCAAAGACAGTCTATACCAAGAATATCATCTAAGTGTCCTGAGGTAATGCAGTTTCTGAAATAGTCTGACTTTCTTTCACTCCCACAAAGAAGACAAAGAGTCAGTTTAAAAGTATATTTTTAATATACATATCTTCTGGGTCCAAGGTGGCATAATATTATATTTGAAAGACAAATTTATGCATTTCATTAGTATTTTTTTTCAGAAGTCAGTATTCTCCAGGAAGTATATATTTTCTGAAATTTCAAGAAAAATTTTTAAATAAGCTAAGAATTAATTTCTTCTGATACTGTCCAGTATGTCTTAATCTATTCAATAATATGACCAATGAAAAAGATTCTCATGTGTCACCACATCTGAGGTGGTTCAGTTGAAAAAAAATTGAGACAGCTTACTGAATTCCTGGAAGAAAAAAAACCTCTTTTTAAATGTAGTTATAAGCATGTTACACTTAAATATTTTTACTTGAGATGAAAATTTCTTGGGGTGAGAGTATCAGTAACAAATCATTCTTTTTTTCTCTTTGGCTATTTGGAACATTTGGGTCTGGACATCCTCACAGATTAAATGATTATCTGTTTGTTAATGCTAGGAGAGCTTATTTCTTAAGTTTCGTCTGAGGGGAATGGCACATGAGTTCATCTATTGTGCTAAGAGCAGCTTGCCACCTTACGTTAGGAAGGTCCTGAGTCTCACCCGTGATGAGTGTGTGGGAAAGAGTATCTTGATTGATTAACTGTGTCCTGTGTGTGTTTGAGGGGGTGTATGGGGGATGGGGAAACGGAGCACACCATCTGGTTTCAAATATTTTCAGCCCTGACCTGACATGGAAAGTATATTATGTCAGCAATTAAATGTTTTCTTTTGGGGTAGATTCAATAGGAAGCCCAAGAATAATGGAGTCGGTAATCTATACCTTCTCCAGTGTATCTTCCCAACCCAGGAATCGAACCAGGGTCTCCTGCATTGCAGGTGGATTCTTTATCAACTGAGCTATCAGGGAAGCCCCAGTAGGGATAGTAACCCTGGAAAAATAATCCCTTATTGCTGGAATCAAATGCGAGTGAGTAAAGGGGCTCCCTGATATTATTAGGATCTGTATTTGTCAAGGCAAGACAAAGAACCCTTCTCTCTCACTCCACAGATGACTCTCATGGCCCTGGGGTGTCTTCCTGGCTTGGAGAACCTACCTTTGGGTGACCCTGTGGGGGTTTCCTCCGTGGTTTGCCTGCCCCTCTGGATGCCAGCAGGTGTGGTTGCTGCAAAGTCATCATCTGTGCCACTAGGGGTTGAGAAGGGGTCCTCTGGGGTTCCCTGGGTGGCAGGATTTGCTCCTGCTTGTCCTGCAGGAAGGATTCCATTCTGGGCATCTGGATTAGCCTGACTGGTGGGCAGGATGGCTCCAGGGAACAAGGGATGGAAGATAAGACCTGTTAAGATTTGAGAGGTCCCTTGCTGGAATGAGAGAAGGAAATAGAAAAAAAAAGTAAAAAAACACATTTTAAGGCTGGTCAACTAGCATTTTCTTCTTTGAGAGCAGCAAGTTTGAGTAGGATTCACAGATGAAGAGGGTAGAGTCAGCAAAAACAGTAAAGATTGGGCATTCCTTAGAGAAAATGGCCCCCTAGCCTGAGCCAAGCCTGATGCTGGTTTCATTACTAAGGATCCTTGCTGTGCTCCATTTTTCTCAGAAAGGGAAAGCAAGAATCAAGTCAGTCACAGGAAAAGGAACAATGCATCACTTGTTCATATCAGTTGTATCTGGAAGTAGAACTAAGACAGAAACTCCATACAATTGCAGCAGGCTAGATTTCTGTTATTGACCTAAACCACAGTCTCTCCTTTGCTCAGAGTTTTAAAAAAGTAAGAGAATAAAAATTAATGGAAAAATGAAGTCAAGTAGATTAACCAATTCTTATCTCATGACTTTTATGCTTTCTTTTGATATATATTTTTCAAGGGCATTGGAATATTCAGTCAAGAACATTTCTTTTGGCAACTCAGCCACTGGTGTATTCTTTGAGGTTACTCAATGGATCTCCTTTCTATTGGACTGTCAGTGATTTGCACACTGGTACTGAATGTTGTTGGTACTTAGACTTGTTGTTTTTCCCCTGGGAAAAAATTACCATGAAAAATTCTTCCTAAGACAAAATACCTGGAAATCAGCTGGTTTTGGAGAGAGTTCAGGCAGAAACCAGTTTCTGGGACCTCCCAGTTCTGATAGCATTTGCATAGAATAAAAAGGGTTGAAAACTGATAATTAAGATACAGGTCTGTTTCTATGAGCATGGTTCTCAATTGTTAGTATACATAAATACCACCTGGAAGGCAGAAATATGCATTTTTAACCAGCACTCCAAATTGTCGTGGTTTGATGGTCCGGGACTGACATTTGGAAAACACTGTCTTAGATTTATGAGGTACTGAAACCAGAATTAGGCTTATGCTGGATGAGAGACAGGAGTAGAGTACAGAAGTTTTCAAACTGGGGGTTGTGGCATCCATGTGTTTGAAATAAAGAAGATGGTGCATCATTAAAAAACAAGGCAAAAATAGTAGGCTATAAATTACCAGTGTACTCTCTATAATAAGGGTAAATATTGTTTCATAAAATGTGTATATTTTAGCAACATGAAAAATATAACTGTTACTGTGCATTCACTAAAACAACTTGAAAACCATTGGAATAGTGGATAGAAAAACGGCTTTTAATCTAGATGTACTGTTTTATTGACCTTGGCACATATGTTGCTTGAGTTTTTCTAGCCTCTGTGTCTTTTTCTGTTAAATTGTGTTAAAAATCTCTAATTTGTAATCTGGTGAGTATTAAAGTCAATATATGTAAAAAGAAAAATCCACCAAGGTGCTTGTTTTATAAGATCAGGTCCATAACTGGTAGAAATGGGTGTTCATGTATCAGTGTTGGCAAAACAGCCCCATTATTTGATTTTATTAATGAAAAATTAAGCAAATCTCTACCTTCCTTATAATATAAAAATTTAAACACTCTCTTCCCAGATATTTCCTCAACTCTTTACTTTAGTGTCAAGTTTAGATACCATTAATTCAAATTATTTTTCTCTGAAAATGACTTTGGAGAAATGCGTAGAAGTGCCTAGGCATAGTACTATGACTTTTGGGGTTCAGCCCTTTAGTTATTCATATGTCTAGAGCAGATTTCATTTATCATCATAAGATGCTAGAATAAAAATATATTTTTCTACAAGCATTAAACATTTAAGTAAAAAAAGAATCTTTCCTGAGATAGAGATCAATATGTATATGATTCTAAATCTACATGTATTTCAATAACTTATAACACTAGATTTTAATCATCTTTAAATAAAATTTAAAAATATGCAATGTCTCTCTGGATAGACCTGAATCTGAGATCAATATGAGGAAAATAAAAGCTAAGTCAAATCAGTGGAGAAGTAGCTGGAGAAGGATGATGGAATCCCTAGCTAGAGAAAAGATAACCTCATGAGAAGGCCTACAAAAGTGTTCAGTGTATGATAGCATGTACCAGGTTTAGGGGCTGAGGTCAAAAGTTATATGAGGACAGAAAACAGCATTGTGGGAGCAGTGAAAAGAACTTGAAATACTAGGAATTAATTTTTTTGTTTACCAGTTCCTCTGAGCTTAGGATAGTACCCTAAAAGGAAAATAATGACACATATTATTAGACAGATTTTAATATATTTGAGGCAATATATATATATCATAATTTAAAAGCTTAAAATGGTTTTAAAAAGATATATATTTTTTAATTTTCAGCAATAATTTAAACTGGCTTTGAGACTTTTATTACAAAACTCAAGTCAGCACATGGTATTGGACTGCTAACATTTTTTATCTGAGTGATGGGAGGTTTTATGCATTTCAAAAATTACCTATTTTCTATTATTAGGTAATATATACACATTAGAGGAAACTTGGAAAATGCAGACAGCCATAAAGAAAAAAAAATATAACCCCATCATGCAGAGTTGATGTATTTTCTTCCAGATGTTTTTCAAACATTTCTTTTTTACATACTAGAAGTCACATCATTTACACAATTTGTGTCTTACCTTTTAATACTACACAGCAATTCTTTAACCATGTTGCCAACAAATTTTAATAAATGTACTTTTGAATGGTCACAAGTATTTGCTTTTATGCTGTACAGTTTACATAATAATTTTCCTTCTGTTTAAATTTAAGTTGCACCTAATATACTTCTCTGGGGGCTTCCCAAATGTGCAATGGTAAAAAGTCTGCCTGCCAAAGCAGGAGACCCTAGAGACGCGGGTTCTTTCCCTGGGTCAGGAAGACCACCTGGAGTAAGAAACGGCAACCCACTACAGTATTCTTGCCTGGAAAATTCCATGGATAGAGGAGCCTGGCGGGCTACAATCCATGGGGTTGCGAAGAGATGGAAGCAACTGAGTGACGGACCGCACACACAATATTTGTCTTTACTATAAAAATATTTTGATGAATATATTTGTAAGTAAACCTTTGCTGTTCCTTGGAATGTGTTCCTTAATGTGGAATTAAGAGTTAGTGTGAATTTTGTATTTGATTCTGCTTTTAGAAGTAAAAACTCAAGCTATATGTAAACTTATAGCTGATTCACGCTGTTGTACAGCAGAAACCAACATAGCATTGTAAAGCAATTATCCTCCAATTAAAAAAAAAGAAGAAGTAAAACCTGCCATCTGATGCTCATACTTGATCTTAGCTTTTGGTAATTGTATGAGTGATCTCAAGAATTACCTTTCATAAAGGAAAAATAGAGAGGAAAGTTTATCATTTTTAGGGAAAAGACATATAGTTAATAAATACATTTGAGATTAAAAAAATCCCCCACATCATCAATTTTTAGATCACCTAATTAATTAATTCATTCATTTTCTTGCTTGACAGTGTGGTTTAAAGGATTGACTGGTTGCTTCATCTGTGATGTTTACCATGTGATATAACTGAACAACTAACTGTAAGTGTTGCTAGTTACTCGTCTTCAAATTGGAAATAAAAACATTGACTACAGAAGATTATTTGAAGCTTAGATGAAATAGTACATAATAAACAAAAAGTGTTTAGGACAGTGCCTGGCACATAGTGAGTGCCCAGTAAATGTTCTTGTTATTATCCTATTTGTAGTGTTCATACAGTGCAAAGTAAATAGGAAGCTTGGCAACTATCTGGTGAATTGATACAGAATTAAATATTTCACACTAAGATGATCTAAAATAAAATCATATTGTAAAATAATCTTACCTGGGCTCCAAAGTGTGCTACAATAACTGGTAACATCTGAAAAAAGAGTGAAAAATTTAGTAAAAATATACTAAAAGTTAAATTCTGGCAAATGATGCAAATATTGAGACTTTCAAAATAAGTACACAATATTTATTAAATAGATATTCCATTTAATGTATCATCTAAAATCATAGATATTGACTCATGAGAAGGATGGCAACTGGAACTGATTCAGTTCGTGAAAAGATTAGGCCCAGAGAGATTTAGAAACCAGCTTAAGGCAGTACATTTAAAAGGCAGAAGTTAGTCAATTGGATGAAAATAATTTTGTTCTCAGTTCAGTTCAGTTCAGTTCAGTCACTCAGTCGTGTCTGATTCTTTGTGACCCCATGAATCGCAGCACGCCTGGCCTGCCTGTTATCACCATCTCCTGGAGTTCACCCAAACTCATGTCCATCGAGTCGGTGATGCCATCCAGCCATCTCATCCTCTGTCGTCCCCTTCTCCTCCTGCCCACAATCCCTCCCAGCATCAGAGTCTTTTCCAATGAGTCAACTCTTTGCATGAGGTGGCCAAAGTATTGTAGTTTCAGCTTTAGCATCATTCTTTCCAAAGAACACCCAGGACTGAACTCCTTTAGAATGGACGGTATCTGCAAACTTAAAATTATTCCAAGTAATCATGATGATAAAATGCATGTTTCTTTTCCATGGGATGTCATAAGATACATGAAATCATGTAGTGGATATTTTAAAATAGTCTCACAATGGTTGCCTGGATATTTTGCTATTAAGAGAGGCACAAGTAGGAAATTATGGATGATATTGTTCAATATCCCTGGTCCTAACAGTTCTTAGCGCTAAGTGAGAAACACTCTACTGGTTACTGATGACTATGTGAATGGAATGAATTTGTAGTTGGAAAGATCTGGGTGAGGTGTTGGTGTGCCCTAGCACTCTAAGAACTAACTTTAGGATTTGTTAGAAAGAATTAGGATTTTAAGGTTTATTTTTATTTCTATAGAAATCCAGTGTCATAAAAGTTATCAAAATGGGACTTTTAATGCAACCCAACCTAAAAGATTTGAAAGTCTTATAAAAAGACCTTTATTATTTCTCAAGAAGTTTGTACAGTAATACCCATAATGCTCAAAGATTAAAAATACACACATTTAGGAAAAAACCTTACTCTCAGTTAGATCCTTGGCTACTGACCATAAAACAAATAGTCTTCAGGGTGGCAATGAAGAAATGGATCAAAGGAAAGGAACAAAGGATTTTTGAGAAAACAAAATGGAAAGTTCTTCTTTAAAGGCAAATTAGAAAGAACAAAAAGATACAAAGAGGAAACCACAGATGTCTAAGTAAAAACTATAATGAAAGATACTTAACTAATGTAATACCGATGTAACAGTAAGGAGAGAAGTTGTTAGTTTTTCATAGAGAATTTGTTTGAAATAATAGCTAAATGTATTGAATGATTACCATGTGATAGGTACTGTTCTAAGTGATTTACTCCCTTAATCCTTCTAAAAGCTCTAGTGGTAAGGTTCTAATTAATTCCTATTTTAAATGATGAAGAAAGTGAGTCACAGAGGGTTAAGTAACTTAACCACATAGGTAGTAAGTGGAGAGCCAGGATTTGGCCAGAAGTTGTGTGGTTCTAGAGTTCATTCTTAGCTGCACTGGACTTGCTTCGCTAATGAGAACTGTGGACATGTGCCTGGGTTTCCGGCAGGGGATATAAGGTACTCTGCATAGGGAGAGACAAGGTCAGAGCAGCTGCGCCTGCACAGGAGAAGGCATGTATGAGGACCCTTGGTGGTGGTATAGCCTAGAGACACTGAAGAAGCCCCAGAGAGTGAGGACTGATTTATATTATTGGTTGATGGGGCCACGCATGTCAAACGTCTCTACCGAATCTTTAATACCATCTACAGTGCCCACTACTGCCTTGGACTCCAGTGGATCTACTCTTTGGGGAATATGAAGATGTACTAAGTCTGACTTTGAGGTTAGAACAGGGCAGCAATTGAAACTGAACCTGGGGGCAGTTGGCAGGTGGACTCTACCAAGGTCATGCAATAAACAACTCTCTCTAGTCTTTTTCAGAGGATCACCCTTATTATTAAGATATAAATAACAGAAAACACTTGGAGTGAAGGCTCTAATATATCTGTAAGAAATAATATACATCAGTATTAAAAAAGAAATGTAAAAGTTAGTTACATAGTCTTTTGTGTTGTTATCTTGAACAAAAGAAGGTACAGGGAAAAGTATTGGTTGAATACGATGTAGAATTTAAATTGAGCAGCTTAAAATAATTTTGTCAATTAAACTCAGCTTTGATTGTAATTACTAATTAATGCAAGCTTGCTACTGTAAGTTGGGTGTCCATAGTGGTAGGAAGATAGGATATAGTTATGCTTCATTTTTTGGGAATGTGTATTAAAAGTCTTACATTTTTTAATGTCTTTGGACTCACAAATTCTATTCCGGGTCTTAAGGAAATAATCACCAATATGGTCAAAGTCTTAGTTAAAGGATGTTCTGCTGCTGCTGCTATTGCTGCCAAGTCACTTCAGTCGTTCACTGTGGTATTATTTACGGAAGTAAAAATTTTGGAAAAAACACAAACTTTTCCAGTATGGTGGAATACTAAGCAATCATTGAAAACAATATTATGCTATTCACAATATTATAAGTGAATATTCAAAATATAGGAAAGTATTTTCAAAATGTATTATGTGAAAAAGTTATAGAACATTAGATATAGTAAGGACATATTTTCTTTAGAAACCATACTTATATGCATAGCAAAAAGACTGAAAGGTCATACTCTAGAATGCTGACAGTGTTTAATTCTGACTGATAGGCTTATGAGTGAATTTTAGTTTTTCCTTTGCTCTTGAGAGTCCCTTGGACTGCAAGGAGATCCAACCAGTCCATTCTAAAGGAGATCAGCCCTGGGTGTTCTTTGGAAGGACTGATGCTAAAGCTGAAACTCCAATACTTTGGCCACCTCATGTGAAGAGTTGACTCATTGGAAAAGACCCTGATGCTGGGAGGGATTGAGGGCAGGAGGAGAAGGGAACGATAGAGGATGAGATGGCTGGATGGCATCACCGACTCGATGGACATGAGTTTGGGTGAACTCCGGGAAGTGGTGATGGACAGGGAGGCCTGGGGTGCTGCGATTCATGGGGTCGCAAAGGGTCAGACACAACTGAGCGACTGAACTGAACTGAACTATCTTTTTTTCTAAATTCTCTATAATTAACATATAGCATATATGTAATAATCAAGAAAGCTTCTACAAAAAATCAGATTTTGTGGGAATGATAGGGACTGAGCTTATGTGTTAGGGAGAATAAGTTAACGATAACCAATTAGTCATAAAGGATCCCTCTATTTTTCTCCAGAGTCATTTAACAATTTAGAGAAATTCCAAGAGGAAAAGTTTGGGCTTTGCAGTTAAAATGCAAGCATTTCTAAAAAGAGGTGGTGTCCTAAGTATGTCATTATATCTTTGTGTGAGAAAGTTTTGGGTTTTTGTTTTCCTAAAAGCAAATAATTATGGGAGGAGAAAAAGAACTAGAGGATTCTCAGGAGCTTGAAAGGAGGCATGGAAAAAGAGCACAAAAAGGAGATTAGATTTGCTGGAAATAAGCTTTGTCCATCCCTTATCTTTTCTTTGGAATGATTCTGGTCACTCAGAAGTCTTTCACAGAAACAGAGCAAGCTAGAGAAGAATCCTGATGCCTCTCAATTCCCAGCTTTATTCTTTACTTCTCAATCTTCTCTAGCTCTTCATGTTTTCTGTTACCTGTTACAAGTGTACTCTTGAGAGGCAATGGGGCAGCATGCTCAGTTTTCTGGGTGTGTTTTCATGGAGTTTCAGCAAGAACCAAATTGCCAAAGATGGTCATAAGTTTAATAGGACATCCCTCTGCAAAGTGTCTGGGTAAAACTTTCAAGAACCTTGAAAATATTTTTTCCTCTCCTTAGGCTTTCACCTGAGGGAAAACACCAGTGTTAAACTGAGTAGGGCTTTGAACTTACTTGTGGTTGCAGCTGCTGCTGTACCTTCAGTCCCCCCAGGGCCAGTGGGAGGGTCTGTGTACCAGACGGCATCCCTGCAGCAGGATTTAGCTGTAGGGCAATGAGGAAGATTGTTTTGTTTCAATTTGAACATCCAGGATATGAAACTGTATTTACTAGATGTAAAAGGGAGGATTTGCTTTGCAAATCTATAGTAGATGACATTGCATTTGGAATTAGGTATACAAATGAAGCTTAGAGACCTGTTTAGTCTGCTGGTACAACCATGAAGTCCAGGACTAACTTTCACACTCAATTTTCCTTTGGCATTTAACCCATTCTCTTGGGGATTACTTAGGTGATCTCATACTTGCCTTCCCCTTTTGGCTATGACAGCAATGGTTCCAGGAATCTTCCTGATACTTTCTTATGAAGAAAATGAGTTCCTTCATAGGTATCCCCATGAAAATTGTGAGGGTCCAGATAAAGTAGCTTGAATATGATCTAGTACTACATTTAAATCTGACCTCTGGGGGAAAAACCCACGTTAAGCAGGGAAGAAATTTATTAATTATTTTATCCCCCAGACAGATTAAACTATGCAGACATTCTATGAGAAGAATGTCGATTTTCCTATCCGTTCTCATTTGCTCTTGTTGTTGGGGTGATAATAGCAGTCATAGTGTTTGTATGTCATATAGGCTGTAAGGAAGATGTGAAAAAGTGAAAGTGTGAGTCGCTCAGTTGTGTCTGACTGTTTGAGATCCCATGGACTGTGGCCTGCCAGGCACCTCTGTCCATGGGATTCTCCAGACAAGAATACTGCAGTGGGTAGCCATTCCCTTCTCCAGAGGATCTTCCTCAGGAATCAAACCCAGGTCTCCTGCATTCCAGGCAGATTCTGTCTGAGCCACCAGGAAAGCCCCGTGAGGAAGATATGTTGGAGGAATGAGAAGGGGAGCTCAGAGAGGAGGTAAGAACTAAAGAAGTAAAGACTTGAGAATTCGATTAATTCCTTTAGAGATAATCTTAAAGATAAGAAAAATTGTAATGTATTGAATAGTATTCAGCTCTCTTTGACTTTTCTCTGTCACCTCTCTTTCCGTTTATCTATAGTGAAATGTGTGTATGTGTACATCTGTGGATACCCACCCCATATATACACTCAACATGAGGTGTTATTTTTATTTAACAATGAACATTAAAATGATATAAAAGGTACTTACCAGTTGCAAGTCTGACCCCAGTGTGAGCATATGTGTCAAAGGAATTAGACTTAAAGAAGAGAAGACCTGCAGGGCATTGAAATTAATATGTGAGACAAAAAGTTGTCTGGTTTTACAATTCAGTGGTTTATATCCTCAAGTAACATATGCTTTTATCACAGGTGGATTTACCATGAAGCTAAAGCTTCAGGGCCTCTCACTAGCATTGCCCCTTCCATGGCCCTTGGAGGTACCCAAGCAATGTGTCAAGTTTAAGGTATTTATCAGCTTAAAAGTGTGTAATTTACTCATTTCTTATCTCACCATGAATTTTTCACTTTAGTAAAATTTTGCATATCTAATTTTGTATTCTTTTTTAAGGAAAGTCCTCTAAGCTTCAAGTTCCTTAAGGCAGAAGGTTGGCTAGTGTCTTGAGTATTGTGTAATGTCCATAGATCAAAATGAAAACTTTATTCTGGTGTTACTGTACCATTTTCATAAAGTCTAGATGTAGGTAAGGAGAGGTCTTTTTGAACAGAGGGAGGATGGGAAGAAGGGGGAGAGTAGCTAGGAGACCATTAAGTTTTCAAAAGTATTTAAATATGCTTCAATGACAGATTTTACAGTAACACATCAGTTCATCAACAATAAAAGTTAAAAGCACTAGGAAATCTGCAACTATTTTTATGGATTACCTCTTAATCCCTGTAGGTTCTGGCAATTACTGTATTTGCTTAAGTCACAGTTTTTCAAAAGCATATATGATCAAGCTTTTTCAATAGGTGTAACTATTGCTTTTCAGAGTTGACTAGATTTGGTTGCTGAACCAAATTATTACTCAGACAAAAGGAATAGGAATGAATATGTGTTGAAATAATAAGAATGAAATAAGAAATATGAACTTAAAAAACTATGTTTCTTGTTTTTATTCCCCCCCTCCAAATAAGGCTTTTCTCTCTCTTGCTCAGTCAGGAAACTTTGGGTGAATCTTGACTTTAAATCCACCAGCTTTAGCATGTTCGCTTTGATGGTCTCCAGATTTTCAGCACTGTAGAACTCTTACCTGACTTGGCTGCTGTGGATTTAGCAGTGTTGCCTGATCTGGAACAAGCTTAGTAGGAGGAAGCACCAGGGCAGGGTTGAGCTGCATCTGTGATAATAAATATTTGAAGAAGCAGCATCTACCATTTCTCATGTGTGTTCACAAGCCTGTTTGAGTTGGCCTTGAGTCTGAACTTAAAGAAAGCTAGCAGAATACCAAGTGAAGGGACCTTATATACACACACTGGAGCTGTCATGACCAGCTCTCCCTCCCCCACATTGACTGGGAACAAGACAAAGAATTATTAAGCTATTTGGCAGGATGAAGTTATCCAGTAGGGAGCATTCCTCCAGCTCAGCCTTGAGACACCAGACCTCAGAGTAAAGAAACTTATGTCAAAGTGAAAGGAAAGTGAAGTCGCTCAGTCGTGTCCAACTCTGCGACCCCGTGGACTGTAGCCCGCCAGACTCCTCTGTCCATGGGATTCTCCAGGCAAGAATACTGGAGTGGGTTGCCATTTCCTTCTCCAGGGGATCTTCCTGACCCAGGGATCAAACCCAGGTCTCCTGCATTGCAGGCAGACACTTTAACCTGTGAGCCACCAGGGAAGCCCCCTAACTTATGTCAGGTGATCTGTAAAAATGGAAAGAAGACTAAGGTTTAGAAAGAGAATGAACAAGGAGACTTTTAAAATTCTCTTCTCCTGGATGACCTGTTTTAAGACAGAAACAATATAACTTCCAGCTTTACCCATTCCTGATGGAAAGTCATGCCAATGTTGAATCTTAAAACTAAATTTAAACCTCTTATAGAATATTTCACCCCCACCTAGGGGTAGGAGCAAGGAAAAAGCACATTTAATGAATATTGTAGAGGTATAATTTCAAACTTAAAAATGGTTTGAGGTCTTGTATCCATTTATTTCCAGGAGGTAATAAGTTTAGCCAAAATGCAAAAATGTCTGCCTTTAGCCCCTGTGTGTTTTGGAGGTTTTAACTCCCTGGAATATTTTGTGCATGACAGGAGATGCAACTGTAGAAAGGGAAAGTGCCAGACCAGGAAGGGTGCTGTGGGGAGGGACAGAGGGTGAGTAGGGCACGTGGTTTTCTGGTGGTAGTCATTTATTTTCCTCCTCTGGATATAAAATATATAGTCCACACCTCAGCTCTGTACACATTTGCTTTTTCCTAATGCTTGAAGATAAATTGCCATGATTTCTGCTGCATTTTCATGAAGCTGTCAACCTTGAGCCTGACAAGTCACTCCTGTAATAGAAATTCAGTCCCCTGCTTGGTCAGAGTATTTTCTTAGTGTATTAGGAATAACTGAATTTTAGGGGTAAAAGTCTTTTTGAGTCCATATGACCTAGTTGTATTATTCTAGTCTATCAGTGAAACTGAGAAGCACTGTGACCTGCCCATGGTGATTTTATGAGTTGTAGAGCCTGTACCAGGAATTCCTGCAAGGACTTTTAGTCCTTGAAGAAATGAGTCCTTCTATTTGTTTCTCTTAGCCTTCCAGCTGCATTGAGGTGGAAGCTTCCTGTCCAGGCTGACTCTAGTTGGCCTTTGCTCCTGACTGTGTCCCCAAGGATAGTGTCCTGTGGCTCCCCCAGCACTGCACTGACTCTTGGGCCACTCGGATATATCCTGGAGCTGACAATGCCTCTTGACTTCACTTTGGTCTTTTCTCTCAGTCATAAGAGAGAAAATTGGCACTATCTGCCCTTAGGGGTCCCTTTAAGCCTTAAGATTATGTAAGTACAAATCCTGCAAAGGTGTTTTCATCTCCTGTGATTCATTGTCAGCATGGTAATCACAGGGATCCTTTGAAAACTGCAGTCTGGTCTGTTCATGTCTTTCTTCAACCCCTGCCTTAACCTCTGTTTTCACTCAGAGTAAAAGTCAGGGACACTACAATGGCCCAAAAGGTCCTCAAACCCTGGCCCCCCAGCACCTCTCCGAACTCCCACTCTACCTCATTTCTTCTCATTCACTCCATTACTGCTATTTAGGTTCCTTGCTTGTCTCTGGGACACCCGAGGCCCATTCTTAGCTCAGAACCTCACCGCCACCTGCAGAGGGAATGCTCTTTTCCCAGATGTTGGCTCACTCCCTCACCTGCTTGAGTTCACCTTCTTTTTGAGGCTTACCTTGACCACTCTCCCAAACATCCAAGTGTCCCAGCTCCAGTGTACACCCATATTCCCAAACTTTTGATCCACTGAAACAATTGCTAGGCTATTTTAAGTGTTCACATTTGCAAATCTATTCATTTCATATACCTTTATGATAATTCAACAAATTCATTTACAAGTAATTAAAAAAAACCTTGCTCATGTGTCCCGAGTTTTTATTTGATAAATCCTACTCTGATACCTAATAGACATTTTAATGTTACTTCTCACACTTCCTATACCACTGATTCTTGCTGCTCTCCCAGTCTGCATGAATCTGTACACTACTCCTTGGTCCACCTTGAATAATAGCTATGCTTCTAGAAAGTTTTGTCTTGAGTTTTCACAAACTATATGGTAATTTAAATTCACAAGAGATACCCAACTTAGAATAACCTTTTGGCAAATTTATTCAATGAAGTGCAAAAATCCACATTAAAAAATTAACTTCCTAATTTACCTTGTTTAAAGATTAAATTTTTACAGGAGACTTCTTTAAAGAATGACGAATGTGTGTTTGGAATGAAATAAGAAGGAGGTTGGTTTTTCATGTTTGTTTCATCCCCTCCACGAAGATCACCCTGTTCATCTCCTTCATAGAACTAATCATGGTTACAATTTATAATTTATCATTAAAAATAGTCCTCATAAACACCATGAAGGATTATGTCTTTTTTTTCTCTCACCATTCTATCTTTAACAACTAGCATATTATTTGGTATATAGAGAGTTTTCAATAAATATTTGTTGATTGTATGGATGAATAAGCAAGTGTTAAGTGAGCTTGAAGCCTAATTGAGAATGTTATTTTTGTTCTGCTAATTCATAGTAAATATCTTTATTTTTTTTCTCATTGTCCTCACTGAAGCATATCGAAGGGAAATTTACTTAGAGATACAAACCACTCATGTCTATAAAATATTGGAGGATAGTTGGAATACATGTTTGAATACTAGGCTCTTTTTTTGTTAAACCTGTTATATGTGAACTTATTTTGTGACGAAATATTCTAAGTAAAAAATATTATTTGCTTCTAATATCCTCTTGTTATTGCACAATTTGGTAGACTTTTTAGAGTTTTTATAATTTGTGATTCCAATTAGAAAACTCAGAAAATGTAGTTTACATCTTTAATAATGAAAAAATAATTAGTTGGCAAGAAAATCTTAACTTTTTTTTGGAAGTAAAATAATTATCCACTTTGAGCAGACATAATCCACAGCATCCCTTTTTCTCTTAATTTCTGCCCTATTGCTCTGTCAAAAATAATCAAAATTCTACCATGATAAAGTGGATACAATGTAAGTACGTTGCAATATACACTAATACTTCATTAACATCATCTTTCAGCTTAGGAAATAAAAACAGGAAACTAAGGGAATGGGTCACAAACAGAAAAGTTTTGGCAGAGAGGGAGAGAGAGGTCTACCGTTAGAGATGCAGTTAAGGCTGGGTTACATAAAATAAACATGCTGTACTTACCGGTAATGACAGAGTTGATCCTAGAAGACAAAACAGTAGAATCGCAGCCTTCATGTTCAAATTGCTACCTGGAACAACAAAGCAATGTTATTCTTTCACTCTATTTTTTGAGACAAAGTGGTACGTGAAAAAAATGAGTGGTCTCTTGGAAACGGGATCAGTTCTGTTACCTTTCTCTTCACTAGGCAAAATGTACAGGTGAGGTGATTTCTCTAGTCTGTATGCTGAAAATTTTTACCCTTAGGTGAGCTATGAGTGGGTAGAAGGAATTTAAATTTGACTCCAGGAGGCTGGCAACTGAGGGGCCAATCAGGACTTAGCTGTTTGTGAAGTCATTTGGTTTCTTTCATTTCCCAACACTTCATTAGCTGCGTTATTAGCTGCAGACATCATATTACCCAATGTCTACCATTTGAATAGAGGGTATTTCAGGAAGACATGCCTTGTATAATTAAAAGTGCAGACAATAAAAAGTTACAATCTTTCTTCACCTCCATCTCCTTCCCAAATGACTTCCCAGAGTACCTGTTTTATCATGCGTACATGGGCGCATAAATCAAACATCAAAATATAGCTGCCTATGTTAAAAAATGAGAACTATTATATATATTTCTCTGCAATTTACTTTGTTTTACTTTATAAATAATCAGCAACCTATTTGTCAGTAGGTATAGATTTATTTCATTTATTTAACGGCTGCAAGTACTGTACTAAAGGATATGTATGTTTAAAATTTCAATAATGGGGTAAATGGCCAGATTGCCTCCAGAAGTGTTGAATGGTACACTTTATTTTAAATGGGGGAAAAGCTACAGTAATCTAAGCAAAATGCAGGGGTCCACTGAGGTTTCTTTCACAAACAGAACAATGAAGTGCTCACCATAGGCTTTCAGGGCCCTGGGCTTTACTGGGAGTTTTCTTTAGCCTTATGTATAAGGAGGGAGGTATGCAAATTCTCAGTCCAAATCAAAGGTAAATCTGTGTCATGCTAGGATTTCACTTGGAAGGCCATCTTAGAGTTGGCTAGTTTTAGGGTATAGAATGGGCTTCCCAGGTGGCACTAGTGGTAAAGTGGTAAAGCACATTGGTAAAGTGCTTGCCAATGCAGGAGACATAAGAGATGTGGGTTCGATCCCTGGGTTGGGAAGATCCCTTGGAGGAGGGTATGCGACCGATTCCAATATTCTTGCCAGCAGAATCCCATGGACAGAGGAGCCTGGCAGGCCTCAGACCATCGGGTCGCAGAGTTGGATATGACTGAAGCGACTTAGCACACATGCTCACAAACTATAGAATGTCTGAGACAATGAGTTGTTCCCCAAAGCTTTTCTATAACTATCCATTGCACAGTCAACTTTCATTACAGTCAGGTAAGAATAGGGCACAAAGGTTAACCAGTATACCCTTGGTAAGTGTAATAATGTATGTGTGTGTGCTCACTTGTGTCTGAGACTCTTTGTGACCCCATGGACTGTAGCCCACCAGGTTTCTCTGTCCATGGAATTTTTCAAATATGAATACTAGAATAGGTTGTCATTTCTTACTGCAAGGGATCTTCCCAACCAAGGGATCAAACTTGGCATTTCTTGGGTCTCTGGGCATTGGCAGATGGATTCTTTACCACTGCACCACCTGAGAAGCAGTAAGTGTAATCCTAGGAGTATTCACAGGTATGGAGGGGAGCTTGGTTAATTTTGTTGGGTCCAGGAGGGCAGAGAGGGCTTATTAGAGGAGGTGACATCTGAGCTGGTTTTGAAGAGTAAAAAGGATTCATTCATTATGAATGCAAGAAGAACATCTAGGCAGAACAAGTTTTTATAGATGGAGGCAAGATGTTATTGCTCCTTATCACAGGAACAAAATGAGGTGAGGGCAGCGGTGAAAGACAGGGTTGGAGAGATACCTAATTTTAATCACCTATAGTATTTTTGTTTGTCTGTTTCTCTTAATATTACTTCTTTTGGCTCTCCATTGACACTATCTCCTTCATCTCAATCAGATAGAGCTCCTTCCTTATCTCCTGATTGTATGTTTCTCTTGAGCTAGATGGAAAGTTCCGGAGCCATGTCTTGTGATTATTCAGTGTCTTCTATGTTAATGTCTTTGCAGAGCACCGTATGGGTCACTGCATGTTGACAGATAAATTGCAGAGGTATATACTGCAGGGCGCTGGAGGGAGGTGGAGTTCAGAGAAGAGATGGGGCTTTAAGTGGGTTTGAAGGATAGATTTGATTGATGGGACAGTGAAGAGCCTGGTCAATGGGGTGATCTTAAGAGGGGCAATGACACATAAGGGCTGCAGGATGTACAAGGGAAGCAACTGTGTGTTCTCACAGGCTTTCATAGGCACATTCATTCATTCTTTTATTCTGTCAGTTCGTTCTTCTAACTCATCAGCTAGCATGTATTCACTCTATGTTCTGCTCAAATTGTTTCAGTTTCTGGGACTAAAACAGTGGTAAAAATCCCTGCCTTAAGGAGCTTACCTTTTGTTGCTGCTGCTGCTGCTGCTGCGTCGCTTCAGTCGTGTCCGACTCTGTGCGACGCCAGAGAAGGCAGCCCACCAGGCTCCCCCGTCCCTGGGATTCTCCAGGCAAGAACACTGGAGTGGGTTGCCATTTCCTTCTCCAATGCAGGAAAGTGAAAGTGAAAGTGAAGTCGCTCAGTTGTGTCTGACTCTTAGCGACCCCATGGACTGCAGCCTACCAGGCTCTTCCGTCCATGGGATTTTCTAGGTGGGGGGACATTAAATATTTGAGCCTCAGTGAGTGGGAGGGAGGCTGTGACACTGTGGAATCCACTCTTTCCTGAGCATTATTTTCAATGAATGTGTAGGGGGAGGGGCTTCCTTAATTTTTTTTTCTTTTTGGAAGAAGTAGAGTTGAATTTTATGCCACTGTTGTTCCTGGGATTAGGTGAGGAGACTTGGGTTCTGTTGCCAGCCTAGAGTTTGGTGCCAGTGGTCAGCTGATTCAGTTGAATCACTGTGTGACTGTCTGGTCATCAGGTGATTCAGGGAACTGACAGTGCATCAAATGCCTGATGTGGACGTCTCCAACCCCAAGCTACAATGGGACATGCCCTAGCTCGGAAACTGAGCAGTACGTAGGTTTTGGCCAAAATAAATGTGGGAAATAAAGAAAGTGGAGTACTTTCTTAGACAAGGAATTTTAACTTTGAAAGCTGATACCTTGCAATAATATAATTATGGAGGTGGGAGTCAAGAAATATGTAATATAAAAGGGGAGAATTACTAATCTTTTGAAAACTGAGAGACATCAGCAAAAACAGAGGTAAACCGAGCAGTCCATAGGTTTTGACCAAAATAAACGTGGGAAATAAAGAAAGCAAAGTACTTTCTTAGACAAGGAATTTTAACCTTGAAAGCTGATAACTTGCAGAGGCGGAGGCCGGCGCCGGGCTTTTGATCAGCAGGCCCGCCTGGCTGTGGGCCCCAGGCCTCTCTGCCTGGGACTCTGCGCCTGCGCTCGCCCGGCTGCTGCCTGCTCCCCCGGCGCACCAGTCCAGGCTGCACCACCCTGCCTGGGTACCTGGGCGATCCATGGGCTGCAGCGAGGGCTGCGATGACAGATTATGGCAAGGAGCAGCGCAACGAGCTGGAGGCTCTGGAGGCCATCTACCCTGACTCCTTCACAGTATTATCAGAAAATCCACCCAACTTCACCATCACTGTGACATCTGAGGCTGGAGAAAATGATGAAACTGTCCAGACAACCCTCAAGTTTACATACAGTGAAAAATACCCAGATGAAGCTCCCCTTTATGAAATATTCACCCAGCTAAATCTGGAAGATAATAATGTAGCAGACATTTTAAAATTATTAGCATTACAGGCAGAAGAAAACCTTGGTATGGTAATGATCTTCACCTTAGTGACAGCTGTGCAAGAAAAATTAAATGAAATAGTAGATCAAATAAAAACTAGATGAGAAGAAGAAAAGAAACAAAAAGAAAAAGAAGCAGAAGAAGCCGGAAAGCAATTATTCCATGGTACTCCTGTTATAATTGAGAGTTTCTTAAATTGGAAGGCCAAGTTTGATGCAGAACTCTTGGAAATTAAAAAGAAATGGATGAAGGAAGAAGAGCAAGCAGGAAAAAGTAAATTAAGTGGGAGATAACTATTTGAAACAGATCGTAATCTCGACACATCTGATATCCAGTTCTTGGAAGATGCTGGAAACAATGTGGAGGTAGATGAGTCTTTGTTTCAGGAAATGGATGACTTGGAGCTGGAGGACAATGATGATGATCCAGACTACAATCCTGCTGACCGGGAGAGGAACTTGACTGACTGATGGACTATTCCCGTCTGCAGAGAGGCTTGACTGCCACAGCATCTGTGGCTATGCTGAGAGGGTGTTGATTTTCCTTTCTTTTTTCTAAGAAAAAAAAAAAAATTTCAGGAGAATATTCTTCTGATGGCTTTCATCATTGAACTTAATAAATTCATCTTAAAATTTCAAAAAAAAAGAAAGCTGATAACTTGCAATAATATAATTATGGAGGTAGGAGTCAAGAAATAGGTAATAAAAAAGGGGAAAATTCCTAAATCTTTTGAAAACCGAGAGACATCAGCAAAAACAGAGAGGTAATTTATTTTTCTTAAATGACTTAGGCTATCAGGATTCATTACAGTATTTTGTGAACTACAGGCAACACCTAGCCCTGTAGGTCTAGACATTTCTTAGTATTTCTTATTGGCTTTAAGTTTCTTTGATTTATGGACACTGTCTCCTCAGGAAAAATGCACATATGCCCATGAACACAATGTGTACCCACCAACTTCAGGGGTTTCATGGATCTCCTGAGAGCCCCACTGTGCACAACCACCCTTTTGTTGTGTTCATTCGCTCAGTTGTGTCCGGCTGTTTGTAACCCCATGGACTGTAGCCCACCCCGCTCCCATCTGGCCATGGGATTTCCTAGGCAAGAAAACTGGAGTGGGTTGCCATTTCCTTCTCCAGGGGATCTTTCTGATCCAGGAATCAAACCTGCATCTCCTATATTGACCAGGGTTGGGGGTGGGGGTGGTGGTTCTTCACCACTGAGCCACCTGGGAAGCATCCACTCTATCGTGGTAGAATTTCGATTACTTTTGGCAGAACAACAGGGCAGAAATTAAGAGAAAAAGAGATGCCTTAGATTATGTCTGTTCAAAGTGGGTAACTAGTTTACTTCCAAAAAGAAGTTAAGATTTTCTTGCCAACTTTATCACCTGTGACCAATGGCCAAATCATTCTGCCAAGAATTCTGGACATATTTTCCCAATACCCAATCTGAAAAAACTTCACGAGATTAGTAATAAACCTATATAGGTTTTTTTTTTTCCTATCTAATAGAATTTTTTGTGTTTAGTCACTCACTCATGGATTGTAGCCCACCAGGCTCCTCTGCCCATGGAATTTTCCAGGCAAGAATACTAGAGTGGGTTGCCTTTTCTTACTCCAGGGGATCTTCCCAACCCAGGGATCAAACTCACTTCTCTTGCATCTCCTGCAATGGCAGGAGATGTTCTTTACCACTAGTGCTACCTGGGAAGTAGAATTTTAGACACGCTTAATTCATTGGCTGTCCTGGCATTCATTCATCAAACCACTCCATAGAAAAGTGGCTCTACAGAAGGTATTTGAGCATATCCTAATTTTCTGTGGGTAGTACAGGTTTGTGTTTGAGGGTGAGAGCTTGAAAATGAAAATGTTAGATCTGGATGTGGGTTTTGGTAGAGGAGCAGGTGAGGAGATATTTCATTTTGATGAGATTGAGTTTGTCCAGGTCTTTTGTTGATTTGTGGACTTGGATAAAATTTGGTGTGATCAGCTTTTTTTTTTTTTTTTTTTTAATAATCAGCCTTGAGGTGGCTTTCAGCAAGGTTAAGGTTTTAAAGTGTTTCATGAACACCAGATTTTAGAAAATACTTTAATAGGTCAGAGTTTGATTGACTATAGAGTTTTATATGAATTTTTGGAGAGCAAGTGCCTGACTGAATAGCTTTTTTAGGAAGTGCTTTGGTCAGGACAATTCTTTGCCTAACAAACCACTCTTGGATGACTGTATGGTAAGCCAACACCTAATTAAACAGCCATTTTGGGGTGCATTTTAGATGGGTTGGTTCTTTGCTTATTAGTTATTCTTGAATAGTGTTTTTTGTACATATAGGTCTTAGCTGATCACTGTTTTCCAACCAGCTGTGGAAAGGAAATGCTTTTTTGATGTTTTTTATAGTTTTTGGAGAGTTTGTTTAGAGGCAGCTGTTTTGGATGAGTATTGATTTGTTTTGGGTGAGTCTGTTTGGGGTAGCTTCTTGCTGAACAGCTTCTTTGGACAAAAGAATTCTCTGCAGATCAGCTTGTCTTGGGTAAATTTGGGTATAACCAGGTCCTGGATAAACAGCTGCCTTTTGATGAGCTTTGGATGAGGAAGCGCTTTTCTCATAAGTTGATTTGATATAAACTTGAATAAACATTTGCGGATGAGTTTGTGAACAGTAAACTTTGTTGATTAGCTGATCTCCAGTGAATTTGTTTAGAGCCAACTCTTGGCTGACTGGTTATTTCTGGATGAGTTTAGATTGGGACTATTTTTTTTTTAAACTCATCAGCTGGTTTTAGAATAAGTTGAATTTGATCAGAGTTTTATTGAGATGAAGCTGGCCTGAAAGCAGGAGAATCAGACTGTGCTCTTTTCCTGGTTCTACTTTTCCTTTGCTGACTTACCAGATTGATCAGTTCAGTTCAGTTCAGTTTAGTCGCTCAGTCATGTCCAACTCTGTGACCCCATGAACTGCAGCACGCCAGGCCTCCCTGTCCATCACCAACTCCCAGAGTTTATCCAAACTCACGTCCATTGAGTTGGTGATGTCATCCAACCATCTCATCCTCTGTCATCCCCTTCTCCTCCTGCCCTCAATCTTTCCCAGCATCAGGGTCTTTTCAAATGAGTCAGCTCTTCGCATCAGAGAGGTAAACAAAAAAACTATCACTGTATCTTAGAAGAGAAATAAGCGAGTAAATTGGTGGTAGTGTCTTTATTTGACACTCATTTTACTGGGGGTTCTAATATAGCTTTTATTTGGCTGTATAGTTAAGCTGTACGATTTTCTCAATTGTAGACCCCAGGCTAAATACTCCAGACAACCTCCTGATCCTATTTTAAAATCACCAGATGTCAAGGATCATCTTAAGTGTCTATTGTTGGACAATTGGTATCAATTAGTCTAGGTAATATATGTTAACTATTAGGAGAGACTGTTAATGTGGGGTAGGGAGGAATTTCTTGTCTTGGGGCTCACTTTAGTGTCTAGTTTCACATTGTGTCCTCTTCCCCTTACCCTAAACCCAACTGAGTTCTGGTCTTATAACTAATTCAAACACATAGCTGTTGGATATTTACTATTTTTCATACAGTGGTGATGAGCTGGAAGGTTGCCAATTTGTTATCTCTGATGTAAAATAAGAATAGACAACACCAAATACACAGTCATGCCCAAGGCCAACATCTTGAAGTTTGGATGGAGGTGGAGAAGTCTGTACAAGAGATAGCAAAGGAGCAGCTCCACAGGAGTGAAACTTGGAGGGGACAGTTTTAGACAGGGCAAAGTAAGAGAATTTTTGAAGAATGACAAAGTGTGGGGAGTTGATAAGAGATCAAGTGTAATAGCTACTGAAATAAGTCCATTTAAATTAGCAGCAAGTAAATCGTTGGTGAGGGCTTCTTTGGTGGCTCAGAGGTAAAGAATCTACCTGCCAACTCAGGAGATGTGGGTTCAGTCCCTGGGTGCGGAAGACCCCCTAGAGGAGGCAGTGGCAACCCACTCCAGTATTCTTGCCTGGGAAATCCCATGAACAGAGGAGCCTGGGGGGCTGCAGCCCAGGGGTTCACAAAGAGTCGGACACGACTGAGCTACTGAACAACAGCAATGAAGTCATTGGTGAACTGAGGAATTGAAATCTTGGAATGAAAGCTGAATCAGAGGACATTGAGAGGTGAGTGAAAGGTAAAGATGTGAACACAGGATGATAGGATATCTGTAGACAACTTGGCCTTTTGAAGACTTTAGCTGTGACTTGGTGAAGAAATAAAGGAATAAAGGTGCTGGGAAGGCAGGGTGTTTTGTATCTAAAACACAAATAGAGGGTTTGATCTTGGGCTGAGCCACTGTAACAGGAATAAAGACAAGTAAGATGGAAACAATTGCAGGCAGATTTGTAGATGTGGTGGCAATACATGGAGGGAATTGTTAAATGTTAGGTAAGTTCATTTACTAAGAGCTGAGGGAGAAGGGAAAGAGACTGAGATTTTAGGCTGAAGAATATATAACACAATCCTTTTAAAACCCAACTGGGCCCTGTGGAGTTCCCCCAGGGTCAGAAGTCTTTCTGTGTCTCCCATTTCTTGTTTATAGAAATAGGCTTTAATCTCCTAGACCTTCCCTGAGTTCCAAAGAGCAGATTCAAAGTTAACTACCTGGGAAAGTGAGAGAATGCAAAACAAGGGAAAAGCAAGCCCAACATAATCTCTTCCATGACTGTTAGCTTAAACCAATGCCTTGATTTATGACCCGACACTGTTGAGATAATGTCCTGTGGCTTCAACCAGCTGGCCCCAAACCGACTTAAAACTGATGACACAGGGAGGGCCAATTAAGAACTGAAACGCCCGAACCATCACCAAGGCTCCAAGTAAATGTAAAATGCCACAACCATCATCTTTTCCTCTCTCCTGGAAAGAAGTTAAGGGATCACAAGACCATGATTTAATAGTCTGCTTTACAGAAATACATAGTTCAATCACAATCACCACAGTGACACATCAAGAGAAAAAAAGCAGCTCCAGGAAGTCTGCGTCTGTATCTTATCAGGAAGCTGAAATCATGAAGAATCCTGCCCACCCACCTTTATCTTTTTTGGCTTTATAAAGCTTGCAACCTGGCCAGGAAACAGGGTGTTTTTGAGACAGTCGACATCTCCCATCTTCTGGGTTGGTGCCTCCTTGACTACTACGCCTTTCTTTGCTCCAGACTTTGATGTTTTTGCTTGTTTGGATTCACTGTCCATCCAGCACATGACTTGGGTTTGACAACACTTTGCAGTGTGAGTGAGCATGCCTGACTAGAGACTCGTGCTCTGGGGCAAGCTTGTCTAGTAATTCCAGTTGTTTTGCTGTGAGATCAGTTCCAATAATCCTCAACGACTTGGTTAAGTGGTGTGGGTTCAGATAGTTGTGTTTTCAGTGGGAAGTCTTTATTATTATGGGCACTTAGCCATGGTGCTGAGGATAGTCAAAACTTCAGGTCAAGGATGGATCTAACCAAGGATCCTCACTTGGGATTATCCCTCTTCAAATCTCTTCCTCCTCCCTGCTCTTTCCAGCCGTTCACTTCTCCTTCTTTAACTGAAACAACATGGAAAAAACAAAAGCCATTATAGGGAAACTCTCTTATCTTCTCAACCTACCTGCATGTGGGCTTATCTTTCTTACTACAGTGGCAGAAGTATCCTTACTCCTACTGATGGACAACTCCTCTGCTCAGGTGGCAAAGAATCCACCTGCAATGCAGGAGACCTGGGTTTGATTCCTGGGTCAGAAAGAAACTTTTCCATAAGGAAATTGCCTGGAGAATCCCATGGACAGAGGAGCCTGACGAGCTACAGTCCATGGGGTTGCAAAGAGTCAGACAACTCAGCGACTAACCCTTTCATTTACTTTCTACTTTTGTTCTGTTTGATCCCATTCTTTTCTACTTTCTTAAGAACTTCACCTTTTCAGTTCCCTTCCCATCTCATTTTCCTTGGATCATTTCTATCAGCAATCTCCGCATTAAGAAATACAAAACCAAACTCTCTTGACCCTACAGTCTGCCTCATTTTTGACTCCAATTCCCCAAATAGGAATTGTTTGCATTTTCTCTCTCTGTTTTTTCACCTCCCTCATTTCACAGAAGCTTCCATTCCCACGACTCCATTAAAAACACTCTGGTGGCTCAGTGGTAAAGAATCCACTTGCCAATGCAAGAGACTTGAGTTCGATCCCTGGGTCAGGAAGATCCCCTGGAGGAGGAAATGGCAGCATTTCCTCAGTATTCTTGTCTGCGAAATCCCATGGATAGAGGGCTACAGTCCTTGGGGTTGCAAAAGAGTCAGACATGACTTAGCAACTTGAGCAGCAATGATCTCCAAGATGCCAGAGCTAAGGGATACTATTTGGTTTCCATTCTATTCAGCCTTTTGGTGGCATTTATACCATAAACCACTGCCTCCTTCTTAAAATACTTTTCTTTCCCCTCCTAGATTCCATGATACCACTCTCCTGGTTTTGCTGTTACCTCCCTGATTGTTCCTTATAGTTTTCTGAACTGTCTAGAAAAGTGAGAGTGCCTCAGGTGTAAACCTGAGCTTTCTTCCCTTGCCTTCTCGTTCATTCTCTTCCCTTCCCTTTTCAGCTCCTTTCCCACCTATCTCCCTATATGATCTCATTCAATTCCATGTCTTTAAGTAAAATTTCAAATGCTTATAACTCTCATATTTTTATTTTTTGCCCAGAGTTTTCCTATAGAGTTCAACCTCTATATTTATTAAACTGCTTGGGGTCTCAGTCTGAATAATAGTCATCTTGAACACAGTGTACTTCAGACTGAATACTTGATTACACTCCTCTCAATCTCATTTTTCCTCTGGTCTTCATTGTCTTGGTAACTGGCGCCTTTGCCCTCCCAGTTATACAGATCAAACATTGAGACTTTATACTTTATTTAACACTTTTTGGCGCATCCTGTCTGTACTTACTAAAAGATATCTCAAACTTCTCTTTCTCCAATTTTGGTATTTCCCCCCAATTTTTTGGGTCTTTTGGCCTTGGTACCATTGACATTATGGACCAGATGTCTGTTTTTTTCAGTGAGACAATCTTCTGTATTGTAGCATGTCTAGCAGCCTCCTTGGTCTCTACCCACTAGATGTCAGTATTGTCTCTCCAGTTTTGAACAACAACAACAACAAAAGTCTCCAGATGTTGCTACGTCTCCTGATAGACCCAATTTTGTACCCAGTGAAGAACCACCGACCTAGTCTAAGACAGGATGATCTCTAGCATGAATTGCTGCAGTAAACTCCAAACTAATCTCTTGCCTCTTACCCTCTGGTTCCTGGTCCTGGGTACCATGACATCGATGGCTGTGATGGCTTTTTCATTAATCCCCTGCTTCCATGCTGATTCTCCTTCAGCTCGTTTTCTAGATCATTTTCTATGTTATTCAGATGATGCCCTGCTCTATTTAGCATCCTTACTGGCTTTTCACTGAATCTTGAGTAAAATACAAGCTTATTACCATGGTTTACAGAGTCTTTTTAAAACCTTGTTACATTTTAAATTTGAAAAAGCCTTAAAATAATTTGGTTTCTGTTCACCTCATCTGGTACCACCAGTTCCTGCACTGTGTTCCTGCACTTCGGATCCCTTCCTATTCTCCTCAAACATGTCAGAGGCTTTGTTTTTGCTTTTCCATTCATCTGAAATCCTTGGTCCCTAGATGTTTGCCTCAGTGGTTTCTTTTTCATCTTTATGACTTGACTCAAATGTTTCATTTTCAGAGAGAACTTTTCTGGAACACTCTAGTGCCAAGGAAGTGCTTTCCATCACTTCATCACATCACACTGCACGCTTTCCTCACAGTTCTAGCTGCCACCTTGTTTATGTACTATTAGTGACCTTGTTTTTGTGCTATTTACTTGCACGTTGTATGTTCTCCTGTCTAGAAAATGTTTCATGGAAGTGAGGACATTGTCTTTTCTATAGAGATCTTGCAGCAGGTACATAATAAACACTTGATAAATATTTATTAAACAAATGAATGACCCAATTTGTAATAGTGGAAAGAGCAGTGGCATGTTAAAATCAGACTTGTTTGTGTCTGAATAGTGTCTTTGTTTCTTGAGGGAGGGCTGTATTGCTATAAACTTCCCTCTTAGAACTACTTTTGCTGCATCCCATAGGTTTTGCATTGTTGTGTTTTCATTGTCATTTGTTTCTAGAAAATTTTTGATTTTCCTTTTGATTTCTTCAGTAACCTGTTGGTTACTTAGAAATGTATTGTTTAATCTCCAAGTGTTTGTGTTTCTTACAGTTTTTTTTCTTGTAATTGATATCTAGTATCATAGTGTTGTGTTTGGAAAAGACGCTTGATACAATTTTCAATTTTCTTAAATTTACTGAGATTTGATTTGTGACCCAAGATGTGGTCTATCCTGGAGAATGTTCTGTGTACACTTGAGAAGAAGGTGTATTCTTCTGCATCTGGTTGGAATGTCCTGAAGATATCAATGAGATCCATCTCATCTAATGTATCATTTAAGACTTGTGTTTCCTTATTCATTTTCTGTTTTGATGATCTGTCCATTGGTGTAAGTGGGGTGTTAAAGTCTCCCACTACTATTGTGTTACTGGTAATTTCTCCTTTTATGTCTGTTAGTGTTTGTCTTATGTATTGAGGGGCTCCTATGTTGGGTGCATCAGTCAGTCAGTTCAGTTGCTCAGTTGTGTCCAGCTCTTTGCGACCCCATGAATCGCAGCACGTCAGCCCTCCCTATCCATCACCAACTCCTGGAGTTCACTCAGACTCACATCCATCACATCAGTGATGCCATCCAGTCATCTCATCCTCTGTCATCCCCTTCTCCTCCTGCCCCCAATCCCTCCCAGCATCACAGTCTTTTCCAGTGAGTCAACTCTTTGCATCAGGTGGCCAAAGTACTGGAGTTTCAGCTTTAGCATCATTCCTTCCAAAGAAATCCCAGGGCTGATCTCCTTCAGAATGGACTGGTTGGATCTCCCTGCAGTCCAAGGGACTCTCAAGAATCTACTCCAACACCACAGTTCAAAAGCATCAATTCTTCGGCACTCAACTTTCTTCACCGTCCAACTCTCACATCCATACATGACCACTGGAAAAACCAGAGCCTTGCCTAGATGGACCTCTGTTGGCAAAGTAATATCTCTGCTTTACAATAGGCTGTCTAGGTTGGTCATAACTTTTCTTCCAAGGAGTAAATGTCTTTTAATTTCATGGCTACAGTCACCATCCGCAGTGATTTTGGAGCCCAAAACAGTAAAGTCTGACACTGTTTCCACTGTTTCCCCATCTATTTCCCATGAAGTGATGGGAACAGATGCCATGATCTTCGTTTTCTGAAAGTTGAGCTTTAAGCCAACTTTTTCACTCTCCTCTTTCACTTTCATCAAGAGGCTTTTTAGCTCCTCTTCACTTTCTACCATAAGGGTGGTGTCATCTGCATATCTGAGGTTATTGATATTTCTCCCAGCAATCTTTTTTTTTTTTTTTTTCTCCCAGCAATCTTGATTCCAGCTTGTGCTTCTTCCAGCCCAGTGTTTCTCATGATGTACTCTGCATATAAATTAAATAAGCAGGGTGACAATATACAGCCTTGATGTACTCCCTTCCTTTTTTTATTTGGAACCAGTCTGTTGTTCCATGTCCATTTCTAACTGTTGCTTCCTGACCTGCCTATAGGTTTCTCAAGAGGCAGATCAGGTGGTCTGATGTTCCCATCTCTTTCAGAATTTTCCACAGTTTATTGTGATCCACACAGTCAAAAGCTTTGGCGTAGTCAAAAAAGCAGAAATAGATGTTTTTCTGGAACTCTCTTCCTTTTTCGATGATCCAGCGGATGTTGGCAATTTGATCTCTAGGTATCCTTAGGCAAATTAAATAATATTAAATAAATTAATAATATCTTTAAACCTTCATTTATAAAATAAGAGTTTTTGTCCTCGCCTTATAGAATTGAAGGTTTGTGTGGCTATAAACATCAAGCAGAATGCTGGGTAGTAGATACTTATATTTATTTTCATTTGGAATCTGAGAGCCAAGATTTAAATTGACAGCAGATTGGTGATGATGGGAAGGATGTGTTGTTGAGTCCTTTTGCTTCTGGCTTTGAGCAATAATAGATGACCTCTTCATAAAAGGTGAAAGGCTTCTCTCTCTCCACCATCACTGCTGGTTCCCTCCTTGATAAGACGTGTGTGTTTTCTAAGCACATGTGGGATATGGACTGTCAGTATCACTGGGGATCAGTTTTTCTGAGGATGCTCTTGTTGCCTGAGGCTCAGATATTCACTTCCTAGGTGGTACTAGCAGTAAAGAACTTTGCCAGTGCAGGAGACCTAAAAGACAGGGTTTGATCCTTGGGTTGGGAAGATCCTATGAAGAAGGAAATGGCAACCCACTCCCATATTCTTGTCTGGAGAATCCCATGGACAGAGGAGTCTGGTGGCTATAATCCATGGGGGTTGCAATGAGTCAGACACAACTCAGCAACAAACACACACACAGATGTTCACTAGAGAACATTCACTGATTAGAAAAGTTACAGGGAGCAGTTTAGATAACCTGATTCTAAGATCTTACCCTCTGTCACTTTCAGACTACTAGCAGAATATTCTCATGCTTCTGACATATTAATATTCAGAGCTATTTTGTCCTCTCTTTGCTTACATCCATCTGTGTGTGTGTTCAGTCATGTCTGACTCTGTGACCCCATGGACTATAGCCCACTAGACACCTCTGTCCCTGGGATTATCCCAGCAAGAATACTGGAGTCGGTTGCCATTTACTCCTTCAGGGGATCTTTCTGACCCAGGGATCGAACCCATGTCCTGCGGCTTCTGCAGGCGGATTCTTTACCACCGAGCCACCTGGAAAGCCCACATTCCACTCTTGTAGCCCTCAATTCTATCTTTGCAAATTCAAAAGACAGTTAAAAGGAGGAACAGTTTTATCTCTAAAAGGAATGCTACTTCCTCTAAGGCTCAAACTGCAGCCGGTTCTAAAAGTAACATATCTTTCCCCTTCTATATTTGCAATTCAGTGGAGAAATAAAGTTAATAGATCATTAATGAATACTGTTCCTAAAATATGCCCAACACTGACATAGAGTGGAGAAAACAAGAAGGAACCCAGTAAAATATCCAAGTGTTCTTTGAGGACTATTTTAGAAATTATCTGACAGAGCTCCAAATTATTCTGACTACGTGAGAATGCTTCTTGCTGTCCTTGCTCAGAGCAGTGAGGTAAAGGACCATATACCTCTAGGTGGCTTCTAGGCAGATCTGCTCATTTTGGAAGACAGTGTTTTGCAACCCACTGGTTTCACTTTAGAGAAGAGAACCTTGCTTCTAAGGTAGTTGGTCTTCAGAAACCAAGTCCGGATAATGTGTCTTTGCTGAAACCTCTTGCTGATGATTTCCACACTTTTTAAAAGTATATCCACATTCCTATATTCTTTGTATATGCTGCTGAGTATAAGTAATATAGTTAACAAATTAAAGACTGAGATTAAATTACATCCTGCATTCAGTTCAGTTCAGTTCAGTTGCTCAGTCGTGTCCGACTCTTTGCGACCCCATGAATCGCAGCACGCCAGGCCTCCCTGTCCATCACCGACTCCCGGAGTTCACCCAAACTCATGTCCATTGAGTCGGTGATGCCATCCAGCCAACTCATCCTCTGTTGACCCCTTCTCCTCCTGCCCTCAATCTTTCCCAGCGTTGGGATCTTTTCAGATGAGTCAGTTCTTCGCATCAGGTGGCCAAAGTATTGGAATTTTAGCTTCAACATCAGTCCTTCTAATGAACATCCAGGACTGATTTCCTTTAGGATGGACTGGCTGGATCTCCTTGCAGTCCAAAGGACTCTCAAGAGTCTTCTCCAGCACCACAGTTCAAAAGCATCAATTCCTCAGCGCTCAACTTTCTTCACAGTCCAACTCTCAGATCCATACATGACTAACATCCTGCATTACAGTTACTTAAAACATGATGCAGTATGCCGTTTACTGTCACTTTTTGACTTCCAGATTTTTAGACTGTACCTTTTAAAGAAGCCTAGTCATCCCTTACAGAAACAAGTAAACAAAGTCAGTGAGCAAACAAGCAAGCAAACAAAACCCAACACTGACACCAGAACCTGTACTTGAGGAAAGCTACTACCAGAGAGTGCAGCTGTTAAGGCCAGGATGTGAGATTTATGAGAACAGTTTTTCTAAAGACACAAACACCTGTTCCCTTCTTGTCAATAGTCAGAATTAAAATTCATTTTAAAAAGTGAAAGGACAACATACTTATAAATAGTAATGATGCTGAAGAGCAATAGCTTTTAAAGATATACTTTGGTCATTTAAAAACCAATATTCTGTAATATTTCTGCCTCCAAATTAAAATTCCTAGAATCTCTTGATTAGAAATTTACTTTATTATTTTAAATGCATTATTCTACTATTTTCAGTCCCAGTAGTGGACAGCCATAGCCCTAAAAGCCTAAACTAGACAACTTACTTAAAAATTATGAGAATGGGTTACTCAGGTGGTCCCGACTATGAAGAATCTGCCTGCAATGCAGGAGACCTAGGTTTGATCACTGGGTCAGGAAGATCCTCTGGAAAATGAATAGCAACCCACTCCAGTATTCTTGCTTGGGGAATTCTGTGGACAGAGAAGCCTGATGGGCTACTATCCATGGGGTTGCAAAGAGTTGGAAAGGACTGAGCAACTAACACTTACTCAGACACATCTTAGGATTCTTGGTTTTAGAGATTTTCAACTATTGCTTACTCTTTGCTTTGAAAGCTTGAAAGTCTCGTATTTTTAATGAATCACATTTTAAAAGTTTTAAGCTCATAACTCTTTTACATGTATTTATACCATCTGGAGCCTCATAACTGGAGCAAAATGTGCAGAAGATTGTATATTGGTGAGTGAGAATCATATCAACCTTTGGAAGCTTAATCCTATCTCTCTAGATCTGGATTTATGTCCATATTCATAATATTAAACTCATCCTTCATGTAGCCAGCATAGATAAGTGTTGGGGTCCATCTTCCCCAGACCAAGTACAGACCATCTTACTCTGCATTATATAGTACTCAACATTGCTGCTAAAACATGATACATAGATCCCCAGTAATAAGGGAACTTTTCATCCATTCATTCATCCTCCTCCTCAGATCTCTACAACCTGGTCCAAGTATATATTTCAAATTGCTTGCTATTGAACCAAAACAAGGGTTAATCTCCAGATGTACCCAGAAGTTGTAGACAAAAAGTCCATTGAATAAGAAGCTTACCCAGCAAAAGAGTGAAATGGTAAAAATGGTAATATTTATAGCTATTTCCTGATTTTAATCATCATCATTTTCCTCACCATTTTCCTTATTACCATCCATATACATACTGACAATTCATAGCACATAGAAATTGCTTCATGCACAGGACAGACAAAAAATATAAGAGAACCTAGAGCTTCTAGGATTGTGGTTCAAGGATGTGTGTGTGCGTGTGTGTGCACTAAGTTGCTTCAGTCGTGTCCGACTATTTGCAACCCTGTTGGCTGTAGCCTGCCAGGCTCCTCTGTTGTTGGGATTCTCCAGACAAGAATACTGGAGTGCATTGCTCTGCCCTCCTCCAGTGGATCTCTCCAACCCAGAGATTGAACCCACCTCTCTTAGGTCTCCTGAACTGGCAGGTGGGTTCTTAACCACTGGAGCCATGTGAGAAGCCCCAGTTCAAGGACAGAAGCATTATTTTATCTGCTTTTCCTACCATAAAAATTCCAGATCAGAGAAATTAAGTAATTTGTCCAAAGCAATTAAACAACGAGTGGCAATTTCAACCTATAGGATCAAAAAGACCTTAATTTACTGTTACATATTTCAAAGTGGTTTGAAATATGTTGGGCTGGTTAAAATGTAAAGACAAGTACTAGAAAGAAGTAACCATCAAAAGTACAAGCAACTTATTTTAATTGTGGTTTGTTTAAACAGTCACTTAATGATAGTCATGATCTACTCAAAGCTGTTTAAAGTTCTGTTAGAGAGTCTGTTATTTTGTGAAACCCTATCATGTTGCTTCCCAGGGTTTAAGTGGACTATCAGTGGGGAGAGGTACACAGCTGAGGCCAGGGTCCACCATACATGTTCATTAAATGGATTTCATGTCTAACACACTTCTTCCACCCAGTTAAAGTACTCAGAATTGAAGGAAAGCTTCCTCACTAGATATAGGAATTTTTAAATTTAACAGCTCCTTTAAGAATTTTTGAACTTTTCTACTTGAAGACATATTTTAAATAGCTTAATTAAGAAGTTTAAGAATGTGTGCTGGCAATCCCTATGCAAGAAAGATTTATGGTGACTAATCTGATAGGATGACAAAGTAATTTGATGTCCCCTTAGTGTACCTTGGACTTCCCTGTGGCTCAGATGGTAAAGCATCAGACTACTATGCAGGAGACCGAGGTTCGATCCCTGGGTTGGGAAGATCTGCTGGAGAAGGAAATGGCAACCCACTCCAGTGCCTGTACTATTCCATGGACGGAGGAACCTGGTAGGCTATAGCCCATGGGATCGCAGGAGTCAGACACGACTGAGTGACTTCATTCACTAGTGTATCTTAACTATATAATAGAGAGAACCTTCCAAATTGTAATGGAAATTGAAAGCTAAAAAGATATATACAGATACTAGTTTCCATGATGTGTAAAGCAAGACCAATCCTTATCTTCAATAAAGCAGGGCTAGTGGAGTGACTAAACAATGCTAGCATTTTTAGTTCGTGAGATTGTTAATAAAAGGTTAGACAAGCACCCCATACTTTATATTGAATGGCTCATTTATGATTTTCAATCTTTTCAGTCTGTTAACCTTTCAACTGACACTAGTCTGCTTTAGTGTCAGGAAGGAGACAGAAGTTTTATTTGCCCATGGCAGATTTCTTTGGGATAAGGTGGTGAATGTCAAAGACAAAGTGCTCTTGATTTAAACCTTTAAGTGCATCATTTCCTTCTTGCTTTTACAACAGTGTCTTAATTGTAAAGTGGATTCGAATATCGCATAGGTTATTAGAGTCAACAACAAATCAGGGTCATCTTAAATATGTATGTTAATGTTCTGTTATCCTGGAATGCTGTGATGCTATGAAATCCATTGATCTAAGGTCACATAGGAAGTTCGTTAACATGAGGCTTTGGGCTTTTTGTCTTACTTATTTCTGGTGGGCCTGTTACTTTGGAACTGTATCCAAACCGGAGAGGGTTCCAGGTGTCTGGGTTGAGGATAGAACTGTGGAGAGGATAGAGCAGCTGAAGAAGGAGAGAGATTGGGCTTTTGGCAGGGAAATGTAGTATTTGGGGAAATAATCAAAGAGGATGGTGACTCCGAGAGTAGGGGAATAGAGTCACTGTGCACATCATTTTTTCCTAGTTGGTGCCCAGGGCATCCTATTTCAGTGTTTTCTCATGAGAGGAAGGGATGGTAGGATTAGGTATTATTTGCTTGATAGCTGATTTTTTGTTGCAAAATTTAAACCTTAAATGCGTTTTTTTTTTTTTTTTTGGAAATGGTTGCCCACAGAATTCATTTTGCTCATTTACCTATCAGTGTATTAAGTCATCCACCAACCCTTCCATCCATCCACAGAAATTTGTTGAAATTCTGATCTGATTCAGGCTCTTCATATAGTCACTGGTGGGGGTTGGGGGGGTGGGTATTTCTAAAGAGTAAAATAATCATGTTTCCTGTCCTCTTGGAAATCATAGACAGGTGGAGGAGACGGACATGAACAAATAAAGATAAGAAAATTTAAAACTACATTTGTATTCTATTAAGAAAGTTTATAATAATGACAAATACTGGTAGAGAAATAACAAGTACTATGAGATAGTACTTGTTTGCTCTGTAAATAATATTCAAGAAGTTAACTTATCCTCATGATTTGGTGAACCTTACACATATCAAATCTCCATTTTCATTTCTAAAATCTTAACTCTTTTCCCAAATTCAGTTCTCCAACTTCCTGTGAACATTTTCTTTTGGATATACTGTCAATACTAAAAGTTTTTTTTTTTTTTAAATTTTAAAATCTTTAATTCTTACATGTGTTCCCTGTTGGTGGGAATGCAAACTAGTACAGCCACTATGGAGAACAGTGTGGAGATTCCTTAAAAGTATTTTTGTAAACTCTCCTATGTATAAGCACTTGTGTCAGTCAGGGAACTACCATGTATTTGGTTAACTCAAAGTTGTAGGTTTCTTTTTTCCCTCCTCTCCATCTTTAATTTTGACTTCAGATTTGCTCATTTCCTCTGATATTTCTCTTGTTCTCAACTTTGTTTTGTGCTTTGATTCTCCTGACTTTTGCTTCACTTTTGATCTTGTTTGGTTACTATTTTAATCTCTTTGCATCCTAAGTATAGAATGTACTCAGAAGGCACAATTATTAATCCCAAGCTCTATTTTCTTCACCTCAGTTCAGTTCAGTTCAGTCGCTCAGTCGTGTCCGACTCTTTGCAATCCCAAGAATCGCAGCACGCCAGGCCTCCCTGTCCATCACCAACTCCCGGAGTTCATTCAGACTCACGTCCATCGAGTCAGTGATGCCATCCAGCCATCTCATCCTCTGTCGTCCCCTTCTCCTCCTGCCCCCAATACCTCCCAGCATCACAGTCTTTTCCAATGAGTCAACTCTTTGCATGAGGAAGCCAAAGTACTGGAGTTTCAGCTTCATCATCATTCCTTCCAAAGAAATCCCGGGGCTGATCTCCTTCAGAATCTCCAAGGGACTCTCAAGAGTCTTCTCCAACACCACAGGTCAAAAGCATCAATTCTTCAGTGCTCAGCTTTCTTCACAGTCCCTCTGACATGACCACTGGAAAAACCATAGCCTTAGCTAGACGGACCTTTGTTGGCAAAGTAATGTCTCTGCTTTTGAATATGCTATCTAGGTTGGTCATAACTTTTCTTCCAAGGAGTAAGCGTCTTTTAATTTCACTATTGCAAGGTAATAGTAGGTTATAAAAATAAAGGAGTAATAAAGAACTTAAAAATAAAAAAATTAAAAAATGATAATGGTAAAAATATATCTAGGATTTTCTCTGGAGCTATTGAGGGCAGTATGGGGTCAGTTCAGTTTCCGATGGTTCCTTGTTTCAGCTTATACTTCTCAAGTTCTGTAGGCCCCTTCCAATGATTAGTCAATGATAACTACAGGGTTTTAATCTGTTGCACCTGTCACTTCCAGAGCCGTTTCCTCTCCTTTGTTTATTTTGGCTTCCTCTGTTTGCAAGTCTATTCAGTGTATCAATAGTTTTGACCTATGGTTCCCTTTCATTATACCTCACTTCCTCTATTCCATTCCATTTCACCTAATCTTTTTAAGAAGTACTTTCAAAAATTGTGTGTATGTGTATGTGTTTTACTGAAAGCAACCTTAAAGTTACCAATTTTGTCTGAGAATCAGGAAATTTGCTGAATGATCCCCCCAAAATTTGTTTTAACAAAATCACTGGATTTAATTGTTGTATTAATAGATAGTAAAGAAATTTTCACCTGTGAATATTAGCTCTGTTCAGTTCTAAGAGAGTTAGTGTAATTGGATCAGCAAAAGATATAGCAGAGGGTCTGTGGTCCTCTCTACTGTTGGTGATATTGTTAAGAGCATGGATATAGGTGAATATGGATTGTATGGAAGTATGATGAGCTAGGTGGTGACTGTGGCAGGTGAGAGAGGGTACAGTTTGTTTAAGGAGATGAGATACTATCGATAGCCAAGTAAAGGCTGTCCTGTAGGAATGTTGCTCCAGTGTTGTCAGATCTTATCACGAAGCCAGAGATCTGAATGTTTATATATTATTATGTCAGATCTTATCATGAGGCCAGAAATCTGAATGTTTATATATTATTATGAATGAAATATTCACTATGAATGAAATATAATGATATTTATACTGTTTAAATGTTGACTACCAATTGAAAATCCAATTTAAAATACTGTGTAGGCTGAGGCACATGAAAAGATGATCAATATTGTTAATTATTAGAGAAATGACAATTAAATCTGCAATGAGGTATCATTTCACATCAATCAGAATACCAGCATTAGAAAGTCCACAAATAGTAAATGCTAGAAAGGGTGTGAAGAAAAAGGAGCCCTCCTACACCTTGGTGGAAATGTGAATTGGTACAGACACAATGGAAAACAGTATGGCGGTTCTTTAAAAAACTAAAAATAGAGTTTTCATAGAAAATTATATTTTGAAAAGATACATGCATTCCAATGTTCTTAGTAGCACTATTTACAATAGCCAAGACATGAAAGCAACCTAAAGCCCATCAACAGATGAACAGATAAAGAAAATGTGGTATATGTACACAACTGAGTGTTACTGAGCCATAAGAATGAAATAATGCCATTTTCAGCAACATGGGTGAATCTAGTGATTATCATATTAAGCGAAGTAAGTCAGAGAGAGATAAATATCATATGATATCACTTACATGTGGAATCTAAAAAAAATGATGCAAATGAATTTATTTACAAGGCAGAAATAGATTCACAGACATACAAAAGAAACTTATGGTGACCAAAGTGAACATAGAATTATCCACTTTGTATTTTTTATAATGATACATTTTCTCTTGTTTATATCATATAAACAGTCATCTGTGATCGTACTTAGCAGAGACCCCATATGGATTTAATATATACTTAAAAACTTGAAAATCACAATTCAAAAATGATTTTTAATGAGCTGTGTCTTTTTCAAGTTTTCTCTTTCCCTATATCAACATCAAAAAACACAAAAAATATATAGAAGCAATGGAATAGATTAGTGTGTGAGGAGTTTGATTTGCCAATAAGGGGATTTCACGGATATTCTCTGAGTTATGGGAGGTATGGAGAATATAAAAATGCTTAAAGAATTCTTAATTAGTAAGGTTCTTCTGGACTAAGAAAAATATTTTTGAGAAAGCCTAAACAAATTTTTTAAAAAGTTCTTATATTACCCTAAAAAGGGGGTAATGATTTTCTTCTATTCATGTATAAGTTCCTAGGAAAGACTGTGATTTAAGTGCATTATCTAAGAAATAAAAAATTTCTAATCACAAATTTACTAAACTTCTTATTATATTTTTCAAAGAAATGATGCCAGTAACTATTTGTACAGTGGCTTTGTTACTTTCTTTTTTTAAAAATATCCCATTTCTCTATATAATAGTCCTGAACATTTCCTCATCATCACTATTCAGAAGGCCTTGTGTCTTGAATATTACACATAAAAATGTAAACTACACATTAATTCAATTAAATAACTTGAGTCTAGTCAATGTACCCATAAATGTGGCTAAGATGGGGACCATCTGACCATTTTCAAGGCATAGCAGAAAAGGATGAAAACACTATCCCTGATTTTGGGGCTTTGGGTGCTGACTGCCAGCTTCTTGATAAGTCCCATCAATTAAAATCTTCATCCATTTAATTTTATTCAGACCATCTTTGCAAATCCATGGTGATAATTCTGAACCTTGTTTATATTCTCTTAGTTTTCCAAATGCTAGAATTTTTGGTAGCACACTTAACAAAATTGAATTATATCCACACATTGGACCATTCATTTGTCACTCTTCAGTGTTGTTGTTTGGGTAAAATTTCTATATACCTGACCACTCTCTTTCTACAATAAGCAAGGATATTAATGTTCAAGAAAAAAATGTCATCTTACTTTGATGCCAGTCTGACACTATGCCATGTCTCCTGTCTTACTGGAATCAAACTGCATCCAGTTCTATATGATGCAGTGTGACAAAAATGTCAGGTTGTTCATAGTTCTCTCGAATGTTTATATTATGCCCAAGTGCCTCTAGCAAAGAACTGCTAACCTACAGTCTGAATCTTCTTTGAAATAAAATAATTTGGCTGGAGTTTTTATTTTCTTTGCCCCTCTTTGCTTAAGTATTTGATTCAATAATTTGAATATAAACTTTTTTTCTGGTTTTCAAGTCTGAAAAGTCCTCTCTGTAAAGATTCATGAACAATTTGTGTTGATTTGTATGGAATCTAAAAAAAGTTTCCACCATTTATAATACTGAATGGGTTAGTGACATCATGTCCTTTGCATCTCAACATCTAGTCCTTGTGGTGGGTGTGTTGTCATAAATTCATAAAGTTATCTTGTATCATTTGATTTTGGAAAGCTTTCTTTTTCTACCAAACAACCACCTGAGAAGTCAGCTTTCCGTATCTGCAAGGGGCTAATGTTTTAGTGTTTTAGTTAAGCTGTCACTAGTATATTGCACTAACTTATTAATAAATGTTATCCAGTTTCATAAAAAAATAACATTTTTAGAGTTTAAGGAAGGAACTAAAACAAAATAATTGACCTCTTCTTCTTGATGACATAAAAAGTCTCCAAGCTTTGGATGAGGCCAAGAGGATCAGGAAAAGTTCTAACTGTTTTAAATAGAGAAATCTAGGCTTGTGAATTCTGTAAATTAACCAACCAAAGCTCTCTTCTAGAACAAAGAAGTCCTACACTTAAGAGAAATTGTTGGGAGTAGTATCAAAATTAAGCAGAAAGGAGACAAGCAGTGAATGTTCTGATGAAAAGAGAGGAGGAGAGCAAAGAAAGTAGAGTTCAAAAATTTTAAGACCATAATTTGTTTACATTTCATGATAACAGTAGACAGGGAAATCCTAGAACCAATGGGAAATGAATAATTTTTTACATTCTTCTTTATAGAACAAGAGAGTCTATCCTGCCCCAAAGTTAGTTATAAAAAACAATTATGGCAGGACCTACTCAAAATAATCTTAATAGAGAAAAAAAGAACAATGATCAGAATAATGATCCTATGGGTAAGGAAGCCATGTCAGAAATTCACGCCCCAAAAGAAATGGAATATTTGTTCCTATACATCAAAACAAAATTTAAAATTTGGAGGAAAAAAGAAGCTATGAAAGAACTGCATTAAGACTCAGCCATACATATACATGTATTCATTCTCCTCCAAATCCTCCTCTCATCCAGGCTGGCACATAACATTGAATAGAGTTCCATGTGCTATACAGTAGGTCCTTGTTGGTTATTCATTTTGAATCTAGCAGTGTGTATACGACCTTCCCAAAATGATACAAATGAATTTACAAAACTGGAAGAGATTCACAGATATCGAAAACGAACTTATGCTATGCATCTTTACCATGACATGGACTATGATTCCAAGACCCAAGGCTGGTGGAGTCATAGTCATATACAATTTTTTTTATAGCCATTTTGTATTGAAGCATAGTTTTTAACCATCTTTTTTTAATTATAGTTAATTCACAATGTTGTGTTAGTTTCAGGTGTATAGCAAAGTGACACAATTATGCAATATATATTCTTTTCCAGATTCTTTTCCATTATAGGTCATTACAAAATACTGACTATAGTTCCCTGTGCTGTAGCTGCAGCAGGTCTTTCTAACTGAAGTGGACATTCTGAGAGGATCTGTTACTTGAGTCGGTAGAGTGTGGTTTCTCATGGCAGCACTGGAGGACAGTCTATTCCCCAGGGTGGGAGTCACATGAGGATTAAACTGTTTCCTTATTTGTAGGAGGGAAAAATGACACCTTTCTCATGGTCTTAGCACAGAAGTCAAGGATCTAATAATGTGGAAATATTTTGAGAGGTGTAAGTGATGTAAAGTTGTATGGTGCTTATATGATTATGATCACTGCAGATAGCTCAAGTCCCAAATACTCAGTTTCTTAGACTATTTTAGAGACTTTTGTTATGTGACTCCTCTATGCCAGTCTCTGTGCTAGGCACAGTTGGGGATGCAGAAATATCTAAGGCAAGTTTTCTGTAGTGAGAAGCTCCGTGTCTAAAATAGGAGTCAAGTGTAAGATTATCTGTGGTGAAAACAGAAGGAAATATGCTTATCACGGAGGTGTAACAGAGGTATGTTTATTACTGTCCTGTCTTAGGGCAGCCTCAATTCTTTCCATCTGCGGAGGCTTTCCTGTTCAGGTAACCCTGCTAAGGGACTAGGTCCTTCCTTAACCCCTTCAGTTTTCAGGTCTCCTTCTCAGAATTCTTTGTATCCCTGCAAAGAAAAAGCACTTTAATGTCAATGCTCTTTATAAAAATTGAAAGCTAGGTTTCTGTTTCAAATCTTTTTCTTGAGGATAAAGCTTCCAGTTTTTTTTTTTTTAAATAAATGACACACTATAATGCTTCAGGATTTGTATGCAAAGGATCTGGGTAAAAGATCTGGCTAAAAGATACTGGATCAAAGATCTGGGTCAAAGACACTGGGTCAAAGATACTGGGTCAAAGATACTGGGTCAAAGATCTGGGTAAAACGATCTGGGAACTCAAAAGATACAAATTCAGAGTTCTCAGTATCTACTTGATGCTCATAACCTAGCCAGATGCTTCTCAACAATGGGTCAAAATTGAAATTTTATGGTAGCCAATTACCATCTTATGGCTCTCTCAGGATAGACCGCAGCTGAATCAAGTGAGAGAGCTTTTTCATGGATATACTACTTTTCATAACCTTCGGTATTTATTGGAGATAGGAGAAACTTTGGTTGAAAGGGAAAATTACTTCTTGATTGATAAATTTTTTTCACATAGAGAAATGGTGGTTGTGATGTTTGGCAACAGATCTTTTCATAAGTCTATTCGTTACTGAGAAACACTATTTTTCTTTGAGTCACATTCTGCAGTAAATTTTGTATCCTTTTGTTTTGAGTCATTGTATTTTCATTGCTATTAGTATTAAATACTCAGTTGTTTATGGTAGCTTTGTACCCATGAGATTTAGTTTACCTTCCAGACAATCAGGGACTCTGGCAAATATTTACTAAAGCTTTTAAAAGCACACAGAATTGTCCCATGTGCTGTCCTATTGTACAGAAAAGACATTGGCTAGAAGATTATCAAACTCATTTTTATTTTTAAATTTTAATATTCTTTATTTTTTTGCCACATGACGTATGGAAGCTTAGGGTCCCAGATCAGGGATTGAACCTGGACCCCTGCAATGAAAATGCTGAAGCCTAACTCCTGAATCTCCAGGGAATTCAATTTTCGTTTCTAGAAACACAACTAAATGTAGTTTTTCTCATCATATATGTATCTAGGGGCCTTGCATCTAGTTCTGGTCAGTGGAACACAAGCAGAAGAAATGTATGTCACTTCTAAGCTTGAACACTAAAATATGCCATAATTTCTTTTTCATTGTTTTCGTGTAAAATATGAAGGAAGGGAAGGATTCAACTATGCAGTATATGGGTAGGGGAGTTCCAGGCAAAGAGAACAGTTGTGCATACACCCTGAAGTTAGAGAACAACAAGGAGACCACTATGGTAGATGTTTCCTTCTTTTTTTGTTTGAATTAATTTTTCTTGGAGTAACTAATGTTATGTTAGTTTCTGCTGTACAGCAAAGTGAATCAGTTACACGTATCCTTGTATCCACTCTTTTTTAGACTCTTTTCCTGTATGGGCTATTATGGGAATATTGAGTACACAGTATTGAGTACAGTTCCCTGTGCTATACAGTAAGTTCTTACTGGTTATCTATTTTATATATAGTAGGATGTATGTGTCAGTCCAAGTCTCCCAATTTATCCCTCTCTCCCTGCCTTTCCTCTTTGGTAATCATGTTTATTTTCTACATCTGTGACTCTATTTCTGGAAACCTTCCTTCCTGTCTTTGTTCAAATGTCATTTTTCTCAGTGAGGCTTGTCTTCACACTCTATTTAAAATTGCAACATCTCTCTCTAGTATTTATTCAGTTCTCCTTGCTCTTTTTTTGTATACACTCACTCCCTGTGACAAACATGGCAGGTAGGCAGAACAATGGCCCCTAAAGAGGTCCTTATTCTGATCTCTGGAAACCATAGTGCTATGTTACATAGCAGAAAGGGAATTAAAGTTGCAGATATAATTAAGGTTATTTTCAAATAGGGATATTTTCCTCGATTACCTGGCAGGTCCAATGTAATCACAAAGGTCCTTAAAATGAGATTAAAACTGTAAAAAATGAAGGTGGAAGAGGAAGACAGGAGAGAATCAGAGAGAGTTATGTGTGGTAAAAAGGCAGGGATAGAAAGTGCACCATTGCTGGCTCTGAAGATGGAGAAAGGGGCCCTTGTGAGGACAGATGGGGCAAGGAAATGATTCTTCCCTGGAGCCTCCAGAAAGGAGAGGACCTTAATCCTGCCAACACCTTGACTTTAGCCCAGTGAGACCCATGTCTGACTTCTAACCTAAAGAATAAATTTGCATTACTTTGGCCACTAAGTTGGTGATAAATTTTTATACCAGAAATAGAGAACTATTACAATATGTTATATAACATACCGTATAATTAATGTTTATTTTATTATTTACTTTCAGTTTTTCCAATTAAAATTTATTTTTAAAACAAATAATAACATTTGCATAGTTCAAAATACAAAACTATTCACAAAAGTGTAAACACAGAGGCCTAGTTTCCATAAAAGAAAATTTATATATTTATTTTTTTCCTCTCTCTTATATGAAATATACTGCTGCTGCTGCTACTGCTGCTAAGTCACTTCAGTTGTGTCCGACTCTGTGCGACCCCATAGACGGCAGCCCACCAGGCTCCCCCGTCCCTGGGATTCTCCAGGCAAGAACACTGGAGTGGGTTGCCATTTCCTTCTCCAATGCATGAAAGTGAAAAGTGAAAGTGAAGTCGCTCAGTCATGTCCAACTGTTCGCGACCCCATGGACTGCAGCCTGCCAGGCTCCCCCGTCCATGGGATTTTCCAGGCAAGAGTATTGGAGTGAGGTGCCATTGCCTTCTCCAATGAAATATACTATACTATATATATTATTTCACAAGTTGGGTTTTTAAAATTTAATGATATATCTTGAATATCTTCATGTGAAACATACAGGATTTCCTTGTTCATTTTTTTTTTCAGTTTTATTAAGGTGTAGAGGTCAAATAAAATTGTGAGGTATTTGAAGTGTACAATGTGATGATTATATATATATATACAAATTATACATAGCAGGCTACAGTCCATGGGATCACAAAGAGTTGGACACGACTGCGCGATTAGCATGTTAATAAGTATGATTAAGTAAAGATTAACTAAATGAGCTACTTTATTTGAAGGATGAAAAAAACTGATATTCAGAGAAATAGAGTGCTGGACCCAGATCACTAGCTAATTAGTGGCAGAGCTGACCACAATGCAAAACTTCATTTAGGCCTAACTTTTCACCTATCCTGGAATCTAAGAGAAACAAAAGGCTTCCAAATCCACATACAATGAAAACAGATTGCTTTGTGCAGTATTTATTAGTTGGCAAGAAATCTAAATACAGTCACCAAAATTCTTAGCAGTTGTGACAGAAAACAAAAACACCTTCACATTCGAGATTAACATCATCTCTGTATGTTAAGTAGAAAGTTTTAAATTCTTCTATGAGTAGAATCAGAGTTTATTTTCAAAGACAACTTCGCAAACTTGACATCAGGACAGTAGTTTGACATGATTTACTTTAAAACACTTTCAAATATATGGATAAAAGTTTTAGAAAATAGTCACTGTTGAATACATTTCACACTGAATTAATATGAATTAATCAAATTAGTAATAACTGAATTAATAGTAAAATACTCTGAGCACCATGTGAACATACAAAAAAGAGTTCTTGTGGTTCATAGAGGCAGGCATCAAGCACATCGGATCTGAACTTAAGATGTAATACAATATATGTCAATCCTGAAATCTAAACATTTACGTGCTCTCAAAAATGTAAAGCTCGAGTCCTTGTTGTGAGTGACTGTGAGATTTCATTTTCAGTCACTGCAGATCTTCACTTGATAATCAGTTTCCCTCTTTTTTGGCTCACATTTTGTAGGATGGAATTTCATTTAAAGTTTTAAGGTGATTTAAATAGTCTTTGTCTATAATCATCAATACAGGGCTAGGTCTATCTATAGATATTTATGTATTTTTTGTTTATTTGGATAAACCTATTTATCTATTCATGGGGTTGCAAAGAGTCGGACACGACTGAGTGACTGAACTGAACTGAACTGAACTGAATTTACCCCTTTATATTTGTGGGATTAGGTAATTCAGGTGGGTTTTGAATTGGGAGTACAATGTAATGACTTTATAGTTTCTAACATTTAAAGGGAAAAGTAAATGTTTGCTTGTTCAATTTTCTCTCTTTATCTAATGGTTTTCTGTCCCTCAGTGGGCTATCTCTGTAGGTTCCTCAAAGTGATCTTAAATCATGTTCAGGCACCTGATTTGTGGGATAGAGAAGCATTTTATTGTTAATAGGTCATATGGGGTGAATAATTAGACTCAAAGATTAGTGACAGTGCTTTAAATTTGAGTAATATGATTTCCCTTTAAGCTTGGTGATAAAAGTAAAGGCGTAGTTCTGTACTCATAAGTCATATCTAATGACAGAACACTTCACAATGTATGAGGTACTAGTACCTCTTTATAATATTCCAAATTTGCTCCCGCAGCTGATTGATACTTAAGAAGAACTGAAGAAGAGTTTTTTCTATAGAAGGTGAAGTTGTTTTTTCAACAGTAGTACTTTGAGCGCTGGTACTAGTACTAGCTTGGGTTGTGGGTGCAGCTGTAGTTTTGGGAGTTTTAGGGGTAACAGTGGTTGGAGAAGGAGCAGGTGTGGTATTTGGGGCAGCTGTGGGCTCTGGAGCTGAGGAGGGGAGTGGTACTGATGTGGCTGGGGAAGTTGTAGGTATGGCAGCTGTGGTCCGCGGTGGAGTTGTAGAGGGTTGTGCTGATGTAGTTGCAGGAGAGCCTGTGGTGCCACTGTTTGCTGTTGCAGATGTGGTGGTAGCCTTAGGAGCAAGAGTAGTCATAGTTGGAGGGATCCTAGTACTGGTGGAGATAGATGTGGGAGTCACAGATGGGATCTGTGTGGTAGCCTCCAAGGTATTTTTATCAACAGTGTTATGTTTAACTGGACAGTTTGGTGGGCTGGAAGGTTTTGGCCTTGGGAAGATTCTTCTCCTTGGATTTGGAATTTTATGGTGTCTTGGGTGATCAAAAGGGTATGGCTTTTGAATGAATGGATTCCAGTTAGGTGGTAATTTGGGATAAGACAGTGATCCTACATATGGTCGAAGATCATTCTGTCTGTGCTGTGTTTCCTGTTGCTTTTTGTGGCCTTCGCTGAGCTGTAGAAAAGAAAGTACAAGAACTGAAAACATCCATTTATTTATCAACTAGGGTATTATTGCTGAATGCAGGATGAGCAGTATTTGTAACTTTTTGGGATTGGAAGCCAGACTGTAGTGACTTGAGTGATTATCCTTGTGATTTCATTAAATATCAGTAATGACTTGCTATTAGAAAATTTGTCAAATGTATATTTCCCATACAACTAGGATGTTTATTCCTGTGGGCTCAAGTCTGGAAGATTAGCTAGATCTGCCCTTTTGTGCTTGCAGTTTCTCTCTTCTTCCTTTGGTAAAACATGGTCAAGTACTGCCCAAGGCTTGAGCAAAAAGGCTACTGGGTTGCTGAACTCTATCAGTGACACTTCAGTCAAAGACATTCAACTGAGATCAAGGAGTCCTATATGAATCACAACCCTCAAATCCGTCATCCTCAAAATATAAAACAAAACAAACAACAGCAAAAACCCAAACAACCAACATAACGAACCAATGCCCACCTCAGTTTCATATCACTGATATCATAGAAAGCCTAGTTTCTAGCCTTTTTAAATTGAAGAAAGGACTTTGGCTGTTACCTTTTAACTTTATCATTAAACAAATTAAAATTGCAGAAACTCAAGGGGTTCATGAATCCTATGATGTAGAAAAATTTTGCATTTTGTCTGGATAGAGGACCTGTACCCTTCATGATGTATTAAAGGTGTTCACATCTGAAAAGAACACTGATTTAGTCCAGTTGTACATCTGACACTTAATATTTTTCCAAATACATCTCACGAATGACTTTTCAGCCACTTTCCAGCCTGACAACCTCTTCTGATTGGGAACACATTATCTTGTCTCCCAAGATGGTAGAGAGTTCTTCCTGATACATAATGACATTTCTTGGAATTTCTATTCTTAACTAAAAAGAGATTTATTTCTTCAGATTTACATTTTCATCCTAATTCTATGCTTTGGCAGTACATACTTTGGCCACCTGATGTGAAGAGCTGACTCATTGCAAAAGACCCTGACGTTGGGAAAGATTGAGGGCAGGAGGAGAAGGGGCAACAGAAGATAACAGAGGATGAGATGGTTGGATGGCATCACTGAATCAACAGACTTGGGTCTGAGCAAACTCTGGGAGATGGTGATGAACAGGGGAGCCTGGCCTGCTGCAGTCCATGGGGCTGCAAAGAGTTGGGCACAACTGAGCAACTGAACAACAGAAGATCCTGGACTCCTTCAAAATTGGAAAATATCTATCCTGCTTTCTGGGTCTTATATTCTGCAAGATTAATATCCTTAGTTCTTTTAGCCATTGTTGACATTATTTAAATTAGAATGCCATCACTGTTTCAGTTTCTTATCTCTAAATATACTGCAATTTATCTATATTCCTCTTTTTTCTACATCCCTATATCTCTATCTTACACTAGAATTTTAAACTGTCAATCATGTTCATTTAAATTGGAGGTAAGGATTATTATAAGCACAGAGGGGTTTCAGCCTAGAGATCCAACCAAATTATGCTACATTTTTCCTCTTTATAATTTCCACATCAACCCTGTTTAGACCACCAAATAGATAAATCATTATTGTCCCACATGGCAAAGCTGTGTTCAGAGTGAGAGCCAGTAAAGTGACAACTTCTGAGAGATTTAGCAGAGTTGTTCAGCTATGATAACTTCCTCAGAGACTGATTTACCTAGCCTCAAAAATAACTTTGTGCTTGATTGCTCAGTTGCGGGTGACTCTTTGTGACCCCATGGACCATACCTTGCCAGGCTCCTCTGCCCATGGAATTTTCCAGGCAAGAATACTAGAGTGGGGTGCCACTTCCTTTCTTCAGGGGATCCTCCTGACCCAGGGATCGAATTCACATCTCCTGCATTGGCAGGCAGATTCTTTACTGCTGAGCCACCTGGGAAGCCCCTCAAAATAACTTTGGAAAGCCATTAATTGTTTTAAAAAATTATCCAGGGCATTTCAATTCTGAGACTATCCATAAGTTAAAATAATGACTTCTGATCCACATAACTTGGATGTTTTTGCATAGATCTTTCTCAGAAGGCCACAGAATTCCAGAACCTTTAACTGTAAACCCAGGATGTACCTCCAATCAATGAAATCTCTCAGGAGGTCCATTAGAGGGCAGTGGTTTTCTAATACAAAATAAGCAGGCCATATTGTTTGAGCAACTCTTACGCTGGAGATTCAATATGCAAGCCAGATAATCACAGTAGTGCTCTGCTTGAAGCAGTATTAGGGGCCTCTCATCCCACTAGCTCATTCTTCCTCTTTTCAGATGGACATTTAGCTTGCTGTGAAGAATTCCGAGATCTTGGAGGAACATGTTTGAAATACACAACACCAGACCATCAGTGGAAGTTTGCATCTGTCTAGTGTCCACCATTAAATAACTGAATGACTTTGGGAAAATCACTTACTTTCCCTGGATCTTAGTTTACTCACTTATGAAGTGATTCAGATTAAATACCAGAGCCAAAGTCTAATTTTACGACATCTACTTTGGCCACCTCATGCAAAGAGTTGACTCATTGGAAAAGACTCTGATGCTGGGAGGGATTGGGGGCAGGAGGAGAAGGGGACAATAGAGGATGAGATGGCTGGATGGCATCACTGGCTTAATTGGATGTGAGTCTGAGTGAACTCCGGGAGTTGGTGATGGACACGGAGGCCTAGTGTGCTGCGATTCATGGGGTTGCAAAGAGTCGGACACGACCGAGCAACTGAACTGAACTGATGCTTTGAAATAATTATACTATTTATTTTCTTTATTAGATGACAAACTTTGTTAGGACAAAGATTTTTTTTGTTATTGTTAATTTTTGTATGCCTGATACCTACAACTACACTTGGCACATAGCAGGCACCCATTAGACATTTATTGAATGAACAAATGTATGGAATTGATAATAAAGAAACAAATTTCTCATTGAATGAAATCTTAACATTAGAAAGTATTTATTAGGGCTTCCCAGGTGCTGCTACTGGTAAAGAATCCATCTTCCAGTGCAGGAGATATAACAGAAGAAAGCTTGATCCCTAGGTTGGGAAACATCCCCTGGAGGAGGAAATGGCAATCCACTCCAGTATTCTTGCCTGGAAAATTCCATGGATAGAGGAGCCTGGTGGGCTACAGTTCATGGGACTGCAAAGACTCAGACATGACTGGGCATCTGAGCACAGTACGCAGGTGTCAATAAGTTTTAATTTAGGTGACCAAAATAATTTCTATGACATTTTCATATGAAGTCAAATTAATTTAAGCCTATTAATTTTAATGTTAGTTTAACATAGTGTGGCACGCTACAATATGGAGTAAAGGACCAGTTTGACTAGTTTACTTAAAATGTATTGACAAATTATGACTGGCAGTTATAGAACCTGTTGATTGGAACTGGACTCAGGGACACTTGAGACTGGGAGGAGCTGAATGCCTCTAAGGGTTTGAACCTCATGATTGAAGTATGGAAGTGTGTGTAATAAATATAGAAAAGCCAAGAAAGCCAATTAAAGACAGCCTCATTTGGCTGTTCATGTCTGTTATTTACATTTGAAAAAAAAATCCTATAGCACTTATTTTGTATCAGGCCCTATTCTAAGTGGTTTACACCTATACATTTATTAATTCCTTGGTAACACCATAATGAAAGTGTTAGTCACTCAGTTGTGTCAGACTCTTTGCAATCCCATGGACTGTAGCCCTCCAGGCTCCTCTGTCCATGGGATTCTCCAGACAAGAATACTGGAGTGAATAGCCATCCCCTTCTCCAGGGGATCGTCCCAACCCAGGGATTGAACTTGGGTCTCCTGTAGGCAGATTCTTTACCATCTGAGCCACTAGGGAAGCCCCATAAGGTGGGTACTATTGTTATCCTCCTTATTAAGATGAAAAACTGAGTCCCAGAGAGATTAAGTAACTTTTCAGAGAGTATGTCTCCATATGGAAACCACAGATGAGAGGAGAAGAGAGGGAGTGAGCAGTAAAGAGAGAGCAGGCTGAGAGAGGGAGGAGGGAATAGATGGGAATCAGGGAAGGGGGAGGGGAGAGGGGAGTGGAGTCAGGGAGGGGGGAGGGGAGAGGAGGGTGGAGGCAGGGAAGGGGGAGGGGAGAGGGGGGTGGAATGGGTGAGTGTGGGGCGAGGATGGAGTCAGGGAAGGTGAAGTCCAGAGAGGCACCAGACACCTGGAGCAAGAAAGGAGGGGTTGGAAGAAGCAGAGGATTCCTAAAATAACTATAGGAAAGCCAAATTTTGAGAGTAGGAACAGGAGGAAAGAACAGGCCGTGAAAGAAATAGAGAACTAGAAAGGAAGAACGCTAGAAGAGTGAAGGTCAAAATGGCTCTTTTTTGGAAATTGGGACGCATGCTGAATGTCTTTATTTTTGGTTACTAGCCTGAAAACCTGTAAATCATTTTCCAAAGAGGAAAGAAATAGTATATTTAAGTAATGTTTATTTAATAGTGCTAATCATCTGGCTCCTGAATACATCCCCTTAATCTTTTCAGGGAACATCTGAAAGATAGAGGCCAGACTATCTGCTCCCAGAAATTGCTCTGCAAAAGCAGAGTAGGCTGTTTCCAGGACTCCAGGGCTGGTCTTTTCTGACTCTGGGTTGGTGCCATAGTCTGGAATTTTCCATAATGTCTAAGGCCCAGGTCGAGAATTCCTATGCTACTTTGTCATATTCAGGTTCTTTGGAAGTTCTTCTGACTAAGAGCATTTTGAGAATTGGGTAGTTAAATGGGTTTTCATTTATCCTGAGCAGGTGGAAGAGATGATCCTTTAGGTGCCTGGGTTTGTAGGAAGTACCACTAAGGGCTTCCTCAAAATAACAGCACAGCTTTAGTCACACCACAACTACACAATGAAGATGGCAGGTCATTTCTTTCCATCTAGAGGTATTTGGTAACCAGGGTTTTTTTGTTACAATTTAACTGACTAAAAATTTAATATCACCATGAATATTCAGACCTTATATCCTTATCAAGTAGTTTGTAAAATGAAATTATAACAATCTTACAGTTATGAGTTTTACATCTATACTATGCTTTACAATTTATAAATACATGTGTTCTTATTTATTCTTCAAAGGCCTTGTGAGGTATATACCATTATTACTATCTTCACGTGGGAAAATTGGGACCCTGTAGGTAGACTGTAGCTCAAGATTCATCTGGATGTTCAGACGATGAGTTAAGCCCACATCAGTTCAGTTCAGTTCAGTTCAGTCACTCAGTCGTGTCCCAACTCTTTGCGACCCTGTGAATTGTAGCAAGGCAGGCCTCCCTGTCCATCACTAACTTCCAGAGTCCACCCAAACCCATGTCCGTTGAGTCAGTGATGCCATCCCACTATCTCATCCTCTGTTATCCCCTTCTCCCACCCTCAATTTTTCCAAGCATCAGGGTCTTTTCAAATGAGTCAGCTCTTCTCATCAGGTGGGCAAAATATTGGAGTTTCAGCTTTTCAGCATCAGTCCTTCCAATGAACACCCAGGACTGATCTCCTTTAGGATGGACTGGTTGGATCTCCTTGTTGTCCAAGGGACTCTCAAGAGTCTTCTCTAATACCACAGTTCAAAAGCATCAATTCTTTGGTACTCAGCTTTCTTTATAGTCCAACTCTCGTATCCATACATGACCACTGGAGAAACCATAGCCTTGACTAGACAGACCTTTGTTGACAAAGTAATGTCTCTGCTTTTTAATATGCTGTTTAGGTTGGTCATAACTTTCCTTCCAAGGACAAATATAGCTTTTATTTATTTATTTTTTTTGCATCATGTATCACCTTGAATCATTAATTTTTAAATTCTTTTCCCAGCAGACTCTAAATATCTTAAAAATAAAGTCTATTTTGTCATTTTTCTGTTGGTTTTGGAAACCATACTTCCTGTCCTTCTTTGCGGTCTCTCCATTTTCACTATTCTGTGTTCAAACTGCTTACATTTTCTCTCCAAGTGATCTTATGGCTTCAAATACATTCTAAATACATATGTTGCCCCTTGAATTCTTTCTGAACCCAAGACAATGTATATCCACTTGCTTCTTGACATCTTGTTGTAGAAATTTAATAACCATCTCAGATTTAACATGTCTAAAACAGAACATTTTTGTTTATTTCCTTCTTTTACCACATACCTAATCCAGCAGAAGTTACAGTGAACCTAATCACCAAAATGTATCTTAAATTCACCCTTATGTTTTTTTTTTTTAATTGCTGACATTTGATGCAAGTCACCATTATCTTTTATCTGGACCATTGCTATAGTTTCTTGAGTGTACTCTTTACCTCAGCTTTTTGTCCCCTGTAATCTGTTTTCTCCCTGGAACCCAGAGTCATTTTACTCCCCTGTGGACAGTCAGATGGTTCTGAGGCTTCCTGATATTCTGAGAATGGAATCCGTATTCTATACCAATGAGGCCCTAGGTGATTTCTACCTGTTCTCATCACACCCATGATAAAGTTAATGCTATACAAGTATCAGTTAGATGAACCAAACCATTTCTTGTATTTTAATTATGTGTTGTCTTATGTTTTACAGAAAACAAAAGATGCCAAGCTTCTTGAAACTAGAAGTCTTTCTGTTGTTGTACTTTTGATTTCTCAGTTAGATATACATCCCAAATGTTACTGATACATATGAATAAAAATTACTTGGAGGGATACTTACTGAGAAGCAAGCACTTAGTGCACAGATGCACACCAGCAGCGACAGAGTTTTCATTTTTTCCTGTTGGCTTCTAGGAAAAGCAGAAAAATGGCTCTCTAGTTATGATATTGTGGGAGAGGGATACCTTTTGGTTAATGATTTATTTTTCTGAGTATACAGTGTGAAAGAGACCAGTGGTTTCTGAAATTATGTATATATTTTCACTCCACAGTGGTAAGGTAAAATTGCTTTAAGGTAAAACACATTCTTTCAAAGAGAAAGCAATGGAAGAGGGTCAAGAATTATTCTTGTTATAAGTAATTTGTAGCATAAGCATTCCTCACAGACACTAGACTGCCTGGGAAGGGCAGGGTCTTAGGAAGTTTAGCAATAAGGGAAGGAAATAATTTCCCTCTTATTTCTGTTCTAACTCTAGAAGCTTCCTTATTTAATGAACCATTATACAAGCTACCTGATATTTACTGAACATGATTTTGTAAATGTTTTATAAGGTTCTTTTAAGATAGCTCAGTTGGTGAAGATTCTGCCTGCAATGCAGGAGACCCCAGTTTGTTTCCTGGTTTGGGAAGATCTGCTGGAGAAGGGATAGGCTACCCACTCCAGGATTCTTGGGCTTCCCTTGTGGCTCAGCTGGCAAAGAATCCACCTGCAATGTGGGAGACCTGGCTTCATCCCTGGGTTAAGAAGATCCTTGGTGAAGGGAACAGCTACCCACTCCAGTATTCTGGCCTGGAGAATTCCATGGACTTTATAGTCCATGGGGTTACAAAGAGTTGGACACAACTGAGTGACTTTTACTTTCACTTTAAGCAAAGAAGATATTCCTTGTTTCTTTGTTACAAGGCTGTTACTTAGAAAAATTATCCTATCAAATGGCCTCTTCTTGAAATTTTATTTGACTGAAGATTTTACCATGCAATCCCCTTTCCCTAAGTCCCTAAAGGACAGGAGTTATGTTTTATTCTCTTTATATCATCATGCTTAGCACATAGTGCATATTTAATCAATTAAAAAATGGAGGAAAGACAACCATACATTTGGCTATAGGTAGTAAGATGGGAGAGTAACAGAGGGACATGACCTTTTACTTTTCTTATTTTGGTCATACATATATTCTACAATCAGCTTGATTTTAGAAAATAAAATAAAAGTTAAACCTCTATGTAGACAAAGTAGATATTAGGGCAAATAAATGAATGAATGTGTACCCATCAGTGTGCTGTGCTATCAGATCGTATTCACTTCACAATATAGCCCTGTGGTTTATCAAACTAGAGAGTATTAGAGTCAATCATGCTTAGTTTAAATGCCAACTCTATCACTTTCTGTGTGACTTTGATTGAGTTGCAGTCTTACACATTAAGGTTGTCCTCAGGATGGCCTGGAATAATATATGTTACAAATTGTACCAAGGACAATGTTTGGTGGTAAAGAACCTGCCAATCAATGCAGGAGACTTAAGAGACATGGGTTAGATCCCTGGGTCAGGGAGATCTTCTGGAGGAGGAAATGGCAACCCACTCGAATATTCTTTCCTGGAGAATCCCATGAACAGAGGAGCCTGGTAGACTACAGTCCACAGGGTTGCAAAGAGTTGGACGTAACTGAAGCAACTTAGCACAAAGGCTCAATGGTAGTTGTTATTATAGTACTAGTCGTACTAAGAACAAAACCATCCGGCCCCATTGGAGAAAGATATTTTTATTATTTTATCAGTTTCCTAAGCCTATCAGAATTTTCTTTTTATTTTCAAGATTAAAAAAATAAATTAAAGATAATAAACATAAATAAAAGATCAATATTCCCCATTGATCATATATTCTTCTAGTAACATATGAGTGGAAACTTTTGTCACATAGTTTAGCAGTTTATAAGAACAGAGGAAAATAACTATTAGAACAATTATGACTATTATTAAAAATATTCCATATAACTTAAAAGCTGCTTAGTTTACACTTTAGTATATTAATCCCCAAAGTATCTAATATATCCGTATACCTGGTCTGATGTTACTCTTCTTAGGATGTTAGATGTAGTGGTCTTCAGCTGATCCTTTTAGGATGGTAATTGGAAGCAATGGAAGAGAACGCACAAGAGAGTTTTCCAGTTTTATAGTTCTTCAGTTGAGTTTGGTGGAAATAGGAAATTTATTGGATTTAGGATAAGGTCACTTCTGTCAAGTAATTTGATTTCAAAGACAAAGAAAGGATACTTGTCATTTGATGAGGTTGACAGTAGTCCTTTGTGCATCAGTGTCTTCCTGATGGACACAGTGACAATAAGAGGTTCTCAATGAATAATTTACCTGATTGATTAGTATGATAGTGATTGATGACACTTAAGGAGACTCGAACAACCATGGCCAAGGTCTTCCAAGGAGGAACAAATCTTCCACTCCTTCCTGTTTTCCGGCCTATCCAAGTAAGCAGAGGTATTGTCCTGACAGTTCATGTGACGGGACACCATTTTTCTCCCATCAAGAAATACAATTTAACAAAGTAGGATTTAAAAAAGCAACATGATGCTAAATGCAGTTGACCTTGAACAACTTGGGGATTATGGGCGCTGACCTGCTCAATTGGAAATCCATGTGTAACTTTACATCCACAGGTTCGGCGACCACAGATCTTCTGGTGCTATAGTATAGCTTTTTTTTAAATAGTATAGCTTTTATTAAAAAAAAAAGTCTCTGTATAAGTGGATCCATGCAGTTCAAACTCATGTTGTTCAAGGGTCAACTGTACTGGTGAAGGACAATGGGTTCAGAGCTGAGAGATAAACAGTGAATTTTATCATATGAATAATTAAAACATTTTTGCCTTTTACTTTGAAAAATATTCAAGCATACAGAAAAGTGAGGATAGTAGCATAATTCACAGCCATACATGCACAGATTTCACAGTAGTTAACATTTTGCTATAGATGCTTAATTGATTGCTTTACTGAAGTATTTTAAGGTAAATTATGGAAAGCATGACAGCTTGTCTATAAATATTTCAGTATTTATCTCTAAAAATCCATTCCTTTATTATACAACATAGCAATGTCTCACACATTTAGTCTAAAACTCAGTCTGTATTCAAATTACCCGAATTTTGCCAGAAGTATTTTTAGTTGTTTTGTTTAAACCAGGACTCAAGTAAAGACCATGTGTTACATCTACTTGCTACATCTCTAGTTTCTTTTATTCTAGAACTTTCGCCTCTCTTTTCCCCCATGATATCGATCTCTTGAATAACTAGACTAATTGTCTTATGAATATTTATTTTCAGAAAGAAATTTAAGGACCATTTTAATAGAAGTTTTAGAAATTAGATATTTCTACTATAAAAAAATCTTCAAACTGGAATACAATTTAGACTCCTAGCCATTTCCCCCCGCCACCTATGGCCTCTGAGAGCAGGTTTAGCACTGTTTGGGTTTGACTTCTTGTTTCTCTACTTAGTAGAAATTTAGCTTTTGGCAAGGTATCTTATTTCTCTAAGCCTTACTTTTCTTATGTGCCAAATAGTGGTAGCATCTACTTTCCAAAGTTGTTGTGAGCATAACATTAGATAATTTAAAGAGTCTGATATGGCACTTTGAAATTGTATGCTCTCAGCTATTAAATTGCCATCAGTGGGAAGTAGAAGTAATTTGTGGCATAGCACTGAGTTTGTGCGTATGGATATATCAATTCTCTCTTTTTTGACTGTTATTGTTGTTTAGTTGTTAAGTCATGGCTGACCCTTTGCCATCCATGGACTGTAGCCTGCCAGGCTCCTCTGTCCATAGGATTTCCCAGGGAAAATACTGGAGTGGGTTGCCATTTTCTTCTCCAGGGACTTTCTCCACCTAGAGATTGAACCCAAGTCTCCTGCATTGCAGGCAGCTTCTTTACCACCGAGCCACCAGGAAAGCCCAAGTAACCAGTCATATGTATTTACAATATGCTTACTGTTGTCAAAGTTGACTGTGGAATAGAAATTTTATTGATGTGAAACAAGTTTTTCCTGAGTCCATGGCATCATCAGAGCAGTTATCAATCATCTTGAGCTATTGCCCACTTAGTTGTTGATATCTAATGATGTTCCAGAAATATCTAATAATTTCCAGTCTTGATTCATGCCTGGAGATAGCAGATTCAATTTTTTTGAATATTGGAAAAGCATGAAATAACATATTATAACATATTATAACCTAGTCCATGTCTTTCATATTTTATTTTTCAATAAATAATGACTATTGTTTGTTCTTTTAGTATCTTGCAGTGAGTGTTGTTGCCACTTGACATTTTAGGAACTCATGATTATACAGCAGCATATGTCAATCATACAAAATTTGGAAAATAAGGAAATTACCGACATATAGACTATAAATCATCCACTCCAGTGCTTTGCCTACAGAATCCCAGAGATGGCGGAGCCTAGTGGGCTGCTGTCTATGGGGTCGCACAGAGTCGGTCACGACTGAAGCGACTTAGCAGCAGCAGCAGCAGACTATAAATCACCATTATGCCGTATTTTGGATTAGCACCAGGTGTTTTGATATGTTGCATAAAATGATAACCTTACAGTATTCTGCCCATTGAGTTCTGCTCTTTTGAAATAGAAAAGCCACAGCTGATTTTCTGCTCCTCACTACATTCTCACTTCCATCCCAGGCTGCTTCATAGTCAGGAGGAAGAAATCTTACCTGATTCAATCAGGACAGATGTTGAAAAGTCCATTAAAATACAATTCATAGTAAACTACAGTTGTTTTTTAAAGACCACTTTTCCACAGACCAGGGGGTGCTGGGGCTGGTTTCAGGATGATTCAAGTGCATTACATTTATCGTGCCCTTTATTTCTATTATTATTACATCAGCTCTACTTCAGATCATCAAACTTTTTACCAACCTTCTTTCTACCCTGATCCTTTTATACTTTCTAAATAGTTTATGAAACATAATTAGAATATGTAGATCATCAATTATTTCCATCAATATTTTAGGATTTGTTTTTGGTGTTTTAAATGTACCTTATATTTTTACTAAAATTGACAGTTGACTTTCGTTAGAGTTTTGAGAACGTTCTTAGCAGGATGGGAGACACTGTGGAATCCACTTCAAGGTTTAGAGAAATAATTTGGAGTTAGGAGCAAAAGAATTTGGTAATGACACTACAAAAGACTGGCCTAAAAAGTAGTGGAGAGCAGTATTTTAGTTTTGGCTAGCCCTGGCAGGAACTATATAATCACTTTTTGTCTGTATATGCAAGGAGAAAAGCAACAAAAAGTACGTGCTGCTTCTTTAGTTTTTGATTTTTTCTGCTACTACCTATTTTATCTATAGTATCAGTCCTAACGTCTTAAATGTGCCTAAATCCTTTCACTTTCCATGTATTTCTGTATAATTCACAATTAACCATAATCTAGAGCAATTATCAAAAGCAAGCACAGTGTTCTGGAAATCTGTGGGGGCATTCATTTTGCTTAACAAAACAAAGCTGATAGATTAACAATGGATAATGGTAACATTGAAATCATCTTAATACTGCCTTCTGTAAGTATCTTTATTAGAGGAAGGTTAAATAAATAGTATGTTCTTTCCAATAAAATGCTTCATTTGGTATTTTCCATTTCTCCCACTTAAGTTAGCTTGTCAATCTTTCTTTGTTATGACTACACCTTTTGTATCAGCTATGTACCTCTGGCTTCAGTTTTCTAAAACTAACCCTTTTAGCATGGAAATCTTTTTTTTTCCTTCTTTTTTTTTTTTTGATTTCAAGATTTCATTTTGATTATTTCCTTCTGGCTTGGATTCAGCAAAATGTAAGCTAACTCATTCCATTGAGTAAGGTTCTTCTTCATTGAGAGAAATTATAATTACTTTTGTGATTGCCATGTCTGCCTCTGAAGTTTTATGGCTACTTTAAAGATGGTGTTCTGTATTAGAATAGGAGAAAAAGACATAGAATAAAACAATCTTGGGCTTAATGGACAGGGAAAGAAACCTGCTTTTAGAGGATAGTGAGATCTGTGAATATTCACAGCAAAAAGTAGGAGAGGTGGTTCTTGGCATCTTTCTATCATTGGTAGGCTTTTCCATAAAGGAATTGCTCAGTTTGAGTTGGGAAGTTAATTAATAGCATTTGTATTTTATTACCTTATCATTTTAATGCAGATATGTAATAAATAGAAAAGTAGTTGGAGGTGGCAGTGATCATTCTGGCATTTTCTTGAATCCTATGAATTAAAAAATTTTATTATAGTATAGTTGATTTATAATGTTGTGTTAGTTTCTGCTGTATAGCAAAGTGAGTCAGTTATACATACATACATACATATATATATATATATATATCCACTCTTCTTAAGATTCTTTTCCCAGATAGGCCATTATAGAATATTGAGTAAAGTTTCCTGAGCTGTGCAGTAGGTCCTTATTAGTTATCTACTTTATAAGTAGTAGTGTATAAATGTCAGTCCCAACCTCCTAATCTATCCGCCCTCCCTTGCTTTCCCCTCTGGTAACCATAAGTTTGTCTTCTACATCTGTGACTTGTGAATTTTTGTAAAGGGTAGAATTTCACTTTCTGAACACAAGAAGAGGGTCAGTTGACAGCTATGATGAAAAGGGCTTTTAAAATGCAGTATGTCTTCTAGAAGACTTGCTTGAAACTTTTTTCCCTTTAAATGTCAGTTTTTTTTTTTCTCAAGGAAAAGATAAAAAACTTAACAGAAATGTTATGAAATATGTTAAATATATTAAAATGCTTGTAATTTAACTTTGGTGTAATAAAATATTAAAATAAATCTGATTCTTTACCTAACAATTGCTGAGAAAAATATTGTTTTTAAATTTCATCTGATTTAAGAGACTGATAAGGTAAACATTACAAAGGAAGTAGAGACTCTCAGAACTGCTGTCCAATTAAAACAAAATAAAACATGGGCCTCTACTTAGAAAGAAAGTCACCAGGCAACTTGTGTGGAAATGCTGGAAATCCATAATTTTTCTTTTCTTTTGTGCTAAATAGAAGAAAGGGACCAAGAGAAGTCTGAACATGAAGAAATAATTTCTTTGATTAGCTGAACATAATCAAAAAAGAAAAGGAAAGGCATTGGCTCAAGTGAAGTCAATTTGCAATGATTTTAAGGTAGTTTCCCTGCAGTCATAGGAAGATGGACCCTAATATGTCTCACACAGGAATTTGTATTCTGAGTGAAAAGTATGAATAACAAGAAAGGTCTACTAGACTCTATGGAGACAGTTATACAGTGAAATGTGTATTATAATTTAGGTTTAGTGAAAATTGTAAATAATTTATTGATACTGCTAGAGTGATTTGGTCATTTTAGGTTTTTGGTGAGCTGCTGAATTTCTGGGGCTTTGAATTTGTTGGCTACTCTGTGGTGCAGGAGATTTTTCATGAGAATTTGGTAGACTGTGAATGAGGGCTATGCTTGGCTATCACTAAGCTCTTTTGTCCATTTGCTTTTGTTTGCAGTTTAGAGCATCTGGGTTTTTGTTTGTATTTCACTAGTGTTGAAACGATATTTTCTCTGCTCATTTTGCTTTCTTGTAGGATTTTTTACTTGATGCAGTTGTTGTTTAATAGTTGTATTCTTATGATGTTTTGGTTGGCTGGAGAGTTTTGACTAGGTTTTATCTTTGGAGATCCCTTTGGACCAGTGCGATTTAAATAGGGTTGAGAGTCTCCAAGTTTTTGTCAAGCAGATGAATTTAGCTGTGTGGTAATCCAACCATTTTTTTGCCAAGCAAGGTACAGGCTGAAGTGAATCTGATGCTTGTGCAGATGAATCCACATGTAGTCTTTTTTTTTTTTCCCAGCCTTTTTGTCTCTCTTCTTTCATACTTGTCTATAGGATGAGAAAGGAAAAGTATTTAGCTTAAATAACCTCTCATTTAAAATTTCATGAATTCAAAATCTTGAAAAGTTTCTTATACATTGAGTAAAACTCTATTATTATTAGATGATAGGAAAAACTCTTTTCTCTGAGACTACTACTGTATTGGAAGTAGAGTTTTATTTCAAGAGGACTCTCCAAATGTCACATGGTGGCTACCAGCACAAAGTCACAAAGCCTGCCACATCTTCTGCCCTTGACTGGTGCAATGGAGGAGAAGCCTTGAGTTCTCTATTAGTCAGCAATACTTCCAACTCATAGAAGACAAGGCAGAATTATATTCAGAGCCTTTAACTAAGGGACTTGTGCATTTTAGGTGCTCAATATATGCTTACTAGAGAACATATATTAATAAATATAGAAAACATAAATATATATTTATAAACTATATAAAATACAGTTTACATGTTTATAAAATAGTATATATATTTTTATAAAGATGATATAAAGAAAAACAGACTATTGTACAATACTTTTCCATATAACATTTCTCTACTACATTTTCTTTAATCCTTCTAGGCACATCTTCCTGACAAATTACTAATTAATCTTTACAATAAGATCCTCTAATCTTAGAAGTTTCATTGCAAAAATACTCCCATTCTCCAATTCAATAATTTGTTTTTTGAAATTAAATATTTTGAATTTTCTTAGAATCCAGAATTGATCATTTCTCTCTCTTTATGATTCCATCCAAGTCTGTAATCTAAACTTTTAAATTCTGCATTTTGTATGCTTCATTTTGGACATGCTTTACTAGCTCTGTATGTTGCTTTAGTAACTCTCTGGGTGTGAAAGCTGTTGGTTCACGTCTCTGACTGTCAGAAATCCTGCACATCCTTTGACACTATAGGTATTTCCTGATTCTTCTTGATAAAAGTGATTTCTTATTAGGGAGTGATATCTATTTTATTTTGTATTAATATTTTTATTGAAGTATATTTATTTATAATTTTGTATTGAAGTATAGTTATTTATTTGTATACCATATTATTTTACTCCATTAAAATTTAATTCCTTGCCAGAAACTATACATTACTGTCTCTCCTCATCAATTACAAGGTCTTTCATAAAAAAGGACCACAAAAATATTCACTGATTGAACAAGTATTTGATAGTTCACATCAGAACCACCTTAAGACTTCTCTACTTTAGTTTAAATATTAATATCAATATATAAACATTAATAGCCTTGATATTAATATTGTTTCCTTACCATTCCTTTGCCAGATAAAAATGTTTTCAAATCACATTCACCTCTTTGATTTTTTTCTACTGAACATTTTTAGTTTTTTTAGTGTTCTCTGTTAATGTGTTCCTGGATTTTATTGCTATTTTATTATTGTATTGATGCTAATGAAGCTCCCATACTTTGGCCACTTGATGTGAAGAACTGACTCATTGGAAAAAACCCTGATGCTGGGAAAGACTGAAGGCAGGAGGAGAAGGAGATGACAGAGGATGAGATGATTGGATGGCATCACCGACTTAATGGACGTGAGTTGGAGTAAACTCCAGGAGACAGTGAAGGACAGGCAAGACTGGTGTGCAGCAGTTCATTGGTTCGCAAAGAGTCAGACACAACTTAGAGACTGAACAACAGCAGCGTTTCATGAATGTTTATTGTGTGCTAAGATAATTTCTGAGCATGTTGTGTTATTAATTCACCTTCTGTCAATACAGCCTTTTGAGGTGGATGTGCACAGGCCATTGTAGCCCTCAGCAACCCTGTTAGCACAGGCTCAGTCAACTTCATTTGTTTGAACAGCTGCCCACACTATTGACTCACTGTTGACTAATAACTAAAATGATTTGTAGTCAATGTTATGTTCCGTTTTAAACAAATTGACTTTGCTTTATGATGTTTCTTATATGTTTCTTAAGTTGACTTTGAAAAACTGAAATAGAGAACTATTTATTACTGAGAGATAGAGAAGGAACATACATACCTCCACATAATAAAGGTCATATGCAATACCAAGCCCACAGCAAACATTATTCTCAATGGGGGAAAACTGAGAGAATTTCCTGCCAGATCAGGAATACGACAAGAGTGCCTACTCTTACCACTATTATTCAACATAGTTTGGGAAGTCCTAGCCATGGCAATCAGAGAAGAAACAGAAATAAAAGGAATTCAGATTGGAAAAGAAGAAGTAAAATTCTCACTATCTGCAGATGACATGGAACTATACACAGAAAACCCTAAAGATACTATCAGAAAATTACTAGAGCTAATCAGTGAATTTAGTAAAGTTGCAGGATACAAAATCAATACACTACAATCCCTTGAATTCTTGTACACTAGCAATGAAAAATCAAAAAGTAAAATTAAGGAATCAATTCCACTCACCATTGCAACAACAACAACAAAAAGTACCTAGGGATAAACCTACCTAAGGAGACAAAAGAACTGTATACAGAAAACTATAAGACACTGATGAAAGAAATCAAAGATGACATGTTCTTGGATTGGAAGAATCAATATTATGAAAATTACTATAAGCACTTACCCAAAGCAATCTACAGAGTCAGTGTAACCCTTATAAAATCACGAATGGCATTTTTCACAGAGCGAGAACAAAAAATTTCACAATTCATATGGAAACACAAAAGACCCTGAATAACCAAAGCAATCTTGAGAAAGAAGGATGGAGCTGGAGGAATTAACCTTCCTGATTTCAGTTCTATGTGTGTTAATATTTAAAAGCACAGACTGGTACCAAATGCATCTGGCTTAGCATTATGGTTTTGCCACTGACCAGTTGTGTAACCTTGGGACACTTTTCTTTCTAACTAGTCCATAATTCAGATCATAATGTATAAATTGTGGAGTTACAATAATGGTATCTCGTTTTAAGGTTCTTGTGAAGGTTAGATGAAATAAAAATGTAGTTAGGATACAGTAGGCGCATAGTAAGTATTTCACAAAAGTTGGCTACTAGAATTGATTTTTTCTATATCATATTGTATCAGTTCTGAACCATTTTTCAAGCCTTTGCAGACATGGCAGCCTTTGGTCCAAGGAGAGAAGGTAAAACAGTCCATGAATGCATGCTAAGTCACTTCAGTTGTGTCTGACTCTGTGACCCAATGGATGGCAGCCCACCGGACTCCTCTGACATGGGATTCTCTAGTCAAGCATAATGAAGTGAGTTGCCGTGCCCTCCTCCAGAGGACTTTCCTGATCCCAGGATTGAACCTGAGTCTCATGTCTCCTGCATTGGCAGGCAGGTTCTTTACCACTAGCGCCAGCTGGGAAGCCCGGTAAAACAGTGAATGAGGGTAAATATGTGAAATTTTTGAGAAAAACTGGTTTTGCTGCCTATTCTTTGTGTCCCTGGATGTGTTTGAATATAACTATCTTTGAGTAGACAGTTTGGAGCAAAATCATTATTAACATACCATACCATATTACTTTCATCACTAGGGCATGGGCATCTTCAGGTTCTGGTGGCTGTCTTATTCATAGTTTGTATATTGTGGTATACACTTATTAGTGTAGTGAGAAAGGGAGATCACAGAAATAAAGGACAAATATAGTAAACAAAATGATGAGCAGTAAGATGAGTAGGCAAAGAACTAGTTAGTTTTGACTGAGAAAATAAGCAAATATTCACAGAAAATAAATCACTTGATATTTTGAACAAAAAATAGAAACAATGACATTTTTTGGAATTATGAACATAAAGGGGAAGATTGTCCGGACCTGACACAAAACGTATTATGAAATGCCAATTAGAGGTCGCTTTTGGCAAGAAGGATCAAGAAGGCCTATAGAATCAGGAGATGTATAGATTTTCTAACAGGCAGAGGTATGAACCAATGACTTTCAGATTAAGAGAATTACTAAAACAGAATACAGAGTGAGTCTCTATTGTAACAAGATGGAGCTAATCTAATGAAGGGCAGCAAAAACGTCAGCTAACTAGATACTTGGTGCTGAGTAAAAAAAGAGAATATTAATGTTGAGAATTTGGAAAACAAGCTGCCACTCTTATGGTTTTGTAGCCTTAATTTAAATTTCTTTTCTGAAAGAATTTATCCTCATTCCAGGCCACAAAGAATGAGAAGTTCATAGTCAAAAATAACTGACCCCACATGTACACAAAGCATGTCAAGGAGAATCGGCAGAAACAAATAGCTGTATTAGACCTTCAAAAGACTTCAGTTAATAGAATTACCAGACACAAATGTAAAAATGTATAGTCTTGAAAAGACATGCAGGAACAAAGCACCATGAAAAAAAACAAAGTAAATTTTAAAATGAGCAAATTATCTTCTAGAAATGGAAAAAAAACCCCCATAAATTGAACTAAAAAAACTCAGTGGATGTATTTAACTTCAGATTAGGTGCAAATCAAAAGTGAACAAAAGATAAGTATGAAGAAGCTATCCAGGATGTAATATAGGAGAAAATAAGTGGATTATATAAAAACTGTTAAAAGACATAGAAGATAGAGCCACAGGGACTAGAGTAATGTATCTTTTTTGGAATCCCAGAAAGAAAAGAAATTGAAACTGGTAGAGATATTATTTGAGAGATAATGCTGGAAATTTTATAAAACTGCTGAAAGACACCAACCCTTAGATTTATAAAGGCTAATGCCAAATAAAGGAGCCCCTGGTGGCTCAGACGGTAAAGAGTCTGCCTGTAGTGCATATGTATTATATAATTATATATTATAGTGAAACTATGAAAGAACAAATACCAAAATGGAAGTTATAAAAGTAGCCTGAAAATCATAAAAGAAAAAAGATTCCCTTAAGAATGAAGAAAAATTTAATCAATGAATAATATTCTTTATCATGTTTCTTGTCACATATTTTACAAATATATATGAACAACAGCCACACTCTCTGCACTTTCATTAAAAGCATATCAGAAGTTCATTCTATCAGAGTGCTTGAAAAATTTTCCATTAACTGAAAAATTCAAAGTTTAAAGAACTGAGTCTGGGTCTCTTTTCAGATTTTGGAAATGACCAGTACCTACCCTTGCGGCTTCTTCTTTCTCAATGTGGTTAAATTATTAGTTAAATGGATTCTGGTCCATTACTGTGCTTGAGCATGTTCACAATCCAAGGGTAAGTGAAGACTGAGGACAGGAGTAAGACAAACCAGGGCCTCAACAATGGTTTTTATAACCTGCCATTTTCCCTAGTCAGTCCTTTTTGAAGATAGCGAATATTCTGCTGGAAGAGAAGGTCATGACTGGATTGAAAAGTTCTGCTTAAATGAGAGAATAGATAGTTGTCATTTACTGTGTTTGACAGTTGTCCTTTGTCTTCCTCCAGAGGAGCAAGTGTGCTGTGATTTACTGTGCCAGGTTTTTCTAAGTGCCTGAGTTCAGTTTTCTGGAAGTTTAGGTAATCTATGTGCCACAAGGGTCTCAAAGACTGAGCTTTCCATGCTTCTTAAAAATGTCTAATGGTTTTAATAAAAAAAATACCCTTTATAAATCATGCCCATTTTATCCAACATGTAATGAGCACAAGGGGAAAGAATAATAAAAAGATTGAAGACATGACAGACACTATAAAATATTAGTGAAAGGAGCCCATTTTGCTTGTTGTATAAATCTCATTGCACTATCTTATTTTGCACCCACCTCAGTATGTCTTTTATTACAGTAACGTGGATGTCTGTCTGACTTGCCCACTTAGTTAGGGACATATTTGGTGTTTTGATCACCTTTGTACTGACCATAGCTTCCAACACAGACTATTGTGAAAATCAGGTACTTAATATCTGCCTGCTGAACCTAATTTTATTCTATTTGACGGAAGACAGAATTTCTTTTGGAAATGAAAACTGTAACTTCAGGTACTGTTAACTTGGTCACATTCCACCTTCCTATATTTCAAAAATACATAGAGGAATATGTGAAATATTAGATGTGCAATTTAAATAGGAATTTTTCACAACTTTCATGCATATCACTCACTTCACTCTTGGAGGGAGCTCTGTCACTTCTTTTTGATTCTGCTACTCATGTAATATTTGTCTACTTATCAATCAAAACAAAACTTCTCACATTTCATTCCTTTATGAAGCCATTCTGAGCTTTGATTATTGTTTAAAATCTCATGATTTAGTCCTTTGTTATACTCTGCTGTGTTTCTCTTGCTTTCTTTTTCTCTTGCATCTAGCCATTCATGGTTTGTTATCTAAGCTTCTTAATATTAACTTCTAGGAAAGTGAAAGAACCAGTGTGACATAGTCTCTATTATGTTTTGAGAGCCTACTTACAGTTACCAAAAGAAAACTAGAAACTTAGTTTGGAAAGTTTTTGTGTTCTGGAGTCTTTGAACTCGGGTGTATGCTTCTGAAATTTGTTAGTTTAGAATACAAATTTGCCTTGTTTTAATAATGTTCAGTTCAGTTCAGTTCAGTTCAGTCGCTCAGTCGTGTCCGACTCTTTGCGACCCCATGAATCACAGCATGCCAGGCCTCCCTGTCCATCACCAACTCCCGGAGTTCACTCAGACTCGCGTCCATGAAGTCAGTGATGCCATCCAGCCATCTCATCCTCTGTCGTCCCCTTCTCCTCCTGCCCCCAATCCCTCCCAGCATCAGAGTCTTCTCCAATGAGTCAACTCTTCGCATGAGGTGGCCAAAGTACTGGAGTTTCAGCTTTAGCATCATTCCTTCCAAAGAAATCCCGGGTTGATCTCCTTCAGAATGGACTGGTTGGATCTCCTTGCAGTCCAAGGGACTTTCAAGAGTCTTCTCCAACACCACAGTTCAAAAGCATCAATTCTTTGGCGCTCAGCCTTCTTCTTTAGCTAATTAGCTAAAATGCAAACTTTTACTTCAGCACAGGTAGTGGATACACGGGATCAGCAGCAAGTATTATTTGACATGATTTTAGGAAAAAGATGACAAGTGAAGCATGTTAAATTATGTTATGGTTTAAATTATGCCTCTGCTCTCTAAAAGATATGTTGAAATCCTAACCCCCAGTAACTCAGAGTGTGATTTTATTTGGAGGTAGGGTCACTGCAGATGTAATCAGTTAAGGTGAGGTCATACTGGAGTAGGCTCTATTATGATATGTCCTCATGAGAAGATGGTCACATGCAGACACAGGGAGAATGCTGTTGGAAGACAGGCAGAGATTGGAATTATGCTGCCATAAGCCAAGGAATGATTTGAGCTACCAGGAAGTGGGAGAAGCAAGCAAGGATTCTTTCCTCAGAGGGAGCAAGGCCCTGCCCACACTTTGGTTTTTGAAGTTCTAGCCTCCAGAACCATGTCAGTTCAATTCAGTTCAAGTGCTCAGTTGTATCCGACTCTTTGTGACCTCATGGATTTCAGCACGCCAGGCTTCCCTGTCCATCACCAACTCCCAGAGCTTACCCAAACTCATGTCCATCACGTTGGTGATGCCATCCAACCATCTCATCCTCTGTTGGCCCCTTCTTCTCCCACCTTCAATATTTCCCAGCATCAGGGTCTTTTCCAATGAGTCGGTTCTTTGCATCAGGTAGCCAAAGTACTGGAGTTTCAGCTTCAGCATCAGTCCTTCCAATGAATATTCAGGACTGATTTCCTTTAGGATTTACTGGTTGGATCTCCTTGCAGTCCAAGGGAGTCTCAAGAGTCTTCTCCCACACCACAGTTCAAAAGCATCAATTCTTTGGTGCTCAGCTTTCTTTATAGTCCAACTCTCACATCCATACATGACTACTAGAAAAGCCATAGCTTTGACTAGATGGACCTTTGCTGGTAAAGTAATGTCTCTGCTTCTTAATATGCTGTCTAGGTTGGTCATAGCTTTTCTTCCAATGAGCAAATATCCTTTAATTTCCTGGCTGCAGTCACCATCTGCAGTGATTTTGGATCCCCCAAAATAAAGTCACTGTTTCCATTGTTTCCCCATCTATTTGCCATGAAGTGATGGGACCAGATGCCGTGGTCTTAGTTTTCTGAATGTTGAGTTTTAAGCCAACTTTTTCACCCTCCTCTTTCACTTTCATCAAGAGGCTCTTTAGTTCTTCTTTGCTTTCTGCCATAAGGATGGTGTCATCTGCATATCTGAGGTTATTGATATTTCTCCTGGCAATCTTGATTCCACCTTGGGTTTCATCCAGCCTGGCCTTTTGCATGATGTACTCTGCATATAAGTTAAATATGCAGAGTGACAATATAAAGCCTTGAAGTTCTCCTTTACTCGTTGGAACCAGTCTGTTGTTCCATGTCCAGTTCTAACTGTTGCTTCTTGACCTGCCTACAGATTTCTCAGGAGGCAGATCAGGTGCTCTGGTATTCCCATCTCTTTAAGAATTTTCCACAGTTAGTCGTGATCCACACAGTCAAAGGCTTTGGCATAGTCAATAAAACATAAGTAGATGTTTTTCTGGAATGCTCTTGCTTTTTTGATGATCCAGTGGATGGCTCTAACCTAACATGAAAAGCTCTAACCTAACAGCCTGGTCTGCTCACAGAACAAAGAATTGGGCGAATACCAAAGGAGAGCTAGCTGGCTGTGTACTGGCTGCTCCCCACTCAGAGGCAGAGGCAGGCTTGTGACAGCCAGAACCGTGAGGCTATACATTTTTGTGTTTTAAACCACTAAGTGTGTGAAGCATTTTTTAGGATAGCTCTAGCACACTAATACCAATAGATACAGGATTTCTTAATAAGTAATATCTCCATGAGGTTTCGAATTCTTTTCTCTTTTTTCTCTTTCACATTAATATGTATGTGTCTAGCTCCTTGTTCTTATAGTTTAAACATCCCAGATTCATGCCCTGTGAAGTCATCCATCTCCAGCATGTTCTTTCTAGTTCCTCTTCCTCTCTTTTGTATGAAATTACATACTTTGTTTAAATTAGGACAGAACACTATTTACCTCTGTTTTCCTTTATTTTGTTTTCGGCACTGTATCATGTGTCTTAGATTTGTTTCTCAACCTAGGGTAGAGTGTCTGCATGAAAGATTTTCTTTTCCTTCCAAAAGAAATGTACAGTTTGCCAACACCTTGGGTACAGATACTTCGCAAAGTTGGCAAATTGATTTGGAATTATCTTTTATGCTTAAGACCTCATCTGTTAGTTAAAACTCTATTGGTGGTGGTTTAGTTGCTAAGTTATGTCCAGCCCTTGCCTGCCAGGCTCCTCTGTCCGTGGGATTCTCCAGGCAAGAGTGCTAGAGTGGGTTGCCATTTCCTTCTTCATAAAACTCTATTGCTTAAAATAAAAAGAAGATTTTCATAATCTAATGCTTGGTGACACAGGGAGTTGAGACATTTTTTATGTTGGGATAACAATAGAATTTTCGGGAAGTAAAAAAGTCTATAAAGTAGATTCTGTCTCCAGGTTAATATCCTTAAGAGTGGCATCAGAAGGTTAGAGAAATTGAACTTAGCAGCAAAAGTCTCCTTTGATATTTTAATTCCTTCTCTTTCAATTAACCTAGCAGACAGTTGACGTCACCTGTGTCCATGAGAGGTGAGAATCTCTGAATTGTCATGTTTTAAGGATGTATCATTGGTTGGATTATTCTTTGCTTTCTAGAAAACTTTATTCTTTGGGATCTGAAATTTGAAATTATTTAGTGGTTTCTTTTGGCAGGCCTTTTCCACACCAGTCTTCAAGGCTCATAAAATACTGTCAGTCAGTTGAAGCAGTTTCCTGTTTTAGCAGAAGCATCTTGTTAGGATGAGGAATAAAGCTTTTGCTGTGTTCACAGCATGCAACTTCCTCGTTTTATAGCTAACAGACAGAAAGCCCTTCAGGTTGCTCGTTACTTCTTGGGCCTTTTCAATACTCTTTTGGAGTATTCAATGTGTTTTTTTTTTCTAGACTTTGGATTAATCTCTAAGTATTTTGGAGAAGGACCTAAGTGTTTCATCTTTCACTGCATATCCTTTCAGGTGTTGTTTATGGTGGCTGAATAATGGAGATTAGTCTCCAGACCATCAGTGTCCAAGATTCAGGCTTAGGAAAAGCAGAGAAGTGTACCTGACCACAGTGATCTCAGCTATCAACCAGGCAATCACATTAGTGTATGTACAAGGGAATTCATTTCCTCTTCACCAGGGCAGTCAGGGAAAGAGGGAGAGCCTATGTATGTTCTGTCCATCAGTTTTGGTCTGTGATGTCCAAAACTAATAAGATGACAGCTGAGATGCCATAGTCATCCTCTGGTCATTATTGACAATATCAAGTCTGCCAATATGCTTGTACGAGTTGCTCACTGATCAAAGGTGCCCAGAAATAAGGGTAAGTGAGAGTTGAAATCTAGCCTTCTTCCTGCTTACTAAGTCATGAACTTTTGTAAAGAGTTGTATTAAATTGGTAGAAGGAGTAGTAGTTTTTTATTTTCACAAAGGTGCTTTATGTTTTATTTGCAACCCTGAGACATAGTGAGGAGGTTTATATTTAAGACAATCAAACTTAGCTGTCTGTCAGGTGTCTGCATGCTCTTTACTTCAAAACAGTATTTGAAAAGTGGGAATGATTACAGTCTAGCATTTCAAGTGGTCTCCCTTGTAGTGAGGGTGACTTTCCTAGATATTCATATTTTTCTTCTAATCATTTCTGGAATCAGCACACACAATTATAAGATAGTTGTAAGATGTGTAGCTCAATTAGAAATTCAATGTTTGGCTTTTCTGTATATGGAAGCCTTCAATTCCATAGAGCTTCCCTAGTAAGATGAATCTGATGGATAATGTCTTGATCTCTAATTATTTCTTAAAAAAATAATCAAACTTTTTTCTTGAATTAATATGAAGTAATTGGGATCCAGCTAGACTCCTTGATCTCTTGGCATCACCTTGTTGCATGAGTTTGTGCCGTATTTTAGGTTCTCTTTACCTTGTCTCTTAGTCTTCCCTGTTATGTTGCCCTTCATGAGCTGACATTGGCAAATCATAGAAATCAGTCAATCAATAGATGCAACATAAAATTAAAAATAACAACAACAAACTGAATCATGAAGTAAAGATCAAGATTGGGTTTGTATCAGGTGACAAATTGGAGTCCAAAAGATAGAGAGCAGGATTTAGCACACAGCGATCAAATATGCAGTATTTCCCAGTGAGTCAGTACTTCCCATCAGGTGGCCAAAGTATGAGAGCTTCAGCAACAGCATTACTCCTTCCAATGAATGTTCAAGACTCATTTCCTTTAGGATGGACTGGTTTGGTCTCCTTGCAGTTCAGAGGACTCTCAAGAGTCTTCTCCAACACCACAGTTCAAAAGCATCAATTCTTCGGTGCTCAGCCTTCTTCACAGTCCAACTCTCACATCCCTACATGACTACTGGAAAAACCATAGCCTTGACTAGACAGACACTCAGTTGTGTCCCACTCTTTGCAACCCCATGGACTGTAGCCCACCATCCTCCATTCCATGGAAAGGCTCCTCTCTCCATGGAATTCTCCAGGCAAGAATCCTAGAGTAGGTAACCATTCCCTTCTCCAAGGAATCTTCCCCACCCAGGGATAGAACCTAGGTCTCCCACATTGCCAGCAGATTCTTTACTGTCTGAGCCACCAGGGAAGTCCTTTTTTTTTTTTTGCAGTATTTATAGTAATAAAATATTTAACCATGAAAGGTTAAGACTAATGTCTTTTTTCCTCTTCAATTCTTCTTCTGTCTCATTTCCTTTTGTGTCTGGAGGCACTGGAGAGGGTGTTGCAAGCCTTTTGGAGAATATGTTATACGGAACTTGACAGGGTGGATATATTTAATTTGGACATAATAGGATATATTTATGTGGGTCACAGTCACTTTTAGGTATAGTTAAGTTATTACTAGGCTTCTTGGTGTAAAAGCAGCTTTTGGAAATAATTATGTTACTTGGCTTTGTGATGTGAATCAGTTCAGTTCAGTTCAGTTGCTCAGTCGTGTCCGACTCTTTGTGACCCCATGAATTGCAGCACGCCAGGCCTCCCTGTCCATCACCAGCTCCTGGAGTTCACTCAAACTCATGTCCATCGAGTCAGTGATGCCATCCAGCCATCTCATCCTCTGTAGTCCCCTTCTCTTCCTGCCCCCAATCCCTCTCAGGATCAGAGTCTTTCCCAATGAGTCAACTCTTCGCATGAGGTGGCCAAAGTACTGGAGTTTCAGCCTCAGTGTCAGTCCTTCCAATGAACACCCAGGACTGGTTTCCTTTAGAATGGACTGGTTGGATCTCCTTGCAGTCCAAGGGACTCTCAAGAGTCTTCTCTAACACCAAGTTCAAAAGCATCAATTCTTCAGCGCTCAGCCTTCACTGCTGCAAGTGGCTGCAATCACTATCTGCAGTGATTTTGGATCCCCCCAAAATAAAGTCTGACACTGTTTCCACTGTTTCCCCATCTATTTCCCATGAAGTGATGGGACCAGATGCCATGATCTTAGTTTTCTGAATGTTGAGCTTAAAGCCAACTTTTTCCCTCTCTTCTTTCACTTTCATCAAGAGTCTTTTTAGTTCCTCTTCACTTTCTGCCATAAGGCTGGTGTCGTCTGCATATCTGAGGTTATGATACTGTGGATAGTCAATGCTATATTTGTCTCATCCTCTTCTTCCTTCTCTTTGTCCACAGATTTATTCTCTATGTCTGCACCACTATTCCTGTCCTGCAGAAATAGGTTCATCAGTACCATTTCTCTAGACTCCATATATATATATACAATAATATATGATATTTGTTTTTCTCTCTGAGTTACTTGACTCTGTATGAGAGACTCTTTTCATTCACATAACTACAAATGACCCAATTTTGTTCCTTTCAATGACTGAGTAATATTCCATTGTATATATGTACCACAACTTCTTTATCCATTCTTCTGTTGATGGACATTTAAGTTGCTTCCATCTCCTGGTTATTGTAAATAGTGCTGCAATGAACATTGGGGTCCACTTGTCATTTTGAATTGCGATTTTCTTAGGGTATATGACTTATTGGCCTTTTAAGGAGGTATAACATACTTCCAGTAAAGTGTGAGCATCTTAACCTTCACACGTTACATCTTGAAGTTTTACACGTTACCTATGCATACACATGTGTGTCTAGAGCCCAGATCAATGTGCAAAAGATTGCTAGCTCCCCAACAGCAGAGTTCCTTTTACTTCCTTGTAGCTGTAACATTCCAAGCATAACTCATTTATCAGTTTTGAACTGGGTCTTTCAACCCCACAACTACTGACGTTTATGGGGACTATCCTGTGCCCTGTAGGATGTTTAGCAGCATCTCTGTCTTTCACTCATTTGCTTAGGCAGAATAATACACTCCCCAGATGTCTGTGCCCTAATCCCTGAATCCTGTGAAGCCTATTACATGGTGAGGGGGGTATTGAGATGGGAGATGAAATTAAGGTTGCTCATCAGTTGGCCATATTATAAGCCAAATAGCCTGAATTATCTAGATGGACCACGTAATCACAAGGGTTCTTAAGTATGGAAGAGGGAGACAGTCATGCACTTTGATGAGGGAGGAAGAAACCACAAGCCTTGGAATTTAGGCCACCCCTAGAGGCTGGAAAAGACAAGGAAGTGAATGTTCCCCTAGAACCTCCAGCCTTTCCGACACCTTAATTCTAGCCCAGTGAAACCCATTTGGGGTTTTTGAACAGAATTTTCTGGTTGATCTGTAATGTTTTATACTTTGGAACTTGATATTGAAATTGTTGCTCAGTCGCTAAATAATGTCCGACTCTTTGCGACCCCATGGACTGCAGCATGCTGGGATTCCCTGTCCTTTACTATCTCCTGGAGTTTGATCAAATTCATGTCCACTGAGTCAGTGATGTTATCTAACCATCTCATCCTCTGACACCCTGTTCTCCTTTTGCCCTCAATCTTTCCTAGTGTCAGGGTCTCTTCCAATGAGTTGGCTCTTCGTGTCAAGTGGCCAAAGTATTGGAACTTCAGCTTCAGCATGAGTCCTTCTGTTCTGGGCCATCAGTAACTTAGGGAATTTCACTTAACATAGGTTGCTTCCTTCCTATTTGATCACACAACTTTCTGCTTTTGCAAAACATTTGCAATATTTTTTTAAATGTTTGTCTTCTCGGCCAAATAGTAGGCTTTGTGAAAATAGCAACCCTGAACTTTGCTAAAACTCAAGCACCAAGCACAATGCCTGACACATGGCAGACATTTCTGAGGTGAATGGCATTGAATTGCATGAAGCATCTTAGGTGAAGCAGTTTTCGCTTTCCAACCACAACCCTGTGTCATGGTGACTGTTGTGTGTATCACACCCACTGTGTCCAGCCACTGCAGCATAGTCAATGTGGCTCAGCTCTTTCATTCAACAGAACTTTTTGTCAAAGCTTACCCTCTTCACCCAGCCAAGTGGATATGATGCAAGACACGCACACATATGCTATCTGATGATGCCCTGAAGTGGTTGGAAATTCTAAAAAAAATTAATAAGCTGTTCTTAGTCACCTTTTATGATTATAGTATGGCCTTTTTCCTAGGAACTGTGGGCTTGGTTATAATGGCAGTAGTGTCTGATAGGTATGTATTCTCCTTTGTGATTAAAGAGAAATTTGGAAAGTAAGAGTGCCTTTTTCTTTTCCTTTAAATAGAGATAAAGATGTACAGAACATTTTAAGACTTCCGGAAGCTTATAACTTAATGTCGCAGAGGGCTTATTCAAGGGCTTATACAACTATTCAGTTGTGATTTGAGAAAACATGTTCTGTCTTTAGGGCTTCCCAGGCGACTCAGTGGTAAAGAATAGTCCTGCCAAGCAGGAGACATGAGTTTGATTCCTGGTTTGAGATGATGCCCTGGAGAAGGAAATGGCAACCCACCCCAGTAATCTTGCCTGGAAAATCCCAAGCACAGAGGAGCCTGGCGGACTATGGTCCATGGGGTCACCAAGAGTCAGACATGACTGAGTGACTGAATAGCAGCAGTAGCTCTGTCTTTTGGGTGAAGCCAGGTTTATTCATTTCACTCTTCAAGGGCAATCTCAGGATCTAGGGGAAACTTTCTTCTAAAAGAACAGGAACTTCAGATGGCATGGTGAAAGTGTTTAGCATATTAATAGAAGATCAGTTGTCTGTAGGGAAGTCAGGCAGACTTACTGGATATGGTGCAGCTGGTGGGCAATAGCCCTCCTAAAACCATATAGGGTACAACTTGCAGAATGTGAGGGGTAGCTCTGGAAGTGTGAGTGACAGGGAATAGGTTTTGGGAGGGAATGGGTGTGGGGAGGGCTCTAAGTCTTGACTAGAAGTTGCACCTAACATGAATATGGGAAACAGAAGCTTGGGAGGAAAGGTATGCTGAATGTGAAATGAAGTTAATGGCAGACTTTCATCACCAATGAGCCCTTACATTTTGCTGGAGTGTCAGTGTGATGTCACCAACATGTCACTCTTACCATGGGCTCATGGAAGAAGGAGAGGAGTGAGCAAGTGGCCAGCCTTGCTTGGTGACTGAAATAGGGCTCATGGCAGAGATGGCAGATTGCTCCCAATAAAAACTTTGTTGAGGGATGAGATAATGCATGCCTAAACTCAAAGGGATATAAAGCTCCTTGATGGTAGGAAATGTTTTTGACTATGAATGCCTAGTAGTGTTTATTTAATCCTCAAATTGAAGATTAAACTGGAATTGGCATAGATCTGTTCAGTTGCTACTAGCAGGAACAGGCGAGGGAGCAGACAGCTGATGTTGCAGAGACCCTGATGATCCCTCATGCTTATGACGATCCCTTATGTAATGCTTAAATATTATACAAATTTGCAAGCCAGATTATGGTAATGACAGCTGACAAGGAGACTAGGGCAATCTGGCCATAGTAGTGCCTTAAAGTAGGAGTTCAGAGTTTTTCTTAAAAGGCTAAAGATACAGAGATACAAATATGTATGCTCCCAGACATTTTATACATTCCATAAAAAGTTGGTTAATCTTTTGTTTAAAACAATTTACAATTTATTTTTCAGGAACAAATGCGAGTTGAAATGACCTTAATATACCTGATATACCTCTAAAAAGTGTTTTCCTGCTATAATCAGATTTCATTTTAATTCTATTTTATTAAAATAAATAAAATTTTGCCTCATGTCTCCATTTAGACATTTAGATTTGCTAGAATGGATAGAATGGACTTTTTACTCCCCAAATAAATGACACTGTCATTATTAAAAAATGATTACCTAATTTGAGAGATATTTTAAGGGGAAGTAAAATGATACATTTATTAGAATACTGTTTCATATTTTATATTTATTGGCTTGTGCTAATGTACTCAAGACAGCATGTTAAAATTTAATAATACATTTAATTTATATTAATGTATTTATGCATGCATTATATTTTATTATTTTATATTTATTTAAAAAATTTTGTGTTGTAACATATTTTTACTATCTCATTGTCCATATTGGTTGGTACATTTCTGGGAGAAAGACAGTAAAAAGTTGATATAATTTTATAATTTACCTTACTGCTAGCTCTCTCCCTGTCTGTGCAAGAAGTCAGGAACTCATATTTTACCTAACCTACTTGTTCAATTTCAAGATGCTGAACAGGCTGCTACTGATATGTGCTAATAGTTCCTAATGAGCAGTTCACCCTTCTCTGCTTAGCTTTCTATCCTGGGAGGACAACCATACAAACTCCTTGTCTCTCAGATTTTTGTTGGAGTCCACTGATGAAAGAAATAGGAGAAGGAAAGAGGAAGGAATATTATACTGCTCTCTTCCTGTTGTGGGCAGTAGTGATGACCCTTCACAGCAACAGATAACATTCATTTCATCCACAGTCCTCAACTCTCATTCAGGTTCTGGTATTGCTATTTGCTCCTTTGTCCCAACAAGTTGAGGCACACAATAACCTCCACTGTTGTTAGACTTTGTATGCCTCAACACCCTTTGCCAGTTCACTTAATACTGCCCATTCTCTTTAAGCAGATCTTTTATTAAAATGCTTTTTTCCCCCCTTATAAAGTATGTCTGTTTCTTTCTCTGAAACTCATTTTATCAGCTGTAGGTAGGTAATAAAAATAGGAAAGGTGATAGTCATCAAGACAGCAGTAGGTGCATATAATTGCTTGAACACTTTATTTGCTTTGGTTAGAACAAGATAGGTTCCATTGAAATAATTGAAGTTCATTTCATGTAAGATCTCAGAGCAGTTTAGAAAATAATTTTTCACATCTCCAAACAAGAAATTAAAGGAATTTATTCCCAGAACTCTTTAAATTTATACAGGTGGATGTAGTTTGGGAGTTGTAAACACAGACAGTTGTATTGGGCAATATGGTGGAGGGAGGGCTGATTATAATTTGAGTAGTAACTTTGGTAGGAACTGTGGAGGTAATTTCTGCTGATATTGTTGGTGGATGGGCTCTTTTGCTGAAGTCATGGGTACTGTTGAAGAGGTGGTGAGTTCTGTTGTGATAGTGGGTTCTGTGAAAATGCTGAAAGTGGTTGCTGTGGTAGTGGAGTTTGTGAAAATACTTGTAGTGATTGTTATTGTGATGGGTTCTGTACTAGTGTTGATAATTGCTGGAGTGGGAAATTCTGTATAAATAGTGGTAGTTGCTGTGGAGGTGGATTCTGTAGAAGCAATAGTTCCTGCTGTGGTGGAAGTGATGATGGTTGCAGTAGTGGGGAATTTTGTGGAAGTTGCGGTAATTGGTATAGCAGTGAGTTCTGTGGAAATGCTGGTGGTTGCTATTGTGATGGGTATGTGCAAAGAATGATGGTTGCAGTTGTGGTGGGAGGTTCAGCAGAAGTGGTGGGTTCTTTAGTAGTGATGATGGTTGCAGTATTTGGGAATTTTGTGGAAGAGGTGATGGTTACTGTAGAGGTGGGCTCTGTAATGACTGCTGCTGTGATGATGGGTTCAGTAGAAATAGTGGTGGTGGTGACTGCGGCTGGTTCAGTAGAAGTTGTGTTTGTTGCTGCAGTGGGGATTTCTGTAGAAGGAGTGGTGGTTGCTATTGAAGTAGATTCTTTGAAAGTGGGATAGAGCTCAGTGGAAACAGTGGTTGTTGCTGTGGTGGTGGTGCCTTCATTAGAAGTTGTGGCGGTTGCTGTGGTTGTGGGTTCTTTGAAAGTGGTAGTGGGTCCTGTTATGGTGGTGTCTTCTGTGGAAATAGTGGTGGTTGCGGTGGTGGTAGTAGGTTCAGTGGAATTGGTGGTGGTTGCTGTGGTGGTAGTGGCTTCATTAGAAGTTGTAGTAGTTGCAGTGCTACTGGGTTCAGTTAGGGCAGTCATGGTTGATATGGTGGTAGTCTGTGGAACTGATTGTTGTTCTTGTAGTGGGTTCTTTGGAGGTTGTGGTAGTTCCAGTTGTGGTGGTAGGTTCAGTTAAAGTGGTGGCAATTACTTTGGTGGTGAGTTTTGTAGTAGTGATTACTGTTGCTGTGGTGTGGGATTCTGTGGAAGTGGTTGCTATAGTGGTGGGCTCTATGGAAGTAAAGATGGTTGCTGTGGTAGAGTTGACGGTAGTTGCATAGGGTTCTGTGATAGTGGTAATGGATGCTGTTCTGGTGGTAGATTTTATGGGAGTGGTTGTTGCTCCTGTGGCAGTGAGTTGGGTTGAAGGGGTGGTGATTTTTGTTCCAGTGGTTTCTGTAGTATTGATACTGTTTGCTGTGGTAGAAGGTTCTGGTGAAGTACTGGTGGCTGCAGCAGTGGGTGATATGGAACTGATGGGTGCTGATGAGATGGTGGGTTCTGTCAAATTGGTAGTGGCTGCTGGTGTCATGGTAAGTTCTGTTGAAGTAATGGTGGTGGCTGTGGTGGTAGATTCTATAGAAGTGGCTACTGCTTCTCTTATGGTTGATTCTGTGGAAGTTGTGGTGGTTCCTGTTGTGGGGAGAGGTTCATCTGAAGTGGTGATAGTTGCTGTGCTCATGTGTTCAGTGGGAGCAGGAGTGGTTGCTGTTGTGGTGGGTTCTGTTGTACTGATGATGGTTGCTGTGTTGGGGAATTCTGTGGAGGTAGTGATGGCTACTGTAGTGGCAGGTTGTGTGGAAGTGATGGTTGCTATTGTGGCAATGGGTTCTGTGGAAATAGTTGTGCTTGTTATTGTGGCAGGTTCTGTGGAAGCGATGGCTACTATTGTGGTGGTGGATTCTGTGAAAACGGGGATAGTTGCTGTTGTGTTAAATTCAGTGGGATTGGTGGTTGCTGTGATGGTGGGTTCAGTTACAGTGGTTGTGGTTGTGGTGGCAAAGGATTCTCTAGATAAAAAGATTGTTGGTCTGGTGGTGGGTTCTGTGGTGATGGTTCCTGCTGTGGTGGTAGGTTCAGTTGAAGTGATTATGGTTGCTGGGGATATGTATTTAGTGGGAGCAGGGGTGGTGGCTGATGTGATGGGTACTGTAGTACTGATGATGGTTGCTGTGTTGGGTAATTCTGGGGAAGTAGTGATGTCTACTGTAGTGTCAGGTTCTGTGGGAGTGACGGTTGCTGTTGTGGCAATGGGCTCTGTGGAAATGGTGGTAGTTGCTATTGTGGCAGGTTCTGTGGGAGTGATGGGTGCTGTTGTGGTAGTGGATTCTGTGGTAGTGCCATAGGGTTCTGTGGAAGTGGTGATAGTTGCTATTTTGGTGCTAGGTTCAGTGGAATTGGTGGTTGCTGTGGTGCTGGGTTCACTTAAAGTGATTGTGCCTGATATGGTAGAGGATTCTCTAGAAATGAAGATATTTTCTCTGGTGGTGGGTTCTGTGGAGGTGGTGGTGGTTCCTATTGCAGTGGTAAATTCAGTTGAAGTGGTGGTTCTTGCTTTGCTGACGAGTTCTACAGTAGAGATGAGTTTTGCCCTGTTGTGGGATTCTGCAGATGTAGTGGTGGTTGCTGTGGTGGTGGGCTCTATGGAAGTAATGGTGTTTGCTGTGGTAGACTCAGTGGAAGTGGTGTAGGGTTCTGTGGAAGTGGTGGTGGTTGCTGTTCTGGTGGTGGATTTTATGGAAGTGGTTATTTCTGGTGTGGTAGTAAGTTCAGTAGAAGGGGTAGTGATTGCTGGCATGGTTGATTCTATAGTAGTAGTGCTGGTTGGTGTGGTAGAGAATTCTGGTAAAGTTGTGAATGTTGCTATAGCAGTGGGTGCTGTGAAATTAATGGGTGCTGATGTGATGGTGGATTCTGTGAAAGCGGTGATGGTTGATGTTGTGGTGGTAGGTTCTTTTGAAGTGATTGGGGTTGCTGTGGTGGTGGGTTCTGTAGATTCGATGATTACTGCTCTTGTGGTTTGCTCTGCGGCCATTGTGGTGATTCCTATAGTGGTGAGAGATTCAGTTGAAGTAGTGATTGCTGTGGAAGTGAGATTGGTGAAATTGGTGTTGGTTTCTGCTATGGTAGGTTCTATAGTAGTGATGGTTGTGATGGGGGATTCTGGGGATATAGTCATGGTTGGTATAGTGGTAGACTGTGTGGAAGTGATGGTGGGATAAATGGAAGTGTTAGTGGTTGCTATTTTGGTGGATCCTGTGGGAGTAGCATAGGCTTCCATGGAAGTGGTGAAGTTTTCTGTTGTGGTGGTAGGTTCAGATGAAGTGGTAGTTGCTGTAGTGGGCTCTGTGGAAGTAATTGTTCCCATTTTGGTGGTAAATGATGTAGAAGTCATGGTGTTTGCTATTGTGGTGGGTTCTGCAGAGGTAAATATGGTTACTGTGGTGGATTCTGTGGATGTGGAATAGGGTTCTCTGGAAGTGTTAATGGTTACCATTGTGGTGGTAGGCTGTGTAGAAGTGGTGGTGGTGGGCACAGTGGAAGCAGTGACTGCTCTTGTGGTGAGTTCTGTACTAGTATTGATAATATCTGTGGTTGGAATGTCTGTGGAAGTACTGGTGGTTGCTATGGAGGTGGATTCTGTAGAAGTGAATATTGCTGCTGTGGTGGTGAACTCTGTGGAAGTAATCATTGAAACTGTGGTGGTGGGTTCTGTGGAAATGTTGGTCATTGCTACTGTGGTGGGTTCTGTGGAGGTAATGATGGTTTTTGTGGTTAATTCTGTGGAAGTTGTATAGGGTTCTGTAGAAGTGGTGAAGGTTGCTAATGTGGTAGGAGGTTTATTTGAAGTGGTGCTGTGCTCAGTGGAAGCAGTGGTACTTGTTGTTGTGGGTTCTGTAGTAGTGATGATGGCTGCTGTATTGGGCAATTCTGTGGAAGTAGTGGTAGTTACTATAGTGGTAGGTTCTGTAGAAGTGATCATTGCTGTTTTGATGATGGGTTCTGTGGAAATAATGGTGGTTGCCAATGTGGAAGGTTCTGTAGATGTGACTATTGTTGCTGTGGTGGGGGTCTCTGCAGAAGTAGTAGTGGTTCCTGTGGTGGTAGAATCTGTGGTAGTGATGGATGCTGTTGAAGTGGTGGGTCCTGTGGAATTGGTGGTGCTTGCTATCATGGTAAATTCCATGGAAGCAGTGTAGGGTCCTATGGAAGTGATGATGGTTGCTGTTTTGGTGGTAGGCTCAGTTAAAGTGGTGGTGGTTGGTGTTTTGGTTGAATCTTTGGAAGTGACAGTTGTTTCTTTGGTAGTAGGTCCTATGGAAGTGGTTGTGATTTGTATTGTGGTGGCAGGTTCAGACGAAGTGGTGACAATTTCTGTAGTGTTGGGCTCTGTGGAACTGATTGTTGCCATTGTGGTGGTGGGTGATATGGAAGTTGCAGTGGTTGCTATTGTTGTGGGTTCTGTGGAAGTAAATATGGTTGCTGTGGTGGACGGTACAGAAGTGATATAGGGTTCTATGAAAGTGGTTTTGGACTCTATAGAACTGATATTTGTTCCTGTGGTGGTGGTGATATCCGTGGAAGTTGTTGTTGATCCTGTTGTGGCAGATTCAGTTGCAGTGGTGTTGATTGCTGTGGTGGTGGGTTCTGTGGAAGTAATGATTGTTGCTGTGCTGGTGGTATCTCTAGAAGTTGTGGTTTCTGTTGTAGTAGGTTCAGCTGAAGTAATAATGGTTGCTATTGTGATGTGTTCAGTGGAAACAGTGGTGGTTTCTATTGTGGCAGGTTCTGTAGTAGTGATGATGGTTGCTGTGGTGGGAAATTCTGTGGAAGTAGCAGTGGTTATGGCAGTGGAAGGCTCTGTGGAAGTGATGGTTGCTATTGTGGTGATGGGTTCTGTGGAAATGGGGGTAGTTGCTATGGTAGTGGAATCCGTGGAAGTGATGACTGCTGTGGTGGTGGTGGTGGGTTCTTTGGAAGTGGGATAGGGTTCTGTGGTAATGGTTGCTGTTTTGGTGGTAGGTCCAGTTGAATTGGTGGTGGTTACTGTGGTGGTTGGCTCTTTAATGATGGCTGGTATAGTAGATTCTGTGGTAGTTGAATAATGTTCTGTGGAAGTAGTAATGGTAGCTGCCTTGGTGGTGGGTTCTATGGAAGTGGTGGTAGTTTCTCTGGTGTTGGGTTCAGTAGAAGTGGTGGTTCCTGTGGTGATGGATTCTGCAGAAGTGTTGATTGTTGCTGTGGCTGTGGGTTTTATGGAAGTTGTAGTGGTTCCTGCTGTGGTAGTAGATTCAGTTCCAGGGGTAGTGGGTGCTGTAGTTTTGAGATCAGTGGAAGTGGTGCTGCTTGCTAATGTGGTGGATTCTGTAGTAGTGATGCTGATTGATGTGGTGGGGGGTTCTTTGGACATGGTGATGGTTGCTGTAGTGGTAGGCTTTGTGATTTTGTTTGCTACTGTGGCTGATTCAGTGGAAGTAATGATGGTGGCTGCTGTGGATTCTGTGGAAGTAGTATAAAGTTCAGTGTTTGTTTTGATGGTGGCCATTGTGGTTGGTTCAGTGGAAGTGGTGTTGATTGGTGTGTTGATGGATTCTCTAGAAGTGATGATTGTAGCTCTGGCACTAGGTTCAGTAGAAGTTGTAGTGGTTCTGTTTGAGGTAGTAGGTACAGTCAAAGTGATGGTAGTTTTCTTGATAGTGGGTTCTGAAGTAATAATGGTTGCTGTGGTGGGGGTTTCTGTGGATGCGATGGTTGATGTTGTGGTCATAGGTTCAGTTAAAGTAGCTGTGGTTGTTGGATTGGTGGGCTTGGTGGAAGTGATAGTTGATGTTATGGTGGGTTCTGTGGTGGTAGATTCCATAGAAGTGATGATTGTTGCATGAGTAATAATGTCTTTGGAAGTTGTGGTAGTTCCTGTTGTGGTGGTAGGTTCAGTCAAAGTGATGGTGATTGCTTGGGTGGTGGGTTTTGTATTAGTAATGTTTGTTGCTGTGGTGTGGGATTCTGCAGAAATATTGGTGATTGCTGTAGTGGTGGGCTCTGTGGAAGTAATGGTAGTTGCCATGGCAGATTCTGTGGAAGTGGTATAGGGTTCTGTGGAAGTGGTAATGGTTGGTGTTCTGGTGGTTGATTCTATGGAACTGGGGGTATTTGCTGTGGTGAGGGTTTCAGTGGAAGCTGTGATGATTGCTCTTATGGTGGGTTTTATAATTGTCATGATAGTCGTTGTGTTGGGGGATTCCAAGGAAGTAGTGGGTACTGTCATAGTGGTGGGCTCTGTAGATGTGATGATTGTTGTTATGGAGGTGGGTTCTACAGAGGTGTTGATTGTTGCTTTGGTTGTAGGTTCCATGGAAGCTGTAGTGGTCGCTGTGGTAGTCGATTCTGCAGAGGTGTTGATTGTTGCTTTGGTTGTGGGTCCTGTGGAAGTTATGGTTGTTGAAAATGTGGTAGGTTCTGTAGAAGTGATGATGGTTGCTGTGGTGGGTGATTCTGTGGAAGTAGTGTTGGTTACTGTGGTTGTGGGCTCTATGAAAGTGGTGGTGGTTGCTGTTGTAGTGGGTTCTGTGGAAACAGTAATGGTGGCTGTGGCATAGTCTGTGGAAGTTGTATAAGGTTCAGTGGACATGGTGATGGTTGCTGTTGTGGTGGGAGGTTCAGTGGAAGTGGTGTTGGTTGCTGTGATGGTGGGCTGTATGTAAGTGATGGTTGCTGGTGTTGGGGTAGTTTCAGTTGAAGTTATGGTGGCTGCTGTGTTGGTCAGTTCTGAAGAAGTGGTGCTGTTTGCTATAGTGGTGTGCTCTGAAGAAGTGATGATTATTGCTGTGGCGGCAGGTTCCTTGGAAGTTATAATGTTTCCTGTTGTGGTAGTTTCAGTTGAAGTGGTGGTAGTTGCTATGGTGGTTGGCACTGTGGAAATGATGGTTACAGTTTTGGCAGAAGGTTCAGTTGAAATGGTCACGGTTCCTGACTTGGTGGACTCTGTGGAAGTAGTTGTTGCTGTTGTGGTAGGTTCTGTGGAAGTAATGATAGTTGCTGTGGTAGATTCCGTGGAAGTGGTAGTAGATTCTGTGGTGGTGGAGTCTGTAGAAGTTATGGTTTTTCCTATTGAGGTGTTAGGTTCAGCTGAAGTGGTGGTAATTGCTGTTGTGGTGTGTTCTGTGGGAAGTTTGGCTGCTGTTGTCTCTGTAGGTTCAGTTGAAGTGGTGGTGGGCTCCGTGGAAGTGATGGTTGCTGTTGAGGCGGTAGGTTCAGATGAACTGGTAGTGGTTTCTGTGGTGGGCTCGGTGGTAGGAATGGTTGGTGTTTTATTAATGAGTTCTGTGGAAGTGGTGGTGGTTTCTATTGCAGCACGCTCCATGGAAGTAACATTGCTTGCTGTGGAGGATTTTATGAGAGTAGTATATGGTTCAGTGGAAGTGATGGTGGTTGCTATTGTGGTGGCTGGTTCAGTTGAACTTGTGGTTGCTGTGGTGGTTGGTTCTCTAGAAGAAGTAGTGGTTGTGGGTTCTGTAGTAGTAGTAGTAGTGATGGTTGCTGTGGTGAGCAATTCTATGGATTGTATAGTGGTAGTTGTAATAGTGTGTTCTGTAGAAGTGATGGTGGTTGCTGTGGTGAAGGGATAAGTGGGAGTAGTGGTGGTTGCTATTTTGTTGGGTTCTGTGGAAATAATGATGGCACCTGTGGTAGATTCTGTGGAAGTTGCATTGTTTCCTGTTGTGGTGATAGGTTCAGCTGAAGTGGTTGCTGCGGTATGGGGTTCAATGGAAACAGTATTGGTTACTATTGTGGTAGGTTCTGTAGTAGTGATGATGGTTGCTGTGGTGGAGGATTCTGTGGAAGTGATATTGGGTTCTGTGGAAGTCGTGATGCTTGCTGTGATGGTGGCAGATTCATTTGAAGTGATGGTGGTTGCACTGTTGGGCTCTGTGGTAGGGATGGTTGCTGTTTCATTGGTGAATTTTGAGGAAGTGGTGGTAGTTTCTATTGTGATGGGCTCTGTGTAAGTAATGAAGGTTGCCGTGGAGGATTCTGTGGAAGTAGTGGTGGTTGCTGTGGTTGCAGACCCTGTGGAAAGAGTCGTGGTTTCTATTATGGTGGGCTCTGTGGATGCAGTCATAGTTTCTGTCACGGATTCTGTAGAGGTGATGTAGGATTCAGTGGTAGTGGTTATGATTGGTGTTATGGTAGTAGATTCAGTAGAAGGGACAGTTGCTGGGGAGGCAGATTCTGTATCAGTGATTGTTGTTGCTATGGTGGTGGGTTCTGTGGAAGTGGTAGTAATTGTGTTGGTCGGTTCAGAGGAAATGATGGTGAATGCTATAGTGGTGGGCTCTGTAGAAGCGATGGTTGCTGTTGTGGTGGTGGGTTCTGAGATGGTAGTGGATTTTGTAACATTAGTAGTAGTGGGTGTGGTTGTGGTTGTTTTAGTTGCATGAGGAAAGTGCCCTTTTGTACCAGGAGGAGGTGGAAGGCACCCTTTTGTAACAGGAAGGGGAAGGCGCACTTTTGTGCCAAGTGGGGGAGAGGGAGGATGCCTTTTAGTGCCAGGAGAGGGAGCGGGAAGACGCCCTTTTGTGCCATGAGGGGGAAAGCGCCCTTTTGTGCCAGGAGGGGGAACGCGCCCTTTTGTGCCAGGAGGAGGAACACGCCCTTTTGTGCCAGGAGGGGCAGGGGGAAGACGCCCTTTTGTGCCAGGAAGAGGAAGGCGTCCTTTTGTGCCATGACGGGGAGGGGGAAGGCGCCCTTTAGTGCCAGAAGAGGGAGAGGGAAGGCGCCCTTTAGTGCCAGGAGAGGGAGGGGGAAGGCGCCCTTTTTTAGCAGGAGGGGGAAGACGCCCTTTTGTGCCAGGAGCAGGAGGGGGAAGGCGCCCTTTCGTGCCAGGAGGAGGAACGCGCCCTTTTGTGCCAGGAGGAGGAGGGGGAAGATGGCCTTTTGTGCCAGGAGAGGCAGGGGAAAGACGCCCCTTTGTGCTAGGAGGGGCAGGGGGAAGACGCCCTTTTGTGCCAGGAAGAGGAAGGCGTCCTTTTGTGCCATGACGGGGAGGGGGAAGGCGCCCTTTAGTGCCAGAAGAGGGAGGGGGAAGGCGCCCTATTTTAGCAGGAGGGGGAAGACGCCCTTTTGTGCCAGGAGGTGGAGGGGGAAGACGCCCTTTCGTCCTAGGAGCAGGAGGTGGAATGAGCCCTTTTTTAGCAGGAGGGGGCAGACGCCCTTTTGTGCCAGAAAGAGGAGAGGAAAGGAGCCCTTTAGTGCCAGGAGAGGGAGGGGGAAGGCGCCCTTTAGTGCCAGGAGAGGGAGGGGGAAGGCGCCCTTTTTTAGCAGGAGGGGGAAGACGCCCTTTTGTACCAGGAGCAGGAGGGGGAAGGCGCCCTTTTGTGCCAGGAGGTGGAGGGGGACGACGCCCTTTCGTCCTAGGAGCAGGAGCTGGAATGCGCCCTTTTTTAGCAGGAGGAGGCAGACGCCCTTTTGTGCCAGAAAGAGGAGAGGAAAGGCGCCCTTTTTTAGCAGGAGCAGGAGGGGGAAGGCGCCCTTCAGTGTCACGTGGAGAAGATGAAAGTTGCCTTTCTGTACCAGGAGCAGGAGGTGCACGGTTCCCTTTTGCGCCAAAAGGAGGACGTGGAACCAGGCGACCTGTGGTCCCAGGTGAAGTAGATGGTGCACCTTTCCCGGTTCTAAAAAGAGGGGGAGGTAGCACAGGCCCTTGTGGTGAAATAAGTCCTGGGCCGTTGGCAGGAGCGAGCGGAGGAACATCTCTTCTTGGCTTGTAAGGTGCAACCGATGATAATCGCTCTCCGGATGGATGCGGTACCCTGGGAATGCTTTGACTCTCGCCGGGCTGTGGGGATAAAAACCAATAAAAACCAAAAAGATTTCCAAATCTTATCATTTAAAGTTCAAAGACTGATATATGTACTTTTAAAACTCATGCAGTCATTTATTTCACTGAGAAAATAAGTTAGATAAAAAAAGTAGAGAATTTCCCTTCTCTTCTGGAAGTCTGGGCACTTGATGAAACCTAGAATAGCAATAAATGCAAAAAACAAAACAGAAATAAACTTACTCTCTCACCTATAGATTTCAGAGGAGGCCAAATCACCTTGGTTGCATAATAAAAGAGTCCATCTTTGGGCTTCCCTGATGGCTCACCAGTAAAGAATCTGCCTGGTGGTGCAGGAGACCTAGATTTGATCCCTGGGTTGGGAAGATCCCCTGGAGAAGGAAATGGCAGCCTACTCCAGTAATCTTGCCTGAGAAATTACATGGACAGAGGAACCCGGTGGGCTACAGTCCATGGGGTGTTGAGAGCTGGACATAGCTTAGCGACTGAACAGCAATCTTTGGAAATAGCTTTAGTTGGAGGGAAATGCTCCAAATGAAACTACCTGGAGAATTCCTTATTACTCTTCATTCCAAGGATTCAGTGAGAGTCCAGGTTCTGAGCCATTAATTAATTGTGTAACTATTTGTTGAGAGCTGTTTATATGCAACACACATTTTTAGGGGTTAAGGGAAAGAAATTTAAGACCTGAATCCTTTCTTACAGAAGTCTGAAATCTAGAAGAACTATAACCTCCTCATTTACAATATAAGACAATACAATAAAAAGCCTGTGGGAAGTTGTGGAGTGCGTTGGTTAAGACAAAGACGCTGGAGTCTGATTGCTAGAGCTATTCCTTCTGTCGCATGCTAGTTGAGATGCTTATACTGTCTCTGCCTCTGCTTCTTCATTTCTAAAATAGTTCTAGGAAAAATTCAGGACTTATATACTGTTGATATAACTATATATAATCAATGGAAAGTACTTAGACATGGTGAAGTATGGTAAGGAAGGACTCAATATTAATGTGAGCTATTGTTTGTTGCCTTTTCTTTTAAACTTTTTATTTTGTATTGGAGTATAGCTGATTAACAATGTTGTGATAGTTTCAGGTGAACAGTGAAGGGACTCAGCCATAAATATACATGTATCCATTCTCTTCCAAATTCCCCTCTCATCCAGGCTGCCGCATACTACTGGGCAGAGTTCCATGTGCTATACAATAGGTCCTTGTTGGTTATCTGTTTTAAGTATAGCAGTGTATACATGACCTTCCCAAAATTTCTAACTACCCCTTCCTCTCGGCAACCATAAGTTCATTTTCTAAGTCTGTGAGTTTCTCTGTTTTGTAAGCTCTTTAGTATCATTTCTTTTTAGATTCCACAAATAAGTGGTATCTTACAATATTGCTCCTTCTCTGTCTGACTTCACTGACTATGACACTCTCTAGGTCCATCCATGTTGCTGCAAATGGCATTATCTAACTTTTTAAATGGCTCAGTAATATTTCATTGTATATCTGTACCACATCTTCTTTATCCATTCATCTGTTGATGAACATTTAGGTTGCTTTCATGTCTTGGCTATTGTAAACAGTGCTGCAATGAACATTGGGATGCATGTATCCTTTTGGATATTTTTCTCCAGGTATATGTCCAGGAGAGGAATTGCAGCATCATATGGTAGCTCTATTTTTAGTTTTTTAAGGAACCTCCATATGGTTATCCATAGTGGTTATACCAATTTACATTCCCATCAACAGTGTAGGAGGGTTCCCTTCTCTCTACACCCTCTCCAGCATTTATTGTTTGTGGATTTTTTTGATGATAGCCATTATGGCTGGTGTGAGGTGATATCTCATGGTAGTTTTGATTTGCATTTCTCTAATAATTAGTGATATTGAGCATCTCTTCATGTGCCTATTGGCCAACCATATGTCTTTTTTGCAGAAATGTCTGTTTAGATCTTCTGCCCATTTTTTATGTATAGGTTGCTTGTTTTGATGCTGTTAAGCTCTTTGTAAATTTTGGAGACTAATCCCTTATTGGTCACATCATTTGCAAATATTTTCTCCCAATCTGTGGGTTTTTTTTTTAAATTTATTGTTTCCTTTGCTGTGCAAAAGCTTTTGAGTTTAAGTAGGTCCCCTTTGTTAATTCTTGTTTTTTTTTTTTTTTTTCCATTATTCTGAGAGATGGATCAAAAAAGCTGTGATTTGTCAGATAGAGTTCTGTCTGTTTCCCTCTAGGAGTTACATAGTATCCAATCTCAATGTGAGCTATTTTGTCTTCTGTGAATTTCAGCTGCAGTGATTTGTGGGTCTGATAGCAGGTCAAGAAATAGTTGATAAATAGTGCAAAAAATTCTGATGCAATAACAATTTTAAGGCAAAGTTTAATTTTGGTGAAAAAGAGAACTAAGGATTGCCTTGTAGAAAGATAACATTTAAAATGAAGCTTAAACAATAAAGTTGAAATGAAGAAGATGAATTCAAATTAAAAGAATGTTGTAAGCAAATAAACAGGGTCAGGAAATAGAATTCCTAGTCTAGGGACAGTCAGAAGACTAGTTGGCCTGCAATAGAAGTTTCAGGAAGGTGCAGGACTCTAGTCACTCGTTACTTTCAGTGACTTGCTTTTGTGTCTTTCTGCCCTATTGACCTAGGAAACATGAAATACTTGGATCAACTCTGTACAAACTATTTCCACTGCCAGAATGGTGAACATTGCTGGAGAATGCCACAAATCCCCAAATATTAGATTTATAGTGTCCATCCTCATCTAGCACCCCAATGATACTAATCTGTTCTCCTCTATTTTCCCCAAAATGCTATCTTCCAAGCATCTACACCTCTTTTCATCTCCTCTTGCGTCCTATCCCCAAGAGAAGATGGTCGTGTCTTCTGTTTCACAAAATTGATGCTACTGCATGGAAAACTTTGCTTTTCTGCCCACATGCTTATAAAACGTCCCTGTCTCCAGCTGTTTCCTCTTCCTGTTTACAGTCAACTTTTTCATCTGTACCTGTAACTATCTTCTCTCCCTTCCCAGGGCTTTTTCTCTTTTAATTATCACCTTTCACTTTTCAGAGCAACCTCTTTTTAATCCTTCACTGTATTCTCCCAGTCCATAATATCAACTCACATCTCATGTATTAAAGAATCCCATTTTCAAACAGAGTACCTCTGGTTGTTAACCTCCACAGTACCTCTGTAGCTGTTATCACAAGTTTATCCTGTTTCATTCCTAGCCATATGGTGAGGAAAGCTAGACTAGATTTTCTGTTCCTATCTCCTAATTTCTATTTCCTATTTATCCTGATGTCTATTACCAACACACAGCTGAATCTCTTTTACAAAGACTAGTGATCACTCAAAAATTCTAAGTCATTTCACAGGGAGGGGAAGGAGAGGGTGGGATGAACTGAAAGCGAGTAGCATTGAAACATACATTACCATATATAAAATTAGATAGCCAGTGGAAAATTGCTGTATAATGCAGGGAGCTCAATTCTGGTGCTCTGTGACAACTTAGAGGGATGGGATGGAGGGGATGGTGGGAGGCAGGTTCAAGAGAGGGATATGCATATACCTATGGCTGATTCATGTTGATATATGGCAGAAACCAACACAATATTGTAAAGCAATTCTCCTCCAATTAAAAAGAAATAAATAAAAAAAATTCTGTCAAACAATTCATCCAATCAAAACATGGGCAGATGACCTAAATATACATTTCTTTCAAAGAGACATACAGATGACCAATGGGCACATGAAAAGATGCTCAACATAGCTAATTATTAAAGAAATGTGGCAGATGTTATGGGGAGGGAGGTGGGAGGGGGGTTCATGTTTGGGAACGCATGTAAGAATTAAAGATTTTAAAATTTAAAAAATAAAAAACTATAAAAATAAATAAATAAAATTTAAAAAAAAAGAAATGCAAATCAAAACCTCATACCAATCAGAATGGCTATCATAAAAAAGTCTACGAACAATAAATGCTGGAGAGGGTGTGGAGAAAAGGGAACCGTCCTGCACTGTTGATGGGAATGTAGATTGGTGCAGCCACTATGAAGAACAGTGTGGAGGTTTATTAAAAATCTAAAAGCAGTTACCAGAAATGATCCAGAATTCCCACTCCTGGGCATATATCTATAAAAGACAAAAACTAATTTGAAAAGACACATGCATGTAACTCAGTGTTCATAGCTGCACTGTTTATATTACCCAAGACACAGAAGTAAACTAAATGTTCATTAAAAGGTGAATAAAGAAAATGTTATATATATATACACACACACACACATGCATACATATGTGTATATATATTATATATATATATACACACAATGGAATGTTATTTAGTCATATAAAAGAATGAAATATTGCCATTTGCAGTAACATGAATGAACTTAGAGATTATCATACTGAGTGAAGTAAGTCAGACAGAGAAAGACAAATGCTATATGATATCACTCATATGTGGATCTGAAAAATAATACAAATGAATGTATTTGCAAAACAGAAACAGGCTCACAGACATAGAAAACAAACTTATGGTTACCAAAAAGGAAGGACAGAAAAGGGATAAATGAGGAGTATGGGGTTAATAGATATACACAACTATATATAAAATACACAAGCAACCAGGATTTACTATATAGCACAGGGAGCTATATGCAATATCTCATAATAACCTATAATGGAAAGGAATCTGAAAAAAATATATATAACTGAATCACTTTGCTGTACACCTGAAACTAACAGTATTGTAAATCCACTATGCTTCCATAACCCCCGCCCCCCGCCAAAAAAAAATTTGAAGTCATTTCAGAAGGATCCATAGCCATGTTTTTTTAACATGACTGATTTTTCTCTGGCTACCTTTATTTGAATTATTTCTGGATTATAGACCAAAGATCTTCCAGAGTGCTTGCCATCCAGGATACTTTGACTTATGGTCAGATGAAGGAAAATAAACCACATTTACAAAATTCTTTCTCTGTAACTTGAAATAGAAAATACTAAAATTGCCTAATGAATTGGGGACTAAAATATGAATATTGGGGGTTAATATGAGCTAGATAAAGACTGGGATTTTAATAAAAGCCACATGTAAACTAAACTATGGGGACACAGAAGCTATGAGTAAAGAGAACACATCTCTTCTGAGAGAGAGAGCAGTGCAAGGATAGGAGGTATGCCGTGAGATAGGCACTGTCTCTTAGGGATGCCTGAATTTATTGTTCCAGTTCTAATTTACATTCATTTCTTGCATTGACTTATCTTTTCTTGAGATATCCATAGTGGGTCCCTGTCCTTTGCAACCAACAAGATAGCCTGTTATACCATCTAAGCTCATCTCTTGTCATTCCCTTCTCCATCCTTGCTTTGACCGTATAGAACTATTGCTTGCCTTGATTGTACAGACCATATAGAACTATCAACACAAGGAGCTGTTTCTTGCCCCTGTGCCTTTGTACAGGCTCTTCTTCTCTAGCTGAGAATTCTTCTCTCCCTCCCTAATGTCTATCCATTTGGGTGGCCATTGCCTTCCTTCAAAATGTTTAAGTATCTTTATGCACCCTCAACACATTAATTTGAAAATTAAAAAATTGTATAGCAAATATCTTTATATAATATATAATCAACCAAAATTTTACTTTTGTGAAGCCTTCTCTAGAGTTCAAAGCAAGCATCATTACTTTGTTCTTACAGTGATAGAAACCATTTGTTTTGATATTTCTCTCTCTTTTAATATCATAAGCTGTTGTATTGTTGCTGAAGAAAGAGTTGGTATCTTCCTCAGTTTTGTATCTCTAGCATCTCAATCAGAATTCAACATCTTTGAGGGAGTGAGGAGGAGGTAAGTTAGGTGTCCTTGGCCTTTTTGTTGCTTTAACACTTTTTTTTTTTTTTTCCACAGGCAGATTCTTTATTTTATTTATTTTTTTATTTTACTTAACAATACTGTATTGGTTTTGCCATACATTGACATGAATCCACCATGGGTGTACATGAGTTCCACTTTTATTATAATACTTATAATCCCTTATCATTTTGTATAGTAATTGCTTGCCTGTGTCCTAAGTCACTTCAGTAATGTCTGACTGTTTGTGACCCTATAGACTGTAGCCTGCCAGGCTTCTCTGCCCATGGGATTCTCCAGGCAAGAATACTGGAGTAGGTTGCCAGTTCCTCCTCCAGGGAATCTTCCTGACCCAAGGATCGAACCCTCATCTATTACTTCTCCTGCATTGGCAGTCAGGTTCTTTAACACCACCTTTAGCTTCTCTCTTTTCCCCCAGTACCCCCCAAACAATGTCTCTATTTTGTTTATCTTTCTATCTTCAGTTCCAGCACCTTCCAGACTCTCAGTAAATGTTTTTGAATGAATGAATAAAGACTCAAATAAACTCCTCAGATCTTAAGTCATGTTCCCTGTCATTAATGAAGATAAACATGCCAAGAGGGAAAGGGGTCAATTAAGCTGTAGTCATTTTGAGTTTGAAAAGGCATGAAGCTTTGTAAATGCAGATTAAAATCTCAGAGCTGAGGTCCTATAATCTTTTAAACTAGAAAGAATTTAAGTTGTATTAGTTTTACAGTACAGGCATCTTGAGTAAAAATTTGCCTTTAATTCATTATACTCTTCAAGATTGGTGATTTGTATTAGGTTTCTCAGAAGTTACTTATTCTCAGTATGAAACAGATGGTTGAAGGAAGGGGACCAAAGATGGCATTTTCTCTGTTATTGTCTCTGAAAAGTGCTGTAGTAAACCAAGTTGTAATTAATTGTATTTGACTTTTCTAAATTATTTGTCCAGGGAGCTTCCCTTATCTTCCAACTCTTTACATTTCCAGGGAAATCACATTTGTCACAAAGTTTGGGGAAATGTTCCAAAAAAGGGGGTTTGTTCTAGCATTATAAATCTGATAATTACATATAATCATTGACAAGACTTTTTCATTTTATGTATTGATTTCAGTTACATTTATCTCAAAATTCTCTTTATATACTTCATGTAACTATAACAGAATAGCTTGATAAGTTAATTTCAATAAAATCTATTTGAGTAGTCTCAAAGTTTAGCATGCATAAGAATTCTCTGGATTGTTCAGACCTCAAAGTCAGATGTTCTTTTCTCAGGCCTGGACCAGGGTCTGTAAATATACAGTCTTAAGAGTTGGATCAGGTGTTCCTGATACAGATATCCCATGGAATGAAACATTGTTCAACTTCATATTGTAGATGAGAAGCTGAGCTAGGTGAAAATAAACCACTTGTCCAAGAATATTTACATAAAATCATTGAATGTTTCAAAATAATACTTCTACTTTATCTCCTTGTATTATTATTAGACCCTATTGACATATACCTAAGATAAACTATTTAGAAAACAATCTATACTACGCATATATTTGCTCACTGTGTAGTATGGATTGTTTTCTAAATAGTTTATCTTAGGTAAGTATAAGAAATGAGAACTTGGTCTGTGAGGACCCCAATTTCAAATTCAACATCAATGCTTTTTTGTACCATCCAGCAGGACTCAGTCCACAGTGGATTGTCAGTAATTATTAAAAAATGAAACATATTTTGAGCGTTCTCTCTTTTCTCTAACTCCCACCTCAGCACCAAAGTACACTAGCATAACTATCCTTTCTCTGGGGTTCAAATTAATCTATTGATGCTTATGGCTATGGAATTTATCACTTGTTTCTTTGTATTATATATATTTTGACTCTTCTATACAGCTTAACCAATGCTTTTCAGAAGTTTGAAGTAACATAAGTGTTTCTTGAGTGAATGACCTTTCTTTTTGTACTGTTCTTTTAAGTAAAAAGGTAGAACTTTATTTCCTAGTCAATTAATAGAAACATTTTAGCCCTAACCAATGTGTTTTAAGACATAAGAAGAACTTTCTAATTTTAAAGTCTTTACAATGCATTTATAAATTTTAGAAAATTTATCTTTGAGACCCACTTTCTGTTTTCCTATTTCCTGCAGTCTTAAAGCTCTTAGTAAACTTACATTATGTGTTTCTGACTATTTGATTGTAATACTTTTGAAGAAGAAAAAAAAGGAAGAGATGTTTCTGGATAAGACAAAACTCTTCCAGATTCTCCGTGGCCTCTGTTCCTTCAAGCCCATGACCAGTGCCCAGATGAGTAGTCATATGTAAAAGAGAAAGGAAAAGGAAAATAAGAACAAGTCTATAATGATTGACATTTGGACACTCTACTGTTATATGAAGTAGCATGATATCATAGATATCAGAATTTTATTTGAAGTTATAATTAGTAAGAAACATGAAGAATAAGACTGGGGGAACTTACCATAAGATGTGTGATAAGAGCCAATAGGCTGAAGATGAAAGTTAAGGTTTCCATTCTTTAAAGTTGCCCCTGAAAGCAGACCAATGATTGTCCAAGATTAGTCAATTGATTAGTTATTGTTTTCAAAATTTAAAATAAAAATTTAGTAAGGACTTTAGTATATGTTATATGATACAACAAAGAAATGGCACTGCAGCCTTTCAAAGGTGTGTTTGACATTTTGGGGAAAGGAAGCAGCATGTATGCACAGCAATATTGTTGTTTGTGATATTTTATAACAAAATAATGGGACTTGTATTTAATGAAAGTCAATTCCCAGATAGGTGTTCAAATACATTTTGAAAATAGAAGTATTTTTGGAAAATCCTTGGTGCCTACAGTGGTGACTACTTTTAAGAGACATAACTTATTTGGGTGTACTTTTGATAGTAGTAATAACTGATAGATTTCTGTAGATTCATGACCTGGATAATGTCAATGTGACCAGATTGTTGTAAAAAAATAAATTCTTAGTATAATTATTTTTTTAAAAAACAAAAAAAGTAATCCCTCTTAGTTAGATTTATCTGAAGAGAAAATGTTGTGCAATGTGTATCTTCCCTTTAACAACACTACAAGATATTATTGCCATATATTTTTCCACAAGTGATTCCTAAAAGCCAATTATTGTCCATCAGAGTCTGAATTAGGAAAAGGAGACTTTGTCCTTAATTTGGTAACAGTATTCAGTAATATAGCACAAGTACATGACAACCTGTGTTCTGGGAAGGCAAATTCAATCACCACCATGATGACAGATTGCCTTGGGATCAGAATGGTGTCCATCATCTGTACTAGCCTTGAAAATGACCTAGGACAAGAGGTCCACAGGTTCTACAGTTGTAGGTTGGTGAGGCCACCCCTTTAAAATTATCTTTCTAATATGTTCTCTTAAAAGGCAGTTTCAAAATGCATTAAAAACTCAACTCAAACAAAAACAACAGAAATATAAATACATCTTTGAGTTTAAGACTCTTCTATTCATGATTAACTTTAGAGACCATTAAAATATGTCAGCAGAAAAGAGTCAATAGATTATGAAGTTGGATGTAAATTGTGCAACCAGTCAACATGAATGTTCTTCTCAACACACAATACTTTTTTCTCAAAATACATGAGTTTTTCAGGTAACATGACTATTTAAATTTTTTAAGCTTTATTGAGATGTAACTGACAAATATAACATAAACTGTGTAATATTATTATTTGATATGTATACATTGTGAAAGGACTCTCTTCATTGGATTAATTAATGTGTCTATCACCTCATCTATTTATTTATTTTTTAATGAGAACATTTAAGTTCTACTCATCAAATTTCAGAATTGATTGTCAACTATAGTCACTGTGTTATACATTAGATCCTGAGACTTTATAAGTGAAAAATTTGTTCCTTTTACTAACCTCTCCCCATTTCACTCTCTACCCCCTATCCTGTTTCTACTCTCTGTTTCTATGGGTTTGGCTTTAAAAAATTTTTTTACATATAAGTGATAGCATGCAGTATTTGTATTTTTCTCTTTGGTTTATTTCATATAGTATAATACCCTCTAGGTACATCTGTGTTGTTGCAAATGACAGTATTTCCTTCTTTTTAAGGTTGATTTCTATTCCCATATATATAATATTCCTGGTATTATTTCATGGTATCACACCATGGAAATGATATGATTGAGAGTATGAGTAAAAGTTAGAATTTCAAAGTCAAAATCCTTACATCTATTTTCTAAGTACCTACCTTGGCAGGAGGTTCTTCTTTGGAATAACCAAACTGTTGTTTAATTTTTTTTGTCAGATACTCAGCTTAGATAGCCACAATTTGAAAACACAAGAAGAAAAAGAACTTCCACAGAAAAATCTCCCTCCTTAAATACCTCTCTCTGGATTTCTATTGGAGTTACGAGAAAGCTTGAGGGAAGGTAATATGTGTTGATTTTCTTTATGTAAACAAAGCAATGACAGTTGCAGTTACCAGTTTGGCAGCTTCAGCCGTAAAACTGTGATCCAATCATTTCCTAGCAAGCCTTGAGGAAGTATGCTGAATGCTCTAATATAGTAGTTTTTAAACTTGACTGCACATGAAAATTACCTGGGGAACTTTAACAATATTCTCAATTTTCAGACCTTACTCCAGAACAATTTATCAGAATCTATGGAGTAAGAGGACACGCAAAAGTATTTTTAAAACTTCTTTGAAATTATTGCAAAGTGAAAACTTGTGAATTACTTCTTTAAAATGGTATGGATTCTGGAATTTGCACATGTCTTGGAGAAGGCCATGGCAAGCCACTCCAGTGTTCCTGCCTGGAGAATCCCAGGGATGGGGGAGACTGCTGGGCTGCCGTCTATGGGGTCGCATAGAGTTGGACACAACTGAAGCGACTTAGCGGCAACAGCAGCAGCAGATTTACATATCAGAACTGACATGTATATGGTAAGCGCTGACTTATTTGGGAAGAAGCATTTTGAAGAACAGGAAAAGAAGGCAGTTGAGATAAGTGCCTTGTTTCAATTTTGGAAGTAAGAGGAAAGATCTTATGGTGAGAAATAGAGAATTAGGAAACAGAGACTTAATAGTTTCTTTAAAAAAAATTTTATTTATTTATTGAAGTATAGTTGACTTACAACATTGTGTTAGTTTCAGGTGTACAGCAAAGTGATTCAGTTATATATATATAATATATATACACACATGTATACATATATTTATATTCTTTTACAGTAATCTTAATTTTATATTTCCTCCCTAGATGTGTACTTTTATCTATAGATATTACATACAGGTATTTGAGCTATTTAAAATATTAAATATATGGAAATGGCTTAATATATTTTTCCTATAGCTAATGAATAATTGGATTATTTAAAGAATAAGAAAATACTCCAAAATGTATTGGGTTCATATGTAAATGGATAAAATATACACTAGCCTACCAAAGATGGTAGGAATGGGAAAACTACTAATCTATTTTTAATTGAATGTAGTAAATCAGATAATTTTATGTTTAAGATGAATCCAGGCACTGAGAGATTTATCCATATGAGATAATGTTTATTAAGTTGAGAAAAAATTGTCCTATCCTGGAAGATATTATTCTTTATTCTCTAAAAGCTATGGTGTGCTGGGTCTTTGCCCCATCCTGGACTGTGTGCTAATTACTTAATGTGGATTAGATCATTTAATTCTCACAATAATCTTTTGAAATATATGTTATTACTGCCATATTGAAGAGTCCCTGGTGGCTCAGATGGTAAAGTGTCTGCCTGCAATGCAGGAGACTCAGGTTTGATCTCTGAGTTTGGAAGATCCCTTGGAGAAGGAAATGGCAACCCACTCCAGTACTCTTGCCTGGAAAATTCCATGGACGGAGGAGCCTGGTAGGCTACAGTCCACGTGGTCACAAAGAGTCGGACATGACTGAGTGACTTCACTTTGACTTTCACTGCCAGATTACTCACTAGGAAAGAAATCATAGGAGAAATAAAAAAACTAGTTCAAGTTTGCATGAATATTTAAGATAGGAATTAAACTTAAATTTGACATATTTCAAAGACTGAATCTTTTCTATTGTGCTATTTTGTTTTCCAAGTCCAATTGGTTTCCTGTCACGTAACTAACATGCTTCAAAAAAATGACAACACTTATTGAAGTGTGGATGCAACCCACTATAAGTGATATCAATTTAGAAAATAGGAAACAGAATTTAAAAAATGGATAGAGCAGAGTAGAGAAAAAATATCAGATTGCATTATGTGTAAGCATATTTTCAAGAAACATTTTATGTTTATATAGGTGGATATACATTGGGTTACTTTGTAAATTGTGTTTGAGTTGCAGTCAGAAAAATGTGAGTCTTTTGTTATACAGCAGTTTAGAGGTGTGTGTGGGATGAAATCAGGTAGCCTGATTGAAATCCCAGCTCCTGTCTTGTATATAGCTGTGTGTTGTATGGCCAGCGACCTAATCACTTGTATCTCACCATTGTCGTCTACAAAATAAGATAGTAATAATCTGCTTTATAGAATTTGTTCTGTAGATTAAATAAAATTGGACATATAAAAATCTGGCCCATGTGACAAATAAATGATAGTCTTTCAATAGCAATTTCTTCCTTCAGTTCAGTTGCTCAGTCGTGTCCAACTCTTTGCGACCCCATGAATCGCAGCACGCCAGGCCTCCCTGTCCATCACCAACTCCCAGAGTTCACCCAGACTCACGTGCATCAAGTCGGTGATGCCATCCAGCCATCTCATCCTCTGTCGTCCCCTTCTCCTCCTGCCCCCAATCCCTCCCAGCATCAGAGTCTTTTCCAATGAGTCAACTCTTTGCATGAGGTGGCCAAAGTATTGGAGTTTCAGCCTCAGCATGAGTCCTTCCAATGAACACCCAGGACTGGTTTCCTTTAGGATGGACTGGTTGGATCTCCTGGCAGTCCAAGGGACTCGCAAGAGTCTTCTCCAGCACCACAGTTCAAAAGCATCAATTCTTCGGTGATCAGCTTTCTTCACAATCCAACTCTTACATCCATACATGACCACTGGAAAATTTTAAAATATCCTGGTATGATGAGTCTATAGTAATTGAAGGGTGTGTACATGCATACTAAGTTGCTTCAGTTGTGTCCGACTCTGTGCGACCCTATGGACTGTAGCCCGCCAGGTTCCTCTGTGCATGGGATTCTCCAGGAAAGAATACTGGAGTGGGTTGCAATACCCTCCTCCAGGAGATCTTCCCGACCCACGGATAGAACCTGTGTCTCTCCTGTCTCCTGCAATTACTGGGAAACCCAGTAATTGAGGGGTATTGTGTATTAAATTTGTAAAGGTGATTTGAAAGCTTTTAGTGGTGACAGGGAAACTGAGTTGAAGTTGATCTTAAACTAGCAAGTTTTCTTTGCCTTATCATGTCTTTGCTAATGATTTCATGTACCTGACAACTAGAATTCATACACAATTTATTAGTTTGCTACTTATTTTTGACACAATTCTGTTGCTATACATTTATATGAGCCAGTAAATCATCTAAGTTGATGCCGAATACTTCATTAATTGTTACCCATTGTTACCTTTTCCAGATACAAGGGCTTCCCGGATGGCTCAGCAGGTAAAGAATCCACCTGCAATGCAGAGAGGACGGTTTGATCCCTGGTCAGGAAGATCCCCTGGAGGAGGAACTGGCAGCCCACTCCAGTATTCTTGCCTGGAGAATCCCACGGACAGAGGAGCCTAGCGGGCTGCACATGGGGTCCCAAAGAGTCAGGACACACTGAGAGACTAAGCACGCTGGCTAGTCATATACTCACTTTATGGAAAAGCTGACTTTTCTTTCTCCTTGGTGCTATAATTTGTTTTGATGCCAAGATACATTTTCAGTTAAGTGTTTTAAATACAAGGTTTAATTTATAGTTCTAATGGAACACTGGCTGTGAAGGATTTAAGAAGAACACTGTCAAAACTGAAACAATTTCTGCATGGGTCGTAGCCGACAAAGGATTCGAGTGTCTAAAGCAAGCGGAAGCACGCTTATAAAAACAAAAAGTCTCACTCAAGCGCAATTTTAATTGCAACCTGACTTTAAAAGATTTTGACTAGCTGCTTTCTAGAACAGTACCTAAAGTAGCAATTGTCTTTTGTCACAGGGAATTCAAATTGCAGGTGGAGACTGTTGGTGAATAAAGTTATTTGACAGATTAAAATTTTTTCTAAAGAAATATGTATCTATAATAATTAAATTCAGTGATGTATTTGCTGCACTGTTCTAAGAGCCCGTTTTATCCTTTAGTTCTATCAGTTCTTGCATTGTATACCTAGAGGCTATGTCTTAAATTTAAAATGGTTAGTTTATTGTTGAATTCATTCTTTTGTGTTAGGAAATCTGCTTTCTCTCTAGTAATACTTGTCTTTAAATTTGTCTGCTATTAGTATAGCTACACCAGGTTCCTTTTGAATAGTGCTTTTGGTACAATATACATTTTTCCATTTCCCCCTCAAACATTTGGTGTTGTCATGTTTAAAGAGAATCTGTTGTAATAAATATATAATTTTTAAAAATTAGGTCTGACTATCTTTGTCTTTTAATTAGATAATCTATTTGCTTACATTAAATGTTAAGTACTGATATCTTTGTGTTTAAATTTATCATTTTACTGTTTGTTTTCTATGTCTCTTTATATGTTATATTTTCTTTCTTTGTCTTTGATATTTATTAGCTCCATTTTTCTTATTTTATTTCCCTTCTATTCATTTGTTAGCAATATATTTTATTATTATTATTTTAGTTATTATCCTAGAGATTAAAGTATGCCTCCTTGGTTTATTAAAACCTATCTTAATATTTTTATTACTTCCCAGGCAGTGTGAGACTCTTACAGCAATTTAATTCAATTTACTTTCAACTTTTATGCTGTTACTGTAATGAATTCTAGTTCTGCATAGACATATACTAAATATGTCATTAACATTTTTGAAATAGCTACTTATTTAGATATAGCCATATGACTATTCTTTATAGTTCTTATTTCTTTCTTCCTGTATTTCGTATTTCCATCTAAGATCATACTCCTTTAGTTTGAATAACTCTCTTTAGAATTTCTCTATTGTGAGTCAACTGGTGACCCATTTTCTCAGATTTTTATCATCTTCAAATCTCTTTGTTTCATTTTTGAAAGATATATTTGCAAGGTTAAAAAAAGATATTTTTACAGTGTAGAATCTAGTTACTTTCAGCACTTTAAAAATGTCAATACAAGAAAAGAATATTATACTTATTAACATATATGCACCCAGTATAGGAGCATCTAAAGACGTAAAACAAATACTAACAGACAGAAGGAGAAATTGACTGGAATACAATAATAGTAGGAGACTTTAATGTCCAACAGACATGAATGGACAGATCTTCCAGATAGAGAATCAATAAGGCAACAGAGATCCTAAATGATACAATAGAACCCTCATACTTCACTGATACTTTGAAGACATTACAATCTAGAAAACCCAGAATAAACATTCTTTTCAAGTGTACTTGAAGCATCCTTTGTTGTTTGTTGTTGTTCAGTCGTTAGGTTGTGTCTGATTCCTTGTGATTCTATGGACTGTAGTATGCCAGACTCCTCCTGGGTTACTATTACCCTAATACATTCCACATCTAAATCATTCATTCAGATATCTCAGTTGGTGGGGGAGAGCCACAACCAAGCTTTCATGCTCAACTATTCCCACTGGCATCTCACTTCGAACACCAGTCCATTGATCTTTTGGCTTCCTTGCAATCCATCAACCCTTTGTCATTTCCCTTTTAATTCAGTACAGAGTTATAGGGAAAATATTAAGGGAATATTCTTTCTGATATATTAAATCAGTATTTAAAAATTTAAATTATGCATAGCAGTTTTTATGCATGTACATAGAAATACATTGAACACTATGGCCCAATATGCATATGTGGGCACATATGTAACAGAACAAGGGGTTATGAAGTTCACTCTGTTCCAGAGAAGGAAGTGGCACCCCACTCTAGTACTCTTGCCTGGAAAATCCCATGGATGGAGGAGCCTGGTGGGCTACAGTCCATGGGGTCGCGAAGAGTCAGACGTGAGTGAGAGACTTCACTTTTCACTCCATGCACTGGAGAAGGAAATGGCAACCCACTCCAGTATTCTTGCCTGGAGAATCCCAGGGACAGAGGAGTCTGGTGGGCTGCCGTCTATGGGGACACGACTGAAGCGACTTAGCAGCAGCAGCAGCAGCACAGTGCTTTGTTCCGTTCCATTCCGTCTTATTACATTTTATTCTAGACTATCTTGTGTGATTATATTTCATCATAAATCCTACCTATCCAGGATGGAGAATATATTCCCTGGTATAAGATAAAAGTGAGACCTCTTCATAATCTGCTGCAGTGGTCAAAGTAATATTAAAAAAATCATTATTATATGTTCAGTTATGACTGTCTACAAAACACCTAAGAGGATTCAGGAAATAATATAGGTATTTCAGAATCTATTTACATATCTATCTAGAAACTTTCAATCTATTTAGATAATATTATTAAAAAACATCAAAATATAATAAAAACATATTTAAAGTTCAAGTAATCTGGCACCCATATAAATGTTGTAAAGGAGGTGGGAAAGGAAACACTAGGTTTTTTCATCCACTGTCCTAGAATTGCAGGCTCAGTGGGCATATGGATGGCTTATCTTCCAAGTTATTGCAAAGGTTAGTTTTACCTTACTTTTTACTGCCTTATACGCTGTCATTTGTTTTATCCTCTTTTATGTCTTAAACCATGCACCATTTGATTAGTAAACCATTGCTTAGTGCCCTCTCATTCTCCTTTATCAGTATAGTCCCCCACTTCGAAATAGGATACTGATTTCTTTGTTAGAGTAGCAAAAGGTACAAGAACATATACCCAAACCATACTAACTTAGAACAATGGTATTTAATTTCTTGCTTATACAATGTTTTATTGACATCATAGGTCATCAGGGTTAAAACTGGGGTGGCTTGTTTGCAGGCCGCTATTTAGAGAACAAGAATGATGGCAGCTCTGCTATCCTCAACATGTGATTATAAAGGTTTCCCTAGGGATCAGCATTCCAGTAGCAGGAAGGGGAAATCCTGAAGGAAGACACAGGAAGAATTTATGGCTGTGTTTAGAAGTGACCTTGTCCATTTCTGTTTTCTCTTTCATTGGCTGAAATTCAGACACATTGCCATATCTAAATGCAAGGAAGCCTGGGAAATATAATCTAGCTGAGAATTCAAAAGTAGGTAAGAAGATGGAAATGGCTTCTTCTCTGACCTTTTAGGGTTCCTGTTATAGTCTGAATTGTTTTGACAATAAACTTTTCCCTTCATTTTATGTATTGCCCTAGAGGTTTGGCATTCCTTTGAAAGGACGCTTTAGAATAAATATTTTTATAAAGGACTCTTTCATTTCTATTCATGCAGGATTTTGGGTATTTGTGGATTTCTTAAACCCCAAATTTTAATCGTATGATTCTTCAATTGGGCTCATTCTGAAGCTTCATCCATCTTGGTATTGCTACAACCATACTGTTTGTAATTGACAGAGATGGATGACATCACAATAGAGCATTATCCACGTGGAGGGGCACCCACAGAAAGCTGGCATTATGAAGTGAACATTACACCACAGTACTGTCAATATATGAAATCAGGAGTAACTATCAGCAACCAAGGTGAGATCATTTTTCATCTCTGTGAGCAGATTCATCAAGGTCCTGTGTACTCAACTGGGATAGAAGGAATACATATATACTAGGTGTCTTCTTTATATTGTCATTGTATCTTAGCTTAAGGTGTAATTTTATTTTCATTGACAAGACCCTTGAGATTTGAGTTTGCATATTTATAAGGATGAGTGGTCTCTACTTGCTCTTAGGTTGCTCACCATGTAAGAGACGAGGTAGGTAAAATTGCTTACAGTAGTGGTAGGAACATGTAGCCTCTTCAGACAGTATAGACTGGTTATCTCTCTCAGCAGTGTTCATTGACCTAATTGTGGGAACAGAGAAAGTAGACAGTGGGAGTTGCTCACGACATAAAAATTGAAATAGGAATGGTAAGCATTTGTGTACAGAATATAGATGTGGATTTGGATCTGCTTGAGTTGAATCCTGTCTCTATCAGTGAGATGCTTGTTCTTAGCCAAGTTACTTTACTTCTCTGAGCCTCATCTGAATAAGGAAAATGCGAATACATTTTTTTTGTAGAACTGATATGTATATAATGTATATCTATCATTCTATCTATCTAGTGATCTAGCTGCTTATCAACTATCTAGGTATGTCAGTACCTAGATATGTATGTAGATATACCCAGTGAAAGTGAAAGTGAAGTCGCTCAGTCGTGTCTGACTCTTTGCGAGTCCATGGACAGTGTAACCTACCAGGCTCCTCTGTCCATGGGATTTTCCAGGCAAGAATACTGGAGTGGGTTGCCATTTCCTTCTCCAGGAGATCTTCCTGACCCAGGGATTGAACCCGGGTCTCCCGCATTGTAGGCAGACACTTTACCATCTGAGCCACCAGGGAAGTCCCAGATATACCCAGTAGTGGATATATATATATGCCCATATTCTGCATCTATCTTTCTATCTCTCTCTTTACTACCTAGGTATATTGGATTACTTTTCAATATCTGTAATTTGCATACTGATTTTCAAGCATTTTGTAGATTTACAATACTCAATGTGGTTATTGTTATTAAGTGTTGCAGTGAATTTATTGTTAGCTTGAAAATATTTACTGAATAGCATGTATAACTATATGCTATTTTTCAATATAAGAAGCCAGGCAGAAAATGTAAACAAGTGAAACTCAAATGTTCATTATATACTTAGAAGTCAGGAGGACCTAAGGAACCTAGTGAGACTGCAGAGGATATTCAATAAAGGAAGAAAAAAAATGCAATTTAGAATACAGAAAATGGCTACAGAGGAGGGTTCTAGAATACCAGAGTTGAGATGGAGGAAATTAATGAGATATCTATATATTGGAATGGCTTTTCTGGGGATTTGCTTAAGTGATGTTGGTGGGCCAACACAATGGGCCATGAAAACTGATGTGGTCAGAAACTAAGAAACTAGGAATCAATTGGCGTGAAACATGGTGCTGAAAGTGACGAGGCAGAGCAGCAGGATAAATGGAGCAAGCTCTAAAACTCAGAAAGATGGGTGCACATTCTAGTGGTTGGTTTATGGCTTTTATGAGGATATGGAAGTAATCCATGACTTTCTTTTTATTTATTTTACATTATTTATTTATTTGACTGTGTTGGGTTTTAGTTGGGGTATATGGAATCTTTGTTGTGGTGCACGAACTCCCTAGTTGTGGCACGCATGTTCTGGAGTTCAAGATTCAGTAGTTGCAATGCTTGGACTTAGTTGCTCCTCTGTATGTGAAATCTGTTTCCCAACTAGGGATCGAACCCACATCTTCAGCATTGCAAGGCAGATTCCTAACCACTGGACCACCTAGGAAGACCCTATCCATGACTTATGAGAGAAGGAAATTTTTAATGACGTCAGCAGTCTGCTGTGACTGAGGGCATGAAGCACAAGTTCCTGGAGGCATATAGTCAGTCTATAGAGAGTGGGATAAGGAGTAGTTTTTTGTTTGTTTGCTTTATTGAAATGAATGTGTGTATGCTATTGTGAGGAAAGCACCAGATATTTAAAATTAAAAAGAGAACTGAAATAGAGGGATATTTGCTCTTAAAAGAGCAGGGACCCTTATTAGATAGTAGAAAGGGCTGATTCAATACAATATAGACCATGGTCTGCTTCCAGCTGACCCAGTCACCTGTTCCTTGTTTCCCATTCTTTTGTCCTTGCCAGGGTTCTATTCAAGGAAAGAAGGCATTCTTTTAAGTAGAAAGGGGATCCATAGGGATAAATGTGTGCTTACAAAGCATTAGTAAGAAGACTGAAGAAATAGAAGTTAGGGGGCTTCCACTGTCCCTTCATCTTGGGGTTGGATGGTTAGAATTGTGACTCAGAAAGTATAGAACTGTCTCTGCTGCTCCACTGCAGTCAAAGTGCCTCAAACACCTGTGGCAGTAGTGGTGCTTCAAGCGTATCTATCCGATTTTGCTTGGTGGCAGTCAAAGCAGGAAAAAGGGCTTCTGCCCTATTTTTGCCTTCCTATTCCCATGTCACTGTGTCCTGCTGGATTGAATTCAGTCACATGCAGAAATCAAGCTGTGTCTTGGAAATAGAAATTTTAGTTTTATCTCCTCTTCCACATAAGAAGTTGCATATAAATGATCAGGATTTGAAGACAAATGGTTATAAAGCTTGGGCTTCCCTGGTAGCTCAATTGATTAAGAATCTGCCTGCAATGCAGGGGACCCCAGTTCAATTCCAGGGTCGGGAAGATCCCCTGGAGAAGGGATAGGCTCCTCACTCCAGTATTCTTGGCTTCCCTGCTGGCTCAGCTGGTAAAGAATCCACCTGCAATGAGGGAGACCTGGGTTGGGAAGATTCCCTGGAGGAGGGTATGGCTATCCACTCCAGTATTCTTGCTTGGAGAATCCCCAAGGGTAGAGGAACCTGGCAGGCTACAATCCTTGGAGTCACAAAGAGTCGGACATGACTGAACGACTAAGGACAAGCACACAATAAAGCATATTAAAGATACTCCCCAAATCCTTTTATTTATTTATTTATTGTTGTTGCTGTTATCTATGTTTCTGTAGTTCTTTCCTGTAATCTTTTCTTGTATACTGTTATCAACCAGGTCCATGCTCAGTAACCTTAGTTAAACTTGATGGCACATTAAGAAAAAGCATGCAAAACAAGCTACTTATTTTGTTTGCTGCTGCTGCTGCTGCTGCTAAGTTGCTTCAGTTGTGTCCGACTCTGTGGCAGCCCACCAGGCTCCCCCGTCCCTGGGATTCTCCAGGCAAGGACACTGGAGTGGGTTGCCATTTCCTTCTCCAATGCATGAAAGTGAAAAGTGAAGTTGCTCAGTCATGTCTGACTCTTCGCGACCCCATGGACTGCAGCCTACCAGGCCCCTCGGTCCATGGGATTTTCCAGGCAAGAGTATTGGAGTGGGTTGCCATTGCCTTCTCCGACTCTGCATAAAATCCCTTAAAAGGCAATATAGTGAAACTTTCAGTGTGATGCATGTTTCCCCTATTTAAAAGGTTCAAAGGTCAGTTCTGAGTCCTGTGATGGGGTAGACTTTTCCATCTACCCTGACTACTGAGACACCCCACGTTTGTCTGTGCCTGCACGAGGAAGAAGGGAAGTACTAGGCAGCCCCTCTGCTCACTCACTGGCACCACATTTTCCTGATCTCATTTCAAGCACATCATTTTCTCTGCTCATTTAGATGCTTGCTAATAGTATGAAGTGGAGGTGTACTTATCCAAGTCTGAGTTGTTTCTAAGTCCAGTTTGTAAACTTTTACTTGTCTTTGTTGTATGGCTTAGCTTACATGCAACTCTCATTCCCTGAATAGCTCCTGTTCCCTACGTAGCTTTCCCCTTCTAACTTTCTCCTGGCAAAACTGGGATCCTGGCTAAACTCAAACCTCCCACTTGAACTGCTCCTGCGTATATATCCTGCCTGCTCAGAATCTCTACCTAGAAGTTGTAGTAGGCATGTTTCTAAGCATCTGCCCTTCAAGATTTCCATTCCCTCATTATTCAATCAAGCTCTCATTGATTGTGTGAAATGAAACATTACTTTGAAATGTACTATTTCTGTGAAATGAACTATTTTCTTATTCCAGTAACAAGCCATGACATAGCCATCTGAGCCCAGGTAAAATAATGCCAGCTATTCTGCAGCCATCAGCCACTTTCTCCCCCATAAGTGCTGAGGACTTGGTGTGTGTGGGGGCGGGGGTGGGGGGGGGGAGATATGGGAAGCACAAGAAGCAGGTATCCGCCACATCACCAGCTCTTATGGTTATACAAGGAATTAGGATGTGAACAATCAAAAAGCAGGATTTGGCCCCAGATAGCTGAGATGCATAGGAAAGAAATGATTTCAGTAAGCCTTGTGTGTCTTCCCATACATAGAAGAGCACTAAATCTCTTCATGCAAGAAATCTGATTTTCCTTAATTAACAATAATCTTTTAATATTCAGATTACCTGCTCCTTGCTGCAAACTTGCATATAGCCTGGCTCCTTCCCTTGCCTTCTCAGAAGCAGCTCTCTCCAGGTCACCTGAAATACTGTTTACTGGGCTTGGAGTCTTCATGATCCCCACCGAATAAACCTAACTCTCAACTTTTAGGTTGTACATATTTTTTCAGTGGACAATTGAATAATGAGGGGAAGTAAATGCAACTTTTCAAAGAGTTATGCTGTCAAAGCGCTTTCCAGATATTATTACGTTATTAAGTGTGTGTGCATGTGTGTGTGCTCGATTGTGTCTGACTCTTCGCAACGCCATGGACTGTAGCCTACCAGGCTTCTCAGTCCATGGAATTTTCCAGGCAAGGATACTGGAGTGGGTTGCCATTTCCTACTCCAGGGGGATCTCCTCAACCCAGGAATAGAACCTAAGTCTCTTGTGTCTCCAGCACTGGCAGGCAGATTCTTCACCACTGTGCCACCTGGGAAACCCTTTATTATGCTATAATTCTTTCAAAAGAGAAATTATCCTCAATTTTTTTTTAGTAGGCCTGCTCTAATTAATTGAGCTCTTCAGAGTAGATACATTTCTCTGGCTGGAGTCAGAGGTTGTAGCAGAAGAAGAGTTAGGCAAGAGAGATGTATAGAGAGATGACTGAGCCTTGAAACAGGTTCACCCCAGAGCTTCTAAAAAGGATTGCAGCCTTGATGATACCTTTATTTCAGTCTTGTGAGACTCTAAGCAGAGAAACTATGTGACCCGGCCATTGTGTACACTTCTGATACATTGAACTGGGAGATAAAGCATTTTCCCTATTCCAGGATGCTAAGTCTGTGGTGATATGCTATGGCAGTAATGAAAAATAGTACAGAAGTTAGACATCTCCAGCTTAATATATCCAGTTCAGAACTTAGTATATTCCAAATCCTTAAACCTGATTCCTCTCCAGTCTTTCTTGTCACTAAAAGACATCATTATTCATATATTCACTTGGGTCCTAAATATCAGAGTTATTTCTAGATTTTTTTTTTTGAAATCCACATCCACTGTTTTTCAAATACCTCTGGGTATTTCCAGCATTTCTATATCTGATCCCTTCTCCCCTGGGAGCCTGATCCCAGCCTAGTCTAAACCATCACCTCTCTCAACAGAAGTTTTGAAATAGACTTTACTCTTTTATTTTCCTAAACAGAATCATATTCACAGGATAGTCATAGAAATGAAAATTTGAAAATGCCAATCAGATAATGTTATTTTTTTATTTAAAATTTTAGTTACCTCCCATACATAGAATGGAATTCAAATCCTAGGTCCTTTATGATGTGATCTGTCTGCCTCCTTGATATTCTCTTCTTTCTTACTGAGTTTGAATCAGATTAACATTCTATGGTTCTGATACACACAGAATTCATCGCCACTTCAGGCCTTTCCATCTTTGATTTCTTCTGCCTTCAGTGTCCTTTTACCAGATATTGTAATACTTTGCTCTTAACATTCTTCAAGTCTTTACTTAGGTATCATTTCATCAGAGATTCTGCCAGATAAGACAGCCAATCACCATAGTTTTTTATCACCTCACCCTTCGTCTTCCCTGGTGGCTCAGGTGGTAAGGAGTCTCCCTGCAGTGCAGAAGACCCAGGTTCGATCCCTGGGTTGGGAAGATCCCCTGCAGGAGAAAATGGCAACTGACTCCAGTATTCTTGCCTGGAAAATACCATGGATATTCGAGAAGCCTGGTAGGTTATAGTCTGTGGGGTCGCAAAGAGTTTGACACGACTGAACTACTTCACTTCTGAGGAAAATACTTTTTCCTTCTCAAATTACATTTACATTTGCTTACTTTCTTTTCTTGTTATACTAGAATATAAGCTCCATGAAAGCAGTGATTTTGACTGCCTTCATTATTACTGATCTCTCATTCACTATAACAGTCTGTTTCATGGCAGATTCTCAATAAGTAGTTGTGGAAGAAGGATAGCATTAAACATCAAGAAACAAATTTTGGCTTACTTCAAGTATCTTTGAGAAGTTTTGATTCAAATGTACTTGGTGGAAATGTGGGTAGTTAAGTAAGTGTACTGCAAGAAAATGGAGGTTTATGCTTCAACAGTGAAAAAAATCTACGAGAGATAATTTCTCTCATGTTACAGTGAGGCCGTGATGGTCATAATGCTTTTTTTTCCCAAATGGTCATAATACTTTTGATTAAAATCTTACCTAATAATAGGAAGCAATGGAAATTTGGATTTCTCAGCCATCTTCCTTTTATTATTGATGTCTGAAATGATCATTATTTATCAAGTCCTACTTTGGCTGGAAAATGATTTTTTATATGACATTTCAAGATTTGGGCCTTGAATGTACCTCATTTAGCTATTTAGATTTGCTAGGAAGACATCTCTGCTCTGGAATTGACAGATCATGTCAAAAGCTACAAGAGCTAAGATTATTTAATTTTAGTATCTTTTAACATGTTATTTTGTGTTTTGTAATTGTATGATGGGTTGAGGTACCCAAGAAAGGATCCTGTTGCCTATTTTTCCAACTTTATCACTCTAAGCTCTGAGTTTAGGTATCTCATTGTATTTTTCCTAATTCCCTCCTTGGTTTCATAGTACAAGGGCAGGTTTCTGGTAGCACTAATTTTCAAATGGGTGGCATAAATGCGGACAAACTGATGGCTCTCCTGAGGACACTGGAGGCTTAGTATCATTGCTCAATTCTTTATTTTCACTTTGTTGGCATACTGTTTTCATAACTTGTGCTTTCTTTTACAATTTCTAAGATTATTTCTCCCCAAAACTCAGAGCTCATGGGCTATCTCTTCCATATCCAAAAAAGAAAAGAAGTTTTTCTAAAAATCTCTGAAAGGAATTTTGGGTATTGGATGATGTAGTTGTGGGGTTGATGAATTTGGTGGTGGGTTCTTCTATGTTTGTAGTGGAGTCTATATTGTTTGTTATGGGGACTGTTGTTATAATGGAGTCTACTGTGTCAGCATCGGGGACTGTTGTGTCGACGCCGGGGACTGTTGTGTCGACGTCGAGGACTGTTGTGTCGGTGTCGGGGACTGTTGTGTCAACGCCGGGGACTGTTGTGTCAACGTTGGGGACTGTTGTGTCGGCGTTGGGGACTGTTGTGTCAACGCCGGGGACTGTTGTGTAGGCGTCGGGGACTGTTGTGTCAACGTCGGGGACTGTTGTATCTGTAATGGAGTTTGTTCTGTCGGTAATGGAGGCAGTAGGGGAGTCTGTTGTAGTTGGTGGTCTTGGGGGTAGAGGTGGAAAGAAGAGAGGATAAAGTGGAGGATATGGAAAGAGCTGTTGAGGTCTATATGGATAAGGTCTTGGTGGATTTGGATAACCTGGGAAGAAAGGACGACGTGGTGGAATTCTCCCTGGACCAGAGGGTAGAGAAGGGCGTTGAACAAATCCTGGGACAGAAGGAATGCGTTGCGGAGGAAGTCGAGCAGGTGGCAGTGGTCTAGGCCCTGGCAGGCTGGGGTCTCTGTGACTCTCTCCAGACTATGGAAAAAAAAAGAAATAAACAGTTTTAAATTAGATATTTCAGTGTCAAGCATAACAATGTGTATTTTCTGTGTTAGGCAGAATTCTTAGGTGTCTCCCAAGATTCCTATTCCCTGCTGGCCCAAGCTGGCCTGACTTATCAGTTGAGCTCATTCATCGTAAAATAGGTTCTACAGGTCAGAGAGAGAATTCAGAGAGACTTGAATGCCTTCTGTTGACTTTGAAGCAGAGAGCCACACACCATATGTGGAGATGATGACTTGGGTGTGAATGCCTTGGGTGGAAAGAGCTGGGATTGGTCTCTGGTTCTTAGCCAGAAAGCAAGTGGGGACTTCAGTCTTACTGACAAGGGACTGAATTCTGTCAACATCCATGCAAGTTGAAAGACGACTTGGGCTCCAGAATGGACCATAGCCCTGGCTACACCTTTCGAAATTTCTAAAAGTATGAGCAAGAATCCAACTGAGCCAAGGCCAGAGTCTGACCAAAGAAATAGCAAGACAATAAATGCATTTTTAAAAAACTACTAGTATATGGCAACTTATTATGCAGCAATGAGAAACTCTTACATGTATCTAAAGTCTTTGTCAGAGAAAATGTGGAGTTTCTTTTTCACTCTCTGAATGCCTAGTTTCTCAATAAAACCTGAGATAATACTGAGTGGAAAAGAGTTCAGTCAAATCATTTTGTTTGCTTATAGTAGGACATGTGCTTGCAATCATTCCAAATGGGGAAAATGTCTCTTTATTCAGGGTTGTTCCAGACTTTGAACACTAATAAAGTGTGAAATATATTACTACTTTTTGGTCTGCACTAATATAGGAGAGGTAGAGACACACTCCTGCCTTTTGTGAGTCTACAAACCAAGTGCCTACAATCCACAGCAGTTCAAAAATGGCCGAAAGAGAGGCAGAAAGCTAGGCTCTTGTAGTTTCATGCCCAGGTTTAAATTCTGCATCTGCTACTTAGAGATTGTGTGAATGTGGAGTCCTTTTGGAGACTCTCTTTCCTCATTTGGAAAATGTCAGTCCTAAAAGTATCCACCTCCTAGGGCCATTGTGAGATTTGCTGTGAAATGGTGCCTGTCAGGTACTTGGACCATGCTTGGCTCAGGTACAGTGCTCAAGAAATGTTACCCGCTACTCTGAAAATACAACTTTTAACAAATAGTGCAGGAAACAAACATTGATAGGTTCCACTAGAGGAAAGATTAATGATTGTCTCACTAAAAGGCCAGCCTTTGTAAAGAGGCTTAAATAATACAAAATGGGGAGAGGGTGTGCAAGTGAAGGGAAAATATGGCAATGCTCTAGGGTAAGAAAGTACAAGTCTTCCTTTACTGAGGGTTTCTATGGACACACAAGCACATTCCCTCTTGCTCTCCTCAGGCCCTCCACCTATTGGTCTGTCTGTTGTTTCCCCTTTGATAATTCCTAACTTTAGAATTGGACTTCCCAGGTGGTGCGGTGATAAAGAATCTGCCTGACAATGCAGGAGATTCAAGAGATGTGGGTTTGATCCCTGGGTCAGGAAGATCCCTTGGAGAAGGAAATGGCAACTCACTCCAGTATTCTTGCCTATAAAATCCCACAGACAGAGGAGCCTGGTGGGCTACAATCCTTGGGCTTGCAAAAAGTCGAGCTTGACTGAACACGCACAACGTTAGAATTACCTTAAATTGTCCATGATTCCTTGTCATGAGTTCTTGAACAGGGCTGGCAGATAGTGAAAGCACTGTGCCACCACAGATTATGGTCCTTCAGTGCTCTCCTACAAACCTCTCAAGTATTTGAGGTTTGCTTTTCACATTCCTTAGTGGTCTGTGATTTTCCCAAGTGGATGCTGATTTCATTAAAAGTCTCTACCTCTTTCTGAGCCCCCATCTTCTCCACGAAGATGATTTTCCTCCCTCTTCTCCAAAATGATGCACACGATTGGAAACGAGTCACAGATTTGCCAGCCACACAACCATAAAGTCATCAATATCTAGATATTTCCTTTCGTTCACAAGTAACATCTCAGAGCTCTGCCAATTGTCCCGTTTGCTTCCTGCACTTCACGTATGTGCCTTTCAATTGTCTTGTTTTTCTCAGTAAACTATCCCTTATGTTCAGTTTATCTTTTTGAAAAAGGTCCACTTTCAACTGCGCTTTCCCTTGCTGTGCTAGCTCTCTGCATCTCTTTCCTTTATAGCAATACTATCAGAAAAGGTGGTCTAGGTTTGCTAACCATACTTTTTCAATTCTATTGACTCTTCAGTCAGGCTTCTCCCCACAACATGTCACTGAAATTCTTTTATTGATGTACCAATGAGGTTGTAAAATGCCCAAACTCTTCTCTATATCAGTACTCTTGTTTGACCTCTCTAGCTAGTGATATTTGACTGGAGTTTGGAGGATACTTGACTCAAGGGCTTGACAAACCAAATACTAGTCAAGGTGTTTAAAAAGTTTCAGATTTAATTTTTAATTTTCCAGAAAACAAATTCTTAGTATAGGAAAATATTTAACATCATTTTCATTGTTGACACACAGAATTAGGTAAACGTAGCCTTGTCTCCTAAGGATATTCTGATATAGATCCAAAGGTTAGGTCTAATGAAAAATCTTCATAGTAAATGCCTGTTCCTTTCCTAATTTCTTAACCCAGCCACAGTGATTGGTTATTTTTTCACCTTGGGGTCAAGGTAGTGAACTTGGTAAAAATGATGACAATACTATGTCAGTAGAACCTGTCCTCTCACTGGAATATAATTGGAGCTGATCCTTTGGACCTAAATTTATTGGTATTTTAATAGAATTAATAGTAAACCATTTGCCTTTCTTTGAGGATTATGAGATAATGTCTGTAAATTATTTTAATTTATGTAAAAATCTGTATAATGGAATGAACATGCAAAAGATTTCATGCCCAATATTACTATTTATCTTGCCCATATGTAAAAGATATTCTACTCATTGCATTTCTAAAATTCAGTAGTTGTTAATGATCATTAGTCTCATATAATCAAGCTGAAAAAAGACTTATTTCTACTTGCTGCTGCTGCTGAGTCGCTTCAGTCATGTCTGACTCTGTGTGACCCCATAGACTGCAGCCCACCAGGCTCCCCTGTCCCTGGGATTCTGCAGGCAAGAACACTGGAGTGGGTTGCCATTTCCTTCTCCAATGCATGAAGGTGAAAAGAGAAAGTGAAGTTGCTCAGTCATGTCTGACTCTTAGCGACCGCATGGACTGCAGCCTACCAGGCTCCTCCGTCCATGGGATTTTCCAGGCAGGAGTACTGGAGTGGGGTGCCATTGCCTTCTCACTTAGACTGCTTAGATTATTGAACTCAAATTAATTTTGCAAAAAAATCATTATTTAGATAATCAAAATATGATCCTTTAAATTAAGAAAATTTTTTCTCGTATTCTGAGGATATAAACATATTGAAAATCATCTTTAAGATTAGGTCAGTAATACATGATATAAACTTTTAAATATGTCTGTATGTTTAACTGGCTTATCAAAAATTATATCATAAGATACTTAACAATATAATATACTTAGTGATATAATGCACTAATATGTACTTAGGCCAATGTTGGACTCCCTGAGTGACCTATTGAATGGCCTGGTCTTATTCAAGTTTCTGAGAGTAGATGGAAGAAGCATTATTTGATGTTTCAGAATGATTTAATTTTATGTTTCCTGTTTTGTGAAAGTCCTAATGATCTGAAAAAAAGTTTTCATTTTCCAGTTGGTATAAAGGATCTTACAGATCTTTGGCAGAAATTACTCTGGAATTAATCTCCTCATTCCTATATTGGAATTCATCCATCCCTCCTTGGAGATTATCATTTCACTACTTAAGAAAACCAAAAACTTGTGGGTTTTTATCTTTTGCAATTTAAGATATTTAGAAGCTTCTACAGTCTTTTCCATGAGATATGTTGGTACAAATGTTTATAGTTTCTCAAAAGTTAGCATGCATAGATTCCCCTGAGTGCTTGACAAAATGTAGATCACTATATCCTCCTCTCTGGGCTCTCTTGTTTGTTCTGGGATGAAGTACAGAATATATAGCATATTTTTAATAAATGAATGTGTTTACTCTGATGTAGATGATCCATGAACACTATGTATATGTGCTGAGTCCCGTCCAACTCTGTGATCTCAGGGACTGTAGCCTGCCAGGCTCCTCTGTCCATGGGATTTTCCATGAACACTATGATGACCATAAATGTTCTTTTTTAACTATCTCATTTTATAGATTAGGAAATAAAGTCCCAATAACATTAAACAACAGTGTTAAATATCAATAATATTCAAATATTGTCTTTCAGTATGTTGGATCAAAGACTTGCAATCAATTTGTTTCAGCTACTTGTGAAATTGCTAATGTGTGGGACCCACATTTGTATGTGTCTGTATAAAGTAGCCTGATATTGTAGATCCAAACTTTCCCAAATAGCAGCCATGAGCAATGTGTTGCTTTTGAAATTAAGTTAGCTTTTAAATTTAAGGCAGATTAAAACACTAGAACAGTGCTTCAACAATGATTGCTAACTACTCATATATAAAGTATAATGCAAAAAGAAATCTGAAGTAGTAGTTGTTAGAAAAATATACAGATGTGTGTAATGAGACTTACCGAGAAACATGTTACAAAAGCCAAAAGGCCCAAGGTCAAGCACAGTGGTTTCATCCTTATGGTTATTCCTGAAAGTGAGCACAGTGGCTGATCAGCATTACTTTTTAATAGTACTATTCGGAAAGTGTCCCAACACTTGTATATGACTCATACAGGAATACTACTGCAGCATTTTAAGAATTTTGTCTAATATTATTTTGGGCTCACAATTAATGTCAGTAGGCTGTAGTAACATTTAACTTTAGAATGATGAAATTAGTTTTAACTTTTGACTTGTGAATGGCAAAAAAGTTGTTCAGAAAGCATTTATACCATAGAAACTTTTATAACTAAAGTTTTGGATTTCAGAAGTTGCTACTTTGAAATGGACAGCTTTTATGGATTTGAGTATCTTGGTGTTTTTAAATAGTGATTATAGGGCTTTGTAGATTTCTACAGACTTGTATTTCAGATATTAATTTCTTACCTAGATCCTATGTTTTATATTTAATTTCTTGGTACAACTGAAAAATAAGGAAAGAAACAGTATCACCCTACTAGATACAGTCTAAAGGAAAATTATCGCATACCATAAATCCTTTCCTAGTTTTAATAACAGTCTACTAAGGTGTTTCAGTCTGTGATGAGTGGTCACAAAAAACTTCAAAAAATCCTCACGTGGTATATTAAAGACCTGTGCATAGAAAAGGGAGGTGTCCAGGTATTTTACTCTCAGTTGGCTCAAAATTGACAATATATTTGAAGTACATGAGCTTGAGTTGTGGGAAAGCAACCTCATGCACCTTTGTGCAGTCTAGCTTTTGGACAGTTATCTCTGCCCATCAATTAAGTGTGTTGGCTGAACAATCTGAGTCTTAAAATGATCTAGGGAAAAAAATTCATTGAATATATATGCATATGGTTATATTTTTAAGCATCATTTCTCCTATGATACATTCTTAAAATCTCAGGAAAGGAAAGTCAAGCAAATAATAAAAACATATTGTGCAATCATTCCCTCAGAGTACATCTGACAGTATTTTGGTCATTATGAAGGTCAAAAATCATTAAGGTACATCAGAGGGGAAGGTTGATTGATTGTGTAATTGGATGGATTAATTGTCCCAGGGGCCTAAAATAATGCTTTTTTTTTTGATATATGGAATTTCTCAACATTTAATATGCTTTATGGTAATTAAATATTATGTAAGCCACATACTATTCTTTTGTTGAAAATGAACATGCTAAAAAAAAACGCCATGAAATTATGTCTTTGAAAGTCTGAGAAAAATTTAAATTTCAAAGTAAAAGTCCTTTAGTTTATATTTTTATGTACTTACCACTGTATGAGAGCCTTTTCAGGGCTGATTATCCTGCTGGTCAAATTAGTCCTGCCAAGGACTTTTTGAAAGATGGCAAATGAAGTAGAGAAAGAATAAGAAATTTCAGCTGTTATATAGATGCAAGGGATACATAGTGATAACAAGGAAAAGCCTAGTTGAGATTTGGTTGATGTTCTTTAAACAAAGGTAGGAAATTGTCATTGCCAATTTGGCAATCTTTTCCGGCAAGTTTTTTTTTTTTTTTCATTTCTGAGGAGGAGCTTTGATCCATTCAATATTTGGTGTTTCCTGAGGAAACATATATTATATAATGAATCACAATGCCCTTTTGTTTCAACAAAATAGTCTGGAGCTTCAAGTGAACCACTGCTTCTTTATTTTAAAGAGAAGCAGAAGGTGTATTTCAAGTAATTTTAATGAGTCATTTTTGATTATGTATACTATCATGACCACTTTCCTGGTAGCTCGAGTGATAAAGAATCTGTTTGCAATGCATCAAATCTGTCTGGTTTGATTCCTGGGTTGGGATGATCCACTGGAGAAGGGATAGGCTACCCACTCCAGTATTCTTGGGCTTCCCTGCTGGCTCAGATGGTAAAGAATCCACCTGCAATGTGGGAGACCTGGATTCCATCCCTGGGTTGGGAAGATCTCCCTGGCAAAGGGAATGGCTACCCACTCCAGTATTTCAGACTATAGGGGCTTCCTAGGTGGCAAAGGTGGTAAAGGACTTGCCTGCCCAGGCAGGAGACATAGGGATGTGGGTTAGATCCTTGGGTCTGCACGATCCCATGGAGGAGGGCATGGCCATCCACTCCAGTATTCTTGCCTGGAGAATCCCATGGACAGAGCAGCCTGGCAGGCTATAGTCTGTAGGGTCGCAAAGAGTTGGACATGACTGCAAGGACTTAGCACACACATGTACACACTATCATTATATTTACTATGCTATCTAAAAGTTAAATACATTATGTGGGAAGTTAAAAAATAAAATTATTTTAAAATTAAACTCTAACTTAATCTAGAGAGAGTTTGGGGGAATGATCGAGAATTAAAATTAGAAGTCATTATTAAATAGATGTTGCTAAATAGCAAACACATTACCATGGACAGTTAGATTCAGAGCATTTCCAATATGTCTCTTGACTGTTGGAACTTGACTTTTGGACTATCTTATGTGTTTATGTTTCTGTTGTTTTTCAGTTGAAATTATGAAACTATAACTATTTTATCCTTGGGTGTTTCTACATGTCTGAATCTATATATTTTTTCTTTCATTTATGTAACATTGGTTTATTGAATCAGTTTTTTGAAAAATGAGAAAAGTGGATGCTTGGAATAGGATTTTGATCTAAGTTTTTGAAATAGCAAGAGAGAGAAATCTAATGGTGAAAGACGCCAGATTTGTGCAGTTGCTGAATTTGAACTATATTTTAATTCTCTGTGCCTGTAATTACTTAATGATATTTATGTCATTTAGAAGACTTAAATGGACATTTTAAAAGGAAGCTTCTTTTGCTCCTTAAAGAACTAAAATAGTTTTCTGAGAGAATGTTCTAAAAGGTTATGTGATGCTCACAGTTATTAAGTTGGGAAATCACAAGACAGGGTAGGGGGAATTGAGTTCTCTTATCATCTCTATTTTACATGTAGGCACTACTGAACCTAAGTCTGCTCACTTCAAGGCCTGAATATTGAGTTAGCAAGGATTTCATGTTGGTTCCTCAATCTACATAACCTTCATCAGCTTCATGAAACTTCATGTCATAGTGTGCTGCAGAGATTAATCAAGTGAATTTACAGTTAGATATTTTTACCTCAATTCGCAATATCAGCCTTTATTTCTTGGCTTATGCCAGACTAGCTATTTAACCTCATTTGCCTCAATTTTTGCAGTTGAAGAATGTTGGTATTTATAATTTTTATGTCATGGAGTTTAGTTATTCTTTTGTTCATTCGTTTACCCATTCACCAGTTGTTGAATCCCTACTGGGTTTTTGACACGATGCTAATTGTTAAAGTCACAGAATATTGAAATATTTGTTCTTAAAAATATTTTGGAACTTGTAGGTGGTTTGGGGACAAAGAAACCCCATTTTGAGAGTTGATCTTAGTTTTAAATCACCATACTTCATTTCATTTCTTTGTCTTAATTGCCTTAAAATTTCTAAAGACATAATGGAGTATATTGTTTTGCTAATTTTAGCATCTAGTCAGCATTGAACAAAAACATGCCCAAACAATGAAGATGGTTCTACATTCTAGGTTTACATGGAAAGTTCAATAAACCTCTTTTTTCTCTGACAGTAATCTAGCTTGTCAGAAGATGAGTATCCTTTCTTTTTTGTTTAGATGCCAATAGATTTATTAGCCAAGTGTTTCAAATCCAGGGGTGATCTATGTTGGAATGGATCACTGACTCTGAAGGACTTAGAATGAACACTGGCAAAACTGAAAGACAATTCCTGAGGGGGTTGTGACTAACAAAGTATTAGAACAAGACAAGTCAATAGAAGCACATGTCTGTTAAGAAATAGAGACTGTCACTCAAGTTAAACTTTAATCAATCATGGCTCAAAAAGTTCCTGAATGAATGGTCTCTAGAACAGTACCTAAGTGAGCTAATGTCTCCGGTCACAGGAAAGTCAAGGTGACTGTAGTGTCACACTATTGTTAGTGCAGAGACTTATTTGGACAGATGGAAACTATCTCCCTGATATAAATAGATTTAGCAGAATTATATTTGAAGTCTGCTGCCCTCCTGCGGAGCAGTAAGCTTTGTTTCTCTGGAGTTATATAAACAGTATCAATCAATATGAATCAAAGATATTAGTTTCCCACTTGAGATCTCTCTTGGGCATTGTTTCTAGCTTCATCTTAATATCCAATATATATATATTTTCTTTGTCACGGTTTCACTTTATTAAGAAATCTGTGTACAAGTTTTCTCTGTAAACTAGACCCAATACTTACAAAAATTTAAACTATAAATGTGAGATTTGTTAGTGTATAAATAATGTTTTATTTTAAAATTTAATATGCAAAATAACTCTAGGACATTGTCATGAAGAAATTAACATCCAGCTTTTTAAATGATGAAGCAACTGAGTGGTAGTTAGTACTAAGATCTTACCAGGCATGTTCAACAATGTTTTTTCCTAAAAAAAATTCATAGGGTGTTGATAAGGATGTTACTTAAAAATAATAAGAACTAAAAAATTAAGTATATTAAAAAGTAATGATAGTTACATGTGTCATTGCCTGAAAACTAGTACAAATTCTTAAACAACTTTCAAATTAGGGGGAAAATGGTGTATTGTGTTCTGAAATTCAAAAGACCTTAGTTCCAGTATTGACTTTGCCATTTATGCATAATATTATTTTGTGATAAAGCTCTTTAATCTCTCAAAGCTTTCTTTGTAAAAAGGTAAAGTAAAATTGAATAAATCTCTATTATCCTAATTATAGGCTGATCTAGGTTTTCAGGAACCTAAAGTTTATACAAGTTTGGGAATTGATTCTAAGATGAAGAATGCAAAATTATATTTCCTAAATACCTGCTGCCACCCCAAGACCATCTTATAGGAGTCTGTGAGGACACAACAGTCTGAAGCACAGAGAGAACATCAATAAATCATCTCAGAGATGTGGGTTCCCACCTTCTAGCACCCCGCTGTATCAGACCAGGTCTTGAACTAAAAGGACTCTGTCTCTAAAACTCAGAGAAACCAGCACCAGCCAAGTTCTGCTTTTCCATAGATTGGCATTTCATACTGCAGGATCCTTCCTGCGAGATTCTAAGTTTTAATAATTTCAAACTTACCCTTTCTTCCCTTGACCTAATGAATACTGGCTTTTTATTTTTTCAGTCGCTTGGTACCTTGGTCTTCTCATTTTGCCTCTTCAGTTATACATTAAGAATTCATAATGTCCAGTTAATGATACTTACATTAAATTCCATGAAAAATAACTGGTGTCTCCTGACAGGACTGAGTGATGTGACTGCTGAGTGACTAAATGGCTGTGACACCTACTCTGCTCTACTGGCAGCAGTGGTCTTGGGCTGAGAATGATGTTCAAACTTATAGGACAAAATATTCTTCAGCAAGTATCAAGTTGACTTAAAAACTATACAAAACAAGTAGCAACATAGCATATGGTAATATCCTGGTGGGAATTTGGTGAAATTTTGGTACAGCTTCCTATGTCCCAGTTACTCTGAACCTGGGAAAGGTGTGATCATGAGAAAGAAGCCTGGATGTGAATGGAAAAACTTTTAGACAAGTCATAAGACTATACTGATTTCAGAGGAATTTGTGAGTTAATGAGCTGTGGTTGGGTGTTCTGGTGGTTCAGAAATATTTTTGTGGGAATACTATGGCCACCCTAAACTGTGGCAACATGTCACTTGTAGATATGATCTCTCTTATTATGCCTTCATAGCCAGAAGTCTGAGAATCAAGGCTAAAATTTATATTTGGAAAATACTAATCCTTTAGCTGGGAAAGACCCTACTGCTGGGAAAGATTGAAGGCAGGAGGAGAAGGGGACAACAGAGGATAAGATGGTTGGATGGCATCACTGACTCAATGGACATGAGTTTGAGTAAACTCCAGGAGTTGGTGAGCCTGGCGTGCTGCAGTCAATGGGGTCACAGAGGTGGACACAACTGAGCGACTGAACTGAACTGAATCCTTTAGCTTCTCATGTTATACATGCTCATTTAAAGCTAATTCCATTCAGTTCCACACACTGACTTTGTGCTTTTTGTAGTCATTTCTTTTGTCAATGACACTGTCACATGGCTAAAGTTATCCTTGGTGACTTAAATATTCACCTGAGAGTCCTATCCATGTAATGTGTTACTGAAAATGCAAGTCTGTGTGCCCAATGCAGAATGAGACCAAACAACAATAAAACATTGGCATTTGGAACAGAGAAAGGTTTATTACAGGGCCATGCAAGGAGATGGGTGACTCATTTCTTAAAAACCGCAAACTTCTCAAAAGCTTTCAGCAAAGGCTTTTTATAGTAAATGTGAGGGAGGCGCATGGCTAGTTCTTGCAAACTTCTTGGTGGCAGATCTTTTGTTCTTGAAGTCAGGTCACGGTCAGGCAATAATGTTCCTGTAAATCTCTACTAAATGAATGTTATTCTCTACCCTGACAAGAAAGGGCAAGGTCCTAAGGCACAACTTTTGCTCTCCAAGGTCCCAGTCCTGGTTAAGAAGATGCAGATCTCAGTTGGCAGCTTCCTCAGGGCTAGGTTCCCAGACCCTGCCCCGCTGTCATCATTGAGGGAGCCAGGTGGCCAACCCAACTGAATGTCAGGCTCCTAAGGCCACCCAAATGGGATGGGGGGAAAGCCAAGTCCCACTGACTGCAGCAAGGCAACCTGCCACTGCTATTAGGTTGCAAAGATGGGGAAGGGACAGAGATTCAGTGCTGCCTCAAGGCCTGCTGCCAAGCTGAGTGTATGGCCCTGATGAGGGCTCTAGAGTCTTGGAGTCCATAGCCCAGTCTGTTCTCTAAGCCCTCTAGCTCACCCACTGGCCCAAGGCTGGGTGAGCTGGAGAGTCTCTGGGAGAAGGCCTGAATCTGCCTCTTTCCTCACTCTTCACCTGATGACCACCACACTTTCCACCATTGGCTGGATCACTTCTCTAATAGTCCCTCATTGACAGTTCATTGCTTGTGGGTGGAGCCAACTGAGATGCCAACCAACAGCTGAGCAATACCTATTTCCTGGCAACAGGAATGCAGTAATGATGCACAGCAGTTGCAGCCTGGTAAGAGCTGTGCTCACTGCATTCTGTTATAGTATCTTCTTACCTCTCTCTATCTTATCTCTCATTTCCAATTACCTTTCTCTTGTCCACTTCAAGTGTCAAATTTAAGGTTGCTATTAACTTGATGTATTCTGCTTCTAAGTCATTCATTCAGATATCTCACTTGGCAGGGAAGAATCACAAACACCTTCTTTTAAGCTTTTCTACCCAAGTATTCCCACTTGTATCTCAGTTGGAATACAAGTCCAGTGAGCTTTTGTCTTTCTTGAAATCGATCAACTCTGTCCCTTCTCTCGGAAGTCAGTATAGAGTTAATGGTAGAACATAAAAGTAATATTCTTTCAGATATGCTGTCATTGCTTTGAAAATTTAAGATTGGTGCATAGCAGTAAGAAATACATTATTGGCCCAGTACAATATGGCCCTGTATGTACCTACATACACATATGTAACAGAATAAAGAGTTACAAAGCGCAGCGTACTCAGTGTCCTATCCAGTCCAGCCCATTCCATTTTATCCTGGACTATCTCATACTATAATATATATTCTATCAAAATCCTTCTCTTTGGGATGGAGAATATATTCCCTGATGTAAAATAAGAGGTGAGAACCCTTCAGAATCTGCTGTATTGTGAAGAAAACAATACAATCAATTGTTGAAATATATAGTTCTGATTGTTGATATATATAGTTCTGATTGTTTCCCAAATATGAAGGAGGATTCAGAAAATAATATATATGTACATTTTAGAATTTATTTACTTAACTCCCTCCCTCCCTCCCTACATTTGTACCTGTCTGGGAACTTGAAATTTAGCAAAGTTTATAAAAACCCACAAAATACAAGAAAAATATACTTACAGAATAAATGATCTGACACTCATTTAACTGATGCAAAGGCGATGGGAAAGGAAGCACTAACTTTTCTCATCCACTACCCTAGAGGTATAGGCTCAGTGGGCACATGGGAGGTTTGTCTTCCAAGTTATTGCAAATGTCAGTTTTACCTAATTTTTCACTGCCCTAATATGCTCTCATTCTTTTTATCCTCACCTTACCAATGTTTAGTAAATCATTGCTTACCTCCCCCTCACTCTCCTTTGTTAGTGTATTAGTTCAGTTCAGTTCAGTCGCTCAGTCGTGTCCAACTCTTCGTGACCCCATGAATCGCAGCACGCCAGGCCTCCCTGTCCATCACCAACTCCCGGAGTTCACTCAGACTTGCATCCATTGAGTCAGTGATGCCATCCAGCCATCTCATCCTCTGTCGTCCCCTTCTCCTCCTGCCCCCAATCCCTCCCAGCATCAGAGTCTTTTCCAATGAGTCAACTCTTCACATGAGGTGGCCAAAGTACTGGAGTTTCAGCTTTAGCATCATTCCTTCCAAAGAAATCCCAGGGCTGATCTCCTTCAGAATGGACTGGTTGGATCTCCTTGCAGTCCAAGGGACTCTCAAGAGTCTTCTCCAACACCACAGTTCAGAAGCATCAATTCTTCGGCGCTCAGCTTTGTTCAGAGTCCAACTCCCACATCCATATGTGACCACTGGAAAAACCATAGCCTTGACTAGACGGACCTTTGTTGGCAAAGTAATGGCTCTGCTTTTGAATATGCTATCTAGGTTGGTCATAACTTTTCTTCCAAGCAGTAAGCGTCTTTTAATTTCATGGCTGCAGGATGATCAATTTTTCTGGAGGTCTTTAAGCAAATGAATTCCTCTCACATTATATTCTCATAATGGTGTTGCCAAACAATCTTCAGTGTCCAGGTAGTGCTAGGTTTGGCTTTTTTTTTTTTTTTTTTTTGTTAAAATGACTATCATTAACTCAGGTGCTGAAACTGGAGACCATTATGGAGCCAGAGTCTTCATGAATTTAAAAGTGAAAGTGAAAGTCACTCAGTCGTGTCCAACTCTTTGAGACCCCATGGACTGTAGAGTCCATGGAATCCTCAAGGCCAGTATACTGGAGTGGGTAGCTGTTCCCTTCTCCAGGAGATCTTCTCAACCCAGGGATTGAACCCCTGTCTCCCGAATTTCAGGCAGATTCTTTACCACCCACCAGGGAATCCCGGGAATCCCTCATGAATTTGATATAAAGATAAATCAGCATTTTAGCATGGGACAAGGAGGGAAGAGGCAGTTCCCATAGTTAGGAGTGCCCATAAGACTTTGGTTGTTTATGATATGATACTGAATTATGTTTGTTGCAATAAGCCTAAGACAAGGTCCTCATCACCTTTTAGATAATGTAACTTCAGTGCAAGCATTAGGTAAACAGATCTAAAAATATAAGAAGATACTAAGCACATATTCTTGATGGGAAATTATATATCATGTCTAGAATATCTTAATTTAGTTGATTCATGTGAAATCTCATATGGTTGCAGATTTATTTTATAGTTTTCCTTATAATCAGTTCTCTTCTTCACACATATTTCTTTTTGAGGAGATAACAAAGATTAAATGTTATCCAGGAATGATACTAAATTCATAGTAAATAATTTCAAATCATGTTACTAAAAGGTCCTATATACACATATTGGGAATTCTAAAGACCACCAAAATATAAATGGAAAATATTGATTGTATTCCAAGGTCAACAAGAGATTACAGAGGAAAGTTAAATTAAGGTCTCAGGCAAAAATAAAATTAAAACAAGGTATGTGTAGTATAAAGTTATGTTGACATTAAACAATGAAATGAACATATACTTTATGATTAAAAACTAAATAAGAACATTATATGTGAAGATATTTGGTATTTACTGAGAAGCAAGCAGTGAAAGTCAAGAGGATAGCAATCAAAATCAGAGCTTTCATCTTGTCCTAGGGTCTTCTAGAAGTAGGTAGCAAGAGATGGTTCATTGGTGGAAGGAAAACAAAACAAATGCTGATTTGCTTTTGCTAAATTTTAACCAAAGAAAAAACATTTATGCATATTATGGTACATCCATGGTGTATATTGTATCTATGGCATAAAAAGAACTTGTTAAACTTACAAGAAAAATATCAAATCCAATGGATACATGCAAAGGTTAAGAATAACGAATTCCAATAACAATGTGAGTAGTAGATAAAAATGTGGACAGAAGTCCTTGGTTTGCTGTCAAGAAAACATACAGAACTTTCTATTTGACCTACTATTTTACAATTGCTAGGGAGTTATTTTAAAAGATTAAACTGAAATATGGTCCAGGTTGAGATAAGGTTGGCATCCTTGCATGCAGCCGTTGATTCTGTTACTTGAGATAAACTTTTTGAAAGCAGGATGGCAATATACAAAAGAAACATGAAAATGTCTATACCTTTAACTTAAAGAATCTCAGTCTTGAGGGTTTTTATTGGTAAATTAGCCAATAGAAAAATGTTTAAATGTTCATTCCAGTGTTACTTATAATTTAAAAATATGAATACTGATATTGATGACTACAGAAATTAGAAAAATACTTATGTTATCATGATAAGTGAAAAGTTTAAATACCATACTTCAAGTAAATTATCCAAGTAGATAAGAACTGGAAAATGTAAGCAAGAATTAAATAAAGGTGGTATGATGGTTTAATTTATATGCAGATTTTCTGTTATTAAAAAGTTACTGTGTTTTGTTGATTTTATAATTTAAACACACAAAAGAAATTAAGAAATTGACATTAAAATGGTTTTCTGGCTCTGATTTTGACCTTTACATATTTAAGACACTAGACAGAAAAGTTTAAACATTTACTTACAACTTAAAAATGTGTATTGTTAGAAATATGAAATATTTATATTAATCTTGTCATAAGTATTATTTTATCATATGTAAATAACTTTTAGAAATTTGACATTTCTGTTAAACTTTTATTTCTTTTGGTATGCTCATTATTGCTAGAGTCATCCAAAAAAAATAAAATCAAACAAACAAAATCTGAATTTCTCCAATTGTAGTTCTTTGAGGTCTATTATAAAATTATCCTTTTCATAATTTTGCATTCATATATTATACTTCAGTAATGAATCAATTTGAAGGGATTCTCTATTCACTTAACTAATTCCTCTCCCAAAGAAAAGTAGCTATATATAGGAATTAAAGGCTAATTGCTTATGCTTACAAAATCTCAAAGTCAAATTTGGCTTCTTTTCTCATTTTTAAGTTGCAACATTAAAAACATGATAACTACAACTTTACTGATGGAGAATTATTATCTTTTATTATTATTAACAATTTTTAACTATTAACAATGACTATTCATTAGGGCATCTCCATGTGATTTTAACAGAAAGACTACTGGATCAATAGTTACAGGAGCTGAATTTCAGTTATCAAATTATGGTCACATAACTTAACCTAAGTTTTATTCTTCTAATTTTAAAGTAAAACAATTAATCTATTTGATAAAATTATCACAGCCCAATACTCCAAGTGTAGAAAACCAAGATAATAAGTATATCTCCATCATGTAAAAAAGTCACAATCTCAAGCAAAATATAACACATTTAGAGATATATATATCTCTTTCCATTTGTAATAAAAGAAATGATAAACAGAATGGAAACATTCAGTTAATTTAAAAAACCAAGCCATTGATTTCTTGTGTAATTTAACAAAACAGATATTTCTGCACCTGAAAACATTTTCACTTTTATAGGTGCAAAACTAAAAAAAAATTATTGGAATATAGTTGATTTACAATGTTGTGTTAGTTTTTGCTGTATAGCAAAGTGATTCAGTTATACATATACATGTATCTATCCTTTTTTGGATTCTTTTTCCATATAGGTCATTCAATTTATGCCTAAAAAGGGCCACTTTAAAGCTATTTGGGATTCCAGAGGACAAGCTATTTTCTTAATTATTATCAGGTTTACAGAAAATATTAATATTTCACTAATAAAAGTATATAAAACTTATACATTGATAAATTTGTTAAAACATTTCCATTTTTTGTATTTATGTTTTCTTTCAAATGCATTATCATTTGAAATCTTTGTAAATAAGAGTTTGCAATCTCATAATAATTATACTAATTAGAAATAACATAAAGTCAAAGTCTAAAGAAAATTGTTTTAAGTTTTCGAAATTTAAAAAATGATATCATAATAAAGGATTCTCTCTCTGGTCATCCAGTAATGTCAGCCTTGCCTTAGCTTCTGAGGTCTGGAAGCTCAGAGAAAGAGTATAGGTGATTCATGCCTTATAATCTATTTTGTTCCTATTGCTAAGTAAGTTATTCTTATAATTATTATGTTAGCTTTTGCTTCTGGGCTAATCCAAACTATTTCCTGAAGCAACAAAATAAAGAGTGTTATAATCTTTAAAAGTTGACATCTGTCCTTTTCATTTTTCCAGAGAAAACATGGTTAATTATCTATGCATCAGAAGAAGTGAAGGCTTATTCTTTATAATTTAAAAATAATATCGTAAGTCGATTTCTTTCCTTTATTGTGGATGGTTTGTTAAACAACTTGACTTTTTACCAACAAGCAATAGTTATTGAAACTTGACTGCAAACCCTAGGTATAATGCACATTTTCGTAAGTAAAGATTGCTATTTACAATATTTGCCTTGCTACTATGTGCTAATGTTGTGGAATCTGAGGTGGCAGAAAGTACTAGAAGATGATAGATTTTTTGTGTTCATCTTCAACTTTTTAAGATAAATAACTGAAGCTCCAATACTTTGGCCACCTGATGTGAAGAGCTGACTCATTTGAAAAGACCCTGATGCTGGGAAAGACTGAGGGCAGGAGGAGAAGGGGATGATAGAGGATGAATTGGTTGGATGGCATCACCGACTCAATGGACATGAGTTTGGGTAAACTCCAGGAGTTGGTGATGGACTGGGAAGCCTGGCATGCTGCAGTCCCCGGGGTCACAAAGAGTTGGACACGACTGAGTGACTGAACTGAACTGAACTGAAAGTTAGTTTTCAGAGATTATGAAGTTAGCTCAACTGAAACATTAAGTAGCTGGAGGGCAGCTGCAAATGTTACATTCGTGTCTTGCTTTCTTTTGTACATAAAAATGAGAAAAAGATGAGTAGTGAGCCATTTGATACCAGTGGCTCAGACTGTAAAGCGTCTGTCTACAATGCAGTAGACCTGGATTTGATCCCTGGGTCAGGAAGATCCCCTGGAGAAGGAAATGGCAACCCACTCTCGTACTATTGCCTGGAAAATCCCAGGGACAGAGGAGCCCGGTAAGCTACAGTCCATGGGGTAGCAAAGAGTCGGACATGACTGAGCGACTTCACTTTCACTTTCACTATGCTTTTTACCACTAGACTAATAATTCTTCAAATTTTAACAGAAGTTATGTTGTGCATGACAGTAGTTGTCTTGCTTAGAAGAAATGTGCCAATTATTGAGCTGTTGAAAACGTGAGCATTGCAATAGTTTGACATTTGCTTTGATGTTAGTAGGTTTTACTTTCCATGAAAGTGTCATTCATCACCAGAAAGACGGAAAAACATCATATACTTACAGGTGGGAAGTTTATTGGTGCATAATTGAATTTGTGATGCTTTTCTTTCAAGTTAGCTGTTAACAATTGTGTATCTTGGTGTTGAGGAAGGCATGACAACCCACTCCAGTATTCTTGCCTGAAGAATCCCCATGGACAGAGGAATCTGGCGGGCTACAGTACATGGGGTCAGAAAGTGTCGGACATGACTGAACGACTCAGCACAGCACATCTTGGCATTAATTCCCCCAGTGATGACTTGAAGATCCGAGGAGGACTTCCAGACTTTTAGTGCTCAAGGTGAATTTAAGGTCACTGGACACAATATCTCCTCAGATATTGTTTTCATTGTTGTTTGTGTCTTAAATTTTTTAGGATAACTTATTGCAATGAGAACAATCTAAAATCAAGATCAAGGTGTAGTCTTAGATCTCTGTGCTTTTACATAGAAAGTAACTTTGTACGAGAAGAGACTGAAACTTTACAGAAGAACTAGCTCACAGATTCACATCCTAGTATTTTAACCCAGATCTATTTATCTCTATGGGCTTCCCCGATGGCTCAGATGGTCAAGAATCTGCCTGCAATACAGGAAACCTGCGTTTGATCCCTGGGTTGGGAAGATCCCCTGGAGAAGGAAATGGAAACCCACTCCAGTATCCTTGCCTGGAAAATCCTATGGACAGAGGAACCTGGCAGGCTACAGCCCATGGGGTTAGAAACAGTTGCACAAGACTGAGTGACTTCACTTAACTTTTGTCTTTCCTTTGCACCAAAATATTTTTGCATGCATACTAAGTCACTTCAGTCCTTTCCAACTCTTTGTGACCCTATGGACTGTAGCCTGCCATGCTCCTCTGTCCATGGGATTCTTCAGGCAAGAATACTGGAGTGGGTTGCTATTTCCTTCTCCAGCGGATCTTCCCAATCTAGGGATCCAACCTGAGTCTCCTGCATCTCCTGCATTGGCAGGTGGGTTCATTACCACTAGCACCACCTTTCAGTTCAGTTCAGTTCAGTTCAGTTGCACAGTCGTGTCCGACTCTTTGCGACCCCATGAATCGCAGCACGCCAGGCCTCCACCTTTAAGTATGTCTAATTCCTATTAGGTGTTGGAGAAGACTCTTGAGAGTCCCTTGGACTGCAAGGAGATCCAACCAGTCCGTTCTGAAGGAGATCAGCCCTGGGATTTCTTTGGAAGGAATGATGCTAAAGCTGAAGCTCCAGTACTTTGGACACCTCATGAGAAGAGTTGACTCATTGGAAAAGACTCTGATGGTGGGAGGGATTGGGGGCAGGAGGAGAAGGGGATGACAGAGGATGAGATGGCTGGATGGCATCACTGACTCGATGGATGTAAGTCTGAGTGAACTCCGGGAGTTGGTGATGGACAGGGAGGGCTGGTGTGCTGCGACTCATGGGCTCGCAGAGAGTCGGACACGACTGAGTGACTGAACTGAACTGAACTGAGCTGAATTCCTGTTAAGAAAATTTTTGATTAATTCTTACAGTGAACAAATTGTAGTTGATCTCTGTCTCAGACATTGTTGTGACTATCAGCTAATTGATTTCCTGGACTCAATTTAGGTGATAAATAATGCTTTTACCACCTTAGTGGCTTCCCTGGTGACTCAGTTGGTAAAGAACCCGCATACGATGCAAAATACCGGGGTTCAATTGATGGGTCAGGAAGATCTTCTGGAGAAGGAAAGGGCAACCCACTCCAGCATTATTGCCTGGAAAATCCATTGGACAGAGGATCCTGGTGAGTTACAGTCAATGGGGTTGCAACAGTGAGTCATGACTTAGCAACTAAACCACCACCACCATACCACGTTAATATATATTAATTCCCTTTTCTTTTCTGACTGTGTTGTAAGTTATATCTAATCTAAAACTCTATAGAATGAGAGAAAATGTGAGGATTCCAGCTCACAAGATTTGTTCTCATTATAGAGAAGCAGCCAACTTGGCTAGAACAACAAATGTCTGAGGCTGATACTGGAATGTTCAGATTTTTACATAAAATTTTCATGTCACATAGGTGATGTAGTTAAGCTTCTGCTTATTATTAATTTAGTAGGGTAAATGGAACATACTGATAAATATTGGAACGTACTGAGTATTGGAATATATATTCTTATTGGTTTCTGCTATAGTTTATCCCTGGTGGCTCAGATGGAAAGTGTCTGTCTACAATGTGGGAGACCTGGGTTTGATCCCTGGGTTGGGAAGTTCCCTGGAGAAGAAAATGGCAACCCACTCCAGTACTCTTGCCTAGAAAATCACATGCACGGAGGAGCCTGGTGTCCATGGGGTCGCAAAGAGTTGGACACGACTGAGCGACTTCACTTTCTTTTCTATAGTTTATCTCTCTGTCTCTTGCTTCCTCTATCATTCCCAAATCTTTTACTGTTTCATCAAAATAGTCTTTCTAAAACAAAATTAACATATTAATCCCTTTCTTAGAACTTTAGACACCTCTCATTTTCACATCAGCATTTCTTAAAATATTACACAGAGCATTAGTTACTAGCACAATTTACTGGGGCTCTGTGAAAAATACACCTCCATGAACACTTCATATACTGGGGGCTTCCCAGATGGCTCAGTGGTAAGGAAGCCACCTGCCAATGCAGGAGATGTAGATGTGTATGCAATCCTTGGGTTAGGATCCCCTAGAGGAGGAAATGGCAACCCACTCCAGTATTTTTTCCTAGAAAATCCCACAGACAGAGGAACCTGGCAGGCTACAGTTTAAAGGATGGCAAAGAATTGGACATGACTGAGCAACTGAGTATGCATGCACACACGAGCACTTCATAAACCTACTCTCATTGAAGACATCAGAAAATATGCCCCAACATTATTAGCACATTTTACTACGAAAAAATTTTTTAGCTCCTGTGAAAAGCCCTATTAATTTTGGTGAAACTAACTCAGGAAATATAAGTTGTTAGGTATATGAAATTTTAACCCTAAATAGCTATACACACGATGTGATGCTTAATGCTATGTGTTAGAGGGAATTTGGTTAGATTGTGGCACCTTGTTGTTTAGTCAAACACTAGTCTAGATGTTACTGTGACGGTATTTTGTAGATGTGATTAACAATAAGTTAACTTTAGATAAAACATATTTTCATAATGTGAATTAGCCTCATCTAATCAATTGAAAGCAAAGACTGAAATTTCTTAAAAAATACGAAATTTTGCCTTAAAACTGAAACATAGAAACTGTCTGAATTTCTAGCCTGGGGACTTGCCCTGTGGGTTTTGGATTCAAAATTGCAATAGCAACTCTTAATTTTCAGGCTATCAATCTATGCCGTAGATTTCAAACTTGTCAATCTCTACAACTATAATCATCCAGTTTCTTAAAATCTCTCTCTTTCTATCATCTATCATCATCGGTTCTGTTTCTTTGGGGAACTCTGACATATTAATGATCTGACAGTTCGATTATTTTTCCCTTCAAAAGGCTATATCAGTCATTTGATACATCTGTTCCATTCTCTCTCAGATCCACTGTGCTTTAACTTTTCTTCAGTGATGTTGAGCACACTAAGTATTTTTATGCTTCTGGATCTTTGTTCTTGCCTTTCCCTCAGGGATACCCTTTCAGTACCAGTAAACTCATATTCATCCATAAATATCCAGTTTATACCATTCGTCCTCTGAGAGCATTCATCGCCTAATACATCATCATTCACTATTTAATTTAATTCATTCATTTAACAGATATTTATTGAGGTTCTATTGCATTCAAAACTCTCAGAATCAAGCAATAGACAAGGGGGATATGATCTCTACCCTTAGGGTGGGGTGACTAGCTCTGTTTTCTTAGGAAACTCTAGTTTATGCCCCTCATTTTGGAGTCATTATTAATAATGCTTTCTTTCAGTCTCAAAAGTGTTCTGGTATTGATGATGTATTATGTAATCATCTTAATTATCCAACATATAAACTGGCAGGGAAGATAAACATTATATCAACAGGTGTTATGTATTGAATTGTGTCTTTCCTCCCACTCCCAAGTATGATGGAGTTCTAACTCCCACAACCTGTGAAGGTGACCTTATTCAAACTTGAGATCTTTCCAGATGTAACCACGATGAGGTCATGCAGCATTGAGGGGCCTAATACAATAACCTGTGTCCATATAAGAAGGGGTAATCCAGACACAGAGACACACAAAGAGAGTATTGTGTGATGAAGGAGGCAGAGATTATAGTGACTGTCTACAAGCCAAAGAATGTAAATGATTGCTAGCAACCAACTAGGAAGAAGCAAGGAAAGACCCTCCTTCCTAAGCAAAGTTCCTGGAAGAAATTGTAGTTGGAGTTTTAAAATAAGGTTGATATGAGAATAAAGTGATTAAAACCTTTAATGGCTCTCAAATACATTCTGGATAAAAATCAGAATGTTCAACAAACACCACATAATTTTTCTCCTGCCTACTTTTCCATTGCAACTTGTGTCATTTTTCCAACCACATGCTCAGTTCATTTTCTTGAATAATTTGAGGCATTTCTTGTCTCAGGGCTTTGGACAGGTTATATCCCCATTTTCTACATTTTTCAATCTTTAGTTTAAATCTCACTTTTTCAGACACAACTTCCCTGGACCTGAATTTGTGTGAAGTCAAAGCTGTAGTCTCTTATTATATTTGCTTATATATCCACCACAATCTGTAGTTAGGCAGTAACTTAACATTATTCTAGTCTGGGCTTCCTTGGTGACTCAGCAGTAAAGAATCCTCCTGTCAATGCAGGAGACATGGGTTTAATCCCTAGGTCTGGAAGATTCCCTGGAGAAGGAACTGGCAACCCACTCTAGTATTCTTGCCTGGAAAGCCCCATAGACAAAGGAGCCTGATAGGCTAGAGTCCATGGGGTCACAAAGGAGATCTGACTTAGCAACTAAATAACAAAGTCTCTAGTCTATCTAGTGGTGTAAATTCCTATCCCTCTTCACCCACCTCCCATATAGGGACCTTTTAACTTTCAACTAGTGCTTTGGTTTTGTTTTTCTTTATAAAATATAATAAAATTATGAGTCCTTATAGGATAATTCTACTTGATACCCAGAGCTAAGTAATTCTTTAAACAATGAATTTTCATATTTTTCACTCACATCTCTAATTTTAGAATTCTGGTCCAGAATATCAATCACACTTACACACAGTAAATCAGTTGCTGTCAAAAAGATTTATTGAAGAGAATTCAGCAAAGTGAAAACAGGCCCATTTTAACAGTTGGTGTCAAAAAAGAATGAAGATGTATGTCCTTGAATTGCTAACCCAAAACATAAGAAGAGTGCAGTATCAATGCTTAAGACCTGAAAAAAATTAGCAAAAATTCAGGAAAGAGATTTTAAAGAAAAAAATTAAATTAATTCATATGTTTACATACAATATTGTTTTTGAGAAATACACGCATTTGTAAAATATCATTTTGCCTTAGTTTGCATCCAGCATGCGCCAGGAACCCTGTACTATTTCTTATATTTTTTACATGCGGGTGCTAACCAATTACTAAATAGCCTTATTTTTTCTATGAGTGTGGGTTTCAAATATATTTTTCAGTAGAGAATCATTGGTTGCATACTAAAAAGATATCTGTTTAGAATAAGCATTTAAGGTCTTTTAATACTACAATTGTTTTTGAGATATACTATTAATTTTATTCTCTTTGTCTCTAACTCACATTAAAATATGCTATTGAAGATTAACTAAAATGATGTATATGATTAGACACAGTGGGGAGTGAGCTTGCTTTATTGCTCTCTCTTAATATCCCTGAAGGCTGGGATTAAAGAAGCTATATTAAAATGAGTAATTATTGGATAACTCAAGTAAACTTTGTGATAGTAGGGGAACTCTTGCATTGCTGACTTTTTAAAGTTTCCCAAAATATATTCTGCTGCATGACCACTATTCTTAAACCCATGCATTTTCTAAGTTTTGTACTTGCCTTAAATGCTCACATTCTTTCATTTATTAAGATTTATTGCTTGCTGGACAAACTTCTTAGATGTTAAAACTAGCTGCCTAGGCTACTGCACAATGCTCTGTGGCATTTCTGTTGTTGTTGCTTTCAAATCAGGAACTCATCTGGTTCTTCTTTCAGTAGTTTAAAGACACCTGTTTCAGTTGTGAAATTGTCTTCTTTATGGTTGAATGCATCTAGATCAGGAGCAGTTCCTGACAATTCGTCAGTATTCTTAGTTACAGATTCCATTCTGTTATTTTCAGGCAGATCTTCTTCTGTAAGCGAATCTTCCGTGAGGTTCATCGCAACTGATACAGGGATGACGAAGTCGTATCTGGATTCTACAGCTGTAAGCAAAACAGAATGATTCTCTTCTTCATTTGCCATATCCCTCTCCATCCAAACACCGACTCCATCTGTAGACTCTTCATCAGTTAGCAGAATATCTTCTGGGTTATCTTTGTCTCTTTCAGCAGTGGTAGTGAGTTCAAACACAGTGATGAACTTTTCCTCATCAGAATCAGTTAGTTTAGGCACAACATTGGGGTCATTTTCTGGAAGAATTAAGTCAATTTCTGTTATTTTCTCTTCTCCAAGGGCAACTATGTCTGGAATAGTGGTGAGGTTTCTTTCAGTAGCTGGAGTGATTTCAGCCTCAGGGACAGAGGAATCAGTAATATGGGCATTCCCATCAGCAGCAACTTTGAACTTAACTGAGGAACTATAATTGCTTACATCAGATTTACCCATTGTAGTTGGAAGGATCGGGGTGTCAGCAATGCCAGCTGTGCTTTCCTTTGGTGTGCCAGAGACTTCAGATGTTAGTGACACGTCTTTATCCCCCGGGTCAATGGTATCCAAGAGAATATCTTCTTTTGCTATGTCAGTGGAAAAATCGATTAAGGAAATGACATCTGTTGATGAGATATTACCAGTTTTCACTGGCAAGAAGTTTTCAGTGATAGACTCATTAGCCACTGGGTTTTTAATGTCCATCAGAGTGGCAAATTCTTTCTCCAGGTGGGATTCAACATCATCTTCTGATTTTAGTCTTTCCTTTGGTGGTATAAGCCTGTTGCCTGTAGTTGTTGCAAAATCATTTTCTAGCATATAGTCATTTACTGAAGTAACATGGTCTCCTTCTGATGTAATAGTTGTTTCTGATTTAGGAATAGTGTTGTCAGCCCCAAAGAAGATGGTTGCCTCAGTTGTCTTAGTGCTTTCTGCTGGAGGATGAGAATAAATTTTTGGCAAACCATCTTCAGCCATGGGACAAAGTGGCACCGTGCCCACTCAAAGGTCTTTCCCTGGGTGCAGTGGTGTCCTTAGGCAGGAGAGTGGTGTTCATTATAGTGATTGAAGCATTTGTCATCATGGTGATTGTTGCATCAACCACAGGGCCAGTGGCCCCGGCTCTCCTTGGAGGTTGTTTCTGTGCTCTGATTGGGCACTGAGTCATGAGTACTGACATTAAATGAAAGAGCTTCCTGGTGGAACTAGTGGTAAAGAATCTGCCTCCCAGTGCAGCAGACAAAAGAGACCTGGGCTCGATACTTGGCTTGGGAAGCTCTCCTGGAGAAGGAAATGGCAACGCACTCCAGTATTCTAGTTTGGAAAAATCCCATGGACAGAGGAGCCTGGTAGGCCACAGTCCATGGGGTTACAGAGTTGGACATGACTGGACACTTGTCAGTAGACTTAAATGAAAAGATAATAGAGCCCTCTCTGTTTATGAAATCAACATTAAAAGCCAAATAATATAATGGTGGGGAACTTGAGATTTACCATGTCTCTTTATAAGTGCTATACCTTCCAGTATGTGTCTCATGTCACTTGAAGCAGATATAGCAGAGTCTGCCATGTACTTAATGGGTTTAGTGTCAATGAGGGAAATTCCAGGGGCCATGGATTACCAGCATCAGCTTCAGGTTACCTGTTTCTCAAGTAAGTAACAGTGTCTTTTGGAAATAAAGCATCTTCTCTTCAGATTCATAGTATTTAAATGTCTAAAACAAATTAATGACATTTTTGGCAGTGAATGTAGCTGCAGAAGCTAATTAGGAAGTAGAGATTTCAGTTAATTCTTTTCTTTAGAGCAGGAAGTCTCACTTTTTCAGTAGGGATAATAAAAATAAGTTATTGGTCTGTTAGGGTCTTGCTAGTTTTCTTATTCATTGTAGTTGATTTTATTGAATTAACTTGAGTAATAGTGAGATTGTCAGATCTTGTAGGTCAAATTATTTAGGAATGGTTTTTTATAGACAGTGTTATTTCAACCCCAAACACACAAAGACTTTTCTGGCAGAGAGTTGATGTTATATATCAAAATTCACCCAGAAACAAGATCAGGGTGTGAATAACTCTTCAGCCTTAATAATTATATCCTCAATTTCAGAAGGAGTATCTTTAAAAAAAAAAATATGTTAGTCATCATTACTTTGTTATCATCCTTAAGCTTTAGCTAATTAGGTGAAAAGGGATTGTACTCTGGTGTTAAGTTTTTCTTAATGCTCTTAAAAGAAAGAGAACTTTCAGACTCAGGCAGAACTAAATCTGAAAAAAGGTAGTGGCATCATCCCGACCAGTAGTTTCCATCTCAAAGACAAACGCTTATTCTTCATGAAATATGGACTCAGCCTCAAAGTTTGGGCTTCCCTGGTGGCTAAATGGTAAAGAATCTACCTGTATTGCAGGAGATGCAAGTTTGATCCTTGAATCAGGAAGATCCCCCAGAGAAGGGAATGGCTATCCACTCCAGTATTCTTGCCTCGGTAATCCCATGGAAAGAGATGCCTAGCAGGCTATAGTCCATGGGGTCACAGAGTTGGGCATGACTAAATGACTAAGCATGCATGAACTCAACCTCAAAGTTTACAGTGTTTTCTCTTAGTTGATTGGTCTGGGACAAATATATCGCTACTTTCTGTGGAAATATCAGATAGGTTTTAAGATGGACAATTTTCACTTCAAATATATGGACAGCTTTCCAGAAATGTTTTTGCTTCAAGATGCTACCATTGCTATTGAGGGCTCCAATGTCTTTATTGACATAGGGAATGCTGTCAGCATCAAGGACAAAGAAGGAAGTCTCTGGTTAGTTGTAGGCACATTAAAAAAAAATTCTAAATAGAAATAAAGTCAGTTCCAGCAGCATTAAAAGAAATATGAGGGTAAAACCATTCTCTGGGTTGGCTAATTTAATGGGAGATTTTTAACCTCTACTTTTTTTCTTTCTCATAATTTGGTATTTGTGAAGCTTGATTCAAGATAAAGCATATTATAAACAGAAGACTTGGTGGTTTTTTGGGGGAATTTTTTGTATGTATGTGTACAAAAAGGGAAAAAATGTAAGTGTTAGGTGTATAACTGTTAAAAGTTATCTTAGAGTATTTGGTATTTGTTATGTTGAATAGAGTAAAAAATAAGGAAGAAAATATTCATTCTTATAAGCATTTATTCCCTGGTTAGAAATGTCAGGTGAAATGATAACAGCTTTACAAATAAAAATAGTCAAATAGTCTTTATTTCAGAGATTACTTCCATGATCACATCTACTCTCCCAGCGTGAGGTAGAATCACATTGATTGTAGCATAAAAAGGCTTTTCTGTCTATGGAGAATAATTTTATTATTATATGTATATTTTATATTGTTGATCTCAAAAAGGACACTTCAGATTGAGAATGTGTGTCATCCATCAAAAAACAGGAAGCACATGGAGAAAATCCTGGTGGGACTGTTGGAATTTTAGCAATCTTGAGAATGCAACTGGAGTCATCTGCTACAAGGAACATGATTTATTTGACCAATGGATCATTCTTAACAAGCATATTATCTGACATAAGAACAGAGGATCAGATTCTGTAAGTTTCATTTTATCTGAATAGTAGTTTCTTCCATTGTTTTAACATATATCACAATAATGAGAACATTTTGTCTTTTCCCAGAAAAATTTCAAATTCATATCTACTCACATGTCTCCTGGGGTACATATCTTCCTTATTTTGGCAGCTGCAGCAAGTTTGCTTGGGTAAAATTTTTTTATATTTTATTTCCTCCTGGTGTTTGGCTTGGTGATTATGCATCCTTTTAGATAGCATTTTCTTGAAGCCTATTTTTCTTTTTAGTGAAAAAGTAGAAATTGATAACCAAAGGGATAGATTTTGCAGTAAGTCTCCAGGAAGGTCGTTTGCCACATTTATGATTTTCAAGAATACATGACTAGAAGAATTCTCAGGTATAGACTTTGAAAAGGCCAATGCCATAGGGATGTCCAGCATTGAGACTTTCTTTGTATTGAGAATATCTTGCTATTTATCAGAAGAAAAGTCATGTGAAGTTTTAAAAGAATCAACTGAGGCAGAATTCCCATTTAGAAAGAGTCTATGTGTCTTTAGATTTTGCAAATTTATTGGCAAAAATAGAGTTCTTAACCTTAATTGACAGGATTATAATCAGAATGTAGCTGTTGTGGTCATAAAATCTTTATTAACAAAAGAATTCCCACCTTCAGAAACAGTGATAGAACTGAGAGGAGCAGTTGCATTTTGAGATTTGATTGTATCAGGGTCTACTTTTTTCTCTTTCCTTCCAGTGATTGGAAGGTTGGGTACTTGAGTAGGGAAATTCTAACTGAAGGATGTGTTGGTCTGTGGGATCACTATTTCTCTCTTTCCTGAGAAGATAGTATGTACAGCAGAGGCAGTCACGACCCTCATATCTGCTTTGTTGCTTGTAGGTGCTTCATGGATATACATTGGGTTAATTGTTTCTATCTGTGACTGAAGAATGTCAGTCTTAAAGTATCTATTTTAGCCTCCTCATTAGATTGTGGTACAGTAGAAATTCCTTCAAATTTAGGTAATATTTTTTTCTATCTCAGCAATAGATTCTTGTGTAGTATTTCTTCTTCCTTAGGTTTGAAATTCAGTATCTGTTGCCTTGAGATTGGGTACATTAAATTCCAACTGAGAATTTCCTTTTACCATGGAAATTATATATCCATGTTAGATAAAGATTCTTCATCATTAGGAATAGTGATAATTACTTCTGTGGGTAAGTATGAGTTCTTAGCCATGAAATGGGTTTCCTGAGGAACAGATCCCTCTAGAAGCGAATCCTTGGGTATGTGAAAGCTTGAATAAGCTGCTCCAGGGGCACCATAATAATCCTTATTGACTAGTTTAGTATCAGTGATGACATTTTTATTCACAAGGTAATGCCTCAGATATGCGTCTTTTAGAAAGTTTGTTCCCATCTGAATAGCTGGATTATTTCCTCTTTTATTTGCACCTGTAAGGTGATTTTCTTCAAATTCAGTAGTTACATCTTTCACTGAAGAAGCTTTAGTTATCTCCCTAATGGAATAGGAATTTACTTTACTGTATTCGTTAGGCAAAAGAGTAGAAAACTTGATGGCTATTTCCCTGTGTTCTGAATTTTGATCACCAGAAGCAACAATATCAAAACTTTTGTTCTTCGTGACGATAGTAGCAGATGTATTTGTCTTGACATCTACCATATTGTCTGAAGAACCAGTGGCATCAGCTTGGAGAACAGCATAGAAGAAATGTACAGCCTTTGGGATCATTTGACCTTTAATACCATGCCCTTCTGAGACAATGCCTTCGTTAAAGTAAGTGGAGTCTTTAGGCACAGGCTTCAATGTCTCTGATATTGGCACTATTGGGTGACACAAGTTTGTATCTTTTGTAAGTCTGGGGGCTATAGTTTCTTTAGTAGGAACATTAGAAGTTAGGATGAGAGTTTCAGGTAATCCCATAGATGAAAGTCTTAGAGTCATGGCACTATTTGATGATGGAAGGCTATAATGGCCAATGGTATTTTTGTTTGCAGTAGAGGTAGGGATATTTGGCATATTGGTGGACAGCTTTTTCAAAGGATAAGAGAAACTAAGAGCTGTGTTGATTGTACTTTCTGTGTCTTCATCCACATTGGAGCTGTCTTTAACTGAATGCTGAGCTAAAGGGAAATTATTAAACCTTGAATCAGGCACTGCAGCTGTACCTGTTCTACCTTCAGTAAAGTCGGGTTTCCTGGATGTGGTGGTGTCTTCTCTCCTGGGTGTAGCTGCCTTATAAATGGTAGGTGATATGTTAATCATCACTGGTTTTTAAAGCAGGGTTAGTAGCAGTTGTGAATGTTCTGCTGTCAGTTATGGGTTTTGTGTCTAGAAAAAGGGAGTAATCAATTATTTTATCTCCCAAGTCAAAGCCTTCAGAGAGAATTACAGTGCCATCAATACCATTTATGGTGCTTCTTTGCGCACATGATTTGTCAGAAAAACTAGAAGGAAAAGTTTTACTTGAATCAGTTAGGAAATGAGTTATGGGTTTGTTGGTATTGACACTTGCATTAGAATCTTTGAGAACAATGGGATCAAAGTTCTTGTTTTCCTGTCTAGGAATTGTAGCTTGATAATTTTCTCCAGCTTTGAACTCCGAGGATGTTGCTTTAGATAGACCGTCTAAAGCAGCAACTGTGGTGTGTGGTACATGAGACACATGTGTCTTTGGGGTATACATGGCTAACCTTGTTTTTATAAGATAATTACTTGCTCTGTCCTCTAATTCAAAGGCATAGTTGCCTGAGATGTATTCAGAACCACTGCCATCAGATATGCTAGTTATATAGTTCTCATTTGCTGGAGTGATTTTGCCTGTAGAAAAAAAATGTCCTCAACCATTTCTGAAATATCTTCTGTAAAACAGATGATTTCATATTCAGCAGTTGTTTCTCTCTATATAAAATCTTTGGGCTCAAATATATTCTCTTTAAAAGTGCTTGCCATCTCCTCTTCAGAGGTAATAGTATTAGGGAAAATGATAACTTCTTTGGACGGAATAATTGTCTCACCAAATGGAATGTGATAATCCGTCTTTTTGTTGGTATATTCTCCCACAGCAGTAACAGGAACAAGTTCAGAATATTTGGAATTTTCCAGGAATGTTGTGAAATAAGGGGGAGGAAAAGTTGACCTGTATCGTAGGCCATCTCTTTCAAGTGGAGAGTTTGTGATGGCTCCTCCGGTGTCAGTGAATTTATCAGGAAAGGCAGGCCTAGATGCTTCTGGGAGAGTTAATGTAGAATCGACTAAAAATATCTTTTTAAAATTAGACTGTGTTTGAGGTCTGAAGGATGTAGCATCAAATTTAACAGTGAAAAGATCTTCCCTATTCTTGTTGCTCTTGGAGAGAGGATTGGGCTTGATTCCAGATGGAAGGATTTTCCCCACAGCTGGGATGAGAACTGTTGTATTTCTAAAGTGACTTAATTCAGATTTAGCAGCTGGATCTTCTTGATCAAAAAGATTAGTTATTTTCCTTCTCCCGTGGACAATGTTTTGAGAGTCTCCTCTGGGAGAAAAGCCTTTCATCATAGTTCTTTGAGACTTGGAATATAGTGTGTCTGTCTTAGTCTTATAATTATCAGGAGTATCTCTATCCAGAGAGAAAAATGAGTCAATTTCACCATTAGTGGGAATATATGAAAAAGTGGGTGATTCAGTTAGAAGAACATTTGAGGCCAATGGATGGGGATCAATGTCTGCTTGCATGATTACGGTCTGCCCCTCTGGAACATCACTTTCATTAATGGCGTCACCATATTCAGTTGATCTCTTTAACATTTCCAACCTAGTTAGTAAAGATTCAGTCAAGGAGTTTTCTGTCATTAGGCCAGAAATTTCAGGATTTTCAGTTAAGGAAGTAGGAGTGAACATGGCAGATGTTAATAGAGATGAGAGTCTTCTAGACTCAACTTTATCTTCTCCAGGTGATGTGAAATCACTTCCTTCATAACTGTCTTCACTGGAAAGAACAATGTAGTCAGCCACAGTGCCAAATGCCTTATTTAGAGTTGAGGAAAAGGTTGAAGCTTTGTTTGCATACTCAGTATTTTTATTGATGAAGGGAAGATCATCATCAGGAGTGGCATTGAACTCAGCTAAAGGAATAGTGTTCTGTGAATGGGGCATATCTTCCAAGTTTGAGTTATGTCTATTTGCATTGAATCTGCCTGATATAGAGGGTTTTGCACCATCTGGGACAACAATATTATACAAAACAGATGAGACACCTTTCCTATTGAATTGGTCTTTATATTCTACAGGCTTGCTGATCACAGCAGGATCTATAGAGTCAGTTGTGATTATTCTGTCCTTTTCCATTCTTGTCATGCTTTCTGGGCTTGGAACAAATGGGTACTCCATTATTTTGCCTTTAGGGAGACTGATAATTGTGTTATCTCTAGCTGGAGAACTATATTCTATAGCTGTTTCAACTGGAAACTCAGGTGAGGAGGTCCAATTTGAGTCAGTTGGAGAATAAATCATGGACCTGGGAGACTTTGCATTAAAATGGACAATAGAACTTTTGAGAGCAGTAGGATCATTGTCAGAATTATGAATGTCCTCTCTGGGGATCGAGTTTTGGTGTTTCCTATCAGCTTTGATATCAATTGGATATCCTTGGGTTAAATATTCAGAGACTGCTGTGCTGGCAGAGGGTGCATAAGACTCAGATACACTGAAGTCATTAGTATGTGTGCCCTTTCCTATAAGGGGACCATTTCCTTCCTTCACTAGTTCAAGGATGTAGTTATTTGTAGCATATTCAAGAGCATTGTCAACAGGTATAATAGTTACTATATCATTACTATTTAGAATATCTTGACCTGCCAAAAAGGTATCATGTGTCTCTTCTGAAATGTTTTCTGTAAAAGAAGCTTCTTCCATGAAGGCTGTGTCTTTCTCCATAAAAGTATGTTCTCCAAATTTATTGTTATCAATAATGTTTTTAGTGCCTTTTGTTGAAATAATGGTAGTGGGGGAAATATTGGCTTTAACAGAAAGGGTATTGCTTTCTCCAGATGGAATATTATTATTAGTCTTTGTTATGATGCCTTTTTTCATTTTGACAACTGGCGCAACTTTGTAATACTTAGAAGAACTACGGAATATTGTGAAATCAGAAGGAAGAGGAGTTGGTTTCCATGACGATAACCTGTCTTTTCCAGTGGGAGAGTTTACAATGGTCCCTTCTTCAATAGCGACTTTAGTAGAAGAACTTAGATCATTAGACTTAGATGCTTCTGGAAGAGTTAATGTGGAGCCAACTAAAGAGGTTCCATTTACACTGGAGTGTGCTTGAGGTTTAGCAGAAGTAACATCAAATTTAACAGGGAAAGAATTCTCTTTCAGTGTATTTGCATCTCTTAGAAGAAAATTGCCCATTTCAGAAATATTGACTTCCTCTTCTATATTGTTGTCACTCTTGGGCAGAGAATTAGACCCAGTTACTGAGGAAAGGATTTTCTCTCCAGTTGGACTGAGAACAATTGCATTTGTAATGAGATCTGCATTAAATTTAGTAGCTGGATCTTCTTGATCAGGAAAATTAGCTAGTGTTCCTTCTTCATAGACTCTATTTTGAGAGACTTTTATAGGATAAAAGGCTTTTATGATTGTTCTATGAGGTTCGGAATATATTTCATCTGTTTTAATTTTAGAAATGTCGATAGTTCCTCTGTTTACTGAGGGAAGTGAATCAGACTCATTGTATGTAGAACTGTCTGCAAAAGCAGTGGAACCAATGGGAAGCTTAGTGGAGGCCAAGGAGGAGGGCTTCAAATCAGTTTCATTAGTAATGGGATCACTACCATCATTAGCAGAATTAGGGTATTCCACCATTGTCTCAAACATATTTGACCATGCAGTTGAAGTAGCCAAAGGGTTATTTATCACTGGGTCAGAGGTTTCAAGATTTTTAGTTGAGGCATTAGAAATGAATATGGGCTTTTCTGAAATTTGTAGAGTTAGGAATTCTTTAGATCTAATATTTTCCTCTGGAGACATGGAATCACCTCTGTCATCAGTATTTTCAATGGAGAGAGTAGTGGCATCATCCACAGTGTGGCCTGTATTTGTAGGTGAGGAAGAGATTGATGCCTCACTGTTTAAAATTTTGATCTCTTCATTGATAAAAGAAAGTTTGCCATCAGTGATGACACTGACATCAGCTGAAGGAAAAATACTTTCCCAAGAGTGTGGCATCTCTGCCATATTAGTTTTTTCTTTAACATTGGGTAATAGAATATTTTCTGCTTTACCTTGGGAATCAGTGTTATAAGTAGCAGATGGAATGACTTTACTGTAGAATTGATTCTTATTTTCCAATGGAGAGGTGATCACCAAGGAATCAATGGGTCCACCTAGGAACTTCCTTCCATTCACCATATTTACTGTTATTTCTGGATTTGAAGCAAGGGTATAGTCCATCCTTTTGTCTTCAGGGAAGATAATGCTGGTGTCATCTTCTTTTAAAGTGCCTCCTTTTAGAGGTATTTTACCTAGAAACTTGTGAAGATTCTCACTTGTGTGAGTTGGTGGGTAAGTCGTAGATCTGGGAACTTTATAATTCAAATTGTCAGTGGAATTGAGAATATTATCCAGGCCAGAACTGAAGTATTCCTCTTTAGATATCAAATTTTGAATCATTTCCTTAGTGTTTGTTTCTGTTGGGGCTCCTTGAAATAAATGTTTGTATGCATCAGCACTGGAGTAGAGTGGGTGAGACCCAACTATTTTGGGGTCATAAATGACAGTAGGTTCTTTAGTAACTGGATTGTTATTCTCCTCCTGTGGTTCAAGGACATATTTCTTTATAACATCCTCAAAAATGGTGGCATCAAACACAGTACTTATTAAATCCTCATCATCTGGAACATTTTCACCCTCTGAAGTAATGTTTGAGATGTTTTCTGTAATAAGAGCTACTTCGTTTTCAGTGCTTATATCTTTCCCTACAAAATTTCTTTGCACAGATCTGTTAGTAAAAATAATGTTTAATATGTCTTTTGTTGAAGTATTGGTACTAGGATAAATGATGTCTTTGTTAGATGGAGAACTTCTTTCCTGAAATGGAGTATTATTATTAGTCTTTGTTGTAGCATCTTTTTCCATTTTGAAAACTGGATCAAGTTCAGAATATCTTGATGAACTCATGGCAGTTGTAAAATCAAAAGGAAAAAGAGTTGATTTCCACAGTTGCTCATAGGATCCAGTGGGAACATTATGAAACAAACCTATAGGACCTGCATCTTCATCAGACAGAGCAGAACTTTTCTTCTTAGGCTTTAAAGTCTTTTCATGAGACAAGATGGAATCAGCTGAAAGTATTCTTTTTAAACTGGGAGGAGCTTGAAGTCTAGCAGAAATATTAAATCTATCAATGAAAGGGTTCTCTCTCAATGTTCTTGAATCTCCTAAGATGAAATTGCCTGCTTTGGAAACAATGAGTTCCTCCTCCTTGTTACTATTGCTCTTGGAGAGAGTACTGGGCTCGGGGGCTGAGAGAAGTGTTTTCTCCAAAGTTGGAATGAGAACTGTTGCATTTGTAGTGTGACTTAAATCAAATTTAGCGTTGGTGTCTTCCTCAACAGAGAGTGTGGCCATTTTCCTTATTTCAGAAGGGAAAGAACTTATTTGTGTAGGTGAAAGGACTTTCATTGTTGTATCTGAAGGTTGCACATTTGTCTTAATTTTAGAAATGTTAACAGTCTTTCTCTCCACAGTGGATGGCAAATCAGGCCCACCATCTATGGAATTCCTGGTAAAAGTTACTGAATCAGCAGAGGGAATAATTGAGTCCAAGGAATGGAGCTGAAGATCTGTTTGGATTTTAATGACCTGGTTTTCTGAAATATCAGTTCCACGAATGAGATCAAGGTATTTAGTCACTCTCTCTGGTACTAATGATACTGTCTTTGAAGAGTCTGTCAAAGACCCATCACTTATTAGAGCAGAATCCTCAGTTAGGACTTGAGGCATGAGAATGACACTTTCTGTTGTTTGTAGAGTTGGGAATTCTTTAGATCTAATGTTATTTTCATTAGGTTGTGTAGACTCACCTCCTTCATAACTATTCTCAAGGGAAATAGCAGTGGTATCAGCCATAGTGGGAGGTGTCTTCATAGGTGAAAAATAGGCTGAAACCCTGTTTTTTTTATTCTCAGAATTTTCAGCAACAAAGGAAAGTTCAGTATCAGGGTTGACACTAACTGAAGGAGCAGTGGCATCCTGTGAATGGTAACTGTCTGCCTTGAAAGCTGTGTCTTGATTATATTTCAACTTGAGTGACATACTGGGTACCCTCTGGTCATACAGCACAGTGTGTGGGACTGTGTGTCTCTTGTGAAGCCAGTCTTTGCTCATTATTGGATTTGTGCTCCTGGTGAGATCAGAGACTACATCTGAGAAGGCCCTGCTTTCTTCCACAATTTCCACTGATTCTGCGTCTGGAGTATTGATAGGCTCAATCCATTTGTCTTCTGGAAGATTGATAATGATGTCATTTTCACTCGGGATGCCTCTTTCCAGAGATAAATCATCTGAAGATTCTGGAGAAAAAATTCTATTTCCATCTGTTAGGGAGTGAGTCATGGTTCTGGGTAACTTACTTTTGAAATTGATGGTATAATCTTTGAGAAAGGAGCCAACTTTGTCAGAGTCAGGGTTTCCTTTTCTGGAGGTCAACAGTTGATATTTTTTAGCTTTGAGTTCTACAGAATTTTTGTTTGATAGACTCTCAGTGACATGTATGGGGGAAGGTGCATGAAGTCCATATTTATAGAGCCTTTGGATGAGGGCAGGTATTTTTGTTGTGGGACTCTTTTCTTCTCCAATATAAAAGGAATTTTCCTCTGATAAATAGTTACAATCATTGTCATCAAGCCTCATGGTCATTAGATTCTTATTGTCTAGATAATCTTCTTCTGCCAGAAAAACCACATCTGACTCTGTTGAAAAGTCCTTTCTAATAGGAATTACTTCATATTGAGTTGTACTATCTTTTTCTGCAGAATTTAAATATCGTTTCCCATTTATAATGTTCCTGTTGTCATAAGCAAAGATAATGCTGTCAGGTGAAATGACTTTTTTGTCAGTTAGGGCAATTATATCATTAGATGTACTAGACTCATCAGTTATTTTTAGGTCACTCCCTTTGCTAATGGGTGCAGGATCAAGTTCAGAATTATTGATTTTGATAAAATCAGCAACAAAAGCAGTAAGAGGAATAGTTGGTTTCTGGGGTAGATGATGTAACTGGCTATAAGAGGTTGTGATAGACCTCTCTAAGTTATCATTATCAAGAGAAGATGAGCCGCTAGCCCTGGCCTTTTCCAGCTGTATTGTTCTTATTGTGGAAACAGGGCTAGTTTCTTTGAAAGTTCCAGGCACTTTCTGTTTAGCAGAAGCAACATCCAGCTTAAGAAGGAATGGATTAACATTTGCTGAATTTTCCTCTCTTAAATTCACTGGAATTTTGGCTTCAGAAATAAGGGGCTCATCCTCTACAATAGCTTTATCTTTACTGAAAGATGCATTAGTCTCTGTTTCTGAAGCGCTAGTTTCTTTTTCCATGGAATCAGTTTTACTATTAAGGACCTCATTTTCAGTGGTAAGTATGTCAGCGACAACATTGATAGAATTCTCTGAAAAGGCAGTGGGATCTTCAAGAGGAACAGAGGAGACCACAGAGAGGGGATGAAATTCACTTTGTACCTTGGTAATCTTCCAGTTCGGGTTCTTGATAAGAGAGTGTTCACCCAATGGCTCTGATAACTCTACTGTCACAGTTTTATTTGAAAAAGAATCATCATTTTTACTAAGGGCAACTGCAGTTCTAGATCTTTTCCAATTGGGGATTAATAGTGAATTTAATTTTATGGATAGAACACCATCTACCTCAGGCATGATGGAGTCACCATTTTCACTGCTTTCCTTAGAGTCAAAGGTAGAGACAGTAGGTGAAATGGTGGTAGCATTTGTTAGCATTTTGGTGACATTAATGTGATTAATAGATGCTATTGAGTCAGTTTTGATTGTACTCTTACTGATTTCACCACCAGAGATGTTCTCAGCTTGGGAGGCAGTACCTTTAGCCAAGGGATTACTGTGATCCTCTGAAGGCTTTACTTCAGCTAAGTTCATTTTATATTCATTGATTTTAGAGTTTCCTGATGTGCTTGTGTCTGCCAACTCTGGAGCAGCTGTGTTACTAACATTGGATGAAATGCCTTTCCTGTAGAAATGACTTTGACCTTTTATGGATGTGATGACTGCAGCATGGTCAATGGGGAGAGTGTCAAATGTTCTCTTCTCTCCCATGGTAACAGTCGTTTCTGTGTGTGGTAGAAAGAAATCTTTGCTTTCTGTATTTCCCAAGCCAGAAACTTGAGGGAGAATGATGACATCATTATCTTCAGGCCAAGTGCCCTTTTCTGCAGCTGATCTTTTTAGAAACTCAGGGGGAAATGTCTTTCCTGCCTCAATTATGGAGGGCACTATGGTTTTCAGATGCTGAGTGTTAAAATTTTGGGTGTAATCTTTGAAAGAAGTGGCAAGAGAATCAAAGTCAGTATTTCCTTCTTTAAGAATGGTGGCTTGGTATTTGTCTTCACCGTCAAACTCAGGGTAAATTATTTTATATAGAAGACTCTTTGAGACCTCACCTTTAGAGGATGGTGTTTGATATACAAATCCATTCGGTCCACGTGTGTGTTCACTAGGTTTTGTACTAAGGTGATTTTCTCCCTTCTCTAGTTCAGAGGCATGCTTATTTGAAATATATTCTGAATCACTTTTATCAGATTCAGTGATGGTCAAGTCCATAGCATTTAGATCATTTTCCTTTGCTACAGTAGTCCCATGCCAAAGAATGATGGACTCATCACCTCTCAGTGTATTTGGATATTCCAGTGATAGAGGAGTTCCTATTCCAGACACTTGATAATAATTCCCCACATTCATATTTTCAGAGGAGACAGTAGTGGAGAAGGTCGTAGGAACAATGCCTGTATGAGCATTGGTTATGCTACCTATAGCAATTTGGTCTTTTTCTGTTCCTGGATCAGTTTGAACATCAGTATAGGGTGTAAAATGTTTTCTAGAAGCTCCTTTTCTTAATAAGACACTGCCTTCTGGAGCAGGGGCTATATTACCTTTCATTGGAATCCTAAAATTTGGTGGTATAACTGTAGATCTTCTTTCAGGGGGAAAAGTATATCCTTTTGGGACATTTTCTTTTATCAATGGATAAAGAATATCACCACCAAAGAATTCACCATTGTCATCTCCACTATTACTATTTGCTACAACCACTTTTCCTTGAGACCTGGAAGTAAATTCTTCAAGTGGAGGTTTGGAGACTTCAGTCATGTAGGTTGATGCAGGATTCTCAAATTCAAGTTGGTCAGCTGTGGTTTGGGTTGTTCCTTTGAATCTGATGGAGCTATACACATCAGAATTAGAATAATGTTTATCTGCCAGCTTGTTGCCTGTAGGAACATTATCATCTGAAATAGGTATAACATAAATATGATCCCTCACATTTCCTTCTTTCAGTGTGTTTTCTTCCTCTACTGTGGTGTGTATGTCTTTTGGAGGATCTGCTTCATAGTTCAGTGTTATATCTTCCCTTAAAGAGTTTTCAGGTTCATATCTTGAGATATAAGACTTGGTGTCAACACTTCCTTCAGCAGCAGTCAAAGCTGCTGAAGTAAAGTTATGAAAAGTTTTAGGTATTATAATATCCGCCAAAGAGATCTTTTTTGAAGGGTTTGTCATTTGAGGATGATTGAAGTGGGCAACAGACTTTGTAACAGTAGAGGGATCAGCTATTAACAGAATGACATCATCTCCAGACACGTTGGGATCTATTCTGGAAATGGTTAAGTCATCTCTCAGTTTACTAGGCTTATTATTAAGAGCGTTAACTTCACTCATGGTAAGAATGCCTTTCTTTGTTGGTGAGGTGGCAGCTATTGAAGCCAAATCTGTTATAAATTCAGCGTTTTTATTCACATAGGAAATATCATCAGATACGGTACTAATGCCAAGAGGAATATTAATAGTTTGAGTCCCAGCCATTTTGCCTTTATTGGCAAGTCTCTTGGCATTGCTTGAAGTGATGGCAGCAGGGGCTTGATAGCCATCAATGTAATCAACAATGTCTGCATTATCCAATGTGGAGAGTGATAGTTCATGTTTCATGATGCTCTGAACAACATTTGGGTTCTCTTTGGTGATAATAAGTGGATTATCACTGGTTACATCATAGTATGAATTATGGAGTACGGGTTTATCCATTCTTCCAATTTGGGGGATAGAATTGCTAGGTAGAAGGAATTCAGTGCCATCTGCTGATTCCACATTCTGTTTCACAACTACACTTTTACGCAGACCGTTAGCTATTGTTTTGGTGGCCAGTGTCTGAAAATGCATTCTGTCATTTTCAGGTTTTATGACATATAGAACATAATTTTCTCCTCTAGGAGAAGTAAAGTCTCTGTCACTTATTGCTACTTCAGTAATAGGCATACTACTACTTAATGGGGAAAGAGACTTTGTGGTATCAACAGACACAAATCCATTCCTTTCAAAGCCCCTGTCTCCTGATTCAAAGTACTTAGAATTATGTGCAGGTGGAAGATTTTTTATCTGAAAACCAGCATCTTCTTCCACTATAGGTGTTACTTCCACATCGGGAGCTGATTCTTCTTCATTAGCTATTTCCTTGTCTATCAAACTTCTAAATCTTTTTCTTGGTGTAAGAACACCAGCTGTCTTTGCAGGCAGGGAGGTCATGGCTACAGTGGGCCTTCCTTCTGCTGTGGTGGCCTTATTAATCATCAGTTCAGAGCTGTTAATCATATTTGTGGTCCCTTTACTTGCATGAGCAGTGACGTTGTATGCATTGTTTGGAGAACTGAAATCAACTTCCAGTGGAATATTCAAAGGATCTATTGATAATTTATTGACTTGCCATTTTTGTGTCATGGTATCATTAGTGAGATGAGGATTTTCAGCCACAGGATCTGATATCCAAGGACTAGTCAAAAGATCATCATAAATTAGCAGGGAGTTCTGAGCTTGATTATTTTGGGCATTGGGCATTGGAGTAGATGACTCAGCTACTGACAGAAGAGTGTATCCTTTGTACATAGGAAAGTCTGTTTCAAGGTTGGGAACTGCAGCACCACCAGCTTGGTTGTTATTAGTAGAGAGATGAATGCTTTCATCCACAGAGTCAGTAGATTGATCTGAAAGAGTGATGTTGACCTTTGAATCTGAGGTCATGTCAGCTACACTGTTTTCACTAAAATAAGTGGACCCAACAGTGCCAGGATGAGTGACAGAGACCACAGGACGAATATTGCTCTGGAAATTGGCTGTTTTAAACACAGTAGATCTTTCAATATCTGTCTTGGCTTTGGTGTCATTTGCAGTAATTGTGATGGGAGTTCTTGGGTTACCTCTGTTGATGAGGTTTGTGCTGTCCACTGTAAAAAGCTTTATTTTATATTTGACTAGGGGGTTGAACATATCAGTGATGCCAGAAGGGAGAATGATTTTGTTTCCTGCTGTTTGGGCATAACCTATATCAGGGTTGAAAGAGAAACCTTTTCTTCTAATATCTGTTGTGAAAGTGTCTGGGTGAAAGAAGATGACTTCCTTTACACCTCCATCATCTTGGTCCAGATTTTCAATTCTTTGGAGCATAATAATAACATTCTCAATTCCATCAGTGCTCACAGACTTAAAATTGTTTCTATCAGTTTGGAGATTTACATCAGCAAGCATATTAGAATGATACTTAATTCTTGAATTGTCTACATTAGATTCAATTGTTTTAGCAATATTCTTATCGATAGGTGTTGTGATGTTTTCCATCTGAACAGGGTGGATGCCTTCTGTCATACCTTCCTTTAAAGGCCAAGTTATTTTAAAGTTCATGGTGGTGTTGGTCTTTGGTTCCATTGGAATATCGTTAGCATAATGCTTTGTAGAAGTGATACCATTTGTGTTGGAGGCAGTTAAGTCCCCCTCAAAATGCATGGTATTTTTAGCTTCATCTAACATTGTTTTGGTATCATTCAGATTACTAATATCATTATTGATTTTCTTATATATTCTATAATTAAGAAAATAATTTTTAATATTAATGGGATTGATATTGGAAACGGTTTCATCAATGTCTGTGTCAATTGTGATGGATTTGGTATCAGTGTTGTCGTACTTACTCAGAATTGGAATAGATTCAAAGTCATTGCCATCATTTGCAGACAAAATGCTAGGTGTTTGAGCATTAACTGTAGATGTACCCTGATTCTTCATGTCTGTGGCATCAATTACAATAGAATCATCTTTCTGTGGAATTTTAGGATAGTTGCTCAGAGTTTTGTCATATCTTTCCAGGTAGCTAGCATCAATTATAATTATGTTTTTGTCCTTCATGTCAGCAACATCAAGCAAAGGTATGTAATCTTCTAAAATGCCCATGGCATAAATATTTGCTGTATTGCCTTCTTTCATAAGGGTTGTGGTACCAACAAAGTGTATACTGTCTGGTCTTGCTTCTTCCATGTGGAAGTTGTTTGCATTTGACACAACAGTGGTACTCTCATCTGCAGAGGCACTGAACTCATTCTTAGCATTTTGGACGTAGGCAGCAGGATTAGGGACAAAGAACAGTTTAGACTTGCCAGTGGTTGGGAAGAAAGGCTCTAGGCTCTGAATTGCTTTGGCATGCAAGTAGGGAGCAACGGTGGAATTGGACTTATACTGGGGAGTGGTCGTGGATACAGATACTGAGATGCTATTTTCTTCAGAAACAGTCATCCTGTTGCGTGTTATTTTGGAAGTGGGTGAAAGTCTGGAAAGTGTGGTCCTGATAGCAGAAGTGTCCTGCGTGGCAGCAGGTGAAGGTGAAACAATGTTCTTTGGGGCCTTTGCCGGAGTAGAGTTGTCTACAGTATCGTTGACATAAGCAGCATTACTTGGTAAGTCATTCCCAAATGGGGAAAGGTTATATACACTAGTTTGAAGAGTCTCTGAGTGGTTTCTCTTTGAAAGAGATCCAGAGAGCCTTGCTCCACTATTAGTAGACTTAGAGTAGCTATTTGGATTGTATGTAGGTGGAGAATTTTCTTTTGTTCTTAGAATGGATGAGAGTTGACTCGCTGAGTGATTGTCTGATGAGGACAAAGGCAGACTGGCATACAGATGGTGATTTGTCTGAGTGTTTATTTCCTGACTCCCATTATACTATAGAGAAAGAAGTAAAATATTCTTGTGAGGCTTCCCTTGCAGATTATATTTTACTGAAAACCTGAAATCAATTGTCATGACATTAAATTGTTCAAATAAAGCAACATTCTGAAGGTCTCTTCTCTTTATTCATTTAATCAATTTAGAAATAGACAATGTCAGTGTGAAAAGGAACAGCTAATATGTTAAGGTTATACACCCTCTGTAAATATTAATCCAGGAATTCTAAGGCAAACTTTCAGTAACTAATCTCTTATAGTATTAAAAAGTACAGAGAAGCTCTTCAAAATCCCATGCTATATGTATTATAACTTCTATTATCTTTCTTTTATTGTGTATATATTAATTTTAAAATAAGGAAATTTTATAAATAGAAAATAGAATACTAAAAATACAATGATGATTTGTTTAGCAAGACATTCTTTCTTGCATTAAGCATATGCTGAAAATCTAAATCCATTTTTTACCACCATATAATTTTTAGTTCCATAAAAATACTGTTATCCAAAATGCTGAAACTTACCAGGAAGCAGGTCACAACATTCAAGATGGTCAGTGTTGGGACCAGAATCTTCATTTTTTCTTGTTATTCTGGGCCGCTGAGGTAAAATCAAAATCAGATTGATTAAATTCTTTGCAGCCAAAGATGGAGAGGCTCTATACAGTCAGCAAAAACAAGACCGGGAGCTGACTGAGGCTCAGATCATGAACTCCTTATTGCCAAATTCAGACTTAAATTGAAGAAAGTAGGGAAAATCACTAGACCATTCAGGTATGACCTAAATCAAATCCCTTATGATTATACAGTGGAAGTGAGAAATAGATTTAAGGGACTAGATATGATAGACAGAGTGCCTGATGAACTATGGACAGAGGTTCGTGACATTGTACAGGAGACAGGGATCAAAACCATCCCCAAGGAAAAGAAATGCAAAAAAGCAAAATGGCTGTCTGGGGAGGCCTTACAAATAGCTGTGAAAAAAAAAAGAGAAGCGAAAAGCAAAGGAGAAAAGGAAAGATATAAGCATCTGAATGCAGAGTTCCAAAGAATAGCAAGAAGACATAAGAAAGCCTTCTTCAGTGATCAATGCAAAGAAATAGAGGAAAACAACAGAATGGGAAAGACTAGAGATCTCTTCAAGAAAATGAGACACCAAGGGAACATTTCATGCAAAGATGGGCTCGATAAAGGACAGAAATGGTATGGACCTAACAGAAGCAGAAGATATTAAGAAGAGGTGGCAAGAATACACAGAAGAACTGTACAAAAAAAGAGCTTCATGACCAAGATAATCACGATGGTGTGATCACTCACCTAGAGCCAGACATCCTGGAATGTGAAGTCAAGTGAGGCTTAGAAAACATCACTACAAACAAAGCTAATGGAAGTGATGGCATTCCAGTTGAGCTATTTCAAATCCTGAAAGATGATGCTGTGAAAGTGCTGCCCTCAATATGCCAGCAAATTTGGAAAACTCAGCAGTGGCCACAGGACTGGAAAAGGTCAATTTTCATTCCAATCCCAAAGAAAGGCAGTGCCAAAGAATGCTCAGACTACTGCACAATTGCACTCATCTCACATGCTAGTAAAGTAATGCTCAAAATTCTCCAAGCCAGGCTTCAGAAATACATGAACAGTGAACTTCCAGATGTTCAAGCTGGTTTTAGAGAAGGCAGAGGAACCAGCGATCAAATTGCCAACATCTGCTGTATCATCGAAAAAGCAAGAGAGTTCCAGAAAAATATCTATTTCTGCCTTATTGACTATGCCAAAGCCTTTGACTGTGTGGATCACAATAAACTGTGGAGAATTCTGAAAGAGATGGGAACATCAGACCACCTGATCTGCCTCTTGAGAAACCTATATGCAGGTCAGGAAGCAACAGTTAGAACTGGCCATGGAACAACAGACTGGTTCCAAATCAGGAAAAGGAGTACATCAAGGCTGTATATTGTCACCCTGCTTATTTAACTTCTATGCAGAGTACATCATGAGAAATGCTGGGCTGGAAGAAGCACAAGCTGGAATCAAGATTGTTGAGAGAAATACCAATAACCTCAGATATGCAGATGACACCACACTTATGGCAGAAACTGAAGAGGAACAAAAAGCCTCTTGATGAAAGTGAAAGAAGAGAGTGAAAAAGTTGGCTTAAAGCTCAACATTCAGAAAACGAAGATCATGGCATCTGGTCCCACCACTTCATGAGAAATAGATGGGGAAACAGTGGAAACAGTGTCAGACTATTTTTTGGGGGGGGCTCCAAAGTCACTGCAGATGGTGATTGCAGCCATAAAATTAAAAGATGCTTACCCCTTGGAAGAAAAGTTATGACCAAGCTAGACAGCTTATTAAAAGCAGAGACATTACTTTGCCAACAAAGGTCCATCCAGTCAAGGCTATGGTTTTTCCAGTGGTCATGTATGGATGTGAGAGTTGGACTGTAAAGAAAGCTGAGTGCCGAAGAATTGATGCCTTTGACCTGTGGTGTTGGAGAAGACTCTTGAGAGTCCCTTGGACTGCAAGGGGATCCAACCAGTCCAATCTAAAGGAGATCAGGCCTGGGTTTTCATTGGAAGGACTGATGCTAAAGCTGAAAGCCCAATATTTTGGCCACCTCATGTAAACAGTTGACTCATTGGAAAAGACCCTGATGCTGGGAGGGATTGAGGGCAGGAGGAGAAGGGGACGACAGAGGATGAGATGGCTGGATGGCATCACCGACTCGATGGACATGAGTTTGGGTAAACTTCGTGAGTTGGTGTTGGACAGGGAGGCCTGGTGTGCTGCGATTCTTGGCGTGGCAAAGAGTCAGACACGACTGAGCAACTGAACTGACCTGAACTGAAAGTAAAAGATTGTTCTATGTTTTGTGAATTCATTGACATTCTGAATAACAATTAAAAAATAGTCAGAAATCATCATTATTATTATTTCTAAAATACTGACTTAATAAATAAGATGAAGACAGTACCCAAGTAATTCTAGTGCATGATTAGAAACGATAATAGTGAGATAGACTACTCTATTTGCTAAGAGCAATACCATTTTAACTAATGAGAATAGGAAGAATTTTAGCTCTTTTCTATAGCTTATAGAGAATCAAGGCATAAACCCTTGAATTAGTACCTACTTTTGGACAGAGTACTTCAGTGAGGACTTCATCATAAAAATCATCCTTAGTCTCTTGTTAATCATATGTATACAATCTATTTATTACAGTTTTTGAGGACCATATAGACATAAGCTAACTTACTGAATCTGTATTCAGCCAGAGTTTATGGTATACCTTACCTTGCTAAGGAACCTTCTTTTCAGCTGTCTTCTAGTTTTAACTCTTGACCAAATGAACCTGCTTCAGCAATGCCTAAGTATGAAATCCATGTTAAGAAAGTCTAAATCTAGGAGAGAAATGCAAATTCCTTGTCTTCCTCCTTTATTTCAGTGGGGGAGAGAAAAAGCTTCATATATAAGGGATTGCTTCTGAGCTAATCCCCAAACAAAAGAAAGGAGAGGAAATGTCTGTTGGCTTTTGTGCATGCATCTCCCAGGCACAGAGTGACCTATTAGCTTATCTTCAAATTGAGAGGGGCATGATTCATATTTTAAATATTATGAAATCTTTAAAAATTAACTCTCTAGCTTCTTGTGCCATTCTAGTTTCCCTGCTTTCTTGTTTTTTCTTAATTGTTGCTTTCTCTTCCTACACAGCAGAAGTTTGATTCACTATAACAACATTTAATAACTTACGTTGGAATTCACCTTAAAGATTGTGGTTTTCATAAGGACAGAATTGTGTTCGGTTTCAAGTATCTGAAAAATATGATTATAATATGGAAGAAAGAATTTAAAAATCACGTCTATGACAGTCTTTTCCCTTTTTGGTATGATTTACCTAGATACTATGTTGATCTTTCAGACATCCACTTCCTTCAGTAAACTCAACACTGGCTAGTATGGCTGTTTAGTTTCTGAACTAATTGTCTATTTGCCTGGAATCCAGCCAAGTACATTATCCCTATTATGTCACCTGCTGAGGTGATTCTTTGATATATAATCTATAACCACCATAAAAATTCTGAAATTATGTTGTTACTGACTTTCAGTTTATACTATGCAAGGCATGGTATTAATGATACTTTTATTCGATGGTATATACACTCAGTCTACACTTAATTGGCTTGCTTTCTCTTATCATTTTAAGACACATAAAATTTTACTTAATGGTAACAACTTTTTTTTTTCACCCTGCATACTTCTTTCATATCATATAACCCAGAAAATCAATAATGATTGTGACGTATGGTTCTAACCAGATGGAAAGACATTGGCATTTTTTTTTCTATCAGGATTGTCAATTTTCCCTATCATCTGGCTTAATACTTTTCTGTAGCTGACATTCTTTTATTATGCATTGGAACAAATATTGAGTCCCCAGAGTTATGTCCAAGGCCGTCATTGGATTGTTTTTTTAATCAGGCATAGTGCTGATGCACTAAGCATCTATGTACATAATTACCTTCAGATCAAAAGCAATGTGTCATGAATTGAACAATTATAATCTTATCACTTCGGTAGCTTGGAAATATCATTCCCAAGGTATTAATAAACATTGCTCTTTGAGTTAAAGTAATTGTTGGAAAGCTAGTGCAGTAATGCATACTTAAAGATGAAATGTTCATTCAGTTAGAGATTATATTTGCAGGTCTTTTCATTTCATGTAAGCCACCAGACTCAGACTCAGAATGCTTTGCTGGCACTAATTCATCTTTATAAGATCTAAGATTTTCACTTAGTGGTTTCCAAAGTTGAACCTGAGACAATAAAATAAAATCTTTGTTAAGAAGCATCATCTTTGAAATTCTTTTTTTTCCTTTGTAGTCTAAGAAGTCCTAATCCATTACCACCTTTCATCAAGGTGAAAAGTTCATTTTTCCACATGCTTTTCAGTTTATGACCTACTTAACATTTCTGGCAGCTGTCCTCTCTAGTGTTAAAGTGGGCCAACATCAGTGCTTTTCTATATACTAAAAAAATAATATTGAAGGAGGAACTACAAATTGAAAAATGGATTATTGGTGTCCACATTCTTATATGACAAAAGTGAAGCCTACTGACATGGCCCTGATTGATTTTCACAGAATGCTTGTTTTGTTTTACTGAATCTTCAAGCATATTAGTACCACATATTTAATAACTGAGAATAGTGACACCTACTTACTGGGTGTCCATGAAAGCTACTGGTGGAAACAGAAGTAGAAGTTACAATACATTCAAGAGTCTAAATAATTTATAATCCATTCTAGGAGGAAAGGAATATACATGATAGCCATGTTTATTGCTATTTGTTTAGTCATTTATTTATTCAAGTATTGACTGAGTACCTGAAAACTTTAAGCTTCAACTCCAGGCCCTGCATGACACAATGGGGAGGAGATAGGTAAAATCTGCCCAATGAGTTACACAATCAAAGGACTATAATTTGGAGGTTCAGCAGAGGAGAAATGTCTTTGGAAAAGTTCTTGGCTTTGAAGTTTAGGTAAGTTTTGAGACTGAAGTTGGGTTAGGGGAGATTTGTTAGGTGTAGGAAAAGGAATGAACAATGGCACAGAAATGAGAATTCTCAGGGTTGACCGGGTTAAGAAGAGAAAATGTCTGATCTCATATTTCTTGCATCCATAGCCTGGGACAAGAGGATATCAGTGGAGATCTAGAGGAGCCCGAGAACTCTAAAGTGAGTAAATTCCCTTCCTTTCATGTCACTATACTCACTGGAGTCTGGCTAGACTCTCATACACCTGTAGTAAGACTGACCCTTTTTGGATCTTCAAATTTCAATATATAAGAATGAATCCAAGGCTCCTAGACATTTAAACCCTTTCTAGTCTGAAACTCAACACCATGAAGAAAATTAATCTTATTATGCCCTTTATTTCTCATGATGTGCAAAACATCTCAAACCTAGTTCTTCTAACCTGAAGACATACCTATATTGCTATAAGAAGATTTAGAAAATCAATGTATTAGAGAACTTTATTATGATTGCCATTCAGCATTAACAGGCACCTAGAAGTCATAATCAAGTGTGGTTTTTCTCCAGGTGCAAGAACAAAATGGATGAAGGGTTATATATTTACTCCAAATTGATGTTTTTTTCCAAAGCAAGTACTATACAGCAAGTGCAGGATAAGGAAGTTAATGGTGTCTAAAAGGGAAGGATTATAGTAATTGTTTATGGAATGCTAGTTGGATAAGAGGATAGTAAGGACTCATAGGGAGGAAGGAAGAGTTAAAAGTTGATGGGATCAGTGGACTGTAGGTATTTTTGAGGTTAAAGAATTGTTAAAATCAGGGTATCTGAACAGGAGTTGTTTGTAATATTAGTATTGGTATTTTTAGTTATAGCCATGGGAATGAGTGGTTAAAACAGAGTACAAGGTAAATATATAGGCAAATGGGATAGAGGAACTGAGGGAACAAAACATTGAAGAAATTTTCTTTGTGGACACTGAAATCACCAAAATTGAAAAAAGAGTGGTGCAAAATAAGCTATAGTGAACCAGGAGATAAAATCTGTGATGGTTAATTTTATGTGTCAGTTTGACTGGATCAAGGAGTGACCAGATTAAATAATATTTCTGGGTGTGTCCATGAGGCTTCTTTTGGATGAGATTAGCATTTAAACTGGTGAAGTCAGTAATGCAACATCCAATCCTTTGGGAATCTAAATAGAAGAAAAAGGGTGGAGGAAGGAGGAATTTGCCCCGTTTAGCTTTCTACCTTCCTGCTTTAGCTTGGATATCAATTTTCTCCTGCTTTTGGACCAGAATATACAACATTAGCAACCCTTGTTCTCAGGCCTTGAACTAGACTTGGTCTGGAGTTACACCATCAGTTCTCCTGGGTCTCCAGCTTACAGATGGCCGATCATGAGACTTCTCAGTCTTCATAATCATGTAAACCATTTTATCTTGATAAATCTCTCCATTAATGGATATATTTTTATATATATCTTTTTATAATAGCTTCTTCCCCTTCAAAATTATAATATCTCCTGCTCATCCTCACTCTTAGTAAGTGGCCCTATTCCTTCTTTCATTAAAACAAAATGAAATAAAAAAAGGACATTCACAAGTTGGACCACCATATTTCCTTATAACCCTATAATTTGAGTCCATAGATTCTTCCCTTGCAATTACTATGGATGAGTTCTCCAAAGCTAAGCTTAAGGACAACTCCTCCATTTTAGACTAGATCTTACCCCTCTTGCCTAGCCAAAGATCTTATTTCATTAATCCTTTCTCTCCTATATTATTATTTTCTCTCTTTGTTTGTTCATTATCAATATACAATATATTTGTTGGCTCATTATAATCAATATACAATGTACAAAGACATGATGTTCTATCTTTTATTTAAAAAAATAGTTTTCAAAAAAATTTCCGCAAGCATGCAAGGTTTTATTATGAGTAAATTCTTGCCCTTAGTGTATAGCAGATATAACAGATTTATAGAATGAGCCTTTAAGTAATGTAGGACAAGTTACCCAATGATCTACCTTATATATGCATGCTGCTCTAGGGGATCTTCCCAACCCAAGGATGGAATCCAGGTCTTCTGCATGGCTCACAAGTGAGTACAGCACATTGTTCCTCATTTCCTTTTACTAGTGGTCAAAATTGTTTGAGTGCATTTGAAGGATGTGCCTTTCTGATTCATGTGAAGAGACTTGGTTGGAATTATTTGTCTGGAATGGGCTCAGTGTCTATTCCTTTGTCCTCATCTGGGGTTTAAAATTCAAGCTCCTAGATTATCAAGAAGAACCACACCCTTCAGGGCTGCTTCAGAGTTCAGGCACATCTTTTCCTCCCTGGGTTCATTTCCATTTTGTTTTTCTATTGTGGGGATTTCCCTTCCTACTGGGCTTCCCTGGTGCCACAGATGGTAAAGAACCTGCCTGAAATGCTGGAGATGTGGGTTTGATCTCTGAGTCAGGAAGGTCACCTGGACAAGGGAATGGGTACCTACTCCAATGTTCTTGCCTGGATAGAGGCAATTTCAGGATAGAGGAGCCTGACAGGCTACAGTACCTGGGGTTGCAAAGAGCTGGACACGACTGAGTGACTAACATGTTCCCTTACTATTATTTTGTTCCAAAATCAGCTATACACTTAGAAGCATATTTATTATATTTAGTTCAGAATTTCTGTCTCAAAATGTTAATATATATTGAATATTTTCCATGGTCTTAAAAACAGGCAAAATGGCAAGGACATGTCATATTATATTAGTGAGCATGCCCCTCTGTTTTCACCCCTTTGATGTCTTCTTATAGAGCTTAGCTTATGGAAGTTTTAACCCACACATTATTTGTTTATATTTTCTGTAGTCCACATATTTACCTCAAGAAAGCAAAAATTGCAGGACATAGTTAAACAAGCAGGGAAGACTTCATTCAAGACTACTGCAATAGTTGACTCTACTGAACAGATGAGTGGTTTTTAAGCACCAGGTTGAGCTCGTAGCAGGGTGTTATGACATGCTGACCAATGGGATGTGTCAAGCACATTGTATGATTCTTGAGTCTGCAAATGTCTTCCATTGTGATTAGCCCATCTTTATTTACTAAGTGGTGCTTAATCAAGTTAGGCTGTCACCCTCCGTCAGAGACTAAGAGATAGAGGCATTGTATTCTTTGGCTTCTAGGTCCTTAAGGAGAACTTTCCTCAGTTGTAAACCTGGAGAGAGGCTTTAAAAAGATTGATATCTCAAAGGGACAGAAAAAGAATTAAAATTGAAAATTTTCTAAGGAAATGCTCCAAGACTCCAGGGATTTAGATTCAGGAAAAAAACCTTTCTAAAGTTTAGTCAAACTGAGGGTAACATTAAGATCTCAGTCAGAGTGAAAGCGTTTGTTAGTTGCTTAGTTGTATCTGACTCTGCAATCCCATGGGCTGTAGCCCACCAGGCTCCTCTGTTCATGAAATTCTCTAGGCAAGAATATTGGCCTAGGTAGCCATTCCCTTCTCCAGGGGATCTTCCCGATCCAGGCTCATTATTTGGAGCTTTGTAGTGAGACAAGCTGTTAGGTTTTTAATTCATATCCAAACGTGTGAGAGTTATGCAAATACAAACAAGGATAAATGATTTTCAAAACGATTTATTGAACAGAAGCTGAAGAAGTGAAAATGAATGCATTCAAGAGGAGAGAGGGTGAAAGAAGCAGAATTTCTAGAATGGTCTGATTTCTGAAGTATGATGACAGTCAATTTTTGAGCCAGTATTGGTGCAAGTTAAGGTGAGAAATTTAATATTTAGGTAGAATAGGACCTAGAAAAATGTTGAGAAATATAAAATGAATTCCTACTGTCCTACAAATAACACCTAGCTGTTTTGAAATTTCTATTTTCTATTTCTTTTGTGAAATTAGTTCCATTTAAGTGAACTACCTGCACCTGTACCCAGTATCACTCTCCTATTTTCCTAATATCTCATAATTTAACCTTAGAGTAAAACATATCTAATTAGATGTTCTAAGTTTACAGTAAAGTATAGCTAGCTAGCTGCTGTGTTTAAGGCCAGTCCATCATTACTACTACCTAGAATGTTTCATCCACCTTAAAAAACCCCTTATATAAATTTTGATAAATCATATGTTCCAACACTCTTTTCTCTGAAATTATCCTAGATGTGCTCTTTCTAAAAAAAGACACAGATGCTTATTTACAAAACAGAAATATACTCACAGACATAGAAAACAAACTTATGGTTACTTTTCTGTATACCTAAAAATAATGCAACATTGTAAATCAACTATGCTGCTGCTGCTAAGTCGCTTCAGATGTGTCCAACTCTGTGTGACCCCATAGACGGCAGCCCAACAGGCTCCCCCGTCCCTGGGATTCTCCAGGCAAGAACACTGGAGTGGGTTGCCATTTCCTTCTCCAATGCATGAAAGTGAAAATTGAAAGTGAAGTTGCTCAGTCATGTCTGACCCTCAGCGACGCCATGGACTGCAGCCTTCCAGGCTCCTCCGTCCATGGGATTTTCCAGGCAAGAGTATACTTCTATTAAAAAAAAAGTCTTTGGACTAATGCTGAATCAAGAAAAGAAAGTTTTATATCATGGTTCTACAATCTAGATGAGTTTTTTGGTGTATTGTATCTCCATGAATATAAATTTTTCTAAATTTATTTTCTTCTCCAAGGATTTTCTTTTTTAATTATGGCATCATGCTTTCATTCAGTTCAGTTCAATCCAGCCGCTCAGTTGTGTCCGACTCTTTGCAACCCCATGAATCGCAGCACGCCAGGCCTCCCTGTCCATCACCAACTCCAGGAGTTCACTCAGACTCACATCCATCCAGTCCGTGATGCCATCCAGCCATCTCATCTTCTGTCGTCCCCTTCTTCTCCTGCCCCCAATCCTTCCCAGCATCACAGTCTTTTCCAATGAGTCAACTCTTTGCATGAGGTGGCCAAAGTACTGGAGTTTCAGCTTTAGCATCATTCCTTCCAAAGAAATCCCAGGGTTGATCTCCTTCAGAATGGACTGGTTGGATCTCCTTGCAGTCTAAGGGACTCTCAAGAGTCTTTTCCAACACCACAGTTCAAAAGCATCAATTCTTTGGTGCTCTGCCTTCTTCACAGTCCAACTCTCACATCCATACATGACTACTGGAAAAACCATAGCCTTGACTAGACGGATCTTAGTCGGCAAAGTAATGTCTCTGCTTTTGAATACGCTATCTAGGTTGGTCATAACTTTTCTTCCAAAGAGTAAGCATCTTTTAATTTCATGGCTGCAATCACCATCTGCAGTGATTTTGGAGCCCCAGAAAATAAAGTCTGACACTGTTTCTACTGTTTCTCCATCTATTTCCCATGGAGTGATGGAACCGGATGCCATGATCTTCGTTTTCTGAATGTTGAGCTTTAAGCAAACTTTTTCACTCTTCTCTTTTACTTTCATCAAGAGGCTTTTTAGTTCCTCTTCACTTTCTGCCATAAGGGTGGTGCCATCTGCATATCTGAGGTTATTGGTATTTCTCCCGGCAATCTTGATTCCAGCTTGTGTTTCTTCCAGTCCAGTGTTTCTCATGATGTACTCTGCATATAAGTTAAATAAGCAGGGTGACAATATACAGCCTTGACGTACTCCTTTTCCTATTTGGAACCAGTCTGTTGTTCCATGTCCAGTTCTAACTGCTGCTTCCTGTCCTGCATACAGATTTCTCAAGAGGCAGGTCAGGTGGTCTGGTATTCCCATCTCTTTCAGAATTTTCCCCAGTTGATTATGATCCACACAGTCAAAGGCTTTGGCATAGTCAATAAAGCAGAAATAGATGTTTTTCTTGAACTCTCTTGCTTTTTCCATGATCCAGCAGATGTTGGCAATTTGATCTCTGGTTCCTCTGCCTTTTCTAAAACCAGCTGGAACATCAGGAAGTTCATGGTTTACGTATTGCTGAAGCCTAGCTTGGAGAATTTTGAGCATTACTTTACTAGCATGTGAGATAAGTGCAGTTGTGCAGTAGTTTGAGCATTCTTTGGCACTGCCTTTTTTTGGGATTGGAATGAAAACTGACCTTTTCCAGTCCTGTGGCGACTGCTGAGTTTTCCAAATTTGCTGGCATATTGAGGGCAGCACTTTCACAGCATCATCTTTCAGGATTTGAAATAGCTCAACTGGAATTCCATCACCTCCACTAGCTTTCATTACTAAGAACTTAATTGAGGTTTCACTCTTCCTATTTTGGTCAAGTACAACTGCTTACAGTTTCTTGGTTATGATACTCATTTTCATGTTTGAACATTTATACCTGCCAATTTCCCTTTCTGAAATACTGTCTGAGTGTTTTCATATCCATAACCTTATCAGATCCCTCCTCACTCCGCAAGGACTTTATTATATATATATAGTATTTAGGGGCTTCCGGTGGTTCAGATGGTAAAGGATCTGCCTGCAAAGCAGAAGACCCAGGTTTGATCCCTGGGTTGGGAAGATCCCTGGAGAAGGGAATGGCAGCCCACTCCAGTATTCTTACTTGCCTGGAGAATTTGATGGACAGAGGAGCCTGACAGGCTACAGTCAATGGGATCTCAAAGAGTTGGACACAACTGAGTGACTAACATAGTATCTAGAATGGCAGACCTTAGCAATCTTTATTTTGAAAAGATGCTAAGTGATTGTGATTCAGCTGTCTATTGAATGTGAGATCACCATTGTAGAATTCTAAGCTTTCGGACTGTTGGCTTAAATATTAGGACGTTTGGATTCTAGCTTTGGCTTTACCATTGTGTGTTCTGAATGTGACCAAATCCCAAAACTCTGTATCCTATATGTAAAATGGGAGAATATCCTATCTTTTTCATAGGATTGCAAAAAATTGGGGCAGATCAGGTGTAACTAGCTGTTTGGAAATCCGTAGAATTGTACTGAATTTCCTCATTTCATTCTTTGCATGCATTATTTACCTGTTACTGATATGCTTGATATGTGCTGTTGCATTGCTTTCATGTTGGGCCGCTGGTTGTAGCTTATTTGCTGTGGTTGGAGTAACAGGTGGTGATTGTATGCCACTATCCATAGCAGAGGTGGTTCCAGTGGAGGCTGTATTGGTGGTGACTATAGATGTGGGACTGGAGGTTACCCTGGGGGTAGTGGAGGTTGCGCCTGGGTTAGTAGTGATGGCATTAGCTTTAGGTGTGTCAATTGTTGCTATGGTTGTGATGGTTGCAGGAGCTGTAAAGATAATTACATCTGTGGACTCCGAAGAACTCACGGCAGGATTGACCTCACCAGCAGTGGCAGTTGTTTCAATTTCTTTGGTGGTAGAGTAGTCCAATTCAGTGGGTTGTATCTTCAGATACAGTGGTAGTGATGGAAATTGATGTGGTGGCAGCTTCAGCGGTAGTGTCCGCTATTGGTCCAGTAGTTTCCTTATTCTCTGGAGTTGTATTCATAGTTTCAGGGGTTGGAAAATATGTTTCTGCAGTAGAGGCAGAAGTAAGTGGGGTGGTATTCAGGGTACCTAGTATACTTGTACTGGCAACAGTTGTGGCACCTGAGGCTGAGGGTGAGGGTGTGGTTGCAACACTCGTGGAGGCTGCTACTGTTGCAATGGTGGCTGTTACGGGGATTGTGGTTGCAGCTGAAGCAGCTTTTCCTGTTGTAGCCACAGACGTGGTGCTTGCTCCTAAAGTTGTGGAGTCCGATGAAGGGGTTGTGGCATCGGTGGGTGTAGTCATGGCATCTTCAGCTGGACTTGTGGCATTGGGGGCTAGGTTTGTGGTTCCACTGTTGATGGTCAAGGTACTAGACTCAATAGTAGAGGTAGAAATACCTTGTGTGGTGGTGGCAGCACTTGGCGAGGTTGTGGTGGCCTCGAGGGATGTGGTGACAGTGACTGAAGGTACAGTGCTAACGCTTGTGGTGGCCCCAACCCCTGGAGTTGTGGAGGCTGCTGTAGTGACAGCGGCGGGTCCTCTAGCTACTGTGGTTGTAGCTGAAACTGTTGTACTTACAGCTGGAGGTGTGGAATCTACTACTGAGGATGTAGGGTTTTTAGCTGTGGGGGTTGTGGCATCTGCCGGTACTGTTGTAGCTTCAGTGGTTATGTCATCTGCTGGTGGGGTGATAACTTCTTTCCCTGGAGCGGGAGCTACAGAAGCCTGGACAGTGGTTTTACCCACACTGGTCAACACACTGGGTTTAGCAGTAGAGGCTGAAGTCACAGGTGTTGAAGTGGCAGCACTTGCTACAGTTGTGCCGATGGCTGAGGTTGTGACGACGCCAATGGTGGCTGTATTTAGCTGTAGGTTTGAGGAGGCTGTTGCTGTTGTGATTGTTCCCACAGGTTCTGGGGTTGAGGATCCAGCTTTTGTAGCAACTGTGGATATGAAGACTGTTTCCGAGGTTGTGGAATCTGTTGCACCAGTTGTGACCTTGTCGAGTGAAATCGTGGTGGCAACTGCAGTGGCTGTGTCATCGACTGACTCTGCGATTTTGTCATTCACTAGGATAGTATCTTCAGGGGTTACGTCATCTCCTCCTTCAAGGGTAGTCTCACCCATGTGTGTGGTGGCTGTACCGGCTGAGCTGGTGCTTGTAGGACTTGGTGCGACTATGGTTGTGGCGCCAGGTGTAACTGGTTGTGATGGAGCCGGAAGCAGTGCTGGAAGTTCCAGGGACTTTTGTGGTAGTGAAAGCGAGTGTTGTGGCAGCGCTGGCTGATAATGAGGGAGCAGCAGCACAGACGGCACCTCTCCCTAGGGCTGTGGAGGGTGCTATGTTTGTGACTCCAGCACCTTTGGAGGTTGTGGCAGTAGCAGTGGTGGCACTCAGAGCAGGGGATGTGATACCTGGGTTTGCTGAAGTTGTAGAGGCAGTTTGAGTGGTGGAATAATCTACAGGTAGGAGAGTGGTGTCAACCGCTACGTTTGCTTTAGTTTCTGAATCCTCTGAGGTAATACCAGGTGCTGCAGTGGTGGCAGTGGTGAGGAACATCGTGGAGCCAGCTCCTGGTTTGATGGAAGTTGTAGAGCTGGAAGCAGTGGACTCTTGTGATGTAGATTTCACTGAAGGTGCCACTGACACCGTCCCAGGTGCTGATGCAGTTGTAGTGGATGTTATGCTCCGAGCCCGTATCTCCGAACCGACCAAGAGAGAGAGCAAGTCCACCATGGTAATGCAAAGCAAGAAGGGAGTTTTATTTCTAGTGCGCTAGGGCTCAAGTCTCATCCAGCACAGCAGAATCCGACAAGAGCCCTGAACAAAGGAGTATGGCGACTTATATACAGGCAGTTCTTTGTCTCAGTTACAGGAGTAGCTGGCGTTACATGATTGGCCAGGCAGGATGAGCGCATGTCCTGTCTCTTTCTGGTAAACATGACTCAGGTCCTAGAGCCCGTCGTTTGGTCCCTAACAGTGGAGGCAGCATCTATTGGTTGATGTCATTTGGCTTGTGATGGCAGCAACTGAGGACAGAGTTTCAGACGTTCTTATGGTTGCATCTGATCCCTTAGTTGTATGGTTGGGCCTTTAGTTGTAATGACTTCGGGGCCCATTGGCCTTATTGGAGGTTTGGGTTTATGACAGGGTGGCTTATGAGGCAGATGAGGTTGGTGTGCCTGGAAATGTGGAGGACCAGGCCACGGCCTTGGTGGAGGTGGATAGAATGGATGAACCTTCAACGGGTACTTACGTAGTCGATTTGGTTGTTGGCAAGGAAATTTATGATGACATTTAGATGGAGGATGTAATGGAAGTGGCTTTGTGACTTTGTTCTCTGGACATTTCCTTACAGCTTGAACTGATTTAGATCCTTTTGGTTTAGATGGTTTCAACCTTTTTTTGACAACTGTAGATTTCCCTTTTTTAGATTGTTTTACAGTTTTGCTGTCTAAGGGAGGTTGTCTTTTTATTCCTTGAGGGGATGTAAGCTGATTTGAAACTTTCTTAAGAGGTTTAGATGGTCTCTTTTTGGACTTCCTTGGCCTTTTCTTTGCTGTTAGAATTGTGGGCTGTCTTTGTTTAGATGGTTTTATAGATTTACTCTTTGCAAGAACTGCTTTTGCAGTCTTTTTACCTGCTTTGGGCTGTTTCTTTGTAGTTTTTTTTGTTAATTCTTTTCTTAGCTAGAGATCTTTTTGGTCCCACTTGAGCAGGTTTAGACAGTTTTTTGGCAGGAAGGACTGATTTTTTTAGATTTTTCTTTTCAGCTGGAGTTTGTTTGAGAGCTAGAGATATGCTTTCTTTCGCTTGATTTGAATGCTTCCTGGTGGTTTTAGACAAGGAGCTTTTAGATTTATTTGGTCTTTTCTTTGAGACTGATTGTGGTTTTACTGCCAATTTAAGTGCTTTAGGCGGATTCACTTGTTTCTTGGCAGGTGAGGTAGAGGGTTTTTCGGCTATAGAGGTTTTCCTTTTTGTTGCAACTTCTTTTGGTTGATTGAGCTTTTTCTTGGAAGATGTAGATGCTGCTGTTTTAGATTTAGTCAGATTTTTCTTTTTGGTTTTAGAAGCTGCTCTTGTTCCTGTTGTCTTAGTTGGTCTTTTTTTTGACCAGAGTTAACAGTTTGGTATTTTGTTTCTTTAGAGTGTTCTTTTTGGCTACACTTTTTGGGGGAGTGGTTTTAATTGCTTTTGCTTGCTTCTGGTTTTTCTTGGTGTATGAAGACAGAGCTCTGTGAGATTTAGCTGGTGTGTTCTGTGGGGTTAATGAAGTTTTGGGGGAAGCTTTTATTGCTGTGGAGTTAGATGATTGTGTTTTGGATAATATAGACAAGACTTTAGATTTCTTCTTAAGTAAAGATGCTTTTGAAGCTGTTACTATTGTGTTTTTTTAAAAACTGTTTCTTAGCAGGTGTAGACTGGATATTCTTGGACTTTTGTGAATTCTTTTTAGCTGAAGTTCTTTCTGAACCTGCTTTAGCCACTCTTGGCAAATTCAACGGCTTCTTGCTAGAAGAGGACAGGGGCTTTTTGAATGCATTTTGATTGTTCTTTATAGTCAAAGATGATTTTGGTGCTGCTGAAGTCCTTTTTGACTGTTTCTTGCCAGTGGTCTTTTGACCTTTTTTAGGCTGTTCCAGAGTTTTTCTTGACCTCAGTAGAATATTTTGTTCTGTTAGACCAGAGCAATGAGGGGTCAGCCCTTTCTTGGCAGAGGCCAATGTGCTTTTTTTAGGCTTGCTCTGGTTTTGTCTTTGTGGTGGCTTTTTCTTTGTACTTAGTGTCTTCAGATTTGAAGATGATTGACTGGCTACTTTGTTAATTAGTAGAGGTAGGATAGAGGCATGAGAAGGGGCTTGAGGTTTCCTAATGACCTGGGTGGATGAAGGTCTGCTCCTTGATGACCTGGTGGGGAATCTTTGCACAGGTTGACTGTTGTTTGTCTTTCCTGTTGCCTGGAGCCGTGGTTGCTGACTCTCGCTGAACTATGGGGGGAGAGAGTAGAAGATATCTCCAAATGAAACAGTCAGTTAATTGTTGCTTTATATCCTCCCTTTCATTTTAGAAACTGGTCTGCTCTTTCAGTTAGGAGGTGCTTTGATTTTGAGTGTCAGACAAATTTAGAATAAATTGTACTATAATCTTAAAATGCATGCATACTCTGACTCTGCAACCCCATGGACTGTAGCCTGCCAAGCTCCTCTGTCCTTGATTCTCCAGGCAAGAATATTGGAATGGATTGCCATTTCCTTCTCCAGGGGATCTTTCCCACCCAGGGATTGAACCCAAGTCTCCTGCATTGCACGTGGATTTTGTACCACTGAGCCACCAGGGAAACCCTATAACTTTAAAATACCAAGGCACATTATGTGGATGATTAGAGAAAGTACCTGGGTATTACTTTCAATGCTAGTGTATTTACTTGGAAAATTGAAAAAATATAGAAATGTAGCTTGGAGGAAATCCAATTAGTTGGTTTTGTAAAATACTACCACTAAATCTATGAAAATTTGTTTTTCCCTTAAAAACTGCTGTGTAAAAATCATCATCATGTCCTTTAGGAATGAATGAAAGAACCACATAGGCAGCTGTGTTACCTGAATCTCAATGAAAGTATTACAGCTAAATTCCAGTTTAGAAACTAAATAAAAGAACAGTATTTGGTGTTGAATTAAAAAAAATTGGATATTAAAAAAATGCAAGAAAAACTGTTTTTCCTGCTTGCCAAAGCTTTGTCTGAGGCATTGAATGTTATGGGAAGAATTTTACAAGGAAATAATAATGATAACAGAAAAGCAAGGACTCCTTGCAATGAAGTGTGGTTGGTTAAATAAAATTGAACAGACATTTGAAGATCACATGTAATTCTAAAAATAGTGGATACTATACTCTCTGATCAAAGAGAGATATGAGAAACTCTTGAACAGCACGTAACTGAACCAGAAGAGCAGAAGTGTGTTTTTTTCCCCTCTCTCTCTCTGCAAGAGATATAAAGGGAAAATCTAAAGTCATACAGTTCAAGAGAACCAGGTTCTTATAAATAAGAAATATATTTGCACAGCCATGGATAAGACAAGTCAAATATGTGAAATTTAATTGTTTATTTTAGATGTCAGTAGGAGACCATCTTTCCCTCTTCCTTTTCACTGTAGTTATGTCTTTTTATTATCATTCAAATTTTTTAATATAGATTTCATTAGAGAGAGATCAAAATATTCCTGAAGTGATAACAAGTAATTCAGTTGATAAGATAGTTAACTCATACTCTGTAGGCATCAACATAACAGCTCATAAGTTATTCAGCATCTAGTTGAAAGCAAATTCAATAATTTGGTGAGTTATTCTTTGCATTCCATCAGTGTTCATGAGGCATTAACAACATTTAGGTGACAATTTTATGTCATAAAGCTGAACATCTTGGCTAATCAATATTGAATTATATATTGCAATTAATGGCTCACTTGAACATTTTATAAATTCATAATAAATATTGAAAATTAAAACATTGATACAAATGTATATGTAAATAGCTAAAACTTACTTTTGTGGAATACATAGGAAAATTTTATATTTAAAAGAATATTTTAAAATTTTATGCAAATTTTAATTTATGTTATTCTTAAAAACTTGGTTCTATTTATGTTTTTTTTTTATTATTATTTTTACTTTATTTTACTTTACAATACTGTATTGGTTTCGTCATACATTGACATGAATCCGCCATGAGTGTACATGAGTTCCCAAACATGAACCACCCCCCCACCTCCCACCCCATATCATCTCTCTGGATCATCCCTGTGCACCAGCCCCAAGCATCCTGTAACCTGCATCAAACATAGCCTGGCGATTCATTTCTTACATGATAGTATACATGTTTCAGGGCCATTCTCCCAAATCATCCCACCCTCTCCCTCTCTCTCAAAGTCAAAAAGTCCACTCTACACATCTGTGTCTCTTTTTCTGTCTTGCATACAGGGTCATCATTACCATCTTTCTAAATTCCATATATATGTGTTAGTATACTGTATTGGTGTTTTTCTTTCTGGCTTACTTCATTCTGTATAATTGGCTCCAGTTTCATCCATCTCATTAGAACTGATTCAAATGTATTCTTTTTAATGGCTGTGTAATACTCCATTGTGTATATGTACCACAGCTTTCTTATCCATTCATCTGCTGATGGACATCTAGGTTGTTTCCATGTCCTGGCTATTATAAACAGTGCTGTGATGAACATTGGGGTACACGTGTCTCTTTCAATTCTGGTGTCCTCAGTGTTTATGGCCAGCAGTGGAATTGCTGGGTCATAAGGCAGTTCTATTTCCAGTTTTTTAAGGAATCTCCACACTGTTCTTCATAGTGGCTGTACTAGTTTGCATTTCTTAAGTGGAAGAACATTTTACAGCTTTTGGTTATGAGAATGTAATAATAGACCCAGAGAATTACTGAAAAACAAACTTGAGAGATGGGTAAACTCACACTCATTTTTCACCTTTGGAGGGGAAACTCCTTAAAATGGAAGTAGTGGGTGGATATAGACATTAAAGGCAAGTAGGAGTCTTGGTGATTTATTTGTGAGTCTAGTTTTATTCCTTTAAATTTATTTGGAGATTTTCTCATACTTCACCCTCTTCAACAAATAGCCATTCCTTGCTCTGCTCTCTCTCCATTTTTCTCTATTTCCCTTCCACTCTTCCTTCTGTTTTGCCCCTTCTCCTCAGATTCCAAGTGATTTTGAATTGATCTATTTCCAAAGATGTTAGAAGTAGAAGGTAATTTCCTGTTTCTTTCCATCTCATGTGACCCTGTCCTGTTTTTAAAAATACATACTCTCACTCTGAACCCCATTGTAGCATTATATAACTTTCAATTTTAGGTAGTTATTCTAGTTTTCAAGTATATAAAATCTTACCGGGAAACGAATGGCAAAGACCAGGATGAGTCTAGTCAGGTTTAAAGCCTTCATCTTGTCCTTTTAACCCCTATAAGTAGATAAATAAGAGAAAAGATTTGTTATGTGCTTGAAAATGAAGAAATGATTTCTAAACTGTTCAGCAATAAAAATTAAAGTTTTATTAATAGCAATTTTAAGAATAAAAATTCTTTTCCTAAAATTAGACCTAAAATGTGGATGTAAAATTAAAATATGTGTGTGTATATATATATATATATACACACACACACACATATATATTGAAGACACTATCATTATTTTGAAACCACTAACAAACTAGTTTTTTTCTACTTGATTTGCCAATGAGACTATTTTAACGTGCTTATAAGATGAGCTTCATTTTCTATCAAGAATTATAAAAAATAAATTCTTCACCTACTCATTTTTCAGTCACTGCATGTGCACTCACATGTGAGTATGCATGCACACACACACAGAAGCATCCTACTTCCCCTCCCTTCCTGATTCCCATAATCATTTAGGAAAATTATATGAGCTGTGGCATAAAAAGAGTTCTAGGAAGGTACATGGAGAGCTATTAAGTTGAGAGATAACCTTTATGGAACTCAGTTTCTGTACATCTGATGGGTGATGTGGCGCTCTATGCATTACTATGTTTCAAGGACAGGTTTCAGGGAATCCTGAGAGTCTATAAAGCTATTTGACTTTTGCTCTTCTCTCTCTGACATGTGTATGTATATATATATACATATATAAATATACTTATATATACATATATGTTTATTTATTTATATACATACATATATATACATAATAACTAAATAAATAAATATTTATATTTAGTCTACAGAGTTTTATACCTGTTCTGAAATTATTTTGTAAAATGTACTTTCCCTGTTAATAAATGATTTTTTGATGAGGTACACTTGACAATTAAAGTTATTGAATAATGAAATCTAGTTCTGACCTACATTACTCTAATTGTAAAGAACACTATGTTTTTCTTCCTAATATAGACAGTTGTGTGGTTAGAGTGTGTACCATGCGTCTACCATGCCAGATTATTAAGATGAATATACAGAAAAACAGACTTCTGATAGCAGAATTTTGTGAAAGGAAATGGAAAAGACAGCCTGTACAAGTCTTAGGCATTACCTTAGGGAAACTCAGTATAAATGAATTAGTCTCTAGTAGCATGTGGCAATCCACTCCAGTACTCTTGCCTGGAAAATCCCATGGATGGAAGAGCCTGCAATCCATGGGGTTGCTGAGTCGGACACAACTGAGCGACTTCACTTTCACTTTTCACTTTCTTGCATTGGAGAAGGAAATGGCAACCTGCTCCAGTGTTCTTGCCTGGAGAATCCCAGGAATGAGGGAGCCTGGTGGGTTGCCGTCTATGGGGTTGCACAGAGACACGACTGAAGCGACTTAGCAGAGCAGCAGCATGTGGTCTTTGAGAATGATAGTGGGCTTCTCAGCTTTATTAGCCATTAAGCCAACAGATCAACTTGTAGAATTATCTTCAGATTCTGAAACCATTTGATGTTTCAGTCTGAGTCTGAACTGAATCAGTTGGAATCATTGTCTTTCCCAGTGAAACAGTCTCATCCAGGTGTTCTCCATTTCAGTGAATGATGCATTATCACCCAGAAGTTAATATAAGCCAGAATCCTGAGTTAGTTTGAACTGCCCCTCTCATTCTCTCATGCCCATCAGTCACTAAATCCTCTCTATATTTCACTTCATAGACAGCGTTTTGAATCAGCTCACATCTCTTCATCTTCACCAACAGCATCCTATCCAAGTTAGCATCACATCTTACTTGGGCCTCACCTTGACTCAGCACAGGGTTACTGAGTTCTCATTTGGTAGTACACATTTTTCTAGGAGATGGAGACATAGGGAAGAGCAGTACGATGTTTCCTGACCTGTTGGAATTTTCATGCTCTCCAAGACAGTCTGTTAACTAACCCATAGCTCTGCTTTTAATTAACAGTTATCATAATATTTTTCATAAAATACAAGTCTAAATGCCCCAGTTCCCTGGTTAAAACCTTTCACTGGGTTCTCATTGCTCTTTATCCTAAAGACAAAAAAAAAAAAAAAATCTTCAAGTGGCTTACAAGAGATAATGACCATTTTCTCATCTATTAGATGAGAATCATCCCTGTTTTATTCACCTGAATGAGTAGATATTAGAATTAAATTAGAATACCCATTTACTTTGTGAACTCTATTGTACTATGTGACAATATTGTTTATAATTTAACTTATTCATGTATTGAATTTTTTATAACATTAACTATAGATATATTTGATATAACTAACTGCTACTGCTAAGTCACTTCAGTCGTGTCCGACTCTGTGCGACCCCATAGATGGCAGCCCACCAGGCTCCCCCGTCCCTGGGATTCTCTAGGCAAGAACACTGGAGTGGGTTGCCATTTCCTTCTCCAAATCTCAGCATTATTGAGTATGAAATGACAATTTTGATTTAATTGATTTAATTCAACATATATTTATTGGACATGATTATTGGATGTGATAAGAGCAAGACAGACTCAGTTCCTGCCTTGAAGGGCCAAAGATTTATTGGAAAGGTTATAATACAAACAGAAAAAAGTGGCTTTGATGCACTAATATCAGTTTAACAGAGCAATTGTGATTCCACTCAGCTGTTTCCTTTGGATAAACTTTCTCCATTCACCTTTTCATCTGAAAACCTTGTGAAGATCAGAGGTCAGGGTTTGGCTGTACGTGAATGACTGGGTGCCTGCATGAAAATCAGTACCATAATAAAGACTGTGCAATAAAAACACACAGTATTGTCTTTTCTAAGACTTGAAATAATCATTTTAAATTTAATAAAAAAATATATACACTGATTTGACTCATAATAAGGTTTGTCTCCACTTTTATGTTTGTCCTTACTTTAGAACACTAATCAAAACACTCTTGTTTATAAGATTAATATTATTTTAGGCATTCCATTTATGGTTTTCATTTCTTTGAATATTGGAATACTACAAAAAGGACTTTGAAAGCTAGTGACTTTGATCTGTATATCCCCTAAATTTGAGTTTATACTCAATTTTTAAAGTAAAGTTCTTATACAGAAATTTTATTATATAACATTTATAAGCTCTATGATTATGTAAAAATTAATCATGCCTTCTCCAATGAGAACTAAAGAGTATTCAGGAAGTTTTAGAAAAATAGACCAAGCTCTTTGTGATTATCAGTACGATGCATTACACTCTTATTAATATGTTATTGATATAAAGTAAAAAGATTACTAATCATTTAACATTTAAACACTAGTCAAGATTAAACAAAATAAATACCTGGCCAAATTCCTGTCAAATTATTGGGTGTTAACATTGCCTTAGACATATTTCTATTAGGTAGTTTTGAAAAAAGTGGGAGGATAATTGCTGACATGAATGTCTTTTACATTCAATAATTAGAGAAGGGAGTTTTGGTTCAGTTTGGACATCTGTCCTCATATATAATGTATAGAAGATCAAGGCATTGTAATGATTGCTTGGTAGAAGATTTGAAAGGAAAGAAAATACATCATATATTTTTGAAGTAAGGATAAGAATGGTTGGATAAATATTAATAGAGACTGTAGTCTTAGGTTAACTTCAAGTATTGGGTAGCAATTCAGAATCAGGAGAGAATTTGTAGTCATAGTGTCATTTGAGGAATAATGAAATGTATGAAGATGAAGATAGATCTTCATTTGGATATATATGTGCACATACAAATTACAGAAAAATATAATTTTATTTCAATTGATTTCTATGTAATTTTTAAAAATATATTTTGGATTTGTAATTCTCTTTTCTTTGCTCAGACCTTCAACACAATGTTATTACCGTGATCAAACTCAAAATTATGGATGGCTTGTTCAAGGCAGTTGATCAAACATGATTTCCTCCAAGTTTGTAAGTTAAGTAAGTAAATGTTTGTTGAATGAGTAAATAAGTCAAAATTCAAACATGTACAATTTAACTCTCAATATGATCATTTTCTGAAATACTAAAACATTATATTTCCAGTCATATATGTTTTAGAACTATTTATGCTTTTACTTCAACAGTGTTGAGGTAAAATTTACTTCTAGAAAAATTAAAGAAAGCCACTATTTTTTCCAAAATCTCTATGATCTTATAATGTGGCCAGTGAAGAGAATAGTATAGAGATCTCTTTAAGACCTCCTTTAAGAAAATTTTGGAGTTCATTTTTTTGTGTTAATTCCTGTATGGTTGTATTTCTCTTGGCAGGAGAGTTGTATAGCTTCCACTGGTTCTATATTAAGATGTTTTTTCAACTAATAGTCTTTTCTCACCTGCCCTCTAAAGCTAAGTATTCAACCAAACATCCATTCTTATTTCATCCTGAAACTGGAGAGATAATCAGGGAGTTGAGTGTCTTTCCATTCCATACTCATTATGGCTATGGTTTTTCCAGTGGTCATGTATGGATGTGAGAGTTGGACTATAAAGAAAGCTGAGCACCGAAGAATTGATGCTTTTGAACTGTTGGAGAAGACTCCATTCCATACTCATTAGCTGAATCAATAAGAAATATAAAGGCAAGGAACAAAGTGAGTCACTTTACACAGGTGAGCCTCCTGGGGCAGAAAACAGACTGGAGCAGAGGGAGAGTGGATCTGGAGGACAAGAAGAGGTTAGGCACAATGATAAAATCAGGTGCGAGCTTTGCAATTTCCAGGTTATTTTTATAAAATTATGAAAGTATTGTAACACATTTACAGGAGACTTAGAAAATACAGAACAAGGTTACATATAGTTCCACTACATATTACAAGTATTTTTTAAGTAGATTAATTAAGATTTTTAGTTGGAATTCAATATCAAACTCTCAAAAATTAATAGAATGAATGTACAGACTGTATAGTTTAAGAAGGATATACTTAAATATACTGGCCTAAAGCTCAACATTCATAAAGCTAAGTATATTTAAGGATATATATGTATATAAATACTAAAAACAAATATTAAGTATTAAATATACTTAGTTTTTTAATAGTAAATATTTAATATTAAAACACAACATTCAAAAAACTAAGATTATGGCATCTGGTCCCATCAATTCATGGCAAATAGATGGGGCAACAATGGAAACAGTAACACACTTTATTTTCTTGGGCTCCATAATCACTACAGATGGTGACTGCAGCCATGAAATCAAAAAGATCCTTGCTCCTTGGAAGAAAAACTATGACCAACCTAGTTCAGTTCAGTTTAGTCACTCAGTCATGTCTGGCTCTTTGCAACCCCATGAACCGCAGCACGCCAGGCCTCCCTGTCCATCACCAACTCCCGGAGTTCACCGAAACCCATATCCATTGAGTCAGTGATGCCATCCAGCCATCTCATCCTCTGTAGTCCCCTTCTCCTCCTGCCCTCAATCCCTCCCAGCATCAGGGTCTTTTCAAATGAGTCAGCTCTTCACATCAGGTGGCCAAAGTATTGGAGTTTCAGCTTCAACATCAGTCCTTCCAATGAACACCCAGGCCTGGTCTCCTTTAGGATGGACTGGTTGGGTCTCCTTGCAGTCCAAGGGACTCTCAAGTGTCTTATCCAACAGTTCAAAAGCATCAATTCTTTGGTGCTCAGCTTTCTTTATAGTCCAACTCTCACATCCATACATAACCACTGGAAAAACCAGAGCCATGACTAGATGGACCTTTGTTGGCAAAGTAATATCTCTGCTTTTTAATATGCTGTCTAGGTTGGTCATAACTTTCCTTCCAAGGAGTAAGCGTCTTTTAATTTCATGGCTGCAGTCACCATCTGCAATGATTTTGGAGCCCCCAAAAATAAAGTCAGCCACTGTTTCCTCTGTTTCCCTATCTATTTGCCATGAAGTGATGGGACCAGATGCCATGATCTTCATTTTCTGAATGTTGAGCTTTAAGCCAACTTTTTCACTCTCCGCTTTCACTTTCATTAAGAGGCTCTTTAGTTCTTCACTTTCTGTCATAAGGGTGGTGTCATCTGTATATCTGAGGTTATTGATATTTCTCCCAGCAAACTTGATTCCAGCTTGTGCGTCCTCCAGCCCAGCATTTCTCATGATGTACTCTGCATGGAAGTTAAATAAGCAGGGTGACAATATACAGCCTTGACATACTCCTTTTCCTACTTAGAACCAGTCTGTTGTTTCATGTCCAGTTCTAACTGTTGCTTCCTGATGTGCAAACAGGTTTCTCAAGAGGCAGGACAGGTGGTCTGGTATTCCCATCTCTTTCAGAATTTTCCACAGTTTATTGTGATCCACACAGTCAAAGACCAACCTAGACAGCATGTTGAAAAGAAAAGACATTACTTGGGCAACAAAGATCCATCTAGTCAAAGCTATGGCTTTTCCAGTAGTCATGTATGGATGTAAGAGTTGGGCCTTAAAGAAAGCTAAGCACTGAAGAATTGATGATTTTGAATTGTGGTGTTGGAGAAGACTCTTGAGAGTCCCTTGGACTGCAAGAAGATCCAATCAGTCAATCCTAAAGGAAATCAGTCCTGAATATTGATTGGAAGGACTGATGCTGAAGCTGAAACTCCAGTACTTTGGCCACCTGATGCAAAGAGCTGACTCTTTGGAAAAGACCCTGTTGCTGGGAAAGATTGAAGGCAGGAGGAGAAAGGGATGGCAGAAGATGAGATGGTTGGATGGCATCACCGACTTGATGGATATGAATTTGAGCAAGATCCAGGAGTTGGTGATGGACCAGGAACCCTGGAGAGCTGCAATCCATGGTGTCACAAAGAGTCTGACAGGACTGAGTGACTGGATTGAAGTGAGAAGGAAATAGGAGATCTGAAAAGTACTATGAGCCAATTCAGCATAATTAAGATTTGCACTATTTTCACACAACAGTAGGATACAAATTCTACTCAAGTTCCCATAGACTGTAAACTACAACACATTGGAACATATCCAGGGATATAAAATAAGGTGCAAAATTTTCATGGCCTGAAAGTATTGAAGTCATTCAGAGTCTGTTCTCTTATCATTGTTTAATTATGTTAGAAATTATTATCAAAAGATATTTGAAAATAATTCACATATTTTCAAGTGCAATGTGACATTTACCAAGAGAGATTTTTGAATTAGCCATCAAAATGCAATTTTGAATGCAGGTTATTTTGATGTATATTCAATTCCATGACACAGAATGATTATTTCCAGACTTTTATTTGAATAAAGATAAGTTTACCAAGAACAAAAAAGACTGTGGGCCCTTTGTGGTTGAGGGGAACCTATACCCTTCCTCTTCAATGCTAGTCTAGAGAACCCAAAAATGAGCTTACTCTTTTAAGTTCCAGCAATCAGCCAATGCACAGCTTGGGCAGACAAGAGAACACTTCAGATTTTAAAATAAGAGGAACCTGAGAGCTAGACAAAGTTGAATTAGGAAACAGATCTAATTAACAACCGCAACAACAAACTGGCTTTGGACATCACTGAGAAAATGTAGTCTTACGGTTCCCTAAAACTGGCCCAGGCAAATTTTGTGAAGAATAATAGTCTTTAAAAAGAGTGCTGTTTTCTTGAGATGCTCCTTTTTATAAAATAATAATTAAGAGGAAGGATGGTTAGTTTAACCAGAATTTCAGAATTATCTAAGCAGCTCTTTCTATCCTATCCTAGACGTTATAACATGAGTTTCTCACTCATTCATCTCACTGTGGATAATAACTTAAAATTTGACTGCTATTAGTAATTGCTCTTAAAGCAGTTGCTGGCAGTTCATTCGCCATTTACACCTGAACAATTGCTTTGAGAATAGAATGGGGTCTAGTTCAAGCTGGTGATGTTTTGCTGTGTAGTGTGTTAGTCATTCAGTCATGTCTGACTCTTTGTGACTGCCTGGACTGTAGCCCACTAGGCTCCTCTATCCATGGAATTCTCCAGGCAAGAATACTGGAGTGGGTTGCCATTACTTTCTCCAGGAGATCTTCCTGACCCAGGGATCAAACCTGGGTCTCCTGAATTGCAGGCAAATTCTTTACCCACTGAGCCATCAGGGAAGCCCAAATGGTAGTGTAGTAGTGTATTTGCTGATATAAGTCTCTCAAAAACTTTATAAGTCTCTTGTTAATCTCATTAAGATTCACTCTTTTAGATAAAAGCAAACTCACATCCCTTTAAGGTTGCATCCAATCTTCTTTGATTTCCCGCTGAAATTCCTGAGGAACCACACCCTTAAGCTTTCTAGAGGGCTTACTATCTGATTGAGAAGACCTTTGAGGCATAGGCTTAATCTTTTAAAGGGTGACTGCAGTGGCCACAGGACTGGAAAAGGGCAGTTTTCATTCCAATCCCAAAGAAGGGCAATGCCAAAGAATGTTCTAACTACAGCACAGTTCCACTCATTTCACATGCTAGCAAGGTAATGCTCAAAATCCTCCAAGCTAGGCTTCAACAGTATGTGAACTGAGAACTTCCAGATGTTCAAGTTGAATTTAGAAAAGGCAGAGGAACCAGAGATCAAATTGTCAGCATCCACTGAATCATGGAAAAAGCAAGAGAACTTCAGAAAAAACATCTACTTCTGCTTCATTGACTATGCTAAAGTCTTTGACTGTGTGGATCACTACAAACTGTGGAAAATTTCTTAAAGAGATGGCAGGACCAAACCACCTTACCTGCCTCCTGCAAAACCTGTATGCAGGTCAAGAAGCAACAGTTAGAACCAGGCATGGAACAAGGACTGGTTCCAAATTGGGAAATGAGCACATCAAGGCTATATATTGTCACCCTGCTTATTTAACTTACATGCAGACTGAAAAAAGAAAGTTAATCACTCAGCTGTGTCTGATTTTTTGTGATCCCATGGACTGTAGCCTGCCAGGCTTCTCTGTCTATGGAATTCTCCAGGCAAGAGTACGGGAATGGGTTGCCATTTCCTTCTCTAGGGGATTTTCCCGACCCAAGAATTGAACCCCCAGGCTCCTGCATTGCAGTCTTCATCCTTTGAGCCAGCAGAAAAGCCCTGTATATGCAGCGTACATCATGTGGAATGCCAGACTGGATGAAGCTCAAGCTGAAATCAAGATTGTCAGGAGAAATATCAGTAACCTCAGATATACAGATAACACCACCCTCATGGCAGTGAGTGAAGAGGAACTAAAGAGCCTCTTGATGAAGGTGAAAGAGGAGAGTAAAAAAGCTGGCTTAAAACTCAACATTCAAAATTCTAAGATAATGGCATCCAGTCCCATCACTTCTTGGCAGATAGATAAGGAAGCAATGGAAACAGTGACAGATTTTGTTTTTTGGGGCTCCAAAATCACTGTAGATGGTGACTCCAGACATGAAATTAAAAGACACTTGCTCCACAGAAGAAAAGCTATGACAAATCTAGGCAGAGTATTAAAAAGCAGAGACATCACTTTGCCAACAAAAGTCTGTAAAATCAAAGCTATGTTTTTTTCCAGTAGTCATGTACAGATGTGAGAGCTGTACAATAAAAAAAGCTGAGCATCGGAGAATTGATGCCTTCAAATTCTGGTGCTGGAGAAGACTCTTCAGAGTCTCTTGGATAGCAAGGAGATCCAATCAGTCCATCCTAAAGGAAATCAACCCTGAATATTCATTGGAAGGTCTGATACTGAAGCTGAAACTCCAATACTTTGGCCACCTGATGTGAAGAACTGACTCATTGGAAAAGACCCTGATGCTGGGAAAGATTGAAGGCAGGTGGAGAAGGGGGTGACAGAGGACGAGATGATTGGATGGCATTACTGACTCAGTGGACATGAGTTTGAGGAAACTCTGGGAAATAGTGAAGGACAGGGAAGCCTGGCGCGTGCAGTTCACGGGGTCTCAAAGAGTTGGACACAACTGAGCGACTGCACAACAACTGTGTGACTTAATAGTACTTCACAGTACTTTTGAGCTTCCTGAGGTCTTAACAAAAAAGTTTCCCCTTTGGCTTTTTAATCTCAACCATATATTTTGACAATTCTTTGGATCTGAACTTTGTTTGGAAGCCATTTCGTAAGTTTGGAGTATCGTGCTATCTGAAGAGGTTGAGAGTTTTTGCAAAACAATCTTCGCAGTCTATCATCACTTTATGATTTATTTCTTGTTCCTCGTGTATTATCATAAGCAGTGAGAAAAAAACAGGCATAGCTTCCAGAATTTTGGGGGAAATCTTCTTAGCCAAATCATCCAGTTCACTAGGCACATTTTTTGTTTTTCCAATAACTTCAGGAGAAAAAGATACTTCTCCTTATTCTCCACTAATTTGCTCCTCACTTCCTTCTGTCTCATCACCAGCAGTGTCCTTAAGTGTTTATTTCTGCTAAGAGTCTATTCAAGTATTTTAGGATTTTTCAAACGTACTCCTTAGTATCCTTCTAGCCCTGTTCATGGTTTGTTCTAAAGCTACTACAACATTTTTAGACACTGGCTACAGCAGTAGCTTCCTTCTCAGGTACCCAAATCTGTCTTGTTTATTTCTGCATAGAAATAGAGGCCTGATTATTATTTCTACACAGTATAATACTGGAAGTCCTTGCTAGAGCAGTAAAGAATGAAAAAAAAAAAAAAGACTGGATTGAAAATAATGAAACTCATCATTTGAATACAACTTGTTTGCACAGGGGGCTCAGCTGGTAAAGAATCCACCTGCAATTTGGGAGACCTGGGTTTGATCCCTGGGTTAGGAAGAGCCCCTGGAAAGGGAAAAGCCACCCATTCCAGTATTCTGGCCTGGAGAATACCATGGAACTGTATAGTCCGTAAAAGAGTCAGACACGACTGAGTGACTTTCACTTAACTCTGTGCACAGGTGAAAAATTCAGACAAATGTAAAGGAAAATGATCAGAATTACTAAGTTAATATAGCAGTGTCACTATATAAAAGATTAATATACAAAATCAGTTGTATTTTTTTATGTATCAGCAACAAAGGGAATATAAAATTTAAGAATTGTCACATAATAATAGAAAACCCCCAAATGTTTATTAAATCTAATGAAATATGTTCAAACTTAACTCTGTAAACTATAAAACTTTATGTAGTAGTGTTCCATTCTGCCATAGCAAATTATCATAAATTTAGCAGCTTAAAAATACCTATTTATTATATTTCTTAAAAATGTCTGATGGGTCTCACCAGACTAATACTGAGGTGTCCATTGTCTGCATTCTTTTTTGAAGGCTTTAGGGAAAAATCTGTTTCTTATTTTGCTTGTTGACAGAATTCCATTCCATTGTGGTTGTAGGGCTGAGGGGCCTATCTTCATTTGGCTATAAACTGAGAGCTGTTTTGTTTATTTTTTTAAAGAGTTATTTTCTTATTTCTTGGCTGTGCTGGGTCTTCGTTGCTGCATGTGGGCTTTCCCCAGTTTCGCGAGCTGAAGCGGCTCTTATTTTTTGTCTTCTCATCGCGGTGGCTTCTCTTGTGGAGCGTGGGCTCTGGGGTGCACAGACTTCAGTGCTTGCAGTGCGTGGGCTCAGCAGAGTGGCCCAGCTAGCCGCTCCTCAGCATGTGGTCTCTTCCCAGACCGGGGATCGAACCTGTGTTCCCTGCATTGGCAGGCAGATACCGCTCCTCTGTGCCACCAGGGAAGCCCTGTTGCTCGCTTTTAGAGACTGGTACATTACTTAAATCATGGCCTCCTTCCCCCGTCTTCAAAGCTATTCAGTCCTTTTGGTGTTACATCTCTCTGACTCCCTCTTCTGCTTTCTCTTCTACTCTTTAAAGTTTATATGATTATACTGGGCTCACCTGAATAATCTATGATACTCACCACTTTAAGGTCTTTAATTTTAATCACATATGCAAAGTCCCTTTTGCCATGGAACATAACATTCACAGATTCCAGCGATTAGGTCACAGACATATTTGGGGTGGGCATTACTCTGCCTATCACAATCATTAGGCAGAATTAAAAATGACCTAATAAAACAGAGGGATCTACTATGTTCATTAATTAGAAAACAATAGAATACAAATGTGAATTTATTTTTATTGTGAGTCAAAGCCTTGTGTGAGGCCAAAATGTTGTAAAAGTCATTCTCTAAGAAATGAAGGGAAAAGAAAAAATTCAGAAAAGTGGAGTTATTTAAATAAGTTTGCACAGATGGTCAAATAGGAATCTATAGAGAATGTGAAAACTGAGTCATCTTATGTAAAATTTTATGAAACTAGGGAATAATGTATAATTAAGCTATAAAACAAGAAAATTATTTCATAAATCTTTCAGTAGATATTAAACGAAAAAGAGCATTTTAGAACTAAGAGGTCATTCTTAGAGAAACAAATAACAATATGGTTATATAATCTACGTTTCTGAATAGTCCAGTTTGTGAAACAACTGTGTACTTGATATTTGAGTGGGAAAGTGTTTATGCTCATGTTTTTAAAGACAGAATCATTGACTTATTTAGCTGAGAACCATCAAGTCTGAGATGTAAACGCCCTCCTCACATAGACCTCAGAACATACCACTCCCCAAACAAGCATTGAGATGGGAGGATGTGGAAATATAAGGGAAACACAGGCTTTGTTAATCTCTCAGAAATTTAATTCCTTCTAATCCATTTAGAGAACTCAAATGTTCTCAATGTTTTCTGTCCTGCTTTTCCTTTGAATCCTTTGTTTCCTTACCCTCTACCTTCTCTTTGTTTTACTTTTCTCTTCTGATTCAAAGAGATAGTAAGTAGAGACATTGTTATTGCTGTTGAATGAATAAAAGAATTGTAACTTTTTCAGACTTCTTTCATGGTTTAGTGGTTAAGACCCCGTGCTGCCACTGCAGGTCCCCCTGCAGTGAAAACACAGGTTAGATTCATGGTCTGAGCGGCTAACAACATCCACAAAAGAACTATTACTTTTTTGTCTTTTGTACATGTTTTTCTCCCCCACAAGGTCATTGCTGAAGGATAAAACAGTGTAATGAACTGTATTTATTTTTAAAACCATAGTTGCTCAAACCCACTATGCCCCTCAATTAACAGCTTAATTTTTCCATGCCTCTTTTCCCTCCCTGAGGAATTGGTAGAGAAATTAATGAAGAGACTTGAAACAGGAATGCCCTACAGCATTCTTAGGGTTATTCAACTAGATTCTTTTCTTGGGTGCTTTCCCTGGGTTCTGGTGAAAATTTGTTCTTTTTTGGACCTGAAAAATATACCCAAATGTCCTGTTGCCTTCAGTAATTATAGAGGACTAATTGAATGCGTCTTCATTCAATACAGTAACTCAGTTTTTCTGTTTCTCTTTTTCTGGGGTTTGGGGATGATAATGTTGAGGGTGGAGGAAAACATTTCATGTAGATGAGATTGCTCCAGGTTAAGTTGAAACAAAAGCAACCAAACAGATACTGGCAAAGGAGGATTTTCTCTTTGCATACTCTCTCTCAAGACCACAAGAATCCTTACATTTGTTTACTATGAAATGTGATGATTAATGATTATTCTTAATAATTTATCCTGTGATTTCTAGGCTATCATTCTTTCATGGAAAATTTTAATAAGTAAGAATATCTAATAATTTAGTATTAATTGTTATTAGTTAATTAATAATTAATTAACAATACAATATATTGTCCTATAATCCTACCGTTTTACAACTTTATTTTTTCCATAATTTACTCCCATGGCATTTAGGTAGAACTGAAATAATCAGTGTATGAAAACATCCAATGAGAAGATATAAATCAAAATTCTTCCAATTGCTTACAATGTTGAAATATTTTCTTAAATAATTTTATTTAGAAAAATATAAGGAACATCTTTCTCATTAACCTATTAGAAAGTGAATATCAAAACCATTTTATTTGCAACTACTTTAGAACTTTCTGAGTATATTCTTAATTATATGAAGTTTGTTTTGCCTAGATATTTGTTATTTTATTCTTAATCATGTACCATTTTTCACATGTAAATACATATTAAATCACAAGCCAAGGCAGATGGTAAAAATTCTGTTGCTAAGGAAATGCAGCTGCGAGAATTAGAGTATTTGAAAATTCATTGAAGTAATTCAATGAATAGACATTTACTTTACTTAATGATAGTTCTTGTATGGTAAATAGAATTAAATCTATGTTTAAATTCAGGCTATCACTTAGCAATTTTTCTGTAGACAGATCATTTAACCTCCTCTGTAGAAGAAAGATAATGTTTTCCTAATACACATTGTAAGATCTTCTTGGACTTAAATGATAGAATGGGGTAAAACTGTTTGTAAATCTGGTTATAACAAGTTAAAACCTAACCACTTGTATACTGAGTTAATAGCATTTTATCTTACTTGATTTGTATGTAAAAATATGGATTATAACTTTAAATCTCATATTTAAAGCATTTGTTATAATGTGTGTGCATGCTCAGTCATGTCCGATTCTTTGCCACCCCATTGACTGTAGCCCACCAGATTCCTCTGTCCATGGAATTTTCCAGGCAAGAATACTGGAGTGGGGTGTTATTTTCTACTCCAGGGGATCTTCCCAACTCAGGGATCAAGCCCCCATTTCTTGTATCTCTTGTATCTTGTATCAAGCCCCCATTTCTTATATCTCCCCATCAGTGTACGTGTGCATTGGCAGGCAGATTCTTTACCACTGAGCCACCTGGGAAACCCTGTCTGTTAACAATAAATCCACTTATTCAATTTTTCAGAAATATTAAAAAAATATATTTTTAGGCTTTGTAGTTGGTATTGAGAATACATCAATTAATAATAATAATAATGGCACTAATAAAAGAGCAAGCTGGCTTAAAACTCAACATTCAAAAAACAAAGATCATGGCATCTGGTCCCATCACTTCATGGAAAATAGATGAGGAAACAGTGGGAACAGTGACAGACTTTATTTTCTTGGGCTCCAAAATCACTGCAGATGGTGACAGCAGCCATGAAATTAAAAGGCGCTTGCTCCTTGGAAGAAAAGCTATGACCAACCTAGACAGCTTATTTAAAAGCAGAGACACTAATTTACTGACAAAGGTCTTATAGTCAAGGTTATGGTTTTTCCAGTAGTCAGGTATGGATATGAGAGTTGGACCATAAAGAAGGCTGAACACCGAAGAATTGATGCTTTTGAACAGTGGTGTTGGAGAAGACTCTTGATAGCCCCTTGGACTGCAAGGAGATCTAACCAGTCAATCCTAAAGGAAATCAGTCCTGCACACTCATTGGAAGGACTGATGCTGAAGCTCCAATACTTTGGCCACCTGATGTGAAGAACTGACTCATTGGAAAAGACCCTGATATTGGGAAACATTTAAGGCAAGAGAAAGGGATGACAGAGGATGAGATGGTAGAATGGCATCACTGACTCGATGGACATGAGTTTGAGTAAGCTCTGGTGATGGACAGGGAAGCCTGGTATGCTGCAGTCCATGGGGTCGCAAAGAATGGGGCATGACTGAGTGACTGAACTGAACTGAACTGAATGAGAGAGCAATGCAAAAGAATGGCTTCTTCAAAGAACCACTTTTAGTAGATCCAACATATTCCGTTTGGGTAATTCCTTTACTATTAGAGGAACATGACTTCTAATTCACCCTTACTTCAAAGAGTCTCTTGAGTTGAATTCTTGCTGGATAATCAACAATATAGTAAATGTGCCAGTAGAAGAACAATACATAATGCTGTCTTTTCATGAGATGTGAAGTCATCAATTTCAAACCAGAAAGGCCACATACACTTAAGAGTGTTAAGCTGATTTGACTTATAATGTGATTTACTTTGGAGAAGGAAATGGCAACCCACTCCAGTATTCTTGCCTAGAGAATCCTGTGGACAGAGGAGCCTCGTGGGCTGCTGTCCATAGGGTTGCATAAAGTCAGACACGACTGAAGTGACTTAGCAGCAGCAGCAGCAGTGATTTACTTTCTTTCGCATTTAAAATTTCCATTTGCTTCGGAACATTAATCACTATATATGTCTTCATGAAGTTCAAAGTTACAGTTTTGTTAACCAGATATTTGTACATTTCCAAGAGTTTTTTTTTTTTTGCAGGGGGCGGGGGGGTGGTGGTGGAGAGATTCTTGTCTTCAGTTGACAGAAACTATGTTATTCTATTTAACAACTTTCTAAGGAAACCATCATGATCCTTCATTTAGCTGTGCCCTCTGTGCTGAAGTTCTGCTTAACCTGAAGTCCACTTGGCTGATGATATTTGTGGGGGTGGGTGAAATATTTCATATTAACATTTTATTTATATGTTTGTTTAATTTTTAAATTATCTTTCCTAATGTTAACACAAGGGGATTCAGAAATTTAATCAAAGAGAACATACTCCATTTTGTGATGAATAAAAATTATTAGAACTTTTGATTTTATGTGGACACTCCTCAGTGTTGAGGTGCCCCAGGTCTTGCCATTTGATCCTCTTCTCTTTTCTTTACAGTCACTTTGGTACCCTCATCTTGCCTCATGGTTCTAAATGCCACCACCATGGCATCTACTCTTAAATATAAAACCAAAGTTGCTGGTCCTGACCACTTTCTTATACTTCAGACTTGAATATCCAACTGTTTACCCGCTATTGCCAATTCAGTTCAGTTCAGGCACTCAGTCATGTCGGACTCTTTGCGACCCAATGGACTGCAGCACGTCAGGCTTCCCTGTCCATTACCAACTCCCAGAGCTTACTCAAACTCATGTCTGTCGAGTTGGTGATGCCATCTCACCATCTCATCCTCTGTTGTCCCCTTCTCCTCCTGCCTTCAATCTTTCACAGCATCAGGGTCTTTTTTAATGAATCAGTTCTTCGCATCAGGTGGCCAAAGTATTGGAGCTTCAGCTTCAGCATCAGTCTTTCTAATGAACATTCAGGACTGATTTCCTTTAGTAGCTATTGCAAATTAGACCACTAATAAACATTTCAAACTTCATGTTTTCAAAGTGGAACTCCTAATATTCCTTACAGTACAACCAACTACTATATTTTTATAGCTTTCACTGTTTTTCAGACCCAAAGTTTGCAATCATTGTGACTCCCTCTTTCACCCCTCACATCTTGTCCATGAGGAGTCTTTAAGTAATATCCAGGATCCTACCTCATTTCATCTCCTTCACCACTATCACCTCTCATCTGGCTTTCATCTACTTTTAATAATACCTGGTCCCTGCCACACCAAAGCCTTATCCAAGGATGTGATGGTTTTATGTTAAATCAAAGCAAAGGTATGTTTTATACATTACCTTTTTATGACTTTCTTAAAAATAAACAATGGAATATAAAATGTTTTATAAAATGTTTATAGAAAAATGTCTGTGATATAACATTCTGCTTCTATGTTGTCATTCTATGTCTAAGGACAGATGTATATGTCTAAGTTCACAGTCATTCTATGTCTCTGTATTTATTTCATAGAAATAACCGTAGATGCCAGCATGTGTATCACAGAGTTGTTTATAAAAAAAAAAATTGTGAGGAAAATATATCTGAACCCCAAATAAGAATTGGTTATATAAAGTATGATTTAATGATAACATAAAGAGTTTTGTATGCGATATATGCTTGAAGTTGTAGAATCTCCTAAAGTGATTCATCTATCAAGTTTTTTTTTTTTTAAATGAGGTTGAAATCATTGTTTTGACCTACAGTAGAAAATTATAGTAAATTATTTTGCATAGCATTAAATCAATTGTTGTTCAGTAGCTAGGTCATGTCTGACTCTTTGTGACCCCATGAACTGGACTTCCCCGTCTTTCACTATCTCCTGCAGTTTGATCAAATTCATATTCATTGAGTCAGTGATGCTATCTAACCATCTCATCCTCTGCTGCCCTCTTATCCTTTTGCCTTCAATCTTTCCCAGCATCAGGGTCTTTTTCAATGAGTTGACTCTTTGCACCAGGTGGCAGAGAGCTTAAAATGGAAGCTTATTTCTTAAATTCTACAGTGCTACACATTTAGTTCTCTAGCTTGATCTTTGGCACATACTCTTGCAAACTTTGTTTTCAAATTATGATTACAGAATTATTCACTGCATGCACGATGATGCTAGTGCACATGCTCAGTCCTGGCTGACTCTTTGTGACCCCATGGACTGTACCCTGCCAGCTCTTCTGTCCATAGAAATTTTCAGGCAAGAGTACTGGAGTGGGTTGCCATTTCCTCTGCCAGGGTATCTTCCTGACCCAGAGATTGAACCCTAGTCTCCTGCATTGACAGGCAGATTCTTTACATTGCTCCACCTGGGACATTATATTGAACTAAACTGTGATAGAAGTTCCCTGGTGGCCCAGAGGTTAAAGCATCTGCCTGCAATGCAGAAGACCTGGGTTCGATCCCTGGGCCAGGAAGATCCCCTGGAGAAGGAAATGGCAACCTACTCCAGTATTCTTGCCTGGAGAATCCCATGGACGGAGGAGCTACAGTCCATGGGGTCGCAAAGAGTCAGACACGACTGAGCGACTTCACTCACTTTAAACTGTAATTATCATTGGGATTGTTGCCATTTGGAAAAGTAGCAATTGTTCCTTTTTCAAAAATGGTTTCAGTTTTGAGATCAATGTTAAAATCAATATGATCATCATCATTATTTTTTGTTGTTCAGTCACTCAGTCGTGTCCAACTCTCTGCGACCCCATGGACTGCAGCACATCAGGTTTCCCTGTCTTTCACCATCTCCCAGAATTTGCTCAAACTCTAGTCCATTGAGTTGATGATGCCATCCAACCATCTCATTCTCTGTCATCCCCTTCTTCTCATGTCCTCAATCTTTCCTAGCATCAGTGTCTTTTCCATTGTGTCGACTCTTTGCATCAGGTGGCCAAACTATTGGAGCTTCAGTTAATCACCATTAGTGTGAGCTTATTAAGTCAGGGAAATCCAAAGTTTGCTAGGTTTCTCAGTATTCAAAGAAATCTTAGGTTCAACATTTTTTTTCAGTGCTCATTTTGTTTGTAGATCCATTTGTGCTCGATTTAGTCTCAATTTTGTTGGCTGGTGCAAATGCTCTGGTGACTCATGTGTCAGAATGAGTTATAGGTAACTTTGGGAGCATATCAGTGATGATTTGGTCCTTGTGAAAACCATAGGTTTAGGGGAAGGGGAATATTTGCTATAATATTTGCTGTAATTTGAATATATCTTGTATTTTGAATACCTCAAATTTTACCTTTTTTAGTGAAAGAGCTCATGATTTGCAAGTTTTATTTCCTTCTCTTCAATATACATGCATGCATACATACACATATGTGTGTGTATAGTCCTAGGCACAGTCCTTAACATAGTCCTAGGCATAAGCTCTATGAGCTCTGTGATGATAGCAGGGTTGGTTGACACGGGCTTAGTGGTATTGATAATAGCAATGTTTTGCTTGCTGTTAGGAGTTAGATTTTGAATAGGCATGGTAACAGCAGGAGTGTGCTTAGAATAAGCAGTTGAAAGTATTTTTTTTTTTGGAAAGTCTTTTTAAGAATATATTGTAACTAAGAATTTCAACAGACAGAAATGGTATGGCCTTAACAAAGGCAGAAGATATTAAGAAGAGATGGCAAGAATACAAGAAGAACTGTACAAAAAAGATCTTCATGACCCAGATAATCACGATGGTGTGATCACTCACCTAGAGCCAGACATCCTAGAATGTGAAGTCAAGTGGGCCTTAGAAAGCATCACTATCAACAAAGCTAGTGGAGGTGATGGAATTCCAGTTGAGCTATTTCAAATCCTGAAAGATGATGCTATCAAAGTGCTACACTCAATACGTCAGCAAATTTGGAAAACTCAGCTGTGGCCACAGGACTGGAAAAGGTCAGTTTTCATTCCAATCCCAAAGAAAGGCAATGCCAAAGAATGCTCAAACTACCACACAATTGCACTCATCTCACACTCTAGTAAAGTAATGCTCAAAATTCTCCAAGCCAGGCTTCAGCAGTACATGAACCGTGAACTTCCAGATGTTCAAGCTGGTTTCAGAAAAGGCAGAGGAACCAGAGATCAAATTGCCAACATCTGCTGGATCATGGAAAAAGCAAGAGAGTTCCAGAAAAATATCTATCTCTGCTTTATTGACTATGCCAAAGCCTTTGACTGTGTGGATCACAATAAACTGTGGGAAATTCTGAAAGAGATGGGCATACCAGATCACCTGACCTGCCTCTTGAGAAACCTATATGCAGGTCAGGAAGCAACAGTTAGAACTGGACATGGAACAACAGACTGGTTCCAAATAGGAAAAGGACTATGTCAAGGCTATATATTGTCATCCTGCTTATTTAACTTCTATGCAGAGTATATCATGAGAAACGCTGGGCTGGAAGAAGCACACACTGGAATCAAGATTGCCGGGAGAAATATCAATAACCTCAGATATGCAGATGACACCACCCTTATGGCAGTAAGTGAAGAGAAACTAAAAAGCCTCTTAATGAAAGTGAAAGTGGAGAGTGAAAAAGTTGACTTAAAGCTCAGCATTCGGAAAATGAAGATCATGGTATCTGGTCCCATCACTTCATGGAAAATAGATGGGGAAACAGTGGAAACAGTGTCAGACTTTATTTTTTTGGGGGGCTCCAAAATCACTGCAGATGGTGACTGCAGCCATGAAATTAAAAGACGCTTACTCCTTGGAAGAAAAGTATCACTGACCTTAAAAGCATATTGAAAAGCAGAGATATTACTTTGCCAACAAAGGTCCGTCTAGTCAAGGCTATGGTTTTTCCAGTGGTCATGTATGGATGTGAGAGTTGGACTGTGAAGAAAGCTGAGCGCTGAAGAATTAATGCTTTTGAACCATGGTGTGGAGAAGACTCTTGAGAGTCCCTTGGACTGCAAAGAGATCCAACCAGTCCATTCTAAAGGAGATCAGCTCTGGGATTTCTTTGGAAGGAATGATGCTAAAGCTGAAACTCCAGTACTTTGGCCACGTCATTCGAAGAGTTGACCCATTGGAAAAGACTCTGATGCTGGGAGGGATTGGGGGCAGGAGGGGAAGGGGACCACAGAGGATGAGATGGCTGGATGGCATCACTGACTTGATGGATGTGAGTTTGAATGAACTCCGAGAGATGGTGATGGACAGGGAGGCCTGGTGTGCTGCGATTCATGGGGTCGCACAGAGTTGGACACGACTGAGCAACTGAACTGAACTGAACTGAAGAATTTCAACATGGTAGGTTTCTAAAACATGTGGTTGGTTGAAGCCATACTGGTTCTTGATTGCTCCTTTTCTTCCAAGGAGCAAGCATCTTTTAATTTTATGGCTTGCAATCACTTTCTGCAGTGACTTTGGAGCCCAAGAAAATAAAATCTGCCACTGTTTCTACTTTTCCTCATCTCTTTGCCATGAAGTGATAGGACTGGATGCCATAATCTTAGTTTTTTGGTTGTTGGGTTTTAAGCCAGCTTTTTCCACTCACCTCTTTCACCCTCATCAAGAGGCTCTTTGGTTCCCCTTCACTTTCTGTCATTAGATATGTATTATCTGCATATGTGAGGTTGCTGATATTTCTCCCAGCAATCTTGATTCCAACTTGTGCTTCACCCAGCCCAGCATTTTGCATGATGTGCTCTGCATATAAGTTAAATAAGCAGGGTGGCAATATACAGCCTTGACATACTCCTTTTCCTATTTGGAACCAGTCTGTTGTTCCATGTCCAGTTCTAACTGTTGCTTCTTGACCTGCATACAGGTTTCTCAGGAGGTAGGTAAGATAGTCTGGTATTCCCATTTCTTTAAGAATTTTTCACAGTTTGTTGTGATCCACATAGTCAAAGGATTTAGCATAGTCAATGAAGCGATGTTTTTCTTGAATTCCCTTGCTTTTTCTACGATCCAACAGATGTTGGCTATTTGAGTCCTGCTCTGCTTTCTTGTCTCTGAAGCCTAACAAGACTACCTCCATTTTAACTTGCCTACCACTGCAGCAACCCCCTTTCTACTATTGGTTATTTTTACTTAAAATTTCCCCTCTTAAATCTTTTGAATCAAGGCTTCATGAATTAGTATGTGATCAGTGACTCAGAGATCAGTGCCATTAAAATGTCATGAGGATCATATTTAAATATTGAGCAAAAGAAATACTCTCCTAGCTTATTTTCCTTCATCCATAGTCTCAACTTCAATTAAAAAAAAACAGAAGAATAAGATTGTCTTTTCTCACTCCAGTTTTAATAATGTTTTGATGATACGAAAATAAAAAGTCAAATTCGTGAGCCTTTTTTAAAGCCCTTCCCTTCCCAATTGATATCCATTCTGTAGCCACATATTTAGATGCTTTAATATTTATGTTTGACAGGAATGATTTTGAACTTGGAGTACTACCCACAGTGTCATTCCTAAAATTATGTTGAATGAGCTGGTTTATTTGACATTTCTAGATTTTCTAGAGAGAAAATCATTGGGAAGATTTTTGGAAAAATTGAACCTGGAATTCCAAATTTATCTTAAAGATCCCCTTTTAAATTCTAAAAGGCTGCTGCTAAGTCACTTCAGTCGTGTCCGACTCTGTGCAACCCCATAGATGGCAGCCCACCAGGCTCCCCCATCCCTGGGATTCTCCAGGCAAGAACACTGGAGTGGGTTGCCATTTCCTTCTCCAATGCATGAAAGTGAAAAGTGAAAGTGAAGTCGCTCAGTCGTGTCCGACTCTTAGTGACCTCATGGACTGCAGCCCACCAGGCTCCTCTGTCCATGGGATTTTCCAGGCAAGAGTACTGGAGTGGGGTGCCATTGCCTTTTAAAAGGCTAACCAAATTATTAACTACAGACCTTTTAATGTTTATAACAAAATTAATGTGAAGTCAAATGTTGATTCAATAATTGTGTATTTTTTGTGCTTTATATTTCTATATTTTGTAGTTAGACTCTGTATAGTCATTGTGTTTAACCTTCCTATTTTTTAAAAACTATAATTAAAAAAAATCCTGATAAAGAATAAGGCACAAGCCTAAATAAGCTGGAAATGTTAGTGGAGGAACATTGGAAGATTTTACCAAAGGAAACATCCCATTCTCAGTTTCCAGAGAATGTATAAACAATATTTGATGACAATAGTCAAAGGGCTTCCCTGGTTGCTCACTGGTAAAGAATCTGCATGCCAATGCAAGAGATGTGGATTTGATCTTTGGATCAGGAAGGTCCCCTGCAGAAGGGCATGGCAGCCCACTCTAGTATTCTTGCCTGGAAAATGCCATAGACAGAGGAGCCTGGCAAGCTACAGTTCATGGGGCCATAAGAGTCAGACATGACTTAGAGACTAAACAACAACAGCCAGACTACTCACGTGGTGCCTGTCTAGGCTGACACCTTTGTGAGCTGCTGATTTATTGCCCAAATGTAAAACGTGACTTAGTGTTTCTAGACAGTATCATTTTTCCCCTTTCTTTTTTCCTTCTTATCACAATTCTCATTTTTCCTTTGTTCACTGAAAACAGTCTCCCCCATTTACATGCAAATAATTAAATGTCTCAAAGTCGTCCTTTGACTTCATAATTTTTAGAGCTGTATATTCTGGCTTTGGGTTTTAGTTATATAAATTTATTGGTGCTAAAACTATCAATTCCAGTATAATTTTTCCTTTGGGAAATATAGTTTCTATTATGATCATCAGCTTCACTATGTGGTTTCAGAAAACAATGTTGCTGACAGTTAAAAATAATTGATGAGTCAACATGGCTTAAATGACCTCTTTAGTCTACCAATTTCATAAAATAATTTCTCATTTACTTGTTTTTTAAATTAATTTTTACTGGAATATAGTTGATTTACAATGTTGTGTTAGTTTCTTCTATACAACAAAGTGGATCAGTTATAGAAATATATCTTTTTTAGATTCTATTTCCATATAGGTAATTACAGAGTTTTGAGTATACTTCTCTGCGCTATATATTAGGTTCTTGTTAGTTGCTTATTTTATATATAGCAGTGTGAATATGTCAAATATAAACATAATTTTAATGACTTATGATTATACAGTGTGGATATTCCACAGGTTCTTATCCATACTTTAGTTAATAGATAACTTTCAGTTTATTATTATTTATAATAATTTGAGATGATCATATTATTCATGAAGCTTTTTCCTTGTTTTCCTTACTTCTTTTATTTAGTATTAAATAATTATATTTTTCATTTATTGATATTCCATTTTTTTCAGTCTACTTTGTTCTTATTATTCGTTTACAATGCTATTATGTAATTTTTCCTAGTTATTTTAAAATGAAGTAATTCATGTTGAAATAACTGTGCATAAGAATAAATGAATTGTCTCCATCCAAAACTCTGAAACCTTTGAAGTTTATTTAAATAAACCCTGTTTATTTTTTCTAACATCACCTATAGAGGGAGCTCTGAGTCTGGTGATTTTCTCATGACTCATCCGAGAAAGCAAAGAAAAGCATATTTAATATTTCAAAATGAGAATTTGAGAGCTAGCATTTCTGACCTCTAGCAGTGAGGATGTATAATTTCAGAGAGGCTAGATAAGAGCAAGTGAGTCTACTTGTTTGAATTCTAAGGCAAAGATATCAAAGTTGGATAAAATTTTGCTTCAAATATTTTAGTTATTCATCCCTGCTATTTAAAAAATGCACTTCATTTATTTACAAATTATGCACATTTTTAATTTTAAACATAATACATACACCAAAAATGTGGCAAAATGGGGAAATTTAAAAGATGGCATAGAAAGAGATCACAGATATGGTGTTATATGCCTGGAGTCTATTAAAAAAGACCATTTCTGAAGACTGGTGTTTCCTGCAGAGCTAATATGTTGGGGATCTCCTAAGTCCTAGGAATGAGTCAGTGATTCTTGATTTTATTGAGAAACGACTATAGATTAATCTTAATCTAATGAGAATATCAATAATATGTTCTCTCCTTCTTTCTTTTATTCTACCAGGGGAGAGGAAAGAAATTAACAATTAGGTGATTACTTGTGTATTAATTCTAAACACTTCTTGACACTTATTTGGTAAGCCCTTCCTTTTTATATGTAATTTTCCCAATAATGAACATATCTTTATCTTGGAGCTGGAAGAATTGACAATAGAATATGATATATTGTAGGGCCAAGTAAGTACTTTACACAGCCTAGTCTACACTCTTCAGCTATTTTAAATTTAAAAAATTAACTCTTTTTGTTCTGTTAGAAATTCCATTTCTTTATTGTTTTAACCATTGAGCTCTTTTAGAAGTTAATTTGACAGCCGTCTCATAAATTTTGAAATTCGATTTTATGATTCAATTTGAATTATTGTTAGTTTTTAAATAAAAAAAGTTTAATTCAAAGATATATTTCGTATTTCATGTATTTTTTAGAGGCACAAATCTTTTAGTCTCTTATGTGTGCTCTATATAGGAACTCAAGCTTTTAAAATGTGTATTCAAAATGTGTGTTGACTATGTCATCTATTGTCCCGTGTTCACACAGACGCATGCTTAAAAGGGCAAGATGTGTTTTTGTAATAATTCTACTGCATAAAATTTAACTAGATTGCTAGTTAAAGAGCAATAAACAACTTTTGCATTATATATTTATGTGTTATTGTCATGATATTAACCATTATTTTCCAGGTGAGTTTGTACAACTATAAAGAATTTTTCAAGGTATATTGCTATTAATTAGTAATGGTGCTTTCATCCATTTCCCTAAGAATAACTGTTTACACCTGTTTTACCTGTATTAATTTGCAATCACCTAAGAAAAGTAATACATTGTTTCAGAGAACAATTTGACAGTACTGCAGAAATCCATTTTTCTTAATTATATACTTATAGGATTTTCCCTTTTCTTTATAGTAACAGGGAAAAAGAGCTGCCATTTTCAAACTAAGATTTTAGTCTTTTAAATCTATTTCAAATTAATTTTTGTGAATATTGTAAAACAAGGTGTTGCTGCTGCTGCTAAGTCACTTCAGTCGTGTCCGACTCTGTGCAACCCCATAGACGGCAGCCCACCAGGCTCCCCCGTCCCTGGGATTCTCCAGGCAAGAACACTGGAGTGGGTTGCCATTTCCTTCTCCAATGCATGAAAGTGAAAAGTGAAAGGGAAGTCGCTCAGTCGTGTCCAACTCTTCGCAACCCCATGGACTGCAGCCTACCAGGCTCCTCTGCCCATGGGATTTTCCAGGTAAGAGTACTGGAGTGGGGTGCCATTGCCTTCTCCAAAACAAGATGTTAGTCATTGTTTTTCATGTGTATATCCAGTTTTCCCAACACCATTTATTGAAGAGATTATTTTTTCTCCTTGTTGTGTTTTCTTGGCAATTTTGTCAAAGATTAGTTGCCAAGTGAAGTAAGCCAGACAAAGATAAATACTATATGGTATCATTTATATGTTAAATCTAAAACAAGAATAATTCAAATTCATAGAAACAGTGAGAATGGTAGATTGGCAGGTGCTGAGGGTGGGGAAAAATGGGGAGATATTGGTCAAAATACATAAACTTTAAGTTATAAGATGAGTACATTCTGAGGATCTAAAGTACAGTATACTACTAGGGCTAATTATACTTATTGAGTATTAGAAATTCTCTGAAAGAGTAAATCTTGAGTGTTCTCACCAAAAAGAAAAAGTAACTGAGATGTTGGATGTATTAATTGACTTGATGTAATCATATTGCAAAGTGTTTCAAACTGTCACGTTGAGTACTTTAAATATACACAGTTTTCTCAATTACGCTTCTGTAAAGCTGGAAAAAAGATTTTAGTCTTTTTCTATTCCTTCTACCCTATTTGGATTTCTTTTGTTAATTTCTGGGTTGTATAACTTTTTGACAAACCTCCTATAATCTTAACATGATACTAACAGCATTTTACCTCTTAATTTAACTTTGATTTCACTCCATTAGCTTTCAAAGTGTCTGATTTTTATTTTAAAATCCTTATTAATGCTGTTTATTTATAGCTTTTTTTCTTTTGAAAAAGTAATTGGTCATTTTTTGTTAGACTTTATAATTAATTTTTATAGTTTGTTGCAGTCTAGCAAGAGAGATTCCCAGTTGTAGAATCTTCATGTTTTTAACATTTGAGGTTGTATTTGTGGCCTAATCTATTATCTGTTTTAGTAAATATGCAATGGGCACTTGAAAATATAACATGCTCTTAGGTTTTAGGACCCAAAAGTGTGTGATATTTCTTAAAGAGAGAGAGGAGGGGAATGTGTATTGTTGCTGTTGTTCAGTTGCTAAGTTGTGTCCAACTCTTTGCAACCCCATGGACTGCAGCACATCAGGCTCCCCTGTCCTCCACTATCTCCCAGAGTTTGCTTGAAATATGTCCATCGAGTCCGTGATGCTATCTTACAATCTCAGCGTCTTCCACCTCTTTATCCTCCTCCCAGCATCAGTGTCTTTTCCAATAAGTCAGTTCTTTGCATTAGGTAGCCAAAGTATTGGAGCCTCAGCTTTAGCACCAGCCTTTTAAATGAATATTCAGGGTTCATTTCCTTTAGGATTGACTAGTTTGATGATCGTGTAGTCCAAGAGACTCAAGAGTCTTCTCCAGCACCACAATTTGAAAGCATCACTTCCTCGACTCTCAACCTTCTTTATGGTCCAACTCTCACATCCATTCAGGTGTGTGTGCATGAAAGTTGCTCAGTCATGCCAGGGTCCAGCCTCGGTGGATCCAGGGTGATTCAAAGGTGTGGATGGAGTTGGTGTCCTTGGAAATAACTTATTTAATTACGGATAGACAGGGATTAGAAAATTAGCAGAGAAAAAGAGGCTGAATAACTTGGTTTACATGGAATACCAGTCACCACCTATGTAGGCCGCAGGCATCTTCCCGTTCTCCCAAAGGAGAGGAAGCACTGAGCCCCCCCTCTCCCCCCCCGCCCCGGGTCCAATCTTAGAAGCCCAGGCAAAATTAGCAGGCTTGGTGGGTATCCATGCACCAGATGGGAATTTGGCCAGAAAACAGTAGGAGAGAAAAAGAGGCTGAATAACTTGGTTTACGTGGGATACCAATAAAATTCCAAGACAAGGAATTTGCACCATCTACGTTGGGCCACCAGCACCACTTGAATATCAGAAGGTGCCCCTCCTTGGGCTCCTTCTCGAGTGGGCTTGAAAGCCGGGACAAGTAAGTAGACATGGCAAGCACCCACGCTCCAGATGGGAATTCAGCCAGAAAAATGGGGAGCAAGAAAGAACGACATGGGGGAATCAGTCTTTCTGGAAACTGATCCTGATTTCTTTATTTTTGGGTTTGCTTATATACCTTTTGTTACACGTAGGGATGAATACAGAGTCACGTGGGGGTCAGCAGTCCTGACCTTTATCAAAATCAGGTGCTTTACATAAAAAAAGATCTTAGCGGTTTTACATCATCTTCTGGCCATGAGGCCTGCTGACATTTTATGACCCCTTCTTTCTGATAACCAAAAAAGTTATTTTTTCCAAGGGTGTTTTTTCTTAAACCAGGCACCACCCTCCAAATAAAGTTGCATTCCTATAGGGTGAGGGTGTAGTGAGTTACAATCAAGAAAGGAATTTATTTAACCCAAGGTTAACATGATTAATCTTAAAGGTTAATACTTATTTCTCCTGTATGTTAGTTATATTCATTATAAGGGCAGGGAATATGGAGATTTAGCAGCAAACATCAGCCCAGCAAGTGAAAATCCTTTCACCAATGTTCCCCTTAAGATCTATTTAGTCTTAAGATAGTGATAAAGTTACATTTTTACATAGCAAGGACACAGTGATTTATAACAAAGTACAGTTATCTATTACAAAAGAGAAAATTCATTAACTCAAAAAGTCTAGTATTGCTAACCTTAAAAACTACTATATTTCCTTTTCTATATTCCAAATACATTGATTAATATATTCCCAGGTGCCTAAGGATATGGAGGCCTGGCGGCAATCATTGACTCAACAATGAGAAAAGCCCTATGCTAATTAAGACTTTCAAAATACTCCGAACTCTCTGTGCTGTTTATGGTTGAGAGGTAGTAAACAATCATGTGTGTAGTGGCAGGATAATCCTGTCACACAAGCTAGTTTGCCAGCAGAGGGGTTTGACACAAGGTGAGATACCCTTGTCACACCCAGGGCAGGGAATTAGCAGCAATTATTGGCACAACAAATGAAAAACCCTTCACCAATATAATTCCTAGCCAACCCACTATACTAATAATTTCTAACTTCCCAAAAGAATTTGCCTTTTGTAAGTCTAAAACATCTCGTGCCTCTCATGGTCAGGAGGCTGTAAACAATCACATGTGGATGGGCGAACCTATACAGGCAGCCTAGATAACCTTCAGAGGAGTTTGTAAGTTGAAACACTCTTGTCATGCCCAGGAATTTTTATTGACTTGGAGCTGCACATTTACTCCTTCTCTGAGAGAACCGGTGGGGAACAGTCCCCCATAAAGTCAGAGGTATAGGTGAGAGCATAAAACAGTAAAGTAGACAGACTCTGGTTTTGGGGGTAGATGCTCGGGAACAGGGGGTTTCCTGAGGCTTGATTACACCTTTGCGTATGCCAACCCTCCTTCCTCATGACCTTTGCCATGGGCGGAGTTCCTCACGCTGGCTCCCGGTCGTTTCCGACTCTTTGCGAACCCATGGGCTATACAGTCCATGGAATTCTCTAAGCCAGAATACTGGAGTGGGTAGCTTTTCCCTTCTCCAGGGGATCTTCTCAACCCAGGGATAGAGCCCAAGTCTCTTGCATTGCAGGAGGATTCTTTACCAGCTGAACCATAAGGAAAGCCCAAGAATACTGGAGTGGGTAGCTTATCCCTTCTCCAGAGAATCTTCCTGATCCAGGAATTGATCTTGGGTCTCCTGCATTGCAGGTGGACTCTTTACCAACTGAGCTATCAGGGAATCCATTCATGGCTATTGGAAAAACCATGGCTTTGTCTGTATGGACCTTTGTCAGCAAAGTGATGTCTCTGCTTTTTAGTCTAGGTTTGTTGTAATTTATCTCAAAGTACATTCTTTCCTGCACACTGACTTTTAATCTTGCTTTGAGATATTGCTGTCCCACCAGTTATCCAAGCCAGGAAATAGCAAGCTGCTTTTTGACTACTGCTCCACCTTGTATAAATGATCAAATCATACTGGTATTGATTCCTTAATATCTCTCAAAATTGTTCTCTCAGTTTCACAATTAGGCTTTCACTAGCTGTCACCCTAATTCTAAATCATAGCTAAAGGAATTTCACTCTCCTTTTCAAAAACCTTAAGTAATTTCATTGATAATAGGATTACAAGTTTAAATGCCTAGAGAACCTAGGTAACAGTGGGTAAGTGAAGTCGGCCTGGTGGAGGCTGGCGGAATGAGGCGAGCATGCTTCATTCATGAGAACAAGGAGCAGCAGTTTCTTAGCACAGTTCACCACTCAAATACTGTTGGGGATTAGATGAAGAGGGTACACCAGAACATGGTGTTTTTGTCATAAAGAAGGTTTTGCTACTAGATGAATGGATGAAAAAAGGATAAATCAATAAACATAAAGGAAGCTGAAAGTGTGCATATTGACATTGATGTATGCCCTTCACTCTGACTTGAACTGTAGCCACAGCAGCTAGCTTGCTGACCACACTTCAAGTTGTTGTTGCTTAGGCGCTCAGACATGTACGACTCTTTTTTGACCCCAAGGACTGTAGCCCACCAAGCTACTCTGTCCATGGGATTTCCCAGGCAAGAATACTGGAGTGGGTTGCCATTTCCTTCTCCAGGGGGTCTTCCTGAGCCAGGGATCGAACTCGTGTCTCCTGCATTGGCAGGCGGATTCTTTACCCCCGAGCCATCTGGAAAGCTACACTTCAAGTAGCACTGCTGTCAATGACAATTATCACTCCAGACTGTGTATCCAAGTCACCCGCTCTTTCGTATTTTGAAGAACAATCTGGATTTTTATGTTTCTCCCATTTAAAATGTGTTTTACACACTAGCAAGCTAATTGGGTTATTTAAAGTGCTGTTCAAGACTGAAAATTTGAGAGAGTTATTTAAAAAGTCCAATTCAAATAACACTTTTGAAATTAACACTTTTTCTTTTTCTTCCTTGATCACTACCCTGGTCTCTCAGTTTATAAGGAATCTCCTCTTCTATTTTAGACTGTGCTATCACTAGTGACATATGTGGGCATTTTCCCCTCTTTACTGTGAGCTCTCTTTGACCATAATCATTGGGTCTTTTGTATTTTCTCATATCAAACAAATAATCTTTGTGGTTTTTTTTTTTTGTTTGTTTGATTCTTCTCTCTTGTTATATCTATGCTATTGACTCCATATTGTAGAATGAAAGAAAGAATTTGTGGAGTGAAATGGAAATAATAAATATAAGTGCAGCCTTACAGGTGAGTTGCTGACTAGTAAGTATTAGATTGACAAGTTAGTCTCTTTCTTTCTCTTATACTTGCTGGCACATACACACACACAGACTCACAGGGCCTATAAAACTAGATCAGACTCCTGCTTTTTTTCTCAGAGGTTTTAAGGACATGTGATGGTCATGGAGAGAGGGAACAGAACAAGGAGTTCTCAGTGTATTTCCCCTTGAGTCTCAGTCTGTGCATGGGTTACAGTGATGGGGAGGGAGCCAGTCCCAAAGATACCAGTGACATTGTCCACGCAAGACAGGGACTGGCTGGATTTAGGAAGCACATTTTTGCTCTTCCAGTGATTCATAACTCAGGAATAATTTAAACTGACTTTTTCACATAAAACATGTTTACAGGCCTCTAGAACCCTCCTGACATTGCTGTTGTTCAGTTGCTAAGTCGTGTCTGACTTTTTGTGACCCCATGGACTTCAGCATGCCAGGCCTGACATTTACCAGGGCAAAATATTCATTCAAGGGAAGAAGACATGTTCAGTTCCCAGGTTTTGTGAATAATATCTCTGCTTCTAGTTTTCACAGTTTTCCAGAAATCTTCTGTCTTATATAAGATATTCTTATTATTCCATAGGTAAACACCTTCCAGTGTTTATTTCCTCTCATAAGAATAAAATACACTAAGAAATGTTATCCTTTTATCCTTTTAATTATCCTTCAGTACTTAAGGAATTGAGGATTTCAGGAATCTTACTCTTAGGACATTAAGGACTTTTTAGAGTGAAGTGAGAAGGACAAATTCCATTTCTATGTCAAGTGAATTTCATCATAATAAAATGCAGTGACAGTTTTTCTTATGGTGCTTCAAATATGTGACCTGATGTGTTTGTGATAGATAAAGAAGAAAGACTAAAAAATACAATACAGTAGGCTTAAAGAATTGCTATATTTTCATGGCTAAGATTTGCAGTATTTTATTGTATAATTTTGATTATTGGTTGGGGTACTTGATCAATATTCAAGGGCTATGTGTGGTAGCTATTACCTCAAGTTTCTGAGTAGTGTTATCAATTATAGGTTCAGGAGGGAGTGGCCCCTGGAGTTGAAGGAGTTACAGGGCCCATGGCACTAGTTTCTGGAATTACAGTGGAATCTTCAGCAGACTCTGAGCCATATGCATAGTCAGAGGCTTCAAGCTCATCTTCAGTGTAATAAAAATACTCTTCAGGAGTGGTGACATCCTTTTCAGGCAAAGTTGTACTGGTGGTGGTGATGGCATTGGGGAGAGCAGAAGTGAGAATGATAACTAACAGGCAGAGTGGTGCCAAGGGTAGCAGTGTCCGCTCCTGGAGAGTGGTTGCAGGGCTGGTCACAGTTGCACTCTTGGTGCTCACTATAGTGACTGTGGGGCCAGTTGCAGTTACAGCAGTTTCTTGAATAGTTGTGCCAGTTTTAGCAGTAGTGGTTTCAATGACAGAAATGGTTTCATCAGTGGCAGCAGCAGTAGTATCAGTTACAGCCATAGTTGTATCACCTTCAAGGGTGGTTGTCTCTTGTCCAGGGGTGAGGGGAGCAGCAGACAGGGTGGTGGTTTGAGATGTGGAGGTAGTGATAGTAGGTGAGAGGGTAGTGGTAAGGGCTTTTGTAGTAGGTGTAATTTGAGCTGTGCTAGTAGTAATGTCCTCTAGTGGCTGTCTTGGCCATGTTTGCAAAGGCAGTAGCTGCTTCTATGGAAATCTCTGATGGCTGCTTTTTTGGTTGATGTGGGCAAGGCTTTGGAGGTTTAGATGTCTGAGTCTGAAGTCAAGGGGAATGAGATTTTATTGGACAAGATGGTGGTGGATGAGGTTTTCACACATGATACTTAACAGGTAAGTGGTAATGCTGGATACCCTGAAGACAGGTCAACAGAATGCCAAGGTCTCATCTTCCTGTGTTTGTTTTTGGAAGGTAGATTCTGGCTTCCATCATAATCGCATCTTTGAGACTTTTTGTCAGTGGACTTAGTAATTCTGCTTGTAGTAGACCTGGAGCCTGTTAAGTTGTTTGGTGGAGTCCGCTTAGAAGTAACTCGCCTTGTGTTACTCTCAGGAACTTTAGAGTTTGCTCTTTTAGACTTAGGAACATGATGGCTCCTTATTGCACCTTGGGAAGCTGACGTCTGTCTAAGTACAGGTTTGGCAGTGGGAGTTTTTTGTTCTGTTGTCTTTATAATTGATTTCTGTATAGCATTGGCAACTGAAGACCTTTTCCCTGTATTGGATGAAGATGATGTCTGTTTGGGTGTAGACTTGGTAACTTTTCACTGTTTTAGTTTAGGCTTATCAATTTCCTTTCTTTTTATACCAGTCTCAGTGAGAGATGACTGTTTGGACTTAGACTTGTCTCCTAAGGTCAGTCTGAGTGGAGACTTGTGGATTAAATTCTATTTTTCTGAAGTTGATTTTGATTGAGGCTGTTTTAGTGCAGTGTTGTTAGTTAGAAATTGCTTTTTGGTAGAGGTGGACTCCTTTAGTGTATCTTGGAAAGGTAATGAGTGCTTAGATATAGACTGGGAAGTTAGAGATTTTTAAAATGCAGATGCCAGAGATGAGTTTGATAAAACAGATGGAGTTGCTCTTGGTTGAATTACAGTAAGTGAAATCTGGTTTGATGGCTGCTTTAATGTCTGGGCTTCAGCTTGTTTTAATGCAGCTTGTACATGAGGGGGTTTTGTTTCTCCTGTCTGGGCAGGTGAATTAAGACTTGATAGCTTTTGTTTTGACTGGTCATAAGTTTTAAGACTCTCACTTGACTGCAAATAAAAAATATACAAGTAAAGAATTAAATACATGGCATTAGGTCACATTGAGTGTATTTTAAAATATTCACTGGTAAAAGTTTTAAAACAGCCATTAATTGTTTTTTTAGATTTGATTTACATTTTTTGAAAAGATTACTTTACAGAGCAGTTTTAGATTGATGGCGAATTGAGAGGAAGATACAGAGTCCTCATACACTTCCTGCCTAGATATGCCCAGTCTCTCCACTATTGTCAGGAATGGAACTACATTGACATATATTACTCAAAGTCTCTAGTTTACATTATACTTCACTTTTATACATTCCATGGGTTTTGACAAACATATAATTACATTTGCTTACCATGCATTCACCATCTTATAGTTTAGGCTTCACTCCCCTAAAAATTCTGTTTTCTCTTTATTCATCCCTCCTAATTCCTGGCAAGCATTGATATTTTTTCTGGCTTTATAGTTTTGTTTTTTTCTAGAATGTGATATAATTGGAATCAAACAATAAATAGCCTTTTCAGATGAATTCCCTTCATTTAGTAGTATAAATTTAAGATTCCATCGTGTTTTTTTTTTTCATGATTTAGTAACTCTCCCTCTTTTTTTTAATGTACAGAGAAAGATTCCACTACATGAATATACCATAATTTATTTATTCAGTCACCACAAAAGGACAATTTGGTTGCTTCCAGATTTTGGCTATTATGAATAGAATGTCTGGGTACATAAAAATCCATAAAAACATCTGAGTACACACTTGTGTGTGAACATAAATTTCGACCGATATATATGTGTATGTGTAATATATATATATATCCTCATTGTATGAATATATAGAAAGAAATATAATAAAGTTCATGGTACATTTTTTAAAGGCAACACAGTATGAATTATCCTGGTTGCAAGCACACTGATGTCTCACTCTGAGATGTTTTTGTGGTATATAATTGATATGAACATTTTTATCTTTTTCTAAACGAAAAAAAAATTACCTGTTGACCAGTATTGAAAACTTACCAAGAAGAATGTAGTAAGGTTCAAGATAATCATAGATAAGATAAGAGCATTCATATTTTCTTTATGGACCCTAGCAAGAAATAATGATAAAGACAATCAATACCATATTGTGTAGTGATAACAGATTATTCAAATCCATACTTATTTTGGTAAATTATGATATTAAGACCTCCCAGAGAGCAATACTTCACTAAATAATTTACTGGCTACTCAGGAGCTTTCTGCATTATTTATATATAATAATATAAGCATAATTATGTCAGCACAACTAACACACACATAGGTATAAATAAATGCACCATAAATTATGCATAATAGGTATAATATATTATATTATATTATATTACATACCAGGGCTTTATATTATATACCAGGGCTTCCTTGGTGGCTCAGATGATAGTCTGCCTGAAAAGCAGAAGTTCAGTTCAGTTCAGTTCAGTCGCTCAGTCGTGTCCGACTCTGTGCAACCCCATGAATCGCAGCACGCCAGGCCTCCCTGTCCATCACCAACTCCAGGAGTTCACTCAGACTCACGTCCATCGAGTCAGTGATGCCATCCAGCCATCTCATCCTCTGTCGTCCCCTTCTCTTCCTGCCCCCAATCCCTCCCAGCATCAGAGTCTTTTCCAATGAGTCAACTCTTCGCATGAGGTGGCCAAAGTACTGGAGTTTCAGCCTTAGCATAATTCCTTCCAAAGAAATCCCAGAGCTGATCTCCTTCAGAATGGACTGGTTGGATCTCCTTGTAGTCCAAAGGACTCTCAAGTGTCTTCTCCAACACCACAGTTCAAAAGCATCAATTCTTCGACGCTCAGCTTTCTTCACAGTCCAACTCTCACATCCATACATGACCACTGGAAAAACCATAGCTTTGACTAGACGGACCTTAGTCGGCAAAGTAATGTCTCTGCTTTTGAATATGCTATCTAGGTTGGTCATAACTTTTCTTCCAAGGAGTAAGCGTCTTTTAATTTCATGGCTGCAGTCACCATCTGCAGTGATTTTGGAGCCCCCAAAAATAAAGTCTGACACTGTTTCCACTGGTTCCCCATCTATTTCCCATGAAGTGATGGGAAGTGGGGCTTAGAAAACATCACTACAAACAAAGCTAGTGGAAGTGATGGAATTCCAGTTGAGCTATTTCAAATCCTGAAAGATGATGCTGTGAAAGGACTGCACTCAATATGCCAGAAAATTTGGAAAACTCAGCAGTGGCCACAGGACTGGAAAAAGTCAGTTTCATTCCAATCCCAAAGAAAGGCAATGCCAAAGAATGCTCAAACTACTGCACAATTTCACTCACCTCACATGCTAGTAAAGTAATGCTCAAAATTCTCCAAGCCAGATTTCAGCAATATATAAACTGTGAACTTTCAGATGTTCAAGCTGGTTTTAGAAAAGGCAGAGGAACCAGAGATCAACTTGCCAACATCTGCTGGATCATGGAAAAAGCAAGAGAGTTCTAGAAAAACATCTATTTCTGCTTTATTGACTATGCCAAAGCCTTTGACTGTGTGGATTACAATAAACTGCGGAAAATTCTGAAAGAGATGGGCATACCAGACCATCTGACTTATCTCTTGAGAAACCTATATGCAGGTCAGGAAGCAACAGTTAGAACTGGACAGGGAACAACAGACTGCAAAGCAGAAGACCTGGGTTCAATTGCTGGGTCAAGAAGATCCCCTGGAGAAGGGAATGGCAATCCACTTCAATAGTCTTGCCTGGAAAATTCCATGGGCAGAGGAGCCTGGTCGGCTACAGTCCATGGGGTCTCAAAGAGTCAGACACGACTGAGCGACTCACACATACAGACACATGAGCATAATTTAGAATCACTGGAGTTAACAGCTTAATACTTTAACTATAAGAATAAACTCATTATTAATCAAAAAATATTTTTAAAAAAGTTTTTAGGTTAAAAACTTTTAATTCACACTTTTAGGATGTTAAAGCCAATGCTTCCATAAAAGCCTGGAAGGGTCAAGGCAAGTGGTGAAGTCTGCATCCCTTTATCACCAGGAAGTGTCCTAGGTGGACTGAGGCGTTCCTAATATAGCATTTTTTTTTACTCAACAAAGACAAGTTTACCTTGTGATTTTTTTTTTTTTACTTAAGTTGCATTTTATTAAAAGCCGCTATTCAGCCATAGAACTTGACTAATTCATATAACTAAGCTTTGATTAAACTGCAGACAGTGGAAGTGAGTGGAATTCACCCACTTTCAGTGGGTATAATCAGTGACCATCAGCAATTAGTTTAATCATCTTAGAAATTCTCAATCTCAGTCTAAGTCAGCAGATATTTTCAATTACTAGTTTATCTATTACATTTATGTCCAAACTATGGAAAACTTGGAGCCAGAAAAGGAAAATCTATGTCCCAATCTTATATGCAGTGATACCTTAGAAGGGGTTTCTCCTCTGGTTTCTGATGAGGTTTTATCTTCTCTTAACCTCACTGATTCTTCTCTGGTAGTCATCTCCAAAGGAAAACTAGTGAGAACCTTTCGAGTAAATAAACTTTTCGTCCCTGAATGTCCCTCCTACTTATTTTCTTTTGAGGATAGACTAAGAAAGTTTTAATAAGATTAATTTAATACTGATTAAAAGAAAGTCAAGCCTATTGACAAAATCAGTTGCTTGTGTGTATTCTTTCATGGAAATATTACAGTTTAGTTACATCTTTTCTTAGGAAAAAGAAAGTAATTTTATTCCTTATAAAACTTTTATCATTTGTACTATGACTTGAAATGATTAGATAAAAATTTGTTGTTTCTGTGACATGAAGTACATTAAAATTTTATTCTTTAGTGTTCTTGTCTTAACCATGCCAAGAATGGTTATAGGTGTTTTGTAATTAATTAATTAGAATAACTTTTAAATATAGAAACTATACTGATGCCAAATATTAATTTTATAGGGGTGTTTAGGACTTAATTTTAATTAATTAACTTATTTTTGTCTGCACAGGGTTATTTTTAGGACTTTAATCTTGCCTTCAAGAGTTTCTGGATTTCTCAATATATTCTAATAAAATATACACATAAAAAGAGTGCACTTGATCTGTTTTTGTTCATCAGTCTAGACTATTAGGTTTATGGCCTTATTCCAGTAATATTGGCATCTGGCCACCACTGCAGTTTATCACATTAGGAAGATTAGGAAAAGGAAATGCCATTATTTCCTTCTCCTAAGTAGTATACTAGGGTTAAGATAATACATAATATTGATACAACAATTTGGTTAGCATTCTGATGACATTCATCTTTCTTTCCTTGAAAATTGAGATTAAATCATAAAAACATTCTCTCTTCACCCTTTTATATTGCTGTGATTGGTATTATGATTTTCAGTAATTTTCTTTTGAGTTTAAAATTGGGCTTTGGTAGTTTGGTTTATGATCAATAATAAACTGCTAAGGTTAACATTTTCCCTCCTGGATTTTGGTAAGGAAAATCCTAGACTATTTAATTCTATTAAATGAGTATTTTAATTTCAGTTATTAACAACTGTTTTTTTCTTTACTTACCCATTTGTTTACAAATGTCTTGCTCAGTCACTCAGTTGTGTCCAACTCTTTGCAACCTCATGAAATGCAGCACACCAGGCTTCCCTGTCCTTCACTATATCCTGAAGTTTGCTCAAATTCATGTCCATTGAGTCTATGATGCCATCCAAAGATCTCATCCTCTGTCACCCCCTTCTCCTCCTGTCCTCAATCTTTCCCAGCATCAGGGTGTTTTCCAATGAGTCAGCTCTTTGATCAGGTGGCCAAAGTATTGGAGCTTCACCTTTAGCATCAGACCTTCCAATGAGTATTCAAGGTTGATTTCCTCTAGGTATTCACTGGATTAATCTCCTTTCTGTTGAAGGGACTCTCAAGAGTTTCCTATAGCACCATAATTTGAAAGCATCAGTTCTTTGGCCCTCAGCCTTCTTTGTGGTCCAACTCTCTATTTGTGAATGACTACTGGAAAAATTTTTACTATATGGACCTTTGCTAAGTGATGTCTCTGCTTTTTAATATACTGTCTAGGTTTGTTATAGTTTTTAAAGAAATGTATTTATTTTTTAAATGAAGGATAATTGCTATACAATTGTGTTGTTTTCTGCCAGACATCAACATGGATCAGTCATAGGTGTACAAGGAGCAAGCGTCTTTTAATTTCATGGCTGCAGTCACCATCTGCAGTAATTTTGGAGCTCAAGAAAATAAAATCTGTCACTGCTTCCACTTTTTCTCCATCTATTTCCCATGAAGTGATGGGCCCCAGATGCCATAATCTTAGTTTTTTGAATTTTGTGTTTTAAGCCAGTTTTTCCACTCTCCTCTTTCACCTTCTTCAAGAGTTCTTTAATTGCTCTTCATTTTTTGCTGTTAGTGTGCATACCTGAGGTTGCTAATATTTCTCCAGGCAATCTTAATTCCAGCTTGTGAGTCTTCCAGCCCAGCATTTTTCATGATGTACTCTGCATATAAGTTAAACAAATGGGGTGATAATATACAGCCTTGACCTACTCCTTTCCCAATTTTGAACCAGTTTGTTGTTCCATGTCTCTTAACTGTTACTTCTAGTCCGGTGTACACGTTTCTCAGGAGTCTGGTAAGGTGGTCTGATAGTCCCATCTCTTTTAGAATTTTCCAGAGTTTGTTGTGATCCATACAGTTAAAGGCTTTAGCATACTCAGTGACTTTATTTAGCTTCTATTATACAGTGTGGCTCAGCGGTAAAGAATCTGCCTGTAATGCAGGAGCCACAGGAGCTGCAGGTTCGATCCCTGGGTCAGGAAGTTCTCCTGGAGGAGGGCATGGCAACCCACTGCAGTATTCTTGCCTGGAGAATCCCATGGACAGAGGAGCCTTGGGGGGTACAGTCCATAGGGTCACAAAGAGTGAGACATGACTGAAGTGACTAAGCACAGCACGGTACATACAATGTATTGGGGTTTCCCTGGTGGCTCAGATAGTATAAAATCTGCCTGCAATGCAGGAGACTTGGGTTCTATCCCTAGGTTGAGAAGATTCCCTGGAGAAGGTAATGGATACCTGCTCCAGTATTTTTGCCTGGAGAATTCCATGGACAGGAGGTCTGGTGGATTATAGTCCACGGGGTTGCAAGAGTCAGACATGACTGAACGACTGATACTTTCACTTCAAACAGTGTATCGGGTCTTACTTTAGAGAGACAGTAGTGAGAGAACATAGTTACTGTGCTCATAGGACTTACCTCCCAGGAGAAGAGCTGGACAGACAGGTGTAACAGGGGAACTGGTATGGGGAAGGGGGAAGGAACTGGTATGGAAAGGGTGCTGTGGTAGCACATGTGTGAAGTGCTTGGTCTTAGAAGTTGGGGAAAGTTTTTCTTAAGGATGTGATATATAAACCAAGGAGACAAATTTTGATAATGTGATATGAATTACCCAAACGGTTTCAGCAGCTTCAAGCAACTGCTGGTGTTGATGATAATGCAGCTAAAGCCATCAAGGTTTGTTTCTGAGTCATTGGACTGAATGGTATGAGGTTCTAATAGGGCTAGAGGAAGTAGTAAGGTAGTAATAGTAAGATCATGAAATTTAACTTTACCTTGTGAATGTTCTTTATGGATAAGGGATTAAAATTTATTGAATGCCCAGTTAATGGAGGATATTATCATGAATGTCTCAGACTCAAGGTTGTGTGTCCTAGTAGTCAGATAACAAAGTCTGATAGATTGAATTGCTAGAGTTCAAAATAAAACTCTACCATTTAGTGAATTTTTGTTCTTTTGAAAATTATTAATACTTAATCTCTCTGGGCCTCAGTTTCTTCATTTATATGTGAACATAATAATAGAGCTTCTTTAAGAGAGTTCTATGTGAAATAAAGTAAAACATGTAAAATCTTTTATAGAGAGCCTGACACATATATCAGTAAATCAAAAAATGGTACTTTCCACCTTATTTATTACCCAGAGTCACACAGTTAAGCAAGCATTTTGAGCAAAACTTTAATTCAGTTCTATCCATATCTAAAGCCTATAAATTTTTGCTGTATGTTTAAAGTGTGGCTCAGATGATAAAGAATCCACCTGCAGTGCAGGAGATGCAGGAGACTCAGGTTCAGTCACTGGATTGATTGGATTCCCTGGAGGAGGCTGTGGCAACCCACTCCAGTATTCTTGCCTGGAGAATCCCATGGACAGAGGAGTTTGGAGGGCTACAGTCCATAGGGTGGCAAAGAGTCCCAACAGGACTGAGTGACTAACACTTCACTTTTCAACACTTTCATATAAAATGAGAATCAATAAGAAGCTATTTCAAGAGGTTACCAGTGAAGATTAAGAGGTTTATATGTGTGAAAACTTTTTATACATTTAAAAAAGTGGTAAATAAATTATTATTATATAACATATAACTGAGTTTTGGAAGACCTGAGAACTTTCAAATAGGCTGTTCTGCAAGACTGAATAATAAGATGTTTTTCTATTTCTCCCCAGACCATGAGGTCCTAGAGGTGGGGAGGAAACATGCTATAGTCACATAGTTGGCATTTGGCAAATAATTGATAAATGAATGACTATGTGTGACCCTCCAGATCTCATTTATTTTCCATGTGAAAGACATAATTTCTCATATAAACTACCTTTGCAGAAATGGACTTTACCTCTGAAAGTAATTTACTCAAATCCAAAATAACCAACTCACCAATGTATTTTCTTAAAATGTAAATTGTAGTTGAAGGACTTACTATGTCACAGGGAAGCCCCTATTAGTGTTAATTAAAAAAAAATCAGAATGTGAAAGTAGAGAGTTATTTTATTTGGTGGGAATGTTAAGGACTCTGAGCCTGGGAATTTGCTCTCGGGAATGATCTAGACTAAAATTGGCATTACTTTTGGGCACTTAAACTTAATGCTAACTCTAGAGTTCTCATTCTCTCTCTTGGCTGCTCAAGAATCACTTCGTGGTCTTCTAGAGTTGAACACTATGGCTTAGTGCTCTGAACCCAATGACGGCCATAAATTTAGATTTTCCCATATCATCCTGCAGAAGATAGTCTTAATGAGTGGACCAATTTGAGAATCAGATGAAATTATGAACTTTGCCTTCAATTAAATGTGTATTTCCAAATTCACACTAAATTTACCTTGGAATTTCAAAGTTTCAAATACCCCTGAGGTGTATTCACAGGCTCTTTCACGTCCATTTATGATAAAAACTCTCCAGAAAGTAGGAATAGAAGGAACATACCTCAACCTAATAAAAGCTATATATGACAAACCCACAGCAAACATTATCTTCGGTGGTGAAAAATTGAAAGCATTTCCCCTAAGGTCAGGAACAAGACAAGGGTGCCCACTTTCACCACTACTATTCAACATAGTTTTGGAAGTTTTGGTCACAACAATCAGAGCAGAAAAAGAAATAAAAGGAATCCAAATTGGAAAAGAAGAAGTAAAACTCTCACCGTTTGCAGATGACATGATCCTCCACATAGAAAACCGTAAAGACTCCACCAGAAAATTACTAGAGCTAATCAATGAATATAGTAAAGTTGCAGGATATAAAATCAACACACAGAAATCCCTTGCATTCCTGTACACTAATAATGAGAAAATAGAAAGAGAAATTAAGGAAACAATTCCATTCACCATTGCAACAAAAAGAATAAAATACTTAGGAATATATCTACCTAAAGAAACTAAAGACCTATATATAGAAAACTATAAAACACTGGTGAAAGAAATCAAAGAGGACACTAATAGATGGAGAAATATACCATGTTCATGGATCGGAAGAATCAATATAATGAAAATGAGTATACTACCCAAAGTAATCTATAGATTCAATGCAATCCCTATCAAGCTACCAATGGTATTTTTCACAGAGCTAGAATAAATAATTTCTCAATTTGTATGGAAATACAAAAAACCTCGAATAGCCAAAGCAATCTTGAGAAGAGAAAATGGAACTAGAGGAATCAACCTGCCTGACTTGTAGATTGTTGGAACCAAGACTCAAACCATCCCTGTTGGGCTTCTCGCTCTCTTTTCTGAAGGGTTAATAGGGTAGCAGAGATGTGCCTGCAAACGGGTCTCTCTGCTCGGGCTGAACGTGCTTGCAAATGAGGCGTTCTGCCAAAGAGTCTAGACACAGCCTTGAGTTTAATGGTCCCTTGCAAACGAGGGAGCATTCCCTTCTTGTGATAAGAAGGAAAAGAGGGCTTTGGACAGACTCTGCAGTAGACAGGGATTTCACTCCCCTTGCTGTACGATAACATGTATGCACCTGTGCTGTACTGAAAAGGCTTATTCATGCAGTCTAGAATTCTGCCTAGGGGGCTTTATAATAATAAACCACAAATTGTTTGCGCAGTTCTGTTCCTCGGGCCGGAATGTGTATTGTCTGTCTCTTGTGTGTCTCGTGTGTTTTGTCTTTGTGTCATTTCACTCACAACACTTTTCCGTTGAGCTAGTCCTTCCCTTACTTTGGCCATAAATTCTCTCACTACCCCAGTGTGGTCTGTGTAAAAACAACATTCTTCTCCCAGAGCTGCGCAGAGCCCCCTTTGTTGCAAGAAAACCAGATCTAACCCCCTTCTGTTTTGTAAGACTACCTCGGACAGGGAAGTCAATGATCTTTCTAGGTGACTAATTGACTCTTCTATGTGGGTAATGTCTTCATCTATAGCTGCCCACAACGACGTAAACCCTTGGCCGTGGAGGGACAAGGCCGTTATCCCAGTTCCTGCTCCGGCAACCTCAAGGCTGAACATGGTTGCTAATGTGATGGCTGTAATGGGCTCTCTCTTAATTCTGTTTCCTGCCAACTGATTTGATATTTCTCCAGTCCAATAGCTATACATAACTTCTTCAAGGTGGTATAAGATTTTGGGCACGACAGCCACCAATATGCAAAACTCTCTATTTTGATTAAAAACTGAGACATGTAAGCATGGAGTCAGTCCGGCATGAGAGCAGACCCACCAACCCCCTGCCTCTGGCACAATCCATTTTGTCTGATTTAACTCTGTGAGCTCAGCTGATTGAGTGCACAAGGGAGATTTCTCTGGTGGGACTTTACCTACACAAAGTCCTTTTCCCCACACTTCTTTCATTGTGAGGCTCACCTTTTGTTCTCCCCAGTGGTATTTAGGTGGATCTATGCTAGTAGTCAGACTGTAAGAAGCATCTAAGCCTATTGCTTCATAATAGGCAGGGTATAGAGTGTAGCAGAGCCAACAGGATTTAGTTGCTTCTGGGTTTGTTTGGTTTAGGGTTGTATAGGCTGCCCTAACTAATTTCCATAATGGGTCTGATTTCCTGAGGTTGGGGATGTGGACCGGGGGACCAAGGGAACCGGAGGATGTGGAATCCAGTGTAGCAAGGCTCGGTGTCAGGTATGTCTCAGCTATTTTTAGTGAATCAATCTTTTCGACCGGGTTGGGACCTATACTATGCACCTGTGTTGGCTCTATGATCTGGCTGACAATTATAATTCCTCCAAAATACCCATGGGTCCATTGGGTGCTAGTTTGTATTCCCCAGGACAGACTGGAAACCCAAGACCTCTCTTTTCTTGCAGCCTCTTGATTGAACCTTATTCTAACTTGTGAATAGTCACATTTGACACAGTGATAGTATGGGTCTCCGAGGGCTTGGGCCGAGGGCTTGGGCCAAGGGCTCTGCAAACAAGAAGTTGAGTAGGTCTCGGTTTCCTACCTCCCAAAGCCATTTTCCATCATTAGAAGTTACACAACTCCAGGACTTATAGAAGTAGTCCTGTAGACCCCCACAAGTCTTCCAGTTGCTCCTTTGGTGGCCAGGACATGCCCAGAACCTGTAAAGTAGGAGGAGACCCTTTGCCCAGGGTACACCCCCCACCTCTTTTAGGTCAAAGTACAGATCTGGCCACCAGGTGTTCGGAGGATGTGTTCCTGAGGTTAAGTTAAGTACCTCTCACATCAGTCAGTTTTGAAGTTGCCAGGTGATCCTGGCCAGCTGATGTGGGTTTCCATTGGTGGCTCCTGGGTCGAGGAGGATGGTCACCAACAGGAGGATCAGGGTGATTTGTCTGGGTCCTGTTGGCGGGTGAGCTTCATCTTTAAAGGGTTGGAGGGATGTGGTGTCACCTTCCATTCTCTCTGGGCCTTTTCCTGTTCCTCCAGAGTGGCACAGTGCACTTGGTTACAGTGCACTCAAGGTCCAATGCCGTCGACCTTCAGGGCAGTAGGGGTAGTAAGAAGAACAACATAAGGGCCCTTCCATCTAGTCTCTAATGTCTTGACTTGATGCCGTTTGACCCAAACCCAGTCCCCCGGACCAATGTTGTGTGAAGGAATTGTTCCCTTCTCTTGGCCTTTATGGATTTCTTTGAGTAAAGTCCAGATGTGCACATGCACCTTGCTTAAGGCCAATAGAGCTTTTTGGAACTGCCGCAATGAAGGAGGCTGCTGGATTCTTCCCTCAAAGATAGGACACACTGGAGGGGGCCCCCCATAAACAATTTCAAAGGGGGTTAGGTTTAACTTGTAGGGGGTTAAACCTACAAGTTTACATGCTCAGAAGAGAGCGAAGGGAAGGAGAGTCACCCAGTCCCCACCAGTCTCTATCGCCAGTTTTGCCAAAGTTTCTTTGAGTCCGATTCATTCTTTCTACCTGTCCTGAGCTCTGGGGATTGTATTCGTAATGCCGTTTCCATTTGGTCCCCAGAGCTAAGGCCAGTCCCTGAACAATCTGACTCACAAAAGCAGGTCCATTATCAGAGCCAATGGTTACCGGCAGCCCAAACCTAGGCACTATCTCTTCTAGGAGTTTTTTAGCTACCATTGTTGCTGTTTCCCTCTTAGTGGGATATGCTTCCACCCACCCAGAGAAAGTATCAACCAGAACTAACAGCTAATGTTACCATACTTACCTGGCCTTACCTCTGTAAAATCTATCTTCCAGTGTTGTCCCAGCCTTTCTCCCCGGTACCTTATACCCATGTGCTGTCCTTTTCCTGGTCTCATCATCTGGCATGCCTTTCAGGCACAGACTATGTCTTTTATAGTTGCCTTTTGTCGGGGAAACTGCAGACACGCTGTCTGTAAGAGCGCAAGAGTATTTTTTTTCTCCCAGATGGGTGGTCTGATGTAGGTGCATGCAAAGGTGTTGAACCAAGTTAGCTGGAAGCAACAAGTTGTCATTTTGGTCTCGATGCCATCTGTCTTTGCCCTCCAGACAGTTGGTATTTTCTTGGATCCAACTTAGATCAGAAGAGGAATACTTGGAGCTTGGGGGCAGGGTTCCCATTCCTGGGGGTGGCAATCCCACAGTCAATATGGGGGTTTTACAGTCTCCGAGGGCTGCTTCCCGGGCTGCCACATCGGCAGCACGGTTGCCCCGAGCCTTGATATCTTCTCCTTTTTGGTGTCCTGGGACATGTACTATGGACACGGCTCGGGGTCGGTGGACTGCTGCTAGGAGTCTGTGGATCTCAAGTAGGTTTTTAACTTCTTTTCCCTCTGCTGTTGTAAACCCCTGCTCTCTATATATTGGGCCCTGAATATGCACTGTTCCAAATGCATACCGGCTGTTGGTATAAATGGTGATCTTTTTTCCTTCTGCCCTTTCCAGTGCCTGTATCAAGGCTATTAATTCCGCTTTCTGGGCAGATGTCCCAGGGAGCAGAGCTTCAGCCCAGATGACCCTTCCAGAGTCATGTACAAAGGCTGCCCCTGCCCTTATCTTTTACAAAACTACTTTCGTCTGTAAACCATACCAGTTCACTGTCTTTTAAGGGCACATCTTTTAGGTCTTTTCGTATGGCTGTCACATCGGCCAATATCTCACCACAATCATGGAGGGGGCCGTCTTTTTTCGGGGTGGGCAGGAGAGTGGCCGGGTTCAGGAAGCAGGGCGTCTGAAAGTGTATCTGGGGGGCATCCAGCAGCAAGGCCTGATAATGGGTTAAGCGGGCACTGGAGATCCATTTACCCGGTGGCTGCTTGAGAATCCCTTCAATGGCAGGGGGAGTGTAGACCAGGAGCTGTTGTCCATACGTTAACTTGTCAGCATCATGGACCAGGAGAGCAGTGGCTGCAATGATTCGGAGGCAGGGTGGCCACCCCGCAGCCACTGGGTCCAGTCTTTTAGAGAGATAGGCTACAGGTCGCTTCCAAGGCCCCCATTGCTGTGTCAAGACTCCCTTTCCTACTCCCTGTTTTTCATCCACAAACAGTTGGAAGGGCTTAGATGGGTTAGGGAGAGCAAGGGCCAGGGCTTTCAGCAGAGCCTGCCGAAGTTCTTCAAATGCCTGTCTCATTGGCTCAGTCCAAGTCCAGTTTTTATTCTCCCTGCTCCATTCATACAATGGCAGGGCCTTTTCAGCAAATCCCAAGATCCATAGCCTGCAATACCCAACAGTCCCAAGAAATTCTCTCACTTGAAGAGGATTTGCTGGCTCAGCGATCTGCAAAATAGTCTCTTTCATAGCCTGTGTCAGCCATCTCTGCCCCTGCTTTATCTTATATCCTAAGTAGGTGACCCCCTGCCTAGCAATTTGGGCTTTCTTTGCACTAGCCCAGTACCCCAATGTCCCCAAAGTTTGGAGGAAGTTGCCTGTCGCCTCTAGGCATGCCTCCTCAGTAGCAGTGGCTAGCATAAGATCATCCACATACTGCAACAAGACAACGTTGGGGTGATCAGCCCGGTACTCATGGAGGTCTTTGTCCAGAGCCTCATTAAATAGCGTTGGTGAGTTTTTGAAGCCCTCTGGGAGGCGAGTCCAGGTTAGTTGTCCTGTGGTCTGGCTGCACTCCTCGGCCCACTCGAAATCAATCTCTTGGCTCGAATGGGCCAGCGGCAAACTGAAAAAGGCATCCTTCAAGTCCAGGACCGTATACCAGACATAGTCTGGTGGCAGGCCACTCAAGAGGGTGTACGGGTTAGGGACGGTGGGACGAATGTCACTCATCCATTTGTTGACTTCACGAAGATCTTGGACCGGTCTAAAGTCCATTCCCCCAGGCTTTTTCACAGGTAACAGGGGAGTGTTCCACGGAGATTGACATCTTCTGAGAATTCCTACCTTCAAGAGCCGCTGGATATGTGGCGTGATTCCTCGTTGGGCCTCCAGACTCAGGGGGTATTGTTTCACCTGTACAGGGGTGGCATCTGCTTTCAGTTCAACAATGATGGGGGTTCTCTGTTTGGCTAGTCCTACTCCCGCTGTTTCTGCCCAGGCCATAGGGTATTTTTGGACCCAAGGCTGCACGTTAGGGTCAATAGCCATGGGAGGCCTTGGCTGGTACAGTCTATATTCGTCCCTTAGCGCCAAGGACAAAACCTGTATAGGATGTCCGGTCCCATCCATAACTGATATCCCTCCGTGGTCAAAGTGGATTCAAGCATTGACCTTAGATAATAAATCCCTCTCTAGTAAGGGAGCTGGGCATTCTGGTATCACAAGAAAAGAGTGAGACACTCGTTGGGCCCCCAAGTCCACCTGACGTTTAGAAGTCCATTCATATCGTTTAGTTCTGGTGGCCCCTTGTACCCAGCTGGTTTTCTCGGACATTGGTCTGTCTTTCCAGTTAAGGACTGAGTATTGGGCCCCTGTGTCCACCATGAAGCTGACTGGTTTCCCCTCCACATGTACAGTTACCCAGGACTCGGGGAGGGGGGCTGAGCCCTGACCCCCTAATCGCTATCATTTCCTGCATATAAGATGTGGGCCCCTGGGGAAGGTGCTTCTTCCCTGGTGGGCTTTTCCCCCAGTTTTCTTTTAGGGCACTCTCTTTTCCAGTGTCCTCGCTCCTGACAATATGCACATTGGTCCTTTCTTAGTCTCTGTCCAACTTGCTTTCCTTCGTCTCTCGGCCTGACTTCACTAGTTCCCTGAGAATTAGCTCCCTGTCTCACCCCTGCAAAGAATATCTGGGCTAATTCTTTCTGATTCCTGCGGTGTTCCTCAGCCCTGAACTCTCTCTCTTCCCATCTAACATGTTCTTCTCTTTCCTCTGGAGTTTCCTTATGGGTAAAAACCCTCTCTGCTGCCCTCACCAGGTCTTGTATGGATTGTTCCCCTAACCTCTCTATTTTCTGCAGTTTCTTCCTGATATCTGGGGCTGCCTGATTTACAAATGCTAGCATAACTGCCGCACGTGACTCATCGGCCTGTGGGTCCATGGGGGTATACTGCCTAAAAGCTTCCATTAATCTCTCAAGGAAGGCTGCCGGGCTCTCATTTGGCTCCTGTCTAACCAGATTTACCTTAGCCGAATTTGTTGGTTTCCTGGAGGCTGCTCGGAGGCCAGCCATGAGAGTCTGGCAGTACACGCAGAAACGCTCCCTACCTTCAGCGCGCTCAAAGTCCCATCTGGGCCGCATCAAGGGGAATCCCTCATCAATCAGATTCGGTTGCGTGGTAGGTCTCCCATCTACCCCTAGAACATTTTTCCGTGCTTCCGACAATATCCGTTCGTGTTCCTCTGTGGTGAAAAGCACTTGTAACAGCTGCTGACAATCATCCCAAGTGGGGTTATGGGTGAAAAGAATGGATTCTAAAAGATCAATGAGGCCCTGAGGCTTTTCTGAGAACGAAGGAGTTTGAGTTTTCCAATTATATAGATTACTAGTGGAAAAGGGCCAATATTGGTACGTTTGTTCCCTGTCCAGGCAGGCTGGCCCTGCCAGAACAGGAAGTGCCCGGACAGTGGAGGTGGGGGTTTCTGGGTTATTTTCGTCCACCACTTTGGGGACTCCCCTAGTTCTTCCTTGAGTTCCCTGTGTGGGGCCCCCTCCTGGGTTGGGTCCAAGGGTTTGGTATCCCTTCACATTCCTCTGGATGAGATCTGAGGTACCTGAGGGGGCAAAGGTGGATGCGCATAGTGGGGTGGGGAGAGATCGGTTTCTAGGCCAATTAGGTTAAGATAGAGTGAGGATTCCTGGAATACTGGCTTCACCCGGCCATTGCGCTCTTTGTGTTCTTCCTCTTTGGATGTTTCAACAAGTACCTGTGGGATAGACAAAGTGGGGGAAGGGGAAGTAAAGGGCTGGGGAATAAAAGGTCTCAGCCAGGCTGGTGGATTTTCCACCAAATCCTGCCAGACCAAAATATAGGGAGTTTGGTCTGGGTGTCCAGATGGGCCAAGAACAAGCACTTTCTCTCTAACCGCTCGAATAATTGGCAGGCTGAAGGTTCCCTCTCGCGGCCAGCCGACATCAAAGGCAGGCCACTCGGTGGAACAAAATATCATTAGTTTGTTCTTCTTCACTAATACCGATAGATTTCGTGCTCTAGACTTAAAATCAGAAAAGTGGTCAGTCATAAGGGACAAAGGAGTAGAAGTTGCTTGCCCCGTGATTACAGAGAAGAACACAGGAGACAAAATGAACACACAAAGAGCAGAGACAATGCTGGCACTCACACAGACACGACAAACAGATAACGAATACACATCGGCCGAGAACACAGCACTCGGTCTTCCTGGGCACCCGCTGAAACTTCCTTTCCCTTGAGGTTATCTTACCAACAAGGTGTCCACAGAGCCAGCCACCTTCCCAGCACGATGCTGGGCCTCGGCCTTATGCCGGCTAGGTCGACCTCTTTCAGGTTAAGGAACCCCTTCTGCCGGGAGGATGTTATTCCCCTCAGTTAAAAGGAATCCCAGACGAGCCCCCAAATGTTATGTCCAGTGTCCGAGTCCACAAAACTGAGAGAATAAGACGTCCACAGCAGTGCAAAAGTATAAAGGGGTTTATTGCTAGCTCAAGCTAGGGCCCAAGTCTCATCCAGCACAGTGGAATCTTGACGAGAGCCCCGAGCTCTGAATCACAGCTGCTTATATACAGGCGGTCTTTTGTCTCAGCAACAGTGTAGTTGGTGTGTGGTGATTGACTCAACCTTGGGTCATCGTGGTGATTGACTTAACTTTGGCATCATCGGGGTGGGGGGGGACCTTGGTGTCATCGGGGACCCTTGGTGTTATTGGGGACCTTGGTGTCCTCAGGGACCTTGGTGGGGCTTCCCAGAATTATGATTCATGCTTACAAGAACCTGAGGCTTAGGCCTAGTGTGGCCTGTTGAGCCTGTCATGGCTCAGGTCAGGTCCCAACACTACAAAGCCACAGTCATCAAGACAGTATGGTACTGGCACAAAGACAGAAATATAGATCAATGGAACAAAATAGAAAGCCCAGAGATAAATCCTCACACCTATGGACACCTTATCTTTGACAAAGGAGGCAAGAATATATAATGGAGAAAAGACAATCTCTTTAACAAGTGGTGCTGGGAAAACTGGTCAACCACTTGTAAAAGAATAAAACTAGGACACTTTGGCATACGCAAAGGTATGATCAAGCCTCAGGAAACCCCCTGCTTCCGAGCATCTACCCCAAAACCAGAGTCTGTTTTATGCTCTCCCTCTATATCTGTAATTAAATAAGTTTTTTCCAGGATGCTTTTTCCGTCCCCACCTTCAAATTACCCTGGATCCACCAGGGCTGGACCCTGGCAAGTGGCGCCAGGAATAGGCTAATTGAAGGTAATTTCTTTGGAGCAAAAGCTCCCCCCAGAGCACTCTCTGTGGCTCCCCCGGAGCACTCTCTGTGGCTCCCCCAGGAGTGATTCGATCATTCTCCCTGAGTAATAAAAAAGAGAGAGGGAAAATGAGAAAAAAAAAAAAAAAGAGAGAGAGAGAGAGAGAAAAGGGAAAAAGAAAAGTAATAGTAACAAAAAGGATTCTAAAAATAAAAAGTGCTTCTCTTGTGGCCAAATGAGGCATTTTGTTGGCAGTGTCCTGCTAAACAGAGACAACAAGCCATGCCAATCAACCCCAGGTAGCCGGGGCCTGGACCTCAGTTCCACCACCTCCAATGGGCATGGCTGGCCCCCTGCCTGAGGACATTCTGGACTTGTGCTAGGGCGTAGCTCACTTTCTTTTCAAAGAATTTCAGTTGTGCCTGGTGTAGTAGATTCTGATTATACTGGAGAAATTATAAAATTTTGATCTTGCCCCCTACTAAAACTGTGCAAATTAATAAAGGCCAAAAAATACCACAGCTTTTGCTTTCAGATAGGAAAAACCTTGACTTTTCAAGCTAGGAGCCCCAGAGGACTTGGATCTAGTGATCTAACTTTCTGGGTGCAAGAAATTACCACTTCTAAGCCTTTAACAGATCTTTACTGGCCCAGCTTCTGGCCAACACATACTACTGAAAATGAGTTGGTGAGATTAAAAAAAGTGGTATGCGGGGTGGGAGTGCTACAGAGAAAAAGGTGAGGGAGAGTTTAAAACCTTGGAGAGTAGTGAGTTCCCATTGCTGGAGATATTCAATCAAAGATTAGATGGTTGCTTGTCATCTAAAAAGTTATAGACCAGATTTAGGTTACAAAAGGATAACTGGAGAAGCTTATAAAGATATTGTGCAACACCTCTTTACTTGCTTCTCATATTTAGGTCTGCCAAAAATTTTAAAAACTGATAATGCCCCTTTAAAGCTGCGGAGAGGTTGTTTACTAATTTTAAATGATTTCCAGAAATTATTAGGAGATATTAATTAGATATGCCCACATTCAAAACTGACTACTGCAGATTTAAAGCCTTTGTTTGATAGCTTAAAAAAAAAAAAAAAGTGATCCTAATCTCAGTTCTAAGAGAAAGTTGACTAGTGAGACAGATTTGGCTTTTATTAAAATGGATGAGACTTTAAATGATCAGTTAATTAGGATTAATATTACCAAAAGATGAGATTAAATTATTCTTGCCACAAAGCATACACCTACAGGATGCTTGTGACAAGAAGGCCTATTGGTTCCATCTACCAGTGACCCCAAGAAAAATAGTTTTATCTTATCCCAGCTTAGTGGCACAATTAATTATAAAAAATAAAAAGGTGTGGAACTTTTTAGAAAAGACATAACAAATATAGTAATTCCATTCAATAAGGATCAACTGTAAATCTTTTACAAAATAGTGATGATTGGCAAGTTGCCCTGATAGATTTCAGGAGTCAAATTTTGTTTCATTTGCCCTCAAGCCCCCTATTGCATTTTTTGAAAAAATTTTCTATTCAGCCTCTGAAAGGAGCTATGACTTGGCCTCTGGTTAAGTAAAAAGATCTCCTTACAAGAGAGTGAAAAGGGCCAGCTATACTGCTGACTTGTGGGAGAGGATGTGCTTGTATTTTTCCACAGGATGCAGATTCGCCATTTTGGATTCCCAGGCACCAGGATCCCCCATTGCTTCGAAGGGTGAAGCCGCTTCAGCGAGGGAGAGAGGGCGGCACCCCGGTGCCCACTGGCAGGAGAGGCAAGATAAGCATCGAGATCCCGGCGGGATTGACAGCTGCTGCAGCATGAACTCTGACCAGAAAATGATTTTACTTATTCTATTTTAGCTTGTCTACCCTCTCCTTATGTTTTTCTCTTTGTTAACGATTCGGGAAAACTTAATGTTCATATGAATTACACAGGTGGACTTAATGTGGTGTCTTGTAAACAATGTATGTTCTCATCTTGTTAAGATTTAAGGTGATCAAGATGGCTTGTGGGCTTACTAATTTTAGGGAATTCAGCTTTAATAACAACAACTATTACTGTTACTGTTACTGTGGCAGCAGTTCATTGACTCAACAAGTGCAAATGCCCAATATGTTGAAAAATCATATTTTAGGTGTTTGGAATAGCTCAGATATTAGTTTAGACTTAGGGAAATTTCATAATCAGATACAGACCTTGGAACCCTCTTATTTGGATTTTACTGCTGCTAGAGCCGCTAATGACTTTTTCCACACCTTCTCTAATTTTAGACATTCTGTCTAATGTCTTCAGTTATGTTGCCATTGGTGCTTTAATTTTGCTTCTTATAATCATTCTTCCTTGTATTGTCAGGATTCTTCGGCAGAGCATTCAGAAGCTCTCAACTGACCTGCACCTGATTAAATTAAACAAAAAAGGGGGATATGCCGGGGGCCAGTGTGAGGAACTCCGCCCATGGCAAAGGTCATGAGGAAGGAGGCTTGGCATATGCAAAGGCGTGATCAAGCCTCAGGAAACCCCCTGTTCCCGAGCATCTACCCCAAAACCAGAGTCTGTTTTATCCTCTCCCTCTATATCTGTAATTAAATAAGTTTTTTCCAGGATGCCTTTTCCGTCCACACCTTCGAATTACCCTGGATCCTCCAGGGCTGGACCCTGGCAAGAAACTATAAAACTCCTAAAGGAGAACATAGGCAAAACAATCTCTGACATAAATCACAGCAGGATCCTCCATGACCCACCTCCCAGAATATTGGAAATAAAGGCAAAAATAAACAAATGGGACCTAATTAAAATTAAAAGCTTCTGCACAACAAAGGAAACTATAAGCGAGGTGAAAAGACAGCCTTCAGAATGGGAGAAAATAATAGCAAATGAAGCAACTGACAAAGGACTAATCTCAAAAATATACAATCAACTCCTGCAGCTCAATTCCAGAAAAATAAATGACCTAATCAAAAAATGGGCCAAAGAACTAAACAGACATTTCTCCAAAGAAGACATGCAGATGGCTAACAAACACATGAAAAGATGCTCAACATCACTCATTATCAGAGAAATGCAAATCAAGACCACAGTGAGGTACCATTTCACGGCAGTCAGAATGGCTGCGATCCAAAAGTCTACAAGCAATAAATGCTGGAGAGGGTGTGGAGAAAAGGGAACTCTCTTACACTGTTGGTGGGAATGCAAACTAGTACAGCCACTATGGAGAACAGTGTGGAGATTCCTTAAAAAATTGCAAATAGAACTGCCTTATGACCCAGCAATCCCACTGCTGGGCATACACACCGAGGAAACCAGAATTGAAAGAGACACATGTACCCCAATGTTCATCGCAGCACTGTTTATAATAGCCAGGACATGGAAACAACCTAGATGTCCATCAGCAGATGAAGGGGTAAGAAAGCTGTGGTATATATACACAATGGAGTATTACTCAGCCATTAAAAAGAATACACTTGAATTCGTTCTAATGAGGTGGATGAAACTGGGGCCTATTATACAGAGTGAAGCAAGCCAGAAAGAAAAACACCAATACAGTATACTAATGCATATATATGGAATTAGAAAGATGGGAACAATAACTCTGTATGTGAGATAGCAAAAGAGACACAGATGTATAGAACAGTCTTTTGGACTCTGTGGGAGAGGGAGAGGGTGGGATGATTTGGGAGAATGGCAATGAAACATGTATAATATCATATAAGAAATGAATCGCCAGTCCAGGTTCGATGCAGGATACAGGATGCTTGGGGCTGGTGCACTGGGATGACCCAGAGGGATGGTAAGGGGAGGGAGGAGGGAGGGGGGTTCAGGATGGGGAATACGTGTACACCCGTGGCAGAGTCATGTTGATGTATGGCAAAACCAATACAATATTGTAAAGTAATTAACCTCCAATTAAAATAAATAAATTAAAAAAGAGAGATCCATTGCATTTGATTGGCTTTATTATGCAGGAATCAAAAAACTAAATGCGGCATAAATGTAAAATGTAAGAGGAGATGAGAAAGGAGCTGGATCTGTGAAAATCATATTCTCTGTTCACTGAAGGCAGACAACTGGCCAAAGGAAAGTTTGAAGTAGTCATTTGGTTTCAGCTAGACCTATAATAATGACAATTTAGAGATTTAGTTCACAATGTGCCAACAGTTCTCATGATATGCATTTTATTTAGCTTCCATGATTTGCTTCATGTCTGTATCCAAGGAGTTTATCTAACTAAATATATAAATTTAAATATTTAAATTCACCACGTAGTGAACTGATACAATTGTCTTCATCTAATATTCACAGAAAGACACAGTCCTATACATTCTTTTTTTATAAGTGATCTTACACTGTGTGGTTTTAACTTAGGAATCTGGGTTCTTGAGTTTTGAACAAATGTTAACTATTGAGATAATGATTATTTTATTAAAAACAATCATGTAATAATGTATTTCATATCAATAAAATAGATAGTTGCAAAGTCATTTACTTGTTTTCATTTTGTGTCCATTAATTTTTTCATTTTCTTTTTGAAATTTTAATGAGTCAAAGATTTATCAGCTTATTATTTTCTCTTTTAAACACAATCTCAGTAATAAAATTTACACATATGCTGGTCTTGGAAAGTTAGAGTGTGTTTTCTGTTTTTATTTTTATTTTTTTTAAACAAATAGCCCATATGGAAATAGCAGACGTACTAATTAAGCCTTACTATCTGAAATCAAGCAGGTTTGATTTGGTTTCCAGTTTTGAACTTTCAGCAGTAGCAATTTGCATCCATAGCTTTCATTTGTGGATTCAAGATGGTAATATAATCCATTCCATATGGCTGCTACAGGATTAAACTGAGATTGTTATGTAGTTTTGATAATTTAGTAAGGACTTGATATTTTAGTTGAAAGTAAATTTTAATATTTACTAATTATGCTTCATCTTTTCTAGAGGATTATATTTCACAGATTGATTGCTTTTTACATCTCATTCACAATATGCTTTCTCACTTGAATCTCGTAGCAACCAAAATGATGAGAAAATGAAAGAGCGATGACTCTTCAGAGAGAGTAATGATTTGCTTAAAGTCACACAACAGAAGAAGCAGCCTTCTCTGATCTAATGCTATTACCATTATATCATGCTGTGTTCATTTTAGACCAAAAATCATGTAGACATTGTGATGAAAGTATTTGTTGCCTAGACCCTCAAAATGTTGTCACTTTCTTCCTAAATTATTTCACAATCTTTAGTTATTTTCTATCTTAACTTCTTCATATGTTTTAAATTATTTTGGACTCTGCCATTACCCATTGATCCAAATAATAAATAGACATATTTTACATTAAAGTTCTGAAAGTTTCCTCTTAATAAGTAGGTGCTTTTCAAGTTAAAAATTAGAATTTTTCTGTGGGATTACATTACAATAGGAGAAATTTGGGTGCCTAAGCTTATACATCCTTTCGGAAGTGATGCCTGAGATAAAATGCTATGTGTGAAACATATTGTTTCCTTTCTTCCTTTTTTTCTTACCAAAAGTAGAGTGCAACAACACTGGTATACAATTAAAATGTATTTAAACTCATAGCCTATATGATTTTTTTCTAAGAAAACATTTTTGAGATAAGAAAAATCATGAGTTTGACACTGTATTTTACTGTCTTTGTGTGTGAACAAGAGTAAAATAAAACTAATAGATTCAAGGAGTATACCAATTGTTGAAAAAGGTTTAATAATAAAACCTGCAATTTTTATTCATTTTGTAAAATAAAATATTTTAAAACTTGCTTGTTGGGAAAGAATCTAGTATATACATGCTAAAGAACCAGCAAATGTAAGTTATAATTACCCCATTTTGCCTTCTCTGTAACAGATTTAATTTATCCATCTATGCTAGTTTAGATGTTATGATTATATTAATAAGTCAATGAATCTTGGCTATTATTCATTTTGCTTATTTACCTGCGTTGTCTTCTTTGATGTCTCCTTAGAGTTTTTAGACCTCGGTTGAAGTAACTTGGGCTGTGTTGGTCTCAGATGCACTCGCAATCGATTCTGAGGAAGCTTCTGGATTATCTACAGTGTTCACTATTGCTTCGGTGGTAGGTGTACTGTGTACTGTAGGCTCAGCACTAGCAATGGTATTGATGGCAGGGATTTCTGTTTTATCCTGATCTTTCTTTGGTGGAATGGCCATAAATGATAAATGTGGGTGTGGGTGACGTGCCAGGGTAGTTGGCTGGTCTTGGCAGGACTTGGCAGGCACAGTATTTGGCAAAACTTGCCATTGAAGAGTTTGGGCAGGTGACCTAACTGCAACTGGCTTTGCATAATATGGGTATGGCAGAAATTGATTATTAATTAGTGCAACTGGTCTCTGTTGATAGTAATTGAGTCCATAACTAGGATACCTACTCAGCACATACTGAATTGGGATATATTTGGCTATTTTGTCATCGAAGAATCTTTCATCTTTCTCACAGCACTGCAAAAAGAATAAATTATGCAGAATGGTGTTATTGTAGGCTGGAGTGAAGAGATATCTTAAATCAGAATTTTTTGAAACAAATTGTTACAGTATCTGATGTTAAGAAAGTACAACATTGGGAATAGTGAACCCAGAAACCATATTATTTTAAAAGATATGGATTTGTACATCTTCCTTCCACTTGATTTTCAGCAAATATTAAAAATAACATTAGTTTCAAAAAAAATAGATGAGATAGCTCATAATGTAAACCATTTTGCCCAGAGCTTGGCATATATAAAAAGTGCTCAGTAAATGTTGCCTTTTATAAGTACCACAGCTAGAACAGTTTCAAAGAAAGCTTCGACTACAGTACACAAATACTACACACAAGGAAAAAAACTATATCTCTTTCCATATATATGAGTGTGTGTGTGTGTGTATATATGTATATATATATATATGTTTATTCTCACCATATGTTTGTAACTGTTTTTTATTATATTTATCTAGGGATTAGGCTACGGGTGCATTTTATCTAAACTAATTCTAGCAAAATAGTAAAAATAATGTGATGTGGATTCCTGGGTTTATATGTTGGGTTTTTTTTTTCTGCTTAGTTTTATCCATTAAAGATCAGTTAGGAAATTTTCCATCTTTATTTGCCACAGTTCTATTAATTAGGTATAGTCATAAAATATATTAATTAGGTGCAGTTAACTATAGACAATTATATGCTGATATATTAATACTGTATATTATATAATCATATATTATTATAAATTGTATTATACACTGTATTATATATTATATATGATGATGTGATATGATGTGGATTCTTGGGTTTATATATTTCTATATAATTTATAAAATTTTGTGATTTTATAATATATTATATATAACATTATAATATTTATATATTATATATTCAGTTCATTTCAGTCGCTCAGTTGTGTCCTACTCTTTGTGACCCCATGAACTGCAGCACGCCAGGCCACCCTGTCCATCATCAACTCCCGGAGTCCACCCAAACCCATGTCCATTGAGTCCATGATGTCATCCAACCATCTCATCCTCTGCTGTCGCCTTCTCCTCCTGCCCTCAATCTTTCCCAGCATCAGGGTCTTTTCAAATGAGTCAGCTCTTCACATCAGGTGGCCAAAGTAATAGAACTAATTAATTATTAATATATAATATATATTATATATAATTATATAAAAATATAATATATATTCTACATCACATCACATCATATGATATATTGTGATATATGTGATATATATCACATTATATTTTACATATAATATAGATATTATATAGATATAATATATTATATATAGATATTATATATAATATAATGTGATATATATGATATATATCACATATTATATGATATATATAATATATGTTATGTGATATATATCACATTATATTTCATAAATATATATATAATATAATATATATTCCACATCACATCAACTCATGTGATATAATGTGAAATATATAATATTATAATTAAATAATTATAATCGATTAGTTCTATTAATTAATTATTAATTAAGTACCATTATAAAATATAAAATCATTAGATCTTTCCTTATGAATAGAAACAAATTAATGAAATTATACCTCAGAGCAAGGTTTTCTCATGAAAGGAGACATATTTAAAGGTATTCATTCAAACAAACTGGGGGAAGTAAATACAATTGTATGAGAATCATCTGAAGATGTTTCAGAGAGGGATCATTTCCCATTTCTTAAAAAGTAGACAGAAGAAATATTAAGCTTTGCTTTTGTTTTCATTGTTTTCCCAGTATTAAATTCTGAGAAGGTTTTCTCATGTTGCTAAATACTCATGAAAATCAACACAACTTAGCCTGTAAAGTGATACCAAGATTTTCAGATAAACATTGATATTGATTCATACGATTGGTTGATGAAATGATTATTTTTACAAAGATTATTCAATCATTTTATATAGTTTAAATATTTACTTAGTCTTTAGATAGAAGGCATTTTACTATCATTAAACTTTGCAGAATGTTATTCTTTGGATTTATATCTCTACTGGAATCAAACTTACTATCGGTTGTTCCTGGTTTTGCTCCTGGGCACCCTGGTGAGATTCAGAGAAAGAATCAGAAACAAGACGTTAGAAGAAAAAAAGCATGATAGAGTCTAGTTTTTATGATTTTAAAATATCTTTTATAAAAAAGATAAACATGTTTTTCTTGCTTTTATTTTAGTATTGTAAAATATCATAAAGCACTTTTCTAGGTTATCTAAAGTCTGTGAAACCCTCAAGAAATGACAGATACATGCTAACTAAAATAGCAATAATAAAGCCTGAAGTCAGGCAAGTTGATTCCTCCAGTTCCATTCTTCTTTCTCAAGATTGCTTTGGCTATTCGAGGTTTTTTGTATTTCCATACAAATCTTGAAATTATTTGTTCTAGTTCTGTGAAAAATGTTGCTGGTAGCTTGATAGGGATTGCATTGAATTTGTAAATTGCTTTGGGTAGTATACTCATTTTCACTATATTGATTCTTCCGATCCATGAACATGGTATATTTCCCCATCTATTAGTGTCCTCTTTGATTTCTTCCATCAGTGTTTTATAGTTTTCTATATATAGGTCTTTAGTTTCTTTAGGTAGATATATTCCTAAGTATTTTATTCTTTTCGTTGCAATGGTGAATGGAATTGTTTCCTTAATTTCTTTTTCTACTTTCTCATTATTAGTGTATAGGAATGCAAGGGATTTCTGTGTGTTGATTTTATATCCTGCAACTTTACTATATTCATTGATTAGCTCTAGTAATTTTCTGGTGGAGTCTTTAGGGTTTTCCATGTAGAGGATCATGTCATCTGCAAACAGTGAGTTTTACTTCTTCTTTTCCAATTTGGATTCCTTTTATTTCTTTTTCTGCTCTAATTGCTGTGGCCAAAACTTCCAGAACTATGTTGAATAGTAGCGGTGAAAGTGGACACCCTTGTCTTGTTCCTGACTTTAGCGGAAATGCTTTCAATTTTTCACCATTGAGGATAATGTTTGCTGTGGGTTTGTCATAGATAGCTTTTATTATGTTGAGGTATGTTCCTTCTATTCCTGCTTTCTGGAGAGTTTTTATCATAAATGGATGTTGAATTTTGTCATATAGATCAATGGAACAAAATAGAAAGCCCAGAGATAAATCCACACACATATGGACACCTTATCTTTGACAAAGGAGGCAAGAATATACAATGGAGTAAAGACAATCTCTTTAACAAGTGGTGCCGGGAAAACTGGTCAACCACTTGTAAAAGAATGAAACTAGATCACTTTCTAACACCCCACACAAAAATAAACTCAAAATGGATTAAAGATCTAAATGTAAGACCAGAAACTATAAAACTCCTAGAGGAGAACATAGGCAAAACACTCTCAGACATAAATCACAGCAGGATCCTCTATGATCCACCTCCCAGAATTCTGGAAATAAAAGCAAAAATAAACAAATGGGATCTAATTAAAATTAAAAGCTTCTGCACAACAAAGGAAAATATAAGCAAGGTGAAAAGACAGCCTTCGGAATGGGAGAAAATAATAGCAAATGAAGCAACTGACAAATAACTAATCTCAAAAATATACAAGCAACTCCTGCAGCTCAATTCCAGAAAAATAAACGACCCAATCAAAAAATGGGCCAAAGAACTAAATAGACATTTCTCCAAAGAAGACATACGGATGGCTAACAAACACATGAAAAGATGCTCAACATCACTCATTATTAGAGAAATGCAAATCAAAACCACAATGAGATACCACTTCACACCAGTCAGAATGGCTGCGATCCAAAAATCTGCAAGCAATAAATGCTGGAGAGGGTGTGGAGAAAAGGGAACCCTCCTACACTGTTGGTGGGAATGCAAACTAGTACAGCCACTATGGAGAACAGTGTGGAGATTCCTTAAAAAATTGCAAATAGAACTACCTTATGACCCAGCAATCCCACTGCTGGGCATACACACCAAGGAAACCAGAATTGAAAGAGACACATGTACCCCAATGTTCATCGCAGCACTGTTTATAATAGCCAGGACATGGAAACAACCTAGATGTCCATCAGCAGATGAATGGATAGGAAAGCCGCGGTACATATACACATGGAGTATGAGTATGAGTATTACTCAGCCATTAAAAAGAATTCATTTGAATCAGTTCTGATGAGATGGATGAAACTGGAGCCGATTATACAGAGTGAAGTAAGCCAGAAAGAAAAACACCAATACAGTATACTAACACATATATATGGAATTTAGGAAGATGGCAATGACGACCCTGTATGCAAGACAGGGAAAGAGACACAGATGTGTATAATGGACTTTTGGACTCAGAGGGAGAGGGAGAGGGTGGGATGATTTGGGAGAATGACATTCTAACATGTATACTATCATGTAAGAATTGAATCGCCAGTCTATGCCTGATGCAGGATACAGCATGCTTGGAGCTGGTGCATGGGGATGACCCAGAGAGATGTTATGGGGAGGGGGGTGGGAGGGGGGTTCATGTTTGGGAACGCATGTAAGAATTAAAGATTTTAAAATAAAAAAAAATAAATAAAAAAGGAGGGAAAAAAAAAAAAGATCAAACAAAATTGGCTGCGTGGTTGAAGCTCTGCAATGGGTACCCGAGGGTTCAATATATTATTCACTCAACTTTTTTATATGCTTGAAAATTTCTATAATAAAAAGCTCAAAATATTAAAAAAAAATAGCAATAATAAGCCCCATGGTTAAGTTGTTCTTAAAAATCACTACTTAGGGAGAAAAATTCAGGATTGAAAAGAATATGATCATTTGATCTCTGTACCAACAACTATATATGATATTGCTTAAATGAAGAACATGAACAACCTATATTCAATTTGTATTGAATATATATTGCTAAAAAGAAGAGGAGAAAATTGAACATATTTTTCTGTTTCTGCTCTCCTAAGATGATTTATGAGGTTTTCTTGATTAAAAAATTGCCTCTAGCATAACACTGGTATATAAATGTTATATAAATAATAGCATTTTAAAATTATCACGTATTTGTAGTACTTTTCTTAGTTCTGGATTGTAACATGCATAGGAAATCAGGAGTGAGAAAGTAGTCTCCAGGTATATCTATATGAAGCTTTAAAACTTACAAAAGGTGAGTTCGTAATGGTAAATAGTTTTAAGATGACAGTTTTAGTTTAAGACTTTTCACACATATCCCTGTGATATAAAAGATCCTATAAACCTTTAGAAAGCTGTTGGTATAGGATATCAGAGATTTAAAAAAACAATAAAATACAGGGTGTGTTAAGACAGGGACTTATTTACCTCTAAATTTATTAAGTCATTAGTTTAAAATTTAAAAATTTATATTAATATTAAAAATTTGCCCACACTAAAACATCCTGAAAATTTAGATATAGATTTGAATATAATATCAGTCTACATGCATTATGTATTCTTGGTATATGTTCATTTTAGTATCTTGTATCTTAAATTTTTTAAAGATGTATGATCTCATATCATTTTTCCATCACCTCAGTTTTCATACTTGCATATTCAAAGTTGAAAAACAATCATTGGTTATATCATGAAATGTTTGTTTTTTTATTGTTAACTTTTAAAGGTTTATCAAAAAATGTTTTTATTATAAATACAGACATGGAAAACATCTGGATAGATATCAATGGACTTTTAAAATGACCTATGGACTGTAGCCCACCAGGCTCCCCTGTACATGGAATTCTCCAGGTAAGATACTTGAGTGGGTAGCCATTCCCTTCTCTGGGGAAATCTTCCCAGTCCAAGGATGAAAACTAGATCTTCTGCATGCAGGCAGATTCTTTACTGTCTGAGACACCAGGGAAGCCCAGATGTCAATGGCCTTTTAAATAGTTTTCAGTTTTCAATAGATTTTTTAAAACAGTCTTTCAAAAATATGATTTTTGGGGGAAAATTCTTTGACAGAAATTATTAAACTGCTGTACAGTAAAGATACACCAATTTATAATGACATCAATAGACTATGAGATCGTGCAGTTCATCAGATAATTGCTAATAATAAATATTATCATAGCTATTTATATTTTGGAGAGAACGAATACATTTAGCACGTAAGAGATGCTGCAACATTGCTGTATTAAGTTGTATGATTTTGATTGGGTAAGTAAGATTATATAATAAGATTGGATGGTAAAAATCAATATAAACTTTCATTCATCTTTTGAATTATTTGTTCATATCCATGGGGCTTGTAGCTTTGTGAAGACAGGAAGGAGAGTTTGGGGCTAGCGCTGGCTTAAATAGTTCAAGAAGATGTTTTCAGAGGTCAAGCAGTTGTGAATCACTTTCTGATTTAAACTTTAACCTCTATGCCTCAAGAGATAGCCCAAGTTCTAAATATGCAGGTGGCCACAATAAAATCAAATTTCAAAGAAGAAAGGAAGAAATATGAATGTCATAGTAATTCAAATTTTTAAAAAGATTCTAAGAATTTACCAAATAGAATTATTTAAGAGATATTAACTTGAAAGCAAAACTAAATTTAGGAATAAATGAATTATGAAACAAGGATTAGTGCTGTTCCAAATTTTACAATTTAAGAGGAGGTCATCAGTTCAGTTCAGTTGCTCAGTCGTGTCTGACTCTTTGCGATCCCATGGACTGCAGCATGCCAGGCTTCCCTGTTCATCACCAGCTCCTGGAGCTTATTTAAACTCACATCAAGAGTCGGTAATGCCATCCAACCATCTCATCCTCTGTCATCTCCTTCTCCTTCTGCCTTCAATCCTTCCTAGCATCAGGGTCTTTTCCAATGAGTCAGTTCTTCGCATCAGATGGCCAAAGTATTGGAGCTTCAGCTTCAGAATCTGTCCTTCCAATGAATATTCAGGACTGATTTCCTTTAGGACAGACTGGTTGGATCTCCTTGCAGTCCAAGGGATTCTAGAGTCTTCTCCAACACCACGGTCCAAAAGCATCAATTCTTCAGTGCTCAGCTTTCATTATAGTCCAACTCTCACATCCATACATGACTACTGGAAAAGGCATAGCTTTGACCAGACAGACCTTAGTTGGCAAAGTAATGTCTCTGCTTTTTAATATGCTATCTAGTTTGGTCATAGCGTTTCTTCCAAGGAGAAAGTATGTTTTAATTTCATGGCTGCAGTCACCATCTGCAGTGATTTTGGATCCCCCCAAAATAAAGTCTGTCACTGTTTCCATTGTTTCCCCATCTATTTGACATGAAGTGATGGGACTGGATGCCATGATCTTAGTTTTCTGAATGTTGATCTTTAAGCCAACGTTTTCACTCTCTTCTTTCACTTTCATTAAGAGGCTCTTTAGTTCTTCTTTGCTTTCTGCCATATGGGTGACGTCATCTGCATATCTGAGGTTATTGCTATTTCTCCCGGCAATCTTGATTACAACTTGTGCTTCATCCAGCCCAGCATTTCTCATGATGTACTGTGTGTATAAGTTAATAAGCAAGGTGACAATATACAGTCCTGATGTACTCCTTTCCTGATTTGGAACCAGTCTGTTGTTCCATGCCCAGTTCTAACTGTTGCTTCTTGACCTGAAGACAGATTTTTCAGCAGGCAGATCAGGTGGTCTGGTATTCCTATCTCTTTATGAATTTTCCAGTTTGTTGTGGAGTAGAAGTAGTTTGTTACAGAGTAGAAAGACTTGTGCTCATCTTCTCCTGCAAGAACTCCAAAATTTCAACTCGCTGCTGAACAACCATCGACAGGAGAATGTTGGATCCCACCGAGGAAAGATGCCTCATGTCCAAGGGCAAAGGAGAAGCCCCAGCAAGATGGTAGAAGGGTGAAATAGCATTTAGAATCAAACCCCATACCTGCCAGAGATGCTTGGAGGGCTCAAATAAACCTGGTATGCACCAGGACCCAGAGACCCCACAGAGACTGAGCCAGAACTTTGTTTGAATGTCTCCTGCAGAGGTACAGGTCAGCAGTTGACTGCTGTAGGGCAGGAGCTCTGAGTGCAGTAGACCTAGGTATGGCATAAGCCCTGCTAGAGGAGGTCACCATTAACCCCACCATAGAGCCTCCAGAACTTACACAGGACTGAGGAAACTGACTCTTGGAGGGCACAAACAAAAGCTTGTGTGCACCAGGACACAGCAACATGAATCCACCACAGGTATAACATGAAAAAGGTTTGGGATATTTTTTAATTTTTTGACTAGTTTTCCTTATTGTTTTGGCTATTGGTCTGTTTTATTTTCATGTTCATTTGAGGATCCCAGCCACTTATTTGCCAACAGTAAGAACAGGAAAATAAACATCTGATGCTTTCAGATGTTTGCCTAAAAATCAAAGAGGTGTTTATGGATATAATCCCTGAGAGGGAGTTAACACAATGGAAATATTATAACAAAAATTTCAATACATTTAAATATTAAAACTATGTGTTAAGTTATTTGAAATTGGTAAAAAAGCTTAAAGAGGGAGGGAGGAAGGAGGGGGATTCAGGATGGGGAACACGTGTATACCTGTGGTGGATTCATGTTGATGTATGGCAAAACCATACAATATTGTGAAGTAATTAACCTCCAATTAAAATAAATAAAATTATATTAAAAAAAGCTTAAACTAGTTCCTAATATTTTAAGGATTTAGTTCCTAAACTAATTGGAGTTTGCATGAAATAAGAATTTAACTAAAAACATTTCTGATCTTCGTCTATGGTTTATATATTTATTTTTGTGAATTATTTTAAGCACATATTATAATTTAAAAATATTTTCAGGATTTTTCCTCCCAAATGTGTTTTTTCTATCACATGAGAATTTTAAAGGTTTTCTCTAGATGACAAAGTTTGATTTCTTTATTCCTAGAAACCAGAGGAATATCCAGAAGATTATGACTTTAATAAGAAAAATAAATGTAAAAATAAATTACTTATATAGCTATTTTGTTCTATAAAATATAACTGTATTTAGAAATTTACACAATTAAAGCCCTTAAATAAATTTAAAAAATTTGATACAAACTGATTAGATGAAATTAACTTACCAAAAATGGCAGGGTTAATGCCAGGATAGTCACAACTAGGAAAAAACTCTTCATCATTGCACCTTAAATTAAATTAAAAACATTAGATTAACAGGATCTGTTGCTGATAATTTAGGAGTGACTTGGAGCAATGTTTTCTTTGGTTTAAGGGTGGGAAAAGCCAGATTTAGGGGGAGATTTAGCCAATGTGAAAAATCTATTTTATCAAAAGCTTTAGAGAAACCAAACGGTAGGAAATATATGAATTTAATTTTTGGTTATGTTACTGAATGTCTCACTACAAGGTTAATCCTGTATTCCTTTCATATGTGCCAAGAACATAGTAGGAACAAAGCTCTGTGTGTCAGTGATGAGATTATTAAGGTGAATTGGTCAAGTAACATAAATTTTAGGAAGAGTTGCAACGTACACAAATCACTGTTAGATAAGAGAGAGTAGAAAGTGTCACAAAAGTGCTGTTCTACAGATAGAAGTGTTCAGTTAAGAAATCAATAAATTATTTCTGTAGGACATAGCATATAGGTGGGACTTGCCCATGCAGAGATTAATAGAGAGAAACTTCAAGGAAAAGAGAACTCCTTAGGAGTATCCATGGGCATTTGAATGGAGAAAAGGGAAAGACAAAGTTGGAAAGGAAGTTTAGGGCAGAGAAAGATGAGGCATTAAATGCCAGCCAAAGAATTAGATAGCTTTCCTAACACTTAGTTGAGTGGCTTCAGATAAGAAACTGAGGTGACTACATTCCTTTGGAGAACTGATCTCTATCTTGGGCTCTATTCTCTACTTTGAATCAGTATTTCCCTTTATCTGGCCCTAGTATTCTTCTTGCCTATAAATAGAAGTTTGAACTGAAATTTCTGAAATTCTCTGATTCTGTGATTGATCTAATAGGAATACTTAAAGAGACTGGGGGGAGTATCCTGAAACTTCATTTTTCATAATCTGCTTCTCCAGTAATCATAAGTTATATAATTAGCTTGATCAATTTAATGAAAAAAATAAGATATGACAATTACAGTTTTCTGGATGAAATATTTGAAGAAATAAATTAACCTTATCTTTCTAAAAACTCGAGTATACGGTAGTAATACCTATTTATTTGATTTTAAAAGCTAAATTGTCTTTTTAGAAAGATACATATAACATTTTAGATTTTTAAAATATTAATAAATTTTGCATTTATAAATTAAATACTACATTTTGTTACAGCTATTGTTATCATCATACTTGTATAGACTTGAAACCTGCAAACTGAGTTTTACAGACTAGGGTCACGGAGTTAGAAGTTCAGGCTTGATAAAGAGCGCACACCAGACTCAACTCACTTTTGATTTCCAGGTAAGAATGATTAGAAAGGCTGTCTACTAAACTGACTTCAGAAACTCTGATGGAATATCATTGAATGGAAAAGAAGTTAGTGTGAGTTCAAATTTGAGCAACCTACAGCGTTGATTGTTTCCTCAAATTTCATTGAATAGAATGGAGCTCCTTATGAATTCTTCACTTGTCAGTGAAATTTTTCTTAGTTGAAATAGATTTAATATATAACATTGTGTTAATTTAATGTGTCTAACATATTTATTTAATGTATTTGTGTTTTGTAATTTGATTGCAATTGTATTGATAATTAACAACTCTGTCATGTCACATAATTATCATTTCTTTTTTGTGGTGGAATAATTAATATCTAGTCTTTTAGCAAGCTTGATGATTATAACACATTACAGTGAATATAGAAACAATATTGTACAATAATCATTGGCTAACTTTTAAGATTGTAGTCTGAACGACATTTCTATGGTGAATCATGGAATCTTTTATAATTCATGCAAAATTATATCACAAACACTCATACAAAAACATCTTGTAAAACGGTAGTAATTGTTCCCTTTTAAGCATAAACAGAAACCAGAGAAATAAGACCATTCTTTACTTATCAGTTACTTAAAACAGTAAGTACTTGAATTTGCCTTCATAACTTGGCAGTCCAGAAAAATTTGTGAAACAGAACTATTCAGCTTTCGTGAGGGATGTATAAGTCCTGTTATTTTTTAAATTTGTATACTATAACAAATGAAATTATAACCTTTAGACAGAAATAAAATTTTGAAATTAATTAAGGGATCAATCTGGATTATCCTGTACTTTCATCTTCCTAAAAAGTTAGCCCTCCACATTTGTCTGTGGGAATAGATTCACTGTCTTGAACATACTTTTTTTTTTTTTTTTAAGAATCTACATTTTCTTCAATACTTTAGCAAGTATCAAATCTTGACTTTAACCCACAGTGAAGTTAAAAATAAATTTGATCATAACATTATACAGAATCTAATGTTTAGATAGAAACTAATATCATAATGATGACAAAGGATATTCAAGCTTAACAATAAAAGCCAAAAGGAAGAAAATGTTCTTCTAAAATAACTTTGGTGGTGTAATAATCACAAACTGCTGTGAAGAAGAATTATTCTCTTAGAATGTTTTAATGTGATTACCTTTCCTTGTGACCGTCAGCTCTTGCTTGGCAGTAGATTCAGTTGGCCTTTCAACTGTAAGGAACACCCAAGGTAAATAACCAGGGACTAATTAAAGGGTGTTAGTGTCTTGCGTCATGAGATTTATCTTCCTTTTACGTTGCACCAACAGGAAGATGACAGAAAGGAAAGATCTGACGATAGCAGGGCCATCTTTACATCAGTCTCAGTTAATGGAATGCAAAGAAGGAAATAGAGTTGTCATTCATAAGATTTGAAAACAGATTATTCACCCTTTTTTAAGACTGAATTTTTATGTTTATGAAAAGATATAGAGGATTTTTAAGAATATTCATTGTATTTTAATCAACTAATTTCACCTATTTGAATTTAAAGATATTATTGCCAGAGCACTTTTACATTTCAAATGTTTCTTATTATTTCAAGAACCTGGGTATGAAGTAATTCTACATATATTATGGGCTGTGGTTGGTCGTCCTCTTTCTAGAATTACAGCCATCAGTATTTAACAATTAGAAAACTGACCATCTTTTATATGCCCAAGAATAATTAATGTTAAATCCAAATATGAAACATTAATCAATATAAAGTAGGGATCCATTTTCATTTTATTCATCAGTAAATTCATCATTTAAACACCTGTTTGTTGATTAATTTCTTATAAATCAAAGTTGCACTTAGATTTTTTAAAAAATTTTTGAAGGAGTCTCCATAATGTTCTCCATAGTGGCTCTACCAGTTTACATTGCCACCAACAGTGTAGGAGGATTCCCCTTTCTTCACGTCTTCTTTAGCATTTATTATTTGCACTTAGATTTGTAAATTTCAATAATATAGGTGAACCATTCTGGCTGTACAAAATTAAATAACTAAATTCAGAATAATTGTTCTGTTTCAAAGATGGCTTATCCTGACTTACAAAATATATATCTTAAAGCCACCAATATGGGGGGTATTTTGGTAAAATACCACTAACCAAATAATTTTCCTAGGTAATTAAGGAAAGACTATCTGCTTTTGCTTACATTTCTCCACAAAAAAATGTTAACTGTGATTTCATTTTATCTGTGAAGTCCTGATCAGATTGTGGTATTTACAGGAATCGATGTAGGACTGCCAGGATACAAACAAGAATTAATAACAGCATTGTGTTGTATTCCTCTTTTTCTTAGAAGTATTTCATGTCTTGGAAGCTTCAGAGTGATGGTCATGATCCTAAAATGTTTATTCAGATTGTACAGAGTAAATTGAAAATTTCTATTTCTCAGAATAGTTTGACTTCTTCTGTCAAAAGAGAAAGATGGCAGAATTTCAAAACTGCTAACACAAGCTGCTGCAGTAAGACCAGCCATTCTGTTTAAACTGTTTTATCACACCATTTTCCTTTGGTCTTTTGGGTCAATTGATAGTTGCAAGATTAAGGTCTGGTCAGTCCCTAAATTATGAAAGTTTTCTATTCCACATAATGATTTCTCAGTCACCGATTTAGAGCCATAAAATCATATAGATTTATAGTTGAGTCTTTATTTAATTCACAAATCCCATAGACTCAAAATATCTTCAATGAGATTGTTTTCTCAAGATAATATATTTCACCTGGGAAGGATAGGAATTCTTCCCCCTACTAAAAGACAAACACTTCTACAGTGGGGCGGGCGGTCTCCTATCCACTTCAAACAATAATCTGTATTTTTGGGGAACTTTGCAAACTGGATATTATTCTTTTAGCACTTATAATATTTCAGGTTCTGTTCCAGGTATTAGGCTTCCCAGGTGACTCAGTGGTAAAAAAATCTGCCTGCCAAAGCAGGAGACACAGGAGATGTGGGTTTGATCCCCGAATTGGGAAGCTTCCCTGGAAAAGTAAATGGCAACCCACTCCATATTCTTTCCTGGGAAGACCATGGACAGAGGAGACTGGTGGGCTACTGTCCATGGGGTTGCAAAAAGTTAGACATGACTGAGCACGCATGCATGCATGCTCCGGGCATGAAGGATAAATTAGTAACCAAAGCAGGTAAAAATTGTTGCTCTGGTTGAGCTGATAGTCTAACACTTACTTGAATACTAGTGACACTGAACATTCCCCATATCAAATATACTGAACTAAGGGATTGAAAGAGTTTTGAATGATTGTTGTAGACAAACTGGGTATAATCTATACTGAAGCTGTTCAGATACCCTGATGTTTTCCAAAGAAAAGCTAAAGAAGAATCAGATCTCCTATGAAATGAAATCTACCAGGATGTTGGGATGGTGCTGAACAGTCTCAAAACTACTGTTTGTGATCTAGAGTATATTCACCAGCTTTGATCTAGTCATGTATTCTTCAGAGAGGCCGTGGTAGACTCCTAAAACACCTCTAGAATATGGGAGGAGGACCAACAGGGCATGTCAGTCAAGCAACAACTTCCTTTTGTTTAGATCCTGATAAGCAGTATCCATTAATGCAACTCTTACACAGTGGAGCCCCTGTATTTTGTAATAATGCTGTATTTCCAGCACTATGAAATAAACATTTTGTGATAAGTGGTATGATTATTATTGACTCTATGCAGTTTTTACTCACAACAATTACCCCTTGTTAGTATTTATTATTTCAATTGTGTAGTTTATCTCTGTTTCCCCTTCTTTTGGTAGTATTTACTTGCATATGGTTTTGTTATTTTTTTTAATGTACTATTTTATTTTTCAGCAACTTCATTATTGTGAAGCTAATCTCACTAGTTTCTACAATAAGCTTGAAGTACAACAATGTTTGTGATAGTCACAATATAAATTACTAACATAACTTTCTATATGATTCATTCTTAAGACATCAGAAAAGTAACATTTTAGTGCAGCATCATGTATGCTTTAGAAACCATTGCTGTGATATGTGAAAATCATAGGAAAATAGCATAAAATGCTCCTAAAATATTGTGTTCAGTCACTAAGTCGTGTCCAACTCTGCCACCGATGGACTGCAGTACGCCAGGCTTCCTTGTCCTTCACTATCTCCCAGAGTTTGCTCAAATTCATGTCCATTGAGTTGGTGATGCTATCAAACCATCTCCTGTGTCCTGCTTCTCCTTCTGCACTCAATCTTTCCCAACATCAGGGTCTTTCCAATTGACTCTTTGCACCAGGCAGACAAAGTATTAGAGCTTCAGCTTCAGCATCAGTCCTTCCAATGAGTTTTCAGGGTTGATTTCCTTTGAGATTGACTGATTTGATCTCCTTGCAATCCAAGGGATTCTTAAGAGTCTTCTCCAGTACCACAGTTTGAAAGCATCAGGTTTTTGGTGCTCAGCCTTCTTTAGAGTCCAACTCTCACATCTGTATATGACTACTGGAAAAACCATAGCTTTGATTATATGGACCCTTTTCTGCAAAGTGATGTCTCTACTTTTTAATATACTGTCTAGGCTTGTCATAGCTTTCCTTCCAAAGAGCAAGTTTCTTTACATTTCATGGTTGCAGTCACCATCTGCAGTGATTTTGGAGCCCAAGAAAATAAAATCTGTCACTGCTTCCACTTTGTGGTGGTTTAGTCGCTAAGTGATGTCCAACTATTGGGACCACATGGACTGTAGCCTGCCAGACTCCTCTGTCCATTGGATTTTCTAGGCAAGAATACTGGAGAGGGTTGCCATTTCCTTCTCTAAGGGATCTTCCCAACCCAGGGATTGGACTCGGGTGGCACTACAGGCAGATTCTTTACTGACTGAGCTACCAGGAAAGCACCTTCTATTTGCCATGGAGTGATGAGACTGTATGCTATGAATCGAAGTTTTTTGGATGTTGTGTTTTAAGCTGGCTTTTTCCATTCTCCTCTTTCACCCTCATCAAGAGGCTCTTTAGTTCCTCTTCACTTTCTGCTATTAGAGTGGTATTATTTGCATATCTAAGGTTATGCCTATTTTTCCCAGTAATCTTGATTCTGGCCTATGATTCATCCAACCTGATATTTCACATGATGTACTCTGGGTAGACGTTAAACAGGGTGATAATATACAGCCTTGATGTACTCCTTTCCCAACTTTGTAATTAGTTTGTTGTTTCATGTCTGGTTCTAACTGTTGCTTCTTGACCTGCATAAAGGTTTATTTCCTGTCTCTTTAAGAATTTTTCAGTTTTTTTTTTTTTTTTTTTTTTTTTTTTTGTGATCCGCATAGTCAAAGGCTTTCATATAGATGTTTTTCTGGGAAGCAGTAGATGTTTTTCTGGAATTTTGTTCTTTTGTCTATGATCCAACAGATGTCGGCAATTTGATCGCTGGTTCCTCTGCGTTTTCTAAACCCAGCTTGTACATCTGGAGGTTCTCGGTTTATGTACTGCTAAAGCCTAGCTTGCAGAATTTTGAGCATAACCTTACTAGCATGAGACATGAGAGCAATTATCTGGTAGTGTGAACATTCTTTGGCATTGCCCTTCTTTGGAATTGGAATAAAAAATGACCTTTTCCAGTCCTGTAGCCACTTCTGAATTTTCCAAATTTGCTGACATATTGAGTGTAGCACTTTAACAGCATCAACTTTTAGGTGTTTAAATAGCCAACTGGAATTCCATCAGCTCCATTAGCTTTGTTTGTAGTTAATGCTTCCTAAGGCCCACTTGACTTCACACTCCAGGATGTTTGGCTGAAGGTGAGTGACCACACCATTGTAGTTACCCAAGTCATTAAGACCTTTTTTGTATAGTTCCTACCTATTCTTAATCTCTTCATTTTCTGTTTGGTCTTATCATTTCTATCCTTTATCATGCCTATCCTTTCAGGAAATATTCCCCGATCTCTCCAATTTTCTTGAAGAGATCTCTACTCTTTCCCATTCTATTGTTTTCCTCTTCTTTGCATTGTTCATTGAAGGAGGCCTTCTTATCTTCCTTGCTGTTCTCTGGAACTCCGCATACAGTTGGGCATATCTTTCCCTTTCTCCTTGCTTTTTGCTTCTCTTCTTTCCTCCACTAATTGTAAGGCCTCTTCAGACAACCACTCTGCCTTCTTGCATTTCTTTTTCTTTGGGATGATTTTGGTCTCTGTCTCCTGTACAAATTATGAGCCTCTGTCCATAGTTTTAACACTAGCAAAGTGGAATATCATGATCTTGTTCTCTGTAGACCATTAAAAAATAAGGCACTTTGGGGAATACAGTAGATAGTCATGACCTCTACTTGCAAAGAACATCTAAAGAGAACTTGTTTTCAGCTGGACATTGATAGGAAGGCTGTGAAGAGACGTTTGATGTTATATGGAGTCCGAAATGAGATGTCATGGTGGCTTTAGTACTAGTGCACACATAACTTCATGATTTAGTAACTTTTCTGATTTCAGAATTTCTGGGTTTCTTTTAAGCACACAGATTACAAAATATAAGGGGTAAGCACAAAACTTTTCACTTTTCATTTCTATAAAGTGTTAATCATCCAGTATGGTTTTAGGGCTCTCAGTAATTCTGTCTTACATTTACTCCAATAGGTCTTTTACTCCTTTCAGGACTTTCAAAACAGATAGCCAGGTCAATTGTGACCTACGTGTGGCCAAACCCATTGCTAACGTTTAGAATCTCTGCTTGGTCTTAGCAGCCCTTGGAAACAGTGATGGTCTTTCTGACTTTAATGACTTATTTTTGTTTGTTTGTTTTTTGTTTTTTCCTCTCAAATCCCTGGTTGCCCTTAATTTCTCTCCTAGTTCCTTTTACTTTCTTTAAACTCTAAAGTTGAGAAAACTTTTAAAGATTCTTCCTGAGTTCATCCCTCCTCTACCTTCCCTCCAGGCTCTATCTTAGTATCATTCTAGTTGACCTACCCTATTTTTATATATTATTTCCATGCTGTTGACTTCACTGAACCACAGATATAAGTATCCAATAGCTTTTGTAATATCTCCATTTGTATTTGAATTAGATGCCCCAAATTTATCATGAACAAAACCTACTATTTGATCTGCAAACCTGTCCCTGTCTCAACCATGTCTTCCATTGGTCTTTTCCTTTTTAATAAATGGTCCTATGATACTCCCAGTGGTTCAAGAGAAAAGCCTATGGGTCATCTTTTGTTCCACCCTCCTCCTTTCCAACAGTCCATTAGAAGAATTATAAGCCCTGAATCCACCACCACTGTCTAGTCTTACCTAATGAGACCCAGCTACTGGCATCACACACTTGGCTATCCTAACAGCTTCCTGTCTGATCTCACTACTTTCACTCTTCTCATCTTATAATCATTCTTCATATAGCTATAAAAACGTGACTTGAACATATATCTGTCATGATTATTCTCCCATTTAAAAGCTTTCCATGGCTTCCTGTAGCACTTAGAATAAGTTCCAGGTCTTCCTCAGAGCCTATTACTCTTTCTTTAGTTCTCTTACCTTATCTTCTACCAATCTTTCTTTCATTATGTGCCAGTTTCAACAACCTTTCTGTTCCTAGGAAGGGCCAAATTCTGGGATTTCTGGGAAAATCAGGAACTTTTCACTTTTGTTTGCAATCTCTGAAACATTCTTACCCTAATTTTTCTTGTTAGTATCTCCATTATATTATTCAGGTTTCAGTTTGAATGTTTTTTTCTCAGAGACACTTTCCTTGGCACTTTTTCTGAGTAGTCATTTCCTTTTCTTCATCACCCTATCATTTTAACTTTTTATTTTCTTCATAACTTGTCACAAGAAATGATTTAAAAATTTACATATGTTCATTTACTATCCTCTTCTTCCACTAGAAGATAATTTCCCCAGCGCATATATCTTTTTCTGGTACATATGGGACACTCAAATGTTGCAGGAATGATTAAAAATGTGGGCTGTTTAAGTTGTAAATTCTGGCCTCACTCCACACTACTGAGTCAGAATTGTGGAGACACATTCCTGGAAATCTACACAGTTAATAAGCACCTAAATAATTTTGGTACAGATGAAAGTTTAAAAATCACAAAGTGGACAAGCATATTATCTGGAATTCTAATTTATTTCACTGAAGAGCTAGTATATGTGGTTGAGTGATGCATTTTTCTGAGATTAGTTTTTCTGTGAGAGCCTTAGAACAGACTTCCCCCAACTGCTGGGGAGACTGGGTTCTAGCTGAACTCTTGTTTGAAATGAGGGCAGCTGGATTTCAGTGTGGCCCTAAATTATTCTTTTTTTCTTCTTCTTCCTCTTTATTCCAGAACCAGAGTCTTGAACTGTTAAGGAAACCTGGAGGCTTTCTTAGGCTCTGGGATGGAGGGGCACTTCAGTTATCAATGCTTCACTTTTCCCCTTGTTTTGTGGCTAATTGCCTTCATCTGCCTTGATTTGACCCAACTTTGACCGGAAGTTTCAACTCTGTCTGGGTGTCAATAAATTGACATACATATCTGGGAAAATACTATCTCTTGGGTATCTTAACTATTTATATAAGAAAATAACTTATCAGGTGAAATTTGTTCTCTATATTTTTATAACAGAAATGCCATACACTGAACAACAAGAATATTGCTAACATATTTATTTCTTTTCCCTTTGTTTCTCAGGTCACAGGTTATTTCTAAGACTAAGAGAAGTTTATAAATTCGTTTGTATATTCATTAGAAATAGCTTCTAAATGATTTTATTTCCATTTTTCCCTCTTTTTTACTTTGCTGGTTGAGCTAAATATTATTAAAAATACCAATTTGAGTACTGAATTTATCCATCTGATAAGCATCTATTGAACATCTAATTTATGTTTATCTAACTGTCAATACCTATTTATCCTTTCAGGTTCAGCTCAAAGTCACCAGTAGGACCTCACCAAATTTGTGTAGGCAGAACTAATTTTTCCTTTACTTAAAAACGAAACGACCAAAAAAAAAAAAAAAAAAAACAAAAAACCAAAAACAAAAACAACCCTCTCTATGAATACCTTATTGGAACATTCATTATATTTATTGAAATTGTGTACATGTTTTAGTTTCCTCTTGCTAGACTAAGATCCTTAAAGCTGAAAAATGAATAATTTTGTTCAAATCCCTAGCATTTAGCAGAACAATTGACACATAAATAATACTTAGTTTTTTAGTGAATGGATAAAATTTGGAAGATTATATGGGAGAGGTATGAGTCCTCTCCCGCAAGGAAGTAGCAGAATACTGGAGTTGAATATAGCTCTTTGTTTACTTTTCCATGAAAGCTTTTTTCAATAATTAGTATATAAACTCTACATGAATATGGCCCCCAGTGTCTCTATAGCTGACTACATTTTAAGATGGCATAATGTGTTCAGGGACACACTGATTTTGACAACTGTTTTAGATGAGTTTAGGGGATTGGTCTATGGTCAATATAGTTTGGAAAATGTAGTGAAGAAAAACTATTTTTTAAACAGGCATTTTCAAGAATGTTACCATGTGTATATATACTGTAAATTTATAAGAGATATTTTGAGGTGCCACCTAGTGATATTAATGTTTCAAGAAACATGCTTTGGTAAACAGTGCTTTAGTGGGTCCTATCTTTTTTAACCAACATTGGATTACAAAAGAAAATGAAGGTTTGATTGACAGGTTTATTGGGAAACTACCCCACCAACCACAATAATAAAAAATGTCAGGACCAAAAATGATGTTGTCCAAATACACTGGGAGAATAATTGATTCACTTTAATAGAATGTATTTGCCTCAGAAATATAGTAGATAAAACATATGATGTTTTCTTTTTTCCTCAGAAGTCTACAGTGATGTAATTAAGCTGGATAAATTAAAAATCCTATTCCAAGAGTTAAGAAATATATCAAAGATTAAAAAAGAGGAGGGAAGATCATAAATTATTTGCAGAGCTGCCCTCCTAACCTTCAGAGCAGCCAAACGTTTTCTTTGGCTACTCTTCAGGGCTCTGGATCCTATCTTCTTTATGCCCCTCCGTCTTGCTTTCTCATGACTGCCTTTCATCAGTCATTCAATGGCATTCAATTTGTCAGCTGTAAGGTTGGGAAACAATTCCTATAAAATTAATTTTTCAAATTATATTGAGGACAGTGTGGTCCTCTGGCTGTCATTCATATAGTTTTAACTGTGATCACTAATTTTAGTGCCAAAGAAGGAGTGTTTAATGTTTGAAGAACTTCTGATCCCTGAAAATGGTTGACAGAGACAGCAGTTTCCCTGCTCAAGCCATGCCAAGAGGCTCATTAGGCTGGCCTTGATCTACAGCCAGCTTATGGTCATGGCAGAATTTCCTGCACTGATGCTAAGGGTCCAGTGATGACTTAAACTTGGGGTGAAGAGATGTAATCTTTACTCAGTGAGAATTCTAATTTCCTGATAAATTACCTATGGGACAAAGGCTGCCATTGTGACACAATGAAAGGCTTATTGTGTAGGTAGATTCTTGCCGGATGACTTCTGTCATATACTGCAGGGAAGCTCCTTTTCGTTGCCACATGCTACCTTTTTTTCCTTTCAGGGGTTTTGTTTCTAGAATGTTCATCATGTGATTTACGGGAACTGATGATTAGGACAAACTGATCCTCAATAAAGGTCACAGCCCTTTGCTATATGCACTTACCTTTATATGTAAGATAAATTATACTTGATAAACTGAAAGTCTCTGAGCTTGGTTTTCCCAAAACACATTGTGTGTGTGTGCGTTTGTATGTGCGTGTGTGCATGTGTGTGCGTGTGTGTGTGTGTGTGTGTGTGTGTGTGTGTGTGTGTGTGCTGCTTTCATTTTCTTGGGGAATCGTTATATTCTTGTGATACTCCAGGGGATCTTGGGCGGCCTTGGCTGGCAACGAACGGCTTGAAGCAGGGCTTGGGTCCCTAGCCAGAGACTGAGGCCAGCTCACAACAGTGAAAGTGCCAAATCTTAGCCACTAGACAGTGACAAGGTCAGTGACAAGGGCCCTGGCACTTCAGGTTTGCAGAAAAGAATTTCCATAAAGACACAAAGTAGTGAAGCAAGTAAAAAGTATTTATTAAGAGGAAAAAAAGGACAGTACCAGTGGATAGACACACTGGGGGACTCAGAGAGTGAGAGAGTTGCTGAGTCGTGCCCTCATTGCAGTTTGAATTACTTTTATGGAGCACTTCTTCTGAGTTTCCTTTGGTCAATCATTTTGATTTGCCTGGTTCACAGTCTATATTTGGTATATCTCAGGATCCTCACTTGTGTGCACACGCATCTCTTAGCCAAGATGGATTCTACTGAAAAGGCTTACAGGTAGGATATTTCTTGGCTTCACTCCCCATTTGACATCCAAGGAGCCTTTCTGAACATGTGTGGCCAGGGAGGTCTCCTGACTTTGAGAATAAGAAATATGCAGTCTGGGCTGGGCCCAGCCTTTCTTAATTGTCCTGCTATTCCCATCTTGGAGTTTCAGTCCACAAGGAATGAATCTCCAATCACTTTACCCTGAAGGGCACAGCCACCTCCGTCTCACAGGAACTTAAAATCTCTTCAAGAAGGAAACAGAAATACAAATTATTTATTTTACTAGAGGGTAAATTATAAGAGGATGCATTAAAAAAAGTGGGGAAAAAGCAGTGGAAGAGAGTCAAATGGTAAGTGATGCATTCTGTTTGGAGAAATAGGAGAAAATTTTTCAGGCAGGTCATAATATTGGATTTGGACCTTGAGAGATAAATTGGATTTAAACAGTGAAACAGAGGAATGGATATTCCATGAGGAGAGAGCATAATAAGCAAAGGCACAGTTGTGTGTGACATCCAGTGGTGGGAAATGATGGTGGCCTAGTGTGCCAGTGGAGAATGCAAGAGAGGCTAGAGGTGGGTGGCTGGAGGGATTTGAAAAGAAGCTGGAGGTTAGTATGTAGAGGCCTTGAATGCCATGTGGGGGAAACAGACTTCTTTCTTTCTTTCTTTCTTTTTTTTTTTTTTTTTTTGAGTGTGATACCATTTTTATAAAGCTCAAAACAGCAAAATACACTACTTTGAATGCCTTATATGCATGGTAAATGTAGACAAAATCTCAGAAGACTACAAAGTGTACGAGCACATTTTTATAAACTCCAAATAGCAAAACTAGCATGTGTCATTTTCAATAATTCTTGCATATAGTAGAAGTACATATGCAGAAAAGAAGTAAGAATTATAAGCAAACTTTACAGTGAGGAAAAACACACAGATCTTTGCAATGGCCTTCACTGTATTCTAACTGTGGTTGGAATGGGGTTTGCTTACCTGATTATGTTGTGTTATACACACATACATGAGTATGTACATGCATGGAGGGCTTCCCTGGTGACTCAGACAGTAAAGAATCTGCCTGCAGTGAGGGAGCCTGGGGTTCGATTCCTGGGTCAGGAAGCCCCCCTGCAAAAGGGAATGGCTACCCACTCCAATATCCTTGCCTGGAGAATTCCATGGATAGAGGAACCTGGTGGGTTGCAGTCCCTGGGGTTGCAGTCAGACACGACTGAGACAATAACACTTTCACTTTTCACTTCACTATGCATAGATGACAGAGAGTTGTATGGATAATATTATACATTTAAAAATTACTACAATTTGGAGCCAGACTTCTCCCTGGCTAATATTCTAAGTAATGTCAGTGTTAAGAAGCCATTCTGTAACTCCAGTTCTTTGCTCTATTGTAAAGTAAAAAATAAAATAAATAATAAAAAAAGAAAAAGAAAAAAATTAAAAAAAAATTAAAATCACTGACATTAACTCAGTAGTGCTTCTTCCTGATCCTTGTGTTTCTACTTGCAGAGGTCTCTCTGAATTTCCCCTGTAGGCTGATTCCTTCCCAATCTTATTGTAGGCGATTAAGAAGCCTTACAAGGCATTTGAACAAGACAGAATAAAGGTCATTATATGTTTTTAAAGCTAAATCCAGTGGCAGTTTGGCACTGGAGTTATTAGCATAGGAGAGCCTGAGGGCAGTTACCCTTATTAGCATGAATTTGATATTTCTTCCTGAAATAAAGTGAAAACAAATGGACTTAACTAGTGTTTGGCACTGTCATTGTGGAGTCCTGGACACAAAATTTATTTGACTAAATATGCTGCTAAAACAAAAGCACAAGATTTGGATAGTGGTTTTTATTTCTTTTCTGCCACATGCTATGATTGTGAAGGACACTGGACTTTCATGGTATTCAATTTCCCCCCACATAAAATGTGACTACTGAAATGAGATTATGTGGAGATTTGGTGATAGAATGATTTGAAAAAGAACTCTATCCTGTATGCTTGATGTAAATGCTATTTTTAGGATTATTCATGCATTACCTTTTTTTTTTAGTTAGAATATTTGGTTGTTTTTGATATCCTTTACCAATACATCAAGCTTAATATGCTATAGCATATAAATTTCAGACTAAAATGAGTAATTGAGTAATTCAGACTCAATTAATCAAATGTGTTTTTGAAGTAAATTAAATCATCTTCTAGTCTTATTAATACAAGCAGTAGAACTACATAACTGAAGGAAAGCTACACAATAGCCTGGAGTTAAAACTCCCCTCCAGGTTCTTCTCCCCACCATTCTATACAGAATAAAGAACTTTCTCCTCCAAGAAAGGAAAGGATGTTAGGATTGATTATGTTCAGCTCCCAGCTAATCCCAGTCTCTGGCGGTCTCAGGAACTCCTTATCCCAGTTGTAGAAAGCTAACTAATCAAAAATAATCATGAGGAAAAACAGACCCCCTCAAAACAATGTATCTCTGCATATATATACCTACTCTCTTCTTAACTTAATGCAGCAGCTCTCTAATCTGACTGCTGTTCCTTCTCTCCTCATTAAAAGTGATCTGTTCCTGTAAAGTGCTTGTCTCCTTCTTTTTCGGAACCGTATCGTCTCTAATTCTCTTACGCTACAATAACATAAGCTACTGAGTAGGCTTTCAGTCAAGGTAATTCCAGGGCTAGTGAATTCTGGTTACTTCCACTCCAGTACTTTCCTTGGAATAGCTATCATCACGAAGTGTGTATTAAATTAATCTGTTAAAATTTATTTTGCATTCCTACCGGCAATGCAGATTTAGAAAATGGGAAACCATGATCTTGTATGCTTCTTTAATCACATTTATTTTTCTATGATTAACAGGAATATTGATTCTTCAAGGAAGTGGCTCATGTTCAATTTTGCAGTGACCTGAAATAAATCACAGACGTAAAGTTATTAAACTCAGTGAGTCATGCGCTTGTGAATGTGTAAGTCTTTTTGCTTTTTAATTACAAATATTGGCTCAAAAGTATATCTACTTCTTATGCTCAAGAAGACAGAGTAGATGAAAGAAATAAAGCAGAGCCTTTTAGTGGTTGGCATTAGATAAAAGATCTATCCCCCCGTCCCCCCAGCCGCCCCAGCCGGGTCCTAATGTAATCTTTAGTACCATTTACATTGCCTCAATTCATTGGTAATTAACAAACTACCAATTTGTTTTCGAGTTGATGAAATAAAATATTTCAGGTGGAGCATTCAGTCTTTAGAATTTTATTTCATTGTGATAATTAAAAGTTAAATGAGTTTTGATACTAATTAGAACAATGGATAATTTTCTAAGGAATAGGCTGAAGTCTACTTTAGACCCTAGATCCACAAGTTCATCAGTTATGATCTTTACTTTGGCTAAAATTTTACCTTCTTTGGGTGCTCTGATTCAGCCCTTAAATGCACCATTGTTGATGATAGTAGAAAATGTTAAAAATATTTTTCAAAAATATTTTCACAAGAAAGGTTATTTCTATTGCATCACAGCAAGTGAGGGATTCAAACTGCTGTGTAGGTTGGATCCACAAGGGCACACATATGTACCTGTGAGTTGTTGTTTAGTCACTAAGCTGTGTGTGTCTTTTTGGCTACCTCATGGACTGTAGCCCACCAGGCTCCTGTGTCCATGGGATTTTCCAGGCATGAATATTGGAGTAGGTGGCCATTTCCTTCTCCAGGGGATCTTTCTGACCCAGGAATCAAAACCGTGTCTCCTGTTTGGCCGGTAAATTCTTTACCACTGAGCCACCAAGGAAGCCCAACCTCTGAGTAGAGACACTGACACTTTTTACCAGAGGAGATTGAAATAAGTTATAACTTGGGCTTCCCTGTGGCTCAGATGGTAAAGAATCTGCCTGCATTGTGGGAGACTCCAGTTTGAATCCTGGTTTGGGAAGATTCCCTGGAGAAGGAACTGGCAACCCACTCCAGTATTCTTGCCTGGAGAATTGCATGGATAGAGAAGCCTGGCAGGGTCTGTGGGGTTGCAAAGCGTCGGAAATGACTGAGGGACTAAGGAACACACACAGACAAATTGTAATTTAATGGGGATAAGTGAAAACATTGCAACAATTTTTTTTTCATGAAATAATGTAGTTCAGTCTACAGACAGCAAAGTAAAGAAAGCATATGTTGGATAATGTGTATGCTTCCATGCTGCTTCAATTCATCCCACTCTCTCTTTCCCACACTGTGTCCACAAATCAGTTCTTTATGTCTGCGTCTCCATTGCTGCCTTGCACATAGGTTCATCTGTACCATCTTTCTAGATTCCATTCACATGTGTTAATATACAATATTTGTCTTTCTCTTTCTGACTTCCTTCACTCTGTACAATAGGCTTTAGGTTGTAGGATGAACTCTAGGTTCATCTACCTGATTAGGACTTACTCAAATGCATTCTTTTTAAAAGCCGAGTAATATTCCATTGTATATATATATACCACAATTTCTGTATCCATTCATATAACCATACGTAAAATAGCCAGTGGGAATTTGCTGTGTGACACAAAGAGCTCAGTCCCATGCTGTGTAACCACCTGGAAGGGTGGATGCGGTGGGAGATGGGAGGGAAGTTCTAGTGTATGCCTGTGGCTGATTCATGTTGATATATGGCAGAAACCAGCATGGCATTGTAAAGCAATTATCTTCCAAAAAGAAACAAAAACAAAAAAAGACACATACTGGGGGCTTCCCTGGCCATCCAGTAGTTAAGACTGAGCTGCCAATGCAGGGAATGTGGGTTTGATCCCTGGTCAAGGAAATAGGATCCTCCTTGTCGCATAGCTAGAAAACAACAAAAACACCCCCTCAAAATCCCACATGTTTTGTATTCTGCATACTTACCACCTATTTCATCTTAAATTGCACTGGGACTTCTCTTTCTTATTTACTTCTCATTATCAGGGGTAGCTGCAGAGACAGATGCAGGTACTGGAATGGGAGGATAAAAATAGGCCCACCATGGACAGAGGAATCGTGAATAATGGTTGTGTGGATATTGGTAAGGAGGATAAAAGAACTGTGATGATAGTTCATCACTCCCACTGGCCTGTTGAGAGAAAGAAATTTAATGAACATGCAGGTCTTCATTTTTAAGTAGAGGCTTTAGAATTTCTGAGATATTTACCTTTTCTGTGTTTACTATGAACAGGGATTTGATTAATTTGCATCATTTTAGAAAAATGTAGGAAATCACTTAGAGATAACCATGTTCTTGTACCTTTCTACTCATAGCATGAAGATTTTCCTGATGATTGCTTCTGTAAGTGTTAAATCAAGGGGAGGGTATTGAGGAGGAGAGGTCAAATTTTTTCTCTTTGCCTTTATATAAGGTCTTTACTCAAAGATACAATCTCCTCTATTTTATTTCTTTCTTCCTTCTTTCCCTCTCTACCGTCGATCCATATTCCTATCAATTTCTGTATCCTTAATTCTCTATAGGTTTGGCCTCAATCATGCTTGCTTTAAGATAATATGATTCAGTGCAGTTCAGTTCAGTCACTCAGTCGTGTCCGACTCTTTGCAACCCCATGAACCGCAGGATGCCAGGCCTCCCTGTCCATCACCAAATCCCGGAGTTTACCCAAACTCATGTCCATTGGGTTGGTGATGCCATCAATCACCTCATCCTCTGTCATCCCCTATCCTCCTGCCCTCAATCTTCCCCAGCATCAGGGTCTTTTCAAATGAATCAGCTCTTTGCATCAGGTGGCCAAAGTATTGGAGTCTCAGCTTCAACATCAGTCCTTCCAATGAACACCCAGGACTGATCTCCTTTAGGATGGACTGGTTGGATCTCCTTGCAGTCCAAGGGATTCTTAAGAGTCTTCTCCAACACCACAGTTCAAAAGCATCAATTTTTCAGTGCTCAGCTTTCTTTATAGTCCAAGTCTACATCCATACATGAAATAATAAGATTAATCTGAGTATGAACAAATTCCTAAACAAGAGCTTCCTGTTTAAAATTTTATTTTCTTTTTCTTAAACATTTTTTTTTATTAACTGTTTAGACCAAAATAAGCTGCTAGTGAATTTTCCACTGGTGGGGTCATCAAAGCAGGCCCAAATTTCTTAATTCTCAAATTTTTGCTTATATTATCATTTTTATTTTCTCTTCTGGACTGGGTTTTGTAGAGTTAAAGCAGGATAGAGGGATGAGTGAGTATCAACATTTATTGGGCTAGTTTTAGTAAAAAAAAAGTATTGTAATACAATTCATCATAGAGTGATTCAAGTTTCTGTTTGGCCCCCCTGTTATCTGAGATGCTGAGATAATTCTCTTTATAACAAGCAGAGGTCATATCCCTGAAGGCTGAATCTCTGTTGAGTCTAATACCCAAACTCTGAAAGGATTTCTCTAGAGTTTGAGAAGTTTGAATAAAGGAATATCTTTAACCACAGTTATGGATATTTCACATGAAAATCACACATGTTAAACAGCAAAAGTGTAACTTACACTTCGTGATTCTCTTTCCTTGTCTTGAGAGACCTAAAGATTAAACAGTGAAGTTAATTCAACTCATGATAATAAAACACACAAATTGAGAAACATACATATGTATGAAGGAAATAGTTTAACTATCCACTACTCAGTGTTGTTTCATAGTAGCCATTTGTTTAAATTTAGGATTTGAGCTTCCAGAAAATATTCTAGGAATTATTTTTCTTAAAAATGTTATTATTTATTCTAAACACCTCAAAAAATTTCACCACTTCATCAAGACTATGTAGAATTAAACTATGCATAAAATAGTATATGATATATAAAATGGCATAGAATATAATGTAAAAAAGCCAGATATTAGACATGCTTAAAATAGAAACATTTCCTAGGATTTATGAATTAGAACAATAACCACAGCAACAACAACCAAAAAACCAACAACAACCCATAAATACTCTGAAATACAGAACTACTCACCGGGAAACCAATGGTTATTGCCAAGATGGCTGTGAGCAGAAGGAGAACTTTCATTTTACTCAGATGTAATCTAGAAGTAATAGAAAGACCAAATGTCAGCATAAATTCAGTAGATCTAGTTGTAGCACATATTATATTACTAATAGCTCTTAGAGCATCAACCTATTTGGAGACCATGATTTTTTTTAGGTAGAATCAAAGGTGTTCTGCAATTTTGATGTGACATCAAGTTTTTTAAAAAACAAATATTCACATATTATTTAAGAGTAATATTTCTCTGTACATGCTAATAAGAGTAGCTGCTGGAAGGAAATACAGCCTTGGCCTTTACAGAGACTTAGTGTGGGGATAAGCAATTTAGGGCTTCCCTGGTGGCTCAGATGGTAAAGAATTTGCTTGCAATGCAAGAGACTTGGGTTCAACTCTTGGGTCTGGAAGATGCCCTGGAGAAAGGAATAGCTACCTGCTCCAGTATTCTTGCCTGGAGAGTTATATGGACAGAAAAGCCTGGCAGGTTACAGTCCATGGTGTCGCAAAAGAGTTGGGCATGACTTAGTGATTAAACAATGTCAAATGTAGAAGAAAACAGAGAAATCAAGGAAAGATTTTTGGAGAGAGCAGAATTCAAGTGAACCTATCCCAAAGGGGGATTACAAATATGAATTCAAGGATGATTTAAAAACACCCGAAGCAAACAGGTAAAGCACATCATAGAGTCTTTCAGATCTTGTCTTATAGGCAGGACTCAGCATAATTACCAACTACCACCTTTTATTTTTCTACTTCTCAAACTGTAATACCCATAGCAGTATATAGCTGTATGCTGGGGAACACATCCAATGTCTCTGAATAAATTAGATGCATCTTCCTGGAGCATCAATTTCATTTAAGGATTTATAGGAAAATCCAAGTAATTTTTACATTCAAGTCAACATGATATTTTATAGAATGGAATGTAAATACAGAAAATTTTAAAGAAAAACAGGAGGCCACAAATAAATTGTCACATGTGTGGCAGTGCATGTTCCCTTCATTTACTGACTTAAGCTCGTAAATCAATGAGCCTGAGGCTCTTGTAACAGTAACAGGGTGCCACCAGCACTCCAGCCCCCATAAAGCTTTCTTTATGATCATTCTAAACTATGTACTTACGATAGCTGGGTGATGATTTTAAGAAAGAGTCTTGTAAATAGGTATACCCTAGATGATTGTCTAATCACTTTAAGATTACAGATTCAAGCAACCATGACAGTCTCAATGATTTTAATTTTGACAGTTTACTGGATATATCTATCTCTCTAGATAACATAGACAAAGGTATATAATATATCTTGATATATTAAAATCCATGGTACTTAAGATCTCTCTTACCTCAAACTTCCCAGTCCGTTCCTTCTCTGGGATGGTGTTATAAGAAATGGAAGTGACTGGCCCTGGAATAGCACAGCTATTTTATACATTCTGAAGCAAATGGGATGAAGCCTGTGGTTTGACAGCCTCTCCCTGGGATCAGTTCTTAGTTGAATCATCAACTATCACGATGTGTTGAAACTGCGGAATAACTGACATTCACAGTTTCATTGAAACTTTGGCTGAATGACTACCAAAGGCAACTATTTGTGTTTTCTTTTCAACCTGTGTAATTTGTATATTCAAAGCTTATCACTTCACATAAAGTTGCCCTCTGCTCTTTAAGTTTTTTCCTTTAATTTCTACAATTAAAAAAATTATTTTCTCAGCATCCTATTGGTATTGATTATAATCAATTGGGGAGTTTTTTTGGTTGTATTGCCATTTTAAGAAAATAAATAATCTTAAAAACTTTAAGCATGGGATTGATATCTTTTGCATGATTCTACCTTTAGTTCTTTGATTTCAGTGAGCAGGCTTAGAGTTTTAAAGATCAGTGGACCACATTTGGAAACATCAAGTATCTTAGTTACCTTATGGAAGATGACAATTTGCTTTTCAATTAAAGATGCACTTAACACAAGAGAAGATGTCTAACCATCAAATGTGGGATTAAAAACTAGAGCCCTCAAAAAATTCAAGAATCACTTTAAATTTCTATGCATAAAATTTGGGCTTTTTATCATATTTAAAGAGCCCTCAAAAATATTGCATACGTGCATTCAAATTCTATTTCAGCAGAGTTTTATATGAACAAAATTGTAGCAATGCATCAATGTCCCTCTTTTCTATTTTTTTTTCTAGAAATTAGTTCTCAAAAAAACTCAGGAAAATAGTTAAAAGCTAACATTTCTTGAAGACTTTTGCTCAGGCACTTTGTATGTATTACATCATTTAATCCTCAAAACAACCAACTCCAAAAGCAAAGTATTAGTATTATCAACATAATCCCCATTTTACAGAAAAAGAGGTTTAGAGGTAAGGTATCATAATTAGTACTCTGGTAGAGATGGTATTTAATACCCATAATTTGATTCCAAACCCCAGACTCTTGCCTAATGTCACTGTTGCAGGTTAGCAAAATCAGTGTAAAAGCAGGGAAGCTTTAAACTTTTGTTGCTTATGATTAAATATTCAGTCTTGCCACTCTGATTGAGAAAACTGCTTCATTCAGAAACCTAATTTATTATAACTAGTGTGTTTTTGAATATCAGTTTTCATTTTAACCAAGATGGGATTAGAGTTGATTTCCTCAGGACTAAGACAGTAGGTTGTGTGTGTGTGTGCACATGCAAATAGATGTGTGTATTTGTATGCACGTGTATAACATATTCACTTCCTTATCTTACGTGTTTTAATTTCTTATACTTATCCAAAATTGTTCTGACAAAAGCTGCCAGTTGCCTCTTGATTGTGATGACAATGAATGCTTTTCTGTCCTTATGTTATAGACATTTGCGGGTATTTAATTGTGATGACCATTCCACTCAGAAAACTAACTTTCTTTCCCTGGGTTTCTTAAAACCACTTTCTCTTGTTCTTTTTCAGCTTTTTTGATAGCAACCTTAAGTCTTTGTGGATTCTTTTTCTTCAGTGCATTGTACTCGACCTCTTATGCATTTAATCTACATGTGCTCTACATAATATAGTTGACTTCTGACTCCCTAACCTATGTTTTTATCTTGAAGTCTTTAACTGCATATTCCATTTAGATGTTTGATGAGTATAATTCAAACTGAACTCATTGCTTTTACCTCCCAATCTCTCTTCACCTTCATCTGCTTCCTCAACTGATGTTTATCAATCATCCATCCATGCCAGAAATCTAAGACTCACTCTGTCTTTGCCTTGTCCCTCTCCTTTGGCATCTAACAGTAATTAAGCGTTTCCTTGCTGTGTATTCACAGACTCAGTCTTTTCCATTTTCAAGGCCATTTTCTTGTTTTAGTCCTTCATTTTCTTTTGGATTGTGGCTATAGCCTCTTAATTTGATTCTCTGTCTCCATTATTCTCCTCTCTCCAACCCATCTTCATCATATTCTTCATGTCTTTTAAACCTGTTAAAATGCAATTATAGGATAAAATTCATACTGTCTTAGCTGAGTATACACATACACACTGAAACAGGGTTTTAAAAACTAATAATTTCACTAATAAATAATTCTTAAATATAATATTTTTCCAGGTTTGTTGAGACATAGTTGACATATTACATTGGGTAAATTTAAGGTATACAATGTAATAGTTTGATAGCTGTATAGGTTATGAAATGATTACCATAATATGTTTAGTTAACACATCCATTACCTTACATGGTTAGCTTTGTGTGTTTAAGTGTGTGAATGTGTTGTGGGAACACTTAAGATATAACTCTCTCATCAACTTTCAAATATAGTATACAGTATTGTTAAGTATAGTCACCATGGTGTAGGTCAGATCCCTAGAACTTATTCATCTTATGACTGGAAGTCTTTATACTTTGACCACCATCATCCATTTCCTCTAGGCTCCAACTCCTTATAACCCTGTTTTCATTTGTTTGTTTTTAAATTTCACATATAAGCAAGATAATGAAATATTTGCCTTTCTAATTAGTAAATTTTGGTGTCCTAACTTTTGATTTCCATTTGTGTAGGGCCACAAGTTACCCTGATCAAACCAGCAAGTTGCAGAAAGCTGTGATTATCCTACTATTGAAATTCTAGCTACTACAAGGTAGCAGAAAAAGTGAAGTTGTCAGCCATCACTACTAGCAAGCTACATGAAGTAGGAAGAGCTCTAGATTTGAGGCTGGTGATTATATTTTTAGATTTTCTTTGTTGGCTACGAGTGGGAAAGTCATACTCTGAGTCTCAGTTTTCTTATCTTTAAAGTAAAGATAATTATCTCTGGAATTGGGAATTAAGTGAAATGAAATGTATAAAAACATTCAGCATTCAGTCTGATTTCATAAATGATGTTTTATCAGTGTCAGAGCTGAAGTTTTTAGTAAATCTGACCTCTTCCTGCCATACATCCTCAAGGTTCCTCAGAGGATTGAGTTTCTTGGCTAATATAAAGGTATATAGAAGCACTTTGGGCTTCCCTGGTGGCTCAGCAGTAAAGAATCTGCCTGCCAGTTCAGGATACGTGGGTTCAGTCCCTGGGGTGTGAAGATCCCCTAGAGGAGGAAATGGCAACCCACCCCAGTATTCATGCCTGGGAAATCCCAAAGAGAGAGAAGCCTGGTGGGTTACGGTCCATGGGGTTGCTGAGTCAGACATAACTTAGCAACTAAACAACAACATACGGAAGCACCTTACATAGTAATTAAAATCAGATAAATGCTTAATGGGCTTCCCTGGTGGCTCAGACCATAAAGAATCTGCCTGCCAATGCAAGAGATGCAAGCAGGTTTGAACCCTGGATCTGGAAGATCCTTTGGAGGAAGAAATGACAATTCACTCCGATATTCTTGCTTGGAGAATTCCATGGAGAGAGGAGCCTGGCAGTTCCCCGATGACTCAGTGGATGAAGAATCTGCCTGCAATGTAGGAGACACAGATTCAATCCCTGGGTTGGGACGATGCCCCTGGAGTAGGAAATGGCAACTGATCTGCTGGAGAAGGGATGGCTACCCACTCCACTATTCTTGAGTTTCCTTTGTGGCTCAGTTGGTAAAGAATCTGCCTGCAATGCAGGAGTCCTGGGTTCGATCCCTGAGTTGGGAAGATCCCCTGGAGAAGGGAAAGGCTACCCACTCTGGTATTCTGTCCTAGAGAATCTCATAGATTCTATAGTCCCTGGGGTATCAAAGAGTGGGACACAACTGAGCGACTTTGATTTCTGGTGTTCTTGCCTGAAAAATCCAGAGGACAGAGGAGTTTGGCAGGCTACAGTCCAAAGGGTTGCAAAGAGTCAGAGAGAACTGAGAAATTAATCATGCAAGGGCTTACTATGTTAGTTAAATCTGAAAATAAATAGGAAATTTTGAAATTGAGCAATATCAGGAAGCAACTATTCTTTTTCATTGGTGATCTAATTTTACTCACCATACAGTATCCCTCCAAGGACAAATAAGCTGTAATTCTGGCTGAATTTAGGCAATAAAAACTGCTATTCTTTTCTTGTGATAATCTTAATTCAGATGTCTATAATTTAATAAACAGAAAACACTCTTGCTTTACAGAACAAAAATTACAGATACAAGAATACTCTCTGCAAAGTCTGCAGCAGATGGCTGTCTTTCAAAGGGCAAGGGTAATGCAGTTCAGTTCAGTTGCTCAGTCGTATCCGACTCTTTGTGTCCCCATGGACTGCAGCACACCAGATTTCCCTGTCCATCACCAACTACTGGAGCTTGCTCAAACTCATGTCTGTCGAGTCTGTGATCCCATCCAACCATCTCATCCTCTGTCATCCCCTTATCCTCCTGCCTTCAGCCTTTCCCAGCATCAGGGTCTCTGCTAATGAGTCAGTTCTTCGCATCAGGTGGCCAAAGTATTAGAGCTTCAGCTTTAGTATCAGTCCTTCCAATGAATATTCAGGACTGATTTCCTTTAGGATTGACTGGTTTGATCTCCTTCCAGTTCAAGGAACCCTCCGGGGTCTTCTCCAACACCACAGTTGAAAAGCATCAATTCTTCAGCGCTCAGCTTTCCTTATGGTCCAACTCTCACATCCATACATGACTACTGGAAAAACCATAGCTTTGACTAGATGGACCTTTGTCGGGTAACACAAAGGAGGCTAACCAGAAAGTTTGCCCATGGAGTGGGCTTCAGAAGCTGAACAGTCTTATCATATGAAAGTTTAGTTTTATCATGGGAACTCAGAGGGCAGAAACAAAACATTAATATATCAAGATATTAAAAATAATCTATAAGAAAAAATTTTAAAGTTAAAAGACACCTATCTCTACAGGTATTCAAGGAAACATTGAGCGACCACAGGCTGAGGTATAGAAGGGACTTTTGTACAGCCAATGGAACTTCTTAGATGACCTCTCTGTACCCTTTCAGTTATAATACTTTCAGACTGGGTGTTAAATAGAGATGAAAATTCCTACCAGAAGAGGTTTAGTTAGCAATTAATAAAAAAATAAATCCCATAGGTTTATTCTCTTCAAAGGATTAGAATTAGTGGTCAGGAAATACACATTGTAAGCCACACTATGGGAAGTCTTAGAGGATTAACTCACTACTACTTCAATAAGAGAGCAGAAATATTTTGTTCTACATCTTATATTCCACATCTTATAATATATACAAAGTTGATATATGATAGAAATATTTTGTAGAAATTTAGTACATATACTTTTTTAAAAAATTAATTTTTATTGGAGTGTAGTTGCTTTACAATGTTGTGTTAAGTTTCTACTATACGGCAAAATGAATCAGCTTTACATCTACATATGTCCCCTCCCTTTTGGACTTCCTTCCCATTTTGGTCACCATAGTGCATTAAGTAGAGTCCCCTGTGTTATAAAGTATGTTCTCATTAGTTATCTATTTTATACATAGTATCAGTAGTATATACACATAACACTTTCTTTAGGCATTATCACCTTTTTTGGTGTGTGAATTGAAAACCATAAGAAATGACCTAATCAAGTTAATAAACTTGCATACATGTCAGTGCTAAGGAGGAATATTATTTTAAAAAGTCTTGGATGCCTTCCATTTAAGAGAATGGATACAGACAAATCTGAATTCTCTTCAAACCTCTATGAATGCTACACATCCAACTAGAAGTGACTGTAGTGACTGTGGATTTCTGCAAAAGAATTAGAACCCTATGTGTCAATGTTGTAGAATCTGAGTGGTTGTCAGTCCCCCAGCCATCATGGCACACCTGACTCCCAGCTGTTAAAAAGCAGAGTGGTCCTAGAGTTCTTATGCCCAGAATCAGCACTGACAACACCACAGTCATGGCCGGATGTCCGCATGTCTACCATGCTGTTCCTTGAAACGGGCCTGGCACCAGCAACCAGTAGATGTTTAATAAATACTTATTGAGTGAACAAGTTAGCTTTTGCAGAAATTGCTTTAGCTATTTCCTTGTGCTCTTTATCATTTATGCCATTGCTTGAAGCCCAGAGTCCAGTTGCTATAAATCTGTATTTATTAACTTTGTACTATATTCATGAGACATAATTTTATCAGGATAATTTTAATTTTATACCAAGTTCTATTAATAATTTATTTTTATATGGATCAAATCATGGAAATTACCATATTTGATATACGTTCCAAACAGCATACATAGCTCACGTTGCTGTATTTGACATATACAAACAGCTTATGGGCCTATCCCCAAATTTGCCTTTCCCTCTATAAAATAAATAATTCCTTTTCTCAAAGTCAAGCAAGTAATGGTTAAATACAAAACCTTAAAAAAAACCAGTGACTTCCTTCTATGCACTATTACTTATTTTTCTAAACTGTTTGCATGTGTGTGTGCTTAGTTGCTCAGTCCTGTCTAGATCTCTGTGACCTCGTGGACTGTAGCCTGCCAGGCTCCTCTGCCCTTGAAATTGTCCAGGCAAGAATACTGGTGTGGGTTGCCATTTCCTTCTCTAAGTGATTTTCCCCACCCAAGGAGCAAATCTGCATCTTCTGCATTGGCAGGCGAATTCTTAACCACTGAGCCACCTGGGAAGTCTATACATTTTTTCCTAAGCTGTTTAAATAGAACCTGAATATTTTGACATGACATAGTTTATAATATCACTACCTTGTCTGTGTTACACATCAGTGTAACACTTCCTGTGGTTCCTACTGAGTAGACATTATATGCTGATGGTGATACACATGTAGAGGTTTAAGATTGGCCTGCAGAGTCTTGCATCCAGGATCTGAATTACACTCCTCCGCTTAACTTGGATAAGTCTCTTAATCTTTTATAACCACCATTTATTCAGCATTAAAATAACGAAGACAATATTTTTTCCTGTTTGTCTCATAGCTTTAACAATTTAAATTTAAAAAAAATGATGTTTTCTATAAGGCAGTGTGCTACAGTCAAGTCTTAAACTGCGAGTCTTCTTCAGATACATATCTGATCTTTTCCATGTTCATGGTTCAGAGTTTCAAGTTTTTCCCCTTTATTTTTATTGTTGAATTATCAAAATGTTTCTTACAAAAAACTTGTTTCCTCACTTTAGTAAAGATTTTAATTATACAAAATCCTTAAGGATCCACATAATTAGGAAACTTTCTGTTAGCTCTGCATTATTCATTATTAACATTGTCAAAAAGAATATGTCCTGGAAGCTGACAATGCTTTGCATGAAATACATTGTATATATTCACCATAGCCCTGTGGGGTAAGTTATGCAATTATTTCTATTTTACAGATGAGGAAAATGTGGTTTAGAAGTTAAATATCTAAGATCATAAATGTAGAAAACTATGTAACTGGAATACGGAATTAGTCAGATTCTAACCACAATAGGAGTGATATGAATAGTGAATCATAAGGAGACTGTAGAGATTTTTTAAAATTATATAATCTGCTATTTTAAAATTTGTTTTTATATCAAAAGGGGTTACATGACAACTTTTTTGGCCAAAAGACTACAATATATGATAGCCTTTTAGATGTATACACCTTAAATAATAACTATATATTCAAAAATAATGCATTTTAATTTGAACAAGAGAAACTTTAGCCACAGAGTATCCTTTCTCTGCTTTTAGTTCTATTCAACTGTCAGTGGCTTTGATACAGCCCACCCACTTTGGACAGGGCAATCTACTCTACTGAGTCCACCAAGTCAAATGCTAATCTCATTCAGAAAATATTTCACAGATACACTTAGAAAAAAAAAATGTTTAAATCTAGATACTCTGAGGCCAGTTGACACACAAAACTAGCCAGCATACAAGGGAAGGTTGCTTATATTCAAAAGTAAAATCATTCAATAGAAACAGACTCGCATCTATTGAAATGAACAGATAAGAATTTTAAAATAAGTAGATTTAAACAAGCTGAAGGACTTATAGAAATATAATCAATATGCTGAGTATTAGAAATTCCTTGGTAAGATAAGAAAATTGTTGAAAATCAAATGGAAATCCCAGAACTTAAAATTTTTAAATCCTGAAATTAAAATTTCATTGGAAGAGAATGGTAGTAGAAGCAGATTGGATATAGCAGAAGAAAAGAACAGTGAATCCTAAGAAGGTCAATAGAAATTTTCAAAATTGAATCTCTCGGAAAAAATATTTAAAAAGTTTCAGTGACCTGAGGGATAATATCACACAATCTAACATGAATTCTAGAACGAGAAAATAGAGAAAATGGAATAGAAAGATAGTCAAAAAATATTGGAAATTCCCACCCCCCCCCTCAAATTTAGTAAAAGCCAATTCTAAATGCAGGAAATTCAAAGCACAAATTGTATTCATATGAAGATAATTAATTATAATAATAATAGACAAAGACACACTTTGTGTATTATTTGTTGTTCAGTCACTAAGTCTTGTTTGGCTCTTTGTGACCCCATAGACTGCAGCACACCAAACTTTTCTCTTCACTGTCTCCCAGAGTTTGCTCAAACTCATGTCCCTTGATTCAGTGATGCCATCCAACCATCTCATTCTCAGTAGCCCCTTTCTCCTCCTGCCTTCAATCGTTCCCAGCATCAAGGTCTTTTCCAGTGAGTTGGCTCAGGAGGAATCATGTGGCCAAAGTATTGGAGCTTCAGTATCAGTTCTTCCAATGAATATTTAGGGTTGATTTCCTTTAGAGATTGACTGGTTTGAACTCCTTGCTGTCCAAGGGACTCCCAAGAGTCTTTTCCAGCCCCACAATTTGAAAGTATCAATTCTTCAAAACTCAGCCTTCTTTATGATCCAAATCTCACATCCGTACATGACTCCTGGAAAAACAGTAGCTTTGACTATATGGGCCTTTGTCAGCAAAGTGATGTCTCTACTTTTTAATATGCTCTCTAGGTTTGTCATAGCTTTTCTTCCAAGGAGTAAGCGTCTTTTAATTTTAGGGCTGCAGTCACTGTCTGCAGTGATTTTGGAGCCCAAGAAAATAAAAATCTGCCACAGTTTTCATTTTTCCTCATCTATCTGCCATGAAGTGATGGGACCAGATGCCATGATCTTAGTTTTTTGAATGCTGAGTTCTAAGCCAGCGTTTTCACTCTCCTCTTTCATATTCATCAAGAGGCTCTTTAGTTCCTCTTCAATTTCTGCCATAAGGGTTGTATTGTCTGAATATCTGAAAGTGTCATATTTCTCCCGGCAATCTTTGTAACAGCTTGTGATTCATCCAGCTTGGCATTTTGCATGATGTACTCTGCATATAAGTTAAATAAGCAGGGTGACAATATACAGCCTTGATGTACTCCTTTCCCAATTTTGAACCAGTCTGTTGTTCCAAGTCCATTTCTAACTGTTGCTTTTTGACCTGCATATAGGTTTCTCAGGAGGCAGATCAAGTGGTGTGGTATTCCCATGTCTTTAAGAACTTTCCAAATTTGTTGTGACTCACACAGTCAAAGAGTTTAGTATAGTCAATGAAGCAGAGGTAGATGTTTTCCTGGAATTCCCTTGCCTTCTCTATGATCCAACAGATGTTGACAATTTGATCTCTGGTTCCTCAGCCTTTTCTAAATCCAGATTGTACATCTGGAAGTTCTTGATTAATGTGCTGTTGAAACCTAACTTGAAGGATTTTGCGCATTACCTTGCTAGCATGTGAAATGAGTGCAGTTGTGCAGTAGTTTGAACATTTTATGGCACTGCCCTTCTTTGGGATTGGAAAGAAAACTGATGTCTTCCAGTCCTGTAACCACTGCTGACTTTTCCAAATTGTCTATTATAGCCAACTAGCTAATACCAAAGATACAGAGGAATTCTCAAAAGTAGATCAAGAAAAAACACACATTTCATATGGGAAAACATCAGTATGACTGGTGGTCGTATACCAAAACTGGAAGTGGTTTCTTTCTGTGTTCAGTTCAGTTCAGTTGCACAGTTGTGTCTACCTCTCTGCAACCCCATGGACTGCAGCATGCCAGGCCTCCCTGTGCATCAACAGCTCCTAGAGCTTGCTCAAACTCATGTCCTTTGAGTCTGTGATCCCATCCAACAACCTCATCCTCTGTCGTCCCCTTCTCCTTCTGCTTTGAATTTTTCCCAGCATCAGGATCTTTTCTAATGAGTCAGTTCTTCACAGCAGGTGGCCAAAATATTGAAGTTTAGGCTTCAGGATTAATCCTTCCAATAAATATTTAGGACTGATTTCCTTTAGGATTGACTGGTTTGATCTCCTTACAGTCCAAGGAATTCTCAAGAGTCTTCTCCAACACCACAGTTAAAAAGCATCAATTCTTTGGTGCTCAGCTTTCTTTATGGTCCAACTCTCACATCCATACATGACTACTGGAAAAACCATAGCTTTGATTAGATGGAACTTTGTTGTCAAAGTAATGTCTCTGCTTTTTAATATGCTGTCTAGTTAGTTCATAGCTTTTTTTCCCAAGGAGCAAGCATCTTTTAATTTCATGGCTGCAGTCACCATCTGCAGTGATTTTTGAACCCAAGAAAATAAAGTCTTTGTGTTATAAAGGTTTAATTTTATATGTCAGTTACTCAGTGTGATTTTTAACCCTTAAAAAAAGATGGATATGTATACAATTATTAACAGTGCCAGGGAAGCATTTCCTTTCTTTTGAGGAAAAATAAATTTCTTATCAGAATATCTGACTGGGTCTATAATTTAAATTAAAAAAAAAATTGGATAAACAGCAAAAACAAAACAAAATATGACCTATGGGTGACTTTTCATCTGAATCAATGGAGGCCAGAAGATAATGTAACAACATCTTCAAAGTGTAAAAGCAAATAGATCTGTAAGTTAAAAATTCTATAATTCTATAGAATTCTATAAAAATGTGGGTATAATAAAAGCATTTTAGGAGCAATAAAAGTGGAAGAAATTAACAATCCTAAGATACAAGCTAAGCAAACTTTAAAAAATGTTCTTGAGGTTGAAGTGAAATTATATCAAATAAAAATCCATACTTATGGGGAGTAAGGAAAAACACTGAAGTTGGTAAGTACGTCAGTACATATAAGCATATTTTTTCTTTAAAGTCTTCAAAAATTAGTAGATATGTATAGAAAAAATTTGTACAAAAACAATAGCTCAAAAGACAGTGGGGGTATAAATGGTATTTGTATTATCATAAAATAATTTTTTATGTGTAAAGATGTAGAATGTTAATTCTTTGTAGACAATGATAAACTAAGGTTATATAGTATAATATTCACAGAAACACTAAATGATACATATTTATTAGCTAAGTAGCATATAAAGAAGATAGAGAGGAAGAATAGTAATATATGTTTAATTAAAAATAGAAAGTGGGAAACAAAAGACACAGATGACAAATAGAGAACAAAAACCATGTGGGTAGACTTAAACTCAAACATAGCAATAATTATACCAAATTTAAATAGACTATTTCAATTAAGAGACAAATGTTGAGATTAGATTAAATATCAAGAACCAACTATATGCTGCTTATAAAACACTTTAAATGAAAAGACAAACTCAGAGAAAATTATAGGAAAGATGTATCACATAAATACTAATCAGAAGAAGCTTACACGTCTCCATTTATATCAGACAAGTTATTAGTCGCTCAGTCATGCTCAACTCTATGGGTTCACCAAGCTCCTCTGTCTATGGAATTCTCCAGGCAAGGATACCAGAGTGGGTTGCCGTTCCCTTCTCCAGGGTTTCTTCCCGACACAGGGATTGAACCCAACTCTCCTGCACTGAGGCAGAATTGTTTAGCCTCTGAGCCGCTAGGGAATCCCCTAATATTTGACAAACTAAGGTTCAAAACAAGGCATATTACTGGAGATAAAGTAGGGTCATGTCAATGATTAAAAGATCAATTTCTCAAAAACATATGAGTTCCAAAAGTGTACCTAAAATCAGAGCTTCATAATACGTGAAGCAAAAATTGACAGAAGTAGAGGAGAATAAATGAATCAAAAATGGGAAAATTTGAATGACACAATCAAGTTGATCTAATGGATATTTGTAGAGCATGAGGACCAGCAACTTATTTTTTAAATGTACAGGAAATATAACCAAGACCGATCAAAAATCTGAGCCATGGTTTAGTATCAATAACTTTCAAAGGAGTAAAATGGCATTAGAATATGCTCACTTACGATATAGAATATGATTTCAATGAGTTTAATTAAAAATCAATAGCAATAACATGTTGGAAATTCCCAAATGTTTATTTATCATCATATTTCTCACTAATCCATGAGTTAAAGAAAAGAACTGTTAGAAATTTTTTTTGCTTTAAAATGCTTATATAAAAAATAGAAGAAATGTTTGAATCAATGATCTAAGCTAAGGGTTGGCAAATTGCAGGCTGAGGGTCAAAGATGGCCTGTTTGTTATTAATAAATAAAGTTTTACTGGAAAACATTCATACCCATTCTTTGACATATCATCTATGTTTGCTTTCATTCTACAAACTGTAGGTTTGGTAGTTGCAACAGACTATATGGACCACAAAGCCAAAAATACTATCTGGCCCTTAAAAAAAAAAAATATTCGCTGACCCCTGTTACAAGCATTTACCTTAAGAAGCAAATAGAATAAAGAAAATAAGAAAAGAAAAGATGTAAATAAAAAAAAAAGAACAAACAAAAAATTCAGTGAAGCCAAAACTTGTTATTTTTTTAAAATTTTTATATAGAATTGATGAACTCCAACTAGATTGAAAAAGAAAACAGGGGAGTAAGTAGAGGTTACAGAGAGAGCTTAAGTACAGATTTGACAGACATTCAAAGGAATATAAGATTGCATGATAAATATTTTCATGCCTATTAATTTGACAGCTTAGGAAAATGGACAAGTTTTCTGAAAGACAAACTTTATAAAACACATAAGAAACAGAACATTGACATAATCCTACATTTAATAAAGTAACTGAACTGTAATGAAAAATATTCCCCAAAGAGTGCTCTAGTCTCTAATAGCTTCACTGGTGAGGTCTATCAAACATTTAAAGACAAAATAATACCAAAAATACACAAAAACTCTTAAAATAGAGAGGAACAGACATTTCCCAATGCATTTTATGAAACCAGCAAAAGTCCAATATAAAAACTGCCAGGGACATTATAAGAAAAGCAAGTTACTGTCTAATAGTGTTCACAAACACAGATGTAAAAATCATTCATGGAATAATTAGTGAAGAAAATATAGCAATAGTTTAAAACCACACCACATTATAACAAATTAGTATGTTTTTCCCCCAGGAGTGAAAGTTGGATTGAACATTGAAAAGTGAAACAATGTGATTTACTACATTAACCAAATCAAAGAGAATATCCATATTTTATTTTATTAAATCATTTAACAAAAGTCAACACTCATTCATAATAAAAATTCTCAACAAACTTGGTTTAAAAGGGAAGTTTTGCAATCTATAAATATAATTTATGGAAATTGAACAGCTGACATCATACTTAATTGTGAAATAATGAATACTCTTCTAATATCAGGAACAATGCAAGTATATCCATTTTTATTCCTTCTAATCAACATTGCATCATATACACTTGTCAGTGTAGCAAGGTAAGAAAAAGAATTAAAAATGTATGGAGTAATGGAAACAAGAGAAATTGTTTTTATTTCAAGAAAACTTCTCTCTTTTAAGATGGAAAATAATATGGAACCTACAAAGCAACTGTGGAAATTAATAATTTTATTTAGCAAGATCATTCCATATAAGCTCAGTGTTCAAAAATCAATTGCATTTCTCTATGCTAAACATAGAAAATAAAATTAGACACATAAAATATTTAGAAAAATAATCCACAAACATTGTAAGACCTCTACACTGAGAACTACAAGACATTTCAAAGATAAATATAAAATGACCTGAATAAGTATATGTCATGTTCATGAATTTGAATACTCAATATGATTGAGATGCTAAGCCTTTCCTGATGGATCTAGAGATTCAGCACTATCCTGTTAAAACTCAGCAGGGTAGAAACTTACACACTGACTCTGAAGCTTATATGGAAATGTGAAAGACATTAATTTATAGTAATAAAGACTGTGTAATATTGATGCAAAGACAAAAAAACAATTAAATGGAATAAAATAGTTCAAAAATAGATGCAGACGCGAAAATTCAATAGATTTTCAATAAAGATACAAAGACAGTTCAGTGAGGAAAGGATAAACTTTTACAGAAATGATTCTGGAGCAACTAGGTGTCTGTATGGAAAAAAATGGGCTTCCCTGATGGCCCAGTAGTCACATATGTTTGTGAGAGCTGGACTGTAAAAAAGGGAGGATACCAAAGAATTTATGCCTCTGAACTGTGATGCTGGAGAAGACTCCTGAAAGTCTCTTGGACAGCAAAGATCAAACCAGTCAATCTTAAGGGAAATCGGCCCTGAATTCTCACTGGAAGGACTGATGCTGAATCTAAAGTTCCAGTATTTCGGTCACTTGATGCGAACAGCCAACTTACTAGAAAAGTCTCTGATGGCTGAGTGATAATCTGTCTGCCAATACAGGAAACACAGGTTTCATCCATGGGTCAGGAAGATCCCCTGGAGAAGGAAATGGCAACTTGCTCCCTTATTCTTGCCTGGAAAATCCCAAGGACAAAGGAGCCTGGCCCACTATAGTCCATGGGTCACAAAAGAGTCCAACATGACTTAACGACTAAACAACAACAACATGGAAAGAATTATCCTTGACATTTATCTTCACACTCTACACACACACACACACACACACACACACACACACACACAAACCTCTACACAGAAAACCAATGGCTACATATTTAAATGTAAAAGCAAAACCACTAAAAAGTCTGTAAGAAAACAAAGGAGAATTTATTCATTACTTTGGAGTAGGTGAAGATTTCTTTACTAGGACAAGAGATACTAATCTTCAAAAAATTGACAAATTAACTGCACCAAAATTAAAAAAAAATTGATCCTCGAAAAGCACACTAAAAAATGAAAAAACACGCTACAGACTGGAAAAAGTATTTGTAATAAAATTTTGGATGGACCAAGTGTATTATCCAGAATACATAAAAAGCTCTTACAACTCAATTGTAAGAAAATAAATAAAAATAAATGTAACTTTCAAAAATAAAGATATGCAAATTGCTGGTAAGCATAGAAAAACAACCTATTATTAGTCATTAGGAAAATGCAAATGAAAGCCACAAATTATGTAATAGAGTAGATATAGACTTAACTGGCTTCCCTGGTGATTCAGATGATAAAGAATCTGCCTGCAATGCAGAAGACCCAGGTTTGATCCCTGGATTGGGAAGATCCCTCGAGAAGGGAATGGCAACCCACTCCAGTATTCTTGTCTGGAGAATTCCATGGACAGAGGAGTCTGGTGGGCTGTGGTCCATGGGGTCACAAAGAGTCAGACACAACTGAGTGACTAATACTCACACTCTCAGACTTAACTATTTAATATATTAGATTAAGGTATAAATTTCGGAGCCAGTAATAATTTATATATGTTTATTAAAGTCACAACAATAGAAATGTTCATGCAGTAATTTCTGAGAGAGAGAAGAGAGGGTAGAGGTCAAACTTGGTGACAGTTAATGTGAAGCTCAGTTGGTAAAGAATCTGCCTGCAATACGGGAGACCTGGGTTCCATCTCTGGGTTGGGAAGATCCCTTGGAGAAGGAAAAGGCTACCCACTCCAGTATTCTGGCCTGGAGAATTCCACAGACTGTATAGTCCAAGGGGTGGCTTGGACACAACTGAGCAACGTTCACTTTCACTTTGGTAGAAGAGGAACTCATGGAAATGATTTAAAAGAAAAATTCTAAATGTTGGCCAGAAGGTGGAGGAACTGGAATTGTGACACGCTGTTGACCAGAGTATAAAATATAGCTACCTTGGAAAGTACTTGCGTGCATGAATGCTAAATTGCTTCCATAATGTCTGACTCTTTATGACTCAAAGGTGGTAGCCCACTAGGCTCCTCTTTCCAAGGGATTCTCTAGGTAAGAATACTGGAGTGTGTTGCCATACCCTCCTCCAGGATATCTTACGGGCCCAGGGATCGAACTGACATTTTGTCTCCTGCTTGTCAAGTGAGTTCTTTATCACTAGCCACCTGGGAAGCCCAGAAAGTACTTAGCACTTGCTTATAATAAACTTAACCTATGGTTTGGTGGTTTTTGTTGTTTTTACTCAGGAGAAATGAAAATGTATGTTAGCAATAGAACTTGTACAGAATGTTCATAGTAGCTTTATTCCTAATGTCAGTAATTAGAAACAACGCAGATGTTCTTCAATAGGAAAATAAACAATCGTATATTCATTTATTGTAACATTATATTTAAGCAGTAGTGTGAATGAATCACAAAAGCATTATATTGAGTTAAAGAAACTGCCACAAAAAAATGCACAGTGTAATATCGTGTTATTTAATATGTATAAAGTCCCAGAACAGGCACAATTAATACACGGTGATAGATATTTTGTTTTTTAAAATAGTAGCTTTAAAAACATGGGAACAGGGAAACCAAATTGACCAGAAAAGAAAAGGAAGGTTGGGGTGGTGGAAATGTTCTGCATCTTGATAGGGGTGATGGTTGCAAGGTACATACATTTATATGTGTATTTATGTGTATGTGTATATGTGAATCAAACTCATCAGACTGTATATTTAAAAATATGACTAAACAATGATGATAGTTTGGTTGTGTATATAGTATTTAAAGTGAGAGCACACATAAGTTCTATATGCCAGTCTTGAACTAATGCTGTTATAATACACTTAGATAGGAATCACCCAGTGAAGAAGGTTGGTAAAGTTTTGAGGCTAAAGTGTGAATTACCAAATATAAGCAACTCTGATTTAGAATATTCTACGTAAAGTTTTCCTGGTCAAATCTGTTCAAAATTGAATTTCTCTTTCTGCTTTGCCTTTCTTTCACTGGCCTGGGATGGGGAGATTAGGAACACAGGGTTAAACAGACATATAAAATGTAGTTCTTTGCATGTATCCAAGTAATATTTCCATTAACTGTAGACTCTTGTATTCTTAACCTGTTAACAAAAATGACAGTTTAAAGCTCTTCTGTAATGCAATTTGACGTATATAGAATATTTAATTGGTAAGGTCCGTCTAGTCAAGGCTATGGTTTTTCCAGTGGTCATGTATGGATGTGAGAGTCGGACTGTGAAGAAAGCTAAGCGCTGAAGAATTTATGCTTTTGAACCGTGGTGTTGGAGAAGACTCTTGAGAGTCCCTTGAACTGCAAGGATATCCAACTGGTCCATTCTGAAGGAGATCAACCCTGGGATTTCTTTGGAAGGAATGATGCTAAAGCTGAAACTCCAGTACTTTGGCCACCTCATGCAAAGAGTTGACTCATTGGAAATGACTGTGATGCTGGGAGGGATTGGGGGCAGGAGGAGAAGGGGACGACAGAGGATGAGATGGCTGGATGGCATCACTGACTCGATGGATGTGGGTCTGAAGGAACTCCGGGAGTTGGTGATGGACAGGGAGGCCTCGTGTGCTGCGATTCATAGGGTCGTAAAGAGTCGGATATGACTGAGCGACTGGACTGAACTGACCTGAACTGACTATAGTATTCTTGTTTTCAAACATAGTTGTTGCTCAGCAATAATTTGCCAAGACATCCACCTGAAACAAATTGGATCTCCAGTCAGAGATTTGGAAATTTATTTTTTAAGCTGAGTCACTAAATTGGATTTTGACATCCAAACTAATAAGATCCTTTTAATATTGTGTAGAATAAGAAATAAATTTGGCATGTTTAGTTTAATATTTTTTATAAAAATTATCCTTGAAGGAAATTGCAATGTTTATCATTATATTATTTTATTTATGTAGAACTTATTTAATGCTTTTGTATGTTAATATTATATTTGTATAACATGTAATTTTCAAAGCATTTAATATTGTAATCCCTAATATTGGCTTCCCTTGGTGGCTCAGGTGGTAAAGAATATGCCTGCAGTGCATGTGACCCAGGTTTGATCCTTGGGTTGGGAAAATCCCTTGGAGGAAGGCATGGCAACCTACTCCAGTATTAGTATTCTTGCCAGATAATTCTGTGGACAGAGGAGCCTGGCAGGCTACAGTCCATAGGGTCTCAAAGAGTCGGACAGGATTGAGTGACTAAATTTCACTTTTACTTTTCTAATATTGCCAGGTGGTTCTCAGGTGGCTCAGTGGTAAAGAATGCGCCAGCAGTGCAGGAGACTCAGGAGATGTGGGTTTGATCCCTGGGTTGGGAAGATCTGCGAGAGGAAATGGCAACTCACTTCAGTATTCTTGCCTGGAAAATTCCATGGACAGAGGAGACTGGTAGGTTACAGTCCATGAGATTGCAAAGAGTGGGACAAGACCTAGCGACTAAACACCACCATATACGTGGTTTCACATCCAAAGATTCAACCAACCTTGGATTATATAGTATGGTTGTAGGTATTTATTGAAAACTCTGCATATAACGGTACCCCCTCCATTTAAGGGGCTTCACTGGTGGCTCAGACAGTAAATTTGTCTGCAATGCAGGAGACCCATGTTTGATCCCTGAGTCAGGAAGATTCCCTAGAGAAAGGCATAGCAACCCACTCCAGTATTCTTGCCTGGGAAATCACTTGGACGGAGGCGCCTGGTGGGCTCCAGTCCATGCGATTGCAGAGTTGAACACGACTGAGCGACTTTCACTTCATTTCAGTTTAAACTCATGTTGTTCAAGGGACAGCCATATGAGCCAGGTATCTTACATGTGTTATTTCATGTGGTCCTTTTGGAAATTTTGAAAAGGTAGATATTGTTACCTCTGTTTTACACCTGAGAAAATTGAGACTCAGGTTAAGTGCCTTACTGAAGGTTCAAAGTCAGATTGAAAGCCACATCTGAAGAAATCCAAAATCTATGCCTTATTTTGTATAATATGTTGCTTCACCAAACCAGCATACATCTTCCTGGGGACCTATCCTTTTGGTGATGGCAGCCATCTCTCCATGTATCTGTGTCATATTGGGAATGAGCACTTAATGGGATCTGCCACCAAATAATTTTGATTCTAATAGGGACTGCATCAGAAGGAATCTAGTTGAATGGACCTGGGAGGAATAATGTGATGATATGTCAAAGCTAGGAACATACTTTTGTTCATCAGTGTCAGTCACCACACTTGTAAATCCAATGACTGGATATATTTATTCTCATCAATGCCACCATTTTCCAGAGCCTTCCTTTATTAATACACTTATACAATTAATCCAGTGATACTCTATTTTTAGTGCTGTTACTTTCCAGATCATGAAATGATAAGATATTTAGAAAGAAATGTAATTTTGTAAATCTAAGCTTATTAAATGATTGTATTACTTTTCTATGATATTTAAAGAGTATAATGCTATTTATAAGTAAAAAGAAATTCAGGAGAAGAGCCAAAAGTATTTCATAGTTTTCAAAGAATCAATATTAATATTGAGGAAATAAAATGATACTCAGGGTGCTGCAACATCTTTTTTTCTGAAAAATAAAATAAAAGAGCATTTTAATATCATTAGACTGCTTTCTATAAAATTCCTGAGATATTTTCTAAATTGCTTAAAAAGAAATAAAACTACATTTTTTTGCATTGGTTCAGAAGGTCACACTATACTGAAATCCCTTTAGTATTTCTGATTAAAAAGCTTGAATTATCTTGCATTGCAAACACAGCCACATTATAGAAGAGAATTTTCTAAAGAGGTGCTCACACTATTCACTTCTGGTTGTATTTTTATTGACTTATTTGAATCTAAGAAATGCTAAGTATTCATTTTCATAGGAGAAATCAGAAAAGACTCAGAGGAAGCAGGGGACAGATTTTAAAAATCTTTGCCTTTTACTTTTCCAATTCAGGCCAAATTATTTGCTTTTTAGTGTGAATTTTTTACATGTTAGACCCAATCCCACCCTGCCCTTCTATCAAACACCCACTAGCCTCATAGCCAGTGAAACTCTTTAGGACAGGTAATCAATTAAAGTAATAGTTAATATAAAAATCATGGAATTTTAAATTTCCATGTGAATATGCACTTAAAAAATTACTTTGAGACTTTTTTTCATTCCAAACTAACACAGATGTATTAGCATTACTTTTAGCTTGCAAAGTGAAGTAGTGATTTGGGGGAACTGACTTTGCATATGAGCTTCACTGTCGGCTCAGATGGTAAAGAATCTGTTTGCAGTGTAGGAGACTCAGGTATGATCCCTGGGTTGGGAAGATCCCCTGCAGGAGGGCAAGGCAACCTGCTCCAGTATTCTTGCCTGGAGAAGCCCCATGGACAGGGGAGCCTGGTGGCCTATAGGCCATGGGGTTGCAAAGTACTGAACATGGCTGAGCAACTAAACATAGCATAGCACTTTGCATTTACTGTCTGTCTGTAACATGGACCTAGTATATTTGCTATTTGTGTTCTCAGAGTTTATGAAAAGTTTATGGCATAGACAGACACTATCCTCAAAAATTTATTTTGACTAAAAAATTTGCTAATAAAATAGCTCATAATTATTGTTAGCTTTGTAGGAATATGTAAGCACTAACTTGTTTTTTTTTTCATTTTGGTATATGCCTTTAGTTATTCTTACAATTTTTTTCTTTTAATTTAGGATATGTCATGGAACATAATGCACGTCTCTTGGCAAATACCTACCCTAAACTCTAAATGATTAGGACAACATCTTATGGTTCCTTCAGGCTATCAGTCTTGGCCTAGTGAGAAAAACATACATAAAAAGCTTTTATTAAATAAAAATTACATTAGATTCTGATTGATTATCTGTAAGAAATTATTGGTTTTCTTATTCAAGGTTAAGACCATATATTCTACTACATATTAACTTTGTCATGATTTTCATAACTAAGTCCTATAAATCAAGCATGAACTTTATTTTTATACTTTCTATTTAGAGACCCATTTCTTTCATAAAAAGAATCTTTGATTACCTTCTTTTCCATTAGCTCTGTGGTAATAATTGGGTCCACAGCAGAAGTAAAAAAAAATGTTGTGCTGGGTTTTTGTGAAGTTGAAGGAGTGAAAATTCTTGCATTGGTGCGCTGAAAATTTATCATTTCTTTTTGTAAATATGGTGACACTTCTGCTGGCTATAAGGGTGAGAAAGAAAAGTGATTACAAGTTCAAACACAAGGTCAAAATTGGGAAGAATATAAAGCAGTAAAGCAAGGATTTTATTTGAGAAGTAAATGCCTTATTAGTTTTCTAGACTAAAATCTATCCTTTAGAAAGAGTATGTATGTATGCCAGCAAACATGGATGTCTTTTAATACCTGACTTTAAATGAGTGTACCTGGGCTTCAAAATCACTGCAGATGGTGATTGCAGCCATGAAATTAAAAGACACATACTCCTTGGAAGGAAAGTTATGACCAACCTAGATAGCATATTCAAAAGCAGAGATATTACTTTGCCAACAAAGGTCCATCTAGTCAAGGCTATGGTTTTTCCAGTGGTCATGTATGGATGTGAGAGTTGGACTGTGAAGAAAGCTGAGTGCCAAAGAATTGATGCTTTTGAACTGTGGTGTTGGAGAAGACTCTTGAGAATCCCTTGGACTGCAAGGAGATCCAACCAGTCCATTCTAAAGGAGATCAGTCCTGGGTGTTCTTTGGAAGGAATGATGCTAAAGCTGAAACTTCAGTACTTTGGCCACCTCATGGGAAGAGTTGACTCATTGGAAAAGATTCTGATGCTGGGAGGGATTGGGGGCAGGAAGAGAAGGGGACGACAGAGGATGAGATGGCTGGATGGCATCACCGACTTGATGGACGTGAGTTTGAGTGAACTCCAGGATTTGGTGATGGACAGGGAGGCCTCAGTTCAGTTCAGTCGCTCAGGCGTGTCCCACCCTTTGAAACACCATGAATTGCAGCATGCCAGGCCTCCCTGTCCATCACCAACTTCTGGAGTTCACTCAAACTCATGTCCATCGAGCCAGTAATGCCATCCAGCCATCTCATCCTCTGTCGTCCCCTTCTCCTCTTGCCCCCAAAGAGTCGGACACAACTGAGCGACTGAACTGAAATAAACTGATGGAGAATATTTGGCTTGTATTAGCTCCTCAGTAAATAGTTGATGAACTGAGTGAATTGAATCTTGTGTGGCAAAAGATTACAGGGTGAAGGAGTAATAATTGTTGATGGAATAATAATAACAGTTTCATTAAAATGCACAATAGTGCAAGGAGCTATAGTGTCAGTTGCTGATTTCCAGTAACTATCAAAGTGTGGTAAGGAAACTTACCATTGCAGCCATTTCAGGAGCTGTGCCTAGGAAGGGATCAAAGGCTGGTTGCTGTCCTCCTGGCATAACCTTAAAAGTTGCAAAGTTTAAAATGGTATAAATTAATAATCCATAAAACATTTATCTTGCACCTAAGGTGGTTATACCCTTCTCACCTTCTTCAATTAGTTTCTTAAAAACAAAAATCATAATTTGGTTTTGAGAAAGAGAAAAGCAATTCCTGACACCGAGAAACTGGCCTAACACAATAGCTCTGCTGCAGCGTTTGCAGGAGCTGGCCTGACATTCTCTGCTGGATGCTGATGTTCTCCTGTTGTACCTTAACAATCCTACAGAGTACCAGGCAAGGTCAGCTCTGAACATGATGAAGTGCAATCAAAAAAACAGTACTTGGTAATCTTGCCCACAGCAAGGTCCCTGTGCAAGGCATGAAAATATCAGGCATCCTTAGGTCCTGGATAATCTGAAGAATTTCTTTTTTTTTAATATAAATTTATTTAATTTAATTGGAGGTTCATTCCTTTACAATATTGTATTGGTTTTGCCATATATCACCGATCATGGTCTTTGCCTCACTCCATCATTCTTACTTAAAAGGAAAGAATTGTTAAGTTACCCAGTCATAGAACTACCCCCAGTTCTTGAGATTCTTTACCATCTGAGCTACCAGGGAAGCCCAGTTCTTGAGAACTCCAAATCAAAAGTAATGTGACTACTTGAACTCTCCCCCAGATCACTGACACAAGACCAGACCCTGTGAGATGTCATTCCAATCCTTCCTGTTAACACACTCCACAGTTCCTCATGGTGTGTGTCCTCCCCTGTTGCAGTAAGTGGATAAATCCAATTTTGTCCAACTAGAGGTGTGTTCCTGGTGGGTTTTTGACTAAAGGTCACTGGTAGATTTAATAGTTTGTTTAGCAAGTAGTTTCAAAGCTGGTTTTTCTTTTTTTAATGAAAAATACATTTACTTACAGGTTCTACTTCTTGTGGAATATATCCAAATTCAGTATAGAATGGCATCTGTTAGAATTAAAAAAAAATGTGTTAGATCTCTCTTATGATTTTTGTCATAATGCAGTGATAAATGATTAAAATATATGTATATTATATTGTACTAATGCTTTTTTTGAAAATTTATATGTTCTAGGTAGTAAAAATAATTGTTAAATTACCAACCATATGATTTTAACAGCATATGATTTCTAGGTTAAAACTCTCCCTTTCTCTTTAAATTAGTATGACTTAATTGGAAGTACTACTACCAGTCATTTGAAGCATAATTTTCAGTTTTTTGTAATTGATTTGATAAGTTTTAAGTGATGATAAATTAAAAATCTAATTTGCATTCTAACTAAAAGTAACCTAGTTATGTATGAGCCATCTAAATTTATATTAAAATTTTACTATTTTATTGAAGGTCCACAAAACTCAATATTGCATTACCTAATTGTATCTCATTGCTTTCCACATGACTCAGTGGTAAAGAGTCTGCCTGCTGATGCAGGAAACCATGGGTTCAATCTTTGGGTTGGGAAGATCCCTTGGAGAAGGAAATGGCAACCCACTCCAGTATTCTTGCTTGGGAAATCCCATGGACAGAGGAGCCTGGCATGTTACAGTCAATGGGGTTGCAAAAGAGTTGGACACGACTTAGCTACTAAACAACAGCAACAGTTCGTTCAAAATTCAATCTTGGTGTGTATTTCCAAATTAGTGTTATGTTAAAAGAAAGCAGTATGTCCTTTTATGACCATCAGTTCAAGCCATTGAGTTTTTGCACTAAGTATAAACCAGATATCCTCTTTGAAATGTTACCTTTTCTTCTTTATCCTTAGATGGAACTAGTTAAATTAAAATCAAATGCTTGTAGTACCTGCTCCTCAAACAGCTGCTCTCTTGTTTGTGGAGGTGACTGTGCGACTGTTTGTTGAGGCTGTTCCCAGGGTAGGAACATGTAAACTGGATAGTACTGAAGCATCTATTGTAAATAGAAAAGTACAGAAGAGCTTCCTTCAGATCAGTGCAGGCTTTAAAAAAAAATTCTATTATCAATATTATTTTAAAGCTGATTTGTCTTTAGCGATTTTGTGAACAAAAGAACACATAATGCAGTCCTTCCCAAACTTTAGAAAAAACATATATTGCACATGACCCTGGACTTTGTTTCAAGGTTGCTTGGTCAAACACATTAGCAAGTAGTGAATTCAACTAATAACAGACTTCTTAAAAGGGTACCATGAACTTCATATGTAAGCTTTATATACAAATTACTTTGTAAATATCTAAGAAGATAGCCTATGCAGCATTTTCCATGTGTATTTTTTGACTCTTCATTCTGCAGAATGTGGTATTAGACATTCTACCATAATGGATGAATTGTTCAGAAATGTATTGCCTTTAATAATTGTCACTTTATTGAAACAACTCAGGTGAATTATAAGATATTTGGAAAATCTAGAAATAGACAAGGAAAAAAATAGGAGCAGCTGCAGTTTTACCACTCACATCATCATGTATTGGTTTCCACTTATGTCTGTGTGTCTGTATATGTGTTTATAGAAAATTATGATCATTGTACATCCATAGAGTTTTGTCTCCTGTTATTTAATAAGACCCCCTAATGGAAATGAGTTAAGAAAAACAATAACTATGGTTTGAGAAGAGGTATATATTTTGTATAATGGCTTTTAACTCTGGCCAAGCATCAAAAACACCAATTGAACATTTTAACAGATAGTCATATTTAAGATCTCCTCATGGGGTTTTGATTCATGAGGTGTGGGCAGGGTCCAGGTGTCTGTAATTTTCAAAGTTATCACCAGAGATTTTAATGCCAAGCCAGAATGGTGAGTCACTGATTTAGTGGTTAAAGGAAGGGTGAAGAATTAGATTCTAACTCAGCTATTTATTTTCATTAGAATTGGGAACTTAATCTCATAAAGACTTAGTTTTTTGATCCTAAAATGAAGTAATTCTACTTGTCAGGTATCTAATTCTCTAACTGGTATGAAACAGAATGAGATAATGTCTAGGGGTAATGTTTGTTTTATAATGGGAGTGGACAAAATTACATAATTATTGCACTATAGCCAGGTGTCTAACTTTTTATGAAATTGTCAACATTCTTCTGGTGAATAATATAATTTATCCATATTCATATTTCTTTGAATGCAGGGTATTATATTAACATTGAGAGGATTTTCTATATTACTTTAATGGTTTTACTACTTTACATTCTTTAAAAATTCTGCTATTTAATGGAAATCACCAAAATTTGACTGTAATATGGAGTTAAACTGAAAATATCCAAGAACCTGGAAATGTTTAGAGCATAACTCAAAAAAACCTCTGTCTACATCACACGATATTTCATCAGATTAATGCATCTTTCTCTGAACCAAAATTTAGGGTTGGCCAAAGTCAGTCTATGGTATTTCTCCCGAGTTGTTATCTAATGCTAGCATTTTTGGTGGAGAGAGAACTCAACCTAAGGCTTAGTGAGTTCCATAACTCCCAACACAGCCATGTCCTGGTGACTCTGGGGTCCTGGAGACTCCCAGCTGGCCTTTCTTTTAAAGCTGTTAAGTGAGCCTAACATTAACAAACTGCTGCCAGCCCAGCAGGGGTAGTACCCAGACAGTAATAGCATTGCATGGACTTTATAGCCCTGCCATAGAAGTCAGAGCTACAAATATAGAAGAAAACGTTCAATGGAGAGAGTATGCAGCCGTCTCTGTACAGGAGTGGTGGCCTTCCTTTCACTTACCTGTGCTTGCTCTTGAGGCATTTTGAAGAACACAGAAGGCATAACCTGCCAAAAAGGAATTATGAAAAAGTTACACTTGACTTTTTAAAACTCCAGCGCTGATTTCTTTAGACCTAAGTGTATGAATGTAAAATGTATATTAGCAGACTTCTAGGATGACAAAAGGTCATCTACTATATGTACCAGCATTAAGACAAATCACTCTTTTATTGAAGATGAAATTTCCTTAATTATCCTGTCCAAGACATGTTTTCACACTTTCAATTCATGACTGTGATCCTGGAAGAGCTGATTTATATGGCATTTTTCATATCAAAAATCAGAAGTACAAGGAAGTACTTTCAGTGATGGTAGAAACACATTAGAGAAGCAATTCTCGCTCAGGAAACACCTATCTTATTTCAAAGCTGATTCATATTCGTTTTCACAATCCATGTGCATTATATTTCCTTTAGATAGAAGAGACTTGACTTACATTCTTAAGGCCCCATTGGGTCTGCTGTGGCGTCTGAGGCTGTGAGGGGTCCAGCTGTCCTGCCTGGGTTCCTTGGGCAAAACTGACCTGTCCTGGGACGAATATCTGATTTGGGACCAGTCCAGCAAACTGCTCGCGAGCTGACAAAGAGAATGGGGAGAGTCCTGGAATTTGATCCCGTTGCTGCTGTTGTAGAATTCCAGGGAAAGGAAGAATCCATGAATTGAATGGGCCCTAGGAAGACATAAGAGATAGAAAGGAAGCATTTCTCTTTCACTTAGAAAAGAATTAAAAGTCAGTCCAGAGTGAGAAAGAAGCAAATGTAAAACAATTTCTATATTTCTATTGCTGCATTATAAAAAAGGACAGCATCTTGGCACATTATGAGTCAGGCAAATAGCGTGAACAGTGGTAAATTCCCAGTGATCGTGATGACAAGTATGAATGAGGTGGATAAATGGTACAGAATCTGCAGTTGCCAGACTGGTTTCAATATATAGATATATTTACCTATTAGCTGTGTATGACTTGTCATAAAATGATTAATTTTACTATCTCATAGTTGAGAGCATTTGTGCCTAAAAATGTTCATTTGATTACAGCTTTTACTTTGGCCTTCAAATAAATGGAAATTAAAACATATGTGAAAAAGTAGTAACTTTAAAAGTTAAGATTTCAGAAATAGAATCAGAAAACATTTTGTTCTCCTACCAAGAGCCACAAGAAAAGAGCAGTAGGAAATATTTTTGAAATAATTATTGGGTTAGGGATACCTGAAGCTGTAGTGGTTGAAGCTGAGCATTATTAAGATTCAGACGCAACTAGGAAAGGAAAGATAATATGAAAACAAGATTACTACACATGTTAAAACTATTAAGAATAAAATTTACTACAAATTCTGTACAGTCAAATACTGTACAACTCAGTTTCCTGTTAGAGGTGAGATGTTTTCTCACTAAGCTTGAACTAAATCACTGAGATTAGAGGTTAGGATTTAACTACCTCTTCTCTGCTGTGTGTGAGATTGCATAGCTTTACCCCATTCCAGTGGTTTATTCAGTCATTTTATGCTCTTAAACACCTATATCCACCCTGTTAGGTGTTATTAGAGCAAAAAGGTATACAAGAATCTGTTTCTGCCTTTAAAGAATTGGCAATCAAATAAGGGAGGCAAAGTAGTATTCTAGAAACAACCTTGTATGCAAAACAAACATAAACATTGGGAAGGCATTTGGCTATAGTTAGTGGGTAGAACTGCAGGATAAATCAACAAGAAGGCTTTTATCTCTTCCTGCTGTGTTTCCATAAGACAAAAAACTGGGGATATTGTTTTAAATATTTAAACTAACCTCATTGCTGTTGCTTGCAGACAAAAGGCGCTGTGGAATAAGCTAAACAAACAAAAAAACAGAAACAGTAAAAGAGGGATTCGTTATGGGTTTCACACAATGATTTCAATTTTATCATGAAATCACTCACCGGGGCTGACATTGTGGCTCCCAGTATGCCGAGAAGAATTAGAGTTCTCATTTTCAGATGAAATATCTAGAAAATACATTGTGAAACTTAGCTGTAAAATGACTGTCTATGTAAAAATCATGATAACAATAATCAGCCAGGATTGTTCACTCAGAAGGTGGTTGGGTGAATTCCACAGTATTTACTTATGTCTTAGGATTTATAATTAAAAAGTACATTTATAAGTATCTGTAACAGAATTCATCCTTTTTCTCAGAGCAGTTTTTTTTTAAAAACCAAAATTGCTTGTCCTTTTAGCTTTCCCTGAATGACTCATTTAGTAGCATACGATCTAGTTGGATGAATTTATGAGCAAGAAGGACTCATTTCTTGTACTGTTCTACATCGTAGGGAATGGGTGTATAGGTCCATGGCGGAGCTCAATGAACTCGGTCTTTATTATGAAAACAATTTTATTGTCTATTTAATGTGGTAAAAGTACTACAGTGAAGATCTGACAATAGCAGTTCAGTACCAGGAAGCTTCTAGATAAAATTTTAATAACATTAAAATATATTAAAATGAAGCAACAGATCAAAAATTTTCTAATTCAAAGAAAGAGGTTATAAATTAATCTGTAATATTGATTTATAGTATAATCTGTGGAAATATATTACCTCTTGTCCTCCAGATGCAAAAACTCTTGCTATAGTTCAAATGATTGACCTGCATCAACATTTAGAGTGATCTTGGTAGTTTGTCCTGCAGAACTGACTGATTTGTGTTTATAAAATTATGAAAGCAAAGATTTGATATCTTACCTCACTCCTTTTCTTATGAAGAGAAATCTAGACTCATTCAAGGCTTGTGTCCTTTTTAATCCTTCAAGCCTGCTGCTTGGAGCTTCTCCTAAATTTTAAAGTCCCATCATTAGAAAAGGAGGACCAATCATTGTTCAAAAGGACCAGTGATTCAGTGGGTTTCAGACAATGGCTTAGCTAATAACCCCCTTCCTAATCATCTAGGTGGTATATGGATTCCCACAGTTTTAGTAATGTCGTTAAATTATCCTTAGAAAATTTCCCTGTGATCATTCCTGGCTTCTGCTTTGGTTATGACTAATTTTTCCAGAATAATAATCTTTCTCTGCTCCTTCTTTTACCATCCTTAAAATGGACACCTTAATAGAGTAACTTTAAAAGATTTTATTCAAGGATTATTGAGAGATTTGTTCTATTTTAAGGGTAAAATACAAAATTTTTAAACAAAGAAGTAGGTCTAAAAGAAAAAAAATTCAAAATCTGTTTAGGAGAGGTAAAGATTCTTTGATTATTAAATTCTGGACTGGGTAAAAATGAGCTATTTGGGTTCAACCTTGAAAACACTTACATCTCCTTCTATCGAATAAAATCCTTAAAAAGATTGCTAAATTTCTGTGAATCTATGACATACATTTTTTGGATATGTGCTGCTTGGGATTACATAATTTAATAAATATGAAGCATGATTGCCTATATTTAGAAATGATGGAAAGTGAATATTTTGTGTTTTAAAATATCCTTTGTTGCTAAATATGATTTTAGTATTCAAAATACAACTAAGTATTACTTTCTGCACTCATTGTTATTTATATTTTCTTCATAAAGCAAATTTTGTGTTTGTCTTATTTTCCTTTGTTGTTAATATTGACCCTGCTCTAATGAATAGTTAGGATCACAAATGTGATAATATATTAACAGTGAATTTCCATTGTTCAAGAGTTCTTTAACTAATTTAACTTTGAATAACTAATGGAAGCCTTACCATGCAGGAAACAAATTTATTGCTTTTCAATGAATTTGGCTTTCTTGGTAGAAAGAGTGGAGAAGGCAATGGCACCCCACTCCAGTACTCCTGCCTGGAAAATCCCATGGATGGAGGAGCCTGGAAGGCTGCAGTCCATGGGGTGGCTGACAGTTGGACATGACTGAGTGACTTCACTTTCACTTTTTACTTTCATGCATTGGAGAAGGAAATGGCAACCCACTCCAGTGTTCTTGACTGGAGAATCCCAGGGACGGGGGAGCCTGGTGGGCTGCAGTCTATGGGGTCGCACAGAGTCAGACACGACTTAGCAGCAGCAGCAGAAGCAGCAGTAAAAAGAGACACTTAGAAATTGAATGACTCATTAACACTAAAATGATCATGCCATTTGCTACCTAGCCAAAAAAAACTATAGGGACAATAAATAAATAACGACAACAAGACCCCTCTTCACTAAAGCAGAGAAGCTTCTACAAGGATTGTATATCAGTTAGACAGGAACCTTCCTAAGATTTAGGAGAGTTATCTTTTTTAAGTTAGCTAAATAGCTGTACCACCCCAGATGTTGATGCAGATCTTACTAGAGCCAAGTGGTTCTATAACCTAGCCAATTGTTACCTGGACCAATAGACTGGCTGAATGGGTGAATTAGGTTGATGGCTCTAAATTGCCTGATGATATATTTACAATGATTTACCTTAGTTTATTCTGAATATTGTCAAATTAAATTTAGTAAACCATAAGCTCTCAGTCGCCTAAGATTTGCTATTGCATCCATTGTACAGGGTCTTAGGCAGCTAACCCCACAACTGAGCCAGAAAGTTGTCAGAGCTAAACATGGAGAAAGTTAGGATCTATATTGTGTGTGTGTGTGTGTGTGTGTGTGTGTGTTCAGTTGTGTCCAACACTTTGTGGCCCCGTAGACTGTAGCCCTCCAGGCTCCTCTGACCATGGAGTTTTCCAGGCAAGAATACTGGAATGGGTTTGCCATTTCCTCCTCCAGGGGATCTTCCCGACTCAGGGAAAGAACTCTCATCTCTTTTGCCTCCTGTATTGGCAGGAGGGTTCCTTACCGCTAGTGTCACCCGTATTATAGAGCCAAAATAGAATCAGTGTGAACACTATTACCCTGAAAATGAACAGTTTTGCCTAACTGCATTTCTTAAACCTGAAGTTAGTTGGGAGGAGATTTCTGTTACTGTTTTATTTTTGCTTTTATTTTTCCATTACTTGGATAGAGGAAAGTTGCCTCTGAGTAGGAAGGAAGGTAGCCAGGGGCTCTAGTTTAATTCTGAAAACATTGCAGTATGAATAGTGTCTGTGTCTGTTTCTCTCACCCATCTGTGTTAAACTTATTAATTTCTCTATTGCATGTCATTCACCCAGTAGGTATTCCATTGGCTTTGTGTTAAATAAATGGGTTCCTTCATTCAGGGGAGAAAAAGGTGACCCAGACCCAGAGCGCTGTCAGTCTGTATGGATTAAGGTGCAGGGACATTAAGCAGAGGAAGCTGAAGATGAGGAAATCCTGGACCAGGTAATGTCCCTGTGACTTCATTATTTTGTTTTAGTTCAGTTACCAGAACACCAGACACCCTTTATTCAAATAAAAGTACAAAAACAAATGTCATCGCCAAGTACATTTGGATTATGTACCATTGAAATTGTCCGTATCTTTTCTCTCTTCCTGTAACATAAATGATGAATCGGAAACAACAATGGCTTTTAAGTTAGTCATTCCAAAATGTTCTCTCTGCTTTTATTGTTGAGCTATTCTGACAATCAGTTAAGAAGCTTATGGGAGCCATTGTGAAGTAGATTCAGTGGATCAGGAGAATCAAATTTGAATTTTAGCACTGCTTATAATAAAAATAAATTTCTTGCTTATGAATTATACTTTCCCAGGAACTTCTATTTAGGCATCAGGGTAGGCAGGACAGATATATCACTGCCACGTTTCATTGAGAAAGCTGAGCTACAGAAGGTTCAGTGACTTCTTCCTTTCATTTTTCCTATGACAAATACTTATTGTGCACCTTCTATAGTCTGTGTCCTTGCCAGACACTGAGAAATTAGTATTAATAGAGCAGAAATTATTTGTGCCTTCACATAAATTACTCTCTCTTCCACTGTCAAAAACGCACCACAATTGTGGCTACTTTTCAGGTCTTTTGATTCTTAACCAAGCAGCCTTTCTAAAGCATCAAGCTGTCTAACCAGAGAAGAGAGACAGAGCACAATTCCAAAGATAATTAGCAGATAAAAATAATAAATGATAAAAGTGAATATTTTCATATACTACCAGACTTGAACAATAAGTTTCATCTCAATGAAGGCAGTAGGTTTTGTGATGCTAACAATTATTTCAAGAGTAGCCTGTGTAGTAAATACAGAGAATAAGCAAGCTCTTAATCAAATCTCTTCTGTTACATCGTGTTTACTTTTATATAAGACTTTACTAAATACCTCCTTCTGGTTAGTAATACACTGCTGGATAGTAATGATTACATGACTACTGTGGCTCTGGCTTGATTTTATGAGTCTAATTTTATTACATTTAAGATTGGTAGGTATGTGCGTGTGAATTACAACTATAAAGTATAATTTCTGGGAGTAGTTTTGTTCAGGAATAGATGGTAAGAAAAATAATCCACACTTCTTCCTTTCACAAAAGGACCCACGAGTTTCAGAGTAATTGAGAAGCCAGCCCACTGTGAAGCTCTGGCTACAGAAAGGCTACTGTCTGGGATTCCCTGCGTTGTGGCTTGCAGATTGGGCAGTGGAAGCACAGCCCCTGCAATGCAGCCATGCTGGTCTGGGCATTGTCAGCATCCACTTTCTCTGAAAATCACTTCTTTTGTTTCCTGACTTGAACCGCTTTTTTCTTTCTACTGAACCTCTATAGTATTTAGTTGTGTCCTCTGCTCTTTTTCTGAATACAGAAACCTGTATCTATTTGTTCTGTTCGGATCTGTCATGAGAGTTTGGCCCAAACCTGGTTTCTGTTCTGTAACCTCCCAGAAATTAAAAGACGCTTACTCCTTGGAAGAAAAGTTATGACCAACCTAGATAGCATATTGAAAAGCAGAGACATTACTTTGCTGACGAAGGTCCATCTAGTCAAGGCTATGGTTTTTCCAGTGGTCATGTATGGATGTGAGAGTTGGACTGTGAAGAAAGCTGAGCGCCAAAGAATTGATGCTTCTGACCTGTCGTGTTGGAGAAGACTCTTGAGAGTCCCTTGGACTGCAAGGAGATCCAACCAGTCCATTCTGAAGGAGATCAGCCCTGGGATTTCTTTGGAAGGAATGATGTTAAAGCCGAAACTCCAGTACTTTGGCCACCTCATGCGAAGAGTTGACTCATTGGAAAAGACTCTGATGCTGGGAGGGATTGGGGGCAGGAGGAGAAGGGGATGACAGAGGATGAGATGGCTGGATGCCATCACTAACTCGATGGCTGTGAGTCTGAGTGAACTCCAGGAGTTGGTGATGGACAGGGAGGCCTGGCGTGCTGCGATTCATGGGGTTGCAAAGAATCGGACATGACTGAGCGACTGAACTGAACTGAACTGAACCTCCCAGAAACAAATATGTCCATTTTAATCAACATCTTATAGCTCTAGTCATTTTTAAACAGGAAAATTTTATTTATTTTTGGCCACACTGGGTCTTCGTTGCTGTGCATGGGTTTTCTCTAGTTGCAGCGAGCAGGGGCTACTCTTCTTGGTGGTGTGTGGGTTTCTCATTGCGGTGGCTTCTCTTTGCTGTGGGGCACAGGCTCAAGGAACATGGACTTCAGTAGTAGTGGCACACAAACTGAGTTGCCCTGGGGCATGTGGACTCTTCTTGGACCAGGGATCCAACCTGTGTCCCCTGCATTGACACGCATATTCTTTACCACTGGATCACCAGGGAAGTCCAAAATCTTACAGTTCTAGTAACTTGTTTTAAAATTAGTTTCTTTGGTTGATTTCTTGCTTTCTCCTTTTCAGACATTTAGTCGAGCCCATGCTGTGATCATCCCTCTCCTATGAGTGTTCCATCAAGGGAACCTAGCAGCCTGGGCCAGTCTGCCATAGTTCTCCCACAGAATTCTGTGGCTTGTCTGGTTTTCCATTTTGTTACATTAAAAGTTGATCTCAACAAAATTTTATGCATTCTGATAGCAGTGATATTTTATTGCTCAAAATATTAGCTATCTTGTCTTCCCTTCTCTTTCCTCCCTGCCGTCTTCCATCTATTTATTCTTTTCCTTTATCTCTTACTCCATTTCTCTTTCTTTGTCCAAATAACCAGGTTTATAAAGCCCTCAATAATCTGACCCGTGTTTTATTCTCTCACCTCATTGCTTCTCACTTGGTTCCTTATTGACCAAGCTCCAGCCACACCAGCTTTCTTTCTGAGTATTTAACATGTTAAATTTATTCCTGCCTTGAGGCCTTTGTATTTGTTCTCTAAGCCCAGGATGCCCTTTGATCACTGAGGGGCTGATGCCCTCTTGTCATTCAGTTTAGGAATAACCCCACAAAAGGTATCAGCTTCCTTCCTTCAATTTAGGAATCATCCCACAAATGGATGTTCCCCGAGTTACCCAATCTAGACAAGTCACCTCTATCATATCTATTTAAATTGTCTGCAAAGCATGCACTGCTGTCTCATAATACATTTGATTATTTGGTTATTTATTCTTTTCAGTGTTAATCATAAACATTTAGTTTTACTTTTTAGTTTCTATTGCTAGACTATTACTTCATTAGAGCAGAATCTTATTTTGTTTACTTCCTTATCCTCAGTGCCTCGAATGGTGCCTGGCCCATATTAGGCATTTGAAGATTTGTTGAATAATTGCATGATGACTGTTCTGACTCTGAAATCCCAAAGACACACTTTACCATAATGAGATTAAGTGCTTCCTAGCAGCACTAACAAACATTAAAATTCACTGAAATGTTTTGATAGGACATTATATTTTTTAATGTGTTGTTTACTTTTCTTTTTAAAAATTCATTCTGTCACTTAGGAATATTATGATATAACCAAATTGTTAATGCACTGTTTCTTACATTCCAAACAAAAAGTACATATCTAGCTTGGTTATATAACTATAATAGAATCTGTTACTTCATTTCTGGCAAACTTACACATATGAAGAAGTTGGTAGAAAGAAGTAGTCATTTGTAATTATGTGTTTCTTCATTTGTAATGTCTTAACCCATGACTTAGCAGTCTTAGAAATGTCTGCTTTTTCTGCTTGCTATTTGAACAGTGAAGGGACAACTTATATTTGTTGCTTGGAAAATAAGACTGAGTATCAAATCTGATTATGGAGTCAAGGACAGAAATGGGAGTTAGATTGGCGGAGAGCAGGATCATAAATAGAAAAAAATCAGTATGAAGTTTATAGAAAACAATACTAGAACTCTGTGCTTGAGGCCAGTCAGTGTTACAAGCTTAGATTATGGAGACGAATATGAGTCAAAGTACTACTTGATTCTAACTTGTCATCCTGCTTCCCCTTGGGGATACTTCTGTCCAAATTACTGGCATTGGTCAGTTGGTCACCCATATTCACATCATCCTGTCTTCTGGAGTTAGTGATGGGAGAAAAGTCATCTTTAGTGTGAACTCTTCCTTTTCAGAATTCTGTGTTAGTCTCCGTCGTGAATGCTCCGATGCCCCAACCAGAGCCCCACTCAGGAATGGGGGACTTTTCATTTCAGCTGCAGGCAGTGCTGCCAGACAGCAGCCTCTTCAGAATTTGCTCACCTCCCTCGATCCAGGATATTTCCCATCCCCTGGCTAACAAACACCATCTAACTAATCCACTGGAGGCCAGGCCTCTCATCCTAGCTCCAGAATCCCATGGGATTGAGTGAAGCCTTTGTTGACTGCACAGCAGCTTGACATCTCCCTTTGTCTGTTCCTGCTTTTTTTTTTATAACTCCAAGGACCTTTACTACATTTCCTGTATGTTAATCTCCACCTCAGTCTGCTTCCTGGAGATCTCGACTGGAGATAGTCACTAAGACTTTGGTCATGAGAATATTAGCTCTGGATGACCTGTTATAAAGATTTGATCATGGTGTGCCAAATGTTAATCATTTTTCATCAGTTAGCCAGCTCTGAATCATTGCAGAGAAGATTATTTCTGAGAAACAGACTGTAACTCACTAGTCTCATTTATCGTGTGTTGAACTGTGAATGCTCATTCTATGCTTTGGCCATAGTTTAATACCCCAAACTAAACTTCTCATTAGACTTGCTACTATTACATATTTTAGCAATTAGATGTAAACTGAATAAGAACCAATTTATCTGATATAATGGGTCATGAAATGACTAAACAAGAAAACCCTAACACGCTGCGTATAAAGTCCATGTTGGAAAATTATGGCTGGTTATTCTTGTGTTAGACTGGTTGATAAAACTTGCCTTCCACTACATCATTGCAACACATTTCTGACCAAGTTTCAGAGGGAGAAAGGGAACAGAGATCTCACTAGGCTAAGAATCACCTGGCATCAGTGGAGCATATGCCAGAAAGCTTAGCACGGCATACTTTTTGAAGTACCAAGTTAGAAGCAGGAAAATCCAGGGCTACAGAAATTTAGTTTCCAAAAACTCCTACAAAACTTCCTAGTCTATTGCATTCATTCATAACCAATTTTTAACTTGTCCGCATCTCAAAGAGAGGCTTTATAAAGAAAGAGATTAAGAACACAGACTCGAGTCCTTTTGCTTGGCTCTGTCAGCTGCAAGCCTTTGAATTATGGTCAAGTTTTAACTTCTCTGAGGCTCAGTTTACCTTTCTGCAAAATGGGGATAACCTCCTAGGATTGTTGAGATAATTCATGTTCTGTTCATATAAAAAGCACCCAATGATAGTTAGATTCATCATTAGACAATAGGCACCTTGAGCATCTCCAGGGCATGGTGTGAAATTGACCCAGGTTTTTTTGTTGAGTGAATGAAAGAATAATATGAAGAAATATATTTTATTACAAAAACCAGCTTGGTAAATGGAATGGCACTTGGTGCAGGAAACTAAAAAGTGAACTGCCAAGAGCCAGTGTGATGTGAGAAACAAGATTCACAGAGCACTTGCTTACAGGGAGGTCCCTGAACCAAAACTAAGGATATGTATTATCAATCAATTAGCCTATTATTAAAAATATTTTTTGAAAAAGTTTTAAAATATTGATTTTAACATTTTGTTAAGAAACACTCACTTGGTTCTACCAATTCCTCTTTCTCTCAAATTCTAACCTTTCTTTTAGTCAGTGGTATGTTAAAAGTCAGTTAGCCAAATCTCTGACAGAAAAAAAGGGGGGGAAAAACCCCTTAATTTTTAATATTTCTCAATTTCCATAGTGTAAAACCTCCTATCAGACCCATTTCAAGTTACCAGTTATTTAATATCTAGCTTTTAAAATTCCTAAAGACTGAATCTCAAGAGGCACACAAAATAATTATTTTGCTTTATCAAAATAATGCTTTCACATAATGGATAATGCTTGATTTCCCAAATACAGCTTTGTTGCCCTGGTTAGTAGTATTTTACATGATGTATCCCACATAACTGTCAATTTATGTTAAGGTTGTAAGTATTTACAGATATGTGAAACTGACATTTGTTTGGTACCATGTTTCAGGTTCTTAGCCGTGTTTTCTGAATCTTTTTTTTTTCTTCAATTGATCCTCATAAGAATCTACAAAGTATCATTATCATCACTATACTTGCAATAAAACTGAGGCTCAGATTCTAAATAATTTGCCCAAGAGGGCATAGTTCATTAATGATGAAATCAAATTTGAACTCAGGTCTTTTTCTAAAGTGAGTATTTATTTCTAAACCATCCTTATATGTTTGCCCAGGATGAAGACATTGGACAGTTTTTTCCCCATATAATTTTGAGATACATGAAATAAATGTCATGATCTTTTCGATTAAAATGTCCTTCTCATTATTTGTTGAAGATTCCCCAGGTGTGTTGAATAATATAATCCTTGAAATATATTGTTGTAATTAATATGTCTCAATTTCTGTATTTTCAGAGGCTTGCCCTAGATCCCTTGGGAATTTTCTAAGACAGAGATACTAATTTTCAGACAATTTATTTCTGCTTCTTCAATAGACTGAAGAAAGTCATTCTGACAAGAGGAAATGTATTCAAGAATATTGCTCCAATATACAGCTTAAGTGCCCTCAGCTGAGATTACAAAACGGGAAGGTCACATAATAACAGTGCTTATTGTTCCGGTCACATTTCAGTAAAGGAAGTTTGATTTTCTCTATTCCTTTTCCAAGAACATCTTCCACCTACAAAAACAATTATTTAAGGCAGCATAAGCCAAGAACTAATAATCCAGTGCCATGGACAACTTTCCTCATCGGAACTGCTTTCAGAGACACAGAAACTCTGTGCAAATACCAATATTGTGTTTTCATAAATATCTGCTTAACTGGATGTTTTAGTAATATTGCTTACAAAGAGCTCAATCTTCTTTCTGGAATTAAACTCATGACTGTGTTGGATACCTCATCAAATTTCTGAATGTATGTGTTATAATCTCCCAGAGCTTATGCTTCCTCTTATATCTCCTCTTTTTCCATATATAAAAGTATATATCACACAGACAAACATTTATTTGCAAACTTCTGTAAAGCATCACAGTCAGCCCCTATTTCTGAATGATGATGTTAATTAGAACAAAAATATTACTAACAGGTAAATTGTGCGGTGTTATACATAGTGCTTTATTTACATACATCAACTCAATTGTATTAATCATCCCACAATCTTGAGCTATAGATATTGATAGTCTCATTTTAAAGTTGGATAAAATATTGATCACTGAGATTCTGAAATCTTCCCAAGGGTATGTGATTGATGAGTTCCAGGGCCAAATCTGAACTGAGATCTATACAACTCCCAAATACTCTTCTTAACAACTGTACTACTACAGCACATAGTTTATTAAAGACTTATTCCAGAATCTTAATGTTTACACTTTCATATACCTACACATTAAAAATTCACTCTTCAGTGAATTGAAGAGTGTTTTGTTGTGGGTCTGATGGTTATGAATCTACATTTCCACAAATGCATTTTCCTTCTTTTGTATCCATGCATGAGTAAGAGTTGAAGAAATTTAACCTTCATCGATTGGGTCACAAAGAGTTGGACACGACTGAGCACACATACACACACACACACACAACCTTCATTGATTATTTATTATTAATATGTTCCTTTCTGTGGTGGAGACTTCTCTGGTGGCTCAGACGGTAAAGAGTCTGCTTGCAATGCAGGAGACCCAGGTTCAATCCCAGCGTTGGGAAGATCCCCTGGAGAAGGAAACGGCAACCCACTCCAGTACTCTTGCCTGGAAAATCTCATGGACAGAGGAGCCTGGTAGCTACAGTCCATGGGGTTGCAAAGAGTCAGACACGACTGAGCAACTTCACTTTCTGTGGTGATGCCTATTTTACATTATGGTGACAAATATCACTTTCTTAGACTGTCACTCACTAGGCAAAGATGAAAAAATAGTGTCTTTAAGACACTTTCATTAAAAATGGGTGGCCTGGAGTGGGAGGTGAGGGGTAGGCTCAAGAGGGAGGGGTCATATGTATACTTATGGCTGATTCATGTTGATGTATGGGAGAAACCAACACAATATTGTAAAGCAATTATCTTCCAATTAAACATAAATAAACTTTAAAAATGCTACAAAATAAAATTTAAACCTGAAGGTATGAAAGGGTGAAAAAGTATTACCAAGAAACATTTACGAAAGTGTCAGCTAATCTCTCTAAGAAGACTAAAGCAGTCCATGAATAAACATTACGTAATAACGTGCAAAATGTCTGAGGAGGGGTTACCTGTCTAAGCCTGGACTTTGAATAAGTGTTAGTCTGGCTTGAAATGACTCTCCTAAAAACCAGTGTGAATGAAATGACTTGTGGAAAATAATTTTGAGGCAGCATAGCTTCTGCTTGCAAGAACAGCAGGACTAATTACTTGGACACTCCTTCTTCAGTAATTACTCATCCTGATTTCTCTGGGAGGTACTCATTCACTGAGCAGTCATGTTAAGTATTTGCCCAGTGAAGTGAAGCAGGGTTATTGAAATAAGCAACTTGCATTTGTTCAGGGCTTTCACACAAAGTGCAGATCTAGGAAATCACTGAAAGCTAGAATAAACATGTGATGTCTCTATTCAAAGTAGAATTTTGAAAAAAAAATTATCAGTCAGGAAATATAGAATTTCTTTATGTTGGATGGTAGAAAAAATTCCTAGTTCTATATATCTCATAGGTACTTCAGAGAACTGATTTAGATTCAAAGATTAGATGTGCTTTCAGATAAAAATACTTTTGGCACAGATGGATAAAATTTGAGCCCAGAAATGAATAACTGGAAATCTGGAAATCTGGCCTGGAGCTAATTGTGATATTAGGAAATTCTTGCTAGGAGAAGTTCCTAGAAAACATGTGCATTGCCTTTTTCCTTTAAATGTCAAAAGCACCACAGAATTCAAGGACATAGTTTCCTCGGCAACATGCGATGGGTGACATAGGTAAGATGGTCACAAGATTTCCAGATGTGTAACCACTGAGCAGTGCCAAGTCCAATAAAGGCCCTAGAATTTGGCAAAACCCACAGCTGTTTATGAAGTACAATTACAACAAAATTTGTGAGCCCTAAACTATCACTTATACAGTGATAAAAACTGAAGTTTATAACAATGCTGTTTGCCTAAAACATTGTGAAAGGAAGACTCTCTGATAAGGCAAAGCATAGGGTGATTTATTAGAACATCATAAATGCATGAATGAATATGATAAATTTGTTCACTTCAATTCCTCATTTATTGCACAAATGGCATGATTAATAACATGATTTCATCTTCGAAACGTTGAATCCCATTTCAGGCAATTACCAGCCATATAATTTTGAGCAGGTTAACTAGCTTCTTTGAACTTGTACCCTTGTCTGTAAAGTGGGACACATTAACAGCATATCTACAGAGAGTAAATGCTACTAGATGAGAAAATTCATTGCTCATCATAGTAATAATTTTCAGCAGATTATTTTAAGGGAAACTTGAAACATCTGATTTTCTAGGAAGAAGTCTCTAAGAGATAACAATCATTGAAAAAAGCTTCACAAACTATTCATATATATGTGACCTTCCACTCCAATCTGAAGTCACCAGGTTGCATTAAAAAAACAATTACTTGGAAAAATGTCAGTTTTAAAAATAAAAGATAAAAAATTACTGCCAATATGCCTATCTCCTGCTGTCCTATATTTTTCAAACCTTCCTTGATTAATTAATGATAGTTTAATTATGGTATATTCTTTATACTAAATCTTAGTATCCCCTATTAAAATGCAGATGAATTTATTTCTTCATCCAGAATCATTTATTGAGTACTAACAATGATCCCACATCCAGGGTCAGAGGTGGAGGAGAGGAGGAGCTACCCCACATCCAAGGAGCAGTGGCTGCATCAGTGCAGGAGGGCCGAGAGGAGCTACTCCACATTCAAAGTCAGGAGGGGCGGCTGTGAGCAAATACCCCTAGTCCAAGGTAAGGAGCAGTGGCTGCGCTTTGCTGGAGCAGCCATGAGGAGATACCCTACGTCCAAGGTAAGAGGAACCCAAGTTAAGACGGTAGGTGTTGCGAGAGGCATCAGAGGGCAGACACACAAACCATAATCAGAAAACTAGTCAATCTAATCACACAGACCACACCCTTGTCTAACTCAATGAAACTAAGCCATGCTGTGTGTGGCCACCCAAGATGGGCGGGTCATGGTGGAGAGGTCTGACAGAATGTGGTCCACTGGAGAAGGGAATGGCAAACCACTTCAGTATTCTTGCCTTGAGAACCCCATGAACAGTATGAAAAGGCAAAATGATAGGATACTGAAAGAGGAACTCCCCAGGTTGGTAGGTGCCCAAATGCTACTGGAGATCAGTGGAGAAATAACTCCAGAAAGAATGAAGGGCTGCAGCCAAAGCAAAAACAATACCCAGCTGTGGATGTGAGTGGTGATAGAAGCAAGGTCCGATGCTGTAAAGAGCAATATTGCATAGGAACCTGGAATGTTAGGTCCATGAATCAAGGCAAATTGGAAGTGGTCAAACAGGACATGGCAAGAGTGAACATAGACATTCTAGGAATCAGTGAACAAAAATGGACTGGAATGGGTGAATTTAACTCAGATGACCATTATATCTACTACTGTGAGCAGGAATCCCTTAGAAGAAATGGAGTAGTCGTCATAGTCAAGAAGAGTCTGAAATGCAGTACTTGGATGCAGTCTCAAAATTGACAGAATGATCTCTGTTTGTTTCCAAGGCAAAGCATTCAATATCATGGTAATCCAAGTCTATGCCCCAACCAGCAATGATGAAGAAGCTGAAGTTGAACGGTTCTATGAAGACCTACAAGACCTTTTAGAGCTAACAGCCAAAAAAGACGTCCTTTTTATTATAGGGGACTGGAATGCAAAAGTAGGAAGTCAAGAAACACCTGGAATAACAGGCAAAATTGGCCTTGGAATATGGAATGAAGCAGGGCAAAGGCTAATAGAGTTTTGCCAAGAAAATGCACAGGTCATAGCAAACACCCTCTTCCAACAACACGAGAGAAGACTCTACACATGGACATCACCAGATGGTCAACACTGAAATCAGGTTGATTATATTCTTTGCAGCCAAAGATGGAGAAGCTCTATACAGTCAACAAAAACAAGATCAGGAGCTGACTGTGGTTCAGATCATGAACTCCTTATTGCCAAATTCAGAATTAAATTGAAGAAAGTAGGGAAAACCACTAGACCATTCAGGTATGATCTAAATCAAATCCCTTATGATTATACAGTGGAAGTGAGAAATAGATTTAAGGGACTAGAACTGATAGATAGAGTGCCTGATGAACTATGGACACAGGTTCATGACATTGTACAGGAGACAGGGATCAAGACCATCCCCATGGAAAAGAAATGCAAAAGCAAAATGGCTGTCTGAGGAGGCCTTACAAATAGCTGTGAAAAGAAGAGAAATGAAAAGCAAAGGAGAAAAGGAAAGATACAAGTATCTGAATGCAGAGTTCCAAAGAATTGCAAGGACAGATAAGACAGCCTTTCTCAGCTATCAATGCAAAGAAATAGAGGAAAACAACAGAATGGGGAAGGCCAGAGATCTCTTCAAGAAAATTAGAGATACCAAGGGAATATTTCATGCAAAAATGGGCTTGATAAAGGACAGAAATGGTATGGACCTAACAGAAGCAGAAGGTATTAAGAAGAGGTGGCAAGAATACACAGAAGAACTGCACAAAAAAGAGCTTCATGACCAAGATAATCACTCACCTAGAGCCAGACATCCTAGAATGTGAAGTCAAGTGGGCCTTAGAAAGGATCACTACAAACAAAGCTAGTGGAGATGTAGGAATTCCAGTTGAGCTATTTCAAATACTGCATGATGATGCTGTAAAAGTGCTGCACTCAATATGCCAGCAAATTTGGAAAACTCAGCAGTGGCCACAGGACTGGAAAAGGTCAGTTTTCATTCCAATCCCAAAGAAAGGCAATGCCAGAGAATGCCCAAACTATTGCACAATTGCTCTCATCTCACATGCTAGTAAAGTAATGCTCAAAATTCTCCAAGCCAGGTTTCAGCAATATATGAACCGTGAACTTCTAGATGTTCAAGCTGGTTTTAGAAAAGGCAGAGGAACCAGAGATCAACTTGCCAACATCTGCTGGATCATGGAAAAGGAAGAGAGTTCCAGAAAAATATCTATCTCTTCTTTACTGACTATGACAATGCCTTTGACTGTGTGGATCACAATAAACTGTGGGAAATTCTGAAAGAGATGGGAATATCAGACCATCTGACCTGCCTCTTGAGAAACCTATATGCAGGTCAGGAAACAACAGTTAGAACTGGACGTGAAACAACAGACTGGTTCCAAATAGGAAAAGGAGTATGTCAAGGCTGTATATTGTCACCCCGCTTATTTAACTTATATGCAGAGTACATCATGAGAAATGCTGGGCTGGAAGAAGAACAAGCTGGAATCAAGATTGCTGGGAGAAATATCAGTAACCTCAGATATGCAGATGACACCACCCTTATGGCAGAAAGTGAAGAGGAACTTAAAAGCCTCTTGATGAAAGTGAAAGAAGACAGTGAAAAAGTTGGCTTAAAGCTCAACATTCAGAAAACGAAGACCATGGCATCCGGTCCCATCACTTCATGGGAAATAGATGGAGAAACATTGGAAACAGTGTCAGACTTTATATTTTTGGGCTCCAAAATCACTGCAGATGGTGATTGCAGCCATGAAATTAAAAGATGCTTACTCCTTGGAAGGAAAGTTGTGACCAACCTGGAATGCATATTCAAAAGCAGAGACATTACTTTGCCAACAAAGGTCCATCTAGTCAAGGCTATGGTTTTTCCCGTGCTCATGTATGGATGTGAGAGTTGGGCTGTGAAACAAGCTGAGCACTGAAAAATTGATGCTTTTGACCTGTGGTGTTGGAGAAGACTCTTGAGATTTCTTTGGACTTCAAGGAGATCCAACCAGTCCATCCTAAAGGAGTCCTGGGTGTTCTTTGGAAGGAGTGATGCTAAAGCTGAAACTCCAGTACTTTGGCCACCTCATGCGAAGAGTTGACTCATTGGAAAAGTCTCTGATGCTGGGAGGGATTGGAGGCAGGAGGAGAAGGGGATGACAGAGGATGAGATGGCTGGACGGCATCACTGACTCAATGGACATGAGTTTCGGTGAATTCTGGGAGTTGGTGATGGACAGGGAGGCCTGGTGTGCTGCAATTCATGGGGTTGCAAATAGTCGGACATGACTGAGTGACTGAACTGAATTGAACAATGATCCAAAGATACTGCATTCAGAGCACTCACAGTTTAACAGATGAGAATTACATGTAAATTAATGAATGTTGTGTTGTTTGATGAGGATGGAATAGAGGTAAGGCCCTGGCATGTGTGGATCAAGGATGGAGTGAGCTGATAAACCTTCATAGGGCAGAAAACCTCTGAGCCGGGCCTTAGAAAAAGAGGAGAAATTAATAATCCAGAATGAAAATAGCAAGCAAAATGTACCTTTTGTGCAAACTCATGGGGCATGACACAGCTTGATACTTTGGGAGCATAATTACTGGTTTGAAATCATTAGAATATAGGATTCCTGTGGGCAATTGGGAAGATAGAGGCCACATCTTACAGGGTTTTCTAAGACAAAATAAATGTATTTGGATTTTACTCTTTTGACATGTGGCATCTATTCATTAAGGAAAGGTTACATGTGGTAGTTATTAGTAGTATTCAGCAAACATTTCCATTCTTCCTCTTGGTCACGTGTAAAGTTCTACTTTCAGCCCTTAAACTTAGTGACTTGCTTTGACCAATTAAATATGAGCAAAGAAACAGCATGTATCACTTCTGGCTGGAAGCTTTCAGCTAATTCACTACTTCATTTCTGCTGTTGTCACTGGCAATGATAGATGGTAACTTTTCCATCAGTATGTGTGTTTTTAAACCAACTCCTCACAGTGAGAACAATCAGTATGTAACAGAACTTAAAGTGATTCACAGTAAGTAAATAGTAGTGGAATGGAGAAATAAATCTTGTAGTTTCAAGTCACTGAGGTTTGAGGGTTGTTTGTTACTACAGCATAATTTATCATTTCACTACCATGTGAACTGCATAGACAGCAGACCCTCCTAGTTCTGTGGTATGTTAACCTAAGGGGCTTCAAGTGAACTACATGATCTTTCCAGACCCTAGTTTTATCATCTGTGAAATAAGACTAATAGTATCTGCCTTGTGGAGCTATTGTGGTGGAGGAAGTCATCAAAAGGATGTGATGATTGACCACCAAACCAGACCCAGGCAATCAGAGTCTCCTCACTGTGCACCCACCCTGGTCTTGGAATGCAACTTTTGTTCACTGTTCCCACAACCAGAACCGTTTTCAAGGATGCATCCTTGAGAGGGAAATGTGTTGTCAAGACAATCTGGACAGCATACATGACTGAACCCAATGAAAGGCTTTTGTGTAGACTTTTAAGATTTTGGTGGGCAGGTGCAGAGATTACTGGTCTTGTGGCCATCCAAAACAAGCCCTGTATGTAAGTTCTCTTTATTAAAACTGTCATCTACCAATCGTTCTGTTCAGAATCGGAATGTTATGCCTCTTTCATTGGTCTCTCTTGGTACTTCATCAAAGGGAAGTACTTAATCGCTGTCTGATACCCATATAATGTGTATTCCTTAAATAGAAGCTGTAGAAGAGGGTGGCAGAAGATGAGATGGTTAGATAGCATCACCGACTCAATGGACATGAATTTGAGCAAATTCCAGAAGATGGTGAAGGACAGGGAAGCCTGGAGTCACAAAGAGTCAGACATGGCTTAGGGACTGAACAACAACAATAACGAATAGAAGCTGTAACCATCATTATTAAATTAATGTTGCTGATATTTCCACTTCATTCATCTCAGCCTTTCAGTCCTCATGCTCATTTCTTTAACAATTAATTCAGGGATCATTAACAGTTTCCCTTTAAACTTCAAGTTCTATAATTCTGTTAGTGATGCCTCAGCAATTTCTGAGTCCACTGATCTAAAGATGGTCTTGATGTTCTCAGTTTTCTATGTTTTCTATTTACAAACTTACTCTCGAAACACTAATGGACTAACAGCTAGTTAAGCGTTCCCATTCATGAATGTAGACATATATACATATATATAGTCAATAATTTTACTTTATAATGCAAATCCTTAGTATTCATGAGCTATGCATAGAGCTAGCAATGCCACAAATTGTATGACTATTTGTATATAAATGTGTGATGATAGGATAAAAATTATTAGATTGTCTTTTTAAGAGTGAACTACAGGTAGCAGGCCAAGATCACTGAGTAAAATGGTGCAGGAGCATGGGTGTGTGTGTGTGTGTGTGTGTGTGTGTGTGTGTTTGTGTGTATGTGTGTGTGTGTATAATGGAGAGAGAGAGAGAGAGAGAGAGAATACAGGATGGTGACATGGTTTAGTTGCAGAATTAACGTTTTCTTCCTATAGGTTTGTTTTTGAAAAGTTGAATCATTAAAATAGAATTATTAAAATGTAGAGAAAATTACTGAATGAAATAAGAAGTCAGAAACCTGAACACATGACTCTTATAGTAAGTTCCTGGTGAATCTGATTCCCTTTGGGTGTTTTATCTAAATGATTCTGTAGCTAATTAAAGGAACAAAACTTTTATAAATGCCAGTCACAACTGATTGCATACTGCTACTTATAAAGTTGTACTGAGAGAGATTTGAAGGCTAACTCAATTAGTAATGTCTGCAGGGGCCACAGTATGGGCCCAAGTCATGATAAAACCGTCAGCCTTGAAGCAGACTGTGTTTACCAATGCCGTCAGAATCTATATATGAACACTTGAGGGCGATCTCTTCCTGCTTTGTACATACAGAGGGCTTTTTTTTTTTTTTCTTCCTATAGCGTAATTCCAACAGAATGGGGTCCACTGGAGAAAGGAATGGCAAACCACTTCAGTATTCTTGCCTTGAGAACCCCATGAAAAGAATGAAAAGGCAAAAAGATAGGACCGTGAAAGATGAACTCCCCAGGTCGGTAGGTGCCCATACAGCTGGCATATTGCTACTGGTGATCAGTGGAGATATAATTCCAGAAAGAATGAAGGGCTGCAGCCAAAGCAAAAACAACACCCAGCTGTGGATGTGACTGGTGATAGAAGCAAGGTCTGATGCTGTAAAGAGCAATATTGCATAGGAACCTGGAATGTTAGGTCCATGAATCAAGGCAAATTGGAAGTGGTCAAACAGGACATGGCAAGAGTGAACATAGACATTCTAGGAATCAGCGAACAAAGATGGACTGGAATGGGTGAATTTAACTCAGATGACCATTATATCTACTACTGTGGGCAGGAACCCCTTAGAAGAAATGGAGTAGTCATCATAGTCAAGAAAAGAGTCTGAAATGCAGTACTTGGATGCAATCTCAAAATTGACGGAATGATCTCTGTTTGTTTCCAAGGCAGAGCATTCAATATCATGGTAATCCAAGTCTATGCCCCAACCAGTAATGCTGAAGAAGCTGAAGTTGAACCATTTTAAGAAGGCTTACAAGACCTTTCAGAACTAACACCCCAAAAAAGATGTCTTTTTCATCATAGGGGACTGGAATGCAAAAGTAGGATGTCAAGAAACACCTGAGGTAACAGGGAAATTTGGCCTTGGAGTACAGAATGAAGCAGGGCAAAGGCTAATAGAGTTTTGCCAAGGGAACACACTGGTCATAGCAAACACCCTCTTCCAACAACACAGGAGAAGACTCTATACATGGACATCACCAGACGGTCAACATTGAAATCAGATTGATTATACTCTTTGCAGCCAAAGATGGAGAAGCTCTATACAGCCAGCAAAAACAAGACCGGGAGCTGACTGTGGCTCAGATCATGAACTCCCTATTGCCAAATTCAGACTTAAATTGAAGAAAGTGAGGGAAAACCACTACACCATTCAGGTATGACCTAAATCAAATTCCTTATGACTATGCAGTGGAAGCGAGAAATAGATTTAAGGAATTAGATCTGACAGAGTGCCTGATGAACTATGGACTGAGGTTTGTGACACTGTACAGGAGACAGGAATCAAGACCATCCCCAAGAAAAAGAAATGCAAAAAAGCAAAATGGCTGTCTGGGGAGGGCTTGCAAATAGCTGTGAAAAGAAGAGAAGCAAAAAGCAAAAGAGAAAAGAAAAGATACAAGCATCTGAATGCAGAGTTGCAAAGAAGAGCAAGGAGAGATCAGACAGCCTTTCTCAGCTATCAATGCAAAGAAATAGAGGAAAACAACAGAATGGAAAGACTAGAGATCTCTTCAAGAAGATGAGAGACTCTAAGGGAACATTTCATGCAAAGATGGGCTCAGTAAAGGACAGAAATGGTAGAGACCTAAAAGAAGCAGAAGATATTAAGAAGAGGTGATAAGAATACACAGAAGAATTGTGCAAAAAGATTTTCATGACCCAGATAATCACGATGGTGTGATCGATCACTCACCTAGAGCCAGACATCCTGGAATGTGGAGTCAAGTGGGCCTTAGGAAGCATCACTACAAACAAAGCTAGTGGAGGTGATGGAATTCCAATTAGGCTATTTCAAATCCTGGAAGATGATGCTGTGAAAGTGCTGCACTCAATGTACCAGCAAATTTGGAAAACTCAGCAGTGGCCACAGGACTGGAAAAGGTCAGTTTTCATTCCAATCCCAGAGAAAGGCAATGCCAAAGAATGCTCAAACTACCACACAGTTATACTCATCTCACATGCTAGTAAAGTAATGCTCAAAATCTCCAAGCTAGGCTTCAGCAATACATGAACCATGAACTTCCAGATGTTCAACCTGGTTTTAGAAAAGGCAGAGGAACCAGAGATCAAATTGCCAACATCCACTGGATCATGGAAAAAGCAAGAGAGTTCCAGAAAAACATCTATTTCTGCTTTATTAACTATGTTAAAATCTTTGACTGTGTGGATCACAATAAATTGTGGAAAATTCTGAAAGAGATGGGAATACCAGACCACCTAACCTGTCTCTTGAGAAACCTGAATGCAGTTCGGGAAGCAACAGTAAGAACTAGACATGGAACAACAGACTGTTTCCAAATAAGAAAAGGAGTATGTCAAGGCTGTATATTGTCACCCTGCTTATTTAACTTATGTGCAGAGTACATCATGAGAAACGCTGGGCTGGAAGAAGAACAAGCTGGAATCAAGATTGCTGGGAGAAATATCAATAACCTCAGATATGCAGATGATACCACCTTTAGGGCAGAAAGTGAAGAGGAACTAAAGAGCCATTTGAAAGTGAAAGAGGAGAGTGAAAAAGCTGGCTTAAACATTCAGGAAACTAATATCATGGCATCTGCTCCTGTCACTTCATTACAGATAGACTGGGAAACAGTGGAAACAGTGTCAGATTTTATTTTTGGGGACTCCAAAATCACTGCAGATGGTGATTGCAGCCATGAAATTAAACGACGTTTACTTCTTGGAAGGAAAGTTATGACCAATCTAGACAGCGTATTAAAAAGCAGAGCCATTACTTTGTCAGCAAAGGTCCATCTAGTCAAGGCTACGGTTTTTCCAGTGGCCATGTATGGATGTGAGAGTTGGGCTGTGAAGAAAGCTGAGTGCCAAAGAATTGATGCTTTTGAACTGTGTTGGAGAAGACTCTTGAGAATCCCTTGGACTGCGGGGAGATCCAACCAGTTCATCCTAAAGGAGATCAGTGCTGGATGTTCATTGGTAGAACTGAATTTGAAGCTGAAACTACAATACTTTGGCCACCTGATGCGAAGAACTGACTCATTGGAAATGACCGTGATGCTGGGAAAGATTGAGGGCAGGAGGGGAAGGGTATGACAGAAGATGAGATGGTTGGATGGCATCACTGACTCGATGCACATGGGTTTGGGTAGACTCTGGGAGCTGCTGATGGACATGGAGGCCTGTAGTGCTGCGGTTCATGGGGTTGCAAAGAGTTGGGCATGACTGTGTGACTGAACTGATAGTGTAATTCTTTTTTTCCAAATGTGTGTGTGTGTGTCTGCTATGTTTCTTCACTCGTGTCTGACTCTGTGGGATTCTATGGTCTGTAGCCTGCCAGGCTCCTCTGTCCATGGAGTTCTCCAGGCAAGAATACTAGAATCGGTTCCCCGGTCCCTCTTCTAGGTGATCTTCCTGACCCAGGGATCCAATGTGCTTCCCTCATATCTCCTGCATTGGTAGGCGGATTCTTTCATGCTAACCACTTGGGAAACCCCCTTTTTCCTAATATAAAGTAGTTAATCACGCTACACTCTAACTTTCCCAGACATACAAGATCCATACAGTATGAAATGCACTCCAGATAACTGTTGCTAATTTAAATTTAATTTTAACCAGCCTGATATGTTGATGAATATGAAAGGCTGCAGAAGCTGAGGATAAAGGCCAAACTATGCTGGATGGGTTTGTGGTTCTGGAGCTCACTGGTAATTATAAATGTAGATGTATATCTGGTATTTTTCTGTAGATAAGTATGGAGTTGTAAATATCAGAAAAATATTCAGACTACTTCTGCCAGCAGAACTCTGTATCTGGTGAAATTGAATACGTGAGGGAGAGAGACCATCTGCTTGACCTTTATTGTTTATTAAGTCACACCAATATAAAAGACCATTTGAAAGATAAGGCAATAAAGTGGTATCCCTTGCAGTGAGAATCTGTTACAATCTAGACATATATATATATATTTTTAAATGGGATGCATTTTAAATGTTAAATGCTAGAGGAAATTTAGATGCCAACTCATAAGCTTACAAAATAATCCTTCCATCCCTGTGATAACATTATGAGGTATATCTAACTTCCGTAAAAATTCTACTAAGAAGGGCATGGACTAAAGTCATTTATGGCAACAAAGGATGATTTTCTCAAGGCCTATACCAGGGAGATTAAAGTTTAGTACAGGGAAAATAAATGTGACTACAGAACCAATAACGACATTCACAAACAGGAACAGAGACACGTTGTTTGTCAGTCACTGCAAAACCAAGGGAAACAAAGGCATGAATAAGGAAGAGTCAGGAGGGAGTCAAGAGTTCACCTCAGATAAACTCAGCAGCTTATTCAAAGTGTCCTGTGAATAGTGCTGACATTTGGTTCACTAAAGCTTAAAAGTGCAGGCCAGAGGCCAGGCACCTGTGTACATATGAAAAGGCATAGCTATAAGTTGTGTTTTTGTCACTTGTTTATGGGCTTGTGAAATTTCAAGAGCCAGCATTCTTTTTCACCTATGAGTTCTGCTTATCAGCTGCTCACTGATGCCAGAATTTTCTTCAAGAGTATGATTTCATTTTTATTCAGTTCAGTTCAGTTCAGTCGCTCAGTCGTGTCCGACTCTTTGCAACCCCATGAATCGCAGCACGCCAGGCCTCCCTGTCCATCACCAACTCCCGGAGTTCACTCAGACTCACGTCCATTGAGTCAGTGATGCCATCCAGCCATCTCATCCTCTGTCGTCCCCTTCTCCTCCTGCCCCCAATCCCTCCCAGCATCAGAGTCTTTTCCAATGAGTCCACTCTTTGCATGAGATGGCCAAAGTACTGGAGTTTCAGCTTTAGCATCATTCCTTCCAAAGAAATCCCAGGGCTGATCTCCTTCAGAATGGACCGGTTGGATCTCCTTGCAGTCCAAGAGACTCTCAAGAGTCTTCATTTTTAATAGAACTTGTAAACTCTGTTCAAATGCAGCCAAAGTTTTGAGCTCTTTTAAATGCTGCTCTTTGACAAAGAATGCTTAAACATTACCTAAATGAGTATGTGCTAAGGATTTAGATTTTCAGAAGTTTGGAGATGGAAGTGCAGTTTGCCTTTAGCGAGAAGTGGTTGGGAAAGGTCACTTGCCGGGGTCCAGCCCCGGTGGATCCAGGGAATTCGAAGGGTGGACGGTGTTGGCGTGGAAAGACTTGTTTGTTTATTAATGTAAGATTAGATTAAGAAACTATAGTGTAGTAAGATTAAGTGGAGGAAGAGGGCTGAATAGCTTGGTTTACGCGGAAGGCCAATAAAATTCCAGACAAGGAATTTGCACCATCTACGTTGGGCCACCGGCACCCGCTTGAATATCTAAGGGTGCCTCCCCTTAAGCTCCCTTTCGCGCGGGTCTTAACAGCCAGGGCAAGTAAGTAGACCTGGCGAGCCTCTGCGCCCCAGGTGGAGATTCAGCCTGAAGTTAAAGTAAAGAGCAGAGAGAGGGAAGGGGAGAGAAGAAGAGAGAGAGACACGGGGGGAGCCAGAGTCCCAGAAACCAGGCCGAGAGACTAGTTCGAGAAGCTGGCCCGAGAAACTGGCCCCTGGCCCCCGGCCCCCGGCCCCCGGCCCCCTCCTTTATTGTTCAGTAGGCCTTTTATACTTTTGATAAAACATGGAGATCAACGGGTAACACAGAATTATGTAGCGTTCGCAGCCCAGACTCTTTCTATACATCATTTTGTATACAAAAGGTCTCAGGTGATTTACATTATCTTCTGGCCAAGAGGCTTGTTAACACTTTTTGGCTCTCTTCTTTAATGAATGTTAATTTTGTTTCCCCTGAAGTGTTTTTCTTTAATCTGCATCTCCTTAAAGCATTAAAGTTACATCTCTATAGAACAAAGGTGCAGTGGGTTATAACAAAGGTACTTAACTCAAAGATCTAATGTTGCTAATACCAGGTCTACTACTTGTTTTTCTATATACCAACTATATCTAAAAATAAAGGATATGAAAATTTGGCAGCAAGCATTGACTCAACAAATGAAACTTTTAATCAGTCCTATTCTAAAGATTTTGACTCCTCGGAAGCCCCTACATTCCTAGGATGTTTTAAGCTTCCTGTGCCTCCTGCCGTCAGGAGGCCTCAAACAATCACATGCGCAGCTGTACGAGTCCTGCAGGCAGGCTAGAAAGCCATCAGAGGGTTTTTGGATTGAAACACTCTCAAATGCAGAAGACTAAAGCCCTGAATTGACTTTTTCCAGAAAATGTCAGAAGAGTGGAAAAGCAGAGCACAAAAGCCGGCAGATTTTTGTTGGGGTACATGCTTAGGAATTTCCAGAGGGGTCCCTGAAGTCTGAGCACGCCTTGCGTATGTCAGCTTCCTTCCTCATGACCTTGTCACGGGCGGGATTCCTCACACTGGCTCCCGGCAGTCACTCATATTGTTAAGGTGTCTTTGAAAGACCAGGTTTAGATAGGAATAGAATAGGATGAGAGTGAACATGTGTTAGGTTAGAAGGGAATAGGTTTATGAGCCTACAGACAATAAAGACATTTGACTATTTTATAATTATTCTGGAAGATGGCAAAATTAAAAATTGTCCTTTGTGTATTGTCATTTTCTTAACCCTTCAGTTCAGTTCAGTCACTCAGTCGTGACCAACTCTTTGTGACCCCATGAACCACAGCACTCCAGGCCTCCCTTTCCATCACCAACTTCAGGAGTTTACTAAACTCATGTCCATTGAGTTGGTGATGCCATCCAACCATCTCATCCTCTGTTGTCCCCTTCTCCTCCTGCCCTTAATCTTTCCCAGCATCACGGTCTTTTCCAATGAGTCAGTTCTTCGCATCAGGTGGCCAAATTATTAGCGTTTCAGCTTCAACATCAATCCTTCCAATGAACACCCAGGACTGATTTCCTTTAGGATGGACAGGTTGGATCTCCTTGAAGTCCAAGGGACTCTCGAGAATCTTCTCCAACACCACAGTTTAAAAGCATCAATTCTTTGGGCCTCAGCTTTCTTTATAGACCAAATCTCACATCCATACATGACTACTGGAAAATCCATAGTCTTGACTAGATGGACCTTTGTTGACAAAGTAATGTCTCTGCTTTTTAATATGCTGTCTAGTTTGGTCATAACTTTCCTTCCAAGGAGTAAGCGTCTTTTAATTTTGTGGCTGCAGTCACCATCTGCAGTGATATTGGAGCCCAAAAAAATAGCCACTATTTCTACTGTTTCCCCATCTATTTGCCATGTAGTGATGGGAGCGGATGCCATGATTTTAGTTTTCTGAATATTGAGCTCGTAACCCTTAGGACTGCTAAAAAGTACCTATCCTGAGATAAGCATCATTTCTTTCTAAATTAGGCAAATAAATGCCAACTATTTATTTTACTGTGTCTAGATGTGTAATTTAGGTGTATGGAGGATTTACAGGGCACCTTAGAGAAACAATTGAGATAATTAAATGTCTGGGAAACTGATTTTTTATGTAGGGTAAAGGACTTAAATCTTTTGCTTTGTGTAAAATAGGACCACAAAGGATCACAGATTAATGTAAATATTAGAAATTATATTGCACAAAATTAAAGTGGTGGCATGTACCTCTTCTCCATATATATCACCCTACTTAAAGTATGAAGCTTGCTTTTGATATTTTTCTAGAGCCATCATTGTAGGCTTTATTTCCTTTCTTCAGTAAGAATTTGTAATACAATAGAACTTATAATGAGGTGGCAGGGATTGAAATTAGAGAATACAAAATATATTTCATACCTTTTAATGTGAAAATTCATTTGCATCTATGAACATTTAATAACACTATTGGATGGAAATGAAAGGATATGCAGATCATACTTGAATCCCCTTTTCATCTGCATTGTCCTGATTTTCCTTGTATTTGTTTGAGTGAATCTACTCTTTTCCATAATTATTTGATGATTTTAGCCACAATTACAACCAACTAATTGTAACGCTGCTTCTTTACTATCAGGCATGACTCATTTCCTTGCAGAAAAAACTATTACTTAATTTCACTGCAGTTTTTTCCCTAGCTCTATTGAAACCATCCTAAAAATTCAAAATGTCAAATCCTGGAAGATGATGCTGTGAAAGAGCTACACTCAATATGCCAGCAAATTTGGAAAACTCAGCAGTGGCCACAGGACTGGAAAAGGTCAGTTTTTATTCCAATCCCAAAGAAAGGCAATGCCAAAGAATGCTCAAACTACCGCACAATTTACATGCTAGTAAAGTAATGCTCAAAATTCTCCAAGCCAGGCTTCAGCAAAAAGTGAACCGTGAACTTCCAGATGTTCAAGCTGATTTTTAAACAGTAGAGACATTACTTTGTCAACAAAGGTCTGTCTAGTCAAAACTATGATTTTCCAGTAGTCATGTATGGATGTGAGATTTGGACTATAAAGAAAGATGAACACTGAAAAATCGATGCTTTTGAACTGTGGTGCTGGAGAAGACTCTTGAGAGTCCCTTGGACTGCAAGGAGATCCAACCAGTCCATCCTAAAGGAGATCAATCCTGGGTGTTCACTGGAAGGACTGATGTTGAAGCTGAAACTCCAATACTTTGGCCATCTGATGCGAAGAGCTGACTCATTTGAAAAGACCATGATGCTGGGAAAGATTGAGGACAGGAGGAGAAGGGGACGACAGAGGATGAGATGGTTTGATGCCATGATCGACTTGATGGACACGGGTTTGGGTGGACTCCAGAAGCTAGTAATTGACAGGGAGGCCTGGCATGCTGCAGTTCATGGGGTTGCAAAGAGTCGGACATGACCCAGTGACTGAACTGAACTGAACCCCTGTGTTCAGGCTTTGTTACTGGATGATTTAGAGTTCTGGCATCTGGGCTACAATAACTTAACTATATCAATTCTTTTAGATATTATGATTTTGTGTTTTTTTAATTAACTAAGTTTATTATTTTTTAAAAATTAAAAGATTTAAATTTTTTAGCCTTACTGAGGTGTAATTCACAAAGTTGTAAGATATTTAAAATGTGCAATGTGATACTTTGATGCATGTATACATTGTAAAAGAATTTTCCCCATCAAATTAATCAGCATATCTGTCACCTCACTTTTTTGTGTATGAGAATTCTTACTTTTAAAAATTATAGTTGATTTATAATATTGTGTTAGCTTCAGATGTACCACAAAGTGATTTAGTTACATGTATTATTTATTTTTCAGACTATTTTCCCTTATATGTTATTAGAAGATACTGAATGTAGTCCCTGTGTTATACATTAAATCCTTGTTGCTTATCTATTTTATGTACAGTGGTTTGTATCTACTAATCCCATACTTTTTTTGTTGTTTAGTTTTTCAGTGCTGAAGTTTGTAACCATTTTTCACATTTAAAAAAATGTTTATCTATCTACTTAATTTTGGCTGTGCTGGGTCTTTGTTGCTGCGCTGTCTGGTTGCAATGAGCAGGGGCTGCTCTCTAGTTGTGGTGCTTGGGATTTTCATTGCTGTAGCTCCTCTTGTTGCAGAGCACAGACATGAGTGCTTCAGTAGTTGTGCGCAGGCTTAGTTGCCCCATTGCACATGGAATCTTCCCAGACCAGGGATCCAACCCTTGTCCTCTGCATTGACAGGCAGATTCTTAACCACTGGACCACCAGGGAAGTCCAATCCCATACTTCTAGTTTATCTGCCATCCCCCGACCCACTGCATTAAGGAAAAAAAAAAAAGTTCATGCACTCTGGTAGTTCATGTGTGATTACAAACCTTGGTGGATTTTCATCTCTGTTTACCTAGAATTAAAGCTACGGTTGTTATACACCCTCCTACTATTGGTGACCTCAGTTTGCATGTTGCATTAACACTGTAACACTGGAAATTATTTTGATGTCCTGTTTTCATAATTCTTTATCAATGTTCCCTACAGTTGCCCCTGAAAGTGCATTTGCTTGCCAGTCACATTATTCAACATTTTTCAGTAAAATTAGGTTGCATTCAGTTTCTCACAGCCTCTTTTGACTTATCATAACCCACCACTTCTTTGTTTGCTTGTATTTTTTTGGCTGTCCTGGGTCTTTGTTGCTGCCTTTGGGCTTTCTCTAGTTGCTGGGGGGTGGGGTGGGAGCAAGGTTATTCTCTGCTGCTGCTGCTGCTAAGTCACTTCAGTCGTGTCTGACGCTGTGTGACCCCAGAGACGGAAGCCCACCAGGCTACCCATCCCTGGGATTCTCCAGGCAAGAACACTGGAGTGGGTTGCCATTTCCTTCTCCAATGCATGAAATGAAAAGTGAAAGTGAAGTCACTCAGTCATGTCCGACTCCTAGAGACCCCATGGACTGCAGCCTACCAGGCTCCTCCATCCATGGGATTTGCCAGGCAAGAGTACTGGAGTTGGATGCCATTGCCTTCTCCAGGTTAGTCTCTAGCATGTGGAATCTCCCCAGACCAGGGATCAGTTCTGTGTTCCCTACATTGGCAAGTGGATTCTAAACCACTGAACCACCAGGGATGTCCTTTAGCCCACCACTCTTAAAAAAGAATGCTACTGACTTGATTACAAAGCCAGGTTATTTGCTCTGCATAACGTCCTAAATTCTGGTTTTAACCCAAGATTCATCCTTAACTTTTTCCTCTATTCTCCATATTTCCTATAGACATTAGGATTGATTGGATTCAGGCTCAAGGGTTTAACTTTGTTTTGTTAAGACTATTTCATGGGTGATGCTGTATACTTCATATTGCATTGTATTTGAAAACATGTTATATTTGGTTGTTTCACTTCTGCTGCTGCTGCTGCTAAGTCGCTTCAGTCGTGTCCGACTCTGTGTGACCCCATAGATGGCAGCCCACCAGGCTCCCCCATCCCTGGGATTCTCCAGGCAAGAACACTGGAGTGGGTTGCCATTTCCTTCTCCAACGCATGAAAGCGAAAAGTGAAAGTGAAGTTGCTCAGTTGTGTCTGACCCTCAGCGACCCCATGGACTGCAGCCTTCCAGGCTGCTCCGTCCATGGGATTTTCCAGGCAAGAGTACTGGCGTGGAGTGCCATTGCCTTCTCCAATAGTGGATGCTAAGACTGATCAATGAGTTCAAGTGTTGGCAACTTGATTCCTTTATTGTAGTTTTCCATTTATCTTTTACTTAATGATTTTATCACCTATTGATAAACATAGTTTGAGTCATTTCATTAGAAGTTGCAAAATGTTGACTTTCTAATTCTAGTATACTATTATCCAGTAAAACTATTAGATTTCCAGGAAGTACTATTCATACTGCAAAAACAATATAAAATCTAAATTCTTTCACTTTAGTTAGGAGTTTTAAAAATAATGAGTTAGTGCCCAACAACATTTAATTATGGCCATGAAGGCTTATTTTTTCTTTTCTCTTTTTATATTTTTCATTCATTTTAATCACTTAGAATAATAGTGTTTTTGAATCATCAAATGATCTCACTTTTGACCAATGGGAGCCTCCTCAATCTGACTCTTGAGTTTTTTGTTTTTGTTTTTGGATGTGTACCCATTATTAGCCTTTGATAGCTTCTTTGCTTTCTGGTACAACAATCTGTTCCAAGCTCATCTTGTATATTTTCTGCCCCAGAAATGGATTAAGCTTGGTCCTTTTAGTGAAAATCATATTTAATTGTAGCTATTCTAATTGAGGGGTATAGTGGTATTTTATTTTGGATTTAACTTGCATTTCACTGATAGCTAATGATTCTGAACCTCTTTTCGTGTGCTAATTGACCATTCATACATCTTCTTTGGTGAAAGTGTTCAAATCATTCACCTATTTTATTTATTTTTCTATATATATATATTTTTAAATTTTACTTTATAGTACTGTATTTGTTTTGCCATACATTGACATGAATCCGCTTCGGGTGTACATGAGTTACCAATCCTGAACCCCCCTCCCACCTCCCTCCCTATATCATCTCTCTGGGTCATCCCAGTGCACCAGCCCCAAGAATCCAGCATCCTGTATTGAACCTAGACTGACAATTCATTTCTTACATGATAGTATATGTGTTTCAGTGCCATTCTCTCAAATCATCCCACCCTCTCCCTCTCCCACAGAGTCCAAAAGTCTGTTCTATGCATCTGTGTCTCTTTTGCGGTCTCACATACAGGGTTATCATTAAAACATCTTTCTAAATTCTGTATATATATGGAATTTAGTTACTGTATGGAATTTAGTGTTAGTATACTGTATTGGTGTTTTTCTTTCTGGCTTACTTCACTCTGTATAATTGGCTCCAGTTTCATCCACCTCATTAGAACTAATTCAAATGTATTCTTTTTAATGGCTGAGTGATACTCCATTGTGTATATGGACCACAGCTTTCTTATCCATTCGTCTGCTGATGGACATCTAGGTTGCTTCCATGTCCTGGCTATTATAAACAGTGCTGCGATGAACACTGAGGGACATGTGTCTCTTTCAATTCTGGTTTCCTAGGTGTGTATGCCCAGCAGTGGGATTGCTGGGTCATAATGCAGTTCTATTTCCAGTTTTTTAAGGAATCTCCACACTGTTCTCCATAGTGGCTGTACTAGTTTGCATTCCCACCAACAGTGTAAGAGGGTTCCCTTTTCTCCACACTCTCTCTAGCATTTATTGCTTGTAGACTTTTGGATCGCAGCGATTCTGACTGGTGTGAAATGGTACCTCATTGTGGTCTTGATTTGCATTTCTCTGATAATTAGTGCTGTTGAACATTATTGTGATTTTAGAGACAACAAATTTCTAAAGGGTTGAGATTATTATGCGGCTATTTTTTCAGCAGCTGAAAGATTGTCCTAAAGTGATTAAGTGGCTAATGTCCTGAAGCTAACAGTTGTTACAGCTGGGGCCCTGACTTAGGATGCAGTGTTTCTGCCACTAGAACCTAATCTGTTAACTAGTACTCTCTGAATCATCCTTAACTATTTCCTGAAGTCAAAATTCTACTGATGCCAAAGTTTGTGTTTTTTGGGGGCCCAACGAATCAAAATTTCAAAACTTTTTCTTAGCTTTTGAATTTTCCAGGCTATTGATAACCTGTGTCATCACACTAGCAGCCAGTCCAGTATTCCTGCCGTCACCTTTCCACAAGCCAAGGGACATGGCTTCAGGGTCCTCTGTCTTCAGTTTTCCTTCCTCTCTTTGTAAGTAGTCTCAGGTGAGTTTTTAAATATGTTAACCTATTCCTCAATTTTTTTAAAAGTGAAAGTCTTGTCTTTAGTATTTTTTGCTATGTTTCTTTTAATTGAAGTATAATGGATATAAATATTATAGAAGTTATAGGTGTATTGTGATTTACACTTTTAAAAAGTATTATATTAACGTATTCCCTGTGTTACAAGATATAGCTTATTTTATACATAAAAGTTTGTACCCCTTAATCTACTCCTTAAGTTCCTTTCTTTCTGCTTCGTGTAGAGCCAATTCTGTTTGTAGGATCTCAGCCTTTATCATTTTCTTTCTCCTGATTTTCAGATTCAAACCGACTTCACTAGAATCTGACTTATAAGGTTTTATGTATTTAAATATACAGAGTTATGAGTTTGCCAAAGGTTTCATTCATTGCTCAGATACCATCCATCTTCCCATGTCTGAGTAGGGTGTGATTTAACACGGAGTTATTCTCTCATCAACTTGATATCTAACTCCAATCTGAATTCTGTCTATTGCCTCTGGGGCCTCCCCAAGAGGTTTCTTTGTTCTCATATTTAGAACCTTCAAATGTTAACTTATTTGGCAAAAAAGAAAAAAAAAAGCATCTTTGAGAGATGTGATTAAGTTTAGAGTTCAAAAATGGAGAGATTATACTGTATTACCTAGGTGCGCCCTGAATGCAATCTTTAGTTGTGTCCGACTCTTTGTGATCCCATGGACTGTTGCCTGCGAAGCGCCTCTGTCCATTGACTTTTCCAGGCAAGAATACTGGTGAGTTGACATTTCCTTCTCCAGGGGGACTTCCTGACCCAGGAACTGAACTTGTGTTTCCTGTGTCTCCTGCATTGACAGGCAGATTCTTTGCCACTGAGCCACCTGGGAAGCCCCAAATGCAATCACATATACCTTTTAAAGGCAAGATTTAAAAACATACATGGGAGAAAATACTGTAAAAAATAATTAGACAGAGGCTTGATGCTTTATTCCCTGAAGATTAGAATGATGCGGCCACAAGTTAAGAGATGCTAATAGCTACAGAAAGAAACTGGGAGGGTCACAGCTCCCCAAAAGCCTATCAAGGGACCATTGACCCTGTGACATATTAATTTCAGCCCAGTCAACTTGATTTTGGACCTCCTGAAATGTGAGGGAATGAATTATTTATTTAAGCCACCAACTTTGTAATTTGTTGCAATAACCAAAAGAAATCAGCACACTTACCATGCTTAACTTCATGTTAGTTTGTATTATTTTCTAATTTCCAGTAAAGTTCTAACGCCATGTTTCCTTGGTATGCTTTCTCATTCTGCCTCTGATACATTTCAGCTGTGTAATCTTGGCAAATCATCTATCTTCTCTGTTATTCAGTTGCCTAACATTTGTGGGAATAATAATTGTATATACTTGCAGGGTTTTTTAAGGGCTTAATAAACTTACATTGTTAGGAGCTTAGAACAGTGCCTAGAACTGCAAAGTACTATGTAAATTGATGTTAGATAAATGTTTAAAAAGTAGGTAAAACATTTTAGGGGAAGGAAAATGGGGAGATAGCCATGGAATGATGCTTGTCTCCTCTTTATGTTTTGCTGAAAGGTTTACTTTTGTTTTAAGTTCAAAGGATTTGTTAACTAAAGACACCACTCATCACACATAATAAGCAATTTTAATATTTAATAGAGGATTATTGGACTTAATTTAAATACGCAGTCATTACAAGTGAAGAAACAGAGGCAATAGAGAAAAGTAACAGCACATACATCGCCAAATGGAGCTGAATGACCTACAGAGTTAAATAGCACTGGAAAGTCCCTTGTTAACAGCAATCTGGAGTCCCAGTCGGGAAAGGGTCCCAGCAGTGCACCCATCCCATGGGTGAGACTTCAGATTGCAATTCCAAGAGCTCCCACTTATTATCCCAGGCCACAAAGTGATGTCTTTACCAGATTGTGCACAAAAATGCAGCCCTGGTTTTACTTTAATTAAAAAAAAAAAATACTGTGTTTCACTCTGTAAGTCAAAGGATTTCATTAGACCTCCAGGGGATTGGCTAGACCCTCAGGGACTCAAGAATTTCAACACCCATTCCCTTTCTTATCTAAAGTAACACTTGACTTGCTGTGCTTACAGACAGGCATGGAATCCAGACAGTGTCCAGACAGGTCAGAAGCAGGTCAGCTCTCCTACTTCTGAAGCCTGAACAAGACTTCTTCCTTTTTAATTTCCTTAACAAACTACTTTCTATTTACTTTCAGAAGAAACAAATTGGAAACAGAAAATAAAAAAGATTCTTTTTTGTGTTGTGTTTTTTATATAGGGTTTATTCAAAAGAAAATCACATATTGCCATCAGATGTTTAAATCTCTGACAATTATTATTTACATAGTTAAGAAGTAACCTTTTAAAATTGTGAATTGGAAAAAAAATAAACCAAATATCATTTCTATATAAATTAAATCCAATGAAAAAAATATCATAAACAAACCTATATGGTGAGACTGATTATTTAAATTTTTTTTATTGAAATATATTTTTAATAGAATGGTAGTCTTTGAAAAGAAAATAAATTTTTTTAGCTTTCACTGATTCTTGTTCCAATTATTCCTGAAAAAGAAAGATAACATATTAGTTTTGTATAAAAATTATCAAATGGCTATAGAAAATTCCTCTTGTTGCATTATGATTTTAACATTAAGGGACTATATTGAATGGTTATCTATAAATCCATGCTACTGGAGATCCAGCCAGTCCATTCGGAAGGAGATCAGCCCTGGGATTTCTTTGGAAGGAATGATGCTGAAGCTGAAGCTCCAGTACTTTGGTCATCTCATGCAGAGTGGACTCATTGGAAAAAACTCTGATGCTGGGAGGGATTGGGGGCAGGAGGAGAAGGGGATGACAGAGGATGAGATGGCTGGATGGCATCACGGACTCAATGGACGTGAGTCTGAGTGAACTCCAGGAGTTGGTGATGGACAGGGAGGCCTGGCGTGCTGCGATTCATGGGGTCGCAAAGAGTTGGACACGACTGAGTGACTGAACTGAACTGAACTATTAGAAGTCATATTTAAGAGAATCAAGTTTGTTTTCCTCTATCTCCTTATAGCTATTATGCAGTTTCATAACAATTTTAAAATGCAAAGGTAATTCAATGTTATGATTTATTTGCAGGCATGCATATATTGTATAGAATATTTTGTGTGGGAGTGTTGGGATCAGATCACCAATCTCCTGATACTAAATGACTTGAAGTAGAATTCCTTCTCTTTCTTAAAAACTTTTGTAGAAAAGTAGTACTCTTTCTTTTACCTGTTATGAATTATCATTAATATAGTAAGGAAAGAAATATAAATGTTTATTAAAATATGAAAGTATTAAAATTTGGAATATCTTGAACAAATTCACTAATAACTACCCTTTTATCTTATATAATAGTAAAATAAAAACCTCAAAGAATATGACAGTAGAAAAGGTTTAACAACTCAACATTTAAGCCTTTTAATTTGTTTTGTAATAGCTGCTGTTAAGAGGCATCACTAACAATAGTAAAAGCTGTCAAATTAGGTATTCATTTCTACTGTAAGCACTGATGTCACCTTAGCAGAAATCCTGATGTGGTTAACAGTCAAAGCCTTGCCATTTTCCTGTCTAGCGAATATTCATAACAGTCAAATTGGAAAAGATTTATGAAAGGATAAAGGAATGAGGTCACAATAAAGGATAGAAATGGTATGGACATAGCAGGAGCAGAAGATATTAAGAAGCAGTGGCAAGAATACTCAGAAGTATACAAAAAAGATCATAATGACCCAGATAACCATGATGGTGTGATCACTCACCAAGAGCCAGACATCGTGGAGTGTGAAGTCAAGTGGGCCTTAGGAAGCATAACTATGAATAAAGCTAGTGGAGGTGATGGAATTCCAGATGAGCTGTTTCAAATCCTGAAAAGTGATGCTGTGAAAGTGCTGCACTCAATATGCCAGCAAATTTAAAAAACTCAGCAGTGGCCACAGGACTGGAAAAGGTCAGTTTTCATTCCAATCCTAAAGAAAGGCAATGCCAAAAAATGTTCAAATTACCCCGTAATTGCACTCATCTGATACTCTAGTAAAGTAATACTGAAACTTCTCCAAGCTAGGCTTCAACTACATGAACCGGGAAGTTTCAGACGTTCAAGCTGGATTTAGAAAAGGCAGAGGAATCAGAGATCAAATTGTCAACATCCATTGGATCATCAAAAAAGCAAGAGAGTTCCAGAAAAACATCTATTTCTGCTTTATTGACTATGCCAAAGCCTTTGACTGTGTGGATCACCACAAACTGTGGAAATTCTGAAAGAGATGGGAATACCAGACCACTTTACCTGCCTTCTGAGAAATCTGTATGCAAGTCAAGAAGCAACAGTTAGAATTGGTCATAGAACAGCAGACTGGTTCCAAATTGGGAAAGGAGTATGACAAGGCTGTATATCGTCACTCTGTTTATTTAACTTATATGCAGAGTACATCATGCGAAATGCTGGGCTGGATGAAGCACAAGCTTGAATCAAGATTTCCAGGAGAAATATCAATAACCTCAGATATGCAGATGACACCACCCTTATGGCAGAAAGTGAAGAAGAACTAAGGAGCCTCTTGATGAAAGTGAAAAAGGAGAGTGAAAAAGCTGGCTTAAAACTCAAAATTCAAAAAACTAAGATCATGACATCCAGTCCCATCACTTGATGGCAAATAGATGGGGAAACAAAGGACACAATGACAGACTTTATTTTCTTGGGCTCCAAAATCACTGCAGATGTTGATTTCAGCCATGAAGTTAAAAGATGCTTGCTCCTTGGAAGAAAATTTATGACAAACCTAGACAGCATATTAAAAGGCAGAGACATTACTTTGCTGACAAAGGTCCACCTAGTCAAAGTCATGATTTTTCCAATAGTCATGTATGGATGTGAGAGTAAGACCATAAAGAAAGCTGAGTTGATGAAGAATTGACTTTTTTAAACTGTGGTGCTGGAGCAGACACTTGAGAGTCCTTTGGACTGCAAGGAGATCCAACCAGCCCATCCTAAAGGATATCAGTCCTGAGTGTTCATTGGAAGGACTGATGTTGAAGCTGAAACTCTAATACTTTGGCCTCCTGACGTGAAGAGCTGACTCATTTGAAAAGACCCTAATGCTGGGAAAGATTGAAGGCAGGAGGGGAAGGGGACGACAGAGGATGAGACGGTTGGATGGCATTACCGACTCAATGGACATGAGTAAACTCATGAGTAAACTCCGAGAGTTGATGATGGACAGGGAGGCCTGGTGTGCTGCGGTTCATGGTGTCGCAAAGAGTTGGACATAACTGAACAATTGAACTGAACTGAACTGAACTGAACTGAACTGATACTGCTATCAGACTTAGCTTTTGGAAATAAAGAACTGGTCAAATTTTGTAATAAAGGTCAATAAATTCCTTTCGATATAGGAAACAGTTAGCAGTGTTTTCAAGGCCCACTTTTCTGAAGTCTTATTTCTTTTTACCCATACTTTCTAAAATATCTCTTTATCTCCATGTGAATCATGAACCATAAGTATGTATATAGACTGATGGAAGGAGAGTTGCTGCTGCTGCTGCTAAGTTGCTTCAGTCGTGTCTGACTCTGTGAGACCCCATAGACGGCATCCCACCAGGCTCCCCCATCCCTGGGATTCTCCAGGCAAGAACACTGGAGTGGGTTGCCATTTCCTTCTCCAATGCATGAAAGTGAAAAGTGAAAGTGAAGTTGCTCAGTCGTGTCCGACCCTCAGTGACCCTATGGACTGCAGCCTTCCAGGCTGCTCCGTCCATGGGATTTTCCAGGCAAGAGTACTGGAGTGGGGTGCCATTGCCTTCTCCGAAACAACTACTAGGAGTGTTCAATTAGTGGCAATACACTTTCGAAATTATTCACTGTTGAATTTAAGCTCTCATTTGTCTTTAGCCTGTGCCCAGGTTTCAGAGTATCTTCCATGTACTTTGGAATCCTTCTTTTCCTTTTTTAAAATAGCCACAGCTCTAAAACTCAGGGACAAAAGGCTTCTATTTTTTTTTAATCATTGTTTTTAAGAAAATTTAGAGGACTATAGTTTTGGTCAAAATAAGTAACAGAAACTGAATATACCATCTTGTCTGAAATGAACTTAAAATTTACCAAAATATGAGAAGCAACTATTTCTCAAGATCTGAATATCAAGTTATGAAGAACAGCAATCCCTAAGAGACAAGAAGCAGAGGAAATGAACCCTATGATTGTCTTAGCTTACTGCTTGCAATATTTTAAGGCCTTAGTGAAGGGAGATGGAGCTGGGAGTCTAAGAAGACCAAGATAGCTACAATTCACAGGATTGAGAATCTGAAGGAAAGAGGAGGACAAAGACATAGACACAAAGATCTAAGAAGGTTATCCTATGCTTATAGCAGCGTTATTTACAATAGCCAAGATATGGAAGCAAGGTACATGCCCATCAACAGATGAATAAATAAGGAAGGTGACAATGGATTATTAGTCAGCCATGGACTGAAGCCCATCAGGCTCCTCTGTCCATGGAATTCTCCAGGTAATAATACTGGAGTGGATAACCATTCCCTTCTCTAGGGGATCCTCCCATTCCCGGGAGTGAACATCAATCTCCTACATTGCAGGCAGATTCTTTACCATCTGAGCCACCAAAGAAACCCCATATGTATAAGTAGCTCGGTCATGTCCAACTCTTTGCGGCCCCACAGACTGTAGCCTGTTGGCTTTTCTGTCCAGGGGATTCTAAAGGCAAAAATACTGGAGTGGATTGCCATTCCCTCCATATATATACCAATATATACAAATATTAGTCACCTATAACAAAGAATGAACTTTTGCCATTTGCAACAACCTGAATGGACCTAGGAGTATTATGCTTAGTGAAATAAGTCAGACAGAGAAAGACAAAGTCTCTGTGTTATCAACTTATATGTGGAATCTAAAAATTAAAACAAAATACTGTATATAACAAAACAAAAAAAGACATTTATGGAGCACGAACTAGCGGTTATTGGTGGGGAGAAGGAAGGTGGGAGGGAGAAGATAAGGGTATGGGATTAGGAGATACAAACTACTATGTATAAAATAGATGAGCAACAAGAAAATACTGTACCGCACAGGGAATATAGTCAATGTTTTGTAATAACTTTATATGGAATACAATCTTTAAAAATATCAAATCCCGATGATGTATACCTAAAACTAACATCATATTGTAAATCAACTATGTCAATATAAATAAATAAATAGATATGATGATACTACCTCAGGTCAGGTCAAGAGCTATCTGAAAAGATGAAATGAAAAAAATATCTAGTGCTCAAAATGGCATAATATCTGGCAGGAAAAAACATTTTTATCACACATGAGTGCTAAGTCACTTCAGTTGTATCTGACTCTTTGCAACCCTATGAACTGTAGCCTGTCAGGCTCCCTGTCCATGAGATTCTCCAGGCAAGAATACTGGAGTGGGTTGCCATGCCCGCCTCCAGGGGATCTTCCTGACCCAGGGATTGAACCTGCATCTCTTATGTCTCCTGCATTGGCAGACAGGTTCTTTACCACTGGAAGCCCTTGATCATGCAGCCAGAGTAAAAAAGCTTAGTTTTCACAGGTCATATGGCTGAGCACTCAGAGTGATTTGATCTCTGCAGTGGGAAAAATTATCCTTAGATCAAAATGTTTCTCCGTTCCTGTTTACTAAAGGTGAAAATCATAGCAACCTAATGATATCCTAGAATAAATTCTTTCCCTCAGTATCAGAAGCAAGGCAAGACTGTCCATCTAATCAGTTTTATTGAATATTGAACTAAGCAATTTAAGCCAATACTGTACACAATATGTAACTGGATATAAATAAATGGTATAAATGGTATTCAGCTTGGAAGTTAAAATGTTCATAAACAAATGAATGGGTAAAAATTATGATATATCTGTATAATCTGACACCACTTTGCAAAAAAAGAGACTGAACTATTGATATGCATAACTACATGGATAAATCTCAGAATAATTATGCTGAGTGAAAGAAACCAGTCACAAAAGAGTATATACAGTATGATTCTGCTTATATAGCATTCTGGAAATTGCAAACCAATTGTACCAATAGAAAATACATCAAGAACAGGAAAAAGGGGAGTGTGGGAATATTTAAACAAACAAACATTAACAAAAAGACAGTAGGATACTTCTGGCTATTACGAATATAGTCTTATCTTGGTGTTTTTTTCATTGCTGTTCTTCAGTCACTAAGTCATATTGGACTCTGCAACTGTGTGAACTGCAGCAAGCTAGTCTTTTCCTGTCCTTTACTATCTCTCTGAGTTTGTTCAAGCTCATGTCTATTGAGTCAGCAATGCCAACAAACCATGGGTGTGTATATACATGCCCAAACTTATCAAAGTATGCATTTTTAGTACTGGTAGTTTGTTTTATATCCTATCTCAACAAAGCTGTTCAAAATATCTCAGTGGATATATGTTTGTTTATGGAGAGACTTTCTTTCCTGCTACTATAAATCTCATGCATCACAGGACTAAGACTGAGGCCACTTACCTGGTCAAAAGAAATAGAGGACTGAGGTCCTGGGGCAGCGTGGGCAGCTGCTGCAGGCTCGGCTTCATCAGGCTCTGTGATAGTAAGTGGTTGGACATCTGGGAGAGTAGGTGAGGGTGTAGTAGGTGGGACAAGAATCTCAACTATATATGTATTGTCTGCAGAAGGTGCAGCTTCATTTGGTGGGTAAAAAGGTCCTGTAGGTCTACGTGAGGCAGGAACAAGGCGGAAAACCCCAGTAGGAGGAGGTTGACCGGAAAAAGGAGATATGGGAAGACTAGCAATACTGTAGAGGGGAGCTGTAAGAACAGTGAAAACCAGTGGATTTGAGGGTACTGCTGTACCAGGATCAGGATTCCCAGGGTAATTGGGGAAATTAGTCTTTGTAACATAGACAGGAGGAGGGAAATCGCTGTCTGGCATGGGATAAGGAATACTTGCAGATGGGTCAACTGGGTAAGGAATACTTGCAGATGGGTCAACTGGGTAAGGACTGCCTATGTTGTCACTGTAATCCTAAAGGAGAGCAAAGTAGTCAATTAAAGATGATTACCTCCATCCTATCTATATTACTTATGACTGTGATGACATTTAATAAGTAAAGATTATATTATATCATCCTTTGGGCTTATCACAAAATCCCCAGGGACTAAAGACTTTGCAATATAACTTCTCAATGAATGTTCCTCAATGGTTTGGGGACACTTTGTCTTTCTTGATGGATTTTCAAAAACTTTTTTAAAGTATCAAATGAGTGCCTGCTCTGTGCTGTCCATGTGCCTTGTGTCCACATGGATAGAACACACAAGGTTTCTTTGCCTGTGCCACGGTTGTTGTCTCTCAGGTAGGAAGCTTCTTCATTAAAATTTAATATTGTGTATAGTATTCTTTCCAATTTTAGGGTTATTTCCTGAATTACTGAGTTAAAATACTTGCTCCTGGACCATGAAGGTAAGATGCATGATACATAAGCAATAGACATTCCAGAGTGTTCACAGAGGCAGACACATAACAGTGATTCATATTGTGATCAGGGAGTTCTAATTCTTGATTAAAATCTTAACTCTTGTAAGAAATTAAAAATAGTATCTCATATTGTTTTCATTAAAAAAATTATTTTCTATTCCTTTGCCATATGTCTAATGGTATTTGGTTAAAACTATACACATCTGGATCATATGTCTTGGCTTTTCCTTGATAGATTGTTGTGTTGAGCTACTGCATACTTGTGGGTAGATATTATTGTTATTTTCTTAACACACTCCTGTCATCAGAATTGAGGCAAAAATGACAAAGAACTAAACAAAAATTCTAATGGCAGTAAACTGATGAATGTCTTGGTGTGCTACATAGGGATACTTTGAGTATTTGCTGCACAGAAGTCACCTAACAATTTAGGACATACTCCTCCTGCTAGTAATTCCTAGATCATGCTTTCTTCCGCTATGCTTTCACATAGGCAAAATCTTCTCAGATTCATCACTTATTTTGTTGAAGTAAACTCAGTGCAATATTATTATAAAATCTTGTCAAAGCATGAGGAGGAAACCTGGACATAGCAAAACTTATATCCACTATAAAGGGCGTATACTTGCTTAATACTTCTGTTCATTGGAAAGAAATAAAATTCTTACAGTAAATATATATAAATATATATTTATACTATATATTTATACTTCATAAACATTTTCCTGTCAAATATGAGCTTAATAGGATTAATATTTTAACAGCAATAGTAGTCACAAAATTGCATACTAAAAATCAGAGAGTTTTAAAATGTAAAATATATTTCAAGGTAGAAACAAATACATTTCTGTGCGTGTTAGTTGCTCAGTCATGTACAACTCTTTGCAGTTCCATGGACTGTAGCCCACCAGGCTCCTCTGTCCATGGATTTCTCTAGGCAAGAATACTGGAGTGGGTTTCCATTTCCTCCAAAATACATTTATACATAGATGAAAAAAAATTTTTACCACATCAATAAAGTGGAAGCATTTCTAAAACAAAGGAAAAAGTTAACTCACTATGGTTATTCATTATGGAGTTCCAGAGAGATAAGAAAGACTTCTTAAGTGAAAAATTCAAGTAAATACAGGAAAACAGCAGAATGGGAAAGACTAGAGATCTCTTCAAGAAAAATGGAGATATCAAGGGAACATTTCATGCAAATATGAGCACAATAAAGGACAGAAGCAGCAAGGACCTAAGAGAAGCTGAAGAGATTAAGAAGAGGTGGCAAGAATACACAGAAAACTATACAAAAAAGATCTTCATGACCCTGATAACCATGATGGTGTGATCACTTACCTAAAACCAGACATGCCAAAGTGTGAAGTCAAGGGGACCTTAGGAAGAATTAGGAAGAACAAAGGTAGAGGAGGTGATGGAATTCCAGATGAGCTATTTCAAGTCCTAAAAGATGATGCTGTGAAAGTGCTGCACTCAATATGCCAGAAAATTTGAAAGGCTCAGCAGTGGCCACAGGATTGGAAAAGGTGTTTTCATTCCAATACCAAAGAAAGGCAATGCCAAAAAATGTTCAAACTACTATACAATTGTGCTTATTTCACATGCTAGCAAGATAATGCTCAAAATCCTTCAAACTAAACTTCAACAATATGTGAACTAAGAACTTTTAGATGTACAAGCTGGATTTAGAAAAAGCACAGGAACCAGAGATCAAATTGCCAACCTCTGCTGGATCATGGAAAAAGCAAGGCAATTAAAAAAAAAAATATCTGCTTTTGCTTCTTTGACTATGCTAAAGCTTTTGACTATGTGGAGCAGAGCAAACTGTGGAAAATTCCTAAAGAGAGGGCAATACCAGACTACCTTACCTGTCTCCTGAGAAACTTTTATGCAGATCAAGAAGCAACCGTTAGAACTGGACATGGAACAGCAGACTGATTCAAGATTGGAAAAGGAGTATATCAAGGCTGTATATTGTTACCCTGCTTATTTACCTTTATGCAGAGTGCAGTTGCTCAGTTGTGTCCGACTCTTTGCAACCCCATGGACTGTAGCCTACCAGGCTCCTCTGTCCATGGGATTTTCCAGGCAAGAGTACTGGAGTGGGTTTCCTTTACCAGGGGATCTTCCGGACCCAGGGATCGAATTTGGGTCTCCCGCATTGTAGACAGACGCTTTACCGTCTGAGCCACCAGGGAAGACATCATATGAAATTCCAGGATGGATGAAGCACAAGCTGGAATCAAGATTTCTGGGAGAAATATCAACAACTTCAGATGTGCAGATGATGCCACTATGACAGCAGAAAGCAAAGAGGAACTAAAGAGCTTCTTGATTAATATAAAAGAGGAAAGAGAAAAAGTTGGTTTAAAGCTCAACACTGAAAAAACTAAAATCATGGCATCTGGCCCCTTCTGTTTATGGCAGATAGGTGGGGAAACAATAGAAACCGTGACAGACTTTATTTTCTTGGGCTACAAAATCACTGGACAGTGACTGTAGTCACAAAATTAATAGATGCTTGCTTCTTGGAAGAAAAGCTATGACCAACCTAGATAGCATATTAGAAAGCAGAGACATCACTTTGCTGACAAAGGTCCGTGTAGTAAAAACTACGGATTTTCCAGTATTCATATATGGATGGGAGAGTTGGACCATAAAGAAGGGTGAGAGTTGAAGAATTGATACTTTTGAACTGTGGTGTTGGAGAAGACTCTTGAGAGTCTCTTGGAGTGTAAGTCAATCTAACCAGTTAATCCAAAAGAAATTAACCTTGAATATTTACTGGAAGAAGTGATGCTGAAACTGAAACTCCAACACTTTGGCCATCTAATGCAAAGAACCAACTCACTGAAAAAGACCCTGATGCTGGAAAAGATTGAAGACAGGAGGAGAAGGGGGTAACATAAGATGAGATGGTTGGATGCCATCACCACCTCAATGGACATGAGTCTGAGCAAACTCTGGGAGATAGTGAAAGAGAATTCTGGAGTGCTGCAGTCCATGGGGTCATAAAGAGTCAGACATAGTGACTGAAAAACAACAACTACATCAGACCTTCAGCAATGGGACTTCACTTCCAGAGGAAGCCTAATCCAGTTTTGTATAATTTGAAAATGTAAACTATAAGGTAATCTGCCTGGAATTCTGGTTCCCTATAATTTATTCTCCTCCAACCCACTGCCTTTCTGAATTCACTTCTTTTCCTTGCTGCTTATTCATTTTCAGATTACACAACTTTTATTATTTTGGTATCTGAAAATTTTTTTTGAAGAGTTTGGCACAGTAAACTGCATACTCATTAACATGTCTCTGCATCATTATCAACACTATAACTACAATATACAATTGTAGAATCACTATCTACAACTATTTGATGATTATACTATTACTGCAATTTAAAAAGTCCATTTACTTACCCTTGCAAAAGAAACATACATGAGGCAGGCCCAAATGAGAAACTTCATGTTGGTTGACCCTATGAATATTAATGATTATATTAATATTTATAATGATTTATAATGTTATAAATTGATTGTTTCAGAAAACATACAATATATTTCATATTTTTCTTCTATAGAATAACAGAAGTATCTATGGCTTCATTAGTCTGACAGAATGGGAAAGACTAGAGATCTCTTCAAGAAAATTGAAAAAAAAGAAAAAAAAATTAGAGATATCAAGGGAACATTTCATGCAAAGATGGGCTCGATAAAGGACAGAAATGGTATGGACCTAACAGAAGCAGAAGATATTAAGAAGAGGTGATAAGAATACACAGAAGAACCGTACAAAGAAGATCTTCACAACCCAGATAATCACGATGGTGTGATCACTCACCTAGAGCCAGACATCCTGGAATGTGAAGTCAAGTGGAGCCTTAGAAAGCATCACTACATTACCAGTGGAGGTGATGGAATTCCAGTTGAGCTGTTTCAAATCCTGGAAGATGATGCTGTGAAAGTGCTGCACTCAATGTGCCAGCAAATTTGGAAAATTCAGCAGTGGCCACAGGACCAGAAAAGGTCAGTTTTCATTCTAATCCCAAAGAAAGGCAATGCCAAAGAATGCTCAAACTACCACACAATTGCACTCATCTCAAATGCTAGTAAAGTAATGCTTAAAATTCTCCAAGCCAGGCTTCAGCAATATATGAACCATGAACTTCCAGATGTTCAAGCTAGTTTTAGAAAAGGCAGAAGAACCAGAGATATCCAACATCCACTGGATCATGGAAAAAGCAAGAGAGTTCCAGAGAAACATCTATCTCTGCTTTGTTGACTATGCCAATGCCTTTGACTGTGTGGATCACAATAAACTGTGGGAAATTCTGAAAGAGATGGGAATACCAGACCACCTGACCTGCCTCTTGAGAAACCTATATACAGGTCAGGAAGCAACAGTTAGAACTGGACATGAAACAACAGACTGGTTCCAAATTGGCAAAGAGTATGTCAAGGCTATATATTGTCACCTTGCTTATTTAACATCTATGCAGAGTACATCACGAGAAATGCTGGGCTGGAAGAAGCACAAGCTGGAATCAAGATTGCCGGGAGAAATACCAATAACCTCAGATATGCAGATGACACCATCCTTATGGCAGAAAGTGAAGAGGAACTAAAAAGCCTCTTGATGAAAGTGAAAGAGGAAAGTGAAGAAGTTGGCTTAAAGCTCAACATTCAGAAAACGAAGATCATGGCATCTGGTCCCATCACTTCATGGCAAATGGATGGAGAAACAGTGGAAACAGTGTCAGACTTTATTTTTGGGGGGCTCCAAAATCACTGCAGATGGTGTTTGCAGCCATGAAATTAAAAGATGCTTACTCCTTGGAAGGAAAGTTATGACCAACCTAGATGGCATATTCAAAAGCAGAGACATTACTTTGCCAACAAAGGTCCGTCTAGTCAAGGCTATGGTTTTTCCAGTAGTCATGTATGGATGTGAGAGTTGGACTGTGAAGAAAGCTGAGTGCCGAAGAATTGATGCTTTGAACTGTGGTGTTGGAGAAGACTCTTGAGAGTCCCTTGGACTGCAAGGAGATCCACCCAGTCCATTCTAAAGGAGATCAGTCCTGGGTGTTCTTTTTAAGGAATGATGCTAAAGCTGAGACTCCAATACTTTGGCCACTTCATGCGAAGAGTTGACTCATTGGAAAAGACCCTGATGCTGGGAAAGATTGGAGTCAGGAGGAGAAGTGGACAGCAGAGGATGAGATGGCTGGATGGCATCACTGACTCATTGGACATATGTTTCGGTGAACTCCGGGAGTTGGTGTTGGACAGGGAGGCTTGGCGTGCTGTGATTCATGGGGTCGCAAAGAGTCGGAAACGACTGAGCGACTGAACTGACTGACTGACATTTCTTGAAGTGTTTTTAAAAGAAATTCTACATAAGTTGTTTAAATAATACCAAGTTAAATTATTATTGTGCTATAATCAATTCAGTTCAGTTCAGCCGCTCACTGCTGTCCAGTTGTTTGTGACCCCATGGACTGCAGCACACCAGTCATCGCTGTCCAATTCCAGCTCCCGGAGGTTACTCAAACTCATGTCCATTGAATCAGTGATGCTATCCAACCATCTCATCCTCTATCACCCCTTTCTCCTTCTGCCTTCAATATTTGCCAGCATCAGGGTCTTTTCCAATGAGTCAGTTCTTCACATCAGGTGGCCAAAGTATTGGAGTTTCAGCTTCAGCATCAGTCTTTCCAGTGAATATTCAGGACTGATATCCTTTAGGATGGATAGGTTAGATTACCTTGCAGAGATGTTTGTATTATATTTTAAATCCAATTTGACCTTTTTCTTAATATAACAACTGTTAATTTAATGAAGCTTAAATGCATTAGCAATTTTCTTAAAGTGAAATAAATATTTCTTCTTCATAAAGAATGTAAAAATAAAATTTTAAGTCCTTTCAGAAAATTTGATAGCTAGTAAAGGATAATAGAACTATAATTTTAGACTCTTTAAAATAAAAACTTAAGAAATGATCCCAGATGTGTCTGCATTTAAAAATCTCACCAGGGTATCATTGCCTCAATTCACTTATCTACCCATATATCACTTGTGATTTATTATTTTAGAATGCTCCAAAAACTGGGGGAAAAAACCCAGCAACAAAGAACATTTATGACCCATTCAAGTAATGCTTTTTATCCTCTCTTTTCCTCAGATTTTATATTTTTCTTCAAATAGATTTAGAGTGAGAAGGGCTGACTTGACCCCATTTTTCAATCCTGCAGAAGAACATGAGAATTCTTCAGTAGAAACCCATCCTTCTCAGGTTTATGTGAACTCTTAAGTCCAGTATACACCTAGAGAAGACAAATTTTTCTTTGATACCTCTCCTCTCATGCAGCCTTGAAGTGAGAATTTAAGTGTTTGGTGGTTAGACTTACATAACACCCTGTATTACCAACCTCTCCAAACCAGGAAAGAATATAAATATGCCATGCATTTATACACTGATGGTGGTTTAGTCCCTAATTCCTATCTGACTCTTTGCAACCCCATAGACTGTAACCCACCAGGCTTCCCTGGGATTACTAGAAGTGGGTTGCCATTTCCTCTTGCAGGCAATGCATTCTGTTAAAATTTACCTGAGACCCACCATAGACTCCTTTTAAAAAAAAAAAAAAAAAAAAACTCTTTCAAAATGTGGGCATCTTAATAAGGTGTGTGTGGTGGGATGGGGGAGTGGGGTACCATCTTTCCAATATGGAAACTAATGGCTATAGGTCTTAGTCTTACTCTGGACTTCCTTTCCTCCAGGGGTGTTTATAAGAAATCCTTAATATAATGTTTCTTCTTTTGTTTGAAATAAATCAGCATTAAAACTAAAAATCATTTTGCCTTTTCATATTGTTCAATATGCTACTGGAGACCAGTGGAGAAATAGCTCCAGAAAGAAGGAAAGAATGCAGCCAAAGCAACAACAACACCCAGCTGTGGATGTGACTGGTGATAGAAGCAAGGTCCGATGCTGTAAAGAGCAATATTGCATAGGAACCTGGAATGTCAGGTCCATGAATCAAGGCAAATTGGAAGTGGTCAGACAGGACATGGCAAGAGTGAACATAGACATTCTAGGAATCAGCGAACAAAGATGGACTGGAATGGGTGAATTTAACTCAGATGACCATTATATCTACTACTGTGAGCAGGAATCCCTTAGAAGAAATGGAGTAGCCATCTGGTCAACAAAGGAGCCTGAAATGCAATACGTGGATGCAATCTCAAAAACGATAGATGATCTCTGTTCGTTTCCAAGGCAAACCACTCAATATCACAGTAATCCAAGTCTATGCCCCAACCAGTAATGCTGAAGAAGCTGATGTTGAACAGTTCTATGAAGACCTACAAGACCTTTTAGAACTAACACCCCAAAAAGATGTCCTTTTCATTATAGGGGATTGGAATGTAAAAGTAGGAAGTCAAGAAACACCTCGAGTAACAGGCAAGTTTGGCCTTGGAGTACGGAATGAAGCAGGGCAAAGGCTAATAGAGTTTTGCCAAGAGAATGCACTGGTCATAGCAAACACCCTCTTCCAACAACACAAGAGAAGACTCTACACGTGGACATCACCAGATGGTCAACACCAAAATCAGACTGATTATATTATTTGCAGACAAAGATGGAGAAGCTCTATATAGTCAGCAAAAACAAGACCAGGAGCTGACTGTGGCTTGGATCATGAACTTATTGCCAAATTCAGACTTAAATTGAAGAAAGTAGGGAAAACCAATAGACCATTCAAGTATGACCTAAATCAAATCCCTTATGATTATACAGTGGAAGTGAGAAATAGATTTAAGGGCCTAGATCTGATAGACAGAGTGACTGATGAACTATGGACGGAGGTTCGTGACATTGTACAGGAGATAGGGATCAAGACCATACCCAGGAAAAGAAATGCAAAAAAGCAAAATGGCTGTCTGAGGAGGTCTTACAAATAGCTGTGAAAAGAAGAGAAGCGAAAAGCAAAGGAGAAAAGGAAAGATATAAGCATCTGAATGCAGAGTTCCAAAGAATAGCAAGGAGAGATAAGAAAGCCTTCCTCAGTGAACAATGCAAAGAAATAGAGGAAAACAACAGAATGGAAAGACTAGAGATTTCTTCAAGAAAATTAGAGATACCAAGGGAATATTTCATGCAAAGAAGGGCTCGATAAAGGACAGAAATCGTATGGACCTAACAGAAGCAGAAGATATTAAGAAGAGGTGGCAAGGATACACAGAAGAACTGTACAAAAAAGATCTTCAAGACCCAGATAATCACGATGGTGTGATCACTCACCTAGAGCCAGACATCCTGGAATGTGAAGTCAGGTGGGCCTTAGAAAGCATCACTATGAACAAAGCTAGTGGAGGTGATGGAATTCCAGTTGATCTATTTCATTCCTGAAAGATGATGCTGTGAAAGTGCTGCACTCAATATGCCAGCAAATTTGGAAAACTCAGCAGTGGCCACAGGACCAGAAAAGGTCAGTTTTCATTCCAATCCCAGAGAAAGGCAATGCCAAAGAATGCTCAAACTACTGCGCAATCACACTCATCCCACACACTAGTAAAGTAATGCTCAAAATTCTCCAAGCCAGGCTTCAGCAATATGTGAACTGTGAACTTCCAGATGTTCAAGCTAGTTTTAGAAAAGGCAGAGGAACAGGAGATCAAATTGCCACCATCCGCTGGATCATAGAAAAAGCAAGAGAGTTCCAGAGAAAAATCTATCTCTGCTTTATTGACTATGCCAATGCCTTTGACTGTGTGGATCACAATAAACTGTGGGAAATTCTGAAGGAGATGGGAATACCAGACCACCTGACCTGCCTCTTGAGAAATCTGTATGCAGGTCAGGAAGCAACAGTTAGAACTGGACATGGAACAACAGACTGGTTCCAAATTGACAAAGGAGTACGTCAAGGCTTTATATTGTCATCCTGCTTATTTAACATCTGTGCAGAGTACATTATGGAAATGCTGGACTGGAAGAAGCACAGCTGGAATCAAGATTGCTGGGAGAAATACCAATAACTTCAGATATGCAGATGACACTTACGGCAGAAAGTGAAGAGGAACGAAAAAGCCTCTTGATGAAAGTGAAAGAGGAGAGTGAAAAAGTTGGCTTAAAGCTCAACATTCAGAAAACTAAGATCATGGCATCTGGTCCCATCATTTCATGGCAAATGGATGGGGAAACAGTGGAAACAGTGTTAGACTTTATTTTTTTGGGCTCCAAAATCACTGCAGATGGTGATCGCAGCAATGAAATTAAAAGACGCTTACTGCTTGGCAGGAAGTTATGACCAACCTGCTGCTGCTGCTGCTAAGTTGCTTCAGTCGTGTCCGACTCCGTGCGACCCCTTAGAGGGCAGCCCACCAGGCTCCCATGTCCTTCGGACTCTCCAGGCAAGAACACTGGAGTGGGTTGCCATTTCCTTCTCCAATGCATGAAAGTGAAAAGTGAAAGTGACGTCGCTCAGTTATGTCCAAGTCTTCGCGACCCCATTGACTGCAGCCTAACAGGCTTCTCCATCCATGGGATTTTCCAGGCAATAGTACTGGAATGGGGTGCCATTGCCTTCTCCAATGACCAACCTAGATAGCATGTTAAAAAGCAGAGACATTACTTTGCCAACAAAAGTCCGTCTAGTCAAGGCTATGGTTTTTTCAGTAGTCATGTATGGATGTAAGAGTTGGACTGTGAAGAAAGCTGAGCACTGAATAATTGATGCTTTTGAATTGTGGTGTTGGAGAAGACTCTTGAGAGTCCCTTGGACTGCAAGGAGATCCAACCAGTCCCTCCTAAAGGTGATCCGTACTGAGTGATCATTGGAAGGACTAATGCTGAAGCTGAAACTCCAATACTTTGGCCACCTCATGTGAAGAGTTGACTCACTGGAAAAGACCCTGATGCTGGGAGGGATTGGAGGCAGGAGGAGAAGGGACAACAGTGGATGAGATGGCTGGATGACATCACCGACTCGATGCACATGAGTTTGAGTTAAATCTGGGAGATGTTGATGGACAGGGAGGCCTGGCATGCTGCAATTCATGGGGTTGCAAAGAGTTGGACACGACTGAGCGACTCTACTGAACTGAAAACTAAAAAAATAAAAACCTATCAATTTTCTGATTTGAGTGTAAATTACTTGCTTATTTCAGAACCATAAAAATAGCAAAGTTTAAATGTAATTCCAAAACGCACTTTGCAAATATGTATTAGGTGTGTGTGTACTAAATCACAGCAGTCACGTCTGACTCTGTGTGACTCTTTGGACCTTAGCCAGCAGGATCCTCTGTCCATGGGATTCTCTATGCAGGAGTACTGGAGTGGGTTGTCATGCCCTCCTCCAGGGAATCTTCCCAACCCACAACCCAGGGATCGAATCTGCATTGGCAGGTAGGTTTTTTACCAGTGGAGCCACCTGGGAAGTCCAAATATGCCTTACTTGTCTGATTTTTTTGCATCAGTTGGTAATTGCAGTGGAGGAATCTTATGCTTTATTTCATTTTAAGTATGGAATACAATTGAAAAACAAATAGTTTAAATATTAACAGTATAGTCTCCTTATGTTCAGTTCAGTCGCTCAGTTGTGTCTGACTCTTTGTGACCCCATGAACCACTGCAAGCCAGGCCTCCCTGTGCATCACCAACTCCCGGAGTCCACCCAAACCCATGTCCATCGAGTCAGTGATGCCATCCAGCCATCTCATCCTCTGTCATCCCCTTCTCTTCCTGCCCTCAATCTTTCCCAGCATCAGGGTCTTTTCCAATGAGTCAGCTCTTTGCATCAGGTGGCCAAAGTATTGGAGTTTCAGCTTCAGCATCAGTCCTTCCAATGAACAACCAGGACTGATCTCCTTTAGGATGGACTGGTTGGATCTCCTTGCAGTCCAAGGGACTCTCAAGAGTCTTCTCCAACACCACAGTTCAAAAGCATCAATTCTTTGGCACTCAGCTTTCTTCATAGTCCAACTCTCACATCCATACATGACTACTGGAAAAACCATAGTCTTGACTAGATGGACTTTTTTTGGCAAAGTAATGTCTCTGCTTTTTAATATGCTGTCTAGGTTGGTCATAACTTTCCTTCCAAGGAGTAAACGTCTTTAAATTTCATGACTGCAATCACCATATGCTGTGATTTTGTAGCCCCGAAAAATAAAGTCAGCCACTGTTTCCACTGTTTCCCCATATATTTGCCATGAAGTGATGGGACCAGATGCCATGATCTTAGTTTTGAGAATGTTGAGCTTTAAGCCAACTTCTTCACTCTCCTCTTTCACTTTCATCAAGAGGCTCTTTAGCTCTTCTTCACTTTCTGCCAAAAGGGTGATGCCATCTGCGTATCTGAGGTTATTGATATTTCTCCCAGCAATCTTGATTCCAGCTTGTGCTTCCTCCAGCCCAGCGTTTCTCATGATGTACTCTGCATATAAGTTAAATAAGCAGGGTGACAATATATAGCCTTGACGTACTCCTTTGTCAATTTGGAACCAGTCTATTGTTCCATGTCCAGTTCTAACTGTTGCTTCCTGATATGCATACAGGTTTCTCAAGAGGCAGGTCAGGTGGTCTGATATTCCCATACCTTTCAGAATTTTTCACAATTTATTGTGAGTGTTACAAATATGAATTATCTACCAAAATAATTATAATCATTAAAACTTAGAAGAGACCCTCCATCCTGTGAATTTATTTATCGACCACTATATCTCTAGTTACACGTAGTACTGAATAAGAAATGACAATATGATATCATACTGTTTGGCAGTGCTCAAGTCATCATCGGAGCAACATGAAGTTATTTAGCTTGATGTATTCTTGAATCATAATAGTGCCTGTAGTGTTTATTCAGAGTAAGAGAATCCTTTCTTCAAGTGCTTAATATTCTTTCTGTGAGTCAATTAATACAAATCCCACTACTAAAGGCCTCATAGAAGGAAAAAAAAAGTACTCACATACAAGCATAAAATGTTTTCCTCATCTTATTCTGAAATATAACATATGTCTGACATTCAGTAAAGAGACTTACAAGATACACTGAAAGTCAAGAAAAAAATTATGAATTTAAAAAGAAGCCATCAGACCAGAGTCAGTTATACAGACGTTAGAATTCTCCTTCAGGGGATCTTCCCAACCCAGGGATCAAACCCAGGTCTCCCACATTGCAGGTGGGTTCTTTACCATCTGAGCCACCAGGGAAGCCCAAATGTAAACTTCATTGACCCTCTATTTCTGACTGTTACACTGAAAATTAGTATTATTAAGTCCATTACTTTGTGAGTTAACAAGTTAGGAAATCTGCAGATTATGTTTGACAGGTGGAAAGAATACATATGAATAAACATGAGAGTACTCTTCTGTTACATACAACCTAAAAATAGGAGGTGACTTCAGAATACAGATAGAGCAGAACATATCTTGCTATTTTGTAATAATGGAAATAGGATACTTTATACTTTGTTATTGACTGCTATGCTCTTGGAAATGTTGAGATGTTTAAATTACAAGAGACATACTCAACAAAGATATGCCACTAACTATTGTTACCCTAAGTATGCAAGTCATCTCCAAAGTTTTGTAATGTGTTTTCCTGCTTTCATATGTTTTAAGTCTTTTTTAATTATAGGAGACTCTTTAGGTATCTATCTGTACCAATAATGTAAACTTGCATCTAGATAGTGTTTGAAAATTATTTGTTGATTGCAAAAAGCAGCTACGATAAATACTGTGTTCCAGTTTAATTTGTGGTAACAAAATATTACCATCAGGCTTCCCTAATGACTCAGTGGTAAGGAATCTACCTGCCCATGTAGGGGACTCAGGTTGGGTTCCTGATCCAGGAAGATGCCCTGGAGAAGGAAATGGGAATCCTCTCCAGTATTCTTGCCTGGGAAATCCCATGAATAGAGAAGTCTGGCAGGCTACAGTCCATGCGGTCAGAAAGAGTCAGACACAACTTAGCGACTAAAACAGCAAACCAAATAAAATATTAGGTGTGGAGTATATGGAATATATGGAATTCATTAAAATGTCAGATAATGTTTTGATTACTGAGGACTTGATGTCTGCTTACACATTGCCACTGACATTGCTTACATTTTAATTTGGAAACCCAACAAATATAGACAGGGTTTCAGAAGTCAACTGGGTATATCTGTCTAAATTTGGGGAACAGTAATTTAGAGCTGAATTTATCTAAATAATTAGGAGCTGATTTTAATCAGTCAATTGTATGTGGCAACTAAAATATTTAAAGTGGACAATATGATTTAGGAAAAAATATGTTGAAATTGAAAAGAAGTGGCTGTGGCCAGAGGCCTAGAGAGCATTGATATTTGTGTAGGAGAAAGAAATGAGAGTATTTCCAGTAAGAAATAGCTAAATAAAGACAATTGTAAGAATCACCAGGACATAAATATCAATAGATTCAAGTAGAATGTTGCCCCTGAAGACAACATATTTTTTTTTTTGCTAAAATTTCCTCATCCATAAGGTATAATATTAAGAGTTATTAGTAATGAGTATTGTTAATAGTTATAAAGATAATTGAGACAAATACATAAATTGCCCTGCACATAGCTGTTCAATGAGTTTCAGATGTTATAATCATATTTATTACTTTGCCCAGTGAACAACACTGAACAGGATAGAGTACAGAGGAAATTTTAAAAAGCACCAAAGGAGCTATTAGTTTTGAACCAGAGAAAGATCACCACAGCCCTTGAGATTTGGAGAAGACAGTTAAAGTTATGTTCAGGTTTAGATCAAGTTAGTGAAGTGTCATGCTAGCGAGGTGGATAGTGTTTAGGACTGACAAACTCAATATTTGTCAATAAAGTAGAAAGGTAATTTTTTTTTTCAGTAAGATAATTAGGAGTTTAGAGAGAGTTGAAGAAGGCAGCTAACTCTAATGCCAAGACAACAAAGATTGATAAGCAGTCTTTCATGACTAACATGTTTAGAAATGTTTAAAAAACAAACTTACTTTAGTATTCAGCTGCTTTGCATGAAGTAGCAGTAGAAATTTAGTTCATGGTTGCATGCTTTCCAGTAGCACTAAGTACAGAGGGACAGAAGAGTTACAAGAGTTATCAAAATGATACTTTAAAAAAATCTAAGGGTGAAGTCTGGGCTGTGTAAGAAAGGAAGTGAGGCGAGTAAGAAATAGAATGGAATATATTCAGAGTGTTAAGGGATCGAGAGTTCTATGAAGACAAAGTAAAATTCTCTCAGCTTCTACCACTTCCACTCTTTCAAAATATATGGCATGTGTACCCTTCTTCTGAGAAACCCTTCAGTGTTCAGCCTGAATAGGAAAAAAAGTGAGGTTAAGAAGGCTTGGATAGAATGGAGTACAATGAGAAGGTTAAAGGACTGGAGTAGTCTACTGAATCAAAGAAAAAGTCTCCAATTTTCAGATCTTTTCATCAAAGATACTTATCATATAATGTCACTTGCCTATGAAAACTTCTCCAATGTCTTCCCATCACAAGCAAATGTTTCACAGAAATTTCTAAGCTCAAATAGATTTCATCTTCATTCTTTCCTCTTTAATTCACTTTCCTTTAAGTTCCCTATCCCTCTGTCTTCTTTGGATATGTTACCCTTCTAGAATTTTCTTATGTTCCATACACGAAGCCATTTGTTTTTGCTATTTCTCCAGTTGTTAATATCATTAATAGGGGACTTCGGAAGGTTTATGTTCCCAACGCCTGACTCCCTACTTTAGTGTGACAAGGCAACCAGAGACAGGAGGACTGAAGCCTCTGGTGAAGGTTTGGGGTTAATGTTGTGGCAGATGATGGGCACAAAGTAAAAAAAAAAAAAAAGGTAGAATGATGATTGAATAATACTGTAAACCTAGCTGTGGCTGGAGAATATAATGTCATATTTATGAGAAGGAAGATTGAATTACTCAGAAAGTGTATGGTTCTTTTGATGGTAGTCAAGCTGGTTCAGAGTTACTGTTAGGACTTTTTTATATTATAAGAGACTCTTTATGTTATAATCCATGAAGCCTTCCCCGGTGGCTCAGCAGAAAAGAATTTACCTGCAATTCAGGAGACAAGGGTTTAATCCCTGGGTCAGAAAGATCCCCTGGAGAAGGAAATGGTTACCCACTCCAGTATTCTTGCCTGGGAAATCCCATGGACAGAGAAGCCTAGTGGGTCATGGTCTCAAAGAGTTGGATATGACTTAGCAACTAAACAACAAACAATATTATAATCCACAGCCTCATGGGCCACTATGAACGATGGAAATGATGATTACACACCAAAGAATGCACTTGACATTTTATTTCCAAAGGGAAAGAAAAATATTTCTATAACTCAGAAAGATTAGGGAAAGGATTTTAAATAATCATCAGCTAAGTTTGTATGAAACCACCATATAAACCCAGTATATTCAATATAAACTAACCGGGAGAGTATAAATAATTCAGCAAATACTCTGCGATTTGTCTTATTGATGCACCACCCCAAACATGCTGCTTGTATGAAGTAAAGTGGTAGATCTGAAACTGTAGAAGATAGATTTTCCAGTCCAACCTGAAAAGGAAAACAGAATACTACATTACCTATTGATCTATATTCAAGAAGTAATGTATGTCTGTATACAGAACCCACACATACTCATTCATACTAGTTTAGCAGAATGTTATTATTTTTTTTCAAACTTTAAAATTTATTTTGTATCGGGGTATATTTGATTAACAATGTTGTGGTAGTTTCAAGTGAACAGCAAAGGGATTCAGCCACGTATATACATGTATCCAAAATGTTATTATTTGTACTATTATTAGTTAATATTTTCTAGTGTTCAACGTGATAACCTAACACATAGTAGTAGGATTTTAATAACTATTTGTGAAATAATTTAATGCATGAGTGAAAACTGATAGCCAGTTTCTTTAATCCAACAAATAAAAGTAGTATTAATATTTATATTTATTTATAGGATCACGGCAGATGGTGACTGCAGCCATGAAATTAAAAAACACTTACTCCTTGAAAGAAAAGTTATGACCAACCTAGACAGCATATTGAAAAGCAGAGATATTACTTTGCCAACAAAGGTCCGTCTAGTCAAGGCTGTGATTTTTCCAGTGATCATGTATGGATGTGAGAGTTGGACTGTGAAGAAAGCTGAGCACTAAAGAATTGATACTTTTGAACTGTGGTGGTGTTGGAGAAGACTCTTGAGAGTCCCTTGGACTGCAAGGAGATCCAACCAGTCTATTCTGAAGGAGATCAACCCTGGGATTTCCTTGGAGGGAATGATGCTGAAGCTGAAACTCCAGTACTTTGGCCACCTTATGAGAAGAGTTGACTCATTGGAAAAGACTCTGATGCTGGGAGGGATTGGGGGCAGGAGGAGAAGGGGGCGACCGAGGATGAGATGGCTGGATGGCATCACTGACTCAATGGATGTGAGTTTGAGTGAACTCCGGGAGTTGGGGATGGACGGGGAGGCCTGGAGTGCTGCGATTCATGGGATCACAAAGAGTTGGACATGACTGAGTGACTGAACTGATAAAGTGGTAAATATTTACACTTCAGCAACTTGAAGGAATATTTAATTATTCTTATTTTCTAAATAATTTATTAAACATGAAATGTTATTGCTTCCTGCACCTAAAACCCTTTAATATAATTGAAATCTAGATTTTAATAAAACAAAATAATTATGCAAAATGACAATGGGCTGATACATTAAGAAATTGCTAAAATTATTAAATTATTTAAAACTGACTTGCATTTTTGGTTTCTCTGTTTCTTTTGTCATTTTTCTATCAGTTTGATACCTTTTTTACCCTTTGTCATTGCTTTGTTTAGCCTATTTCTAACTATCCGAAAGGACTTACTTTAGGACTTATGTTTGATGCATCACTAGATCTTTTTGTACTACTACATATTTCTGATGTCTCTAACTTAGCATCTGGCACCTTGTATTGCATTTCTGTGACTTTGTCTAGAATAGAGCTTAATGAAGATAAGTTTGGTACCTTATTTTTATCTCCTTCATGTCTCTCACAGTATGGAACACATGATCAATTTTTTTAATGTAGAATAAGTATATAAATAATGATAGCAAAGTGAATAAGGCTATTTATTAAACACAACTGAATATTCAGCTCATATTCATAATAGTTATTCTTTTTTTTTCACAGAAAATTATTTTGCAAAGTAGTCTAATCCTTTCCATAATTTGGAGGGAAAAAGTGATATGACAAAGCAAATCAAGTTTGTGACAACATGACCTAAAGCCAAAAAAGTGTCCTAAAAAATTCCTCTAGCTGGACTTGGATTATAGCTTGGCATCAATAGTGGAGTGTTTGAGTCCTAGAACTGGAAATCTGTGCTGGATTCTTGGCTTTCCCACTTTTACACGGTGATCATGAACAAGCAGTTTCCTTATCTCAACGTGGCTAATAATATTGGTTATGGAGGTTTCTGTGAACATGAAATTTAATATAGGCAAAGGGCTTAGGATTGTGACAAGCATTGCAAGGCCTCAATAAATTACTACCACCTGTTACTACTCGTTTCTCTGAAACCTACTTTGTCCCACTGCAGGACACATACAAAGAACAAGAAATCTTGAGTGAGACAGAATGCCAAGATTGGAGATGACTTATGCACTGCAAGGACAATATCAAAGAAAAAGTGACTACACAAAAAAGCAACATTGATGTATACTTGTTTCCTTGACTGTTCATCATGGTTTTTGGGAACGCATGTAAGAATTAAAGATTTTAAAATTTAAAAAAAAATAAAAAATTTAAAAAAAAATAAAATAAAATGTCAAAGAGAATCACTAGGAGAAGTAGGTTTTATGTGTTTAAAAAGATAATGATTTTTTCCAGAGAAAATAATGCTTGTTTTAAACTAACTTGTGTAAGAAAACTATATTGTAGATCTTTCACCAAACTGAAATTCTGGGTCTGAGCTCTAAGGTGACAGGTTATCATCCTTGTGACCATTATGCTTGTGACAATTTTCCCCCAGAGCTCTTGCTTCTGACTGAATTTATCATCAGCTATAGAGAACCTTCTCTACAATTTATTTTCAAAATATTTATAAAATGCGTGGAAATATACAGATCACTTAATTTGTGAATCCAGGAGGTATAAGCAAAATTTTAAATATTTCATAAACCAAGTATGACTTAAAGTTGAAGCTATATACTTCCCATGTGACGTTAGTGGTAAGAACCTGCCTGTCAGTGCAGATGTAAGAGACATGGGTTCGATCCCTGGATCAGGAAGATCCCTTGGAAGAGGGCATGGCAACCCACTCTAGTATTTTTGACTGGAGAATATCATGGATAGAGGAGCCTGGTGGGCTATAGTTGATAGGATCACACAGAGTCAGACATGACTGAAGCAATTTAACATGTATGTATATTACTTAATATTAGTCATCCTTCACACAAAAATCCCATTTATTGTTTAAATTATAAACCTAAAGTTACTTACCATAACCAGGTAGAAGCAGTTAATTCAAGAATCTTAAAGGTACCTCTTTAAAAGAGAAAGAAATAATATATTTTAGCTAATTGCTTATACTAACAAACAAAAAGAGTATTTACAACTCTGTGGAAATATTTAGAAAAAATTTTGGCACATTATATTCAAACTACAGATACTAAATTCTTATTTTCTCTAATCACAGGGAAGATATCTTTAAATGCTATATGTATACCCAATACAGTAAATCATATTTAAAAAATCCATATAAATGAAGTGACTTGCCCCAACATTTATGTCAGGTTTTCTGGATTCCAATCTTATATTTTTATATTAAATTCTTGGTTCTCTAGGTAAAATTTCCTGCTCTCTCCCTTATTCCTTATGTTAAAATACATTTCCAAAAAAAAAAAAAACCAAAAAACATTTCCTCAGTCACATTTAAACAAAAATGAAACAAAGGAGAAATGTTAATTAGAGTTTGGTCAGGCTACTTTTTGGAATTTCAGATACTTCTGTGAAATGGAAGTAATATTCTCTATGCTGACCCACCTTCAGGAAATGCTATAGAATCAACTGAAATATTATAAGCAAATACTTATGAAATTTAAATCCAATGCAAACACAATGTATCATGATAATTATTTCTGCTTATTGTAGCTCTGTTCACCCTATATGATTTATAATTCAGTTTCCAGCCTAGAACATTCATTTAATTTTGTTTTAGCTTTTACTTTAGAACTTAGAATTTTATTTCCATATTTCATTTCCCTATCTTATTTTTATTACAAAAGACAACTTGGTTTTAAAATTAAAAATAAAAGGGAGAACTCACCACATAGGGAATAGCATTTGTCTTAGGTTGAGTCCATGGCTTCATAGCTTTCTGATGCTGATCAACAGTCTTGAGATACTGGGGCCAGGCAAATTTCTGGTAATACTGGCTGATTTTTTTCTAGGGAAATTATAATTATTCCATTATCCCATATGTCAGAACACCTGGACCTAACCAAATAAAGTTTTACTTGGATAAATTCTAAATGATACCAAACAGACTTAAGCAAAGTAAAGTTTATTCATATAAAATTATGTTTACTTTTATAAAATAAATGGTAGGTTTAAAAATATTCTTTGGTTATTTCAAACTCTAATGTTGAAATGCTTAAGTGGGAAAAAAAGAAAAAAAGATTGTGTAAGAAGGCAAGAGGATAATTTATTAACAGTGTCTTAGATTGCAGCTTCTTTTCCATATCTTGTGGAAATACTTTAGTCCTTAGAGTCATATAGAATGTGTGATTTGACTCAGTAGAATCTGCGACACTGAGCCAACTGTTAATCTCTGAGTGTCATTTATCTTATAGAAGTAAATGATAGTATATTGCTTGTCACCTATTCTGTAATTAAATATCCCTCTCCTCTGTGTTCTATTTTGAACCATTTATATGGGTACAACTATAGATTATTATAGAGATTAAACACAGTGGTATCTGTCTTCAGGATAATTTTCTATTTTTACAAAATGAAAAGTCAGTGAGTTTTTAGAATGACTGGTTGTGTGGATACATGGCAATAGTACAACTGGTACAATGGGAGAAGGTTGTTGCAATAGTTTTCATAAAGTATAAGGAAGACTTACAGAAATTAGAATTTGTTTAAAAAAATGTCAGTTTTTTGTTTTGCTTTGTTGTTGTTGGGAGGATTGTGGTTCAGTGGTGTCCAAGCTGAGTCTGAGTGTGCTCACATGTTTGTATAAAAATTTACCAGAAAATTTAGGCGATTCTTTTCTTCTTCAGTCAGTTTAGTTTTCTGTTAATAATAAAAATAAACTTCAATAAATGCAAAGCAAATATTATAGGATAGCATGAATTAATTTTGTTTGATAGGAAATTACTTACCTTAGTGAATACTTCTGTTGATTCCTTATGGAAAAAAAAAAAGAAAATCAGCTTTACTTGAATAGCCCACCAGTAATTTTGTCTGTATCATTACAGTAGAGAACTAGAGCTAATTATTTTTAACAATTCAAGGCTAAATCACTGCTATCAAGTAACAAAGTGCTATTTTATAGAAATTTATTATGAATTTAATGAGTCTGAATATGCATTTTCAGAGCATTCTCTGTGTCCATATGATAACTGACTGACTGAAAGTATGTTTTGAGTTTCCATTTATGTATATTATTCATACAATGTCAATTTTTCATTGAGTATAGCAGAGGCAAAGCCAGGGAGTAGAGGAGAGAGGGAGAGAGAGAGGGAAAACTAAAACAAAGCAGGCTCTTGAGGTATGTAGCAGAGCTTGCATATCCTTTCTGGGAAAACCATTGTTTTTTTAATGGCTGTGCCTCCCTTCATGCTAAGTCACTTCAGTCCTATGTGACTCTTTGCAACTCTATGGACTGTAGCCTGTTAGACTCCTCTGTCCCTGGGATATCCAGGCAAGAATACTGGAATGGGTTGCCATGCCCTTCTTCAGGCAATCTTCTCAAGCCAGGGATCAAATCTGTGTTTCTTGTCTCCTGCATTGGCAGTCTGGTTCTTTAGCGCTAGCGCCATCTGGGAAGCCCTTTTTAATGGGTAGGGACCCCCAAATTGAAAGAAAGAGTAAGGCATGCTCTTAAAGCTCTCAGTGAGGTTGATGTTAGACTGTGCCTCAGGCCGTAAGACTGTGGGCCACAATCCATGTTTCATTCTCTCCTGGGATGTCTTCCCATTGTGTTTTTCCACTTGACTCATTCTAACACAGCAAGTGTTCTTGTAACTGTGATTTACACAACCCATAACCCAATCCAGTATTCAACCCCCTAAACAACCAGAGAGATTCAGGGAAGAACTATAGTGAAAGCAATTGACAGGATGTTTATTTGGCATTGGCTTATTTGAAAAATGCCTGTTATCAATGAATCAGGGTCCAGCTGCACATTATTAAATTCATGGCTAGAACAGCTACTCAAACCTTTGGATACACTTCCTTTCAGATCTCTAAAATGACTCTGAATCTGTGTATTTTTCTTACATGTGTTTTTCTTTATTTTACTGGCTATTTTTATGTGGCTCTGTTAAAAAATTAAGTGTTAGCAAATACCTAATATGCTTAAAATAATTAACAGCAGAAAAGTGCAATAAACTAGTTAGTTATTTATTTTAAAAATATATTTTTTCTCACTGGATGAACTATTAGAAGATTCTGGGAGAAATAAAACAATAGTCAAAATTTGGGGACCAAGATAATTGAATTCTTAGCAGTAGCAGTATAATTTTAACATTTGTGGAGTTTTAGTTCTTTCTCATTTTACAAAAAGAATAATAATACAATAGGTAAAAAAGAATTGAAGTAAAATATTTAGTTCAAAAATTTGATTAAAAAAAAGAAGCAGTGGAAATAATATAAAACTTTTGTGATATAGAAAAGTCTTGCTCACATGGAAGGACTTAATTGAAAGAATTCAAGACAATTGAGTGGAACAGAGTTAAGTGTTGGAGAAAAATCATATTTTTAAATAACTTACAAATATAACTCTATTTTATTAAAAGAAGAATATTTCAGATAAGCCTAATTATTGATATTAGATTTTGAAACTATTAATTAAAATAGCTTCATACAGAAATAATATCTTACCATATCAATGGTCTTCTTTGAATTTTCCTTGAAAAATGAAGAATTAGACATTTAATTCCCACTGTATTGTGTATACATAATTTCCTTTTGACTGTATATAGAAAAACTCCTCTTTTATAAAGAATAATTCAATTGATTTTATTGCTTTGTAAATCACTGTTGTATCCCAAGAGTCTAACATAATGTAAAGGGCATAATGCTGGTTAAATGCATATTTCTTAAGTGAATGATGAATGACATATCAATGAATCAATAAATATGTAGATACATTTTATCTGACTGGTCTGCATAACCACATTGTCTCCTGATTATATGTATGTAAATAAATAATATTTTATAACTGTAACAACATAAAAAGTAATTTCTTAACTGTATTTAATGTGAGTGGTTTTGACTTGCTTCCTGAGAGGAGTTGGCAGATACCTTAAGAAAAAATTGAAATGATACATTTTAGTCTTACTTATGAAATTACTATTTCTCTTTTCTCAAATATTTTATTCATTATGAAGTAGGAATAAAACTAGGCAATTTCCTATGTGATGTGAAAATGTGTTTAATTATGTGTGATGTGCAGGAAGACACTTGGATAACAGCAGTTTATATGGATCTGAATTAATTTTCATTCTTATTTCAGAATAATACATTGAATTTCTCTCACTCTGTTTCTAAAATTTAAGATCTATACCAGGTCTCATGGTGTGATAGTAATATTAATGGTGAGCTATAAAAAAAGAAGTAGCAACAGCATTTTGACAAAGTATACGAGCACAGATCCAATCTTTGTATCCTTCAATGTGTACATATTTGTTCTGCCTTTTCCAGATTTTTCTTAGGGATCTAAAGTTCCAGTTTTCCAATCGGAAAAATTTTTTCAATTTTCATGTAAATCCAGATTTATTGCTTAAGCAACTACATCAAAGACTGTCTAGTACAGTGTATAATAAGTGAATAATATCTTACTAGTTATCAGATTATTGCCTTTGTAGGTAAATGCCTTACCTCACTGGTGGAGAGCTGCTCTCTGTTCTATATCCAAAAAAAAAAAAAAAAAAAAGTACCATGAAAACTTTCATTATTTATTCCTCATGTCGAAAACATTCCTTAAGACAGACTGTTTTATGAAAGAAAATGGTAGAGAGAGAACCTGGAACCTAGGTAAATTACTTCATTTCTTTATATTTTCTTAACAAAGCAATTTTTTTGTTACATGAAATTGATGATTACGATCTCCTCTTAGAGAACTGTTTGAGAAGCCAAGCAAAATGATATAGAAGCATACTCTTAAGACAGCTATGTTCAGTTTAAATTAAATTACTCATTTGTCATTATGGCTGCTATTGTTATTTGTTACTATACTTGAGCTATGTTTTGTTTGTGGCTTAATTTCTGGACTATAAGATTTTTGCAGTTGTTCTACTTTCTAAGTTAAAACTTGTCTCGTTGGGACATTTTATCTCTAGACATTTTACAAATCTTTATCCTGAACTCATCCTTCACCAAAAACAGAAAGAAAAAAAAAATAAACAAGAAACAACATATAAAAAAGCAGCACTCACCACGGTGGGAGTAAAGGCGCCAGCATTTCTCTTAACCTGATCCCATGGGTTCAAAACAATTGGACCTTGATACGGATACTGGAGATACTGGGGGAACTTCTGATAAAACTGATTGATTTCATTCTAGAGAGAAAGAAAATTACCAATATTTACTCCAGTATTGAATCTTCTCTATGTGTCAAAAGTAGATTATAGAAGAACCAAGTTTCTTAGAACTTTATTTAATTAGATAATTTATACAACATTGCAAATTTACCTAACAAAGGTTGTTAAGTAACATAAAATTTTCTGTAACTGGGATGGAATAGTTATGTGAACATTTGGAGAAGAAGCAGTGGTACTATGACTATTTACTTGAAGTTATAATTTGTATGAAAAATTTACCAGGGCTTTCTGGTAGTGCTTATCGTCCACAGTAATCTTAATTTCCTGTTAAGAAAACAAAACACTTGTTATAAAAATACACAAAGAGAAAACAAAGCTGGGCGATATGAATTTCACTTTATTTGAATGAAAATTAGTTACCTCTGGGGCAACTTCAGCAGATTCCTTCAGGGAAGAAAAGGAGGATTAACTTAATTTGCATGATTTAATCTTAGCATTGTACTAGAGTAGAAAGGGCAATTCATTAAGTATATTTAGAGTCCCAGCTACTACTACTGAGAAATTACAGTATTTATTCAGTTCAGTTCAGTTCAGTCTCTCAGTCGTGTCCGACTCTTTGCGACCCCATGAATCGCAGCACGTCAGGCCTCCCTGTTCATCACCAACTCTCGGAGTTTACCCAAACTCCTGTCCATCGAGTGATGCCATCCAGCCATCTCATCCTCTGCCTCTCCTCCTGACCCCAATCCCCCCCAGCATCAGGGTCTTTTCCAATGAGTCAGCTCTTCACATGAGGTGGCCAAAGTATTGGAGTTGCAGTATTTATTAGAGATTCAATACATGGAAAATTCAGAGTCCTCAGTTTCAAAGTAATAACATGTGACTGAAAACATGTTTAATTTTAAAGTTTTCATCAATTCTACATTATTAATTCAATACGAAATGCTTAGGGAGTGTAAACAGGTGACAAGTTTACAAAGTTGGCCTAGTGAGATGCGGCAAACTGAATCCAGTATACTTTTTCTGGATGACACATTGCTATTCATAGGAGGCCATTGGCTCTCCATTCCAGACAGACCCGTGGCCTAGAGAAACAGTAAAGCAGGCTTCCTAGATGTTAAGCAGGAAGTCTTCAGGCGCAGCCTCAAGGCTCTGAGCCGAGGCTATGGTTCTCCCTTTCCCAGACACCTTTCCCCATTGTGCTCATTGCTTGGGTATTTCTATCAATACCAGAGCATGTTTTTATTTCTTTCCTAGTCAGATATTTGATACCTCTGTGAAAGAACATCCATGTACACCAGGGTATAGTCACTTCCCAGTCTCCCCAGTATGACATTAACCCTATTTGTGATGTTAACAACAAATTACTACACATTGCTGAAAATCTGTTTTGGATGAACTTGCTATTCGGTGTTAAAAGAAAAGGTCTCTTACCTCACTAGATGATCTGATAGAATATTCCTTGAAAAAAATAATATATACAATATAAATCTGGTTACCAGAAGAAATGCAAACATTATTCCTTGCATGTTAATGTTTACTTGGGATATGTCTCTTATTACAAACATGATCATTAGTATGATAAGTTAAAAGGATTGAAATAAAAGCAATGCAACCAGGCTTCTTGGCTGCTTGTTTTTAATCACCTTTAGCAAATAAGTGGAAGAGATAAAAATGATCATATATTTAAATGTAAGTGGCTCAAGAGAATACACAGTGATTTAGGTGTGTATTCTCCACATTACTCAAGTGGAGAGGGAAAAACTGTCAATTTGAAGGAACTTATAAATCATTTTCCGGTTTATTAAAAAAGGAAATTTAAACATGTTCCCATATGCCATTACTAATTTTAGAATATTAAATATTGGTAATATGAACAAAAAATGTTCAAATGTATAAAAATTTCTCACCTCTTCATTTGCGTTCCTTACAACTTCCTTAAAGAGAGAAGAAAAATAATTAGATGTATTTCCCCACAGCATTGCTATACTATTTTCTCCTGAATATAAAAGGAAAAATTTCTCTCTCATTAAGAGATGCATTAGACTGGATTCGCTTTCATTGTATGAGTTTTGGATAAGTTATAACAGAATTTCCTATTTGATGACAGTGGTATTTATTGTTGTTTACTGTGTTTATTGTTGTATCCCCAGGGAGTCTCATAATTATTACTGTATTCCTAGAGACTAAGATAATGTTGGGGACATAGTTCTTGTTGAATAAAAGATTTGTCAAGTGAATGAATGAATATAAAAGGTAACTTTAGGCAAGGCATGGATAGATTCTTCTTTCTCATTTTAATAGTCGTTACTTATTATGTATCAGGAAAAATACATCACTAGGGCAACTGACATGCTTTAGGAAGCAAATATATATTGTTTTTGTGATAAATTGATTAAGTCAGTTTTAAGAAAATATTGTAACAGAAAAAGAATTTTAAAAAAGAATAAAATAAGTTTGATACTGAAAAACACTAAAAGATAAGTTCTTCATTCTTCATAGATTCTAGGAATCAAATGTGTTAGTTGATTCATGCAAAGATATGTTTTCTTCATTTGATTTAGTCATAGAATTGAGAAGACTATAATTTTGGTCTCATTGTTTAAAGATAATCTTGGTTTTCAAGTTTTATTGATTTGAAATATATTTTCCAAATAAAGGTTAATTTCAATGTAGTTCAAATACTATAATATTTTACTTCACATTATGCTACAGATGTGAAATCAGTGTATACCTCACAGGATGTGGTGCAAAGTTTCTCCTAAAAGAAAACAAAGCCAAAAGGATATAACATTTATTGAAATGTAGTATAATATTCTTGAGCATACAGTTATAGCAAAGAAAATACGATTTTGTGAATAAAAGAGTACAGAATTAAGGAAGAAAAGTAAAAATGATGAATCTTTAACTAGAAATTCTTTCAAAGATATCCTATTTTAATATTGTGGCTCAAAAATGGCTCTCAAATCTTTTCCCAGAATTCCTTTCATTAGTATATAGCATTTAAACAAAACAATGAAAACATCACCATTTTCACAATCACAAACACAATTCTCTTTTTGACTGAATGAGAAAGTGATCGATGTTTGACAGAAAAACTGTCTCATCAGTGAAAGATTAATAGACTAAAGTAATCAAACTTTACCTTTCTGGGATGAATGGCCATATTCTTTTCCTGCTTATATATCTACAAAATAAATAAATTTATTTTATAACTTTGATTAAATAAAGAAAGTTAAAATATATTATATTTGACTTAAGAATTTGGTACTTACTTCCTGGAAGATATTGATAGGTTCCTTAGAAAAAGAAAGACAATATTACTCATTTACCTAAATTGAATTCATATTAGCTTAATCATATATTGATCTACAACCATTATCTATGGGGTAGACAACATGTTAATCTTTACCTGAATTATAGAACAAAATTAACTGAAGTTTCATTACCTCTACTTAACTATTATATTTCATATACCTAACTCATTTTGCATTGTGCTTTGGGTTATGAATATCTGAATCAAAAACTTTCCCAAGTATCATCCACAGGGAAGAAAGAATAGGTTTTCTATATCCTCTGTACAATTTTCATTTTTTTTTCATATTATTATTATTACATTTTTTCCTCTATCTTTTTAAGAGAGATTAAACACATCACAGGAAAATAAGAGAATGCTTAGGTGACACTGCTGGTGACTGTGGGAACTTGTTTGTACCCATAGCTGGGAAGTCACTTAGGAAGTAGCATGTAATATGGCTCCAGAAAGCTTTAGTCCTTTTTGCAGAAACACAGAATGGATCCTTGTTACTGTACTCACAAAATATTCACCATGACTTGTGAACATACCTCATTAATATTGAGACATCTTCAGAAAAAAAATGTACTAATCTAATTTTGGTGATTTGAATGTGTAGATTTTTGGTCTTTATTCCTCTCTATATACTTTTTCGTTGTGGTTGCACTTCCAATTTTCTCTAATTCTATAGTTCTAGGCTCACTGGTGAAAAATTGTTTTAAAGACAATAGTTTAGGGCATATTCTGTTTTTATTAACTGAAAAGATTTTCTGTTGATCCTAAGAGTATCTTACCTCACTGGAGGAGACATGTTCCATCTTCTACAAACAAAAGCAAATACAGTTTTCAGTTTTATGGCAGATTTAAAATGCCAAGGTATCTCACTATTTTGTTTTGTTTTTATCATTATTCCTGTTGTTTTGATGGCAAGAGACTTTTAAGAATTTGTTTCTGGAAATGCATGATATTTAGTTGAATATTTTCATTATTATTATAATATTATATCCTATATTATTACCAGCAAATCATTCTGTATGTCAAACAAATCCTTTTTATAGCTTAATGTAGTTCTTACTTTTAGGAAATGTTGGGTTCTTAGTTTATCCTATCACCGTTTAAAATATAATGTATGTGCACATGTGCTACAGAATCTTAAAATGTTTATAATACCATGATATTTTGTTTTATTTAGTTTTTGTCAATGGCTAGATTTAATTACTGTTAAGGGAAAGATTGAGGACAATTACTGATTTACAGAGAAGAGTAATTAAGACTAGGAGATTATAAATAAGAAACAATGAAACTTGGTGTAAGATTGACCACTGAAGCTTATTTTATCTTATATTTACCTAACTGGAATTCTTACTGTAGCTAAGCTCTTGGTTTGGCTTTAAATTTAGAGACTAACAGAAACTTTTCAAGATTGATGTGTGAGGTGTGGAAATGGAAAGGAAGCAAAGAACTCTGGTCATCCTGAAGATACGGTACATCTGAAAAGTGAAAGCGAATGAAAGCGTCTGACTCTTTGCGACCCTCTGGACTGTGTAGTCCACGGAATTCTCCAGGTCAGAATACTGGAGTGGTTAGTCTTTCCCTTCTCCAGGGGATCTTCCCAACCCTGGTATCAAACCCAGGTCTCCAGCATGGCAGGCAGATTCTTTAGCAACTGAGCCACAAGAGAAGCCCAGTCTGAACTGAGTGAGAACTGGGCCTGGGAGAGGTGTTGGCAGCACAGGCTGCAGGGTAAGGGAAGAAGCCCAGTCGCTCCTGAGGGAGCTAACAGATTACAAGCCTGTATCTTCAAAGCACTTCATGTGAAGCATCTAGTCCTTCTTTATCACTGAATATTTCTGTAACATTCTCACTAGATGTTGCTTTGAGAAATGAAGGGTTGACTTTGCATTAGGTTATCTGGCAAGTCATTTTCTAAGTTGTTGCTCTTTAGTCTCTCAGTCGTGTCTGACTCTTTGCAACTCACGGCCTGTAGACTGCCACAATCTTCTGTTTAAGGAATTCTCCAGGCAAGAATACTGGAGTGGGTTGCCATTTCCTTCTCCATGGAATCTTCCTGACCCAGGGATGGAACTGGAGTCTCTTGCATTGCAGGTAGATTCTTTACCACTGAGCCACCTGGGAAGCCCAACTCCTAAAGTTAGCACTCTTCAACACATCCCTGTTTCCTATCAAAGTATCATTGTTGCTGAGCTACTGGAGTCAAGAATGATGAAATTCTGACATATGCTTGAGAGATGGTTTGGGAATCTACATTTTTTCTGTGACTCTCCTGAACTTTAAAAGAAATCCTTGTTATGGTTTCATGTTTCTTACTTTTAAGAAGTGATTCTCGGAGTGAAAATATTTCCCCAATAAATTCAAATGTTTATGGAAGAAAGTGTACGCTTTTTAACTTAGAACTAAAAATCTTTCCAATCCTAGAAGGAGAACACTTTAGAAGTGGTATTTTTGTCCATCTTCATAACTTACATAAGGCAGAGCCAAGGCCATCTTTGATTATAGGTTTCAAAATTTATACACTTCCTCTCTATTCCCTGCTGTCTACCCCTGACATTATCCTCATAAAAAATTTAATATTCTTATATTTACATAATATATTATCATCTGTATCTTATTATACTTACATGCTTTGCAAGGGCAACGGCCAAAAGGCAGGTAAAAATGAAGAACTTCATACTTACTTGGTCCTGTGAAATAGATAAGAAGCTAATTAATAACAGTTTTACTCTCCTTATAACCACATATTTCCTCATTAATTATGTATTAAATTATCTTCAGATAATTAGGAAAGGGCAATGAAGACTGATAAAAGTAGATTCATTGAGAAACACATGGATTTGAATACAACGAGTTCTTCACAAGAATAAATTAACACAACATAATATAAAATCTGGAGAAGGAAATGTGAAATCTTAGTTTCTAAATAGTGGAGGCTCATTTGGGCATACCACATTAGTGGCATAATTGACCCTATGTATAAATGGCTAATTTATTAATTAATTTACCCACTTATTCAATGACTACTTGCTATGTCAGGTACTATTCCAGACATAAAGATACAGTGATGAAAAATAATGATGTTTATACTAATAATGCCATATTTTTTTTACAATTCTTCTTAAATCTTGTGGAGAATCATCAGAAATGCAAAAAACAACAGAAATCTTTTTAAAATCAGATTTCAGGTGAGCCAAAACATGAAGCCTGCCTCCCTTATAAGGGGAGAATTGGCAGGTGAAAATAGCACTCTGCTGGGGACAAGAAGCCTGCTGATCCCAGCTCAGCCTAGGACAGGCTGCTAAACCTTGAGCATCACTGAACCTTACTGAACCTGACAGAATAACCACCAAATGAGATTTTTAACTAAGAAGATTTGATTTCTAAGATCCCCTCCAGCTCAATCTCTAATACTATGACCACATACAAGTCCCCAAGGTTTGCTGACTACATATCAATGCTTTTCCAGTGCATAAGCAAATAACTGAAAAGTGAAATAAAGTTATTTTAATGCTTTTTTGCAGAGAAGGCAATGGTAACCCACTCCAGTAGTCTTGCCTGGAAAATCCCATGGATGGAGGAGCCTGGTAGGCTACAGTTCATGGGGTTGCTAAGAGTCGGTCACGACTGAGCAACTTAACTTTTTTTCACTTTCATGCATTGGAGAAGGAAATGGCAACCCACTCCAGTGTCCTTGCCTGGAGAATCCCAGGAACAGAGGAGCCTAGTGGGCTGCTGTGTATGGGGTCACACAGAGTTGGACACACTGAAGTGACACAGCAGCAGCAATGCCTTTTTGACATATAATAGTGTGGAAATGGCAACCCACTCCAGTACTCTTGCCTGGAAGATCCCATGGATGGAGGAGCCTGGTAGGCTGCAGTCCTTGGGGTCGCAAAGAGTCGGACACGACTGAGCGACTTCACTTTCACTTAGTGCTTTACTCTGTACATCTACAAATTTGAAATCAATTATTTTTAAACAGCAAGATTTTATTTGACTCAAAATTGTTAAATTTGCTGGTGATCTTTGCCTGTGCAAATTTAGAGAATGTGTATGCATGGGAATTATTCTCTCTTAAGATTAGCATTGCTTGCTTTTGTTATTAATTTATCATTTCTACTAAAGAATCCCAGATATTCTTGTTTCCTTTTACAGGATAATGCACATGACATTCACTTTATAAGCATTTCATAATGACAATGTTTTAAAATAAGATGATAAATATATTAAATTTTATAAGTTAAAAATTTGAAATAAGTTCATTATGTATAGCCACTTACCTCAGTTTTACTTAAGATATTTTATTTTCCATGGATGAAAGAAACTGGAACATGGACAAATATTAACTGAGAGTTAAATAAATGCTTTTATCTTGTTGATAAATGAGAACCATAGAAATAGTTGTAGTTATGAAGCATCCGCTATTACCAGACATTGTGCTAGGTATGTTGTAAATTCTTTCTCTAGTCTGTGGAACAATTTGTTAGGTAAGTGTGTCTGATTAACAGATGAAGAAAGTGATCCAGGAGGTCATACATCTAATGTGTAGCACCCTGGATTTTCAAAAACCTCATTACGATTAGCTCATCCTTAAAACTGTGGCATTTCATCATAAGATAGAGCAGTATAACAATTTCTAGCATCTGTATGTTAATTTTTTTAAGAAGCACTGAAAAGGAGATAAATCAGTAGCTTTGTTAGCTATCAAACAATTTCTCAAAGAATCTTAAGGTACACTGATATTAGTTTCTTTAAAAAATACTTTTTGGAACAATGCTATTAGGTTTTACAATATTACAAGGTACATAGAATAGCAAAAAGACAAATGAAAATATTACCTCGCTTCCTAAAAGGAAGACAAGTAGTCCAGGCAATGGAATATCTCTGATGGATTAGCACAGAACTATTTATAGCTTGTTCCTCCATAATATGGTAATTCTGTGGTTTGAAATACTTGAACAGAATTTGAATTCTAAGAAGTCATGATGATTAGAAATGCTTTTCTATCGAATTTTTGTATCCCATATTCCAAGGAATGCTTCTACTCAGTTTGATTTAGAACATGATAACAGGTCATGTGGGGTTTATAATATGTCATGATTGTCTATATTTCATGTTTGTGTAGCTCAGCTCTTCCACATTTTAATACTAGTTATGAGGCTCAGCATAAGGCTTAAGGCTTTTTTGGTTTATTTTTTGCCTAGACGTACCACAGAGCCTCTTCTAGTCACTGCCATTTAAAATAAGCATCTAAAATTATATTTTGGATATGTTAATTAAAATTTCACTAATAAGTGAAAAATACATCCTTCCTATTCACTCCTTGAAGTGAAGTGAAGTCGCTCAGTCGTGCCCGACTCTTTGTGACCCCATGGACAGTAGCCTGCACCAAGCTCCTCCATCCACGGGATTTTCTAGGCAAGAGTACTAGAGTGGGTTGCCGTTTCCTTCTCCAGGTAATCTTCCCGACCCAGGGATCGAACCCAGGTCTCCTGCATTTTAGACAGATGCTTTACCGTCTGAGCAACCAGGGAAGTCCCTGGTGAAAATGATTCACTGCTTATCGTTTGCCAGCTCTAAAAATAGGGTTAGCCATATGCAAGTCTATGTAATACACTGGGAAACAGCTCTTCTACTAGCTAGCAGTAACTTTTATAAGTATTTACTTTTTTAACTTTTCTCATTAGTTTCAAATCTGTCAAATAATACTATCTATACTTAATTCAATTTATAATATTGTCTTAAGTCTTAAAGTCACTCAGTTGTGTCCGACTCTTTGTGACTCCATGGACTGTACAGTTCATGAATTCTCCAGGCCAGAATTCTGGAATGGGTAGCCTTTCCCTTCAGGGTTTCTTCCCAACCCAGGGATCAAATCCAGGTCTTTCACATTGCAGACAGATTCTTTACCAGATGAGCCACCAGGAAAGCCAATATTAAAATAATTAGAAATAATTTATATAGAGTGAGTTGGTAACTACATACAACCTACATTTTTTTCTGTGCCAGTTTATCTTCCATTGCTTAGATACTTATCAACAGCTTTCTAATACATCTTATAACTTCTCATCTGTTCTCTCCAACATGCATTTTCCATTAACTTCCTCACAAATGGTTTCTTTCTAAAATCAATGTAACAAGCAATTTTACTGAATCAAAATATTTCTGAGGTTTTGTATACTGTCTAGGGTAATGTTCAAGATGTTTAACGTAGAATTCAAGGTCATTCAAGATCTTTTCAGGAAATTTTTCTGCCCTCATTTCTTAACATGTCATATTCCTCATTCACAATCTTTCCAGGGCACCATGATATGTCCATGCTCATTCTGACTGGAAATGCCTTTCTATCACATTATTTACCTTGTAAATGCCAATCTGTTCCTAAATATTTGGTTGAGATTTGAACCATCTGTGAAAAGGTCTCCCAAATCTTCAACATACTTGAACTTTTTAATAAATGTGGCAAATGAAATAGTTGAACAGATACTGAAGTTGCAAATGTAGTGAAGATTTTTTTCTTTATTCTGTGAGTAATTCTTTAGCACACGCCAGGGATTTTCTAAGGATCTAGGAGAAAGCCATAAACAAATGAAAAAATCTCTGCTTTCAAGGAGATTCTATTTCAACTGGCTGAGAGAGATGATTCCATGATAAATAACAGATCGTTGCTTTTATCATCATGCATGGTAAGGGGAAAACTGGAGAATGAGTACAGGAAGCATTAATAGGGATGAGGTGGTCACTCTTAGATAGTGTGACCAAGGAATGTCTCCATGAGCGAAACAGCAAAAGCGTGAAGGAAGACAACATTTTACTGTAGATAGTTCAGGAAGGACTCATCTGCAAAGGCCCTGATTTAAGAGTCGGGTTGGCAAATTTGAAAGATATTGGATAAAACAACATGGTTGACAAATAGTAAATTTAGTTGAAACAAAGTCAGAGGGAAAAATGGGACCCATAATACAAGGTTCTTCAATATTGAAAAGATTTTAAGAAAACAGTTACACTGATTGGAAGATGCTGTCAAATAGAAGATAACTTGGGATTATCCACCAGAAGTAGACTGAAGGGGCAAGAGAAGAAATATGATCAATTTGAAGCCTACTGTAATAATATAGGCATGTGATTATGTCAGCAGATGGAATAGTGAGAAATGGTAGCATTCTAGATATACTTTGAAACTCAGAGAATGTAGAATTTAATAGATTAAAGGTGAAGTGTGAGAGAAAGGAAAAGGTCAATAATTACTCCAGATTTTTGGCTTGATCATCTAGAATAATGTAGTTACTACTTACTGGTATGGCAGATGTTGAGGGAGGATCTGGTTTGTGGGAAAACCATTAGGAGCTTAGTTTTTTTTCCCCCTTAATTAATTAATTTATTTATTTTATTTAAAAAATTTTCCTTTATATTGGAGTTGCAATGAGCAGCCTGGTAGGCTACAGTCCATGGGGTCGCGAAGAGTCGGACACGACTGAGCAACTTCACTTTCACTTTTCACTTTCATGCACTGGAGAAGGAAATGGCAACCCACTCTAGTACTCTTGCCTGGAGAAATCCATGGACAGAGGAACCTGGTGGACTACAGTCCATGGGGTTGTAAGTCCAACAGGATTTAGCGACTAAACCACCACCACCACGGTCTTCTGTTGATGCTGTCTGGCCAGCAGAGGGAGTCCAAGATCCACCACAGGATTAGAGAGCAATTTACGGAGAAGGCAATGGCACCCCACTCCAGTACTCCTGCCTGGAAAATCCCATGGGCGGAGGAGCCTGGTAGGCTGCAGTCCATGGGGTGGCTAAGAGTCGGACACGACTGAACGACTTCACTTTCACTTTTCACTTTCATGCATTGGAGAAGGAAATGGCAACCCACTCCAGTGTCCTTGCCTGGAGAATCCCAGGGACGGGGGAGCCTGGTGGGCTGCTCTATATGGGGTCGCACAGAGTTGGACACGACTGATGTGACTTAGCAGCAGCATACTTTTAGAAGCTTAGTTTTATAAATGTTAAATTTGAAGTTCCAACTAGAAATTTAGGTTGAAATATAAACAGTATACAGCAATACAAAATTATCTAGTGGGATTGATTTCTTTAATCATTGAAGAATGATTAAAGAACAGACAACAAAGATCTTACATGATTTCAGTATTTTCTAATGCTACTGATTACATTACTTTGTCATCCAAGGTCTGTCTAGTCATGGCTATGGTTTTTCCACTAGTCATGTATGGATGTGAGAGTTGGATTATAAAGAAAGCTGAGTGCCAAAGAATTGATGCTTTTGAACTGTGGTGTTGGAGAAGACTCTTGAGAGTCCCTTGGACTGCAAGGAGATCCAACCAGTCCATCCTAAAGGAGCTCGGTCCTGGGTGTTCATTGGTAGGACTGATGTTGAAGCTGAAACTCCAATATTTTGGCCACCTGATGCAAAGAGCTGACTCATTTGAAAAGACCCTGATGCTGGGAAAGATTGAGGGCAGGAGGAGAAGGGGACAACAGAGGATGAGATGGTTGGATGGCATCACTGACTCGATGGACATGGGTTTGGGTAAACTCCGGGAGTTGGTGATGGACAGGGAGGTCTGGCGTGTTGCAGTCCATGGGGTCTCAAAGAGTCGGACACGACTGAGTGACTGAACTGAACTGAACAGATGTACAGATAAAATGAGAACATAAAGAAAAGGAAGCTCTTACCACACTTAGAAATAAAAGACCTGGAGTAGGTGAGTTCTGTAAGATATAAATAGAAAGAAAGAAAGGAAATTCTAAAATACTGAAAGTCCTATATTATTTCAGTGGGCATATGTTTGTTGTCATATGTTCAATACATTGCAATGATTATATCAGTAGTTCATCAAGATGCTTATGTATAGAAATGTCCTTAAGTATAAGAACCAGGTAGTCCAGAAAGAAGATAATGTATAGAGGGGAGTTTGTGCAAAGTTGAAGGAACAGAGAGTTAGGTCATAAGGAATCAAAAGGGTCAGTCACCCTGAGGATGAAAACAGAACTTGAATGCAGATTGATAAGAGCTAAGGATAATTTAAGATATGTTATCTTATAAATGTTACTAGTTGATTAGTGAATATTGGGTCATTGGAAATAATGTGGAAAATTTTGGTAATTTCTGTCTAAAACAAAGTGGTCTCTGGAAGGAAAAACAGCACTAGCAATGTGAGCTACGAGGAATGACATGAGAAATGTATCTAATCATTTTTTCTAAAAAGAAGTTTAATTCAATGTATTTTTTATATGCTCTGAGAAATCTATGAATGAAATCTTATGGAAACTCAAATCATATTTTAATATATTAATCTCTATTTTTAATGTCAAAATATTACTTTATTATGCAGAGAAATCCCTTTTAAACTAAATGTCTGTTATATATTGGAAGAATTGTATGCATGTGGGTGTTCTTTGGAAGGAATGATGCTAAAGTTGAAACTCCAGTACTTTGACCACTTCATGCGAAGAGTTGACTCATTGGAAAAGACCCTGATGCTGGGAGGGATTGGGGGCAGGAGGAGAAGGGGATGACAGCGGATGAGATGGCTGGATGGCATCACTGACTCGATGGACGTGAAATTGAGTGAACTCCGGGAGATGGTGATAGATAGGGAGGCCTGGTGTGCTGTGATTCATGGGGTCGCAAAGAGTCGGACATGACTGAGTGACTGAACTGAACTGAACTGAACTGAACTGAATATAATGCCTGGAGGCCTACATACAAATTTAAAAATCCTGTTACCTCTGAGGAGCTAGGGATGGGAATGAAATTGAGCAGCAACAATGAAGCTTCAGTTGCAGTGACAATTTTCTTTTTTCTACTCGTGAACTAAGGTATTTTAATAAATTAAAGTACTACTTGTGTGTGGTGAAATGCACATGTTTAAACTGTACAGGTGGATCATTTACCAGGGTCGAAGTGTGTTACTTTTCTATCACCTCATGAAGTTTCCTCCTGCCCTGTCCCACTTGATCACCTTTCTCAGAAACTGTCACTTATCTGAAATGATCAATAAATCATTTTTTTTCTGTTTTCATCTGTATGTAATCATAGAGCATATACTGTATGACATCTAGCTTCTGTCTCATGGCATAATGTTTTTGAGATTTATCCATGTTGTTGCAATTATTGCTGAGTCATCTATTATAAAAATGCTGTTGAATGACACCCTGGCTGTTTCTAGTTTGGGACTATCATGAATAAAGATATCATAATATTATTTGTACAAGAATCTTTGAAGACAACTTTTTTTGTCTTGGGTAAGACAGAGGAATGGTATAACCTTATCACGTAGTAGATGCACACTGAATATTTTCATAGCATGTTGACAGTTACTTGCAGTTTTAAACTCAGAACAGAGCATATGTTAGAATTTGGAGTACAGCCACTAATCTTGTATGACTTTCCCAGTAACTAGATAAATGGTATACTCAAGGTGGAATGTTCTCTAATTTCACCAGAAGAGGAAGAGAGATTCAAGGAAGTCGTGTGATGGGCATAAAGACACAGCTGGACTCAAGTCAGGAAACATTGACTTTTATTCCAGTGATTTTTCTATTCAAGAGTACTCTGTTCTGTTACCCCACTTCTTTACTGAGCAATCTTTTTCGATTTTGATTTTGAGCCAAATACATCTCAGTATGTGTGTATGAAAGTATATTTTTTCACCAGAAAATTTTGTGATCTAACTTGAGCAAAATATTTGTGTGAAAAAATTTAATAGACAACATAGGGGTTACTAAAATGTAGCTTAGAACACAAATATATTAGATATTTTAACATAATTAATAAGAATTAGATTCCATCAGTGTAGTTAATAAGAATTTATCTTTTCAATTTTGTCATATACTTATATGAGGACTGCCTTGTCAACCACCAGAACAAGAATAAAGATACTGAATAGAAACTTGACTTTATTTGAATCCTAATAAAGTAGATATAATAAAGTAGTAATTCATTCATTCCTTCTCAAACTTGTATGGATTATACTATGTGCTAAAGAATTGTGATACTAGTGATATACAGAAAATTAAGATTATATTCCCTGATTTCAGGAACATATTTTCTAATAAACTCATACTAGATAAGTTAAACAAAATGTTGTAGTGGGAGTATACTCAAAATGTTATGAGAATATGAAAAATGTTCATATCAAACAAGTCAGATAAGCAGGGACATCTAGGAAAGGATCAGAGGAAATGTAGTGCTATGTCCTACAAAATGAGGGGAGTCACAGAGGAAGGAGGTGAGGAAAAGGAAGGTGTCAGAAGCCTGAACAGACAGGAAAATGAGAGAGGGTAGCCAAATGAGGAGCAACAATTTTGAGTTCAAGAGAAAGAGAGGCAAGAATTGAGGGTAAAGAGTTCTGGGAGGCTAAACATTTTATGTCTCCTCTTGGGGGCTGAGAGTGGCATGGAAGACTCTTCATCAGCAGTGAGGTGGAAGCACTGAATTTTGCATTAATTATTGAAAAATTATTACAGAGAAAGATTTATAGTGATGTAAAATAGCAGACAGCATTGCCATTTATAGGGGTGTGTGAAAGAAAGTACAATTATAAGGGCCAATTTGCTGAAATCACTGATGATGTTGATTAAGGAACAGATTGAAGAAATGTTTAAAAGAATAAATGACAGACTATTAAACAACCAATCAAAAATGCAGAATGTTTTGTGTGTCTGCTATGAGAAACGGAATTGGAGTAAATGATTAAATTGTCCCAAAATTCTATTAAAAAGAAAATAAGAGCTTAATCTGGCACTATTTGCTATAATTCACTTGCTCAATTATATGCAAGTGAATTCAAAGCCAGCAAGTCAAATATGAACTATATATGAATTATACACATAAAAATTAAAATATGTTGTGAGGAATATTTAATAATTAAAGAATTTTAAAAATTCATATTTAACAATTGAAAAATGTAAAAGAAATACTATTATTTCTTTTAAAAGTTTCTCCTGAACTTTTTCTCTCAAGAATGATATAATATTGCAGAGCCATATTGCACCTGAAAAGTAAATAGTACATTTCTGCTAAAAATTTAATAATCAAAGACTTGAAGAAGTAATATAGTGACTTCTATGTCGGTTTTTGCTGCTTTTTATTCACTAAGTCATGTCCAACTCTTTTGAGACCTACTGAGCCACCAGGGAAGCCCAATATGTTGTTTTACTTATTATCTGTCAGTTTCTCTTATTTATTCACATCAAGAACACTGGATGTTATTCAGAATTCGAAGTATTTAGAGTAGCTAGTGGAGGTGATGGAATTCCACTTGAGCTATTTCGAATCCTGAAAGATGATACTTTGATAGTGCTGCACTCAATATGCCAGCAAATTTGGAAAACTCAGCAGTGGCCACAGGACTGGAAAAAGTCAGTTTTCATTCCAATCCCAAAGAAAGGCAATGCCAAAGAATGCTCAAACTATTGCACAATTGCTCTCATCTCACATGCTAGTAAAGTAATGCTCAAAATTCTCTAAGACAGGCTTCAGCAATACATGAACCATGAACTTCCAGATGTTCAAGCTAGTTTTAGAAAAGGCAGAAGAACCAGAGATCAAATTGCCAACATCTGCTGGATCGCGGAAAAAGCAAGAGAGTTCCAGAAAAACATCTATTTCTGCTTTATTGACTATGCCAAAGCTTTGACTGTGTGGATCACAATAAACTGTGGAAAATTCTGAAAGAGATGGGAATACCGGACCACCAGACCTGCCTCTTGAGAAACCTATATGCAGGTCAGGAAACAACAGTTAGAACTGGACATGGAACAATAGACTGGTTCCAAATCGGGAAAGGAGTACATCAGGGCTGTATATTGTCACCCTGCTTATTTAACTTCTATGCAGAGTACATCATGAAAAATGCTGGGCTGGAAGAAGCACAAGCTGCAATCAAGATTGCCAGGAGAAATATCAATAACCTCAGATATGCAGATGACACCACCCTTATGGCAGAAAGTGAAGAGGAGCTAAAAAGCCTCTTGATGAAAGTGAAAGAGGAGAGTGAAAAAGTTGGCTTAAAGCTCAACATTCAGAAAACTAAGATCGTGGCATCTGGTCCCATCACTTCATGGCAGATAGATGGGGAAACAGTGGAAACAGTGTCAGACTTTATTTTTTGGAGCTCCAAAATCACTGCAGATGGTGATTGCAGCCATGAAATTAAAAGACCCTTACTCCTTGGAAGAAAAGTTATGACCAACCTAGATAGCATATTCAAAAGCAGAGACATTACTTTGCCAACAAAGATCCATCTAGTCAAGGTTATGGTTTTTCCAGTGGTCATGTATGGATGTGAGAGTTGGACTATAAAGAAAGCTGAGTGCTGAAGAATTGATGCTTTTGAACTGTGGTGTTGGAGAAGACTCTTGAGAGTCCCTTGGACTGCAGGGAGATTCAACCAGTCCATCCTAAAGGAGACCAGTCCTGGGTGTTCATTGGAAGAACTGATGCTGAGGCTGAAACTCCAATACTTTGGCCACCTGATGTGAAGAGCTGACTCATTTGAAAAGACCCTGATGCTGGGAAAGATTGAGGGCAGGAGGAGAAGGGGATGACAAAGGATGAGATGGTTGGATTGCATCATCGACTCGACGGACATGGGTTTGGGTGGACTCCGGGAGTTGGTGATGGACAGGGAGGCCTGGTGTGCTGCAGTTCATAGCGTCGCAGAGTTGGACATGACTGAGCGACTGAATTGAACTGAACTGAACTTTGGAAAAACAAATTCAAAGGATACATTTAAAATCTTTTGAAAATTAAAATTTCCTTCTTTTTCAGCAGTTGAGATATTAGATAAAATGATTGACTAAAATAGGAATGATTAAGTGAGGATTATTTATGCAAAATAAAGTTTTTAATGAAGGAAATGAAAATGTAAAGAGTAGGCAAAGGTAGATATGAGAATAAAATAACATAGAAAACTTCATGCCAACCTTAAAAACAAAGTAATTTTGCAAAACCGCCATGTTAGAAATAAAACATAAATTCTGAATTTATCTTGAGGTTAAAATACAATTAATTTTAGTGAGTATATATTAGACTTTCAGACAATAAATAAGGTTCTAGGTACTCAAACAATAAGCTAGTAACATCCTATTTTTTGAGATTGTATTTTTTCTTTGGATTGTAGAGAAATAAGTATGTTTGAGACAGCTAGATAATTTAAATAATTTTGTCATTTTGATTTCTAAGTGTCATAGCTATGGAGACTATTTCTAAATAACTGTTGGAATAAGTCTGACTTTAAAAAATTACATTGCTAAGTCACATGAAAGGTTTATTCAAACATGTTTGATTGCATTTTTCTTTCTTGCTTCCTTTTGTATCTTGATTTTCCTTCCTCTCATCTTTTCCCTCCTCCTACCTCCCATTCTTTTCTTCTTACTTTTATTTTTTCCTTAGTCTTTGAAACAAATAAATTTTATAGATATTGGTCATATTACTGAGTGGATTTAAAGCAATAATATGGCTCAAGTGAATACAAGAGATTTTGAATAAAAATTCAAATGATCCTACTTGAGTGTAATGTAAATGGAAACATAAACCACACTGAAAGTTAACATATCCTATATTTTAGGTTGGAATACTACATTAAAGTGTTATATGAATATATTCAACAAGATATATTAAAATTATACTCAACAAGGTAGAAAGTTGTGAAATATGTGTGACATTCAAAATAAAAACTGCTGACTGTATTCATAAGAGTGGCATTCTTTTTTTGTTTAAAATCTTAAACTTCACGACAGGGAGATGGCTTTATAAAACTAATAGACCAAAGCTTGTTTTTCTATCTTTAGAAAGAGAAAGAATGATAGAATGTTCTCCAAAGCCAAATATCAGGCTCTTGAAAATGACAAGATGTTTCCTTTACAACATAACACAACAAAGAGATATTGCTATTTCATGAGTGTGGTGCCATAAGGATACAATCCAGAGCCAGCTTTAATATGTACTTTCCTGTTTTCAGTCTCTTCCAAAGACAAGATGATCTTTAACTCTCAATTCATACTAATGACAGAAACCCAAAGCTGAATCCCTGAAGGATTCTTGAAGTAAATTTTTTAAGCCATCAAGGAATTTAAGTGTATGCTATGTTATAATTTCATTTTAATGTAATATAGAAATATGAGATGACAAATTTGAAAAAAGCTTTTAGTGCAATTAGATTGAAGATTTGGTTTTGACTTCAGAGGATCCAAAGAAAATTATATTGACGCTATACTAAGGTGCTTATACATTATCTGGAAGACAAATGAATATATAGAGATGTCTAGGAAATTAATGTGGCTTCTGTGGTTGTTCGGATGGCTAGGATCTGTGTCTAATCCTTAGGTTAGGAAGATCTCCTGGAGAAGGGAATGGCAACCTTCTTCAGTATTCTTGCCTGGAGAATTCCATGGGCAGAGGAGCCTGGCGGGCTACAGTCCATGGGGTTGCAAAGAATCAGACACAACTGAGTGACTAACACTTTCTTTCAGGAGATTCTTGTTGTTCAGTCACTATGTTGTGCCTGATTCTTTGCAACCCCATGGAATGCAGCATGCAAGGCTTCTCTGTCCTTCACTATCTCCCAGAGTTTGCTCAAACTCATGCCCATTTAATTGATGATGCCAATCAACCATCTCATTCTCTATTGCCCCCTTCTCCTCCTGCCTTCAATCTTTTGCAGCATCAGGATATTTTCCAATGAGTCTGCTCTTTACAATCAGGTGGCCAGAGTATTGGAGCTTCAGCTTCAGCATCAGTCTTTCCAATGAATATTCAGGGTTGCATGACTGGTTGATCTCTTTGTTGTCCAAAGGACTCTCAAGTCTTCTCCAGTAGCACAGTTCGACAGCATCAATTCTTTAGCACTCAGCCTTCTTTATGGTCCAAGCTCTCAAATCTGTACATGACTACTGGGATATGGTTGAGTGTCTTAGGGCATCATAGTATATAGATGATAATGAACATGATTAAGATAAATAGGGTGTAGGGAAACAGCAAATTAGCCAAGATAGCATGGTCAAGTTCTCTTGCTCCTTGGCCCTCACTCTTTCTCCATGTTTTGTAAATAATGATTGTGTAACAGCTGAGATCACCCATAGCACTGCACATGCGTGTCACGAGGTATTCTCCTGGCCGTGGGCTGCTGTGTGTGTATGCCTGTATGAGTTTCACCATGAAAGCCCTAGCTACTGCCGCACTGGGACTACACTGGAGTGACAGCATGGTTATGTTATATGAGGTTATGTTATGGCTCAATCATGGCTTCTTAATGGTTCTGTTGAGGCTGCTGCTACGATTGCTGCATCAGCCAGGACAGAAGCTGTGTTGCGGCTGCCGCGCCAGCCAGGAGAGAATAAACGTGTCTGCAGTTGCTATGGCTCCCCGTTTTCTTCCAGCCTCTTAGCTCGCACCTTGCCTTCCCTGGGTTCAGCGGACAATGTGCACAGTGCGATACAGGAAGACAACTGGCATCATGAACAGGATTGGCGATACACAGGGAAAATGCAGTCAGATAATAAGTAAAGTAATAACTGTAGAACATTCATGCTATATTTGGGTGAAAACATTCCATAAAAATAATTAGAAGAAATAACCAAATAAAAAGATTTATAAATGAACTTAACAGGATGATTTTTTACAATAGAATATAGTTAAGTAGAGTGACCAAATAACAAATGAGTTATCAAAAGTTAATCCCAGCATTAGTCTAGACATGTGTGGATAAGACAAAGGGAAAACTATGCTTGAGTTATCCAAGGTAGAAAATAAATGGAATAGCAAAAAATGTTACTGTAGAACACCATCTATCCTACTTCATAAAATGCCTGCCTGTGCAGAGTACATCATGAGAAACACTGGGCTGGAAGAAACACAAGCTGGAATCAAGATTGCCAGGAGAAATATCAATAACCTCAGATATGCAGATGACACCACCCTTATGGCAGAAAGTGAAGAGGAACTAAAAAGCCTCTTGATTAAAGTGAAAGAGGAGAGTGAAAAAGTTGGCTTAAAGCTCAACATTCAGAAAACTAAGATCGTGGCATCTGGTCCCATCACTTCATGGGAAATAGATGGGGAAACAGTGGAAATAGTGTCAGACTTTATTTTTTGGAGCTCCAAAATCACTGCAGATGGTGATTGCAGCCATGAAATTAAAAGATGCTTACTCCTTGGAAGGAAGGTTATGACCAATCTAGATAGCATATTCAAAAGCAGAGACTTTGCCAACAAAGGTCCGTCTAGTCAAGGCTATGGTTTTTCCAGTGGTCATGTATGGATGTGAGAGTTGGACTGTGAAGAAGGCTGAGCACTGAACAACTGATGCTTTTGACCTGTGGTGTTGGAGAAGACTCTTGAGAATCCCTTGGACTGCAAGGAGATCCAACCAAACCATTCTAAGGGAGATAGGTCCTGGGTGTTCTTTGGAAGGAATGATGCTAAAGCTGAAACTCCAGTACTTTGGCCACCTCATGTGAAGGGCCGACTCATTGGAAAAGTCCCTGATGCTGGGAAGGATTGGGGGCAGGAGGAGAAGGGAACGACAGAGGATGAGATAGCTGGATGGCTTCAGTGACTCTATGGGCATGAGTTTGAGCGAACTCCGGGAGTTGGTGATGGACAGGGAGGCCTGGTGTGCTGCAATTCACGGGGTTGCAAAGAGTCGGACATGACTGAGCGACTGAAATGAACTGAACTGAAGGTCGAATAAGTCTATGCCAAAAATATAACAGTTAATAAAAATGTTACCATTGTCTAATAAATGATGATAAATGGCATAGTAACTTGGAATCGTCACTGGTTATAAACATATCCAAATTATTAAATTGCACTTTTATTAAAATAACTATAATATTTTAAGTCTTAATGTATAGTCAAATTTTCAGTAAAATTTAATAATCTTATAGGATTTTACTTAAAAAATTCCTATTTCAAAGTCAAATGACCATGGAGCTCAGTACTATATATTTCATATTTTAACTGATGCATTTTTTTTTTGAATTGAATTTGCTTTCTTTAAGTCTTTCGGGTTTTGTGTTCCTCAAGGGAAGCCATGTGATAATATGATTACACAAGATAGTAGAAAAAAAATGGGTATTACTAAGTATCTAAGGAAATTGTATAAAAATGTACTTTTTGATACTAGTTGAATAATCAAGTGTACTAAAATCTGAATATCATGGTATCATCTATAAAATTTAAACAAATTATATTTTCTAATCCACTTTCACTCAGTCTGGTATATGAGACTGTCAGAATGAGTATCACCTTAGAGCTTGTTGGAACTGCAAATTCATAGATCATAGTAAAAGTTGTAAAAATATCGAGTTGTTTCAACATGACTTTCTGATTTTGCGTTTTTATCTAAATATCTAACACAATAGTTACTTAAGTTCTCAGTTTAAAGAATCTAACAAATGGTAAGTTAAAATATGAACTCAAGGCTTACAAATATCTCTTTAAAAGCAAAGAAAGATATATTTAAAAGTAAAATGAATGGTCCCATTAGGATTTAATAATTTTTAAGGTATTAATATTTAAACTCACAGTCTGAAATGATTGGTTTTTCACTGTTGCTTTTTCTGTTGCTTCCCTATTACCTCAGAATTTCATCTACACGAAGGGCACACAGTGCCCTCAAAAGTCAAGTACAAATTGTTTGTGGCAGAACATACCCTTCTGACTCTGAAACTTAACTTGTTTAAAATAAACTTCCAGCTTCCTGGATTCATGTTTCTGCACTTTTTTTTGTTTTGTTTTTTTTTTTGATTCATGTTTCTGCACTTTTTTTTTTTTTTTTGCTATTTAGCTGTTGATTAAAAGTTTTATCTTCAATACATGAACCTGTGTAAGATTTACAGCACACAAACTGTTGCTTTCAAACAATAAGGAACGATTAGAGCTTATGGAATTTAGAAACAACTGACCAAGTAATTTCTCCTATTGCCAGATTTTCTGTGTTTCTCAAAGTAATACACATAAGAATCATATATTGGAGGCATATGAAAGTGTAGCAAACGTTGAATTTGTGAATCACTTAGCTTATTACACACTATTAGCATACAACACCGAATTGTCAAAGTAGAGACAATGAAGTAAGAACCACACCAAGGAGGATTCCAGGAGGAGGCATCTCAGCAGGAGCAGTGGCCTTCGGTCAGGCAATGGGTTTGGAACAAGTGTGAGTGGGAGGTCACCTTCTGTTCTCCTAGGGTTTCCAGGGCAGGTTCTCTGCAACAACTCTCAATAGCATAAAGCTGGGTTTTCCTGGGAAGAGCTCTCAAGTCACTCAGCTTGGTGGGCTCTTTTTAAGGAGCAATGGTTATCCCTGGGGAGAGGTCTTGATTTTGGTTATTCTTTCTGTTCCAATGTGGTACATTGGCCATCAAATGTCCCATCTAAAGAGATGACTTAGCTTATCACCCCAACACACTCCCAGTCCTACACAGATATTTCAGAACAACTAATGTGGAAGTCCACATTGGCCACTGGGTCTCAATTTTAAACTATCTAAAATGTCTTACTCCTGGGAAGGAAAGTTATGACCAACCTAGACAGCATATTGAAGAGCAGAGACATTACTTCGCCAAGAAAGGTCCATTTGGTCAAGGCTATGGTTTTTCCAGTAGTCATGTATGGATGTGAGAGTTGGACTAGAAAGAAAGCTGAGTGCTGAAGAATTGATGATTTTGAACTGTGGTGTTGGAGAAGACTCTTGAGAGTCCCTTGGGCTGCAAGGAGATCCAACCAGTCAATTCTAAAGGAAATCAGGCCTGAATATTCATTGGAAGGACTGATTGTGAAGCTGAAACTCCAATACTTTGGGCACCTGAAGCAAAGAACTGACTCATTGGAAAAGACCCTGATGCTGGGAAAGATTGAAGACGGGAGGAGAAGGGGACAACAGAGAAGGAGATGGTTGGATGGCGTTACTGACTCAATGATATGAGTTTGTTAACTCTGGGAGTTGGTGATGGACAGGGAGGCCTGGTGTGCTGCAGTCCATGGGGTCTCAAAGAGTTGGACATGACTGAGCAACTGAACTGAACTGAACTGAACATGTCTTAACATAGCTTCATCCTACAGGTTTCACACAAGAGGAGTAGAAATCTTAACCAAAACGAAATCACATTTTAACAACATGCATTTTTAAAAATAATGTCTCACTTTATCTGTTCTTAATTGTTGCCAGCAAATTATTTTCACCTATGGAGCTACTTCATCAAATCATTTTTTCTTCCACAGTGGAGGTGATCTGACTTAAACCAACTTTGTCATTTCAACAGCTACCCTTAACATCTGGAGTGGCATTGAGTTCAGTAAATTCTTAATTTTGCAGACAGAATTCATTGCATTCAGCAGCCACCCTTTGATTCTTAGTTGTAACTGCTAATTTCAAAGAGACTGGAAATCATATAACCATGCTTTTTAATATTTTAGAATTCTAGAAAAGCTTTTATGAGTGGCCAGTTACTACTGTGAGTATCCATCTTCTTCCTTCTCCTTTTCTAAGACTTTACTTTTGTGGTTGTTTCTTTCTGTTAAATATCTTAACTTGTTTTGTTTGCACTTGTTTATTCCCTCGGTCTACAATGATCTTTGTGTGTGTGTGTGTGTCAGTCCTGTGTGTGTGTGTGAGTTGTGTCTGACTCTGCGATCCCGTGGACTATGGCTCACCAGGCTCCTCTGTCCAAGGGATTCCCCAGGCAAGAGTACTGGAGTGGGTTGCCATTTCCTTTTCCAGCTATGACCTTTAGTTATCACTTATTTTTCAGATACCATTTCTTCATTCTCTGCTTCCAATAAATCACACTAACCATTGCTTTTTCACAATGATGGCTAAGCTTTTGGAAAGATGTCCTATTTATGACTTCTTCTTCCAAATGTTTTTAATGCACTGCCTTTGTAAGTCAGTTCATCCTCTCTTGCATGGATAAAGATATGTAGTTTATCTTGAATTTCTAAATTAAAATCTAATCTTTATCTGTCAGTTTCAAAATACATTTTCTACAACAGTTTTACATTTGGAAAAAATAATAGATGTATCAGGCAACTTAACTGCCTCAATACTTTTCTCTGGCTTCTTATCCTGATTAAGGTAATATTGACAATCCATAACATGTAATTCAAGGGCATTCAAACGTCATACAGCAGACATTTGTCATTCCATTTTTCACTACGCTTTGTCTCATTTGCAATTTTCCTGAAAGCACCATGGAGTTTCATGTGTTTTTGATTTCCATTTTTCCTCTGCTCAAGAATGTTCCTCCCTCATATTTTCACAGACAGTGCATTTAATATTCCTTATGTTTAGTTTTAGATCATGTCCAAATTTGACTATAGCTACAAAATTGCCTGCAAATATTATAAAATACAACCCTTAGAGTGTTTATGTAAATGCATTTTCCCTTTAAAAAATATAAGTATAGTATATTTAACAAGTAATTATTGACTGCCTAATGTGTGTCAGGAACTCTTTTATCCAAATAGAATTGGGCCATGAAGAAAAAGAAATCTCAGTCTTCATGGAAGATATACTATACGTTAACTGGCAGGTAAGATAAAACATGGTAAGTCATAAATCATTGGTCTGGTGAAGAAAAAAAGAAAGTAGAATTAGAGGAATTAGAGGAAAGGGATAGGAAATTTTTCTAGAAATGGGATATCCAGGGTTAATGTGCTAGGAAATGTCTTCCTGACAAGAAAGTAAAAACTTGAAGGAAGTAAAGAAGTCAGTGTTATTGACAGCTATGAGAATAGTACTCTAATCTAGATCATGAGATGGAAGCATGCCTGCGATACTAAAATAATAATACTGTTAATAATGATATTAAAGCAAATAGAACAGTGTTGTTTAAATTGAGATCTTTCTTGGAACTGAGATCAGAGAAATCAAAAGAACCTGATTATATAGGATTTTAAGGGCATTTTGAGAAGTTTAAAGGACTTCTGCTCTGGAAGTCAGCTTCTGGGGCTGATTGCATATCAGGGACTGGGTTTATCCTGCTTGTTAAATAACTCAGAAAAAAATAGCATTTATAAAAATAAAAGTATATCTACTACCCTCTAAATGGAAAAAGAACAATGTCTAATACCAAATCAAAATTATCAAGCATGGGCCAAAAGAGGAAGAAATAACTCACAATGAAGAGGAAAATCAATGAATAGAAACAAATTCAGATACGACAAAAATAATAGAATTAGAAAAAAATTATATAAATACTTAGTGAAACTATATTTTATACATTCAAGTAGAGGAAAGCATGAGCTTGCTTGAAAAATATTGTTTTGACTAGAAAAGTACACTGAATGTAATTAATAACATGTTTTAGGAAAAAAAGATGAGGGAACTTGAAAGAATACTGAATATAAAAGATTAGGAAGCTTGAAAATGTCCAAAATAAAACTGTACAAAATCAAGAGGAAAAAAATAAGAATGAAAAGAAACAGTGCTTCAGTGAGCTGGTTCAATGAGAATCTCAAAAGGAACCCATATGTTTTGTATAGTACATATATAATACATATATAATTGTGCTGAAGGTGAGGAAGGGAAGGAAGAAAAACTATTTGAATAAATCAATGAACAAATAGTGTCCAAATGTTAGGAAACTTGCAACTCATAGATCAAGAGGACAACAAATTATGACTGCAAAGCATCAAAAAGACCACATCAAGCACGTTATAAACAAATGATTTCCTAGCCATTTCTTTCTCTTGACAGCAGTACATGAATTATGGGATTTTAGTTTAGTGACAGGGATGGAACCTGTCCTCAAACCCAGCCTCAGTAGTGAAAGCATGCACCCTGGACCTCCAGGGAATTCCTCTACTAGTCTTAAAAAGAAAGTATCTAGAGAAAACAGTATATGTGTTATACAGGGCCACAAACACATGAATAACTGATTTCTCAAAATAAGCCAGGAAAGGGTGGTGGAATATCTTAAGTACTGAAAAGAAAATATCTGTCAAACAAATTCTATGAGTGAAAATATAATTCTAAAATGGAGGCCAAAGAAACCTTTTTCAGATCACAAACCTGAGCAAATTTATGATCATTATGCTAGCCTTAGAAGTAACATTTAATGAAAGTCATTCAGGCAGAAGTAAAGTAATAACACATGAGAATCTTTAGCTCCTTAATAAAAGAACATTGAAAATGGTAAATATGGGGATGAATAGGAAATGCCTCAATTATCTATGTTTGAAAACTCTTAAAAGGTAAATATTTAAAAAATAAAAGTAATAATATATATGGTGTGTGTTTTAACAAAAGTAAGGTTAAAGTATATGACAACATCACCACAAACCACTGAAGGAGGAAAATTGAAGGCTAATATCTAAGATTCCTTATTAATATGGCTGTTAAAAAAAGAAAATAAATGTGATTGAGACTGTAGAAAAGAGAGCTCTGGGGTATTGTAGAAATATATGTTGGTGCAACCCCTAAGGAAGATATTATGGAAATACCTCAAAAAATTAAAAATAAAGCTAACATCTGATTCACTAATCCCACTTCTCAGTAACTATCTGAAAGAATTTAAATCAAGGTGTCCAAGTTAGTTGTGCCCTTTCATGTTCTTCACATCATTGTTTACAATAGCCAAGACATAGAAATAATTTGAATGTGGATTGACACATGAATGGAGAGAGTAAATGTATTATGCACATGAAATAGACATTATTATATTTAAAATAAATATATCTATTTTTATAGATGTTATAAAAATAGATATTATTATATTTAGAATTAAAAGGGGCTTCCCTGGTAGCTCAGCTGGTAAAGAATCGGCTTGCAATGCAGGAGACCTGGGTTTATTTATTTATTTATTTATTTTATTTTTTATTTTTTATTTTTTTTAAATTTTAAAATCTTTAATTCTTACATGCGTTCCCAAACATGAACCCCCCTCCCACCTCCCTCCCCATAACATCTCTCTGGGTCATCCCCATGCACCAGCTCCAAGCATGCTGTATCCTGCATCAGACATAGACTGGCGATTCAATTCTTACATGATAGTATACATGTTAGAATGTCATTCTCCCAAATCATCCCACCCTCTCCCTCTCCCTCTGAGTCCAAAAGTCCATTATACACATCTGTGTTTCTTTCCCTGTCTTGCATACAGGGTCGTCATTGCCATCTTCCTAAATTCCATATATATGTGTTAGTATACTGTATTGGTGCTTTTCTTTCTGGCTTACTTCACTCTGTGTAATCGGCTCCAGTTTCATCCATCTCATCAGAACTGATTCAAATGAATTCTTTTTAATGGCTGCGTAATAATCCATTGTGTATATGTACCACAGCTTTCTTATCCATTCATCTGCTGATGGACATCTAGGTTGTTTCCATGTCCTAGCTATTATAAACAGTGCTGCGATGAACATTGGGGTACATGTGTCTCTTTCAATTCTGGTTTCCTCGGTGTGTATGCCCAGCAGTGGGATTGCTGGGTCATAAGGCAGTTCTATTTGCAATTTTTTAAGGAATCTCCAGACTGTTCTCCATAGTGGCTGTACTAGTTTGCATTCCCACCAACAGTGTAGGAGGGTTCCCTTTTCTCCACACCCTCTCCAGCATTTATTGTTTGCAGATTTTTGGATCGCAGCCATTCTGACTGGTGTGAAGTGGTACCTCATTGTGGTTTTGATTTGTATTTCTCTAATAATGAGTGATGTTGAGCATCTTTTCATGTGTTTGTTAGCCATCCGTATGTCTTCTTTGGAGAAATGTCTATTTAGTTCTTTGGCCCATTTTTTGATTGGGTCGTTTATTTTTCTGGAATTGAGCTGCAGAAGTTGTTTGTATATTTTTGAGATTAGTTGTTTGTCAGTTGCTTCATTTGCTATTATTTTCTCCCATTCAGAAGGCTGTCTTTTCACCTTGCTTATATTGGGTTTAATCCCTGGGTTGGAAGGATGCCCTGGACGTGGGCATCGCAACCCACTCAAGTTTTCTTGCCTGGAGAATCCCCATGGAGAGAGGAGCCTGGCGAGCTATAGTTCATGGGTTTGCGAAGAGTTGGGCACGACTGAGCCACTAAGAACAGCGGCACTAAAAAGGGACAATTAGCCATTTGAAGGATACTGTGCTAACTGAAATAAGTCAGACGTGGAAAGACTGATATTGTACGATCTCATTTATTGGTAAAATTTATAATCACCACCCTTAGAGAAGCATGAGTAGAACTGTGGCTGTGTTTGCCAGGGACAGAAGGTACAAAGTATTAGCCATGAATGATAGATTCTGAAGACCTACTGTACAGCTACTAACAGTGGAAACAGTGTCAGACTTTATTTTTGGGGGCTCCAAAATCACTGCAGATGGTGACTATAGTCATGAAATTAAAAGATGCTTACTCCTTGGAAGAAAAATTATGACCAACCTAGATAGCGTATCCAAAAGCAGAGACATTACTTTGCCGACTAAGGTCTGTCTAGCCAAGGCTATGGTTTTTCCTGTGGTCATGTATGGATGTGAAAGTTAGACTGTGAAGAAGGCTGAGCGCCAAAGAATTGATGCTTTTGAACTGTGATGTTGAAGAAGACTCTTGAGAGTCCCTTGGACTGCAAGGAGATCCAACCAGTCCATTCTGAAGGAGATCACCCTGGGATTTCTTTGGAGGGAATGATGCTAAAGCTGAAACTCCAGTACTTTGGCCACCTCATGCAAAGAGTTGACTCATTGGAAAAGACTCTGATGCTGGGAGGGATTGGGGGCAGGAGGAGAAGGGGACGACAGAGGATGAGATGGCTGGATGGCATCACAGACTCGATGGACATGAGTCTGAGTAAACTGCGGGAGTTGGTGATGGACAGGGAGGCCTGGCATGCTGCGATTCATGGGGTTGCAGAGTTGGACACGACTGAGGGACTGAACTGAACTTTACAGCTTAGTGCCTATAGATAGCAGTACTGGATGTTTCAAATTCATATAGGCATCCCAGGCAACTCGGTGGTAAAGAATTCTCTTGCCAGTGCGTGAGATGCAGGAGACACAGGAGATGCAGGTTTGAGACCTGGGTTGAGAAGAAACCCTGGAGGAGGGCATGTCAACTCGCTTCAGTATTCTTGCCTGGAAAATCCCATGGACATAGGAGCCTGTGGATTACAGTCCATGGGGTTGTAAAGAGTAGGACACAACTGAGCTACTGAGCATAAATTTATATATATAATCTCTCTATATATTAATATTAGGGTTAGAACTTACCAGATATATATTGGTCATACATAAAAAGTGAAGATCAGTGGAAACAAACTCAAGGATTTTGTTATGCATTGAATCTGAACAACTAAGCAGTGAAATGAACTGAAATGGGGGAGGGGCATAACAAAAAGTTCCAGATTGGAGTTGTTAATATTCAGGCATTTTTCACACAGTAGAGTGTGTAAGTGGAGAGTGAAAGGGCAGTTGAGGAGGGAGCACACACACAAATAACTCAGTATCTACTTCCTTCCCTCACGCTCTGATTCTTTCTTCAGCATCTGAGCCTGAGGACTCTCCTTTTGTGTTCTGCGAATGTCTTTGATTCAACACTAGGCCTCTCTGTTGTGTGCAAGCCTCTGGAAACTGACTATTGTCTCTCAGTTTGGGTGATCTCAGGAAGTGTAAACTTGCTTCCATGTATTTTAGTGAATGAAATTTACTATCACCTAGAATTATGACACAGCTTAATTTATAGAGTTTTAGCTGCTTATATTTACAGGCAACATATAGTTGACATTTTCTTCCAAGCTGCATGCTAAAATGAGTGTTTCAGAAACAGATGCACAGATAGAAACAAATTTATGGTGAGGGAAAAGGAAGGTGGTGTAAAAATCAGGAAGCTGGGATTAACATAGATACTCTGCTATATGTAACAGACAAACAATAAGGCTTTACTCTATAGCACAGGGAATGCTACTCAATATTTTATAATAAACTGGAAAAAGAATCTGAAAAAGAATGAATAAAGAATGAATATATGACTATACATATATTCATTCAACATGTATACATAATACTGAATCACTGTGCTATACACCTGAAACTAACTGGATATTGTAAATATCTAGTTTTATTATACTTCAGTAAAAGAAGGAATCAGTTTCTTCGATAAGTACAGTTAAAGAGAAAGGCAAGAGATTGGTTTCTATTTAGATGATTTCATGCCAACAGCATGGATTGAAATTTTTTTAGTACAGAATATTTCAAAATTAAAATAACACTGCAAGGAGATCAAACCAGTCAATCCTAAAGGAAATCAGTCCTGAATATTCATTGGAAGGACTGATGCTGAACTGAAACTTCAATCCTTTGGCCATCTGATGGGAAGATCTGACTCATTGGAAAAGACCCTGATGGGGGCAGATTGAAGGCGGGAGGAGAAGGGGACAACAGAGGATGAGATGGTTGGATGGCATCACTGACTCAATGGACATGAGTTTGAACAAGGTCTGGGAGTTGGTGATGGACAGGAAGGCCTGGTGTGCTGCAGTTAGTTCATGGGGTTGCAAAGAGTCGGACACGACTGAGTGACTGAACTGAACTGAGCACTTAAGCAAACATGAATGTTGTTGTAGTGAGAAGACAGAAACCCAGCAGTAGAAGTTGAATTTGTGAAAACAGATACATAGATTGAAGTTACACATTTACAAACTAAGAAATGCCAAGGGTGGATAATAAATGTCAGAATTAGAGAAACCGCCAAGACAATTATACTCTATATCCATCAAAACTCTGTCAAATATGCTGTGAAGACATAAACTGTTGTAAATTTAGCCGCCAACTTTGTTACTTTGTTATTACAGTCCAAGGAAATAAATGAAATGGGATATCCAGTATTTGCTTGATAGATCAATTTATTACTACGGGAAGTTTTTTTAAATTTTTGAAATACTTTAACATAGAGAAGAAAGTAGAACACAATCAATTATTCAGAGAATATCACTACTACTGTTTAGAAATATTAATATGATCTCAGGAGTGTGTTTTGCATGTAACACTACTTATTTGCATCTTTTTTTTTTTTCTTTCTTTGAAAGCCAGAATATGGGCACAGCAGGAGGGCAAGAACCTTCCTGAGTACAAAGCAGATACATCTTCTCACCAAGCCTGTAGATAAAGAGAAAACATTCTTTTTATTAACTTTGAACTACAGATAAAATCATGGCTAATAACATTATTCTTACTTGTTTTCAAATTATATCCATATACATTCCTTTGTTTCTGACCAAGTGTTCACAACTGCCCATTTGTTACCACTCCTTTGTGTCCTCCATATGTTACTCAGACTTCTCTCCTCCCCTGGTGCCCTGATCTCTGCTTACTCTTAGGTCTGGACAATCACTAAAAAGTGGAACGTGGTCTACGGGGTCGCACAGAGTTGGACACGACTGAAGCGACTTAGCAGCAGCAGCAGCAGCTCCCTTAACAGCTTATTTTGAGATTTGGCTGACCACAGTAGACACTTTTCTCTGTCAAACTCTACTAGACATTTCACCCGTCTAGACCAACATCCCTTAAGTCTCTGCTAGTCTCTGCTTAATCTTTTTTTACCCCATAAAAGGAAAACTTTTCTGATTGCTTTTGAAATCCTTGCAGAGTTCTGTGATTTGTGCATTCTCTATATAGTAGTGGTTTATTCTGAATAAAGTCTCTCCTTATCTAATTTTGGATTTGTCTTGATTTGACTTGATCAATGATTCTTGACCCCGAGTGGTACCCATTGAAATTCACTTCTATATAAAAGATTCAGTAAAATCATTCCAAAATGGTTCTATAATTGGACTCTAAATTAAATCACTATTGTCACTACCACTCTTTCTTAGTTCAAGCTCTTATTTCTCACAATTATTTTAATAATTTCCCAATGAACTTTATTTTCTGTCTATACTCCCTCTCAACTTGCCAAACTCCTCATATATAATGTCTATATAAGCCATCCATTCTTATCACTTCTTTATCACATGATATTTTAGCTGATGATTATTTCTATTTATGGCCAGATTAAATCAGATCTGGGCTGGATGAAGCACAAGCTGGAATCAAGATTGCTGGGAGAAATATAAATAACTTCAGATATGCAGATGACATCACCCTTCTGGCAGAAAGTGAAGAACTAAAGAGCCTCTTGATGAAAGTGAAAGAGGAGAGTGAAAAAGTTGGCTTAAAGCTTAACATTCAGAAAACGAAGATCATGGCATCTGGGCCCATCATTTCATGGCAAATTGATGGAGAAACAGTGGAAACAGTGGCTGACTTTATTTTTCTGGGCTCCAAAATCACTGCAGATGGTGACTGCAGCCATGAAATTAAAAGACGCTTACTCCTTGGAAGAAAAGTTATGACAAACCTAGACAACCTATTGAATAGCAGAGACATTACTTTGCTGACTAAGGTCCATCTGGTCAAAGCTATGGTTTTTCCAGTAGTTGTGTATGGATGTGAGAGTTGGACTATAAAGAAAGTTAAGTGCTGAAGAACTGGTGCTTTTGAACTGTGGTATTGGAGTCCCTTGGACTGCAGGGAGACCCAACTAGTCCATCCTAAAGGAAATCAGTCCTGGGTGTTCATTGGAAGGACTAATGTTGAAACTGAAACTCCAGTATTTGGACACCTGATATAAAGAGCCGACTCATTTTAAAAGACCCCGATGCTGGGAAAGATTGAAGACAGGAGGAGAAGGGGATGACAGAGAATGAGATGGTTGGATGGCATCACTGACTCAATGGGCATGATTTTGAGTAAACTCCAGCAGTTGATGATGGACAGGGAGGTCTTGCATGCTGCTGTCCATGGGGTCACAAAGAGTCAGACATGACTGAACGACTGGACTGAAGCTGTCTAGTGCAGGGACTCTGGCTTAATGTTTTTTATATCCTTAGTGACTATCTCAGCGAATGCCTATGGGTGGTCTAAAAATATCTGTTGAATGAATGAATGCAAATCTCTTTTGGATCCTTTCCTAAAACAGTAACAGAGGGACAGAATTTTCCATTGTTCTCATCCAAAAGTTAAAAGAACTCCTATATTTCCATGTCTTCAAGTCTCATTTTCACTTTCATTTTTCCTGATACTTCATGGAAATATCAAATGACTATTGATAAATTCAGAGAATGATTTCTATCATCTTTTTTTCCCCTGCACTTCTCACATAAGAAAAACTGTGTCAGTTTGAATTTTAGTCCTCTTGGACTTTTAATGTGAATGCTATTCTTGTTCAAATTGAACATAGCCAAAGTATCTCCTTTAGCATCTCCTACATTAACAGACCAAACTTATTCATAAAGCAAACTTCCCTGGAGGAAACAGCAACAGCCAAGAAACGGACAAATAATATTAGCATCAGGTGTCTTTACTGAAAGTCTTATTTCCTGAGAACATTTATTTGCTAATCAAATTCTGAGCACTTTCTTCCATTTCTTTTTTTCTCCTTCCCTGGCTTGGTCATCCATTCAATGCCTCATGAAATCTGATTGCCATTTCTTAAGGCTTCTTTATCATATTTCTTTCAAGTCTTTCTTTTCCTAACCAATTATAGTCCCCTGCCCCTCCACTTATAAACAGAGTCCATATTTTAATCCATGTTTTTTCTGTCAAATGAAATTTTCATTAATATTATATCTTTCCTTGATCAAAAATCTTCCGTGATTGCTTTATACATGGGAGGACAAGTTCAGATTCTTTGTTCTGTTATTAATGGCACTGCTGCTGCTGCTGCTGCTGCTAAGTCGCTTCAGTTGTGTCCGACTCTGTGCGACCCCATAGACGGCAGCCCACCAGGCTCCCCCGTCCCTGGGATTCTCCAGGCAAGAACACTGGAGTGGGTTGCCATTTCCTTCTCCAATGCATGAAAGAGAAAAGTGAATGTGAAGTCACTTAGTTGTGTCCGACTCTTCGCGACCCCATGGACTGCAGCCTACCAGGCTCCTCCATCCATGGGATTCTCTAGGCAAGAGTACTGGAGTGGGTTGCCATTGCCTTCTCCCATTAATCACTTTAGAATGAATTGCTAATAAGCTCCAATCTGGTGCCTTTGCAGTTGTTCCAAAGTTTACATTGAGAAGGAAAAGTTTTAAACAATATGTTGATGCAGATTTAGTGTCAGAGCAACATGTAGTCAAAGTTCTATAAAATTCTGTTCAAGGAATTTTGCATATCATCTTTTAAAAGGCTCACTAGTTCTATGAGGTAATTATTCCTATGCTACTATTGAGTCTGATGCAAAGTGAACTTTAGAAAAGATTAAGGATATTTCATACGATTTGGTGGACCAGGATACAAATGCAGGTGTCCCCATACCCAGTGTTCAGTCTTTGAGCCACAGGACAGAAGTTTTCTTTGGAAGCATTTGGATAAATAACTGGGCTCCCCTGGTGGCTCAGATGGTAAAAAATCCACCTGCAATGTGGGAGACCTGTGTTCGATCCCTGGGTAGGGAAAATCCTCTGGAGGAGGGCATGGCAACTCACTCCAGTATTCTTGCCTGGAGAATCCCCATGGACAGGGAACCTGATGGGCTATGGACAGAGGAGTCAATGGGGTTGCAAAGAGTTGGACACGACTGAGTGACTAAGCACAGCACTGATAAATGAGTACAGTTTAAGAGAGCTACACCAGGCTGTACTTCTTAAACTGGGGCTGCTTTTGTTTTTATGACTTGCTCTTGACTTTTGTTTTAATTGTCACCCTTCATAATTCTGGAGAATATGAAATGTCACTAGACTTGTCTTACCTTTGTGTTCATGTCCTGTGATTACTGAGCAGCTAGTACCCGACTTAATATGGATATGGGTATGGATACGGAGGCGAGTATGGATAATTAGGAATATATCCACTTTGCTGGATTGGGTAAGGTCTCTGCATACATCAAAAGGGAGGAGAAAATTGCATAGAGTTAAGATAATGTAGGGCAAATAATTCATAATAATATCTATTAACAACTTATAAATGTGGTAGTTCCTTTTATATCATCTGTTGGATTATTTTTCAAAATTTAGTTAGAGTTTTACATTTTGTATAAGAAAAACATTTTTAAAATAGTAAAATAATATAGGATTTTTTTTTTTTTTGCTGTTTGTTGATGATTCTGTTGTTTTATCATACCCAGAGCCATTGATTATGGCTGACCTCCCAAAAATGATTTAAAATCTTTTTTATGATATTAACTGTAAACTGATTTGATCACCCTTCTAGGGAGTAGGCATTTACTAATTTCAAATTGCTGGAATTGTTGCTGATTACTGTTGTATTATAATGAGTTTACTGCCTCTTAAAACCCCTGATTCTGTAATATTCACTTCTGTTAATCCAATAGTCTTCATCCAACCTTCTGAACTTTTTATTTGATGTCATTTTAAGATCATCTACTTGTTAAGTTAGTATACATTTTGAGACTTATAACATTGATAAGACATGTCCAAAAAGTGTGAGAAATCAGGGATATATTTCATGGAGCAAAATCTTAAATGAATGAAATGATCTCTCTCATTATGACTTTATCACCCACTATAAGAATCAGAGATTTGAAAGCTACCATTATAGCCTCTATGCTCCTCTAAGTGCATATTATGCTCAAAAGAATATGATTCTTTAGGCAAAGTCAAATTATTCATCAGACAAACCCATCTGAATTTTAAGAAAGTGATTGGCTACATTAGGTTGGCATTATGAGTTTCCATCTAAATGCTACTAATATTAAGGAGTTCAGGACTTTCCTCAGTGTATTATCAAGAAATAAATGTATAAATAAATAAATTACAAATGCATAAACAAGGACTGCATTCGCTGTATAAATATATTTCAGAGATGAATGTGGGTATTTCTTTTACAATTAATACTAGGGAATAAAATATGTTTGTGCTATACCATTTTCTTAGGGGAATACTTACATAGTTACGTCCAAACCGGCGGAGTTCCTGGTAAAATAAAGAACAAATTAAAGTTTTAATACATGTTTAATTATCACCTTTTCCAGTGAATGAAAATGCCTTACCTCTTCAGATGAATCAGCTTTCTGGGGGAAAAAAGAAAAGAAGAAAAAGTTGGCACATTTATTTTTAAACTTTTAATTTGTTATGGGGTAAATTAGTTAACATATTTTAATTTTACAATTCTAGATTGAGTGCAAAAATGCACTTAGCTGCCACAATTAAACAAAATAGAGGCAAAGTCTTAGATGACTGATAGAGGCAAGCTGTATTTTTTTTTTTTTGCTGTTTTTATTATTGTTTATACTTTGGTTGTTGTTTACTTACATCTTTCAAATGAGTGAATAATAGTTCACTGCCATGTTAATTTGATACATTCAAATAATTCACTGTGGTTTAAATTTCTTTTGGGTGTGAAATTGAGAAAAATCTATTACTTTGAATAGGACAGTGAATTTGAATAGTTTATTTTTGTGTTTGCTCAAGAAAAGCATTTTTTATGTGGATATGTTTAAGTAAATCAAAAGCTACTGATATTCAAATATTAGTATGCTGGTAGAGCCTGATATTATATTTTTCTCTGTTCTTCTAAAAGTTTTATTTTTCCACAACTGTCATTTTATAGAAAATAACATGATTTACAGTGATATCATAACCAATTTGTTTTTGAAACCCTTACTAGAATTTGTTCAATATCTTGTGGTATTGTAACTTCTTGTGTAATTTCTCAGTAACTGGACATAATGAATATGAAGTGAAGCGACAACTACTTTTAACAGGAGTAAAAAATTTAAGGCAAATAGAAAAAGGAGGAAGACAATGATAGAAGGAGGAAGAGAAGATAGAGGAGGGGGAGGAAGTGGAAAGCGATTTAGAGAAGTGAAGGTTTACCTAATGGCACGTGGGAGGGAATGACAGTACAAGCTGAGAATCCATGGCGTTTGTCAGAGCTACAGCTTTTAATATTTAAGGCCTTTTACCAGCTCTCTAGTCTCATATTATGAGCTCTAAAAAATGTTATTTTTACATTATACTAATTATACTTAAATTCTGTGTGTGTTATGCACATGCATGTCTTTTCAAGATATATTCTAATTCCTCATGAATTTATGAAGCTTAATTCAAGGAAAATGTTCCTATAAAACATTAAAAATTTTTTAAAGCCATGTTCAGGTAAATGCACATATAGGTCAGAACACAAGAAATAGGAAATACTTTTAGGATACTTCCTAAGAGCTTAAGTTCAAAATTTCCTGGTATATCAATACTTACAATCAGGGCACCCATGAGAGCCATAATGAAGGCAAAGAAAAAGATCTTCATGTCTGGTAGAGTCCTGTGAAAGCACATGTGAAAACTCAGTGACCCATCCACTGCCGCATTTAAAAATCAAACATGTATTGATCAAGCTATGCTCCACAGTCTTGTGACACTGAGTAGAAATGCAAAGACAATTGAACCATATTGCCTGACATCACGGAATGTAGAGACAAGTAGGCATCTTGATAAGCAAAAAGAAGTACTGTGATGTTAAGTACTAAAGCACTGTAAACACACAGCAAGTGAGTGTCTTAGACCTAGAGAATGGAGATATTGAAGAAGATAAAATGGTAAGACTTGGACTTCCCACATGGTCCAGTGGTTTAGAATCTGCCTGCCAATTCAGGGGTAATGGGCTTGACCCCTGGTCCAGGAGAATTCCACCAACTGCAAGGCAAATAAGCCCATTAGCCACAGCTACTGACCTTGTGTCCTAGATCCCATGCTCTGCAATAGGAGAAGCCACTTCAGAGAGAAGCAACTCCAGAACTAGAGAATAGGCCCTGCTCCCCACAACTATAGAATGCCAGGGTGCAGCAACGAAAACCCAATAGAGCCAAAAATTTTTTAAAAAGAAAAAAAAAATGGTAAGACTTGTATTACCTTATATGGGGTTAATGAGTAAGTAAAAACAAATCTTTGTGGCCTATACAAAGAAGAAAAAAATGAAAGAGAATGAGAATAAATAGTTCATCTTGTAATAAGGACGGAAAAAGGAGTCAGGTTGACCATTTAGACTTCTGTGAAATGTTAGGGAACTTACATAATGATGGTATGGATCATAAGTAAGGTGGAATTTAAGATGTATTTAGAAGGTAGAACGACAAGCTACAGGGATTGGTTTTGAATCAGAATTAGTGAAAATGAGTCAGGTTTCTGGCTTGAAAACTGTAGATGATGTAGTCTTGGTATTAGAAAATTAATGATGCTCGGGAGAGAAAAATAAAATAAAAATGTTTTAGGAAAAAATTCTAGTTATTTTGAAATTGAATTAATAAAATGATTTAATCTTCAAATAACCTTATTGAATACAATTAAACTTAACTGGGAAACTTTAATATGTTTTTATAACTTTTTATCTGCAATGAACACAGTACTGTTGCTGTTGAAAATAATTAATGTAGATTATTTCTAAATTACTAATATTAAATTTAAAAAATTCCTTATATATAAGGTGAATAATGAGCAAATTTAAAAATAATTTTTAGTCATTAGTTTGATAGAACATCACAGCAACATCTTTAAGGAAAGAAACTACTCAGGATAAATAACTATAAATCTCTCATATATAAATTAGAATTTGTAACTGATGATTTTTCTATTTTCCTGTGTTTGCTGATTGTGTCTCATTTATTTAAGCCCTGAAAATCAGACAAACTATAAAAATTATACATTTCTCGGTTGGGTTTTTCAATCAGTGAAGTTATGACACAAAAAAGCTGCATTTTTAATGCTGTTTATCCTTGAATTTTACAAAATGTAGATAATTGAGAGAAATGACAGAAACTGATCTTGAGAGATGGATAGACAGAATAATCTAAGGACTTTAAAAAAATGCTTCTTAAAATATGCGATGATAAAGCTTGTGTAGGTTCAGAAAAACAGAATATATGTTGTTAATGAGAAAGCAATGGGAAAAAAGTAACCTTGAAAAAGAGTACTTAAATTTAATAAAATGCTTGGTTTTCCAAAAATAGAGTTGATGCTACTTGAGATACTTTTTCTGTAAAACAAGCTACACTGTAGGCTAAAGGTAAACGTGTTAACAAAAAGATCATACATTTAGTCAAGAAGAAATAAGCTTCTAAGATGTATCAGAGACAGAGAAGATGGAGCTCTTGTCTTCCATTTTCCAACTCAATCACCTTGTGCAACAATTGCTGTCAGTTCAGAGGCACTGAAATCCTGAAATCACTTTTAGATCCTGACAGAGCGTTATCATTTCTTTAAAATTATTTCTTTATGAGAAGCTATCAACAAATAACATATAATTAATAAAGTATTTCAACTCATTCTACTGAGCAAAAGGTTAGAATAAGACATCATATTAGATTATATATGAACATACCTTTCACCCAAGATGAGACTCAGGAGTCAGAGAAGCTGAAATTCTGAAGCTTGAAGAGAGGATGCCTTCGCTGGAGAACTGTTGTATTTAAATACACTCGATATTTTCCATTTGTCATTCTAAATCATGTCAGTTGTCAAATCATATCATAGAACAGAAGATAATGCCCAAAACCTGTCTTCACAGATATTAAGAATAAAGTTAATAGGGTGACTTTACAATAGATGATTGTGAAGCAGAAGGACCAGGAAACAAATGAATCCATCAAAAGTTAATCCTAGTATGAATCTAGGCCATATGAATAAAATAAAGGAAAAAATATGATAGAGAAAAGCAAGTTAAAAACAAAACTAAATGGTAAAAATATTTCTGTAAAACACTAACCACTCACATTATTTCAACAAATGCATTTTTGAGATGGAGCAAATCTATGCCAAAAGTACTTGAAGGAAAGTTATGACAAACTTAGACAGAATATTAAAAAGCAGAGACATAAGTTTGCCAACAAAGGTCTGTCTAGTCAAGGCTATGGTTTTTCCAGTGGTCATGTATGGATGTGAGAGTTGGACTGTGAGGAAGGCTGAGCGCCGAAGAATTGATGCTTTTGAACTGTGGTGTTGGAGAAGACTCTTCAAAGTCCCCTGGACTGCAAGGAGATCCAACCAGTTCATTCAAAAGGAGATCAGTCCTGAGTGTTCTTTGGAAGGAATGATGCTAAAGCTGAAACTCCAGTACTTTGGCCACCTCATGCGAAGAGTTGACTCATTGGAAAAAACTCTGATGCTGGGAGGGATTGGGGGCAGGAGGAGAAGGGGACGACAGAGGATGAGATGGCTGGATGGCATCACTGACTTGATGGACATGAGTCTGAGTAAACTCCGGGAGTTGGTGATGGATAGGGAGGCCTGGTGTGCTGCGATTCATGGGGTCACAAAGAGTCATACACAACTGAGTGACTGAACTGAAGTGAACTGAAGATATGGTGCTATCATAATACATTCAAGTCATTTATTTTAAATGTTTCCTACAAATTATTAAGTTGTTCTTTTATCTTATTACATTATGTTCCAATCTAATGTTAAATATTTATTAGAAAATTTTGATAATCCTTTGTATATTGCCTGTTAAAATGATGTTTTTTCTGAAAACCATGTGATCAGAGAAACTCAGTAGTATATATTTCATATAGTGATTAGATGCATATGTTCAGAATTAAATTTACTTCCTTGAATCTTTAGGGGATCATGTTTCTCAGCGGACGTCATGAGTTGACATGATTATACTAGGTAGAAGAAAATACTTAGGTCTGCCTCAGTCCCTCAGGAAATTAATACAAAATTTACCTCTTTGCTATCTGTTGGCTAATTTAATCTACTTAGAATGGGAAATCAGAAAATCATGTAAATTTTAAATAAATTTTATCTCAGTCTATATTATAGGAGACCATCAGAATCAGCATCTTCAGAGATATTCTTGGAAATTCAACTTCATTAGCTCTCATCAGATATATTGAATCAGGATGTTGGAAGAGCACTAAGATCCAATTTTCACACTGTCTCCAGGTTATTCTTTTTGTACCATGAAGTTGAAAAATCCAGGTAAGTACACTGATAAAAACATTGTTCATCTATTGAAGTGACCCTACCAGTAGGTCATAGTTTTGGTGTTTGTAGGAAAAAATTGTGCTATAGGTGAATAATATCATTATAAATTATTTTTATTCTCTGGACAGTGCTTTGATGTTATGCACGATGTATTAAGGCAATGAAAGAATTAAAGTCAAATTCAAGTTCCATATTGTTTAATCTTTTCCATGATTTTTTTATCTTGCAGATACATGGTTGCTTCTCAAATGCAAAATAAATTTAATTTTGTAGGTATATTTTGAAGGGGAAAAGATGTATAGGGTTCAGAAACTCTTCAAGTTAGCCTGATTTTTAAGAATAAGTCTTGGTTTATCCATTTTGGAGATTAAAGTGATTTTCTTCCTTCCATTCTCTATTCTTTCTCATTCTTCCTCACTGAGTTTCTTCCCTCCACATTTTTTCTTCATTGATTCATTTAAGCAATGGTCCTAGACACAATTCTCGTAGATCTAAGATATTCACAGTGTAAGAAAACTAATGTTCCAGAGGCCCTCCAAAAAATCAACAAGAAGAAACACAAACTGCCTGGTAATAATAATTGATAGAGGCTCATATTCATATTTAAAATTTACAATTAAACTTAACACACCCATATTTTAGTTTGGGGCACCAAGATGCAAACATTATTGCACTCATGATTATCTCCTTCAACATGAAAGAAAGTGTGCGGATTAGATTAAAAGCAGGAAATTAGAATTGTGGACTCTAAACAAGGAGTAGATCTGTGTTATTACGGTTTCATCCTCTAAGAACAGTGGGTCATTATGGAAAATGGATGGATTAGAGGATGTCTTGATATTTCAAATTAAGAGCACAGATGATTTGTCTACACTAACCAAGCAACATACTGTTTGAAAATGTCAAGGTCATTCATTTTCAAAGGAAAAATCAACAAAGAGCTACTGCTGTATCACTGGTGTGACATTAAATTGATGACATTAGAAAGCAACCTGTGAGTGAGTATTTGTAGTGATATTATTGCTGGAATGAACTTATCCATCTTCTTCCTCTCTTCTAGTTTTCCTTCCTCCATCACCTCCTGCTCATCCTCCTTCATTTGCCCTTCACTGAAACCACGGTCTTCAGTTCATGACAAAATCTGTGACTTTATTAACTAAAAGAATAACTTTATTATATTCCTGTGCAAAGTACTTAAAAGAAACAATATTGCAAAGGACAATGAAGAAAAATATGTAACTGACTCAGTTCAGTTCAGTTCAGTCGGTCAGACGTATCCGAACTTTGTGATCCCATGAATTGCAGCATGCCAGGCCTCCTGTTCCATCACGACTTCCGGAGTTTACACAAACTCATGTCCATTGAGTTGGTGATGCCATCCAGCCATCTCATCCTCTGTCATCCCCTTCTCCTCCTGTCCCCAATCTCTCCCAGCATCAGAGTATTTTCCAATGAGTCAACTCTTCTCATGAGGTGGCCAAGGTATTGGAGTTTCAGCTTCAGCATCAGTCCTCCCAATGAACACCGAGGCCTGGTCTCATTTAGAATGGACTGGTTGGATCTCCTTGCAGTCCATGGGACTCTCAAGAGTCTTCTCCAACACCACAGTTCAAAAGCATCAATTCTTCAGCACTCAGCTTTCTTTCAAGTCCAACTCTCACATCCATACATGACCACTGGAAAAACCATAGCCTTGACTAGACGGACCTTAGTCGGCAAAGTAATGTCTCTGCTTTTTAATATTCTATCTAGGTTGGTAATAACTTTCTTTTCAAAGAGTAAGGGTCTTTTAATTTCATGGCTGCAAACACCATCTGCAGTGATTTTGGAGCTCCAAAAAATAAAGTCTGACACTGCTTCCCCATCTATTTCCCATTAAGTGATGGGACCAGATGCTATGGTCTTAGTTTTCTAAATGTTGAGATTTAAGCCAACTTTTTCACTCTCCTGTTTCACTTTCATCAAGAGGCTTTTCACTTTCTGCCATAAGGATGGTGTCATCTGTATATTGGAGGTTATTGATATTTCTCCCAGCAATCTTGATTGCAGCTTGTGTTTCTTCCAGCCCAGCATTTCTCGTGATGTATTCTGCACAGAAGTTAAATAAGCAGGGTGACAATGTACAGCCTTAATGTACTCCTTTTCCTATTTGGAACCAGTCTGTTGTTCCATGTCCAGTTCTAACTGTTGCTTCCTGACCTGCATACAGGTTTCTCAAGAAGCAGGTCAGGTTGCCTAGTATTCCCATCACTTGAAGAATTTCCCACAGTTTACTGTGATCCACACAGTCAAAGGCTTTGGCATAGTCAATAAAGCAGAGATAGATGTTTTTCTGGAACTCTCTTGCTTTTTCGATGATCCAATGGATGTTGGCAATTTGATCTCTGGGTCCTCTGCCTTTACTAAAACCAGCTTGAACATCTAGAAGTTCACGGTTCACATAATGCTGAAGCCTGGCTTGGAGAATTTAAAGCATTACTTTACTAGTGTGTGAGATTAGTGTGATTGTGCGGTAGTTTGAGCATTCTTTGGCATTGCCTTTCTTTGGGATTGGAATGAAAATTGACCTTTTCCAGTCCTGTGCCCACTGCCTGGTTTTCCAAATTTGCTGACATATTGAGTGCAGCACTTTCACAGCATCATCATTCAGGATTTGAAATAGCTCAACTGGAATTCCATCAACCTCCACTAGCTTTGTTCATAGTGATGCTTCCTAAGGCCCACCTGACTTCACATTGCAGTATGTTTGGCTCTAGGTGAGTGATCACACAATCGTGATTATCTGGGTCGTGAAGACCTTTTTTGTACAGTTCTTCTGTGTTCTTGCCACCTCTTCTTAATATCTTCTGCTTCTGTTAGGTCCCTACTATTTCTGTCCTTTATTGAGGCCACCTTTGCATGAATTGTTCCCTTGATATCTCTAATTTTCTTGAAGAGATCTCTAGTCTCTCCCATTCTATTGTTTTCCCCTATTTCTTTGCACTGATCACTGAGGAAAGCTTTCTTATCTCTCCTTGCTATTCTTTGGAACTCTGCATTCAAATAGGTTTATCTTTCCTTTCTCCTTTGCTTTTCTCTTATCTATTCTTAAAAACTCTTAAAAATGTAAATATTTCAAAAACCAAGGTAATAATAAGTACATGGTGTGAGTTTTAATAAAGTAGAATTATGCCTCACCACAAACCAGTGGAGGAAGAAAACTGAAGGCTAATATTATAAGATTTCTTATTAGTCTGACTGTTAAAAAGAAAGTAAATGTGGTTGAAACGGGAGAGAAGAGAGCTCTGAGATATTATAGATATATAAATTGTTGTAACCTCTAATTAAGATATTATGGAGTTACCTAAAAAATTAAAAAAAACGCTACCATCTAGTTAAGTTATCCCATTTCTGAATAACTATCAAAAGGAATTTAAATCAAAGTTGCCAAGTTAGATGTGTGCTTTCATGTTCTTTGCATCATTGTTTACAATAACCAAGACTTAGAAACAGTTTGAATGTGGATTGAAATGTAAATAGAGAGAATAAATGTGTTATGCTCACAAAATATATATTATTATTGTTAGAGCTAAAAAAGAGACAATTTGCTTTTGAGACATTATGGATAGACCTAAAGGATATTTTGCTAACTGAAATAAGCCAGACACAGAAAGACTGATATCATACAATCTCATTTATTGGTAAAATTTAAAATTATCAAGCACATAGAAGCATGAGGAGAACTGTGTTTGTGATTGCCAGGGACAGAAGGTAAAAATTTTAGTCATGGTCTATATGTAAGTCCTGAAGACCTACTATACAATTAGTGCTTAGATAGCAGTATTGTATCCTCTAAATTCATATATAGGCATCTCAGGTGACTCGGTGGTAAAGAATCCTCTTGCCAGTGCATGAGATACAGGAGACGCAGGAGACCCGGGTTTGATTCCGGGGTGGGGAAGAAATCCTGAAAGAGGGCATGGCAACTCAATCCAATATTCTTGCCTGCAAAATCTCATGGACAGAGGAGCCTGGAGGGTTACAGTCCATGGGGTTGCAAGACAAGAACACGACTGAGCAACTGAGCAAGCGCACATATTTATATTACATATGTAATTTAAATATGTGTTATTGTTAGAAGTAGGACTTACCAGATAAACATTGGTCATACATAGAAAGTGAAGGTCAGTGGAAAGAAAAAACTCAAGGATTATTCTTACATTTTGAATCTGAGGAACTACACAGTGAAATGAACTGAAATGGGGGAAGGGCACAACAAAAACTGCCATATTGGAGGTGTTCATTTTCAGGCATCTTTCATACAATGAAGTGTGTTAAGTGGAGAGTGAAAGGCAGTTAAGGAGAGAGCACGCACACAAATAACTCAGCATCTACTTCCTTCCCTCACTCTCTGATTCTTTCATCAACATCTGAGCCTGAGGACTCTCCTTTTGTGTTCTGCGACTGTCCTTGATTTAACACTTGGCCTCTCTGCTGTGTGCAGACCTCTGGAGATTGAAGATTGTCCCTTAGTTTAGCTGATCTCAGGAGGTGAAACCTTGTTTCCATAAATTCTGGTGAATACCATTTTCTATTTCTTAAAATTATGACAGCTTAATTTGTAGAGTTTTAGCTGTCAACATTTACAAGCAATGCATAGTTGACATTTTTTTTCAAGCTGCATGCTAAAATGAGTATTTCAGAAATAGATGCATAGATAGAACTCAAATTTATGGTGATAAAAGGGAAAAGGAAGGAGGGTAGAAAACAGGAGTTAGGGATTAACATAGATACTATATGTAATAGATAACTAACAAGGACTTATTCTATAGCAAGGGAACTCTAGTCAATATTTTATAACAAGTTCTTAGGAAAAAGAATCTAAAAAAGAATGAATAAAGAACAAATATGTGATTATACATATATTCATTCTGCTGCTGCTGCTAAGTCACTTCAGTCGTGTCCGACTCTGTGCGACCCCATAGACGGCAGCCCACCAGGCTCCCCGTCCCTGGGATTCTCCAGGCAAGAACACTGGAGTGGGTTGCCATTTCCTTCTCCAAAGCATGGAAGAGAAAAGTGAAAGTGAAGTCGCTCAGTCGTGTCCAAATCTTAGTGACCCCATGGACTGTGGCCCACCAGGCTCCTCCGTCCATGGGATTTTCCAGGCAAGAGTACTGGAGTGGGGTGCCATTGCTTTCTCCAATATTCATTCTACATATATATAATATATACATCACTGAATTACTGTGTTGTACACCTGAAACTAACTGGACACTGTAAATCACTATACTTCAACAAAGAAAGGAATCAGTTTCTTCTATAAGTACAATTAAAATTAAAGGTGAGATATTGATTAAGATTTTGATGATTTCATGCCAACTGCATGGATTGAAATGTTTTTAGTACAGAATATTTCAAAATTAAAATGACACTGCCTAGATGATTTTCTGCTTTTAGAATTGCCACGCTGATTTGTCATGCTTGATTTCTTTCATAATAAATGTCCCAGAATATTATAAGATGGCATTGTGTGTCTTTCTTTAGAAATGTTGACATATCAAAAAACTTTATGAATCTAGGCGTCATAGGTATAGGAAAATTGTACTGAGAATCCAAACAGGCATGGATGCTATCTGTTCAATTTTGTCCTAACACGAAAGATGTGCTGTTGCTCTCGCCTCCAATAACACAGAGTATGTTTTATTTCAAAATAGGGGTCACTGCAAAATAATATGATAAAAGGAGGGCTTATTAGAATAGGATAGGCAGTTAACCATATATGAATGTTGTATTTATGAGAACAGGGAAACACAGCAGTACAAGCTGGATTTGTGAAAACTGATATAGAGACTGAAGCTACATTTGCTAACCAAGAAATGCCAAGGGTGGACAATAGATGCCAAACTTAAAAAAACCTAAAAGACAATTATACTCTACATCCATCAGAACTCTGCCAAATATATTGTGTGGACATAAATCATTGTTAATTTTAGCAATCAATTTTCTTACTTTGTTATTGCAGCCCAAAGGAAATGAACACGATGGGATATCCAGTATGTGCTTAAGGATTAATTTATTATGTACGGTAAGTTTCTTTTTTTAAAAAAATTTTAAATACTTTAACACGGAGAATAAAGGAGAACACAATCAATTAGTTCAGAGAATATCACTACTACTGTTTGGAAATAATAATACTTGATCTCAGGAGTGCGTTGTGCATGTAACACTAGACTGAATCTTCTTTTCTTTCTTTCTTTGAAAGCCAGACTATGGACACCACAGGAGGGCAAGAAGAACCTTCCTGAGTACAAAGCATATACATCTTCTCTCCAAGCCTGTAGATAAAGAGAAAACATTCTTTCTATTTTCTTTGAACTGCAGATGATCCAGTGTTCCTGCCTGGAGAATCCCAGGGACAGAGGAGCCTGGTGGGCTGCCATCCATGGGGTTGCACAGAGTCGGACACGACTGAAGCAACTTAGCAGCAGCAGCAGCAGCAGATGAAATCATGGCTAATAACATTATGCTTACTTGTTTTCAAGTTATATCCATATATATTCATTTGTGTCTGATTAAGTTTCACAAAAGCCTATTTGTTGCCACTGTTTTATTGTCTCCATATGTTAGTCTGTCTTCTCTCCTTCCCTAGTGCCCTAATATCTGCTTGTCCCGAGGACTGGACAAGCATTAAAAAGTGGAATGTGCTCCCTTAACAGCTTACTCTGAGATTCGGTTGACCACAGCAGACACTTTTTCTGTCAGAATCTGCTAGACACAAAAAACAACTTTACACATGGACAGCACCAGATGGTCAATACCCAAATCAGATTGATTATATTCTTTGCAGCTAAAAATGGAAAATCTGTATACAATCAGCAAAAATAAGACCAGGAGCTGACCGTGGTTCAGATCATCAGTTCCATATGGCAAAATTCAGGCTCAAATTTAGGAAAGTAGGGAAAACCACGAGATCATTCAGGTATGACGTAAATCAAATGCTTTGTGATTATACAGTGGAGGTGATAAACAGATTTAAGGGACTAGATCTGGTAGTCAGAGTGCCTGAAGAACTGTGGATAGAGATTTAGTAACACTGTACAGCACGTCATGACCAAAACCATCTGCAAGAAAGTGAAATTAAAGGATGCAAAGTGTTTGTCTGAGGAGGCCTTTCAAATAGCTAAGAAAATAAGAGAAGCAGAAGGCAAAGGAGAAAGGGAAATATATACCCAACTGAATGCAGAATTCCAGAGAATATCAAGAAGAGATAAGAAAGTCTTAAGTGAACAATGCAAAGAAATAGAGGAAAGCAATAGAATGATAAAGACTAGACAGTCAAAGAAAATTGGAGATACCAAGGGAATATTTCATGCAAAGATAGGCACAATAAAGGACAAAAACTGTAAGGACCTAACAGAAGCAGAAGAGATTAAGAAGCAGTGGCAAGAATACACAGAGAAACTACACAAAAAGGTGTTAATGACCTGGATAACCACAATGGTGTGATCACTCACCTAGAAGAGTCAGACACCCTGGAGTGCATAGTCAAATGGGCCTTAGGAAGCCTCACTATAGACAAAGCTAGTGAAGATTATGGAATTCCAGCTGAGCTGTTTCAAATTCTAAGATGATGCTGTTAAAGTGCTGCACTCAATATGTCAGCAAATTTGGAAAACTCAGCAGTGGCCATAGGACTGGAAAAGGTCAGTTTTCATTTCAATCCCAAAGAAACACAGTGGGAAAGAACGTTCAAACTACCACACAATTGCACTTATTTCACATGCTAGCAAGGTAATACTCAAAATTCTCCAAGCTAGACTTCAACATTACATGAACTGAGAACTTCTAGATGTACAACCTGGATTTAGAAAAGGTAGAGAAACCAAAGATCAAATTGCTGATATTCTTTGGCTCATAGAAAAAGCAAGGGAATTCCAGAAAAAAAACATCTACTTCTGCTTCATTCACTGTGCTAAAGCTTTTGACTGTGTGGATCACAACAAACTGTGGAAAATTCTTAAAGAGGTGGGAATACCAGACTATCTGACCTGCCTCCTGAGAAACCTGTATGCAAGACAAGAAGCAACAGTTAGACCTGGAACTAGACAAGGGATTGTTTCAAAATTGGGAAAGAAGTATGTCAAAGTTGTATGTTGTAATCCTGCTTATTTAACTTCTATGTCAAATGCATCATGTGAAATGCTGGGCTGGATGACTCACAAACTGGAATCAAGATTGCTGGGAGAAATATAAACAACCTCAGATATGCAGATCATACCACTTTAATGGCAGAAATTGAAGAGGAACTAAAGAACCTCTTAATGAAGGTGAATGTGAAGAGTGAAAAAGTTGGCTTAAAACTCAACATTCAAAAAACAAAGATCATGGCACCTGGTTCCCTCACTTCACAGCAAATAGATAGAGAGAAAGAGGAAACATTCAGATTTCATTTGGGGGGCTTCAAAATTACTGCGGATGGGGACTGCAGCCACAAAATTGAAAAAAGACACTTGCTCTTTGAAAGGAAAGCTATAACAAACCTAGACAGTGTATTAAAAATCAGAGACATCACTTTGCTGTCAAAGTTTCATATAATCAAAGCTGTGTTTTTTTCAGAAGCCATGTACTTATGTGAGAGTTGCACTATAAAAAAGGCTGAGTGCTGAAGAATTGATGATTTCAAATTGTTGTGCTGGAAAAGACTCTTGAGTCCCTTGGACTGCAAGGATCTCAAACCAGTCAATCCTAAAGGAAATCAACATTGAATACTCATTGGAAGGACTGATGCTAAATCTCCAATACTTTGGTCATGTAATTTGAAGAGCTGAATCATTGGAAAAGACCCTGATGCTGGGAAAGATTGAAAGCAAAAGAAGAAGGCAGTGGTAGAGGGTGATATGGTTGGATGGCATCAATGACTCAATGGACATGAGTTTGAGCAAACTCAAGGAGATAGTGAAGGACAGGGAAGTCTCAGTTCAGTTCAGTTCAGTCTCTCAATCCTGTCCAACTCTTTGTGACCCCATGGACCACAGCATGCCAGGTCACCCTATTCATCACCAACTCCCGTAGTTTACTCAGACTCATGTCCATTGAGTCAGTGATGCCACCAAACCATCTCATCCTCTGTCATCCCCTTCTCCTCCTGCCCTCAATCTTTCCTGGCATCAGAGTCTTTTCCAGTGAGTCAGCTCTTCACATCATGTGGCCAAATTATTGGAGTTTCAGCTTCAACATCCGTTCTTCCATGAACACTCAGGACTGATCTCCTTTAGGACTGACTGGCTGGATCTCCTTGCAGTCCAAGGGATTTGCAAGAGTCTTCTCCAACACCACAGTTCAAAAGCATCAATTCTTCAGCGCTCAGCTTTCTTTATAGTACAACTTTCACATCTATACATGCCTACTGGAAAAATCATAGCCTTGACTAGACGGACATTTGTTGGCAAAGTAATGTCTCTGCTTTTTAATATGCCATCTAGTTTGGTCATAACTTTCCTTCCAAAGAGCAAGCGTCTTTTAATTTCATGCAGTCACTATCTGCAGTGATTTTGGAGCCCAGAAAAATAAAGTCAGCCACTATTTTCACAGTTTCCCCATCTATCTGCCATGAAGTGATGGGAGCAGATGCCATGATCTTAGTTTTCTGAATGCTGAGCTTTAAGCCAACTTTTTCACTCTCCTCTTTCACTTTCATCAAGAGGCTCTTTAGTTTCTCTTCACTTTCTGCCGGAAGGGTGATGTCATCTGCATATCTGAGGTTATTGATATTTCTCCCAGAAATCTTGAGTCCAGCTTGTGCTTCATCCAGACCAGCGTTTTTCATGATGTTCTATACATATAAGTTAAATAAGCAGAGTGACAATATCCAGCCTTGATGTACTCCTTTCCTGATTTGGAACCAGTCTATTGTTCCATGTCCAGTTCTAACTATTGCTTCCTGACCTGTATACAGATTTCTCAAGAGGCAGGCCAGGTGGTCTGGTATTCCCATCTGTTGAAGAATTTTCCACAGTTTAGTGTGATCCACACAGTCAAAGGCTTTGGCATAGTCATGCTGCAGTTCAAGGGCTTGCAAGAGTAGGATAGGACCTTGTGACTGAACAACAATTACCAGACATTTCTTTCTGATAGATCGACTTCCCTTAAATGTCTCTACTTGTCTTTGCTTATTTTGTCTTACCCGATCAAAAGAAGAGTTTTCTGCTTGCTTTTGAAATCCTTGCAGATTTCTGTGATTTGAGCATTCCCTATATTGAAATGCTTTATTCTGATTAAAGTCTCTCTGAATCTAAGTTTGGGCTTCCCTGGTAGCTCATGTGGTAAAGAATCTGCCTGCAATTCAGGAGACCCTGGTGTGATTCCTGGATTGGGAGGATCCACTGGAGAAGGGATAGGCTTCCCACTCCAGTATTCTTGGAGAAGGGAACAGCTACTGGCCGGGAGAATCCATGGACAGAGGAGCCTGGTGGGCTGTAGTTCATGGGGTCAGAAAGAGTTGGACAGAACTGAGCAACTAATATTTCACTTATCCAAGTTTGGATTTGCATTTATTTGACATGACAAATGAGTTTTGACCAAAAAACCATGCCTATTTAACTTCTTCTCTGTATAAACCAACCAGTCCATTCTGAAGGAGATCAGCCCTGGGATTTCTTTGGAAGGAATGATGCTAAAGCTGAAACTCCAGTACTTTGGCCACCTCATGAGAAGAGCTGACTCATTGAAAAGACTCTGATGCTGGGAGGGATTGGGGGCAGGAGGAGAAGGGGACGACAGAGGATGAGATGGCTGGATGGCATCACTGACTCAATGGACATGAGTCTGAGTGAACTCCGGGAGTTGGTGATGGACAGGGAGGCCTGGTGTGCTGTGATTCATGGGGTCTCAAAGAGTCGGACACGACTGAGCAACTGAACTGAACTGAACTGAACTGTATAAAGTGCTTAGTAAAATAATTCTAAAATAGGTATATAATGAGACTTTTGCTGCTGTCAATACCACTCTTTCCTAGTTCAAGCTCTTATTTCTCACAATTATTTTAATAGTGTTCCAATGGACTTAATTTTCTGTCTGTACCCCCTCTCAGTTGACCTGGCCAAACTCTACCTTATATAATATACCTATATAAGCCATCCAATCTTATCACTCCTTTATCACACGATAGTTTAGTTGATGATTAATTGTTTTTACAGCCATATTTAAAGCCATACACTAAGTTGTTTGGGCTTCCCTGTGGCTCAGATGATAAAGAATCTGCCTGTAACGTGGGAGACCCAGGTTTGATCACAAGTTAGAAAGATTCCCTGGAGTAGGAAATTTTATGGACAGATAAGCCTGGTGGGCTACAGCCCATGGGTCACAAAGAGTTGCTCACAACTGAGCAACTAACGCCTTCACTTTCACTTTTTCACTAAGCTGTGTAGTGCAGAGACTCTGGCTTAATGTTTTTTATATCCCCATTAGCTATCTAATGGCATGAGTATGTTTGGTCAAGAAATATCTCTTGAATGAATGAATATAAGCTTCAGTCGGATCCTTCTTACCTAAAATAGTAACACTGTTCAACTGTTCTCTTCTAAAATTCAAGAGAACTTCTATATTCTCATGGCTTCAGTATCTATAATTAGAGAAACCAATTGTGGTTGAAGCTGATATTATTTTTCCTGGTACTTCACAGATTTAAAAAATATTGAAACTAATTTGGAGAATGATTTTTACCATCTTCCACCCCACCCCCCACCCCCACACTTCTCACATGAGAATCAAAGGTTCAGGGTAGTATTTTAGCTCACTTGGACTTTCAGTGTGAATACTGTTCTCTTTCAGACTGAACATAGCCAATGTATTTCCTTTAGCATCTCCTGCATAAACAGGCCAAACAAAATCATAAACCATTATTCCCTGGAAGAAACAACAACAATCGAGAAACAGATGTTAACGTTATATGTCTTTTCCAAAGGTCATAGGTCCTAGCACATTTATTTGCTAATCAAAGCCTGACAACTTTGCTCCACTTCTTTTTCCTCCTTCTGTGATTTGTTCATTAATTCAATCTATCACCAAACCTGAATGCCTTTTCTTAGGGCCTCTTTTTCAAATTTCTTTTAAGTTTTTCTCTTCCTGACAGATATCAGTCTCCCTGACTCTCCACTCCGTTTCTTCTGAGGGATTCCTGCCCAAAGTAGTAGACATAATGGTCATCTGAGTTAAATTCACCCATCCCAGTCCATTTTAGTTCGCTGATTCCTAGAATGTTGACGTTCACTCTTGCCATCTCTTGTTTGACCACTTCCAATTTGCCTTGATATCTAGTCAAGGCTATGGTTTTCCCAGTGGTCATGTATGGATGTGAGAGTTGGACTGTGAAGAAGGCTGAGCACCAAAGAATTGATGCTTTTGAACTGTGGTGTTGGAGAAGACTTTTGAGAGTCCCTTGGACTGCAAGGAGATCCAACCAATCCATTCTGAAGGAGATCAGCCCTGGGATTTCTTCGGAAGGAATGATGCTAAAGCAGAAACTCCAGTACTTTGGCCACCTCATGGGAAGGGTTGACTCATTGGAAAAGACTCTGATGCTGGGAGGGACTGGAGGCAGGAGAAGGGGACAACAAAGGATGAGATGGCTGGATGGCATCACGGACTCAATGGACGTGAGTCTGAGTGAACTCTGGGAGTTGGTGATGGACAGGGAGGCCTGGCGTGCTGCGATTCATGGGGTCGCAAAGAGTTGGAAATGACTGAGCGACTGAACTGAACTGAACTGAACTGAACTGAACTGAAGGGGGATCTATTGTGTGTTCTTACCACCCACAACCACATAAAATAATAATAATCAAATAATAATAAAGGATGTGGGTGGAAATATTTATTGGTGATGGATATGTTTATGGAGTTGATGGAGGTGATGCCTTCATGGATATATACTTATCCTCAAACTCTTACTCAGTTAAGTGATTTTGGTGCTTTGCTATCACAGTCCTTGGACATAATACAAGATACCTAGTATATGCTTGATAGATCAATTTATTAAGCATGCATGGTAGGTTTAAAAATTTTTTCAAAATATTTGAACAGAGAAAAGAAACTAGAAGCCAATTACATAGTTCAGAGAATATCATTATTATGTTTTAAAATATTGATATTTGATTCCAAGTGTGTGTTGTGCAACTACTTGACTGAATTGTTTTTCTTTGTTTTATTCATTTGAAAGATGGGTTTTCAACACAACAGAAAGAGTAAGAAAAATCATGGTGAAAAATCTGTGGATAAAGAGAAAATGCTATATTAAATTTGAACTACAGATAAAGTCATTAATAATAACATTACGCGTTTTTATTTTTGAGTTATATTAATGTATACTCATTTGTACCTGACCACGTGTTCACAATTGCCCATTTGTTATCCCCTCCCTTCCTGCCTTCCAAGGTGCCCTGATGTCTGCTTGCTCCCAGCTGTGGAAAGGCACTAAATGGTAGAATGTGTCCTCTTATCAAATTATCATGAGTATCAGCTGACCAGAGTGGACAGTTTTTCTGTCAGACCTGGTTGATCACTTCCTTCCGGCTACTCAACTTTCCCTAAAAGTTTCTCCCAACCTTTACATTTCTCACTTTACACTAGAAAGAAAAGTCTTTTTCTGTTTTCTATCACCAACCTAATTCAATCCTTTTGCCCTTCTGCTTAAACATGGCTTATACACCTCATCCAAAGATATCTTTCTCAAATAATATTTTTAATACATCCTTCCCTTTTCAAATGTCTTTAACTATTATCTATACCTAGGGAGTCAAGTAAATGTCTTTGTCCTGTCATTAACAGCAAGAAGGAATTCAATTTGAGTGAAAGTCAGTGGGATAGCAGCCAATGAAATGAAGCTCAGCCATAAAAAGGAACAAGTTATGTCATTTTCAGAGATATGGATGGACCTATAGACTGTTGTACAGAGTAAAGTAAGTCAGAAAGAGAAAAACAAATATCATTTATGAATGTATATATGTGGAATCTAGAAAAATGATACAGATTATATTATTCGCAAAGCATAAATAGAGACACAGACATAAAGCACATATGCATGGATAACAAGGGAGAAAGTAGGGGAAGGATGAATTGGAAGATTGGCGTTGATGGGTACACTACTATGTGTAGAGCTTCCCCGATGGCTAAGTAAGTAAAGAATCTGCCTGCAACGCAGGAGACACAGGAGACATGGGTCCAATCCCTGGGTTGAGAAGATCCCTTGGAGAAGGAAATGGCAACTACTCCAGTATTCTCAGAGGAACCGCCGGCTACCGTCCAATGAGTCACAAAGAGTTGGACATGACCGAATGATTAAGCATAATTAATATACCATGTGTAAAATAAATAACCAATGAGAATCTACTGTATAACACAGGGAAGTCGACTCTGTGCTCTGTGATGATCTAAATGGGAGAGAAGTCCAGAAAAGAGTGTGTGTGTGTGTGTGTATATATATATTTATATATGGATTATTCACTTTGCTTTAAGGCAGAAACTGACACAGCAGTGTGAAAAAGCTATACTCCCCTCCCCCCTCAAAAAAGAATTATAATACCTATTTTTTTCCATGGGAAAATTAAAGTTTAGAAAAGATTAGGAAAAGTTCAAGGTTGTGAAATTGTCAGGAACAGCATACAACCACAAGGTGTTCTGGTCACCGTAGCCCACTTCTTTACCATCCTAGACAAGATGTTTACTTTTTGAAATATTTAGATAAATACATACAATTTAGAAAGACCTACACTAGGTGGCATTTCTCAAATGGGCTTCTTTTGGTTTGATGTCTTATGTTTTTCCTTGTTTTTAAATGTCATCATTGATAGTTTTGGAGAATATTTAATGTTATTAGACCTGGCTTACCTCTCTAATCATGTCCTGTAGTTACTAAGCAGCATTTTAAGGAAATGGATAAGCAGGAGGATAATTTAGTGGATATCGTTGATATGGCTAGTATTGTTGAAAATATCCTCTCTGTATACAAACAAAAGGAAGGAGGAAATTATAGAGAATGAGACAATGACAGTGCAAATAATTTATTATAATTTCCATGAAAAACAGGTTATTAATGTTTGTAGGACCTTATATATTATCTATTGTTTTTTCAAACTTTTAGATAGGTTTCACCTTTTTAAAAAAAGAATAATGGTTTTAAAGTACTAAAAGAACAATAATTCATTTATATTTTTACTATTTATCAACAATTTTGTTGTCTTATAATATACATGGAGCCATTGAGTATAGCCAACCACTCACAAATGGTTCAATATTACTTATATTACTACCTTCAAATTCCTACTTTGCTCATTCTTAAATCCAGGGAGGAGGAATTTACTAACTCCAGTTTAGGTGGACTTGCTACATCTCATTCTTTACTTATAAATGAGATACTATCTCTTGAAACTCTTACATTCCTAATATTCACTTTTGTTAAGGTACTCCATCTCTCCTTCTGCATCTTTTTTTTTTTTTGAAGCTATTTGAATTTATCTACTTACTGTATTAGTAAGAATTCTGGAGACCTATCAAACTGATATGACATGTCAAAATAATATGAGACACCAGTGACACATTTCATTAAGAAAAATGTTAAATAGATGAAATTGTCTCTCTTCTTTAACTTGGTCAACTAACATACATTAAGGACTTCATTACCTTCCAAAAGAATCAGAAAATGGTAACTGACCACATAATATATGTTCTTTAGCAGCCTCTATGGTCCTTTAGGTGTATATTGTACTTAGTATAATAAGAATTTCAATATTCTTCAGAGGAAAGCAATTATTTACCAAACAGAAATAACTTTTCTTAGAAAATAATTGGCTTTATCAGGGTGGCATTATAGGTTTCTATGTAAACAGTAAAAATACACAAGTCTTTTGGGTCTTTACCTAGTGTATCATAAAAAGATAATTCAATGTATACTTAAGCTAATCATTGTATAGATATGTTTCAGAGATAAGTATGTATTCTCTTATAGAATAAATACTCCTAGTAGAAAATATTCTCATACTATACCACATTATCAGAGGAATACACACATGATGTTTTTTCCATTTCCAATGACGTTTCTGTTAAGGTAAAGAACAGATTAACCTTTTAATACATGTTTTATTTTCAAATATTCCAGTGAAGGAAAGTGTCTTACCTCTTCAGATGAATCAGCTCTCTGGGAAAAAAGAAAAGAAGAAAATAGTTAACATTTTAATTTCTCAGTTATAAATTGAGTGTAAACATATATTTAGCTGCCACAATTCTGATTAAACAAAGAGGTAAAGTTTTGGATAATTGATACACTAAAAAATTTTTTTTGTTAGTTGAACAACATCTTTAATATGAGAAGAAATGTGAAGAGAAAACTTTTACTATTATTAATTTGCTACATTCAAAAAGCGATTCACTCTGGAACAATTTCTTTTTTGTTGAAGGTGAGACAAATGTTATCACTGTGAATTGGAGAATAAAATTGAAAATTAAGGTTTAGATTTGCTCAAGTCAAATGTTTTTTATGCAGATATGTTCAAGTAGCTCAAAAGCTACTTACATTCATATATTAGTTATGCTAATAGGGTTTGATATAAAGTTATTTTGTGTTTCCTTCTTACTTTAAAAAATTTTTCTACTTCTATTATTTTATAAAAAATAATGTTACTGTGATGTAAATAACCAATTTGTTTTTGAAAGATCCATAACAACTTGTTGGATTAACAGAAGTCATCTTATTTCTTGAAGAGTATCTCAGTAACTAGACATAAAGAATATCAAAGTGAAAGTTACCACTGCTTTCACAGAAGGAGAAACAAATTTAGAGGAAGATGAGAGCAATTCAGAGAGGTCAGTTTTGCCTAATGACCCAAAGCAGTTAATGACACTACAGGGAAGCCCTGACATTTTGTAGATTTAGAGTTTTTAGTATTTAAATGTCTTTATTAGCACCTCAGACTCACATTTTTATGAGGTTATTTTAAAAAATTAATTTTCACACTAAGATTATTACACTTTTATGTCTCTGTGTGTTTAGTGTTTGTGTATGGATGTGACATTATATGTGTGTATATTAAAGATATATTCTAAGTCCTTAATGAATTTATGTAGTACAATTCAAGGAAAATATTCATTTTAAAACATTAAAATTTCTAAAGCTTTGTTCAGGTAAAATGCACGTGCATGCTTACTAGGTCACTTCAGTCATTTCTGACTTTTTGTGACGCTATGGACTATAGCCTGCCAGGCTCTTTCATCCATGGGATTCTCTAGGCAAGAATACTGAAGTGTGTTGCCATGCCCTCTTCCAGGGTATCTTCCTGACTCAGGGATTGAACCTATGTCCCTGATGTCTCCTGAACTGGCAATGGACCAAAACACATGAAACAAGACACTGGCTAATTTTGAAAACATATTCTTCAAAATTCCCAGTATACTTACAATCATGGCTAGGATGAGAGCCATAATAAAGACAAAGATAAAGATCTTCATATTTGGTGGAGTCCTGTGAAAGCATATGTGAAAAATCAGTAGCACATTCACTCTTTCATTTACACACCAAACATTGCATTTACACATCACACTATGTTCCAAAGCCTAGTGAAACAGACTAGAAATGCAAGGACAATTGAAACACATAAACACATTTCTTGACATCATGGAACTTAGGAACCAGTAGGGATCTTGATAAATAAAGGTAAGTGTTTTGATTTGAAAATAGTAAAGTGCTATGAGGGCTTCCCTGGTGGCTCAGATGGTAAAGCGTCTGCCTACAATGCAGGAGACCCAGGTTCGATCCCTGGGTCAGGAAGATCCTCTAGAGAAGGAAATGGCAACCCACTCCAGTACTTTTGCCTAGAAAATCCCATGGAAGGAGGAGCCTGGTAGGCTACAGTCCATGGGGTCGCAGAGAGTCAGACACGACTGAGAGACTTCACTTAAAGTGCTATAAACACACAGAAAATGAACATCTTAAGTAGACCAAGAGAATGGAGATATTTAAAGAAGTAAAAGCATAAGTTGTGTTACATAATATACAGCAAGTGGGTAAGTAAAGTGTGGGTGGTCTGCAGAGAAACGAAAATGAGAGAGCGTGAAAGTGAACAGTTCAGTCTGCAAGAAGGACAAAAAAGGTGTCAGGCTGACCATTTAGATTGCTGTTTTATATATATATAATTATAAGAGAGGTTTAGGAGGTAGAATGACAAGCAACAATCTACCTCCTAAACCTCTCTTAAACTCTGCCTTAATTATGATCCCAAATATCATTTACTGAAATTGTTTCTATTTGCAAAATCATCAATAAATAGCACACAGTTTATATATGGTTTCCAATTCATTTTAGCAATCAAAAAATTGCAAATAACATTATACTATATTACACATGAATGTGTTAACTTTTTCCCAAAAATGAGACTCACCAGTCACGAAAGCTGAAATTCTGATGCTTCAGGAGATGTTCTTTGCTAGAAAACTGCTGTTTAAATACCTTGAAATACTTCATTTGTTTTTATAATTGCATCAGTTATGAGATCTTATTATAGAACTGAAAAGACTTCCTAAAGTCTGTCCCCATAGACACTAAAAATAAACTTAACAGAGTGATTTTACAGAAGAAATTTGTGAAGCAAGTGGCCAGGAAACCAGTGGACCCATTAAATGTTAATCCCCATTAGTCTAGACAAGTGTGAATAAGACAAAGGCAAGGTGTGTTAGCATAAGTAAAATGTAGAAATAAATGGAATGGCGAAAATGTTTCTGTAAAACACCATCTAGCCTATTTCAACAGATGTGTGCCCAAGTTGAAATAAGTATATAACAAAAATAAAGTCATCTAATTAAAACTTTATGTACTTTCTAATAAATGGTGATAACTGACATAATGAAATGGAGTTATTTTAAGTGAGTTTCCTACAAATTACTAAATTATACTTTTTTTCTATTGACTTAGAATATTTTAAGTCTTCAGGTCAAATACTTGTAAAAATTGGTAATCCTATGGGGTATTTTTCAATAAAATAATTATTAATTTTAAAGTCAAATGACCATAAAGCTCAGTATTTTCTATCTCTCATAGTAAGTAGATGCATATATCTTGAATGAATTTACTTCCTTTGAGTCTTAGGGGATCATTTATCCTTAGTGGAAAATAAGCATATTAATTAACATCCTTATGTTTTTTTTTAGTTGCTCAGCCATGTCCAACTCTTTGGGACCCCATGGACTGTAGCCTGCCAGGTTCCTCTGTTCATGGAATTCTCCAGGCAAGAATACTGAAGTGGGTTGCCATTCCCTTCTCCAAGGGATCTACATGACTTGGGGATTGAACCTGGGTCTCCAGCATTGTAGACAAATTGTTTACCACGTGAGTCACCATACTGTTATTCAAAATGTGGTATGTGGGATGATCAGAATCAGCATTACCAGAGAGTTTGTCGGAAATGCAAATTCATTAGTTTTCTTTACAGAAATGTTGAAACAGAATCTTGGAGATGTTTTGGAAATACCATTTTAACAATATCTCCAGGTGATTGTGTATCTTAAAGTTTGAGAAACCACATAATAGACTAATGTATGTTTGTCTCTTGACTGGACCCTTTAAGGTTTAGCTTTATATCAGGAATTGAGGTTTATAACAGGAATTAAGATTTAGCTCTATATCACAGGAAATATTTATTATGTGAGTTTTCTGTGCTATATTTGACCATCCCCACTAGACATTAGTGTTATATTCTAGGTAACATATAAGGTGGGCCTCCCTGGTGGCTCAGTAGTAGAGAATCTGCCTGCAACTCAGGAGACCTGGCTTTGATCCCTGGGTCAGGAAGATCCCTGGGTCAGGAAGATCCCCTGGAGGAGGACATGGCAACCCACTCCAGTACTCATGCCTAGAGAATCCCGTAGTTAGAGGAGCCTGGCAGAGGGCAGTCTTGCACAGAGTCAGACATGAGCAGTAGTAACAATAGTCAGAGCAGAGTCAGCAGCAGCAGTAACAGCATATAAAATGATACAAATCCTTTTTTAAGGTAAATAAAGCATTAAAATCCAATTCAGTTTGAACAATTCTCTATTTCATTGTTTTCTATTCCTCAGGTATATATGAGGTCTCTTCTCAAGTGCAAAAAACAAATCCAGTCTCTAGTATATTCTCAATAGAAAAAAGATACATAGGTTAGGAATCACTGATAAGTTTGATCTTTAAAATAAGTCCTTCTTTATTCATTTTAGAATTGTCAAGTGATTTTCTTTTTATCTTCCTTTATTCATTCTCTCTCCTTCCCTTACTGCTTACTCCCCACTTCTCCATTTATGTCTTTTTATTCTTTTAATTTATGTTCTTAGGCACTACTACGACTACTACTAAGTCACTTTAGTCATGTCCGACTCTGTACGACCCCATAGATGGCAGCCCACCAGGCTCCCTCGTCCCTGGGATTCTCCAGGCAAGAACACTGGAGTGGGTTGCCATTTTTCCTTCTCCAATGTATGAAAGTGAAAAGTGAAAGTGAAGTCGCTCAGTCGTGTCCAACCCTCAGCAACCCCTTGGAGCCTTCCAGGCTCCTCCATCCATGGGATTTTCCAGGCAAAAGTACTGGAGTGGGGTGCCATTGCCTTCTCCATCTTAGGCACTATTCTAGTTGAATTATGACACTCATAGCCTAGAGAACAAAAAGTAAACTAATATTCTAAAGGCCCTACCAAACAACAACAGCAACAAACACAAACTTCAGTTTATAAAAATTGATAGATGGCAAAACACATTTAAAGTTTACAATTAAATTTGACTCATCTGCGGGAGCCAGCGTGAGGAATTCTGCCCAAGGCAAAGGTCATGAGGAAGGAGGCTTCGGCATACACAAAGGCAGGATTGAGTCTCAGGAAACCCCCTGTTCCTGAGCATCTACCCCCAAAACCAGAGTCTTCCTACTTTATTGTTTTATGCTCTCACCTACACCTCTGACTTTACGGGGGGCTCTCCCCCATCACCTCTCTCAGAGAAGGAGTTAACCTACAGCTCCAGTTAATAAAAATTCCTGGGCGTGACAAGAGTGTTTCAACTTATGAACTCCTCTGAAGGTTATCTAGCCTGCCTGTACAGATTCGTCCGGCCACATGTGATTGTTAACAGCCTCCCAACCGTGAGAGGCATGAGATGTGTTAGACTTACTAAAGGCAGATTCTTTTAGGACGTTAGAAATTATTAGTATAGTGGGTTGATTAGGAATTATATTGGTGAAGGGTTTTTCATTTGTTGAGCCAATATTTGCTGCTAAATCTCCATATTCCCTGCCCTTATTAACCTTTGATATTAATCATGTTAAACCTTAGGCTAAGTAAATTCTTTTCTTGATTATAACCCCCTACACCCTCACCCTATAGGAATGCAACTTTATCTGGTACCTTTGGAAGGTGGTGCCTGGTTTAAGAAAAATCACCCCTGGAAAAAATAAGTTTTCTGGATGACTGACCGTTATCAGAAAGGGTCATAAAATGTCAGCAGGCCTCATAGCCAGAAGATGATGTAAAACCCCTAAGACCTTTGTATACTTTTATATGAAGCACCTGATTTTGATAAAGGTCAGGTCTGCTGACCCTGCGTGACTCTGTATTCATCCCTATGTGTAACAAAAAGTATATAAGCAAACCTAAAAATAAAGAAATCGGATCAGTTTCTGGAAAGACTGATTCCCCTGGGTCGTTCTTTCTTGTTCTCCGTTTTTCTGGCTGAATTCCCATCTGGAGTGTGGGTGCTTGCCAAGCCTGTTAATTTTGCCCTGGCTTTTAAGTTCTACGTGAGAGGGAGCCCAAGGCGGGGCACCTTCTGATATTCAAGTGGGCTCCGGTGGCCTACGCTGGTGGTGCAAGCTTCTTGTCTCAAAGCTTTACTGGTATCCCACATAAACCAAGTTATTCAGCCCCTTTTTCTCCACTAATTTTCCTACTATACTATTTCTTTCTAATCTCCCTCTATATCTTTAATTAAGCAATTAATTCCTAGGATGCTGACTCTGTCCCCGCTTCGAATTACCCTGGATCCACTGGGGCTGGACCCCGGCACTCATCCATATTTTAGTTTGTGACACCAAAATGGAGGCTTTATTCCACCCACTTATCATTTTCTGCTTTGATATAGTAGGAAGTGTGGGCATTGCGTATGACAGTAGGAGCTCAGAATATTGGACTCTAAACACAGGAATAGCCCTCATGTGTTACTTATGGCTTCAACCTCAAGGAATGGTAGGTCATTTCAGAAGACTGAGGAACCAGAATATGTCCTGATACTTTATAAGTGAGAGAGACAGACGTATATTCTCTATAACCAACCACCATATTGTTTGAAAATGCCAAGGCCTTTTATTTACAAGAAAAAAATTGAGTAAGAGATGCTGCTGTATCACAGGTGCGACATTAAATTAGGGGCATAAGAATTGGACTTGTGAATGGGTATTCACAGTGATAATTATGCTGGAATTCCCTCTCCTTCCCTTCTCCTTTTGTTCTTATTCTTTCCCCTTTTCCTGCTCCTTCATTCTCCTCCTTTTTCTATATTTCTCCTACACTAAAGCATGGCCTACAGTTTGTTACAATTTTTTTAAACAGTTTATTTAGCTAAAAAATAAACTAAAAAATTTTTTTTGTGTATATATTCCTGTGTGGATTGTTGAAATGAAAAGTACTGCAGCTGACAAATACAGAACAACATATGATGACCTACTAGGTAACACAAACCTTCTGGGTATTGGAAATATACAAAGAGATTATCTCCTATTTTTGCCTTTAAGCAGGTTACCTTATATTTTTGACTGAGTGTTTGTGTTGTTCTAAATTCATATCTTGAAACCTTTCCCTGCAATCTGTTCTATTTGGAGTTGAGCATTCTGAGAAGTACTGAGATTTGCATACTAATTTGCTTCAGCTGTGTCCAACCCTTTGCATCCCTATAGACTGTAGCATGCCAGCCTCCCCTCTCCATGGGGTTCTCTAGGCAAGAATACTGGAAAGGGTTGCCATTCCCTTCTCCAAGGGATCTTCCCAACCCAGGAATCGAACCAGCATCTTTATGTCTCCTGCTTTGGCAGGCAGGTCCCTGACCACTAGTGCTACCACTGAGGTTTAGGTGAGGTCATAGTGCGGAAAGCCTGTGATGGATTAATGCCCATATTAGAAGAAGTAGAGACTCCAGGGCTTTTTTCTCTCTGCCATGTGAAGGTACAGGAGAAAGACATCTGTCTGCAAGCCAGTAAGAAGGCCTGTACAATAGAATCCAACTATGCTGCCCTCTGGTTTTGGACTTCCCAGCCTCTAGAACACAATAAATAAATGCCTGTTGGGTAACACATTCTATAGCTCAATTATCCCTCTGTAACATCAGGTGATTGGTTCTAGGGTAACATAGCCAGGAAAAACCTCACAGAAAAAGTAAGTAGAGATGTTAAGTGTACAGTGGGGAATGGTCCATGCATTTATGTGGGAAAAGAATCCCAGACTAAGGAACAACCAATGGGAAGCTCTCAGATGTCAGCTCACCTATTCTGCTCAATGAATAGCAAGAGGCCAGTGGACAGAGGAAGAGTCAGAGGGAGAATATATAGAACAAAGAAACACCTAATAATGTAAGGTATTTAGGTCATTTTAATGAGTTTTGGATTTTAATCCGACAATGAGAGGAAATCAGTGGAAGGCATATGTAGAGGTGCTGTTGCTTTGAATGTTAAGTAACAGTCTAAGAAAGTGGGGATGGATATGTAAGGTGACTGCTGAACTTCATTTTATAGTGAGAACAATTGTCATGTTGAGTATTATATTTCTCAGCTACATTCACAGAGGCAGAAGGTAGAATTTGGATTAATCTGTGATATGATCTAGGTAAGACAGTATAGTAAAATCAGAGACAAGTAGGGGATTTGAGATTTGGTGAACTAGTGATTTCCTTGAAATTTAAGGTGGAAAAGAGGGATATACAGACATTTGAATTTAGAGGCATTGAAGAACTGACTGGATCCTAGATTCTGATGAAATCAAATAATGTTTTGCTTCAGATATAAAAGAGGGTTATTAAGGAGATAAGAAATGGTATGGAGAGTAGGAAGGATGAAATTATGGAGTGGGGAAATTACTTTCATGACAAAGTATAGTTATATGTCCTTTCACATTTATTATCTGATTACAAGCAGGAATCACAGCATCTACACATTTTTTCATTTTGTGACTTTTCAAGTCTTCTAGCTCAGTCATTCTAAATGTGAGATGATTTTGCAACCCCCTGCCTCAGGAGACACTGGGAAATTTCCTGAGACATTTTTGATTCCAAAAGCTGTGCAGTTGGTGCTTCTACCATCTTCGTGGTAGAGGTCAAGGATGCTGCTAAACATTCTACAACACATTAAGAAAACCCCCACAACAAAGAATTCTTCCGCCAAAAATATCAATAATATGAAGGTTGAAAAATACTGGTCTAGCATGTAGTATGTGCTCAATAGCAAGGAGAGAAAAGAAAGCCTTCCTCACTGATTAATGCAAAGAAATAGAGGAAAACAATAGAATGGGAAAGACTAGAGAGCTCTTCAAGCAAATTAGAGATATCAAGGGAACATTTCACGCAAAGATGGGCACAATAAAGGACAGAAATTTTATGGAGGAGTTGCTGATGGAGAGGGAGGCCTGGCGTGCTGCGATTCATGGGGTCGCAAAGAGTCGGACACAACTGAGCGACTGAATTGAACTGAACTGAACTGGACAAAGCAGAAGATATTAAGAAGAGGTGGTAAGAATACACAGAAGAACAATATAAAAAAGATCTTCATGACCCAGATAACCACGATGATGTGATCACTCACCTAGAGCCAGACACCCTGGAATGCAAAGTCAAGCGGCCTTAGAAAGCCTCACTATGAACAAAGCTAGTGGAGGTGATGGAATTCCAGTTGAGCTATTTCAAATCTTAAAAGGTGATGCTGTGAAAGTGCTGCACTCAATATGTCAGCAAATTTGGAAAACTCAGCAGTGGCAACAAGACTGCCACAATCCCAAAGAAAAGCAATGACAAAGAATGTTCAAACACCCACATGATTGCACTCATCTCACATGCTAGCAAAATAACTCTCAAAATTCTCCAAGCCAGGCTTCAACAGTACGTGGACCATGAACTTCCAGATGTTCAAGCTGGATTTAGAAAAGGCAGAGGAACCAGAGATCAAATTGCCAACATCCATTGGATCATCAAAAAAGCACGAGAGTTCCAGAAAAACATCTGCTTTATTGACTACGCTAAAGCCTTTGATTGTGTGGATCACAATAAACTGTGGAAAATTCTTCAAGAGATGGGAATACCAGACCACTTTACCTGCCTCCTGAGAAATCTGTATACAGGTCCAGAAGCAGCAGTTAGAACTGGACATGGAACAACAGACTGGTTCCAAACTGCGAAAGGGGTACATCAAGGAATATTCATTGGAAGGATTGATGCTGAAGCTGAAACTCCTATACTTTGGCCACCTAATGTGAAGATCTGACTCATTGGAAAAGACTCCAATGCTGGGAAAGATTGAAGGCAGGAGAAGAGGATGACAGAGGATGAGATGGTTGGATGGGATCACTGACTCAATGGACATGAGTTTGAGTAAGCTCCAGGGGTTGGTGGTGGACAGGAAAGCCTGGCAGCTGCAGTCCACAAGGTCACAAAGATTCGGACATGACTGAGTGACTGAACTGATACTGATGTGCTCAACAAATGTATCTTGAACTTGTGTGAAGTTCTATGGTCACATGTAAAGGAAGAATAATCAGGATTAGCTGTGTGTCTTATGAATCAGGGTTCTGAGTTTTATGTGTTCATAGTATCTGCTGGTTCACAAAACATTTTTCTTATTCTCTGGTTCTTGATTTACTTTATAAAGTAATCTTAATAGTTATACTTCACATAGATAGGAAATTATTATATTTGGATAATCTCATGGAAAGGATTAAATACTCCATCTATATGAGTAATGCTGAACTATCTACTCCTACCTAATAATTTGTCAGAATTCACTAATTCTGTGTTATATTGTTTCTAAATCTGAATCATTATATGAATCCTCAGTATTTTGTTTTCCTTCCTCTATATTTTGGAATTTATTAAACAGTGCTTCAAATAATTTTTAGGAAACTGAAGTTTTTAGTAACAGCTCTATCTCTAAATAGCTTTAGTATCTTGAAAAAGTAATACAAATTCTCACATCCTTAATTTCCTCTTCTCTAAAATATCTTTAAAATATTCTATGAATGATATCTCTTAATATTTATTTTTTTGGCAATCCAACACAGCTTATGGGATCTTAGTTCCCCAGTGAGGGATTATATCCATGCCAACTGCAGTGAAAGTACAAAATCCTAAACTGGACTCACCAGGGATTTCCCAATATCTCCTCTAGTTCTTATTTCTGAATATTTTTGGTCCCTTTATTGTACTCTTCATCCAACTTTTCTATTGATTTCTTTCTTGAGGATATTATTTACTTGGTTTCAGCTAGAAATATATGCAAATCTCAGGACTGCATATTTCAGATTCATTGGCCAATATGGGAAAAAACCTTTGGCTGAACAAATCATGCTTATAAAAAATAGTACTAGAGCATCTTACTTTGACTATATCTTGCTCCTCATTCAGGGTTATCTAATACAATTTCCCCATATGAAATTCTTTTGCATTATAAAAATGGAAGCTCTTAGGTAACATTGCAAAAATTCGAGTTGCTCATATGGCACTTTGCTTCTTACTGGTCATTGTGTTCTGAGGCTTACCTGGACAGTGGTACCTGATGTCATCTTAAATTGCTGGCTTTTTGATTTTCCATTGGACAAGCTTCTTTCTTTAGTATATTGTTAAGGATTTCCTTGATCAAGATTTTACCTACTTTTCTGGTCCAATTGGTGAGAGACAGTCATAAGGAAATGCTGTGTTTATTGCACAATATGTAAAGCATCTTCCTGAGAAAATAAAAGGGAAATGTTGAATGGGAAGGATATGCTTTCTTTTGTATTCCTTTTCTGAGAAATCAGACTTTTTCACCTGTGGCCTTGGCCACCAAAAGCTAACAAATAAAGGCATATGAAGTAGCCAAGGCCTTTTCTAGTTATATCTATGACACTGAGTTCATTTCATCATTTATTTTCCTGACTTCCTCCTGGGTCCATATGAGCAGTCTTAGAATGAATATTAGCTGAATAATCCAAATATATAGTAGATGTTGATTTGGGTTTTCTAAGCAATCCAAGACTTGTATGACAGTAAGATGTATTACCATCCAACACACATCTCAGCATGATATAAATGCAAGGTATATTGTGAAGAAAAATTTTTAATTATGTCAAAGTGCTTACTTTAGAAGGTCATCTATCTGTCCCAAAGCTGTGAATATATATATTGAAGGTAATGAATAGATGAAGCTAACCTTGTAAAAATGAGTAGTGTGAAATACAACTACAATTATGAACATCTGTCACTAAAGAGGCAAAGAAACTTGAAGATTGCTTTTGCAAATGGGCTCCTATTAATAAAAAGTACTTTTGAGGTCTGGCTCAGACTCTATTGTAGTACTTAGGGTAAGACCCTCCTCCTGTATGGGCTTTCATTTTCTTTCTTGCTTCCCTCATTTGCCCTTCCATGAATACTAGCTGATAAACATTGACTATAAAAGATATGAGGCCAAACTTGAGCTGTCCCATTTTAATAAATCTGTATAAATAATATTTGTTCTACAAAAGTATTATCTAAATAAATGTTACTTTCTGTCTTAAAATCCCTCAACAAATCCCCACTATCTAGAGAATAAGATTGACATTCCCTGGAATCACAGCATGCTTTGTCTGCCATTATCTGACCCCTTTCTCTTTCTCTCTTCTCACCTCCATCTACTCCTTTTTCCTTGCAATTCATGACCCAGATTCACTGTTTGATTTGGCTTGCATGTGTGTGTGCTGAGTTGCGTCTGACTGTTATCAACCCCATGAATGATAGTCCACCAGGCTCTACTGTCCATGAAATTTTCCAGTCAAGAATACTGGAGTGGATTGCATTTCCTACTCCATTTGATTAATTTAGTGACTTTTAAATTTCTTTTTCCATATTCGGGAGCCTATTCTTCCTTTTTAGTCTATACTCTCTTCACTCTTCAGGTCTAAGGTATCATCGTGTGCTTGTTAGCTTGTTACTTTCTCCATTATAGCTTAAGCACTAACAACTGTTCAGGTTGGCATGAAATTGTGTTCTTTGTGTGGCCTGTATATTTCTGTTGTGTATTAGAATTTACCCCAAGATCTCAAAGACCCACTGAATACTAAAGAGACCTCATTGTGGTTACAATAATTTGGGGACTGGGCCAAAACTTCCGTGCATCCCAGCCAAGATCTGTAGCTACTGGACAATTTCATTTCCTTTATCAGATTGTGAGTTATTCCTGTTAAAATGCTCCCCAGAATTTCTGGGGACAGAAAAATAGGAAGAATTCATTTCCTAATCATGCAGATTTCTAGGAATTCAAATCCACTATTGGTTTTATTTCAAACCACAAAATTAGCATGCCATTAAATACTATATATAAACAGCCACTAAATCAGATCATTATCCATTCAGCTTCTCCTTCACTTCTTCTCCTCTACTTTGGAAAAAAGGTAAGAATCTCAGATATAATTTCAGTGTATCTGCTACTCATCTTTATTTTGGACTAGGTTAAAATGTAGAAAGAACATAATTGCTTAAAATAGATCTTAAAAATAAGGGTGTTTAAGATAAGGTTTACACTATTTTCAGCAGATATGTTAAAAAATAGAAGTGACTATAAAGACTTGATAAAAATTATAGTGACTGCAAATGTTTTAGGAATATAATAAGATATAATAACAGTGGTTGCTATTTTCTTTAGCACAAGACTAGTTAACAGGCTGTATTAAAAGATCTTTTCTTGAATTAAATATTTTCAATTTGATTAAACCTACCTCAGCCATAAAGGCAAGCACATTTCATTTATACTATGGGGATTTGAATAATTATTACTGAAGAAGCTCTACCAACAAAAAGTTTATAGAGCTATCATATTTAGTCAAGAGATAAAGAGGGTTGTTAGGATATATATGCTATTTGAAAGGTATTTATAAAAGAAGAGTATATTTATCAAAATTTCTCAGAACATCCAAATTTCAAGTTTATCATTTATCTTACAATATTTCAAAAATATTAAAATAGATACATGAAATACAGAAGTAAATTAAAGAGAAAGTATTTTACTTGGTAAAAAAATTCTAGGTTGGACAGAGAGTGCCAGGAAACAAAAACAATGAAAAATGTGACCTGACAGGAATTATAGCTCAAAGTATAGTAGTAAGTAATGAAATGGCTTAAAAATTGGTATATAAAATGCTAGTTATAAAATAAACAAAATGCAATAATATCCTCCCTACATGTAATGAATTCTAGGTATTATGCTCTTTTTTGAAGTCTTGACAATAAAAATTTTTTTAGAAGTTTATAGGCATCTTGAATAAAGTGAAACAAATTAAGAATTAGTATCCATGAGAAAAATATAGAAAAATTTTCCTAATTTAGTTTGAAAATCTGGGATTGAAGATGTGTGTCAAGAGATGTTGGTGGCAAGAACATTTTTTTTTCAAGAACTTATAAAAATGCAACAAAACAAACCATTTAATACATTTTGGTCAAAATCAATAATGTATTTTATTTTATGCTCCAAGGAGCATAAAATTGGGGACTGGGCAAGAGAAACTGACACCCTGGTAAATTACCAAGAGATAAGTACACAGTTCTATGTAGAGAAAATAAGCATAGTGTATGATCTCTAAAATTATGTGAGACAAAGGAGAGATGACATTAGGCATGTGGGGATGAAGACTGAGTAGAGAAGAAACAATCTAATCAGTCCAAGAAAACATCTCGATCAGTGGAACAAATAGAAGAAATGCTAAAATGAAACAGAAGTCTTACTGGAAATAAAAGATATGCATAAGACAAAAATTCATGAAAATCACTTAGTTTAGTAGAGAAAAGATAAAAATAAAGTATGACCTTCTTCATATACATTGTTTGATCATATGCACCTCAATAAAACTGAGTCTCCAACAGAAATGAAACATTAATATTTTGTTCACTGCTCTAATCCCAGAATCTAAGCGATATCTGGCAATAAAAATAATAAATATATATATTTTTAATAAATGAATCAACCACTTAATTTTTCTGTAAATATCTGTAACTTCTCTTCTGTCTTTCCAAAAACACTCATAAGTACTGTGAATGAGATGAAAAAGAGTGAAGTAGGATATAGGCTGTTAGCAGAAAACATCTGAATGGCTGGCAGTGAAACATTAACTTGAAATGTAAGATTAATGAGTAATAGTAAATTTTAACCTTGGCCATATGATAAAATGTTCATTAATATTTTTCTAGAATACAGGGCTTTTTGTTTTTGCCATGAGGTTTGCAGGATCTTGGTTCCCTGACCAGGGATCAAACCTGCACTCCCCTGGAAGCATGGAGTCTTGGACATTTGTATTATACACTATCTTTGGTTCCTTTTAAAGGGAAGTAATTTTACTTAAATAAGAAAATAGATTGACAAGTAATACGCTGTTTCCTCATCTTCCCATTCACAGGAATCGAGAGCCATGAAGGTCCTCATCCTTGCCTGTCTGGTGGCTCTGGCCATTGCAAGAGAGGTAAATACAGAAAAAAATGTTGAAATAAATAAGACTAGTACTGTCTGCCTATGTGTAGAAAATCACATTACCAACATCATAAATGTATAAATAATGCACAATCTCAGATTTATTTTTTAATGCTAAGAAAGTCATTTATGTTCATCCACTATCTCAACAGTATCCTATAGGACCACAACTCTGGGTCAAGTGCTTTCTATAGTATTGTACCATCTGTACCATCAATTCCTAAAGAAAAAGGAAAAGAAACCAATAAGCAACAGACCAACAAGAAGGAACACAGACAAGAACAAAAAATGAGTAATATTGTACAAATACAATTGCACGCATATACAATCTAGATAAATATATCTTATTCCAGTGATGAAATATTTATATCTCTTACTGTAGGGTGCTAGGTTTACCTGTGTCTGTTCAACACAGGATGATACTCCAGAGGATGACATATCAGACAACAATAATACATATGTTCATAATTATAATAAAAAGTGTTCAGTAAAAATTAAAATAACTCCTTTTCTGTTAGCCATAAAAACTCATTAAGGTAAAACAAAAATATACCAATGAAAGTTATTAATTTAAAATACTCTCAAAAGACATATAACATTTTTATTTTTCAGATTTGTGAAATAGATAGCTCTGAATAAAGCAAGTAAAAGCTAGGTAGGAAAAATATTTAATAATGAGTTGACTGCAGGAACTAAAGTGTTTTTTTTTTTTTCTCTCCTTTTAGCAGGAAGAACTCAATGTAGTCGGTGAGGTAAGATATTTTTATACAAAGAAAAAAATTAATTTAACTGTAAAATAGTAACAGACTCTGATGATCTAGCAGAAAACTCAGCTAATTGTCAATTTTTATTTTTCCTTTATAGACTGTGGAAAGCCTTTCAAGCAGTGAGGTAAGATAATGTTCATTCAGAGGCAATTTCCCAGATTTAGAGCAATAAAACACTGTATTATCTTTTTGTGTTACATTAATGGCAACCCACTCCAGTACTCTTGCCTGGAGAATCCCAGGGACGGGGGAGCCTTGTGGGCTCCTGTCTATGGGGTCTCACAGTGTTGGATACGACTGAAGCGACTTAGCAGCAGCAGCAGCAGGGCAGTTAAGGCTTCTCTAATAGCTCAGTTGGTAAAGAATATGCCTGCAATGCAGAAGACCCTGGTTCGATTCCTGAAGATCTGCAGGAGAAGGGATAGGCTACCCACTCCAGTGTTCTTTAAGCTAATGTGGCTATGTACTGACTGGTAACTATTGTCAATTTCCACTGTATATATTTTAAAGGAATAAATGTGTAGAAGGTTTAATATTCTAGTAATTTCTAAATGGGTTTGTTATTGGAAATTGTGTCACTGTGCCCTGCTTTTTTTCCTTAATGAACAGTACAGTCCTCTTTTCTGTCTTGAACTCTCTCTGTTAACCTTCTTCCATGCTTTGGCATTTATTGAGCACTTTCTGTTTCAGACTTTGACTAGGAACTGCAGTACAAACTGGAAAGAGGGATGCACTTTGTAAAGTGTGGGCAGACATGCAAATGGACATATTTTATTATTATACCAGCAATCTAGTAAATAAGAGGCAGTGAGAATGAGCGTAGTCCTAAATCTTCCTGGTGGAGTGAGGTAGATATTAACCCTATGCCACTTTTTTGGGTCTGTCATCAGCTGTTGGTTAAATAGTGCATCAATATACTTTGTCTCTTCACAAAGGACATAAGATCCTTAGGCTGCTGCTGCTGCTGCTGCTAAGTCACTTCAGTTGTTTCCAACTCCGTGCGACCCCATAGATGGCAGCCCACTAGGCTCCCCCATTCCTGGGATTATCCAGGCAAGAACACTGGAGTGGGTTGCCATTGCCTTCTTCAACGCATGAAAGTGAAAAGTGAAAGTGAAGTCGCTCAGTCATGTCCGACTCCTAGCTACCCCATGGACTGCAGCCTACCAGGCTCCTCTGTCCATGGGATTTTCCAGGCAAGAGTACTGGAGTGTGGTGCCATTACCTTCTCTGAAGATCCTTATAGGAGGGTATGTATTTCTTATAATTCATTAGAAGCGTAAACATAACCAGGGAACTAAGAATGATTATTGCAGCCATGAAATTAAAAGACCCTTCCTCCTTGGAAGGAAAGTTATGACCAACCTAGATAGCATATTCAAAAGCAGAGACATTACTTTGACGACTAAGGTCCGTCTAGTCAAGGCTATGGTTTTTCCAGTAGTCATGTATGGATGTGAGAGTTGGACTGTGAAGAAAGCTGAGTGCCGAAGAATAGATGCTTTTGAACTGTGGTGTTGGAGAAGACTCTTGAGAGTCCCTTGGACTGCAAGGAGATCCAACCAGTCCATTCTGAAGGAGATCAGCCCTGGGATTTCTTTGGAAGGAATGATGCTAAAGCTGAAACTCCAGTACTTTGGCCACCTCCTGCAAAGAGTTGACTCATTGGAAAAGACTCTGATGCTGGGAGGGATTGGGGTCAGGAGGAGAAGGGGACGACCGAGGATGAGATGGCTGGATGGCATCACTGACTCGATGGATGTGAGTCTGAGTGAACTCCGGGAGTTGGTGATGGACAGGGAGGCCTGGTGTGCTGCAATTCATGGGGTTGCGAAGAGTCAGACACGACTGAGTGACTGAAATGAACTGAACTGAACTGAAGAATGATTGAGAAGTGCATTAGTGGTTATTATTATATATTTTCAATGACTATTATTCTTTTAGAACCAGATGAAAATATCAGAGATCATTTGTTTTCCTAAGGAGAAAATAGGGTGATTGAGGGACAGGTATGCATGCAAAGTTGTTTCAGCCCTTTCCAACTCTGTATGACCCTATGGACTGTAACCTGCCAGGCTCCTCTGTCTATGGGATTTTCCAGGCAAGAATACTGGAGTGGGTTGTCACCTCCTCCTCCAGGGCCTAGGAATTGAACCTGCATCTCTTATGTCTCCTGCATTGGCAGGCAGGTTCTTTACCACTAGCACCACCTGGGAAGCCCGATTAGCATCTGTTAAATGCCTCTTTGGGTACTGTGCTCTCTCATCCTCTTTTTCTTGACTGCATCATCTTTTTTTTTATACAACAGCCTTATTCAGAATAGTGGAACAGAAACTTTCAGCCATAAAATAATGATATCATCAAATGAGCTGTCCATATTAACCTATTAAATGTCTTCATTTCTGATTTATGTTGACAAATATGAATTTTTCTTTAAAGCTAAACCTGATTTTATTTTTATTTTTCCAAAGGAATCTATTACACACATCAATAAGGTAAAACCTTCATATTTAAATGTACATTTTTAAAAATTTTGTGTTTGATTTTTATAAACAGCATTTCTTTATGTGTGATTTTTTTTTTTTTTACCAGAAAATTGAGAAGTTTCAAAGTGAGGAACAACAGCAAACAGAGGTAATTTGTTCACTATGAGTATATTTTGAGAAGTATTATGAAACATAACACATAAAAAGATTTATAATAATTATGTTCAGTCTAAGAATGGTAATATAAATGTCAGTGTAAGAAATGAAAACTTTGACAAAATGAAAATATTTTAAAGATAGAAACACATTTTTAAACACATAATCAAATTTCAGAGTATAGAATAAATACCCAAGAATAACTACTGGTATATTCATTTTACTAATGGTATACCTGGTTTTAATAAATGCATATTAGTAGGAACAATTCCAGACTAGGGACTGTGATCCCCTTATTCTAATGATGGATATGCTGATGAAAGACAGTAGGGTGACAGTGTGGCACTAATCCTCATTTGATCATTTATCAGCTGTATAACCTTGGCTCCATGTTTCTCTGTACATCATTTTCTTCACCTGTAAATTGAGAATATTCATAATTACCCAGAGTTGATGAACTGGCACACAGTGACTATTCAATGGTTTTATATTATATTTGATAGTTTTATACTCACATTTATGAATGTGTGGAGTTCTAAAAAGTATTTCCATTACCCAGATGAGAGAAGTGAGGTACAGAACAATTGAGTATACAAATGTGTGACCATACCACATAGTTATTAATTAGCAGAACTTGCTTAAAAATAAGGATTTGGGGACAGCATAAAATTCTTTCATTATATTACTCTTGTGGTAACATATTTATCTAATTGTGATATTTAAGCTTTCCTGTTTTAGAATTGAAGATTGATTGTTTGGCACTTAGGCCAAATATTTTCTAAGTCAAAATGAATTTACAACTTGATGCCTTTAAAGACTCAAGATTACCACCTTCTACCAAGAGAAGTAGTGCTAGAAGTTGGCCATTGTTAAGGAACTCCTTGAATTAAAAAAACACATATTAAGACTTAGTTTCCATTAAAACAAACAAAAATAAACCTCAGAGTAACTTTTTAAGTCTTTTTAAAATAGATCTTTCTTTGTTATATGAAATCAGTTTGGACTATTATCCAAAGTATGTAGCTACCACTCTGCAGGCAACTCAGGAAGAGGTGGAATAAGTGTTGAAATCTCCAAACCCTGATTTCACTTGACTCTCTGATTTCACTTGTGAAGGAAGTTGGGTTAATGAGAAATCCTTCAGCGAGCATTTTACTCATTAGTCTTCATATGACCCCAAACAATTTCTTAACTAAACCAAATGGAAGATTTTCTTTCTCTCTCTTCACTGAATTATGTTTTAAAAAGAGGAGGATAATTCATCATGAATAACAATTATAACTGGATTATGGACTCAAAGATTTTTTTTCCTTCTTTCCAGGATGAACTCCAGGATAAAATCCACCCCTTTGCCCAGGCACAGTCTCTAGTCTATCCCTTCACTGGGCCCATCCCTAACAGCCTCCCACAAAACATCCTGCCTCTTACTCAAACCCCTGTGGTGGTGCCGCCTTTCCTTCAGCCTGAAATAATGGGAGTCCCCAAAGTGAAGGAGACTATGGTTCCTAAGCACAAAGAAATGCCCTTCCCTAAATATCCAGTTGAGCCCTTTACTGAAAGCCAGAGCCTGACTCTCACTGATGTTGAAAAGCTGCACCTTCCTCTGCCTCTGGTCCAGTCTTGGATGCACCAGCCTCCCCAGCCTCTTTCTCCAACCGTCATGTTTCCTCCTCAGTCCGTGCTGTCCCTTTCTCAGCCCAAAGTTCTGCCTGTTCCCCAGAAAGTAGTGCCCCAGAGAGATATGCCCATCCAGGCCTTTCTGCTGTACCAGGAGCCTGTACTTGGTCCTGTCCGGGGACCCTTCCCTATTCTTGTAAGTCTAAATTTACTAACTGTGCTGTTTAACTTCTGATGTTTGTATGATATTTGAGTAATTAAGAGCCCTACAAAAAATCAATAATGAATGGTTCCAAAATAAGCATAGCTGAGATTAATGATTCTCAGCATTAGTTATAAATAGAATAAGCTGGAAAACCTTCACCTCCCCTCCACCACCAGATCTCAATGTCTAGGCTTACCCATGGAGATTCTGATTAACTGTTCTTTCTATGTAGAAGAAACTTATTGGGAAGAAATAATATAATGGACTATGATTTAATTGGTCTGTTGAGAATTTAGATGAAGGGGATTAAGTTACAATAAAGCCAGAATTGAACTTGATAATCTCACTTGGCTAAGAATAACAAACCTAAGAAGGTTTGCTATTTTCTACAATTTTGAAGTTTTCCTTATGCACAATTATTTCACCACATGACTCATTTCACCTCTTGTTTTTGATATATGAGCATATGAGGGCAAAATACTGAAGATGCTTATTTCAATACTCAGGGAAAATTTTCTTGCCAAAAGGCAAGAATTGTATAATTCATTCACTTATTTTATTTTTTTAATTTTTAAGGTCTAAGAGGATTTCAAAGTGAATGCCCCCTCCTCACTTTTGGTAAGCTTTAGGAGATTGGAGGCAGACTGATCATTTTTATAGTTAATATCTTTTACATTTCATCTTCCTGGATAAGCCCCAATAGTAGCAATTTCTATCAGTATACCAGCGTAAAGATTAGTTTTAAATTTATTTTCAGTGATTGACTGTTATTTACTGACCTGAAATTATGTATCTGTTATATTTCAAATAATGCAAAACTGTATATATATGGTGTTGACAGATTTGATTGGTTTTCTTTCAATTGCCTATATCCTTATTATTGATTGTAATCATTTATAGAAAAAACAAAATAATTTCTTATACTTTTATGTAAACCTGTTAGAGCTTATTTTAAAGATCAACTGCATTCACATTTCTAATCTAGTCATTATGAGCTTCAATTGTTTTATCTCACTTAAAATTTATATATTGTCTTTTAATTCATGAGTCAAAATACAATCTCACAGTCCAGATATGGGACTTAAAAGGGGAATAGCATATAGTTTTGATATTCTTAAAGAAATACATCTTTTTGTGATCATGATTCAGCAGACATTTTAATAAAACAATTCCAAGTGAGCCGACACTTGGTCCTAGAGGAATTTTTATAATCTTAAGATAAGGCACAGCATGGTGTTTTTGTAATAAGATTTCTTTTATGAAAAAGTCACACCAAAATTGGAAATGGGGTGAGATGAAGAGTTATAACATATAACTAAATGGACATTTGTTCTCTATTCCACAGAATTGACTGCGACTGGAAATATGGCAACTTTTCAATCCTTGCATCATGCTACTAAGATAATTTTTAAATGAGTATACATGGAACAAAAAATGAAACTTTATTCCTTTATTTATTTTATGCTTTTTCATCTTAATTTGAATTTGAGTCATAAACCATATACTTTCAAAATGTTAATTCAACATTAGCATAAAAGTTCAATTTTAACTTGGAAATATCATGAACATATCAAATTATGTATAAAAATAATTTCTGGAATTGTGATTATTATTTCTTTAAGAATCTATTTCCTAACCAGTCATTTCAATAAATTAACCCTTAGGCATATTTAAGTTTTCTTGTCTTTATTATATTTTTAAAAATGAAATTGGTCTCTTTATTGTTAACTTAAATTTATCTTTGATGTTAAAAATAGCTGTGGAAAATTAAAATTGAATAGAATTCTTTGAATTGAATTCCAAAGGATATCAAAAAGTAGAGGGAAAAGATAGGGTCAGCCTATGCTGCATATGTCCTTAGAAAGTCTTGGTTTATACCTGTTACCTAAGTTAAACAATTATACTTGTTCCTTTCACTCTCGAAAGTACCCAGCATTGGATGTTAAATTTTATAGTCATCCTAGACAAAAAAAAAAAAAAAAAAAAAAAAAAAAACCCTCAAATGTGATATCTGAATCACAGCTCTACAGTGTGGTAGCTAAGTGGTGCTGTGTAAGTTAGTCTCCAAGAGATTCCATTTCTACATTTATAAACAGTCAATTTAAGGTGTTTTATTGAAGTTTTAATGTGAAAAGTGCACTATATGGTGCATGATAGGAGTTCCTGGTTGAATCTCATTTCTGACATCACTGACACCAGTGCAGCAAGGACTAGTGTTACAATCAGAAGGAGCTGAGTTGTGTAATTTTAGCCATTAATGCCCAAGAGACTAGAACTTACACAAAGCTCTAATATCCATTGTCTCTGTCTGTGGAGTAATTATTTCATTGCCATGAATTATCTGTCTGTCATATCCTGCATTTTTATACATGATTCAGTTCCCTTCAGTTCACACAATGACTTGTCTAATTTCATCTTTCCTGCATCCTCCATGTTTTCCTCACTTCAGGATTAAGTGAAGCCGTACTTAGGCACAATATTTCTTATCTTTAAAGAAAAATTCCATCTTTGAGAGTTGTTATTGTTCAGTCACTAGGTCATGTCCAACTCTTTGTGACCCCATGCACTGCAGCATGCCAGGCTTCCCTGCCCTTCGCTCTCTCCTGGAGTTTGCTCAGACTCATGTAGATTGAGTCGGTGATGGTATCCAACTATCTCATCAACTGTTGTGCCCTTCTCCTCCTACCCTCAGTCTTTACCAGCATCAGAGTCTTTCTCAGATTCTTCAGGTTATTATATAACAACTATCATAAAAGGAGTATCTAAATGGCCGTGTCCATTATTTCACATGTTATTCTCTCTTTAACTTGCTCCAATCCCAATTTTATCCCTATGGGAACTGCTTTATTGAAGATCACCAACAACTTTTATGTTACTAATCGTTTTGTTTTACCCAACCTCTCAGTGAGTGTTATGAGGTAGAGTTGACTATTTCTTCATTTTGAAATATTACGCTTCATTTCATTTGATATCCTAAAGCTCATAAGGTGTGGTTTTTCTCTTAACTCACTAGACACTTCTTTGAAGTCTCTCTTCTGGCATTTTCTCCTTTTCCAAAATTTTAATGGTTGGAGTACCCTAGATTTTAGCCTTAATTTGTTTGATGTTGTTCAGTTCCATTCTCAGCTCAGAGCTTCCAACTGTATGTCTCCAAACTTACTCGTTTTGTAAACTCCAAACTCATGCACTCAACTGCATTCTTGACCTCCACACTGAATTATCTAATTAATGTCCTAAATCTGGCATGACCAAGCATACATTTTTGTCTGAATCCAGTCCCCAACTTGCTCAAAATTTAATTAAACGTAATTCAGTTACAAAGGCAGCTGATATTGTATGCAATAGACCTGAATGGGAACTTCACAAAAGAAGTTATCTTAATTGTCAATAAAAACATGAAAAATACTCTACATCATCAATCTTCAGAAAAATGCAAATTAAAGGTGCCTAATAATATCATGACACAACCGTCAGAATGACTGAAATGAAAAGAATTGTAATACAGTTCAGTTCAGTTCAGTTACTCAGTCGTCTCCAACTCTTTGCGACCCCATGAACTGCAGCATGACAGACCTTCCTGTCCATCACCAACTCCCAGAGTTTACTCAGACTCATGTCCATTGAGTTGATGATGCCATCCAACCATCTCATCCTCTGTCGTCCCCTTCTCCTCCTGCCCTCAGTCTTTCCCAGCATCAGGGTCTTTTCCAATGAGTCAGCTCTTCGCATCAGGTGGCTAAAGTATTGGAGTTTCAGCTTCAACATCAGTCCTTCTAATTAACACCCAGGACTGATCTCTTTTAGGATGGACTAGTTGGATCTCCTTGCAGTCCAAGGGACTCTCAAGAGTCTTCTCCAACACCACAGTTCAAAAGCATCAATTCCTTGGCACTCAGCTTTCCTTATAGTCCATGTCTCACATCCACACATGACTATTGGAAAAACCATAGCCTTGACTAGGTGGACCTTTGTTGACAAAGTAATGTCTCTGCTTTTTAATATGTTATCTAGATTGGTCATAACTTTCCTTCCAAGAAGTAATTGTCTTTTAATTTCATGGCTGCAGTCACCATCTGCAGTGATTTTGGAGCCCCAAAATATAAAGTCAGCTGCTGTTTCCACTGTTGCCCCATCTACCCCATCTATTTGCCATGAAGTGATGGGACTGGATGCCACGATCTTAGTTTTCTGAATGTTGAGCTTTAAGCCAGCCTTTTTACTCTCCTCTTTCACTTTCATCAAGAGGCTCTTTAGTTCCTCTTCACTTTCTGCCATAAGGGTGGTGTCATCTGCATATCTGAGGTTATTGATATTTCTCTTGGCAATTTTGATTCCAGCCTGCACTTCTTCCAGCCCAGTGTTTCTCATGATGTACTCTGCATATAAATTAAATAAGCAGAGTGACAATATACAGCCTTGACATACTCTTTTTCCTATTTGGAACCAGTCTGTTGTTCCATGTCCAGTTCTAACTGTTGTTTCCTGACCTGCATACAGGTTTCTCAAGAGGCAAGTCAGGTGGTCTGGTATTCTCACCTGTTTCAGAATTTTCCACAGTTTATTGTGATCCACACAGTCAAAGGCTTTGGCATAGCCAATAAAGCAGAAAGAGATGTTTTTCTGGAACTCTCTTACTTTTTTGATGATCCAGTGGATGTTGGCAATTTGATCTCTGGTTCCTCTGCCTTTTCTAAAACCAGCTTTAACATCTGGAAGTTCATGGTTCACGTAATACAAAATGTAATACAAAATGTCTGCAAAAACAAAGGAATGAAAAGTAATGCTAAAAAATGTTAATATTTACAGAAATTTTTATAGTAGTAAAGAATTCACCTGCAATACAGGAGAACCGGGTTAGATCCCTGGGTTGGAAGACCTCCTGGAGAAGGAAATGGCTACCCAATCTAGTATTCTTGTCTGGAGAAGGCAAGAATGGACAGAGAAGCCCAGCGGGCTATGGTCCATCGGGTCACAAAGAGTCAGAAGCTACCTTGCACACAGCAAGCACGCGTGCGCGCGCGCGCGCACACACACACACACACACACACACACACACACACACACTCTAAAACATTTACCCAAGCTTCTCAGCCACGTTATTGTTGATGTTCCAAATTAAAATCAACAGAAGTGTGAATAATAGTATTTTGTATAAATAAATTGTAGTATACAATGCAATGAGATATTATAATTAATGTGAATGAGTTACTGTCACAGAAAACAACATGGATGAATTTTTTATAAATAAATTGAGTGATAGTCAATGGACACAAAATATAATGCAATGTAGTGCTCCCCCCCATAATTAGATAATTTAGAATCGATGAGTAGTTAATATCTGATGAGGTAAACTAGACTACTGGTTATCTGAGAGAAGGAAGAACTTGACAGGGAATCTGAGAAAGTTCTCTCAGGTACTAGTGCTATTATTCCCCTTAGCCTGGAATATGACTATTTTGTGGTAATTTTTTTAATGTGGTGATGTTTAGTTGCTAAATCATGTTTAACTCTTGTGACCCCAGTTACTACAGCCCGCCAGTCTTCATTCATGGGATTTTCCAGGCAAGAATTCTGGAGTGGGTTGCTATTTCCCTCTCTAGGGGATCTTCCCTACTTCCCAAGCAGGGATAGAGCCAGTGTCTTTAATGTCTTCTGCACCGGCAGGTGGATTCTTTACCACTAGTGCCACTGGGGAGCACTCAGTATGTGGAGTGGTGGCAGTGGTTTAGTTGTTAATCCATGTCCAACTCTTGCGACCCCAAGGCTGTAGCCTGCCAGGCTCCTCCGTCCATGGGATTTTACAGGCAAGAGTACTGGAGTGGGTTACCATTTCCTTCTCCAGGGGATCTCCCTTACCCAGGGATCAAGCCCAGGCCTCCTGCATTGTAGGTAGATTCTTTACCAACTGAGCTATGGGGGAAGCACAGTATGTGGCCTATTTTCTTCCTCTTTTCTATGGTTGGGCCTTCACCAACGCAGAATCACTTCTTTGCTTTTGAGCTTGAATGTAATTACATACAAGAGTATAAAAAATGGTTTCCTAAGAAGCTATGGAATATTGGTTTTTGCTACTGTTAAATGTGGAGTTTTAGCCCCCACTGAGGTAGAATCTTTTAAATGAGAAGCAGGAGATGAGAGAGAACTTGCACATAATTTCTCCCTTCTTTTATTCTCTGTATATTACTCAGAGGTGGACATTGCACAATAATCACCTTCCATTTTTGATAGCTAAAAGAATTCAGAGGACCCAAACAGATTTTACTAACAGGACAGCTTTATTACAAGCAGAAGACAAAGTACAATAACAGGAGACGGATATGCACAGAAAGAGGTACTGAGATCTCAGAGACAAATTTTATTTATTTTTCTACTGCTTGGTTGTTGTTTAGTTACTCAGTTGAGTCCGACTCTTTGCAACCCCATGGACTGCAGCAGACCAGGCAGCCCTGTCCTTTGCTGTCTCCCGGAACTTGATCAGACTCATGTCCATTCAGTCAACGATGCCATCCAACCATCTCATCCTCTGTCATTCACTTCTCTTCCTGGCTTCAATTTTTCCCAACATCAGGGTCTTTTCTAGTGAGTTGGCTCTTCGCATTAGGTGGTCAAAGTATTGAAACTTCAATTTCAGCATCAGTCCTTCCAATGAATATTCAGGACTGATTTCCTTTAGGATGGACTGGTTGGATCTCCTTGCAGGTCAAGGGACTCTCAAGAGACTTCTCCAACACCAAATTTCAAAAGCATCAATTCTTTGGTGCTCAGCTTTCTTTATAGTTCAACTCACATCCATATATGACTACTGGAAAAACCATAGGTTTGACTAGACAGAACTTAGTCAGCAAAGTAACGTCTCTGCTTTTTAATATGCTTTCTAGTTTGGTAATAGCTTCTCTTCCAAGGAGCAAGCATCTTTTAATCATGGCTGTAGTCACAATCTGCAGTGATTTTGGAGCCCAAGAAAATAAAGTCTCTCACTGTTTCCATTGTTTCCCCATTTATTTGCCATGAAATGATGATCTTGATTTTGAATGTTGGGTTTTAAGCTAGCTTTTTCACTCTCCTCTTTCACTTTCATCAAGAGGCTCTTTAGTTCTTCTTAGTTTTCTGCCATAAGTGTGGTGTCATCTTTGTATCTCGTTTATTGATATTTCTCCCAGAAATCTTGATTCCAGCTTGCGATTCATCCAGCCTGGGATTTTGTATTATGTACTATGCATATAAGTTAAATAAGCAGGGTGACGATATACAGCCTTGACATACTCCTTTCCTGATTTGGAACCAGTCTGTTGTTCCATGTCTGGTTCTAACTGTTGCTTCTGAGCAGCAAACAGATTTCTCAGGAAGCAGGTAGGGTGGTCTGATATTCTTCTCTTGAAGAATTTTCCAGTTTTTTGTGATCTGCAAAGTCAAAGACAAAGGCAAAAATCCAATTGTACACTTGCAATTTTTGGTTACATAAATTAATAAATCTCTTCCTTGTTGGCTCTGATGGTAATGCAGGAAACCTGGGTTCAGTACCTGGATTGGGAAGATCCTCTGGAGAATGGCTATCCACTCCAGTATTCCTACCTGGAGAATTCCATGAACAAAGGAGCCTGGTGGGCTATAGTACATGAGGTCGCAGAGAGTTGAACACAACTGAGTGACTCACACTTTCACTTTTTTTCTTGCATTAATTTGTGATAAAGTTTATTTGTGTCATTTGGAACCATAAGATTCTTGACAGAATACAACCATGTTTCCATACCTCATCAGTTCAGTTCAGTTCAGTCGCTCAGTCGTGTGCGACTCTTTGCGACCTCATGAATCACAGCACGCCAGGCCTCCCTGTCCATCACCAACTCCTGGGGTTCACTTAAACTCATGTCCATCAAGTCGTTGATGCCATCCAGCCATCTCATCCTCTCATAGTTCTGTGTTAATGAAACTTTCATCACTCGTGGCCATAAAGCTTATATTTAAAAAAAAAAATCCAAGGTCTAATTTTTGAATTATAAAATTAATGTTTAGTTCAGCACTTCAAAACAAAATACCACATTCCAAATGGCTTAAGCAACAGGAACTTATTTTTCACAGTTCTAAAGACTGGCAGTCCATGGTCAAGGTGCCAGCAGATCCTGCAAATAATGAAGGCTCACTTCCTGGCCTTTTTACTGTATCCTCACATGAGAGACAAATGATCATCTCTCTCATATCTCTTCTTTTAATGGAACTAATCCTACTCATAATTATTTCACTCTTATGACCTAATTGCCTCCAAAGTTGCCACCTCCAAATGCCATCACACTGGGTATTAGAGATTCAATATATGAATTGGGGCGGAGGGGGGCACAAATATTTAATCTATAGTAATTAACATGACCTGATTCACAAACTGGGTAAGTCTTGTGAAATTTATGAAAGTAAAATCTCAACTACTGGAAGTGAAATACGTTGGAAGATATGGAAAATTTAGAGAACCTCCAGATCCCAAATGCTCCTGAAAGTCTCCCTGTAAGTCTTTTTCATGGTAAAATTATGATTTCTTTGTTTATGACAGCTAATTGTGACCTTAATTTCCAACCTCTCATTTTGCTTCATTATAACCAAGATTCAACCTTGATATGAACTGGAAGTAGAAATCAGAAAGCCTGGAAAGTTCTATTCTTAATGCACAGCCTAGCAAATAGACTAGAATCTTATGGGATGGATTTGGCCAATAAAAAGAAGGGGGTTATGTAGTTTGATGCCGGGAGCCAGCAGGAAAAGGTCATGCGGTTAAGGGGCCCGACAGGCAAAGGCGAGTCGGGCCTTAAGGGAGCCTCGCTGGATCTGCTCGTGCATCTGCCCCAAAACCAGAGTCTGCCTGCTTTGCTGCATTATGCCTTTCACCTATATTTCTGACATTATAGGGGGCTATCCCCCACCACCTTTTTCTGGAAAAAGTTAATTTAGAGCTTTTAGAAAATAAGTCTCCTAGGCATAATAAGAGTGTTTCAATCCCAAAACCCCTCTGATGGCTTTCTAGCCTGCCTGACAGGTTTGCGCATGTGATTGTTTGCAGCCTCCCAACCGTGAGAGGCACAGGAAGCTTAAAACATCCTAGGAATGTAGGGGCTTCCGAGGAGTCAAAATCATTAGAATAGGACTGATTAAGGGTTTCATTGTTGAGCCAATACTTGCTGCCAAGTTTTCATATCTTCTATTTGTTGATATAGTTGGTATGTAGAAAAACAGGTAGTAGCCCTGGTATTAGCAACATTAGATCTTTGAGTTAAGTACTTTCTTTGTTATAACTCACTGCACCTTTGTTCTACAGGAATGTAACTTTATTTAGTACTTTGAGAGTGATGCAGATTAAAGAAAAAACACGTCAAGGGAAAATGAGTTTTCTGGTTGATAGACATTTATCTGGGAAAAGAGCCATAGAAATGTTAACAGGCCCCCTGGCCAGAAAATGATGTAAAACCACCTGAGACCTTTTGTATATGGGAAGGTATGCAAAAGGAAAGCCTGGTCTCAATCAGGGTCAGGACTGCTGCCCCTGCATAACTCTGCATATTCCATTATTTCTTTATGTACAACTTGGGGTATATAAGCTGCTTTTGAAAATAAAGTTGTGGGTCTGGCACCAATGCTTGGCTCCCCCATGTTGTTCTTTTCTCCCCTTTCAGGCTGAATTCCCATCTGGAGCACAGAGGCTCTCCATGTCTACTTATTTGCCCTGGCTTCTAAGACCCTCGCGAGAGGGAGCCCAAGGCGGGGCACCCTCCGCTATTCAAGCGGGCACCGGTGGCCTACATAGACGGTGCAAGCTCCTTGTCTCGGAGCTTTATTGGTCTCCTGTGTAAACCAAGTTATTCAGCCTCTTTTCTCCACTAATTTTCCTACTACACTATTCTTTCCTAATCTCTCTTTATAAATAAATCTCTCCTTGTTGACTTCATCCCCGCTTCGAATTCCCTGGATCCACCAGGGCTGGACCCCTGCAGTTTGTATTAAAAAAGGAAAAAAAACCACAAAACATGTTTTTTCCATGTTAGACCATGTTAAAAAATTAGGAGATCTTACACACCAACCCGCCTTTCTAGTTTCTTCTAGAGTCGCAATATTTGGTCACACATAACGTGCATTCCTTTCTACATGCAACAGTGGAATGGAAGGAGTAACAGAAGAGAATGCATGCATTTGTCAGTTCATCCTCAGAAAGATTTTCACAATCATTTCTTTTACTCACTTGTATTATTTGTGAAGTTCTAGAGGTCAGTTTGGTAACCACAATCAAAATGGAAACATTTAAGCATCTGTAAAAAGCTGTACTTAGTACCAATGGTCCATCAATTCCCTGTGTCTATAGTAAAAGTGTCAATGCCTCTCCTTTAAACTTTCCCATGAAGGATAAACTCTTACAAAAATATTTACTGCCTAACTACAGTTGAGTGAAAACTCTAGTTGGAGGTGCAAATTTTGAAATTGCATTTCCTACCTCAGGGAAAATGGAATGAGACTAGCGTCACTAAACTTAGTGATAACTGGTAAACTCCAAAGCAAGGTGATAATTAAAAATTTCAGAGATATAGTGAATGGAGCAATTATTTCATGAGAAATGGTCAAAGCAGATGTGATCTCTGTGTGAGGCTAATTATTATATCCTTAGGAAAATTTAATGGTTGTGTTAGCATGCTGGTTTTTGATGTAGCAATACAAAAATTTTCTAGTGAACATGATTTGCTGAACAAAACTCTGGCTCAAGCTGCTATCAGAGTGAGTGATGATTCACCCCACCTGCTATTTACAAATAAGAATCAATTTATGGAGCTATATTCCTGGAATGAAAGGAACATCACAATTTTATAGGAAAGATCATACTATAACATCATATTTCCAACTCTGGTACTTGCCTTCAGATTATGAATTTGAAGCATTTACCTGGATAAAAGGAACTATGTGATCTTATTACAGACTCTGAGATCCATGCTTTGTCTTATCATTCATTAGTTGGATGGAGAAATGTCCTGATAATCTATTGTTCATGTCGAGATTTCTTTGAATTGAGTAATAATTTGTGTTGCTACCCGAGTTTGCCTCCTTTCAAGCCTAGTGATATTCTAAATAATTTATGATAAGTCATCAGTTCAGAGTGTAATGTTTGACTGGATATATTTAGACATTCCTCTAATCCCCATATTATTCCCCTGATTTATGGAATAAGGAGGTCAAAAAATGCTAAATAGAAGCCATTCTTGTGTCTCTTTCTATCATTAAATCATAATTTGCATTTATGGGGGAATTACAGCTGTTGAACGCTAAAAGATGCAAAGACTAAAAGATAGTGAATTACACCATTATTCCACTTCCTCATTTGGCCTTTAAAATAGCTTCTTGGAGGATAACAATAGATTATTTCAAACTTAATGAGGTTATGGCACCTATTACAGGTGGCATTTCTAATATGATACATGTCAGGAAAATTCCTAATATTTATTTCACAGCTAGTAAATTCATTTTTTCCCCTCTGACTTAGCTAAAGGAAAAAAAATACCAGAAACAGTTTGCTCTCGTCTTAAAAACAGAACTTTCTCTCTCATGGGACAGCTTTTAAGGACAAGTTTGCTCTAGTCTTGTACCACAGTTTAATCTACAGAAAACGTGACTTTTATCGTGCTACTGTTTACGAGACATTCATTAAATGGATGACATTATCTATAGGATTCACAAAACATGAAATTGTGTTTTGCTGATTCTTTGGGAACTGACATGATGACAGAAGCTGGGAGATACATTTTATGAAGACGTACGAATCTGCACCCTCCATTAACTTCTGCCAGGTCCAGTATTCTGAGTATGTTGACAAACCTTCTCTAGATTGAATAACAAGTTGTTGCACCTTGTACTTTCTAACATAGAGGAGGCAGGAGACCTAATACTAAGTGCATTTAAAAAAAAATTTCAAGGCAAAAATTACATGTTTCAATGTTATGTATACATATACACATAATCAGTAGGAAACAGAACAACTGATATAGATGGTCTAAGCTGTTGTATAAGAAACCTTGTTACCTGCGTTTTGTGACCTGGGTCATACAAGGTTCTTAAAGAGTCATGACAGATTGGGTTGGTTGGGAATCCTAGAATAAAGCCAGGAAAGTAAATTTCACCTGGGGCTTTAAAGATATCAGAATAAGCAACTATTGTCGTTTTGAGAAGTAATTCCTCATTAGAGATTTGGAGGACACCAAACAGCTCACTATGAATGCTCTGTTACTGTGTGTCCCGTGTTAACTTTTACAATGTTTATTTTATAATCTACCTAGTTATAAACTCAAGCATAATCAAATGGATTGGGCTCCAACAAGTCCTGCATAATTAAACAGTATAACCAGGTTGTTCAAATTCCCATTGCACCCACAACTACTACACTGTTGTTCTCTCTGCAGCCATATCCATGTTCACATGGAAAATATTCTATAAACAGTTGACTTCAAATGAAAGATCTTAGACTCAGTTTACAATCTACCAGCATCAGCTAGAAGTGAACATTTGAATTTTTTCATTAAAATGTGGTTGAAAGTGTCATAAAAATTTAGTGAAAACAAAATGTTATATACATACAAACTCACAAGGTTGTGTAAATTCCTCCCAATGGAATAATGACAAAAATAGGAATAGTGCCTTAAAATGTAATTTATTGAAAAGAAGAAAGACAAAATCTCAGTTACTGCACACAGTTATTTGAAATGATGGCACTTACAGGAGAGGTGATTCAAAGGCTTTAAAAACATTTTCCATATAGAAATTTAATGAAGACTGTAATTCCCTTTGAGTCAGTGGCCTTTATACCAGCGTGATACTACTGGAATTTAGGTAACAAGCTCTTAGGACAATTTCACTTAAGGATGTTACACAATCTAAAATACAGTGGAGAACTCAAGAAGAAAGAGTGCCTTCAATTTGAGGTTGTCCTATTCTAAAACAGCAATTGAAGCCTTTGGATAGAATGGTTTGACATGATAGATGAAAAGACATGTAAAGCATGGAATTTTCAATCCCATCTGTAAATCAAAAAAGAAATATGTGGTTAGTTATGCTGCATGTTTTGAAAGGAGAAGCTACTGTTATGATAAGATACACTTTAATAGTCATTTTCTCTTCATCTTAAGATGAAGTTCACAAAGTTGTATGTGTCTCCTGTTACTAACACATACCCACTGCTCCTGATTTTTAAGTTTTACAGGCAATTTATGACTAGGTTGCACTTTCTTTTGCAGTAACAGAAAATATGGCAAAATAACTCAAAGTAAAAACTTCCAAGTATGTCAGACTTTTTCTTTCCTTCTTTTGATCTGTTGTAAGGAAAGTTTCCACCACTAGAAAGAGAACATATACACACACACACACACACACAACTACAAGCTCCTATACAGTAAATTGAAGTACTCAAAACACATCTATGGACATTTAAATCTGTTTTCTTCTTAACAGACAAACACTTGATTTAACTATGTGACTTTTTAAGTATTTCTATTTCAGTGATCATAAAGAATAAGGTTCCTCTGCTGGGGTCACCAGAATTAGTAACACCTACACTCCTATACTGTGTAGAAATTTCAATATAATAAATTATATTAATTAAAATTAGCTAGTTTTATTGTTACTTAAATTTGATATTATTATAATACAAAAAATGTTGAAGCCAATTTAATTATTGATATTATCTAAGTGTAATGTGTCTAAATATAGCTAGACTAGAGGACCAGCAAAACAACTTTATAGTCTACAAGTTGTACCTTTGTACTCAGTTCTCATATGAAAAGAGGATCAAGACAAGCAATTTCCAACTTACCAAAGACCATAATTGTGGAGTTCCTCAGAATTCACTTGACTCTTCTGATGGAACAAAAATTGGTAAAACGTGAGTAAGGTAGTCAGTAATAAAATTTTGCTAAATCAAAAAATGAGCACTAATTTTCCCAGCAGTATGCTTAATAGATTATTATATTTAATCACCTTCAAGGTTATAAAAACAAACATCATTATATTATTTCAAGTAAGCGAAAATAAAAAAATCAGGATTTCAAGTTAGGACTTTAGGAATGCCAAAATCTGCAGTTTATCCCCCACACTGCATTCTAATGTATATCGTGGGTATAATCAAAAGAAAGTCATTTAAAGATTAGCAGAAGTGCAAGGAGGATAAAGTTGAATTTTTACTTTGGAGAGAAAATTTTCCTCCTATTCTCATCAGAATGATTATCACTTATCAAATAGATAGCACTGCTCCACGTGTTCCTGAGTAATGGATTAACATTAGCCATATATCAGAAAGTTATCATCAATTTTCCGTTTCAGAAAACTCTAGCATAGGACACTAAGCATTTAAGTGTCATGCTTATTCTAAATCTATTTTTATATTATGTTTTCTTCTATTTATATGCGGTCATTTAAATGAACTTACCACCACAGTGGCATAGTAGTCTTTCCACTGTTCTCAGAGCCAATGGGATTAGGGATGTCAGAGAATGAGGGGGCATCAGTGTATTGTGTGCCTAGTGGAAGGTAGTACCAGGCACCAGATGGATAGGCGTCCAGCTGGTAGAATTGTCTGAAAAGCTAGAGAGAAAGACCATTGAAAAAGCAACAGTGTATGAGAAATCAGTTTTGAATCTCTGAAAATGAATCATTGCATTCATTTCAGACATGGCTATTCGCATCACAAGAGATGTTTACTCTGTGAGGAAAACAGAGAAACCAAACTCTTCCCTATGGTAAATCACAGTAAGGAAATTTTGGAAAGGATTTTTCTTAGGGTACCTGAGGGGTAATGAATAAATCACTTCTTTAAGATCAATAGCCAGTATTGAACTCCAAGAACCTGCATTACTAACACAGGTCCAGCTATCAAAGTCCAGAGGAAAGTGGTAGTGTGAATTTAATTATTATATAATTTATAAACTCATGGGCATTTGGATTAGAGAAGGTCATTTTTGCCTTTCTGTTCTATAGTTTAGTTTTTCATGAAGGCAATGAGCTCAAAGAAAGGGAAGGTCCTAGTCCCAGAATAATACAGGGATTTCAGAAATGCCAAGAATAAAGAGAAAAGAATTCTCTAATTCCTAGCCCAGTGCCCCTTCGTAACTATAAGGTTTTGGTGCAAAAACATTATTTCTTTTCTGAAATTTTGGAATAGGTACCTCTGTTAATCTATCATGGCCTTTTATTTGTTTCTGTGCATTGATGTAATTCTTTATATATTCAGGTGGAAAATATATGTTCTTTGATGGAATTAGAAAAACCAAAGAAAGCATTTCAAGTTTTGCTGTGGTTGCCTATCCTAACGATTATAATGAATATGATATCTGAGATTTTCTCTTATTAGTATTAATATAAAAAATCAAATAAATTCACCTGAGGGTAGAAGTAGGCCAGTTCCTTAAAGGAGAGAGAGGAAAAAAATAGTTTTGTGATTCAAACCCAGTTAAATGCCATAAGAGACTAAAGTATTACTACCAAATGCTCTCGTTAAGATTAGAATGATTACCCTCTTTTTTTAAAATTACATGGAAAGGTGAGGATAGTGTACTCTTTAGACTTCAATGAAGTACGTAATTGTCTTTTCTTTTCTCTTACTTTGGCCCATGAGTGAAGAGAGAATTTTAGAAGAAATTGAGAGCAAAATATGATTCACATTAAGGAATAATTATCATAAAATTGATTGATGACTACTATGTTTTGAATCTTGTTTAATCCCTTATCAGATTCATATTTATAAAACTCCATGGTCTTCTTTGCACGGTTTCTTTTTTAAATTAGCATACTATATATAAGTTCAACCATCAATGGACCAAAGAAACTGAACCGAATGCAGTTACCACCTTTAAAACTGAAGACACTAAAAAACACTGCAAAACTCAAGATATGTGAGTTTTGGAAGAAAATAAATCAATAGATTCATATTAACTTCACAAATGAAAGAGCAGGGCTCAGAGAGAAGAACACAGTTTGCTCAAGGTCATAAGATTAGATCTAAGACTGAAAACTCAAGAAGCCCAGACAGTACTATAGATTAATAAAAAGTCAAATTTGAACGATATGAATAGTTGGTTGATGTTGTTCTAACTTGAAAGTTGACCTGATGCTCTCTTCATTCAGGGATGGCCATAGAATTGTTCTTTCATTTCCTTTGGCAACTTAGAGCTGATCTTTCATAGCAATGTTGGAACCAGTAATGTTAGAGTCCAACACCAGTCAACAACTAAGAAATACTAGCAGAGCACTACTTCCTGATGTAACTAGTTAAATAACTCCCCAAACCAGTGGTTACCAACAGATAGTTTGGGGCAGTTTTAAAACTCACACAGACAGACACACACTTACCTGGTTCACTGCTATCATAGGCTGTTTCTGGAAAGAAAAAGAGTCAGGGTGATCTTTTAAGGCTGAATAAAACCAGAAAATGTAAGAAGCAAACTTTTTGAAATGCTTTGCATGTTCGAGATCTGGAAATTCACACTAATAATTTTGCCAATTGCATTATCTAGATACTATTTCTTCTAAGACATATGAAACATACTCAACAACCTTCATAAGATTCATTAAATGACAGTAGTGATTGAAATTGGCATAGCTTTTGATAGGAATCAGAATTGTAATAGCAGCACATATTTCACAGTATCTGGTTGTCACCTTAAAAATGAATTCAGAAGCCCTAGGAACACTACTGAATCAATGGAATGCAAGGCAGAGGAAGAATCAGTTTCTATTATAATACACTATACAGATGGAAGGGAAAACAGATCAGAAAGGTTTTTTGACAGAAACATTTACTATCTCTCCAGACAGTTTCTTCTAAAGGTTTCAATTAGAATTAATAAATCTCCAAATGGCTTGCTTGAAAGAGCATAAGCATAATTATGAGTTTGAATTTCCAAAATATAAATTGAATTTAAGAATCAAATCATGGACATAAAGATATAAAATTTAGGAATACCTTAAAAGAGAAATTAACATAACCATGGAAATTAACATAACCATGGAAATTGACACTTCATAGTGTTTAGAATTACAAAGGTGCTGCTGTCAGGTGAGACTGACAGAATAGAACAGCTCCCATTCCAAAGAAGAATGACAAATAGTTCTCCTTTCTCAGATTGATTACTACAAATTTTTTCAGAAAGTTGGGAGTGAAAAATAACCACCTGAGAGGAAAGAAGTCTCTTCAAAATTGTGAAGCTATTTAAAAGCAAACATATTTAAACTTTGCAACATATTATCATTATGTAATTCATTTAGCAAAATATTACCTGGTGGGCAGGGTTTCCCTCTTTCATACTGTGAAGTTGTTCCTAAATAGAAGGAAATATGTTCTAGGTTACCTAGATATCTTCTGATATAACACATTCATTTTATAATTACCAAGAATATATCATCATCTGTGAAGATTAGTATAAACTGTATTCTCTGCCAAAATTTTGAAAATTAGCAATATAGCTTTCATTTTCTAACTTTAGAAAAAATATTCAATTCAATGTCACACTTACTATAATTTGGAAGGATAAAGAATCTATAAGTTTCATATCTGGGGGAAAATGATCCACCAATTCCCTAGGACTACATATTTTCTGTTCATGACTATTAATCCCTCATTTACATTTTATCTTTTATAAATTTGAAATAAAACTATCAAATATGGGTAGTAGAAAAACTTCTCCCTTGGATTATATTTATTTCTGTTAAAAAAGAAAGAGGAACACACATTATTAAAACAACACTTGAAGGAAATACTAAAATATTCTAGATTTAGTAAATAGTCTTATATGGTCATGAATAGCTTCCTCAAAAAGAGAGTTCTCTTTATTTTAGTACATTGATTTTACTCATGTGTGAATAATAGACATTTGCTAGGCACTTTCATTCACTGGGGGTCTACGCTAAATGCTAGGGACCACCTATGAAATAAATAATAATGAATACTATGAGCAGTGAACATTAGGAATGATGAACACTATAGCAGGACCATATAGTTCTAACACTTGTGGAGGTTATGGCCTAATCATATCATAATTAAGGTGCTAAGATATATTATTCATGTAATTTCTTAGATTAATAATGATTAGTTTGATTGGGGTACTGATATATCTAAATTTATTTGGCTAAGTCCAAAGCAACACAACAAAATTGGAAACTGAAGCAAGAGTGACACTAAGGTCCAAATTAAATTCATTATTGACTTCCTCCTTCCTACAATTTTAACAGAATAAAAATGTGAAAATGTAATATTGCTAAATTAAGACATGTCCTTTTCCCTAAAGTCCTAACTAATCAAGCTTATTTGGTATAACTAAAAGAAAAATTTATGGCCTCCCAAGTGAAAAACTATGATACTCAAAAGGATTGATACTAAATAGTGAAGCTGGATTGTGCTAATAGATACTTTTTTGATCTATCCGTACTATCAGCAGATAGTTTATGACTTCATAGTTCAAATGCACATCTTATAGTGCATTTAATATATTTTAAATTTAGTAAATATATCTCACCTCAGCACTTTTGGGAACAATTTCCTTAAAAAATAAAAAACATGTATTATTAGTTTTATGACATTAATTTACATTCAAGATAAAAATGCTAATTAACCAGACACATCATAGCTTATCTGTGATTAAAAAAAAACCTTCATAATATTGTCAAAGTTCTCATGAACATGGCAAATTTTATAGAGTCTAGGGATTAGGGGAAGGAGAGATTTTTTTGAACATTTTATTGGACTTGCCACAAGCTAGCCTAAGGAATAACTGAGTAGGAGATTGCTCATTCAATATTCAAAACAACATCAGGAAGTGAAGATAACTATAAAGGAAACGGGTCTAGAGACAATGAGATCAATCAACTTGCCAATTCTTTCTTAGAAAATTTTGATGAAAGCAATTTGAATGTATGGGATCCCTGATTCCTTCTACAGAGTCTACATTGTTTTTTAAATGGAATGTTTATTTGGCAATGATCTGTGCTTTCACAAGGAGGCATATGTATGGAATCACCACTCAGAACTGAATTTGGGAAAATAAATACAGAATAAATTCCAGAATATAATGAATCATTGGGGAAGCTCTAACATGATTTGATGTAGAATTTAGTCAAAGTAAATTTCACTTAATTATTTTAATTCTGTAGACTTAATTTTATATTATTATAATAAAACATTACCAGCTGGGGCACGTTGTATTTTTTCAGTCTGAGAAGCTGTTCCTATTCAAAGAGAAAAATATATTGTCAATTTCATGGATACCATCTATCATGGCATCCCTTTCCCAGGAGTAAAGAATGGGAAACTAATAATCTTACTTTAGTGTTGTTTCTACCACAGAGAATTTGGATTAGCCCAATTATTCTTTAAAAAGAAAAATTAGAAAAACAACTGTGTTACATTGTTTTTAACTTAAAATATATTATAATGCAGTCAAATATAAATAATTATTCAGTCAATCCTAAAAGAAATCAGTCCTGAATATTCACTGGAAAGACTTTTGTTGAAGCTCCAATACTTTGGCCACCTGATTTGAAGAACTGATGCACTGGAAAAGACCCTGATGCTGGGAAAGATTGAAGGCAGGAGAGGAGAAGAGGACAGAGGATGAGGTGGTTGGATGGCATCACTGAATGGACATGAGCTTGAGCAAACTTTGGTTGTTGGTCATGGACAGGGAGTCCTGGCATGCTGGTCATGGACAGGGAGTCCTGGTGTGTCACAAAGAGTTGGACATGACTGAGTGACTGAACTGAACTGAACTGAGGCAGTTTTACTTACAGTGCACATTATATCAGAATTGCTAAGAAAATTGAAAACAGATTTGCTTTCTGTGCTGTGCTAAGTCACCTCAGTTGTACCCAGCTCTCTGTGATCCTATGGATATAGCCCTCCAGGCTCCTTTGTCTATGGAATTCTCAAGGCAAGAATACTAGAGTGGGTTGCCATGCCCTCCTCGAGGGGATCTTCCCAACCCAGTGATCAAGCCTGAGTCTCCTGCATTGGCAGAGGGGCTCTTTACCACTAGCACCATCTGGGAAGCCCCATTTGTTTTCTGATTTTTGCAAATTAAATCAGAATATTGGATGAGGGAAAAAATGATGTTTCTGATACTAGCCACATTTACCGAGGGCTTACTTTGCACTATGTCTTGCTTGTATTAATTGCTTTATATGCTTAAATATTATTATTATTTTGTCACTTTGGAACTTAGGTTATAAATTTACAGCAGATAAGGAAACTGTCTAATATCACTTGCTGGTGAAAGGTAGAGCTTAGAGTCAAACTCAAGTCTGGTCAAATCTATAGCGTGCCATTTCAATACTGTGCTAATCAGATCCGAAAGTAGATTATAATACACAAATATTCAAATGAGAGTATGAATTAAATATCTGGGATTAAAAAACTTGTCCATTTTATTTTCAGGAGGGATCAGTATACTACTAGAATCTGTTAGTCTGCTTAGTTTAAGTTTAGCAGATATTGAAAAGGAGAGATAATTTATCAACACAACATTCTTGCTCATTCCCTGATGCATTGGTCTTTGATTAACTTTTAATAAAATTTTACCAGATAACCCAGGTAACGCTCAGAGGGCACATCTTCCTTTTGAATGTACTTCTGCTAAAAAATTCAAAAAATAAAAAGTTTAATTAAATTTTAAGATATCCTGGATGATGTTAATATATTTTAAATTTAGTAAATATATCTCACCTGAGCACTATTGGGAACAATTTCCTTAAAAAAAAAAAAAAACATGTATTGTTAGTTTTATAACATTAATTTACATTCAAGATAAAAATGCTAATTAACCAGACACATCATAGCTTATCTGTGGTAAACTGATTTTAGCCACAAATTCCTGGGTAAATTTAGATAAGATGAACAATCAAAGTACATGTTCTCTTTTCTCTTCTCACTGCTTTCACCAGGGAAGTTATTCAGAATGTTGGATTGTGAAGAATTCACTTTTAACTGAATTCACTGGAACTGGGTTTATTTTGTAAACTGGATGAAGTTCTGCTCCCAAAGTTTAAGGATTTCATCACTTTGTATGCCTTCTCTTTTTCTCCTCTAGGTAACAAATAGCAAAGGATTCCAGTGCCTCTTTAACATAGAATTGATTGAGTTCTGCAAAGGATATATCATGTTTATATTTCACAATTTAGAAGCATAGCCATTATTGTAATTTTCAGTGACAAGATTTAATTCTACAAAAATCTGGGAAGGAAAAAAAATTAGAAAAATAATGTTTGGACACCACAGATATCCAATAGGATTATTTGCCCAGAAAGAAATCTTTATTTTGTCTCTGACAAATAATTGTTTTCTTACATTTTGGGGGTTGATAGCCTTGTATGTTAAAATTAGGATAGAGCTACATACATAGTGCCTTGTACAATGAAACTTTATGGTTCAACAAACTTTCATAAACATTTTCTAATTGGGATACTTAATTAACATAAAAATGGTATACCTCACTTGACGAACTGCTTCCAGCTTTCATTTGCTAAAAGAAAGAGAATCATTGTTACTGCCTCTGAGACTTTTAGAATTAGAAGGAAACTATTCCAAACTTCCATACATTCCATTGTTTCATTAGAAGGAAACAACCCACACTTAATGGGTTGCTAACTAGTTTTTAGTGAAAACAATTGGGTATAAAAGGATTCAGAGCCAATAAAATTTACTTTTTTTTGGATTGTCAATTTTATTTAAAATATGTTGGAGAGGGGAGTATAATAACTTACTTTGTAACTTAAAACCTTTTTATTAAAACAAATACAGATACTTTCTTGAGTAGAATGCAAATGCATATGAATTTTCGTGATAAAAATGAAACCTGGAATGAAGAATCCTATTGAGCTGGGCTACCTGAAACCCTGGGTTGAGTTTATATTCTCACATACACTTGGGGCAATTTTGATGTAAATAAATTGGAAATATGAAAATAGAACAATCAATTTCAGAATGGAACTAAAATTACATGAGCTTTTAAAAGTTCTAATCTTTGAAACATTTAGTTTTTTTCCTAAGTCATAGATGTTCATATTTACATATGGATCTGATTTCTGTTCCCAAGTACATACTAAAATATTGATTCTAATATGCAGCAAAATAGTCATCTCTTGGGAGAGTTGAGTAAAACGTATTGTGGGCTAATGAATTTTTTCCATGTTTTGAGATTAGGTAGCATAGCCCATTGGAGAATGGAATGGAAAACCACTTCAGCATTCTTGCTTTGGGAACCCCATGAACAGTATGAAAAGGTTAAAAGATATGACACTGAAAGATGAACTCCCCAGGTCAGTAGGTGCCCAACATGCTACTGGAGAAGAGTGGAGGAATCACTACAGGAAGTCAATCCTGAATATTCATTGGGAGAACTGATGCTAAAGCTGAAGTTTCAATACTTTGGCCACCTGATGCAAAGAACCGACTCATTAGAAAAGACCCTGGTGCTGGGAAAGATTGAGGGCAGGAGACAGGGATGTCAGAGGATGAGATGGTTGGATAGCATCACTGACTGAATGGACATGAGTTTGAGCATGCTCTGGGAGATGGTAAAGGACAGATAAGCCTGGCATGCTCCAGTCAATGGGGTCACAGAGTCGGGCATGACTAAGTGACTGAACAACAGCATAGCCCATTGATCCTACATAATTGCTGCAATAGATTCTTTCTGCCCAAAGACCACCCTCAACACACAAGAGAGTGAACTCTTATCCTGGGATGACAGAAACAGGGTTTTAATTTTTTGAGTCGTATGTTTCATTTTTAAACACTCATGCACATTTTGCTTTTTACTCTTGATTTTAATAAAGAAGCAAAGTTTCTCCTGATCATGTAAATGTCAAATTTCCTCTCCTTACTTTATCTGGCACAACATTGTACATTCTTGGGTGTGATAGCACTGCTTGAGGAGTTCAATCACACAATTGGAGCAGATAGCTTTCTTAAAGCGTAGAGCATATCTTATTTATGATATATAAGTGTAGAGTTTATTAAAATAAAGATCTTACCTTAGCATCTTCCATGGCTTGATCCTTAGAAAAGAAAAGAGAATTAACTTTATTTTTCATGACAAACATTCCAATATAAAATGATAATTACCAAATAAAATGGATGCCAAAGGAAATAGAAATGGGTGGCAATAGAGAACTGGTAAGGAAAATTTAAAAAAAGCCTACCTACCAGGCTAACTGAAGAATTTTCCTCTTTAATCTGCATTTCAGAGCTCAATAAACAGGACTGTAGATTTTTATATGTTTTGATAAATCATTGTAAATATTCTACATTTTCCTTTAACTAACCTAACTTCTTTTTTTCTTTAACTTGGCTTTTGGATGACAAACCAGAGCATTGGATTAAAGATTATGTGACAAATAAAAGTGCACAAAGCATTGGTTCAATAATGTATAAATATTTAAGCAAAATGAATTTTCTCCATGTAGTATGTTGTGTTCAGTTTCCATGACCATAGCAGTATGGAGAGCAGTGAGATGATCCATAGAATTTAAGCTCAAAATACTATGTTGGTTTAGTTATCCAGCCAATTTTGGTCAACATACATGTTGCATCTTTTTTTCTTTGAATTAGAGATATCTGTTTTAGTTTTGGCCTTAGAGAATTGTTCATTATCTTGATTAGTATACTTAAAGGATATTTGATTAAGATATTTTTTACTTCTTTCTTTCCATTATATTATATTTAATAGTTTTAAAATAAAGAATCTTACCTCAGTTGATTCACTCCCAATATCCTGCCAAGAAAAGATACTTAGTCAGGTATGAAGAATATTAAGAAGATGTAAATTTTTAAATACCTGTATGTTTTTTTAATAACAAAGCTATTAAAACTTTGAAAAACAACCTTGATCAAATTGACTATGTAAAACATTCTTGGAGCAGATATATTGCTTTATGTAGTACTCAATAAAACATTTTTTCTGTTTTGGCGATCAGTGAAAATAGCCTGTCAGTCCATAATTGCACTAATTCATTCTTTTATCCATTCACTCATTTATACTAATGCCTTGTCTCTTCACAGTTGCAAAGTTAAATCAATGAAATCAATATTTAGAATTCTCAGTAGATCTCATCAGTCATTTTGAAAGTTCAAGAAAAGTATAAATGTTACAGGAAATTTTTTTTCTAAAATGTTTTTCGTACTGCACAAAGCATTTTTCGACATACCACCTAAAGAAAATTTTCGTATTTTCATCACCTTGAATTCATCACTCTGTTTTTCCCTTAAAAATTCTCTTTGTCAAAACCAATAAATTGTAGGTTGCAAATTATGATTTTGAGGTAACTTTAAAATAATTTAAATATCATTTATGTTCCTTACCTTACTCAGTTCATTGATGTTCTCCTTAAGGACAGAAAAGAAGAGAGAAACATGAATGAATGGCTATCTGTAAGAAATGCATCTTACATTTTGCTGCTGCAAATTAAAAAATAAATATGCTTTTTGTGAATGCACTAATATTTCTTGGAGTATCATTTCTTGCATTATCTCCTTGCCAAGTTTTCTTTATTTAAGCTGTCAGTACATTACTGTGCACTTAAAAATATTTAAAAAATTTTGTTCCAGTAAATTTGACTATTATTATCTTTCATCTAGTTTAAGTCGTAGTTCTGAGTTATCTTGATCGCTCTGTCTGGTTCAATAATCTAATAACAATCTAAGTGATTTTTCCACAAAAAAGCAATAAAGAATTGGTATGATACCATAAATAACATAGAATAAAATGCTTTGTTAATTCTGCAGTATATTCTGTTCAGAATTTCTTACCTTTCTAAACACTTCTGGAAAAGGCTACAAGGGAAAAAGATTATATTAAAAATCATTCAGACTAAACTGGGTTGCCTAGCAAATCTTTTAAATACTGGTCTTGAAATAAAATTTCTATTTGTGTTCTATTTGACAATTCAGTCATGAAATTACAGAAGACACAACACATCCAGAATATTGTAGAGATAAGAGAACATTCCATCATAATGAGAATGGAAATTATAAAATTTACATAGATTATGCACAAGACAGCATAAGTGTTTTACAAAGAGTCAAATGTATAGGTACAGATTAATATTTAAAGCAGCTTTTTAATATTTGCATATATAATTTCAATATTATTTATGGTTGCTTGGGTGAGTAAATGAAGAAAAAATTTGACCAAGTGAAAAAATATTTATAAATAAAAATTAAGTTGATTTTTCCAGAAAAATACATTTGTCATTGAAGAAGAAGTAGATAATACTTACCGCCACAACAAACCTGAGTAAATTTTCATTGAGGACTTCCTGTAGGAATTAAATTGTGAATTGTAAAAGTGAAAAACACAGTCAAAAAAGGAGAATGTTTTTCCATTTGAACACAAATTCTCCATTTATTTAGGTAAACCAAAATATTTCTTAGGTAAAATAAGAGATAATTAGTTTCAGTTTTATGATTTTATTTTAAAATCTGAAGGAGACACCATATTTGGTTCCTTCTTTATCAGGCCTGTAGGTTTAGTCAGTTCTTACTTATCAAATGCCAAAGGAGGAATTAAACAGGAATGTAATGAAAACAGAGAAGTGAGAGGGTAATCAACTATCTGAGTACCTGGATACAATTGAAACGAATGTATACAAATGAAAATTGAAATGAAGAAGACATTCAGTATTTATCATAGCTAACTGAAAGAGAAATTAGTTGGGATAAAGAAAGAACCTTACCTCTCTGCTGTCTGGCTCATTCTGTACAGATTAAAAAATGAACTAAGCAGTGGACACGGTGGAAGATTAATGACTCTTGTAAAAGTGTGTGATAGAGTATCTAATTTAATACTCAGTGTGTAAATTGAGATCAAGTTCTAAATCATATGTTGAGTGCAAGGAGAAGAGAAAGAATGAATAATACATTAAATAGACCACATATACATATTCTATTTAATTAACTATTGCTCTTGCATAATAAAATTTTTATTAATCATAAATACGTAAGTCCAAATGCCCTCTTCTCTAAAAAGGTTTGTGAGAGCAGATCAATATTCAGCTCAATAGTTACACCTCAGCGGATGTGAAACTGGCTGTTTTCTAGAGAAGGAAGGCATGAGACTACAATCTAAATATTAGCAATTTATCATCAGTTAAGCTACACAATTTATAGCGAGTTCTTGGAACAGAAAAGAACACTCACTGGAGAGAGTCCTTGGTGATTGATAGGATGTTTCTGTTAAAAAAAAAATGCAAGAACTGTAAAAACAAAAGCACTCAAAATACACTAATAATAATATCACAAGGCACATGTAATATTATACATTTAACAGTGCTGTTTAAGAAGTTTGTATTTTAAGAGCTAAATTTGACACCAAGTTCCCCTGGGAGGGAAAAAAAAATTTATTGACAAAAATAAAAGAAAAGTAAATTATCTTCTGTTTCTAGAGTCGGTGCAGAAAAGTATATAAAAAGACAAAAAATAATCTGAAATATTGTTTGTCTGGATTTTATTTTTTATCATAAATTAAATTATATAAAATTTTAACTCAATCTGCATTTTAACTGTGGGAACAAGGTTTATGTTTGTTAAATGTTAGCATTAAAAAATGATGTTTTCTTTGGAAAAGGATTAAAGAATCTGTTTGCTGGGGGATCTATATCTGTTTCACTGATAAAAGGAAAAGATACGGACTACTCCAATGGCACATTTCTGAAGAACTTGGATCCTTTTTTCGTAACTTACTGTCAGATATTCCCTTCTTTTGATGCTTAGGGTTTAGCACAGAGAGAACTCTATTGGTTTAGAAGCTGGATTATTAGTGATCCTACATTACTTACACTTTAGAAAATAGGAGTTCAACAATAGAATATCTCAGCATTTCATAAACTTTTGCATCTATATTTGATAGTTTGAGTGTCCAAATATCCAAAACTATTATCTTATTTGAATTGCTTTCTTGTCAGTTGATTCCTATTTATTTATTTATCATTATCTAAGGTCACAAAGGAACAGAATAACTTTTTGTTTCACATTAATAACTGAATTTGTTTTTTGAGAAGAAACTTAAGTTACTTTACATTATCTAGTTTTTCTTTCTACAAGGACCAAATTATTAGATCTTTGAATCAGCTGAATGAGCCCAGCTTTCTGTACCTTGGGAAATATTGGTTGACATGAGCCATCTCAAATGAGAGTTTGATTTAGGTTCCAAAAGTGGATACACTGGAATATAGGGCTTAATAGTATATTTGGTTGGAGAAGGCAATGGCAACCCACTCCAGTACTCTTGCCTGGAAAATCCCGTGGATGGAGGAGCCTGGTAGGCTGCAGTCCATGGGGTCGCGAAGAGTAGGACATGACTAAGAGACTTCTCTTTCACTTTTTGCTTTCATGCATTGGAGAAGGAAATGGCAACCCACTCCAGTGTTCTTGCCTGGAGAATCCCAGAGACGCCAGAGCCTGGTGGGAGGCTGTCTATGGTGTCGCACAGAGTCGGACACGACTGAAGTGACTTAGCAACAGCAGTATATTTGGTAATACAAAATTGTACATATATATGTTTACAAATATGTTAAGCCTATAATGGACCCAGGCAAAGAGACTAGTTACCTTCTTTGGTGCTCTTTATTGTATTGTTAATTACCTTATTTCTTTTTTAATTTTCAATTTTTTATTGTGAGGTGTTTATATTTCAAGTTAGAAATTTTATTTAGAGTTAAGTCTTTGAATAAACTAAATAATAATGATCAAAATGTGAAGGATTACCATAGCTTTAATATCAACACTTTAATAGCTATTTAGAGACCATCAAATTCTTTACAACTGCAATGTCTTGCACTTGATGAGACGCATCAAATTGCATTTGAAATGACTTCAAACAAGAATCTAGAATCTTCTAAATTCTTTACTGTACTCACAGGCCTGGCAAGAGCAACAGCCACAAGACAGGTAAGGATGAGAAGTTTCATGGTTGTCAAGATCTATGTAAGAAAATAAGATAAGTCTTATAATAAAATTAGATTCATGAAAAAAATATTCTTGATTTTTCCAACAAAGGAGTATATTATGATAAAAGTTGTTTCACTTTAAAGTAATATTTTTATTCATTTAGTTTCTAATTTTGCTCTTCAATATAAACATTTACCATTCAAATTATTTTGCTTACTGCTTATGTGAGATAAGAAATATCAATATCTTACTACACTTCAAAGCAAAGCATTTGATCCTGAAAGTAATAGTAAGGTTTTGTCAGAGGAATAGAGAAGCATCAATATGTAAATATTACAAATGTTAAAATATGACAATAAAAATTAAAAAGAAATTTCCTGTAGATCATTGGATTTGTTAAAATTGATAAACTAAAACCCACTGGTAAATTACATCTAATTTTATCTGTAATTTTAAAAAAAGTCTTTATCCTTTAGCCTGCTTTTGCAGAGTCTTCATGAAAAGCACTGTTTGTGCATTATGTAGAAACTATTAACCTTCATTAAATTTTTAAAAGGATCTAGCTATTACTTAATTTTGCTGGGTTGATATATCCATGACATGACTGTATGAAAATGAACAGAATTATAAGTCAAACATATCACTTTTGACTCCTAGAGTTCCATTAAATTGCAAGACCCCAAAGTACATAAATTTATATATGCTGAAAAAATGCATTTCAGATAAATAAGAAAAATTAGATTATATATGAAATTTGTTTATACCTTAGTCAGCAAACTAATGACAGATTATTTTATACAGGCTGCTTCAGTTTACAAACTGTAGAAACTACCTGAATTTGTTAAAAAAGACATATTTATAAGCCCCAAATGAGTTTATTGTTTTCATATATTTGTATCCTTAAAAATATCCAAATTTAATCATCTTTATAAAAGTAGTCATTTATATCTAGTAGTCTATCATTGATGTTTCCTTTATTAAATTAATTTTATTAACCTAAATACATGGAATAAAAATGGCCTTGAAATATTCTACCAGAAATGATCTTCAATATGAAAACAAAAATATTATAAATTATTCTGTATGACAACTTTTTACAGAATTTGACAAAAATGATTCAATTTTACCATAAATCTATACTGAAGTTATGTATCTACATTTTCAGTATATAAGAATTTATTTTAAAAATGATCAGACAATTTGGTTTTTATAAAAGTATTTAATTTTTCACCTATAGCTCTGAGATAGATAGTATCAACATTTGCAAATATATTTTTAAACTAACAGTATATCATAGGAAAATACCAATACTTGAAATCACATAGAAAAGTTACAACTGCGTATTAGTGAAGAATTAAAGATGAGACAGAGGAAAATAATATAAATTTTTTTATATGTGTACATAATACCTTGAACCCAAGACTGGGAAGAAGCAGCAAGCTGGGTTGATGATCAAGGTGATGGCAGACTTTTGCTTCCGAGCTATTTAAACCTACTGATTAGTAAAATGCTAATTTTGTGGTTTCAGTTTAACCAATAGGTTTATTTAAATTCTAAGAATTCTCTCACGTAGGAAATCGATGTTCTGTTCAGTTCCTCTCCCAAGAAATTCTGAGGAGAGTTTACAACAAAGAAGTGATTCATTATATAGGAAATGGAATGGCATTGTTCTAAATTAACATCCAAAAAAAAAAAAAAAACCATTAAAACCCTAGATTTATGGTTATTATGAGAACATGCATTTATATCAATAAAATTTCCTTTGTAACTTTTGAAAAATTCAATACCTGTAAAGGAAATCCTTGGGACAAAACAGGGTCTTCAAAAATTTTCAATTTTTATTAACGTACAAGACCATGAGAAGAATTCATTATTTATTTCACCTCTTAAAACTGAGTTAATCCATAATATTTATTTTAATTATTTACCTTGTGAAATAACTTACAGTATATGTGGTCTAATCTTTTTCTTGCAAAAAGAAAATATAATTATCGTATAAACTTTGGTGGCATTTTAATTATACCACCAAGCTAATTTTTGTTTATTTTGGGTGTACTAGTTGCGGTGACTAGTTCATTCATTCCGGTGTAAATTGTTGTTGTTTAGTCACTAAGTTGTGTCCAGTTCTTTGTGACCCCATGGACTTTAGCCTGCCAGTCTCCTCTGTCCATGGGATTTCCCAAATAATAATATTGGAGTGGGTTGCCATTTCCTTCTGCAGGGTATTTTCCCTATCCAGGGATCAAACTCAGGTCTCCTGCATTGGTAGGAGAATTCTCATTACAGATTATTTAATTAAAATTAATAATTATTCAAGAATTACAATTTTTAAATATTGCAAAAAATAAACCATAACTCTGATTTTCCATCTTTTAAAGTAAACAAGTAAAAGAAAAAAATTCCTATCCCTCCAATTCTTAATTGTACTCCTAGAATTAACTGGCATTGTACATTGTACAATATATTAATGGCATTGTACAAAATATTATGTGCTAAATAAAATATCTATACAAGTGAGGGCTTTAAAAACTTGTTGATTGCAACTCCTTGTTTATAAGAAAGGAATCATATTATATACTTTAAAATATCTATAGTGATATTTTCAGTGTATTCACAGTTGTATGACAGGAACATTATTTTGTATTAAAAGAAATTTCAAAACTGTTCAGGCTCTCCACTTTGAAGATAGAAAAGACTATAATTTCCCATATTGAAGTTTTCTTTAGATATTATCTTCCTTACTGTCTGTTTCATATCAATTTCAACAAGATACTAGAGTTTTCTATTCACTCTAATTTATTCAAGGAGCTGAGAACAAAAATCCTAGCTGCATTGTAATACTCGACTTTTGTCTTTCCCAGAAGTGTATCTGGACTTTCCAGGTGGCACTAGTGGTAAAGAACCTGCCTGCCCATGCAGGAAACATTAGAGTTGCAGGTTCAATATCTGGGTTGGGAAGATCCCCTGGTGGAGGAAATGGCAACCCACTCCATTGTTCTTGCCTGAAGAATCCCATGGACAGAGGAACTTGGCAGATGACGGTCCACTGGGTTGCAAAGAGTAGGACATGACTGAAATGACAGCATGCACGCAAAGGAGTGCATCCACCACAATTTGAAAATATCAGTCCTTTGACACTCATCCTTCTTCATAGTACAATTCTCACTTCTGTACATGGCTACTGGAAAAACCGTAGCTTTGACTATAAAGACCCTTATCAGTAAAGTGATGTCACTGCTTTTTAATATGCTGTCTAGGTTTGTCAAAACTTTCTTTTCAAGGAGGAAGCATCATTTAATTTCATGGCTATAATCAATGTCTGCAGTGATTTTGAGTCCAAGAAAATAAAATCTGACACTACTTCCACCTTCTCCCCCTCCCCCTCTATTTTCCATGAAGTGATGGGGCAGTATGCTGTGAACTTAGTTTTTTGAACATTGAGTTTTAAGCTGTAGATGAGAGACTACACAACTGTGGCTATCTGGATCATTAAGACCTTTTAAATACAGTTCTTCTGTAATACTATTCTTGCCACCTCTTCTTAATTTCTTCTGCTTCTGTTAAGTCCTTTTAATTTCTCTCCTTTTTCATGCCCATCTGGGTTGGAAAGATCCCTGGTGGAAGATCTTGGGAAGTGGGAAATATTCCCTTGTGAAATATTCCCATGACAGCCGTAGTTTTCTTGAAAAGATCTCTAGTCTTTCTCATTCTATTGTTTTCCTCTACTTCTTTGCATTGTTCATTTAAGAAGGCCTTCTCATTCTCTCTTGCTATTTTCTGGAACTCTGCATTCAGTTGGGTATATCTTTCCCTTTCTCCTTTGTCTTTTGCTTCTCTTTTTTTCTCAACTATTTGTAAAGACTTCTCAGACAACCACTTTAACTTCTGGATTTTTTTCCCCCTCTTTAGAATAATGTTGGTCACTGCCTCCTGTACAATGTAATAGCCAGATCTAATCCTTTGAATCTATTCATCACCTCTACTGTATAATCATAAGGGATTTGATTTAGGTCATAGTTGAATTGTCCATTGGTTTTATCCATTTTCTTTTTAAGCCTGAAGATTGCAATAAGGAGCTCAAGATCTTAGCCACAGTCAGCTCCAGGTCTTATTTTTTACTGACTATATAGAGTCTCTCCATCTTTGGCTGCAAAGAATATAATCTATCCAATTTCAGTGTTGATCATCTGCTGATGTCCATGTACAGAGTCATCTCGTGTTGGTGGAAGAGGGTATTCACTATGACCAATGTGTTCTCTTGACAAAACTGTTAGCCTTTGACTTGCTTCATTTTTAACTCCAAAGCAAAATTTCCTGTTACTCCAAGTATTTCTTGACTTTCTACTTTTGCATTCCAATCCCCTATGATGAAAAGGATATTAATTTATTTATTTGGTGTTGGTTCTAGAAGGTCTTGTAGGTCTTTGTAGAACAGGTCATCTTCAGCATCATCAGCATTAGTGGTTGGGACACAGACTTGGATTACCGTGATGTTGAATGGTTTGCCTTGGAAACAAATGGAGATCATTCTATTGTTTTCGAGATTGCATCCAAGCACTGCATTTCAGATTCTTTTCTTGACTACGAGGGCTACTCTATTTCTTCTAAGGGATTCTTGCCCACAGTAATAGATATAATGCTAATCTGAATTAAATTGCCCATTCCTGCCCAATTTTAGTTCACTGATGTCTTTCCTGCTTGACCATATCCAACTTGCCTTGATTCATGAACCTAACATTTTAAGTTCCTAATTAATACTGTTCTTTACAGCATTGGACTTTACTTTCATCACCAGACACAACCAGTCATTTCTGCTTTGGCCCACCTGCTTCATCCTTTCTGGAGCTATTAGTAACGGCCCTCTGCTCTTCCCTAGTAGCATATTGGACATCTTCTGACTTGGGGAGCTCGTCTTCTGGTGTCGTTTCATACTATTCATGGGACTCTCATAGTAAGAATACTGCAGTGGTTTGCCATTCCCTCCTCCAGTGGACCACATTTTGTCAGAACTCTTCAGTGTGACTTGACTTTTTGGGGAGCTTTGTATGACATGACTCATAGCTTCACTGAGTTACTGAAGGCTTTTCACCACAACAAGTTTGTGATCTGTGAAAGGGATTGTAGATTTATATAATGCCAAATCATGCAAAATGTTAGCCTACATTTATTTGATTTATATTGATATTTTCAATTTGCTTTATCACTTAAAATTCTTCACTTCCAACTACTAAACAAGGCTTAAATTTGAGACACATATTTAGACCATTTGTAGTCAAATGGAACTTTGCCTTGTAAATAAAGAACAATATTAATTTTCTGATGTAACAGAGTCATACATAGGGTGACCATAAAGTTGGTCATTTAACATTGATCATTTATGATAGTAAAAGGGTCTACTCTTAATAATTATAACAAAACAATACATATAGATTGGACTAATTTAAGAGCTCAAGGGCATAGACACTCTAGTGATATCACAACTTGTTTTCAAAATCCAACAAAATCCCTAAAGAAATGAAACTGGAAATAGATTGGGTAAGGGAGAACTAAGCTTTCTTGACTTTCAAATTTCAATAATGAAAAAAAAATGGATTTAAACTTATTAGCACACAAAAAAACATTAGTAATAAACAGATTTTTGAAAAACAAAACTATGAGTTAAGAGACACACTATCCTCTGAAAGATCATGTACATTGTTGCTAAATATTCTAGTCCAGATTCAAACCTCTTTGGAGGACTGACTGAGACAGTGAAAAATTCAGAATTTGAAGTTTCAAACTGGTTTGTCAAATTTCTCCCAGGAACATCTGACTGATTAGTCTTCTAAGAAAGTGTTGCTTAATTATATAACAAACAGTCAACCTTCCAGAAGGAAAGTTACTGAGAAATGCGAAAGATATTTCTGTATTTCTCTAGAAATCCATATGCCATTTGGAATCAAGAAAAGATACACAATAAGATCATTAATGATTACTCTTAGATATTGTATAAATAGAATTTTAGTATCCAGAACTAAAACAGAGTTCTTTTCAATAATTTTTATATTATAAATATATGATAGTACTGGAAATGTGGAACCTATGCTAGATTTTATATCTGGATTTAAAACAGTGGCCTTTTTAACTTGGTACTCTGTCAATTGTTCTTTGGAAATCTTAAGTGAACATTGTTTAAGTAAAGAGGTAGAATGTAGTGGTTGCAAGACAATGCTTCAAGGTCAAATTGTAAGTTTAATTTCTGGCTTTCAATGATCAGCAGTGTAATTTTGCAACCTAATTTTGTCTCAATGTTGCCATCTGTTTAGTAATATCCACTTCCCATGTGGTTGAGAGGAAAAAAGTCACACACTTAGAAGAGTGCCTGAAAGAAAAAAAAAGGCTTCAGCAACAGGTGAACCGTGAACTTCCTGATGTTCAAACTGGTTTTAGGAAAGGCAGAGGAACCAGACATCAAATTGCCAACACCCACTGGATCATCGAAAAAGCAAGAGAGTTCCAGAAAAACATCTATCTCTGCTTTATTGACTATGCCAAAACCTTTCACTGTGTGGATCACAATAAACTGTGGAAAATTCTGAAAGAGATGGGAATACCAGACCACCTGACCTGCCTCTTGAGAAACCTGTATGCAGGTCAGGAAGCAATAGTTAGAACTGGACATGGAACAATAGACTGGTTCCAAATAGGAAAAGGAGTACAACAAGGCTGTATATTGTCACCTTGCTTATTTAACTTCTATGCAGAATACATCATGAGAAATGTTGGGCTGGAAGAAGCACAAGCTGGAATCAAGATTGCCAGGAGAAATTTCAATAACCTCAGATATGCAGATGGCACCACCCTTATGGCAGAAAGTGAAGAAGAACTAAAAAGCCTCTTGAAAGTGAAAGAGGAGAGTGAAAAAGTTGGCTTAAAGCTCAACGTTCAGAAAACTAAGATCATGGCATAGGGTTCCATCATTTCATGGCAAATAAATGGGGAACCAGTGGACACAGTGGTTGACTTTATTTTTCTGGGCTCCAAAATCACTGCAGATGGTGATTGCAGCTATGAAATTAAGACGCTTACTCCTTGGAAGGAAATTTATGACCAACCTAGACAACATATTAAAAAGCAGAGACATTACTTTGTCAACAAAGGTCTGTCTAGTCAAGGCTATGGTTTTTTCAGTGATCATGTATGGATGTGAGAGTTGGACTATAAAGAAGGCTGAGCACCGAAGAATTGATGCTTTTGAACTGTGGTGTTGGAGAAGACTCTTGAGAGTCCCTTGGACTTCAAGGAGATTCAACAAGTTCATCCTAAATGAGATCAGTCCTGTGTGTTCATTGGAAGGACTGATGTTGAAGCTGAAAGTACAATACTTTTGCCACCTGATGCAAAGAGTTGACTCATTGGGAAAGACTCTGATGCTGGGAAGGATTGAGGGCAGGAGAAGAAGGGGACGACAGAGGATGAGATGGTTGGATGGCATCACCAACTCGATGAACATGGGTTTAGGTGGACTCTGGGAGTTGGTGATGGACAGGGAGGACTGGCGTGCTGCGGTTCATGGTGTCACAAAGAGTCAGACACAACTGAGCGACTGAACTGAACTGAACTGAAATAAAATAAGTACTCATTTAAAATTATCCATTAATAGAACATGATCTTTGAAGAATTCCATCTAATTATTTTGTGACCAAATTATTTTCCTACTTCATGGACTTGTTAACTTTTGAGAATTTATGAATTATATTTTTACATTTATATATGCATTGAAAATGTACAGAAGGGTAAAGACAAAATTTCTAATAGTGACCACAATTGAAGAAAACCTGGAATGGAATATGAAAGGGGAGTTGAAAGGAGAACTTTTTAGTTTTATTAATGAGATTTTTTGTTAATGAAATCTCACACAATTTTATATTTACACGGAATAGTGAACTAAAACAGTGCTTGTTAAACTTTAATGTGTTTATGAATCACTAGGATATCATGTTAAAATTCAGATTCAGATCTAGTAGGTCTGAGGTATGTCCTCTGTTTCTGCATTTTTAACAAGTTCTCAAGTGATATCACTGCTGGGAATCTATGTGACACGCTTTGAGTAACTAGGAACTAAGAGATTTGAACATGTAAGGTATAGTCCTCTCTTTTAAACTTACTCAATAATGAAAGTTTGTACACAAAATACCATTGAGAAATACCTAAAAACTTGAAAACTGTAACAATGTACAGAAGTAATAATGACATTAAAAATACTGAGTTGTGTTTCCATAAAAGTGTTCACCTTTATAACAATGTCTAAAATAAAGCATTTCCTTATCCAACCCTAGATTCTTTCTGTAAGTAGGATATCACTCTAGTAACAGTTTATCTGTCTATGTTGTACTAAAGTCACTGCTCTCTTTTACCTCCGGCCAAAAATTCATTTATTTTGCACTAACAAGGCATCCACCTACCTAAGACACTTGGGAAAAAATGGACTAAAATTTGACTGTGTTAACTAAATGCTGCCTAATGAGTTCTTTCTGAAAGACTGCATTTTGGTAGATAAAGAGATTTTACCTATCATGAATATCTCTTCTGACTTGACAAAATGTGGTTTTCATGATTGATAAATCTTCCTAGCTCTAGTCATTGGTTGTCCATGTTTAACAGTGTTAATATGAAGATATAATGTATTTAACATGCCTTACTAACTCCAGGAGATAGTGAAGGACAGGGAAGCCTGAAGTGCTTCTGTTCATGAGGTCACCAAGTGTGAGACACAAATTAACAACAGAACAACAGTAACAACGAGCTATCAAAACTAGTTATCTTATCCTATCGGATGGGATAATAAACCATCCTTCTGTAGAATGGAATATATGCATTTATTAATCAATTTTTATAGTTCTTTGCATTGTCTAAATCTTTTAATTATGAATCCATTTACTCTTTAAAAGAATGTGTAGTGAGGAGAAAGCAGAAGTTACTCTTTCTTTTGTAGATAAGGAAACTAAACCATCTGTAAGTTAAAGTAAATTAACTTCTGTACAAGGTCTTGCATCTGCTAACAAGGAAAGGATGACTTAGTCTTCCAACACCAAAACCTGTGCTCTTTCTAATATACCCTGCTGCTCATTCTTTTCAGTTCAGTTCAGTTCAGTTCAGTTCAGTTGCTCAGTCATGTCCGACTCTTTGTGACCCCATGAATCGCAGCACGCCAGGCCTCCCTGTCCATCACCAACTCCCGGAGTTCACTCAGACTCACGTCCATCGAGTCCGTGATGCCATTCAGCCATCTCATCCTCTGTCGTCCCCTTCTCCTCCTGCCCTCAATCCCTCCCAGCATCAGAGTCTTTTCCAATGAGTCAACTCTTCGCTTGAGGTGACCAAAGTACTGGAGTTTCAGCTTTAGCATCATTCCCTCCAAAGAAATCCCAGGGCTGATCTCTTTCAGAATGGACTGGTTGGATCTCCTTGCAGTCCAAGGTACTCTCAAGAGTCATCTCAAACACCACAGCTCAAAAGCATCAATTCTTGGGCGCTCAGCCTTCTTCACAGTCCAACTCTCACATCCATACATGACCACAGGAAAAACCATAGCCTTGGCTAGACAGACCTTAGTCGGCAAAGTAATGTCTCTGCTTTTGAATATACTATCTAGGTTGGTCATAACTTTTCTTCCAAGGAGTAAGCGTCTTTTAATTTCATGGCTGCAATCACCATCTGCAGTGATTTTGGAGCCCCCCCAAAAATAAAGTCTGACACTGTTTCCACTGTTTCCCCATCCTGGCCTCAGACGCGGGGTAGCTCCTCTCGGCTGCCGCCCCTGATCTTGGGCGCATTCTTTTACTCAACAAAAATGCTTAATATATGCAAGATGTTGTATCTTTAGATAAATAATGAAGAATGCAACATTCTAGCAAGTGGAGAATGCCTAAAATGTGTAAAAGATGAACTGATTTAAGCCATCAGGGGTAGTGTTAGAATAAGAGGAGCTAGCAGTATAAAAAGGACTCACATTGTTAAAGACAAACTTTACAATAATTCTGCAGAAGTCTGCAGACTTCCAGACATGTCTTTCCCTAAACCCGATATGATCCGGAAACAATCTTCTAATGCTTTTGTCTTTCACTAACTGCAGCAATATCAGTAACAATGCTTCTTCATTCACTAACTAATCTTAAATAGTGGGTAAGTGTTTGCGCTCTTATAGAAGTGCTGAAGTGTCTAAAAGTCAATGTTAGAGCAGAGAGAGAAAGACACTGGAAATTTGATTGGGCCATTTGAGTGGGCACCGATATTTTCTAGGATCATGGCAGTTTCAAGATGGAACAAAGAACAAACTGCAGGATCAGGATTGTCATAGGGAATCCTGAAGGACAGTAAATGGTAGCTGTGAGACGAGAAAAAGGCCAGACTCTAGAATAACAGAAATTTTAAGGTAAGGAGGCCATTTGAATAAAACTAGTAGAAAAAGTGAACACAAAGTGGAAAGAGAAGCAGAATGACCATTTCTTCCCTTCCTGGAGGTCCTTCTGACCTCTGGATACAGGCAACAACACAGAGGGGACCCCTTCTTTCCCCTATCCTCTGTGAGAAGGTTATAAAATGAGATATTTTTATCTGGGGGATTCAAATTCAAATATCTGTCTTTCTTGAAAGTAAAGGAGATGAAAGGAGTTACTGGCAATGTGATTAAATTTTTACAGACACAGTGAAAAGGATTATTGATGGACTGTGGAGCTGGTATGCTTTAGACTGGAGATTCTTTGAACATGGTTGTTGATTAAAATTTACAGTGATGAAGGATGTAGTATAGTATGGAAGATTTCACAGAGGCACATGAAAAGTCATGTAAGATCTAACAGGTAGAAGTAATTTCAAGATTTAATTTCTAAATGGCTGATATAAAAAGCAAAGGACAATGAAAGTCCAAAAGACACCATATGATGGAATGATGTGGCTTGAAATTTGAAATGACTATTAATATTTGGGTAAGACTTGGAAAGTTGAGAAGTGAAAGGGAGATTTACAGATGAGGGAAGTGCTAATGGCAAGTGTGTAGAGGCATCAAATTACAGCATGCTTGGAGCTGGTGCATGGGGATGACCCAGAGAGATGTTATGGGGAGGGAGGTGGGAGGGGGGTTCATGTTTGGGAACGCATGTCAGAATTAAAGATTTTAAAATTAAAAAAAAAATGAATAAAAAATAAAACATTTTACATCTTAAAAAAAAAAAAAAACTAAAACAATTCTGTTGGGGGGGACAAACCTATGCGTTAATAAATGTTATATATTGACAGGTACTGTAATTGTTGAGGAACACAAGAACGCAAAAGGGAAGTATTAATCTCAGCATGAAAAGATTAGGAAAGGAGTCCTGAAAGATGAGTAAATGTGTATGAACTAAAGTGAGAGAAGAGGGAAGGGGGTTAAACGTGGAGGTGGAAGGGAGGTCTTGGTCTGAAGTGTACCATAATCACCAGGAAGTGATGACTGGCACAGGTGAAAAGGAAGGCAGCAAGCAGAACATGGAAGACCAGGCAGTACAAGGAAGAATTTGAACTTGATTTTGAGAATTAGACATTTTGAGGAAGGCAGATGCCTGAAAGGCTGGCACTCTCTGCTTAGGTGGTGAGGTGAAATTCTACAGTGCTCTTCAACTCTACTCCACCTCTCCCCACCCCAGCTCTTCCTGGGTGTCATAACTTCCCCCTTGCTGTTTCAAATCAGGATGATCATGGATTGTTTCAGTCCAGGTATCTCCAAGACCTTCCTCTTCCTCTGTCTGGAAGCCCTCTGAGAAGGTTAAAGGAAGTATTAACAGAACCCTCCCTGCTCCAACAATTCACAGCTATGTTCCTGGCCTCCAGGTTCCCTTGTTTCTGAGTGGTCACCTAAGGAGACAAGGAAGGTCATCTCCTCAATGTACTGATTATTATAGTGCCAACGCTCAAATGCAGCCATAGTCTTCCAAAAGCAGTGCAAGCTGTCATTTATCTAGCACATTAAAAAAAAAAATTTCTTTATTTATTTGACTGTGCCAGGTCTTACTTGTGACACTTGAGGTCTTTAGTTTGTGATGTGTTTAATCCAGTTTCCCTGACCAGGGATTAAACCCAGGTCCCCTGCAGTGGGAGCACAAAGTCTTAGCCACTGGACCAACAGGAAAGTCCCTGATCAAGCACTTTTAACAAGCCGGACATTCAGGTACTGTGTTAGTACCTTTAGAAGATTTTCTCATTAATATGATTTTTCTCATGGTAACCCAACAAAGTAAATACTATTGTTATTTAGATTTTAGAGATGAAGAAGCTAAGGCTTGCAATAGTTAAACAACTTTTCCAGGCTAATACATTAACTGGACTTTGAACTGGGCCATTTTATTCCTGAGGCCCTACTCTTATGCACTGTGGCTTTTTTTTGGCCCCACTGAGCAGCACATGGGATTTTAGTTACCTGATTAGGGATCAAACCCATGTCCCCTGCCTTGGGAGCTTGGAGTCTTAACCACTGGACTGCCAGGGAGGTCCCTGTGCTTTATTTTTAAAATGTACCCCCACAGATTTTCTGTGTCCTTGATAAGAGTCCAAACACATGGCTTTATCATATTTATTTGTTTTATTATTTAAATGTATAATCAAGTAGATTACTGAAACATGAAACTCAATTTTAGAGTTTCTGACATTTAACTTATAAAATGAGGCAAAGGTTTGAGTCACAAGATTTACTTATTGTAGAAGAGTTGTTGATTTGGATTTAGTAACTAAATATGTACACAATTTTTAAAAATCAATGAGAAAAAAAAAAGATAATTCATTAACCTTCATTCAGCCCAAAGATAAGAAGCCATTGGTAAAAATGCGTAGTGTATTTTTTATCTATACAGATACACACACACACACGTACATATATATATATGTGTGTGTGTGTGTGTGTGTGTGTGAGTAAAGTATATTATATTGATTTCAGAAAGTACTTGTTCCTCTCCTTTTTGTTATGTCATTGTCACATTTTCCCAGTGGCTTTTTTTTTTTTTTTTTTTTTTTTTTAGTGGAGTGCAGTTTATTGCACCTGTGGGCCCAAGGCAGAGTCTCCTCTTAGTCAAGGACCCTGACCAGTTTTTGTGAAAACCTTATATACCCTAAGTGTATGTGCCCAAACCCACCTCCCCAAATTCCCTGAAACTAGTCTGAACAAAGAAAAAGAAAGATACAATCAAAGTTAACCCGTGATTCATATGCCTTAAGCCTCGGTTGTTAACAGTGGACAATTATCAATAGGCCTGTGGACATACCCCAATAAGCATAATAGAATTTATGATTCTATTTGGTTACACAGATAATTAGGGTATTCTTTTAGGCAACAGAGAGTCTAAGCACGAGTCCTGGGGCTCTTCCATCCAGGGGGCCTGGTTTTCCAGTTGGTATGTCTTTTCCATAGATACTGGGCATATAGCTTAAAGTCCACAGTCCGGCCCAAGAAGGAGTCCTGCTTTCAAGATGGAGCCTGTGCTGTCTGTTTCCTCCTTCATTCCCCTATCTTGATGCTCTTAACTCATAGTATAAGCATCATTCATAGGGATATATTGCACGCTGACTCTCTGACCTCCAATTTGGGAGAATGACATCAACTTTTGGGTTACAAAGTTCATAATACATTGTAAAATAAAGGGTCCACAAAGCAGAACTATCAAGGCAACTATAACAATGGTAAATATACTTTTCCACCAATCACCCTCTACCCAGATAGGACCAAAGTCCAAAAAGGAAGATTATCATCAGACATAACTTTTACCTGACCTTTCATGTCATCTAGGGTGGCTGATTTATAGCCAGATAAGTCAGGAATATATACACACCATTCAACTTTAATTATAGCACAGGTCCTCTTTGTACTGAAACTATGGTTAGTCTCAAGATGATACCAGCAAGTCCTTGTAGCAGCAGTTGCTTGTAGAGCTTCACCTGTTTCTTCTTTGAGATGATCTTGGTTTCACGGGAATCAATGGGGTCCTTTTGTGTAGTCTGCTCGGCGTCCTCCGGGTCTTATGGTATGCTCTCTTCACTCTCATGTGGAGGATCCAGGGAGTGACCCCTGCAACTTTAATTGCAGTAGGGCTGGTTAGAACAACAGTATATGGACCTTTCCAATGTGGGGCCAAGGAGTCATGTTTCCAGTCCTTGACCACACCTGCTCCCCAGGCACAAATTTGTGAATCTGTTCCCCAAGTGGGGATGGCACCCTTTCTTGTACAAACTTAGTTACCTGATTTATTACCTTACCCTGTTGTTTCATCTGCTGTGAAATCTCATCTCCTCTTATCTGAGGCAAATTTGTTGACACCTGTTTTATTATGGGAGGGGGCCTCCCATACACAATTTGTACAGAGAAGAGCCATGGGACTGTGGGGTCATCCTGAGTCTGAGCAGAGCTGTTGGAAACAAGTCCACCCAGGAACAGTCAGTCTCTAAGATCCATTTGGAGAGTGTCTCTTTAAGTGTCCGGATGGTTTCTTCCACCATCTCAGAACTCTGGGGCCTATATGTTGTATGTCATTTCCACTTGATGTTTAAAGTTTTGCTTACTTGTTATACTAAATCAGCTACAAAAGCCGGGCCATTGTCTAGCGGGCCATTGTCCGATCCAATGCTGGTAGGAAATCCAAATCTGGGAACTATCTCCCTAAGCAGGCACCCCGGCTACGTTTGATGCTCTTTCAGTCCGGGTAGGAAAAGCTTCTACCCATTCTAAGAAGGTACATATTATGACCAGCAGGTAATGGTAGTGTCAGTGAGGTTTCATTCCAGTGAAGTCCACTTCCAGGTGTTCAAAGGGCAGCGTGCCTTTTACCTGAATCCCTGGAGGTTTCTGTCTGTGCCGAGAGGCAGCATTGACCTGTGAGCAGGCAGTGTAGTTCTGAGATTTTGTCCTGCATAGGGAAGAGAGGCAGGGAACCAAGAAATACTTTCCAATTAGCTCTTCCAGTTTATCATGGCCTAGATGGGTCGCTTGGTGTGTTTGGCTTACCAGAGTGGGTGCCAGCTCCTCCAGTACCAATAATTTGCCACTTGACAGTTCCCGCCATCCCTTTTCAGTCTTGATGGCCCCTTTTGCTTTGGCTAGTTGGTTTTGGGCTTTGGTGTATTTTGGAGTCTAGCCTTAACTCAGTAGCTCCGCCAATATGAGAGCTTTAATAGGGGCTTCACTTGTCACCCCCAAGCCCTGGGCTGCATGTTTAATGGTCTTATCTGCCAGTCTGTTCCCTGAGCCTGGCAGGTATCCTCTTTTTGATGTCCTCAGCAGTGTATGACTGCAACCCTTTCTGGTTCCCAGGCAGCATCTAATAGGGTCTTAATTTCTTCCTTATTTTTAATATCTTTTTCACTAGCTGTCAAAGGCCTCTCTCCTTATACAGAGCCCTGTAGTGTGGCAAAAGCATACCTGGAATCTGGGTAAATGTTTGTCTTCTTACCTTTTGACAGCTGGAGGGCCCGGATTAGAGCATATAGTTCGGCCTACTGAGCAGACCAGTGTGATGGCAGAGAGCTAGCCTCAACGATGGTTTCTTCTGTGACTACTGCATATTCCGACAGTCATTGTTCTTGTTTCACCAGGCTGGTGCCCTTGGTGTACAGCACCAATTCTGGATCCGGGATTGGCAGGTCTCTCAAGTCAGGTCTGCTGGCATATTTCCTTGCAATCATGTGAGGGCCCACCTTTTTCCATAAGAAAGACAGTGGCCAGATTCAAGGCCTGACAAGGCTCAGTAGTGACATGGGGGTTCTCACATAACAGTCCCTCATATTGAGTAATCCAGGATGTTGACACCCATTTATGGGGGTCCCCTCGCAGGAGTGTGTTGACCTCATGCGGGACTTTTATGAACAAATCTTGGCCCAAAGTCAGCTTGGTTGCCTCCTGGACCAGTAAGGCAACCGCAGCAACTGCCCGTAAGCATCCCAGACACCCAGTGACAACACTGTCCAGCTAATTAGAGACAAGTCACTGGTCTGCCCCATGTCTTCATAGTCTGGGACAACACTCCCATAGCTACCTTGTCCTTTTCAGTCACATGAAGAGTTGGGCTTAGCAAGGTCTGGCAGGCCCAAGGTCATGCTGATGTCATTGTACTGGGTTTGAGTTCTATTACCAGTAGGACTTGTTTTGCAAGCCTGGGGGAGGGTTGTCTTCTGCCCAGACCTCAGGGAATTATTGAGTTAACTCTCTCTCTTGACTGTTTAGCCCTTCCAGTTTCCTTTCCGGGAGGTTGTGCAACCTCCATTCATCTTGAGGGGTTACTGAGAATAAGGGTAAATAGGTGGTTGAGTCCACTCGAACAATGAGTTTTTCGTGGGGGGAAAGGTCACTTGTGCCCCCAGTTTAGGTAGCAAGTCTCTTCCTAACAAAGGTACTGGTCATTCAAGGATGTACAAAATTCATGAGTCACTTGGTGTCCCCCCATCTGACATTTTCAGGGTAGGCTAGAGACACAAAGGCTGCATTTATCACCATCTGAGACCCAGCAGCCTCTGGCTGGGTCTATTGATGTATAAAGTCTATGGACCTCGCACAGTCTTTCACAGAAATCGGAGGGTGATTCGCTTTCCCTTTGAATCACTTCGGAGGGTTTTGCAATGCTCATAGCTTTTCGGGCCATCTTGAGACCTTGTAAAATAGCCGCCCGATATCTCTCCAGGTGGCCCCTCCCTTCCTCTGTGTTACAGTTCCAACTGGGCCTCTCATCAGGGGTGGCTAGTTCTGCCCACCACTGCGGGTTTGCAGTACCCTCAAACCCACTGCCATTTCTCTTAGCCATTTTCTGGTCTCAGTTAGGATCTTGTGACTTTCCTCAGTGCTGAAAAGGGAGACTAGTAGTTGGATTATGTCATCCTATGTAGGGCGGTGGGTTCGAAAAATAGTCTCCATTAGCCTAATTATGGCTTGTTGCTCCCCCGAGTACTGTGGAGCATGTCTCTGCCAGTTTAATATTGCTCCCCCGAGTACTGTGGAGCATGTCTCTGCCAGTTTAATATATCCATAGAGGAAAATGGCTGGTAATAATAGGCTACAGGGGGCTGATGGTAGTGCCCCATGCATCCTGAGCTGGAGGCTGTTGTAGCTCTCTGAGGGGCATCTGTTGCCAAAGTCCAGCTCCAGCAGCCAGGGATTCAGCCTGAAGGTGTGAGTGGTGTTGGCGAGAGAAACTGAGGCAGCCTCTCAGTTTTTCTTTGGACTGCCTGTTTATTTCAAGCTTATAATTCTCTTTTATACTTTTACAAAAACATTAGGTCAGAGATTTGATATTTTTTGTTCCCAGAGACCCAGATTTATTTTTCTCCAAAAATCATTGTTGTCCCTCAAAAGGAGTTCCTTCCTCAGCGATTCTCTTATCTGCTTATTCTCATGTGTCCTTGTGAATACACTGTAACTCATGCTAATGTCTGGGCTGCACACAATATTCCTCAGTTTAATTCTTATCTTTCTAAGTCCTGTTTGCCCCTAGTATCCTAAGCTCAATATTTCTAAGAAAGGGCTTCTAGCTATAAATATCTCTAAAGTCCCTAATCTCTATAAGCTATAGTATAACATGCTAACATTACAGCATCCCTTAAATCTTTAGCTTCTAACTATTTTAATTATTCCTAAACCCTAAATTCAGCAAACTCCTTTGCCATAAACACTTTCCTCACAAATAGGCTTCAGATAGGAATCCCTCCCGTGGTCTCAAGCTGAGGCCTCTGTGCTCACCCTGGAACACTCTTTTGCAAAAGTTCTTGAACAAATGTCAGTGATTAACTTTATGAATTATTCTTTGAGCACAGCTGCAGAAGACTTTATGCCTTCTCATGCTCCTCTCAAAAATAATAAGCACCTTAATATTCTCTTCAGTCAACTCAGCTGAGGAAAGGAAAAAACAAGTCAGAATCACAAAGCCTAACGCCTTTATTCCGGTTCCGTGCCTAAGGAACAAAGGGAGGGGGTTTAGGGCCGTGCCTCCATTTTGTCAGTAATGCCTAACGCGGCTCCCGACAATCTGTAGTGGGGTTCTTCCCCCTGTTCCTTGGCAGAGCGTAGCCTCTGGCTAATTGCTGTGTTTTCTTCCCCCTTCCCATCAGTACTCACCGGGAGATGTGGATACAATCTAGGAGGTCCAGCTGAGGCGGAATCCTGGAGGCGTTGACCAGAGGTCTCCATTGCTGGGTCTCCGGCGGCTCTACTAACTCTGGGAGAGCTTGTGGAAGAGCAGTGGCTGCTGCAGGAACCTCACCTGGTCCTGGATCGGGCATTAAGGCGACCTCCGGTCCTGGTGGAGCACTGGGAGGCAGGCACGTCATTATCCAGCATGGGGGAGGTGTCAGGTCACCCCGTCCAAATCCTGTAGAATTTCCTTTTTTATCATCAATCAGTTTTTGTGCCGTTAATATTTTTCCCTTTCCCTTCTGGATACAGAACTTTGTCCAAGTAGGAGGGTCTTGAGCTCACCCTAGCCATGAGTCAATATATGGATATTGATCCAGGTGTCCCGGCTCTCCTGTGACTACTATATCGACTGCTTCCACTATTTTTAAGTTCATGGTGTTCTCTGATGGCCATCTTACTCCCAAAGGGGGCCATTCGAGCTCACAGAGTATGTGGAGGCGGTTAGGCTTCATCTTCACCCCATAGTCTCCTCCAAATCCCTTCTTTAAATTTTTAATCATGCACTCCAATGCGTACCTTAGATTCACTTCCCCCATCTTGCTTACCTTCTCGTTCCTTCTTCCGCTTTTCCTTTTTGTTCTGTCTTCGAAGTTCTCAGTACCTTATGTACTTCTGATATTTCCACTCAATGACACTTAAATTGCCATTCTGCCTCCTTCCTATTTGGGATGAGAAGAGCCTTACCTGCTAGATCCCAGAGGGAGAAGGGGGGATCAGCATTCTTCCCCTGCCAGTCAGTGCAGACAAACCAGAACACCACATGATCCAAGACTGTTTCTCCCTTAACTTTCAAAGTCCATTCTGCCTTGGTGGGTTTGATCAGGTGTGGAGGAAAATACAGATGGGTTAAATATCCCACGTCCCAGGCCATCTCTGGAAAAGCCAATTCGTACTCACTTATGTATCCCCCTCCTTCTAGCCTGACAATTCCGAGGGGGTCAAGAATTTCATAGCAGATGGGACACCTCTGTGCAGAGGGCAGAATACGAGCACACAAAAACCAAGTTTCTTCTAAAAATGCCCTGGCAATTTCTTGGTAATAATTTTCCCCAAGACGGCGTGGACACCACCTCCTAAATGACCTTCACAAATTTCCTTCCTAAGCCCTAACATGCTCGTCAAGCTGTGTACCAAGCAATCATTGCCACCTGCCTATTCCAGGCTCCTGTGGGTCCCCATCCTTCTAGTCCCTCCCAGGGGGGTGATCAGGCCCCCTCTTCCACCCTGCCGGGTGGGTTCCTCCTCACTTGAGTGCTCAGTTCCCCTGCTGCCGTCCACTACCTGCTAACATGAAAGGTCTGGGCATTGAGAAGCAGAATCCTTCCAGAAGGATGAGGTGCCTTCCCCCCTCTAGAAGATTCGAGCCGCAAGGCCTCCATGTAGTCCCAAATGGGACTTGTCTCCTCAAAGTGAGGAGTTGCCTGGCCCATGCACCAAATGTTGTAGCCATGCAATCCGGGAAACAAACTCACTCAGAAGGACAATGCAGATAGTGGAGTGCAGTTTATTGCACTGGTGGGCCCAAGGCAGAGTCTCCTCTTAGCCAAGGACCTCCCAGTGGCATTTTTATAGATTAGTAATATTTAAGAAATTTTTAGCAATGGATCCTGTTCTTTAAAATTCAAAATGTAAAAGAGGTAAATGTATATTCCTTCGGTTGAAACATATCCTGATAGAATATGGTCTTTTTTATTCCCTGGGAGTCTTTTCAGCTTCTCTGAGCCACAATTTTCCATATTTTAGATACATAACAATGTATTTAGCCACCATTTAAAAGTAATTTTTTTATTTTCAGAGTTTGGTTTTGTTTTCTGCCTTTTACATATGGCTGTACCATGTACACATGTACATGGATTTTATTGCATACCATCTAGCCGTGTCTTTTGCATGTAATTGTGATGAGCAATTGGAAATTCATGAAAGAGTATATAAACATTTCTGATCTTTGGTTCAGATTTCCAAATACCTTTCACAACTGGTATTTTCAATTTATAAAGGCATACTTAATGTTTAAAAGTACTTGTTTGACCATTAGCTTTATGCCAAATACTCTTTATCTGACCTGGGAGTTTTATATCTTTGTTAATTTCATTAAATGATGAACAAAAAATTATTATTTAATATTAAGTTGCATCTTGATTCTGTATCTTTTGCCTTTTTCTTGAGAAATGATTTTATCTTTTTGCAAATTTTATTCAATCATTAATATATTTATCTTGCCAGTCATTACTTTTATGGACATATTTTCACAAATGTTATTTTCCTTTTAATGTTATGATGGGTTTGATATTGAGAAGTACTCAACCTCTAGATAATCAAATGAATCAAATTTTTACTGTATGGAGTTTCTTTTTTCTATATTTACTATCACTGAAAGTAAAATAGTTATCATAGTTTTGCATCCTTTTATTCATTGTGTTGATATAATAAATGGAATTTGTTGCAATGCATTGAAAAACTCATATTTCTGCAGTGTTATTTTTTTCCAAAATCCAAGGAGAAAATCCTACCCATCAAAGCCTTCAAAAGGAATATCATTAGCCTCACATCCAGTTTTGATCTTGGCTTTATATACATTATTTTCTCTGGTTTCAGTCTTTACATTTACTTCTGAATTACTAACTTTTAAGACAAAATAGGAAGTCAAAATAGTCAGCTCTATCTTTATTTAAGGAGACATTAGAGACAAAGGTCAAAGACATTTAATTGACCTTAAAGCTATTGCATCATCTTGGACAATACTGACAGGTCACTCAAGGTAAGGAAGCATCCATCATCTAGAAAACAGTGGCTCTTCTGTGGTATGTCAAATGCAGATTCTTAAAAATGCCCTTGTCTCAGTCAGGTAGGTTGTACAGTTTACCAGAGTTCTTCAAAACAATGAAATAGTCAGTCTGAACACTACCTACTTTATTTAACTTAATTAGAATATTGGGGCTTTTTTAACTTATAAAGTTGTAAAATTTGTTGACAACCAACAAATTTCTGTAGTACAGTATTTAAATTCAATAAAGCATCACATAATTTTTGGCAAGGTGTAATTTAAATTGTTCATTTTTAATTTATGTTATACATAAATCTTTATCTTAAATTGTGCTATATATATCATTTAAACTTTGACTTTATCAGTTTCTTTTAAACATAATACTTGCTTTATAAAGGCTTATTTTAATATCATGCTCCCATTTTGGAGAGAGGGTAATGCAGGATATAATCTTTACCTTATATATTCTACAGATATAAGAGCAATGGTTTTTCCATGCTTCCATTTCTCTTCTTTTCAAACAAACAAACAAGAAGCATTACTGTTGCTTTATAACAACTTTTATTTCTTTTACCAGTTTATATTGGAAAAGAAATGTGGGAACTTGTGCTATATGCCTAACAAGCAACTGTTTCTATAAATTTCTTACAAATCAATATTAAAATCCAGAATTAATTTTGAAAGAGAATATATGAAGTTAAAAATAAAAACTAGATTAAAAATGAGGGAACATTAGAAATGCCCTGATGCTGGGAAAGATTGAAGTTAGGAGGAGAAGGGGATGATAGAGGATGAGATGGTTGGGTGGCATCATTGCCTCAGTGCACATGAGTTTGAGCAAACTCCAAGAGACGGTGAAGGATGGGGAAGCCTGGTGTCCTGCAGTCCATGGGGTCACAAAGAGTCGGACACAACTGAGCAGCTGAACAACAATAGAATCTGTCTTCACAGAAGCATTTGGATACCCATGCTGGGCCTTCACTGAATATTGAGAAACAGTCCCGCAATTTTGCTTTTCCTCATGTCCTGCAGGTAGAATCATTGACTGTCTTTGTTTTGGACCATTTTTCCAAAGGTTTTTTTTTTTTTTTTTTTTTTTTTTTTTTAATGAGCTGGTTCTTTGCAAGGTAAAACTCAGGTAAGCGGCTGTTCATTACAAAAAACTGAGTTCCCTACATTTAGAATTCTTCCCCATAGTACAACCCACTGTGTATATAGATTATCGCCTGGCCCTCTTCAGATAGCACTGTAAGAATTGGGGAAACTAGTGCAAATGCCTATACTCTCCTGTGGTTGCCTCTGTCCAATAAATCTTTTGTCTTATGTTCAGTATTTGCAGTCTTCTGCTGGTATCTTTGAAACTGTGGCAGGCTATTTCTTTACCTTAAATCACAGACCCTTAAAAATTTCTGAAACTTAGGTCCTGACATTTTACAATATTTCAGTGTTCATTTACATAAATATTTTAATCAACCTCGGTTGGTAGATTTTGTTTGGAGATGTTGATTTTGGGGAAGAAGGAAATGAGGAATTAGATGAATATCAAGTAAATCATCAGAAAAGAAGTCAAGCTTTTCTCTGGTGAATGATTCTGAAAAAAAAAAAAAATAAAGAGGAAAACAACGAACAAGAAAGCCAAACACAAGAATGAAGGCATCGACTGAATGGAAAGTCAATGCTCTTTTTCACTGATTAAAATATATTTACATTGCAGAATGAAAATTGTCATAAACATAATTTCCCTAAATGTTTTGGAGTATTATTGACATTACAGCCTTAAATCAATAACTTTTGTAAAGGGGTTTTAAAACAATAAGAAATTGTTACTCTCTTGGCATCTTGCAACCAATATGGTAAGTATGACAATTTAATAAGATTTTTAAATATGAAAGCACTTTATATCAAACAAGTTATCAAAACTTTTCAAAAAGTAGTAAATCAAGACTTTCAGTTTTACTGATAATTATATCATATTTCAGTCAGTTAAAGTTCAAGGTTTTGAGACCACATGCCCATTAGGTTTGATCATTTTGAAGACCAATATTAACAGTAATAAGAAAAGAAAATTTCTAAAATGAAGGGTAGAAAGAAGCAATGAAAGAAAAGGGGGAGAAATACACAAAGGGAAATAAAAATATGTAAAGTGATTTATGAATGTACATTTGTGAAAAGAAATTCTATTTTTTTTCTTCCTTAGTTGTGGATTTTTCTCTTACTCCACAGTAAGTTTAGATTAACTCAAAGTCCTTAGTTTTTTCATCACTTTCAGTTACTTTGCTTAATTTTGTGATGCTATTCTCTTTCTTCCAACATTCTAAATGAAAAGGCCTACAAATATATATATTTTTTACTATTACCGAAAATATGTAAGACTCCAAAACTTATGAAACAAACAAAGGACATATAACAGAGAATTCCTATGTAGATATGATTTGGTGATATAATAATGGGTGTTTTACCCAAAATCATAGCTTCATCTTTTTTAAATCCTAAATTTTGGTAAAGACAGTTTGTTTCACTTAATTACCACTATGTTAGTCCCTAAGTCATGTCTGACTCTTCGTGACCCCATGGACTGTAGCCCTCCAGGCTCCTTTCTCCATGGGATTCTTCAGACAAGAATACTGTAGTGGGTAGCCGTTCCTTTCTCCAAGAGGTCTTCCCAGCCCAGAGATTGAACCAGGGTCTCTCAAATTGCACACAGATTCTCTCGAATTGCACACACATTCTTCACTGTCTGAGCCACCAGGGAAGCCTCTAATTACCCCTATCAAGATATAAATTGATTTTCCATACTCAATAAACTTTGCTTTTGTTTCAGACTCAGTAACTTAGAAGATTTTAGAATTATGCAAGTAAAGAGACATAAGATAGATAGAATTTGGTGGACAGGAGGAAAGGGATTGGATTGTGTGCATTTGTAGGGGGTGTAGTGCCATGGGAGGGCCTGAGCAACATACCATTATTCAGTTCTTGGTGGTATTGGTAAATATCAACTATGTGGTCAGAGAAAATATAGATAAGTGCCTAATCTGAAATTTTACCATTTCCAGGCTCATGGTCATCCTTTCTTTCTTTCCATCTAAATTCTCTATTTTTGTACCAGAACTAAGGAGTCAGGGACTTTTCAAACACTGCATGTTTTTGGTTCTTGATTACAAACCCTTGAAACAAGCTCTGACTATCTTAAGCAAAAGGTTATTGGAAAGGAGGATTCAGAAGGAGAATTTGAAAGATAGCTCTGAATGGTATAGAACAGAATAGCAAGGGAAACTAGCTAGAATAGTCTAAACCTACACAATAGCTGGGCCATAATATCTAATATCTTGTCTTCACTTGGGATTACTCAATAAAGATTTATGATTCCAGGAGAGAAGTTATCATTGTCAAGCCTGGGTCATGTTGCCCATAACAAAGCACAGAGAACTAGTATATGGTTCTTTGCACTTCCATTATGAGAAATCAGGTGTATGCACACACCCTCACATGAAGACTACATACAGTAGAGAAAAATCACTATCTCCAAAAGGAATTCAGAGAGCTACTTAAAAGTAGAAATTTGAAGATGTTCATAATATAAACCCTGCTCAAACATGGATAGAAATTTCAGTTAACTTTCCTAATAAACCAAATAATCAGTAGCTTTATGATCTGTCAATCATTAATATTTGATGCATAGTAGCAAATCAGGATGCATAGGCTATGGATAAATTTCCATTTATTGGTAAAGGGGATGCTTAGCATCTGAGACAGTTCTAATGTAGATAATACACATCTACATGTTACTTATAGTCTGGTGCTTCCCAAGTGGCACTAGTGGTAAAGAACCCACCTATCAATGCAGGAGACATGAGACATGTGTTTGATCCCTGGGTTGGGAAGATCCCTGGAGGAAGACATGGCATCCCACTCTAGTATTCTTGCCTGGAGAATCTCATGGACAAGGAAACCTGGTGGGCTACAGTCCATGGGGTTGCAAAGAGTTGGACATGACTGAAGTGACTTCCACATACGCAGTCAGAGCACATTTTTATTTACTTGTTTATTTTCTGACTTTTCCATTATAACATGAGAAAGAATCTTTTTTGGTCTTAATCTTAATTCCTAGCACCATGCTTAGAGGTGTGTTTATCAGATACAGAAGTTAATGTATCCCCCATAGGAAACGAATAATATGTTCTGTGAATTTTATTTTTTGAGTTTGCTTCATATTATACAATAATAATGCTCATATAATTAATTATTGTGAGACTTGAAGTGCTCTGGAATCATACCTATTTTTAGATTCTCTGACTTTTGATCACATAAGAAACATTACTCAGGAAGTGTTTAATCTGGAAAAAAAAAAGACCTCTCAAATCTATGAAAAGAACTCACTAAAAGAAGTATTTATATATTGCATTCACAATGGAAGTTGTTCTTATCCTTATAACTCTGAAAGTAAATAGTACTAGATGGGGTTTTCTTCATATTCCAAGAAGACTGAATTAGAAATTATAACTCCTGGAGACTTACACATTTTGGCACAAGAAGGACCTCCTTTCTTGGCACTGAAGGTTATTCCACTTTAAGAATCCTAAATAAAACAATTTGAAAAACTGTGTGACAATCAGTAGTTTTCCAACAGTCCTGAGATTGTTACCTACATTTTCCCCTGCAGTACTCAACTGATAAATCTGAATCTGCATTTTTACAAACTAAATACCACTGCGCAAAATGTTGCCAGGTAAGGAGAGAAAAGAGAACTATGATCAAATACATATGGAAAGTGTTCGTTAAAGACCATTAAAGCCTTCTTTTAAACTGTAGGAGTTTTCAGAGCCTTTAAGTCACTAAGGTTTTTATAAATTACTAGAGAAAGATTATAGAATGCAGTATTTCAAAAGCATATTTGATAAAGGAACCCTTTCTTTTTTGACCTAATTATGGCTCCTTGAAAATTTTGGAAAATATTAGAGCAAATAATTAGAAAGAGGCCTTCTTGGTACAACTCATATTTTTAAAAAAATTATTACTGTCATATACTCTCACCTTCTGCTGCTACAAGTTCCACACAATCTTCATTTTTTATAGTGACTTTTGGCTCTCTAGTGGTATATATTGTCCATATCTAGGTCCATGAATGATTTTCCAATGGCTATTCTGAAGTAAAATGTCTCCCCCATGAAGAGAGGGGTAATTTTTCTTAGTAAGCTGAGAATTACCAAGAAAGAATATTCTTTGGTCATATTATAATGCAAATGTGTATAAACCACACAGCAAGAGTTTTTATAATTTGTAAGGCATGATATAGAACTCTACCTTTTCAGGATATAGTGCAGTTTATTGGCTATATTATCTCATAGCTGAGAAAATTATAATTTGAATGGTAATAAAAATAAATTAGCAATTGATCAATAGATGTCTATTACTACACAGAGAGATTGGACTAATATGATATTTTTAATGAATGAACAAACACATTCATAGTTCCTAAGAACAGAAGTCAAAAATGCTTTGATAAAATTTATAATGTGTAGGGATTTAATGTTCCCATACTAATATTATGTCCCTTAAGTTGAATATTCAGAAGAATATTCTGGCTGTAATAGCATAATAGCCCAGAGTTTTGTATAATATCATTAGAGTAATAGAATTATTTATGTAATATAGCAATAAAATAATGTTGTTCAGTCAGAGTAGATTACAGGATGTTAACCCATATAGAATCTTCTTTAACACTTAAAACACATCTGACTAGTATCTGGCAAATATTACAGAGATGATGTTGATTCGGTACACAGAAATAATATCCATAAACTCACACAATACAAAGCATTGTACATTGACCATACTTTTCTTAGAAAAAACTCTGTGACCTACCAGATGCACTTGGGTTGCCAATAGAAGTTTAGGAAATTCAGACCCTCCACAAATTATGAGTTAGCTAATTTTAAAAATGTGGAATTCAGTTTATAATTTAAATTGGGAAATCTTACAGAAACCAAGAGACCAAAAACATATGTGTCTTGGTTGACTAGTAGGCCCATATTACTACTGTCTTCACATAGGAAACAAAGAAAAAATATATATCCTTTCTTAGAAAAATAATTTAGCAATACCTGAATAGATTTGTCTAATCTAATTCTGATATTTTCATTCTGTTGGAAGTTTTTTTTATCAAAGTACTATGGCAGAGGCTTCCTGAACATTTTGGATGGTGAGAAGATAAAGGCCATATTGTTGACATAAACTCTGGGAAGGAAAAAGTAGAAAATGTAATCCCAATTATTTGTATGATTGTGCACATTTTGCTGAAATAAAATAAAACAATTCTATCTCCAATTTTTGGTGTTATAAGTGTACTGAAAGAACCAGAGCATGACGAGGAGGACTTAAAATTATAAGCAAAATCATGTATACATACCTCTGCCTGAGCCCAGTTCAATCTACGGTTAAAATAGGTAAAGCAACCGGACAAGTAATATGATGAACCTATAGGGCACACAGAGCAACTCTGAGGAAAACTAGAAGTCTTCTGGAAAAGACATAAGAGAAAAGCCAAAGATACTGTCATCTTGGATGCCTTCCTGAAAACCTGTGGGAAAAAGGAGAGCACATGGTCAAAAATTTAATAAATTGACTAAACATTTAAACACAATAGTTTAATGAAACTTTTCTAAAGATAAGGCACACTTTTTTGTTTGTTATTTGATTTTCTATCCAAAGCATTTGGGACAGCTATTCAGGGTAAATATTGGGAAGTTAAGGGCAATCTGAATCCTCTAGTCCACTAGGACAAACAGTGAAAAAGTGTTAGCCGCACAGTTGTATCTGACTCTGAGACTCGTGGACTGTAGCCCACCAGGCTCCTCTGTCCATGTAATTCTCTAGGCAAGAAAATTGGATTGGATAGCCATTCCCTTCTCCAGGGGATATTCCTGATCCAGGGATCGAACCCAAGCCTCCTGCATTGCAGGCAGATTCTTTATCATCTGAGCCACCAGAAAAGCCCCCAAACAGAGGTAGAATGGGTATTAAACTCAAATGTGAATACTGAACTCATGTCTAGACAAGAATAGAAAATGCAAAAGTTGGAACTAACACTCAGAGGAAAATGATGAAGGGAAGGGATTGTTAGGGAATTTGGAATCAACATGTACACACTGCTATATTTAAATTAAACAAACAAAGACCTAATGTGTAGCACAGGGGACTCTGTTCAATATTATGTGGCAGCCTGGATGGGAGGGGAGTTTGAGGGAGAATGGATACCTTTTTTGTCTGTGAAAGTGAAAAGTGAAAGTTGCTCAGTTGCCCTCTGACTCTTTGCAACCCCATGGTTGCAAAGCCTACCTCTAGCCTACCTGATTCTTCTGTTCATGGAATTTTCCAGGCCAGAAAACTGGAGTGGGTAGCCATTCCCATCTCCAGGGGATCTGCCCAACCTAGGGATTGAACCCAGGCCTCCTGCATTGCAGGCAGATTCTTTCCCAGCTGAGCCACCTGGGAAGCCCTTCTCTATCTACCTGCAACTGTAACAGCATTGTTAATCTTCTGTACTCCAACATAAAATAAAAAGGTAAAAGCAAAAAGAGTTAGAACTAAGACAATGGGATGGATAGGCAGTTATATAGGAGACTGCAGATGAATAAGTAATTGTTTCAGGTTAGTTACATGGACATGACTGATATAATTCCATCTTCTATATGAGGCTGTGGAACTTGTACGTGCTTCTTTTATCTTCTCAAGTCTTCACTTTGTCAGTCTTACAGTACCTGGTGAATTGTGTCCAAGCATCTTACTATTAACTATTCATATTTGGGATTAAACTGAATTATCTCTCTAATCAATTTTATAACAGTATCCTTAACATAATCTGTACTTCATTCAATAGCTGATTGCTTCTTCTCAAACTTACCTTCAGTTTACTCACCTCTCTGACTTTGCAACCCTTTTTTCAAAACTACTGAGATATACTTCTCTTTACATGAAAGAAACATAATGAAAAAATGAGGTATGTTATAAAATAGACCTCAGTTTAGCCTCAAGCTCCTTATACTGACATTCTCAGGCAAGATGGAAAACTTGTCTTTGATATAAAATAAAATGCAGACATTTCTTAATTCTTTTGTCACTCCTAAAAACGTGTTCAGCCTTGTTTATTTTTACAAAATCTTAGCAAAATCTTGACTAGCAAAGCTTAGGTTGAAGAGGTGTTGAACTGTAAAATAATATCCTTTACATGTGGAAATAGTTTACCTAATAGTTGATTTTTGGCTTCCAAAAATTGGGAACCTCAAAACAAGGATATGGGGAACTGGAATATAGCTAAATATGACAGAGTACGGGTAGCTCTGATTTTAAAGGTGGCAAATTACAGAATACAACAGCAGTTTGAGGTCAAGAAAAATAATGTCTTATATGATTCTGTTGGAGTTTGGCTGATAGAATTTAGGGGTAGTTATAATAATATCCTGGTACCGTCTGAGCTACCCCTGGTAGCTTAGACAGTAAAGCATCTGCCTACAATGTGGGAGACCTGGGTTTGATCCCTGGGTTGGGAAGATCCCCTGGAGAAGGAAAAGGCAACCCACTCTAGTATTCATGCCTGGAAAATCCCATGGACCAAGGAGCCTGGTGGGCTACATCCATGGGGTCACAAAGAGTTGGACACGACTGAGCAACTTCACTCACTCACTATAATAATATTCACATTTGGTGCTTTTATTTTTTCTTTCCCCCTACACTGAAGTCTTCTTCTAAAATCAATAAGCAGTTATGAAATTCTGACAAATTCAACAACCTTGTGTAAATGATCTTAGGGAGGACAGAAGAAGACAATATATTAATAAGAATTTAAGATGAAGAAGTTTAGCTACAATTGCCAGAGTTGATGCCAGGAACAATTGCTTAGAATGAGGACTAAAAATCTTTAGAAAAGCCATCACCAGTAATCTAGAGAGGTCTCAGTTTTCTATTGTCACACAGGCTGTGATTTTATGATGTCTCATTAAGATATTCTCATAGAATAGTAGTCCTTGCAGAAGAGAAAACACATTGTGTGATTCAGGAGAATTGTATTTTGTGAATTTTATTTACTGAAAGGTGGAGATGAAGGTAATGATGACTCCTAGGGTTGTTATAAAGGGGAGTAAAATTTGAAAAAAAAAAATGACCTAGAAATATATCTGAAATGTGGAAGTGCTGAAAAACTTTAAATTCACTGTTCCATGGTATGTCCTCATCCACAAAACTCTCCCTGCTTGGTTCACATTAAAGTAATTTATACTCGTTCTAAACACTCACAATACATTGGACTTCGGTTAAGGTGTTTAAGGTAATATAAGGTTGTAATGTCTATAACAATGAATTTTGTGCAGCCTGTCTCCCTTGATATGTACCTCTTCTTCCCTTCCTTCCTTCCTTCTCCTTCCTTCTTTCCCTCCTTCCTCCCTTTCTTTGGCAGGTTAAGCATTAATATTCATTCTTATAAAACTCAGGGTGTGCTATACCTAATAGGGATGCAATATTTTTAAATAGATGTGGAAATAAATATATATATTTAAAACATGAAAATATTATCTTGGATTGACATATATATATATACACACACACAATTATTATTATTATTATTATTTTACATCTGAGACAGCAACTTCCAATTTATATTATGGATGAGCTTATAGGTCTAAAATTAAAGTGCTAATACTGTGCGAATAATAGTTATTTGTGTATGTTTGTCCTTCCAGTGCATATTATTCCTATCAACCAGAATCCTTTAATGATTTTATCATTCAGTGATGAACAACCTGAAGCTTGGTATGTATGTTAACCAATAAAGAGTGTATAGGAAAATAAAATAAGAAGATATGCAAAGAAAAATAGGAAAAAAGGAGAAACAATTTATATTATACTATAGTCTATAGTAACCTTTTGAAGATCTAGGCAGCTTTCTGTGGAAAACATTTACCTGTTTTGTTGTAGCTGAACTGCATAAATAAACCCAGCTGATGATATCATAATTAAAATGTGACTTGAAGGAAAAGTTATGACCAACCTAGATAGCATATTCAAAAGCAGAGGCATTCCTTTGCCAACAAAGGTCCGTCTAGTCAAGGCTATGGTTTTTCCAGTGATCATGTATGGATGTGAGAGTTGGACCGTGAAGAAAGCTGAGTGCCGAAGAATTGATTCTTTTGAACTGTGGTGTTGGAGAAGACTCTTGAGAGTCCCTTGGACTGCAAGGAGATCCAACCAGTCCATTCTGAAGGAGATCAGTCCTGGGTGTTCTTTAGAAGGAATGATGCTAAAGCTGAAACTCCAGTACTTTGGCCACCTTATGCAAAGAGTTGACTCATTGGAAAAGACTCTGATGCTGGGAAAGATTGGGGGCAGGAGGAGAAGGGGACGACAGAGGATGAGATGGCTGGATGGCATCACCAACTCGCTGGACATGAGTTTGGGTGAACTCCAGGAGTTGGTGATGGACAGGGAGGCCTGGTGTGCTGTGATTCACGGGCTCGTAAAGAATCGGAGACGACTGAGCGACTGAACTGAACTGAACTGAGGTCTTGGCCCAAAATATGTCATTCAATATTACATTCAAACTGTGTTAGGATGGTATGTAAACAGGAATAACTTTTTAGTATTTTTCTAAAACGAAACAAACTCTACTCCATAAGCATGTGTTACAATATTTCTTGGAACTTGGAAATAACAAAATAAAATGATAAACTTTCAAATGGGTCCAAATGATCAAATCTATTGTTTTAGTAAATATTATTTACACTGGTGTCAGACCTAATTTTACAGAAATATTTTGTTTCTTGAAATCATAAATATATTGATAGCAAAGATAATTACATGTGCCATTTAGCAAATGCCTTCTATGTGTCCTATACCTTCTCACAATGAGGCCTCCTCAGCTTCATTTTTTCCTGAACATCTCAATATACTGATCACATTAAGCCTTCTTTTTTTCCTTTCTTTTCTTTTTTTGTGTTTTGATGGCCTGTACCATTTTTAACCTAATGTGTAATTAAAATCTGTCTATCAAAAGTTTACAGTCTGCCTACATTTTCCTGGAATGAAAGTACCAGAAAACAAGCATCTTTGTCAGTGTTCATCATTTAATGCATCCTAAGTATCTAGAAGCCTGAAGTTTTGGTCTGATAGTTAAAAGAAATCAAATGTGATTACCCAAAGTAATTTAGAGATTCCTAAATAATAAAAAGTCATGCATTACACCAAGATGTTGAACTCCTTAGGGCTATTTTTAAGAAGTCCAACTTATTTTTCTCATTTTGATTTCTACTACCTCTACTAATGGGGCTTCCCTGGTGGCTCAGAGGTTAAAGCGTCTGCCTACAATGTGGGAGACCTGAGTTCGACCCCTGGGTCAGGAAGATCCCCTGGAGAAGGAAATGGCAACCCACTCCAATACTCTTGCCTGGAGAATCCCATGGATGGAGGAGCCTGGTGGGCTACAGTCCAAAGTTGCAAAGAGTCGGACACGACTGAGCGACTTCACTTCACTTCACTTCTACTAATATAAAGTTAGTGTTTGGATGTGTGAAGTTCAAAGTATACTAATTGCTTTATCATCTCTAAATATGTAAAGCTTATGGCTAGTTCTTTATAAAATTATGTTAATTTTATTAAAAAGGGTTAAAATATAGATAAATGGTGGCAAAAACAGTTTATGTTTTTGGCATAAAATCATAAATTTGAGGGACATTAGGAAATCAAGATGTCACAGATAAAATGCTTGGAAAATGGACATAATGCACTTCCTAGAAATGTTCTGAATGCACTGACAATTATTTAAAGATAGATTTAGAACAAGGAAATTATTTGTTAGGTGTATTTCAGTGACATGAAGTCTCCAATATCAGTATCTTTATTCAGCCGAAATTAAATGGATAAATGTAAAAAAAGCAAACTGTTGACTGATTCTATAACATAGATTAAATATATTTTAATCTAAAGGGGAAATGTAATTATTTCACTTGTGTTGATTAAGTTTGAAATCTTATAACATTGAAGAGAAAAGAGACAGAAAATTACCTAATTATATTACATAGCCTAAAAAACTTACATAGTCTAATAAATTCAATTCTACTGCTGAGCTGCTAATATTGATACAGCTAGTTCAATACAGTTAAAAACATAGTTTGGCAAACTGTATTAATACTTAGTCTTCTCAGAATTTGAGGACAAAATAAGCTCATAAAAATTGTATTTAATTCTTTAATATTTTGGAAAAAAACAAAGACAATAAAATTATTATCGTAACAGATAGTAATACTATCATGTCCCTTGATATGAATAAGGACATGGATTGATTGTTGTAGATAATGAGAAAAAAATTACACTTTCATTCCAAACATTTAATCCTAAATGTGATAGTTGCAATTATATTTACATAACAATTACAGTTGTTAAATATGGTTGACATTTCTATTAGCAACCATAGATCATACCACACCCATAAATGACTGACAAGGAACCCAGCAGCTGTTGAGGACCATAGCAATCTTAACTGGAAATCAGTTTCACCAAGATTTTCTCTTGAGGTTAGTTTTTCCATCTAAAATGTATTTTTGTCTTGATCTCATGATGTAGCCCATGGGGTTCAAATTCATTCTTTCCTTTCACTAACCAGATGACTTTGGTACTATGCCTTGTCCCCCAAATTCCAAAATCTTCATTGATCCCTTAGGCTTCATCCTCAAATTCCCCTTCTATAACTACCTGTTTACGTATCAGTTATTTAGTTTGGTGAGTAGCTAAATTGTTATGACATCCTGAAATAAGCTTACCTCTCCGTTTGGGCCCAAACCTGAAAATATGCGAAATGGGAATAGAAGGAAAGGAAATTCAATATGTAAGAGGATGTAGGAGTTTTGGGGAAGAAAGCAAAGGTTGAGGAAGAAGGAAGGTGAAGTTTGGAGTATCTGCCTTATTCAGCATATGTTGCAACATCTGAGATGCCTAATACTTGACAGTTTTCAAGAATTATAGTAAGATGTTGTAGAAGAATCCTAGTTGGTTTAGAAGCCCTTTGTAATTCCTCCTGAGCTTGACATTTTTTAATTCAGCCTTTCTATATAATCTTTTGGAAAGGCTGAATAGTAATTTCTCTCCAAATCATCTGTATGGTAGCAAATTCCTACATCTTGTTCTGTTGATCAAAGTACTTCTTTTTCAAATGAAAATTCTAATCTAGATGCATAACATTTCCTCCTTACACAATTTCCTTTTGCTTAGTTTTTGTTATATTTACAAATAAAACTTTAATCAATTTAGAGATGTTTCTATAATAGTATCATCCCCATAAGTCTTCCTATTTTACGATTAATAATTACAATTAACGTTGCTTACCTTTGTGTAGGATGTGCTCTTATGGCTCAGAATCTTAATCTGTCTTGTATCAGACTATAGTGTGATGAAGTGGAATAAAAAACATAGGTTTAAGTGATATATAAAGTGTTATAATCAAATGGTTTCCTATTTTGTATACTTCTTCTCTAAAGGAAGATTCCCTTATTCAAAACATCCACTGTTTAATATGTGGCATGTCCTGTAAAATATGAGAGAACAAATAATTGCTCTAAGAAAATTATCTGTGGACAAGGATGTTTATGCACATGAGGAAAATGAACCTTGGGAAACCACAGATCTGGTGCACGAGAACTGCCATTTGGAGCAGGACTCATTCTGATACAAATCTCAGAGAATGTACAACTGAAAGTAATATACTATTGTAAATCAGCTATATTTCAATAAAAAAAAACTCAGAGTGCTCAAATTCTAAGACAACTCTAAATAAGTAATTTATTGGTCTGAATATATGTCTATGATAGATTGATTCGAACAGAAGACCAATTTAGTTGTGAAAATGATCAAGAGAGAAAAAAAAATACTACATTTAAACATCAACTAGGAAGGATTGAGTTATTTATACGGAAATATTTCCTCCAAATAAAGAATGTTAAAATTCTAAATATAAACATTAAAATTGTAAAATTATATTTCATTTATCTATATAATCTCATTTTGAGAATGTTTCTAAAACAGTTCATTTAATTGTAAAGGTATAAACTTTATCTGAATGGAATATGTTATCTTTTGCTACTACCTTTGTTTCCTTTTCTCTCTCTAGTTTCTGTGAAATTCTCCAAGGAAAACATTACAAATTCAGAAAAATTTTCCTGTGTTTTGGTTGGATTTTCAATTCTGCTCTCATATGGATGTAAACTTGTCTGTATAGGATATGAGCAATTTGCCTTATAACTTTCTTAGAGTATGATAGGAATATATTAATATCTTGATATTGTTTTTAAAAATTTTCATTGATAGTGCATGCCTTTCTAAGCATTAAAATATAGTTATTTTTGCATACTTGATCAAAAGTATATTTTTACTTATTATGTCAGTAGTTATAAGAAAAAGTGAAATTGTATTGAAAATGCTTCTCTTAATGATAAGCATTGTGTGATCTATGATCCCTTGATTAAAAGAGGCTTTGCTGACACCTACAGCCTGAATTGATTCTTTATGTGCCTCAAAGTTGCTGTTTTTTTTTTTTTCATTTTGGAGAAATGTTCCATGGTTAGATTTGGATTGGACGTAAGTATGCTTTATTTTCCTTTAACTAGAAAAAATGCTACTGTAAAAGAGTAGATGAGAAAGAAAGACTAGCATGATAGGTACCTCCACTGTGTGTTCTGAATGCAACAGTTTAAGGAAGTGTACATTTGAAAACTGAGTATCTAAAATACATTGATTTCTTAAATGTGCCTGTGTCTCATAGCCCTCAGAATATGTTCATGAACCCCTAGAGATGTACCTATCAATTTGAAGACTGCTGCTTCATGCAATTTCATGTTAAATATAAATAACTTTCCTTTGCTGTCCACCTTTTAAATGAATGCCCTCAAATACTTTGAAAGAACTCTGATTTTCACTAGGATACATGTTTCTCTTATATTTCACCTACCAGCAGTATAACTATTCTTTTCGTGCATGATCCAGAAGTGGGTTAGCATTTTCCTCACTTTCTAGTCTGCTGCTGCTGCTGCTAAGTCGCTTCAGTCGTGTCCGACTCTGTGCGACCCCATAGACGGCAGCCCACCAGGCTCCCCCGTCCCTGGGATTCTCCAGGCAAGAACACTGGAATGGGTTGCCATTTCCTTCTCCAATGCATGAAAGTGAAAAGTGAAAGTGAAGTCACTCAGCCGTGTTCGACTCTTAGCGACCCCACCGACTGCAGCCCACCAGGCTCCTCTGTCCGTGGGATTTTCCAGGCAAGAGTACTGGAGTGGGGTGCCATTGCCTTCTCCTCTAGTATGCTTACAAACTTCTAATTTTTCATTTGATGTCGAAAATCTGATCCTTTGGAACTTGCATCATATGATAAGTGACTTTCACTTTTGTTATCTACTAAACTCATAGTGAAAGTGAGTGAAAGTGAAGTCGCTCAGTCATGTCCGACTCTTTGCGACCCCATGGACTGTAGCCTATCAGCCTTCTCCGTCCATGGGATTTTCCAGGCAAGAGTGCTGGAGTGGATTACCATTTCCTTCTCCAGGGGATCTTCCCGATCCAGGGATCGAACCCGGGTCTCACGTATTGCAGGCAGACGCTCTACCGTCTGAGCCACCAGGGAAGACTTGCCCTTAAATGCAAGTAGCGACCCCTCCCTAGTCCTGTAAATATTCAAAACCAATTCAACATGCTCCTAGCTCTCAACAGGGAGAGTTGCCCAGTCCAGACAAGAGGCACAACTTCAATTCTTCCACCTCTTCATTACCGTTTCCACTTCATTTTTTTCCTAAATTTTATGTTATTGAAGTATAGTTGGCTTACAATGTTGTGTTAGTTTCAAGAGTACAACAAAATGATTCAGTTACATAGATAGATAGATATTCTTCATCAGATTCTTTACCCATATAAGTGTTTTTACAGAATATTGAGTGGAGTTCCCTGTACTATACAGTAGTCCTTGTTGGTTATTTATTTTATATATGGTAGTGTGTGTATGTAAATCTAAGCTCCGAATTTATCCCCCCACTACATTTCCCTTTTCACTTCACTTCTGTAACATATTTGTAAGGTTTACCTCTGCTTTAAGACAATAAATATTAATTACCTAGAATTCCTCCACTTTTAAAAGGCTAACTTTGAATAGGTTAGCTTTTTATCTTAACCTCCTCAGCTTCTACATAGCCCTTCTATTCAGTTCTCTCTACAGCTGCATTTGTATGCCAAGGGGTCTCTTCTGTAACACCAATGTTTCTCCTTCCTTCCACTAACTACTTTCTAAGTCACCTAGAATCCATTATCCATTCAGCCATTCTATCACCACTAGCTCCACTGTCCTTTCAAGCCATATTGCAAAAGTTTCAGCTCTCAATCTACACAGCATAATAAACTAGCCCCTAGCTGTGTGTGGTTATTTAAATCGTAAATTATAAGTAGTTAAAGTGAAGATATGAAAAATGTACGTCCTCTGTCAGTCTAGCTACATTTCAAGTACCAAATGCCACGTGTGGCTGGTGGCTGCTGTATTAGGCACAGAAAAGAACATTTTCATCTTACAGGAAGTCCTGTTAGACTCCCCTAGGCTGAATGTTTTATACCAACAACTAGACTACTGCACCCTACAGAAGAGAACCATAAAACTATGCAGCTGATGGCCTTGTACATTTCTGTGCTCCAAACTTACCTGTATTGTGGGTGTTGCCCATTGAAATAAATATGCTTGCTACTCTCCAATCCTCTATTTCCAACACTCTCCACCTTCTGCTTAACAGAAGCCTACTGTACCAAACCTGCTCTCACTGTTCCTGCCAGCAAACCTGCAAATTCATTCACCCATATTTTCCTTTGTTCCTTCCCTGCCTTTTTGGTAGAACGTGTATCCCTCCTCCTCCTTGAAGTCGGGTCGTCAACCTCTGCTGAGCATCACAACAGGGACTGCCCCCACTAATATCTTTCTCTCTGGACATTTTCAACCTTTCTGCTTTAAAGGGTCCATTTAACATGTTGAGATCTCTCCCTTCGGGAGAGGTGATAACAGCAAAGCCTTTTTAATTCCATAATATATTGCTAGTTCTTCAACAATCTTTTAAAATAACATCCTACATTTTCTTTTTATTCTTACTTCCCACTCATTCATTAATATCCTACAATTTGCCTTCTACATCATTATTCCCAGAAACTGGCCCCTCCACGGTGACTAATGACCTCCTGGCTGGTCCTCAATGGATACTTCTCAGTCTGTACCCTATTAAATATCTCTGTAGCATTTGAAATACTGATACTCCTATTTAAGAACACTCTTCTCTGGGACTTCCCTGGTGGTCCAGTGGCTAAGGATCTGCCTGTAATGCAAGGGATGCAGGTCCAGTCCCTTGTTGTGGAACTAAGATCCCACATGTTACAGAGCAACTAAATCTGCAGGCCACAACCGCAGAGTCCACGCACTGCAGCAAATGGATCCTGCAACTAAGACCCGGCGCAGCTAAACAAACTAACATTTCAAAAAACAACACTCTTTCCAGATTTTGTCTCTAGTGACACATCTTCCTGGTTGTCCCCTCGGTCCCTCTGGTTATTTAGATAGTTCTGCCTCCTTAACCATATATGTTGATATTCTCAGCAATTCCTTCTGAGCCATCATAGCCTGTATTTATTTGTAGGAGGGGGGTATTTATTTTTCTTTGGATTGATATCTCTATATTTTTATAATGTCTTATATTGCAACTTATCAAGATAGAGGCCTGACCATTTATTTTCTGTTTTCCTTGCTACTGCAGTGAGGCATGTCAGTTAGGTGAGGTTATGCCTATCAGATACACTTTGAAGGTGCTAAAATCGTAAATTCAGCGAAGATGAGGAAGCAAGTGTATAGGACATTAACTACCTGATGAGGACTCTAGCTCTGTGCCAACTGGAATGGCAAAATTCTGGTGTTTATTTTGGTGTTTTTTGTCTGTATGAACCAAGAGTCATAGTGGAGTGGCAGAATCTATGTGAACTTCATTATTTCCCTAGAAATCCCTCACTGTAGTCTTTAGTGCTGTTCCCATCTATTTCCAAGCCTGGATCTCTGAATTAGAGTCTCTAAAACACACTAGAAATTGCTAAGATAAATTTCTTTCCTGCTTAAACACAGATTATGTTTCTATAACAACTAGACAGTGATTAACACAGCCTTGATTTTCTTTCTTCCTTCCTTCTCTCCCTTTCTTGGTTTTCATTCTATGTACATTTCTGAAGTGATCTGATTCACTCCCATAACTGCAATTATTATTTTTATTCTAAAGATACCTGAATCATATGACCCACGCAGGCTTTTTCTTAAGCTTTATATCTATACATAAAGTGTACTATTCTGCTTATATTTGTTCTTTCAGGAAGTTAGAACTATTTATGCTCCCGATTTGGCATGATCAGATAAACTTCTGGAAACTCAAAGATGAGTTAAATCAGAACTAGTCTTTAGTCTTGAAACCTGAAGCTTGGTAGATCAGGAGATGTGACTGTAATTGCATAAACATGTGGAAAAGGGCAACTTTGACAACTATAGGAAAAGAGGGGTGTAGTGGTATGGGGACCTGTGAAAGTGTTTGATCTAAATAAGTTAGGAAGAGCTTTTTTCATAAGGAACTGGTTTGTAAAGCTATGGTCAACAGAATGAGAAAGAGCTGAAACAGCTACTGAATAGAATTTTTGGTGAAACAAAGCACGATGTTCAGAGCCTATTGAAGGAGAACGAGGATGCCATTGCTGGACTAAAAGAAGCCAGTGTTTGTTGGGGTGGAGGAGAAACGGGAAGGAGTAGAGAAAGATGCTACCCGACACTAGAAAGGCAGAAATGAGGTCATTCAGGGATTTGTAGACTAATTCAGGGATTTGGTCTCAGTCTTGATAACAATGAGAAGCCATTGAAAGGTTTTGAATAGTAGGACTATGATGGGAGGTGATGAGATCAGATTTATGTACTAAAAACTCACTCTTGCTTCAGAGTAGAGAAGAGATTGCGGTAAAGGGAGAATGAAATCAGGTGCACTAGTTCAGAGCCTTTTGCAGTTATCAGAATAAAAGAAGACGGCTTCCCAGTGGCTCAGCAGTAAATGAAAAATCTTCCAGCAATTCAGGAAAAGCAGGTTTGATCCCTGAGTCAGGAAGATCCCCTGGAGAAGCAAACGGCAGCTAGCTCCATAGACAGAGGAGGCAGGCAGGCTACACTCCATGGGACTGCAAAGGACTGGAGAGGACTGAGTGAGTGACTGAAAGTGAAAGTTGCTCAGCAGTGTCTGACTCTTTGCGACTCCATCCACTATACAGTCCATGGAATTCTCCAGGCCAGAATACTGGAGTGGGTAGCCTTTCCCTTCTCCAGGAGATCTTTCCAACCCAGCGATAGAACCCAGGTCTCCCGCATTGCAGGCGGATTCTTCATCAGCTGAGTCACAAAGGAAGACCAAGAATACTGGAGTCTGTAGCCTATCCCTTCGCCAGCAGATCTTCCAGACCCAGGAATCAAACTGGGGTCTCCTGAATTGCAGATGGATTCTTTACCAACTGAGGTATCAGGGAAGCACTGAGTGTCTAAACAACAACAAATAAGAGACAATATTGTTTAAGGAGGGTTGGTGGGCATGAAAAGAGCTGAACAGTTTCAAGAGGATTTAAAAAGGAATTTACATGTTGAGCTTTGTAATCATTTGGATATGGCGAGTAAGGCAAATAACACATGCATGACTGTTAGTGCCTTTCACTGAGATGGAGAACTCTGAGGTGAGGGTCAGGAAAGCCATAGAGGCATCTCACATTTACTAGGTCTAAAAGGAACATCTTGCCTTCTGCCTGAGCCTAGCCTTGTTCACCTAGATCATTCTCTCCATTGCTTAGTCTGTCTGCATATCATACCATCTCCTTCCTCAACAGCCAATCTAGCATTAACTATTTTTGAGTCTACCTATCAAATGCCCCTGGTGGCTCAGACAGTAAAAGCGTCTGCCTCCAATGCGGGAGACCTGGGTTCAATCCCTGGGTCAGGAAGATCCCCAGAAGAAGGAAATGGCAACCCACTCCAGTATTCTTGCTTGGAAAATCCCATGGATGGAGAAGCCTTTTAGGCTACATTTCATGGGGTCGCAAAGAGTCGGACACAACTGAGCAACTTCACTTCACGAGATGTCCCATTCCTAGGTGAGACACCATCAATTTACTGGAATAGTCTAGTCTCTTCACTCTTCTCACAGCTTCTGATATTGTTCCTATCCAATCTGTGTTCCACACTTTAGCCCAAGAAATCACGTAAAACATCAAAACTAATTATAATATCTGTCTTATTGAAACGAGGAGCCAATGGTGGGGGCGATAATAGCCTGCCTTGCTGCAGTCCATGGAGTCACAAAGAATTGGATATGACTTAGCAACTGAACAACTTATTGAAATCCTTTTTTTTTTTCCATTGGCTCCTCATTGCTTATATGGTACTAGTCAATCATCTAAACTCATCTACAAATCCCCACGCGATTTGAGCCTCATCTCTCACCACTTTCCACACCCATCTTTTTCTCAAGGATACAGACACAGCACATGTCTTTTGATTTCAAGAATGTATGAGACTCTTATTCCTGCATCCCTATGTGTGTTATTTCCTTCAACTAGAATATTCTCATTTTATATTACTCCACTCCATCCCAGCTCAGCTGGCCTACCCCTGCTTTGGCATCACTTCTCCTCTGCTATTTGTCAGGTTATCCTTTTCTGAGGTCTTCTGGAAAGTGTTAAATTTTCATGAGATCAGTGTTGTATTTTTTCAGCAGCATATTTTAATTGCCTATTTACATTTTTGTCTTCACTCTCAATTTTGAATTATTTGACAGCAAGGATAGCTATCACTGCATAGTCAGTATCTTGCAGTGCTTGAAATATACTTGCCCATAAATTGATAACATTTAATTGATTGAAATTAAATTAGCTACTCATCCCTAACCTCATGGCCTTAACCTAAACTTACAAAACAGAGACATGCATGTAGATAGAAAATTTATTTATGCATTTAGTGTCTAGTATCCAATGATTTTAAATGTCCAGGACCTTATCCATTGATGATACAAATGTCTGAACAAATGAAATTAGCAATGCTATTTTTCTACAAAGATAAACTAATTCACATGATAAAGTTATATATTTAATTATAGAATTTATAATTGAAGCATTTTTCTATGCTCTTTAATGATTAACAAGTTATCCCTAAAGAAGGTTAAAAGATCTGTGTAATATTATTTCAGTTCAGATGCAGAATCCTCATCTCCTTAACTAAGGAAAGATAATGTGTTGCATGACCTTTTTAAGTTTTTCTCTGACTTTGCAGTCATCTAAGCATATTTCATAGCTATTCGATGCCACCTACTGGTAAGAGGTGATATTTTTCCTGAAAAGAAAAAGATTGAAATTAAAATAGGTCTATCAGTTCATGGGCAATAGATGGGGAAACAGTGGAAACAGTGTCAGACTTTATTTTTAGGGGCTCTAAAATCACTGCAGATGGTGATTGAAGCCATGAAATTAAAAGACGCTTACTCCTTGGAAGGAAAGTTATGACCAACCTAGATAGCATATTCAAAAACAGAGACATTACTATGCCAACAAAGGTCCATCTAGTCAAGGCTATGGTTTTTCCAATAGTCATGTATGGATGTGAGAGTTGGACTGTGAAGAAAGCTGAGTGCCGAAGAATTGATGCCTTTGAACTGTGGTGTTGGAGAAGACTCTTGAGAGTCCCTTGGACTGCAAGAAGATACAACCAGTCCATCCTAAAGGAAATTAGTCCTGGGTGTTCTTTGGAAGGAATGATGCTAAAGCTGAAACTCCAGTACTTTGACCACCTCATGTGAAGAGTTGACTCATTGGAAAAGACTCTGATGCTGGGAGGGACTGGGGGCAGGAGGAGAAGGGAACGACAGAGGATGAGATGGCTAGATGGCATCACTGACTCGATGGACTTGAGTTTGAGTGAACTCTGGGAGTTGGTGATGGACAGGGAGGCCTGGCGTGTGGCAATTCATGGGGTTGCAAAGAGTTGGACATGACTGAGCGACTGAACTGAACTGAATTGATTCAAACTGATTGTCCCTTTTCAAATCTATAAGGCAGAGAGGGGATTGAATCTCTCTTGGTTATGTGTGTGCAAGTGATTATGTGTATGTGTGTGTGAGTGAGTGAATGTGTGTGAGAGAGAGAAAAAAGAAGAAAGGGGAGGAGGATGTGGGGAGGAGGGATGGAGGAGAAAGACAAGAGGAGAGGAGGAGGTGGAATGATCCTCTGAGGTTGCCCCTGGTCCATACGAAGACTTTTTCCTACACACAAAATTCAAATATTTTCTTTTGGAATGCTCAGAAAATACTTAATTTAGAAAGAAAACTTTGAATTTCCTTAACACTTGGAATATGTTTCACAAAGGTGTTCAGAGTTATAATAACTCTTGAAGTCTAGTTTTCCTTTTATTTCTCAATGTTACTTCTCTGCTGCTTGCTTTAAAACTCCTTATAGGTTTTAGCTCCGCTTATTGGAATCAACGAGAACATAACTTTTAACATCATTATAAATTTAAAACAATATCAACAAATATTTTTTCTTTGAATGTTAATTAAATCTGATATTTGTTTTTTGTAAAGTCTTAAATTGTTTATTAAACTTATTTAATGGCTATAGCATTATGTAAATACATATTAAATTTCTTTACATTGTAATAATATAGCATTTAATAATCATTAAAGAAATTTAATTAAAACCTAATGCTTTGATATTTTTCTTTGTACTTATTGATTAAAATTATATTTGAAAATTATATTTTCAAAACTGTCTCAATTTAGTCTATTTTAAAATCTATTGGCAAAGAAGATATTCATAGGTATCTTAACTCTTCATAAATCACTTGTTCTCATTTTCAGTACTGTTTGTATGTGTGATATTTTTCTTAGTTTATTTTGCTTGTCTTCCTCAACTTTAATCTGTATCTCAAAGACAAAATTAAAAACTTTTTTTTTCTCTAAAAACTTTCTTTTCTTTTGTTTGTAATATTGAGTTTTATACATTTTGAGCTTATTCTGACATATTATTCTTTTTTTCCCCTAACTTTTAAGTTAAACTCTTATTTTATTGCTCACTTCACTAGTCTTTGAATTTTAGAACAGTTTAAAATGTATTTATTTATTTGTTTGTTTTTGGCTGTGCTGGGTCCTTGTTGCTGCACAGGTTTGTCTCTAGTTGAGGAGAATGGGGGCTACTCTCTAGTTGAGGTGTGCAGGCTTCTCATTGCGATGGCTTTTGCTGTGGAGCACAGGCTCCAGGGCACATGGGTTTCTGTAGTTGAACAGCACATGGGCTCAATAGTTGCGGCTTCCAGGCTCCAGATCACAGGCTCAATAATTGTGCCATACGGGGTTATCTGCTCTGAGGCATGTGGGATCTTCCTGGATCAGGAATTGAACCTGCATTGACAGGTGGTTTCTTTACTTTTGGGCCACCACGGAAGCCCTAGAACAGTTTTATATTTACAGAAAGATTGTGAAGAGAGTTCCCATATACCCCAAATCTAATTTTTCCTCATATCTTTGTTAGGGAAACTTAAATAGAGGCAGTCTTGTTCAGTCTTCAGCGGCAAGAAAGCAAAATAGGCCTCTGATCTGATTCTGACCTATCTGAACACGTCCCTGATGACTTGCTGGCCTCCTGCCGGCTTGTGAGTGCATAGGTTTTTACCAGGGAGCTGAGTGGCATTTTAGATAAGACAGAGAATGACTCTTGGAATTTTCTTCAGCCCCTGAGGGTTCGGTCTGGAAGTTCTCTTATCTCACAAGATGAAACATAAAAATGTTAAAGTAAAACCAGAACTGCATTTTTGCAGTCATACTGATGATGGTATCAGTTTGTGGCCTGGATTTAAAAAGCATGAGCTCCTGACACTGCGATTTGAATCTCACCTGTGGAGGGGAAGCACTGTTTGGGACTCTTTCCTGATTAGAACTCCAGACTGCTCTCAATATTGATCAGCCCAATTTGGTGATGTATGTACTTCTACTTTTCTCTATTTCTATTTTTCCTTTCTTCTAATGATTGTATATTGAAATTAAGTTAAATAATCCTCTATGACATACTGAAATTTTTTATAGTGTTTAACAGGCAGTTTTGTTGGTTAACGAATCTTTCGAACCTAAAACAAAAGTAAAACTTTTGGCAAAACAACCTTATATTACCAGAGTGCATTTGTTACAACGACTGAACCAGTATTACTACATTATCATTAGGTCACTAAGTCGTATCGGACTCTTTGTGGCCTCATATACCGCAGTAACACAGGCTTCCCTGTCCTTCACTGTCTCCTAAAGTTTGCTCAAACTCATGCCCATTCAGTTCCTGATATATGCACTTTAGTTAATATTAATATACTGATTTTTACTCCCTTGATGGTAGTGGTTTAGTTGCTAAGTCATGTCTGACTCTTTTGCGACCCAATGGACTCTAGCCCACCAGGGTCCTCTGTCCACCGATTTTTCCAGGCAAGAATACTGGAGTGAGTTGTCATTTCCTTTTCCAGGGGATCTTTCTGACTCAGGGATCAAATTAATGTCTCCTGCATTGCGGGTGGATTCCTTACCACTGAGCCACCAGGGAAGCTCTATTCTCTTAGTTTTTTACTTAATATCTTTTTCTGTTCCAGTTAGTTCTTATGTCTCCTAGGCTCCTCTCAACTGTGACAGTTTTTCTTATTTTTGATGATCTTGATAATTTCGAGGAACAATTGTCAGATATTCTGTAGAATGTCTCTGAATTAGGACCTGCCTGATAGCTTTTCTCAGTATTATACTGGAGTCATGAGTGTGGGGGAGGAAGAATACAAAGGTGAGGCTCCAGTTTCACTTCAACATATTAAAATGATCTTGATGTTAATTCTGATAAATATGACATGTGCTGTGGTTCTCACCCCCTACTGAGTTTCTGATAGTAAGACTGGGGTGGACTAACAAACTTCCAAGTGATGTTGATGCTACTGATCTGGGAACCACAGTTTGACAAACACTGTTGTAAAAGAAGAAAATGTAACCTGTGAATAGTGACTGGCCTATGGAAGATGGTGAATTTTACTCTAAGTACAGTATGACTTAATAAGTCTAACTTAAACAAAACAAAGAAGATTTTAACATATTACAAAGAAAAAGAATTAGCATGGGTTCTGGGACACTCATTCTGGTTCTCCCACCTCTTAAGTGAAGAATGTTGGGTACATTCCTTACCACTTCGGTGTCTCTGTGTCCTTATATGCAAAATGTAGGTGATAATGCTGTTGTTTCATAGTTTTCTGAAAATTACAGTTTGACAAATGGTAGCATTTGATTCATGCTAAACATGAATATAACTCTGTGGTATTCTTTTATTAAAAGGAAAAACTATTAGGTGAGTACGATTTCTTAGTAGGCATCCAAAAGAGAGTAAATTGGATTTTTTTCCCAAGGACAGCTAGGGTTAGTGAATTGACATGCCAGATTATTAACAGTGAGTCTATGGGTAACAGAATGTGATGTGGAAAAATATAAATGAGCTTCTATTTATAACTGAGTTGTATCTATGGAATTATACATGATTATGCCTGAAATTGCAAATGGTTTTACTCAAGCTTGTTCTTTATAGAACCGTGTGTTGTTGTTTAGTCGCTAAGTCGTGTTTCACTCTTTGTGACCCCATGGACTGTAGCCTGCCAGGCTCATATGTCCATGGGATTTCCCAGGCAAATATACTAGAGTGGACTGCCATTTCCTTTTCCAGCAAATCTTCCTGACCCAGGGATCAAACTCACATCTGCTGCATTGCAAGTGGATTCTTTACTGCTGAACCACAAAGGAAGCCCTATAAAGTTGTGTAATGTTATAAGATTAAACTTTATATATGATATAGACATTCATTAATACCTCCAATTGTGACATTTCTGAAATATATATTATTATAATGCTTTGACTGGATAGATATTAGGTCTTGATTAGTTCTACTTAATTTATCTTTTGATATGATCTTTTGAATGAGTTATATCAATGAATCTCAGACTTAATGTACTTTGGAATTGTACACAGGGATAATCAAAGCACAGAATATGGACCTCCTTTCAGAGATTATGATTCAGGAGATTTGAGATTAGGTCTGAGAATATGCATTTTTTAAATTTGTAGAATATATAGATGTTAACAGTTGAGGCATATAACATTTTGAGAATGACAAAACAGTTAAAACTATGTGGGCATGTTCTGTTGTAGTCTTCCCAGACCAGATTCGATTAGAATCTTCTCCAGGCCAGAATACTGGAATATTCATACTGTTGTCATTGGATATAATTATTTCTCCCTTGTTCATGTCCTGCCAAAGTTCTACTTGACTTTCAAGACCATTTCAAGTTTATTTTTTCAAAATTACTTTTACATGCCTTATACCTGTAATGCCCAGTTCAGTTCAGTTCAGTTCAGTTGCTCAGTCATGTCCGACTCTTTGTGACCCCATGAATTGCAGCACGCCAGGCCTCCCTGTCCATCACCAACTCCCGGAGTTCACTCAGACTCATGTCCATCGAGTCAGTGATGCCATCCAGCCATCTCATCCTCTGTTGTCCCCTTCTCCTCCTGCCCCCAATCCATCCCAGCATCAGAACTTTTCCAATGAGTCAGCTCTTCGCATGAGGTGGCTAAAGTACTGGAGTTTCAGCTTTAGCATCATTCCTTCCGAAGAAACCCCAGGGCTGATCTTCAGAATGGACTGGTTGGATCTCCTTGCAGTCCAAGGGACTCTCAAAAGTCTTCTCCAACACCACAGTCTAGAGGTCTGTTCTATATTTCTCTTCTTGTTTTGTATTCTTTCATATAGCAAGCTCTTTATATAATTCATGGATCTATTCATTTATTTTTCAAGTATAGAATATATTATACTGCTGGGGAAGAGAAGTTGAATGTATTATGGATACTTTGTTGAATATGGAATGATTTATAAACTGTTTTTTTTTTTTTTTCTCAAAACTCCAACACAGACACTATAGGCAATCAGGTTAGAAACCTTTATCACAGTTGTTTTCTTTTCTTTTAGTGTTTTAGGGTACCTGACATGACCATGAAAAAGGTTGCAGGGAAAGTGATCATGGCATATTTTTCCTGCTCTGTGAAGATATCAAAGAGATGATGATAATCCTTAAAATGAGATTAAAATGACAGGAAAATGGGAGGAAGATTTTCCAAAAGTAATGATAGGAGCTGAATTTAATTTATACTGCTTTCTGGTAGTGGGATCAGAAGCTGGAGTTAATAGGGAATTATCAAGGAAGTGGCAGCTCTTCGACTTATAAAGTCAGTGTTGTTCAGTTGCTAAATCATATCTGACTCTTTGTGACCCCATGATCTGCAGCATGACAAATTTCCCTGTCCTTCACTATCTCCTGAAGTTTGCTCAGACTCATGTCCTTTGAGTTGGTGATGCCATCCAACCATCTCATCCTTTGTCACCTCCTTCTCCTCTTGCCCTCAATCTTTCCCACCATCAGGGTCTTTTCCAACAGTTCCATCAAGTGGCCAATGTCAGTAGTTAAAAGTAATCAAATGCACAGCAAGAAGAGAAATATTTTAAGAATGAAACATAAATTATGCATTAAGGTTTAATGAGATACTTAAGGGACTCAAAATTCTACAGACCAAGTCTTCCAATGGAAACTGGAACCAGCTTCTTTATGCTTCTTCATCTTGTATTCAAAACATTCTGTAACCAATAAGCCTCTTCCCAAGAAACTGACTCCAAAATTGTCTTCTTTTAAGAGTCCTTAGGCAGAGCAAAGATTTCCATAATTTTTGTGGCTGGATGGAGTCTGGTACAGGCAGAATTTATACTGGAAATGTTTCTTTGGTAGATGATGAAGAGTGAGGCAGTAAATGTGAAAAATAGCTATTGATCCACAGTCGTACCTACTGAATAATTCAGTAATTATTCTTGTAAAAGTGAATGGGCAATCATCAAGAGGACTGTCCTCTATCCTTTGTCTGACAAGGACATAGACAAAGTGGTTAAGATGTTGTAGCCATGCATTCTGGGAGAAAAACTCACTCAAAAGGACAATGCAAACAGTGGAGTGCAGTTTATTACACTGTTGGGCCCAAGGCAGAGTCTCCTCTTAGCCAAGGACCCTGGCCAGTTTTTGTGAAAACCTTATATATCCTAAGTGTACGTGCTCAAACCCACCTCCCCAGATTCTCTGAAACTAGTCTGAACAAAGGAAAAGAAAGATGCAATCAAATTTAACCTGTGATTTGTATGCCTTAAACCCATGATTAGTGTGCCTTAAGCCTAGGTAGTTAACAGTGGACAGTTATCAATAGGGCTTCCTTAGTGGATTAGATGATAAAGCGTCTGTCTGCAATGCAGGAGACCTGGGTTCGATCCCTGGGTTGGGAAGATCCCCTGGAGAAGGAAATGGCAGCCCACTCCAGTATTCTTGCTTGGTAATTGCCTAGCACATAAAATAGTTAATCTGTAAGTACTTTTGAAGCAAAGCATAAATAATGCTCACTGAGATACTTATATGCTTCACATATTATTTTTTGAGTAAAATAATTGTAATTATTCACAATTATTACCAGGGACAATGCTATGACTAATAAATAAATTATCAATAGGCCTGTGGTCATACCCCAATAACCATAATAGAATTTATGATTCTATTTGGTTACACAGATAATTAAGGTATGCTTTTAGGTGATGGAGAGTCCAGGTACGAGCCCTGGGGCTCTTCCATCCGGGCGGAGGGGGGGGGGTCTGGTTTTCCAGTTGGTATGTCGTTTCCATAGATACTGGGCATATAGCTCAAAGTCCACAGTTTGGCACAAGATGGAGTCCTGCTCTCAAGATGGAGCCTATTTTGTTTCCTCCTTCAAAGAAATACAGTCGTCTAAATGTCCAGGAAGGAAAGAAGCACCAGATATAAGGAAGTACCTGGGTAAACTACATAATCTCTCATTTGGAATGCTCAGAAGGCTCCTTCAATTTAACAGCCCCCTAGGGCTTTTATTATCCTTACCTACAAATGTGCAAAATAAATTGTTAAAATAAATTTGCATTAAATAAAAGTCAATGACAAACCATTCAGGTCTTTATTTGCTAATTAAATATGTTTAATAAATGGTGGAGAGGGTGTGGAGAAAAGGGAACCCTCTTACACTGTTGCTGGGAATGCAAACTAGTACAGCCACTATGGAGAACAGTGTGGAGATTCCTTAAAAAACTGGAAATAGAACTGCCTTATGACCCAGCAATCCCACTGCTGGGCATACACACTGAGGAAACCAGAATTGAAAGAGACACGCGTACCCAAATATTCATTGCAACACTGTTTATAATAGCCAGGACATGGAAGCAACCTAGATGTCCATCAGCAGATGAATGGCTAAGAAAGCTGTGGTACGTATACACAATGGAGTATTACCCAGCCATTAAAAAGAATACATTTGAATCAGTTCTAATGAGGTGGATGAAACTGGAGCCGATTATACAAAGTGAAGTAAGCCAGAAAAAAAAAAAACAAAACACTAATACAGTATACTAACACATATATATGGAATTTAGAAAGATGGTAATGATAACCCTGTATGCAAGACAGCAAAAGAGACAACAGATGTATCGAACAGACTTTGGACTGTGGGAGAGGAAGAGAGTGGGATGATTTGGGAGAATGTCATTGAAACATGTATAATATCATGTAAGAAACAAATCACCAGTCTAGGTTTGATGCAGGATACAGGATGCTTGGGGCTGGTGCACTGGGATGACCCAGAGAGATGGTATAGGGAGGGAGGTGGGAGGGGGGTTTAGGATTGGGTACACCTGTGGTAGATTCATGTTGATGTATGGCAAAACCAATACAGTATTGTAAAGGAAAATTAAAAAAAAAAAAACAATGCTAGATGCTTGGGTAGGTGTTTTGGGAAAAATATGTGAATAATTACAATTAGTTTACTCAAAAAATAATATGTGAAGCATATAAATATCTCAGTGAGCATTATTTATGCTTTGCTTCAAAAGTACTTACAGATTAACTATTTTATGTGCTAGGCAATTACTAGGGACAATGCAATGACTAATAAATCTTTTTCTTTAATGAAGCTTATATTTTATTCTGATGGCGGGAGAGAGAAAACAAACAAAAACTTATGTGTAATATGCCATGTGGAGATAATTCCTGTGAATTATCATACTGAAGAGTGGAGGACTAAAATTTGGGGGAACATTGGTATAAATCAATCTAGAAATGCCTATGAAAGTGATGCTTAAGCAAAAAACTGAATGAAAGTTATACTTCATGAAGAACAAAATAAACCATTTATAGGGTACAGACTGTTATCTCTACATTGGAATGTTCCCCTAAAATTCAACATTTGCTACTTATCTCCATGTAGATGTCTATACAACTTCTCAAAATTTAACTCTTATCCTCCCTTTCTTGTAACTTGTATCCCAAGTGAGTAAATTCCCAAGAAAACGTTCTTTGACTTGCTCAGCCCCCAAACTGTGGAATCATCCTTTACTCCACTCTCTCACTTACCATTCCCAAATCCTGTCAGCTCTGTGGCTATTTCTTACAAATCCATCACTTTCATTTATGTCCAAGTCATCATGGTCCATTGCCTGAATAGCTGAAAAAATTCTTTCCAACTGAAAAAACACTCTTGCCAACCACCATACAGCTTTATAAGAATTAGGTCATTAGCCACTGTGATTGCTGACCTCTAACAAACCCTGAAAGGAGTAAAGGATGGAGATTAGGAAAGAGGCACACTGTGCTTTGGGAAAACTGAAAGAATAGAATTTCAGATAGTTAGGTATTTTCATGAGAAACTTTTGAACTCAAGTACTTGCATCTTCTTGTACCTAAAGGGGCCCTAAAATCATTAACAGAGACATCTGTTCCTTGTGACTAGCAGAAATCTTCTACAGATTTGTGTGCTTGGTTGCATGCATCCTCTTCACCAAAATCATATATATACAGAGAGAGATACAGACTTCCCCATACCTTTTCAGAGCAGTTCTTCAGAACTAGCTGAGAGGGTGTCTCCCATGCTATAGTCCTCAGCAATTCCCCCAAAAGCTGAATTTATAACTCTTACATTGTTGTGTATGCATGTTTTTTTAGTTAATATCCTGACTATTCTTTCAGATTCTACTCTTGCCCACACCTCCAATCTCACATTTATTTTCAGCGCAGTCACTAATGTAAATCTTTTAAAATAGAGATCAAATCTCTCAGTCCTCTGCTCAGATCTCCATGTTGAATTTTTCAAAAACAACCAAAGATGTTAGAGTGGACACCAAATCCCTTTGCAATCTGGCTCCCCAACCTTTTTCCTGTCCTCTGTCTCCTTGTTCCTTTTTCTCCTCTATCCATACTAACCCCCTTTCAGTTCAGTTCAGTTCAGTTCAGTTCAGTGTTCAGTCATGTCCGATTGTTTGCGACACCGCAGCGCTCCAGGCCTCCCTGTCCATCACCAACTCTCAGAGTCCACCCAAACCCATGTCCATTGAGTCAGTGATGCCATGCAGCCATCTCATCCTCTGTCGTCCCCTTCTCCTTCTGCCCCCAATCCCTCCCAGCATCAGAGTCTTTTCCAACGAGTCAACTTTTTGCAAGAGGTGGCCAAAGTACTGGAGTTTCAGCTTTAGCATCATTCCTTCCAAAGAACACACAGGACTGATCTCCTTTAGAATGGACTGGTTGGATCTCCTTGCAGTCCAAGCGACTCTCAAGAGTCTTCTCCAACACCACAGTTCAAAGCATCAATTCTTTGGCACTCAGCTTTCTTCAGTCCAACTCTCACATCCATACATGACCACTGGAGAAACCATAGCCTTGACTAGACAGACCTTTGTTGGCAAAGTAATGTCTCTGCTTTTTAATATGCTACCTAGGTTGGTCATAACTTTCCTTCCAAGGAATAAGCATCTTTTAATGTCATGGCTGCGATCACCATCTTCAGTGATTTTGGAGCCCAGAAAAATAAAGTCTACCACTGTTTCCACTGTTTCCCATCTATTTGTCATGAAGTGATGGGACTGGATGCCATGATCTTAGTTTTCGGAATATTGAGTTTTAAGCCAAACTTTTTCACTCTTCTTTTTCACTTTCATCAAGAGGCTCTTTAGTTCTTCTTCACTTTCTTCCATAAGGGTGGTGTCATCTGCATATCTGAGGTTATTGATGTTTCTCCCTGCAATCTTGATTCCAGCTTGTACTTCCTCCAGCCCAGTGTTTCTCATGATGTACTCTGCATAGAAGTTAAATAAGCAGGGTTAAAATATACAGCTTTGATGTACTCCTTTTTCTATGTAGAACCAGTCTACTGCTCCATGTCCAGTTCTAACTGTTGCTTCCTGACTTGCATACAGGTTTCTCAAAAGGCAGGTCAGGTGGTCTAGTATTCCCATCTCTTTCAGAATTTTCCACAGTTTATTGTGATCCACACAGTCAAAGGTTTTGGCATAGTCAACAAAGCATAACCCCCCCTTTACTATTCCCCAAATATACTGAGCATGCCCTTGATTTGGCACGTTTATACCTACTGTGCCATTTTTCTGGAATGCTCTTCCCCAAAATATTTTTATAGGTCACTCATTTTTCTTATTCAGATCCCTTTTCAAATACTACCTGATAGCGAAAGTGAGTCTCTCAGTCGTGTCCAACTCTTTGTGACCCACTGGAGTGGGTAGCCTTTCCCTTCTCCAGAGGTTCTTCCCAAACCAGGGATCAAACCCAGGTCCTCTGCATTGCAGGCATGTTCTTTACCAGCTGAGCCATAAGGGAAGTTCAAGAATACTGGAGTGGGTAGTCAACCCCTTCTCCAGGAGATTTTCCTGATACAGGGATTAAACCTCAGTTTCCTGCATTACAGGCAGATTCTTTGCCAACTGAGCTATCAGGGAATCAAATACCTACTCAGAATGAAATTTCTTGGTCACTATATTTAAGATAAACTACTCCTTACCTTATCATCCTGCTTTACTTTTTGGAAATTAGTATCAATCAATACTTGGCATTCTAAATGTCTCACTTGTTTTGTCTATTGCCTGCTTCATCTCAGCAAACTGTGGGAATTTAAGTCTGCTTTTATCCAGTATTGTACTTTGGCACCATGTAGTTCAGTAGCCAAGTTGTGTTTGACTCTTTGCAACCCCATGAACTGCAGCATGCCAGGCTTCCCTTTCCTTCACTATCTTCCAGAGTTTGTTCAAACTCATGTCCATTGAGTCGGTGATGCCATCCAACCATCTCATTCTCTGTTGCCTCCTGGTGACTTAAAACACACACACACACACACACACACACACACACACAATGTCAGAGTTACAAATCAAGTTTTATTTAAGGGCAAAATGAGGACTATATCCCAGAAGACAGCACCCCAGATAGTGCTGAAGAACTGCTCCAAAAAGGTGAACAGGGTGGTCAGTATATATGCGATTTTGTTGAAGGGGGAGTACGTGCAAAAAGTAGATATTTTTTTGCAGAAAGTTACTGCTAGTCTCATGAAGTATACTGCTAGTCATGAGGAGCAGATATCACCATGAAGGATTTTAGGGCTTTTCCAGATATGAGGAGATACAAGAATTGAGCTCATAAAATCACTTCCTGAAAATATCTATCTATCTAAAGACCTATCCTGCAAATTTCCCCAGAGTACAGAGTGCCTTATTTCTACTCTCCACTCTGAATTCCTTTCAGGGGCTGTTGAAAATCAGCATCTGCAGTTAACACATGATTTAAACCTTGTAGAGGTGGATGGCAAATGTAATTTGTAGTTGACACCTACTAGGCCATTAATAGAAAACTGTGAAACAAAAAAGACAAAATAATATCTTTCAATTTATATGCAGAAAATGATGGGATCAAGAAAAAAAAAGCAAAACACTAGGAATATAGCCACCTTCAACTCTGCCACAAAAGTATGATTCTCAGTGAAATTGAATATCAGTGCTATGATAAGATTTTAATATTTATATTTTCTCATACTATCTGAAAGTAAGCATAGAATTTCCGGAGAAGTGATCAGAGGTATTATTCCTCACAATAATTACTTTGCTAATTCCCTTTTGCCTTAGTTCTTTCCTATTCTGAAGTAAAGTGATAGCCATATAGACACACCTACAAGTACAAAGGCTGCTTTTACATTACAGGAATGGAACCCCAAAAATATAAATAGGAGTTCTATAAACATGTTGACTTCCTCTGGTCCAGAAAGAGAAAGGGAAACTTAATTTCCCTAATTTAAACAAATTATAATTGGCAAATGAAAAGGTTTCAAGGTTCTTATTCTTTGGAATGTAAATAAATATCTCCAGAGATGGAAATATGTCAAGTGCCTCTAATTTTGAAAGTCCAGGTGACGTTTCCTGGATTCCAAATGATATAAAGACATATCTGTCAGAGAGTAGATCTCAGGATCTTTTAACTACCAAGTCTTGTTTGTTAACTTGGACCCCGCATTTCATAAAGTCTTGCCGGTATAAAAATGTAAAAGTATTTTCTCTATAGTCCTGCCATCCAGTCATATTTTAATTTTTTTTCCTACTGAGCATTTTTATTCTTTCCTTTCAACAAGCTGTTTCTAATTTCCCAACTAACATACTAATATACATACACACACACAATCCTACATCATCACGTTTTATAAATCCAGCCAATTGTTGTTGTTCAGTCTCTACATTGTGTCTGATTCTTTGTGACCCCATGGACTACCTTGGGAACAAGCTCCTTTGACCTTCACTATCCCCTGGAGTTTAACCAAATTCATGATCATGAGTCAGAGATGATATCTAACCCATTTCATTGTCTGCTGCACCTTCTCCTTTTGCCTTCAGTCCTTCCCAGCATCAGGGTCTTTTTCCAGTGAGTTGGCTCTTTGCAGCAGGAGACCTAAGTATTGGAGGTTCAGCTTCAGCAACAGTCCCTCCAAAGAATATTCAAGGTTGGTTTCCCTTAGGATTTACTGATTTGATCTCCTTGAGGGCCAAGGGACTCCAGAGAGCTTCTCCAGCACCACAATTCAAAAGCATCAGTTTTTCAGTGCTCAGCCTTCTTTATGGTCCAACTCTTACACCCATACATGACTATTGGAAAAACCATAGCTTTGACTAGATGACCTTTATTGGGAAAGTGATGTCTCTGCTTCTTAATGCACTGTCTAGTTATGTCATAGGTTTCCTTTCAAGGAGCAAGCATCTTTTGATTTCACAGCTGCAGTCACCATCTGCAGTGATTTTGGAGCCCCCTCAAAATAAACTTTCTCACTGTTTCCATTGTTTCCTCATCTATTTGCCATGAAATGTTGGGACCAGATGCCATGATCTTAGTTTTTGGAAGGTTGAGTTCTAAGCCAACTTTTTCACTCTTTTCTTTCACTTTCATCAAGATGATTTCTGCCATAAGGGTGATGTCATCTGCATACCTGAGTTTATTGATATTTCTCCTGGCAATCTTGATTTCAGCTTGTGCTTCTTCCAGCTCAGTGTTTCTCATGATATACTCTGCATATAAGTTAAATAAGCAGAGTGACAATATACAGCCTTGACACACTCCTTTCCTAATTTGGCACCAGTCTGTTGTTCCATGTCCAGTTCTAACTGTTGCTTCCTGACCTGCATACATGTTTCTCAAGAGGCAGGTCAGGTGGTCTGGTATTCCCATCTCTTTCAGAATTTTTCACAGTTTGTTGTGATCCATTCAATCAAAGGCTGTGGCATAATCAATAAAATGGAAGTAGATATATTTCTGGAACTCTTTTGCTTTTTCAAGGATTGAATGGATGTTGGCAATTTGATCTCTGGTTCCTCTGCCTTTTGTTTTTGTTTTTTTTTTTTTTTTTAAATTTTTTATTTATTTATTTATTTTTTTTAAATTTTAACATCTTAAATTCTTACATGCGTTCCCAAACATGAACCCCCCTCCCACCTCCCTCCCCACAATAAATCCAGTTTGAACAGCTGGAATTTCATGGTTCTTGTACTGCTGAAGCCTGGCTTGGAGAATTTTGAATATTACTTTTCAAGCGTGTGAGATGAGTGCGATTGTGTGGTAGTTTGAACATTCTTTGACATTGCCTTTCTTTGGGATTGGAATGAAAACCGATCTTTTCCAGATCGGTTTGGAGTTTTCCAGATTTGCTGGCATATTGAGTATAGCATTTTCACAGCATCAACTTTTAGGATTTGAAATAGCTCAACTGGAATTCCATCACTCCCACTAGCTTTGTTCATAGTGATGCTTCCCAAGGCCCACTTGACTTTGCATTCCAGAATGTCTGGCTCTAGGTTGGTGATCACACCACTGTGGTTATCTGGGTCGTGAAGATCTTTTTGTATAGTTCTTCTGGGTATTTTTGCCACTTCTTAATGTCTTCTGCTTCTGTTAGGTCCATACAATTTCTGTCCTTTATTGTGCTCATCTTTGCATCAAGTATTCCCTTGGTATCTCTAATTTTCTTGAAGAGATCTCTAGACTTTACCATTCTATTGCTTTCTATTTCTTTACATTGATCACTGAGGAAGGCTTTCTTATCTCTCCTTGCTATTCTTTGGAACTCTGCATTTAAATGGGTTTATCTTTCCTTTTCTCCTTTGCCTTTGCTTCTCTTCTATTCACAGTTATTTGTAAGGCTTCCTGAGACAACTGTTTTGCCTTTTTGCATTTCTTGGAGATGGTCTTGATACCTGCCTCTTGTACAATGTCATGAACCTCTGTCCATAGTTCTTCTGGCACTCTGTCTATCAGATCTAATTCCTTGAATCTATTTGTCACTTCCTCTGTATAATCATAAGGGATTTGATTTAGGTCATATCTGAATGGTTTATAGATTTTCCCTACTTTCTTCAATTTAAGTCTGAATTTGTCAATAAGGAGTGGTGGCTGTGTGGCAGGAGTGACTGTGAGGAGATACCCCATGTCCAAGAACAAAGGAGAAGCCCCAGCAAGATGATCAGTCAGCCAGTCAGTTCAGTAGCTCAGTCGTGTCTGACTCTTTGCGACCCCATGGACTGCAAGCAAGCCAGGCTTCCCTGTCCATCACCAACCTCTGGAGCAAGATGGTAAGAGGGGCAAAATCACATTTAGAATCAAACCCCATACCTGCCAGAACCATTCAGAGGGCTCAAACAAACCTGCGCACACCAGGATCCAGAGATCCCACAAGACTGAGACAGAACTGTGTTTGTGTCTCCTGAGGATGTACGCGTCCGCAGTGGACTGCCACGGGGCAGAGGCTCCGCATCTGGCTGCAGTAAATGTGGGTATGGCATAACCCCTTTTGGAGGAAGTTGTCATTAATTCCACAATAGAGCTGCCAGAACTTGCACAGGACTGGGAAAGAAACTCTTGGCAGGCACAATCAGAACCTTGCGTGCACCAGGACCCAGGAGAAAGGAGCAGTGACCCCACGAGAGATTGACCCAGCCTTGCCCAGGAGTGTCCAAGAGTCTCTGGTGGAGGCGTGGGTCGGCAGTGGCCTGCTGCAGGGCTGGGGGCACTGGGTGTAGCAGTACATGCATGGGACCTTATGAAGGAGGTCACCATTATCTTCATTACCTCCACCATAGTTTGGCTCCAGGTAAATAACAGGGAAGGAACACAGCCCCAACTATCAACAGAAAATTGGATTAAAGATTTGCTGAACATGACCCGCTCATCAGAACAGGACCCAATTTCCCCCTTAGTAATCCTTCCCATCAGGAAGCTTCCATAAACCTCTTGCCCTTCTCTGCCAGAGAGCAGACAGACTGAAAACCACAATCACAGAAACTAACCAATCTGATCACATGGACCACAGCCTTGTCTAACTCAATGAAACTATGACCCAAGATGGATGGGTCATGGTGGAGAGTTCTGACAAAATGTGGTCCACTGGAGAAGGGAATGCAAACCACTTCAGTGTTCTTGCCTTGAGAACTCCATGAACAGTATGAAAAGGCAAAAAGATAGGACACTGAAAGATGAACTCTCCAGGTCAGTGGGTGCCCAATATGCTACTGGAGATCAGTGGAGAAATAACTCCAGAAAGAATGAAGAGACAGAGCCAAAGCAAAAACAACACCCAGTTGTGGATGTGACTAGTGATGGAAGTAAACTCCAGTGCTGTAAAGAGCAATATTGCATAAGAACCTGGAATGTTAGGTCCATGAATCAAGGCAAATTAGAAATGGTCAAACAGGAGATGGCAAGAGTGAACACTGACATTTTGGGAATCAGTGAACTAAAATGGACTGGACTGGGTGAATTTAACTCAGATGACCATTATATCTACTACCGTGGGCAAGAATCTCTTAGAAGAAATGGAGTAGCCATCATAGTCAACAAGAGTCTGAAATGCAGTACTTGGATGTAATCTTAAAATGGGCTGAAAGACTGGGTGGATAAGAGGATGAAATGGGACCTGATCCAAGGTTAATCCCCCTGAGGGGTGTTCATAAATTGAAGCACAAGGTCCAATGGAGTGGGATGAATTGGAGTGTAATTTTGAGCAGTGAACAAGCAGTATTCATGTCTGTGGGGGAAAGGGGTTTTAGTGGTAATATTTATAAATCAGTGGGCATTAGGGGAAAGCTTTTGTGCTTGGATCCTAGATCTTTTCCTTTTTTGAAATAGGATTTTCTCTACTAACTAGAGTGAACAAGGAAAGAATCTGATTCTAAAGAAGATAGAACTGAAGCACATGTCATATCTCTTTCCATTTGTCTGAAGTTCAGTATAGAATTCATATCCAACTATGGGACTATAGAGGGCTTCTCTTGTGACTCAGCTGGTAAAGAATCTGCCTGCAATGCAGGAGACCTGGGTTTGATTTCTGGCTTGGGAAGATTCCCTGGAGAAGGGAAAGGCTGCCCACTCCAGTATTCTGGCCTGGAGAATTCCAACGACTGCATAGTCCATGACGTGACTGAGTGACTTTCACTTTCACTTTCATGGAACTATGGAAGATGTCTCGTGTAGATGAGAACACTTTCAAAGGTAATGGAGAAGGTTGCAACAACATCGTAAATAAAGAAATAACTTTTTTGAGGAATGATCTTAAAATAAGAAAAAATAATTTTAAACCTTCTTTCATACCAGGCTCTGTCAGGTTTGGTTCAAGAACTTGAGAGAATGACACTGTAGGGGAAAAAAAATGCTTTTTATGAAATTAACTAGGGATGGGGAAAGTAAAAGCACATACTCTTCCTCTTGGTACTTCCTTTGTCATTATTATCATAAATAATACTTCTGGGTAGTTATTATAGCATGAGTTTCCTTGAAGGTAAATTTTACCGGTGATTGAATTATGTGTGTTCAGTGACTAACATAATGTCTGGCACTTAGTTGATGCTAAGAAATTGTTTCTTGAATTGATTTTTAAATAATTAACTGTTTGAATTGCTTTTCAAAAGAATATGAAACAAAAAAATTAGCTACTCTTGCAGAACTTCAGAAAACAGTAGCAAATTAGTAGAATTTATTATCTTCAAACTTGCTGATTATCTTTGATTTTCATTGTGCTCTAAGTTGTATGTATGAGTGTGTACTCAGTCATATCTGACTCTTTGAGAACCCACAGACTGTAGCCTACCAGGCTCCTCTGTCCATGGGATTTCCCAGGCAAGAATACTGGAGTGAGTTGCCATTTCCTCCTCCAGGAGAACTTCCTGACCCAGGGATCAAACCCACATCCCTTACATCTCCTGCATTGGCAGACAGATTCTTCACTAATGCACCATGTGCTCCAAGCTAGAAATCCAAAAATGAAATATCTGCAGATACTGATGTGTGCCAGTAGAGAGCAGTATGGCTCTGTACTGCTGGTAGATCAAGAATTCTTTCTTTGACCAAACCTTAGTCAGGCTCTTTTGAGCCCACTACTTGAATAGGCCTGATCTTGGGCTTATCTTAATACGTGTAAAGCATAGTTTGGGCAAGAATTTTGCTAAGTCAGTTTAACTAGAATGCCCCATGATTGATATCTTGAACTCAGTTCAGTTCAGTCGCTCAGTCGTGTCTGACTCTTTGCGACCCCATGGACTACAGCATGCCAGGCTTCCCTGTCCATCATCAACTCCGGGAGCCTACTCAAACTCATGTCCATCGTGTCGGTGATGCCATCCAACCATCTCATCCTCTGTTGTCCCCTTCTCCTCCTGCCTTCAATCTTGCCCAGCATCAGAGTCTTTTCCAATAAGTAGGCTCTTCACATCAGGTGGCCAAAGTATTAGAGTTTCAGCTTCAGCATCTGTCCTTCCAAAGAATATTCAGGACTGATTTCCTTTAGGATTCCTTTAGGATTTCCTTTAGAATTCCTCTGCATCTCCTTGAAGAGTTTTCTCCAACACTATAGTTCAAAAGCATCAATTCTTCAGTGCTCAGTTTTCTTTATAGACCAACTGTCACATCAAAACATGACTACTGGAAAAACCATAGCTTTGATTAGATGAACCTTTGTTATTAAAGTAGTATCTTTGTTTTTTAGCATGCTGTTGGTCATAGCTTTTCTTTCAAGGAGTAATTGTCTTTTAATTTCATGGCTACAGTCACCATCTGCAGTGATTTTGGAGCCCTCTCCCCACCAAAATAAACTCTTTCACTATTTCCATTGTTTCTGCATCTATTTGCTATGAAATGATGGGCCCGGATGTCATGATCATACTTTTTGGAATTTTTTCACTCTCCTCTTTCGCTTTCATCAAGATGCTTTCTGCCATAAGGATGGTGTCATCTGCATATCTGAGGTTATTGATATTTCTCCCAGAAATCTTGATTCCAACTTGTGTTTCTTCCAGTCCAGAATTTCTCATGATGTACTCTGCATATAAGTGAGATAAGCAGGGTGACAATATACAGCCTTGACGTACTCCTTTTCCTATTTGGAACCAGTCTGTTGTTCCATGTCCAGTTCTAACTGTTGCTTCCTGACCTGCATACAGATTTATCAAGAGGCAGGTCAGGTGGTCTGGTACTCCTATCTCTTGAAGAATTTTCCACAGTTTATTGTGATCCACACAGTCCACACAGTCAAAGACTTTGGCATAGTCAATAAAGCAGAAATAGATGTTTTTTCTGGAACTCTCTTGCTTTTCCATGATCCAGAGGATGTTGGCAATTTGATCTCTGGTTCCTCTGTCTTTTCTAAAACCAGCTTGAACATCAGGAAGTTCATGGTTCCTATATTGCTGAAGCCTGGCTTGGAGACTTTTGAGCATTACTTTACTAGCATGTGAGATGATTGCAATTGTGCCGTAGTTTGAGCATTCTTTGCCATTGCCTTTCTTTGGGATTGGAATGAAAACTGACCTTTTCTAGTCCTGTGGCCACTGCTGAGTTTTCCAAATTTGCTGGCATATTGAGTGCGGCACTTTCACAGCATCCTCTTTCAGGATTTGGAATAGCTCAACTGGAATTCCATCACCTCCACTAGCTTTGTTCGTAGTGATGCTTTCTAAGGCCCACTTGACTTCACATTCCAGGATGTCTGGCTCTAGGTGAGTGATCACATCATCGTTATTATCCGGGTCGTGAAGATCTTTTTTGTTCAGTTCTTCTGTGTATTCTTGCCACCTCTTCTTGATATTGTCTGCTTCTGTTAGGTCCATACCATTTCTGTCCTTTATCGAGCCCATCTTTGCATGAAATATTCCTTTGGTATCCCTAATTTTCTTGAAGAGATCTCTAGTCTTTCCCATTCTGTTGTTTTCCTTTATTTCTTTGCATTGATCACTGAAGAAGGCTTTCTTATCTCTTCTTGCTATTCTTTGGAACTCTGCATTCAGATGCTTATATCTTTTCTTTTCTCCTTTGCTTTTTGCTTCTCTTCTTTTCACAGATATTTGTAAGGCCTCCCCAGACAGCCTTTTTGCTTTTTTGCATTTCTTTTCCATGCGGATGGTCTTGATCCCTGTCTCCTGTACAATGTCACGAACCTCATTCCATAGTTCATCAGGCACTCTGTCTATCAGATCCAGGCCCTTAAATCTATTTCTCACTTCCACTGTATAATCATAAGGGATTTGATTTAGGTCATACCTGAAAGGTCTAGCAGTTTTCCCTACTTTCTTCAATTGAAGTCTGAATTTGGTAATAAGGAGTTCATGATCTGAGCCACAGTCAGCTCCTGGTCTTGTTTTTGTTGACTGTATAGAGCTTGGTCATGTCCAACACTTTGAGACTCCAAGGACTGCAGCCTGCCAGGCTCCTCTGTCCATAAGGATTCTCTAGGCAAGAATATTGGAGTGGGTTGCCATGCCCTTAACCAGGGCATCTTCCCAACCAAGGATGGAACCCTACCAAAGGATGTAACCTTCATTGCAGGTGGGTTCTTTACCAGCTGAGCCACCAGGGAAGTCCCCAGTTCTCACTGGAATCTAGTAATATCCTTTCCCTCACTCCTTCAGGCTAAGAATGGTGATCACTTTCTACTGAAGTCAGTCTCTGGGTGCCTCATCATGCCTTATCAATTCAGGTTCCTTAATCTTGGCTGCATCTTTGGAAATAATCTCATGAAAATCACTTTGGGGAAATCCTCTTGAGTGAATTATATTTTTGCTTGGCTACCATTTGATAAAACAAAATTAGGTGACAAAACAAAATTTACCACCCCAAAATATGTCTCTTCAGCTTGACAGTTAGTTTTGGCTGATTGTTTTTAAGAACAAAAAGGCTCAGGAAGTCTTTCTTATTACCTCCCTATTAGCTGCCTAAAAGATTTTAGCTAAAGGGCCTGGTCCAGGACAAACCCTCTCACTGGAGAGATCTACAGAGAACATGGGCTACTGTGGTAGGAAGCTTATCAGGGCCTGGAGACCAAAGTCTATTCTGTGTCCCAATATCTCTATGGTATAAACAAACATTCCTTTATCAAATATTTGTTTTTCCATCTCCATATGAATTGCCTTTCTCCCCTTTAATGCCCCACATCCCTACCCTCTTCTCTCAGAAGAAGATTCTCAAGTTAATTTAAACTTGTCCTTGGGCCTCAGTCCTATGGAATCTCCAAATATATGTCATTAAATTTAGCTTTTCTTCTGCTAATGTCAATTTAAGTCTTAGCCGAGTCAGAAGAACCTAGAAGTACAGAGGGAATTTTTTCCTTCCCCAATATCTATATATTGAGTTTTGCAATTAGAGATTTTATCAAATGAGAGTTGAATTGTGTTGATGAGTTTATGTTGGATGAGAACATCAAACTATTGAGAGAACAGTTAAATTTAGTAATAATTGAGTATGTCTTGATTTCCATTTAAGTTAAATACTAAAGCAGTATATAGGTTGTAACATGCTGTTTCATCAATTAAATATCCTTCTTATATGACTGCATGGATCATACATATAATCTCTCTCTTTTTTAAAAATCTTTATTGTTTAGTTGCAAAGTTGAGTCTGCCTTTTATGTGACCCCATGGACTGTAGCCTGCCAGGTTCTTCTGTCCGTGGGATTTCCCAGGCAAGAATACTGGAGTGGGTTGCCGTTTCATTCTCCATCATTGAATCTTATTTTGTTCTAATTTTTAATTTTCCCTTCTAAAAGTAAGAGGAGACTAAATAATTAAAGAAATTTATGTTCCAGAAATATCCAGCTTCTAAAACTAGACATACGGTTTTTCCATGAGGGTAATCTTAATTCTAAGAACAGGGATGTAGTCTTTAGAAAGACATTTGAGACCAAAGAGAAAAGATGCCAAGGATTTATTTTTTCTCACATCTGCTCTTTTCTTCACTCACTGTGTGGCCTCATCTACTCTTCAATTAGCAGTGCAAATAAAATTTTACTGTCTTGGTGCCATCACTGAATTGTTTGAGATTAACTCCAAGTAATGCAGAGACTCTAGGTTTAGATACCCAGTCATAATCTGACTAGCCCACTGCTGCTGCTGCTGTTGCTAAGTCACTTCAGTCATGTCTGACTCTGGGCGACCCCAGAGACGGCAGCCCACCAGGCTCTGGCGTCCCTGGGATTCTCCAGGCAAGAACACTGGAGTGGGTTGCCATTTCCTTCTCCAATGCACGAAAGTGAAAAGTGAAAGTGAAGTCGCTCAGTCATGCCCGACTCTTCGTGACGCCATGGACTGCAGCTTACCAGGCTCCTCCGTCCATGGGATTTTCCAGGCAAGAGTACTGGAGTGGGGTGCCATCACCTTCTCCAGACTAGCCCACTAGGAATTTCTAATTCTTTTTTGATCATCTGTAACCAAATGGATCACCTTTAACACAATTGACTTTCAAGGTTCTAAGCTTGTAGAGTTCAAAACATCCTTTTTAGCTACAAACATAACCTAAAAAAGTTTATGATTTCCAGAAATTGTGATAATCTTTTCAAATATATAATTTCGTGTGATGGCCCAGAAATTCTATAAGGAAGTTACTATACGAACATCATGTATAGATAAACCACAAGAAACTTCAATCAATTGCTCAAGGTCACAATGATTAAGTGACAGAACTGGTACTTAAATTCAGTTCTGCCCCAGGTTTAGAGTTGGAGCTGTCAGCCACTTCATCAAACTCCTTATGGAGTCTTGGCTCAATGAGCTTATTCTATGAGAAGACAAAATAAGTTAGTGTAAGTGCTGGCTCTTTGATGGCCTGTTTTAATTGCTTCCTTGATAGCTCAGTTGGTAAAGAATTTGCCTGCAATTCAGGAGACCCTGGTGTGACTCCTGGGTCAGGAAGATCCTCTGGAGAAGGGAAAGGCGGTCTAGTAGTCTGGCCTGTATAGTCAGTCCATGGAGTCACAAAGGCTGAGCAACTTTCCCTTTCAGTTCACTGTAATAGAAAAGTAGCATTTTAAAATACCCAGAGAAATTGATAGAATTCACATCCTCAGACAACTCTCTATAAATATTGCTTTCATAACCTGGCTTTTGATAAGTACCAGGCAGCACAGAATCCAAAGTTTCTATCTCTGGAAAGCTAAACCTAATTTATTATTTCCTTCTTAAGCAAGATGTGAAGGCAAGCATGGGGCAGAGGAAGCGGTATATTCTAACAAAGTAGCAGAGGGAACATGAGGCTCTTCCTGTATCCTGACACCTCTGTACTTGCTCACTTGTTCAGCCAGTGTTCACTTCATAGATAGTAAACTCATGTCTGATGTTTTGCAGTTTACAAAGGGTGTTTCCAAAGATGTTCATATTTGCCCCATTTCTTATAGTAAGCAGAGATGTGTTATTCTCTTTTATATAAAGAAATAGTAGTTAAAATAATTGCTCTGCATTGTACAATTTATCACAAGCAGACCGGGTAGCCTCACTATCAAATCTATTTTCATTCACTACTTTGTGTTGTTTCAAGTCTGGACTTCAAGGGAAACAACTACATTTGATTTCTCATCTCAATGTATTTACAGTTATATGCTGACAATGTTGAACTTTCTCTGTTGTTCTCCGAAGAAACATTCTTTCCCATATGACTTTGCTAAGAATCACGGATGCCTGTTTATTGGTGACACCAACACCCTCCACATATCCATGTTTTGCCTTGCTAATGATTAACTGAACAAAATTCTTGTTGACTAAACTTTTGATTCTTTCCTTCCCCCAGGGTCCTGAACTTTGTCTTGCTGTCTGCCTGAATTGATAAACAATTCAATTTTAAATTCATTTTTTCATTGAGATAACATTGGTTCATAACATTATATAAGTTTCATGCATACAAGATTGTATTTCTACTTCTGTAGAGACTATACTGTGCTCACTACCAAAAAATTAGTTTCCATCCATCTCCATACAGTGACTCTTTTTACCAATTTTCCATTCCCCTTTAGTGACCATTACTCTGTTTTCTATCTGTGTTCACTTTCATTTGATTTGTTATTTACTTTGTCCTTTTGTTTGTTTGCTGTTTAGTTTCCACATATGAATGAAATCATGCAGTACTTGTTTTTCTCTGTCTGACTGAGGTCTGTCTATTAATATATTGCTGCAAGTGACAGTACTTCATCTTTTTTTTTTAACGACTGAGTAGTAACAATCATTTTTTAATAGTCCATCCTGAAAACAGGCTGGCCTCAGGGTGAGACAGTTTCTGACCTTCCTTTCCATCACACAGCTCTTCATCCCATTTCTCCACTCAGGGTGCTTTCTAGTCTGCTGACTTCTCTGTATGAAAGAAAACCCCTTTTGCCTAGCTTTCCCATCCCCAGCTTTCCTTGTGTGTGTGTCATTTCAGTTATGTCCAACTCTGCAGTTCTATGATCTATAGCCCACCAGGCTCCTCTCTTCAGAGGATTCTCCAGGCAAGAATACTAGAGTGGGTTCCCATACCCTCCTTTAGGGGGTCTTTCCAACCCAGGGATCAAACCTGTGTCACCTGCGTCTCCTGCATTGTAGGTGGATTCTTTACCACTGGGAAAGCCCATCGTGGCATAAAACTGATAAATAAAAATTGTATAAATTGTACAGTGTGATGATTTTATATAAGTATATATTGTGAAGTGATTACCTTGATCAACTAAATAACATGTCAATCATCTTTTATAGTTAGCTTTGTCTCTGTGAGGAGGACACAAAAAATCTACTCTCAGAAAATTTTGAGTATACAATACAGTATCACTAACTATAGTTACCATGCTGTACATTAGATTCCCAGAACTTATTTATTTTATAGCTGGAAGTTTGTACCTTTTAACCAACATCTCCCCATGCTCCCACCCAGTCACTTCCTGGTAACCATGCTTCAACCATGCTTCTATGAGTCTGAATTTTGGGAGTTCATGTGTAAGTAAGATCATATAATATATATCTTGCCTAACTCTTAAGATGCTTGCCGATCTATCAGAACGTACTGCGTATCACAATGGGTCTTCTTCTACCTCGTCTCAGCCCCCCTGCCATTTTGCAATAAGCCTTTTAAACAAAATTTCTTTCTGCTAAGTCAATCTTTTTTGTTCTTTGATAATATAATATCACAGTCTAGAAGGGACATTCTCCATATCACTGTCAGGGTAAATGTTCTTTTGAAACAGTAATCTAACCTTATTCAAGGCCAGTTATTCCCACTACCTTGGCTCTAGATTTTATCCAATCCCCTTCATAATACCAACTCTAATTTTAAAGTCTTTTATAATTCTTCACTTCTAATTACATATGCTTTATGTCCTAGTTGAGGGCTTCCCTGATAGCTCAGTTGGTAAAGAATCTACCTGCAATGCAGGAGACCCCGGTTTGATCCCTGGGTTGGAAAGATCTGCTGGAGAAGGGATTGGCTACCCACTCCAGTATTCTTGGGCTTCCCTTGTGGCTCAACTGGTAAAGAATCCACTAGCAATGGAGGAGATCTGGGTTCAGTCCCTGGATTGGGAAGATCCCCTGGAGAAGGGAAAGGCTACCCACTCCAGTATTCTGGCCTGGAGAATTCCATGGACTGTATAGTCCATGAAGTCTCAAAGAGTCAGACACCACTGAGCGACTTTCACTTTCACTTTATCCTAGTTAAAACAAGACACTTTTGTTGTATTATAAAACTGTATCTTTTTTCCTAAATCTGTGCAGAGGCCTACAACTCCTAGATTACTTTAGAATCCTCTGTAATATTTTTCTAAAGTACAGTATGTGTGCTAAGTTTCTTCAGCCATGTCCGACTCTGTGCGACCCTATGGACTGCAGCCTGCCAGGCTCCTCTGTCTGTGGGATTGTTCAAGCAAGAATATTGGTTGCCATGCCCTCTTCCAGAGGATCTTCCTGACCCAGGGATGCAGTCTGCATCTCTTATGTCTCCTGCGTTGGCAGATGAGTTCTTTACCACTAGAGCCACCTGGGTGTACCTCCCTTATATTAACTGTATCATATATATCACAGCATGGCTCATTTGGAAAGATACAGTTTTATTTTCCAGGATTTCTTCATTAGTTAGCATTTAGAACAGACAACTGCAAAACATCAGTGACCTAAAATGAGAAAAATTAATTTCTTGGTCATTCCACTTGAAGGCTACAACTCAGCTATGATGTAACTGGGCTCTGTGACTCTCATTTGTCTCCTTGTTCTAACACTGAAGATGAAGGAGGAGGTACTATTTGGTGCATTATGTTCTCTTGGTGGAGGATAACAACATGAGTGACAGCCAAAACACACAAAGGCCTTCCAAACTTTTGCTCAGATATGGCCTCTGTCATGTCTTCTCATATTCTATTGCAAAAAGCAAATTGCATAGTTAATTGTAAGATTATTGCAGTAGAGAACTACCCTTCACTTTCAGGTAGCAAGGGTAGTGCACTGTTTCCCAGGGCTGCCACAATACCACAAACTAGGAGGCTTAAAGCATCAGAAATTTATTCTCTCAGAGTTCTGGAGGCTTGAAGTCCAAAATCAAGACATCAGCAAAGCCATGTTTCCCTTGAGATTGTGGATAGAATCATTCTTTGCTTTTTTTTTTTTTTTTTAGCTTTGATGGCTTCTGTCAGTTCTTGGTGTTCCTTGGATTATAGACACATAATTCCAGTCTCTACCTCCATCTTGATATGGAGTTTTTTCCTTATATCTTTATATTGTCAACTTATAAGGACATCTTTAAACTTCCTTGGTAGCTCAGATGGTAAAGAATCAGCCTGCATTGCAGAGACCTGGGTTCAATCCCTGGGTCTGTGGTATTCTTGCCTGGAGAATTCCATAGACAGAGGAACCTGGCAGGCTACGGTCCATGGGGTCACAAAAAGTCAGACATGACTTAGTGATGTCTATATGATTAACAAATACACAAGGACATCATTATATTGAATTAAGGGTCCTCTCTACTACAGTAAGATCTTAACTAGTTATATCCATAGTGGTCTATTTCCAAAGCAGGTCATGTTCTGAGGTATTAGGGTCAAGACTTTAACATATATTTTGAGGGGATGCATAACAGATAAGGAACACATTCTTATAAGCAAATTACAAACCTGCCACCATTTTCTTCCTTCCTCCCTGTCTGTAACCTTTCAAGAATATAGACTATAAGAGTTACCTCAGAAATTGAGAGAGTAGAGGAATGGATCAAGATTCAAGGAAGAATTCTTTCTTAGGAGATGGCCAAAAAAATAGAAAGTGAACTGATTCTAGAGATCAGAGAAGAAACCCACAGTTGCAGTGGACCATCATAGATGAAAACTATTTCCATGGCTTCAGATATTCAGGTATTGCTCCAGTTCACCAGTCCCCTGGTGTAGTTGATTATGAGATTCCTAAGAGCAATGGGAACATGCAAATTACACTTGAGTCTCTGTGCCCAGGGCATCCCCAGCGTTTCAGTGATCAGGAATCAGACTGCATTGCAGGAGACACAGGAGATGCCAGAGACACGAGTTTGATCCCTGTATTGGGAAGATCACCTGGAGAAGGAAATGGCAATGCACTCCAGTATTCTTGCTTGGGAAATCCCATGGACAGAGGAGTTTGCTGGGCTACAGTCCAAGGGTCGCAGAGTCAGACATGACTGAGTGACTGAGCAAACACACACTCTATGTACAGAGGCAGAAGGCCTTAGGTAGGTTAGAATGATTGTGATGATGTCCTGCCCCTTTCAGATTTGGTGTAACTAGGTGATCTCATCAAAGAACAGAACTATTGGGAGCTAGCAAAAATTCAGTAAACTGATTAGAGATTAGAGAATTACTGGACTTGATTAAGCAATTGGGCAATATCTACAAGAGTCTCTTCTCACTTTCCAAAAATATTCCTGGTTTCCACAGCTGTGGCATCTCCTCATGCCCTGAGGCCAATCCTGGTAGGAAAGAGGAGGAATTGAGAAGAAGCTGGAAATGGTGCAGGGAAGTGAATAGACTTAGCTGCTATCGGGCTAAGTCTTTGAATGGGCTCTTGGATCAGTTGGCTAGGGTTCACATCCCAAGTCAGCCACTTAATGGCTATAAATTTTTGCCACTTACCTAACCTAACTGAGGGCTTCCCTGCTGTCTCAGTGGTAAAAGAATCCTCCTGCAATGTAGGAGATGAATGTTTGATTCCTGGGTCAGGAAGATCCCTTGGAGAAGGAAATGGCAACCCATTCCAGTATTCTTGGTGGGAAATCCCATGGATGAGGAGCCTGGTGGGCCACAGTCCATGCAGTCACAGAGAGTTGGATATGACTGAGTGACTAACAACAGCACCTTAACTAAGCTTCAATTCTTTTGTCTTAAAATAATTATGAAATACTAACTCAAAGGGTTGAAGTGAGGATGAAAAGAGATAATCTATGAAAAGTACTGAGTGTAGTTCCTGAGACATGATAAACCCTCATGAAACATTAGATAATTTTAGTAGTTTTACAAATTAGATCAGGGACTGTCCTATGACAAAACCTGCATTATATCCCAGGTTTCTCACTTTTCTTCCCCCCACCTGAATCCTTATCTGGATATGTTAAATTCCTCTCTTATACAAATCAGACTTTTTTTCTGTCTGTCTGAGAATTAGTCCTGCTTCTTAGCTCTAGGTTTGTAGCAATATCTATCATCTGCTTGGTCTTTCTGCTCTTGTGTGACTGCCAGATATCTGACTCATAAATTACCATGTGCTCCAGTTTCTGACTCCTAACACCCACCTTTCTATTACCTTCTACCCATGTTCCCTGAATTTCATTGTCTTAGCACCTTCTGCCTATCTGTTCTGTGATTATGTATATTTTTTCTTTCTTATCATGAAATATAATTCAAATTTGCATCATTTTAAAGATGAAGACTGACTTCACTCTCTCTTTACCATGAAGCTTCTTGACATAGTTGGTTTCCAAATCACAGTTGTACTTACACCTGCATATTTCAGGACAGGGTTGTAGGATGCACTTGTATAGGATATATGTGAAGATCACATAACTGGACACAAACTGGGTGGCATATAGAAGGTATACTCCATATTTTACTAAGTTATTTTTTTTTAATTGCATTGTTGCTGCTGTAGGCCCATGAGTAAAGAAAAAGCCAATTACTAGCTACAGACTAACATTGGACCAGTAACAAGACTCACTTACTATAAAAGTATAGCATTAATACTTCAACAAAATAATTTTTCATTTGCCACAAATTGGGAATAGAGTGTTCAGAAAGTGGTAAACTGGAGAAACTTAAACTTGTGAATTGGTATCATCTCTGAGAATGAGACCATCAAGGAGGAAAGGAATCAAAACAACAAGAGGGACATAGATTTCATAATCTTTCTAGAAGCTGATGCTTCCTTGAACTCAAGGGTAACCACCTCCCAAAATAAAGAAAGCCATGAAAAAACAGACCATAATGTGAAAGACTTTTAAAGTATTCACAAAATTATCAGTGCCATTTTTAAAGTATAACAATATCACACTATGTCATGACCCATGTGGCAAAAATGTCATGAATTATAGTCTATTTTATATTGTTGTATTACTTTCAAATGTGCAACATTGTTTATTGGATAAGGCTAAGTTGTAATTAACAGTACAGTTTATAGCCAACAACCACTGTACTTTAACGCTAACTCTATCAATTGGATAGTAAGTATGTATCGGATAGAAATGAAAAGTAAAGTACTAAATTTGACATTGAAAAACCCTGAATTCCAAAAATTCTTAATGAAAATTCTTATCTTTCATTAAGATAAACAAAGATGTTGAGTTTTATAAGTCGCTGGCATTCAAATTATCGAAAATTTCAAAGAACCTATGTGCTCAAATGAGCGCTACTAAATAGTTAATGATTGTGTCTCTCTTTCCTGATAAGACTCTCTGGGACTTCTCAGGAGTGGGAGAAGACTGTAGTCACTTTACTTTTTCAGGCTCATGCAATATCGAAAAGTGAAGCCGCATTGTTAAAGAGCTGTCAGACCCCTGGGTTCAGGTGTAATATATAAAGAGCATGTAAATAGTCAAACAGGCTTCCCCCCCTGCCCCCAACCGTGATTCAGCTGTAAAGAATTCACCTGCCACGCAGGAGCGGCAGATGAAGTTCAGTCCATGGGTTGAGAAGATCCCCTGGAGGAGGTCATGGCAACTCACTCCAGTATTCTTGCCTGGAGAATCCTATGGACAGAGGAGCCTGGCGGGCTATAGTCCATAAGGTCTCAATGAGTCGGACATGACTGAAGTGACTTAGCATGCGCACAAACAACGAATCACATCCTCACAAGGAAAAAAAAACTAAACTGGAAATCAATAAGACTTCTTAGATCTATCAAAGAAATGAGGTCATAGGGAAAACTGCAGTTCCCAAACCTAGAAAGACGGAATCCATAGAATAAGATCCGATGAAAGATTTGGAGCCAGTAACTGGTAGGAACTGATGAAATGCTGGAGGAGGCTGGGCATATAAGAGCTGACTTATTGGAAAAGACCCTGATGCTGGGACTGATTGAGGGCAAGAGGAAAGGAGGGTGGCAGAGGCTGATAAAAGCCTGGTGTGCTGCAGTTCGTTGAGTCATAAGAGTTGGACATAACTTAGCGACTGAACAGCAACAACAATTTGCTGTAATTTAAGAGTTAAAATCGCTGGAGGGCTCAGTTAGAGAAACTCTCCAGGCTTCTGAGAGGGTAACAGGCAAGAAGGTCAGGGGTCTCCAAGTGGAAGAAATAGCCTGCAAGTGTCAGACATTTTTATCTCCCTTAAGCGGCAAGAAAAAACAAACGATATTTTTTTCCTTCTCTATACAAATTTAAAAGGAAGTTTCTCTTAAAATTCTGTGTTGCCATGACACCTGGTTTCACCTGAAGTTAACCAATGCCTTTTTCTTATGGAAATGTTTATCTTAAGCTATGCTAATGTACTATGTATTTACCCCAAACTCTGTCTTCAAGTCGGTTCCGCCGCCTTTTGGGCTCAGAACCTACTTGATAAACCAGTATGTTATACTCTGATATTGTTCCTTTAATCTATGTAAATGACACTATTTATATGGTACTCTGACCTTCTTCAAGATTCAAGTTAATCCTTTTATGGCCCAAGATAAACCATTTGGAGCCAAGATTATCCAAAATTACATCTTATGGGTGAGGGGCCTGGTGCCATTCTAAATTTTGAGACATTCCTTTCTTTCATTAACAGACTGCTGGTGACTATATAACATCCAGCTAAAGACTAGCAGGGGGGTACTCTTTCTGCCCCCTTCTGATGCCTATGTCAGAAGCTTTCTCTATTTCCTTTATACTTTAATAAAACTTTGTTACACAAAAGCTCTGAGCGATCAAGCCTCTTCTCTGGCCCTGGATTGAATTCTTCTCCTCCGGGGGCCAAGAATCCTGGTGTTGTGATTCAACAACAACCTTTCACTTCTGTGAATTTTACTTCCAAGTCTCAATCAGATTATCATGGTGAAGAACCAATGGAGGAAGACCGCCTGGGTTCAGGCAGAGGGAGGGGAAAAATAACCATTTAAAAATAAACCTAGAGTGTTCTCCATAATAAGGGCCTTCTGGCTAAGGAGAAACATCTTACCAGCAATTTATCTGATATAGGAGAAGGGAAATACTTAACTACAGCCCTTTTGGCATTTCTGTCTCATAAAGGGGAGGTAAAAGATAATGGAGATCAAAGCAAGAACACTAGAGGAAACTAAAGTCTATAACACAACAGCAAATATTAAACACAGCCTATCTTTTAATCAGATAATATCCAACATTCTTACAATTCTAAATACTGGTGAAGACGTAGAGCAAAAGGAACTCTTAATTCATTGCTGGTGGGAGTGCAAAATGGTACAGCAACAGTGACAGTTTCTTGCAAAGCTAAATATAGTCGTAACCATTTGGTTTAGCACTCACACTCCTACATATTTGCACAAATGAGGAGCAAACTTATTTCCACACAAAAACCTGCACATGAATGTTAATAGAAGCATTACTGATAACTTTGAAAGCTAAAGCAGCCAAGACGTCCCTTAATAGGTGAGTAAATAAATAAATCCTGGTACCTTCAGATAACAGGATATCATTTAGCAATTAAGATAAATGAGGTATTAAATGATCAGAAGACATGGAGGAACTTTGAATGTACATCTCTTTAAGTCAAGAAGCCAGTCTACTATATGGCATTCTGAAGTCAGAACTACAGATAGGATAAATTATCAGCGATTGTCAGAAGCTCACAGGAGGGGAGGCAGGAGGAAGAGGTGGAGCATAAGATATTGTGAGGGGCTAGGGCAAAACTATTTTGTATGATACCATAATGGCAGGTGCTTGGCATTAATTTGTCAACATTCACAGAAATGTGCAACACAAAAAAAAGGAACCTTAATTAAACTGTGTGTGTGTGTGTCTGTTGTCCTTCAGTCATGTCTGACTCTTTGTGATCCCATGGGCTGTAGCCCACCAAGCTCCTCTGTCCATGGAATTCTCCAGGCAAGAATACTGGAGTGGGTAGCCATTCTTCTGCTCCAGGGGATCTTCCTGACTCAGGGATCAAATCCGTATCTCTTGCATTATTATTTTAAACTATGTGATTCATACTTTATAAGATTATACAGAAAGTTCTTTAGGGCAAAACTTTTCTTTTGCACCCTTCAGGTTATAGTAGCTATCTAACACACATTAGGTGAACTCAGTGCCCCATATGGAGCTAGTGGTAAGGAATCCGCCTGCCAAGGCAGGAGACTTAATAGATACGGGGGTTTGATTCTTAGGTTAGGAAGATACCTTGGGGAAGGAAATGGCAACCCACTCCAGTGTTCTTGCCTGGAGAATTCCATGGACAGAGGAGCCTAGCAGGCTACAGTCTGTGAGGTTGCAAAGAGGTGGACACAACTTGGCAAATAAACAACAACATACTTTCACACTTATTTTTTTTAATTAGTAAATGAATCCTCATCATTTGAAAGATATTTTTTAAGGATAAATGTGTTTTAGACTTCAGTGGCTGCCAGCGTCACATGGTTTAGACACATTTGTAATATCTTTACAGCCAGTTGCTTACAACTGAAAGATAAGAGAGATGGCTTGAAAGCTAAATCTGTTCCAATTAGCCTATGCTTATATCCTGACTTTTTGGATCAAAGAATATCTTGGTAAACAATGATAGAAATCTTACAGATCCTTATCATTAAATGATGATAATTTTAAAATTAAGCTATGCAATAGTATTAAATATTACAATCTATATTAAACTTGTATATTTAACAATTACATCTTTTAACACAACACAAATAAAAAAAGTAAAATGACAAAGTAGATAAAGTCAAAAGACATGCGAGTTAAAAATAAGCCTCTGGTTAACCCTGCTCTATTTTGATTTTCTATCATAAAAAATTGCCATTTCTCAAAAACCATTCATTTATTTTATGTTGGGTAGGGCTGGATATTAATGTCTTTTGTAATTAACAATGGCAGTTCTCTCAACTTTAGTTGTTGTTTTTTTTTTTTTAACACGTCAGCCATTTTCACTCTGTTAATATGTATCCAATGTCCAGCCTGTGAGCTAATTACCAAATATCACCCTGTTTTAAATGTATACACAGACTAATAAGGAAATTGGACAAGTACATTTTAATTCTGGCACAATAAAATCAGAGCAGAGTTTCAAAGGCCATTTGAAGGGATATTCAGTCTTGCGAAAGTTAGGAAAGGTCTTTCAAAGTAAGTGCAATCAAATTAAAGACAAGAAATAAATGAGAACTAGTCAAGTTTTGAACTAACTGAGTTGGAGGTATTGATGAGGGTATAAGGTAGAGCAAAGGAGAATATCCTCCACTGAAAAGAGTAAGTGCAGAGATATGAAAACAAAAAACAAAAAAACAAAGAAACCTTGGCCTTTTCTTGATTTGAAGTATAGTTGATGTACAATATTCTATGTTACAAGTGTACAATATAGTGAGTCACAATCTTTAAGGATTATGCTCCATTTGCAATTATTATAGTTCAGTCAGTACAGTCTCTCAGTTATGCTGTACTCTTTGTGACCCCATGGACTGCAGCACACCAGGCCTCCCTGTCCATCAGCAACTCCTGGAGCTTGATCAAACTTATGTCCATTGAGTTGGAGATGCCATCCAAACATCTCATCCTCTGTTGTTCCTTTCTCCTCTCACCTTCAATCTTTCCCAGTATCAAGGTCTTTTCCAGTGAGTCAGTTCTTCTTATCAGGTGACCAAAGTACTGGAGTTTTAGCTTCAGCATCAGTCCTTCCAATGAATATTTAGGACTGATTTCCTTTAGGATGGACTGGTTTGATCTTACAGTCCAAGGGATTCTTAAGAGTCTTCTCCAACACTGCAATTCAAAAACATCAATTCTTACTGCAGTTCAAAAGCATCAATTCTTTGGCGCTCAGATTTCTTTATAGACCAACTCTCACATCCAAACATGACTACTGGAAAAACCATAGCTTTGACTAAATGAACCTATGTTGGCAAAGTAATGTCTCTGCTTTTTAATATTCTGTCCTAGCTTTTCTTCCAAGGAGAAAGCATCTTTTAATTTCATGGCTGCAGTCACCATCTGCAGTGATTTTGGAGCCCAGAAAAATAGTCTCTCACTCTTTCCATTGTTTCCCCATTCATTTGATGTGAAGTGATGGGTCCAGATGCCATGATCTTAGTTTTCTGAATGTTGAATTTTAAGCCAACATTTTCACTCTCATCTTTCATCTTCATCAAGAGGGTCTTCAGTTCTTCTTCACCTTCTGCCCAAAGAGTGGTGCTATCTGCATATCTGAGGTTATTGATATTTCTCCCTACAATCTTGATTTGAGCTTCATCCAGCCCAGCGTTTCACATAATGTACTCTGTATATAAATTAAACAGGCAGGGTGATAATATATAGCCTTGACTTACTCCTTTCCCAATTCGGCACTAGTCCATTGTTCCATGTCCAGTTCTAACTGTTGCTTCTTGACCTGCATGCAGATTCTCAGGAAGCAGGTAAGGTGGTCTGGTATTACCATCTCTTGAAGAACTTGCCACAGTTTGTTGTGATCCACAAAGGCTTTGGAGTAGTCAAAATATTATGTATATATATATATATATATATATACTCTATATATTATAAAATATTAGCAATATTCCTGGTGTTGTGCAGCATATCATTGAAGCTTATTTTATAGCTGATAGTTTGTACCACTTAATCCTCTATGCCTATCTTTCCTCTCCCCCTTTCCCTCTCCCCACTGGTAACAGCTAGTTTGTTCTCTACATCTGCATGACTGCTTTTTTTGTTGTTGTTATATTCACTGGTTTGTTGTATTTTATAGATTCCACATACAAGTGATGTCATACAGGATTTACCTTTCTGTCTGACTTATTTTATTTAGCATAGTGTCCTCCAAGTCCATTTTTCTCATTCTCTTATCTAAATTTCAATGCTGTCAATGACTAACTTTACCTGGAAATTCCACACTATATCATTGAGCATGTGATTGGGAGCAGAGATAAGTGAGATTTTAAAAACAGTAATCCAAAGGTGAGTTCTATTACATTATTCCTTTAGCTGTCATCTGTTTTTGATTTTCAGGGTTGCTCAAGAGTTAAAGGCAAAGATTTTTAAACAAAATGTGTTTTCCAAGTGACCTGTTAAGACACAAGCAAGTACTATAAATCCCTTTTTGAAAAGTCTCCCTAAGCTAATCTAGGTCTCCTGATGCAGGGTCATTTTCTTCTCTCTTCTTTCTCCTCTAGAGAGTTTAATCTTTCAAAAGTCAACCTCACCCTTTGATTGAGTAAAGTGACATTCTCTTACAAATTCTCTTATATTTTGCTCCATCCTGCTTACATTTTTCTTCCTCATCTTTACCTTTACTTCCTTTTCCTCCTTCTCCTTAACCCAGTGATGGCTACTGGCAAATTTAGAAATTTGCCTAAGAGCCAGTAATGATAAATAACTGGAGAACCTCTAATATCTGTGTGAATAAACATGACTGTGTGGCTCACTGGACCTGCAGGTATGATTCCATATTTGTTTTACCCCATTGCCTCACGAAATCCAGAAAGCCTAGACTCACAAGTTAATCTCCGCCTCCTTCTCTGGTATTCAGAATAAAAACTCACCAGAAACGTTCCAAATGCACAGTAGTTCTCATCTTTTTTTGCAGCTTGAAACTTGAGTGGGGATTGAAGAAAACTGAATTGGATCACCCAGTTTCTGTCACAGGATCATCTGGACAGGTTTTATCTCTATTATTATTGCTGATATTAATATTTAGATTTCAGATATAGAAAATACAGAATTACTTATTATAAAACTATATTAAAAAGGAAATATAGAAAATAAAGTTTTTTATCAATATTTTACTTTGTGTAAAGCAAATAATCACTTTGTGATAAAAGATCACTTATCATTAAAAATAATATATTTATATAATGTTTTGCTGTTTAAATTAAAGAGTTTTAACATAAAACTTAGTATCGTAGTTGCCTTGTAAATCCTGCATGTTAAACAGGTTCTCTATTTAACTGAAGTGAGAACAAAGCAAGCAGAGTAGAAAAGTTAAAGTGGAGACTGAATTCTAGTCAGATGTTTACTTCTGTGAAATATGTCAGAAGCAATCTATTACTAACAGGGAACTTGCAAATATTACTGTTATTTTTAAGTGAGAGATATTTGACCTTCAAGAGCAGAAATCCAAGTCCTTAGTAAGTAGTTGAAAAGGTACAACATTGGCAGGACAATTTCATTTAGGAATTGCTAGTGGATACTAGAAAACCTGAAGAGATTTGATCTAACAATGAAACAACTGAGTTTAATAAAGATTTTTTAGCATCTATTTTGTGACACAGTACTATGGTTCAGGATAGAAAAATGTCCAAAAGGATATTCTCTCCTTTCAGCCACGTTGCTCAAATCCAAATTAGGTTGTAGAAGGTGAGGCTGAAGCAAGGCCTTTGCATCTGTACTCATCCTGATATTCAGACTTATCACTGTGCCTGGTAACAGCAGAGGAACTCACAGAGCATGTACTCGCTGAATGAAAGACAGACTGGGGAGTAGAGAAGGGGAAGGTGGAGAAAGAGAGAAAGAAAGAGGAAGGAAGAGGAAATACAAAGAAAAGAAGAAACATATTTCTTTCCTCTACTGAATTCATGAATCACAATTCTAATAATTTTTAGTCAGTGTTTCTAGACAATAGCACCCTACATACTCAGGGAATGAAGTTGACAATTTCAAACTGAACTATGTCTTTTGAGAAAGAAAAAAGCAGCTGAAGGTGAATCTGTACATTACAAGATGAGACCGCTTACCAAAAGAAGCTAAACAAAGCAAGAGATTTTATTATATGCCACCTAGTTTAACCCTGAGATTAAAATTGACCATGAAGGGTCAGTCAGAAGTCAGCCAACTGTTTTTGATAATAAATCAGCTACTCCCACTTGACTATAAGCCAATTCTTACAAACCTGGCAGAACAACAAGCAAGTTGTTCATATGAATAAACAAATCAATAGGCAGGACAAGGTATGCCTTTTGTACACATTTTTTTTCCCCTAGTGATTATATGAGCAATAAATTTCTATATAAACCATTAAAAAAAACAACTGGCAGTATAAAATGGGAACAGTTCAGATATCTTCAATTTATAAATCAATCATAAATTACCTGCTATATATCATTTAGGAAAAAAAAAACCACTTCTGATGGACAAAATTGACCAAAATGATTAAAATAACCAATAAACATATGAAACATCAAAACATGAAAAGTTATAAAATATCTTTGGTGTACAGATTTTTAGGGGATTCCCTGGTGGCTCAGATGGTAAAGAATCTGCCTGCAATGCAGGAGACCCGGGTTCAATCCCTGGAAGAGTCCCCTGGAGAAGGGAATGGTTACCACTTTACTATTCTTGCCTGGGAAATCCCATAGAGAGAGGAGTTTGGCAGGCTACAGGCATCCCTGATGGCTCAGCAGGTAAAGAATCATCCTGCAATGCAGGAGACATAGGAGACCTGGGTTCGATCATGTGTATGAGAATATAACAACTTATCCTACAGGGTTTTTTTTTCTTTTTTTTGACAGTGGATAAAAGGGAGGTCCTACCATGTGTAAAACAGTTCGCTAGTGGGAAGCTGCTGTATAGCAGAGGGAGCTTAGCTCAGTGCTCTGTGATAACTTAGAGGGGTGAGATGGAGGGCAGGAGGGAGGTTCACAAAGAAAGGAATGTATGTGTACATATAGCTGGTTCACTTTGTTGTACTGCAGAAACTATGGGCTTTCCTGGTGGCTCAGTGGGAAGGGATCTGCCTGCCATTGCAAGAGATGTGGGTTTGATCCCTGGGTCAGGAAGATTGGGAAGATCCCAAAGATCCCCTAGAGAAGGAAATGGCAACCTACTCCAGTATTCTTTGCTGGGAAATCTCATGGATAGAGGGGCCTGGAGGGCTACAGCCCATGGAGTTGCAAAGAGTTGGACATGGTTTAGCTATTAAACAATAACAACAATCCTGAGGCAGTCTTGTAACTGAATATTGCCCAGTTCTCTGGCATGATGAGCCTCACTTTACTCAGGAATACCTCAAGTCTTAAAAGAAAAATAAAGGAGATGCTGTGAGGGTAATATCAAAGAAGGATAACATTTGTTGAGATGCTATATCACAAACTCAGAATGGAGTAAGTTTGCAGAGGAAAAAGGTAATGAGAGAAGTTGAAAGGCAATAAAGGAAAGTTTGTCTAATTAAAAAGTCTAAGGCTAACTCTGAACATGAAATGAGGTATCATGGGATCAGGCACTGTCAACGATAACCATGTTGTTTAACCTTATAATTTTCACACAAGTCACTCAATGAGAGTGTCAACTTTACTGATGAAGTGAGAGAGAAAAGTATAGGTAATGCTAGGGGGTCATACAAAAATCTTCTGTACCTTCAAGAATCCATGTCTTAGACATATCCATTACAGTGTCATTATTTTCATCTTTTTAATATACTCACCAAGCATTTTATTTTATTTTTTTCATTGAATGGAACATATTCAGGATCAAAGAAAGCTTTGACTTTGACATCTGGCAATAGCTATCAAATGTGGCCATTAAAATTTATTGTTATTTAATGTATACAGAATTAATTAAAGGGATTTTTTGCCAAAATATTGCTGCATTTTCTCAGTCTGTTAGTCTTTTTATATGTTTTATCAGTTTTGACAGAGAAATCAAGGCTCTACTCGATGTATCACACATTTTGTGCATAGTTTTAAAACATGTAACATTTTTGTGCTTTGTACTACTTATTCTTTTATATGTTAGAATTAAGTCGCTTCAGTCATGTCCGACTCTGTGCGACCCCATAGACGGCAGCCCACCAGGCTCCTCCGCCCATGCGATTTTCCAGGCAAGAGTACTGGAGTGGGGTGCCATTGCCTTCTCTAGTCATAGGGTTAGAAACTCTTAAAGCAACAAGGCTATGTTATACATTTCTTTAATATTATTACCCTATTTGTTCAACATAAAAGAAATGCTAGACACCCAAGAGAAATTTGATGTACAGGACTACTATTAACATTAAAACAACTTAAAGTGCATGTGAAGTGGAAAACATACCTTTTTTTCTTTCAGCGTACCACTCCATGATGAGTTCTTCCAAACCTGCCTATAAAGGTTACTTTGGCAGAATCGGTGGAATACCATTGTATAAAAAATTTATCAAGTATTGGCATAAAGTGGAGAAATTTGAGGCAAGACCAGATGACATTGTCATTGTCACCTATCCCAAATCTGGTAAGTCTCTTTGTTATGTCAAAGTTGTTCCCTTTTCACCTAGAAAAGAAAAATCCACCTTTTCTGTTAAATATTAAGCCATTTCTCCCACATTCATTCTCTGTATTAAATGACAGATTATAAAAGTTCTGGTATATACACAGACAATAGTGGCATATTATAGCTCTATTCTCTCCATAGAAGTTAAATAAGCAGGGTGACACTATACAGCCTTGACGTATTCCTTTTCTAATTTGGAACCAGTCTGTTGTTTCATGCCCAGTTCTAACTGTTCCTTCCTGACCTGCATACAGGTTTCTCAAGAGGCAGGTCAGGTGGTCTGGTATTCCCATCTCTTGAAGAATTTTCCACAGTTTATTTTGATCCACACAGTCAAAGGCTGTGGCATAGTCAATAAAGTAGAAATAGATGTTTTTCTGGAACTCTCTTGCTTTTTTGATGATCCAATGGATGTTGGCAATTTGATCTCTGGTTCCTCTGCCTTTTCTATAACCAGCTTGAACATTTGGAAGTTCACGGTTCACGTATTGCTGAAGCCTGGCTTGGAGAATTTTGAGCATTACTTTACTAGTGTGTGAGATGAGTGCAATTGTATGGTAGTTTGAGCATTCTTTGGCATTGCCTTTCTTTGGGATTAGAATGAAAACTGACCTTTTCCAGTCCTGTGGCCACTGCTGACTTTTCCAAATTTGCTGGCATATTGAGTGCAGCACTTTCACAGCATCATCTTTCAGGATTTGAAATAGCTCAACTGAAATTCCATCACTTCCACTAGCTTTGTTCGTAGTGATGCTTTCTAAAGCCCACTTGACTTCACATTCCAGGATGTCTGGCTCTAGGTGAGTGATCACACCATTGTGATTATCTGGGTAATAAATCTCTTTTTTGTACAGTTCTTCTGTGTATTCTTGCCACCTCTTCTTGATATCGCCTGCTTCTGTTAGGTCCATACCATTTTTGTCCTTTATGGAGCCCATCTTTGTGTGAAATGTTCCCTTGGTATCTCTCATTTTCTTGAAGAGATCTCTAGTCTTTCCCATTCTGTTGTTTTCCTCTATTTCTTTGCATTAACCGTTGAGGAAGGCTTTCTTATCTCTCTTTGCTATTCTTTGGAACTCTACATTCAGATGCTTATATCTTTCCTTTTCTCCTTTGCTTTTCATTTCTCTTCTTTTCACAGCTATTTGTAAGTCCTCCTCAGAGAGCCATTTTGCTTTTTTGCATTTCTTTTCCATGAGGATGGACTTGATCCCTGTCTCCTGTACAATGTCACGAACCTCATGAGAAACGCTGGGCTGGAAGAAGCACATGCTGGAATCAAGAGTGCTGGGAGAAATATCAATAACTTCCGATATACACATGACACCACCGTTATGGCAGAAAGTGAAGAGGAACTAAAAAGCCTCTTGTTGAAAGTGAAAGAAGAGAGTGAAAAAATTGGCTTAAAGCTCAACATTCAGAAAACTAAGATCATGGCATCTGGTCCCATCATTTCATGGGAAATAGATGAGGAAACAGTGGAGACAGTGTCAGACTTTATTTTTTGGGGCACCAAAATCACTGTAGATGGTGATTGCAGCCATGAAATTAAAAGACGCTTACTCTTGGAAGGAAAGTTATGGCCAATCTAGATAGCATATTAAAAAGCAGAGATATTACTTGGCCAACAAAGATCTGTCTAGTCAAGGCTATGGTTTTTCCAGTAGTCAAGTATGGATGTGAGAGTTGGACAGTGAAGAAAGCTGAGTGCCAAAGAATTAATGTTTTTGAATTGTGGTGTTGGAGAAGACTCTTGAGAGTCCCTTAGACTGCAGGGAGGTCCAACCAGTCCATCCTAAAGGAGATCAGACCTGGGTGTTCTTTCGAAAGACTGATGCTAAAGCTGGAACTCCAATAGTTTGGCCACCTCATGCTAAGAGTTGACTCATTGGAAAAGACCCTGATGTTGAGACACATTGGGGGCAGGAGAAGGGGACGACAGAGAATGCAATGGCTGGATGGCATCACTGACTCGATGGACGTGAATCTGAGTGAACTCCGGGAGTTGGTGATGGACAGGGAGGCCTGGTGTGCTGCAATACATGGGGTTGCAAAGAGTCTGACATGACTGAGTGACTGAACTGAGCTGAACTGATAGCCCTGTTCTAAAACCACAATCTGTACATATAATTTGAGCAGCACAGTGATAAATGGGTATTGTTGGCCGTATAAGAAAGTCACATAATATAGATGGGTGACTATAGAACCATCAGTAAAATTTAAAATTACCCTTCTGTCTTTATGTCATTGTTGTCATTGCTGTATAGAGAAAGTATAAGTATTTTTCATGGATTTTTTAAAAAATTAGCACTTTTTAGCTAATAAGTTCCTCTTTCTAATGTCCATCTCTGAAGCTCTATTCTATATTTTCCTGAAATTAACTGGTTAGTCATAGTCTTACAATCTTAGAACTTTAGAAATTAGAAAGTCCAATCCAGACTTCTTCTCTATGTGGTTGTTCCAATTAGTACTTAAATATGTCAAACATTTAATATACCTTAGGTTATTCTGACTCTAAAGTGTTCTTCCATTCTCTTTCCTGTCTGGACCAATGTCAGCACAAAACCGAGGACATATGAGTGCTATTTCAGAATCAGTTTCTCTTAACTTCTTCATCTTCCATATTCAATCAATCAATCTGTTTTGCCCTTTTAGTCTCATAGATAAGCCTCAGAGTCAGTTTCTAGTTTTCTTGTCACCTTCTTATGACCCTTCATTCCATTATTGTATTTACTCTGCCACTAGAGGAATTCTTCCAAAACATGATCCTTATAACCTTGCTTTCTTGCTTGATGTATGGCAATGACCTTTAAAATCTTTTAGAAATGACTTGAACTCTAGTATGAATTACAAGGCTTTGTAGGCTTGGTGTCTGCTTGACACTGCATCCTCATCTCCATTCATCCCTTCAAGTAGCCTCTGATTTAGGTTTTATAATCTACATCCATGGAGATGGAAATGGCAACACACTCCAGTATTCTTGCCTGGAGAATCCCTTGGACAGAGGAGCCTAGCAGGCTACAGTTCATGGGGTTGCAGAAGAGCCACAACAGAAGCAATCTACATCCAATTCATTTCCTCACCACTTTACTATTTGTAAATGTCTGGCGATGATTTTAAAAAAAAGGAGAGAGAGTTCTTCTGTCTGATAGAGCTCTCTCCTATCTTACACAACTAGTGGATTTCTGCCAATAATTTGTTAAGGGCAAACTCAATTACCATGTTCTCTTAAAGTCGTTTCTTTCTTGTGGAAACATCGTGGCGACAGCAGAAGCACATAAAGTCCTCCTTTGCTGCTGCTGCTGCTGCAGCTAAGTCGCTTCAATTGTGTCCGACCCTGCGTGACCCCAGAGACGACAGCCCACCAGGCTTCCCTGTCCCTGGGATTCTCCAGGCAAGAACAGTTCTTTAAATCCCTGTGCCCATCTGTATTACAGCACCTTAAGAAAAATGAAGTGTAATTATTGAGCACTGTTTCTGACTCTTCTGAGGGCCCTTGAATATCACAGGACAAGGACCAGACGTATTCTTTTCTATATTCTCTGCACTAGGACTCAACCTGAGGCATAAAAGCTATTGAGAAACCCTGTGGTTGAAAGCTTGCTTACTTTTTAGATGTGAAAATTTAGATCCAAATAAGTTATCAGCTTGTACAATATCACAATTCATTTTTGACAAAGTCAAATTTCTATCATAGGTGTATTTTATTGCAACTATGTTCATCCTTATTTTTGATGCTATGTTTGGATCCTATAAGAGTAAATATTAATGCAAATAGTTTTTGTGTCCTTCCATAATTCTGACAACTTTCAAATACTATTTCATTGGTAGCTTCTTACTTTATCCAACTACAAATACATTGATCCCTGCATTATCAATATGCATTGTCAATGAGAGACTCAGGTGTGTTTAATTTTTTCAGGTACAACGTGGGTTAGTGAAATTATATGCATGATTTGTACTAACGGTGATGTGGAAAAGTGCAAACAAGAAGTCATTTTTAATAGAGTTCCTTACCTGGAATGTAGCACTGATCACTCTATGGATGGTAATACATAAGTTAATTTTAAAAGCTTTACACATATATTTTAATGTGTGGGTGTAAATGGTACAAGAAAGACTGTATGCAAAATAGTATTTTTTGGCAATAGTATTAACTGGCAATTAGTATTATGTCATCTACATAGGGAGGTATGTAAATTTAAATCTTGACAGAGTTTATAGTATAGCATATTCCTGGAATAGAGTGAGTGAGGATAGCTCTGACATGCTTTCATTAGAGCCTAGTAATATATGAGAATTATATCTCTCCTTGGGATAGATGCAGTGATACTTTAAACACTAGGGACATATCCATAAATTTTCAAGGATATGCAAAAAGATGTTCATCACAGATTCTTTTATTATTATAAAAAATTAGAGACAATATAAATGTTAATCAATGGAAGGTAAAAATGACATGAAGTCATTAAACATATTATGATATCATATGTCTGTTTTCACTGAAGTGTTGGTATAAAATATTAAGAAAAATGCAGTTATACAATATTAAAAAATGTCATCTGTGTGTCTGGTATTTATATGGCTATGAGTCTGGGCATATAGATATAGTTGTATGGAAGGATGCTTACCAAAATGTTAATAATGATTTTTTTCAAAGTGGGGAAAATTTATTTAATCTATTTTTTTCTGTATGATTTTATCTATATAAACTTCTGTCATAGTAAATACATATCATTATTAAGAACATAATATAGAATGCATAGATGTTTCTATTTTAAAAATCTGTAAAAATCCATACAAATATTTATAATTTTTGAAGTTGTCCAACTTTTTTTTTTTAATTAGGAGTAAAACAATTAAAAGAGATAGCATCTCCTAGAATAGTGAAGACTCACCTGCCTGCTGAGCTTCTTCCAGTCTCATTCTGGGAAAAGAACTGTAAGGTAACAGAGTCAAGTGTTCTTAGAACTTCACCCAACTCAAAGAATGTTACAATGATAAAGTTAGGTAATATCCTGCATCTTATATACACTTGTTTATTTATTTCTTCACTGAATCTATAAACATTTTAAAAATGTGGATCATAGTATAGTTAGAAAGTCTAGAATTGAATTCTAACTCCAGAGCTGATTCTCAGAAAAACAGATAAACTCTCTAAGCTTTCAGGAAGCTGAAGTTTCCTCATCTGTAAAAGAGAGATAATAATTGCATTTCACATAGAGTTGTTATAAGGATTAGCTAGAATAATGCTTGTGAAGTGCTTAACATAGTACCTAGCATGTTATAAATAATTTACAATGGCTACTTTTATTTGTTATTATTAGTAATTGTAGTCAATGTACTCTTTTTGCAAACTATTGTGCTTGGCCTTGTGAGGGATGCAAATGAGCTAGGCAAGGATAAACCAGACAAAAGTGATAGAATAATTATTTATTGAGTGCCTATCATGAGCCAGCAATATAACAAATATACATGTAATCTTTGTCTTCATGGACACATGGTTCACTGGGGAAAGGGATAAATAACAGACACTACAGAAGGTGATAGAAGTCAAGCAAAGGAAGAATTCTGGCCTAGATATTGAGGGCAGAGAAGGAACCTTAAAGCAAGTAACATCTCATCTGATATGTGAAGGATGCATAAGAATTAGTCTATATAATCTCTGAGGCAACCCAAAGTGGCATGTGAAACCAGTTCAATTTAGCTAGAAGGCTGAGTGCCTGTACTGGTTGGATGAGTGATGGGAGATGAGCTGGGTTTGTTTGTAACAGATATGGAAGCCAACTTATGAAGTTTGGGCTCTACTTTGAGGATAATGAGGAGTTACAGCATATTAAGCTGCTGATTGAGATGATCAGTTTTGCTTTTTAGAAAGAATAATAACATGGAATCCTAAAGTACAGGCCAAACATTGTCTTAGACCACTGATGTTGTTCCTCAAGACCTTACTAGTTTTATTAGGACACACTATGATCCATACTAAACATATGAGATATTAAAGTACTATATATAGTCATTATTGACAGAAAAGGGATCTATCAGGGTCAGGAAGTATTTCTATTTTGTACTGTGATATAGCATGGTATATATGACATTTTCTGGAGCTACATAGTGCAAACTTTTGAAGATTCCAATGTTTTTTGTTTGTTTGCTTTTATCATAAGCAATCCTAGAAAGATCACATTACATCCTTTTGAAGTCATACATAAGAGTTCTTTCTTTAATAAATACTGTTTATATGTATCTTCTGGGAAATGTGTGATTATTTTTTCAAGATATTTGGCCAAGTTACTTTCTTTTCTTTGAAAAATGGAATGAAGTCTTGGTGTTATCCCTTTACTTGTACATGAAAAGATACTGTACCTTTACAATAGCTACAGTCTTCAAAAGCCTGCTTATTATCTCTGGGATCATCAAAGAGTAGGAGACCATTGGATGAATCACAACTTGAGTACTTCTGGGGTGATTCACTGGTGGACAAGAAGACAGGTGGATTGAAACTATTGGCAAAAGTGTGTTTGGAGTTTTGAACTAAAAACTTTCAGTGGTTAAAAAAAAGAGAGAGTGAAAAAAAGGAACAAGCTAAAAGCTAAAAGAAGCAATTGAAGTCAGTAAACTTGAGGCTTTGGAGTTGTTGCAGGAGAGATATATCCTTGATAAGAAAGAAAGGATAAAGAATCAAAACTGTCTTGGAAGAAATCATGGTGCTCAAGGGCAAGTCTTCAGAACCTTTAAGGTACCGAAGCAGTTTCAAGATTTGGCTACAAATGTTGCTAACTGTAGTAAAACAGAGGTAATGACCAAAGACCCCAAGAACCTAGAGAATCTGATGGATCATGTATACAAATACTAAAATTACACAGCATGATGAAAAGCTTTGGAATGGAGAGTAATATTATAAGCCTGATGTTCAAATCTTAAGTTAAAGCAAGGGAGTGACCATAAGTTTAAAAATGGCTTCAGTTAGGAGAAGAATGAATTATTACAGGGTTTTTTCAAGTGTAGGATTTTTAAGACATATTATATCCCAAGTGAATTGTGGGCAAACTAGAAACTTTGACTTGAGAGAGATGAGGGGAAAGACCTAGATTTTCCTCAAAGGCAGGAAGAGCATGCACAGTAAAAATTTAGTGTATAGAATCAAATTTTCCAAAATGGAGAGAAGATAAACTAATGGAAGTTTAAGGAAAGAGGGGTTGCTTTTACATTCCCTCTTCCCCCACCTTGAAGAATAGGGAACTAAGAGGTACAAACTACTATGTATAAAATAAATACGCTACAATGATATATGGTACAACACAGGGAATATAGCCAATATTTTATAAAAGCTACAAATGGAGGTAATCTTTAAAAATTAATCACAGTGTTATACACCTAAAACATATAATATTGTACATCAACTGTAACTCAATAAAAAAACAGTACATTAGGAAAAAAAAGCTTCATGTACGACCTGGAGCAAAACTTTAATACAGATTGTATTTTGAGATGCAGAGAATATTCAAGACAGAGGGAACAGTACGAACAAAAAAAGAAATAAAAATGATAAAGCAAATTTGTGGATATATATATATATATATATATATATATATATATATAGTGGCAAAGAGTTCCATTCAGCTTATAAGCAAAAAGGGCTAGGGAAAATTTTAAATAAATGTGGAAAAGTTTCATATGGCCAATGATAGCTTTGTTGAGAAAGAAAGTTGACTTTTTCTGTAGTATTTGGAGCTACTTCTTAGAATATTCAAACAAATTTCTTTAAAATTGTTTGAAAATGTAGAAACTTGAGTAGGACAGATTAGTGAGCCTTATCAGATCCACTAAAGAGTGGAAAATCAAGAGCTGCCATAGACCACGGCATGGCTCAGGTGCCTGAAGGAGGAAGTGGAAGACCATAGAGAGACAGAGTTTACTTGTGCAGGTCTTTTCCTGCAATGCAGAGTTGTTGTTTAGTCTCTAGGTCATGTCTGACCCTTCTGCGACCCCATGGGCTGTAGCCTGCCAGGCTCCTCTGTCCATGAGGTTTCTTAGGCAAGCATCCTGGAGTGGGTTGTCATTTCCTTACTCCAAGGGATTTTCCTGACCCAAGGATCCAACCCCTGACTCCTGCATTGGCAGGCAGATTCTTTACCACCGAGCCACAAGGGAAGCATGGAGTATCAGGGGTCTAAGCATCCCATAAAAATTAGCTTTTCTTCAAGACTGTGAGTAAGAAAATAGCAGGACCTTTTTAAAATTGTTATGCAGGATCATTGTGTAGTATAAAAGCCAGAGGACTTTATTTTTGACTGAATGATTTATCAAATCACTTACTCTCATTGATTAATTCTCAACCATGTATTCTGACTCATATTTAGTTTAGTTTCTTCATTCATAATTTGGCGATAATAATCTGCCTCACCCAATTTATAGCAACGGAATTTGAGGCTCTCAAATGAAACCTGTGAAAATGGCATAAAAATGAAAAGTGAAAACTAGCATTGAACACCAATACAAAAGATGTTGTCATTTCAGTTTATTGAAGGAATTTCCTTTTTTATAATTTTAATATTTTGTAAATTTTCTAAAGCAAATATATGTTATGTTTACAGTTAAAAACATAAACTTTTTCTTTTTAAACCTTGATGTGACCAAATTTGAAAAATAGTAGGTGATTTAATAACTAATTTCATCTTCCTTAGATCATCTATCTTTCCCGGAATGCCAAGGATTTGGTTGTTTCTTATTATTTTTTCTTTTTAATGGTGACTGCTAATCCAGATCCTGGTTCTTTTCAAGATTTTGTGGAGAAATTCATGAATGGGGAAGGTATGAAGAGTTTCTTTTTCTGAATTCTTTCAAGGTAAATGATACAAGGCAAATGACATATTTGGGGATAATTTTTGCTTTCTGTTCTGGTCTATTATCCTTCCTGGTCCTTAATTAAAACACAGAAGTTCTAGAAGCCCTTGAACTTAGAACAAGCATAGTTTTTCCAGATGAGAATGGCAAAGTTCAGAATCTGGACACTCGAGTACAGTGCCTACAAGTAGGTATATATATGTATATGTGTTTGTCCGATTCTCTTTCATGTCTTGTTATTACAGAAGTACTTCACAGTGTGTTATTATAACTTCACTGAACAAGAAGGAAAAAGACAGAGGAGAGAACTTGTTCATTTGTATTTAAGAAAAATTTCAGATACTAAATGAGGCCAGCATTCACAAAGAAGTCTGAATATCTACAAAATTCTTACTCATTCTACCCACTGTACAGTCTGAATAATTCAACTAGATTTCTTGGAATAGTACAAGAGTTACTTGAGCAGAAATTCTGGGAAATTTTGCCTTTTTATTTAACTCCAGACTAAAGCAACAGAGTATTCAGGTTTGAGAAAGAAAGTGTTCAGAAGAATCTAATATTAACTAAAGAAGGCCATTCTGACTCCTTAATAATAAGTGTAAGGAAAGGGATAATAATGTCATTTATATCCCCCCAAATTAATCAGTTCAGTTCAGTTCAGTTGCTCAGTCGTGTCCGACTCTTTGCGACCCCATGAATCGCAGCACGCCAGGCCTCCCTGTCCATCACCATCTCCCGGAGTTCACTCAGACTCACGTCCATCGAGTCCATGATGCCATCCAGCCATCTCATCCTCTGTCGTCCCCTTCTCCTCCTGCCCCTAATCCCTCCCAGCATCAGAGTCTTATCCAATGAGTCAACTCTTCGCATGAGGTGGCCAAAGGACTGGAGTTTCAGCTTTAGCATCATTCCTTCCAAAGAAATCCCAGGGTTGATCTCCTTCAGAATGGACTGGTTGGATCTCCTTGCAGTCCAAGGGACTCTTAATATTGACTCAATAAAAGTGTGGTATATGTGCTTTGTGTTTGTTGCTACCTTTGGAAAATTTTATGCTAAAGCACGAATAAATTACATGCTTCAAAGATCATCAAAACGAGCATTATAAAACGGATAAAGATAATGCTGTACCTCAGCAAAATAGATGAATAAGATCACTACAAAAGTCATTTATGACTTTTCTGCAAAGAAACAAACGGGACAAAGCAGAAGCAGACCTACCCACAGGTACAGAGAAAAAATTAGCAGTTACCATAAAGCTGGATGGCATCACTGACTCGATGGACATGAGTCTGAGTGAACTCCGGGAGATGGTGATGGACAGGGAGGCCTGGCGTGCTGCGATTCATGGGGTCACAGAGTCGGACACGACTGAGAGACTGAACTGAACTGAACTGACTGATAAGGGAGAAGGATGGGGGAGGGGCAGAATGATGAAGGGGATTAAGAGTCCAAACTGCTAGCTATAAAATAAATACATCACAGGGAAGTAATGAACAAGACAGGGAATATAGTCATTATTTTATACTAACTTTTGGTGTGTAATGTATTCAAATATTGAATCACTATGTTTACACCTTTGATGTTATTTTAGGTTAACTATAAATAAACAAATAACTGTCAGTAGGGTCAAAGGACAAAAGAAATATCCGATGACTTAATGCAAAGCAGAATACTTAGGCTCACACATCATCATTATTACTATGTCAGCTTTTTACTGGGTGAAACACTTGGATACATGTGAGAAAAGATGAGGGAGAGAAAAGGAGAATCCATATTTGGTCATATCACATCACCTCCAAAATCTTCTAACTTTTTAAAGTGAGAATGAAACTAAGGATCCCTAAGAAAGCACTCCTTTACCCTTTAAACTGCAACAGTGTAAAAAAATTATATAAATATAAATTATTCAGTTACCAAAGCTACTTTTTAAATGGTAAATTTGAGATCTGGACTGCATTCTAATCATAAGAATGTTAATAGTTCTACTACTCAACTCCTTTCATTCACAACACACACACACAGACACACGCACACACACCATTTTCAGAAATACTCTCATAAGTTCTAAATCAAATGGAAAGACTTCCATCACTTTTCCTCTGAGTTATAAATTATGTAATAATAATGAAAGTGGAGATTATAGTTCTGTATGTAGATTTTTCAACATATTTCCTGCAGAGAAATTTGCCTCAGATGGGCAGCTGATCTCTAGTTTTCATTCCATGACCATTTATTTATATTTTTTTCTCTGAAACCTCATTTTCAAGCTGAGTCTGAGCGTAGAGTTGATGCTATGTCCTCACATTGTTTTTTTTTTAAATATAAACTTATTTATTTTAATTGAAGGTTAATTATAATATTGTATTGGTTTTGCCATACATCAACATGAATCCGCCGCACGTATACACATGTTCCCCATCCTGAACCCCCCTCCCTTCTCCCTCCCCATACCATCCCTCTGGGTCGTCTTAGTGCACCAGCCCCAAGCTCACACTGTTTTTATCTCTGATCTTAGTTCCTTATGGTTCCTGGTATGACCACACAAAATCTTGGTGGGAAAAGAGGAAGAATCCGCAAGTGCTATTTCTTTTCTATGAAGACATGAAGGAGGTGAGAAACTCAAAAGACATGGCAACTTCATAATTATCAAAATGTTAGCATTTGAAAATAATGTAGATACAAAATTTTGCCTTTGAATAAATAATGCAGCCACCTCCAAAAGTTACAATAATCCAGATTGAACGTAGTGAATAAAAACCTTCTGTAAATGAACACATTTAAACTCAAGTCTCAAAAATGTTACCAAAGATAAAAGTGGAAAGAGTTTGAGTTCTTAAATCAAAGCAACAGCCACACACAACACACACACACAGATGCAGATGCACAAAAGGAATCACAATGGGCAAGAAGAGTTAAATGGTCTCTAAATCCATAGATAATGGAATTATTAGAAAAAGACCATAAAATAGCTATACTTCACATGTTTAAAAAAATAAAAGAAGAATTTAAAATCTTACAAAGAAACAAGAGGTTACTAAAATTGACAGAGCAGATTTGGGTGGAAAAAAAGAGCAGCAAACCAGAATTTCTAAAATAACTTCTAAAAATTAAAATTTGAAAAGCAAAAAGATGGTTTAAATAACAGATAAGGCGTGGCTACATAGTGAATTAGTAATGTGGTAGATGATGCTGAGGAAAGTCCACAGGATGTACTTCAGTGAGATAAATAGAATACTTTAGAAAGAGTAATGGATATGTAGGATAGAGTAATAACATCTTACATGTATCAAGTCAAAGTTCCAGAAGAGAGTAAAGAGAATGCCAGAATAGCAAAATGCAAAAGTATGATGACATCACAATTTCTTAAAAATCTAGTTTTTTTCTAGCTTCATTAATAATCAGGGTAATTCAAAATAAAAATGTCTATGAGGTGCTATTTCACACACAGCAGAGTGACAACAATGAGATGTAGTCTGACTGGGCTATGCTTAGTTGCTCAGTCATATCTGACTCATTGCACACTGTAGCCCGCCAGGCTCTTCTGTCCATGGGGATTCTCCAGGCAAGAATATTGGAGTAGGTTGCCATACTTACTTTCGAGGGATCTTCCCAACACAACCCAGGGACTGAACCCAGGTCTCTCACATTGCAGGCAGATTCTTTATCAGCTGGGCTATAAGGGAAGCCCGGTCTAACTGTAGTCTGACAATATATACTAGTCAGGATGTGGCTTAGTGAGAAGTAACACACTTCTGATAAGAGTATAAGAATATACAAATGTTGTGGACAACATGTCACCTAGGGAGGGCAAACGTGTATAACTTAAGGCTCACAAATTCCACTAGTAGATATAAGTTTATGAGAAACACTGATGTGTATATTAGTTTATATGCACAGCAATCTCCATAACAGCATTCCGCACGACTGTAAAAACAACCCCAATACACATATACTCAGGAATAAATGCATTGTATATACTATTATTCCACAATTAAATACTATATTGCAGTGAAAAGGAATGTATTTCAAATGTGCTTATCAGTTGAGTAAAATCAAGCTATATGTGGTCTAGGGATACATACATGAGTTTCAAATCTACAGAGTAAAGGCACAGGATTGATTAGGTCAATTTCAGGACAGCAAGTTTGTTTGTTGTTGTTATTTGTGAAGATTGGAATGGAGAGTGAAAAAAATGAAGTTGGGAACTTGCAAATGGAAGAACTTAGCCAATTATGAATGTTTTCTTACATGCACTGGGTAGTAGGTAAGGGTGCTGCATTCATATTAATTCTTTAAAGTATATATGCACACATATTAAATAATTTATAAATGAAAGAAAAAATACTAGATCTTTTTATTAAGGGATAACAAATATCTTCTCTAATTTATTATATATATATGTATATATATGTATATATATATATATATATATATTTATTGTCTGTGCTGGGTCTTCACTGCTGCTCAGGCTTTTCTCTAGTTCTGGTGACCAGGGGCTACACTACATTGAGGTGGCCAGGCTTCTCATAGCAGTGGCTTCTCTTGTTGTTGAGGATGGGCTCTAGGGCATGTGGGCTCAGTAGTTGCAGTTCCCCGGCTCTAGGGCACACGCTTGATAGTTGTGGCGCATGGGTTTATTTGCTCCACGGCAAGTGGGATCTTCTGGATCTGAGATTGAACCCATGTCTCCTGCATTCGCAGGTGAATTCTTTACCACTGAGCCACCAGGGAAGCCCTCTTCTCTCATTCTTTATTAGCACCAAGAAAGCAATTGATATCCAGGTCTTGTTCACATCTTTGAGCAATTATTGAAATTCATTTCACAGTAATTCTAGAGTTGTTTTGATGAGAACATATTTAAAATAAAATTATGGATATTATTTTAGAAGCAGAATTATTTCTTTATAGAATTTAATGCAGAACAGATTTGAATGAGAAGCAACCATGATTTGTAGTTTGCTATTATATTACTTAAATTTGTGTTCTATAGCTAGAATATTGAAGACAGTAAATTTAAAAGGCGCACGAACAAAATTTATTAGTTAATCCATGCCTTTCACCCTCCCAAATTGTCTCTATCCATTTGCTCCCTATTTTGATCAATAATGGCCAGATTTATGTTTCTTCTATATTTGCAAAAATGAGGAGCAAAGGAATAAATCTTTTCTCTTGTTTCTGCAATACATCAAGTAAGAGTAAAAGACATTAACCGTATATGTAGAGATACTATCTTTTTTGTGGAAACAAGTAAATAAAAAATGTGTGAGAATGCATATATGATACAATAGATTTATATGGAATTTATGCAAAAATAGAGTTATCTAACTTAAATTGGAATAGTCAAGGAAATAATCCCAAAGAAAGTGATACTTAAGCTGAAGTTTGACAGGTAGACTGCTCATTAGAAGCCTACTTTCCAATATCAGTGTGGGGAGGAGAGGGGAAGAATGATTTTCTTATTGTGTCCTTTTTTTTTTCAAAAACAAAATATGTTTTTCTTCCTAGAATATCAGAAAAGAGGTGATGAAATTGTTAGAATTTCTGGGAAGGGAGGCATCAGATGAGCTTGTGGACAAGATTATAAAGCACACTTCATTCGAGGAGATGAAGAACAATCCATCTACCAATTATACAACACTGCCAGATAAAATCATGAACCAAAAGGTATCTCCCTTCATGAGAAAAGGTGAGATGCTCATGGTATTTGCCTCCATTGCTACAGGAAGGCCTAAGTTTAAACATTTACAGGCAAACATCTATTAAAGTCTATTCATGCCTGTGGACCCCACTTGTTTTCTTTAGAGCTGTTTCCATCCTTGAGTGATCAGTTCTGCAGAAGTATAAAATATTAATACTACTACTAAGAAATTACTGTTAGAAACATTACTAATAGTAATTGACTAGTTTTGCAGAAGCATAAAATACTAGTACTACTACTAATAAATTACTATTACATGTTGATTATTTAGTGCATACAACAAATTATATTAAGAACCACCAGCAGTCACCCCAGTCTCAGTACTAGCACTAATATCATAGCCTACTACTACTACTACTACTACTACTACTACTAAGTCACTTCAGTTGTGTCTGACTCTGTGTGACCCCTTAGACGGCAGCCCACCAGACTCCGCCGTCCCTGGGATTCTCCAGGCAAGAACACTGGAGTGGGTTGCCATTTCCTTCTCCAATTCATGAAAGTGAAAACTGAAAGTGAAGTTGGTCAGTTGTGTCCTACTCTTTGCGACCCCATGGACTGCAGCATACCAGGCCCCTCCATCCATGGGATTTTCCAGGCAAGAGTACTGGAGTGGGGTGCCATTGCCTTCTCCGATACCACACCCTACTAGCTATTATTTGTTAAGTCTTTATGCCTTGGTGCTACACACAGACATTATACAAAATGTAAATTCTTATCTTTATTAAAATTCCAATACAAGAGTTAGGAAAAAACTTCTATTATCTCATTTTGAGATGAGGAAACAACCTTAGAACAGTTAGTCAGCTCTTCCCTAGCTAAGTGGCAGACATTTTTCAAGACTAAATGTCAAATGTCAAACATCAAATGGTACACATTGAATATGTACAGTTTTCTGTGTATTAATTATACTTCTACAAAGCTGCTAAAACAGCACTAAGTTTCAAAACACCAAGCAGAAAATACTGCTTAACTTGGTAAAAATATCAAAATACAATGAGGTGACATCTACTGAGAGGAGGCATGTACTTGATGAGACACAGTCAGTTCAGAAATACATAGGTATATAGGATATGGACCTAACAGAAGCAGAAGATATTAAGAAGAGATGGCAAGAATACACAGAAGGACCATACAAAAAAGATCTTCACGACCCGGATAATCATGATGGTGTGATCACTCACCTAGAGCCAGACATCCTGGAATGTGAAGTCAAGTGGGCCTTAGAAAGCATCACTATGAACAAAGCTAGTGGAGGTGATAGAATTACAGTGGAGCTATTTCAAATCCTGAAAAATGATGCTGTGAAAGTGCTGCCAATATGCCAGCAAATTTGGAAAAGTCAGCAGTGGCCACAGGACTGGAAAAGGTCAGTTTTCATTCCAATCCCAAAGAAAGGCAATGCCAAAGAATACTCAAACTACCACACAATTGCAATCATCTCACACACTAGTAAAGTAATGCTTAAAATTCTCCAAGCCAGGCTTCAACAATAAGTGAACTGTGAACTTCCTGATGTTCAAGCTGGTTTTAGAAAAGGCAGAGGAACAGGAGATCAAATTGCCAACATCTGCTGGATCATGGGAAAAGCAAGAGAGTTGAAAAGAAAACATCTATTTCTGCTTTATTGACTATGCCAAAGTCTTTGACTGTGTGGATCACAATAAACTGTGGAAAATTCTGAAAGAGATGTCAATACCAGACCACCTGACCTGCCTCTTGAGAAATCTGTATGCAGGTCAGGAAGCAACAGTTAGAACTGGACGTGGAACAACAGACTGGCTCCAAATAGGAAAAAGAGTCCGTCAAGGCTGTATATTGTCACCCTGCTTATTTAACTTATATGCAGAGTACATCAGGAGAAACACTGGACTGGAAGAAACACAAGCTGGAATCAAGATTGCCAGGAGAAATATCAATAACCTCAGATATGCAGATGACAACACCCTTATGGCAGAAAGTGAAAAGGAACTCAAAAGCCTCTTGATGAAAGTGAAAGAGGAGAGTGAAAAAGTTGGCTTAAAACTCAACATTCAGAAAACTAAGATCATGGCATTCAGTCCCATCACTTCATGGCAAATAGATGGGGAAACAGTGGAAACAGTGTCAGACATTTTTGGGCTCCAAAATCACTGGAGATGGTGATTGCAGCCATGAAATTAAAAGACGCCTACTCCTTGGAAGGAAAGTTATGACCAACCTAGACAGCATATTAAAAAGCAGAGACATTACTTTGCCAACAAAGGTCCGTCTAGTCAAGGCTGTGGTTTTTCCAGTAGTCATGTATGAATGCAAGAGTTGGACTGTGAAGAAAGCTGAGAGCCAAAGAATTGATGCTTCTGAACTGCGGTGTTGAAGAAGACTCTTGAGAGTCCCTTGGACTGCAAGGAGATCCAACCAGTCCATTCTGAAGGAGATCAACCCTGGGATTTCTTTGGAAGGAATGATGCTAAAGCTGAAGCTCCAGTACTTTGGCCACCTCATGTGAAGAGCTGACTCATTGGAAAAGACTCTGATGCAGGGAGGGATTGGGGGCAGGAGGAGAAGGGGATGACAGAGGATGAGATGGCTGGATGGCATCATGGACTCGATGGACGTGAGTCTGAGTGAACTCCGGGAGATGGTGATGGACAGGGAGGCCTGGCATGCTGCAATTCATGGGGTCGCAGAGTCAGACGTGACTGAGTGACTGAACTGAACTGAACTGATAGGATATGCAAAGTATTGGGACATCCACTGTTACTTGGATAATCTTCCTTCTGGAAGAAAAACTAATAAAATAAAATAAAAGAATAATCTTCCTCTTGGAACCAAATTGTCAATGATAGGGTTAAGGATTTTTTAAACAATTGTATTAACAAACTTGCAATTGGGTTAAAACAGGGCACCCCTGAAAAAGGAATAACATGCAGATTAAATTTAGGTTACTTATACTCAGATTATCTCAGTTTCTTTCCCCAGAATGTCTTCATATATTTTAAAGATAAAACAATAAACTAAAAATAATTTTCATGCTTATAAAGTGTTTCATACTATTGAGTCCTCTGACAGAATCTGATTTTCAAGACACATTTTCTATCTTATGATTTTTGGATTATTTCATTGGGAAGGTTTAGAGCTCCTTGGATTAAGAGGACAAGTGAACTACTGATTAATTTAAAGTACTAGTGACTTCTTCCTTTCAGAGGAGAGTTGGATGTGATGAAAACCAAAAAAGAGCCTGCTAGAATTTTGTAACAGCACAGGTGGTAAATATTGAGGAGCTTCTCTAACTGTTGGTGGCAGTAAAAACGGGGAGGAGGCAATGGCTATGAAGAAAGTCTGAATATAAATAAAGAATTAGATATTCTGGCCTAAAGACAACAGCCACGCTTATGCAATGGATATCTGCATTCAATTAACCAGGTTGTGGAAAATGACTCAAAGAAAATGCAGTCTGGTGGGGAAGAAAATGAGTTTAGTTTTTAGCTGGGTGAATTTGAGATGTTCCTATGAAATACAGGTGGCCACATCAGGTAGGCACTTGGGTATGAAGACATTATTCTGGATTTTAATGTTTTCAACATGAAGATGATATTTAATACCACAGGAGAGGTAAAACATGGATCACGAATATTTCAAAGGAAATTGGAGAAGAAAATTAAGTAGCATAAGAAAGGAAGGTCAGAGAAATAAATGTGCTTTTTTTTTTGCATGTTTATTCACTTTATTATTTTTAAACAATCAGGACAAATCCTTGTTTGCACTCTCAAATATATAGTATTTATGGTATATACTTACAATTAAGGGTTGCAAAAATAAAATTTGATTAGGTGTTAATGAAAGTGATAGATATTAGAAAATTTCACTATTCTGACTGGAAGACATAGTGTTTACTGCTTTCTTTGCTTTTCTGTTATAGGAATTGTAGGAGACTGGAAGAATTACTTTACAGTAGCCCTGAATGAGAAATTTGATAAGCACTATGAAGAGCAAATGAAGGGGTCTACACTGAAGTTCCGAACTGAGATCTAGGAAGGGTTTTCTTAACATCTGAGATTAAACTGTTGTTTCATCCTTCCTCACCTTCTTCATTTTAAACTAGTAGAGAATGAATTATACAAAAGACCACGATCAGGTTCACATGATTATTGAGATCTTAGTATGAAAGAGTTAAGAAAGATTTTTTTTCTGTAATTATCTCTTTAATATTTTCTTTCCTTTTTTCTTTACTGTAAATATTACACAAAGCTATAACCTATGAGAATGATGTAGGTACACACAAATTGTTCAGGTTGTTAGAGCCTCAGTAAAAATAATCAGACATTCCAAATTATTTAACTTTGTGTCTACTTTTTTCCATTTATTAGTATATTTGGTATATAATGAAGGGGTGTATGTATATACATGTATATACATATACATATATATGTATATGTACCTTTAAATACATATGGATAAATACATATTAATAACCATATGTGGAATTTTAAAACCTTGACAAATAGAACTGAAAAGAATAAACATGAGTGTATAACTAGATGTATTATTTCTTGGCTGAAATTATCTTTCATTCACTGCAAAATGACTTAACTTGGAATTTACCTTAGTTTAGTCTAAATTTTCAGCATTTTCAGAACTGATTTCCAGATGTCTATAAATAATTCCAAAGAGTATGATATATGTTTGAATATCTTTAGCTAATTTAAAATAGTTATACTTTAGAGTTCCTTCTATCCTATACACAATGTAATCAAAGTAAGATCTGTAAACTAAAGTTTTAATGAATGTGAGATATACCAATAAAATAAAACAAACGCAAAAGCAAAAGAAAATTGTTTTTTATGTAAACAATGTTGTTTTGACTTACGTCTCCTATTTTTCTATATTGTATTGATCATCTTTTTCCTATAGTGTTTTTATTTTAACAGTCAATGCATCCTTTCTCTGAATCAGAAGACACGCAAGATTATGAAAAAAATCACTATGGGTCTCCAGTAGAATACAACATTGTTAATTTCTAAACTCTAGGTCAATTGATATATGTTTTCTTATTCTTTGGAGAAAAGACTAGGAGTTTCCTAGCCCCTTGTTTAATAATTTTGATTTTTCTTTTTTTTTTTTTAATTTTTTTATTTTTTTTTAAATTTTGATTTTTCAGAATCAAAGCTATATTTAGTGTAACATTTCTATAAATTATACAAAAGTGGAAGAATCCTGAAACTTTTTAAGAATTTGTTGGGTTGGGGTGACATTTAGAATCTCAGTTTCTAGAGGGAACGATCATTAACGCATACATACACATAGGTATGTATGTATCATGGCAAATAGAAGGGGAAAAAGTGGAAACAGTGACATTTTATTTTCTTGGGCTCCATAATCACTGTAGATGGTGAATGCAGCCATGAAATTAAAAGAAACTTACTCCTAGGAAGGAAAGCTGTGATAAATCTAGACAGCATTTTAAAAAGGAGAGACATCACTTTGCCAACTAAAGTCCAGATAGTCAAAGCTATGCTTTTTCCAGTAGTCATGTACAGATGTTAGAGTTGAACCACAAAGAAGACTGAGCGCCAAAGAATTGATGGTTTTGAACTGTGGTGTTGGAGAAGACTCTTGAGAGTCCCTTGGACAGCAAGGAGATCAAATACTAAAGGAATCAGCCCTGAATATTCATTGCAAGGACTGATGCTGAAGCTGAAGCTCCAATACTTTGGATACCTGATGTGAAGAGCTGACTCATTGGAAAAGCCCCTGCTGCTGGGAAAGATTGAGGGCAGAAGGAGAAGGAGAGGACAGAGTTGAAATGGTTGGATGGCATCACTGACTCAATGGACATGAGTCTGAGCCAACTCCAGGAGATAGTCAAAAGACAGGGAAGCCTGGAATACTGCAGTCCATGGGTTGCAAAGAGCTGGAGATGACTTAGCAACTGAACAAAAACACACATTAATACATTCACACACATACATACACATTTATTATCATTAGTTTTTTTCTGAACCATCTGAGATCAAGTTGTAGATATAATCATCCTTCAATATGCCTATGTCTATTTCTTAAAAATAAGAGCACTTTCTTGTTAACTACACTATTCAAATTCAATATTGACACAGTGCTATTATTCAGTTCATATGGTACATTAACATACATCCAAAATTTTTCATCACAGGGTTTTTAGTTCTTACCTTCTTGTCCTAGATCCAATCTGGGATAACATACTCCATTTTATTGTCAGATTTGGAGATTTCCTTCAGTCTCAACAGTTGCTATGCATATTTCTGTGTTTCATGACCTTTGCAGTTTTAGAGTATAGACTTTTAATATCTCCCAATCATGCCCATCTCAACACTCAGGACATACAGAAAAATTGTGGATCTCTCAGTACATCACGCCAGAAGGCATGTAATGCCCAGCCTCTTCCACACTGTTGCTATCAAACTTGATCATTTTTTAAAACTGGTGTCTGCCCTGTTTCTCTACCATGACATCACCTTTTACGTCTTTGCAACTGATTAGCACTTTGTGGTATTAATAATTCATTCTTTTGCATTTAGCATCCATTAATCATTTAGCCTTAATCCTTCACCACTAAATTAATTGCAAATTCTGTCAATAGTTTCTATTTCTATTATTTTTAGCTTGTTGAATGGCACTACATTATAATAAAGTAATTTCCCCCTCATTTATTCATTCATGTCAATATGAACTCATGACTGCTTATTTAATTCGACACTGGGCTTCCCCAAAGGATCAGCGAGTAAAGTATCTGCCTTCCATGCAGAAATGGGGTTTGATCTCTGGGTCAGGAAGAGATTCTCTGGAGAAGGGAATGAGAACCTTTTCCAGAATTCTTTCCTGAAAAATCCAATGGAAAGAGGAGCCTGGTGGGCTATACTTCAAAGGGGTGCAAGGAGTTGGACAATACAAATACGATTACAATCCAGATATAATCAAACTCCATGAAGGCAGGGACTTTGTTTTATTCATAGAATAATACAAAGTCCATAGAACTGAAACTTGTGTACAGTATGTAATCATGAGTATTAGATAAATGAATGAATAAATATCTACCTAGGTACATATGTATATATCTATTATTAGCAAGAGTTTAAAAAATAAATTCTTTATTCTTACCAAAGAAGATGTTATTTTTTTCATTTCTATCAACTTGTGAAACCATTGAATGTTAATATCAACTGAATTATCAATTGGTGGTTTACTCGCTCAGTCATGTCCAATTTTTGCGACCCCATGGACTGTAGCCCGCCAGGCTCCTCTGTCCATGGAATTTCCCAGGCAAGAATAATGGAGTGAGTTACCATTTCCTTCTCCAGGGGATCTTCCCAATCCAGGGACTGAAGCCAGATATCCTGCACTGCAGGCAGATTCTTTAATGACTGAACCACCAGGAAATTATCAAGTACTTTTGTCCAAATCTCTAAATATTAAGACCAAAGTTATCCATAAAGGAAAGATTTATTGTACATATTTTAGAACAACTATCCATAGGAAAAATTTCAAGCTGGTGTTCAAGTTAGCAATGATTTTAGGAAAAGTTCTATAAGAAGCAATTATGTTAGCAAGCTTTACTAAACAAACCAAGCAATTTGAAATCTTTCATTACTTAACAATAATAGAGGGCCAGTCCTTGTTCATGTTACTTTTAGACTGCCACACTTCTCCAGGCTTTAAACAGGCTGAGACTCTGACATTTTTTTTTTTTTTTTTAATTCTAAGACCCAAGCTGACAAAGCTGTCCCTTTGGGGTACATGTTCATTCTCAAGCTAGACACAATAAAGAATAAGAGCGCCACTGTAAAATGCAGTGTCTCTTACAGTGTCATTGGTGTGTTATCACTTCTCAGTTCAGTCCAGTTCAGTTGCTCAGTCATGTCCGACTCTTTGCCACCCCATGAATTGCAGCACGCCAGGCCTCCCTGTCCATCACCATCTCCCGGAGTTCACTACGACTCACGTCCATCGAGTCAGTGATGCCATCCGGCCATCTCATCCTCTGTCATCCCCTTCTCCTCCTGCCCCCAATCCCTCCCAGCATCAGAGTCTTTTCCAATGAGTCAGCTCTTCGCATGAAGTGGCCAAAGTACTGGAGCTTCAGCTTTAGCATCATTCCTTCCAAAGAAATCCCAGGGCTGATCTCCTTCAGAATGGACTGGTTGGATCTCCTTGCAGTCCAAGGGACTCTCAAGAGGCTTCTCCAACACCACAGTTCAAAAGCATCAATTCTTCGGCGCTCAGCTTTCTTCACAGTCCAACACTTGCATTCATACATGACTACTGGATAAACCATAGCCTTGGCTAGACGGACCTTTGTTGGCAAAGTAATGTCTCTGCTTTCCAATATGCTGTCTAGGTTAGTCATAACTTTCCTTCCAGGGAGTAGGCGTCTTTTAATTTCATGGCTTCAATCACCATCTGCAGTGATTTTGGAGCCCCAAAATATAAAGTTATCACTTCTACTCACATTTAATTGGCCAAAGATATCATGAACAAATCCAAACTTACTGGGCAGGAAAGCATATACTCCTTTCATAGGCAAGTTCAGTTCAGTTCAGTTCAGTCACTCCATTGTGTCTGACTCTTTGTGACCCCATGGACTGCAGTGCTGGGAGCCAGCATGGGGAATCTCACCCATGGCAAAGGTCATGAGGAAGGGGGCCTGGCAAAAAGCAAAGGCTGAGATCAGGCCTCAGGGGTACCCCTGGATTTTCCTGAGCATCTACCCACAAAACCAGAGTCTGCCTGCTTCATTGTACTGTGCTTTCCACTCTTCTGACATAACAGGGGGCTATCCCCAACCACCTTTCTCTGGAAAGAGTTAACTTAGAGCTCCAGTTAACAGTCTCCTGCATATAAAAGGAATGTCTCAGTTCAGACCCCTCTGATGGCTCTCTAACTTGCCTGACAGTTAGAGACTTTTACAACTTGTGGTTGTTTACAGCCCCTCAACCTTGAAAGGCACACAGCTTAAAACATCTTAAAGATATAGAGCCTTTTCTAAAGAGCTAAGAATTATATTGGTAATGGGTTTTCATCGTTGAGTCAATGACTGCTGCCAGGCCTCCATATTCTTTATCTGTTAGGCACCTGCAGGATATTAATCAATGTTATTGGGATATAGAAAAAGGAATATAGTAGTTTTGATGTTAGCAACACTAGACTTTTGAGCTAGTGAACTTTCTCTTTGTTATAAATCACTGTACTCCTCTTTCCTTGTTATATGTTATGTCCTTGCTATATAAGAATGTAACCTTAATTAGTGCTTTCTGAGAGTGGCACCAGACTTTAGTAAGAACAACACTTTTAAGGCAAATAAGTTTTCTGGTTGAAGCACCCTTATCAGAAAAGGGTCATAAAATGCTAATAGGCCTACTGGCCAGAAGATGATGTAAATCACCCAAGACTTGTGTATACAGCTAGGTATGCAGAGAAAAAGCCTGGTCTCGATAAAAGTCAGGGCTGCTGATGCTGCATAACTTTGTATTATCCATTGATCTCTATGTACAACCAAAAGTATAAAAAGCTTTCCCAGACAATAAAGGATGGACCAGTTTTTCAGACCAGCTTCTCGAACTGGTTTCTTGGAAATCTGGCTCCCCCCCATGTCAACTCTCTCTCTCTCTTTTTCTCCCTCTCCCTCCCTCTCCTTTTCAGGCTGATCCCTTGGTATGCAGAAGCTCACTGAGTCTACTTACTTGCCCTGGCTTCTAAGACCCATACAAGAGGGAGCCCAAGGTGGGGCACCCTCCACTATTCAAGTGGGCACCGGCGGCCTAACATAGATGGTGCAAGTTCCTTATCTTGGAACTTTATTGGTTTTCCACATAAACCAAGTTATTCAGCTTCTTTTCTCCACTAATTTCCTACTACGCTATTCTTTCCTAATCTCTTTATATTTCTAATTAAATAGTCCTTTCCCAGACGCCGACTCTGTCCCCACTTCAAATTCCCTGGATCCACCAGGGCTGGACCCTGCACTGCAGCACGCCAGGACTCCCTGTCCATCACCAACTCCCAGAGTTTACTCAAACTCATGTCCATTGAGTCAGTGATGCCATCCAACCATCTCATCCTCTGTCGTCCCTTTTTCCTCCTGCCTTCAATCTTTCCCAACGTCAGGGTCTTTTCAAATGAGTCAGCTCTTCACATCGGGTGGCCAAAGTATTGGAATTTCAACTTCAGCATCAGTCCTTCCAATGAATATTCAGGGCCGATTTCCTTTAGGAGGGACTGATTGGATCTCCTGCAGTCCAAGGGACTCTCAAGAGTCTTCTCCAACACTACAGTTCAAAAGCATCAATTCCTCAGTGCTCAGCTTTCTTTATAGTCCAACTCTCACATCCATATATAACTACTGGAAAAGCCATAGCTTTGAGTAGACGGGCCTTTGTTGACAAAGTGAAGGTCAATTAATATTTATCAAGATTAATATCAGCTATCTTTTTGTAGTTGAGCTTCCCGGGTGGGAACTTCCCTTCTGGCTCAGATGGTAAAGCATCTGCCTGTGATGCGGGAGACCCAGGTTCGATCCCTGGGTTGGGAAGATCTCCTGGAGAAGGAAATGGCAACCCACTCTGGTATTCTTGCCTGAGAATCTCACGGATGGAGAAGCCTGGTAGGCTATAATCCATGGGGTCACAAAGAGTCAGACATGACTGAGTGACTTCACTTTCACCTTTTTGTAGTCATTTGTAATCAGAACTATTAGCGTCTGTTTGATATTTGACAGGAATAACTGAATTATCAAGAGTTCAAGAACTATCTAGTTGTATTCGTAACCCCTTGCCATCCCTAAAACGTGCTCATTCATTTTCTTGATAAGAAAATGCTGAAAATATCACATAGCACTTGCATTAAGGCCTCTTAATCTCTCACTGTTTGGCCCAAAATGTCAGAATCATTTGTGACTCTTGGGCCATGGTGAAAATATCATATTTATCTGAAAAAAAGTGAAAGTGAAAGTCATTCAGTCATGTCCGACTCTTTCTGACACCATGGACTATACAGTCCATGGAATTCTCCAGGACAGAATACTGGAGTGGGTAGCCTTCCCCTTTTCCAGGGGATCTTCCCAACCCAGGGATCGAATCCAGGTCTCTTGCATTGCAGGCTGATTCTTTACCAGCTGAGTCACAAGGGAAGCACATTATAAATCATTCTTCTTGCTTATCTATTTCATACTAGAACTTGGTATCTCAAACCCACAATTCTATCTTGCCCTTCCCCTCCTCCCTATCCTGACTATAACCACTAGTTTGTTCTCATTACACATTGCACAGTTCTGGGAAATATAGCCATTGTTTTATAATAACTTTAAATGGAGTGTAATCTATACCAAAGGAGACAGGGAAAGGGAGGAAGGATAAATTAAGAGTATTAATAGAAATTCTTTACCATCTGACCCACAAGATAAGCCTATTAATAAGAATGAAAATGAAAAAAAAAATGAAGTCGCTCAGTCATGTCCGACTCTTTGCAACCCCGTGGACTGTAGCCTACCAGGCTCCTCCATCCATGGGATTCTCCAGGCAAGAATACTGGAGTGGGTGAATAGAGTAGGATAATTAGTCAGTTTAGAAATCCCACCGGTGGATTAAAGACAAAGGGCATTTTAAGGGCATTGGCAAGACTGTTGATCACTCAAGAAAAGAATCCATAACCTGGCAATAGGCTTCCTAATGGCTCAGATGGTAAAAAATTTGCCTGCCAAAGCAGGAGAGGTGGGTTCGATCTTCATGGGTCAGGAAGATCCTCTGGAGGAGGAAATGGCAACTCACTCCAGTATTCTAGTCTGGAGAATCTCATGGACAGAGGATTCTGGAGAGCTATCATCCATGGCATCTCAAATAGTCAGACATGCCTGAGTGACTAACACTTTCACTTTCAACCTAGCAGCAATCTAGTCTACCTTGAAGGAAGACCAGGTGCAATCAAGCACCAGAAACACTCAAACCACAAATCCTGTTAGTTAAAACACAAAAAAATAGACAGGAGTCTGAATCTTGTTACATGAACTCAAGGAATTAATAGTCCTTGAAGAATAGCATTTCTGATTGTAGACAAGATAGGAATATAGGTGAAAGGGGACATTACACTGAAACCTGAGATGAATGGTCATATTTCAGTATATATTACCACCCTTCTGCTAATATACATTATAAATAGTGCCATGACAGTCTCATTCAATATTTGGTCAAATGAGAAGTTAATGATGTAAGCCTGGGTGTCTGTACAAAAGTAAGAGAGGAGATGGTCTTCTCCTCTCCTCACTTGTTTATAAAAATAGCATACTCTCAGACCTAGGGCCAGAGCCTTCTCATCTGCTGGCTAGTGTGTCTCACAAGTGTCCTGGAAGCTGATAAATTCACTCTTTACCTGCCACTTTGCTTCTTGCTGTTTCCCCTGCCCACCCCCCCGCCCCCCTCCCCGTGGTGAAACAAAAGAACCTGAGTTTCATCAAGTTCTGATACTAGGTGAGTAGTTTCAATGAAAAGACAATGAATATGAGTCCTCTTCTAATTCAGGGATTATGAATTCAAGTGCCAATATAAATTTTGGCTGGTTTCAAGTCCCACCTGAGAAGGAGTGCAATTTCAAGATAAGGCAAATAGATAAAAGCTACAAAACATAAATTAGATAAGCAACAAGGATTTACTCTGCAGCACAGGAAACTATATTCAATATCTTGTAATAATCTAAAATGGAAAAATCTGAAAAAATATGTATATAATTAAATTACTTTCCTGTACATCTGTAACTAACACAATATTGTGAATCAAATACACTTCAATTAAAAAACAATTCTTGGATTGGTTAAGCAGATGTCTTATGTGACAATAAGAAAAGAAATTATGCTGTGAAAATAAGGCATCAATTTTTCAGTGCTCAGCTTTCTTTATAGTTCAACTCTCACATCCATACATGACTATAGGAAAAACCATTGCTTTGACTAAATGGACCTAAGATGGGCACAGTAAAGGATACAAATGGTAGAGACCTGGTAGACACTGAAGAGACCAAGAAGAGAGGGAAAAAACACATAGAAGAACTCTGTAAAAAAGATCTTAATGAACCAGATTACTAAATGGTATGGTAAGTCACCCAGAGCCAGCCATTCTGGAGTGCTAAGTCAAGTGGGCCTTAAGAAACACTGCTGTTAATAGCCAGTGGATGCAATGAAATTCCAGCAGAACTATTCACATTCCTAAAGGAGGACACCATCAGTGTTTTACATTCATTATGTCAGCAAGTCTGAAAGACTCAGCAGTGGCCCCAGGACTAGAAATGGTCAATTGTCATCCCAATCCCCAAGAAGGGTAGTGCTAAAGAATGTTTTAACCATTGACAGTTGCACTCATCTCCCATGCTAGTAAGGTCATGCTTAAAATCTTTTATGCTAAGCTTCAACATTATGCAAACCAAGAACGTCCAGATGTCCAAGCTGGGTTTAGAAAAACTAGAGATCAAATTGCCAACATTCACTGGATTATAGAGAAAGCAAAGGAATTTCAGAAAAACATCCATCTCTGTTTCATTGATTATGCTAAAGCCTTTAAATGTGTGGATCATGACAAACTGTGGAAATCTCTTAGACAGATGGGAATACCAGAGTATCTTACCTGTCTCCTAAGAAACCTCTTTGCGGGTCAAGAAGCAACAGTAAGAGCCATGTATGGAACAGCTGATTTGTTCAACCTCAAGAAAGGAATATGACAGAGCTGTCTGCTGTCACCCTGTTTGTTTAACCTATATGCCAAGCACATCATGAGAAATGCCAGGCTGGAAATTACAAGCTGGAATCAAGATAGGCAGGAGAAACATCAACAACCACACATATGCAGATGATACCATTCTAAAGGCAGAAAGCAAAGAGGAACTAAAGAGCCTCTTGATGAAGGTGAAGGAGGAGGATGAAAGAGCTGACTAAGACTATTTTAAAAACTAGGATTTAGGCATCTTGTCCTACTACTGCATGGCAAATAGAAGGGGAAAGGTGAAAGCAGTAAGATTTCCCCTTCTTGATCTCCAAAATCGCTACATATGGTGACTGCAGCCGTGAAATCAGAAGACGATTACTTCTTGGCAGGCAAATGATGGCAAACCTAGACAGCATGTTGAAAAGCAGAGACACTACTCTGCTAACAAAGTTCTGTATAGTCAAGACTATGGTGTTTCCAGTGGTCGTGTACAGTTGTGAAAGTTGGACCTTAAAGAAGGCAGAATGCCAAAGAATTGATGCCTTCAAACTGTGTTGCTGGAGAAGACTCCTAAAGGTCCTTTGGAGTGCAAGGAGATCAAATCAGTCAATCTTAAGGGAGATCAACCTTGAATATTCACTGAAGCTGAAGCTCCAGTATGTTGGTCATCTGATAGTAACGCATGGCTCATAGGAAAAGTCCCTGATGTTGGGAAAGATTGAGGGCAGAAGAAGAAGAGGACATCAGAGGATGAGAAGGCTGTATGGAATCACTGATGCAATGAACATGAACTTGGGCAAACTCCAGAAGATGATGAGGAACAGGGAGGCCTGGCATGCTGCAGTCCATGGCGTCACAAACTGTCAGATGCTACTCGGCGACTGAACAACATCAATAAATATTGCCTTGTATATATGTGTAACATATTATTTATTCAGTCATTTATTGATGAAGTTTTAGGTTGCTCCCAAGTCCTGTCTTTCATAAATAGTGCTGCAGTGAACATTGGGGTGGATGTGTCTTTTTGAATGATAATTTTCTCAGAGTATACACCCAATAGTAGGATCACTGTGTCATAATTTTAATTTTAGTGTTTTTTTCAAAAACCTCCATTAAGTTCTCCATAATGGCTGTATCAATTTACATTCCCACCAACAGTGTCAGAGGGTTCCTTTTTTTGTCTACATTCTCTCCAGCATTTATTGTTTGCAGATTTTTTGATGATGGCCCTTCCAACTGGTATGAGGTGATACATCACTGTAGTTTTGATTTGTATTTTTCTAACGGTTGATGATGCTCAGCATATTTCCATGTGATTCTTGGCCTTCTGAGTGTCTTCTTTGGAGAATACCCATTTTTTATCACGTTGTTTGTTTTTCTGATACTATGCTGATTAAGCCATTTCTATACTTTAGAGATTAATCCCAAGTCAGCTGCTTCATTTGCAAAGGTTTTCCCTCACATTGATGGTTGTCTCTTTTCCCTCCTTATGGTTCCCTTGTCTGTGCAAAAACTTTTAAGTTTAATTAGGTCCCATTTGTTTATTTTTATTTTCGTTATTCTAAGAGATGGGTCAAAAAAAGTCCTGCTGCAATTTATGTTGAAGAATATTCTTCCTGTATTCTCTTGTTGAGTTTTATAGGGTCCAGTATTTAATCCATTTTGAGTTTATTTTTGTGTTTGGTGTCAGAGCATGTTCTAATTCATTTGCTTACATAGAGCCTTCCAGTTTTTCCAGCACCACTTATTGAAGTATCTGTCTTTTGTACATTGTATATTCTTGCCTCCTTAGTTATAGATTAGGTGACCGTAAGTGTCTAGGTTTACCTCTGAGCTTTCTATTCAGTTTCAGTGATCTGTATTTCTGTTTAAAATATTTTAAATGAAATAAAATTCTATTAAGTCAGGTTCATCTATTTAGGTTAATGCCTGTGACCAGTCAATAGTTTTTTTTTTTTTTTCTCCCAATGGATAAATGTTTCACTATTACTGTTTCTCTAAGTATTTCCCTCAGATATAGGAAAGTTTATATATTTTAAATTTATAGGCCAATGTTCTGAAAATGTTTCAAAGTTGTGTTATTTTTAATGACATATAGATCTGTTAGCTAGCAATGTGCACAAAACTATAATGGACTTTAATAGTACCACATACCCAACTTAAAATGAGGTTAATATTGTTGAAGCCATATACCATCGTGTTATCTAGATTTCCAGATATACTAAAGAAGTTTTCATGTGATTGAAAAAAAAAGCCAGTTCATTTTGGGTCATATGACTCACTTAGTATTTCATGATGGCCCAGCACATTAAGAGAATATTCTTCAATATCAATTTGATTCTTTGTTCTTCTTGGAATGTTAGCAAATACATAACTTCATTCATGGCATCTAAAGCAACTTCCTCTGTGGTCTGAAACAGGATGCAAATAGTCATGAAAGAGTCTTTGAAAGTGATTTCAAAAGGTGATAGAAAAGTAGTTTTCAAAAGCCTTTAAAATTTTTTAGAATACTGTTACCAAATCCGGGTCCTACTTCTTGTTTCTTTAAAGGCAGTACTCCAGACGCAAGTGTTGGTAGGGCAGAAAATGTTGCTTTAGTCTGGAGGCCAGCAACAGGGGGAGACGGTGGACCTCTGTCTGAGAATCAACTCCTGGTTGCTACTCAGTGGGCAGGAGGTTTTAAAAGGGAGTTTAAATGGCAACCCACTCCAGCGTACTCTTGCCTGGAAAATCCCATGGACAGAGGAGTCTGGTAGGCTACAGTCCATGGGGTCACAAAGAGTCAGACACAACAGAGCGACTTCACTTCAGGTTTGTACAGATGGAGGAGGGAACAGAACAACACAGTCAGCTCTTACAGTCATCTTGATAATTAATGTAGCAGTCTGATCAGCATCATCTTGGTTATTTTAAGTATAGTTAACCTTTAGTTTCAGAGTTTGTTCCCATTTCTATGAAGCAAGTTCTCAGAATTATGTTAAGTGGATCAGCTTGTCATGGTTTCAATTTGGTCATCATATAAGCATCTTCCTCTATGTGGTGGGGGCTTCTGTGTCTGCAAAACAGCTTACAGGATATGGTTCAGAATATTATCTATAGCTATTGAGAAGTAATTAAAAGTTCTTGGGTATGGTTAATGTCTAAACTACTATTATTTAGTCTTGCTGGATTATTTCCCTTAGTTTCTACATTTAATGTAGTTTCTACATTTTCTCACTTCTCTGATTAAACTTGTTCTCTGGCTAAAGTTTTCCACAGACAAAAGGCAGATAGAGGACATGGAGGAACAAGGACCATAGGGTCCTGCTCTGTTTCAATACTCTCATGGATCCATGGCTACTAAAGGACTGGTAGCCAGGAAGAATCTAAAAATGTTACAATCTAAGATACTTAAGTGAGTTAAAACAGGTAGTCATCAACTTCTTTGAAGAATTGAAGGACTTCTTTATTAAGCTTTATAAGGTACATATCTCATTTCAATTCATGTCATCTCACCACATCCTGAGAGATTTTAGAGAGGAAAAAGATAACATTAATCTTTCCGAGAGAAGAGAAATTTATTCTTTGGGAAAGGTTTGGCAATGAGTGACATGCCATTGCCCAGCTAAATTTCTTTGGGTCTGATTCAGTCAAACTTCGATCACTTTGGCCTTGAAAATGTGGGATAGTGTCTCTTTTTCAATTCCCTATTTAAAACTTCAGGTAAAATCACACAGCATGAGGATGAAAGGAAAACCAAGTCATTAAAGAACAAAACAAAATAAAGCTTTTAAAAAAACCATATATGCCAATACACCTATATGCAGTTATATTTTTAGTGAAAGTTCATGCTTGTTATCTTATTTCTAATATATATTTTGTTTAGGCTGGCCAGCAAGACCTTATAATGTGGAGTTGTTTATGCTTTCAAGAGCTGAGATGATGAACTCATCAATTCCTTCTTTGCTATGGCACTGGAAAGCTGTTTCCTGGATTTTATTAGGCCCCAGGGATCTCAGATGGAAAAGAGTATTGTAAACTCTTTACCGTAAAATTCTTATGTTAAAAGACCCTGAAAATAAAAAAAGTGGCTACTGGCAAATGGCATTTCCTGACTATATACAGTTAATTACTGTATTCATAAAAGAAGATATAAAAAAGATATAAAATATAACATATTATTTAACTTTATAACATCCGTATAAGATGAAATGAAATTATCTCCAGTGAAAAGCTAAAGTTGCCAAGCACTTATAGGGTTAATAACTTGCTCAAGACTGATTATGAAGCAGAGATAAAATATAAAACTTAGACCTACTATCTCTTTTTGTGTGGAACTAACAGCAGCGTGAATTGTTCTTTAGGGTAAAGAGAACGTATTTTTCTGCTGATTTGAGGCAGAGTTGATGTTAATAAAGAGCATGATCTTTGAGATTATGATGGTGTGAGTGGCAGCAATATGATAATAATCCTGGTAATAGTTAACTATTTTGAGTAATTTTTATGTGCCAGACAGCATGCTTCATCTTTATACATGTTAAATTATTTCATTTATGACATTATGACAATGAAAATGACACAGTGACAATGGTTTTATGAATTGGATACTATTTACTAAAATGAAGAATTTTTATGCTCAAAAAAACAAAAGCAAATTCACTTGCCCAAAGCTACATAGGTGGTAAATTAAAAAATGTTTATAACAGTGGCCTTTCCAGTATAAAGGTAAATGCTTCCATCATTAGTGTGTTATTTCCCAACTTTTGAAACTTGATTTCAACATTTAAAATTTTGTGTAGTTGGGCAAGCTGCATAAACTCTGAAAATTTCTTACGATTATATATGAATTTCAAAGCTATTATTATCAAGTTCCAGCTCAAATGTATGTTACAGAAATTACAATGCCTGTAAATGTTCAATAAATATTAATCTTCTTCATAGCCATGCCATGATGCTGTTCCATGTTGTTTTAGCTAATTAAATTCAATACTTGTAGTATAAGTGAGTGAAAGACGCTGTCACGTCTGACGCTTTGCAACCCCATGGACTGTAGCCCTCCAGGCTCCTCTGTCCACGGAATTCTCCAGGCAAGAATACTGAAGTGGGTAGCCATTCCCTTCTCCAGGTAATCTTCCTGATCCAGAATGTGTGGGCAGATTTTTTAGCATTTGAGCCGCCAAGGAAACCCATTTGTAATATAAGCCCAATTGTAATATAGACTAAGATTATTTATAAGACAGGGTGTGGGAAAGGAACATAGCCTCATTTCTAGGTATACAGCAAAGAGCAAAGAACAGTTGAAAGTCATATAATGGAATTATTTATTGCAGAGATAAGCTACCAATGGTCATATGAAAACTAAATATGAGGTAAGCAGCTCAGGGTCATACAGCTGGTTCATGGAAGAAGTGCGCTATATGCCTCTTTTCAGCTTCCCAAGGCTGTGCTTTGAAGAGCCCCACAAATAGTTTTCCTAACATTAAAGTATGTTAGCTTTCATCTATTTAAAAAAGAGCTAATAAAATGTGTCATTTTAAGGTCAAGTTCTGCTAAATATCAAAGTATCACTTTTAAAAGAACAATGTATTCATTTATCATACGTTTAATATTCATTTTTTTATGATTAAGGCATATCCTTAATATCCTTTGGTACATCATATCCTTTGGTACAATATTTCATTATTTTAATTCTGTAATGGGCTTGTGAGTGAATAGTTTTGTTCAGGTTAATGTGGTCTAACGTTGCCTTTGTCAATGCGAAGGATACTAAATTATTTCTAGGTCATATAATTATCTTCCAGAGATAGTTACATTTCAAGGGACATTTTTCAAAGGAGTAAACAAAAGATGTCTAGGGAAAACAGCCGTTTTTTTCAACATTTTGTGAGCTTTCACAAACTCAATTTCTTTTAAACAGAGTAAATTATACACCACTCAAGAGTATCATTCTTTTAATGATTTTGTGGCTCTGACTTGTAACTTCAGGATATTTATTTGAAGCTTTCGGGAGTTTAAAGGTAAGTTAAATTTGATTATCTTTCTTTGATGAATACTTTCAGTATTTTTAGGAGTCATAATGTTACTTTAGAATATTGAACACATACAAAATTTAAACTCAGTTCAGGAAATATTAAAAGACACTGATATTATTAGTTTACCTTCTATGTATGATCCATAATAACCAGATATTGGCAAAAACACAAATATTCCAAAAGTTACCAAAACTTGTGTATAAATTAAAACATTTCATTGCACAATTTTCATACATGAAACAAGATAAAAAATGCATAATATCTCCCTTAAGAAATGATTCCAAATGAAATTTTACATAAGCAGGTAAATATATATGAATATTGAATGAAAACAAACATTATTAAAAGAAATCATTAGTGTAATTCAGTTGTTCTAAAAGTCATTCCCTATGTTCTTTATAATCTTTATAATAATCTTAATAATATTTATAATTTTTTCCATGTGTTTATGAAGCACTTTATTGTTGTGATATTGAGCAAAAAATAATACTGATTTTCTATTTTTTCTTGTATCTCTAATTAGCTAAGCTTCATCGTCAAAATCTACAACTTGTAGTATAGGTCTACCAACCACCTTACTGCAATTTGGCATTTCTCTTATGTCGCTGTATTAACATGTATTTCTTCAGTGTTTATATTTAAAAGGTAGTATAGAATAGTGATTAAGATTGCTGGCCCTGTCGTCTGACTATGTGGGTTCAAAACCAGTCCTGCCACATACTGTTACGTTACTTGGACAAGTTGCTGAAGCTTTCTCTATGTGGATTTTCCCCTGGGTAAAATAGAACTTAAATTAGAAGATTTTAAAAAATGATTAAATAACGTAATACATGCACTGAAAGCAGGGTTGTGTGTTTATATGCATATGTATATGAATGTGTATGTATTTTGAATAATTAATTAGAATACAAACTCCTTGTTGATTGGGTCTATGACCTACTGCCCCTTCCCAGTATATCCCAAAGTACTAACTTGATGATCAAAATTATAGCTGTAAGATAAAATAATTAAATTCTTGATTATTCCACCTAGAATATTGGAGCAGTTTCATTTCATTTCAGACTTCCCTGGTGGCTCAGACTGTAAAGCGTCTGTCTACAATGCGGGAGACCCGGGTTTGATCCCTGGATTGGGAAGATCCCCTGGAGAAGGAAATGGCAATCCACTCCAGGACTATTGCCTGGAAAATCCCATGGACAGAAGAGCCTGGTAGGCTACAGCCCATGGGGTCGCAAAGAGTCGGACACGACTGAGTGACTTCACTTTCACTTTCATTTCATTTCAGGATACATTTATTAGGACTTCCCAGACATCTCAAGTAGATGTGTCAAGTAGTAGAGAATCCCCCTGCCAATGCAAGAAGTACAGGAGACGATCCCTGGATTAAACAGATGCCCTGGAGTGGGAAATGGCAACTTGCTCCAGTATTCTTGCTTGGAAAACTCCATGGACAAGGAGCCTGGGGGCTACAGAGCCTGGTGGGCTACAGTCCATAGTATCACAGAGTCAGACCTGAATGAGTGATAGAGCACAATCATGACAAATACAATTACATTTATTAATCTAATTACAGCAAAGGTCTTGGAATTACAAGGTCAAATATATATTCCAGTCTAGGGACAAGAACCTAAATTCTGATTAGGGAAGTGAAAGTGAAAGTGAAGTCGCTCAGTTGTGTCTGACTCTTTGTGACCTGTGGACTGTAGCCCACCAGGCTTCTCCATCCATGGGATTCTCTGGGCAAGAATACTGGAGTGGGTTGCCATTTCCTTCTCCAGATTAGGGAAGTAGACCCTGTAAACAGACAATAACAAAATACTAAAATATATAAAATAATATCAGTATGTTCAATATATGGAAATAGAGAAGAAAAAGTGACCAATTTTGTCTTTAGGTCACCAGGAGAACTTTTCAGAGGATGTGAAACTTGTACAAGTATTTAAGAAAAAAATAAGCGTTGTCTGGATCAGTCTAATTCAGTCACTCAGTCATGTCCAACTCTGCAACCCCATGAACTGCAGCATGTCAGGCCTCCCTGTCCACCAGCAATTCCCGGAGCCTACCCAAACTCATGTTCATTGAGTCGGTTATGCCATCCAACCATCTTATCCTCTGTTGTCCCCTTCTCCTCCTGCCCTCAATCTTTCCCAGCATCAGAGTCTTTTCCAATGAGTCAGCTCTTGGCATCAGGTGGCCAAAGTATTGGAGTTTCAGCTTCAACATCAGTCCCTCCAATGAACACCCAGGACTGATCTCCTTTAGGATGGACTGGTTGGATCTCCTTTCAGTCCAAGGGACTCTCAAGAGTTTTCTCCAACACCACAGTTCCAAAGCATCAATTCTTCTGCACTCAGCTTTCTTTATAGTCCAACTCTCATATCCATACATGACTACTGGAAAAACCATAGCCTTGATGAGATGGACCTTTGTTGGCAAAGTAATGTCTCTGCTTTTTAATATGCTGTCTAGGTTGGTTATAACTTTCCTTCCAAGGAGTAATCGTCTTTTAATTTCATGGCTGCAATCACCATCTGCAGTGATTTTAAGAGAAATAAGAGTATCAGCTCAAAGACAGAATCATACAAATTCAGCAGCTAGATAGAAGGATATGGATTTTTTTTTTTTAATAGGGAGGGTCAGAGAAGTTTAAGTGTAAAAACCATTGCTAAATTCTCTAAACTTTCTCCTTTCAACATGGGGTTTTGATTAGGTGTTACAGAGATCATGATGGTTAGCAGGTGAAAGGGAGGAACTGAATTTAGAGATAAGGAGACTAATTTTAAGACTATTGCCTTAGTACAGTGTAGATGATGATAAGGGCAAAAAATTAAGACTCAGGAGAAGGGAGATAATAATAATGACAGTATTAACAATGGCTGTGCTGTGTTCAGTCTTTGTCCATCTCTTTGCAACCCCCATGAATTGTACCCTACCAGGCTCCACTATCCAAAGGGATTCTCCAGGCAAGAATATTGAAGTAGGTTGCCATGCCTTCCTCCACGAGATCTTCCCAACCCAGGGATCGAACCCAGGTCTCCCACCCAAGAATGCTGGAGTGGGTAGCCTATTCTTCCTGACCCAGGAATTGAACTGGGTATCCTGCCTTGCAGCAGATTGTTTACCATTCAAGCTACCAGGGAAGCCCTAACAATGGCTACCATTTATCAAATCTATACCATGTTTTATGAGCATTCATGTTATATCTGTCATCTTATTTTTCCATCACAATAGCTCTATAAAGTAAATAAGTTACCACCTCTGTTTTAAACTGATGAATTGAATTTAAATTTGTGATTTGTCCAGAGTCCTTCTGATAATAAATGACAGAGCTGGCATATAAATTTGAATTAGAGACTTTACAGTCTTAACAGCTGAGTTAGTTCATGAAGAGAAGGTGCTTTTCTCAGGGATTTGTTGTTGTTTAGCTGGTCAGTCATTCCAACTCTTTTGCAAGCCCGTTGACTCAGTAACACATCAGGCTCCTCTGTTCATGGAATTTTCCAGGCAAGAATACTGTCATGGGTTGCCATTTACTCCTCCGAGGAATCTTCCCCAGCCAGGGATCAAACTCATGTCTCCTGCATTGGCAGGCAGATTTTTTACTACTGAGCCCCGGTGGAAGCCCCTTTAATGGGGATATCTGAAAGATAAAAAGATCTGTGAGCCAAATGGTTTTGGAAGAAGGTCAAATCTAATATGGCACCCAGATTTCAGACTTCAGTGGTGACGTGAATGTGGTGTTATTAAAATATGAGGTATATAGGGATTCTGGGATAAGAACTGGTTTGCTGGAGAGTGAGGTTATTGAGTTAAATTGGCTCTTATTGAATTTAGACTTGGCTGAGAAATGCTGGGGGAAGACAGGTGGTAGCAGTGGGATACCTAGGCCAGGAGCTCAGAACAGAAACCTAAAAAAAAAAAAAAAATAAATAAATAAAGGTAAATCTTATCTTCTAGAGGCATTGGCTTATAAGTGGTTGTTAAAAGCATAGAAAAAATGTGCAAAATAACATAAGGGAGTCAACATGGGATTGCAAAGAAAAACAATACTTCTGTTCTAAATAGGTAGAAATATTTTGGGTATTTTTGAAAGCTGGGAATAAACAGAGATAAGAAATGGTTCTATACTATCCATGTTATGCTTGGCTATACTGCAGCAAAAAAACAAAACAAAACAAAACAAAACAAACAAACACCAAGATATCTATGGTTTAACACAATAAATACTTATTTTTCACTGTCACTGTCTGAGGAAGATATCTCAGTCTTGTACCTGAGTGTTTGAACATGTATGCTCCCAGGGCTCCGAGGCAGTAGAAGAGAAAACTGGAGGGTAGAGGCGTGGTTTTACATCACCCACAGCCCATCGGTAGAACTCAGGTCCATGCCCTCAATCTAACTGGCTAGAGAGACTGCATGATAGTCTTGATGCTCAGAAAGAGGTAAAAGTGTTGTGAATGCACTGCACTTTCCCTGGCTAGCCCTTCCTCTATCACCAGTGCCTGGAAATAGTATTTGATGTTCAGTGTGTGTATATGTGCTCAATCGTGTCTGACTCTTTGCGACCCCATGGACTATAGCCCACGAGGCTCCTCTGTCCATGCGATTATTAGGCAAGAATATTGGAGTGAATTGCCATTTTCTCCTTCAGGGTATCTTCTTGATACAGAAATTAACCCATGTCTCCTGTGTCTCCTGCATTGGCAGGCAGATTGTTTCCAACTGAGTCACCTGAGAAGCCCTTGATATTCAGTAATGTCCAGCAAATGCTATTAAATAAATATATCAAAATGTGTTATTTTGGAAGGAAGGGAGAGAAACAACCTCTAACTGTGCACATTTTAAACTTTACATTTCTTATGTTTCCTTTTCACAGTTAGGAATTCATGAAACTTAGCCAAGGTCAACAGGAAATATTATAGTACTATGGGGCTTCCCTGGTGGCTCAGAGGTTAAAGTGTCTGCCTCCAATGCAGGAGACCCGGGTTTGATCCCTGGGTTCAATTCCTGGGTCGGGAAGATCCCCTGGAGAAGAAAATGGCAACCCTCTCCAGTATTATTGCCTGGAGAATCCCATGGATGGAGGAGCTTGGTAGGCTACAGTCCACGGGGTCGCAAACAATCGGACTAGATTGAGTGACTTCACTTTCACAGTACAATTATATCATAGGCCAACACAGTCATAATTTTGTTTTTGAGATATGCCAAACACAAAAATTAACTTATCATTATCTACTGGTATTGAAACTTTGTGGTCTTTATAAATCCACAAATTCTTGGTTAAAAAAGGTAACTATTATCTATTGTAATTATATAATCCTTTTTCAGTAATGTTCAGAAACATCGCAGAATCAGTTTTATCACCAAGCTCTTACATGAGGACAAAACTGATTTTAAAACTAGCACTGTGGCAGGTTAGTGGACATCCCTATTCTGGTAAATTCTAACCAGAAACCTGGTATATACTGGACACACTTAATCACCCAGAAACGACCTGAAATTTGTAGCTTCTGCTTCAGCAATACCTGAACCATGGACTTCCAGATGTTCAAGCTGGTTTTAGAAAAGGCAGAGGAACCAGAGATCAAACTGCCAACATCTGCTGGATCATGGAAAAAACAAGAGAGTTTCAGAAAAACATCTATCTCTGCTTTATTGACTATGCCAAAGCCTTTGACTGTGTGGATCACAATAAACTGGAAAATTCTGAAAGAGATGGGAATACCAGACCACCTGACTTGCCTCTTGAGAAACCTATATGCAGGTCAGGAAGCAACAGTTTAGAACTGGACATGGAACAACAGACTGGTTCCAAATAGGAAAAGGAGTATGTCAAGGCTGTATATTGTCACCCTGCTTATTTAACTTCTATGCAGAGTACATCATGAGAAATGCTGGGCTGGAAGAAACACAAGCTGGAATCAAGATTGCTGGGAGAAATATGAATAACCTCAGATATGCAGATGACACCACCCTTACGGCAGAAATTTGAAGAGAAACTAAAAAACCTCTTGATGAAAGTGAAAGAGGAGAGTGAAAAAGTTGGCTTAAAACTCAACATTCAGAAAACTAAGATCATGGCATCCAGTCCCATCACTTCATGGGAAATAGATGGGGAAACAGTGGGAACAGTGTCACACTTTATTTTTGGGGGCTCCAAAATCACTGCAGATGGTGACTGCAGCCATGAAATTAAAAGACACCTACTCCTTGGAAGGAAGGTTATGACCAACCCAGATAGCATTTTCAAAAGCAGAGACATTACTTTGCCAACAAAGGTCCGTCTAGTCAAGGCTGTGGATTTTCCAGTGGTCATGTATGGATGTGAGAGTTGGACTGTGAAGAAGGCTGATCATGGAAGAATTGATGCTTTTGAACTGTGGTGTTGAAGAAGACTCTTGAAAGTCCCTTGGACTGCAAGGAGATCCAACCAGTCCGTCCTAAAGGAGACCAGTCCTGGATGTTCATTGGAAGGACTGATGCTGAGGCTGAAACTCCAGTACTTTGGCCACATCATGAGAAGAGTGGACTCATTGGAACAGACTCTGCTGCTGGGAGGGATTGGGGGCAGGAGGAGAAGGGGATGACAGATGGTGAGATGGTTGGATGGCATCACTGACTCGATGGACATGAGTCTGAGTGAACTCTGGGAGTTGGTGATGGACAGGGAAGCCTGGCGTGCTGCGATTCATGGGGTTGCAAAGAGCCGGACATGACTGAGTGACTGAACTGAACTGACCCTAATTTGGAAAAGTATTTATACACTCCTCACTTTCTACATACCAGGCATACAGACATTACTGAAACAGAGCAGGACCCCATGGTCCTTGCCCCCACACCATGTCCTCTGCCTGCCTTTTGTCTATGGAAAACTTTAGTCAGAAAAACATTTTGGTAAGAAAAATGAGAAATGTGGGAAAAAAAGAAAAACAGTCAAAGAAGACTAAATAATAATAGTGTAGCCATTAAACACTTTCCAGGTAATTCAGTGGTAAAGAGTCCACCTGCTAATGCAGCAGACATGGGAGAGGTGTGTTCTATTCCTGGGTCAGGAAGATCCCCTGGAGGAGGGCATGGCAACTCTCTCGAGTGTTTTAGCCTGGAGAACCCCGTGGACAGAAGCTATGCCAAATTCTTGGAGGGCTATGGTCCATAGTGTTGCACAGAGTTGGAGACAACTGAAGCAACTTAGCACAGTATTAAACATAGTCAAGGACTGTTAGTTCTTTCTTAAGAGATATAGACAATATTTTGGGCCATATCCTGTGAGCTGTCTTACAGATACTAAAGAAACAGGTGGAGAACTGCATGATGACCAGACTGTACTCAGGACATAAGCTGCCACAGTGCTGAGAATTGGCCTCAGAGAAATGGGAGCAAATGGACCTTGGAACTGAAGATTAACTGTACCTAAAACAATCATGATGATGCTGGGCAGATCACCGATGATCTATTTAAAAATGACCGTCAGAGTTGACTGTATTTCTACATATAGCCTCCCCCCTTCTGTCTAGAAAAGGTCTCACCCGCCACTTGCTGGGGAGAGTTGGACTTCTGATAGATGTCCACCACCTCCCTCCCACTTAGCAGCATCTGAAATAAAGTAACCTTCGCTTTCATCAACCTGGCCTGTTTATTGACTTTAGAGCAGTAAGCAACTGGAACACACCCCACACCTTTTTTGGTAACAGATTTTGGTGCCCAGTGAGGGGCTGTCTCCTGTGCTTTCCTGGCACCTTGCTGTCCTGCAGTTTTCAAGGGAGAGCTGTGGTCATGACAGTGTATCAGCCTGCTGCTTGTGGCTTGCTAGCCCTAAGTAGGGGATTTGGGAGATGTTCCTAGCAGCTGCCAAAACCATTCGTTTTGAGGATCTTCCCTATTTCTCCTCTGCTTGGCACTTGCTGGCAACTTACACTTTTTCTGGGTGGAATGGTAACATTTGGGACAAGCTGACCAACTCCAATACTGGGTAAGTCCACCAATGTGCACATGGGTGACCTTCCTATCTGTGAGTGCTAGTGGGCATTCTTGCTAATTGGTTCTGATGTCTCTCTGCCACTGAGGACCATTTGTTAATGCTATTTGGGCATTCTTGCTAGTTCATTCTGATGTGTATCTAATGTTGAGAGCTGTTTGGGGCATAAGGTGTAATTTGGGCATTTTTGCCAATTGGCTCTGATGTGTGTCTGATATTGAGGACTGTTTATGAGCACTGATTGCTCTTTGGGCATTCTTGCCAGTGCCAATTTGCAGTTGACAGTGTCTGCCAGATATTAAATAGTAATATTCAGTAAGAATTTTAAAATTCATTTTACTTTCACAACATTGTCCTTTATGTCAGTATGTATGAGCTTGGTGACAGAAAAAAAAAAGTATCAATAATAACAATACATGGTTCTAGAAAATATAAAATAAAAATACTGGTAGCTATTCAAGGACTTGCTGTGCATTTTTTTGGTTTTTCTCTGACACACAGTGGAGAATATGGCTGGGAAGGCTCTTACTATTGCATCAGCTGAAAAGGCTGACCTTTGCAAAAGCCACGTGGTTGAGAATAAATCTTTTTATATTAAGTGACTCACAGATAGTAAGAATCTGGTAAACATTAATGGACTGAATACAAATTGATGGCATTTCCAGAAACTTCCCCAGGAAGATTATATTATCTCCCCTAGAAATCCTCTACTAGCATAGATATATTTCATATGTGATTATATTACAGAGCTCAAAGAGCCTGAAACTCATAGGATGAATTGCAAAACAAGGCAATTTAATGGCCTGGTGGAGGATTGAAAAGCAAGTCAATGTCTCGCTGAGTCTTTACATATTGATTTAAAAAGTGTTGATTACATATTTCATAGCAATACCTTGAAACGTTTCTCATTTTGATAGTTTTTAATACATTAGAGAAGAACAAAAAATAATTTGGAAACGATTTGGAGTAAAGAGCCTGTGTTTTAGTACCAGCCTATCAACTATTTCTTGTGGAAGGGAAGCTGTGGGTAACTGGGAAGAAACAAATTAGGGCAACTGGAAACCTGAGGCACAGTATAATAGAAATGTGAAAAGAGAGGCTATAAGGTATGAGAAATATTAGGCAGTGGAGTGAACATTAGCTACTTTGAGAAGTTAGTATATAGGAAAAGGAATCAGATCATGAATTTAATTTATTACATATTAAAAATATTTTTTCTATCTGGCTATTCCTCCCAACCCAAGATCTTATTTTGAGCAGGAGGAAAGGATGAGGGATCTGGGGAAAATAAAAGTGTCTGAGCACTACCACACAAATGTGTCAGTTTCCTGTGTGTTCTGAGGCTGAGTTACTTAAGATAAAATGGCATCTCTTTATGAAATTCTTGTGCAGTAAAATAAATTGGATTTTCACCAGAAAATATTTGTTAAATAGTTTGAATCACAATCTTTTACGAATCAAAGTAAATTTATTTAATTTGAGGAATTAGATGATACTGTTTTCTTTTTTTATTGAGATATAATTGACATATAACATTATAGTAGTTTCACCTATGCATCCATGCCTGCTAAGTTGCTTCAAGAGTGTCTAACTCTTTGCAGCCCTGTGTATTGTACCCCACTGGGCTTCTCTGTCCATGGGATTCTCCAGGCAAGAATACTAGAGTCGGTTGCCATGCCCTCCTCTAGGGGATCTTTCTGACCCAGGTATCGAATCTGCATCTCTTATATCTCCTGCATTGGCAAGTGGATTCTTTACCACTAGTGCCGCCTGAGAGGCCCCAGTTTCAGGTATACAACATAATGATTCAATATTTGTATGTATTGCAAAATAATCTACACAATAAATCCAGTTAACATCCATCACCATGTATAATTACCAAATATTTTTTCTTGTGATGAGAACTTTTAAGATCTACTCTCTTAACAACTTTCAGATATGCAATACAGTATTATTAACTAGTTTGTACATGTGTGCTCAGGCTTGTCCAACTCCTTGTGACCCCCATGGACTGTAGCCCAGCAGGATCTTCTGTCCATGGGATTTCCAGGCAAGAATACTGGGGTGGGTTGCCATTTCCTCCTCCAGGAATTTCCTCTTCCAGATCCAGGGATTGAACCTGTCTCCTGCATTTCCTTGTACTGACAGGCAGATGCTTTACCACTGAGCCACATGGCAAGCCCTTTCAACTATAGTTTCTAGGTTGTAAATTATATGTCCATGACTTATTCATGTTACAACTAGAAATTTGTACCATTTGACCCTCCCTCACCCGTTTTGTTTTCAGAGGGACAGTAGTCTTGAAGCAGGATCTTATTTCCCTGTCCAGGGATTGAATCTAGCTGTCAGCCCACCAGGAGCTAGAGGCTAGAGGCACAGTTCCCTGATACTTACCCCATTTGAAAGCAAAAAACGTTTCAAGGAAGCAAAAACTGAAAAACAGGTACAAAGTATACTATTAGAGACACAGTGTAATGTATGGGAGAGCACACAGAGAAAGTTTATTTCTGTCAGAAGCAGGATACACACCCCCAGAGGAGTGCAGGCATCCTAAATGAGGAGCACAGTAAAATGGTGATTTAAATTGCTGATATAGGACAGAACTTCTAGTCTTTGTTTTCATTTGGCCAATAGTTTTGTTACTTTTTTCACACCTGATTGGCCCTTTGACCCTCCCAAAGATGTGTGTGCCTCTTTGCTAAGATGTATCCCACCACAGAGGCCGATGGGTGCATTGTCCTCACTTATTATGGGATGGGATCTCCTCAATTTTTGATGTTAAAGAAGCTTTCATTTCTATGCATGTGCAGACAGGGAAGTCTTCCTTGACCTCAGGAATGGGCACCTTGTCCCTTAGTGTCTGGGTGAGAACAAAGCTTCAAGTTTACTTCACTTGATAAACACCAGCTGTCCAGCCCAGGGGCCCATCTATCTCCTAACTCAATTTTGCCCAACCCCTTCCACCTTCGATAATGACCAATCTGTTCTATCTATGAGCTCATTAAAAAAAAAATTACTATCATTTTTGGATTACACATGCAAGATCATACGGCACTTGTCTTTGTCTGACTTGTTTCACTTAGCATAATGCCCTCAAGGTCCATTCATGTTATTGCTGGAGAGAAGATTTCAATCTTTTTAATGGTTGAATGATATTCCATTAGATAAATAAATATAGATACAAATATCATGTTTTTTTATTAATTTATCCCTTGATGGACACTTAGGTTATTTCCATGTCTTGGCTATTGTAAATAATTCTGCAGTGAACATGGGGCTGTATATATATCTTTTTGAATTAGTGTTTTCATTTACTTTGAATAGAATACTCAGAATTGGAGTCATATGATAGTTCAATTTTTTTTTTTGATGACTCTCCATACTGTTTTCCATATTATTGCACCAATTTACATTTCCACTAAGGTGCACAAGTGTTCCTTTTGCTCCACGTTTTCCCCAACACTTATTTGTTGTTTCTTTGATCATAATCATCCTGACAAGCATGAGGTGATATGTCATTGTGGTTTTGATTTGCATTTCCCACAGTGATTTTGAGCATCTTTTCATGTACCTGTTGGTAATGTATGTGATACCTTTAGAAAAATATTTCTTTAGATACTCTGCTCACTTTTAAATCATATTGTCTTTTTTTGCTATTGAGTTGTATGAGTTCTATGTATTTTGGATATTAGCCACTTTTTAGATAAATAATTTGAAATTATTTTCCAGGTTGCACATTAATTTTGTTACTGGCTTCCTTTGCTGTGCAGAAGCTTTTCAGTTTCAGATGGAGTCCCACCTTTTTTTTCCTTTTCTTCTTCTGTTACCTTTATTTCTGGTTTCAAATCCAGAAAATCATTTCAAGAGCTTCCAGTCTATGTTTTCTTTTATGAGGCTTATGGCTTTAGGTCTTACATTAGAGTCTTCAATCCATCTTAAGTTTTGTGTATGGTGTAAGATAATGGTACCATTTCATTCTTTTGCCTATAGCTTTTCAGTTTTCCCAGCATTATTTCATAAAGAGATTCTCCTTTCCCTACCGTATATTCTTGGCTCTTCCATTGTAAATTAGTTGACTATGCAATGCATTGGTGAAGCACTGTGGTTAAGACACGTTCTCCTGACTTTTAAGTTCAGTAGCTTTATTATTTAACATAAGCACATAAATGAATTGTGTGATACCTCTTTAGTTTTTATAATACCTTTTTATGCCACTGATTCATAATGCAGAGTACTGTGACTAGCCTACTTGATCTAGAGTAGTGAAATATCACTTTATTTAATACAATATTAATTTGCTGCTTAATTTGATTGATGTGGTTAAAACAAAGATGTACTCCCTTTGCTTAAAATCTAGTCTTTCAAAAATGGTCAACAAGGTGGATATATTCAGGAGGGAGTTAGTGGATGTTCAGGGCATCCCTCTCTTTTGGAGCATTGTTGAGGAGTGGTCCCAGGCGGAATCATTTGAAAGTCGACCAGATGACCTTCTGATCGTCACCTATCCCAAATCTGGTAAGATCTTTTCATTTATTTGTACTAGCTAACTGGTTATTGATCCACATGTGTAAGCCCAATGATCGGCAGATCACTTGACAAGGGAATATCTGGAGGAGTTGTGGGACAGTTTTGTTACACAAAGTCACTTCTTATTTTGAAAGATCTGCAACTGAGTGGTGGCTATATCTGAGAGGAAATTAATGATATTGGAATTTCTTTTTATATTCAAGCAAAAACAAACTACATAGATAAAGAATTTAAGAACATTAGAATACATATGCACCCATAAACTTTCTATACAAGTTATGTTTAAATATTTTGCTTATTTTAATATTCAAACATATTTTGTAAAACAGTGTTTTGCTATTTCAAATGTATTTATTTTGTGAATATGTTTAGAGGTATTTTGACCTGAGACCAAACTAGGGTGGAGGTATTGAAGATACTGGAAACCCCCTACAAAAGGTCCCTTGCATGCACTGATGCACTTAGTGCCCCTGACCCTTGCAACAGTCCAATAAGAACTGGACATGGAACAATAGACTGGTTTCAAATTGGGAAAGGAGTACATCAGGGCTGTATATTGTCACCCTGCTTATTTAATTATATGCAGAATACCTCATGAGAAACGCTGGGCTGGGTGAAGCACAAGCTGGAATCAAGATTACAGGGAGAAATATCAATAACTTCAGATACACAGATGACACCATCTTTAAGGCAGAAAGTGAAGGAGAACAAAGAGCCTCTTGATGAAAGTGAAAGAGGAGAGTGAAAAAGTTGGCTTAAAGCTCAACATTCAGAAAACTAAGATCATGGCATCGGGTCCCATCACTTCATGGCAAATAGATGGGGAAACAATGGAAACAATGACTTTAATTTTTTGGGCTCCAAAATCACTGCAGATGGTGACTGAAGCCATGAAACTTAAAGACACTTGCTCCTTGGAAGAAATGCTATGCCCAACCTAGACAGCATATTAAAAATCAGAGATATTACTCTGCCAACAAAGGTCCATCTAGTCAAAGCTATGGTTCTCCAGTAGTCATGTATGGATGTGAGAGTTGGACTATAAAGAAAGCTGAGCACCAAAGAATTGATGCTTTTGAACTGTTGTGTTGGAGAGACTCTTGAGAGTCCCTTGGACTGCAAGGAGATCCAACCAGACCATCCTAAAGGAGATCAGTCCTGAATATTCATTGGAAGGACTGATCCTGTAGCTGAAACTCCAATACTTTGGCTACCTGATGTGAAGAACTAACTCATTGGAAAGGACCTTGACGCTGGGAAAGATTGAAGATGGGAGGAGCAGGTGATGACAAAGAATGAGATGGTTGAACGGCATCTCTGCCTTGATGGCCATGAGTTTGAGCAAACTCTGGGAGAAAGTGAAGGACAGGGAAGCCTGTCCTGCTGCAGTCCATGACGTCACAGAGTCGGACACGCCCGAGAGACTGAACTGAACTGAATTTAGAAGTATTTTGCTCTAAGCAAAATACCTTCTGACTTTAGTATACAATTTCAGGAAGGAGAGTTTAATATAAAAATAAAAATCAATAAATGTTTTTACTTCCCTAGTGGTTCAGTGGTTAAGAATCTCCCTGCCAATGCAGGGGACATGAGTTCCATCCCTGGTTCTGAAAGATTACATGTGCAATGGGGCAACTAAGCTCATGTTCCACAATTACTGAGCCTGCACTCTAGAGCTATGTGCTGCAACTACTGAGCCTGCATTCTGCAACTACTGAAACCTACATACCTAGGGCCTGTGCTCTGCAACAAGAGAAGCCACTGCAGTGAGAAGCCCATGCACCACGGCAAAGAGTGGCCCCCACAACAAAGACCCAAGATAGCTAAAAATAAAGGAAACAATTTTTTAAAAAGAATCAATAACTTGTATTTCTCAAAAACATATATGACTGAATCACTTTGTTGTATACATGAAACTAACACAATATTTTAAATTAACCATACTTCAATAAAAAAATGTGTATTCCTTCAGATCATTTTATGATAGCTTCCCACTTTACCCAGTAATAGATATATAGAAAGGTATCAGAGAGATGAGGCTCTCTCTTGCCTTTTATCCAGTAAATTTACTTGCACTCATAATCAACCAACTGTCCTAATTACAGAACTCTCTAAAGTCAATTTTCCTTTATATTCCTGCTTCGTTTCTTAAAAGAATTGAGGAAAATAAATTTTTAATAAGTTTATTGGCTACTGTTCTTTTTTCTAGACTATAAATATTAAAACTACCTCAAAGCAATATGTTACTAGTCCTAGGAGGAAAGCCCTGCAAAGCTTGGGGGATTCTGCTGCTGCTGCTGCTAAGTCACTTCAGTCGTGTCCTACTCTGTGCGACCCAATGGACGGCAGCCCATCAGGCTTCACCATCCCTGGGATTCTCCAGGCAAGAACACTGGAGCGGGTTGCCATTTCCTTCTCCAATGCATTGCATAGGAATATAGGGTTCCTTATTTTTAATTTTTATTGGAGTGCAGTTGATTTACAATGTTGTGTTAGTCTTGGGTATATAGCAGGGTGAATCAATTATACATATATTCACTATTTTTTTTAGATTCTTCTTCCTTATAGATCATTATAGAGTATTGAGTAGAGTTCCCTGTGCTATATGGTAGGTCTTTATTAGGTATCACTATTATATATAATGGAGAAGGCAATGGCACCCCACTCCAGTACTCTTGGAAAATCCTATGGATGGAGAAGCCTGGTAGGCTGCAGTCCATGGGGTCGCTAAGAGTCAGACACGACTGAACGACTTCACTTTCACTTTTCACTTTCATGCATTAGAGAAGGAAATGGCAACCCACTCCAGTGTTCTTGCCTGGAGAATCCCAGGGACGGGGGAGCCTTTTGGGCTGCCGTCTATGGGGTCGCACAGAGTCGGATAAGACTGAAGCGACTTAGCAGCAGCATTCTATATTATATATATTTATATATATATATATATATATAAAATACTGTGCATATATATATATATATAATACTGTGCATATATCAATCCCAATGACTCAATTTATCCTTCGCTCCCCCTTTTCCCCCTAGTAACCATGTTTGCTTTCTACATCTGTGATCCTATTTCTGTTTTGTAAATAAGCTCGTTTTTATTGCTTTTGTTGTTGTTGTTGTTGTTTAGCTTCCACATGTAAGTGATAACATATGGTATCTGTCTTTGTCTGACTTAACTCAGTATGTCAGTCTCTAGGTCTATCCATGTTGCTGTAAATTGAATTATTTCATTGTTTTTTATGGTTAGCCCATAGTCCATTGTGTATGTGTACTGCACCTTCTTTTTCCATTTCTCAGTTGATGGACATTTAGGTTCTTGTCTATATGTACTACAGTAGGAATAGTCCATTGCATTAGATCACTAGTGCTCCCCAGGTGGTGCTAGTGGTAAAGAACCTGCCTGTCAATGCAGGAGACATAAAAGATGTGGGTCTGATCCCTGGTCAGGAAGATCCCCTGGAGGAGGACATGGCGATCCATTCCCGTATTCTTGCCTGGAGAATCCCGTGGACAGAAGAGCCTGGCAGGCTACACACAGTAGAATCACAGAGTTGGACACGACTAAAGCAACTAGCATGCACATATATATGTGCCACACAGTCCAGTGGAATAGTAGTCCACTGTATATACGTGTTACATCTTTATCCATTCTTCTGTTGATGGACATTTAGGTTGCTTTTATGTCCTGGCTATTGTAAACAGTGCTGCAATGAACATTAGCTGCATGTATCTGTTCAGATTATAATTTTCTCTGGATATACTGGACAAATATATATACTGCAGAAATATAAATCAATGGGATACGATAGAAAGCCCAGGGACACACCAACACACCTATGGTCACCTAATCTATGACAAAGGAAGCAAGAATATACAATGGAGAAAAGACAGTCTTTTCAATAAATGGTTCTGGGAAAACTGAAAAAACTACATGTAAACAAATGAAATCAGAATACTTCTTAACACTTAACACCACACAATAACATAAACTCAAAATGGATTAAAGATCTAAATGTGAGGCTGGATACTATAAAACTCTTTAAGGTAAATAGGCAGAATGCTCTCAGACAGAAATTTTAGCAGGATCTTTTCTGAGTCATCTCCTAGAATAATGAAAATAAAAACAAAAATAAACAAATGGAACCTAATTAAACTGAAAAGCATTTGTACAGCAAAGGAAAATATAAACAAAATGAAAAGATAGCCTTCACAATGAAAGAAAATACAATATTTACAAAAGAAACAACCAACAAGAGATTAATCTCCAAAATATGCAAACAGCTCATGCTGCTCAAAATCAAAAAAACAAACAACCTAACCATTTGTTAATTTTTGTTTTTATTTCCATTACTCAAGGAAGTGTATCAAAAATGATCTTGCTGCAATTTATGTCTGAGAGTGTTCTAATTATGTTTTCCTTTAAGAGTTTTCAAGTATCTAGCCTTACATTTAGGTCTTCAATCCATTTTTAATTTATTTTTGTATATAGTGTTAAGGGAGCTTCCCTGGTGGCTCAGTGGTTAAAAAAAAAAAAAAATCCACCTGTCAAGGAAGGAGATGCAGATTCAATCCCTGGGTCTGGAAGATCTCCTGGAGAAGGAAATGGCAACCCACTCCAATATTTTTGCCTAGGAAATCCCACGGAGAGAAGAACCTGGCAGGCTACAGTCCATCACAAAGAGTTGGGCATGACTTAGCAACTAAACAACAATAACAAATGGTATTTAGGAGCATTCTAAAGACAATTTTTGGAAGCTACCATCATTCAAATAGTTCACCTATGAAAGTAACCCTTGAAGGTGAACTTTTTCTGGCATAGTAAGAGTTAAATGGCTTCACATAAATTAATCCAATGCTCTTTATTCCTGTTATTTTCTTTTTAGTTTGTTTCCCTTACAATCTATTGAGATTACATCTTAAAATTACTAATATTTCGGTGCCCTGTTGATTTTTTTATAAAAAGTTTCAAGTTAATGAACTCATTAATGGGCTAAACCATGTGCTATTTTTTTCAAATATTGTGGAAGGTAAACATTTACAGTTCAAACCATAAATTGGCATCTTTTTCAATCAGATTTCATTGACCACCATTCAAACCACTCACTAACAGGAAATAAAATGTGCTATATTGTACTTTGGCATTTAGGTCTCTTTTTCTCCCCCTCATGAATCATCACTTAAGCCAAAACCAGTTGCTGTCATTTAGTCACTAAGTTGTGTCTGACTCTTTGCGACCCCCTGGAGCATAGGCCAGCAGGCATCTCTGTCCATGGGATTTCCCAGGAAAGAATACTGAAGTGAGTTGCCACTTCCTTCTGCAGGGGATCTTTCTGATAGAAGGATCAAATCTGCATCTCCTGAAATATCAGGCAGATTCTTTACCACATGAGGGAAGCCCAAGCAGAAATGAGACCAAGCAACAAAAGGTTCAAGGGTAATAATGATTTGCCTCATCTTTTTCTTAGTACTATAATTGTCAATGTAGAAGGACAGAGGAGAGAGACTCATGCTCATGATGTAGGGACAAGGAAGAGGAAGAGTTGTCTGTAAGAAAGGACTGAATAGTAAGGAAGTCTAAAGTACTCTAATACCTGGAACCAATCCAAAGTTGCATCTACAGACAGATCATTCTTCAGAAATGCTGTGTGCACAGATCAGTTATTTAATTCATATATTTAGTTTCTATCCATGATTATGCAATTTAGAGACTATTATTACACACTGGGTAAAGAGGAAGAGGATAGAAACAATTAATAAGGTATTTTTCTCCTAGGTACTATGATGTTTGTTTTGTTTGTTTAGCAGTGCCTCAAAACCCTGATCATTGAGTGCCGTAGACAATTGGGTAGAGCATATTCTCATACACTTAGGTCCATTTCTCAAAAGACCAGTGAGGCACAGTCTCAGAAAGATCAGAGCGACTTGGTCTGCCCTGTCATTCAGAATCCATTGTCTTTTGTTGGTGAATGACACATGGGTCTCCATGGATGCATCTACAATGTCTTCTTTGTTTCCCTGTTCACCATTCGACCAAATGTTTAACATTTTTACCTGAAGTGCTCTTTTGACCCCAAAACTAATAATCTTTTTATTTTAATAGGAAACATACAAATTGCTGGTCAGATTCACTAAATGTGACTAATTCCCTCATCCATTTCACCCAGGAGGGTATGCTATTGCTACTTAAATTCTGTCTGCTTAAAAAGTCATGCTTATGTCCTTTGCCTGCCTTATTTTCATGGTTATTTTAATCAGATTTTAGACATATAGACACACATACATATGTACACAGTACATATGTATATGTTCAAGATAGATACTGATATCTCCTAAGAAAAGAGATACTGATATTTCCTATCTCCTAGAAAAAAAGAATGCAAATGAAGAACACACTTTTAAAAATATATTACAGTGCTTTTCTACCTCTATTAACTCTCTCATATACTTTTTAAAAAAATTTTATTTTTACTTTATTTTACTTTACAATACTGTATTGGTTTTGCCATACATTGACATGAATCCACCATGGGTGTACATGAGTTCCCAAACATGAACCCCCCTCCCACCTCCCTCCCCATATCATCTCTCTGGATTATCCCCGTGCACCAACCCTCTCATATACTTTTTAACACAGAAGTTTTGAGTTTCTTTGATTCTCTTTTCCTCAGGAACAACCTGGATTAGTGAAATATTGGATTTGATCTATAACAATGGGAATGCAGATGAGTGCCATTCATGGAATTAATAATTCCAAGACTTACAAATGGTAGTTACTCTTAATGTTCCTTTTCTGCATAGGATTAAATCCCTGTTTTTGTGGTGCTTGAAAATGATACAGACAGAGCTTGTGCAGTTGAATCATAAGTGTCTACAATAAAAGAGTAAGAATTTGGCTATGCCAATACCCATATTATAGTCAACTTCCACCCAAAGATAATATCTACATATGAAGACATTTTAATGAGTTTTTTTTTTCCTGAATAGGACACACAGAAGCTTTCTTTTAATATTTAAATAATGTGCGATCATTATATGTGGAAAATTCAGTGTTTGATTCATTATAGAATCATGTCTACTATTATGTAGCTGATGTTCACAGACTCAAAGAAAATGATGATGGGAATATGTGGTTTTGTGTTATTAAAATATTTAAAATTAACCATGGATCTCATGGCTTAATTTGATTTTAAGATTTGAATATAAAAAAGCTGGAAAGAGATTTTGAAGTCCTGTAGTTCAATTTCCCCATACGGTAAATAAGAAAAAGAGGAAGATAAATGAAGGAAAAACTTGGACAACTTGCACTTGACTTACTGCCTCAGCAATCCTTTTTGTCTGAGGATTTATAGACACTTATAAAGATAATAACCCCCATTATTTATAAATAAAAAATCCTAGCTTACCAGAATTTATCAGTTTTTACCTTATTGTGGATCTCAGAAGTATATGAGGGCATGTAGTAATATATCCGTTTCAAGTCACATAAGGGAGTTAATGTTTACAAAGTCTTAGGTTATATTTTAATTAACCTTTATGCTTCCATATTTAAAATGTAGTTTAACTTTTATGCTTGCTGGTGTTGAGGACTTGAATAACATGCAGTCTCCTTGATTAGCGAAAACACACCTACCTGTCCAACTTCTCCCTTCTTCATTTTGGAAAAATAACTGCAAGGTAGCAAAATTTTAAAAAAGCAAACTTTATGTTGTGATTACTTTGACTAATTATGCAGAAATTAAGATGGGAAATTGCAATCCCTGGATAAATCATTGAAAAAAATAATAATTTCATCCATATATCCCAAGGAACAAAATAATACCACTGGAGACAAGTGCTATAGATAGGATTTTTCTCAGTGCCCAAACACTGAGAATCACTCAGGCTTTCTCTTCTCCAAACTGTCTTCTTGTCTAAATCCCTTCACTCATTGTTTTTAAACAATGGATGTTTAAATAACTCAGAACTCCTTCATTAATTCAGTATAATTTTAATTTACCAATATGAACCTATATATAATTTATAATATAACCTGGATTAGTAAAATATTGGATTTGATCTATAACAATGGGAATGCGGAGAAATGTAAAGAGATACAATATACAAACGAGTGCCATTCATGGAATTAATAATCCAAAGACTTACAAATGGTAATTTCTCTTAATGTTCCTTTTCTGCATAGGATTAAATCCCCCTTTTTGTGGTGTTTCAAAATGATACAGACAGAGCTTGTGCTGTATAACATACAGCATGTTATAATTTATAACATTTCCCTGTTGGCTCAGTGATAAAAGATCCACCTGCCAAGTAGGAAAGGGAGGTTGGATCCCTGGGTTGAGAAAATCTCCTGGAGAAGGAAATGGCAACCCAGTCCAGTATTTTTGCAGGGGAAATCCCATGGAGAGAAGAGCCTAGTGGGCTGCAGTCCATGGGGTGGCAAAAGAACTGGACATAACTTAGTGAATAAGCAACAGCAAAATATTACATTGCAGGTTTAGCTAACTACTATACTATGGACTTCACTGGTTGCTCAATAGTAAAGAATCTGCCTGCCAATATGAGACACTGGTTCAATCCCTGGGTCAGGAAGATCTGCTGGTGAAGGAAATGGCAACTCACTCCAGTATTCTTGCCTGGGAAATCCAGTGGACAAAAGAGCCTAGGGTGCTACAGTCTATGGGGTTGCAAAAGAGTTGGACATGACTTACAACAATGGATTTGTAGCAACAACAATGGATTTGTTTCAAGCTACCTTTTTAATAAGCATTTTTTTAAATAAGCATTTTAATTCATGTAATGTTTAAAGTGAAAATACATAAATGCTAAGGATATGGATTGATGAGTTTTCTTTTTTTTTTTTGAGAGCTTTAAATATTTAATTAATTCTACTTCTTGTAATCTTAATCATTCATGCAAAGATCTATATACAAGCGTTCCACGGAATCATTACCTATAATATGGCAAAGACTGAAAATAGTTTAAACAACCAATAATGATTTTGAAGAATTTTTAGAAAAAAGTTCATGTTAGATGAGAAATACCAGGAAAAATGCTAAACTTGAAAAATATCAAATATTATTGTTACACATTTACTATGTAACTATAAAACTCAGAAAATACTCCAAAATATTGATAGTAGCTAATACTGAATGAGAGACAGGACCTATCCTCCTCCATTTCTTAGATTATCTTCACTTACACTGTACTACTTGACTTTCTGAATCAGAACCCTCCAATCTAAGAACAAATGCAAGAATTTTGAAGGTGCTACAGTTGAAAATAAACTCATCATAGGTCAATTTTATTTTCAGTAGTTAAGAAACATTTAAGTACCAAACAATGCAAGTGGACCTTGAGCACCCAAGGGCCATTATAGCCAAAAGATGAGGCCCCCATAATAGGCAACTAGTGCAGGAATCACTGCCCTAGGAAGGATGCACTGTCTAGGCAGGGCCACCAGATCAGACCCCCCTTTCCCCAGCCCTGGCTTAGCGGGCAACAGGGGGCCCAAAGCGCTGCATGGTTCGCATCACCAGAGAAAGCTGGTCCAGAAAGTTGACAATGGAGATTCGAAGGAGGCGGCAATCTTCAGCTCTCCAGCAGACGGCCAGGACATTGCCGCTCACTGTGAGCTCCTTCCCAACCGCCCCACGGTGAGGTTCGGTATCTGGGGCCAGGGACCCACGGGCAATCTCTGCCTCCAACGCGGACGGGAAAGGCACGCTTAGGGTGAATACGCATGGTCGGCTTCCCGGCCTTTGGGAAGAGTGCTGGGCCGGCGCGACACCCGGAGCTCCGTGGTCTGCAGCGGAAGCAGCACCCGCGCTGCCGGGGCTGCCCCGGCCACCCCCGAACCCCCGCCGGCCCTGGCTTTCGGCGCCACCCGCCAGGCTGCCTGCGCCTACTTCCCCACCTGTCTCCTGCATGGCTGCCGTGCTCCGCCTCTGATGAGTTTTCACAAAGGGAGCATACCCACGAAATTAGACCCCACAACAAGAAATTGACCAAGAAATTGAATGAGGAATAGAGCCCGATAAAGCTCTGTTCCTGTGCACTTCCAGACAGGAACCCCCATTTGCAGAGATAATCACTATTTGTGAATGTTTTCATCATAAGGTGATTTGCCTCTTTTTCCTGTAAAGTAATTCTCTTGAATGTTTAGCTTATTTCATTTAATGTAATATCTGTGGGATCAATTCTTACCATGCTTGCTATTTTGCTTTTGTCTTGGTTTCTTAATATAGACCTGATTACGTCATAAATTATGGCATCATGAGCAAAAGTAGCTCACTAGAGATGCAAATTCTCAGGCCCAAATCCAGCCTACTGAGTCAGAAGTTATGGGCTTGGGGTCCAGCAATCTGAGTTTTAATAAGACCTTCGAGGATATTTGGTTCATATTAACATTTGAGAACCGCTGATGTTAGGCATTCCAATACGTGCATGTGAATATTTCACAAATTACTTATTCATGGTATAATTGATGGACAGTTGGGTTAGTGTTTATTGTCAGTAATAAAAGTAGTTCTGCAGTGCACATTCTTATGCAAGTATTAAATAGCACATATATGTTTATATTTCCCTTGGTTACACATCTTGGGATAGAACTGCATCTTAAAGTGTGCATTTGTCCAGCTGTAGAAAAAAATTTCCAATTTCTTTTCAAAGCATATGCACTAGTGTACACTTTGATCAGTAGTATATGAATCAAAGTTCTCCATGTCCTCATAAATCCAAAATATAGCTAAAAATACTGGCACATGGTGGCAAATTGGTGGCATCTCATTGTGGTTTTACTTTATATTTTCCTAATGATTAATTGTTTCAAGCAAGTTTACATAGCTTGCTGCTGCTAAGTCGCTTCAGTTGTATCCAACTCTGTGCGACCCCATAGACGGCAGCCCACCAGGCTCCCCCATCCCCGGGATTCTCCAGGCAAGAACACTGGAGTGGGTTGCCATTTCCTTCTCCAATGCATGAAAGTGAAAAGTGAAAGTGAAGTTGCTCAGTCGTGTCCGACTGTCAGCGACCCCATGGACTACAGCCTACCAGACTCCTCCATCCATGGGATTTTCCAGGCAAGAGTACTGGAGTGGGGTGCCATTGCCTTAGATGGCACCTTTTCTGAGGTATGTGTACAAATCCTTTGCCTTTTTCTATAGGGGCTTCTTTCTTTTTAATTATTAAGCTAGAAGTTCTCCATATAGTCTTGATACAAGTCTTTTCATAAGATAATTTAATTTCTTTATATCTTACTCTGTTTTATTTTTTTTTCCTTTTTAACTTTCTCAGCAATATCTTTTAAAGAAGTTTTTAATTTTGGCGTTGGGGGATATATCAGTTTTTTTCTTTGTGATTGGAACTTTCTGTAATTGTTTAAAATGCCATCCCCCAAATCATGAATATATTCTCCCTTCTGTTTGCCTCTAGAGGCTTTATTGCTTCAATTACCACTTTTATATCAAAATATCTGTTTAATACCTATAACCTAAGTAGTAATGTTCTTTTAAAAAAATTGATATAATAATTTTCTTTCTTTATGACCGCATTATGCAAAGGTTTAAAAAGTCAGGGACGTCTGCCCCATAAAGCATATAGTCTTATTCTGCTACTGCTAAGTCGCTTCAGTCGTGTCTGACTCTGTGCGACCCCATAGACAGCAGCCCACAAGGTTTCTCTGTCCCTGAGATTCTCCAGGCAAGAATACTGGAGTGGGTTGCCATTTCCTTCTCCAATGCACACATGCATGCTAAGTCACTTCAGTCATATCCGACTATATCATACTCAAAAATAGAATAAAACATCCAGTTACTTAATGCATTATGAGCAGGTTTATATCCTTCTTATGGCTTTGCTAAACAGCAGGTAGGATGTACAGACATCAAGCAAAAATATTTAGTGACTTCCTATTACTATCGAAATATATTTGCAATTATGTATTAATATATTTGTGGTATGTGCTATATTGTAATATGTTTACAATTATTTCTATTTCAATTTTTAAATAGGTCACAAATAATCTAATATTGCTAAAAGAATAAATACATACCGAAAAAAATGTTCTTCAATAACCAACATATATAGTCTTTTAGAATACATCAAATACTGTGGAGAAGACAGATAAAATATTCATGTATATATACATACATATGTATATATATGAAAAATTAATTACATCTCAGCAAAGTAAGTGTCAGTACATGAAGTAAAGATTCTCTGGGGCAAAGTAGTCTCTCTCTCTGGCTATGCTGCACAACTTGCAGCAACTTAGTTCCCAAACCAGGGATAGAACCCCATGTCCCCTGCAGTGGAAGCACAGGGTCCTAACCACTGGACTACAAGGGAAGTCCTGAAAGAAGTCTCATAAATGAAGGAAAATTTTGATCAACATCTTAAAGAAAAAGTAAGAGATTTTCAGATTAACAAGATCAGTTTAGAAAAAGAAAACTATATATCCATAGCCTAACACATGAAACAGCAAGGCATGAGGCAGATTCCACAAATGGTTTAATGTGGTTGGAAAATTAATCTGGAAAGCTAGGCAGTCACCAGACCTGCAGATCTGAAAAAGGTGTTTAGAGCATGTCTTTATCACCTCATCTTTAATAGAATGAGCAAAACAGCTGTTGTTTTTCAGCTGTAGTTTTTCTTTTGAAAAATTGATTGATTGTACTTTCACTTATATTATCCAAAATGTCTTTGTATGTGTGTTTGTGTCTACCTTTGTTTTTTAGTCAAAATCTAATTAAAACAAATGTGATGAGGAAGTAAGGATATAGTTTATCATCTTAAATCTAGAAGTAAAAACTCACAGAAGCTCCCAGAAATACCTTGGTGTTAGGTGAACTGGGGAATATCTCTGAGTGCCTTTTATCTACATTTCTATCTCACAGACTTCATTAAGGAAATAGAAAGCAGTTGATTCATCACCATGGTCTCTCAGTATTGAAACAGAAAGCAATTGAGAATGTTTGCAAAGTTTAGTATTTTCTCAAGAAATTATATCAGCAACAGAGTCCAAACTCTAAACTTTTGAAAAGTCCCTTTCCACTCATGTCACTTCTTTCCCCTTTCTAAGCCTGTCCAGAATATGAGAACTACTAGTGGTATGGGATTATAAAAGTTCTCATTTCCTTTCTCCATCAGTTGGAAAAGAAGAAAGCTCAGATTCTATTTAGATGAAAGGAGATTTCTTCCTGAAATACATTTTTACTTAGAAATTTATTTACTTCATAAGTGGCTAGGGCTTCATTGTTTTCAGGTGGGCTTTCAGGGGATAAGTAGTATTTATAAGTAGTATTTTCAGGGGATGAGTAGACTTAATGGACTTCATAGGATTTGCCAGCAAGGCATAGCAATATCACTTTTAGTGGGAAATGTGTTCAAAATGTCTGCCTTCAAACATAATTGACATCTTAATACATAAATTTTACTCCCATGTCAATCATTATAAACAGCAATGATCATTATGCACATTGATTAAATGTATCCAATAAAAGGTAAGGTGTTTTTTCAGCTTTATAAGTTTGCTTTTTCCTTTCATTATTAGTTTTAACAAGTTATACAGAGAAATAGTCTAAATTTAGGAGCAAGTTTAGTTCATTCTTAAAATTCAATATTTACTATAATTCTTATTATACTTGGTTTTCCATGTGTTAAGAGATGTTCTTCTTTTGAAAGACTAAAGACAAATCAAGGATGTGAGATATGAGAAGTTTTTGTGTTATATATAGTCATGAATATACTATATCAGAATATAAATATAAAGCTTAGGTTATGATTAAAAAAAGGAAAATAAACATTCTGCCAGGGTAAGCAAAAAAAAATACAAACGATTAGAGAATATAAATGAAATGATGATTTTCCCTATCTCTCCACAGATGGTCTATGTGGCACGGAATGCTAAAGATGTAGCCGTGTCTTACTATTATTTATACCAGATGGCAAAAATACATCCAGATCCTGGTACCTGGGAGGAATTCCTAGATAAATTCATGACTGGAAAGGATGAGTCTAAATCTTATTTTAATGATAGAGTTCCATTGTGAAAAATCTTTTTACAAGGAGATACAAGGTTTAAATACAAATATTGTATTTACTATAAACCTAATATATACCCAACATTTTTACTAGTGTATGAGGAAGATAGACAAAGCAAAAGATATAAAACAAATAGTCTCTTCCCTTTAAAGACTTTTGGGGAATATGAGACTTAGAGAGTCTTCAATCCTAAGTCTCTGTTTTGTTACTGCTTAGTGACCACTGATAAGCACTTTCTTACCTTCCCTCCCCTTGTATTGTTTTGATTTTGTACATATCTTTTGGACTTTCTTTTCTCTACCATTTCCTTCATTTTTATTATATAAACTGGAAATCCTTGAGTGAAAATTTTATATTCAAATCTTTGTTCTTCTACAGAGCCTCTTTTAGGAATCATATTCATGCCTGTGGTAGTAAATGTATGCTTCTTCCACATCCCATTCTTAACCTCTCAATCCCTTTCTCTCCCTCTCCCTCTCCTATGAACTTCAATACCACTTACCTTCTGTGCTACTTAGTATCTACCATCTTGCTCTTGTAATTTTAGTTTTATTTATTTGTAGCTGTATTTTTTGTGCCAGGCTTGTCATAGCAAAGTACCACAGCCTGAATGGCTTAAACAACCCTTTTATTTTCCCAGTTCTGAAGGTTAGACGTCCAAGATAAAGGTGTACTCAGGGTTGATTTCTGAGGCTTTTCTTCTTGTCTTGTAGGTGACCATCTTCTCCCTATGTCTTCATATGGTCTCATTGTACATGTTTGTTGTAATTTCCTGATGACCTCTGAACCTCCTTTAGGATCATCCTTGAAAAAAGAAGCATGCTTGCAGCCACATGCTCTCTATTGGTCTATTTCTTGCCTGTAGAGACCTAGAAGTCTAACAGTCTTCTCACATTTCATCCTGCCACTGTCCCTTCAGTGCAAACTGGCAGTGTTTTCACTGAGATAACTAATTGTATCTTTAAGTCACACACTGAACCTCTTTGATGAATGCTGCCAGTCACATCCTTGGTGTTTTTTCCAGAGCATGCTTTCTCAGATATTTTTGCAATATGAATAAGCTGAGAATTTTCTAAATCTTCAATTTCTAGTTCCTTTTTGCCTAATAACTACTTCTTCAGTCTGTTTCCAAAATCAGTTATAGTCCAAAGTACTAGTGATCAGGACTTCAACCTAAGAATTTTAGGGAACACAATTCATCATGTAACAGAAGTATTTCATCCTTTCTAAGATTTTAAGTTGGGTGAGAATAGGAGTTATTTGATATATTTCTCTTATCCTACCACCCCTCATTCCTGAACTAATAATTAATCATCCTGATGTGTGATGATGACTGGGAATAATGTTGAACAATTCATTACTTCATGTAAATACTTTTATTATCTGATCATTTTATGTCTCAATTTAGTGGCTTTTGGTTCTTGGTATGACCATGTTAAGGGCTGGTGGGAGAAGAAAAAAGATTATCACATACTTTATCTGTTCTATGAAGACATGAAAGAGGTATGAGCAAGCTACAACTTCTTCATTTTTAAGGAAACCTAAGATTCATCTTTGTATCATGCTTTCTTTTCTTTTTGATCTATAAATATGAGTAATCTGTGCGTGCTAAGTCACTTCAGTCTTTTCAGACTCTTTGTGATGGACTAGACCATTCGGGTATGACCTAAATCTAATCCCTCATGAGTATACAATGGAAGTGACAAGCAGATTCAAAGGAGTAGATCTGATAGACAGAGTGCCTGAAGAACTATGGACGGAGGTTCGTGACATTGTACAGGAGGCAGTGATCAAGACCATCCCACAAAAAAGAAATGAAAAAAGGCAAAGTGGTTGTCTGAGGAGGTCTTACAAATAGCTGTGAAAAGAAGAGAAGTGAAAGGCAAAGGAGAAAAGGAAAGATATACCCATTTGAATGCAGAGTTCCAAAGAATAGCAAGGAGAGATATTCTCATATTCGCCTTCTTCAGAGATCAGCGCAAAGAAATAGAGGAAAACAATAGAATGGAAAAGACTAGAGATCTCTTCAAGAAAATTAGAGATACCAAGGGAATATTACATGCAAAGATGGGCAAAATAAAGGACAGAAATGGTATGGACCTAACAGAAGCAGAAGATATTAAGAAGAGGTGGCAAGAATACACAGAAGAACTGTACAAAAAAGATCTTCAGAACCAAGATAATCACGATAGTGTGATCACTCACCTAGAGCCAGACATCCTGGAATGTGAAGTCAAGTGGGCCCTAGAAATCATCACTATGAACAAAGCTAGTGGAGGTGATGGAATTCCAGTTGAGCTATTTCAAATCCTGAAAGATGATGCTGTGAAAGGGCTGCACTCAATATGCCAGCAAATTTGGAAAACTCAGCAGTGGCCATAGGACTGGAAAAGGTCAGTCTTCATCCTGATCCCAAAGAAAGGCAATGCAAAAGAATGCTCAAACTACAGCACAATTTCACTCATCTCACATGCTGGTAAAGTAATGCTCAAAATTCTCCAAGCCAGGTTTCAACAGTTCATGAACTGTGAACTTCCAGATGTTCCAGCTGGTTTTAGAAAAGGCAGAGGAACCAGAGATCAAATTGCCAACATCCTCTGGATCATTGAAAAAGCAACAGGGTTCCAGAAAAACATCGATTTCTGGTTTATTGACTATGCCAAACATTTGACTGTGTGGATCACAACAAACTGTGGAAAATTCTGAAAGAGATGGGAATATCAGACCACCAGACTTGCTTCCTGAGAAATCTGTGTGCAGGTCAAGAAGCAACAGTTAGAACTGGACATGGGACAACAGACTGGTTCCAAATAGGAAAAGGAGTACGTCAAGGCTGTATATTGTCACCCTGTTTATTTCACTTATATGCAGAGTATGTCATGTGAAATGCCAGGCTGGATGAAGCACAGCTGGAATCAAGATTGCCGGGAGAAATATCAATAACCTCAGATATGCAGATGACACCACACTTATGGAAGAAAGTGAAGAACTAAAGAGCCTCTTGATGAAAGAGGAGAGTGAAATGTTGGCTCAAAACTCAACACTCAGAAAACTAAGATCATGGCATCTGGTCCCATCACTGCATGGCAAATAGATAGGGAAACAATGGACACAGTGAGAGACTATTTTCTTGGGCTCCAAAATCACTGCAGATGGTGACTGCAGTCATGAAATTAAAAGATTCTTGCTCCTTGGAAGAAAAGCTATGACCAATCTAGACAGCATATTAAAAAGTAGAGACATTAGTTTGCCAACAAAGTTCTATCTAGTCACAGCTATAGTTTTTCCAGTAGTCATGTATAGATGTGAGAATTGGATTATAAAGAAAGCTGAGAGCCAAAGAATTGATGCTTTTGAACTGTCATGTTGGAGAGACTCTTGAGCATCCCTTGCACAGCAAGGAGATCCAACCAGTCTATCCTAAAGAAAATCAATCTTGAATATTCATTGGAAAGACTGATACTGAAGCTGAAACTCCAATACTTTGGCCGCCTGATGCAAAGAACCGACTCACTGGAAAAGGCCCAGATTCTGGGAAAGATTGAAGGCAGGAGAAGGGGGCGACAGGGAATGAGATGGTTGGATGGCATCACCAACTCAATGGACATGAGTTTGAGTAGGCTCTGGGAGCTGGTGATGGACAGGGAAGCCTGGCATGGTGCAGTCCATGGGGTCGCAAAGAGTCAGACATGACTGAGCGACTAAAATGAACTGAACTGGACCAGAACCCACCAAGTTCCTCTGTCCATGAGACTCTCCAGGCAAGGATGCTGAAGTGAGTTGCAATTTTCCTTCTCCAGGGGATCTTCACCAACCAGGGGTCCATCTGATGTCTCAGTCTCCTGCTTTGGGAGGTGATTTGTTTGTTTGTTTGTTTTTGTTTAATTCTAGCGCCATCCGGCAAGTCCTCATAACTAATCTACTGTTCTATTAATTCATCCTTGAAACTTGATCTTTTACTTAATCTGCTCCTTTCTGCTAATACCGTCTCCTAGTCTAGGTCCACCAATTGTCTTGATATATTTGAACTAATTTTGCTCCTGTTATTCACTCAGAGAGAATAATCTTCTTAAAATCTGAATCAATGTCCACTCTCTTCTAATAATCTCTCAGTGACTTCTGTCTCTGCTGCTGTTGTTTAGTCACTAAGTTTTATCCGACTCTCTATGACCCCATGGACTTTAGCCCATCAAGCACCTCTGTCCATTGAATATTCCAGGCAAGAATACTGGAGTGGGTTGCCAATTCCTTCTTCAGAGTATCTTCCTGACCCAGGGATGAAACCTGTGTCTCCTGCATTGGCAAATGGATTCTTTAGTCTGGATGAGCCACCGCGGAAGCCCCAGAATATAAAACATTAAGGAAATTTATAGATTTGCACATTATTTAGTCCCTGTCTGTCTCTCCAATCTCTTCTGATACCATTCATTTTCCATTTCTCAAAAAATTGAGCTTACTTGACACATTTTTCCCACTATTTTTAGATTAACCTCTTCTCATGCTTCATGTCTTAGGTGTTACCTCTCCACCGAGCTCTTTCATGTTCACAAGATCAGATAACTTATCTTTTGTCTACTAAAGTCTCTTTTGATGCTGTTGTTATTTTTATAGTATCAACCACTTCTAATTATTTTATGTATATGTTTATTTATGGTTTTTTAGTCTCCTATAATATTATGGCAAGGATATTGAAGAAACAATATAATTTTTATTATGTAATCTCTAAAACATATAACTTTTATTTTTTATTCTTCAGTTTAATCATTAGCATTGAAAATCATTCATTCTACAATTTGATTGAAAACTTATCCTGTCCTGATTATTTAAGCAATTCATTTAAAAAATATTTCTCATCTCTTAAACTGAATATCTCTCAGAGAAACTGTCCACACCTAAATTCCTTTGTATGACTATGAATCATTCATCTCTTATTTGGGAAATCTATTCCACACAGAGCCCCTAAAGAAACTACCTTACCCACCTAAGGAAATCCTCTCTGGCAGATTTTCTAGTCAAATTCTCAGCTTCCCATGCATCCTGTTCAAACCACTTTGCACTTGCCACTCTGGATTATGGGGTGATATATTACACTAATTATGGGACAAGAAGCAACAAATAAAGATTGAAAAGGATAAGCATTATCTTGAAAGAGAAGTTCCCACATTAGGTCATAATAAGGTCTTTGAGCTAAGGAAGTTTTATTTTTGTTGGTTAGTCGCTAAGTCGTGTTTGACTCTTTGTGACCCCATGGACTGAAGCCTGCTATGTTACTCCATCCAGGGGATGTCCCAGGCAAGAATACTGGAATGGGTTGCTATTTCCTATTCCAAGGAATTTGAATCTTCTCAAATATGGGAGGAGAATCTAAATCTTTTGTCAGAAAAAGCTCAAAATTAATCAAGGGTTCCAGTGTCTCGGTCATGAGATCTACCCCAAATATTACCATTCGAGGCCTTTCCCTCACCCCTCCATGTACCTTTCACATGGTAGACTAGTCACAACTGGGGATTCAACTTTCATAGTAATTCTTCCACTTGAAGAATTAGGGTGTGTATCTTATTGCTACCATGTTAAGTTCTGCAGTTATAAGAAATAGATTCTATTAGAGCCACCACCGAAACTCTCTGGTTCTGTTTTCATGAATTGAGATGGATGTCTTAGGAAAGCGAAAGCTCAGATTGCCTTTCTGGCTGATCTCCCCAGTTCACTAGGATTATGGCTCTCTGTTCCAGTCTGGTTTAGAGCGTCAAGAACATTTCCCCAGTGGATAGCGGGGCCCAAGCTATTAGATCTGAATGCAACTCTTTCACTACATCTAACAGGCTGGTCTAGGTCCAGTCCTGATGCACAGAGAAGGAAAGTCACAAGGAATACATTAAATGGATCTCTCCTCTTCATTATTGTCTCTTTCTCTTCCCTACCACTCCCTGGGCTGGAAAGTGCACAGGTTTTTATTTTACTGTCCTCATATACTCAGACTATCAAAATATCTATTTAAGTGTGAGAGGTAGAAAGAATATCTTTTTTCTACTATAAGAGATTTCTCTGAGAAGTATATCTATTCATTATTTTATCAAGATATAATTGACATATAATATTAGTTTCAGGTGTACAACAGAATGATTCAATATCTGTCTACAGTATAAAATAACCACCACAATAAGTCCAATTGACATCCATTACCACACAGAGTTATATATATTTTTTCTCGTGATGAGAATTTTTAGATATACTCTCTCTGTAACTTTAAAATTATAACGGAGTATTATTGACTATGGTTTTTTCCTAGCCTCAGAAAACTTTCAGTTTTTCACCATTGAGTATGTTAGCTCTGGACTTACATGTGGCCTTAATTTTACTGATGTGTGTTCCTTCTCTATTCCCTTTGTTGAGAGTTCTTAATCAAAAATCGGTGTTAAATTTTGTCGAATGATTTACTCTGCATCTATTGAGATGATCATGTGATTATATTCTTGATGTTGTTAATGTGATGTACCACTTTGATTGATTTGCGTATGTTGAAACATTTATGCATCCCCAGAATAAATTTCACTTGATTATAGCATATGATCCTTTTCATGTGCTGTTGAATTTAGTTTGCCAGTATTTTGTTCAGGATCTTTGCACTGATGATCACCAGAAATATTGACTTGTCATTTTCATTTCTGATACGCTCCTTGTCTAGCTTTGTTGTCAGTATAAGGCAGGCTTCATAAAATGAGTTTGGAAGCATTCTCTTAGATTCTACTTTTTGGAAGAGTTTGAAAAATATTCATATTAACTCTTCTTTAAATGCTTGGTGGAAAATCTATTCTTAATATTAGATGTGCTATAAAAAGAAGATAAAGGGGTTTTGAAAATTTCATTTTATCATAATTCTATCTTATCTTAATTATACCTTGCCATGAGATGGCTGGATGGCATCACTGACTCAATGGACGTGAGTCTGAGTGAACTCCGGGAGTTGGTGATGGACAGGGAGGCCTGGCGTGCTACGATTCATGGGGTCACAAAGAGTCGGACACGACTGAGTGACTGAACTGATAGTATCATAGGGCTTCCATGCTGGCTCAGTCTGTAAAGAATCCACCTGCAATGCAGGAGACCCAAGTTTGTTTTATCACCATCTATTATTCTACAAGATAATTCTACTTTTGAAAGTAAAAAATTGAATATTGACCTTTTTTTTTCCATTTTTTGAAACAAAGCTTACCTCTTCCTTTTAGCAGATGGTTGCCTGGTATAATCAAGAATAGGATTCTACACTTGGGAAAGAAAAATGAAAAGGCCATATAAAACTATAAAAATATTTCCTCTGCCACACTGATATGTTTGGATCCTTATAAAATGCACTGCCTACTTCATGACTAAATCTACCTGAAATAATCCTGTTTCTTTATAACATTTTTTAGGATCCAAAGTGTGAAATTTGGAAGTTATTAAAATTTCCAGTTAGTCCTTCCAGAAGAAACTGTGGATAAAATCCTCTATCATAGCTCCTTTGATATGATGAAGCAAAATCCTAGTGCAAATTATACCATTATGCCAAAATTTAGTATGGACCATTCTGTGTCTCCCTTCATGAGAAAAGGTAGCTTTATATACATTATATATTAGCTTCTATACAATTGATAGTAATATTATGGACATTGTTTGTGGGCAGATAAAAATAGTATCAAAGTAAATGGGAAGAGATTAGGTATGTTGGGGAGAAAATTTTATGAAAAAAATTGTTAAAGGAAATAATTCATGGCAACAATATTTATTATTACTGTAAGTCTAACATATAAGACAAGCTTTCTAATAAAAATATTTACTCGAGTCTATGTGTTGATAAGTATGGATTTTGGCACTCAATGATGTATCAGAAGAATAAGTGTTATTTGTCTGAATTATCTAGATAGTTTTCATATTCCCTAAAATTTTTGCTGTGGCTAGTAACTAGCTTAAATGATGTTGGGAATACTAAATTAGTGAAAAGTGAAAATGAAGTCTCTCAGTCGTGTCTGACTCTTTGCGACCCCATGGACTGTAGCCTACCAGGCTCCTCCATCCATGGGATTTTCAAGACAAGAGTACTGGAGTGGGTTGCCATGAAAGAAAATCCAATTTCTTGAGATTGCTTCTATGATTATGATATTGAACTCAATGTGTAGTCAACATTTTGCACAAAATATTCCTTTACTGAATATATGTTGAATTGAATTGTGTATGTGTGTGTGTGTGTGTGTGTGTGTGTGTGTGTGTGTGTATGGTTGGGTGGCATTACCAACTCAATGGACATGAATTTGAGCAAAATCTGGAAGATAGTGAAGGACAAGGAAGCCTGGCATGCTGTAGTCCATGGGTCGCAAAAAGTTGGACACGACTAAGTGACTGAACAAAATGTGTGTGTATGTCTTTGTCCTTATGATGAGATTGATTGATAAATTCTGTTAGTTGTGTATGCATTAGTCATCTTTGCTAAAACAAACAACCCCAAGAATCTCAGTAGCTTAGGGATTTGTTTTTTGTTTAATATTGGTGTGTGCTGGCCAACTGTGGCTGCAGCAGTTTTATTCATTTCTTTTTGACTCTGATTAGTTTTGTTTGACTTTCATGGGCTCTGCCTCTTGTGTCTTCTCTTTCTGAAACCCAGACTGAAAGAGCTGCCCTTTTGTGAGCTATGGCCTCACAAAAGAGAGAAAGATCAAGACAGATGTCGGAAACTTGCCAGGCCCTTTAAAGTTTCTGTTCAGATGTGCTATATACCACATATATTCAAATTCCCTTGACCAAAGCATACAAAAAATCAAAGCCGAAAGTTAATGAGGCAAAGAGGAATCACACAACACATAACAATGGACATAGGTGTAAAATCTTTTTACAGTGAAGAGAGTAAATATTAATATAATCTAAGACAGTTTTGGAAGAACAGATGTTTTGATGAGAACCTAAAAAGGGACTATTTAAGGAAATTGTAATTATAATGCATCAGTACATTCTAGAGATATTTTTAGGAGGTTAGGAACTGTGCAATGGATAAGCCTTGCTGGGAATATCTGGATCTTGGCCAGGTATGATTTTGCCTCCCAGGGGATGTTTGACAACATTTGAAGTCATTGCTGGTGATCATGACTAGGGGTTCGCTGTTGGCTTCCAATGTGTAGGGGCTAAGGATGGTGCTTAAACCTCCCACAATGCACAGGACAACCCCCACATCCTCCCCAGCAAAGAACTGGCAGACTTGAAATATCAACAGTGGAGATATACATAAATAAAATGTCAAGGTTAAGAAGTCCAAGGCCAGATTGACAGTTGTTTTGGCATATTTTCTTCATTTTTTCTCTAAAACTGGGCTTCCAAATGTGTCTTCTTAATTGCCCTGTGAAAATGACATTATTTTTTATCAGATATGCATTATAAATACTACTTCCTATTTCTTCCTTTAAAGTATTAGATGTGGTTAGTATCGGGAAGACTGAAAGAACAATACAATAATAATAAAATAGATTTAATTACATTGAATATCAGTTCAGTTCGGTTCAGTCACTCGGTTGTGTCTGACTGTTTGTGACCCCATGAATTGCAGCACTCCAGGTCTCCCTGTCCATCACCAGCTCCCGGAGTTCACTACGACTCACGTCCATCGAGTCAGTGATGCCATCTAGCCATCTCATCCTCTGTCGTCCCTTTCTCCTCCTGCCCCCAATCCCTCCCAGCATCACAGTCTTTTCCAATGAGTCAACTCTTCGCATGAGGTGGCCAAAGTACTGGAGTTTCAGCCTCAGCATCATTCCTTCCAAAGAAATCCCAGGGCTGATCTCCTTCAGAATGGACAGGTTGGATCTCCTTGCAGGCCAAGGGACTCTCAAGAGTCTTCTCCAGCACCACAGTTCAAAAGCATCAATTCTTCGGCACTCAGCCTTCTTTACAGTCCAACTCTCGCATCCATACATGACCACAGGAAAAACCATAGCCTTGACTAGACGGGCCTTAGTCAGCAAAGTAATGTCTCTGCTTTTGAATATACTATCTATAGTGTTTTATAATAGAATATTCAAAGAATTTCAGAGTTTTCATATGAAAGATCAACATTATTTTATTATTTTAACTACAATGTTTTTATTATGCTTTATTATTCTTAAAGACTAAATAATAAAATAAAGTCTAAAAATTTATAATTTTACTTTATTTTTTAAATTTAAGGCCTGCATTGTTGGACTGGTAAGGAAGATATTTAACGAAATCTTCAAGATAGATGAATTAGACCCAAAATATCCTCTTTAGAAGGCATTATATTCTCTTTGTTGTATGCTTAGAATGGTATCAGCATAATAAAATATCAATGACATTTTTGTGTATTTCCTTAGAGTGTCTACTGTAGTTTCAGGTTTTTTTTTTTTTTTGTAGATTCAGTTTTGAATCGTTTATTAATCATGGTCTTCTACTCTTATAGTTTATACATTAATAATCTAAAACAGTACCAAGTAACTAACAAACATATATTACCAAAGTATGCAATAATAATAATTCATTATTTACTATCAGAGATAAATATCAATAGTGAGTCATCATAGTATCAAGCTCATTAATATTTATTAACTACTTCTTATGTATAAATAGGGCTTCCCTGGTGGCTTAGATGGTAAAGAATTCACCTGCAATGCGGGAGAGACCTGGGTTTGATCCCTGGGTTGGGAAGGTCCCTTGGAGGAGGGCATGGCAACCCACTCCAGTATTCTTGCCTGGAGAATTCCCAAGGACAGAGAAGCCTGATGGGCTATAGTTCATGGGGTCACAAAGAGTCGGACTCAACTGAGTGACTAAACATGTATAAATAACGTATATTTGTATAAATAAAGTAACTTAGATGTAACAAACAATTCAAAAAACTTTAATCCAGGTTTGGAATAAAAGAAAATACAGATAACTAATTGTAAGAAAAGTTAACAAACATTTGGTCCTACTCAAAATGTTCATAAGACATTTGGTCCTGTTCAAAAGATCCACAGGCACTTTTGATCTATGACAAATGATTTTGAATATGACCAAATATAAAGTTGGCTCAGTTGGTAAAGAATCCATCTGTAATGCAGGAGACCTGGGTTCTATCTCTGAGTTGGGAAGATCCCCTGGAGAAGGAAACAACAACCTACTCCAGTATTCTTGCCTGGGAAATCTAATGAACAGAGGACCCTGGTGGGCTATAGTTCATGGGGTCACAAGTGTCGGACATTATTTAGTAACTAAACCATCACTACCAAATATAAAGTAATTTTTAGCATGGTTCACAGACGTTTTGGAAAGGACCAAATATGCCCAAATTTAAAGGACCTTTTAGCATGGACCAGATGTCTAATAGATGTTTTTAGACAAGACCAAATGTCTTGCAAGGGTAAGAAAACAAAAACCAGCCACAATACTAACAGCTGATGTTTATTGAGAACTTACTCTGTACCAAGTACTATGCTATAAAATTTACATGACTTCACTTCAATTGATCTTCGTTCAGTTCTTTAAAATAGGTATTCTTATTTTTCACAATTTTGCTAGTCAGTGGCAACCCACTCCAGTACTCTTGCCTGGAAAATCCCATGGACGGAGGAGCCTGGTGGGCTGCAGTCCATGGGGTTGCAAAGAGTTGGACACAACTGAGCGACTAAACTAAACTAAACTTCAGAGAGTAATTATGCAGCCAACCATACATGCCAAATATGCCCTAAAAGCACTTAGAAGGGATAGCTTAATTTCTGGTCATTTAATCTTTTAAGTCTCAGTTATTCACTCTTATCCTCATATTCCCTCATGAACTTATCCTATATTCACCTTCCTTCATGCTCTCCAATTTCTGCTGTTGCATGTGATTCATGCCTCATGACTATCAGATAATTTAGATAATAATACAATTACAAACATAACTGAAAATCTTCTCTGATGTGGAAATAACAGATGCTCTCAAATTTCGTTCTTTCTGAATATCTGATATAAAATTTGGCAGTCTCCAAGTCTTTCTGAACAATCACCATGATGATAACATGCTTTAGGCATACTCCAATAATATATACAAATCTATTTCTTTGTAAATCATATATTTTTGTATAAATACATTATGTATGCTGTGAAATGAATATATATATTAATTAAAAAGAGATAAATATGGAATAAATAATCCAGAATATATTATTTACCAATTATCCAAAGTACATTTACTGTTAACTAAAATAGTTTTAGAATAATTTAGAATGAGGAACAATGTGATTGAAATGGCTTCATGATTTTTAAAAATATTTTTGTATTTCTTTTTAAAAATTTTTTAATTGGTGGAAAATTGCTTTATAAGGTTGTATTGGTTTCTGCTGTACAACAATGTGAGTCAGTAATAATTATATATATGTTTTCTCCCTCTTGAGTCTCCCTTCCTCCCTACTCCCATCCCACCTTTCTAAGTCATCAAAGAAAGCCAGGCTGGGCTCCCTCTGTTATATAGAAACTTCCCACTATCAGTTTTACACATGATATTGTATATATATTAATGCAACATTTTGATTTGAAAATATGGTTCTAAATTTAGATTATTTGAGTACTTTGCTTCAGTTATTGTAAAGGTGAAAAACATGTTGAAATGTTAAAAAAAAAAAGTAAATTTTTTCCTGTGCTTACCAAGTCAGGTACTCAGCTTTCAATCTTATCTGACATTTAGGACAGGGAAGCCTGGTGTGCTGCGGTCCATGGGCTCTCAGAGTCAGACATGACTGAGCGACTGAACAACAGTGATTATTTAGGAAAAGCGTTTGCTGGAATTTGGTAATAAATTTGTATTGTCATGAAATATGAGGTGTCATTTATGTTGTATTTTTATGGGTCTTATCAAAGAAGTTCAAAAGCCATCAAAGTCTTCGGAAAAATTTTAAATTAGTTAACCCAAATCATGTTTCCCATGTTTTTAAGAGTGTTGATATGATTCCCCTAAATGATACATTTACATTATTTTCACTATTACGATCTTATAACTATAAAGTATTTTCAAAATGCCCTCTTGTTAGTTCACTTTTGATTTATATTTCAGAAAGCCCTTATTTTCTCACTCGTTAACATCAAATGTCTTTGAAATCACAATTGATGGTAACTTTTTGTCATAGAAAGTAAAAATATTGAAAAGATATCTTTAAAGAGAAAGGAAAGTGTAACATTTTTAAAGTTCTACATTCAGTTAAGTAGTTTTCCATGAGATGATGGGAAAACCTTGGTGTATTTAAAGAATTTTTTTATCTCCTTAGAAAGTAAAATTTGTTCCTATTTAAAGGCCTTGTCTTTATACAATTAATTATGTACAAGGCACTCTATTGTCTGCAAACTGGAATCCATTGCAGTGCACAGAGTAAAAAACAAAATAATTGTTATCTATAGCTTAAAATGCTATGTTGTATATTTAAAAGTTGATTAGAGAGATCTTAGACTTTCTTATAACAAAAGAAGTGTAACCATGTGGTGATGGATGTTGACTAGATTTATTAAGGTTATCATTTCACAATATTTACATATAGAATCCTTATATTATGCATCTGAAACTAACGTATTGTTATATGTCAATTATACCTCAATTTTCAAAAAATTGAAAGTGCCACTTAATTCTTTTGTCTTCCTAGAATTACTCTGTTTCTTCATAATTTGTTCACAATATTAAGTCAGATTTGAATCACTCTGTCAAGATGCCCAGGTATAATGAATCACCTTTCCATCAGGCCTCTTTTCTTCATCTGCCTTCTAACTCATACCTGAGTACTCTGGTGATACAGAGCTAAAATATGCCCTCCTCTTAAAAGAGTAAAATGCTTAGTTGCTCAGTCATGTCCAGCTCTTTGTGACCCTATGAACTGTAGCCCGCCAGGCTCCTCTGTCCATAGGGTTCTCCAGGCAAGAATACTGGAGTGGATTGCCATGTCTTTCTCCAGGGGATCTTCCCAACCCCAGGGATCAAGCCCTTGAGTCCCTCATTGCAGGCAGATTCTTTACCCTTTGAACTATCTTGTGATACAGACAAGTATGAAAAAAATAGAAATTTGCTCAGACTTCTGTTATAACCTTAACTGAAGGAATATTTTTACCTTAATAGTTAGTGAAAGAAAGTGAAGTCTCTCAGTCGTGTCCCACTCTTTGCGACCCCATGGACTGTAGCCTGTCAGGCTCCTCCATCCATGGGATTTTCCAGGCAAGAATACTGGAGTGGGTTGCCATATTCTTCTCCAGGGGATTTTCCTGACCCAGGGATCAAACCTGGCATCTCCCGCACTGCAGGCATACTCTTTAACATCTGAGCCACCAGGGAACTCTTTTCAGTTATTGATTATAGAACAACAAATAGAGGAAAATAACATCCTTTAACATTCCGGCAATCCTTTAATAATGGCCCCATATTATTCAATTATATAAGAAGTAATGACTGAATGATCTGTCTATTAATCTGTTATCAGGAAGGTTATTTAATGTAAGCTGATTAAAGAGATTGTGTTAAAAAAAAAAAAGTAAAATCTATACTCAGATTGTTCCAAAAAGAAAAGGAATATATTCATACCATAGAATTGAGACTGCCTTCTACGCCAGAAGTGGTAAATCTTTTCCTTCTTTCCTGGGCAAAGGAAAGTTATTTGTCTGCTGTTTTCAATTACCTATAACTTTCCACACAATAGACACATATCTCTTAAGTTCCCAAGGTATTCTCCTTTGTGGAATCAAATCCTTACCTGTTTCAAAAGTGCTGTTTTGCACCAGATTTTAAAATAACATATTTTATGTATGAAATTTCAAAAATAATTTAGACTGGTTCCCTATTTACCTTAATAATATAACTATGCCCATTGCATTTTTCTTTGTCTTTGATTTGCTTAACTATTTTAAACTACTTAGATTATATATGCAAATAGAAAAAGTATTCTTCCAATATAGAGAAAGCAATATTTTGGGATAAAAAAGCTATTCTTGTGTTTCAGAACAATAAAGAAATTTCACAACCTATTAATGAGCAAATTTATATGCTTTATTGTATATGATTTAATAAAATCTAGAATTTATTTAATTATTAATTGAAAATCTGCATTTAAAGATGTAAAATGTCAGCATACTATTTGGCTGAATGACCTATTTTTGTTATTGGGCCATAACTTATGCCTTTGTTCTTAAGATACCACTGGTAATAAACCAGCACAAAACCCCATGTTTGTTCCCCCTGAAAGGTAAGGAAGATTATCCTTTATATTGCAGAAGTGTGTTACCAAGAAAATGTATTCTTTGTAGAACACATGTCTTTTTAATTAATGAGGACAAAAAACTGCCTGTGTCTTATGTCTTCAAGTCAGAATAAATAATAACTACTTTTGGATTTTGTTTTTGTTTTTCTTGACTATTGTACATGAGCATAGAAGACAGTTAATAATAAAGGAATTCACCGTGGATGCTATAAACTGAGTTTTCAAAAATGTTTAATCCATTTTACTTCCTATTTTGATTTACTTTTGTGAAGTATCCCTCACATTTCTTCACATTACAGGTATTCTTGATAATTATAAGCATTTTACAAACAGAGAAAATCCATTACTATTAATTTAAATGATTTCCCTAAAATCTTGCATTTAGAAAGCAATCAGATTTGCTTTATAATACTAATAACTGACATTTGCTTTTCCAATGCATATCATTGAAATAAAGCAGTCATCATTCCAAATTTTCAATGTCCTTTACTTTCTTCCTTTAATAATGAGTTTTTCCCTTCAAATTTTATTGAGATACAATTGACAACTATCACTGTATAATAAAACATACAGCTTACTTATTTGACTTACATACATCATGAAATGACTATCCCAATAGATTTAGTAAACATCTATCATTTTATATAGATGCAATTTTTAAAAACAGAAAAAATGTTTTCCTTGTGATTAGAACTCTTAGGATTTACTTTTAACAGTTTTCATATATGACATAGTGTTAATTATATTTAGCACGTTGTACCTTATGTCTCAAGTACTTATTTATCTTCTAAGCAGAAATTTGTAATATTTAAATGCCTTCATCCAAATCCACCTTCACCCCCATCCACTTCTGGTAACCACAGAACCGATCTCTTTTTTCTATGACTTTGTTTTCTAAGTAGAGTTGACCTAAACTTGTGTTAATTCATGCTAGACAACACAGCGTCAGTATTTCTCTAGATGTAAAATTATCACCATGATAGGTCTAGTTATGATACGCACCATATGAAGATATTAGATAGCTATTGACTATATTCCCCACACTGTACATTTTATACCTGTTACTCATTTATCATGAAACTGGAAGTTCATGCCTCTTAAACCCCCTCACCAATTTATCTCTCCTCATCTCTCCATCTCTCTACACTCTGGCAGCTGCCTGTTTCTCCTCTATATCTGTAACTCTGTTTCTCTTTTGTTATTTTTGTTCATTTTTTCTGCTTTTCTTTATATCCACAGATGAGAAATAATATAGCATTTGTTTGTCCCTGTCTGACTTATTTCACTTAATACCCTCCAGGTACATCCATGCTGCCTCAAATGGCAAAATTTCATTCTTGTTTATGGCTAAATATTATTCCATTATATATATATAATTGAATACTATTATATATAGCAGTAATAGATAGTGGGATATATATATATATATATATATATATATATATATATATATATACACAGACACACACTGACAGAGAAAAACCCACTGCAAAAAGAGAGATTAAATGATTTCCCTAAAATCTTACATACAGAAAGTAGGGTGATTTGTATTACAATATGTGGCTTTCCCAATGTCCAACAGAACTGGGATTGGAATCTAGGCAATTCTGTTCTGCTCTAAAACCCTACCTCACCCTTGACCAAACTCAGCATTTCATTAATTAGAAAATCAACAGTGGACAAATTAAGAAATATTTCTTAGTCTTTACTGAGAGAAAAGTGGCTGAGATCAGGTTAGAAAGTATCTTTAGGTCTGACCTTCAACCCTAAATCTCTAACATAATTGGTTATAAATGGTGGAGACTAGAAAGTGAAGGGTATTTAAAAATGAAGTCACAGCAAAACTAATCAGAATTAATTACATCTTGGGCAAAGAGTGTGGAGTAAGGGTGTGAGTTGTAATACATTATTCTATACTTTCTATACCTTTATCTCCTATAGACTCACTATATTCAATCTGTCTGAGAAATTTTCAGTTCTTCAGGAAAAGTTAAAAATGTTGCAAAGAATAGCATGAGCCACCTATATGTATAGAAGTCTGAATCACCATTTTGTATTTATTTCTTGGTTAAAGTTCTTTTTTATTTTATGAGCACATTGAGATGTTCATAGGGTGTGTGTTCAGCCAACTATGTCAACTGAATTACTGTCTGGTGGGCTACAGTCTATGGGTTCATAAAAAGTCTGACACGGCTAAGTGACTAGCACATATAGTCAGATGGTATAAATTTAATCCTAGACTCAGATTTTTATTTCTTTAAAAACATGCAATAACTTTAAAGATGTTACTCATCTCAAGTTAATATAAATTTTAGAAATTTCAGGAACTACAGTGTATAATATTAACTTAATTTTATTAAAGAAAAATGAAAATATCATTATTATACCTTGCAAAAGAAAAAAAACACATTTTATTTCATGCAACTAAAGTAAAAGCAGTAATTTGTTTTGTATTTCAAATAGTCATAAAATAACATTTAGACTAGTCTCTGTTGGGATTTCCCTGGAAATTCAGTGGTTAGGATTCTGGGCTTTCACTGATGGGGGCCCAGTTTCAGTCCCTGATCAGGAAATTAAGATCCTGCAAGTCACATGGCCCAGCCAAAAAAAAAAAAAGACTAGTTACTCTTTGATATATGTTTGCCTCATCCAGCTATGAAAGTAAACATTCTCAAAAGTATTAACCATATAACTTATTTTAAAGAAACAAATAACAGTAATTTATTTAAAAATAATTTCTAGTAAAAATCTAGACGATAAGAATTTTAAAAAAAGCAAAACTCTTCTAAGAACTTAGCTATAAAATTTTAATTTCTAAAGATGTTTTAATAAAAATTTATAGTATTTTGATCCATTGATATGCACAAAGGTACTATTTAATCTAAGATGCAAACAAGTAAATATTCATTTTTAAAAACTTATATTGAATAGTATGCTCAATAGGTACTCCTGCCCAACCAACAAACTTTATCAGGCTGAGAATGGGTGAGGTTCAGGTATGAGGTGTGTATCTCCAGAGCCACAGAGGTTGGGGAGGGAGAAATAATGGGATAAATGTTGGGATATTAAAGTATAAGTTAATATGTTAATAGAAAATATCATTTTTACTTTTTGCTGAGGCAGCTTATGAGGACTTGGGCTAAAAGACACACTTCCCTAAGAGAGCTTTTGTTGTTTCTTTTTCAAGAAATGTAAATCACAGGATAAAGTATGGGCAGTAGAGGTAGCTGCTCACTCACCTTTTCCAAGTGTATACTAAAGAAAAGACAGAACCAACGTGTGTCTCCAGTTGCTTCTTTCCCACCTTGCGATAAGAGTAGAAAGGTCTTCCACTCAAGTCCTTCTAATGTTATGGTGAACAAGGTTTACCCTTTGTGTGTGTTTATGTGTGGTGTGTGTGTTGGGGATGGAGTGGGTTTGTACAAATGGAAGAAGAAAATTGGACATCAAGTAGTAGGCTTTATTATTTCCTTCTCCAGGGTCAAGATAAAGTCAGGATTATAAACAGAAACCACAGTGTCAAACAGGACTTTTCCCTTTGGCAGCAAAGATAGTTAGCACTCCTGTAGCACTCATGATTATAACACTATGTATAATACATTCACTATGTATTGTTCTGAAAACTCATTTTTATTAACAATAAGAAGGAAGAAAAAAAAAATGCATGTCCATATCCATAAACTCCAAATCCTTGCCTAACCAAATGAAGCTGTCTTTTATGAGGAAGAAGAGAATATATTTGACTGGTGTCAGTTGAAAATTTAATGTTCATTTTGGTTTTAATAATTGTACCCAACAAGCAACAAGTGAGAAAATCTGCATTTGAACTCAAATTTATCTTGTAGACATTGAATTTCATGATCTCATCACTCTACTATGTTCTCACTAAAGGGTAATTACCAGATTTTGGGTCAAATTAAGGATTAAAGAAAGCAATTGTGAGATTAATTACATGCTGGCATTTACCAAGCACAATTGATTAAATAAAATTAATCTGGTTCCTATATCTAGGACTAAAAACTTTTAATATATTACGTAACTTTATGAGTATTGACATAAATCTAAAAGCCTTTAATTCATCAGAACATCTACCAAGTTCATTGTAAGGGTCAAGATCAGTGCTAGTCTATATCACTAACAAGTGAAGTTTTGAGTGTTATGCACTTTACAGTTCTAGGTGGTACAATTCATATTGAAGTAAAAAAAAAAAAAAAAGAAAAAAAACTAATGTCCTTGAGACCTTAACAGACAATTGGTTTCTGAAGAAGAATAAGCTCCAGGTTTTGCCACCAAGACACTTTAAATTATGTCAAATGAGTGGATTTTTTTTCTTTTGAAGACATCTAAGGAAAGAAGTCTAAATTATTTAAGCTCACTTTTGTATATTTTATTTCCCAATGCCAGTAATTTTTTGTATTTCTTGTTAATATTTCTTTATCCAACAACATTTCTTCACTGTTACCATCTTTTTTCCTCATCAAAGGTGACTGAGGTATATGAGGGTATATAATATTCAGATGAGGGATTTCTCCAGTTCTGAATAGGGAAGTGAGGAAAAACCCATTCTGGCAATGCCTGTCAGTGTAATCTGCCTTCCGAGAGGGAGGAAGAGAGATCTTCCATCAAAGTCCTGCTTTCCTAGGTAGATGAGCTATGATGACACCAAGAATTTCAAGGAAGTGACACTTAACATTATTTCTATCACAGGAGGAAGAAGACAGCCCCATTCTCAGGAATTAAAGGCAAACAAGCAATTTCAAAAAAAGTTTAACTTTTCCTTTAGACTCATGCATTCTTAAGAAGGGTAAGTAGAAAACTATTATGTATGCAGACATTACTGGTATAAGAAAAATGAAACTTGGAGAAAGTAGATAAATATTAGGACATTAAATTTCATGCTCTTAGATCTGATCCTATCACTTCATAGCAAATAGAAGGGGGGAAGTAGAGGCAGTGACAGATCTTAATTTCTTGGGCTCTAAAAATCACTGCAGATGGTGACTGCAGTCATGAAATTAAAAGATGCAAACTCCTTTGGAAGGAAAATTATGACAAACCAAGACAGCGTATTAAAAAGTAGATCTTTGCTGACAAAGATCCATGCAGTCAAAGCTATGGTTTTTGCAGTAGCTATGTATGAATATGAGAGTTAGACCATAAAGAAGGAGGAGTGGCAAAGAACTGATGCTTTTTAACTGTGGTACTGGAGAAAATTTTTGAGAGTCCCTTGGACAGCAAGGAGATCCAATCAATCAATCCTAAAGGAAATCAACCCTGAATACTCATTGGAAAAATTGTCCCTGAACCTGGAGCTCCAATATTTTGGCCACCTGATACGAACAGCCAACTCATTAGAAAAGACCTTGATGCTGGGAAAGATTAAGGGCAAGAGGAGTAGGTGGAAGCAGAGGATGAGATGGTTAGATACCTCACCAACTCCGTGGACATGAATTTGAGCAAACTCCAGAAGATAGTGGAGGACAGAGGAACCTGGCATGTTGTAGTCTATGGGGTCACAAAGAGTTGGACACGACTTAGCCACTGAAAAACAACAACAGCAAATACGGAAAATAAAAAGAAATGTTCTTAAAATATAAATAGAGAGCTAGAGAAAACATCATAATCTGAGAAAAGCGGTCATCACTTTTGCCTGGAGTTAAATATCATAAAGTAAAATGTCCAGTTTCAACATTTCCTCTCAATATCACTTTTAAACTTGATCTTTAAAAAAATTAGAACATTCATTCTGTATTACTAGGTTCAAAAATTGAGGATATTATTTTTATTAACATGTAATGAAAAGTAAAGTTCACTGTGGACATAAGCATGCGTGGCTAAAATTTAGAAGCCCTTTCCCTCACAAATGTGTCTATAAAAATTACATGCATATTTATCATTTCTTTGTATTTACTTTGCATATGCATTTTTTAAAACATAGTACATATTCCTTGTCTTCAAAGAACTTATCTTCTTATAAGATAGATAATAAAAAACTAAAATTTATTAATCAATATCAGGCTATTGTGTAAAAGAAAGCTGCATGATGTTGGTCATTAAGATTGATAAAATGTGCATTGATAGTCCAATCATGAAAGTTTAAATTGAATGAAGCACATAGCTTTGATTTAGCAATTCTAACATTTTTTTTCAAAGTATGAAATATTTTTCTTAATAGCAAAATTCAGCTTAAAACTGGCATGTATAGCATAATACCATTTGGGGGGGCAATTTGTGTAAAACTATTTAGAATATTCTTTAAATACCCAAATATTAATAGCAGTTGTTTCTGTCAGTGAAACTTAGAACAAATTTAAATTCACATTTTATGTATCTTCTAGAATTATCTTGCAATGTAAATATATTACTTAAAAAAATATTTTAAGATTTTGTGTGCCTCTAAAATTTTGTCTTTCCCACTTGAAATAAAATAAAACCTTAATTTTTATTTAACTCTTCATAGAATTTATTTATGTTTTATTTTATTAGACACTTAGTGACATTGGAAGAATTCAAACTTCTTGAACACTTCTGTTTACATTGATTAACGTGTACACAGGGTTAATTTTAGGGAAAAAAGAGTATATGCACTGTGAATCTTTCTTAATCTAGCTCTTTTGTTTGTTAAGCCCACATGACTTAGAAATCACAAGTTGTTTTCTGAACCTGATACTTTACCTAATATTTATAAGATTTTAGATAAATCATTCAGAATTTCTGAATCTTAAAGGCAAAATATGAGCTGTCAATAGATTGAGGATACCTTCAATCAATAATTATTTGCAAATCAGGAAGGCAAACACAATGTCTTTCTTTTTTTTTTCCCAGTGTAGTATCTGGGACATTTTAGGTCTGGTGACTGAATGAATAAACAAATAAATGGACAGATAAATGAATGAATGAAATATAGAATACTGATACAAGTTTTAAAACAAAGGCGAATTTTTATTCATGGTTCTCAAAATACGATCCTCAAACTAATAGCATCAGTAATATCTCTGAGTTTGTTGAAATATTAATAGAACATTTTCAGACTCCATCTTAGACCAAATTTATCAGTAACACTGGGTATTGGGATCCAGTAATTTGTATTTTGTCATAGCCTCCAAAATGATTCTGAAACATGCCAAAACTCAAGAAGCTCTGATTTATGTTGTTTTTCAATTAGTATTAATACTAATCGAAGTTTGATGGTTTTGTTGCAGGAGTGCGGACTCTTCCAGGGGCTGAGAGTGGGCTCTTGACTAGCAATCAGAAATAAGTTGTCTGAAGAGATACAAGTGCTGACAAAGCAAGAGACTTTATTGGGAAGGGGATCCTGGAGAGCAGGGGGGCAGGGGACCCAGGAAAACTGCTCTGCCCTGTGGTTTACAGTCTTGGCTCTTATGGTAATTGGATTCCTTGCCAAGTTGTCACGGGTCAATCTTCTGACTCAGAGTCCATTCTGGTGTCGCACGCATTACCCAGCCAAGTTGGATTCCATAAAGAAGGATTCTGGGAGGTTGATAGGGCATGTGATGTTTTCTTTTGAGCTTTCCCAAATTTTTCCTGTTGATGGTGGCTGGTTAGTTACTTGTTCCTTATCAGGATCTCTTGTCATAAAATAACTCAGGCAAATGGTTGCTATGGCATCTGACCAGGATGGGGCCTTCAGTCAGTGTTTCCCTTAACAGTTTAATTGATAATGCGGTTGCCAGGCAACTTATGCACATCTGAAGTAGGGTTTGCTTGAAATTAACACCTTTTTGCCAAAGTTTGCCAGTTGCATTCCGTGGCATGTTCTGCCATACAGAAATACTTGTATTGTTTCATGTATGTATTAATAGTTAGTTGCCAATATTTAAAAATTTAATATTTGGACATATCACAAAAAGAATCTAGATCTCTAAAAATGCTGCCCTCTTTTCTTCATGAAAAGGATGTGGTAGACCCTTGCCCTTCCAGCATCAGCATCATCAGCACATTATTCTCCCACTAAACTCCTTCTTTGTGTATATGTGACTTACGGAAAAAAAAAAAAAAAAAGGTTGTGGAAATGATTAGAGTGACCGAAAACAAGTGTATTCTGAAACCATCAGCTGTACTCTATTTCTTCTGCCAAAGTGTATCTTTAGTGTATGTTTGTGTAGCTTTGTTTTTTCTGTAATGTTGGAAACTCATGTTTCTTTCAGATGAAAACACACACACAATGACTTTTTATCATGATCAAAATTATTACAAGACACTCTTTAAAAATTGTAGAGAAACAACAAGATTCCCCCTAGTGACCCTTCAACTTCTTTCCCTTTGCTTTTCTCTCTTTGAAGCCATGTAAACCTTTAAATCTAGGTAGTCTCTGACTTTGTTTACTTTTGGCTGCCACCCTGATTCATTTCCTTTCAAGGCTTCCTGCCTCTTCCAGCTGTTGAAGCAACAGGCCCTGCCTCTGTATATGTAGTTCAAGTTTGTATATCTTAACTGCCCATGAAGTCAATGACCACAGCATTCAAATCATATCTTTAAACTTTTTTTTTTTTTTTTAATCTCAGAGACTGAAAGGAGCCTCCCCCAGCTCGTCTTTCCCTCCCTTCAGGACTCCCACCAGGACCCAGGATTCCTTTCGGCAGCTGCACCACCAACTGAAAATGAAAACTGAAAAGAGGGATTAAATCCTGAGGTAAAGTTTTCTTTTTAAATCTCTTTTCTCTGAGTTTTTAATCATGTATCCACAGCACAAAGAGCTCCTTGAATAATTTCTGTTTTGAACATATGTTTATTGTTAGAATGTTTTTGCCCAATTGCCTCAGGAAAAGCGGTATTGTTTATATTGTGCAGACTCTCTTAGTCTTTCAGTGATCCCTTTCATTTTTCTAGGTTCAATGGGACTCTGCTGAAGCATGCCAGGATTGTGGGTCTTCCCATTAAACTGTAGCTCATAATGGAAAATGGAATCCACTCCAAGCTCTCATGTTTCTGCTCGCATCTGTACTTCACCCCATACACACCGTTTAGGGTACTTTCCAGAATACAGAACATGTTATTTAATTCATATATTTCATTAGCTGGAGTTTGACGTAGACTAAGTAGAGCTGCAGTTTGTTAGAGTGAAACAAATGAAGCAAATATTCTTTTCCCACTAAAAGAATCTCAGTGTCAGATGATTCTGTTCATTTCTCCTCAGAGGGGCAATGGTTTCCATTTTCCTCTTCTATTCTATTGTGTGTTTGTGTGTGTCAGTCGTATCCAATTCTTTGTGACTCTATAGACTATAGCCTGCCAGGCTCCTCTGTTCATGGATTTTCTATTAATGTTTCTTAAGTCAACTATAGACATTTAATTTTTAACTTATCACTCAACTAGGTAGATTTGTAGTATTGTGTAGACTGTACTATATAACACATTAAAAGTTTTTGTCATTTTTTGTCATTTTAAGATTTAAGAGACTTCTAGGAACCAATTTTTTAAAATAAATATCCCTTATCAACCATCTGCCAAAGTATCTTACTCAATAATGTTAGTGGTAGCTTAGCTGGTAAAGAATCTGCCTGCAATACAGGAGACTCCAGTTCAATTCTGGGTTGGGAAGATTCCCCTGGAGAAGGGATAGGGTACCCACCCCAGAATTCTTTGTCTTCCCTGCTGACTCAGATGGTAAAGTATCCACCTGCAGTGTGGGAGACCTGTGTTTGATCCCTGGGTTGGGAAGATCCCCTAGAGGAGGACTTGGCAACTCACTCCAGAATTCTTGCCTGGAGAATCGCATGGACAGAGGAGTCTGGTGCGCTACGATCCATGGGATCGCAAAGAATAGGACATGACTAAGAGACTAAGAACGATCCTATATCTTTGGTCTCTCTCCCCTGAATCTATCTTCTCATATAGTTCTAAACTCATCATCATTCACTGATCATGATGAGGCAATGCTAATCCCAGACTGCTACTCCAAGGTTCTTGAACTGGTTACACCCATTTCCCAGATGTGACTATTATGTAGTCACTATCCTGTTGTTATTCGTATCCCTTCTTCTCTGACAACATTTTTGCAGCATGAGGAGCTAAAGTTTTTTGTCAGAGGGAAGTTTGCTTTGTCAAATAAACAATCAAACAAAAAATTCCCTACAAACTGTGAACACCCTTAACCAAATGAGATAAATCAGGAACACCTTAGACTCTGGTCAGGCCTACCCATGCAGTACGACCAAATGAGCAAAGCTGGGAAAACTGAACTCTATTTCTGAGACACACCTCACTTGCTATTTGTCTGAGCAGAATTCCTGCAACTCTGTTTCCTAATCTCAGTCTATAAAATGAAAGTAAGACTTATCATCAGGGAGATAATATACATGAAACTCATTCAATATAATGTATTTTCTGGAAAACAACTCATTTTGATAAATCATTTATGTGCATGCTGTATTGTTAAAAGAGTACCTTAACAGTAGTTTAAAACCATGCGTCCCCAATTTTCTTCTAAATGTAACCTACTTGGGGATTTTATTAAAATATAAGTTCTGATTCTGGATTGGAGCCTCAGATTCTACATTTGTAATACAAGCTCTCAAGTGATGACAATAGTGCATGGGGCTTGCATATGTACCGTATTTAAATAGTTAATTATGAATCAATTATATAAATACAAGACAATAGTACAAGCTAAATTAAAATGAGTAAGTAAAGAAACTAAAAATTTTAAGACATGAAATGGAACCAGGAATGATGTTATAAATGTATAACATAATGTTAAGCACATACTGTGTGAGAAACAAATTTGTCTGTGTGATTTGTTGCAGACAGTAAGGAAAATAGATCTGTGTCCTCAAATCTACTTGCTTTCCCATGACAATCTGTGTGTTTAATAAGAGTTGGTAAGTGGAATTATATATTTACAAATGCTAAATTCCAGAGCCAAAAAATTAAAAAAAAGAGAGCCTCATTTAATTTTCTCAACTGATTCAGAAAATGCCAGTGTTCAAATGAGCCCTGGAATTGATATTTACCTTTATATAATCTGGAAAATTTAATTTGCTAAGGAATTAATAAAATAAAATGTTTCAAGGAAAACTATTTCATTTACTATATGAAGCTCAAATCTAATATCTGAATATACTATGTTTATTTCTGCTCTCACTCATTCTTTCTTTCCAAACTCCAAAGTAGCACTATCCCTAAGATCTTAGAAGATTCTGAATGGGAAGTACATGTTGCATCATTCATTCATTCATTCATTCAGTTCATTTAACACCTACTTTATTCTAGGTACAATGTTTACCTACTCAGTTCCTCTCCTTTCACTTCTTGCTCTGTTGAGTTTTTGACGAACCACATTATTTGTTACATTCTTGAAGCTGCTGACATGTTCCAGAATTTTTTCTAGACCTAACAAGGGACTACAGATGCAAACATATAGGATAATTAAGAAATATCATGAAGGTAGCAATTTAATATGGAATATTTACTTTTCTAAACTGCCCAGACCACACAGCTCTCACACGCATCCTTGTTTTAGGGTCTTGCTGGCTCTACGCCTCTGTGCTGAGACTGCTCTTTCACTTAGATACTCTTTTCTAGGCTTCTCAGATCCCCAGATCCTTTACTCTGGGAGCAGTAATGAAGATGTAAAATTCAAATTATTTTTCCCATATTTCTAGTGTAAGATGCCATATATTTTTAGACAAATACATTATATAATAATAACTTTTATTGGGAAAACTAAAAAAATACACTATTGTGGGCATATCCACTTATTGTCAGACATAAAATATGATATATAATGCATATCTTATAGTGCAAAATGAAAAATAGGTCCAGATTTCTCTCTTCTAGACTTTTTAAAACATTATTTATTATTTTGGCTGCACTGGTTGTTGATTGCTGTGTGTAGGATTTCTCTAGTGGCGGAGAGTGGGAGCTGCTTTTCATTGTGGTGTGCAGGCTTCTCATTGCAGTGGCTTCTCTCGTCGTGGAGCAGGGGCTCTAGAAAGTTGGAGCTTCCATAGCTGCTGTACTTGGGCTCAGTAGTTGTGGCACATGGACTTAGTTGCTTCACTGCTTGTGGGATATTTCCAGACCAGGGATCGAACCTGTGTCCCCTGCATATTAACCACTGGATCATCAGGGACGCCCCTCTTCTAGACTTTTTTAAGAGCCTGGAGAATGAGGTCTAGCAGGATATGGAGAAGTTATCTCTAAAACACAAGGCTGTTACACTATGTATTTTTCTTAATCTAAAGCATTCCTTTTTCTATACAAAAGCACGTGAGTTTAAATAGCAGCTAACTTTTATGTTAGTGATTTTGTTTGTGGTTCCCATTACACAAATTGTTAGCTTAACAAGTTTCAACAATTTTCAAATCACCAAATTACTTTCAAAATATTTGCCTGGTAAAAATATTTATATCAATTTGACAATCAGCGATCAGCAGTCTTTGATGTCGTTATAATTATTTGCTAGAGGCAATACAAGTTTATCTGAGATACATAATTTATGTTGTTAATTCAAACTCTATCCATATGGTTGTAAACATTATCTATCATTATTATTGATTCACAAGTTCTCAGAAATAAATGGAATAGTAGATTATAATGGATCTTAAAGTTTCTACATTCTACCTTTCCTTCTATTGGAGAAGCTTATATTCCTTGAGGGCAGAGAGAAGGGTTTTAAAATGAGAAACACATTAGCAAGAGACAGGCTACAGTTTCATATGCAAAGTTCAGTGAAGATGAAGTGGAAAAAGTAAATAATGATGAGCTCTATGTGATGGTCAATTTTGTGTGTAAAAATGATTGACACACAGGAAACCCAGATATTTGGTCAAACATTATTATCAGTCTGCCTGTTAGTGTATTTCCTAGATGAGATTAACATTTGAATTATTATATGAATAAAACAAACTACCCTCCCTAGTGTGGACAAGCCTTATCCAGTCAGTTGAATGTCTGAATCACATAAAAAGGCAGACGCTCTTGGAGTGAGGCGGAATTCCTCTTGCCTGACTGTTTTTGAGCTGGGATATCATGTTTTCCTATCTTCATACTTAACCATGTGTTCTCACTGGGTCTCAAGCCTGCAGGCCTTCAGAAGGGAACAACACCATTGACTGTCCTGGGTCTCCAGCTTGGGATAAGTTGATTCTATTTCTCTGGAGAATCCTGAGTAATATACTCTCAAAATGTTTTGAATAGGTTCAATTCAGTTCAGTTCAGTCGCTCAGTGGTGTCCGACTCTTTGCGATCCCGTGAATCGCAGCATGCCAGGCCTCCTGGTTCATCACCATCTCCCAGAGTTCACTCAGACTCATGTCCATCCAGTCCGTGATGCCAGCCAGCCATCTCATCCTCTGTCGTCTGCTTCTCCTTCTGCCCCCAATCCCTCCCAGCATCAAAGTCTTTTGCAATGAGTCAACACTTCTTATGAGGTGGACAAAATACTGGAGTTTCAGCTTTAGCATCATTCTTTCCAAAAAAATCCCAGGGTTGATCTCCTTCAGAATGGACTGGTTGGATCTCCTTGCAGTCCAAGGGACTCTCAAGAGTCTTCTCCAACACCACAGTTCAAACGCATCAATTCTTCGGCGCTCAGCCTTCTTCACAGTCCAACTCTCACATCCATACATGACCACAGGAAACACCATAGCCTTGACTAGACGGACCTTAGTTGGCACAGTAACGTCTCTGCTTTTGAATATGTTATCTAGGTTGGTCATAACTTTTCTTCCAAGGAGTAAGCATCTTTTAATTTCATGGCTGCAGTCAGCAGATCAATAAGATTCTAATTCAGGATTAGTATTATTTAGGATTATTATGATAAGAATAGTTACCACTCAAAAATATGCAAGACAATTTTTATTATATATAAATATTTATGTATATATACATAAAGAGATTTATCATATGTAATTGGCTTAGATAATTTTAGAGGTGGGCAAGTCCCAAGATGTGCAAGATGATTTGAAAGCTGGAGACCCAGAATAGCTGATGATTTAATTCCAACTGAGTCTGAAGTCTAGGAACAATGAGAGTTAATGGTATAGTTTAATTCAAAAACTGACAGGCTTCAGACTCAGGAAAAGTTTGATGTTTAGTTCCAATCTGAAGGCAGGAAAAAAACTGTATTGCAGCTCAAAGGCTATCAGGTAGGAAGCATTCATTCTTACTCAGATTTATTGTTCTAATCAGGCCTTAAACTCAAAGAATGAGGTCATTCCACACTAGGGAGGGCAATCTGCTTTACTTAGTATTACCCATTTAAACATTAATCTCATCCCAAAACATCCTTACAGAAATACTCAGAATAGTGTTTGACCAAATGTCTGGTCATCTGGTGGCCCAGTCAAGTGGACACATAAAATTAATTATCATAGCTTCTAATCACTGCAGATGATGACTGCAGCCATGAAATTAAAAGACGCTTACTCCTTGGAAGAAAAGTTATGACCAACCTAGATAGCATATTCAAAAGCAGAGACATTACTTTACTGACTAAGGTCCATCTAGTCAAGGCTATTGTTTTCCCTGTGGTCATGTATGGATGTGAGAGTTGGACTGTGAAGAAGGCTGAGCACCGAAGAATTGATGCATTTGAACTGTGGTGTTGGATAAGACTCTTGAGGGTCCCTTGGACTGCAAGGAGATCCAGCCAGTCCATTCTGAAGGAGATCAACCCTGGGATTTCTTTGGAGGGACTGATGCTGAAGCTGAAACTCCAGTACTTTGGCCACCTCATGCGAAGAGCTGACTCATTGGAAAAGACTCTGATGCTGGGAGAGATTGATGGCAGGAGGAGAAGGGGATGACCCAGGATGAGCTGGCTGGATGGCATCACGGACTGGATGGATGTGAGTCTGAGTGAACTCCGGGAGATGGTGATGGACAGGGAGGCCTGGTGTGCTGGGATTCATGGGGTTGCAAAGAGTTGGACATGACTGAGCGACTGAACTGACCTGAATTGACTGAAGCAAAATAGAGTATCATAAATTAAATGTTCCCCCTTGTGTGAAATAACCAACAGGAATGTGGATAGAAAACAACTTGGGCCCTATTATTTCCCACATTTACTGCTTTGAGAGAATTCCTGGGCCACAACTCAGGGAGGAAAACTCAGGTACAACATCAGACATCCAATAGGAAGTATCAGGCATGCTAATTAGCAGAAGAAGGCAACCATAGTGAAAGGAAAAGTTAGGTAATTGAAAATAATCTAGAACTAACACAGATGTTAGAGTTAGCAAACAAAGGTATTAAAATAGTTATTATAACAATATTCAATATGCTCTAAAAGTTTTCTGCTTTATTTACTATGCCAAAGCCTTTGACTGTGTGGATTACAATAAATTGTGGAAAATTCTGAAAGATATGGGAATAGTAAACCACTTGACCTGCCTCTTGAGAAACCTGTATGCAGGTCAGGAAGCAACAGTTAGAACTGGACATGGAACAACAGACTGGTTCCAAATCAGGAAAGGAGTACGTCAAGGCTGTATATTGTCACCCTGCTTATTTAACTTATATGCAGAGAACTTCATGAGAAACGCTGGGCTGGAGGAAGCACAAGCTGAAATCAAGGTTGCTGGGAGAAATATCAATAACCTCAGATATGCAGATAACACTACCCTTATGGCAGAAAGTGAAGAGGAACTAAAGAGCCTCTTGATGAAAGTGAAAGAGGAGAGTGAAAAAGTTGGCTTAAAGCTCAACATTCAGAAAACTAGGATAATGTCATCTGGGCCCATCACTTCCTGGCAAATAGATGGAGAAAAAGTGAAAACAGTGACAGACTTTATTCTTTTGGGCTCCCAAATCACTGCAGATGATGACTGCAGCCATGAAATTAAAAGACGCTTACTCCTTGGAAGAAAAGTTATGACCAACTTAGGTAGCATATTAAAAAGCAGAGACATTACTTTGCCAACAAAGGTCTGTCTAGTCAAGGCTATGGTTTTTCTAGTAGTCATGTGTAGATGTTAGAGTTGGACCATAAAGAAAACTGAGCACTGAAGAATTGATGCTTTTGAACTGTGGTGTTGGAGAAAATTCTTGAGAGTCCCTTTGACCACAAGGAGATCTAACCAGTCTATCCTAAAGGAAATCAGTCCTGAATATTCATTGGAAGGACTGATGCTGAAGCTGAAAATCCAATACTTTGGCCACCTGATGTGAAGCACTGACTCATTTGAAAAGACCCTGATGCTGGGAAAGATTGAAGGTGGGAGAAGGGGAGGACAGAGGATGAGATGGTTGGATGGCATCATTGACTCAATGGGCAGGTGTTTGAGTAAAATCCTGGAGTTGGTGATGGACAGAGAGGCCTGGCAAGCTGTGATTCAGGGGGTTGCAAAGAGTCAGACATGACTGAACTGAACTGAACTGAAAAGTTGAGACAGGAAGAGCATAATCAATCCCCAAATGATCTTCTAGAGATGAAAACTATCATGTCTGAAGGGAGAAAATAAAAACAAAAAGCACAAACATTGGAATAGATTAAAATCAGATTTCACATTACAGAAGAAAATGTTAGTAAATATAAATAAATATAGCCATAGACATTATCTGAACCTTAACACAAAGAGAAAAAAATTTTTTTTTTAAGATTAAAGGACCTTCAATGAGTTGTAAACAAATTCATGTATCTTGGAGTATCAGAAGGAAGAGAAAGAGAACTTCAAAAAAGGTATTTGAATAAATATTGACTGCAAACCCCAAATTCACAGAAGTTCAATAAACAGGAAGCACAGGCACACATACAAACCCATGAAAATAACCACAGGAAGGCACATCATAATTTAATTGCTCGAAACCAGTGATATTATAGATTATCTTAGAAGCAGACAGAGAAAACAAATGCATTATACACAGAAGAACCAAGGTGAGAAAGACAACAGATTTCCTGTAAGAAAAAATAAGGAGAAAAAAGATGGTGGAGGAGAAGGTGGATGTGGTGTACTTTTCTCTCCACGGATGCATCAGCAATACACCTTCAGACATAGAATATCTTGCAGAACACCAGCTGAGAGTGAGAAGGAGTCTTTGATCATAGGAAAGGAATGTATAAATCCACACAAATCACAGTAGAATGAAGGAAGGAGGGGAAAAAAAGGAGAGTTATCAGGACTGGACATGTACTCGGGGGGGTGGGGGACCTGAAGCAGGGATCAGATACCCACATCAGGGCAGTTGTTTGGGACAGAGGAGAAGCATTTGACGCTGTTGGAGAGTGCAGCAGCTCACCTGTGACAGTCTGAATGGAATAAGAACCACACAATCTTTGCCGCGGCCTTACCTACTCTGGACAGGATTCGAGTCCCCTGGAATGCGCAGTGGCTCAGAGCTGGACTGTAGGGATTGGAGAGCAATCCCAGGGTAAGATCTGCTGTTGACTTCAGGGAGACAGTGAGAGGGGACATGAGGGAGGAGATAGAAGGGGGAAATGCCTTGGAAGGAAAGCTGGGCAGCCATGGAGGTAAGGCAATACTGCTGAGTCACATGCAGAGGGTGGAGCCATCACTGTAGCCTCTCTTTCCCCACATGCAAGAGCCAGTAGCTAACCAATAGACCCAAGAGAGGGTGGCCCTTTAAGAGCCTCATGCCTTGAGCAACAGAGAAAGATCAAAGAGGCCCTTTGAAGCCAGATGCCAGAGGCTAGAAAAAAAACTAATAGTACCATATTTCCTGCACCAATGGCCTCTGACTCCCCTGTGTACATGGCATTGCCAAGGTCCCCATGATCCATGCAGCTGCAACATCTCCACATCCGGTCTTCACTGAGGCAGACCTAAAACCTCCAGGGCAGCCTCAGGAGCAAACTCCTGTGGACGACCCACACACAGAGGTGGAAATAAAACCACAATTGAACCCCAGGGGCAGTGTGGCTAAGGATGAGGATTGAAATCCTTCCGAATAACTGTGCAAGCTGCAGTTTAAAACCACATGATCAACTAGGCAGACTCTGTGTCTATGGAATATATAAAAGGGCAATGAGAGTTCCCACAAAAGAAAATGCAGTAGCTCTGGCAGCTGTGGACAGTGGAGGCAAGAACATGCAGGAGTAGAGCCAGGAACATGCAGGATTAGGGTCATATTAGTCTGAGCTGTCCCCATAGCAGGTCCAGAGACCAACCAACCCATTATGGGAAGACATTTCAAGGAGGCAGAGGTGGACTATCCAAGAAAAATATCTATTATTATTCTTATATTTTGATTTGTTCTGTAATTGGTTCTAGATTTTTCTTCCCTGTTCCTGTGGTTGATTTTATCATTGATAATACTCTATTTAAGCTTTTGAGAACATTTTTAAATCCCATTTTTCATTTCCTTTATGTTGGCCTTTTGCAGTTCTGTGGAATTATTTTTTTCTTTTAAAAATTTTTTCTAAAATTTATTTATATATATATATAATATGTTTGTGTGTGTACTAAGAAGCTTCACTCATGTCTGTTTGTGACACTATGGACTGTAGCCCACCAGTCTCCTCTGTCCATGGGCTTCTCCAGGCAAGAATACTGGAGTGGGCTGCCATGCCCTCCTCCAGAGGATCTTCTCGACCCAGGGATCAAATCCCCATCTCATTATGTCTGTTGCTTTGGCAGGCAGGTGTTTTACCACTAGCAATACCTGAGAAGCCCTCCTTTTTTATATACTTGTATTTAACTTTGCTTTTCTATTTTTTCTTTTTCTTTCTTTTATTCATCATGTTTGATAGTTTTTGTTTGTTTGTTTTCTTTGCTTTATTTCCTAGTTGGCATTCTGCTTTGGTTTTGTTTTTCAGTTTGTGTTTTACTTAGCTTTGATTTTAATTGGTCTATATAATTTTTGGTTTCCTTTGCTCACTGAGTCACTCTCTTTTACTTTCTTTTCTTCGGACTGTTTTGGTTTTGTGTGTGTGTGTGTGTGTGTGTGTGTGTGGGTGTGGGTGTGTGTGTGGGTGTGGGTGTGGGTGTATAGTCTATTGTTTAAAAATTATTAGTCTGATTTTGTACTTACCATTGTCTAAGGATCATCTTTTGTTTCTTGTTTTATTTTTTTCTTTTGTTCTTGTTTGTTTAATCATCTTTAATGCCATAACTTTCAAATTGTGTAACCTCAGGTCCCTGGCCAGAAATCGAGCCTGAACCTTTGGACTGAAAGTGTTGAGTCCAGGACCCTAGACTGCCAGAGAACTCCTAATCCCAGGGAGTATTAGTGAGAACTCTCATGAAGGCCTCCACCTATATACAAGATCCGGCATCACCCAATTGCCTACAACACCCAGTGAAGGACACCTTGCCCAAATAAGCAACACAAAATTACAAACCCAATCATCAGTACAGAGGATTCCCAAAGATGCTCCAAAATATACCACCTCACACAGCCCTCTCCATAAGAGGGGAAAATAAGCCAAAACCTCACCACCTCCCACCAGAACACAGGCACAATTCATTCCCAATACAAAGCTTACACAAACCACTGGACCAAACTTACCTACTGAGTTCAGTTCAGTTCAGTTCAGTCGCTCAGTCGTGTCCGTGTCTGACTCTTTGCAATCCCATGAATTGCAGCACGCCAGGCTTCCCTGTCCATCCCCAACTCCCGGAGTTCACTCAGATCACGTCCATTGAGTCAGTGATGCCATCCAGCCATCTCATCCTCTGTCGTCCCCTTCTCCTCCTGCCCCTAATCCCTCCCAGCATCACAGTCTTTTCCAATGAGTCAACTCTTCGCATGAGGTGGCCAAAGTACTGGAGTTTCAGCCTCAGCATCATTCCTTCCAAAGAAATCCCAGGGCCGATCTCCTTCAGAATGGACTGGTTGGATCTCCTTGCAGGCCAAGGGACTCTCAAGAGTCTTCTCCAACACCACAGTTCAAAAGCATCAGTTCTTCGGTGCTCAGTCTTCTTCACAGTCCAACTATCACATCCATACATGACCACAGGAAAAACCATAGCCTTGACTAGAGGGACCTTAGTCGGCACAGTAATGTCTCTGCTTTTGAATATACTATCTAGGTTGGTTTTAACTCTTCTTCCAAGGAGTAAGTGTCTTTTAATTTCATGGCTGCAGTCAGCATCTGCAGTGATTTTGGAGCCCCCCAAAATAAAGTCTGACACTGTTTCCACTCTTTCCCCATCTGTTTCCCCTGAAGTGATGGGACCGGATGCCATGATCTTAGTTTTCTGAATGTTAAGCTTTAAGCCAACTTTTTCACTCTCCTCTTTCACTTTCATCAAGAGGCTTTTGAGGTCCTCTTCACTTTCTGCCATAAGGGTGGTGTCATCTGCATATCTGAGGTTATTGATATTTCTCCCGGCAATCTTGATTCCAGCTTGTATTTCTTCCAGTCCAGCATTTCTCATGATGTACTCTGCATATAAGTTGAATAAGCAGGGTGACAATATGCAGCCTTGACGTACTCCTTTTCCTATTGGGAACCAGTCTGTTGTTCCATGTCCAGTTCTAACTGTTGCTTCTGACCTGCATACAGATTTCTCAAGAGGCAGGTCAGGCGGTCTGGTATTCCCATCTCTCTCAGAATTTTCCACAGTTTATTGTGATTCACACAGTCAAAGGCTTTGGCATAGTCAATAAAGCAGAAATAGATGTTTTTCTGGAACTCTCTTGCTTTTTCCATGATCCAGCAGAGGGCAGAAACCAAATGGAAGAAGGAATATGATCCTAAAACCTGTGAAAATGTGACCTCAAGCACAGTAAGTTAGAAAAAATCTGAAAAAGAATTCAGGGTAATTATAACAAGATGATACACAACCTCAAAAGTAGAATGGAGAAAATGAAAGAATTGATTAACACATTTAGCAAGGACCTAGAAGAAATAAAGAAAAAACAAACAGAGATGAACAACACAGCTACTGAAATTAAAAATACTCTAGAAGGAATCTATAGCAGAAAAACTGAGACAGAAGAATGGATAAGTAAGCTGGAAGATAGAATGGTGGAAATAACAGCTGAAGAGCAGAATAAAGAGATAAGAAATAAAATTGAGGATGTCTCAGAGATCTCTGGGAAGATATTAAACACATCAACATTTGAATTATAGGGGTCCTAGAAGAAGAAGAGAAAAAGAAAGGGTCTGAAACAATTTTGAAGAGATAATTGAAAACTTTCACACCATGGGAAAGGAAATAGACCATCAAGTCCAAGAAGTGTAGAGAGCCCCATACAGGATAAACCCAAGGAGAAATACACTGAAATATGTAATAATCAAACTAATAAAGATTAAATACAGAGAAAGAATATTAACTGCAGCAAAGGAATAGCAACAAGTAATATACAAGGGAAACCCCATACAATTAACAGCTGATCTTTCAGTAGAATCTCTGCAAGCCAGAATGGAAAAACAAGATATATTTAAAATACTGAAAGGAAAAAATCTACAACCAAGATTACTTTACCCAGCAAGGATCTCATTCAAATTTGATGGAGAAATCAAAAGCTTACAGACAGTAAAAGTTAAGAAAATTTAGCAAAACCAAGCCAGCTTTACAACAACTGTTAAAGGGACTTTTATAGATAGGAAACACAAGAATAGGAAAAGACGTACAAAATCAAACTTACAACAATTAAGACAATGCCAGTAGGAACATATATATCAATACTTATTTTTAATGTAAATGGATAATATGCTTCAACCAAAAGAAAAAGACTGGCTGAATGCATACAAAAGCAAGACCCATATAGATACTGGTTACAATAGATCCACTTCACACCTATAGAAACATACAGACTGAAAGTGAGAGGATGGAAAAAGATATTCCATTCAACTAGAAATCAAAAGAAAGCTGGAGTAGCAATTCTCATATCAGACAAAATAAACCTTGAAGAATATTGTAAGAGATGAAGGACACTACCTTATGATCAAGGGATTAATCCAAGAAGAAGGCATAAAAATTGTAACTATTTATGCACCCAACATAGGAGAACCTCAATACATAAGGCAAACACTAACAGACATAAAAGAGAAAATTGACAGCAACACAATAATAGTAAGGGACTTTAACACCCTACTTACACCAATGGACAGATCATCAAGCCATAAAATTAACAAGGAAACACAAGCCTAAAATGACACATTAGGCCAGATGGAGCTAATTGGTATCTTCAGCAGAATATACTTTTTTCTCAAGTTCACATGGAATATTCTCCAGGACAAACCCCAACATGGGTCACAAATAAAGCTTCAGTAAATTTAAGATAATTGAAATTATATGAAACATTTTTCTGATCACAACACTATGAGACTAGATATCAATTATAGGGAGAAAACTGTAAAAAAAAAACCCACAAAAACATGGAGATTAAACAATACATTTATAAATAATGAACAGGCTACTGAAGAAATTAAAGAGGGAAATAAAAGTATTTATTTTTTGTCATTTGTCAGAAACAAATGACAATGAAAATATGAAGACCCAAGACCTATGGGATGCACCAAAGGCAGTTCTAAGAGGGAGTTAGCAATACAGTCCTGCCTCAAGAAACAAGAAAATCATTGAATAGACAACCTAACTTTACACCTGAAATAACTTGAAAAAGAAGAACAGAAAACCCCAAAATTAGTAGAAGGTAAGAAATGATAAAGATGGGAGCAGAAATAAATGAAGGAAACAATAGTAAAGATTAGTAAAACTAAGATCTGATACTTTGAGAATATAAGCTAAGTTTACAAACCATTAACCAGAATCATCAAGAAAAAAAAGAATCAAATCAACATAATTAGAAATGTAAAAGACTAAGTTACAACAGACAATGTAGAAATAAGAAGGATCATAAGAGACTATTTTGAGCAACTATATGCTAATAAAATGGACAACCTGTAAGAAATGGAGGCAAAAATATGCAATGGGGAAAAGATGGTCTCTTTAATAAGTATCCTGGAAAAATTGGACAGCTACTTTTGAAAGAATGAAATTAGAACACTTCCTAAGATTATACACAAAGATAAACTAAAAATGGATTGAAGTCATAAATATAAGACCAGAAACTATAAAACTCTTTGAGGAAAACACAGGCAGACACTCTATAACATAAATCGCAGTAATGTCCTCTATGACCCACCACCCAGAGTAATGGAAATAAAAAGAATAAACAAAAAGGACTTAATTAAGCTGAAAAGCTTTTCATGGCAAAGGAAACTATAAACAAGGAGAAAACAGTACCTTGGGAGAATGGGAGAAAATAATAGCAAATGAAACAACTGAAAAGGGGTTAATTTCCAAACTATACAAGCAGCTCATGCAATCAAGTGGGCAAAAGACCTAAACAGACATTTCTCCAAAGAAGACATATAGATGGCTAATAAACAAATGAAAATAAGCTCAACATCACTTTTTTTATATAAATGCAAATTAAAGCTACAATGAAACATCACCTCACACTGGTCAGAATGAAGTGAAAGTGAAAGTGAAAGTGAAGTCCATCGGTCATGTCCAACTCTTTGCGACTCCATGGACTGTAGCCTACCAAGCTCCTCTGTCCATGGAATTTTCCGGGCAATAGTACTGGCCATTTCCTTCTCCAGCGGATTTTCCCGACCCAGGGATTGAACCCAGGTCTTCCACAGTGGTCAGAACGGACATCATCAAAAAAAATCTACAAACAGTAAACGCTAGTGAGGTTGTGGCGAAAAGAGAACCCTCTTGAACTATTGGTGGGAATGTGAATTGATACAGCCACTATGGAAGAACAGTATGGGGATTCCTTAAAAAACTAGGACTAAAACTACCATATGATCCAACGATCCATCTACTGGGCAAGTATTCTGAGAAAACTTTAATTGAAAAAAATATATATACCCCAGTGTTCACTGCAGCACTATTTACAGTAACTAGGACATGGAAGTAATCTACATATCCACTGATGGATGAATAGGAAAAAAAAAAGCTGTGGTACATATATACAGTGGAATATTACTCAGCCACAAAGAGGAACACATTAGAGTCAGTTCTAAAGATGTGGATGGACCTAGAGCCTATTAGACAGCATGAAGTAAGTCAGAAAGAGAAAAACAAATACTGCATATTAATGAATGCATATATGGAATGTAGAAAGTGGTACTGATGAACTTATTTTCAGGGCTGCTATGGAGATGCAGACATAGAGAATAGATTTATGAACACTGGGGGGGAAGAAGGTAAGGAGAGAGTTTAAAGAATGGAAAGAGTAGTATAGAAACATATACATTACCATATGTGAAATAGATAGCCAGTGAGACTTTCCTGTATGACTCAGGGAACTCAGACTGGGGCTGTATGACAACTAGAAGGGTGGGGTGGGGCAGAAGTTGGGAGGGAGGTCAAGAGGGAAAGGACTTAAGTTTACCTATGGCTAATTCATATTGATATGTGGCAGAAACCAACACAATATTGTAAAGCAATTATCCTACAATTAAAAATAAATTTAAAAAATAAGATTCAACAGAAGTATAATGAAGAATGATAGGTCCAGATTTTTTTAGTGTATTTCTGGAAAATGGGATTTTTAAATGTTCAGTCCTATTTCTTTCCCAGGCTTCCATTCCACTAAAGACCTTTGATCTGCTTGTTACTAAGCCAGCTGCTACTCTTGCAATCTACTGCTGAACACTCATAAAAATGCCCTTTGTATTTAGATCTCTTGTTCTCTCTGTGTTAAAGGCCAGTTTTACTCTGTCCAATTGCTGTGTCTTAATAACTTTAGTTACTCAGCTTCTTAGTTTCATTCTCTCTTTTCTCCATGTGCATTAGGTATTTGTATAATCTGGAACAAAGATGACTTCTTCAAAAGATGTCCTAAGAAAAAATCTGAAGCTAATCCATGGCTGTCCCATCACCTATGCTTTTGCAAACAACTGGGAAAAGATTGAACAGTTCCAAAGCAGACCAGATGACATCGTGATAGTCACCTACCCCAAATCAGGTGAGTTCTGTGACCTGACAATGCAGGCCTAACTTCAACTTTTGTTTCCTGAAAATTAGCTTCCGTACAAAATTGTTAATATACGAAATAAAATTAGTGTTCTTAACAGTCAGTCTAGTCCCCTATTTTGATTATATGAAAATAGACATTTGGGGCATAGAAGGGGAAATTCGACAGAGTTAATTTTCTAAGAGAATATATTAAGATGGCAGGCTTCCAACAGGGAACTTCCCCCACATTCAGGTGAAGGTTAAGAAAATGTTCTTTTGACACAGGTACCACATGGATCAGTGAAATTGTGGACATGGTTCTACATGATGGGGATGTTGAAAAATGTAAGCGAGATGTTATAACTGCTAAAGTTCCAATGTTGGAACTGGCTTTTCCTGGACTAAGGACTTCAGGTAATTTTAAATGACCCAGGAATTATAATTTTATAGCAACATATTAGTATCATATTAGTTACTGTATCTTGTGATTTCCATTCAAGAAAAATGGAGTGTATTTGGTAACATGAACTAGAAGCAGGCAAGTAGAACAGTAACCAGGGTATACAGAGAAACTGTAGTTTAGTCCATTGCATGCACCTCCAGGTATAATGACCAAAGACAAAAGAATTTTGTCATTGAAAACGACTAGAAATCTCACTGATAAAAAAGTTTCTTACCTTTTACTGAGTTCTGTTGTATAAAATTTATTAGACTAATTTTTCAATTTAGAACATTATTGTAATTAAATAAATGTGTGAGTATGCTCAGTCTCTTCAGGCATGTCCAACTCTTTGTGACCCCATGGACTGTAGCCCACTCGGCTCCTCTGTCCAGAGGATTCTCCAGGCAAGAATACTGGAGTGGGTTACCATGACCTCCTCCAGGGGATCTCCCTGACCCAGGAGTCAAACCCACATTTCTTGCATATCCTGCACTGCAGGTGGATTCTTTTAGTGCTGAACCACTGAGGAAGCTTCAACTAAATAAGTACCAATGCCTTTTAAAATAAAAAAAAAATTATTAATAAATTTGGCAGTATATGAGTATCCTATATTTTATATTTTATTGTTTAAACACTCTTGGCTCAGATGGTTAAGCACCTGTCTGCAACGCACGAGACCTCGGTTCGATCCCTGGGTTGGGAAGATCACCTGGAGAAGGAAATGGCAGCCCATTCCACTATTCTTGCCTGGAAAATCCCACGGATGGAAGAGACTGGTAGATGACAGTCCATGGGGTTGCAAAGAGTTGGACATGACTGGGCAACTCCATTTCCATATTTTATTGGCAGCCCTATAAGGCTGTTTATAATTTCTCCTATTTAGCCTGGCATTGTTTTCCTAAAGCAGCTTAAGTTCTTTTTTCTTAATCACTGAATTTCTTGGTGGCCAACTGTAGTGTAAAACCTAACAATTTGGTTTCGTATTTTTCTTTTTCATAATCCAAGTACCTGACATATGCTTTGATTGCCAATGAAGCATCAATTTCAAAGAGGCAATTATTTTAAAGAAAGTGATTGCTAATAAATCTTGTTTTTTTTTCTTCCTGTGGTTTAAATTTCTGCTTTTATGTTTTAAATTCACCACTAAAGAGTGAGCACTTAAAACCCTAGGCCTCCCACCCCAGAATAAAATAAAAGCAGAACCCCGGGCCCACTCACTCTCTCTCCACCAATGACCTTGCTGTGTGGCACCAGGTGTGCTATATAATTTCCAGGTCCTGTAAGTAACAAAACTTTATTTTTTAAATAAATAAATTTTATAGATTAAATTCTTAACTTAGATCCTTGCTGTAATTAAATAAAGAAGTACCAATTCTTAAAATACAAAATTTATTTTTAATATGATTCATTTTTCATTGCACAAATTTTATTGAGTATTTCTAAAGAATTAAGCACTGATCTATGGACTAGATATAAAATGATAAGTAAACTGGATTTTCTGTCCCCAATGAGCTTACAATAATATTGTGACATTAAATCAGTAAATAAACTTATGAATACTGTTAGTTTAACATATCCAGAGGTAGGGCTCTATGAAAGGGACCATGATGGAGACCTAAAGCTTTGTACACAGCTAGAGGAAGCATATTTCAAGAAGATGAAGGAGTAGATATGGTGGCCTAGATGCAGAGAAGAGCTGGGTGGTAGTCTGGGGACTAAAAAAAAATCACCACCACCAAAAATTAACAACAATGAAAGATTGGAAAGGTGAGATTTAAAACAATTGAAGACTAGACAGGGACAGATCATGCAAACCTTATAATTCTTAGGAACGTTCAGTGAACTAAGAGAGAATCAGCAGACTAGGGTGTCCTATAGGCAAGTGAGAAGGGTTTGAAAGAAAGTGTTGGCTCTCGAATGCTGCTAGAAACATGGTATAAGAAGACACTATTATGGTGGTGAATGTGTCTATCAGTGTAAAGAGAAGAATTCATACTCTCTCTATTATGGTGGTGAATGTGTCTATCAGTGTAAAGAGAAGAATTCATACTCTCTCCTCTACTAGAACTCATTACTTCTACAGTTAGACAAGGATCAACTGAAAAGGTGTTGTTTTTTCTGTGTAGTTGTCTGAAGTCAGCAAGGAAATGATAAGGCTTGCACTAAAGGATCATTCTGGGACAAATAACCAAAATGAGTGCAGAATGAGTTGAGATTCCAGAACCATAGAAAAATATTAAATGAAAAAGTGATAGAATCAAACTAATAAGGAACAGGGGAATCAGATAACTGATGAGAGAGGAGGGTAGGGTGGAGAACCAGTCTGTGAAGCATCACCAGAAAGGGAGTAGGTGAGATACAGCAGGTGAAGGAGAGTAAACTGGCACTCAGATTTATTCTGGAACCTGAATGTGCAGATTCCCAACATTCATATTTATGTGTGTAGGAGGATCCTTTAAAGGACCTTGCATGGCAAAATAATCACAAGACAGAAAAGGCTGAGAAATCTTTTGGTGAAGTTAGGAGACAGAATGAAGCAACAGGTTCATTTTGTATATACATAGTATATATATATATATATCCACCTATATAACCAAACTAAATTTCCTCAGGTTTAGAACAACTGGAGAAGAATCCATCACCCCGGGTTGTGAAAACACATCTGCCAATTTATCTCATTCCTAAATCTTTCTGGGAAAACAACTGCAAGGTATACTCTAAACAGCAAGTCAGTTTTTAACATGTCTTTTAACTCTTTCTCACTCACATAGTAAAGTGATTGCTCAAATGCTTTGTTCACCTGTTACCATAAGAACTGAGCTATATAAGAATGTGTTTAAAATTTTAAAAACACAGTATGTTTTAGCCTAAACATACATACTCAAATTTTCCAGAATTATGTAGGAACAGAATCCTTGTCTCAGCACAATATTGCTACTACTCTTTCCCAGCTGTCCTCAATAGTCTGACTTTCTCTGAAAACTCAACATAAAGTTGTCAATTCTTATATGTTTGGTAAAATTTTTCAGTGAGACATCTGAGCCTGGGTATTTGCTTTTGGGAAACTTTTAAATTGGAAACTTTTTTCCCCCCAATATTTTGAAGCTATTCAGATTATCTATCTGGCATTTACTAGTTTGTCACATGTTGGAATCTAAGTTGTTAAATTCTAAGTTGTTGAACTTTGTAATGAAAAGTTGTTGGGAGCAGGAACTGCATGCCTGGCTGTCCAGGTGCCCGTGGGAGCTCACAGTGCACTGGGGCTGGGACTGGCTGGGCAGAGCACACAGGCGTGGAGACCTGCACAAAGGCTTGCTCCTGGGCTACTACATTCTCAGGCTCTGCCTTGGAGGAGGAAAGAGGCTCAGAAAGATCAAGTGGATTCCTCAAGGCGACACAGCAAGTAAAATGCAGTGCTTGGCTCAGAGCTCAAGTATTTCTGACAGTTTGACCCCCCCTGGCCATGCATTCTTGATTTCATGGAGATTTTCGACCATGATGTCAAACTTGGGAGAAATGGTTTGACTCCAGGGCCACAGGGCTCAGAATGAGTACCTTGTGAAAGGCTGAAGTGGAGTCTCCTCTATGAAGAAGGACAAGCTTGGTCTCTGATGCCACAGTGGTGAGCAGTTAATTAAAGTAGCTCATTTTCAAATGAAGCTAAGTGGACAGAAAAGACCAAGCTCTGAGCCTTTAGAGTGGGAACACTGACTCCAAGACCAGAGATTACCAGAAAAATAACCCTAGGGAGTATCAAATAGTGAGAACTCACACAAAGGAAACCACTTGAATTCAAGACCCAGCATCATCCATCCACCAGTAGCACCTTGTGCAGGACACCTCATCTAAACAACAAACAAAACAAAATTACAAACCCAGTCATCAGCAGACAGGATTACCACCTCACTCAGCCTTGGCCATCAGGAAAAATGAACAAACAAAAACTCAGTACAAATCTCACCCTATATGAAGTTTACACAAACCACTGGACCAACCTTAGGAGGGCAGAAACCAAAAGGAAGAAAGAATTCAACCTTGATGCCTGGGAAAAGGAGATCTCAAACACAATAAGCGAAAACAAAAAATGAAAAGGCAGAGAAATACTACACAAATGAAGGAACAAACTAGAAACACAGAAGTCAAAAAAAAAAAAAAAAAAAAGAAGAGGAAATAGGTAAACTATCTGAAAGAGAATTCAGAATAATGATAGTAAAGATGATCAAAAACCTTGAAAACAAAACAGAGAAAATGCAAGAATCAATTAACAAAGACCTAGAAGAATTAAAGAATAAACATACAAACAACACAATTACTGAAATTAAGAATACTCTAGAAGGATTCAATAGCAGAATATCTGAAGCAAAAGAAGGAATCAGTGAGCTGGAGATAAAATGGTGAAAATAACTTCTGAAGAGCAGATACAGTAAAAAGAATAAAAAGAACTGAGGATAGTCTCAGAGACCTCTGGGACAATATCAAACACACCAACATTTGGATTATAGACGTCCCAGAAGAAGAAGAGTAAAAGAAAGGATATAAAAAATGTTTGAAGAGATTATAGCTGAAAATTTCCCCAACATGGAAAAGGGAATAGTCAATCAAGTTCAAGAGGCACAAAGATTCTCATACAGGATAAACCCAAGGAGAAACATGCCAAGACACATACTAATCAAACTAACAAAGACTAAACACAAAGAAAGAAAAAGATAGTGCTAAGTTGTGTCTGACTCTCATGATCCCATGAACTGTAGCCTGCCAGGCTCCTCTGTCCATGTAATTCTCCAGGCAAGAATACTAGAATGGGTTGCCATTTACTTCCCCAGGGGAACTTTCTGACCCAGGAATTAAACTCAAGTCTCCCACATTGCAGGCAGATGCTTTACCAATTAAGCTATGAGGGAAGTTTCAAACACACACACACACACACACACACACACACACACACAAGAATATTAAAAGCAGCAAGGGAAAAGCAACAGGTAACATACAAAGGAAACTCCAAAGACTTAACAGCTGATCTTTCAGCAGAAACTCTTCAGGCCAGAAGGGAATGGCAGGATATATTTGAAGACCTGAAAGGGAAAAGTCTACAACCAAGATTACTGTACCCAGCAAGGATCTCATTCAAAATTGATGGAGAAATAAAAAGCTTTTCAGACAAGCAAAAGTTAAGAGAATTCAGTACCACCAACCCAGCTTTATAACAAATGTTAAAGGGACTTATGTAGTCAAGAAATACAAGAGAAGAAAAAAGATCCACAAAATCAACCCTAAACAATTAAGAAAATGGCAATAAGAACATATATATCAATAATTACTTTAAGGGTAAATGGATTAAATGCTCCAAACAAAAGACACAGACTGGCTGAATGGATACAAAAAGAAGACCCATATATATGCTATCTATAAGAAACACGCTTCAGACTTTGAGACACATATAGACTGAAAGTAAGAGGATGGAACAATATATTCCATGCAAATGGGAAGCAAAAGACAGTTGGAGTAGCAATCCTCATATCAGATGAATTAGACCTTAAAATAAAGAAGATTGCAAGAGATAAGGAAGAACACTACATAGTGATCAAGGGATCAATCCAAGAGGAAGACATAATTATCATAAATATCTATGTACCCAACAAAGGAGCACCTCAATACATAAGACCAACACTAGCAGACAAAAAAGGAGAAATTGACAGCAACACAATAATAGTAGGAAAGTTTAACATGCCATTCACATCAATGGACAGATCATCAAAACAGAAAATTAATAAGGAAACACAAGTCTTAAATAACACATTAGATGAGATGGATCTCATTGATACCTTCAGAACATTCCATCCAAATGCAGAAGAATACACCTTCTTCTCAAGTGCACATGGAACATTCTCCAGGATAGACCACATCTTGGGTCACAAATCAAACCTCAGTAAAATTAAGAAAATTGAAATTGTATCAAGCATCTTCTCTGACCACAATGCTATCAGACTACATATCAATTACAAGAAAAAAACTACAAGAAGCACGAACACTTGGAGATTAAACAACATGTTTCTAAATAAACAACAGGTTACTAAAGAAATAAAAAAATTTCTAGAAACAAATGACAATGAAAATACAACTCAAAACCTATGGGATGGAGCAAAAGCAATTCTAAGAGGGAAGTTTATAACAGTACAATTGTACCTCAAGAAACAAGAAGAACACCGAACAGACAATCTAACTTTACACCTAAAACAACTGGAAAAAGAAGAACAATAACAACAAAAATTAGTAGAATGAAAGAAATCATAAAGATTAGAGCAAATATAAGTGAAAAAACACATGAAACAATAGTAAAGATTAATAAAATTAAAGCTGATTCTTTGAGAAGATAAACAAAATTGACAAACATTTTAGCCAGATTCATCAAGTCAAAAAGAGAGAAGAATCAAACCAACAAAATTAGAAATTAAAAAGGAGAGGTTTCAACAGACAATGCAGAAATACAAAGGATTATAAGAGACTATTATGAACAACAATATGACAAAAAAATAGATAACCTGGAAGAAATGGACAGTTTCTTAGAAAAGTTCAATCTTCCAAGACTGAACCAAGAAGAAACAGAAATTATAAACAACTCAATTATAAGCACTGAATTTGAAGCTGTGATTAAAAAAAAAAAAAATTCCCTAAAAACAAAAGCCCAGGACCAGATGCCATCACAAGAGAATTTTATCAAACATTTAGAGCAGAGCTAATGCCTATCCTTTTAAAATTCTTTCAGATAATTTCAGAGAAAGGAACACTTCCAAACTCATCCTACAAGGCCACCATCACCCTGATACCAAAACAAGGTAAAGACAACACAAAAAGAAAATTACAGGCCAATATCACTGATGAACATGGATGTAAAAATCCTCAACAAAATTTTAGCAAACAGAACTCAGCAACACATCAAAAAGCTCATACACCATGATCAAATTGTGTTTATTCCAGGGCTGCAAGGATTAAATCAACCAATGTGATACACCATATTAACAAATTGAAAGATAAAAATCATAATATAATCTCAATAGATGCAGAAAAAGCCTTTGGCAAAATTCAGCACCTATTTATGATTAAAACTCTTCAAAAATGGGCATAGAAGGAACCCATCTCAACAAATAAAGGCTATATATGATAAGCTTACAGCAAATATTATTCTCAGTGGTGAAAAACTGAAAGCATTCCCCCTAAGATCAGAAATAAGATGAGGGTGTTCACCTTTGCCACTGTTATTCAACATAGTTCTGGAAGTCCTAGCTACAGCAATCAGAGAAGAAAAAGAAATAAAAGGAATCCAGATCAGAAAAGAAGAAGTAAAGCTCTCACTGTTTGCAGATGACATGATACTGTACATAGAATAGACAACACTAAAGATAGTATCAGAAAATTACTAGAGCTAATCAGTGAATTGAGCAATGTTGCAGGATACAAAAATCACTTGCATTTCTATATACTAACAATAAAAAACCAGAAAGAGAAATTAAGAAATCAATCCCATTCACCACTGCAACAAAAAGAATTAAATATCTTGGAATAAACTAACCTAAGGAGACAAAAGAACTGTACACAGAAAATTATAAGACACTAATGAAAGAAGTCAAAGATGACATAAACAGATGGAAGGATATTCCCTGATCCTGGGTAGGAAGAATCAATATTGTGAAAATGACTATAGTACCAAATGCAATCTACAATCCCTATCAAATTACCAATGGAGTTTTTCACAGAACAAGAACAAAAAATTTCATGATTCATATGCAAACACAAAAGACCCTGAATAGCTAAAGCAGTCTTGAGAAAGAAAAATGGAGCTGGAGGAATCAACCTTCCTGACTTCAGATTATATTACAAAGCTACAGTCATCAAGACAGTATGGTACTAGCACAAAAACAGAAGTATAGACCAATGGAATAAGATTGAAAGCCAGAAATAAACCCATGCACCTACACGTACCTTATTTTTGACAAAGGAGGCAGGAATATACAATGGGGCAATGACAGGCTCTCCAATAAATGGTGCTGGGAAAACTAGACAGCTACATGTAAAAGAATGAAATTAGAAAACTTCTAACACCATACACAAAGAAAAACTCAAAATGGATTAAAGACCTAAATGTAAGACCAGAAACTATAAAACTTTAGGAGGAAATCATAGGCAGAACACTTGATGATGTAAGTCAAAGCAGATCCTCTGTGACCCACCTCCTAGAGTAATGGAAATAAACATAAAAGTAAACAAATGGGACCTGATTAAACTTAAAAGCTTTTGCACAGCAAAGGAAACTATAAACAAGGTGAAAGATAACCCTCAGAGCTGGAGAAAATAATAGCAAATGAAACAACTGACAAAGGATTCATTTCCAAAATATATAAGCAGCTCATACAACTCGATACCAGAAAAACACACAACCCAATCAAAGAGTGGGAAAAAGACCTAAACAGAAATTACTCCAAAGAAGACATACAGATGGATAACAAACACGTGAAAAGATGCTCAACATCACTCATTATTAGAGAAATACAAATCAAAACTATAATGAGATATCACTTTACACTGGTCAGAAAGACCATCATCAAGAAGTCTACAAACAATAAATGCTGGAGAGAGTGTGGAAAAAACAGAGCATTCTTGCACTGTTGGTGAGAATGTAAATTGATACAACCACTATGGAAGATGGTATGGAGATTCCTTAAAAAACAGAATAAAACCACCATATGACCCAGCAGTCCCACTTCTAGGCGTATACCCTGAGAAAACCAAAATTGAAAGAGATCCATGTATCCTAGCACTATTTACAATAGCTAGAACGTGGAAGCAACCTAGATGTCCATTGACAGATGAATGGATAAAGAAATTGTAGTACATATACACGATGGAATATTATTACTCAGCTATTAAAAAGTCAGTTCTAATGAGCTGGATGAACCTATGACCTATTATACAGAGTGAAGTAAGTCAGAAAGAGAAAGATAAATAACATATTTTAACACTATATACTGAATCCAAAAAAATGGTACTGAAGAATTTATTTACAGGGCAGAGAAACAGACATACAGAATAGACTTATGGACATGGGGGGAGGAGAGGAGAGGGTGAGATGTATGGAAAGAGTAACATGGAAACTTACATTATCATATATAAAATAGATAGCCAATGGGAATTTGCTGTATGGCTCAGGAAACTCAAAAAGGGGCTTTGTATCAACCTGGGGGGGTGGAAGGGGTAGGGAGATGGGAGGGAGGTTCAAAAGGGAGGGGTTATATGTATACCTATGGGTGTACAAAAAAGATCTTCACCACCAAGATAATCACGATGATGTGATCACTCACCTAGAGCCAGACATCTTGGAATGTGAGGTCAAGTGGGCCTTAGGAAGCATCACTATGAACAAAGCTGGTGGAGGTGATGGAATTCCAGTTGAGCTATTTCAAATCCTGAAAGATGATGCTGTGAAAGTGCTGCATTAAATATACCAGCAAATTTGGAAAACTTAGCAGTGGCCACAGGACTGGAAAAGGTCAGTTTTCATTCCAATCCCAAAGAAAAGCAATGCCAAAGAATGCTCAAACTACCATACAATTGCATTCATCTCACATGCTAGTAAAGTAATGCTCAAAATTCTCCAAGCCAGGCTTCAGCAATACGTGAACTGCAAACTGCCAGATGTTCAAGCTGGATTTAGAAAAGGCAGAGGAACCAGAGATCAAATTGCCAGCATATGCTGGATCATAGAAAAAGCAAGAGAGTTCCAGAAAAACATCTATATCTGGTTTACTGACTATGCCAAAGCCTTTGGCTGTGTGGATCACAATAAACTTCTGGAAAATTCTGAAAGAGATGGGAATACCAGACCACCTGACCTGCCTCTTGAGAAACCTATATGTAGGTCAGGAAGCAACAGTTAGAACTGGACATGGAACAACAGACTGGTTCCAAATCGGGAAAGGCATACATCAAGGCTGCATATTGTCACCCTGCTTATTTAAATTATATGCAGAGTACATCATCAGAAATGCTGGGCTGGAAGAAGCACAAGCTGGAATCAAGATTGCCGGGAGAAATATCAATCACCTCAGATATGCAGATGACACCACCCTTATGGCAGAAAGTGAAGAGGAACTAAAGAGCCTCTTGATGAAAGTGAAAGAGGAGAGTGAAAAAGTTGGCTTAAAGCTCAACATTCAGAAAACGAAGATCATGGCATCTGGTCCCATCACTTCATGGGAAATAGATGGGGAAACAGTGGAAATAGTGTCAGACTTTATTTTTTGGTGCTCCAAAATCACTGAAGATGGTGATTGCAGCCATGAAATTAAAAGACACTTACTCCTTGGAAGGAAGGTTATGACCAACCTAGACAGCATATTGAAAAGCAGAGATAGTACTTTGCCAACAAAGGTCTGTCTAGTCAAGGCTATGGTTTTTCCAGTGGTCATGTATGGATGTGAGAGTGGGACTGTGAAGAAAGCTGAGCGCTGAAGAATTGATGCTTTTGAACTGTGGTGTTGGAGAAGACTCTAGAGAGTCCCTTGGACTGCAAGGAGATCCAACCAGTCCATCCTAAAGGAGATCAGTCCTGGATGTTCATTGGAAGTACTGATGCTGAAGCTGAAACTCCAGTACTTTGGCCACCTCATGTAAAGAGTTGACTCATTGGAAAAGACTCTGGTGCTGGGAGCGATTGGGGGTAGGAGGAGAAGGGGATGACAGAGGATGAGGTGGCTGGATGGCATCACCGACTCGATACACATGAGCTTGAGTGAACTCCGGGAGTTGGTGATAGACAGGGAGGCCTGGCGTGCTGTGATTCATGGGGTCACAAAGAGTCGAACATGACTGAGCGACTGAACTGAACTGAACTGATGGCTGATTCTGGAGAAGGAAATGGCAACCCAGTCCAGTATCCTTGCCTGGAAAATCTCATGGATAGAGTAGCCTGGTGAGCTGCAGTCCATGGGGTTGCAAAGAGTCGGGCACGACTGAGCGACTAACACTTACTTACTTATGGCTGACTCATGTTGAGGTTTGACAGAAAACAGCAAAATTCTGTAAAGAAATTATCCTTCAGTAAAAAGTAAATTAAAAAAAAAAGAAAAGTTGTTAAAAATACTCCCCCCTTATTCCTTAACAGACTTTATTTTCTACAGTGATTTTATTTTTAAAGAATTTTAGATTGATAGCAAAATTGAAAGGAAGTTAGAGATTTCCCACATATCTTTTGCACCTGCACATCCAAAGACTTCTCATTATCAGTAACATGTCCTCTCTATTTTGTCAGACTTGTTAGATATTTAGCAATTTTGTTGATTTTCTAAAAAAAGAACCAAGTTTCTCTTTTCTATTAATTTTGTCAATATTTCACTGTTTTTCATTTCATGGATTTCAGATCTGTTGTTTTACATGCCTACTGTAAGTTACTTTTTTTCTTAAATAAAATATCATGCATTTGATTTTCTTCATCTTCCCCCTACAGATCATTTATTTGGCTCGAAATGCAAAGGATGTTGCTGTCTCATTTTACCACTTTGACTTAATGAATAATTTGCAGCCTCTTCCTGGAACCTGGGGAGAATATCTAGAGAAATTCTTGACTGGAAATGGTAGGATGGCCTTAGCTAAAAATTAATGTCACTAAAAATTATTTTTAATAATATTAACCATTACAAGTATGAATTTCCCTTTCAAAACACTTCTTTTTTCAAATTAGTAACAAGTACATTCAAAAATCATTTCAAATTAAATCAAATACATTTAATATTTGCTATGACATTCAATATATAAACCTGGTATTAAACATCAGCTTAATGAAAATATTCTCAAATCTTTTTTCAGTCGATAAAAACCCATTCTCAGTTCCTACTCACAACAGAAATTTATTTGTCCAAATCGTTAGTTAAATACATTTACAGTAGTTAGATAATCAAGTGATATAAGTACTTCATAAAAGAATAGTTTTCTCCTGCATGTGGCCAAGTGTAACCTATTGGAGGTCAATGTATTTCCATTTGAAATGTTTCTTTTGCAATTAATATATTTAGAAATCTGAAATTTGTGCATCCATGAGTAGTGGATTATATATACTCGTTTATATAGATTTTATAGTTTCAGTTCCTTGATTACTAAATTCCACAAAATATTTGTATAATTTGACTTATTTTTCACAAACAAATCTTCAGTTTGATAAATGTTTATGGAAATAAACTATTTCTCTGGTTTTAGTGGCCTATGGTTCCTGGTTTAATCATGTTAAAAGCTGGTGGAAGAAAAAGGAAGAACACCCGATACTTTTCTTATTCTATGAAGATATGAAAGAGGTAAAATAGTAGAAATACATTATAGAAAATTCCTCAACTACATCCTGGAGCAAAAGGATTAATAGTTTTTTCAATTAATCTATGGAGTTCAAATGATATAATTGCTTTGCCTATTTTCCATGTCTGTTTACCCAGATCTTGCTAAGATCTTTGATGAATCTAATTGTGAAATCAGTGACATTTTAATCCTCTTATCCTTTTTAATCATTGTGTTTCTCTTGAACACCTTTCTTTTCAAATTTGTCTCCTTCATTTAATAGGTTATCATTCTGTCATGGTTTTCCTGTGAATCTCTATCATTTAGTCATCATTTTTTTGAACTCTTTTTTATAGATTGATGATCATATCTATTCCCACGGTTGCCAAAACTATGTGCTAATTACCCACCAAAAACTCCATTTTTATTTCTAACCTGAATTCAGATCCTTGTTTTTTTTTAAAATGACCCTCAAATTCAACATGTTGAAAATTAAACTCCTCTTGCTTCTCTCTCTTTCCAAAAGGTAATCCTTTTCTTTTATTCTGTCTTTTGGTTAATGGTGTTTGGTTGTTCATTCGGTGTTGAAAGTTTGAAAGTAAATTGTCCTCATTGACTTTCACGTAGTGAATACGGTTCCATTTTCTCCTGAACATCCCATTGGTTCACATGCCCTACCTATTATATCTTAAGTGTGCCCCTCTCTTTTACATTCTTCCTAACTGTTAGTTCAGGGATTCATAAAGATTTTTCTAGTCTACCATATGAACTAGTATTAGCCTAAATACGATTGCAAAGTTCCAGGCCTATCCTCAGGCTATTTTATTACATTAGCAAATACACACATGCACACACACACACACACAAACATGGTAAACCAAGCTTATCTAGTAGTAAAAGCCTGAACATGCAAATAAGGATATCTTGTGGAATTTCAGATTCTTGATAGAAGGCATATCTACCTTTCTTGTAACTGCATCCACAGTACTTACAACACCTACCACGTATATAGGTGCTCATGGCCACTTATTGTATGCATAAGTGATTGCTTGAATGAATGAATGAGTAGTGGTTGCAAACATTTGTGTGGTGTGTGTTAGTTGCTTAGTCGTGTCCAACTCTCTGCAACCCCATAGCCTGTAGGCCACCAAGCCCCTCTGTCCATGGGATTCTCCAGGCAAGAACACTGGAGTAGGTTGTCATTTCCTTCTCCAAAAAGAACTATAGAAAGAAAGTGAAGTTGCTCAGTCATGTCTGACTCTTTGCGACCCCATGGACTGTAACCGCCCACGCTCCTCCAGCCATAGAATTTTCCAGGCAAGAGTACTGTAGTGGGTTGCCACTGGAGTGGGTTGGACAGGACTAAGTGAGGAACACTTTCACTTTTTTTTTATTTGATCCTACTCAGCACAGAAACCTTACCTTTTGTAAAATCTCTCTTGTTGCATATATTTCTGAGAAACTCCCAGGGCATTTCTCATATCTTATCAATAAGAGTCCTTTTCTACTCTGTCCAGGCTCCCACTCAGTATCGCACTTACTTGTAGCTCATAGAGAATCTGCGATCTAAACATTACCATTGCCCCTTTATGACAATTTGCTGGCAATACAATACGCAGCTGTAAAACTAGAGTGTTTTTATGAAACCACTTTTAAAAAGTGGTGCTCTCCCTTGGGTGCTTGATTAATCAGAATTAAGTTATAAGTTTTTCATAAGACAGAAAATTGTCTTTCTGTGCCAAGTATTTTCTTTTTGCTTTCTGGAGACCAAAGTGAAACTTATTCACTTTATGAAGAGAGCAAATTTAACTTCTGGATGTAGCTCTTTTTCTCCATAGGATAAACAAAATAATACATTTCCTAGGCTGAGCTGGTATCCAAATTCTGAGTCAGACATCATGCTGCTCCCCACATTACACTCTTGTGTCAAATATTTCTCTCCTTATTCACTGAAAATGCCTTTTTCAGGTCAATTTATGCATATTAATTTATGGTCTGGCCTAATCAGTTCTATAAGAATATACTGATATTTTGAATCCCACTCAAACTTACTATACATTAAACTTGTTAGACAACATTTTTTTCTATCATGGTTATATTTTAGACAATGTTATAGAAATGGTTTTCATATAAAAACAATAATATGACAAAATTATAAGTATAGACCAAGAATAAAATTCAGAGAGAAGTCTAGTAATTTACATCAGGTTTATGAATGTCTGCATCAATTCTCAAACTCTCAATCAATGAGGTGAAAAAGAAGTAGAAGCTAGCACTCTCTGCTTTAACTTCTACTTGTCTATATATTAGCATCATCATTGATACTTTGGCAGTGTCCAAATTATTCTTCAAACACTATAAATATGTAACAGAAATTACTCTATATTTGTTCGCCTGTCCATATGTTTTTTTTTCTATTTTCAATACTAACTTTTCTCTTAATCTTTTCTCCACTATCATCATTTCTGACATTTAAGTCATGCTAACCCCTGGCACCCCATTAGTAGCCATCTCAGTGTTCTCTTGTCAAGATCTGATACATAAAATATAGTCAGAACTTCCATTATAGGAAACTCTTTACCAAAACATAAACGTGCAAACACATTCAATACACATACACACACACACACTCAACACACACAGAGTTAATAAGACATATTATTAAAGAGTTGTGTCCCTACTACATAACAGATACAATCCAAATCCTTCAGCAGGACATCCAGTGATGTTCTAAATTTTATCCCAATTCATCTTTACTGCCTTGTAGCCTCTCTCACTCCTATAAACAACTCAACCCCAACTCCAACCACTTTTTTTTTTTTTCTCACTTGAACACAGTGAGTTGATGCTTCCAAGAGTTATATTTTCTTTACTGGAAATTTACTCTCCAACTGCTCAGGAGACTGCATCTTGGTAAACTCTGACACATCTCTAAATTAAGCTTAAATGTTAATCCCTTCAAAATCTTTCTAGACATATCTATATAGATTTTTGCTTAGCTTCCTAAAAAGTTCCAGATATTAAGTTAATGCCATTAGAATTTGAAAAAATTATTTATTTCTCAGATTTTTTTCTTCTTACTCTCAATGACTAATGAATAATTTGGGTCCTGATGTCTTTGCAACTTCACTGGAGTTTGTTTTAATAATGTACATCCAAGCAAGATTTCATCAGTGTTTATAAATTTTAAAAATATCTTCAGTTTTTCCTGAGTTTATTACATTATTTTTTTATTAAATTTTATTATTCTAAACAAGAAACCAATTTGGAGGAGTAACAGAAAAATAAAGACAGAAGAAATAAAGATACTGGGTCCCTAAAACAGTCAGTTTTCAAATTTAACTGCAAATTGGGCTTAAAATTTTTGCTACAATCTGTTTTACTAAATGCTATTAATAATTATGTTAAAGTTAATTATTATTGTACTTTGAATGAAAAATAAGACTTAGAATAAGCAAAATATTTCCACACTACCTTTACTAAATCGCCAGTCCATGTCTGACGTAGGGTGCAGCATGCTTGGGGCTGGTGCATGGGGATGACCCAGAGAGATGTTGTGGGGAGGGAGGTGGGAGGGGGATTCATGTTTGGGAATGCATGTAAGAATTAAAGATTTTAAAATTTAAAAAATTAAAAAAAAAACAAACAAAATCATCTAAAAAAATTATTGATCTTCTTTCATTTTCATGATTTTTTCACACTATTTTAATGATTTATTATTTACCATTTTCTTGGGTGTATCTCTACCCTATTGATAGAATCCAAAGCAAGAAATCAAGAAGGTTATTCAATTTCTAGAGAAAAACCTGGATGATGAGATCTTGGATAAGATAATCCATCACACATCATTTGAAATGATGAAGGACAACCCTCTAGTGAATTATACACATCTACCAAGTGAAGTGATGGACCACAGCAAGTCCTCATTTATGCGCAAAGGTTACTATTTTCTGAGTTTATTTTTCCTTTCTGCTTTCTTATGAATTGCTCTGAAATGAAGGTGAGCTTTGTAATCTCTACCCAGTTATTTAGCCAGCTTGGGACTCAATTTTTTCATCTGCAAAATAAGGACACTAAAAATACGTACCATAAAAGTCGCTGAGTTAGATTAGAAATTATTAAATAGAATAATGCATGTAGACCTGTTATTGGAACACCTTGAGTACCTAATAATCTTTCTCCCTTTCTTTACAACCCTGCAAAAAGGGAATGGTTTTGTCACTTCTGATGTGAGTCATTCTGTATTTTTTTATTCCTAAAACTTAAAACTTTGTTTAAATTGGCACAGACCTCCTCCTTCCTCCCAGTAATAAATTAATGTCAGTCAGTGCAGTACCATCTTCTCCATAGAATCATTATTATTAGAAAGCAGTGGTCATTTTGTTAAGAAGGATTCTCAAAGAGAAAGGGCATGTGGGAAGTTTTTGTTCCCTAAAAATACTATCTGAATTATGTTAATGGTAAACATGGAATCTAAATGTAACTTAAGATAACAATACAGAAATATGACATTCACTGTCAAAATACAGCTCTATTTCAATTAAGCCAAGTACTATAAATTGTGGGTTATTATATGTGGTTTGGGTTATTATCTTAAATGTGAGAATTTATCCACCTAGTCATGTCACCCTATCTTTTCAATATTCTTTACTGAACATGTGGATTAAGACCCTCGATTCTGAAAGTATTATATGACTACAGAATTTTCTAACACATTTTTCTCTGTACCTTAGTGTACACCTAGTGTTTTCAAATTATGGTTTTTTTTTTTTTAATTTTCAAAACACTACTTAAAAAGTATGCTCTAGTATAAGAGGTCAAGGCTAATTTTTCATTGTAAATGGTGCATTACAAGTTTGAACAAATATGACTGATGTAATTCAACACACAACAACACACACACACATGTTTTCCTGGTGGAAGAAACAGAGACCAAAAAAAACCAAAAAAACAAAAAAACAGTAAACTCTTATTAATTAAATAAGGCAAATTTTCGTTATACCAGATCATTGAATGTAACTTCCAAGAGAGCTTTTCCCCTAGTCATGAAAATTGATGCCATTGAATGATATCACATTAGGGTATAGAAATAACCTCAGTATCTGGATTCCACGGTTTCTACAACTTCAGAGGAAGAGAGTCCACAAGAAAGATACTCTTTCCACCCGAGTAGTGAAGGACACAGCTTTTGTGGTCAGATTGCTCTGGGATTTATCCAGGCTGTGCCATTCCCTGAACCTTTGACATTGCATACACTAATAAATCTGCCAAAGTTCTGGTTACATCGCTGATAAAAAGGAGAAAAGAATAACATCTGAAGCACAAGCTTTGGGGAAGGATTTTCATGGAAGATATGTAAGGTTACACTGCATTTTTTTCTGACCAAAAGTGATATACACAAAAGTAGCAAGTCATATTATCTTGCAGTTTAGTACGTTCTTATCTAATATAACATTTATTTGTTTATTCATGCATTCAATAACACTTAAAAGATACCTTTTATTTGTTAGTTAATATTTGAGAAAAGGTCTTCATGAATAACTATATGCAGATCATATTTTCTAGAATGTATATGCTCAAGAAGCTCATACTGTAATGCAAGAGAATGGATATTGGAAAATTCTGAAAAGTGAAGTATGAACAAAGGGCTAAGAACAGTTTTGAAGGATTCCACTCTGGATAATCAAGGTCATAGTTTGGTCACACAATATTAATGATGATAGGGAGATGATAAAGGGCAATGTTTATGCTTATGTCCCAAACTGCTACAAAACAGAAAATCCTGGGATTTGGCCAGAATTTATCTTATCAAAAATTTTTTATACTTCCTCACTCTTGTGAAGCAAATGTGTTTGTGTATAGAATATTTGTACTCAAAATAGAAGATTATTAGAATGCTTTATATATCTCTTTATTGTTTAAATCTACACTTCCTCTTTTCAACTATCCCAATTATGAACTATCCTCACAAACATTCCAAAGAACTATCAACTTCTGGTGAAAATAGAATAAAGTATAATAACCAGGGAAACAATTTTGTCTATGGGGATGTCTCTTGTTAAAATGATTTAAAATCTTCATGAGGCCATCATGGTTTAATAAGACTTGCAGTTGAATATGGTTATATTTATCTATTTTTAAATTTTACTTATTTTTGGTTGCTCTGAGTCCTCATTGCTGCACATGGGCTTTCTCCAGTTTTGGCAACTGGGGGCTACTCTCTAGTTGTGCAGTACAGGCTTCTCTTTGTGGTGGCTTCTCTTGTTGCAGACAAGAGGCTCTAGGGCATGTGGGCTAAGTAGTTGTGGCATCCAGGCTCAGTAGTTGCGCTCAAAGGCTCTAGAGCATGAAGTCAGTAGTTGTGGTGCATGGGCTTAGCTGCCCAATGGCATGTGGGATCTTCCTGGGTCAGGGACAGAACCCATGTGCCCTTGATTGGCAGGCAGATTCTTAACCACTGGACCACCAGGGAAGTTCAATTTAATATTAAATAAATTGCAAAATTAATGTTTTCCTCCAAACACATCAGCAGTACATTAAAAATTTATTTTTCAAACAAATATTTTTAAGCATCCAAGAATAAAAGATTAAATGTAAATTTATATCCCAATAGTTTCACTTCTATAAAAATTGTTCAGTGATTTTTATCTTTTGACTTTAATGCTATTTTTCTCCTCTAAAATTAAAATAAGATGTATCTAGTGAGTTCAGGGAACACAAGAATCATCCAAATATCCTAGCATCCTCATTTATTATTTCTGGGAAAAGATATTTATCAACTTTCTGTTTCATGGTTTGACTATGCTCACGACCAGTTCTTTGTACAGTTTCCAAAAGCAACTCATCAAAGACAGTAAAATATCCCCTGATCATTGATTCAGTGACCAGTGGTAACACTATGATCTGGGACAATTAGAAACACTAAAATAATCTCTTTCAGGAAATTATTGTACAGTTGCAAATTTAGACAAGAAAACTAACCCTTCTTATAATGTTTCTTTAAAACCAGAGTCTGTTTAATTATGAACATGTCAAAGAGTTAGTTGTTCAATTGTGTCCAACTCTTTGTGACCCCATGGACTGTAGTCCACCTCTGCCCATGGAATTCTCCAGGCAAGAATACTGGAGTGGGTAGCCATTCCCTTCTCCAGGGGGTCTTCCTGACCCAGGAATCAAACCTGGGTCTCCTGCATTGCAAGCAGATTCTTTATCATCTCAGTCAGCATAGAAGCCTGCTGTTTATTTATATATAGATGGCAGTAATTACCAATAAAAAAAAATGAATTTTAAAATATTTAAATAGAAAGGCTTCCTTTAAACTCTTTCAGTCTTTCATTTTGGTACACAATGGCTTTTCCTTCATAAAGAAAATATTTTATTCTTTCATATGTTTTCTTGTTTGTAATTTTTAGGGATTGCAGGTGACTGGAAGAATTATTTCACAGTGGCCCAAAATGAGAAATTTGATGCCATTTATAAGAAGGAAATGTCTGAGACTGAACTTCAGTTCCGTACAGAGATATGAGGAACCTAAATTGAAAATCTGAAGAAAGAAGTCTGATCTGCAGTTTGGTGAAATAAGGACAGTTAGGATTTAATTTGGACAATTGAATGGTTTTATAAAGAAAAAAAAAGTGCTTCTAAGCGTTGATTTTTCAATCTGGTTGATCATTCACTCTGAGAGTCCCTAAAACTAGGACAAACTGTCACCTTTTCAGAAATGTTGTTTCTATACCTAATTTCTGTTTATCCAAATTCCTAAATTCTGAGTATGTAATTTTCAAGTCTCCAAAGATGAAAGATCATCATTAGTCTCCCTACGGCTATTCCCTGGGAATAGGAGCTCTGCTCTGAGCACCTAAGCTGAGGACAGGAACTTACTTCCTATGGAGAGTCCTTCCAGAATTCAACAGCTTCCTGTGATTCCTGAGAATTTCCTATTGCCAGGATATGGTTACATTTGGGAGCATCTTGGTTTCTTCATCTTGTATCTGAACAGATGTAGATCCCTTAATAATAGTTTCAATATTTCATATACAATCTGGTGCCTACAAGAGATTCTCTAGGCTGAATCTCCACTACACGTTCCCAACCCAATGTCTTTTCTACCCATTTTTCTACTCTTAGGTCTATCTATTGGTCTCTTTGATGGATTTTTCCTTGGAATATAAGTCTTTTAGTAAGTATGTATAAGTTTTAAGGTAAACTTTTGCCAGAGATGTCTCATTACAAGAGATCTCTTATATCTAAGAGATATATTAGCATTATTTTATTTTTAATTGAACATAGTTGATTTACAATATTATGTTGGTTTCAGAAGTATAGCATTGTGAGTCAATTGTTTTTAATAGACTGTACCCTGTTTAAAGCTATTACAAAATAAAGACTATGTCTCTCTGTGCTGTGCAATACAAACTTGTTGTTTATTTATTTTAAACATCCGTAGTTTGCATAGCTTAAATACATACCATTATTTTGTCTGTCCATACCTCCCTCTCCTGGTAACCACTAGTTTGTTCTCTATATCTCTGAATCTGTTTCTGTTGTGTTATAGTCATTTGTTTTACTTTATAAATCTCACTCAGGAGGGATAACATAGAGTATGTGTCTTTCTTTGTCTAACTCATTTCACTAAACATAATGCTAAGTGTATTTACATTATTGCAAATGTCAGAATTTCATTGTTTCTATGACTCAGTACTATTCCACGTGCATATTTATCCACTCATCATCTTATTTACACATTCATCAGTGGAAGGACACAGGTTGTATCCACATCTCATGTATTATAAATGCTGCTATGAACATTGGGGTGCATGTATCTTTCAAATTAGTGTTTTCATTTTCTTTGGATTTATACCCAACAGTGGGATTGCTGGATCACATGGGCCTTCTATCTTTAGTTTTGTAAGGAACCTCTATACTGTTTATTAACTATGCCAAAGCTTTTGACTGTGTGAATCACAATAAACTGTGGAAAATTCTAAAAGAGATGGGAATACCAGACCACCTGACCTGCCTCTTGAGAAACCTATATGCAGGTCAGGAAGCAACAGTTAGAACTGGACATGGAACAACAGACTGGTTCCAAAGAGGAAAAGGAGTACATCAAGGCTATATATTGTCACCCTGCTTATCTAACTTCTTTGCAGAGTACATCATGAGAAACGCTGGGCTGGAAAAGCGCAAGCTGGAATCAAGATTGCCAGGAGAAATATCAATAACCTCAGATATGCAGATGACAACACCCTTATGGCAGAAAGTGAAGAAGAACTAAAAAGCCTCTTGATGAAAGTGAAAGAGGAGATTGAAAAAGTTGGCTTAAAGCTCAACATTCAGAAAATGAAGATCATGGCATCTGGTCCCATCACTTCATGGCAAATAGATAGGAAAACAGTGGAAACAGTGTCAGGCTTTTTGAGGGGGGCTCCAAAATCACTGCAGATGGTGATTGCAGCCATGAAATTAAAAGAGGCTTACTCCTTGGAAGAAAAGTTATGACCCACCTAGAAAGCATATTGAAAAGCAGAGACATTTTTTTGCCAACAAAGGTCTGTCTAGTCAAGGCTATGGTTTTTCCAGTGGTCATGTATAGATGTGAGAGTTGGACTGTGAAGAAGGCTAAGTGCCAAAGAATTGATGCTTTTGGACTGTGGTGTTGGAGAAGACTCTTGAAAGTCCCTTGGACTGCAAGGAGATCCAACCAGTCCATCCTGAAGGAGATCAGCCCTAGGTTTTCTTTGGAGGGAATGATGCTGAAGCTGAAACTCCAGTACTTTGGCCATCTCATGTGAAGAGTTGACTCATTGGAAAAGACTGTGATGCTGGGAGGGATTGGGGGCAGGAGGAGAAGGGGACGACAGAGGATGAGATGGCTGGATGGCATCACTGACTCAATGGATGTGAGTCTGAGTCAACTCCGGGAGTTGGTGATGGACAGGGAGGCCTGGCGTACTGTAATTCATGGGGTTGCAAAGAGTCAGACACGACTGAGCGACTGAACTGAACTGAACTGATACTGTTTTCCATAGAGTCTGTGCCAGTTTATTTTCCTACCTACAGTTTGTACTAAGGTTCCCTTTTCTCCTCATACTCATCAAAACTCGTTTTTTCTAGTCTTTTAAATGATAGCCTTTCTGACAAGTGTAAGATAATATCTTCTTGTGTTTTTTATTTGTGTCTCTGTTCTTTGGAAGGAATGATGCTAAAGCTGAAACTCCAGTACTTTGGCCACCTCATGTGAAGAGTTGACTCATTGGAAAAGACTGATGCTGGGAGGGATTGGGGGCAGGAGGAAAAGGGGATGACAGAGAATGAGATGGCTGGATGGCATCGCTGACTCGATGGACGTGAATTTGAGTGAACTCCAGGAGTTGGTGATGGATAGGGAGGCCTGGCGTACTGTAATTCATGGTGTTGCAAAGAGTTGGACATGACTGAGCGACTGAAATGAACTGGACTGATCTGATGATTAGCAATGTTGAACTTTAAAAAATCTTTTTATTATTTATTTATTCATTATTTTTTTTTTTTTAAATTTTGGCTGCTCTGGGTTTTAAATCTTGATTGCTGCGCTTGGTTGTGCTTTTTGTTACAGCATACAGACAGCATACAGACTTTCTCTAGTTGTGGTGCATGGGCTTTGTTTCCTCCCGGCATGTGGGTATTAGTTCTCTGACCAAAGATCAAACCTGAGTAACTTGTACTAGAAAGCAGATTCTTTGCCCCTGGATTACCAAGGACATACCTGTTGAGCTTTTTTTTTTTTTTTCCTGTTGGAAATCAATATATCTTTTTTGGAAAAATGTCTATTTAGGTCTTCTGCCATTTTTGATTCAGTTCTTTTTTTTTTTTTATATTGAGTTGTATCTATGTATATATTTTGGATATTAATCCCTTATTGGTCATATAATTTGGAAATGTTTTCTCCCATCCTCTCAGTAGGTTGTCTTTTCATTTTATCTATGCTTTCCTTTGCTGTACAAAATTTTTTCAAGTTTAATTAGGTCCCGTTTACTTATTTTTGTTTCTTTTGCCTTAGGAGACAGAACCAAAGATATCAGTATATATATAACTTCTATGGGCTCTGTTTTCTTCTAGGAGTTTTATGGTTTCAGATCTTACATTTAAGTCTTTAATCCATTTTTATTTTATTTTTGTATAAGGTGTTAGAAAATGTTCTATTTTTTCTCCTTTACATATAATTGTCCAGTTTCCCCAGAATATGTTATTGAAGACACTGCCTTTTCTCTTGTATATGCTTGCTTCCTTTGACACAGATTAATTGACCATAAGTGCCTGAATTTATTTATGAGCTCTTTATTTTGTTCCATTGGACCATGTGTCTGATTCCGTGTCAGTACCATGCTGTTTAAATTACTGTAACTGTGTGACGTTAAGTGTTAGTCACTCAGTCATGTCAGACTCTTTGCTACCCCATGGACTGCAGCCCACGAGGCTCCTCTGTCCATGGAGTTTTTCAGGCAAGGATGCTGGAAAGGGTTGCTAGTTCCTTCTCCAGGGGATCTTCCTGACCCAGGGATCAAACTGGGGTCTGCGGGAAGATCCCCTGGAGAAAGAATAGGCTACTCACTCCAGTACTCTTAGGCTTCCCTTGTGGCTAACTGGTAAAGAATCTGCCTGCAATGCAGGAGATCTGGGTTCCATCCCTGGGTTGGGAAGATCCCCTGAAGAAGGGAAAGGCTATCCTTTCCAGTACTCTGGCCTGGAGAATTCCATGGACTAGTCCATGGGGTTATAAAGAGTAGGACACAACTGAGCGACTTTCACTGTAACTTTGTAGGGTAGCCTGAAATCAGGGAGCATGAAATTTTCAGTTTGTTCTTGTTTTCTCTCAAGGTTACTTTGGCAATTCAGAGTCTTTTGGGGTTCCATACATATTTTAGGATTATTTCTTCTATTTCTATGAAAAATGTTTTGAGTATTTTGTTAGGGATTGCATTAAAACTCTAGATGACTTTGGGTAGTATGGACTTTTTAATATTAATTCTTCCAATCCAAGAATACAAGCTATATCTCCCTTCTTTTTTTCAAATATAACAATTGTGCTTTTTTTTAACTTTTCATTTAAAACACTTTTAGATTTGAATTTTTGTAGAAATAGTACAGAAGGCCTCACACCTGGACACCTCACATTGTTTCCTCTATAATTAATATCATATTATTATAACATACTTATCACAATAAATGAACACATATTGATATTATTAACTAAAATCCAAATATTGTTTAGATTTACTTGACTATTATCTAATATTAGTTTTCTTTATTAGGCTACTATTCAGGGCGTCACATTGCATTTAATTCTTGTGTCTTCTTAGGTTCCTCTTAGATATGAAAATCTTCTTAGAGTTTCTCTGTATTTGATGACCTTAATAGTTTTGAGAAGTACTGATTAGCTATTTTGTAGAATGTTCCTCTATTGGGATTTATATAATATTTTCCCCATGATTATACTGAGATAATATTTTGGGGAAAAAACCCATGGATTTATTAATGTTACCATTCATACCACATCACATCAAGAATGTATAGTAACTATTTGACTTATCAGTGTTGGTCACCTGACTGAAATAGTGTTTATCAGTACTTTCCACTGCAAAGTTACTCTTTTTTTTTCTCCCTTTCTATATTGTACACTTTGGAAGAAAATCACAGTCTGTAGCTCACACTTAATAAGCAGGAAGTAACACTTTATCTACTAAAACGTGAAGTATCTATAGAAATTAAAATCAATCTATGTGAGGGGTTTTTAAATTCTCAACCACTTATTTACTTAATGATTTATTCAAATCGCTATGGACTCCTATTATATTTTTGGTTATGTTGCTAATACTATATTTCCTTGCTCAAATTGTTCCAGTTTGTCTCTTGGGAGCTCTTTTAGTTGGCTTCTGAATACGTTTGATATATTCCCCTTATTGTAGAGTTGTTTTTATTAACTTACTTGTTTTGAGCATTTTATTAATGTCTGGCACTGAGAAATGTTCCAGGCTCATCTTGTATATTCTGTGTCTAAGTTGTAGAATCAGCCATTTCTCTAAGAAGCTCTAGTTCCCTTTTTCTGGAGAATTAATAAAAATCAAGATTTTGGTTCTAGATGTGTTTATTATTTTTCTGTTGTCATTGAGCCTAAGCCCTCTCAGCTAACAGAACAAAGAGTTTGATGTGTGTATACTGTGTATGTGCATATATTTATAAATATTTCTATAGGTAGCTATCTGTATCATTATTAAATAAAACAGAGTTCACACTGATGTCTCCAACAGTAATCTTTTAGTAATCCTTTAGAGATCATAAATTATATTTTATTCTAATTTTTATTGTCTTTTTTTTAAAATTTATATTGAAGTATAGTTGATTATGGAGAAGGAAATGGGAACCCACTCCAGTATTCTTGCCTGGGAAATCTCATTAACAGAGGAGTCTGGCAGGCTACAGTCCATGGGAATCACAAAAGAGTTTTGGACATGACTGAGTGACTAAACAGCAGCAATAACATAGTTGATTCACAAAGTTGTATTAGTTTCAGGTGTACAGCAAATTGAATCAGTTATACATACATATGTATCTTTTTAAAAATTCTTTTTCCATTTAGGTTATTATAGAACACTGAGTAGAATTCCTTATACTATACAGGAGATCCTTGTTGGTTATTTTAAGTTTAGCAGTGTGTACATTTATTAAGTGTCAGACAATCTTGCAGAAGTATTAATATACACATTTTGAGGTGAAGAAACTGAAACTTTGCACTAAAATTCAGAGCTATGTTTGCTTGACTCTTAAATGTCATTCTTAATCACTATATGATACTATAGAATAGCATAAAAATAATCTTCAGATATTACATACTTTCAGTTCAGTTCAGTTCAGTCGCTCAGTTGCGTCCGACTCTTTGTGACCCCATGAATCGCAGCACGCCAGGCCTCCCTGTCCATCACCAAGTCCTGGAGTTCACTCAGACTCAACGTCCATCGAGTCAGTGATGCCATCCAGCCATCTCATCTTCTGTCGTCCCCTTCTCCTCCTGCCCCCAATCCCTCCCGGCACCAGAGTCTTTTCCAACTACCTCTCAAAATATTCTCATAAATGTAATTACATAATGATGCCTAAGCTGACAATATAAAGGCTCCATGCTTCATCCAGTTTCAGAATCCAGCTGTTGAAGGGACACTGACTACAAACCTATAAGGTTAGATTTGTGAATGTTTTACCTCTATAATCTGTCATAATTGGTACTTGTTTGTTGTTAAAATAAAGATGAAATAGCTTTTTTCAAGCCCATCTAGCTTAATGTACATTTCAAATAATAAAATTAAAAGCAATGTCGTTGGTAAAACGCATACAGTCTAAATAAATGACTAATGGTTTTTGTAATGCTGCCTATTCCTAAGGCGAGATCTGACTGTGCTCTGTTCTGTTCTTTCCTATACAGGAAGGAGGAGAACAAGCTGTCGTAAATCTTATGGAGAAATTTCCCATGCAACTTGAATGAACATGAGAGGAAAAGAAGCAGAAAGAAGAAAATATTTCCTCACAGCTTGTATCTTCTGTATCTCCTCCCTTCCGCTGCTGCTAGTGGTATAAGCACCAAAATTCCTGAACTTATTTGAATTATTTGTAAAGAAAGGAAAGTTCTCAGGGTTCTCGCTGGAGATTTTGATAAGATAGACTGGACAAGGCCCCAGATTATGCAGTCTTCATAAATATCAAAGGAGATTTAATGGTTGTATTATCTATTACATTTTCATATGATAAAGATTAGTTAGCTTTCTTTTTCAAGTAAGATAAATTAGATAGCTAGGTAGAGAGATAATGACTTTCTTTTTTGTACTGATTAAATTCATACTTGAAAATGCAAAAAATAAATAAAACTTAAACTCAGCGGTATAACATAATTTGAAAAGAAGAAGGAAGTTAATTGAATTATACAACTCAGCACTGGGCCTTTAGCCGAATGTGTTTAAAAATAAAAGAAATGGGTAACTTTTCAAGTACAGTTTGCTCAATGTGTGAACTATTCACTAACTTAAACAACTGAGGTAGATTCAGTTTCACTGAGAACATTTTTGCTTATTTCCTGGATAATTATTCCTTCCATTATGTAAGATCTAAATTTCTAAAAGATTAGTATGTGTGAAAACTGTACTGTCTCATTGTTTGGACTGACTTGTTCTTATTGGCATGCTTGGGGTTCTTAGGCTTAAAGCACATTGGGTCTCATTAGGAAAATAAACCAGAAAAAAAACAAAAAAATACATAGCAACTAGATAAAAAGTAAAAGCTTTTCATAGCAGCCTCTTGGTCAAGGCATAGTATTTGAGTGGTCCAAAAAATCTATTCTTATATCTGAATTTTCCACCATCATTGCAGTTTAACTTTTCTGTATAACAGACACACAGATACATTAAGTATTGAGATAAGTCTTCAAAGTAAACATATCTGGGTAACCATATTCATATCCCAAGACACAGAATAATATCAGTGCAAAAGCTCTCTCGCATGCACTCTCTTCCATCAATATTCCCCACAATGAAAAGCACAATTCTGATGTATAAAATTAAAGATTTGATTTCTCTTTTTTGATATTTCAATTAATGGAATGATGCAGATGGATTCTTTAACTTTCTTTTTTACTCAACATTATAATTGGGAGATTTACCCATGTTGCATAAGTCATATTTTTATCTCTATATAGTGTGCCCTAGTGGAAATATACCCACATTTATTTGCTGTTGATGGGCATTTGAAGAGCTTCCTGTTTGGCTTTTAACAAATATTTCTGCTATGAACTCTCTTGGTCATATTTTTGGTATATATAAATAAACATTTCCAATGCATTTTCCTTGAGTTCAACCTAAGGATGAAATTGCTCGAAAATGTAATTTCCCCAGGTTTAAGACATACCACCAAAATTTTTTTCTAAATTAGTTGTGCTGTTAATAACTACAATAGCAGTGCATGAGAGATTTTGTTCCATATTCTCCATATCATTTAGTATTTTATGTAATTTCATTGCAGTCATCTCGGTAAGTGTATATTATGCTGTGATTCTAATATACTTTTCCTTGTAGACTAATGATGTTCAATAACTTTTCATGAAATTTTATCATTTTAATATTCTTTTTGTGTGAAGTGTCTTTTCAAATTTTTGCTTATTTTTCAATGTCCTGTCTTTTTTATTGATTTGAAAGATATTTGTATCTTTGTGTGTGTGTACATATGTATATCTATATATATATACACATATGTATGTTTTATATTTATTTTATTGGTTTTATTTCTCAAGATAACCCTGAAAGTTCATATGATATCTCAATATGTGAATCATTATAAACTAACTGGCACTTTAGAAAAGGTAAAACTGTGAATATTTTTTTCTTTCCTCAAATGCCATCAAGTTCATGCTATAATCTTGATCTTGCTGTTTTGGATCTGTCAGGAATCCTCTGTTCCTTATTAATTCCTGAATATTCAGGAATTGAGAGGCAAGCCTCTCCTGGGGCTAAGGAATCCAGGCATTTCCTTCGTTAGTTTTTCAGTACGGTGATAAGTACCCTCTTCCTTCTTATGAATCATACGGTAAAAGTGATTGTTTAAAACTCTCTCTCTTTAATATGGATCGCCTATGTTTTGTAATTCTGGAATTTTAATCTTTATCTTTGCTGAGAATAACTAACTTCTAAGACAGTATATATGCCCACACCATGTTGATTAAAACACCTTTGCTCCATCAGAGCTTTGGTCCCCGCGTCTTGCTTTCTTTCTCTCAAGCTAATTCTTCGGAGCGCAGAGACCCGTCTTGATCATTCTCCTGCCCAGACTTCTAAGACCCTCTGGTGAAGGTTCACTGTGCCTTCACCCCCTAAAGAGGGCGCCAGGTGCCTTTGTGAGCGACACAAGCCCTGTGTCAAAGGGCTTTACTGGTTTTCTGCATAAACCAAGGAATATCAGCCTCTTTCTCTCTCTTTTACTTTCTTATCGCCGACTCCAGACCACCAGGTTCTGGTCCATTAAAGGACCTCAACACCACTAGAAGTTGAATTTTCCAGCATCTAGGACCTAGTTGGTTTTAACCAATTTTCGTCATATTCTATGGCTATGCCATTCTTTTAAAGGCTGTGCCATGCCCACTTCTCCCCTGAAGTTCTTAATGTAATGTACACTACAGGTTTTCCTAGTGGCTTAGATGTTAAAGAATCTGCTTTCAATGCGGGAGACCTGGGTTTGATCCCTGGGTTGGGAAGATCTGCTGGAGAAGGAAACGGCCACCAATTCCAGAATTCTGTCCTGGCGAATCCCTGTGGACAGAGGAGCCTGGTGGGCTACCATCCATAGGGTTACAAAGAGTCAGACACAACTGAGCAACTAAGCATACACAATGTACATTACAGGGTCTTAGATTTTCTGAGATCCTGAAGAACCAGGCCTGTTTAAATGATGATGATTTTAGGTTGTAATTGCTTAAAGCATTCCTGTCTCTAATAAATTACTAAGAACCCATCTAGCTATGACTGAGGAGATTTAGCAATTGAGAGAAATACTTTGGAGTGTGAACCTCTATTTCTGAAGGACAAGAAAGTTTTATTTTGCTATGTAGTTTTTTTGAATTTGAATTTGCAATGGGATTTAACTTTTAACTTATTTAGAAATTTAATAAAGGAACTGAGACTGTAGTCAAATTTGCAATATCTTTATGTTATTGCTGTTGTGCAGTTGCTTCAGTCATGTTTAACTTTTTGTGACCCCAAGGACTGTGGCACCCAGGCTCCTCTGTCCTCCACTATCTCCTGGAGTTTGCGCAAATTCATGTCCCTTGAGTTGGTAATGCTATCTAACCATCTCATTCAAGGTTGATTTCCTTTAGGATTGACTTGTTTGATTTCCTTGAAGTCCAAAGGACTCTCAAGTGTCTTCTCCAGCACCACAATTTGAAAGCATCAATTCTTTGGCACCCAGTCTTCTTTACAGCCCACTCTCACATACATACATGACTAGAAAAACCATAGCTTTGACTAGGCAGAGCTTTGTCAGCAAAGTGATGTCTCTGCTTCTTAATATGCTATCTAGGTTTGTCATAGTTTTCCTTCTTTAGCATTTACTTATTAGAATTTTTTGCATTTTATCCTAATTATGTTATATAATTTCATTGCAGAATCTGTGATTAGTCTATTTTATTCCATATGGCTGGACATAATTTGACTGATAAATGGAATAGGAGATAAACTGTATAATGACCTTTCAGTTGACCTAATTGATACGTTGTTTTAAGCCATTTCCCTGTTTGTTTGTTTTAATGGGCAAAATCTAACTACTCACAGTCCTGGAAGAATAAACTGATCTTGGAAAAATGACCTTGCAAATTGGTATCAAGACAGTCTTGGATTAAACTACTGAGCTCATCCCTCAAGGGAAATGACCTTATCCTTCATCCAAGAGAACAAATAGTAGAAGAGTATTAGAGAGAGGAGATCAGAGATTATCATGGTAGCCTTGGACTAGACCTGAAATATCCTGATAATTTCCAGAAAAAATGCTGGAGAAATTTAAGAGCAACTAAAATTTCTGTAGAGTTGTTGCTGTTCAGTAGCTCAGTCATGTCCAACTCTTGGTGACTCCATAGACTGCAGTACACCAGGCTTCCCAGTCCTTCACCATCTCCTGGAGCTTGCTAAAACTCATGTCTGTTGAGTCAATGATGCCATCCAACCATCTCATCCTCTGTCATCCCCTTCTCATCCTGCCTTCAATCTTTCCCAGTATCAGGGTCTTTTCTAATGAATCAGTTCTTTACATCAGGTGGCCAAAGTATTGGAGCTTCAGCTTCAGCATTAGTCCTTCCAATGAATATTCAGGATTGATTTCCTTTAGGATTAACTGGTTTGTTCTCCTTGCAGTCCAAGGGACTCTCAAGAGTTTTCTCCAACACCACAGCTCAAAAGCAGTTCTTGTAGGGTAAGTGAAGAGAAAATAAAAATAGTTTTTCCATAATAAGTCAGACATGACTTCATGACCAAACAACAGCAGTGTATGTATGACTCTATCTTTACCCTTATATTTTTTTGACCTAAATGAGCTTAATCTATAATTAAGGTTTTCGTTGTATTATTTTTAAATTAAATAAAAATAACTACTAGTTTTGAATGACATGCAAAGTGGTAGGCCCCACCTACTTCACAAGAAATAATGAAGTTATTTTAAATGAACTAACTTTCCTCTCCCTACTTTGGAGACTGTATGTGTAAAATGTATGAAGTCAAGTGTCTGCTTGTTTTTGAATGATTAATGCAATAATTTACTTTTGAAAATAAGATGCTGATTATTGTGTGCAATTAAGTGGTAAAGTAGAATTTTGTGACTGGAATTTGGCTTTTGAAGTGTTTTGTTTGGACAGCAGAATTTTCAGTGCTTTTACTGGTGGGTTTTGTCTGTGTGATCTTCACTTTTTAAATAATTAATATCTTTAGCTGGGACATATAGTCCCCAATTCCACATAAGCCCACCTACAGTCTCTTGTTGATTTATGTATTTATGTGATGTGGCAAAGGCCCTAAAAGCATTTCAGTTTTCACTTGTCCAGAAAAGTGTCATCTAAACTCTTCTCTAAGATACATGGTTTCCCTCAAAGTAATATTTTCTGTTTGCACAATTTGGTGTCAGAATTAATCTGGTATTTGAAGCTAAAATCTATGGTTTTGTTAAACTATCCAGTCTTCTCTGTTATCATTAAACACACACCCATACACACAAATATAAAACAAATAACAAATTTGAAAACAGCAAGATGCAAAAGTAAAATGAGTTTTAGTCTTTAGATTAAAAAAAACAACCCCCAGGTTAGCATCTGGATGTTGGCCATCATGACTTATTGAGTGGAGCAGATTTTAAACTTAGTGAATTTAAATTAAATCTTCCTTACTTTACCTTTTCATAGCCCTGAGAGATCTGATGTCCTACAGTGAAACTGGAAGATATCTGAAGACCCTACTCAGTGATATATGCCTATTTTCTGGGTGTTTTAAATAACATGGTCTTTAACTAATGGTTACCAGTGGGAAGAAAGGGAGGAGGGGCAGTATACGAGTGGGAGGAAGTTTTGTTAAGATATTATATGAAATCTTATTTTGATGCTTTCAAACTGTTGTTCTAGAGAAGACTCTTGAGAGTCCTTTGGACCGCGAGATCAAACCAGCCAATCCTAAGGGAAACCAACACTGAATACTCACTGGAAGGACCAATGCTGAAGTTGAAGCTCCAATACTTTAGCCACATGTTGCGAACAGCCAACTCATTGGAAAAGACACTGATGCTGAGAAAGATTGAAGGCAGATGAGAAGAGGGTGACATGGGATGAGATGATTGGATGGCAGCACCAATTCAATGGACATGAACTAGGGTAAGTCAGGGTACACATAAGGATACATATACATCTTTTTTTCCTTATTTTTTTCAAAATCCTTAACAGAAAATTATGTCCAAATTATTTTTGAAAAAAATTGAATCAATGGGTGAAATATACTGAGAATATTGCCTGATAATTGTTCTATAAAATTTATGTCATATGTATACCCAGGAGTACAAAATTAAATATGATTAATCTGACATAAATACTTAAAACACACACAAAAAAGAAAGGAAAAAAAAAAAAGGCAGAGCAAACACAGGCATGCCTAGAACTGGGAGGCAATTATGATCTACCGTAGATAGCACCTCACTTTGTAACCGTGTTAATTCTGCCCCATTCAGCTATTACAGACGTGTTTAGTTCAAAGCATTTACCCAGTGAAATTTCCCAGATAGTGAGAACATTCTGACGTGAGATGATAATGACATACTAGGTGACGTGGCTGCCAGGAAGACAACACTGTTCAAGCCAACATTGACACTCACATGGATCCTGCAAAGGGTAATGGAAGTCAAAAAAATAAACAAGAGTCTTATTTTAAGCCAAAACAATGGCTTGTTTATTATAGATGAAGTAATTCTTTGATCCTGAAAGCCAGCAAGACAAGTTGGCCATTCTTTCTCCTGAAGTGAGCACAATCATATGTTCATATGAACACAAGCATATGAAGTGAACATAATACAATGTCACTCAAGAGATACGAATGAATTTCAAACTAAATCCACACATATTTTTCATTTTGTCCTGATTTGTAAAGACCATGCAAATTTATTTACAAAGTCATCATACAGTTCAATAAAGGTTTTTTGTAAAAATTCTAAAATGAAAAAAATTTCTTTTTTCTTCTTTCCCCTCTCAAATTTCCTTCCTCCCACAATAACAGTGTATTCTTTTTCCTTTTATCTTATTGTATCTATGTTGGAAAAAATTCCAATAACTTTACTATATGTCCAGATAATTTTGAATTTAGAATCAGTGCATGAAAATCCTACAGACGTGTTCTTTCCTGTGGTTTGGGCTTCCTCATGGCATGGTGACTTCAATGAAGTTTGACTTATTCCCAGAAACTCAGGGCTCCAAAAACAAGTGTCCTAGAGAACAAGATGACTGTTATATCATATTATGATCTAGCATTATAAGTTAAAAAGCATCATTTCTCACATATTCTTTTGATTAAGGCAGGCACAAGTTTATCCATACTCAAGGAGAGGTGACAAAGACCCCTTTTATTGAGAGGGACATTAAATATTTTACAACCATGTTTTTTTAAAACCACCACAATAGTGCTAATGATGAGTATTTAAACAAAATTGCCTATTACAGCTGAAATCTTAATTGCCCTTAGTTTTATTCATTGGAATAAAATATATCATTTTATTTTAATTTTTACTATTTTTTTTTCCCTATTGGTTTGGTGGTTTAGTCGCTAAGTCATGTTCAACTTTGCAACCCCATGGACTGTAGCCTGCCAGACTCCTCTGTCCATGGATTCTCCAGACAAGAATACTGGAGTGGTTTGCCATTTTCTTTTCTGTTATCCCTGTAAAAGAAGGACTGTGGGACCTCTACAAAGGGTATAGATTTCTCCTATGTTTCCTGTCTAGTATGCTATGATGTATGTGGTAAATTGTCCTAAGAAAGAGGTATTTGCAAGTATCTGTAAGACAGTTGATATTTGTGGTCAATAAAGGAAACGCAAAGTCCCAGTTAAAGTATTAGGTGTCTGGTGCAAACATAGGGACAAGAGAGCCAGCCTGTTATAACTGAAATGAAAAAAAAAAAAAAAAAAAAAGAAGTAAACAGCTAGAGAATGCCACAAAGTGAAAACTATCTTGCTGCTCAGCTCCACCCTCTTCATTGTCTGCTAGCTTGGGTTTTCATGGTGCTACCATTCTTTATTTTTCATTCCTTATCCCTGTCCCCCAAGATCTTCATCCTTCCTCTTAGTCTTACTTTAGTTGGAAGAAATATATTCCTGGCTATTACCTGCTTATAAGCTTTAGAAAGCCATACTCTGGTCCTTGTCTGTCTGTACCTCTCTATGGAGTAAGGAGTCCAGGGAGCCAGGAAATCTGTCCTTCCTTCTTGACTATGTTTTCACAATCCCCAGTCCTGGAGTGGGTTAGTGGGAGCCCTAACCTACTCCCATATCTATGAAGTTTTCTTTCCAGGTCGTTCCTCCTCAGGGCAGACCTCTCTCTATTGCAGGCATGTGTAATCCTAGGCTTGAAAGATGGTCAAGTGGTGACTTTTTGTTTGGATGAAGGGTGTGGACAGAACTTAAGATTGTGGTTTAGTTTGTCTAAATACATTTGTAAGAGATCCTTTTGGGTGGTAAATGGAGCTAGGTTGGACTCTGGGCCAAGAATTTCATTTGTACTCTTGTCCTGAACTTGAAAATGTTAGAAGTGGGCCAGTTCCAGCTTGTTTTTTATTTGTTAAAAATAAAAAAAAAGTAAAATAAAATGGCTCTCCTTCCTATTCTCTCTTAAGACACACTGACATTTTGACTTATTTTTCTGAGACATGAGTCAGTAGGTGTAAATGTCAATATATTTCAGCCTACGTGTGTTATTATTTGTTTGAATAAAAGTTACAGGATGTACAATCATCAATAGCGGCCCTTACCTGATTTGAGACTACAAGTTGAAACACTGATTACACATTCCAGAGGGTTATTGTTTACAGTGATTAAGACATATAGGATATTTTGTCATGTACAATATTTTGTGAACCTAATTGTTTCTAGGAAAAGTGTTTTGTCTAGACTGACTGAGAACAGGTCAAAGTATAGAACAGGTAACACTGGAAAATATCTTCCAGAATATATAATCTACAAATGAATTTTTTAACTGCAATTAGTTTCAGTTCAGTTCAGTCGCTCAGTCGTGTCTGACTCTTTGCGACCCCATGAATCACAGCACGCCAGGCCTCCCTGTCCATCACCAACTCCCGGAGTTCACTCAGACTCACGTCCATCAAGTCAGCGATGCCATCCAGCCATCTCATCCTCTGTCGTCCCTTTCTCCTCCTGCCCCCAATCCCTCCCAGCATCAAAGTATTTTCCAATGAGTCAAATCTTTGCAGGAGGTGGCCAAAGTACTGGAGTTTCAGCTTTAGCATCATTCCTTCCGGAGAAATCCCAGGGCTGAGCTCCTTCAGAATGGACTGGTTGAATCTCCTTGCAGGCCAAGGGACTCTCAAGAGTCTTCTCCAACACCACAGTTCAAAAGCATCAATTCTTCAGTGCTCGGCCTTCTTCACACTCCAACTCTCACATCCATACATGACTAATGGAAAAACCATAGCCTTGACTAGACAGACCTTAGTTGGCAAAGTAATGTTTCTGCTTTTGAATATGCTGTCTAGGTTGGAAATGATCAATTACACTGAAATAGCAAGACAAGTTGACCCCTTAAAATTCTTCTGATTAAAACAGTACCATTCATTTTAAAAAACAAATATTTATTTATTTTTGTTTGTGCTGAGTTTTCATTGCTGTGCGGGCTTTTCTCTAGCTGCAGTCAACAGGGACCACTCTAGTTATGGTATATGGGCTTCTCATTGTGGTGGCTGTTCCTGTGGTGGAATATGGGCTCTAGCCTAGGGTGCACAGGCTTTAGAAGTTGTGGTGCATGGGATTAGTTGCCTCATTGAATGTGGGATCTTCCCGGATCAGGGATTGAACCCATATCTCCTGCAATGGCAGGCAGATTCTTTAACACTGAGGCATCAGGGGAGCCCAGTACTATTCATCTTGAATTCATCTTTGTACAAAAACTCTTCAGAAGACTAGAGTATACAAATGGAGAAAAAAAAGAATGATATTCAGGTTAAGCCAGCTCATTTAGGTTTGGTTTCTGAGATCTGTGGGAGTCCTTTATGAGAGTCAAAATAATGAGAACTGAATACTTAAAGCTTGTATAACTGTTATTGTCATTGCTTATGATAATAATCAGTTTTTATTAAATTGTTGGCTTATCTTTGTGTCATCCTAAATCTTATACTTCTTGCAAAATGCTAGAGCTGAGTTTGAGTGATAAAACTTGATACAAGATGATGAAAGAAAGATAATGGGTTTATGTTTAGGAAGTTTCAGGGCAATGTTAAGTTGTAAAAGAAAGTGCTTTCTCCTTATCCACACTGAAAGATATGATGACAAATATCTACTTCCACTATTGTCCCAGGGCATATGCTGTAACTTTTCACTTTTACAAGTGATTTTAACTGAATCTCTTTAGTACTCCAGAACCTATTCCAAGGCATTTGGACTTGATATCTATGCTCAACAGTCCCTTGAGAATCCTGAATAAACTTGGACACCTTTACCTGTTACCAGGATGTTGAGTAAGAACCTTAACCATAATGTATATGTCTGGTTTGGTCCCTTGATGGATAAGAAGTCTTACTCAAAGTGCTGACAAGTAGCACTAATATGTATAGTCATTTTAGATTATCACAAAGCTCACAAAATTGAACCTGGGTAGACTGCACATAAAGGCCATATAAATATATTGGACACATGTTTGTGTTAGCTAAATGTACCATTTAGCATATCTGAATAATCTGAATTGCAAGAATACATGCTTAGTTGTGGTCAACTCTGCAACTCTATGGACTCTAGCTTGCCAGGCTCCTTTGTCCATGAAATTTTCCAGGCAAGAATACTGGAGCAGGTTGCCTTTTCCTCCTCCAATGAGTCTTGCTGATCCAGGGATCAGACCCTCAGTCTCTTGTGGCTCCTGAATTGGCAGGTGAATTCTTTATCAATGCACCACCTGGGAATAATCTGAATAGTGTGGATTAAAACATTTTAACAAAAAGGAAGACCAGAGAGGGAGATTAAACAGTAAGAAAGAAAGAGCAATATGAAATGATTTCATAGAAGATAATAGTGACAGATAGGAAAATACAAAAAGATATCTGGGCTCATGGACATGAGCTTCAATTAAAAGTGAGACCAGGTAGGTACCATGGTAGTGTTGTATTCTCTAGCTTTGTGTAGGCACAAAATAGATGAATTGTTGAACTTAACTATCGTTAGGATTTTGCAAAATGAGTTAGATGGGGGTAGGAGAGGCAACAAAATTCAGTGAGTTAAAAAGGGGGTGATTAGAACGAAGTGTTTACTATGTAGGATATGGCTATTAAAATCTTAAATTAAACAATAACTAAACAGTGTCAAACTTTATTTTTGGGGGCTCCAAAATCACTGCAGATGGTGACTGCAGCCTTGAAATTAAAAGACGCTTACGCCTTGGAAGAAAAGTTATGACCAACCTAGACAGCATATTCAAAATCAGAGACATTACTTTGCTGACTAAGGTCTGTCTAGTCAAGGCTATGGTTTTTCCAGTGGTCATGTATGGATGTGAGAGTTGGACTGTGAAGAAGGCTGAGTGCCAAAGAATTGATGCTTTTGAACTGTGGTGTTGGAGAAGACTCTTGAGAGTCCCTTGGCCTGCAAGGAGATCCAACCAGTCCATTCTGAAGGAGCTCAGCCCTGGGATTTCTTTGGAAGGAATGATACTAAAGCTGAAACTTCAGTACTTCGGCCACCTCATGCAAAGATTTGACTCATTGGAAAATACTTTGATGCTGGGAGGGATTGGGGGCAGGAGGAGAAGAGGACGACAGAGGATGAGACGGCTGGATGGCATCACTGACTTGATGGACCTGAATCTGAGTTGGTGATAGACAGGGAGGCCTCGTGTGCTGCAATTCATGGGGTTGCAAAGAGTCAGACACAACTGAGCAACTGAACTGAACATAGATTCTTTTCTTTGTGCCAAGCAATGGGCTGATCTTGTATAATTTTGTTTAATCTTAAACATTTTCTTTTAAATAGTTACCACTGTTAGCTCCATTTTATAATTAGAGAGACTAAGCAATTAAATACTGTAAATCAGATAATTCATTCATTTAGCTATTAAATAAAACAGTCATAAAACCTACCGGAAATAGAACCGAGATAAAATCAAGACTAGGTAAAGTTTTAAAATAAATAAATAAGCACAATATATGGGGGTTGCTCACTCACCTAGAGCCAGACATCCTGGAATGTGAAGTCAAGTGGGCCTTAGGAAGCATCTCTATGAACAAAGCTAGTGGAGGTGATGGAATTCCAGGTGAGCTATTTCAAATCCTGAAAGATGATGCTGTGAAAGCGCTGCACTCAATATGCCAGCAAATTTGGAAAACTCAGCAGTGGCCACAACTGGAAAAGGCCAGTTTTCATTCCAATCCCAAAGAAAGGCAATGCCAAAATATGCTCAAACTACCACACAATTGCACTCATCTCATGCTAGTAAAGTAATGCTCAAAATTCTCCAAGCCAGGCTTCAGCAATACGTGAACCGTGAACTTCCAGCCATTCAAGCTGGTTTTAGAAAAGGCAGAGGAACCAGAGATCAAATTGCCAACATCTGCTGGATCATCGGAAAAGCACAAGAGTTCCAGAAAGACATCTATTTCTGGTTTATTGACTATGCCAAAGCCTTTGACTGTGTGGATCACAATAAACTGTGGGAAATTCTGAAAGAGATGGGAATACCAGACCACCTGACCTGCCTCTTGAGAAACCTGTATGCAGGTCAGGAAGCAACAGTTAAAACTAGACATGGAACAACAAACTGGTTCCAAACAGGAAAAGGAATATGTCAAGGCTGTATATTGTCACCCTGCTTATTTAACTTAAACGCAGAGAATAGAGCTATAATATGCCACTATTGTCTGTGTATATACCAGAAATTTTATAATCTGTCCTTAATACAGAGAATTAATGTGGGAGAAATGGCTTAATATTTAACAGAAAAGGTGGATTTTTCTTTTCTAGGTGAAAAGGGAACAATTTTGACATAATAAAGAGACTTACCAGATTTGGGATAGGTGACAATGACAAGGTCATCTGGTCTTGCCTCAAATTTCTCCACATCATGCCATCTGGTCATACTTGGGTTTCTCTTACCTTGGATGGCAGCCAAGAGGAGCTACCCTGTGTCCGAGGTCAGGGGCGGCGGCAGAGAGTACCAGGCTGCCACAGCACAGGACATGGAAAAACAGACTGGTTCCAAATAGGAAAAGGAGTACGTCAAGGCTGTATATTGTCACCCTGCTTATTTCACTTATATGCAGAATACATCATGAGAAATGCTGGGCTGGAAGAAACACAAGCTGGAATCAAGATTGTTTGGAGAAATATCAATAACCTCAGATATGCAGATGATACCTGCTTTATGGCAGAAAGTGAAGAGGAACTAAAAAGCCTCTTGATGAAAGTGAAAATGGAGAGTGAAAAAGTTGGCTTAAAGCTCAACGTTCAGAATACTAAGATCACGGCATCTGGTCCCATCACTTCATGGCAGATAGATGGGGAAACAGTGGAAACAGTGTCAAGCTTTATTTTTTGGGGCTCTAAAATCACTGCAGTTGGTGATTGCAGCCATGAAATTAAAAGACACTTACTCCTTGGAAGGAAATTTACGACCAACCTAGATAGCATATTCATTTATTATTATTATTTTTTTTTTAATTTTTATTTTTACTTTTTTTTTACTTTACAATACTGTATTGGTTTTGCCATACATAGCATATTCAAAAGCAGAGACATTACTTTGCCAACAAAAGTCCATCTAGTCAAGGCTATGGTTTTTCCAGTGGTTGTGTATGGATGTGAGAGCTGGACTGTGAAGAAAGCTGAGCGCTGAAGAATTGATGCTTTTGAACTGTGGTGTTGGAGAAGACTCTTGAGAGTCCCTTGGACTGCAAGGAGATCCAACCAGTCCATCCTAAAGGAGATCAGTCCTGGGTGTTTTATTGGAAGGACTGATGCTGAGGCTGAAACTCCAATACTTTGGCCCCCTCACATGAAGAGTTAACTCATTGGAAAAGACCCTGATGCTGGGAGGGACTGGGGACAGGAGGAGAAGGGGATGACAGAGGATGAGATGGCTGGATGGCATCACTGACTCTACGGACATGAGTTTGAGTGAGCTCTGGGAGTTGGTGATGGACAGAGCGGCCTGGTGTGCTGCAATTCATGGGGTGGTAAAGAGTTGGACTCGACTGAGCGCCTGCACTGAATTGATGGGGGTTGGAAAGACATATTATAAGAAGTGTAGAAAATAGGAATTATAGCAATGTTTAGAATACAAACTACTTTTGAAACTAATCAAAGTTTATTTAGAGAATTTGAAGAAAACAGGCAGCCTGATGATCTTGAGTAAGTTGATCCAAAATAACACTTTTGGATATTTACTCTATTCATAAAGGAAGGTGTAGGGAAAGAGCAAATTAGCCAAGTTGGTGTGGTCAGGCTCTCTCACCCCATGCCCTCTCATTCTTTCCCCACATTTTGTAAATAATGATTTTGTAACAGCTGAGATCACTTATAGCCACTGCACATGATGTCACGAGGTACTCACTGGGTCACAGGTTGTAAGCAGTACACATATGTGAGCTCCACCTAGAAAGCGGCGGCATTTTACTGCTGTGTCGTGGCTGTGTCCATTGGGTCAACCACGAGAGGAGAGAATACAGCATGTCTGCTGCTAGGGATGGTATGTCAGCCAAGAGAGGATACTGCTATGGCTGCTGTGCCACCCAGGAGAGAATAAATGTGCCTGTAGTTCAAATGGCTCCTCCAGTATCCTTCCAGCCTCATAGCTCGCACTTTGTGATCCCTGAGTTCAGCAAACAGGGAGGACAGTGAGAACAGCAAGACAATTGGCATCACGAACAGCATGATCAGTGATACAGAAGGTCACATTCACTTCAGTTCAGTTCAGTCACTCAGTCGTGTCCGGCTCTTTGTGATCCCATGTACTGCAGCATGCCAGGCTTCCCTGTCCATCACCAACTCCCAGAGCCTACTGAAACCTAAATTCACCATGTAGGTGATGCCTCCAACCATGTCATCCTCTGTTGTCCCCTTCTCCTGCCTTCAATCTTTCCCAGTATCAGGGTCTTTTCCAAAAAGTCAGTTCTTCGCATCAGATGGCCAAAATATTGGAACTTCCGCTTTAGCACCAGTCCTTCTAATGAAGATTCAGGACTGATTTCCATTAGGATTGACAGGTTGGATCTCCTTGCAGTCCAAGGGACTCTCAAGACTCTTCTCCAACATCACAGCTTAAAAGCATCATTCTTCAGCGCTCAGCTTTCTTCATAGTCCAACTCTTACATCCATACATGACTACTTGAAAAACCATAGCTTTGACAAGACAGACCTTTGATGGTAAAGTAATGTATCTGCTTTTTAATGTGCTGTCTAGGTTGGTCATATCTTTTCTTCCAAGGAGCAAGCGTCTTTTACTTTCATGGCTGCAGTCACCATCTCCAGTGATTTGGAGCCCCCCCAAAATAAAGTTTTTCACTGTTTCCATTGTTTCCCCAACTATTTGCCATGAAGTGATGGAACCAGATGCCATGATCTTAGTTTTCTGAATGTTGAGCTTTAAGCCAATACTTTCACTCTCCTCTTTCATTTTCATCAAGAGGCTCTTCAGTTCTTCTTCACTTTCTGCCATAAGGGTGGTGTCATCTGCATATTTGAAGTTATTGATATTTCTCCCAATTTTGATTCCAACTTGTGCTTCATCCAGCCTGGCTTTACAAATGATGTACTCTGCATATAAGTTAAATAAGCAGGGGCAGCAATATGCGAACTGTGAACTTTCAGATGTTCAAGCTGGTTTTAGAAAAGGCAGAGGAACCAGAGATCAAACTGCCAACATCTGCTGGATCATTGAAAAAGCAAGAGAGTTCCAGGAAAACATCTATCTGCTTTATTGACTATGCCAAAGCCTTTGACTGTGTGGATCACACTAAACTGTGGAAAATTCTGAAAGAGATGGGAATACCAGACCACCTGACCTGCCTCTTGAGAAACCTGTATGCAAGTCAGGAAGCAACAGTTAAAACTAGACATGGAACAACAGACTGGTTCCAAATAGGAAAAGGAGTATGTCAAGGCTGTATATTGTCACCCTGCTTATTTAACTTCTATGCAGAGTACATCATGAGAAATGCTGGCTGGAAGAAGCACAAGCCAGAGTCAAGATTGCCGGGAGAAATATGAATAAATTCAGATATGCATATGATACCACCCTTAAAGTAGAAAGTGAAGAAGAACTAAAGAACCTCTTGATGAAAGTGAAAGAGGAGAGTGAAAAAGTTGGCTTAAAGCTCAACATTCAGAAACTAAGATCATGGCATCCGGTTCCATCACTTCATGGCAAATAGATGGGGAAAACAGTGTCTGACTTTATTATTTTGGGCTCCAAAATCACTGTGGATGGTGATTGCAGCCCTGAAATTAAAAGATGTTTACTCCTTGGAAGAAAAGTTATGACCAACCTAGATAGCATATTCAAAAGCAGAGACATTACTTTGCCGACTAAGGTCCATCTAGTCAAGGCTATGGTTTTTCCTATGGTCATATATGGACATGAGAGTTGGACTGTGAAGAAGGCTGAACACTGAAGAATTAATGCTTTTGAATGTGGTGTTGGAGAAGACTCTTGAGAGTCCCTTGGACTGCAAGGAGATCCAACCTGTCAATTCTAATGGAAATCAGTCCTGAATATTCATCGGCAGGACGGAGGCTGAAGCTGAAACTCCAATATTTTGGCCACTGATGCAAACAACCACCTCATTGGAAAAGACCCTGATGCTGGGAAAGATTGAAGGCAGGAGGAGAAGGGGACCATAGAGGATGAGATGGTTGGATAGCATCATCGACTCAATGGACGTGAGTTTGAGCAAGCTCTGGGAATTGGTGATGGACAGGGAAACCTGGCATACTGCAGTCCATGGGGTTGCAAAGAGCTGGACACAACTGAACAGCTAAACTGGCCTCCAAAATATATCCAAAATCAACCTCTTCTCACCACATCATCCACTATTACCTTTTCCCAAATTTGGGGTACCTATTACTTAGATAATAGCAGTAGTTTCCTCAATGATTTTTCAACTTCTCTGACCACCCTATAGTATCTAATATTCCCCAAGTCATTCCCTCTTAACTACCTTTTATTTTTCTCCACATTATTTATCCCATCTATCATATCATATATTAATTTTATCATTTTCTTAGAGACTGTTTTCACCCAAACAATGTAAACTCCATGAGGGAAGGGACTTGATCTGCTTTTACAACACTATGCTTTCAGCATCTAGAATAGTAAGTAGCAATACTAAATAATATGCACAAAATGAATGAATGGACACAAAAGATGCTCAGCTACACTAATTGGAGACTGCCTACTAAGACAGTAAATATCACCTATTAAAACGACGAGAAAAACTATTAAAGCATATGCTGCTGGTGGTGGAAATATAATAAACTTTTCAGAAACTGTTATTATAATTGAATTACCGTATTTTTAACCCACTAATCTTATTTTTTTGAAATCTCTGCTAATGAAATAGAAGCAGCAGTTTTTATTTGTAGTGGTAACAAAGGATGCATTTGTATTGTACAGCTGTATGAATTTGGTGGTAAATCTATACTACAGAATAGGTCGATTGTATCAACCTTGACGATGCTTATGATATGTAGTAAATTTAATAACAAACTGTATGAGGTCACCTATATGTGGAAAATAGAAAATAAAGGATAAAAATGGATTTTTTTACAACACAAATATTATACTCACAGACATATAAAATGAACTTATGGTCACCAAAATGGAAAGGAGGAGAGGGATAAATTGGGAGTTGGGGATTAAAATATACAAGCTGCTGCTGCTGCTGCTAAATCACTTCAGCTGTGTCCGACTCTGTGCGACCCCATAGACGGCAGCCCACTAGACTCCTCTGTCCCTGGGATTCTCCAGGCAAGAATACTGGAGTGGGTTGCCATTTCCTTCTCCAGTGCATGAAAGGGAAAAGTGAAAGTGAAGTCGCTCAGTCGTGCCCGACTCTTAGCAACCCCATGGACTGCAGCCTACCAGGCTCCTCCGTCCATGGATTTTCCAGGCAAGAGTACTGGAGTGGGGTGCCATTGCCTTCTCCAAAATACAAGCTACTACATATTAAATGGATAACCAGGGCTTCCATGGTGGCTCATGGAAGTAATCTGCCCTTGGTAGGTAATCTGCCCTGGTAAGTAACCTGCCTTTCAATGCAGGGGACATGGGTTCAATCTCTGGTCCAGGAGGATCCCACATGCTTTGGAGCAGTAACTAAGTCTGTTTGTCACGACTATTAAACCTGTGTTCTAGAGCCTGGAAGCCCATGTGCTGCAACTGCTGAGGCCCACACATCTTAGAGCCCATGCTCTACACAAGAGAAGCTACCAGAATGAGAATTCTATGCACCACAACAAAGAATACTCCCCAATCTCTGAAACTAGAGAAAAGGCCGTGCCACAACAAAGACCCAGCACAGTCACAAATAAACAAATAATTAAAAAGAATAGGTAACCAACAAGGACCTACTATATAGCAAAGGGAACTATACTCAGTATCTTGGAGTAACCTATAAAGGAAGACAATGTAAAAATAGATATACATATATATGTATGTATATATTTATGTATATATATGTGTGTGTATAACTGAATCGGTATATTGTATACCTGAAACTAACACACTGTAAACCAACTACACTCCAAAATTTTTTTTTTAAAAAAGCAAACTATAGTGCGTTAAAGGCCACCTGTCAGAAAAGTTAGAATTATCATTTACTGAATCAAGAGTGTATTTGAGCTTGTTTTACTGATTTGGGGAAGGGTTCAAGGAAGCTGGAATTTGTCCAATATTGGACCAATCAGAAAATGGGAACAATTTGATGATAAATATCTTAATATGTTAACTAGAACATGGGGGGTATAAAATGAGGCTAAAACTGTCATTAGGAAAGAAATATCAGTCACTCATATTAGCAGAGAGAAGGATGTTTAATTACTTTTGTGGTTCCACAGTGTTCTTGTTTTTGTCTGAGCTTAGACATAATTACAGAGTGACCTTGCTTTTGTCTCACTTATCTGGTTATGGAGTGATTTCACCTGATACTGGTGTTCTGTGAAATCTTTTGTATTAAGCAAAAAACATGGTCAAGGTGATAATGCTAAGCTAGCTGGTAGCTGTTAGGACTACTTTTTCCTTTCTCAAGATTCAAATGCATAATGTAATATATTTTTATTTAAAACTTTATAGGCAAAATCAATAAATGATAGCTATACTGTACATATTTCTGTATATGTATATATATATATATACACACACACATATACATATACATACCTGTACACATATACATGAGCTTCCCTGGTGGCTTAGCAGTAAAGAATCCATCTGCCAACGCAGGAGATGTGGGTGCAATCCCTGGGTCAGGAAGATCCTCTGGAGAAGGAAATGGCAACCCACTCCAGTATTCTTGCCTGGCAAATATAGTGGACAGAGGAGCCTGGCAAGCTGCAGTCCATGGAGTCACAAAGAGTTGGGCACAAGTTAGAGACTAAACAAGAACGCATATTAAACTCTATGTTGGTATATATGTGTAGGAGTGTAGAAATAGGAAGGGTATACAACAAGTGATTAATGTTAGCTGGGGGAAGGGAGAATAATATTTAAGAAGAGAAAAAGAAAAATTACCAAATTTTTCCATAAATAATTTTCATGTCCTTAATGGTTGCCATGCTGCTAAGTCATTTCAGCCATGTACAACTCTGTGCGACCCCATAGACGGCAGCCCATCAGGCTCCTCTGTCCCTGGGATTCTCCATGATCAGGTATGTGTAATATTGTAAATCTGAATGAGAAAGCTAATCCAATTTAAAGGAAAAAGAAAAAGAACAGTTTTTAGGCCTAAAGAACAATTTACAGATAACCTAGGACCAGGAGTCCCCATGTTTTCCAATGAAACCCAGGAGTTGGGAGAGGGGTTGAAAACGGGAAGGAAAAATTCTCAGGAGCAGAAATGACTCAAGTTTCATATTTCTGGTGTAGCATGCTCTGTAAAGCCACTGGTGTGCCCAGGCAATGAATTTAGGTGAGAAATCAAGCCACAACACTTGTTTGTGTATCCTTTAACTGGGACAAGAAACCGCTTATTAATGGCGATAAGGAATGGTGAAGGGCAAGCCATAGATTCCTCCCTTTAGCTGAGATGGTAGGTGCAGATTAAAAGAGAAATCAGAGTAGAAGCAGTAGAAGGGCAGTGTGGTATAAAGCAAAGATCACTGAGCTTTCAGTCAGGAGGCTTGAAGTCTTGGTCAGTTTTACCACCTTCCCTTGCTGTTTTGCAGCAAGGTTTTAAGTATATCAATTACCACGCCATAGTTTTAAACTTCCCATTGTTATTGAGAAAACTAGAAAAAGGGTGTTGGTTTTTCCAACAACATGCAATTCTCTAGCATCAGCTGAATGCCCTATAATTCAGCTCACTTCAACTATTTACCTTCATAGATGTAATTCAGGAGTTAGTTGACCTCACAAGTTAGGGACTCAGTCCCACAAGCCTACCCTCATTTCAAAGGCCAGCCACAGATGGGGCCCCCAGGCTGCTTGCACTTCAGCCCATACAGCTGTAAATTCAGGGGGTTTCTGCAATCTCATAATGCATCCCTCAGGTTTAAAAATTTGCTACAATCACTTGTAAGATTCAGGAAAGCACTCTACTGACAATTACAGTTTCATTATAAAGTCTACAGCCCAGGGACAACCAAATGGAATTGTCACATGGAACAAGGAAATGGGGATGAGAGTGAGGGTGTGCAGAGCTTCCATGTTCTTACTGAGTACACCACCTTCCCAGTATATCAGTGTGATTACCAACCCGGAAGTTCCCCTAGCCTTGTAGCTTCAAAGTTTTTATCAAAGTTCTACCACACAAACATTAATTAAATCACTAGTCATCAGTGATTAAACCCAGTCTCCAGCTTTTTTTCTCCGCCAGAGGGTGAAGTGGGAGCAAAAATTCTAATCCTCTAATCAGGTGGTTGTTATTTCTTCTGGAAACCAGCCCCATAATGAAGCTATCTAAGTGCGCCACCCACCCCCCCCCCCCACACACACACACCCACCAAGAATCACCTCGTAAATAACAAACTCAGGTGTGGTCCAAAGAAGCTCATTAAGAATAAGAAGATATTCTTAACACCCTGAGAATCCCAAGTGTTATTTGGAGCTCTGTGTCAGCAACCAGGGACAAAGTCCAAATGTATACTTTTTATGACATCAAAAAGGGCAATGAACTAGATTATTCTGAAATCTCCTTCTGGTTCTAAATGGTCTCCTGCTGCTGCTGCTAAGTCGCTTCAGTCGTGTCCGACTCTGTGCGACCCCATAGACGGCAGCCCATCAGGCTCCACCGTCCCTGGGATTCTCCAGGCAAGAACACTGGAGTGGGTTGCCATTTCCTTCTCCAATGCATGAAAGTGAAAAGTGAAAGTGAAGTTGCTCAGTCGTGTCTGACTCTTAGCGACCCCATGGACTGCAGCCCACCAGGCTCCTCCGTCCATGGGATTTTCCAGGCAAGAATACTGGAGTGGGGTGCCATTGCCTTCTCCGACTATAATTCAGTTTCTAAAGTCAGATTAGGTTCCGTTGAACACAAAACCACACAGCTATAGATGTGTGAGGACTATATGAATCCTTACCACCATCATAAAAGGTAAGATTCTCAATGCTAACAAAATGTTTCAAGATTAACTAGCCAAGTACAAATAGAAACAAAAATAACAATTTTGGGGTGGGGTGGAGAAAGAAAACAAGTTCATGCAAGTTAATTCTGACTTCTCCATGGATTTTACTGTATCTTAGACTCCAAATAGGGCTTCCCTGGTGGCTCAGCAGTCAAGAAGCCACCTGCCAAGCAGGAGATGCAGGTTGAATCCCTGGGTCAGGAAGATCCCCTGGAGGAGGAAATGATTTCTTGCACACTCCAGATTTCTTGCCTGGGAGAACCCCATAGACAGAGGAACATGGGGACAGAGGAACCCCATGGCTACAGTCCATGGGGTCGTAAAGTGTAGTACATAACTTAGAGACTAAACAGCAAGACTCTAAATAATAGAGAATGTTTTTTCCCACAGATAATTCAAATAAATAGAACAAATGTATTTTCTGAGAGGGCTGTGCTTTGCTTTTACTTCAGTATTGTCTGACTCTTTGTGATCCCATGGACTGTAGCTTGCCAGGCTCCTCTGTCCATAGGATTTTTCAGGCAAGAATCCTGGAGTGGGCAGCCATGCCCTCCTTCAGGGGATCTTCCTGGCCCAGGGACTGAACTCTCATCTCCTACCTCTGCCACATTGCAGGTGAACTCTTACTGCTGAGCTATGGGGAAGCACTCTGAGAGTGCTACTTAAAATGTATTCAAGATAATTAAACAATCAGATTTATATACATAATCATGAACAAAAATATATATAATGATATACTATGCATAGCAATTTAGCCATTAAAACCCAAATTTTTAGAACTCTACATTAATCTGTATTTTTACAAATTTAACACATATTGGGATTCTCTGATGATTCAGATGGTAAAGAATAGTTTCTATAGATTTAATCATTTCTTTTAAATTATAAAATTCCAAATTGTAAAAAGAAAACAAAAAGTAGAAGAGGAAAAAATAAACGGGCCTTAGTCCTGATGAATCAAGCACAATGATTCAACATGTTCTCATGTTTTTGCTACACTGTCAGGTTTATGGGAATTGTTACTAGAGTGTTGTTGCTTCAATATGTACAGGAAACTAAGAAGGATTTTGTTCCTGGCTTTGAGAGAAAAATAGATGTATTTTTCTCTAGATCACTTCCTGTACACTTGTTCTGACAAATAACAAGTGATCAGAAAGCCACTGACAAAGGCGCTAGTGTGAACTGGCAAGTTACCGCAAAACAGGGTTTGGCTAAACTTCAAGTTATTTCAAAATGCACCAAAGACATCTTATCTTTCAACTGATAAATGCAGATCAATTTATAGCACCATCTTGTGAAAAAATAAGGGACTGGCATGAAAGTAGGAAGCAAAAACAAGTCCTTCCAAACTCTTCAAAGGAAATGATTTAAAAATTAATTTTTTTTAGTTGTCTATTTGTTGTCACTATATATATAATTTTATATATTTATATATTATGTAGGACTTTCCTGGTGTCTCAGACAGTAAAGAATCTGCCTGCAATGAGGGAGACATGAGTTTGATCACTGGGTTGGGGACATCCCTTGGAGGAGGGCATGGCAACCCACTCCAGTATTCTTACCTGGAGAATCCCCATGGACAGAGGAGCCTGGCAGGCTACAGTCCATGGGGTCACAAAGAGTCAGACACAACTGAGAGACTAAGCACAGCACAGCACACGTATATTACTCATACACATAAATTTTCTACTTATTTTCACGTTTTCTCTAAGTATAGTTAAATCGTTTCCATGTTAATCACTAGAACTGCATGAAATAAAACTCTTTATTACACTTAAAAATATGATTTTATATTCACCAAAATATTTATTCCCTTCCTGTCTCTCAGTATTCTTTTTTAACCTCTTCTCTTACCCCTCCATAGACACAAGTATACAAGTTTTGAAAGTGAATGAAAAAAAAATAGAAGTCATGGAATTCATTTCAAAAGTTGCTCATAGCAGCGTATAAATTAGATCAACATAAACCGTGAGCTTCATTTCCAATATTCCAAGAAATACTTGTTCTCCAAATTAAAAGTGAAAATTTATGGTTATGTTTCTTATTATGAAGTTTGTTTTCTGAATTTTAGGAATAAGAATCAATTCTCTCCTCATCAAATTCTGTAAAATACTATTTCTTTTTCTAATTATTTGCTATGTGTATCTAGTCCAGTGATTTTTCAGACTTTAGTATGCATAAGAAACATCTAGAGAAAAAAGGGCAATGACACCTTGGAATTTCTTTGGATTTTTTTTTTTAAGTAATTGTTTCTAAATCTAAATTTCCCTTACAAAACTACTTTCTGTATAGGTTGCACCTCTAACTAATGACAAGGGACTAGAGAAAAAACTACAGAAGTTTTGGACATGATTTTCTCACTGTTATTTTGTAGCCAAAATGTAGTGGAATAAAGAAATATGTAGCTGTTGGAAATGAGATGTAATTCCAGCTTTCAGTTGTAAGGAAATTCTCAACTACTCTTGAAAGTAGATAGTCATCAGTTAGATCTCTTAAACTATAACTTGCTTAGAAAATAATATGCTGTGACTTTCTTTCTCTGACTCAGCTTGTTTTAATTGTTTTTAAAAATTTCATAACCTGTAGGCTTCACATAGCTTAGGCAATATATTATAAGATTCACTTAATGCCTCTTATAGTAATAAATAACACCTCTGATGCATGGGTCACTATAGCGTATAGCGACTGTCTTTCATGTTGTTTTTCTGGAACATGGAATCAGTCTTGCCCAATTTGACTTAGTTGAGACCACTGACAATTCATTTGGGCCCATGTGAATGTCTGATGATCTTTTGATGTTAAAGGGCCAAAAACTCCACCCGAGAACATGCTAATCCCGTCGATTTCTGATCAAGCCTCCAGTGAAGAAGCATGTAACTCAGATAAGTCTGTGCAGAGCAGCTATTACCTTAACTTTTTCCTACCTCCAGTCACCATCCCCTGCACCTCCAAACACCATGCCTCTCTGTCCCATAAAAATCCTGAGAGTCTAGCCTTGGAGGAGGCTCATTTGAGATTTGCTCTACCATCTTCTTGAATAACAGCCTCAAGAATAAAGTCATTTTTCTGCTGCGTACTTCCGTGTCTGAGCATTTGGCTTACTGGATGTTGCACAAACCAACCTGGTTCAGTAACACTCTGATGTTTTCTTCACTTACAAAATAAAGGTCTCAGAACTTTTGTATGGATTTAACAACAAAGTCGTATGATGTGAATATGGATGTGAGAGTTGGACATTAAAGAAAGCTGAGCGCCGAAGAACTGATGCTTTTGAACTGTGTTGTGGAAAAGACTCTTAAGAGTCCCTTGGACTGCAAGGAGACCCAACCAGTCCATCCTAAAGGATATCAGTCCTGAATATTCATTGGAAGCACTGATGCTGAAGCTGAAATTCCAATACTTTGGCTACCTGATACAAAGAACTGACTCATTGGAAAAGACCCTGATGCTAGGAAAGAGTGAAGGCAGGAAGAGAAGGGGATGACAGAGAATGAGATGGTTGGATGGCATTACTGACTCTATAAATGAGTTTGAGTAAGCTCCGATAATTGGTGATGGACAGGAAAGCCTGGCATGCTGCAGTCCATGGGACCGCAAAGAGTCAGACACAATTAAGAAACTGAACTGAACTGAACAACTAACTTTTTACAAAAGCGCAATCAAAACTATAGTATACAAATATACATTATTAGAAAGATATGAATGTTAAGACAAGTTAAAGCCAATTCTCATGTATGGCTTCTTTTTTAAGTAGTTGGCAATGGCAAGCCACTCCAGTACTCTTGCCTAGAAAATCCCATGGACGGAGGAGCCTGGTAGGCTGCAGCCCATGGGGTCGCTACCAGTCGGACACGACTGAGCAACTTCACTTTCATTTTTCACTTTCACACATTAGAGAAGGAAATGGCAACCCACTCCAGTGTTCTTGCCTGGAGAATCTCAGAGATGGGGAAGCCTGGTGGGCTGCCATCTATGGGGTCGCACAGTCGGACACGACTGAAGTGGCTTAGCAGCAGTACCAGTATCTGACTTTAGGATATGCTGCCCCCAAGTGGATGGTAGCTTATAACACATGATAAGTACAGATTACTAGGTTTTTCATCATTTTGTTGATGAAGTAAAAATTCAGTTCAGTTCAGTTCAGTCGCTCAGTGGTGTCCGACTCTTTGCGACCCCATGAATTGCAGCACACCTCCCTGTCCATCACCAACTCACAGAGTTCACTCAAACTCGCGTCTATCGAGTCAGTGATGCCATCCAGCCATCTCATCCTCTGTCGTCCCCTTCTCCTCCTGCCCCCAATCCCTCCCAGCATCAGAATCTTCTCCAATGAGTCAGCTCTTCGCATGAGGTGGCCAAAATACTACAGTTTCAGCTTTAGTATCCTTCCTTCCAAAGAACACCCAGGACTGATCTCCTTCAGAATGGACTGGTTGGATCTCCTTGCAGTCCAAGGGACTCTCAAGACTCTTGTCCAACACCACAGTTCAAAAGCATTGATTCTTCATCACTCAGCTTTCTTCACAGTCCAACTCTCACATCCATACATGACCACCGGAAAAACCATAGCCTTGACTAGACAGACCTTTGTTGGCAAAGTAATGTCTCTGCTTTTTAATATGCTATCTAGGTTGATCGTAACTTTCCTTCCAAGGAGTAAGCGTCTTTTAATTTCATGGCTGCAATCACCATCTGCAGTGACTTTGGAGCCCCCTAAAATAAAGTCTGACACTGTTTCCACTGTTTCCCCATCTTTTTGCCATGAAGGGATGGGACAAGATGCCATGATCTTAGTTTTCTGTATGTTGAGCTTTAAGCCAGCTTTTTCACTCTCCTCTTTTTAGTTCGACAGTCTTTTTAGTTCCTCGTCACTTTCTGCCATAAGCGTGGTGTCATCAGCATATCTGAGGTTATTGATATTTCTCCTGGTAATCTTCATTCCAGCTTGTGCTTCTTCCAGCCCAGCGTTTCTCATGATGTACTCTGCATATAAGTTAAATAAACAGGGTGACAGTATACATCCTTGACATACTCCTTTTCCTATTTGGAAGCAGTCTGTTGTTCCATGTCCAGTTCTAACTGTTGCTTCCTGACCTGCATATAGGTTTCTCAAGAGGCAGGTCAGGTGGTCTGGTGTTCCCATCTCTTTCAGAATTTTCCACAGTTGATTGTGATCCACACAGTCAAAGGCTTTGGCATAGTCAATAAAGCAAAAATAGATGTTTTTCTGGAAATCTCTTGCTTTTTCCATGATCCAGAGGATGTTGGCAATTTAATCTCTGGTTCCTCTGCTTTTTCTAAAACCAGCTGGAACATCTGGAATTTCACGGTTCACATAGTGTTGAAGCCTGGCATGGAGAATTTTGAGCATTACCTTACTAGCATGTGAGATGAGCGCAAAAATTAAGTTCACCTAGATGTAATTGTGTCTTTCCTGGTGCCTGAAATGGTGAAGAAGCCGCCTGCAATGCAGGAGAGTCAGGTTCGATCCCTGGGTTGGAAAGATCTCCTGAAGAAGGGAATGGCAACCCACTCCAGTATTCTGGCCAAGAAAACTCCATGGATGGAGGAGCCTGGTGGGCTACAGTCCATGGGGCCACAAAGAGACAGACACGACTGAGCGACTTCACTTCACTTCATGTTATATTCACAATTCTATAAGAAAAAATATTATTTCACATGTAAGAAAACTAACATAAAACAGACTGGTTCAAAAAACTGGGAAAGGAGTATGTTGAGGCTGTATATTGTCAATACTTATTTAACTTATATGTAGGGTTCAGTTCAGTTCAGTTCAGTTCAGTCGCTCAGTCATGTCCGACTCTTTGCGACCCCATGATTCGCAGCACGCCAGGCCTCCCTGTCCATCACCATCTCCCGGAGTTCACTCAGACTCAGGTACATCGAGTCTGTGATGCCATCCAGCCATCTCATCCTCTGTTGTCCCCTTCTCCTCCTGCCCCCAATCCCTCCCAGCATCAGAGTCTTTTCCAATGAGTCAACTCTTTGCATGAGGTGGCCAAAGTACTGGAGTTTCAGCTTTAGCATCATTCCTTCCAAAGAAATCTCGGGGTTGATCTTCAGAATGGACTGGTTGGATCTCCTTGCAGTCCAAGGGACTCTCAAGAGTCTTCTTCAACACCACAGTTCAAATACATTAGTTCTTCGGTGCTCAGCCTTCTTCACAGTCCAATTCTCACATCCATACATGAGCACAGGGAAAACAATAGCCTTGACTAGACGGACCTTAGTTGGCAAAGTAATGTCTCTGCTTTTGAATATACTATCTAGGTTGATCATAACTTTTCTTCCAAGGAGTGAGTGTCTTTTAATTTCAGGGCTGCAGTCACCATCTGCAATGGTTTTGGAGCCCCCAAAAATAAAGTCTGACACTGTTTCTACTGTTTCCCCATCTATTTCCCATGAAGTGATGGGACCAGATGCCACGATCTTCATTTTCTGAATTGTGAAATGCCAAGCTGGGATGAAAGACAAGCTGGAATCAAAATTTCCTGAGAAATATTAAGTCTAGATATGCAGATGATTCCACTCTAATGGTAGAAAGGGAAGAGGAACTAAAGAGCCTCTTAATGAAAGTTAAAGAGGAGAGTGAAAAAGCTGGCTTAAGAGTAACTATTCAGAAAACAAAGATCATGGCATATGGTCCCATCACTTCATGGCAAATAGAATGGGAAAAAGTGGAAACAGTGACAGATTTTATTTTGGGGGCTCCAAAATCACTGTGGACAGTAACTTCAGCCATCAAATTAAAACATTCTTGCTCCTTGGAAGGAAAGCTATGACAAACCTAGATAGCATATTAAAAAACAGAGATATCACTGCTGAAAAAGGACCATCTAGTCAAAGCTATAGTTTTTCCAGTAGTCATATATGGATGTGAACGTTGGACCACTAAGGCTGAGTGCCAAAGAATTGATGCTTTTGAATTTTGAGGTCAGAGAAGACTCTCAAGAGTCCCTTGTGCTACAAGGAGATCAAATCAGTCAATTTTAAAGGAAATCAACCCTGAATGTTCACTGGAAGGACTGTTGTTGAAGCTGAAACTCCCATACTCTGGCCACCTGATGCAAAGAACTGACTTATTGGAAAAGACCCTATTCCTGGAAAGTTTAAGGACAGGAGGAGGAGAGGGCAACAGAAGATGAAATGGTTGGACTCAATGGGAATGAGTTTGAGCAAATTCTGGAAGACAGTGAAGGACAGAGAAGCCTACTGAGTTGCAGTCCATGTGATCAGAGTCAGACATGACTTGGAGAGTAAACAATGAAGAACAACAAGAATACTAAAGTTCACATGTTAAGACCTCATCCAAGGATATGTGTGTGTGTGTGTGTGTGTGTGTGTGTTGCAAGGGAGGGGTAGTAAAGGTAAAATTACAGCATTTCTAAGCCAACTACAACACATTTTTAAATTAAAGGCAATATTCTCTCTTCATACTGAACAGCTACATAGATAGAGAAATGGGCCTAGAAAGAAATGTGTGTGTATGCATGTGCATGTCTTACCAGGGGTGTGCATTGAATTTAAATTTGATGAGAGTGTTACAGTTCTGTTTAAAAGATATTTGAGTCATAAAAATCAATAGAGCTAGGAACTCTAATTAATCAATTTTATGGGAGATTCCACTATAAAAGCAGTAAAGTAATGCTCAAAATTCTCCAGGCTAGGCTTCAGCAATACGTGAACCATGAACTTCCAGATGTTCAAGCTGGTTTTAGAAAAGGCAGAGGACCCAGAAATCAAATTGCCAACATCCACTGGATCATCGAAAAAGCAAGAGAGTTCCATGGAAACAACTATTCCTGTTTTATTGGCTATGCCAAAGCCTTTGACTATGTGGATCACAATAAACTGTGGAAAATTCTGAAAGAGATGGGAACACCAGACCACCTGACCTGCCTCTTGAGAAACCTGTAAGATCAGGAAGCAACAGTTAGAACTGGACATGGAACAACAGACTAGTTCCAAATAAGAAAAGGAGTACGTTAAGGTATATTGTCACCCTGCTTATTTAATTTACATGCAGAGTACATCATGAGAAACGCTGGATTGGAAGAAGCACAAGCTGGAATCAAGATTTCCGGGAGAAAATATCAATAACCTCAGATATGCAAATGACACCACCCTTATGGCAGAAACTGAAGAACTAAAAAGCCTGTTGATGAAAGTGAAAGAGGAGATTGAAAAAGTTGGCCTAAAGCTCAACACTCAGAAAACTAAGATCGTGGTTCTGGTCCCATCACTTCATGGGAAACAGATGGGGAGACAGTGGAAACAGTATCAGACTTCATATTTTTTGGCTCCAAAATCACTGCAGATGGTGATTGCAGCCATGAAATTAAGAGACTCTTTTACCCTAGAAGGAAAGTTATCACCAACCTAGATAGCATATTAAAAAGCAGAGACATTACTTGACCAACAAAGGTTCACCTAGTCAAGGCGATGGTTTTTCCAGTAGTCATGTATGGATGTGAGAGTTGGACAGTGAAGAAAGCTGAGCATCAAAGAATTAATGCTTTTGAACTGTGGTGTTGGAGAAGACTCTTGAGAGTCCCTTGGACTGCAAGGAGATCCAACCAGTCTATCCTAAATGAAATCAGTCCTGAATATTTATTGGAAGGACTGATGCTGAAGTTGAAACTCCAATACTTTGGCCACCTGATGAGAAGAACTGACTCATTTGAAAGGACCCTGGGAAGATGCTGGCAAAAATTGAAGGCCGGAGGAGCAGGGGATGACAGAGGACTTATTGGTTGGATGGCATCACTGACTCTATGGACATGAGTTTGAGCAAGCTTCAGGAGTTGGTGATGGACAAGGAAGCCTGGCGCGCTGTAGTCCATGGGGTTGCAAAGAGTCGGACACAGCTGAAAGACTGAACTGAACCGAACCCCCTTAGGAGACTATTTTAAATCACTTGTTCTTTGAATATTTGATATAAGTTTCCCAGAAATCCATCTGGTCTGGACCTGGATTGTTTTTTTGAAATTTACTTAGAAACTGATTCAATTTTTTATATGGATACAGGGACAAATAGATTTGCTATTCAGTTTTGGTAACATTTTCCATTTCATTTAACTTATAAATGTTAAATAATAATAATTTCTTATTATTTAACTTATAAATGTTTAAAATTAATCAGTATTTTAACATTTCTCATGCAGAGAAAGTTATCCTGTGGTACTTTAATTCCATTTACCCCCTCATGACTTAATATGCTCTTATTATCAAAATTTTTATTTCCTTCTCTTTTATGCTTTGTTAAATTTCAGGAGTTTTTGCTGTTGTATTTAATTAATGGAGAGATTTAAAACACATTAACCCTTCTTTGCTCTCTCTATAAAATAAATGATCTACACAAGATTAATTCTCTTTGCTCTTTAGCCTTTGGTTTTAAAATTACTTGCATGGGTTATATAATTTTCTGGGTTTATATATAATTAGAAGAATTTTCATTTAATACTTTATAGATGTCACTCCACTGTTTTCTAACTTGTATGGCTTATAATGAGAAGTCTGTTCTTATTTTTTAATTTGTTTCCTTGTTATTAATGTGCTTTTAAAATTTTCCATCTCTTTTTACGATTTTCTCTTTTTCACTGATATTCAACATATTGATTATAACATGCTAGAGGAAATTTTGTTTATTGTTTCTTCATCTTTTATTTTTTAACTTGGTTAATTCAGCTTCTTGGATCTATATGTATGTGGAATTCATTACATTTGGAAATAGTTTAGCTATTATCTCTCTCAGAACTTGATTCTACCTATAGCCCTTCCATCAAGGACTCTAATTACACATTTGGTAGGCTGCTTGTTCATTTTCTTTTTCTTATTAAGGGGAAGGTTGGTTAATTTTCTCTGTTTCATTTTGTGTCGCTTCTATCACTGTATCTTCAAGTTCATCAGTTTCTTTTCCTATGCTATTCCTTGTTTTCTGTTAATCTTATCAATATATAGTTACTGTTAAATGATAGTCTTCACATCTGGAAGTTTGATATGGATCTCTTTCTATTTCTCTCATGTACTTATGCTTTCTTCTATCGTTTGATGACATGCTATTTGTAATAGCTTTCTAAGTCCTTGTCAACTAATTTTATTCTCCGTGTCATTACTGTGACTCTATGAATGAGATATGTATCTTGTTAAAAGTCAGATATTTGTAGTTTTTTTAATGTCTCTTAACTTTTTATTGTGAGTTTACCTTGGTGAGTGCTGAGATTTTTGTACTCTTAAATATTTGGGGGTTTTGTTCTCTTAGATATAAATTTTGAATTTGATACATTAGACACTTGCTATTAAGTTGATTCCCTGGAGAAGGAAATGGCAACCCATTCCGGTATTGTCCTGGGAAACCTCGTAGACAGAGGAGCCTAGTGGGCTACAATCCACGGGGTCACAGAAGTGTCAGACACTACTTAGTGACTATACAACAGTAAGACATCTATTGCTTATTTAATATCATGTTTTCCAATACACTGCTTCACTCTTTCTCCAGGGCTGTCATTTCTTAGAGTTATATAATATAGGACAAAACAAGGGTGTTTTTTTAAATAGGATATATAGCTGAGGAAACATGTTTTTAATGTCACAAAAGGGAGGAAATTAAATATATTATGCTGGCAGATATATATGCTTACATTTACGGGTGCTATCTGAAGGCAATAGAAAAGCAAAACAGGTGGTTCATTATATGAAAACAGTGAATTAAAGAAAGAATTTTGTCTGCTGAGTTTTAATCTTTTTTATACTTTGCATTTTAGATCCATGATTTCAATTTTCCATTGACTATTTTTTATTATTCCACTCTCCAAATCTCAGGCAATATTAATTAATTCTATTAAATGGGCAACAATCTCTTTTTATTCAATATTTAGTGCTTATGTTCTCAGAGTCAGAGTCTGAAAATGGAAAGGAAAGGAGACTCAGGATTTGAAGAAGATGTAAAATGCAAGTCAAAACTAAAATGAGGTATCACCTCACACCTGTTATAATGGCTACAATAAAAAAAATTTACAAGATAACAACAACAAATGATAATGAGTGTTGACAAAGCTGTGGAGAAAAGGGATCTCTTGTACACCCATTGATGTTAGTGCAAAATGTTGCAGCAGCTATGGAAAATAATATGGAGAGTCCTCAAAAATTAAAAACAGCAATCTTGTGATTCAGCAACATCACTCCTAGGTATTCATCCCAAAGAATTAAAATTAGAATATCAAAGAGACATTTGTACTCCCATGTTTATTGCAAGAGTATTCAGAACAGTCAAAATATGGAAGCAACCCAAGTGTTTATCAACAGATGAATGGATAAAGATAATATAGTATATACATACAAAATTTCCTCATAAATTAAGCTGCTGGCTTCTGAGTCATGTTAAAAAATATTAATTAATTTCTCTTTTACTAAACATATTGTTCGTAAGTCAGAATTGAGTTTCACATTTCATCAAGTGCTTTTTTTTGTAGAGAGACAATTATATAAATTTCTCCTTAGCTCTAGTACTAGATACATAATATTAATGTGTTTCCTTTCAGTGAATCTTTTCAGCTACAAACCTGACTTAACTGCAATGTATTTTTTCAGTGTTTTTAGAATATATTGCTAATATGTTAATTAAGATATTTTTATTAACAATTCACATTTCCATTATTTATCAACAACAGGTAAATGTCATCTCATTCTCGCAATAAAAACAATATTTATTGTTGCACTCAAAATTCACAGGGCATAAAAAAGACAAATATTTTTGTTTCTTTTTTTTGAAAATTACCCTTTTATCACATTACGATTAAGCACTTAGTCAGTTTCTGTAGTCAGATGATCTACATTCAAATCCCGGCTTTGTTATTACATCTCTGAATGATAGTGAGCAAATAACACACTTTCCTATGCCTTGGAATTTTTATTTGAAAACAGATAATAACATTACCTTCATCAAAAGATTGTAAGAATTAAATGAGTTAAGGTATGTAAAGTACTTAGAATGACACATGGCATATTGGAAATGCTCAATAAACGTTAAATTATTTGCACCAAATCTAATAAAAGTATATTTTATAAAAAAGACTGGTTGTAACTTGATTAAAAAATGGGAAGAAGAACTGAATAGACATATTTCCAAAGTGGAAATGCAGATGGCCAACAGGCGCATGAAAATATACTCGTCATTAATTTTAAAGAAATGCAAATCCAAATCACAATGAGATATTAATTACCTTACACCTGAAAGAAGGCTATCACCAAAAAGAACACAAATAACAAATGTTGACAAGGAAGGAGGTGAAAGGAAACCCTTGTACACTGCTGGTGGGAATGTAAATTGATACAGCAACTAGAGAAAGTAATATGGAGGCTTCTCAAAATACTAAAAATAAAATTACCATATAAACCAGCAATTCTATTCCTAGGCATATGTCCCCCCAAAACTAAAAACTCTGATTTCAAACGATATGCACACTCCAAAGTTCATAGCAGCGTTATTTAAAACTGCCAAGATATGAAATCTACCTAAGTGTCTAACTCAGATGAATGAATAAAGAAGATGTGACCTATACAGACAATGGAATAGTGTTTGGGCATACAAAATGGAGAAGAAAATAGCAACTCACTCCAGGATTCATGCTTGGAGAATCCTATTGACAGAGGAGCCTGGCAGGATACACATCATGGGGTCATAAAGCGTCAGACAGGACTGAAATGACTTAGCACACATGCACAAAAAATGAAGTTTTGCAATTTGCAGCAACATACATGAAGTTGGAGGGCATTATGTCAAGTGACATAAGTCAGACAGAGAAAGACAAATACTGTATGATATCCTTTATATGTGGAATCTAAAAAATACAACAAACTTGTGAATGAAACCAAAAAGCAGCAGACTCACAGATATAGAACACAAGTTAGTGGTTACCAGCAGCAAGAGAAAAGGCGGAGAGGGGCAATATAGGGGTCGATGAGTACAAAGAAATGAAAAAACAAAACAAATAGTTCCCAGGGAACCAAGGAAAGAATACACATTTAACAAAAGGCTAATCTGCTTTGGTGATAGACAGGGAGGCCTGGTGTGCTGCAATTCATGGGGTCGCAAAGAGTTGAACATGACTGAGCGACTGAACTGAACTGAACTGAGCTGAATCTGCTTTATAATATAATGGGTGGGGAATGCAAAGAGTAAAATGATCTGTATAATCTTTTCTCCACTTAAGATCATAGTTCTCATATTTGTGGTTGCCCAACTAGCATTTATCTATTCAACTTCTTCCTAATCAAATGAGTGGTTTTAACGTTCTGGTTGGAAACTTCAGGTAAGAAAAATTTTAAATTTTACAATAAGCGGTACAGATGGCTCCCCAGGGAAGGGGGAGCCTGGTGGGCTGCCATCTATGGGGTCGCACAGAGTTGGACACGACTGAAGTGACTTAGCAGTATCAGCAGCAAGCAATGCATAATGTATACATGGCCTTTGTATTTTCTTCTAAAAAAGTATCAGTCATTAGAAGGTTGATAGTTAACTTCTGGTTTGTTTTATTACTTCCCTTAAAAATTTTTTTAGGTTTTTTTGAAATAACTTGAGAGTTCTTCTCCACCTTGACTTCAGTGTTACACTTCACAATAACTTTGTAGATATTGGGGGAATTGTGCGATAGAGCAACAATGTGTAAGTTTTATCAAAATGTGAGTTCAAGTGCCTTTTTAGATCTTCAATCCAAGTGGAAAGTTTATTTCTTCCCCATTAGCCAACACAAAAGGAACAAATAAGATTTATATTAATGGACGTTGAAAGCAAAGGTGATTCTCACAAGTGGCTACTTTGTTCTTTAAGGTAAAACATGAATAAAGATTAAGATGTCATCCTTGGTGGGTATTTTATTTTTTTAATATTGTGCAGTGAATTTTTTATATCAGAAAATATACACATATCTCAAATAAATCTCAAATGAGGTAAAAGTAGTTAGTACTCAGTTGTGTCTGACTCTTTGTGACCCCATGGACTGTGGCCCTCCAGGCTCCTCTGTCCATGGGATTCTCCAGTCAAGAATACTGGAGTGGTTAGTCGATCTTCCCGACCCAGAAATCAAACCCAGATCTACAGATTTGCAGGCAAATTCTTTACCATTTGAGGCATGAGGAAACCCTACACAAACCTCAAATAAGTATGCAAAGTCAAATTTATTTATTAAAAAAAGAAAATTTAAAGTTTCTTTAAGAAAATCCTGTTGGGTAAAAAATAAGCAATTTTGGTATTGTATATACCATGCTTACTTCCTTTATGAAAATAGGTAAATCACAGATTTATTATCATCATTTATGGTTGCATCATAGGATGAGACGGCTGGATGGCATCGCTGATGCAATGAACATGAACTTGGGCAAACTCTGGGAGTTGGTGAGGGAAAAGCATGCTGCAGTGTGTGTAGTAGCAAAAAGTTGGACACTACTGGGCGACTAAAAAGCAACATGATAAAAATACTTGTATATACTAACCTTTGTTTACATTTGTTAGCTGTTTCTTTGAATTCAATTGATTTGACAAATATATTAATCATATTTTAGTTGTATTCGCTCAAAAATTTTCTGGAAAGAGTGTATTAGCTTTTCAATGCTTTTAAGGTCAGAATAATTAAAATCATATTTTCAGATCCTCACACTGGGAAACAAATATATTTTTACAACCTCTTTAAATTTCTATGATCAATATAATTTCTTCACTTATTTTGTATTAGCTCAAGAACAGAAACAAATCTAAAATTTAACCTCAATAGTTTGACAAATTTCTTAATACTTGTCACATTATTTAAAGCCAGAAAGTTTATAACATGAGCAGTTTCTTTTGTATACATTACTCATCACTAATGTCCAGATACTTCTAACTCCAAGATGAGAGTCATATATTTCATCTTTCGTAAGACTTTCCTATCTGTATCACCCCATCTGAAAACAGTCTCTACTCTGTATAGCTCTGAAATATTTATTTGATGACCTGCATTGTTTCATCTGAAGATACTCAGCATTTTCCCTAATGAAGAAAAGGAATTCAAAGAGAAAGCTAATAGATTTTAAACATGTCTTTCTCTCCAGGCACTACGCTTGCTGCTTAGTCAGCATCATTTTATTTATTTAAATATGTATTTATTTTATACATTGTATTTATAATTGCATTATTTATAGTATCTATTGTATAGGTGTTCATTTATTATATATTAAAAATATTTTATTATCTATTTTATTGGATGATTTTACAACACAAAAAAAGCATCTTAAGTTGTTTTTAATTTTCATTTTCTAGATAAAAAATCTAAGTCTCATAAATGCTAAATACTGTTATGCTGAGATTTTCTGGCCTGTGTGTGTGTGTGTGTGTGTGTGTGTGTGGTGTGTGGTGTGTGCTCAGTGGTGTCTCATTCTTCGGGACCCGGTGGACTGCAGTCTGCCAGGCTTCTCTGTCCATGGAAGTTTCCCAGGCAGGCATACTGAAATGGGTCTCCATTTCCTCCTCTGGGTAATCTCCCCGACCCAGGGATCAAACCCAAGTCTCTCGCATCCCCTGCATTGGCAGTGGCTTCTTTACCACTAGCACCACATGGGAAACCCTGTTTTCGGCCTAACTGATTCTAAAATTGAATTTTTTAAATATATCATGTGGACTTTAATATGGGCTTCCAAGGTGGCAGTAGTGGTAAAGAATCTGCCTGCCAATGGAGGAGACATAAGAGATGTGGATTCAATCCCTGGGTCAGGAAGATCCCCTGGAGGAGGGCATGGCACCCCACTCCAGTATTCTTGCCTGGAGAATCCGTGGCCAGAGGAGCCTGGTGGGCTACAGTCTATAAAGTAACATAGAGTCAGACAAGACTGAGGTGACAGCATACACGCACAACTTTAAGATGCTATGCTGCTTTTTGTTACATTTATGTTCACAATTTTTTCATGTTCCTCTGAGAGACTGTAAGATGAATGTAAGACTGTATCTTTTCAGCTCATCTTTTGCCTATTAGGGAGTTCTATGCCTAGTAGGTACCTAATGAACACATATAACCTGAATAAAGACAATATTTTAGTTGTCTAAAACTGGATCTGATTCCCTGCTAGTGAATCAAATGAACAAAATAGCAGCACATTGTGACCAGTTGTTCATCCTAATGGATCAACTATTTTAGAGTCTCCAGGCAAGTGTCCATGGACCAGGAGGATTCCAGCAGCCAGATATTTTGTTCATACCATAAAATCCTACTGCACAGAATCTTGAACTGAAATTCATCCCATGAACTGTCTTATTACTCTGCTAAGCTTTGAATGCTGCTGCTGCTGCTGCTGCCGCTAAGTCGCTTCAGTCGTGTCCGACTCTGTGTGACCCCATAGACGGCAGCCCACCAGGCTCCCTCATCCCTGGGATTCTCCAGGCAAGAACACTGGAGTGGGTTGCCATTTCCTTCTCCAATGCATGAAAGTAAAAAGTGAAAGTGAAGTTGCTCAGTCATGTCCGACTCTTAGCGACCCCATGGACTGCAGCCTACTAGGCTCCTCTGTCCATGGGATTTTCCAGGCAAGAGTACTGGAGTGGGGTGCCATTGCCTTCTCCTAAGCTTTGAATAACATTTTGTAAAATGTAGCAACTGTTTTAATGAAGCAGTTGCTGTTTCACTACAGATTATCTGGTGATGTGGAGCTCAGAAGTGACATCACTAAAAAATATAGGATTTTAAATTTTGATAGATTTATTAAAACAAAATGAGTCACCTCTACTTATTCATAAACATATACATACGCACAGTTTTCATAGAGATCATTTTACTGGGATGACTTGATTCTGCCTTATTCTGTGTGAGTTACACAAATTTATATTGCACATTTTATTAATATACTGTCAGCATGTTTGTATATATTACTTGTAAGTTGTTTATTTAGTAATTTTTTGTCAATGATTCATTAACATAAAATGTTTTCCTAAACATATTATTAAAGTACCAATTAACATTACAGTCACTTATATTTGTTTGTACTTTCCATTTTGTAAGTATTCCTTGCAATAGTTTTATCTATTAATGGGGCTTTCCTCCTGACTCAAATGGTAAAGAATCTGCCTACCATGCAGGAGACCTAAGTTTGATCCCTGTGTCAGGAGGAACCCCTGGAGAAGAGAACGGCAACCCACTGAAGTATTCTTGCCTGGAGAATTCCATGGACAAGCCTGGAAGACTATAGTCCATTGGATTGCAAAGAGCTAGACACGACTGAGTGACTAACATTATCTATTAGTAATTAAAAACTTCTTAACAAGCTTAATTGTTGCTAGTGACATGATAAAATATATATTAAATATTAGCAAATCTATAGCATTAGCAACTCTACATTTTTAAGTAAGTTCTGGCTCTATCTGGAGTTTTGGTACCTAGGTCTGAGTGGAGAATTGAAATATACAGTAGCTTTAAGAAGCCTAATAATAATAATTTAACAATTATAAGATGCAAAGGAAGGGTTGAAGGATCAAGTTCAAGAAAAGCATAAGAAAGCAAGATTCATAACCAAAGCGAAAGCACCAGGCTGAGAAATGACACAATTAATCTGTAATTGTCATAAAATTATGATTATAGAGCTACCACAACTAATGTCATTTTTACAGAGAAGTTTTGAATAAAAAATGAGACATAATTTGTCTTTCCTTTTTGTTTAAAAAGCAGAGAAATTCCTTTGTGTCACACTTCATCGCATCTTCTACATCAAGCAACATCATGTTGAACAAGATCAGTCTACTGTTGTCTCTTCAGATAAGTCTCCTAGGAACCACTTTTGGTGGGAATGTTCTGATTTGGCCAATGGAAGGTAGTCATTGGCTAAATGTTAAGATAATTATAGATGAGCTGATTAAAAAAGGGCATAATGTGACTGTCCTAGTTGCTTCTGGTGCACTTTTCATCACACCGACCACTAACCCATCTCTGATATCTGAAATATATGAGGTGCCCTTTGGCAAAGAAAGAATAGAAGGAGTGATCAAGGACTTTGTTTTGACCTGGATGGAACACAGACCATCTCCTGTAACCATTTGGAGATTCTACCAAGAGATGGCCAAAGTCATCAAGGACTTCCACATGGTGGCCAGAGAAATCTGTGACGGTGTTCTCAAAAACGAAAAGCTAATGGAAAAGCTGAAGAAAAGCAAATTTGAGGTCTTGGTATCAGATCCAGTCTTTCCCTGTGGTGATATAATAGCTTTAAAATTGGGACTACCATTTATCTACTCCTTGAGGTTTTCTCCAGCCTCAACAGTGGAAAAACACTGCGGGAAGGTACCGTACCCTCCTTCCTATGTTCCTGCTATTTTATCAGAACTCACCGACCAGATGTCTTTCACTGACAGAATAAGAAATTTCATTTCCTACCATCTACAGGACTACATGTTTAATACTCTGTGGAAATCGTGGGATGCCTACTATAGTAAAGCTTTGGGTATGTTACATTTTTATTATTAAGTTTTAACAAACAGAGCTTTATATCGCTTCTTCTCTGTTTCCCTATGGCTATTCTTCTTCAACCCTACATATTGATTACTATCTATTACTATCATTTGCTATCAAAAATGAAGACAAAAGACACTATGCTTTGGAACTACAAGGTGCTGTTTTCTAATTTTATGGACTTGAAGATACCAAATAAGTTCTTTTATGGATAACATTTTGTGACAAATACCAAAGTTTAAAAATAGGACTAAATTCTCATTTAGATATTGTGTTGAAAACAGAAATTGCCTAGAAACTCTAGTGGGATGTGGAAAAACTGGAATAAATTAAGCTTTCTACAGGCCCATTACCAGTATAAACATTTGTGTGTGTGTGTGTTTAAAAACATTATATGTTTATGAAAATGTTTGATTGTTGCACATAGACTTCCTACTGTGTACTAGACACCCTCTAGATAGAGAGGTTATAACAAGGACTGAGGTCAAGTTCCTGGCTTCAAGGATTTCACAGTCAAGCAGAGAAACCAGACATAAAAATAAATATTTACAGTATAAATGATGTGAATAATGGAAATATGTATAAAGGACAGAGATAGTATTAGATTGGCCAAAGAAGTTTCTTCAGATTCTCTAATGTCTTATGGCAAAAATATAAAGGAGACAGGTGGTGTGTGTCAAGAGAGTGGTATTTTTAAAACTTCAGAATTGAGGTGTTCCATCTCAGAAGGAAATTTCAGGAATTTTCCTGAAAACGAAATGTAAGGAAGGAAGCAATGTGCCCAATATTGTGGAGTCTTAAAACAGCCTATGTGTGCTAGATATTATTGATGGTTCAGTATTCAGTATTCATGAAGGTCAAAGTGTAAAAGTCAGGAAGCATGAGAAATAACTTTGGAGATGTCAGGACAGCAAGAATAAATTTATTCAGTATGTATTTACCAAGCCTCTAGTATGTCATGCTAAAAATCTTTGTTTTTAGATAATAAGTAGTGGGAAAGTTTAAAGAAATGCATTATGATTGGACTGTATTTTATGTAAAATATTTAGATAGTTGTGGACCTTGAATGAAAGGTTGGTAGATGCAGGCCATTGCATCACTCCTGGAAAGATGTGATAAGAGCACGCACGAGTGAAGTAGCTTATAAAGAGAGAAAAACAATGCAGATAATGCATTTAGGAGAACAGGCTCACGATAACCAGTTTTCAATCAGGAGTGTGTGACCATGAAGGTATCATTAAGCTTCCTTGTACCTGCAGTTATTTATCCAGATTAGAGGGCTATTGAAAGAACTAAATGGGTTGACATATAAAAGGATTTTAAGATAGTGTCTAGGAGCTAGTGACCAATCAATTTGTAATACCTCTGTATTAGGTAAAATTAATGAGGTGATAATTGATTGGTGTGGAGTATTAAGGATGAGGAAGAGATTAATATGATTTAGTCTTCAGATATTAATTGACATGTATGCGTGCTTAGTGGTGTCAATTCTTTGTGATCCCATGGACTGTAGCTTGCCAGGCTCCTCGGTCCATGGGATTCTCCAGGCAAGAATACAGGAGTGGGCTGCCACTTCCTTCTCTGGGGATCTTTCTGAGCCGGGATTAAAGCCTGTGTCTCTGACGACTCCTGCACTGGCAGGTGGATTCTTAACCACTGAGCCACCTGGGAAGCCTGATATGATTGACATATAGCATTAATTACTTTCAGATACACAGCATAATGATTTGATATTTGTATATATGGCTAAATGATCACCACAATGAATCTGGTTAACATCAGCCAGCACATAGTTAAAATGATTTTTCCTTGAGATAGTAATTTAAAAATCAACTCTTTCAGCAAATTTCAAATATACAATACAGTTTACTATTATTAACTATAGTCACCATGCAGAGAAGGCAGTAGCAGCCCACTCCAGTACTCTTGCCTGGAGAGTCCCATGGACAGAGAAGCCTGGTGGGCTACAGTCCATGGGGTCGCGAAGAGTTGAGCATGACTGAATGACTTCACTTTCACTTTTCACTTTCATGCATTGGAGAAGGAAATGGCAACCCACTCCAGCATTCTTGCCTGGAGAATCCCAGGGACGGGGGAGCCTGGTCAGAGTCGGACACGACTGACGCGACTTAGCAGCAGCAGCAGCAGCACACTCACTATACTGTGTGTTATATCCTCGTGACTTATCTAAATATTTTAACCTGGAAATTTGTACCCTCTGATCTCCTTCACCCATTTCATCTACCCTCTACTGTCATCTCTGGCAGCCACCAATGTGTTCTACTGTATCTATGAGTTAAGGTTTTATTTGTTTTAAGATATAGACATAAAAGGATTTTATGGTATCTCTCTTTTTCTGTCTGACATTTCACTCAACACAATGTCCTCAAGGTCCAAGGTCCATCCATGTTGTCATTTGGGATTTCTTCCTTTGCTTTGCCTAAATAATATACCAGTGTGTGTGTGTGTGTGTGTGTGTGTGTGTGTGTGTGGGTGGGTGGGTGGATGTGGGTGTGTTGGTGTGTGTGTAGTCAAGACATGAAAACAACATCAATGAATAAATAAAAATGTGAAATCACATGTAGCTATTATAGATGATGCTACAATTAACATGGGCCATAGATATTTTTTGAAGTTAGAAATAGAGGAAAACAATAGAATGGGAATGACTAGATATCTCTTCAAGAAAATCAGAGACACCAAGAGAACATTTCATGCAAAGATGGCCTCAATAAAGGACAGAAATGGTATAGACATAACAGAAGCAGAAGATATTAAGAAGAGGTGGCAAGAATACACAGAAGAACTGTGCAAAAAAGATCTTCATGACCCAGATAATCACAACAGTATGGTCATTCACCTAGAGACAGACATCCTGGAATGTGAAGTCAAGTGGGCCTTAGGAAGCAAAACTACGAACAAAGCTAGTGGAGGTGATGGAATTTCAATTGAGCTATTTCAAATCCTGGAAGATGATGCTGTGAAAGTGCTGCACTCAATATGCCAGCAAATTTGGAAAAGTCAGCAGTGGCCACAAGAATGGAAAAGGTCAATTTTCATTCCAATCCCAAAGAAAGGCGATGCCAAAGAACGCTCAAACTACCTGCACAATTGCACTCATCTCACATGCTAGTAAAGTAATGTTCAAAATTCTCTAAGCCAGGCTTCAGCAGTACGTAAACTGTGAACTTTCAGATGTTCAAGCTGGTTTTAGAAAAGGCAGAGCAACCAGAGATCAAACTGTCAACATCCGTTGGATCATCGAAAAAGCCAGAGAGTTCTAGAAAGATATCTACTTCTGCTTTATTGACTATGCCAAAGCCTTTGACTGTGTGGATCAAAATAAACTGTGGAAAATTCCGAAAGAGATGGGAATACCAGACCACCTGACCTGTCTCTTGAGAAACCTGTATGCAGGTCGGGAAGCAATAGTTGGAACTGGGCATGGAGCAACAGACTGGTTCCAAATAGGAAAAGGAGTACATCAAGGCTGTATATTGTCACCCTGCTTATTTAATTTATATGCAGAGTACATCATGAGAAATACTGGAGTGGAAGAAGCACAAGCTGGAATCAAGATTGCCAGGAGAAATATCAGTAACCTTAAATATGCAGATGATACCACCCTTATGGCAGAAAGTAAAGAAGAACTAAACAGTCTCTTGATGAAAGTGAAAGAGGAGAGTGAAAAAGTTTGCTTAAAGCTCAACATTCAGAAAATTAAGATCATGGCATCTGGTCCTGTCATTTCAGGGCAAATAGATGGGGAAACAGTGGAAACAGTGGCTGACTTTATTGTTTTGGGCTCCAAAATCACTGCAGATGGTTATTGCAGCCGTGAAATTAAAAGACGCTTACTCCTTGAAAGGAAAGTTATGACCAACCTGGATAGCATATTCAAAAGCAGAGACATTATTTTGTCAACAAAGGTCCTTCTAGTCAAGGCTATGGTTTTTCCTGTGGTCATGTATGGATGTGAGAGTTGGACTATAAAGAAAGTTGAGTGCCGAAGAATTGATGCCTTTGAACTGTGGTGTTGGAGAAGACTTTTGAGAGTCCCTTGGACTGCAAGGAGATCCAACCAGTCCATCCTAAAGGAGATCAGTCCTGGGTGTTCTTTGGAAGGACTGATGTTGAAGCTGCAGCTCCAATATTTGGGCCACCTGATGCAAAGATCTGACTCATTTGAAAAGACCCTGATACTAGAAAAATTGAGGGCAGGAGAAGGGGGACGACAGAGGATGAGATGGTTGGATGGCATCATCAACTCAATGGACATGGGTTTGGGTGAACTCCGAGAGTTGGTGATGGACAGGGAGGCCTGATGTGCTGTGGTTCATGCAGTCGCAAAGAGTTGGACATGACTTAGCGACTGAACTGAACTGAGTCTTCACTTCCTTCGATCAATATGCAGAAGTGGAATTGTTGTATCATATGGTAGTTCTCTCTTCAGTTGTTTGAGGAGCCTCCATACTGTTTTCTATAGTGAGCTGTGCCAATTTATGTTCCTACCAACATTGCGCAAGGGTTCCCTTACTTCACATTCTCACCTACATTTATTCATTTTTTATTTTTTTGATAACAGCCATCCTAAGAAGTGTAAGATAATAGCTCATCATGGTTTTGATTTTCATTTCCTTGATGATTAGTGCTTTTGAATACTTTTTCATGTTTCTGTTGGCCATCTGTATGTCTTTGGGAAAATGTCAGTTCAGGTCCTCTGACCATTTTCAGTCACATTGTATGTATTTTTGTTGCTAAGTTGTATAAGTTTTTATATACTTTGGATATTAGCCCCTTGTTGGATATATGATTTGTAAATATTTTCTCCCATTTGATAGGTTGCCTTTTAATGCTGTTGGCACTTTACTTTTTTTGTGCAGAAGCTTTCCAGTTTGTTGTAGTCCTACATGTTTATTTTTGCTTTTATTGCCTTTGCATTTGGTAAAAAATCCAGAAAAGCATCCCCAAGATCTATACCAAAGAGATTAGTGCCTATGTTTTCCCCCAGGAGTTCTCTGGTTTCAGTTCAAACTATAAAAGTCTTTAATCCATTTTGAGTTAATTTTTGTACATGTTGTAAGATAGGGATCCAATTTCATTCTTTCACATGTGACTGTGTAGTTTTTCCAACACCATTTATTGAAGAGATTGTCTTCTCCACTGTATATTCTTGGCTCCTTTGCTATAACTTAATTGACCACATATGAGTGGGTTTATTGGTGAGAAGTATTAAGAGGGATGTCAGTTATAATTGGTTCATCATTTCTTCTGGGTATGTTAAATAGTTGCCTGTAAATTGAAAAGAAGACAGATATTTCTCTCCTGGAATCTAAATAAAAATCTACCCATTCTAGTGTTTAGAGAGAATAAGCACAGCTACTGTGGTGATCATGAACTACCCAATGAAGATAAAGAGATGGTCAACATCCTAGGGCTAAAAGAGTACCTAAAAATTTAAGGAAGAGGATAAAGGAACGGCAATTTCATGAGGCAACAAAGCTGTAAAGATGTTTGAAAACTCTCTAACCCCTCATGCATGTAGTAAGCTAACAGTGAAATCTGAACATGTGCAGCATCTCAGTTAGTGAACTAGAGGAATGCACATCTAGAGCTCCTTGGTCATGATACATGTCTGCATTCTCATCTCATCATTTATGTTTTTTATCAACTGCTCATTGTCAAGCCTGGGATAATAATGATCAGGATTATGAGGTTCTTTGTGTTGGTAAAATTATCCCTTATAAACCTTCCCCATGCTAGCAATCTCAACATCACATTTCATTATATTGTGTTTGTAAGTTAATACTGGTAATAAAACCACACTATTTTCCCTGTCTTAAGACCTTAGAATAATCTTTCTTAACAAATTTATTCATGGGAATGTAATGAAGATTTCTAAAAAGGTTTTTACCCTCTAATTTTGATAATATCATGTTTCTAGTCAAATTACACTGTTCCAACTTAGAATGACTATTTAAAGTTCGTTTTACTAAAACACAATATTCTTAAGTCTGGGGACTTGAACGGTCATGTTCAAAAGATCAGGTAAGAAAGAAAATACTAATACAACAAAGTAATTTATTTCTGAGTGGACTGTGTACATGCAGAATGATAAATGAGGATTGTGAACAGAACTGATGTATAAAGAACTTATTTCCAACTTGTAATTTAAATTTATCTTTTACTTTAGCTTGAGTGTTCTAATCAAAATCATTGCGAAAAATACATATCCACTCAGGTCTCAAATTTTCACACCTGAGTAAATAAATGGAGGAGTAAATAAATGGAGTCAAAAAAAGTAAGATTATTTTCGGCAGTGGAATGCTCTAAGAACCTTAGAGTGAGTCCTTAATCTCTTCTAATTGCTAGAATTGGATATTATGTGGTAATTACCTCTTTTATTTCAGACATTGGATATTTGGTTTAAACTCATGAATATCATTATAGTAATACCATGTAATATTTGTTGGTCTCTTCTGTGTCACTGTTCAGTGTGATGAGTGCTTCACATTTAATAGCTATCTTAATCTTTAATGAACTTTTGAAGAAAAATCTACAATTACAAATGAGAATATTGAAGCTTAGAAATAGTGAACATGTTAAAATCAAATCATATATCTCTTAGGTTGAGAAAATTTTCAAACAGGTGTTTCTAACACCAAAGCATTTAGAAGGATTTTTCTCTCCTTTAATTTTTCAGACTCGTTTAAGATGAAACTTTCTTGTGTACTGTTCTTCCTTTCAATGTATTTAGTTTTGAAATCTATTCTATTTCTCTCCTAGTTTAATTTGCTAGATGGAGTTTAATTTGGCCATATTATCATGAAGCAGCTTGCTATTCCTTTAGGCATAGGTCTCCAAGTGACTCCAGTTGCATGGGGCAATCTGCCTGAGGATAGCCTTCTGGTCCTAAGAAAGCTCCACATTAACTTAAAGTGAGAAATAGCTCTTGCAGATTTCAGATATATTTGTTTAAAGTTGACCTAGGTAAAGTTTATTTTTGTTTATATTAACAACAGAAAAGCTACCATAAAAACTGGGGAAACATTTAGGGAAATAATAATATAGCATTTTTAATCCAGTAAAAATGCTTACTATAATCCATAAATATTACCTATTAGTAACAACAGTTTTACTCTGTTGCCACTATAAAAGTAAACAGTTTTTTTCTGTGATCTTTATATACTAGATTTATATAAATAAACAGTGTATTTTTAGAGATGAATAATTAGGTGTGTAACCTTTAAAAACTAATGCCGTCTATAATAACAATAGACAGTCATGCAAATATATTAAGTTCAATAGAAAAAACAGCAGACCTTCAAAAAAGAGTGTGACCATAGTACTCAGATCTTCACATGAACAAGGGGCTCACTAAGCATAGGTAATTAATGTAAAGTGAAGTGCTAGAAACGAGACAAATCTGAGTGTGTATTATCTGCATAGTGATTGATTTCCAGTAGTCATTTTAAGGTAGAAAAAAAAAATGTATTGGTGTCTTTTCCCTGAAGAGTAGTACGTTTTGATTTGGATTTTTATTTCTATTTTTCTCTTCTTAGTCTTTCCTTTGCTTCCCTCTCTCCTTTCCTTCTTCTAGTTTAAACTTCAATTGACCTTGATTACTTTGAAATTTTCAGATCACCACTAGTAACATTCCCTTTTCCACAGTTACCCATAAGCCAGATGATAACCATAGGTGTGATATCCAAGATGGAATTTGTTGCGGGACTTCCACAATTCCCAGGAAGAACTTTCACTGTGTTTTGCTCCCACTCAAGGGAGCAAAGGGAATGAAGGTTATAATCTTTATGGGTATAATAATCTTGAGCCTTATATCTTTGTATTTCTTCAGTCATTTTTGAAACTTGGAACTGAATACTGTCATGTGTGAGGTACCTGGACACAGAATGACTTGCACTTGTGGAGAAATTTGCAGGTGTTTGGGAACATCTGCATTAAAGCTCATGTGCCCCAGGCAGCCATTGTCTGAGGAGTAGAGAGAGGAGGTAAGCCTCGTTGATGAGATCTGGTTAAATTCATCGCTTTAAAATCAGATTCTCTTCTTACAGCAGGAATATAGCTAACATTTATTAAGCACAAATGCTATTCTTATTCTGAATAATTTACATGCATTCTTAACTCAGGGCTTCCCAGGTGGCTCAGTGGTAAAGAATCCACCTGTTAATGCAGGAGATGCAGATTTAATCCCTGGGTGAGGAAGATCCCCTGGAGGAGGAAACAGCAACTCACTCTAGTATTCTTGCTTGGAGAATTCCATGGGCAGAGGAGCCTGGTATGCACAGTTCATGGGGTCTCAAAAGAGTTGGACATGGCTTAGTGACTAAACAACAATTGCTTCACTTAGTACTCATAACTACAGAAAATAGGCACTTTGATTTCTGCTTATTTTGTAATGACCCTGAGTAACTTGCCTGCGGTTATAAGCAAGGAAGTGGTGAAGTATTTAATGCCAAACCCAGTGCTGGCATTTCTTTATAGAGAGCTTTAAAAGAGGTTTATACAGGGTACAACAAAAGGAGAAAAAGAAAGTGCGCAGAAGTTTAAAATGTCAAGTGAACTAACTAAATGCTAATCAAACAGCTCAAATATAATTGAAGCACTGATGAAAGGCCAAAAACTCTGAAGTTACTGAAGAGGTGATTACTCCTATTCCTAAAACAGTGTTAGGACTGGTTTGCAGACTTCTGCGGCCGATGGAGCCATCTCCAAATCTGAGAGACAATGAGAAATAAGTCAGCACAATTAAGTCCTAACTCAGGGAGCACACAGGAAGGGGAAACCATCAAGCCAGGGCATTTTTGGGAAAAAAATGTTGTAAGAAAAACTCCTGTATAAAAATATTGTCTTAGAGATTTTCAATTCAAACTAATTGCATATTTTAAGATACTTTGATTTAGTTTTCTTGGGCTTCCCTGGTGGCTCAGTGGTAAAAAAAATCTCCCTGCCAATGCAGGAGACACCGGTTTGATACTTGGGTCAGGAAGAGCCCCTAGAGGAGGAATGGCAACCCACTCCAGTATTTCTTGCCTGAGAAATTCTATGGACAGAGGCGCCCAGTGGGCTCCAGTCCATGGGGTCACCAAAGAGTCAGACATTACTTAGTGACTAAACAAACAAACAATTTAGTCTTATATAGATGACTAACATTCTCCAGCAAGTGTTATATACACACTTTTATTAAATCGTATTCTGAGAACTTTATTACTACTGAAAACTTTATTACTACTGAGAGTCATTTTTTTCAAAATAGAGAATGAACAGGAGCAATTGATTCTGAAGGGGAACAAAACCTGCCAGCCCCAAAAGTGTCTCTTTGGCTTGAAGATTATCTGGGGCTGAATGTTTTTAATAAGAGACAAAGACTCAGGAAGTCTTTTTTTTTTTTTTTTAACCTCCCCATTAACAGCTTAAGATAATTTAGATAAGGTACTCGGTCCCAGAAGAGCCCTTCCACCAGAGAGATCTACAAAGAGCATGGGCTGCTGTGGTAGGGAACTCACCAGGGCCTGGGGACCAAAACCCATTCTGTGTTCCATTGTCACTATGGCATAGCAAACATTCCTTTACAAAATATTTGGTTTTTCATCTCCATGCGAATTCCCTTCCTCCCCTTTAAAACCCCAAGCCCCTGCCTCCTTCTGTCAGGTGGCATGAAAGTGGAAGTGAAGGTTAGTCACTCAGTCCTGTTGGACTCTTTGTGTCCACAAGGACTGGAGCCCACCAGGGTCCTCTGTCCATGGGATTATCCAGGCAAGATTACTGGAGTGGGTTGCCATTTCCTTCTCCAGGGGATCCTCCTGACCCAGGGACTGAACCCGGGTCTCCTGCAATGCAGGCAAATTCTTTACTATCTGAGCCATTAGGTGACATACAAGCCTCAATTATCTAGCTTGTTCTTGGACTTCCTAGTGGTCTTATGGAGACTCTGCTGCTGCTGCTGCTAAGTTGCTTCAGTCGTGTCTGACTCTGTGTGACCCCATAGATGGCAGCCTACCAGGCTCCCCCATCCCTGGGATTCTCCAGGCAAGAACACTGGAATGGGTTGCCATTTCCTTCTCCAGTGCATGAAAGTGAAAAGTGAAAGTGAAGTCACTCAGCCATGTCCGACTCTTAGCGACCCCATGGACTGCAGCCTACCAGGCTCCTCCATCCATATGATATTCCAGGCAAGAGTACTGGAGTGGGGTGCCATATATGTCATTAAATTTGGTTTTTCCCCTGTTTATCTGTCTCATGTTGATTTAATTCTTGGATGAGTCAGAAGAATCTAGAAAAGGTAAAGGGAAAGTGTTTTTCCTCCCTAAAATTCAAAGTACAATAACAGTATTGTAATTGGTACAAATGTTCTTTGACTGATCTAGTTTTCAGTTGTGGTACTTATATTTCACAGGCATATACTTTTAAAATTATTTCCTGAGCTTTTTAGTTACATTTAAGATACCATTATCAAATATTCACAATTGTGAAATACAGCGTTTTCTAATTTTTACTATTATAAAATGTACCTCAACTATTTCATTTAAAAAGTAGAAATATAGAAGAAAAAACACTGGATGGAAAACCAAAATACTTATGTATTTCTAGCATTATGACTTTCAGATTATTAAAACCTCTCTTGACCTGTTTTCTTACATACAAATCAATGGAGTTGGGCCAACTGGACATATGCTGTCTCCAGAATGACAATTTCACAGTGCTATTACTGAAACCTTATTCAGAAGAGCTACTAGTGAACTAATAAAACAAACGAATGTGTGATTGTTTTAAGCTAGAAAACTTTAATTTTTCATGAAATTATGCACATTTGGCTTGTTAGTTTTTCACTGATGGAAATTTAAATCAGCTTATACTTAATCAGCATATGTCCCCAAACACAATTTATTTTTTAATCTCTTCATAATTTTTAAATTTGAAAATTATGAATAATTTAGACATATAGGAAATTATGGAATTAAAAAAAGACACCTCTATTGATTATAATGAGATTATTTCAACAGTCAAGAATAATTTAATATCTATCTATAAATATATATCACTTACTAATCAATTTTATCTCTTATTGTCTTTATTAAAATAGATAATTATATTATTGTCCTGAAGAGATCACTTAACAGTGGAAAGCTGATTCTATGAGCTCTTGAATTTTCTTTTTTTTTTTTTATTTAGGGTAGTTTAGGGCTACCTAATTGCATTTGACTTTGGGTATATTTTGATAAGTGTTATCATAGTTATTGACAGTAATCTCTAATTAATTATTATATCATACTTACATGGACTTCGATAATTAGACAAATCTCAGTATTTTACATATAAATTTTCAGTTTATATTCTTTATATGCTCAGTATTTAACATATAAACTTTCAGTTATTCTTTATATGTGCTTTGTCTCCTTTCTGTAAGAAGGTCATGATAGCAATAGATTTCTTTATGAAGATATTTCAAATCTCTTCACTAAACCTATTTCAATGGACTTCATGATTACTCACACTCTTCTCTTGCTATTTTTCTTCAAAATCTAATCAATTTTAAAATTGTAGCCACTATAATCAAACTGGGGCTAGCTCTTGAAAGGACACAGATATAATCATTCTAAAAGTATCACTTCTCCGTGCTCTCTTTCCCTTTCTCTGCTTTCCTGGTCCTCTTGTTCTTTAGGGGTCTGAAAGGACACAACTCAGAGGCGATAGATTATGAAGATAAAATTCAGCAATTAATTTCCATTCTCATTTCCCACCTTCTATTCTTTTAATCCCTTTATTTGTTCTTATTTTCTCTTTTTAATGGCAGCCTTTAAATATTTTAACTTTTAAAACAGCAATGTTGTATGTTAATAGTTGACCTTGTTCGATTTGGTATTCACTAAGAACCTCAACTAACAGATATCATGACATCCATGTCTGGCCAGTAATTCTGTGGCTAGCCCACTGATTTACTGGTCAATCTTTCGGCAAATTTATTAGACTGCCAGCATTACTAAACTCTTGCTCTGAGCCAAGCAGTTTGCAAAGCAGCTTTGTAGATATTATTGCTCATGTAATATAGCAAATTAGCATCATCTCTGAAGCTGAGAGGATCTTGGTAATTCACCAGGGTCACAAACTTTATTAAAGGACAGTTTCTGAATGTGTGACTGATGAAGTCTAGTGTCCACCTAAGTTAAGCTACTAAACAGCTCTGAGTAAAAAGTGTGTGGTTCCTTAGAGTGCTGGTCCCTATCTCCTTGATTGTGTGTAAATACATCATAGGCAAGAAAATAAAAATTTCCCTATAACAAGGAGACAGTGATTAATTTGCTTTATTACAGAAGAAAAGTTCTCTATCAAATACGTAGTAATTTATTACTCAATTAATCTAAAAATTTATTGAGGTGTTTTAGCAAACCTCCTCTAAGTGAATCTTGTTTTTAATTTTTTGCTAAATATGAGCCATGAGGAAATGGTAATAATGCCTATCATTGGGCAATGCCAAAGTTCCTAAAACTTACAAAGATGAGGCATGACATTTAAGAAGTTAGAAATGAGTGAAACAATTATCATGATTATCATCCCAGTTGTACTATTCTGTCAAATATGCTTTGGATTATGCAATTCAACATTAGTTTCATTATCCATGAAATGGAGTGAATCACTTCTGCCAAGCAAGCTATGAAAAGAACTGAATCAGACAATGCATGTAAAAATGTCCTATAGTTAAAGACATCCAGCTTGAAAGGACTGTAAGTTTTGACAACGTGGCCATAGCAGTGAGGATGGGGAAAGATACACTAATCTGAATATACATTTTATAAATCACAGTTACTACTGCAGAAAACACAGGCATCAGGCTTATAACCCATCTGCTTCTCTTTCTTTAAAATAGCACCAGATTTCATTTCTTTTGTTGGAATAATCATATTAATACATTTAAGAACTTGAGTTATATTGTTTTCCTTTTAATCTATAGATCAGTTGAGTTATGAAAAATATAGCTGTCACAGTAAATATTATTTCATTTGAAAAAAATAATCTACCTAAATACTTTATACATTGAAAGCTTCTTTTCATCTTAAAAGATCTACAGTAAGAAGGTTTCCATAATGGATGTCACCATACCTAAGAAGTTTTACCATCACCTGATTTTTAATTTGACTCTGATTGAAATTGTTCTAAGTGGGAATGTGCTAATTTGGCCAACGGATGGCAGCCATTGGTTAAATATTAAAATAATTTTAGAAGAGTTGAATCAAAGAAATCACAATGTGACTGTACTGGCTTCATCAGCAACTCTATTCATCAACTCCAATTCTGACTCTCCTGTGAATTTTGAGGTGATACCTGTTTCCTACAAGAAGAGCAATATAGATTCCTTAATTGAACATATGATAATGTTGTGGATAGATCACAGACCGACTCCTCTCACACTCTGGACTTTCTATAAAGAACTAGGGAAACTCCTAGATACTTTCTTCCGAATTAATATACAAATCTGTGATGGAGTATTAAACAACCCCAAGTTAATGGCAAGACTTTGGAAAAGTCGTTTTGATGTGTTGCTTGCCGACCCAGTAACAATCTGCGGAGATCTGGTTGCTCTGAAATTAGGAATTCCATTTATGTACACCCTGAGGTTCTCCCCAGCTTCAACAGTGGAGAGACATTGCGGAAAAATTCCAGCACCTGTGTCCTATGTACCTGCAGCCCTTTCCGAGCTCACGGACCAGATGACCTTTGGTGAAAGGCTTAAAAACACCATATCTTATCCCCTGCAAGATTATATATTTCAATCCTACTGGGGTGAGTGGAATTCATACTACAGCAAAGTCCTAGGTAAGTCTCTAAAATGTTCTGTTGTTAATGATTCCAGATATTTTATTTATTCTTATTGTTGATACAGCAAAAGATTTCCGTACCACTGCAAATGCCAAGCTGAAGTAAATATATGTGGGCTAAGTCACTTCAGTCATATCTGACTCTTTGTTGCCCCATGGACTATAGCCCTCCAGGGTCCTCTGTCCATGGGATTGTCCAGGCAAGAATACTGGAGTGTGTTGCCATTTCATCCTCCAGGGGATGTTTCCTATCCAGGGATCAAACCCTTGTCTCTATGTCTCCTGCATTGGCAGGTGGGTTCTTTACCACTACTTATTATATATTGTATATGTGTACACAATTAAATATTATTTTTGGAAAATTCCTAAACAATGGAATGGTGGTGTCAATATGCGTCATGTCTCAAACAAATAATCTTGTGCCTGTTTCAGTACAGTTCAGTTCAGACACTCAGTTGTGTCCGACTCTTTGCAACCCCATGAATCGCAGCACGCCAGGCCTCCCTGTCCATCACCAACTCCCAGAGTTCACTCAGACTCATGTCCATCAAGTCGGTGATGCCATCCAGCCATCTCATCCTCTGTCATCCCCTTCTCCTCCTGCCCCCAATCCCTCCCAGCATCAGAGTCTTTTCCAATGAGTCAAATCTTCGCATGAGGTGGCCGAAGTATAGCTTTTCAAAGAGCAAATCAACCTTCAAATATAAATGAAAATATAAATACATTCACCAGTATAAATTCAGTTCAGTTCATTTGCTCAGTCATGTCCGACTCTTTGCGACCCAATGGACTGAAGCCCGCCAGGCCTCCCTGTCCATCATCAACCCCTGGAGCTTACTCAAACTCATGTCCATTGAGTCAGTGATACCATCCAACCATCTCATCCTCTGTCATCCCCTTCTCCTCCTGCCTTCAATCTTTCCCAGCATCAGGGTCTTTTCCAATGAATCAGTTCTTCGCATGAGGTGGCCAAAGTATTGGAGTTTCAGCTCAGCATCAGTCCTTCCAATGAATATCCAGGACTGATTTCCATTAGGATGGACTGGTTGGATCTCCTCACAGTCCAAAGGACTCTCAAGAGTCTTCTCTCAACACCACAGTTCAAAAGCATCAATTCTTCGGCACTCAGCTTTCTTTAGAGTCCAATTCTCACGTCCATACATGACTACTGGAAAAACCATAGCTTTGACTAGATGGACCTTTGCTGGCAAAGTAATGTCTCTGTTTTTTATGGATAAATTATGACACTACTAAAAATACTTTTGAAGTGATACCCCATTTACTTTCTCTTCTTCATTCTCCATTTTTTCTTTGTCTTAGGAAGCTTTAAAAATCCTAGGATTAGACACTGGGAACTTGAATTTATACTCTTCTCAGCCTCTCACTATCTCTCCATCATGAGGCTTCCCTGGGTACTTGGGCCAGCATTGCCTCCCGGTTAATTGCTCAGGAATCTTTGGCAAGCCTCAGGGTTTCTTGCCTTACTGATTCTTTATGAAAATCAAACAAAATAAAACAACTGTCAAGGCCAGTTTGGTTTATTGTTTGTATTACTTCTTTTTCTGATCTTCCTGAGTCTTCCTTTCTTTCTTTTTCTATTTTATTCTTTTCTGAATGCATTTTTTCTCTATATCTGTTAGTAGTAGCAGGGATACTAATTAACAACAATTAAATGATGCTACCAATGGTACTTTCTTACAAAGGTAATATGCAAGATACTATTGTTTTACTCTAGAAAGATTGAGGGCATGAGGAGAAGGGGGCAGCAGAGGATGAGGTGGGTGGATGGCATCATTGACCCAATAGACATGAATTTGAACAAGCTCCAGGAGATAGTGAAGGATAGGGAGGCCAGGAGTGCGGCAGTCCATGGGGTCGCAAAGAATCAGACACAACTGAGCAACTGAACAATAGCAGCAATGCTATATCAATTATGAAGGATTACATTTATGTTGAATATTATTTATAACAAACTACACAGAACTGTGCAATGACAATGCCCTGATTATACTGTCATGGGACTATGTAAATAGAACATAGTCAGTAAATATTTGTAGAAAATAAACGCCTCTGTGATATACAAAATCTCCCTTCTCAAATGGTGTCATGACAGGTTATATAACATGTGTAAAGCCTTTGTGATACAGAATGTTCCCAACTTCTCATTTTCACAGGACAATAATCTAGCTGCAAAAGTATTTAAGAAATGGAATATCTTATTTACTTAAATCCTTTATGCTCCTCATGTTACTCAATGTAGTTGGACAACAATAACTACCTTGAATATTTTATTTCAAATAGAAGTGTATTTTCAAGAACTGGTAAAATCCAATTTGTCCTCTGTTTGCAATTACATTCATCGAGTATTAGAGACACCTGTGAACCGTAACCCAATCCTGAAACAGATCAGTTTATATGTTTGATATTATTTTCTTTGAACACAAGAGGTTTCATAACATCATGTGCTGCGAAGTGTCCATTTCAATGGCCATTCTTCAGTTCTGTGAGAAAAGCTAGAAAAATAAAATGTAAAAAACAAATAAGAAATAACAAAACCCCTCAAATATCTATTTCAAAAGAGATAGAAGTAAGTAAATGGGCTTCCCTGGTGGCTCAGATGGTAAAGAATCTGCCTGCAATGCATGAGATCTGGGTTTGATCCTTGGGTCAGGAAGATCCCCCCAGAGAAAGGTTTTGGCTACCCACTCCAGTATTCTTGTCTGCAGAGTCTCATGGACAGAGGAGCCTGGTGAGCTATGGTCCTTGGTATCGCAGAGTCAGACATGACTGAGAGACTAATATTCACTCAGCAAGGAAATATCTAATTGCATTGGTTAAAAATTCTGCTTTATTTGTCAGTGAGGATATCTTTTATGAATGAAGTAACTTAAAAACGATCATCAACTCAATTTTAAGTATGCTTCTAACTCCAAATGGGACAGGCCTGTCTGGGAATATAGGCCAATCATTTGTCATATTCAGGAGTGAATCTATAAATAAATATTGTCCTGGCCAATTGTTCTGCAAGGTATCTTCAAACTACACTGAGCCTGATTTCTCTTCCAACCTCAGAGAGATTCGTTGTACATGCAGCCCATAGGTAGTTCTCAAGTGGGCAGGACTAGGTACTAGCCTTTGCTATAGCCACAGGAAGGCCAAGGACTTGAATGTTGTAATGAAAATAGTTAAATTGATAAGGAAACTGAATGGTTTCATTTGGCCTGTGTCTTTTGGTTTCCTGGTCTGACTCTATTTTTCCCAGCACTCTGCAGACAGAAGAGGAAAGACCAGTACTAATCTATGTACCACTCAGCCAGTATAGCCTGTGTTGACAAAAAGAAAAAAAAAAAATTTCCCAATGTGAGAGTTGCAAGTTAAGTTTTATTGGGGGTAATATGATGACTGCAGCCTAGGAGACAACCCCTCAGGTAGCTCTGAGAAATTGTTCCAAAGAGGTGAGGGCGGAAGGTCAGTATATAAGTGATTTTGGTAAAGGGGGAGGACATGCAATCAAGCGCATATTTTTTGTAGAAAGTTTCTGCTGGTCTCATGAAGATTCTGCTAGTCATGAGAAGCAATTGTCACCACAAAGAAGGATTTTAGTGCTTTTCTAGATATAAGGAGATACAAGAATTGGGCTTATAAAATCAACTCCTGAGAAAATCTAACTATATGAGGACATGTCCTGCCAGTTTCCTGGAGCACAGAGCACCTCATTTCTATTCTCCACCTTGAACTCCTTTAGGGGGTGTTGGAGATCAGCAGCTTCAGCAGGATATTAATCCTTGTAGAGGTAGATGGCAAGCATCCATGGCAAGTGCCAATTTGTGGCTGACACCTGCTTTTACCTGTAAGTACCATATAGGTTCCATGTTGGTCCCTCTTTCCCTGCTGCTAAATTTTAGATGTATTCCCTATAACTAACCCTATCTTTATCCAGACCATTAAAAAAAAACAGATGAAATAAATGAGCCTCATAACATTTCCCTTCTAGCACACTTGCCTGAAACTGTACTAAATTACTCAGTACATTTTTTGCGTTTGATTTCTGGCTGCCTTTTGAGGCCCGGTGTTTTTTTTTGTTCATTTATTTGTTTGTTTTTCTGTATCCCACTCCCATTCTAATCACCATTGCCAACATATGCTCTTTTCCCTGGAAAATGTGGATCTCTGTTAATCTGCCCTCACATAGGTTTTTAACTCCTTCTCACATATGGCTTTCCTATGGTTAGTGCTGTGTAACCTGTTTAAGATTCTGTGTAACCTTTCTTGCAAGTCAAACATAAGTCATAAATTGTACAGCTCATTGCAATTTCGCAGTATAAACCCATGCAGCCAGAACCCAAACCAAGAAGCAAAACATTATTACACCTGTAATTCCCTAACCTTCCTCATATCGGTCCTGACTACACCCATCTGAAGATAACAACTTTCTTGACTTCTAACACCACAGATTAAATCTGGCCAATTTTAAACTGTATAAATGAACCATGCATTATGGCGCTTTTGTGTTTTTCTTCTTTTATTTAACATCATGCTTTTTATATTTGTCCAAGTTGTCACGTGTAGATATAGTGTGTTCGTTCTCCTAGCTATACAGAATCTTTTGAATTAATGTAAATTGTATTTATCTATTTTACTGCCAGTGGTCATGTTGGCTGTCTTGGTTTTGGCTATGTTTGATAAACACTGCTACGAACATTCTTGTACATGTCTTTTGATGAATACAAGTATGTTGTACTACAAGGTGTGTATATAAGAAAGGAATTGCCTAGTCATAGGGTATGAATCTGTTTAGCTTTAGAAAATACTGCTAATTTTCAAGTTCTTGTACCAATTAATAATCTCATCAGCCATTTACTAGTATTCCAAATGTTCTCCATTTTCACTTAACTGGGCATTTCTTTTCATTCTTTAATTGTAACCATAATGAAGTGCAGTGCTGTCTCATTATCTTTTATTAATGAATAATTTTCTTGTAGCTGTCTAAAGTACATAAAGCACACAGTGATTTGCATATCAAATGTATATACCTTTGTGACCAACACATCACTCAATCTCTAAGATCCCTTTCTAACATAGCTGCTCTCCAGTCCTTTTCAGACACTTATCAGACTAAATAACTCCTACCACTTAGCTCATTCTTCTTATTCGTTTCCATCTGCGGCCCTGTTTCTCTTTCTCCATTTACAGTCATCCCCATGTAGTAGCTGGAGAGGCTTGTGTCACTTGCCATCAGCACTCATAGTAAATGGGTAAGGGGTCTATGAAACAAAATAATGTTTGATCTCTGGCTCCACTGATAAGGACCAAACACTCACAGCAGAGGAACTTGTGATCCTTACTTTCCCCAAATTTCATCACCCTGAGGAGAACAAAGACCAAACCTGTATGTGACTCAGGAGAGGACAGACCCAGCCTCACTCTCCTGGAGCCTCAGGCAGCAACACCAGTGACACAGTGGTAGCAGGGCACCGAAGACTCCAAAGCAGTGACATGCCAGCACCAGCCAACACCTCTGACAGAGCTAGTGGAGGGTGGAAAGTGCCTACTCAAATAGAACTAGAGCGAGCGTATGTAAGAAAAAAACAAAAAACTTGTGCTATCTCGCCACCTACTGGAAAACAATAGAAGGGCAGCTATTTCATTGAATCTTTCCTGCTCCTGCTTAGTTGCTCAGTTGTTCACTGGTGTCAGACTCTCTGCGACCTCATGGGCTGCAGAGCCCCAAGCTCCTCTGGCCTTGGGATTCTCCAGGCAAGAATACTGGAGTGGGTTGCCATGCCCTTCTCCAGGAGATCTTCCCAACCCGGAGATCAAACCCAGGTCTCCCGCATTGCAAGAGAATTCTTTGCCAGCTGAGCTACCAGGGAAGCCCATGAAGACTGGAGTGGGTAGCCTATCCCTTCTCCAAGGGATCTTCCCCACCCAGAGATCAAACGGAGGTCTCCTGCATTGCGGGTGGATTCTTTACCAGCCGAGAAAAGAAAGAAAACATTACCTAAAGAAGAAAGGCATTCACTACTTCAAATGTGCCAGCAGAGGAGCAACTCAAGCTTCATGAAGATCCACAGGAACACTGTACCACAAAAAGAATATACAAATTCTCCAAAAGCCAAACTTAAAAGCACAGAATATCATAATCTGACAGAGAATTCAAAATAACTATCATGAAGAAACCCAAAATGTGACAAGAAAACTCAGGCAATTCATTGAGTTCAGGAATAAGATTAATGAATTAATTAACAGAATAATTTACCAAGGATATTTAAACTCTAAAAAGAATCAAGCAGAAAATCTGGAGCTGAAGACCTCAACTGGAGGTACAATGCTCCCTGATTCCAAGCTGTATTACAAAGCTATAGTAATCAAGACAGAATGAAATTGGCTAGAAAATAGTCACATAAATCAATGAAACAGAATTGAGAGGCCAGAAATAAACCCACAAATATGTGGAGAATTATTTTATGACAAAGTAACAAGGAACATACAATGGAGAAAGGATACTCTATTCAATAAATGGATACCAAAAAATTTTATAATTTAGAATTTTATTTTATTAAAAAATGAAAAATATTTTTCACAGAAATTTTCACTGCAATCATGAATTACAATGTTTTATTGAATTATCCATGTTTTAGCTATGTTTCCTATTGCTAATTATAAAATTGTCAATATTATATATGTGTGTGTTTCTAAGTTGACATTGATGTTGCTGATATTGTTGTGTAAAGTTGAATTATATCTATCTATATATGGCTAAAACACAAGTAACAATGAACATGTCTAATATACTCATCTTTTTTAATATAAATTTATTTATTTTAATTGGAGGTTAATTACTTTACAATATTGTATTGGTTTTGCCATACATCAACATGAATCCGCCACAGGTGTACACGTGTTCCCCGTCCTGAACCCCCCTCCCACTTCCTTCCCCTTACCATCCCTCTGGGTCATCCCAGTGCACCAGCCCCAAGCATCCTGTATCCTGCATCAAACCTGGACTGGCAATTCGTTTTACATATGATATTATACATGTTTCAATGCCATTCTCTCAAATCATCCGACCCTCGCCCTCTCCCACAGAGTCCTATACTCACCTTGATTTTTAAGTGCCATTCTCTAATAAAATGAACCAGTATTCTTTGAAGAAATGGTCAGTTCTAAGGTTGGGACAGTGAAAATAGTAGATGATCCTGAACCATTTTGTGGTTTCAAAAAGTAACAAGTAATTGAAAATGATGGGGCCACATCAAAAGGATGTAGAAACCAATGTATGAGAAAGTTTCTAATATCTGTGGCAATTTGAACAATAAAATAAATAATGATTATAATTAAAAGTACATTTTTGAGTTACAGCAATATAAGTATAAATAAGTGATTGAATAGTAGGAAATTATTTAAATTCTAATTAATAAATATAGAAGGAATCACTGATGTTTTAACTGACTGAGTTTTTAAGATCAATATTTTAGATAATCATAAAATTATCAAAACTAGAAATTCTTATGAAAAATTATCAATTATCCTGCTGATATCCTCTTTTCTTTTCAGTATACAATCCAAGTTTCCTCCTTGCATTTACTTGTCCAGTCTCCCTACTCTTCAGTTTGTGACAGTTTCCACAGGCTGTCTTTGTTTTCTAAAGAGCACTGGCTAGTTAATTTTTAGAATATCCCTCAATGTTTTTCTGGTATTTTCTTGTGATTAGGGAGAGATGATGTATTCAGGGTAAGAATACTATAGAAGTAACCTTGTGTCCTTCACAGTGAAATGCATCAGAGGTACGTCATATAGACAGGTTATTACTAGTGACCATATTTTGATCACTTAGTTATGAGTGCGTCTGCCAGGATTCTCCCTATTTTCCCCTTTGTGATTAACAAGCATCTTAAAGGGAGATATTGTGAGACTGCAAATCGTACTAATCATATGTTGCACATATTTTTATAATCCTTTACAATAAAATTCCAATGACTAATTCAGCAGTAATGGAAATTGAAAATCACTCTTAGAAAAACATAGTAATAATCCTGAAGGATATACAGAAATCTCTACTTAATTTATAATTGCTTATGTTTAAAAGAACAGAAATTTAGGGCTTAGTTGTGCAGTCTGGCTGCATGGAAAATGCACAAGCTCTAAAGAGTAAAAAGACTCGAAAGAGGAAGTCCTGAGTAGACAAAACCAATAACTAGATTCAAAGGCCTTAGTGTATTCTTCATGCATCTTTAACATTCTATCATTGCTCCCATTTTTTATTCAAAACTTAATTCTACATAACATTTTCTGATTTATTTTTTGGGTCACTGTTTATTTGTACAGCTGTGCGTAATCTACCCTTCAATCTGTTCATTAACTTAAATCTGATATATTGAATTCTTAAATTTCAGAAATTCACTTTGTTTCTTTTGCAAATTTTCACAATTATTCTTTTTAATCTCTTGTTTCTTACCAATATTTTCAGACTTTGCTTTCATACCCTTAATTTTATTGAAAAAAAATTTTATTTTTCATTTCATACAATAATATTTTAAATCGCTGAATTCATATTTCTGGCTTCTGCTGCTTTTGTTGGTTCTCAGTCCTGAAGCCTTGTTTTATTTTAACAGGGAGGTGCTTATTTACCTTCAAATTTTATCAGTGGGAACCTTTGAAGTTAGGTTCAAAGTTTCTTCAAAGAGGCTTTTCTAGTTTGAACTGGAAATCCATACGAAGATTGACTGTAAAGAATTCTAAGAGATCTTTTTCATCTACATACCACCAAGTCAGAACTAGCAATTATCATTGCTGTAAACTGCTGTGTAAGTGAATTTGTTTGTAAAAGGGAGGCCATATCTTGAGAATCTAGCATTACATGAATATACAGAGGGTGTAGGATCTTGGCAAGGCTTCAGACTTTCCTTCTCTCCACTCTTGGCACCTATGGTGTGTTCTACAAAGAAACAACAAGATTGAACATCAGAATTCCTGCCTTGACTTTGTTTAGGGATTCTGTCTGCTGACTTTTTACTTTCTTGAAAATTAGAAATGAATTTTTATGGGGCAATTTTATATTTTATCCAGAATTTTAAATGTTTCAGTTGGATATAATGAATATATGCCTATACTTTTAAATTTATGAAAATGAATCATTCTTCAAATCTAGGCTCTACCTTAGTTTTTGTATGTAATAAAACAACTTAGAGATATTTCTCTATTCAGGCAAGAATACTGGAGTGGGTTGCCATGCCTTCCTCCAGGGGATCTTCCCATCCCAGATATCAAACCCAGGGATCAAGCCCAGGTCTCCTGCATTGCAGGCAGATTTTTTACCAGCTGAGCTACCAGGGAAGTCCAATGACATGTATACTGAGGTCAATTTCTAACCTGTACTATATATCTCTGCTCTCTCTTTGACTTCATTTAAACTTTTTTACAACATATGAACTTTATCATAGTGATTAGATACATTTATCAATCTTTGTTTAATCACTTTGGGGCTATTTATCCTGTATAAAATGACTTTTATCCTCTAAGATTATAACATTATCTCTTTTCTCTTACTGAATTTATGGATCTGTTGTAGCTTTCTACTTTCTGATTCTCTTTTGGATTATGCTTTTTACCAGTCATTAACAGAGTTTATGCAAAACCTAATTCTGCAACACAACACAACTCTCAATCCTTGATCCTAGATTATTCTTTGCATCTTTAAGCAAACCTACTCTGGATTTTTTTTTGCCAAACATAAAAGCTCTCAAGGGACTCAAAATTTCAATATGTCTCTTTCAAATTATTGAAATGAATATTATTTTGTAACTGAACATAACCCTTGATATAACTAGTCACAATTCTTAGAATACAAATACATTAACATTCTCTTTCACTTATAAGTAATACTTTTCAACCTACTAAGTAGACTCTTAAAGACTTAACTAACTTATAATTTCATCGTTATCTTCCTCCACCAAGCAACCTCCTTCACGAGCTTTGCCCTTCCTCATTTCATCTATACCTTCTGTGATCCATCTCCCTTATATTTGTTCAAGTATAACGGAGAAGTATTAATTATCAGGCTAATTTATTTTCTGCAATAATCTATGAGATCATTTTGAATTAGAAATGTATCTTACTTGTTTCTTTAGACCCTGTGCATGGTATAGAATCCAGTATAAAAAAAGTGCTAAAAGTTGCTTGTTGAAGGCATGAAGTATCAAACGTTTTGAAGAGAAATTGGAATTGGACTGAAATACAGATCGATGATGGGACGCAAAATCTGTGCTCCTAAATATTTCCCCTCCCTTGAGATTCACATACATGTTCAGTCGTTAATGACACATGGCAGGTCAAAAAAATTTTCTGTAACTACTACTCCTTTAGTGTTTTGTGATTTTACTAGAGTTCTTATCACTGTCTGATTGCTCAGAGTATAAACCAAGTACTTCCTTATTAATGACTGAGCACCTCTCACTTCTCATCAGTCACGACTCTCCTTCTAGACCCTCTATTCACAAACCAATATTGTATTCTCCCTGATACGCTGATCAAATCCTGCTGTCTTAAAATTTAATTTTAACTACTTATGTATGCTTTATTTCTTTGCAACTCAAATAATATTCAGCTGCCAGTTTAGGTTTACTGAAGGACATATATAATCATTTTTCGTACCTGATCTGAAAATTTGAGTACACATCTTTTGAAGATTAAAACTGCACCCAGTGTATAGCATTTAAGGCTCTCGAAAGTGTCCTAATTTAACTAATATTTCCCTTTTCTGAAGTTTTGTGTTAGCCTCTGCTCCATACATACTGAACTAACAACTGTATACGTAAATGACCATGATTTACATATCATTCATCTTTTTATTCTTTTCTTCTATTCAATTTTAAAACCCTTCTCCTGTATTCTTTGCTTCTGAGTTCAGCTTCTGAAATGTATCTTCTGTGTTGAAACTTTGTCTGATTTTCTTCACATTAGAGTGACAGCATATTCTGAGACCCTGAAATGCTGTATCTTTGTACATTAGTATATTCATATTCCTCCAATATTAGGCAATGTATGTGTTTTATCCACATGCTAGGATGTCATGAACATTATGACAAGACATACATTTTTGTGTTTCCCCAAATTATTAATCATCATGATCCATGAGATGCACCATATTATTTGCTAGATATATTTAAATGGGTTCTATCATATTTTTAAAATGTCAATAAAACATTATTTTTTTCTATTTTAGTCTATGTTTAAAACTCCTAGAAGGTTGCAATCATTTCCTCAAAAATATATAACTATTTCCTGTCTTCTCCTAAACAAATACCATACCCAGTTAACAACTGGCAAAGTTCTCTGCATGTAAGTTACCTAACTCCAGAAATTAATTTTTAACTTGATCAATGTCTAAATTGCCACTACAATTTTGTGCCCAACAAGCATTCAGCACTTGCAGAGCAGTGTGTGAGGGAGCTGCTGTCATGAAGTCCAAGAAATGGGTTTCAGCAATTCTACTGTTGCAGCTCTGCTATACTGGCTGTGGATTCTGTGGGAAGGTCCTGGTGTGGCCCTGCGACATGAGCCACTGGCTCAATCTAAAGGTTATTCTGGAGAAACTCATGGAAAGAGGCCATGAAGTGACCGTGTTGGTGTCTTCACAAAATTTTCTCATTGAGAACAACAAGCCTTCCACACTGGACTTCGAGATATTCTCAGTGCCACAGGACAAAGAGACTGCCGAAAATAATTTAAACGATTTTTTAAATCTATCGGTTAACGTCATGCCAACATTGTCACCCTGGCAATCAGCAAAGAAACTTCAAGATTTTTTCCTTGAAATAAGTGCAGATTTAAAACTTGTCTGTGAGAGTGTTGTCTACAACCAGACAATCATGAAGAAACTCCAGGACACCAACTATAATGTTATGGTTATAGACCCTGTGATGCCCTGTGGTGAGCTGATTGCTGAGATTCTGGGAATCCCTTTTGTGTACACACTAAGACTCTCCTTGGGTGGCACAATGGAGAAATATTGTGGGCAGATTCCATCTCCACCTTCCTACGTGCCTGTTGTCATGGCAGGATTACCAGACAAAATGAACTTCCTGCAAAGGGTAAAAAATTTAATGTTTACCATTTTCTTTGACTTCTGGCTCCAACAATATGACCCTCAGCTTTGGGACCAGTTTTACAGTGAAGTTTTAGGTAAGAGACTCTGCTTTTCACTCTAAAGTAATTATCAGAAGATGCTGAGGAGGTTTCAGAAAAGTCTTAGGAAGAGGAAAGGAATATATTTTTAAAACTTTCACTTTCACAAAAACTCCACAATTGATATCAAGGAACTGTGGTTTAATAACTAATTGGGGAAGAGATGCAAGAAATTTCTTGCTCTTTCTTTACAGTCCTCTATTTATTAGGATACTTCAATACTTAAAAGATTGTTACCAAAACAAAATAAAATGTAAAACATGTTAATATATGTCAATCCAATGGAATGTGTATTTTTGTCAGATGCAGGGTATCACAAATAGGTCTAATACACTGAGTTTTCATAGAGAAGATGTTTGATTTCTTACTGGTTAAGTGAGTGTAATGTTTGTTAAAAGAGGAAGATCATCTTCTTGCCTGATTTTAGTAATAGTCTGAAACCTGAGCCATATTAATGGTGGTATTAAATTTGGTATATAGCTTATTTTGTCTGAATTTTGCTCTACAAATTTTGAAAATCATGGAATATTAGATTTAAAATTTAAACCATCTTCCTTTTGGACCCGAGTACCATGTATTCCTATCTCTCATAAATTTGGGATAAAACTTCAATAAGTCCTATGAGAACTGCTTCATCATAATGGGTCAGACTGAGAAGTTTCCTAGTATGCTTTATACTTTTGGAGGAGTATAATATAGAAAACTGAAAAATTAAGCAGAAACTTGAAAGAGTTTGTAACTCGAGATGTAAGAACAGTATATTTTTCACTTTACTAGTTATGTATATTCTATTTTTAATCACCTGCCTTTTCTAGTAAAAAATGGTTTTGCTTTGCAGTTTTCAAATGTCTAGCTCTTATCTGATTGTATCACTGAAGCTGGCTTTCACTCCAAATACTGTTTTGTTTTGTTTTTAATTGAAGTATAGTTGATTTAAAATGCAATAATTTCTGCTATATAACATAGTGATTGAGTTATACATATGCATATACATATACAGTTCAGTTCAGTTGCCCAGTTGTGTCTGATTCTGTGACCCCATGGACTGCAGTATGCCAGGTTTCCCTGTCCATAACCAACTCCCAGAGCCTGCTCAAACCCATGTCCATCTAGCTGGCAATGCCATCCCAGCATCTCATTTTCTGTCATCCCCTTCTCCTCCTATCTTCAGTCTTTCCCAGCTTCAGGATCTTTTCCAATGGGTCAGTTCTTCACATCAGGTGGCCAAAGTATTGAAGCTTCAGCTTCAGCATCAGTCCTGGTTTGATCTCCTTGCTCTCCATGAGACTCTCAAGAGTCTTCTCTAACACCAAATTTTTCCAAATTTCAAGGCTTCAGTCACCATCTGCAGTGACTTTGGAACCCAAGAAAATAAAGTCTGTTACTGTTTCCATGGTTTCCCCATCAATTTGCCATGAAATGATGGAACCTGATGCCATGATTTTCGTTTTTTGAATGTTGAGTTTTAAGTCAGGTTTTTCACTCTCCTCTTTCACTTTCATCAAGAGAGTCTTTAATTCCTCTTCACTTTCTGCCCTTAGGGTGGAGTCATCTGTGTATCTGAGGTTATTGATATTTCTCCTGGCAATCTTGATTCCAGCTTGTGCTTCATCCAGCCAGGCATTTCACATGATGTACTCTGCATAGAAATTAAATAGTGTGACAATATACAGACTTGACATACTCCTTTCCCAATTTGGAACCAGTCTATTGTTCCACGTCCAGTTCTAACTGTTGCTTCTTGACCTGCATGCAGATTTCTCAGGAGGTGGTCAGGTATTCCCAACTCTTAAAGAATTTTCCAGTTTGTTGTAGTCCACATAGTCAAACACTTTAGTGTAGTCAACAAAGCAGAAGCAGAATTTTTTGGAATTTTCTTGCTTTTTCAATGATCCAACAGATGTTGGCAATTTTATCTCTGGTTCCTCTGTCTTTTCTAAATCCAGCTTGAACATCTGGAAGTTCTAGGTTCATATACTCTTGAAGCCTGAGTTGGAGAATTTGCTAGTGTGTGAGATGAGCGCAGTTGTGCAGTAGTTTGAACATTCCTGGCATTGCCTTTCTTTGGGATTGGAATGGAAACTGACCTTTTCCAGTCCTATGGCCACTGCTGAGTTTTCCATATTTGCTGTCCTGTTGAGTGCAGCAGTTTCACAGCATCATCTTTTAGGATTAGAAATAGTTCAACTGAAATTCCATCACCTCTACTAGCTCTGTTCATAGTGATGCTCCCTAAGGCCCACTTGTCTTCATACTCCGGGATGTTTGGCTGTAGGTGAATGATCACATCATGATGGTTATCTGGATCACAGAAGAACTATACAAAAAAGATCTTAATGACCTGATCATAGGGGAGTCCCCACAATATTGTGAGATTTCTTTCCAGGAGCTCAATCAATTTTTCATAATTAAAATAAAAGAAATAGCCTTTATTTCCAGTTAGAGGAAGAGGAAAGGAATCATTTTGAAAGAAATCAGAGCCCTCTGTTCATCCTAACAAGGATGTCCTCAGGGTAAACTATTTAACTGGTGCACAATGTGCTAGGGATTATCAGAGCCTAACTGACCTGAGGCAAGAAGAATACCTGACTCCAAGGCCCTCTAGACTACTGGATAAAAAAAGGATATACCCAACTCCAGACCATCCTGCCCCATATAAAGTGGGAGAAAAAACTGAGATTCAGTTTTGAAGAATACAGAAGCTTAAAGTCAGTAAAATACTGAGACTAATCTTAGGACCATAGTATACTTCTCTCCGCAACTCACCACCACCTTTCAAACACCTTTACAGTAGTCTCTTTTACCCAGTATATCATGTCTTGCTATCAAGTGAAAATTACCAGGAACATCAAAAGGCAAAAACATACTTTGAGTAGACAGAGCAATCATCAGAACCAGAGATGACAAGAATGCTGCAATTATCAAAACAAGGTTTGAAATCAATGTTGATTAATATGCTAAGGGATCTAATGGATAAAGTAGACAGTATGTAAGAAAAGATGTTCTTTATAAGCAGAGAGATGCAAATCCTGAGAAAAACCAAAAAGAAGAGATAAAAACATTGTAGCAGAAATGAATTCAAAAATAAAATTATACTGACATACTTTATAGTCATTTCTAGAGGACAGAAGCTGAGGGAATAATTTCTATCACATTCTATGAGGATAGCATGATCAAACGGAGAAGGCAATGGCACCCCACTCCAGTACTCTTGTCTGGAAAATCCCATGGATAGAGGAGCCTGGTAGGCTGGGGTCCATGGGGTCGCGAAGAGTCGGACACGACTGAGCAACTTCCCTTTCACTTTTCACTTTCATGCATTGGAGAAGGAGATGGCAACCCACTCCAGTGTTCTTGCCTAGAGAATCCCAGGGACGGGGGAGCCTGGTGGGCTGCCATCTATGGGGTCACACAGAGTTGGACATGACTGAAGTGACTTAGCAGCAGCAGCATGATCAAAATGTAAAAACTAGACAAGGACATTATGAGGGAAGAATTCTTGTTATATTTGTATAAAAAGTTTATACAAATTTTGGTGTTAACATAGATGCAAAATCCTCAAAAAATGTTAGAAATTTCTGCTCAGTGGAAGACAATGTCAAGAGAAAGAAATACAAGACACTGAATAGGAGACAATGTTTGCAAAAGATACATCTGATAAAGAGCTAAAATGTTTTTAAAAAACATTTATTACACCCAAAGAAGAAATCATGAAACCTGATTAAATAGTGGGACAAAGATAATAACAAACTGTACACAAAGATAGATATTTGACAAATAAGTATATAAAAAATGCTCCATGTAGTCTTTTTGGAAAGAGATGCAGATTCTAAAAATAATGAGATAATCACTGCACATCTATTAGAATGTCCAAAATGCAGATCACTGACAACTTCAGAAACCTTACAAGTTGTGGAACAGGAGCTCTTCTTATTGCTAACAGGACCTAAAACAGTGCAGTCACTTGGGAAACACTTGGTGCTTTCTTATAAAAGTGAACAAATTCTTGGTATCACACTTCTTGGTATTTACTCAAAGGAATTGAGAACTTATGTTTACACAAAATGTGCATGTTTATAGATATTTATAGAAATTTTATTCATAACTGCCCAAACTTGGACGAAACCAAGTAGTGAATGAATAAACCGTGGCAGATCTAAAGAAGGAATATTATTTAGCTCTAAAAAATGAGTTATCAAGTCCCAGAAAAACATTAAACTATGAGAGCACCTTTAGTGCGTATTATGAAGGTAAAATTCCAGACTGAAAAGTCTATGTGCTGAATGATTCAAACTCTTCATTCTGTAAAGGCAAAACTATGGAGACAACAAAAAGATCAATGGTTGCCAGGGTGTAGGATGAAAGTGGGGGATTAATGCACAGAGCACAAAATAATTTGGGAACAGTGAAAATACTTTGTATGATATCATAATGATCGATACATGTCTTTATTATTTGTCTAAGACCACCCAATTTATACTTGGTGTTAATTATTACATAAACCATGGACTTTGGGTGATTATAATGTTTCAGTGTGAGTTCATCAACTGAAACAAATGTACCATCCTGTTGGAGTGTTGATAATTGGATAGCCTATGCAAGTGTGAAGACAAGCATATGTGGGAAATATCTTCACTTTTCCCTCAATTTTGTTATCATCTAAAATTGCTCTAAAAAAATAAAGTATTAATTCATAGACTGTGATACAGAAATCATACATGTTCGTTTTCTTGCATGTCTTTAAAAGAAATAAATAAATATTAGGAAGCCTAATAAGGTTGTCTCTGGATTAACAGCTACAGCTTGCATGAGTTACCACTGAGAGTTCTGTCTCATCTACAATATGGCATTTTGTCATACATTTAGGCTCCCTCTAAGAATTCTTTGAAGCTAAAAGGTATCTCAGTAGACTCATCATGAAGGATTAAAATAATAGATTCAAACAGCAATAGTATTTCTATGGTAATTCAAATTTAGTGGCCATTGATCAATTTTTTGTAAATTTTCTATTGTGTTTATAATTCATTTTGTGTAACAAAATAATAATAGAAAAAAAGATTGGTGGTAAATTTCAATTCCATATTTTTGTTTTATAGGTCTTCATCATAACATTTAGAATGTCTTAAGAAATTTACAACTTTTTCATACTTTAGCCCAATTTTGTTCTCATGTTGATATGTATTTCATACTGTGCATAACTGCTTCAAATTAAGAATTTTAGTATATTAAATACTTTAGTATACTAAAATACTTTTAGCTATGTCTTTCAAAAATGTTTTGCACAATAATTTCTCCTAAGGACTTAGTAATCAAGACAGGATGTCACACACATGGAGCAACACATCTAAAAAACATAAGCATGTTTGTGGGGAAACTGGTGCTTTGTTCTCATCCAGTCTTTGGCAATTTCAAGCTAACTGTCCTTGGAAATGGCTTTTTTATTATCAAGTTAAATCATTGCCTATATAACTTCAACTGAGCAAGTGAACACACACATGCACATAAAACTTCTGACATATATCCAAACACTACAAAACAGTAACAATTCTTTAAAAAGGCTATTCAACCTGGAGTACATAAAAGCACCATTTCTGAGTAGAATCTTTAAGAAAGAAACATTCTCATCTGAATTTTTCTTTACTTAGATGCAACATATGTTTTTTATGTATACAAATGATTGACTTAGTAATTTGCAAATACTTGTTCTTTACAAATCTCCTAAAATGAATATTTGGAATCTGTCCTTTTCATAAAACATCATTTCAAGGTGACACTCAAATGTGTGATACTAGTAATGCATGCATGTGTAATCTGCATTCCAAAGGGGGTGGTGTTAGGTTTAAGTTACTCAGGGATTTCCTATGGAGAAAATAATAGCAAATCAATGAGATGTGACTCAGCAAGACAAGGTAAATTGATACTGGTGGGATTCTTCAACAATGAGCGTGAACCCAAAACTGTAACAAGCAGAAAGGTAGAAGGATAGTCCTGTTTGGAAATTAGAAAACCCCTGAGAGCTGATTTGGTGTTTATGGTGGTTTAGTTGCTAAGTCATGTCTGACTCTTGTGACCCCATGGACTGTAGCCTCCCAGACTTCTCTGTCCATGGGATTTCCCAAGCAAGAATACTGCAATGGGTTGTCATTTCCTTCTCTAGGGTATCTTCCAGACCCAGGGATTGAACCCACAGCTCTAGTATTGTTGGTGGATTCTTTACTGTTGAGCCATCAGAGAGGTCCTTTGTGTTAATAGGATGCATCTAATCTGCCATCTGCCATTTAATTGGAGAGAAACCATGAGTATGAAATCCATCAGTAGTTGCTGTTAAAATTTTGGAGTTGTGGTTAAAATTTTTGATTGAATTTATTCCCTAAAAGAACTTATTTTTGTCAAAGAATTGTATTTTTATTTGATTTTATTGAGTTTATTTTATTTTACATACTACTGTTCTTTTACTACCCAAACATTCTTTCTCCCTCCATCTCACTTCCCATACCTTCCTCTCTACCTTTCTATTTTCTTTCCTTTCTTTCTTCCTTCTCTTCCTCCATCTTTCATTAATATTTTAAATTTCACTTCCTTTTAACATCTAAATGTGATAAGTAATCAAGAGTTCCTTCATAGCACATCAGAAAATTAGTGGTGCAATTTTTTTCCCAGCAAATATGTATGCTAATAAGTTCAAGCCTACTTCTTTCATTTTCTCCAGGAAGACCCACTACGCTATGCGAGACCATGGGGAAAGCAGAGATTTGGCTCATCAGGACATACTGGGATTTTGAATTTCCTCGTCCATACTTACCAAATTTTGAGTTTGTAGGAGGATTGCATTGTAAACCGGCCAAACCATTACCTAAGGTAGGTCTATTAAAGTGGAAAGCTCTTTCGTACTTTATATAATATCCTGATTTTCCTTTAAAGCTTGCAGTATCAATGACAGAGATATGCTTGCTGCTGAATTACTTCAGTTTTCTACTTCAAGTCTATTTTCAAAATCATAGGAGAAGTCTCTTAAGAATAATTTTACCCTTTTTTTACTTGAACACTTAATTAGAAGGGTGATATCTTCCAAGTGGCATGTTAAAAATATCATTGTGTCCATAGTGTAGACATTGGGTTGAAAAACAGGAAGCTAGAACCTTGGCTATCACTAAGGAGACTGCTGCTGTCTTCCTAAGAAGCATGATGCAGTTATAAACAGGGACATTTACTATGATCATTTGAGTGATAAAGATGCTTTCATAAAAGCTAAGTGTTGATGAAAGACGTGGAACCAGACAGGGCTTCTTGGAGAGCAGTAGATTTTACTGAGCCAGGAAAGAATTGCTTGAAAAAACTTTTTTGAGATGACAATGATACGTTCAATTTCAAATTAACTTTAAGAAGTCAAAGGAATTTTCAGGTGAAGATTTCTAAAAATCATCTGGTTAATACAAGATTTCAGTCTCAGCTGAGAACACTGGAAATAAATTTGGGAGTCATTAATGTAAATTAGAAATCACATAACTGAGAAACCGAAATGCTGAATTGGCTCTTTATGATCATGATACCAGGAATTTTTTTGGAGTGAAAAAGAAAATCATGCATCCATATTCCAATGTTAGAAAGAATAAATGAGGACTGCCAGAAATATCAGAAGAAAGCAATAAAAAGAGAATAGTAGGTACACAATGTAAGAATATTGTACTTGACTATATTCATCAACAGGCAGTAAAGAGACAGATATTTATTTGCTTGTGTTGTAGATAAACGAGCATACTCTTTGTACAAGAGGGCAGGTTAAATGATGTTCCCATAAGAGTTCTTGATTTCTCTTTAGGGAAAGATGGATATTGAAGTTTAAAATTTCACTTCAAGATTGTGAATGTGTTTCATGCCAATAGGTTATAGTTAAAGACAAGCTCCATTGAGTGTTATTACTGGAGATAAGAAACCAATATCTAAAATAAATAAAGGTACAGAAAGATGCATGACATATTTCATGGCTCACTTGCCACATCATTACATTTATCATTCCACTCCCACTTTTCACATGCAGGCAATTTCAGAAAAATGGCTCAGACATATTTCATAAGAGGGGAAATGTATTCCATTCCAAAACCCAGTTATTAATATAGATATTTCAGCAATATGAATACCAATCATGGCTTATCTTTCTCATGAAAGAATTATACCAATCACTGGATACACAAAATAGAAAAGCAATGAAATTAAACTAAGAAACCAAATCAAATGGATAACAGTATAATTCTTTTTTTTTTTTAAATTTTAAAATCTTTAATTCTTACATGCGTTCCCAAACATGAACCCCCCTCCCACCTCCCCTCCCCACAACATCTCTCTGGGTCATCCCCATGCACCAGCCCCAAGCAAGCTGCACCCTACGTCAGACATGGACTGGCGATTCAATTCTTACATGACAGTATACATGTCACACCAGTCAGAATGGCTGCGATCCAAAAATCTGCAAGCAATAAATGCTGGAGAGGGTGTGGAGAAAAGGGAACCCTCCTACACTGTTGGTGGGAATGCAAACTAGTACAGCCACTATGGAGAACAGTGTGGAGATTCCTTAAAAAATTGCAAATAGAACTACCTTATGACCCAGCAATCCCACTGCTGGGCATACACACCGAGGAAACCATAATTGAAAGAGACACATTTACCCCAATGTTCATCGCAGCACTGTTTATAATAGCCAGGACATGGAAACAACCTAGATGTCCATCAGCAGATGAATGGATAAGAAAGCTGTGGTACATATACACAATGGAGTATTACTCAGCCGTTAAAAAGAATTCATTTGAATCAGTTCTGATGAGATGGATGAAACTGGAGCCAATTATACAGAGTGAAGTAAGCCAGAAAGAAAAACACCAATACAGCATACTAACACATATATATGGAATTTAGGAAGATGGCAATGACGACCCTGTATGCAAGACAGGAAAAAAGACACAGATGTGTATAAGAGTATAATTCTTATACACAGGTATGTGTGTTTATGCCTTTGTGTGTGTGTGTGTGTGATTTTTTTTATTCAATCATTGTCTATGTAGGGAGATGAATCATAGAGATAAACCACCAATTCCTAGGATATCAGATATTCTCTTAATTTTAACCTAGCTAAAAAGAGTGATCTGCCTTTGTTTATGGCATTGTCCTTCCCTTGGTAATTTTACTAGGCTTTAACTGAGAAACACCAGTGACTGCAGGATAACCACGAATAGTTACAAAGAGATGGCACATCTCTAGAAGGTGACATTCACATAGAGAGTGAGGAAGACCTCAATCCCAGACTGTGCTGTCCCCAGTTTGTACAACTTCCCAGGTGATGCTAGAGGTGAAGAACCCACCTGCCAATGCAGGAGCCCAGGCAAGAGATGTGAGTTTAATGCCCAGGTCAGGAAGTTTCCATGGAGGATGAAATGGCACCATGGTGGGCTCTAGTCCATGAGGTCACAAAGAGTTGGACACGACTGGAGCAACTTAGCATGCAAGTGATCAAGAGAATTTTATTTGCAGAGACATGTAGTTACTTCAGTTCTAACACTCACATTTTGGGCATGTGGTGTCACACCCTTGTGAGACAGAAGCACTGTCTCGTAAGTGTTATGATGATTGTAACAGGAATTTCACTGAATTATCTTTTTTTTCAAATATATCACTATATATAGCAGTTGTTTAAAATCCTTTTAGCCCTATTAAACAGGGAAATAATAAACATGAGGAAAATATCCTAAATGCCTAACAGGAAGCTAGATAAAGTTATTCAAAAGGTATTGACTGTAAACTGGGATGCTAAACATTTTTAAAGCCTAATTCAGAATCCTTCTTTGGGCTTTCTTCCAAAGAATATTTTTACAAGTTTGCAGACAGGTCTGTTGGCTCATGAAATTAAACTTTGGGAGTAATAGCTCCATGTACCATGAGAACATCTGCCTTTTATCACCTATTCATTTTATATAATGGTTTGGTTTCATGTTTTTATTGTGTAATCACCCACTGTATATTTAGGCCATTCTTTCAGAAATACATTTCCTCCTAACAAGACTAGATGGTTCCATATGGCAGAAGAAAGAATCAGTCTAACAATGTCCCTCACACATCTCTTGAGTCTTCCAATTTAGAAGTGTAAGAGAGCCTTTTTCCTCCTGTGATTGGCACTTATGTAATATAATTTTGTTGATGTGTTCAGTTGTTCAGTCAAATCTGCAACCCCATCAACTGCACTTCTCTGTCCTTCACTATCTCCCAGAGTTTGCCCAAACTCATGTCCATTGAATTAATAATGCAATAAAATATAATCTTATCCCTGCAGGAAATGGAAGAATTTGTCCAAAGTTCAGGTGAAGATGGTATTGTGGTATTTTCTCTGGGGTCAATGGTCAAAAATCTCACAGAAGAAAAAGCCAATCGCATTGCCTCAGCACTTGCCCAGATTCCACAAAAGGTTAGTATAAACTCCAATCCTGGTGAGCAGAGTCATTTTGCAATTGTAGAGAGTGTGGGTGGCTATCAGTCCTCTTTCTAGATAAAAGTTGTAACTCATCCTTCATTGAACAAAACTGGCACCACCTTTCAGTAAAAATGTCTCAAAAGATTCAAATGTATTAGGGACATACTTTACCACTTTCTTACTGAAACTTCACATTACTATGAAAATACATCTTTTCATGAAGTCGTTTATTTTCAATGAAATAGAGATGAAATGTTAAGATTCTAGTAATTTTCCATGTCAGTTAACATTTATTGGCACTTATTAAATGCCAGATACTCTGCTACATCTTTATACACATAATCTTATTTAATTCTTAGATTGCCTATTAAGAGGTAGTGGTTTCTGCTGGTCACATAGACATCCTAGGAAACTGAGGCTTATAGGGTGAAATAATCTGCTGAGGACCACACAATGAGTATATGGTAGTATTATGTCTGTTGGACTCCAGGGAGCACAGCTTTTATCTCTCTGTTATTCTGCTGGCCATACTGTTCAATCGAGAAAAATGAATACACCATCTCAACCATGGTCTTTCAAAGAGGACAGGAAAGATTCCTTGAAAGATCTGAGAACAAAGTCACCTTAGTAATGGGGAAAAAAACCCAGAAAGTGCAATTCCATCTTCAAGGAGCATACAGCCAAATAAAGAGACTAGATCAACATATATACTAATGGGAGAGTGGCCCAAACAGATGAAACTGACTGTCTAGATATGCAGTCATTTATTTAGACAGCTATTCCTCAGTAAGTTGTTACGTGTACCCTATTGCCTTCAGTTCAGTTCAGTTGCTCAGTCATGTTCAACTCCTTATGACCCCACGGTCTGCAGCACGCCAGGCCTCCCTGTGCATCGCCAACTCCAGGAGTTCACTCAGACTCATGTCCATCGAGTTAGTGATGCCAGCCAACCATCTCATCCTCTGTTGTCCCCTTCTCCTCCTGCCTTTAATCTTTCCCAGCATCAGGGTCTTTTCCAGTGAGTCAGCTCTTCTCATCAGGTGGTCTAAGTATTGGAGTTTCAGCTTCAGCATCTCAGTCCTTCCAAATGAATATTCAGGACCGAGTTCCTTTAAGATGGACTGGTTGGATCTCCTTCAAGTCCAAGGGATTCTCAAGAGTCTTCTCCATCATCACAGTTCAAAAACATCAATTCTTCAGCACTCAGCTTTCTTTATGGTCCAACTCTCACATCCATACATGACTACTGGAAAAACCATAGCCTTGACTAGATGGACATGTGTTGGCAAAGTAATGTCTCTGCTTTTTAATATGCTGTCTAGGTTGTTCATAGCTTTTCTTCCAAGGAGCAAGTGTCTATTAATTTAATGGCTACAGTCACCATCTTCAGGGATTTTGGATCCCAAATAAATAAAAGACTGTCACTGATTTCACTGTTTTTCCATCTATTTGCCATGAAGTGACTGGACCAGATGCCATGATCTTAGTTTTCTGAATGTTGCATTTTAAGCTAACTTTTTCACTCTCCTCTTTCACTTTCATCAAGAGGCTCTTTAGTTCTTCTTCAGTTTCTGCTATAAAGGTGGTGTCATCTGCATATCTGAGGTTATTGACATTTCTCCCGGCAATCTTGATTCTAGCTTGTGCTTTTCCAGCCCAGCATTTCTCATGATGTACTCTGCATATAAGTTAAATAAGCAGGGTGACAATATACAGCCTTGATGTACTCCTTTTCCTATTTGGAACCAGTCTGTTGTCCCATGTCCAGTTCTAACTGTTGCTTCCTGACCTTCATAAAGGTTTCTCAAGAGGCAGGTCAGGTGGTCTGGTATTCCCATCTCTTGAAGAATTTTCCAGATTTGTGGTGATCCACACAGTCAAAGGCTTTGGTATAGTCAATAAAGCAGAAGTAAATGTTTTTCTGGAACACTCTTGCTTTTTTGATAATCCAGCAGATGTTGGCAATTTAATCTCTGGTTCCTCTGCCTTTTCTAAATCCAGTGTGAAAACCTGGAAGTTTGTGGTTCACGTACTGTTGAAGCCTGGCTTGGAGAATTTTGAGCATTACTTTACTAGCGTATAAGATGAATGCAATTTTGAGGTTTGAGCATTCTTAGGCATTGGAATGAAAACTGACCTTTTCCAGTCCTGTGGCCACTGCTGAGTTTTCCAAATTTGCTGGCCTATTGAGTGCAACACTTTCACAGCATCATCTTTTAGGATTTGAAATATATCAGCTGGAATTCCATCACCTCCACAAGCTTTGTTCATAATGATGCTTCCTAAGGCCCACTTGACTTCACATTTCCAGGTGTCTGGCTCTAGGTGAGTGATCACACCATTGTGATTGTCTGGGTCATGAAGATCTTTTTTGTATAGTTCTTCTGTGTATTCTTGCCACCTCTTCTTGATACCCTGTATGACTTGCACCATGCTAAATGCTTTACATCTGCTTTTTTAAATGTCTTTTTTTTTTTTTTTATTGTGGTGAGACTCTTGAGAGTCCTTTGGACTGAAAGAAGATCCAACCAGTCCATCCTAAAGGAGATCAGTCCTGGGTGTTCATTGGGAGGACTGATGCTGAAGCTGAAACTCCAATACTTTGGCCGCCTCATGCAACAGTTAGAACTGTACATGGAACATCAGACTAGTTCCAAAAAGGGAAAGGAGTACATCAAGGCTGTATATTGTCACCCTGCTTATTTAACTTATATGCAGCGTACTTCTTGAGAAATGCTCGGCTGGATAAAGCACAAGTCTTCATTGGAAAAGCCCCTGATGCTGGGAGGGATTGGGGAACGACAGAATGAGATGGCTGGATGGCATCACCGACTCGATGGACATGAGTTTGAGCTAACTCCGGGAGTTGGTGATGGACAGGGAGGCCTGGTGTGCTGTGATTCATGGGGTCGCAAAGAGTTGGACACGACTGAGCGACTGAACTGAACTGAAACATACAATTTTAACGATATCTAGCTACAGTTCAATGGCACTAAGTAGATTCACATTGTTATGCAACTGTTGCCATCATCCATCTCCTGAGTTTTTCATTCTGAAACTGAAACTCTGTCCCCATTGAACACTGACTCCTCATTCTCCTTCCCAACCTCCTCTAATAATATTATACTTTTTGAAGTCTTACCACTTGCACTGTTTCTTCCCTAAAGTTTTCAGATATGTCAGCTTCAAGGTCCAGAAAAAGAGAGGTTACACATAGAGTAGAGAGAATCACATTCTAGAATATTCTTCATATTTCTAGGCTAGAGTAGGTCTCAGAGCGTAACTGGTTTAGAAATAGAAGCCTAATCTTTCTAAATTGAATTTTTACATTTAAGACGTTTAAAAATCCTAATGTTGTTCTCAGTGTATATTTTCTGCTTTATGACATTTAATCAACTTTGATTTTGTTTATTTTAGATATTTACTCTTTATATACTCTCATTCATGAAGCATCATCTCTTTATATTTTTATGTTAAAGTACATAAAACTCTGTAAGTGCACTAATTAGCCCTGTTAAAACTCTATATTTTTTTAGTTTAGACTGTTCTGTTAATGAAGTTGCCACCAATTAGCATTTAATCTGAACTTTTTAATACAGAGTTTGCAAAAGAAAAAAAAAATTATGTAACAAGCGGTTAACATCCTAGCAAGATACTTCATTAAATATTGGAATATAAACAAATCCTCTATCTCATCTCTCCTTAGGAACAAAAAAGAGAGAAAGTGAGAAAAGGAAAGAGATAGAAAGAAGAAGAAAGATAGAGAGGGAAAGAAAGAGAAAAGAGGAAAGAAAAAGAGAGAAGGGGTGGAAAGAAGGATGGAAAGGGGGGAAGGAAGACAACAAGTCATCCTCCAAAAAGCAGACTTCTTGTGATAGCTGAAAGGAACATATCAATACAAAACAGGTAGTTTTCCAACATTGAGATGAAGTAAAACTAATTGCCTTTAACTATTTGCCTTTACCTTTTTTAAAAGGGTGTGTACTAATAGTCTATTAAGAGGTTTTAGAAGTGAGACTTCAGGTGAAGAAATAGAAAATAAACAGGACTAGTTCAGGAAGAACATGAGGATAAAACAAACATGATTACTATGTAAATTTACTTGTCATGAGGCCATCCTACCTGGCGATTTGTTTTACTTTATCTCAGTGTTATCTAACTACCTCTTTTATTTTGATATGTTCCTCTCAACTATCACAGAAAGTATGTGGACTATAAAGTATGTGAGGAAAACTATGTGGGGAAATTGAAGTCGCTCAGTTGTGTCCTACTCTTTGCAACCCCGTGGACTGTAGCCTACCAGGCTCCTCCATCCATGGGACTCTCCAGGCAAGAATACTGGTGAGGGTTGCCATTTCCTTCTCCAGGGGATCTTCCCAAACCCGGGTCTCCCGCATTGCAGGCAGACGCTTTACCCTCTGAGCCCCCATGGAAGTCCAAATATGTGGGGAAGTTGCCCATAAATGCTTCTTACCAGGTGGTGCTAGTTGTAAAGAACCCACGTGCCAATGCAGAGACAGACACGGGCTCTATCCCTGGGTCAGGAAGATCTCCTGGAGGTGGACACAGCAACACACTCCAATATTCTTGCCTGGGGAATCCCATAGACAGAGGAGCTTGTCAGGCTACAGTCCATAGAGTCACACAGAGTCAGACATGACTGAAGCAACTTAGCTTACAGCTATGCACAGAAGAATGGGCAGGTTTTTGTACAACCTGCCATCCACTGAGGGAAGAGCCAGATGCTCAGAACATGGAATTTGGAGAAGGACTTGAGCACCCTTCACCCCTTCAACCTGGGATGTTAGGTCACTCAATAAGTCAATCTCAGTGCTGATGGCACTAGTGATGCCCATCCATGCCCACTTTCCTGCCTGGGATGTCCTTGGAGCCTTAGCCTGGGAAACAAGAGTCAGCCTTTTAGGCTACCTGAAAAAAATCACCTATATCCTGTCTCTGGGGGCAGCCCAGGTGGTGCTAGTGGTAAAGAACCCAATGCAGGAGTCATAAGATTTGCAAGTTTACTTCCTGGGTCGAGGAGATCCCCTGGAGGAGGTTGTGGCAACTCACTCCAGTATTCTTGCTTGGAGAATCCCATGGACAGAGGAGCCTGTCAGGCTATGGTCCACAAGGTCACAAAAAGCTGGACAAGACTGAAGTGGCTTAGTGCACATGCATGCATCCTGTCTTTAGAAAAGAGCTGCTGGTTTCCACCATCAGATTCTTCTCCACTGGATCTTCAGCCTCTCTCTCAGGCACAGACAGCTACAACTTTGCTTAGAATAAAACCTTCCTTGATCAACTACCATGCAACCTTTATCATAATCACAAATAACTAAAGCAGACGATGAAAGTGAAGAATATTTTCACTTGTCCCAATTTGAGAACTGAGGTACAGAGTTGATTCCAAGAAAGCAGAGAATATCTGAAGCTGTGCAATACTACTGTCACGCCCTAGACTTCATCAGGGAGGAAATCAAGCTGTGCTTTTCTCTCATTTAATGATTCCTATCAAAATACAAAGAAATATGGAAGAGCATTATGCCCATGACCCTCTCTATTCAGCTATATTTTTATGCACAAGAAAGTAATATGCATTCATGTCAGCAATAAAATATTTGAAAACAAAATAATGGTTATAGATTTAAATATGACATATCTTGAATATAAAAAAAAATCTTAGAGGACGATCTAGTTCTCTTAAATTGAAAAAAAAAAACCTTACAAATTATAATTTTAATTTACCCTTTCAGAATATCAAGTGGTATTTGCTGATTTCAGATTTTGGTATTGACTTTCTTGAAAAACTTTCTTCATATTTTTTGTTTATGATTTTTAAGTTAAAGTTAACTGCTGTAAAAGATACACATGAACATGTCCATTGTTTGAACCTTTTATAAACTTCTGTTTACTTCATATAACACCTCAGCACAGGCTTTCAAATAGCAAAAGAAAGAAATAAAAATCTGGTATGGCCTATGTGATTTCTAAATAGCTCTATAGCCTTAAAATGCCTTAATTTTGTTTGTTTGTTTGTTTTTACTTCACAATTAAAGCACTGTCTTCCACAGGTTTTATGGAGATACAAAGGAAAGAAACCTGCCACGTTAGGAGCCAATACTCGGCTCTATGATTGGATACCACAGAATGATCTTCTTGGTAAGACCAAGGAAATTCAATAAACAAGTTAAATATTTAAATTTCCACATTTTACTTGCACTTTTGAAGCAAATATAATTAAAGAATTGGTCATTAATTTTATAGATTGATACTTCCTCTGATTCTCAAAAGGGGATCTTCATTTAAGACTCTCATCACTCTTTAAATTTCAATCTCAGTTCAGCTATTACCTTTTCAATAAGTCTTTCCAGACAATGTAAAGGGGATTAATTTTGCCTTTTTCAGGGATCATGGTATTTTTGAGGTAGAAATTACCCATGTTCTCAGCTTTCATAGAAAATATTGCCTTCTTCATTGAGTTATCCAAGAGTTTTTACCTCATGTCTTTCTGAAATTCTGTTAATGTTTCATGTATCACGAAATCCTCACCCACATCTCATCTAATCTCCAATCTAGGTCATCCCAAAGCAAAAGCGTTTATCACTCATGGTGGAACCAATGGGATCTATGAAGCTATCTATCATGGGGTGCCTATGGTGGGAGTCCCAATGTTTGCTGATCAGCCTGACAACATTGCTCACATGAAGGCCAAAGGAGCAGCTGTGGAAGTGAATATAAACACAATGACAAGTGCAGATTTGCTCAATGCCTTGAGAACAGTCATTAACGAGCCTTCGTAAGTACTACGATTTTATTTGTGTGTGTGTGTGTGTGTGTGTGTGTGTGTGTGTTTGGCTGTACGGGGTCTTCATTGCCTCTCACAAAGTCACTAGTTGTGGTCTGCAGGTTTAGTTGCCCCACAGTACTACCACTTTTAAAAGCTTATCTTTAATTATTTTACCTGTGATACTCAAAAATGTCCAAGGTTTCATTCATTTTAAACTAGTGTATTTTCAAATATAAATAACAACTGAAACATATCACACGAGAACCATTTTATTATTTCCTCTCCCAAACTGCTGAAGCTTTTGGCTGAAATTGTAAAACAAAACCAAGATTACAAACATTCTATTAGTGCTTTAAAAAAAAAATAATGGCGATTACATAAATTCTCAGATCTGTTCTTGGACAATCTGCTTATGGACTTCCTAGTGGGTATTTTCTCTCAGTATAGGGTTATTTACAATCTTGATCTGGAGTAATTTGGAAACTAGAAGTCATACAAGGCCAAAATTCATTCTTGGAAAAATGAGGCAGTTCATTTACAATTGACTTATTCTATCTTTTTTATATGTTTGTGTTTTACCATATTCTGTAAAGAATGTATTTCTTACACTCCCCTCCTCGTAACTCTTAACATGCTATGTGACCAGCAAAGTTCATGTCACAGCAAGAATTAACATTTTTTTTAACATACCTGTGGCTTTATGTTCATATAGCATGTGACATACATCCTATACTTACCTTTTTCTTCAACTGGAAGGAGATTTTTAATACTCAGATAATGAACAGAAGATTACTATATAGATTATTAAAAATTGCTCCTAAAAACTAATCAGAAAAAATAAAAATCTAATAGAAAAGTAAGGAAAAGTTTGAACAAGAATTTTTCAGAAAAGGAAATATGAATTGGTTATATGCATTTGTTCATTAAAATCTCATCCATAAATAGATAAAGTCAAACTAAAACCAGGAGATAACATTTTATATTTACCAGATTGGAAAAAATAAAGAAATTAAGAAATCTGTCAAAACTTTTGACCAGAATATGGAACAACTGAAATCCTCAGGCACTTTTCTTAAAAGTATAAATTGATGTAGCCATCTTGGAAGAAAGCAATGGCACCCCACTCCAGTACTCTTGCCTGGAAAATTCCATGGACGGAGAAGCCTGGTAGGCTGCAGTCGATGGGGTTGTTAAGAGTTCAACATGTGAGCGACTTCACTTTCATTTTTCACTTTCATGCATTGGAGAAGGAAATGGCAGCCCACTCCAGTATTCTTGCCTGGAGAATCCCAGCGATGGGGGAGCCTGGTGGGCTGCCATCTATGGGGTCGCACAGAGTCAGACACGACTGAAGAACTTAGCAGCAGTAGTAGCAGCAGTAGTAACTCAGATGGTAAAGCATCCGCCTGCAATGCAGGAGACCTGGGTTCGATCCCTGGGTCAGGAAAATGCCTTGGAGAAGGAAATGGCAACTCACTCCAGTATTCTTGGCTTGGAGAATCCCATGGGCAGAGGATCTGGTGGGCTACAGTCCATGGGGTCACCGAGTCGGACACGACTGAGCAATTAACACGCACAGTAACATCAAAGTCATGAACAATGTGAAATTCCACTTCTAGAGAAACTCTTGCCTTTGCGTTGTGAGCTTGAACATGCCACAAGTGTAACGTGTGTATAAGAGCAACATGGTGTATAATAGAAAAAGAAACTGAAATAACTCACTATGAATAGGGTTGCTGTGTAAATCACGATGTATATATCTAATGCAATACTACACAGTAGTAAAAAATAAACCATGAATAAGCCATCAATATAGAAAAATTTCACATACAATACTGAGCAAGAAAAGCAACTTCTTAAAAATACATATAAGATGATATTTCTTATTTAAAGTTCAAAAGCATGCAAACTAAATGCAAACAGGGTAAAACTACAAAGCAGTGGTAATAATAAACATCCATTCAGTCTTTACCTCCATGGAAAAGAGAGAGAAATGTGTTTGGAGAGGAATTTTCAGGGTAAGACTTTTATTTATTTATTTATTTTAAAATTTAAATTTATTTATTTTAATTGGAGGTTAATTACTTTTCAATATTGTATTGGTTTTGCCATACATCAACATGAATCTGCCACGGGTATACACGTGTTCCCCATCCTGAATCCCCCTCCCACCTCCATCCCCATACCATCCCTCTGGGTCATCCCAGTGCACCAGCCCCAAGCATCCTGTATCCTTCATCGAACCTGGACTGGCGATTTGTTTCTTATATGATATTATACATGTTTCAGTGCCATTCTCCCAAATCACCCACCCTCGCCCTCTCCCACAGAGTCCAAAAGGCTGTTCTATACATCTGTGTCTCTTTTGCTGTCTCGCATACAGGGTTATCATTGCCATCTTTCTAAATTCCATATATATGTGTTAGTATGCTGTATTGGTGTTTTTCTTTCTGGCTTACTTCACTCTGTATAGTCAGCTCCAGTTTCATCCACCTCATTAGAACTGATTCAAATGTATTCTTTTTAATGGCTGAGTAATACTCCATTGTGTATATGTACCACAGCTTTCTTATCCACTCATCTGCTGATGGACATCTAGGTTGCTTCCATGTCCTGGCTATCATAAACAGTGCTGCGAAGAACATTGGGGTACACGTGTCTCTTTCAATTCTGATTTCCTAGGTATGTATGCCTAGCAGTGGGATTGCTGGGTCATAAGGCAGTTTTATTTCCAGTTTTTTAAGGACTCTCCACACTGTTCTCCATAGTGGCTGTACTAGTTTGCATTCCCACCAACAGTGTAAGAGGGTTCCTTTTTCTCCACACCCTCTCCAGCATTTATTGCTTGTAGACTTTTGGACCACAGACATTATGACTGGCGTGAAATGGTACCTCATTATGGTTTTGATTTGCATTTCTCTGATAATGAGTGACGTTGAGCATCTTTTCATGTGTTTGTTAGCCATTCGTATGTCTTCTTTGGAGAAATGTCTATTTAGTTCTTTGGCCCATTTTTTTGATTGGGTCATTTATTTTTCTGGAATTGAGCTGCAGGAGTTGCTTGTATATTTTTGAGATTAGCTGTTTGTCAGTTGCTTCATTTGCTATTATTTTCTCCCATTCCGAAGGCTGTCTTTTCACCTCGCTTATAGTTTCCTTTGTTGTGCAGAAGCTTTTAAGCTTAATTAGGTCCCATTTATTTATTTTTGCTTTTATTTCCAATATTCTGGGAGGTGGGTCATAGAGGATCCTGCTGTGATTTATGTCTGAGAGTGTTTTGCCTATGTTCTCCTCTAGGAGTTTTATAGTTTCTGGTCTTATGTTTAGATCTTTAATCCATTTTGAGTTTATTTTTGTGTATGGTGTTAGAAAGTGTTCTAGTTTCATTCTTTTACCAGTGGTTGCTCAGTTTTCCCAGCACCACTTGTTAAAGAGATTGTCTTTTCTCCATTGTATATTCTTGCCTCTTTTGTCAAAGATAAGGTGTCCATAGGTGCATGGATTTATCTCTGGGCTTTCTATTTTGTTCCATTGATCTATATTTCTGTCTTTGTGCCAGTACCATACTGTCTTGATGACTGTGGCTTTGTAGTAGAGCCTAAAGTCAGGCAGGTTGATTCTTCCAGTTCCATTCTTCTTTCTCAAGATTGCTTTGGCTATTTGAGGTCTTTTGTATTTCCATACAAATAGTGAAATTATTTGTTCTAGCTCTGTGAAAAATACCGCTGGTAGCTTGATAGGGATTGCATTGAATCTATAGATTGCTTTGGGTAGTATACTCATTTTCACCAATTGATTCTTCCAATCCATGAACATGGTATATTTCTCCATCTATTAGTGTCCTCTTTGATTTCTTTCACCAGTGTTTTATAGCTTTCTATATATAGGTCTTTAGTTTCTTTAGGTTGATATATTCCTAAGTGTTTTATTCTTTTCATTGCCATGGTGAATGGAATTGTTTCCTTAATTTCTCTTTCTGTTTTCTCATTATTAGTGTATAAGAATGCAAGGGACTTCTGTGTGTTGATTTTATATCCTGCAACTTTACCATATTCGTTGATTAGCTCTAGTAATTTTCTGGTGGAATCTTTAGGGTTTTCTATGCAGAAGATCATGTCATCTGCAAACAGTGAGAGTTTTACTTCTTCTTTTCCAATTTGGATTCCTTTTATTTCTTTTTCTGCTTTGATTGCTGTGGCCAAAACTTCCAGAACTATGTTGAATGGTAGTGGTAAGAGTGGGCACCCTCATCTTGTTCCTGACTTTCGGTGAAATGCCTTCAATTTTTCACCATTGAGGATAATGGTGTGGGTTTGTCATATATAGCTTTTATTATGTTGAGGTATGTTCCTTCTATTCCTACTTTCTGGAGAGTTTTTATCATAAATGGATGTTGAATTTTGTCAAAGGCTTTCTCTGCATCTATTGAGATAATCATATGGCTTTTAGTTTTCAATTTGTTAATGTGGTGTATTACATTGATTGATTTGTGGATATTGAAGAATCCTTGCATCCCTGGGATAAAGCCCACTTGGTCATGGTGTATGATCTTTTAAATGCGTTGTTGGATTCTGATTGCTAGAATTTTGTTAAGGATTTTTGCATCTATGTTCGCCAGTGATATTGGCCTGTAGTTTTCTTTTTTGTGACATCTTTGTCAGGTTTTGGTATTAGGGTGATGGTGGTCTCATAGAATGAGTTTGGAAGTTTTCCTTCCTCTGCAATTTTCTGGAAGAGTTTGAGGAGGATTGGTGTTAGCTCTTCTCTAAATTTTTGGTAGAATTCAGCTGTGAAGCCGTCTAGACCTGGGCTTTTGTTTGCTGGAAGATTTCAGATTACAGTTTCAATTTCCATACTTGTGATGGGTCTGTTAAGATTTTTTATTTCTTCCTGGTTCAGTTTTGGAAAGTTGTACTTTTCTAAGAATTTGACCATTTCTTCCACATTGTCCATTTTATTGGCATATAATTGCTGATAGTAGTCTTTTATGATCCGTTGTATTTCTGTGTTGTCTGTTGTGATCTCTCCATTTTCATTTCTAATTTTACTGATTTGTTTTTTCTCCCTTTGTTTCTTGATGAGTCTGACTAATGATTTGTCAATTTTATTTATCCTTTCAAAGAACCAGCTTTTGGCTTTGTGGATTTTTGCTATGGTCTCTTTTGTTTCTTTTGCATTTATTTCTGCCCTACTTTTTAAGATTTCTTTCCTTCTACTAACTCTGGGGTTCTTCATTTCTTCCTTTTCTAGTTGCTCTAAGTGTAGAGTTAGGTTATTTATTTGACTTTTTTCTTATTTCTTGAGGTATGCCTGTATTGCTATGAACTTTCCCCTTAGCACTGCTTTTACAGTGTCTCACAGATTTTGGGTTGTTGTATTTTCATTTTCATTCGTTTCTATGCATAATTTGATTTCTTTTTTGATTTCTTCTGTGATTTGTTGGTTATTCAGCAGCGTGTTGTTCAGCCTCCATATGTTGGAATTTTTAATATTTTTTTCTCCGGTAACTGACAACTAATCTTACTGCATTGTGGTCAAAAAAGATGCTTGGAATGATTTCAGTTTTTTTGAATTTACCAAGCCTAGATTTATGGCCCAGGATATGATCTATCCTGAAGAAGTTTCTGTGTGCACTTGAGAAAAAGGTGAAATTCATTGTTTTGGGGTGAAATGCCCACCAAACCAGCTCTCCAACAGATGCTAAAGGATATTCTTTAGACAGGAAACACAAAAAGGGTGTATAAACTCGAACCCCAAACAATAAAGTAAATGGCAACAGGATCATACTTATCAATAATTACCTTAAATGTAAATGGGTTGAATGCCCCAATCAAAAGACAAAGACTGGCTGAATGGATACAAAAACAAGACTCCTATATGAGTTGTTTGCAAGAGACCCACCTCAAAACAGGGGACACATACAGACTGAAAGTGAAGGGCTGGAAAAAGATATTCCTCACAAACAGAGACCAAAAGAAAGCAGGAGTAGCAATACTCATATCAGATAAAATAGACTTTAAAACAAAGGCTGTGAAAAGAGACAAAGAAGGACACTACATAATGATCAAAGGATCAATACAAGAAGAAGATATAACAATTATAAATATATATGCACCCAACATAGGAGCATCACAATATGTAAGACAACTGCTAACAAGTATGAAAGGGGAAATTAACAATAACACAATAGTGTTAGACTTTAATACCCCACTCACACCTATGGATAGATCAACCAAACAGAAAATTAACCAGGAAACACAAACTTTAAATGATACAATAGACCAGTTAGACCTAATTGATATCTATAGGGTAACACCTTTAATTAATTATTCTTTCTACCTTATGTATACATGTATACTGTTACATACAGGAACAATTTAATTTTTAAAAAATATTGAAAATTGTATGTGTAAAGTTCTTTTAGCTCTGAAGGGAGGAGTCCTCCTAACAGACTGTAATGTATAAATTAGAGTCATGACTGTGGAGATAAAGCTTTAGGAGAAAAGCTATGAAATATTACTATACTTACCTTATATGAAATAAAAATTCTATAATTTCTATGTTTTTGCCTACCAGTTATAAAGAGAATGCTATGAGGTTAAAAATGATTCACCATGATCAGCCTGTAAAGCCCCTGGACCGAGCAGTCTTCTGGATTGAATTTGTCATGCGCCACAAAGGAGCCAAGCACCTGAGGCCAGCTGCCCACAACCTCACCTGGTACCAGTACCATTCTCTGGATGTGATCGGTTTCCTGCTAGCCTGTGTGGCAACAGCTGTATTCTTGGTCACAAAATGTTGTCTGTTTTCTTGTCGAAAATTTGGTAAAACAGGAAAGAAGAAAAAAAGAGAATAGATCTTTCTAAGTTTGCCAAAGGCTTGCATGGGCAATTCTGTTTATGACCTTAAACATATCTTTATCCTATTTCCAAAATTCCATTCCTCTCTACCTTAACATAGATATAAATTCTAGAATTCAACAATAGCATTAACTGTGGCCATGTTCCATTCTTTCTTTATCTTTTCCCAGCTGGCTTTACTCTCTTCCTCAAACATTCCTAAGAAAGGTACACAAATAATTTTATGTTTATCTATTCATAGTATCAGGCTTCCGTGGTGACCCAGAAGGTAAAGAATCTTCCTGCAGTGTGGGAGACCTGGTTTGATCCTTGGACTGGGAAGATCCCTGGACTGGGAAGATCCCCTGGAGAAGGGAATGGCAACCCACTCCAGTATTCTTGCCTGGAGAATTCCTTGGACAGAGGAGCCTGGTGGGCCAGATACAGACCATGGAGTTGCATAGAGCTGGACATGACTGAGTGACTAACGCTTTCACTTTCATTCATAATATCAATTTTTTCTTTATTTTTAACTTTAAGTTATATGCTGATTGACAATATATTGAATCCTGAGGAAAATATAATGTACTTACACAAATGTAAGTCAGAGCTGATAGATGCAGAGAACACAGAGAATAAAATTCACAATATTAGCTAGAACATACAAATTAGAAAACCATGATAGGAGACTAGTCTATTACAAGAAGACTAATGATTTTATTTGTCATAAAAGACTTTCTGCTTGCCAAGTGTTACTGAGGTCAGAGCATGAATTGATAATAACTGTGATGGCATATCACACCAGGGACAGTGAAAATCTACAGATTTTCATTAAACACATAGATAACCATACTTATATCCCTGACTTTTAGTCAGAAAATATTCTTGTGTACCATTTTGTGCAAGAGACTGAACACTGCCTTCAAGCAAGAGATCTATTGAATTATTGGTTATTTTTTCTCAGGGGCAGAGAATGTCAACAGTATGTTAAGGAAGAACAGATAATTTTTAGAAAAAGTAGAAAGAAATATAGAAAACATTTTAATAATTTTATGAAAATTGTAATTTATAGTACAATGGATAATCTTGAAGTTAAGATCTGATTCATTATATTTAAAAATTGTTAATGCTCATAATCTATAGCCGCTATAATCAAAAGTGTCATTTTATGTCAAAAAATAAATACTCAACTGGTACAATTATTATACTAGTTTTCAGTCTCTATTTTCAATAAATTTAAATGCATCAATTAGTTGTTTAAGGATATGAGATGTTTACAAACCTATTCAACCAAGGATTGTTGCTGCTGTTTTAATTATAAATTTATTTATTTTAATTGGAGGTTAATTACTTTACAATATTGTATTGGTTTTGCCATACATCAGCATGAATCCGCCACAGGTATACACATGTTCCCCATCCTGAACCCCCCTCCCTCCTCCCTCCCCGTACCATCCCTCTGGGTCATCCCAGGGCACCAGCCCCAAGCATCCAGTATTATGCATCAAACCTGGACTGGCGATTCATTTCATATATGATATTATACATGTTTCAATGCCATTCTCCCAAATCATCCCACCCTCTCCCTCTCCCACAGAGTCCAAAAGACTGTTCTTGTTAAGTCATGTCCGACTCTTTTGCAACCCGATGGACCATAGCTTTCCAGGTTCCTCTGTCCATGGGATTTCCCAAGCAAGAATACTGGAGTGGGTTGGGATTTCTTTCTCCAGGGCATCTTCTTGACCCAAGTATTGAACCCAAGTCTCCTGCCTCGTAGCCAGATTCTTTACCACTGAGCCACCAAGGAAGCCCCTCAACCAACTATATGCTGTAGTAAATATGTATCAATGCAAAACACTAAAGAGGAATAGTTATATTGGACTCAGCTTTGCATTAATTTAACAAATGCATTAAAGATTTTACTTTCTTTATCCATTATAAACTTAATGACACGTTTAATTAAAGTTTTAATTTCAGTATTTGATATATAACTGAAAGAAAAATGGCATCCATCAGCTTACTGAACTTTTTAAAACTTTTATTTATTTTAATATGGTATATTGAAAGTTACCTCCAATTTAAAAATAATTATATCACTGAAGTATTTCCTCTTGAATATGGGGCCTCCCAGGTGGTATAGTGGTAAAAATCTGCCTGTTAGTGCAGGAGATACAAGAGACTCAGGTTCCATCCTTGCGTCGAGAAGATCCCTGGAGTAGGAAGTGGCAACCTGCTCCAACATTCTTGCGTAGGAAATCCCATGGACAGAGGAGCCTGGTGGGTTACAGTCCATGGGGTCATGAAGAGTTGGATATGAGTGAGCACACATGCACACACACTCGAAAATGTACAATACTGAAAAGGCAAATAAATTCTATAGATTTATTGTGAAGACTGAATATGTATTTGTTAAATGTTATCTTTCTAAAAAGGTGAGTCATCCTGATATGTTTTGACTTTAACAATCATGTTTTGAGAACAGATCTTTCTTTGCTCTATTCTCAATTTATTTTTGCCAATTAGAATGTAGCAAATAGTTTAGGTCTCATGAGAGCTGTGCTGGCTATTCCTGGCCACCTGGCCATGAACACTATCTAAGTGCAAGCACCCATTTGGTTTCTGAGATTGGATACCCATTACATATAGGATTAACTTCAGCTCCATAGCTGCTGCTCACCTGGTAGCTCCTTCTGACTCTAGTTATCTACAGGTTTCTTCCTTTGCCTGAGAATCTCACTAATCTCTTAGAATGTTACTGCTATCTTTAGTGAGAATTGAAACTATGGAGGAAGAAACAGATGGTCAAAGATGTAGAAATGGAAGCACAAAGCAATTGCTGAAGACGTGGTCTCAAACCAGGAAGAGAATGGTGAAATATAATTACTATCTTCCCCCCATTGCCTAAATCCAGCTAGAAGCTACAGAACAGAAGAATTCAATTAATACAGTACACAGATGTGAGCATCCTGAGATACAAAATTTGAAAATAAAATTGAGGCTATTAGGTCTGGGGAGACAAATGAAGAATAACTAAAGCATTCCAGGATCACCATTATGAGCAGATTCAGAGGACGCTTTGAAGCGAGAATAAGGAAGAATGACTAGTTATTAGGAACAAAACTGGGGGTTCTTTCTTAGAAAACCAGGAGAGGATGATGCTTCAAGAATGAAGGGATGAACAATTATGAAATAAACATTCTAATTGACACCTGGTATAAAACCAAGGAACTTGTTAGAATACATTAATTTCAAAGTAAACATGAATTATTAAGAAAGAGACCAATGCATTCAATTTTACAGATACAATCATTTACTTAAAATTTTAAAAGTTATTAATTGAATAATCATGAGAAGTAATAACAGTTCAATAAAGTGAACAGCTCTGAAAAACTATATGAGTATTAAAATTCATTGAATATATTTTCTTCAGCTGTTTTGTTTGGTGATTTATGTACGTTTCTTTAGTACTTACAACCCTCTCATACAGACATGTTCACTTTATTAGAATGAGTAAGAAAGTTATATGCATTTAATATAACTTTATGGAAATATATTAATTTAAAACAGTAAGTGAAAAGAGGATGTTTATATATAACTATGCATATTTAGTTACATGTTTGCTTGATATTTACTCAAAATTATGCATGCTAATACAGGGCTTCTCCATAACTCAGCTGGTAAAGAATCCGCCTGTAATGCAGGAGACCCTGGTTCAATTCCTGGATCGGGAAGATCCCCTGGAGTAGGATATGGCAACCCACTCCAGTTTCTTGCCTGGAGAATCCCCATGGACAGAGGAGCCTGATGGGTTACAGTCCATGGGGTTGCAAAGAGTTGAACATGACTGAGCAACTAAAAACAGCACATATATGCTAATGAGCAACTACTAGAAATAAGTTTGAAATCTGATATTTATTTCATTCACTCATTTATTCAGCAAATATTTTTAGAGAAAATATGGAAATATTTTGGAGACTCAGTGTGCTCTTTTAGGGGATGTAATAGTTAACAAGATAAACACTGTATTTTTCTTTATGAAAAATTACTGTCTGATAGGGACTTTTAATGGGCCCATACTATAATCTCCATTGCTGATAAATAAATAGGAATAGTCATGTTCATAGCAGAAAAATGCAGAAAGATATGGCAATTTTCCACACAAAGAACAAAGGAAAGAGTCATAACTTTAAGAAAGCATGGCTATGAAAATAATTTAAGAAGTTTATTATTTGTACAGCATAGGATTTTACTTTCACCACCAAACACATCCACAACAGGGCTTCATTTCTGCTTGGCTCAGCCTCTGTATTCTTTCTGGGGCCATTTCTCCACTCTTCTCCAGTGGCATATTGGACACCTACCAATGTTGGGAGTTCATCTTTCACTTTCGTTTCTTACTGCCATTTCATACTTTCATAGGATTTTCAAGGCAAGAATGCCATTCCCTTCATCAGCGGATGGTGTTTTGCCAGAACTCTCCACCATGACCCATCTGCCTTGGGTGACCCTACACAACATGGCTCATAATTTCATTGAGTTATATAAGGCTGTGACCTTTGTGATCATTTTGATTAGATTTCTGTGGTTTCCATTCTCTCTGTCCTCTGATGGATGAGGATGAGAGGCTTGTGCAAGCTTCCTAATGGGAGAGGCTCTCATAGTCAACAAGAGTCCAAAATTCAGTACTCGAGCACAGTCTCAAAAATGACAGAGTGATCTCAGTTCATTTCCAAGGCAAACCATTCAACATCACTGTAAACCAAGTCTATGCCACAACCACAAATGCTGAAGAAGCTGAAGTTTAACGGTTCTAGGAAGACCGACAAGACCTTCGAGAACTAACACTAAAAAGAGATGTCCTTTTCATTATAAGAGACTGAAATGCAAAAGTAGGAAGCCAAACGATACCTGGAATGAGACAAGTTAGGCCTTGGAGTACAAAATGAAGCAAGGAAAACGATAACAGAAATTTGCCAAGAGAACACATTGGTCATAGCTAACACATTTTTACAACAACACAAGAGACAATTCTAAACATGGACATCATCAGATGGTCAGTACCAAAATCAGATTGATTATATTCTTCACAACCAAAGATGGAAAACCTCTATACAGTCAGCAAAAACAAGACCTAGAGCTGAATGTGGCTCAAGTCATGAGCTCCTTATTGCAAAATTCAGACTTAAATTGAAGAAAGTAGGGAAAACCACTATGCCATTCAGGTATGACCTAAATAAAATTCCTTATGATTATACAGTGGAATGAACAAATAGTTTCAAAGGAATAGGTAGGATAGACAGAGTGTCTAAAGAACTATGGATGGACGTTCACAACATTGTTCCCTAGGCAGTGATCAAAACCATCCCTGAGAAAAAGAAAGGCAACAAGTCAAAAAGGTTTTCTGAGGAGGCCTCACAAATAGCTAAGAAAAGAAAAGAAGATAAAGGCAAGGAGAAAATAAAAGATATACCCATCTGAATGCAGTAGCTCCTCTCGGCCGCCGCCCTTGACCTTGAATGTGGGGTAACTCCTCCCCTCTGCTCCTGTGCCGTCGCAGCCACCACACTGCTGAATTGAGGAATCAGTGAACTAAGACGGACTGAAATGAGTGAATTTAACTCAGACGACAATTATATCCTTTACTGTGGGCAGGGATCCCTTAGAAGAAATGGAGTGGCCATCATAGTCAACAAAAGTGTCTGAAACGCAATACTTGGATGCAATGTCAAAAATGACAGAATGATCTCAGTTCATTTCCAAGGCAAACCATTCAATATCACGGTAAACCAAGTCTATGCCCTGACCAGTAACACGGAAGAAGCTGAAGTTGAACGGGCCTGTGAAGACCTACAAGACCTTTTAGAACTAATACCCAAAAAAGATGTCCTTTTCATTATAAGAGACTGGAATGCTAAAGTAGGAAGTCAAGAAACACCTGGAGTAACAGGCAAATTTGGCTTTGGAGTACAGAATGAAGCAGGGCAAAGGCTAATAGTGTTTTGCCAAGAGAACGCACTGGTCATAGCAAACACCCTCTTCCAACAACACAAGAGAAGACTCTACACATGGACATCACCAGATTGTCAACACTAAAATCAGACTGATTATATTATTTGCAGCCAAAGATAGAGAAGTTCTATAGAATCAGCAAAAACAAGACCAGGAGCTGACTGTGGCTCAGGTCATGAACTCCTTATTGCCAAATTCAGACTTAAATTGAAGAAAGTAGGGAAAACCACTAGACCATTCAGGTATGACCAAAATCAAATCCCTTATGACTATACAGTGGAAGTGAAAAATAGATTTAAAGGACTAGATCTGATAGGCAGAGTGCCTGATGAACTATGGATGGAGATTCATGACATTGTACATGAGACAAGAATCAAGACCATCCCCAGGAAAAAGAAATACAGAAAGGCAAAATGGCTGTCTGAGGACACTTTACAAATAGCTGTGAAAAGAAGAGAAGCAAAAAGCAAAGGAGAAAAGGAAAGATGTACCCATTTGAATGCAAAGTTCCAAAGAATAGCAAGGAGAGATAAGAAAGACTTCCTTAGCAACCAGTGCAAAGAAATAGAGGAAAACAATAGAGTAGGAAAGACTAGAGATCTCTTCAAGAAAATTAGAGATACCAAGAAAACATTTCATGTAAAGATGAGCTCGATAAAGGACAGAAATGGTATGGACTTAACAGAAGAGGAAGATATTAAGAAGAGGTGGCAAGAATACACAGAAGAACTGTACAAAAAAAAAGATCTTCACAACCCAGAAAATCACAATGATGTGATTACTCACACTCACCTAGAGACAGACATCCTGGAAAATGAATGGCCTTAGGAAGCCAAGGACAAGTGGGCCTTAGGAAGCATCACTATTAACAAAGCTACTGGACGTGATGGAATTCCAGTTGAGCTATTTTAAATCCTAAAAGATGATGTTGTGAAAGTGCTATACTCAATATGTCAGCAAATTTGGAAAACTCAGCAGTGGCCACAGGAGTGGAAAAGTCAGTTTTCATTCCAATCCCTAAGAAAGGAAATGCCAAAGGATGCGCAAACTACTGCACATTCATACTCATCTCACACGCTAGTAAAGTAATGCTCAAAATTCTCCAAGCCAGGCTTCAGCAATACCTGAACTGTGAACTTTCAGATGTTCAAGCTGGATTTAGAAAAGACAGAGGAACCAGAGATCAAATTGCCAACATCCACTGGATCAATGAAAAAGCAAGAGAGTTCCAGAAAAACATCTATTTCTGCTTCATTGACTATGCCAAAGCCTTTGTGGATTACAGCAAAATGTGGAAAATTCTGAAAGAGATGGGAATACCAGACCACCTGACCTGCCTCTTGAAAAACCGATATGCAGGTAAGGAAGCAACAGTTAGAACTGGACATGGAACAACAAACTGGTTCCAAATAGGAGAAGGAATATGTCAAGGCTGTATATTGTCACCCTGCTTATTTAACTTATGTGCAGAGTACATCATGAGAAACGCTGGGCTGGAGGAAGCACAAGCTGGAATTAAGACTGATGGGAGAAATATCAATAACCTCAGATATGCAGATGACACCACCCTTATGGCAGAAAGTGAAGAGGAACTAAATAGCCTCTTGATGAAAGTGAAAGAGGAGAGTGAAAAAGTCGGCTGAAAACTCAACATTCAGAAAACTAAGATCATGGCATCCAATCCCATCACTTCATGGCAAATAAATGGGGAAACAGTGGAAATTGTGGCTAACTTTATTTTTTGGGGCTCCAAAAATCACTGCAGATGCTGATTGCAGCCATGAAATTAAAAGACGTTTATGCCTTGGAAGGAAAGTTATGACCAACCTAGACAGCATATTAAAAAGCAAAGACATTACTTTGTCAACAAAGGTCTGTCTAGTCAAGGCTATGGTTTTTCCAGTGGTTGTGTATGAATGTGAGAGTTGGACTACAAAGAAAGCTGAGCACTGAAGAATTGATGCTTTTGAACTGTGGTGTTGGAAAAGACTCTTGAGAGTCCGTTGGACTTCAAGGAGATCAAACCAGTCCATCCTAAAGGAGACCAGTCCTGGGTGTTCATTGGAAGGACTGATGTTGAAGCTGGAGCTCCAATACTTTGGCCACCTGACGTGAAGAGCTGACTCATTTGAAATGACCCTGATGCTGGGAAAGTTTGAAGGCAGGAGGAGAAGGGGATGACAGAGGATGAGATGATTGGATGGCATCACCGACTCAATGGACATCAGTTTGGGTGGACTCTGGAAGTTGATGATGGACAGGGAGGCCTGGCGTGCTGTGGTTCATGGGGTCACAAAGAGTCGGACACGACTAAGTGACTGAACTGAACTGAATGCAGTGTTCCAAAGAAGAGCAAGGAGAGATAAGAAAGTCATCTTAAGTAAACAATCCAAAGAAATAGAGGAAAACAATAGAATGAGAAAGACTAGACATCTCTTCAAGAAAACTAGAGATACCAAGGGAACATTTCTTTCAACGATGGGTATAATAAAGGATAGAAAAAGTGTGGACCTAACAGAAGCAGAAGATGTTAAGAACATATGGCAAGAATACAGAGGAAAAACTGTACAAGAAAGATCTTTAATGACCTGGATAAGTACGATTGTGTGGTCACTCACCTAGAGCCAGACATCCTGCAGTGTGAGGTCAAGAGGGCCATAGGAAGCATTACTAAGAACAATTCTAGTGGAGATGACAGATTCCAGCTGATCTACTTCATATCCTAAAAGATGATGCTGTGAAGGTGCTGTACTCAATATGCCAGCAAATATGGAAAACTCAGCAATGGCCACAAGACACTGAAAGGATGGAAATCCTTTCAGTTTCCATCTGAATCCCAGAGAAAGGAAATGTCAAAGAATGTTCAAACTGCCCCCACAATTGCACTCATTTCATATGCTAGCAAGATAATGCTCCAAATGCTTCAAGTTAGGCTTCAATAGTACATGAACTGAGAAATTCCAATGTTCAAGCTGGATTTAGAAAAACAGAGGAACCAGAAATGAAATTGCCAACACTTCTTGGATCTTGGAGACAGCATGAGAGTTCCATAAAAGCATCTGCTTTTGCTTCATTGACTATGTTAAAACTTTTGACTGGGTGGTTCACAACAACATGTGAAAAATTATTAAGGAGATGGGAATACCAGACCACCTGAGAAACCGCCTGAGAAAACTGTATACAGGTCAAGAAGCAACAGTCCAAACCAGATATGGAACAATGGACAGGTTCAAAATTGGGAAGAGACTACATCAAGGCTGTACACTGTCAACCTGCTTATTTAACTTATATGCAGTGTACCTCATGTGAAATGCCAGGATGGATGAAGCACAAGTTGGAATCAAGATTGCTGGGAGAAATATCAATAACCTCAGATATGCAGATGACATCACTCTTATGGCAGAAAGTGAAGAGGAACTTAGGAGCCTCTTTAGGATTGTGAAAGAGGTGAGTGAAAAAGCTGGCTTAAAACTCAACATTCAAAACATGAAGATCATGGCATCTTGTTCCATCACTTCATGGCAAATAGATGGGGGAAATATGGAAACAGTGATAGGCTTTATTTCTGGGGGCTCCGAAATTGCTGCTGAAGGTAACTGCAACCACGAAATTAAAAGATGCTTGCTCCTTGGAAGAAAAGCTGTGACCAATCTAGAGAGCATATTAAAAAAGTAGAGACATCACTTTGCTGACAAAGGTCTGTATAGATAGTGAAATCTATGGTTTTTCCAGTATTCATGTAAAGATATGAATTCCCTCGTTGTTCAGTGGTTAGAACACTCTGCTTCTACTGCAGAGTGCCTGGGTTCAATAACTAGTCAGGGAACTAAGATCCCCCATGCCTCACAGTGCAGCCAAAAAGATATGAATGTTAGACCTTAAAGAAAGCTGAGTGCCAAAGAATTGATGCTTTAAATCTATGGTGTTGGAGAAGCTTCTTGAGAGTCTTTTGGAAAGCAAGATCAAACCTGTCAATCCTAAAGGAAATAAACCTTGAATATTCATTGGAAGGACTGACGCTGCAGTTCTAATACTTTGGCCATTTGATATGAAAAGTCAACTCCTTGAAAAAGACCCTGATGCTGGGAAAGACTGAGGACTGGAGGAGAAGAGAATGACAGAAGACGAGATGGTTGGTTGATGTCACTGACTCAATGGACGTGAATTTGAGAAAACTCTGGGAGATAGTGAAGGATGGGGAAGCCTAGCATGCTGCAGTCTGTGGAGTCACAAAGAGTTGGACACAACTGAGTGTCCGAACAACAAATTATTTGTACAATCTGTGAAATAAGCTGGGATGAATAAATATTAGTAGGACAAAATCATGTAAGTCATGTAAGCTCTATTAAGCTGTGTGGACTTGCCCTCTGTCTGACCACCAGCCTATAATTAATGCTCGGACTTTGAATCTCTCAGAATTCAGTTATCACAAATAAAAGGATGAAGTACAGGAGGTCTCAATATTGCAAAGATGAGAAGGAAATTACCTATCCATTTCTTTAAGTCAAGATATTATAATGACTATGCACATACTCAATGGATAGCACGCTTAGATAAATAACCCACCACTCATCAAATTTATAGCCTTTTTGACTTCACTGGTGTGAACTTGAACATGAAAAAATAAAATCAATTAACAAGCACAATGCCATACACTGGCTATACAGTATCTGAGAGGTAGGTGAGCTGAACTTTGAATCATAGACTAAATGCTAAAAATATTTACATAAACTAACCTTTACCCTTCTGAAGAACTCTGTGTTCTTTGCTGGCTCTAGGCAGTGACCTCCACTCCTGTGTTATTGGGAGGGTGTCCAGGTTTTGTGAACCACTTCATAGGCCCCTGTTTCCATCTGTGGCCCTTCTTTCTCCATATTCAGCAATCCTCGCGTAGTGATAGGAGAGACTTGTGTCAGTGGCCACCACTGACAGTGAAGGACTAGGTGTTCTATGAAACAGAATTATGTTTGATGTCCAGCTCTGATGATAAAGACCAAACACTTACAGCAGAGGTACCTGTGATCCCCACTTCACCACATCTTTCCCCACACCCTGTGGAGACCAAGCCTGTGCGTGAGTCAAGAAATGGCAGAAGAGGCAGAAGCACCCACTCTCCTAGAGCCACAGGCAGCAAAGTCAGTGACACCAACAAGACCAGGGCACCAAGGACTCCAAAGTGGGGATGGTGCCAGCATCAGGCAACACGTCTGACAGAATTCAGTTCAGTTCCATCGCTCAATCATGTCCAATGCTTTGCGACTCCATGGACTGCAGCATGCCAGGCTTCCCTGTCCATCATCAACACATGGAGCTTGCTCAAACTCATGTCCATTGAGTCGGTGATGCCATCCAACCATCTCATCCTCTGCTGTCCCCTTCTCCTCTTGCCTTCAATCTTTCCCAGCATCAGGGTCTTTTCTAAAGAGTTAGTTCTTCACGTCAGGTGGCCAAAGTATTGGAGCTTCAGCATCAGGCCTTCCAATGATTATTCAGGACTGATTTCCTTTAGGGTGGACTGGTTTGATCTCCTTGAAGTCCAACGGACTCTCAAGAGTCTTCTCCAACACCACAGTTCAAAAGCATCAGTTCTTTGGCACTCAGCTTTCTTTAGAGTTCAACTCTCATATCCATACATGACTACTGGAAAAAACATAGCTTTGACTAAATGGACCTTTGTTGTCAAACTAATGTCTCTGCTTTTTAATATGCTGTCTAGTTGGTCATAGGTTTTCTTCTCTGACAGAGTTAGTGGAGGGTGAAAAGTGCCTACTTTCAAATATAACTAGAAAGAACACATGCAAGAAAAAAGTTTTTGTGCTATCATGCCACCTACTGGAAGGTAATAGAAGAACAATTAATTTCCAACCCACTGAATCATTACAATCAATAAAAAAAAATTACTTAAGAAAAAAAAAAGACATTCACTACTGCAGTGGGGCCAGCAAGGGAAGAACTTTTCAAGCTCCATGAAGATCCACAGGAAAATTGTATGAAAAAAGAAATGGCGGTTCTCCAAAAACCAATCGTTAAGCAAGGAATATCATGATCTGATAGAGAATTCAAAATGGTGATCATGAAGAAATTCAAGCTACAAGAAAACTCAGAAAGGCAACTCAGTGAGTTCAGGAATAAAAGTAATGAATTAATTAACAGAAAGAATATTTTACCAGGAAGATTTAAATCCTTAAAAACAAAAAAATCAAACAGCAAATCTGTAGATGAAGAACACGGTACACTGGAGGTACCATGCTCCCTGATTTCAAACTGTACTACAAAGCTTTGGTAATCAAGACAGCATGGAATTGACTGAAAAACAGACACAGAATTCAATGGGACAGAATTGACAGGCCAGAAATAAACCCACACGTATGTGGAGAATTCAGTTCAGTTCAGTTGCTCAGTTATGTCTGGCTCTTTGTGATCCCATGGACTGCAGCACACCAGGCTTCACTGTTCATCACCAACTTCCAGAGCTTACTCAAACTCAAGTCCATCAAGTTGGTGATGCCATACAACTATCTCATCCTCTGTCATCCCCTTCTTCTCCCACCTTCAATCTTTCCCAGCATCAGGGTCTTTCCCAATGAGTCTGTTTTTCGCATCAGGTGGCCAATGTATTGGAGCTTCAGCTTCAGTGTAAGTCCTTCCAATGTATATTCAGGACTGATTTCCTTTAAGTTGGACTGGTTTGATTTCCTTGCAATTCAAGTAATCCTCAAGAGTCTTCTTCAATACCACTGTTCAAAAGCATCGTTTCTTTGGCCCTCAGCCTTCTTTATAGTCCAACTCTCACATTCATATATGACCCCTAGAAAAACCATAGCTCTGACTAGACAAACTTTTGTTATGACAGGGTACCAAGGAATATATAATGTGTTCCTTGTTATTTTGTCATAAGAAAGTAACTACACTACATGCCCAGAAGTACAGTCCAGGCTTCCCTGGTAGCTCAGACAGCAAAAAATCCACCTGTAGCAGAAGACCTGGGTTCAACCCCAAGCTGCGAAGATCTACTGGAGAAGGCAATGGCTACCTACACAGTATTTTTTTATGATCGTTGGATCACAGAAAAAGCAAGAGAGTTTCAGAAAAACAGCTACTTCTGCTTTATTTACTACACTAAAGCCTTTGACTATGTGGATCACAACAAACTGTGAAAAATTCTTCAAGAGATGGAAATACCAGACCACTTTACCAGCCTCCTGAGAAATCTGTATGCAGGTCAAGAAGCAACAGTTAGAAACAGACATGGAACAGTGGACTGGTTCCAAACTTGGAAAGCAGTACATCAAGGCTGTATATTGTCACTCTGCTTCTTTAACCTATATGCATAGTACATCATGCGAAATGCCTGGCTGAGTGAAACACGAGCTGGGATCAAGATTGCTGGGAGAAATACCAATAATCTCAGATATGCAGATGACACCACCTTTAAGGCAGAAAGCAAAGAGGAAACAAAGAGTCTCTTGATGAAGGTGAAACAGGAGAATAAAAAAGCTGGCTTAAAGCTCAACATTCAAAAAACGAAGATCTTGGCATCCAATCCCATCACTTCATGGCCAATAGATGGGAAACAATGGAAATAGTGACAGACTTGACCTGTCAAAGATTTTCTTGGGCTCCAAAATCACTCCAGTTGGTAACTGTAGCCATGAAATTAAAAGATGCTTGCCCCTTGGAAGAAAAGCTATGACCAATCTAGATAGTGTATTAAAAAGCAAAGTTTACTTTGGCTACAAAGGTCCATCTAGACAAAGCTATAGCTTTTCCAGGAGTCATGTATGAATGTGAGAGTTGGACTCTAAAGAAAGCTGTTTGCCAAAGAACAGATGCTTTTCAACTGTGGTGTTGGAGAAGACTCTTGAGAGTCCCTTGGACTGCAAGGAGATCCAACCAGTCCACCCTAAAGAAAATCAGTCTTGAATACTCATAAGAAGGACTGATGCTGCAGCTGAAACTCTAATGCTTTGGCCATATGATGCGAAAAACTGACTCATCAGAAAAGACCCTAATGGTGGGAAATATTGAAAGTAGGAGGGGAAGGGGATGACAGTGGATGAGATGATTGGAGAGTATCATTGACTCAATGGACATGAGTTTGAACAAACTCTGGGAGCTGATGATGGACAGTGAAGCCTGGCCTGCTGCAGTATGGGGTCGTAAAGAGCCGCACATGACTGGGTGACTGAATTGAATTGAACCAGTATTTTTTCCTGGAGAATCCCAGGGATAGAGATGCATATCTAAGGCTATAGTCCATAGGGTCACAAAGAGTCGGACAATACTGAAGTGACTTGGCATGCACACACAAATGCATTAACTAGAAATGTGAATTCTAGGATATTCTTATATTTTATTTTAAAGGAAATAATTTTAAACTTTTTCACTTGAAACAAGGTTAAATTTATAACCATTCATATTAGTTCAAAGAAGTTGCTTTCTCTAATTCTGAAGAAAATTATTTTGTTGAAAATTGAAGGCTTAGACAAACATTTTAAAGCTCTTAATAATAATAATAGGGACTTCTCTGGTGGCTCAGAGGTTAAAGTGTCTGCCTGCAATATGGGAGACCTGGGTTTGATCCCTGGGTCGGGAAGATCCCCTGGAGAAGGAAATGTCAACCCACTCCAGTATTCTTGCCTGGAGAATCCCATGGACAAAGAAGCCTGGTGGGCTACAGTCCACGGGGTTGCAAAGAATCGGACATGACTGAGTGAGTGAATAATAATAATAATAATAATAAATTTTACCTTCTTTTCTTTTAACCTGCTAATAGTGTATTGTGGTTGCTCTTCAATCCCTCAGACATGTCCAATTCTTAGGGACCTCATGAACTGCAGCACGCCAGGCTTCCCTGTCCTTCACTATCTCTGAGAGTTTGTCCAAACTCATGTCCGTTGAATTGATAACATCCAGGCATCTTATCCTCTATTGTCCCCTTCTCCTCCTCCTCTCAATCTTTCCCCAGATTTGGGTCTTTTTCAAAGAGTCAGCTTCTTACATCACATTGCCAAAGTATTGGAGCTTCAGCTTCAGCATCAGTCCTTCCAATGAATATTCAGGATTAATTACCTTTAGGATTGACTGGTTTGATCTTCTTGCTGTCCAACGGACTCTCAAGAGTCCTCTCCAGCACCACAGTCCACAAGCATCAGTTCTTCAGTGTTCAGTATTCTTAATGGTCGAACTCTCCTATCTGTACATATCTAGTTTTGACTATATGCACATTTGTTGGCAAAGTGATATCTCTGCTTTCTAATATGCTGTCTAGGTTTGTCAAATGAATGCCGAAGAATGTTCAAACTATCACACAATTGCACTCATCTCACACACTACTAAAGTAATGCTCAAAATTCTCCAGGCCAGGCTTCAGTAATACATGAACGTGAACTTCCTGATGTTCAAGCTGGATTTAGAAAAGGCAGAGGAACCCGAGATCAAATTGCCAACATCCATTGGATCATTGAAAAGGCAAGAGAGTTCCACAAAAACATCTACTTCTGATTTATTGACTATGCCAAAGCCTTTGACTATGTGGATCACAACAAAATGTGGAAAATTCTTCAAGAGAGGGGAATATCAGACCACCTTACCTGACTCCTGAGAAATCAGTATACAGATCAAGAAGCAAGAGTTGGAACTGGACATGGAACAACAGACTGATTTCAAATAGGGAAAGGAGAATGTCAAAGCTGTTTATTGCCACTCTGTCTATTTAACTTAAATGCAGAGTACGTCATGCAAAATCCTGAGCTGGATGAAGCACAAGCTGGAATCAAGATTGCTGGGAGAAATATAAATAACCCTAGATATGCAAATGACACCACTCTTATGGCAGAAAGTGAAGAAGAACTAAAGAGCCTCTTGATGAAAGTGAAAGAGGAGAGTGAGAAAGTTGGTAAAACTCAGAATTCAGAAAACTAAGATCATGGCATCTGGTCCCATCACTTCATGGCAAGTATATGGGGACACAGTGGAAACAGTGACAGACTATTTTCTTGGGCACCAAAATCACTGCAGATGATGATTGCAGCCATGAAATTAAAAGACGCTTGCTCCTAGGAAGAAAAACTATGACCAACTTAGACAACACATTAAAAAGCAGGGACATTAGTTTGGCAACAAAGGTCTGTCTAATCAAGGCTATTGTTTTTCCAGTAGTCATGTATGGTTGTTAGAGTTGGACTATAAAGAAAGCTGAGCACCAAAAAACTGATGCTTTGGAACTGTGGGCTTGAAGACTCTTGAGAGTTCCTTGGACTGCAAGGAGATCAAACTAGTCAGTCCAAAAGAAATCAGTCCTGAATATTCATTGGAAGGACTGATGCTGAAGCTGAAACACCGATATTTTGGCCCCCTGATGTGAAGAACTGACTCATTTGAAGAGACCCTTATTTGGGAAAGATTGAAGGCGGCAGAAGGGCACAACAGACAATGAGATGGTTGGAGGGCATGACCAACTCAATGGACATGTTTTTGAGTAAACTCCAGGAGTTGGTGATGGACAGGGAAGCCTGGCGAGCTGCAGTCCACGGGGTCACTAAGTGTCTGACTGTGTGACTGAATTGAACTGAAGTGATATGATATTGAAAAATTTTCTATTAAGCTTTCCTTCTATCTTTAACTCATCTCTTGGTTATATTTTAAATATTCTCGTTCACCATTGAATCCATTTTGCTCATATTTTGATAAAGACATATTTGTATTCATGAGTGATTATGGACCTAGAATGTGTTTCTCCTTCAGCCCTTTTTAAGGTAAGTTTATATTGTCTTTGGGATTAATGAAATATTTCCTTTTTTCTAATCCTAAAAAAATAAGGATTTATTCTTGGAATTTTTTGCTAAAGTTTATCTGTAAAATCATGTGGGTTTAGTATTTTCTTTGTGCAAATGTATTTAGCGGCCATCTTGATTCTAGTAAGGAACAAATTTATAATGCAAATATATAATCTGGTTTTTAAATCTGTTTTTTACAACTTAGTGTATGTACTAGTACGCATCAAGTCCTGCTTGCAGGAGAGCACTGGAGAGGTGTCTCTGCAGATTTCCTTCAGGTACATAAGCACTACCGGGGGTCCGGCCCCTTCTCACAGGAGTCATTCTTGATAAATCCTGGGTTCACCATGGACTCGGGCTCATTCACTAAGGCTGTAGCATCTGTGGCCACTGCCATCTCCTCCTTGGAACGATCGCCCTTCTTAGGGTCTCTGCTCTGGGCCATGGCTGGAGATACTGGGTCACTCCTGGGCGTCTGCTGCCTTCTTTCCTGTCAAAAGTGCTAGATTCTCCTCTGAGCTCAGAAGGCTGGTCTGGCGATTCAGTGGTGGAACACAGAGCTGTTTTCCACTTCAGTGTGGGTGGCCAGCTTAGCCAGGAATGGTGGGGAGGGCATCACCCCCAGGTCCAGGGCCATCTCTGGCTTCTTCCACCTCCCTCCCTCCACAGAGACACATAGCCCTCTTGGCACTGGGCTCTGCTTGGGCTCCATGACCAGTTTAGCACCTACCTCATCACAGTCCTGGGCCCACTTCTGGTGGCAAGCCTCCTTCTTAGCCAGGGGGGCTCAGGGCCTGGCTCCAAGACAGTGGGAGATGGCTCCTGCCCATTCTCCTGGCACCAACTCCTGGGTCCCTAAAAGTTTCTTCAGCAGAGAGGACCATGTGAACAGAGGCATCTTCTTGTGCAGTGACAGCTGCAGGAGGCCACATTTGCAAGCCTGCACTTTGGTACAAGAACACCCCACTGCCAACCACTTGGGAGCCGCACCACACAGCCCGTGTCTGTGAAAGCAGTGTTGACTTCCTCCAGTCCCATGGGACCAATCCTCATATGCAGCTTGACAATCACCTCATCAGCACTCTGCCTCCAATTGAACACCAAGTCCAGGGAAGCCTGATGTCCTGCAGTCTGTGGGGTCTCAAAGACTCAGACACATCTGAGCCACTGAAGGACAACAACAATTGAAAAATTTGATGTAAGTAGATTTGATTAAAAGAACATAAAAATAGGGCTGAGTTGTACAGCTTGGTTGCAAAAAAAAAAAAAAAAAAAACAAAACCCACAAGTTTTAAAGAGCGAAAAAAGACTTGTAAGAGGAGGAACCAAGTAGACAACCAACAACTAGATTCAGAAGTCTCAGTCTATTCTCCATGCATCTTCACCATTCTATCATATTTCCTATTGCAATTTTTTTAAATTCAGAACTCAATTCCACATAACATCTTTTGATTTCTCTTTTGACTCAATGTTTATTTGTATGAAAGTGTTTTCTTTCAGTCGTGTCCAACTCTTTGTGACCCCATGGACTTTAGCCCGCCAGGTTCCACTGTCCATGGAATTCTTTAGGCAAGAATATTGGAGTGGATAGCATTCCATTCTCCAGGGGATCTTCCTAACCCAGGGATCAAATCCATGTCTCTTGGCATTGCAGGAAGATTCTTTACCATCTGAGCCACCAGAGTCTACTCTTCAATCTATCTATTCACTTAAATTTGATTTGTTGAATTATTAATTTGGAGAAATTCACTTTATTTCTTTAGCAAATTTTCATAATTATTCTTTTTAATTTCTTGTTCTTTGCACATATTTTCAGATTTCATTTTCATATCCTTAAACATATTGTAAAATCTAATTTATTTTTCATTTCAAACTATAAAACTACTTTACCTCATTGAGTTAATATTTCTGTTACTTCTGCTGGTTCCCAGTCTTGAAGCTTTCTTTTCTTATAACAGGGAGGTGCTTATTTAACTTGAAATTTTATCTATAGGAAACTTTGAAGCTTGGGGCAAAGTTTCTTCAAAGAGGTTTTTCTACTTTGAACTGTAAACCCATACCAAGGCTTATAGTGTTAAAAATTCTAAGGGAAGAGTTCTTTTATCCAGGGAGCACTAAGTCAAAACAAGCGATATTCCTTGCAGTAAACTTCTGTATAAGGGAATTCACTTGTAAAAGTGAGATCTTATCTTGAGAATCTAGCATTACATGATCTTGGGCAAATCTTCAGATTTTTGATCTCTCCACTCATGCCATATATTGTCTATTCTACAAAGAAATGGCAAGGGTGAACATCAGAATTCCTGCTTTGGTTTTGATTAGGGATTCTTCTGATTTTTTATTTTCTTACCAAATCAAAAACAAATTTTTATGAGGCAATTTTATATTTTATCTAGATTTTTAATATTTCAGTTGGATATAAGCAAACATATGCCTCCTATACTTTTAAATTTGTGTGAATAAATCCTTATTTGAAATCTGAGCTCTGCTTTAGTTTTCTCATATAATAAAATAACTTAGAAATATTTCTCTCCCAGTTTACACAAGTATGTTGAGGTCAATTTCTGAGGTATATTATATCTCTCCACTAAATTGTTTACAACATGTGAACTTTGTCATAGTGATTAGATAAATTTACCAGTTTTATTCTTTTTTTTCCAAATCACTTCTAGGTTATTTACCATGTATAAAAATACTTTCCTTTTTTAAGATTATATTGTTATCTCAATTTTCTTTTAGTGGATTCATGATTCTGTCCCATCTTCTTGTTTTGTGATTTTTTTTTTCTTTTTTGGATTCTGATTTTTACCAATTAATACAGAACTTATATAAACCCTAATTATGCAACAGGACACAACTCTTAATCCTTGGTCAAGGTTTTGTCTTGGCATCTTCTAAGCAAACCTACCCGGTGTTTTCATTTTAGCGAACAAAACAGGAAAAAAAAAAATTCTCAAGGGATTTGTAATTTCAGTATGTCTCTTCCAAATTATTAAAGTGAATATAATTTTGTAACTGAATATAACCCTTCATATAACTATGCCGCACTTCTTAGAATACAGATACATTAATATTTCCTTTTACTTCTAAGTGGTGCTTTTCCACCTGCTAAACAGACTCTTAAAGACAGCTAAGTCCATCATTCCCTTCCTCTACCAAAGAATCCCCTTTATAGGCTTTGCAATTCCTCAGTTCATCTCTACCTTCTCTGATCCTTCTCCCTTAAGCTTGCAGAATAAGTACTGGCTAACTGGCTAACTTATTTTGTCCAATAGTCTGTGAAATCATTTTGAATTAGAACTGTATTTTACTTGTTTTTTTATGCCCTGTGCATAATACAGAATCTAGTATACAGTAAGTACTAAAATTTGCTTGTTAAAGGTATGAAATATAAAGAATTTGGAGAGGAAGTGGAATTAAATTGAAATTCATGTGAGTGACTGAATATAAAATGAGTACTTCTAAATTCATCTTTCCTTTGAGATTCACAGACATGTCCTGTCTTTAACTTACACATTGCAGGTCAAAAACACTTCCCGTCGCTACTCCTTTAGTGTTTCATGAATTTGCTAGAGTCATTATCACACTCTGGTTGCTTAAAGCAAAAACCAAACACTTCCTGGTTAACTCTTGGTCACCTCTCACTTCCCATCAGTCATAAGACTCATTCTTTGCTCTCCATTCACAAATCAATATTTCAATATTATATTCTTACTTAGTTAAGACTAAGCCACTAAGCAGAGCACATTCTTACTGATAATCTCATCAAATCTTGCTTTCTTAATATATATTTTTTAAAAAGGAAAGAAAAGTGTGTTAGTCGAAAAGTCGTATCCAATGCTTTGCAACCCCATGGACTATAGCCCACCAGGCTCCTCCATCCATGGAATTCTCTAGGCCAGAATACTAGAGTGGGTAGCCATTCCTTTCTCCAGAGGATCCTGTTGACCCAGGGATAGAAACAAAGTCTCTTGCATTGCAAGCAGATTCTTTACTGTCTGAGCCACCTAATTTTAATCAATGACATATTCATTTTTCTCTACAACTCAAATCCTTTTTGTTGCCAGAATAGTTTTATTAAAGGATATATATGATCATTTTCTGTACCTCATTTGAAAATTTGAGTGGACATCTTTTTATGGTAATTAAACATGACCCAGAACATAGCATCCAAGGCTCTCCAAAGTGTCCTATTTTAACTAATATTTCCTTTTTCTGCACAGCTCTGTGTTAGCCTATGACTATATACATGGAACTGATATCTGTATATTTAAATGACCATGACTTACATATCATTCATCTTTTTCTCCTTTTCTTCCATACACTTTCAGAACCCTTTTTCTGTAATCTTTGCTTCTGGACTCAGTTGAAATGTTCCCTCCATTTTGAAGTTTTGACTGATTTTCTTCATATTGCAGTATAGCATCTTCTGGGGCTCTGAAACACTGTACCTTTGTACAGTATTTAGTATATTTCTCTTATATCATGTGATATTTGTGCTTTATTTGCATATTAGCATATGACCAATCTTATTTTTATGTTTCCCCATTTATTAAGTTCCATAAAACATGTTATTTAGTAGACTTACTAAAATGAATTTTTATGCTTTAAAATTGTCAATTAAAAATATCATTTTTCTATTTTAACCTATTTAAAGCAAGCTCCTAGAATGTCAAAATTATTTCCTCCAAAATGTATACTTATTACATATCTATTCCTGAATAAATACTATACAATACTGTGCCAATTAACAACTGTCAAAGTTCTCTGCATGTAAGTGCCATTTCCGAACTCCAGAAATTAACTCTTAACGTGATCTATGTCTAAATGGCCACTTCACTTCTGGGCCCAGCAAACATTCATCTTTTGCAGAGCAGTGTGTGAGGGAGCTGCTGTTACGGCATCTGAGAAGCGGGTTTCAGCAATTCCATTGCTGCAGCCCTGCTATATTGGCTGTGGATTCTGTGAGAAAGCTTTGGTGTGGCCCCTGACATGAGCCACTGGCTCAATCTGAAGGTTATTGTGGAGAAACTCTTGGAAAGAGGCCATGAAGTGACTGTGTTGGTGTCTCCACAAAATTTTATCATTGACTATAGCAAGCCTTCCACCATGAACTTCAAGATTCTCCCCATGCCACAGGACAGAGAAGCTAATGAAAATAGACTAAATGACTTTTTAGACCTATCAGTTAATGTCATGCCTTCATTGTCACCTTGGCAATCAGCAAAATCTGCAAGATTTTTTTTTTTCAAATGAGTGGCTATTTAAAACTTGTCTGTGAGAGTATTGTCTACAACTGGACAATCTTGAAGAAACTCCAGGACACCAACTATAATGTTATGATTATAGACCCTATGATGCCGTGTGGAGAGCTGATTGTTGAGATTCTAGGAAACCCTTCTGTATACACACTAAGGCATTCCATGGGTGGCATGATGGAGAAATACTGTGGGCAAATTCCATCCTAACCTTCCTACGTGCCTGTTGACATGGCAGGACTAACATACAAAGTGATCTTTCTGCAAAGGGTAAAAAATTTAATGCTTTCCATTTTCTTTGACTTCTGGCTCCAACCACATGACACTCAGCTATGGGACTAGTTTTAAAGTGAAGTGTTAGGTAAGAGACTCTGCTTTTCATTCTAAAGTACTTATCAGGAAAAGCTAAGGAGGTTTAAGAAAAGTCTAGGAAGATGAAAGGAATATATTTTTAAAACTGTCACTTCCCCCCTAATTCCACAATTAATATCAATGAACTGTGGTTCAACAATTAATTGGGAAAGGGAGGCAAGAAATGTCTTGCTGTGTTTCCTCTTTCTTTACAGTTATCTATTTTGTAGAATACTTCAATACCTAAACGATTGTTACCAAAACAAAATAAATATAAAACTTGCTGCTGCTGCTGCTGCTAAGTCACTTCAGATGTGTCTGATTCTGTGCAATCCCATAGACGGCAGCCCACTAAGCTCCCCCGTCCCTGGGATTCTCCAGGCAAGAACACTGGAGTGGGTTGCCATTTCCTTCTCCAATGCATGAAAGTGAAAAGTGAAAAGTGAAAGTGAAGTTGCTCAGTCGTGTTCGGCTCTTAGAGACCCCATGGACTGCAGCCTACCAGGCTCCTCCATCCATGGATTTTCCAGGCAAGAGTACTGGAGTGGGGTGCCATTGCCTTCTCTGATAAAACTTGCTAATAAGGGTCAATCCAATGAAAGATGTATTTTTTGTCACATGAAGAATATCACAAGTAAGTCTAATACACTGAGCTTTTCAGCAGTAAAGAATCTCCCTGCAATGCAGAAGACACAGGAATTGCAGGTTCAATCCCTGGATCAGGAATATACCCCACACTGGCAACCCACACTAGTATTCTTATTAGGAAAATTCCATGCACAGAGAAGCCTGTTGGGCTATAATCCATAGGGTTGCAAAGATTCAGACACAACCAAGCAACTGAGCACAAACACACAGCGAGTTTTCATAGGGGAGGACATTGGACTTCTGCTTCATTCAGTTCAGTTGCTCAGCTGTGTCCAACTCTTTGTGACCCCATGGACTGCAGCACACCAGGCCTTCCTGTCCATCACCAACTCCTGGAGTTTACTCAAACTCATGTCCATTGAGTCAGTGAAGCCATCCAACCATCTCATCCTCTGTTGTCCCCTTCTCCTCCTGCCCTCAATCTTTCCCAGCATCAGGGTCTTTTCCAGTGAGCCAGTTCTTCACATCAGGGGCCCAAGTGTTGGAGTTTCAGCTTCAACATCATTCTTTTCAATGAACATTCAGGACTGATTTCCTTTAGGATGGACTAGTAGGATCTCCTTGCAGTCCAAGGGAATGCTCAGTAAAGGTAATGTTTGTTAAATGAGGAAGATAATCTCCTTACCTGATTCCAGTAATAAACTGAAAGGGATTAAATTTGTTATTTGAATTTTTCTCTACAATTTTTGAAAATCACATTAGAATTTAAATTTATACCATCATTCTCTTTGCCCATAGTACCCTCTATTCCTATGTCTCTCTTAAATTTGGGATGAAAATGTAGTAAGTCCTATGTGAACTGCTTCATTATAGCTGGTCATATTGAAAAGTTTCCTAGTATGTTATACTCTTGCATGGATGCTCAATCACTTTAGTCATGTCTGACTCTTTGTAACCCAATGGACTGTAGCCCACAGGCTTCTCTGTCCATGGGATTCTCCTGGCAAGAATACTGGAGTCTGTTTTCGTGCCCTCCTCCAGAGGATACTCCCAACATAGTAATAAAATCCATGTCTCTTGAATCTCCTGCATTTTAGGTGGATTCTTTATTTACCCAGTGAGCCACCTGGGAAGCCTGTTATACTTCTTAGGGGAGTATGATACAGAAACCTAAAAAATTAAGTACAAACTTGAAAGAGTTTGTAGCTCTAAGTGTTAAAAAGAGCTTATTTTTCACTACAGTAGTTACATATATTCTATTTGTAATTGTTTGCCTTTCCTAATAAAGAATCACTTTCTTTTGCCATTTTCACATATCTAGGTTATATCTGATTCCATCAACTGAGGCCAGCTTTCATTCCAAATTCTTTCTTTTTTTTTTTAATAAAGTATAGTTGATTTATAAGGTTGTGTTAATTTCTGCTGTATAGCCAAATGATTTAGTTTTGCATAGTATACATTTTTTGTAATCTTTTTCATTATAATTTATCTTACAATATTGAATATATTTCTCAGTGCTTTACAGGGCTTCCCTTGTAGCTAAGTCTGTAAAGAATCTGTCTGCAGTGCAGGAGACCTGAGTTTGATCCTTGGGTAGGGAAGATCTCCTGGAGAAGGGAATGGTCAACTCACTCCAGTATTCTTGCCTGGAAAATTGCACGGACAGAGAAGCCTAGTGGGCTACAGTTGATAGTCAATGGGGTCACACAGAGTCAGACACAACTGAGTGACTAACACACACACCTCTTTAAAGGACCTACCTTCAAATACTCTCAGACTTCAATATATGAATATTAGAGGAACATAATTCAGTCCATAATTTTGATTTTAATAGATACATTGTTTAATAGAGCTAAGATAAAAAAAAATGCTTAAAAATCCTTAGCTTTACACATGACTTTGAATTTACATTGCATTTATTTCACAATAAATAATATAACAACCAATAAGCACTTCCTGGTGTAGACAGTGAATTAGGTACCTTATTCAAGGTAAATAAGACCAGGGCCTTGACCTCAATTCTTCATTCAGAAATACATGTAAAATATAGAATTAGAAATATATTCTGATAATTAGAGGTACTGTCCTAGTTCCACTCAGTAATTTTCTGGGATATTTGTTGTATTACTCATTAATATAGGGAAGGTATATGATTCTGTTGGGCTTCCCTGGTGGCTCAGCGGTAAAGCGTCTGCCTGCAATGCGGGAGACCCGGGTTCGATTCCTGGGTTGGGAAGATCCCCTGGAAAAGGAAATGGCAATCCACTCCAGCACTCTTGCCTGGAAAATCCCATGGATGGAGGAGCCTGATAGGCTACAGTTCATGGGGTCGCAAAGAGTTGGACACGACTGAGTGACTTCACTTCACTTCACTTCACTTCATATGATTCTGTATGGATATATATTATGAAACAAATATAGTACTTAGTAACAATTGGAAAATTTTAACTCTGTTATCTCTAACAGATCTTTCTTTTACTGTAAGCACTGTGCCTCCCTGATAGCACAGGCAGTAAAGAATCCACCTACAATGCTGGAAACCAAGGCTCTTCCTGAGTTGGGAAGATCCCCTGGAGAAGGGAATGGCAATCCCCTCCAGTATTCTTTCTTGGAGAATTCCATCGACAGAGAAGTCTGGTGGGCCACAGTCCATGGGGTCACAAAGAGTCAGACATGACTGAACAACTAACACTTTCACATCATCATTGATTTTCATTGCTGTACTCTATCATGTTCTTTATTAAGCAATTCTGAATGCACTATGAGTATCATTTCATTCTTGATATAATGATAAATATAGCTAACATAAACTGCTAAAAAATTGAATAGACAAAAGCATATATAATAAATGATAATCAGCTTCATGTTTTTCCTATATAAGAAGTTTTAACTTTTCTTGATTTTCATCAAGATATTGTCTATGTATTATTAAAATATATATATTCTTTTTACCAATAAGAACAATGACTAATCATCTTTATCTATTTTTTCACTTAATATGGATTTGATATATTTACTCACAACATATTAAAATCTACATTATTCTTTAAATTGATGCAGCAATATTCATATGAATGGATATAACAGATCGTTGAGTTGATCTAATGTGAAAGCCCAGACTTATATTTTCTAGCTCTGGTGTTACCAAAATAAATTGTTGCCCTAAACTCATTGTATTTATATCTCATGCACAATACCCTCTAACATTTTTGAACCATTTAGCTCTTATCCTCAGACCTTTATGTACATGTGTTAGTCACTTCATCGTGTTCAACTCTATGAGACCTCATGGACTGTGGCCCACCAGGCTCCTCTGTTCATGCAGTTCTCCAGAGAACACTGCAGTGTGTTGCCATTCCCTTCTCAGGGGATGTTCCCAACCCAGGGATTGAACCCTGGTCTCTTGTGTTGCAGGCAGACTCTTTACCATCTGAGCCACCAGGGAAGCCCAATTATTTCATTTTATGATGGGCTGTTTATCTTTTTGATCTCTAACTGGTCTGGTCTGGCATTTAGGGAATTTAAAGCCTTTTGTTAATGACATGTATTACAAACATCTTTTTAACTCATTAATTGACTTTGAAATTGTAACTAATTTATATCAACAAAATATTTTATAAATATTTTAAAGTATTATACATGTGATTTCAGATTTTAAAAATATCAAACCAATACAAAGTGAAAAAATACAAGTATATAGTTGAAATATATGAGGAAATAAACTTCTATATATCCTGTAAACAAGTTAAGAAATAGTTTGTTTTCTTAACAAGCTATTTCTTGTTCCTTAACAAGTTTCTTAAGAACACCTTTCTTCCAATAGAAACTACCAGACTGAATTTTGTGAACATTTGCTTAGAAATTTTATGTCTATCATTATATGTGATTTCCTCAACACTCTACAGTTTAGATTTTCTAAAATACTATACAAGTGGAATCACAGATGTGCTACTTATGCTGAATACTCTTAAAGATGAAATCATGTGTTTTCTTAATTTTTTAAGCTCAACGGATAGTGCTCTGTTGTGTGATTATAACATGACATTCTGTGGATGGACAACTATTTACAGTATTTTAGATGACGTGACTATTATCAACATTCCTGTATATTCCTCTGTTGTAGAAGAGAAATAGTACCAATAGGATATAAACTGTATATTTATATTTATATTTTCCCCTACTAGATAATTTTGGAGTTTTCTCCAAAGAAATTATACCCAAACCAAATCTATACAGATTTTTGCCTTAGCCAAAGCAGCATTCTAGTCCTCATTGTGCCGCATCAGTCAGTTCAGTTTAGTTCAGTGGCTCATTCATGTCCGACTCTTTGCAGTCCCATAAATGACAGCATGCCAGGGCTGCCTGTCCATCATAAACTCCCAGAGTAAACCCTAACTCATGTTCATCGAGTCAGTGATGCCATCCAGCCATCACATCCTTTGTCATCCCCTTCTCCTCCTGCCCTCCATCTTTCCCAGCATCAGGGTCTTTTCCAAAGAGTCAGCACTTCACATCAGGTGGCCAAAGTACTGGAGTTTCGGCTTCAGCATCAGTCCTGCCAATGAATACCCAGGACTGACCTCCTTTAGGATGGACTAGTTGGATCTCCTTGCAGTCCAAGGGACTCTAAAGAGTCTTCTCCAACACCACAGTTAAAAACCATCAATTCTTTGGTGCTCAGCTTTCTTCACAGTTCAGCTCTCACATCCATACATGACCTCTGGAAAAACCATAGCCTTGACTAGACGGACCTTTGTTGGCAAAGTAATGTCTCTGCTTTTTAATATACTATCTAGGTTGGTCATAACTTTCCTTCCAAGGAGAAGCATCTTTTAATTTCATGGCTGCAATCACCATCTACGGTGATTTTGGAGGACCCCCCCCCCCAAAAAAAAGTCTGACACTGTTTCCATTGTTTCCCTATCTATTTGCCATGAAGTGATGGGACCAGATACCATGATCTTAGTTTTCTGTATGTTCAGCTTTAAGCCAACTTTTAAACTCTCCTCTTTCAATCTCCTCTTTCACTTTCATCAAGAGGCTTTTTAGTTCCTCTTCACTTTCTGCCATAAGGGTGGTGTCATCTGCGTATTTGAGGTTATTGATATTTCTCCTGGCAATCTTGATTCCAGCTTGTGCTTCTTCCAGTCCAGCGTTTCTCATGATGTACTCTGCATATAAGTTAAATAAGCAGGGTGACAATATACAGCCTTCACGTACTCCTTTTCCTATTTGGAACCAGTCTGTTGTTCCATGTCCAGTTCTAACTGGTGCTTCCTGACCTGCATATAGGTTTCTCAAGAGGCAGGTCAGGTGGTCTGGTATTCCCATCTCTTTTAGAATTTTCCAGAGTTTAGTGTGATCCACACAGTCAAAGGCTTTGGCATAGTCAATGAAGCAGAAATAGATGTTTTTCTGGAACTCTCTTGCTTTTTCCATGATCCAGTAGATGTTGGCAATTTGATCTCTGGTTCCTCTGCCTTTTCTAAAACCAGCTTGAACATCTGGAAGTTCACGGTTTCACATATTGCTGTAGCCTGGCTTGGAGAATTTTGAGCATTACTTTACTAGCATGTGAGATGAGTGCAATTGTGCAGAGGTCTGAGTATTCTTTGGCATTACTTTTCTTTGGGACTGGATGAAAACTGACCTTTTCCAGTCCTGTGGCCACTGCTGAGTTTTCCAAATTTGCTGGCATATTCAGTGCAGCACTTTCACAGCATCATCCTTCAGGATTTGAAACAGCTCAACTGGAATTCCATCACCTCCACTAGCTTTGTTCATAGTGATGCTTTCTAAGGCCCACTTGACTTCACATTCCTGGATATCTGGCTCTAGGTGAGTGAGCAGACCATCGTGATTATCTGGGTCGTGGAGATCTTTTTTGTACAGTTCTTCTGTGTATTCTTGCCACCTCTTCTTCATATCTTCTGCTTCTGTTAGGTCCATACAACTTCTGTCTTTATCAAGCCCATCCTTGCATGAAATGTTCCCGTGGTATCTCTAATTTTCTTGAAGAGATCTCTAGTCTTTCCCGTTTTGTTGTTTTCCTCTATTTCTTTGCATTGATTGCTGAGGAAGGCTTTCTTATCTCCCCTTGCTATTCTTTGGAACTCTGCATTCAGATGCTTATATCTTTCCTTTTCTCCTTAGATTTTGTTTCTTTGCTATTTACAGCTATTTGTAAACCCTTCTCAGACAGCCATTTTGCTTTTTTGCAGTTCTTTTCCATGGGGATGGTCTTGATCCCTGTCTCCTGTACAATGTCACAAACCTCATTCCATAGTTCATCAAGCACTCTGTCTATCAGATCTAGTCCCTTAAATCTATTTCTCACTTCCTCTGTAAAATCATAAAGGATTTAATTTAGGTCATACCTGAATGGTCTAGCGGTTTTCCCTACTTTCTTCAATTTAAGTCTGAATTTGGCAATAAGGAGTTCATGATCTGAGCCACAGTCAGCTCCTGGTCTTGTTTTTGCTGACTCTATAGAGCTTCTCCATCTTTGGCTGTAAAGAATATAATCAATCTGATTTCGGTGTTGACCATCTGGTGATGTCCATGTGTAGTCTTCTCTTGTGTTGTTGGAAGAGAGTGTTTGCTATGACCAGTGCATTCTGCTGGCAAAACTCTATTAGCCTTTGCCCTGCTTCATTCCATACTCCACGGCCAGATTTGCCTGTTACTCCAGGTGTTTCTTGACTTCCTACTTTTGCATTCCAGTCTCTTATAATGAAAGGGACATCTTTTTGGGGTGTTAGTTCTAAAAGGGCTTGTAGGTCTTCATAGAACTGTTCAACCTCAGCTTCTTCAGTGTTACTAGTTAGGGCATAGGCTTGGATTACCATGATATTGAATGGTTTGCCTTGGAAACGAACAGAGATCATCCGGTGGCTGCTATGGACATTGCAGAAAACGTGATGGCTGCGTCGGACCACTCAGGAAGCATGACTGAGAGGAGCTACCCCACAGCCAAAGTCAGGGCAGCAACCGGAGCGCCAGGCTGCGACGGCACAGGAGCAGCCAAGTGGAGCTACCCCATGGCTGAGGTTATGGGCAGCGGCCGAGAGGAGCAACCCCACGTCCAAGGAATGGCTGCGCGGGTGCAGGAGGGCCGAGAGGAGCCTCTCCACTTTCAATGTCAGGAGGGGCAACTCATCCAAGGTAAGGAGCAGCGGCTGTGCTTTGCTGGAGCAGCCATGAAGAGATACCCCACATCTGAGGTAAGAGAATCCCATGTAAGAAAGTAGGTGTTTTGAGAGGGTTCAGAGGGCAGACACACTGAAACCATAATCACAGAAAACTAGCCAATCTGATCACACAGACCACAGCCTTGTTTAACTCAATGAAACTAAGCCATGCCATGTGGGGCCACCCAAGACGAATGGGCCATGGTGGAGACGTCTAACAGAATGTGGTCTGCTGGAGAAGGGAATGGCAAACCACTTCAGTATTCTTGCCTTGAGAACCCTATGAACAGTATGAAGAGGCAAAATGATACTGAAAGAGGAACTTCTTAGTGCCCAATATGCTACTGGAGATCAGTGGAGAAATAACTCCAGAAAGAATGAAAGGATGGAGCCAAAGCAAAAACAATACCCAGCTGTGGATGTGACTGGGGATAGAAGCAAGGTCTGATGCTGTAAAGAGCAATATTGCATAGGAACCTGGAATGTCAGGTCTATGAATCAAGGCAATTGGAAGTGGTCAAACAGAAGATGGCAAGAGTGAACGTTGACATTCTAGGAATCAGCGAACTAAAATGAACTTGAATGAGTGAATTTAACTCAGATGACCATTATATCTATTACTGTGGGCAGGAATCCCATAGAAAAGATAGAGTAGCCATCATGGTCAACAAAACAGTCCGAAATGCCACATCATTACTTTTAGCATATTATTGAATGAGTTTTAGTAACAGTCATCTTGAGAAATAATTGACATACCATAAAATTTCCCCACGAACTGTGATATTTACTGTGTTTACAAAGTTCAACCATTGTCTCCATGTTCTAATTCTGTAATGCACCCAAGAAATGATTTTTTTTTAAGTTTTGTTAGTTAGATGGGTCTGAAATGGTATCTTAGGTTTTATTTAGATTCCCTTGGTTATTCCTGAGATTGAGTAAATTTTAATACAGGGGCTTTTGTCAGTTCATGAGCCACTTCAAGGTCCACAGCTGGTACTGAGGTCTGGATATTTACTACTCAGCGTGGAGGTGGGAATAACTCTTCTTGTGTGCCTTGGCATATGGTGTGGGTGATACAATCAAAAAGAAACAGCCTGTCCCTGAGTTCTCAGAGATATAAAGCTTTTTGCCATGTCTGCAGCCAGGAACACACTCTTTGGGTCTGTAACCTTGTGCAAACTTCCCTTCTCAAATGTCATTTTCTGTTTTGGAGTGCACCCAAATTTCACAATCTCCTATCTGGATCCCAGAGCTCCCACAAAGACACATAGGTCTGTGAATAAACACCAAATCATTGCTGGGGAGAGTACATGAGACACATCTTATTTGGTCATCCTGCTCAAAATATTTGGAAGGGTAATACTCCCTTCCCTTGTATTTCTTCTGGAGTACCTTGATTATTCTTAGCTTTCTGTTCTTTTATTATGGATTTTAAAAATTAAAAACAAAATTCTACAAAAATCATCAAACTTCATGAAGCTTGGGGTTTTGAAATTTTAGTAAGAATTACAAGGAATCTGTATACTGATTTGAAGAGAATGGTCATCTTTATGATTTTTGATTTCCTACCAATGAATGTGATAGCTCTTTATTTTACTATAATGGTAAAACATTATAATTCTAATTATATAAAGTTTGCATATCTTTTTTATAACTATTCAGGAATTATAAGTCAAAGTATACATTTTAGTTATATTTTCTTTTATTCATACACAAAAATTGTCATTTTATCTTTTTTTGTATTCATTGAAATGACAGACTGTCACATTTATTCTAATAACAAATCTGTATATTCTTTTGGAATAAACAGAGAATTTCAGATTATCTAAACAGACACTCAAGAGCAAAAACTCAGGATGGGAAATCACCACAGGAACCAGTGCCTAGGTAGGAACACCTGAAATGTAATTGATGAATTGCTGGAGATTCACTGTGGATAATTCTGAGAAAAAAATCCATTGGGATCCAGTCCTATGGGGGTCCCCAAAATATAGTAAGTTTTACTTCCAGAAACTCAAGCAATTTCCATATTAAATATCAGAAAAAAATCTCTTCCTTTCAGTGAGGGGAGGCAGAAAGGAAACATTCTGAAAGAAGCCGGAACACTGTTCTTTCCAACAAGGTCTGTCCTCAGAGTAAATTAGTTAATAGGTGCACAACGTGCTGGGAGAATTATCAGAGCCTAACTGACCTGGGGCAAGAAAAACTCCATACTCTAGGTCCCTCTAGACTACTTCATGGAAAAGGGATATTTTAACTCTAGACCATCTTGCTCCATATAAAGTGGAAAAAAAAATTGAGAAATAGTTGTGAAGAGTCCAGAGACTTAGACTAATACTGAGACTAATCCTAGGACTCTAGGATGCTTCTCTCCCCAATTTACCACCACATTTTAAAAAATCCATTTACAATTCTACCCAGTACATAATGTCTGGGTATCAAGAAAAAGATTACAAGGCACATCAAAAGGCAAAAACACATTCTGAGTAGACAGAGCAATCATCAGAACCAGAAATGCCAAGAATGTTGTAATCAAAGCAAGGATTACAACAACTCTGAGTAATATGCGAAGGGTTCTAATGGATAAAGTAGACAGTATGTAAGAATAGATCACCTTATAAGCAAAGACATGCAAAACCAAAAAAGAGATAAATACGTTGTAACAAAAATGAATTCAAGAATGAAATTATGCTAATTCTATGCAGTCATTTTTATTTTATTTTCCAAGGAAGAGCTAAATGCAAGTTTATTTATATATATATATTTAAAAAAATTTTTTTTTACTTTACAGTACTGTATTGGTTTTGCCATACATTGACATGAATCCGCCACGGGTGTACATGAGTTCCCAATCCTGAACCCCCCTCCCATAACCCTCCCCATATCATCTCTTTAGGTCATCCCAGTGGACCAGCCCCAAACATCCTGAATCCTGTATCGAACCTAGACTGGCGATTAATTTCTTACATGATAGTATACATGTTTCATTGCCATTCTCCCAAATCATCCCACCCTCCCCTTCTCCCACAGAGCCCAAAAGGCTGTTCTATACATCTGTGTCTCTTTTGCTGTCTCTCATAGAAGGTTATCATTACCATCTTTCTAAATTCCATATATATATGTGTTAGTATGCTGTATTGGTGTTTTTCTTTCTGGCTTACTTCACTCTGTATAATCAGCTCCAGTTTCATCCACCTCATTAGAACTGATTCAAATGTATTCTTTTTAATGGCTGAGTAATACTCCATTGTGTATATGCACCACAGCTTTCTTATCCATTCATCTGCTGATGGACATCTAGGTTGCTTCCATGTCCTGGCTATTATAAACAGTGCTGCGATGAACATTGGGGTACACGTGTCTCTTTTTAAAGGATAGAAATTGAGGGAATAATTTCTAACACATTTTATGAGAATTGTTGTTCTTGTTTAGTTACTAAATGCTGTCCGATTCTTTTGTAACTCCATGGACTGTAGCCTCCTAGTCTCCTCTGTCCATGGGATTTTCCAGGCAAGAATACTGGAGTGGGTAGCCATGTCCTCCTCCAGGAGAATCTTCCCAACCTAGGAACTGAACCTATGTCTCTTACATCTCTTGCATTGGTAGGCGGGTTCTTTACCACTAACACCACCTGGGAAGGTCTTAGTGCCCATTAATCAATTATTTATATAATTCTCCACTGTGTTCATAACTCATTTTGTGTAATATAATTCCAGGAAAAAGATTAGCAGTAAATTTTAATTCCATATATTTTTTTTAACCAGTCCTCAGTATGACATTTAGAATGTCTTAGGAAATTATATAACAAATTTTGCACACTTTTGCACAATTTTGTTCTTTTCACATTTGATTGACTTTGCATTTCACACTGTGCATAACTATTTCAAATAGAAAATTCTACTGAACACTTTAAGCTTGGTCTTTCTTAAAATGTGGCCTGCAGTTTTAATCAATAACTTTACCCAAGGACTTAGGATTCAAAGCAGGATGTCACACATATGGAACAAGACATGAGAAGAACATAAACATATTGGTAAGAAAACTAAGGCAGTGCTCTCATCTAATCTCTGACATTTTCAAGCTCACTATCCCTGGAAATTGCCTCTTTACTATCAAATTAAATCATTGCCTATGTTACTTCAGACATATATCCAAACACTACAAAGTAGTAACAATTCTAAAAACAGGTTATCCATCCTAGGGAATATTTGATCACCAATTTTGAATAAAACCCTCAAGAAATGAGCATTCAAGTTTCTTTTTTTGTTTTGTTTTGTTTTGTTTTTGTTTGTTTTTTTTTTCTTTTTTTCTTTTAAAATTACTTTTACTTTATTTTACTTTACAATACTGTATTGGTTTTGCCATACATTGACATGAATCCACCACGGGTGTACATGCGATCCCAAACATGAACCCCCCTCCTACCTTCCTCCCCACAACATCCCTCTGGGTCATCCCCACGCACCAGCCCCAAGCATGCTGTATCCCAAGTTTTCTGTGTATATAAGTGATTGACTGGATACTTGCAAATACATGTTTTTTTCCTCCATAATTTTCTAATATTAATACTTGGAATCTGTCTCTTTCAAAAACATCATTGAGAGATAACACTCAAATAAGTGTTTGATATTAATAATGCATGCATGTGTGCTCTACATTCCAGAGATGATTGTATTAGGTATAAGTTATTCTGTGATTTCCTACTGAGAAAATAATGGAAAATCAATGAAGTGATGATATTTGACTCAGCAAGTTAAGGTAAACTGATATTTGTGAGATTCTTCAACAGTGAAAGTGAACAAGCAGCAGTGGAAGCTGAAACAAGCTGAAAAGTAAAAATAGAGGCTGAATGGAAAGAAAACCACTGAGAGTTGATTTGGTGTTAATAAGCTAGAACTACTCTGTCATCTGCATTTAATTGGGAAGAAACAATGAGTATTAAATCCACCGGTACTTGGAGTAGTGTTTAAAATTTTTGATTGAATTTATTTCCTGAAAGAACTTATTTTTGTCAAAGAATTGCATTTTATTTGATTTTGTTGAATTTATTTTTATTTTACACATTACTGTTCTTTCACTACCCAAACATTCTTTCTGCCTCCTTCCCACCTCCCATCCTTGTCTTCTATCCTTTTTCCTTTGTTCCTTCCCTCCCTGAATCCCTTCTTCCTTATTCCTTTGCATTTCCTTTCCTTTTAACATCTAGATGTGATAAATCTAGAGAAACCACATTTATTGTTTTCCCCTGTAGCACATCAGAAAATCAATGCTGCAATTTTCCCCCAGCAAGTATGTACACAAATAACTTGGAGAAAACTTTATTTTCTCCAGGAAGACTCACTATGCTTTGTGAGACCATGGGAAAAGCAGAATTTGGCTCATCAGGACTTATTAGGATTTTGAATTTCCTTGCCCATACCTACTGAATTTTGAGTTTGTAGGTTTGTATTGCATATCTGCCAAACCATTACCTAAGGTAAGTCTATTACAGTAAAGGGATTTTTTTTGTGCGTCTTTCATGATAAAATCTTTACTGTTCTTTAAAGTTTATGTTTCAATAACAGAGGTATGCTGCTTAATGTCTTCAGTTTACTACTCCAAATATATTTTCAAAGCCATTGGGGTCTCATATGAATGTTGTTACCTTTTTTTCTTCCCCCTTACATTGATATTTAAGCAAAAGAATGAAGTCTTCCAAGTGACATGTTAAAAAATATGTGTGTTCATATATTTGCAGATATTGGGTTGAAAGAACCTTGGAAATCACTAAGGAGCCTGCTGTAGTCTTCCTAACAAGCATGATGGACTTATGAATAAGGGTATTTATTATAATCAGCTGAGTGATAAGTTGCTTCAGTGAGTCTTGAGCAGACTCGTACTACAGACTTTGGTCAGTAAGAAGAAGTTAAGTGTTGCTGGAAGACGTGAAATCAGATAGGGCTTCTTGGAGAGCAATGGACTTTACTCAGTCAGGAAAGAGTTGAAAAAGTTTTCTGATATGACGATGAGTTCAATTTCAAGTTCATTTTAAGAAGTGAAAAGAATTTTCTGGTGAAGATTTCTAGAAACTGTCTGGTTAATACAAAGTTTCAGTCTCATCAGAGAGCATAAGAAATAAATCAGGAGTAATCAACATAAATTAGAAAACATAAAACTGAGAAATCTAAATGTTGAATTGGTTCTTTATGACCATAATATCTGGGTATTTTGGACTGAAAAAGAAAATCAGATATCAATATTTCAATGTTATTAAAGAATAAATATGAGCTGCCAGAAATATTGGAAGGAAACAATATTTAGAAGTAAAAGGAAATAAGAGGTAAACATAGAAAGAATATCGTTCTATGTCAATAGGCAGTGAGGAGACAGTTATTCATTAACCTGGGTGTAGGTAAATGATCTGGTAAAGAATTTGTCCATGATATGGGAAACCCCAGTTCAATTCCTGGGTCTGGAATATTCCCTGGAGCAGAGGTAACCTCCAGTATTCCTGAGCTTCCCTGGTGGCTCAGATGCTAAAGAATCTGCTTGCAATGTGGGAGACCTGGGTTCAATCCCTGAGTTGGGAAAATTCCCTGGAGGAGGACATAGCAACCCACTCCAGTATTATTGCATGGAGAATCCTCATTGACAGAGGAGACTGGTGGGCTGCAGTCCATGGGGTCACAAAGTTGCTCACATGAGCAGCTAAGCACAGCACAGCACAGGTAACTGAGCATAATCTCTGTAGGAGGTAGCAGGTGAAGAGATATTCCCTGGAGAGTTCTGATTTCTGTTAAGGGTAACATTGATACTGAAATTTAAATTTTCACTTCATTTGGAGGAGAACAGATGCATATATGTGTGTGGCTGAGTCCCTTTTTGCCCACCTGAAAATATAACAATATTTTTGGTCTGCTATATTGCAATATAAAATATGACAATAACTTTTTAAATGAAATTTGTTAACTACAAATTGGCACTTACCAAGAGCATTGCCAATGACTGAACAACAAGGCAGTTGTCATCTGCCTCTACTGAGATTGAAGCCCATGCTGCTATAGCTGTTGACCTTCAACAAGCCCTGAGGGAGTTCAGGGTGGAGTGAGGCACTCTGTGCTCCAGGGACTCTAGTAGGACAGGTCTTTAGATAGTTGGATGTTTCTAAGAACAGATTTTATGATCTCAATCCTTACATCTCCTCATAGCTAGAGAAGCACTAAATCCCTTCATGGTGACATCAGACCCTCATGACTAACAAAAACCTTTTGTAAATTGAGTGCTTCATGATATTGAACTCCCCCTTCACCAAAACCTTATATATTGACTTTCCCCCACTGCTGCTTTGGAGCAGTGCCTCAGAGCTATCTGAGATGCTGCCTCCTGGGCTGCAGTCCTCATTTTGCCCCAGATAAAACTTAACTCACAACTCTTAAGTTGTACATCTCTTTTTAGTAGACAAATTTAACTTCAGGATTCTGAATATGTTTTCATACCAATCAAGTTATAGCTGAAGACAAGCTCTATTGAGTGTTATTACTGGAGATAATAATATATTATCTAAAATAGTTGAAGGAACAGAAAGAGACATGATGTATTCCATGGCTCACCAGATAATACCATGCCACGTTATTACATTTATCCTTCCACCCCCAACTTTTCACATGCAATTTCAGACATGTTTCATGAGGGGGAAATTATTCTATTCCAAACCCAATTATTAATATAGATACTTGCATAATATGAATACCAATCATGGCTTATGTCTCAGATGAAAAAATTATGCCAGTCACTAAACACAGAATAGAAAAGCATTGTAAGTTAAATCAAGACTCCTAATGAAACATGGTATAAGTGTGTAAGTCTTAATATATCTGTGTGTGTAATTTTTTTTTTTTCAACCACTGTTTAGGGAGATGAATCAAAATGGTAAAACACCAATTCCTAGGATATCAGATATTCTCTTAACATTAGTTAAGCTAAAAATAGTCTACATTTGTTTATGGCACTATCCTTCCCCTGGTAATTTTACTAGTTTTAAATAAAGACACATCATTAATTGTAGGGTGACTACAAATAGTTACAAAGAGATAACACATCTTTAGAGGGTAACATTCACATATATTCCATTTCTTAAAAGATCGTTTTTAGCCCTATTAATAAGTGAAGCAATAAAGGTGAGTAAAGGCTGCGCAGGCACAGGAGAGCCTAGAAGAGCTATCCCACATTGAAGGCCAGGAACGGTGGCAGTAAAGAGATACCCCTTGTCCAAGGTAAGGAACAGCGGCTGTGCTTTGTTGGAGCAGCCATGAAGAGATACCCCAAGCCAAGGTAAGAGAAACCCAAGTAAGATGGTAGGTGTTGCAAGAGGGCATCAGAGGGCAGACAAACTGAAACCATACTCTCAGAAAACTAGTCAATCTAATCACACTAGTACCACAGCCTTGTCTAACTCAATGAAACCAAGCCATGCCTGCGGGGCAACCCAAGACAGGTGGGTCATGGTGGAGAGGCCTGAACAGAATGTGGTTCACTGGAGAAGGGAATGGCAAGCCACTTCAGTATTCTTACCTTGAGAACCCCATGAACAGTATGAAAAGGCAAAATGATAGGATACTGAAAGAGGAACTCCCCAGGTTATTAGATGCCCAATATGCTACTGGAGATCAGTGGAGAAATAACTCCAGAAAGAATGAAGGGATGGAGCCAAAGCAAAAACAATACCCAGTTGTGGATGTGACTGGTGATAGAAGCAAGGTCTGATGCTGTAAAGAGCAATATTGCATAGGAACCTGGAATGTCAGGTCCATGGATCAAAGCAAATTGGAAGTGGTCAAACAAGAGATGGCAAGGGTGAACGTCAACATTTTAGGAATCAGTGAACTAAAATGGACTGAAATGGGTGAATTTAACTCAGATGACCATTACATCTACTACTGCGGGCAGGAATCCCTCAGAAGAAATGGAGTAGCCATCATGATCAACAAAAGAGTCTGAAATGCAGTACTTGAATGCAATCTCAAAAATGACAGAATGATCTCTGTTCGTCTCCAAGGCAAACCATTCAATATCACAGTTATCCTAGTCTATGCCCCAACCAGTAAAGCTGAAGAAACTGAAGTTGAACAGTTTTATGAAGACCGACGAGATCTTTTAGAACTAACACCCAAAAAAGACGTCTTTTTCATTTTACGGGACTGGAATGCAAAAGTAGGAAGTCAAGAAACACCTGGAGTAACAGGCAAATTTGGCCTTGGAAGGCGGAATGAAGCAGGACAAAGACTAATAGAGTTTTGCCAAGAAAATGCACTGGTCACAGCAAACACTCTCTTCCAACAACACAAGAGAAGACTCTACACATGGACATCACCAGATGGTCAACACCAAAATCAGATTGATTATATTCTTTGCAGCCAAAGATGGAGAAGCTCTATACAGTCAACAAAAACAAGACTAGGAGCTGACTGTGGCTCAGATCATGAACTCCTTATTGCCAAATTCAGACTTAAATTGAAGAAAGTAGGGAAAACTGCTAGACCATTCAGGTATGACCTAAATCAAATCCCTTATGATTATACAGTGGAAGTGAGAAATAGATTTAAGAATCTAGATCTGATAGAGTGCCTAATGAACTATGGAATGAGGTTCGTGACATTGTACAGGAGACAGGGATAAAGATCATCCCCATGGAAAAGAACTGCAAAAAAAGCAAAATGGCTGTCTGCGGAGGCCTTACAAATAGCTGTGAAATGAAGAGAGGTGAAAAGCCAAGGAGAAAATGAAAGATATAAGCATCTGAATGCAGAGTTACAAAGAATAGCAAGAAGAGATAAGAAAGCCTTCTTCAGCGATCAATGCAAAGAAATAGAGGAAAGGAACAGAACGGGAAAGACTAGAGATCTCTTCAAGAAAATTAAAGATACCAAGGGAATATTTCATGCAAAGATGGGCCCGATAAAAGACAGAAATGGTCTGGACCTAACAGAAGCAGAAGATATTAAGAAGAGGTGGCAAGAATACATGGGAGAACTGTACAAAAAAGATCTTCATGACCCAGATAATCATGATGATGTGATCACTAATCTAGAGCCAGGCATCTTGGAATGTGAAGTCAAGTGGGCCTTAGAAAGCATCACTATGAACAAAGCTAGTGGAGATGATGGAATTCCATTGGAGCTGTTTCAAATCCTGAAAGATGATGCTGTGAAAGTGCTGCACTCAATATGCCAGCAAGTTTGGAAAACTCAGCAGTGGCCACAGGACTGGAAAAGGTCAGTTTTCATTCCAAATCAAAAGAAAGACAATGCAAAAGAATGCTCAAACTACTGCACAATTGCACTCATCTCACATGCTAGTAAAGTAATGCTCAAAATTCTCCAAGCCAGGCTTCAGCAATACGTGAACCATGAACTTCCTGATGTTCAAGCTGGTTTTAGAAAAGGCAGAGGAACCAGAGATCAAATTCCCAACATCTGCTGGATCATGGAAAAAGCAAGAGAATTCCAGAAAGACATCTATTTCTGGTTTATTGACTATGCCAAAGCCTTTGACTGTGTGGATCACAATAAGCTGTGGAAAATTCTGAAAGAGATGGGAATACCAGACCATCTGACCTGCCTCTTGAGAAATCTGTATACAGGTCAGGAAGCGACAGTGAGAACTGGGCATGGAACAACAGACTGGTTCCAAATAGGAAAAGGAGTATGCCAAGTCTGTATATTGTCACCCTGCTTATTTAACTTATAAGCAGAGTACATCATGAGAAACTCTGGACTGGAAGAAACACAAGCTGGAATCAAGATTGCCTGGAGAAATATCAATAACCTCAGATATGCAGATGACACCACCCTTATGGCAGAAAGTGAAGAGGAACTAAAAAGCCTCTTGATGAAAGTGAAAGAGGAGAGTGAAAAAGTTGGCTTACAGCTCAACATTCAGAAAACGAAGATCATGGCATCTGGTCCCATCACTTCATGGGAAATAGATGGGGAAACAGTGGAAACAGTGTCAGACTTTATTTTTCGGGGCTCCAAAATCACTGCAGATGGTGACTGCAGCCATGAAATTAAAAGACATTTACTCCTTGGAAGAAAAGTTTTGACCAACCTAGACAGTATATTCAAAAGCAGAGACATTACTTTGCTGACTAAGGTCAGTCTAGTCAAGGCTATGGTTTTTCCTGTGGTCATGTATGGATGTGAGAGTTGGACTGTGAAGAAGGCTGAGCACTGAAGAATTGATGCTTTTGAACTGTGGTGTTGGAGAAGACTCTTGAGAGTCCCTTGGACTGCAAGGAGATTCAACCAGTCCATTCTGAAGGAGATTAAACCTGGGATTTCTTTGGAAGGAATGATGCTAAAGCTGAGCTCCAGTACTTTGGACACCTCATGTGAAGAGTTGACTCATTGGAAAAGACTCTGATGCTGGGAGGGATTGGGGGCAGGAGGAGAAGGGGACGACCGAGGATGAGATGCCTGGATGGCATCACGGACTCAATGGACGTGAGTCTGAGTGAACTCCGGGAGATGGTGATGGACAGGGAGGCCTGGCGTGCTGCGATTCATGGGGTCGCAAAGAGTCGGACACGACTGAGCGACTGAACTGAACTGAACTGAACTGAAAGTATCCTGAACTAATAACAGGAAGTTAGATCAAGTTATTTAAAATATATTGCCTATAAACCGGTATGCTACAAATTTTAAAAGTCTAGTTTGAAACTCTTCTTGGGCTTCCTTATTAGGAATATCTTTACAAATTTGTGAACAGGTCTGTTGGTTCATAAAATTAAATTTTGAGAGGCAACAGTAAAGAATCTACCTGCAACGCAGAAGACCTGGGTTTGATCGCTGGGTCAGGAATATCGCCTGGAGAAGGGAGTGGCAACCCACCCCAGTATTCTTGCCTGGAGAATTCCATGGACAAAGGAGTTTGACAGGCTACAGTCCATGAGCTTGCAAGAATTAGACACAACTGAGTGACTAACACACACACCATGTGAACATCTGGCTTTTATCACTTATTCATTTTGGATAATGTTTTAGTTCCATGTTTTTAGGTGTAATAACTCATTATATACTAAAGCCATCATTTTCAGAAACTCATTTCCTCTTAAGCAAACTAGATGGCTCTAGGTGGCAGGAGACAGAATCAGTCTAACAGTGTCTCTCACAAATCTCTCAAGTCTGCCTATCTGGAGGTGTAGGAGAGCTTCTTCCCACTAGGATCCTGCACTTGCGTAACAGAGAGAAATTTATCCCTGCAGGAAATGGAAGAATTTGCTCAAAGTTCAGGCGAATATAGTATTGTGATGTTTCCTCTGGGGTCAGTGGTCACATACTTCACAGAAGAAAAGGCCATTTGCATTGCCTGAGCCCTCGCTCAGATTCTAGAGAAGGTTAGTTCAAACTCCAATCCTGGTGAGAAGCCACTTTACAAACTGGAGAGAATGTGTAGCTAATAGTACTCTTTTCAGATGAAAGTTGTAACTCATCCTTTACTGAGTGGAACTAGTACCACCTTTAAGTAAAAATGTCTCAAAACATTCAAATGTATACGGGGCGCATTTTACCGTTTGCCTTCTGAGTCTTCACATTACTGAAAATACATCTTTTTAGGAAATCACTGATTTTCAATGAAAGAGAGATGAAAATGTTAAGATTCTAGTAACTTTTTATTGTTTGAAATCTTATGACTTGTACTGATTCTTTCCAAAAGTTCTCAGAGGTGTCAGCTCCAAGGTCCAGGAAAAGAGAGGTAACACGTAGAGGGGAATCACACTCAAGAATATTCTTTATGTCTCTAGGCTTTATTAAGACTTAAAGTGTAGTTGGTTTAGAAATAGAAGCTTAATCTTCCAACCAGTCCATTCTAAATGAGATCAGCCCTGGGATTTCTTTGAAGGGAATGATGCTGAAGCTGAAAGTCCAGTACTTTGGCCACCTCATGCAAAGAGTTGACTCATTGGAAAAGACTCTGATGCTGGGACGGATTGGGGGCAGGAGGAGAAAGAGACGACAGAGGATGAGATGGCTGGATGGCATCACTGACTCGATGGACGTGAATCTGAGTGAACTCTGGGAGTTGGTGGTGGACAGGGAGGCCTGGTGTGCTGCGATTCATGGGGTTGCAAAGAGTCAGACACGACTGAGTGATTGAACTGAAATGACTGAATCTTTCTAAATTGAATTTTCTATAGTTAGAACAATTAAAAATCTTAATGCTATTGTCAAACAGTGTATATTTTCTTTTTTATTGCATTCAATTAACTTTGTTTATTCTAAATTTCTACTCTTCATATATTCCCATTCATGAAATACCCTATCTTTATATTTTTATACTAAAGTACATAAAACTCTATAATTGTACTAATTAGGCCTGTTAAAACTCTGTATTTTTAATTTTAGCTGTTCTAGTAAAAAGTTTGCTACCTATTAGTATTTAATCTGAAATTCTTCATGCGGAGTTTAAAAAAGAAAAAAAATTATGTAACAAAAAATTAGCATCCTAATGAAAAGTTGTTACTGAACCACGGAACATGCTGGGATTCTTGGCCTCTGGAGAAGAATTCAGTCCAGGGCCAGGGACGAGGCTTGATCGCTCAGAGCTTCTGTGTAATAAAGTTTTATTAAAGTATAAAAGAAATAGAGAAAACTTCTGACACAGACATCAGATGAGGGCAGAAAGAGTGCCCCCCTGCTAGTTTTTAGCCAGATGTTATATAGCTACTGCTGCTGCTGCTGCTAAGTTGCTTCAGTCGTGTCTGACTTTGTGAGACCCCATAGACGGCAGCCTGCCAGGCTCCCCTGTCCCTGGGCTTCTCCAGGAAAGAACACTGGAGTGGGTTGCCATTTCCTTCTCCAATGCATGAAAGTGAAAAGTCAAAGTGAAGCTGCTCAGTCATGTATGACTCTTAGCGACCTCATGGACTGCAGCCTACCAGCTACTAGCAATCTGCTAATTAGAGTAAGGCAACGTCTCAAAACTCAGAGACTGGCACCAGTCCCCTCACCCACAACATACTTTTTGTGATAACATTGGCACCAGGTGAGTTATCCGGGGTCATAAAACGATTGACATGAATCTGGAAGAAAGGCAGATTTCCAAGTAAATATAGAGTTCCATTAACATAGATTAGGAGACCAATGTATGAGTAAAACATACTGGTTTGTCAAGTTTGTTCTGAGTCTTAGGCGAACTTCAAGTCTTAGACTTGAAGACAAGAGTCTAGGGTAAATACATAGTTCGTTAATATAGCTTAAGGCAAACATTTCCAAACAATGATTAAGAAAAACGCATTGGTTAGTTCAAGGTTTGAGAAAAGTTAAGTTCAAGTGGAGCCAGGTGTCATCATGGCAACACAGAATTTTAAAAGAAACCTCTTTTTAAATTTGTATGGAGAAGAGGGAAAAATCTAACACTTGTATGTTTCCTCCTGCCACTTAAAGTGAAACTGAAGTCACTCAGTCGTGTCCGACTCTTTGGGACCCCATGGACTATAGCCCCAAGGGTCCTCTGTCCATGGGAATTTCCAGGCAAGAATACTGGAGTGGGTTGCCATTTCCTTCTCCAGGGGATCTTCCTGACCCAGGGATTGAACCTGGGTCTTCTGCTTTGTAGGCAGACACTTTTACCGTCTGACCTTGTAGACTCTTTCCTCCGTTTAGAGACCTCTGGCCTTCCTGCTTGTTACCCTCTTACTAACAAGATACTTCGTTAAGTAATAGAGTATAAGCAAATCCTCTATCTCATCCCCCTTTAAAAACCAAACTGACAGTATCTGTACAACATTGAAATGGGCTAGAATAGTATGATTTAAGAAAACTAACAAGAGGATTTTTTAACAGCTTAAGTCCCCATAAACAGACTTATTAAAATAAGCTTTACCTCTAGTGATTTAAGAAGTACAGATTCAATAAATGATTCAAACATCTTAAAAAAAGAGAGAGACAGGAAGAGAGAGAGAAAAAAACAGGAGAGAAAAAGAAGGAAGGAAGTGAGGGAAGGGAAAACACAGCAAATCAGTCAAAAAGCAGACAATAAAAATTTAAAGCTAATTAAATTTTTGGAAAACATTACATTTGAAACTTAAGAGTTCAGATGCCCTCATGACAAGTAGTAACCATGTTTGTTTTAATGCCTCTTAACACTCACCTTCTGTCTAAACTCATCCTGTGTATTTTCTATTTTTCACTTACAATGCCACTCTCGAAAGCCCTTCAAAAAAAGAAAAGACAAATAGTTTTACTTAATCTCAATGTTTGCAAACTACCTCTTTTGTTTTGATGTGCTCCTCTTCAACTTTTAGTTCTCTCAAACTAAATGGCTCAGACCGTAAAGCGTCTGTCTGCAATGCAGGAGACCCAGGTTCCATCCCTGGGTTGGGAAGATCCCCTGGAGAAGGCAGCCCACTCCAGTACTCTTGCCTGGAAAATCCCATGGACAGAGAAGCCTGGTAGGCTACTCTGTCCACGGGGTCGCAAAGAGTCAGACACGATTGAGTGACTTCACTGTCACTTTCACTTTCTCAACTATCACAGAAACTAGGACCGGCTACAAGAACTCTATGTGAGCGGGGTTACCCACACAGAAGAAATGAGGGTTTGTGCGCCACCTGCCGGTCATTCAGGGCAGAGCAGGATGAATTTAGAGGACATGCGTGCCCACCCTACTGGCTGAGATGTTAAGTCCCTCTGTCTGTCAGCGCCCCCAGATACTTTGCTCATGGCACCTAGTGATGTTCTGCTCCAGTCATGCCTACTTTCCTGTCTGGGACGTGCCTCACTCCTTGGAGCCAATACGTGTGAAACAAAAGAGTCAGCATTTTAGGCTACTATAGTGAAAAGAAAAGAAAAAAAACAAAAAACAACAACAAAAAAACCCCCTTTATCCTGTCTCATCAGATTTTCCTCCACTGGATCTTCATCCGGTTAGGCACAGAGAACTGCAGCTCTGCTTAGAATAAAATCCTACTTGATAAAGTACTATGCTATCTTGATCATAATCACAAATTAAACTAAAGGATAAGATGAAAGTGAAAAATATTTCGTATTGTCCCATTTGGGAATTGAAGTACAGAGTCGACTCCAAGAAAGCAGGGGCTATCTGAAGCTGTGGAATACAACCGTCATGTCTTGGAGCTTATCAGGGAAGGAGTCACTCTCAAAATATAAAGGAATAAGGAAGAAATTTATGTTCATGACCCTCTCTATTCAATTGTATTTTTATGCACGAGAGTAATTGGCATTCATACCAGTTATAAAATAGCTGAAAATATGTTTCATTACCTCCGATTGTTTCATAATCTGATCTTTGAGGTGTTATTCAACTCTCAAGTTCTCACTTTATTTAAACTCTCTTCTTCTTTTGAATTATGTGTAATGCCGAATTACATTGTAAGTTCTTAATTTTTATGTATTTTTCCCTAATGTTGTGCAAGTTGTTGTTAAGTCACATTTTTCATCTTGCTTTCAGTGTTTGCTCTAAATGTGAATAGATACCATATTTTAAAATGTATTTCCAAAAAAAATAAAATAAAATGTATTTCCAGGTTATCTCAGACTCAATCGTTTTTATTCAGACACAAGTCTCGGAGCATAGTTATAACATTCCATGAACACACTGAAACATGAACGTCAGGAGGTAGGAGAGAAGGTACACTCAAATGAAATATTGTGCAGCTTTTCTAGAGGAGCTAGTCTGTGAAAACCACCTGCTAAAAGCCCTAGAGACAAGCCTTTCTAGACAAAGACGTCAATGTATTCATTTCCAAAGGAAAGACACTCAAGATTTGCCATGTGTGCATTCTGAAAAGTCATCCTTGTGGTCCATTTTCCACTCCCACCCATATTCTAGTCCAAAGATTTTTGTCTAGATACGTGCTCAAGTCATAATTTTCATAACATTGTAAATTTCATCAAGAGCAGGAAAGGGAGTTAAGAAGCTTCATCAGGCCTTGCTATGATGTTTTGTTTCTCAGAAATGATGATCTTGATGTCTAATTGTTTTGCTGTTACCAAGTTGTTAATTGCTGATAATTTAGTTCATTTTACTGAATATCAGATTGGTAAATTCCATAATTTTAAAAAATTCGACTTCTCTTTATTAAAGGCTTATAATTTTCTTGTTGATTTGGAAGCATTGCTGTAAAAATTATAAATACACTTAGAGTATTCCAAAAAAATACTTGAAATTGTTTATTTTACAATGCCTTAACATGAATCCTGAACTTAATTTTAAGTCTGAAATTATCTGAGTATAAAAGTGTTTAGTGTACAGTGTATACATATAATGTATTTATATTCCATTTTTTTATTTAAAAGAATTAAGGAATACAAGGATTATACTTAAATACATACACATAGCAACTTTGAGTATTCATAATATTCTAACATAACAATCATAAAGAAGTAGGGTACTGCTGTATTGTTCAGTCGCTAAGTCATGTCCCTCTCTTGACCCCGTGGACTACAGCATGGGGCTCCTCTGTCCTTTACTATCTCCTGGCACTTGCTCAGATTCATTTCCATTGAGTAGGTGATGCTATCTAATCATTTCATCTTCTGTAGCCCCCTTCTCCTGCCTTCAATCTTTCCCAGCATCCTGGTCTTCTCCATTGAGTCAGCTTTTCGCACCAGGTGGTCAAAGTATTGGAGCTTCAGCTTCAGTATCAATTTTTCCAACGACTATTCAGAATTGATTTCCTTTAGGATTGACTGGTTTGATCTCCTTGGTGTATAAGGGACTCTCAAGAGTCTTCTCCACCACCACAGTTCAAAAGTATCGATTTTTTGGCGCTCAGCTTTATTTATGGTCCAACTCTCACATCCATGCATGACTACTGGAAAAATCATAGTTTGACTAAATGGATCTTTGTCAACAAAGTAATGTCTCTGCTTTTTAATATGTCTAGGTTTGTCATGTTTGTCAAGGCTGTATATTGTCACCCTGCTTTATTTAACTTCTATGCAGAGAACATCATGAGAAACGCTGGACAGGAAGAAACACAAGCTGGAATCAAGATTGCCGGGGGACAGGGGAGGGAAAGATGGCGGAGGAATAGGACAGGAAGACCACTTTCTCCCTCACAAATTCCTCAAAAGAACATTTCAACGCCGAGCAAACTCCACAAAACAACTTCTGTAGGCTGGCAGAGGACATCAGGCAACCAGAAAAGCAGACCATTGTCTTCAAAAACAGGTAGGAAAAAATATAAAAGACGAGAAAGGAGACAAAGGAGGTGGGGAGGGAGCTTCGTCCCGGGAAGGGAAGCCCATCCCGGGAAGGGAATTTGAAGAAGAGAGGTTTCCAAACACCAGGAAACACTCTCCCTGCCGAGTCTGTGGCGAGCCTTGGAAACACAGAGGGCAACATAACAGGAAGGAAAAATAGATAAATAATTAAAACCAACAGATTACAAGCCCAACAGTAACTCCCCCAGCGGAAAAGCAGCACAGACGCCTGCATCCGCCATTGGGAAGTGGGGGCAGGGCAGGGACGCGCGGGAGGCGCGGGCTGCAGAACTTTGTAAGAATCGGGCAGGAACGCCCCACGTGCAACCAGAACGATCTAACTAGGGCTAGCAAACCAGACTGTGGGATAGCTACCACGCGAAAAGCTCGAACATAAGACACCACCAGGACCAAGCACAGAACAAAGGACGGAACGGAAAAAGCCGGCTGCAGACCATCCCCCGCCGGGGACAGGCAGCCAGAGCCATAAAGACTGGAAAGGGGCAACTGCAGACCCGGAGAGACTTTACGTACCTAACTGCAAGCAGGCTCCTTTGCTAAGACCTCTGGGGGTGCTGGACAGTCACAATCTGCCTCACGGGGTGCGCCAGCGGTCCACCCAGAAAGCTGAGCAGCAGCGGCAGAAAAGGTGACAAGCCGCGGCGATCGTGCTAGCCAAACTCCTGAGCTACTCGGACCTGGGAAGGGCACAAAGCGCAGTCCCAGCCGAATTTGTGCCTCTGAGGGCTGCCTAAGCACCGAACCTGAGCGGCTTGGACCGGGGGAAGTGCACGCAGCCTAGGGCCGGCCCCAGACGGTTCCCGGCTGAGCATCGTAGAGCCGGAGAGGTTTGTGCGCCGTGAGAAAGGACAGGTCAAGCGGGGCTGAGATACGGGGTGCACACGACAGTGCTATTTGTTTGCAGCATCCCCCCTCCCCACAGCGTGACTGAACTAGTGAGCCTAAAAAAACAGCAAACAGAAGAAGTTAAACAGAGGGAACCACCTTGGAAGTGATCCCACACGGCCCATAACATCAGAGAAGGGCCAGATATATTTTTGACTATTTTTAAAATCATTCCTTTTTTATTTTTTTTGCTTTTTTGTTTTTCTTTTTTTTTTCAAACTTTTTTTAATTGTTAAGTCTTCTATTTCTCCTCTAATTTTTATTTCTATAACCTATTATTACTATTTAAAAAAATACTTTTTTTTTGTTTTAAGTCAAACACCATATATAGTCTTTGGATGGTTGTTGGTGTTTTTTTTGTTTGTTTGTTTGTTTTTTAATAATTCTTTTTTTTTCTTTCTTCCTTTTTCCTTCTGCTTTTCTTTAATATTGTATCTTTGAAAATCCAACCTCTACTCTAGATTTTTAATCTTTGCTCTTAGGTTTTTGTTGTCAATTTTGTACATTTAAAAACCCAAACTTCACTACCCAAGTTTACCTGAGAGCAAGATTACTGGCTTGATCACTCTCTCCTCCTCTGGACTCTCCTTTTTCTCCACCAGGTGGCCTCTGTCTCTTTTCTCCCCCATCTCTTCTCTATCCAACTCTGTGAATCTCTGTGTGTTCCAGACGGTGGAGAACACCTAAGGAACCGGTTACTGGCAGGATTTGTCTCTCTCCTACTCATTCCTCTCTCTTATCCTCCTGGTCACTTCTGTCTACTTCCTCCCTCTCCTCTGCCCCGTATAACTCTGTAAATACCTCTGAGCGGTCCAGACTATAGAGCGCACATAAGGAAGTGACTACTGGCTAGCTTGCTCTCTCCTCTTTTGATCTCACCGCACCTCATTCCAGTTACCTCTAACTACCCCCTCCATCTTCTCTTCTCCTTGTAACTCAGTGAACCTCTCTGAGTATCCCTCAATGTGGAGAAACTTTTCATCTTTAATCTAGATGTTTTATCATCGGTGCTGTATAGATGGAGAAGTCTAGAGGCTACTGTAAAAATAAAACTGAAAACCCGAAGCAGGAGGCTTAAATCCAAAGCCTGAAAACATTAGTGAACTCTTGAATTCAGGGAACATTAAGCAATAGGAGCTCATCAAATGCCTTCATACCTACACCGAAACCAAGCTCCACCCAAGGGCCAACAAGTTCCAAAACAAGACATACCACGCAAATTCTCCAGCAACACAGGAACATTCCCCTGAGTTTCAATATACAGGCAGCTCAAAATTATCCCAAAACCTTTGATGTCTCATAACCCATTACGGGTCACTCCACTGCACTCCAGAGAGAAGAAACCCAGCTCCACCCACCAAAACTCCAACACAAGCCTCCCTAACCAGGAAACCTTGACAAGCCACTGATAGAACCCCACCCAAAGTGAGGAAGCTCCATAATAAAGAGAACTCCACAAATTACCAGAATATAAAAAGGCCACCCCAAACGCAGCAATATAACCAAGATGAAGAGACAGAGGAATACTCAGCAGGTAAAGGAACAGGAGAGTTGCCCACCAAACCAAACAAAAGAGGAAGAAGTAGGGAATCTACCGGAGAAGGAATTCCGAATATTGATAGTGAAAATGATCCAAAATCTTGAAATCAAAATGGAATCACAGATAAATAGGCTAGAGACAAGGATTGAGAAGATGCAAGAAAGGTTTAACAAGGACCTAGAAGAAATAAAAAAGAGTCAAAATATAATGAATAATGCAATAAATGAGATCAGAAACACTCTGGAGGCAACAAATAGTAGAATAACGGAGGCAGAAGATAGGATTAGTGAAATAGAAGATTGAATGGTAGAAATAAATGAATCAGAGAGGAAACAAGAAAAACGAATTAAAAGAAACGAGGACAATCTCAGAGACCTCCAGGACAATATGAAACGCTCCAACATTCGAATTATAGGAGTCCCAGAAGAAGAAGACAGAAAGAAAGATCATGAGAAAATCCTTGAGGAGATAATAGCTGAAAACATCCCTAAAATGGGGAAGGAAATAATCACCCAAGTCCAAGAAACACAGAGAGTTCCAAATAGGATAAACCCAAGGCGAAACACCCCAAGACACATATTAATCAAATTAACAAAGATCAAACACAAAGAACAAATATTAAAAGCAGCAAGGGAAAAACAACAAATAACACACAAGGGGATTCCCATAAGGATAACAGCTGATCTTTCAATAGAAACTCTTCAGGCCAGGAGGGAATGGCAAGACATACTTAAAGTGATGAAAGACAATAACCTTCAGCCCAGATTACTGTACCCAGCAAGGATCTCATTCAAATACGAAGGAGAAATCAAAAGCTTTACAGACAAGCAAAAGCTGAGAGAATTCAGCACCACCAAACCAGCTCTCCAACAAATTCTAAAGGATATTCTCTAGACAGGAAACACAAAAAGGGTGTATAAACCCGAACCCAAAACAATAAAGTAAATGGTAGCGGGATCATACTTATCAATAATTACCTTAAACGTAAATGTGTTGAACGCCCCAACCAAAAGACAAAGACTGGCCAAATGGATACAAAAACAAGACCCCTCTATATGCTGCTTACAAGAGACCCACCTCAAAACAAGGGACACATACAGACTGAAAGTGAAGGGCTGGAAAAAGATATACCACGCAAATAGAGACCAAAAGAAAGCAGGAGTGGCAATGCTCATATCCGATAAAATAGACTTTAAAAAAAAGGCTGTGAAAAGAGACAAAGAAGGCCACTACATAATGATCAAAGGAACGATCCAAGAAGAAGACATAACAATTATAAATATATATGCACCCAATATAGGAGCACCGCAATATGTAAGACAAATGCTAACAAGTATGAAAGGGGAAATCAACAATAACACAATAATAGTGGGAGACTTTAATACCCCACTCACACCTATGGACAGATCAACTAAACAGAAAATTAACAAAGAAATGCAAACTTTAAATGATACATTAGATCAGTAAGACCTAATTGATATCTATAGGACATTTCACCCCAAAACAATGAATTTCACCTTTTTTTCAAGTGATCATGGAACCTTCTCCAGGATAGATCACATCCTGGGCCATAAATCTAAACTTGATAAATTCAAAAAAATCGAAATCATTCCAAGCATCTTTTCTGACCATAATGCATTAAGATTAGATCTCAATTACGGGAGAAAAACTATTAAAAATTCCAACATATGGAGGTTGAACATCACACTTCTGTATAACCAACAAATCACAGAAGAAATCAAAAAAGAAATCAAAATATGCATAGAAACGAATGAAAATGAAAACACAACAACCCAAAACCTGTGGGACACTATAAAAGCAGTGCTAAGAGGAAAGTTCATAGCAATACAGGCATACCTCAAGAAACAAGAAAAAAGTCAAATAAATAACCTAACTCTACACCTAAAGCAACTAGAAAAGGAAGAATTGGAGAACCCCAGAGTTAGTAGAAGGAAAGAAATCTTAAAAATTAGGGCAGAAATAAATGCAAAAGAAACTAAAGAGACCATAGCAAAAATCAACAAAGCCAAAAGCTGGTTCTTTGAAAGGATAAATAAAACTGACAAACCATTAGCCAGACTCATCAAGAAGCAAAGAGAGAAAAATCAAATCAATAAAATTAGAAATGAAAATGGAGAGATCACAACAGACAACACAGAAATACAAAGGATCATAAGAGACTACTATCAGCAGTTGTATGCCAATAAAATGGACAACGTGGAAGAAATGGACAAATTCTTAGAAAAGTACAATTTTCCAAAACTGAACCAGGAAGAAATAGAAAATCTTAACAGACCCATCACAAGCACGGAAATTGAAACTGTAATCAGAAATCTTCCAGCAAACAAAAGCCCAGGTCCAGACGGCTTCACAGCTGAATTCTACCAAAAATTTAGAGAAGAGCTAACACCTATCCTACTCAAACTCTTCCAGAAAATTGCAGAGGAAGGTAAACTTCCAAACTCATTCTACGAGGCCACCATCACCCTAATACCAAAACCTGACAAAGATGCCACAAAAAAAGAAAACTACAGGCCAATATCACTGATGAACATAGATGAAAAAATCCTCAACAAAATTCTAGCAATCAGAATCCAACAACACATTAAAAAGATCATACACCATGACCAAGTGGGCTTTATCCCAGGGATGCAAGGATTCTTCAATATCCACAAATCAATCAATGTAATTCACCACATTAACAAATTGAAAAATAAAAGCCATATGATTATCTCAATAGATGCAGAGAAGGCCTTTGACAAAATTCAACATCCATTTATGATAAAAACTCTCCAGAAAGCAGGAATAGAAGGAACATACCTCAACATAATAAAAGCTATATGTGACAAACCCACAGCAAACATTATCCTCAATGGTGAAAAATTGAAAGCATTTCCCCTAAAGTCAGGAACAAGACAAGGGTGTCCACTTTCACCGCTACTATTCAACATAGTTCTGGAAGTTTTGGCCACAGCAATCAGAGCAGAAAAAGAAATAAAAGGAATCCAAACTGGAAAAGAAGAAGTAAAACTCTCACTGTTTGCAGATGACATGATCCTCTACATGGAAAACCCTAAAGACTCCACCAGAAAATTACTAGAGCTCATCAATGAATATAGTAAAGTTGCAGGATATAAAATCAACACACAGAAATTCCTTGCATTCCTATACACTAATAATGAGAAAGTAGAAAAAGAAATTAAGGAAACAATTCCATTCACCATTGCAACGAAAAGAATAAAATACGTAGGAATATATCTACCTAAAGAAACTAAAGACCTATATATAGAAAACTATAAAACACTGATGAAAGAAATCAAAGAGGACACTAATAGATGGAGAAATATACCATGTTCATGGATCGGAAGAATCAATATAGTGAAGATGAGTATACTACCCAAAGCAATTTACAAATTTAATGCAATCCCTATCAAGCTACCAGCCATATTTTTCACAGAACTAGAACAAATAATTTCACAATTTGTATGGAAATACAAAAAACCTCAAATTGCCAAAGCAATCTTGAGAAATAAGAATGGAACTGGAGGAATCAACTTGCCTGACTTCAGGCTCTACTACAAAGCCACAGTCATCAAAACAGTATGGTACTGGCACAAAGACAGACATACAGATCAATGGAACAAAATAGAAAGCCCAGAGATAAATCCACACACATATGGACACCTTATCTTTGACAAAGGAGGCAAGAATATACAATGGAGTAAAGACAATCTCTTTAACAAGTGGTGCTGGGAAAACTGGTCAACCACTTGTAAAAGAATGAAACTAGATCACTTTCTAACACCACACACAAAAATAAACTCAAAATGGATTAAAGATCTAAATGTAAGATCAGAAACTATAAAACTCCTAGAGGAGAATATAGGCAAAACACTCTCCGACATAAATCACAGCAGAATCCTCTATGATCCACCTCCCAGAATATTGGAAATAAAAGCAAAAATAAACAAATGGGATCTAATTAAAATTAAAAGCTTCTGCACAACAAAGGAAAATATAAGCAAGGTGAAAAGACAGCCTTCTGAATGGGAGAAAATAATAGCAAACGAAGCAACTGACAAACAATTAATCTCAAAAATATGCAAACAACTTATGCAGCTCCATTCCAGAAAAATAAACGATCCAGTCAAAAAATGGGCCAAAGAATTAAATAGACATTTCTCCAAAGAAGACATACGGATGGCTAACAAACACATGAAAAGATGCTCAACATCACTCATTATTAGAGAAATGCAAATCAAAACCACAATGAGGTACGACTTCACACCAGTCATAATGTCTGGGATCCAAAAATCTGCAAGCAATAAATGCTGGAGAGGGTGTGGAGAAAAGGGAACCCTCCTACACTGTTGGTGGGAATGCAAACTAGTACAGCCACTATGGAGAACAGTGTGGAGATTCCTTAAAAAATTGCAAATAGAACTGCCTTATGACCAAGCAATCCCACTGCTGGGCATACACACCGAGGAAACCAGAATTGAAAGAGACACATGTACCCCAATGTTCATCGCAGCACTGTTTATAATAGCCAGGACATGGAAACAACCTAGATGTCCATCAGCAGATGAATGGATAAGAAAGCTGTGGTACATATAACACAATGGAGTATTACTCAGCTGTTAAAAAGAATTCATTTGAATTAGTTCTGATGAGATGGATGAAACTGGAGCCGATTATACAGAGTGAAGTAAGCCAGAAAGAAAAACACCAATACAGTATACTAACACATATATATGGAATTTAGGAAGATGGCAATGACGACCCTGTATGCAAGACAGCAAAAAAGACACAGATGTGTATAACGGACTTTTGGACTCAGAGGGAGAGGGAGAGGGTGGGATGATTTGGGAGAATGGCATTGTAACATGTATACTATCATGTAAGAATTGAATCGCCAGTCTATGTCTGACGCAGGATACAGCATGCTTGGGGCTGTATCCTGCGTCATGGGGATGACCCAGAGAGATGTTATGGGGAGGGAGGTGGGAGGGGGGTTCATGTTTGGGAACGCATGTAAGAAATAAAGATTTTAAAATTTAAAAAAAAAAAAACTGAAAAAAAAAAAAGATTGCCGGGAGAAATATCAATAACCTTAGATATGCAGATGACATATGGCAGAAAGTGAAGAGGAACTAAAAAGCCTCTTTAAGAAAGTGAAAGTGGTGAGTGAAAAATTTGGCTTAAAGCTCAACATTCAGAAAATGAAGACCATGGCATCTGGTCCCATCACTTCATGGCAAATAGATGGGGAAACAGTGGAAACAGTGTCAGGCTTTATTTTTTTGGGTTCCAAAATCACTGCAGATGGTGACTGCAGCTATGAAATTAAAAGACACTTACTCCTTGCAAGGAAAGTTATGACCAAACTAGATAGCGTATTGAAAAGCAGAGACATTACTTTGCCAACAAAGGTCTGTCTAGTCAAGGCTATGGTTTTTCCTGTGGTCATGTATGGATGTGAGAGTGGGACTGTGAAGAAAGCTGAGCACCGAAAAATTGATGCTTTTGAACTGTGGTGTTGGAGAAGAATCTTGAGAGTCCTTTGGACTGCAAGGAGATCCAACCAGTCCATTCTGAAGGAGATCAGCCCTGGGATTTCTTTGGAAGGAATGATGCTAAAGCTGAAACTCCAATACTTTGGCCACCTCATGCGAAGAGTTGACTCATTGGAAAAGACTCTGATGCTGGGAGGGATTGGGGGCAGGAGGAGAAGGGGACGACCGAGGATGAGATGGCTGGATGGCATCACTGACTCAATGGATGTGAGTCTGAGTGAACTCTGGGAGTTGGTGATGGACAGGGAGGCCTCGCGTACTGCGATTCGTGGGGTTGCAAAGAGTCAGACATGACTGAGTGACTGAACTAAACTGAACTGAGGTTTGTCATAGCTTTTCTTCCAAGGAGCAATTGTCTTTTACTTTCATGGCTGCACTCACCATCTGCAGTGATTTTGAAACCCAAGAAAATAAAGTTTCTCACTGTTTTCTTTGTTTCACCATCTATTTGCCATGAAGTGATGGAACTGGATCTTCCCTTGGGCTTCCCTCGTAGCTCAGCTGGTGAAGAATCTGCCTGCAATGCAGGAGACCTGGGTTTGATCCCTGGGTTGGAAAGGTCCTCTAGAGAAGGGAAAGACTACCCGCTTCAATATTCTGGCCTGGAGAATCCCATGTATCGCAAAGAATTGTACACAACTGAGCAACTTTCACTTTGATATTTCTTCTTGATGGGACCGGATGACATGATCTTAGTTTTCTGAATTTTGAGTTTTAAATCAACTCTTTCACTCTCTTCTTTCACTTTCATCAAGAGGCTCCTTAGTTCCTCTTCATTTTCTGCCATAAGGGTGGTGTCATTTGCATGTCTGAGGTTATTGATATTTCTCCCAGCAATCTTGATTTCAGCTTGTGCTTCATCCAGCCTGGCATTTCGCATGATGTACTCTGCATACAAGTTGAATAAGCATGCTGACAATATACATCCTTGACCTATTTCATTCCCAATTTGGAACCTGTCCATTTTTCCATGTCTAGTTCTAACTGCTACTTCTTGACCTGCATACACATTTCTCAGGAGGCAGGTAAGATGGTCTGGTATTCCCATCTCTTTAACAGTTTTGCAGTTTGTTGTGATCCACACAATTCATGACTTTAGCACAGTTAATGAAGCAGAAGTTTTTCTGGAATTCTTTTTCTTTTCCTATGATCCAATGGATGTTGGCAATTTGAATTCTGATTCCTCTGCCTTTTCCAGATCCAGCTTGTACATATGGAAATTCTCGGTTCACATACTGCTAAAGCCTAGCTTGAAGGATTTTGAGCATAAACTTGCTGACACGTGAAATGAGAAGACTTGTTTGGTAGTTTGAACATTCTTTGACATTGCTTTTCATTGGGATTAAAATGAAAACTGACCTTTTCCAATCCTGTGGCCACTGCCCAGTTTTCCAAACTTCCTGACATATTGGGTGCAGCACTTAATATTATCATCTCTTTGGATTTTAATTATCTCAGCTGGAATTCCATAACCTCTGGTAGTTTTGTTCATAGTAATGCTTCTTAAGGCCCGCTTGATGGACTACATCACACTCCAGTATGTCCAGCTCAAGTTAGTGACCACACCATTGTGATTATCCGAGTCATTAAGACTTTTTTTTAATAGCTTTGTTTATTCTTGGCACCTCTTCTTAATCTCTTCTGCTTCTTTTAAGCCCTTATAATTTTCCTCCCTTATTATACCCATCCCTAAATGAAATGTTCCCTCAATATCTCCAGTGTTTTTGAAGAAATCTCTAGTCTTTCCCGTTGTATTATTTTCCTGTATTTCTTTGCATTGTTCATTTAAGGAGGCCTTCTTATCTCTCCTTGCTATTCTCTGGAACTCTGCATTCAGTTGTATACACCTTTTCCTTTCTCCCTTGCCTTTTGCTTCTCTTCTTTCCTCAGATATTGCAAAGCCTCTTCAGACAATCAGTTTTCCTTCATGCATTTCATTTTCTTGGTCACTATCTCCTGTACAATGTTATGTATTCTCATCCATAGTTCTTCAAGCACTGTCACCTGATGTAATCCCTTGAATCTATTCATTATCTCCACTGAATAATCATAAGGGATTTGACTTAAGTCATACCTGAATGGCATAGTGGTTTCTCTACTGTCTTAAATGGAAGCCTGCATTTTGCTATAAGGAGTTCATGATCTGAGACACAGTCAATTACATGTTTGTTTGTTTGTTTTTTGTTGCTGATTGTATAGAGATTTTCCATGTTTGGCATTAAAGAACATAATCAATCTGATTTTGATATTGATCATCTGGTAATGTCCATGTGTAGAGTCATCTCTTGGGGTGTTGATAATGGGTCTTTGCTATGACCAGTGTGTTCTTTTGACAAAATTCTGTTAGCCTTTGACCTGCTTCATATTGTAATCCAAGCCCAGATTGCCTGTTATTTCAGGCAGCATAGTATAATTAACAGTATGGTCTAGGCTGTTGGAATATATTCTTTTTCAGTCTACTTTCTTCATCTTATATATGTACTTGAGTTTTAAAATAGTATTTGAGTTTAAAATAGTTTGTATAAATTTAAATGAATAATTTTTTATAATCTTCACTTCACATTTACATTAGTATTGTGAAATGAAAATATCTAACTTCCATATTAATAAATAAGAATGTCACAGCCATCAACAATTTCTGGCCTGCAAATGAGAATGAGGTCTCCCAAAACTGTGATCACGTGGATGCTGCCACCTCCCACAGTGACTGCTGAGGAGCTGGGGGGTGGGGCGGGGAGGATGCAAGAAGCAAGGTAAACTAGGAAAACAGAATTGGCCCAGATAGCTGAGGTACATATGAAAAGAATGAGTTCAGGGAGCCCAGAGGCTTGCATCTTCCCGTACATAGAATGCTAAATTCCTTAGCTTGATACCTGATCTTTGATGATCAGACTGCCTGCTCCCTTTATTGCAAATTTGTACACAGCCTGACTTCCCTCCTGCCTCCTTGGAAAAGTTTTCTCAGAGCTCCTTAGATGCTGTCTCCTGGGCATGGAGTCCTAAACATGCCCACCAAATGAAATAGCTCTCTACTTTTAGGTTGTGACTCTATTTTTTAGTTGACAGTATTTAGTGGGAAATGTTTTTGAGCTTTTTAGGGTTAATTTTCATAAAATAGCTCTCTACTTTCAGGTCATGACTGTATTTTTTAGCTGATAGTATTTAATGGAAAATGTTTTGAGCTTTATAGGGTTTTTTTCTCCTTCACTGTTTCTTTACAAGACAGTTCTTAATAACAGAGAAGTTCCTAAATTTAAATAAACCAGTATAAATGTTGCAAATATGAAAAATATTAATATGTTAACTAACTTTATTTTAAGATACTGCCTTTTTAATTTTTAGAATTAAGTAGAACAATTTTGGAATTAATTAGAAATCAGTTTAGAAACGTGTTTTTAATTTTTAGAATTTACTGCATAAGTTATAAGTGGCAATTTGTTTCAAAAAATTAAGAAAATTTCATTATCTTAGCATGATACTCAATGTGCCTGCCCTAAGTAAAATATGCATATTTGAAACACAGCTACAGAGATAGGTTCCTTGCAGTTATTTTTAGGCCACACCATACACTGTGGTTGGAGAAGGCAATGGCAACCCACTCTAGTACTCTTGCCTGGCAAACCCCATGGACAGAGGAGCCTGGTCGGCTGCAGTCCACGGGGTCGCTAGGAGTCGGACACGACTGAGCGACTTCACTTTCACTTTTCACTTTCATGCATTGGAGAAGGAAATGGCAACCCACTCCAGTGTTCTTGCCTGGAGAATCCCAGGGATGGGGGAGCCTGATGGGCTGCCATCTCTGGGGTCGCACAGAGTCGGACACGACTGAAGCGACTTAGCAGCAGCAGCAGCAGCATACACTGCGGTATGCAAGTCGTTTCTTCCCTAGCAGTGGAGAAAAACTTAGATCAGGATTCCAGTAAGTCATGCAGATTTTCTTAATCTTAAAGCATGTGGAAGAATGGTGTTACACAAGAAATACCTGGGCCATTTTGCAAAGCTGGTTTAAAGAGCACAGAAGATAAAGTTACAAAAGGGCTGGAGTACTGTAAAAGTTGCAAATGTGTAGTTAAATCAATAAAGTTATAAAGGCAAGTTTTGTCGTGTAACTTATTCAATATTAGAGAGGCAATGCTGCCGCTGCTGCTGCTGCTGCTGCTAAGTTGCTTCAGTCATGTCCGACTCTGTGCGACCCCATAGACGGCAGCCCACCAGGCTCCCCCGTCCCTGGGATTCTCCAGGCAAGAACATTGGAGTGAGTTGCCATTTCCTTCTCCAATGCAGTATCAAATATTTCTCTTGACCTTTGACAATAAAAATATCACAACTGACTTAATCCTTTCCTGTTGGAAGAGCTTGCTTTTCCTGTTCTGAATTCTACTGGCAAATATCCTGGTACTTGGAGTTGGTTTGTATGTCTTTAGACTTTAACCACCACCTTAACAATGCAGCAGTCTGAGTATTGTAATTGATTCATTAAGTGCTGATATTAAAAACACAGCAAAATTTAAAAAAATATATCAATGTTTTTAAGAATTATGAGAGTTTAGATTTTTACTACTATGAAATTTTTAATAATCACATTTATTCCTATATATTTTAAATAAAAAACAGTTATCCTACAAAAGTCCCTCAATTCAATGAAATAGATTTGTACCAGAGAAAAGTAGTGCTATTTTCTTATATCATCTTAGAGGTAAAGCACCAAGACAGATGTGTTAATGACCGTCTGATATAAAACGGTATGGGGTAAAGAAGACTAATCAAAAAATTAATAAAATTTCTGGATGAGGCAGTTAGTGAATTCAGTTCAGTTCAGTCGTTCAGTTGTGTCTGACTCTGCAACCCCATGGACTGTAGCACGCCAGGCTTCCCTGTCATCACCAACTCCCAGAGCTTACCCAAACTCATGTCCATGGAGTCGGTGATGCCATTCAATTAGCACATAGTGTGATTTATTTATCAATTCTTAACAATAGATGGCAGTAAAGAGAAAGGTTTTGTAAAGAACTTGCCATATTGCAGCAAAGCAGGATTTCTTAAAATGAGTAATAAAAACATCTATATTCTATTAGACATGTCAAAAAATATAAGAACCAACCAGAAAAAAAAATAGCTTATTAATTTGTCCCAGGGTGATAAGATGTGACCAACGAAAGTAGTATACTTATTAAAACACTTAGCTTGCTCAGTAAGACAAGACTCAAGACCTCAATTCACTGTGTGGAGCAATCTAAAGTTATGCCATTAAAAAATAAAATAATAAATTAATGTCATAAGCCTTGTTCAGTGCCAACCTCTTCCTTACATTACAAAGTTCCCCTCGATTTCACTTTCCAGGCCTCAACACCCTAATTATCTGGCCCAGACTTCCCTGTTCTGAAGCAGTAGTAAAGTCCTGTCAAAATACTTCACACCCTTCCTGTTATGAATCAAATTAACTTGGCTTTGTTGATTTTCCTATTTCATAAGCTTCTGACCATAGTACATGATAAATGGCTGTTTGCTTTGTATCTCCTCCCATCAAGAGGTGGAGGCTACTTCTCCACCTTTTGAATTTGGAATTGACTAATGACTTGTTCTAAAACTCAATAGCAGAAGCAGAAGTGACATTGCATGACTTCCAAACTCAGGGCTAGAACTTTTATGCAAGCTGGTCTAGGATTCTGTTATCATGGGAAAAGTCCAAGGTTGTCTGCATAGAGGCCACAGGAAGGTGAGAATCAAGGATTATTGCTAAACCACAGCCAAGAGAATGATGTCTTCTTCGATCATTCTCCCTCAGCTAAGATAATGGCTAACTGTATAGTAAAGAATAAGCTCAGGAAATTAATAAAGAGGGCATTTCCATGGGCCCAGCCCTAATTGCTGATTACAGATGTTCATGAACAAATACTACAGTGCTATTTTAATTGTAAGTTTAGTATTGTTTGATTATACAGCAATATATAACAGAGATATTATGATTTAAGATAACTGATACATATGTAACACTTTAAAGAAACAAACCTAAGAAATATTAACATAGTTGATCAATGTCAAATTAGAGCAAGGTCCAAAATCTCAAAGACTTCTAGGTTGCTTGTACAAACTCTCAATAATGGTTGAAAAACATCCATTCATATTTCTATTTCCTCACCGCTCTTCACAAAATATATGTTTAATTTATAATTCATATATTATGCATATACTACTGGAAGAGTTCAAGGATAAATATCAGAATGATGAGGACCATTGTTACCCTAAAATCATAATCATTTGACACATTTTTAGGCCTGAGAATTTTCAGATCTGATCCATTGACTAATGAAGAGACTGGGTCCATCAGAGGAAGAATGGTGTAACATCCTGTGAAAGTGAAGTGAAATTGTTAGTAGTTCAGTCATGTCCAACTCTTTGTGATCCCATGGACTTTAGCCCACCCAGCTCCTCTGTCCATGGGATTATCCAGACAAGAATACCGGAGTGAGTGGGTAGCCATTCCCTTCTCCAGGGGATCTTCCCAACCCAGAGATCAAACCTGAGTCTCCTGCATTGCCGACAGATTCTTTGCCCTCTGAGCCACCTGGAAATTCACAATAATATACTGTAGTCAACTGTCAGGCACTGTTGGGATTCAAACCCTGGATCTCCTGTTTACTAGACAGCTTCTTTAGCATGTACACTATGATGTTACCATCTGAGTCACCAAGGGCTTCCCTGCTGTACATGCTAATGATCCGCTCAATCATTTCTCAAGAGGACAGTAGTATCACAGTCACAACCAAGGATTTTCTCAATTACCAAATGGGTAATATAATAGATACACTTTGATGTTGGCCCAAACCCAAATTGTATTCCTGGCCTGTGGAAAAAGAGTAGAAAAAATCAAGTAGAATACTCTGTATTGGGTTTCTAGGGCTGCTATAGCAAATTGCCACAAACTTGGTAGCTTACTGTAGTGTTTGTTGTTCGGTCGTGTCTGACTCTTTGCGACCTCATGGACTGCAGCCCACCAGGCTCCTCTGCCCATTGAATTCTCCTGCAAAAATACTGGAGTGGGTTGCCATTCCCTTCTCCAGGGAATCTTTCAGACCCAGGGATAGAACCTGCATCTCCTGCCTTGCAGGCAGATTCTTTACCATCTGAGCCACCAGGGAAGCCATGGCTCAGATGGTAAAGTATACTTTAACAGAAATTTCTTCTTTCACAGTTTTGGGAGCCAGAAATCTCAAATCAAGGTGTTGCCACAGTTCATTATTTTTTGAGTTTTTGAAAGAATCCATTTATTCTTGTCTGTTGACTACTGATAGTGCATTGTGTTCCTTGGCTCTGAAAGTGAAAGTGAGGTCGCTCAGTCGTGTCCGACTCTTTGCGACCCGTGAACTGTAGCCCACCAAGCTCCTCTGTCCATGGGATTCTCCAGGCAAGAATACTGGTGTGGATTGCTATATCCTCCCCCAGGGGATCTTCCCAACCCGGGGATTGAACCCAGGTCTCCCACATTGCAGGCAGACGCTTTAACCTCTGCACCACCAGGGAAGCCCTCCTTGGCTCTGAGACACTGTTATACCATCTATCATAGGATAGGCATTAAGCAATAACATAAGCCAAATTACCCAGCCAGGCCACAACAGACAGCCTCTATCATGATCTACCCCAGTGACAGTCCCTAGAACAAATTAACCAAATGGCTGTGGTAATGGCAAGTGAAGCTATACATGGTCCTCAATGTTTGGACTCCTATTCACCAAACTCATGTAACTGTGTGCCAGAGTCGAGCTCTAGCAGCCAGGGATTCAACCTGAAGGTGTGGGGGGTGTCGGCAAGAAAGTGAGGCAGCCTCTCATTTTTCTTGGACTGCCTGTTTATTTCAAGCTTATGATTCCCTTTTATACTTTATTCAAAAGCATTAGGTCAGAGGTTTGAAATTTTTAGTTCCCATTGACCCAGATTTGTTTATCTCCAAAAATCATTGTTGCCCCTCAAAAGGAGTTCCTTCCTCAGTGATTCTTCTTATCTACTTTTTCTCATTTGTCCTTAAATGTCTGGGCTGCATACCACATTCCTCAGTTTAATTCTTATCTTTCTAAGTCCTATTTGCCCCTACTATCCTAAGCTCACTATTTCTTAGAAAGGGCTTCTAGCTAATAATATCTCTAACGTCCCTAATTTCTATAAGCTATAGTAGAATATTGTAACATTACAGCAATCCTTAAATCTTTAGCTTCTAACTATTTTAATTATTCCTAAGCCCTAAATTCAGCAAACTCCTTTGCCATAAACACTTTTCTCACAAATGGGCTTCAGATAGCAATCCCTCCCATGGCCTCAAGCTGTGGCCTGTGTGCTCACCTTGGAACACTTTTTTGTAAAAGTTCTTGAACAAATGTCAGTGATTAACTTTATGAATTATTCTTTCAGCACAGCTGCAGAAGGCTTTATGCCTTCTCATGCTCCTCTCAAAAACAATAAGCACCTTAATATTCTCTACAGTTAACTCAGCTGAGGAAAGGAAAAAACAAGTCAGAATCACAAAGCCTAACTTCTTCATTCCAGGTCCGGATCTGTGCCTATGGAACAAAGTGAGAGGATTTAGGGCCGTGCCTCTATTTTGTCAGTAATGCCTAACGTGGCTCCTAACAACTATGCCCTAACTGAGTGTCAGGAGGATCACATCTGCTGGAGATCTAATTAAACACTGAATTCCTGATATGGCACCATAGTTTGAGTAGATCAACTGGATACTTGGCACCTACTTTCTAAGTGGATCTCTTTCACAGTGGCTATTTACCCTGATAGGAATAGTCACATATACTGGGAATGATTTTATTTTATTATCTGCATGAACTCAGCAAAATGGTTACATGCCATTAACCTGACATTTTTAGCAATTTTAGCTATTCATAAGACTGGGATATATAAAAGTGATATGAGCCACTGGTTTTCCAATCTCATTAATTGAGTATATTATCCATTTCCCTTTTAATGTTATTTGACCCCATATCAAATATTAGCTGATGTTATATTTGACACTTGTTTAAATTCTCATTTCTGTTCCATTGGCGTATGTGCATAATTTATGCCAGTGTCATACTGTTTTATTATTATTGCATTGTGACATAATTTGAAGAAGAAGTATAATGCCTCCAGTTTCGTTCTTCTTTCTCAGAATTGCTTCAACAATTCAGGGTGTTCTGTGGCCTATACAAATATTCAGATTATTTTCTATTTGTTTAAACATGCTTTGTAATTAGTATATTAATTGCATTGAAAAAAGTCACCTTTGATTAGATGGACATTTTGACAATATTAATTCTACTCATCCATGAATATATAGATACACACACACACACATATATATATATATATATATCATTGTAACTTTTTATGTTTCTTCTATTTATTTCAAAGAAAGTCTATAGTGTTCAGAACTTTCACTACCTTGTTAAATTTATTTCCAAGTACTTTATTGCTTTTGTTTTGATTTTGAATAGGGTTGTTTCCTTTCATCATTTTTAAGATGTTTTGCTGTTGGTGTATAGAAATGCAACTTAGTTTTGTATGGTGATTTTTACCCTAAAAATACTCTGAATCCATTAATTGCTTCTAACAGTTTTTGGTGGAATCTTTGAATTTCTTATATATGAGATCATATCATCTGAAAAGGAAGAAAATTGTATTTCTTCCTTTCCGATTTGGATATCTTTTATTTCTTTCCCTTGCCTGATTGTTCTGGCTAGGACATCTATTTTTCTATTGAGTAGCACACATGCATTATTCCTGATGGAATTTTAGAGGAAAACTTCCAGCCTTCCTTCATTTTGTATGATGCTAGCTATAGGCTTGTGATGCTCAGTCACTTCAGTTGTATATGATTCTTTGCAACCCCATGGACTATAGCTCCCCAGGTACCTCTCTCCATGGGTTTTTTCCCAAGCAAGGATGCTGGAGTGGGTTCTATGCCCTCCTCCAGGGGATCTTCCTAAAAACCTAGGGATCAAAACTGCATCTCTGTGTTTCCTGCACTGCAGAGGGAGTTTACCACTGAGCTGTAAGAGAAGCCCAGGTTGGTCATAGATGGACTTTATTATGTAAATCATGTTGTTTTTATATCCAGTTTGTTAAGCATTTTTATCATGAAGAGTTGTTATGTTTTCCAAATTTGTTCACATATATTAAGATGAGCCTTTAATTTTGTTTTTCATTCTCTTAATGACGAGTACCGCATTATTGATTTATGTATCTTGACCCATCCTTGAAACCCATAGACAAATTCTGTTTGATCGTGGAGTATGATCCAATTTTTGTGCTGTTGAATTTGATTTGCTAATTTTACATCTTCATTCATCAAAGATCCTGGTCTGTAATTTTGTACTCAGATTTTGTTTGTCTGACAATATGTTGACCTCTCTTTTATTTCTGAAGAACATCATTTTCACATAAAATTATTAGGGATAGTGCTTCTTCTTTAAGAACTTTGAATGTATGAACCAACTCTGTTTTGGCCTGGACTTCTAAAAAAATCAGTAATATCCCTGTGCATGCATGCTATATAACTTCAGTCATGTCCGAATCTGTATGACCCTATGGACCATAGCCCTCAAGACTCCTCTGTCCATGTGATTCTCCAGGAAAGTATACTGGAAAGAGTTGTTATGCCCTCCCTCAAGGGATCTTTTTGACCTAGGGATCAAACCCATGTCTCTTAAGTGTTCTACACTGACAGGAGTGTTCTTTGCCACTGGTGCCACCTGGGAAGCCTGAATATCCCTATAGGGTTTCCTTTGTATGAAAAGAGGTGTTTTATTTCTTCACAGTTCTTTCATAATTTTATCTTTGGATAATTACTGAATTATATTTTCATTATTAGCCAATTATTTTTAAGATGATACTATTATCATCACATACTTTTATTGATTATTCACTTGAAGAAAGTTAACTTTTTAAGCAGAAAAGTTATAGATGAAGTTATTGCCCTAAATATCACTGAATCCATTTTTACACTAGATCATGGCTTCCACGAGTAAAAATCCAAGCCCCTCCCCTCCAAAAAAAAGGAATTCTACATTATAAGAAATATCTTCAAACAGAAAGTAAAGGAAATAGAAGCAGATACCCTTCGAATGAAGGATAAAATTATCAAGATATCTTTATGACATACCTTTTCCACTGTGAGATATCTTTTCACAACATAATGTGAATCAGATCTAGAATCTGAACTTTAATTCATATTTACAGCTATAGTAGAAAGATACATTTATCTCTTTTTCATAAAGATATATGTCATTTAGTGAAAAGAGCACTTTATTTAACATCAAAATATTTATTTGAAAGTGTCTCTGCCTTAACACCTCTTAAAGTGGGCATATTCTTTCCTTATGGCAGTAAGTGATGTTCTCTTTTCTATGTGGAATATCTAGTATAATTATCACTAAAAGAAATACTAGAGATATTTATACACTTTTGATCAAATGAACATTTAAATAAAGCCAGAGAAAAAGATCCCAAACATCCAGTCTTAATTAAATATGCATACCTGATGATGAATTTTCTTAACATTATTTAAAAGTTATTATGGGTTTATATTTAACTTTAAGCCCTTTCTTTTGATATTCTCTGAAAGAAACTTACAAACTCTTCTTCTGAGTTTTTTTCTCTTATTTTTTATTAACTTTAATCAACATTTTTCCAATCAATAACACCTACATTTCATTTTAGTCTTTATTGCAAAGTACACAATTCAAAGTTCAGCCCAACCTACTATAAACTTGGGAGAATTAAGGAAGAGATCTTTGAATTGTGAGTTTCACACACTTGGCTTAAGCCCAAATTTAGTTTGAGCAAGAGTTAGTCACGAAGACTGTGAAAGACTTCTGTGTCCTTTTCATGCTGATTCTATGTCTCTTTGACCCTGGAGAGTTTCCCTCCTAGCTCAGTGGGTAAAGAATCCACCTGCAATGCAGGAGACCCCGGTTCAATTCCTGGCTTAGGAAGATCTTCTGGAGCAGGGAAAAGCTATGCACTCCAGTATTCTTGGGCTTCTTTTGTGGCTCAGCTCATAAAGAATCTGCCTGCAATGCGGGAGACCTGGGTTTGATCCCTGAGTTGGGAAGATCCCCTGGAGAAGGGAAAGGCTACCCACTGTAGTATTCTGGCTTGGAGAATTCCATGGACTGTATATTCCATGGGGTTGCAAAGAATCAGACATGACTGAGTGACTTTCACTTTTCACTTTGACCCTGGAAGGATGAGGAAAGTACTGGAAGGCCTGAGAATTTTAGTTGATTGGATTAAAAGTTATTCTGGAAGAACTCCACCTTCCTAGACACAAGATACCCTTTCTTGTACCTTCACCAAGCCTTCTGATGGATCATACCAAGATTCCTTTTAATGTAGAGATTATCCAATGGCCAGTAAGTAAACAAACTCTCATGGAAGGGCTCAATACTGATCTCTATACAGTTTCTTTTGAACTGCCCAAACTGTCACTGTGGGACTTGAAAAAAATGCAAGTAAACCGGAAAAAAACTAATGAATACTTTATTAGCAAAAGCCAAAAGAGTATGTGATAGTGCTATTACAAATAGGAGTTACCTAGCACGCTACAGGCAGCTAAGTTTGATATCTGTATTGCTGATCCTTTAAATTTTTGTGGAGAGTTGGTGGCTGAGCTCCTCAACATTCCCTTTATATAAATCTTTTCGGAAAAAAAAAATTTTTTTTTCGGGTTTCCTTTGGGAATATCATTGAGCAATTGTGTCCTGGACTTCTATGCCATTTTCATATGTTCCTGTCAGTGCATCAAGACTGACAGACAACATAACTTTTGTACAGAGACTGGTTAATTGTTTATTGTATACAATGAGTGATATGACTTATTCATATTATGTATTTCTACAATGGAATGAGTATTACAGCAAGGTTTTAGGCAAAAGAAATTTACATGTAAGAATGATTCTTATTTCATATGTATAGTGTAAATATTTATCTGATTGTATGAAAATTTAGAAAAGATTTTTAAGTGAAATCTCACATGGTCCTGTTGCTAAATTGTTTTGAGTGAAGAAAATACTTTTTCTTTTTTTTTTTTTAACTTTCTTTTCTTTTTATTCTTTTTTTCTTTTTCTTTTTGTGTTTGTTTTATATGATTGAGTACTGAACACATATCAGAGAAGGAATATTCTCTCTATTTATGAGTAAAACCTGCTTGATGCTGCTAAGTTAAAAAAAAAAAATTCTGAAAAAACCCGAATCTTACAGTGTGCTTATTTTCTATAACCTTGGTTTACTTCTTTTTTGTTTATGTCTCCTTTTTTACAGCCTGCTTTCTTTCTGATTAATCTATTTCTCAGGCTTTTTTTTGCATCCTATCTAGACTTGGTTGGCTGGTTGTAGGGCTTGACATGTGGTGAGCATGAAACTAAAAAATAAATATATCTTGTTTTCATCTGTTCTTGTCTTAGAAAAGGGAAAACAAAATTATGATTTTTCTGTAAAGGACTATGTTTATAAACTTTTAATCTAATTGCATTTTTCCTTATTCCTCCTGCTCCTGCTTAGTTGCTCAGTTGTGTCTGACTCTTTGCGAACCCATGGACTGTAGCCTGCCAGGCTCCTCTGCCCATGGGATTCTCCAGGCAAGAATAATGGAGTGGGTTGCAATGCCCTCCTCCAGGGGATCTTACCAACCCAGGGACTGAACCCAGGCCTCCCACATTGTAGGCAGACTCTTTACTGTCTGAGCCACCAGGGAAGCCCCTTTTTCTTGTTGGTGGTGTTCTATTCATAATTGCATTAGCAGTCCACTAGAGAGCTGTAACCCTGAGCACATTTTTTTTCCTCTATTTTAGCACATCTGTTTACTCTTTTGTTTTCCCTTTTGCATAATTGATCTTTTATATATAATTGTGTTAGGAATGATTTTGCCTAAAATATCTTTGAGAAAGCAGTTCCCTGCTTATACTCAGTTTGATGTTTTAAAGATATATTTAACATAACACATTGCATTAGTTTCAGGTGTCAGTGAAAAATTAATCAATAGTCATTATACAAAATAGATTGAAAATCTTAATCAAGTCAAATTTAGGATTATAACCCAGAAGATAGTCTTTCAGAAAGCACTGAAGAAATTTCTCTGCCCATTAGAAGTCAGAAACATATTTGTATAGGTTTTTGATATAAAGGGTTATACATCAGAGTAATATTGACAGATTCCATAGGCCAACAAGGCAAGTGGTGTGTCATTGTGACCCTTTACGTGATTAAGGAAGGAGTATTATCTTCCGAGGCGTTAATTTTCTGGCAGCAGGAAGAAGTTTTTTGTTTTGTTTTTTTGGTGAGTAGGCATTTCTGAGACTTCTAAGGGGATTTAGTTAATGTATAATGCAGATAAATTGAAGGAGGGGATGGAGTATTATCACAAATGACAGAGGAAATTTTGTATTAAATTTTCCTTGTCCTGCCTTAAAATCATTTTCCTTTATCACAGATATATGATATAATGATTTTATATGTGTCCTATTGTGAAATGAAGGCTTCCCAGCTGGCTCAGTGATAAAGACTTAGCCTGCAATGCAAAAGACATGGGTTCAGTCCCTGGGTTGGGAAAGTAAGGAAATGACAACCCACTCCAGTATTCTTGCCTGGGAAATCCCATGGACAGAGGAGACTGACAGGCTACAGTCCAAGGGGTCACAAAAGAGTTGGACACAACTTAGTGGCTAAACAACAACACTCACTTCAGTGTGCTTGCCTGGAGAATCACACGGACAGGGGAGCCTGGCAGGCTATAGTCCATGGGTCGTACAGAGTTGGACTTGACTGAAGTGGCTTAGGATGCAAACAACAACACTGTGAAATGAACACCACAAGAACTCTAGTTAACACTCATCATTGCACAAAGTTACTTACAATCAACACATTTTTTGCCAATGAAAAGTAAGTTTATTCCTGTAGCATAAAAATCTTGGAAAACATTTTCTGCATCCCGCTGGTTGTGGAAGCATTTTTCCTGCAAAAAGTCATGGAGATCCCTGAAGAAGTGATAGTCAGTTGGCAAGAATGAATATGGCAAATGAGGCAAAACCTTGTAGCCCAATTGGTTCAACTTTTAAAGCATTGGTTGTGCAACTTGTGGTTAGGCATTGTTGTGAAGAAAAATTAGGCCCTTTCTGTTGACCAATGCTGGCCTCTCATTGATTTTCTGAGCATACTTCTCAGATATAATGGTTTCACCAAGATTCAGAAAGCTGTAGTGGATCAGTTGTGCAACAGACCACCAAACAAAGACCAGGGCTCATTTTTGGTGCAAGTTTGGCTTTGGAAACTGACTTGGAGCTTCTTCTCAGCCACTGAACTGGTCATTGCTAGTTATTGTATAAAATTCACTTTTTGTTGCACATCACAATTTAATACAGAAATGGTTCTTTTTTGCTCCATAGAAGAGAAGAAGATGACATTTTAAAATGATGATTTTTTTTTTTTTTTTTGACTTGCAGTCAGGTCATGAGGCACCCACTTATTGAGCTTTTTAACCTTTCCAGTTTGCTTCAAATGCAGAACAACTGTGGAATGGTCGATGCAGAGTTCTTAGGCAACTTCTTGTGTAGTTGTAAGACGATCAGCTTCCTGGTCCTTTCTATTGGTCATTATCAACTTCTGAAGGTCAGTTACTGTGCTGCTCATCTTCAAGGCTCCAGCCTCCTTTGCAAAACTTCTTGAACCTCCTCTACACTGTACGTTCATTAGTAGTTCCTGGGCTAAATGCAGTATTGATGTTGTGAGTTGTCAGCACTGCTTTATGAGCCATTTTGAACTCAAATAAGAAAATCACTAGAATTTGCTTTTTGTCTAACATAATTTCCATAGTCTAAAACATACATAAAATAAATAGCAAGTAATAATTCATTAGCACAAAATAATGTAAGAAATACATATTAAAATGATGTATATCATAACCACATTTAAGAATGTATTCCAATATCAAATGTCAAAGGTCAACAATGCAAGACTGAAATTATTTTCCCACCAACCTAATATCTCACTGTGGTTTTAATTTGCATTTCCCTGAATAGCAATGATGAGCATCTTTTTATGTACTTGTTAGCCACTTGAATATCTTCTTTGGAAAAAAATTCTATATTCAGATCCTTTGCTAATTTTATAAAATTGACTTTTGGTACTGAATTGTATTCGAGTTCTTTAGAGATTTTGAATCATAACCCTGAATCATATATATGGTTTACAAATATTATCTCTCATCTATGAGTTGCCTTCTCAGTTTGCAGATCATTTCTTTTTCTATGCATAGTCCTTTTTGTCTGAATTAATCCCGCCTGTTTATTTTTAATTTTATTGTTTATGCTTATGGTGTTAATTTAAAAAAATCATTGCCAGGATCTGTATTAAGAAAATTTCTACCTTATTTTCTTCTAGGAAATTTATGGTTTCAAGTCATACATCAAAGTCTTTAATCCATTCCTAGTTAATTTTTGTAGTGGAATAAGATTGGGGTCTATTTTTATTCTTTTGCATGAGAATATTCATTTCTTCAGGAAGAATTATTTAAAAGACTATCTTTTTTCCATTGAGTATTTTTGGCTCCATTGTGAAATATTCGTTGACCATATATATATACATGAGTTTATTTCTGGGATTCTGATTGTGTTCTGTTGGTTCATGTGTCTGTTTTTATACCTGTACCATATGACCTTGATTAGTATAGTTTTATACCATTACTTGAAACAAGAAAGTGTGATGCCTGTGGGTTATTCTTTTTTCTCAGGATTGCTTAGTCTATTGGGGTCTTTTTCAATTTCATATGAATTTCAACATTGTTTTATTTATTGATATTTTTGACAAAAGGATCTCTAATAATATATCATTACCAAAAAACAACAACAACCTATTTCTTAAAAATTAAACTATCAGCACCTGATAGTTGCAGCATCTTGTTTTATAGCCATTTCCCCTTTCCATTTTTTTGAGTATCTGTTCTAAATTTCCTGTAAGGAATTATTTCTTCAAAGACTCACAAACAACATGAAAGCTTTTAATGAAGTATGCTGCCAAGAAATAGGAAATAAGTTCAAAAGGCATATGACCTAATCAAGGTTGACTTGTTGCATTGAGACAGTTTCCTGAAATTTTGTAACAGAAATAGGTGCTGTTTCTCTAGTCTTTACCCTAAAAAATGTAGGGGAAAACTGCTGCATATATTGCTCACTCATGTTTAGAGTCCACGATACAAGAGGCAAAACTGAAAACAGATAACTTAAAATCTCATCCTAGTGACATTTTCTGAGTCATGGACCAACCAGTGACTGACCTATACCTGGATCTAAGTTGTTTACTTCTGGTTCCAGCAGTTTGGTACTCAGTTTTGGAACCTCTTTTATAGTGAAGTATTAATAATGAGATAAGATTCTGATTCTCTCCTAGCTCTTTCTATTCTCCCCTAAAATATTCTTTGAGAAATATATCATTAATGTGAGAAAGAAGAATACAGTCTTGTAAAACAGAAGAAAAACATTTATTTTACTTTCTTAAATTAAAAAATACTATTAGATATAGATTGTCATTCAGGATCAGTTTAGAATCTTCATTATATAATGTATTCCAAGTATATCTTTAAAATTTAAAGATATAAATTATAATTTATATAATTATTAAAATATGTACCAATATGTTCTTATAATTGAGGAAGAAACAAGTAAGAGAACATCTGGTTCAAAAAATATTTTGAGGAACTATAAACACCTTGGGGAAAAAAGAGTGCAAAGATAATATTATTAGGGTATACACAAAAATAGTTGATGTCTAATAGGGCAATAAATCATAATTTAAGGGATGATTTTTTTTTACCAGACAGAAATATGCAAGTTAACATTTAACTTCACAGTGTCTAAACACAAAAATCTGCATGAAATCAATAATAAATACAAAATAAAACATAGGTGCACTTTTCTATAAATGTAAAATATCTTTCAATCATTCATTCTTCAACAAATGCCCTAGCATAGTATCAAAAGTGGTATGTACTTTTGGAAATGGGGAAATGCGTTTCCAAATTTGAAATATTTTTCTCACAATTTCTTTATCCAGATCAATTATATCAATAATTGATATAGTTTTTAGTTTTCCTACTATATTGTCTTCATTTCAATAAGATGTTTGAAGCACAGTGGATTACTAAGGAGAATCCCAGGGACAGAGGAGCCTGCTGGGCTGCCGTCTATGGGGTCGCACAGAGTCGGACACGACTGATGCGACTTAGCAGTAGCAGCAGCAGAGATTTAACAACAACCAAAAAGTATCTTGATATGAAATAAAGCAAATCAATGACATGATCCCACAATTCTACTCATAGGTCTATAACCAAGAAAAATGAACCCATTTTCCCACACAAAACACATACATGAATGCTCATAGCTGCCCTATTCTTAGTAGCCAAATAAGAAAACAACCCAAATCTTTATCAACTGATGAGTGGATGAAAAAAAATGTACATTATCCTTGAAAAAATAGTATTCAGGAACAAAAAGTAATGAAATATTGATACATTTGGCCACACTATGAACCTTGAAAATGTTACGCTAAGTGAAAGTGGCACAAAAGATCACATAGTGTATGCTTTCGTTTATATTAAGTGAAACAAGGTTTTTCTGAAATAGGAAAAGAGAGAGAGAAAGTAGAATAGTGGTTGTCAGGGGCTGAGAAGAGGAAGAAATGGGGAATGGCCATGAATGGATACAGGATTTCTTTGGGGAGTAATAAAATTTTCTAAAATGTAATGACGGTGATGGTTTCACGGTGTTATAAACATACAAAAAGCTATATAGATGTTTAGATAAAAGGAATAATTACATGATGTTTAAATTCTATCCTAATAAAACCTTCATAGGCTTAAGGGCATGGGAATAAATCATTTCACAGAGAGAATAAATTATACCCTTGGCTGACACCAGTAAGGCTCCAAAATGCAATATATACTGAGTCTGAAATAGGGTTTTGATTTTTGGCGTTACCAGAATCAAACCACTAAACTACAGAGTTTTGCTTGTGATCTCTTATGTATACAGATTTTCTTGACAGATCAAAATCCTCACATTTCCTAATTAAAACTTTAGCACACTTGGAACACCAAGGAAAATATTCAAAAAGCCTTATGGTGAGAAACCAGAGAGCTACGGTTTCCTCCTCTCAGTGATACAGAATGCATATTTCAAAAAGACACCAACTCTGAGTAAGGTTCCCTACACCACAGTAGTTATACAGAATTCAGAAATGAAGCTCAGGCTGCAAACTAAGGAAAGTGATTTAATTCAGAGTCACCTACTTGCATTCTTATTCTGTAAATATTCACTTGCTTTCCACTTTGTTTGGAAGGGAACTCTTTTGTACTGTTAGCAAATATGTTAAAAGAGCAAATATTTAGCCGCCAGATTATGATGCAATACTCTATTTTCACAAAAGGGGACAAAGCCGTAGGAAACAGAAACTTTCATTTTGTATAAAATGAAAGAATTACTTTAAAATTTTTATTGTAAGATTTCCTCTCTGGATAGGATGTAATTAGTTGTGGCAGCACATTTCCAAACACCAGGAAAGAAAGAAAGAAAAAAAAAGTCAATTACAAAAGTCATTATTAAAGCTATCAAAGGCTTTTGGAGTGAAGAGGATAAGATAAAATGGAATTCCAGAAGAGAATGAGCTTCTACCATAGAGGGCTGAGGATCACTGGCTGAGTTTCTTGTTCATTGCTAGAAGCAAGTACTGATTCTGAGCATGGAGTGGGGCTCGGGTTTAGCTCAAACAGAGAGAAAGCAGCAGGCTTTTGGTTTGTTCCATGCTCAAATCAGCGTTTGTTTCTTCATAATCTCAGTGTTGTGTACTCTTGGTGGGAGAAGAACTATTGATTTTTCATGGGTTGCCTAAGACTAATATAGGTTCTTTAAAGACTTTACTCAGAAAATTTGATGGCAATACATGTATCAGATTGTTTTCCCTTTATCATCTTTCATTTTGTTCAGGAAAACCTACCACATTATGTAAGATTATGGGAAAAAGCTGAAATGTTGGTTTGAACAGAATTTTGAATTTCCATACCCTTACTTAACCTAACATTGAACTTGTTGGAGGACTGCAATACAAGTCTGCAAAGCCCCTGCCTAAGGTAATTAACCATGCTTCTTTTTACTTCTCTGAGTACTTACTTCCTGGAATGATTTCCAGTTTATTTAGCATTTAACACTCAAACTGAAAACCTGAGCACAGGAATTAATGGGAATTATCCACCTTAGATTGTTATGCTACCAGAAGTATTTAATTCATTATTGTGGTAATCATTTGTAATGCTCAACAAATATGCCAGATATTTGACAACAATAATGCCCCTAGTCCTTGAGCTTAGTACAATTGTGCAAAACTCTCTGACCAATGAAAATGAACTGAAGTGGCATGTATCAGTTCCAGGTCCAACACATAACTGTTAGGTCCAGATACTCCAGGGGCTTCCCCGGTGGCTCAGCAGTAAAGAATCTGCCAACAATGCAGGAGCTACAGGAGACTTGGGTTCGATTCCTGGGTTGGGAAGATCTCCTGGAGGAGGGTATGGCAACTCACTCCAGTTGTTCTTGCCTAGAGAATCCCATGGCAGGCTACAGTCCAAAGGGTCGCAAAGAATCTGACACAACTGAAACGACTTAGCTCGCTAGATACTCCAGAGTTCTCTTTTCCTTTGTGATGTCAACAGGATGTGTCCCAATGTTGCTACTCTGTCGACTTGTTATTGTTCAGTTGCTGAGTCCTGTCAGTCTCTTTGCAACCCTGTGGAATGTACCATGTCAAGCTCCTCAAACTATTTCCCAGGGTATTCTTGAATTGCTGTCCATTGAGTTGATGATGCTACTTACCAATTCATCCTCTTACAGCCCCTGTTCCTTCGATCTTTCCAGGCATCAGGCTCTTTTCCAATGAATCAGCTCTTTCCATCAGGTGGCCAAAGTATTGGAGCTTCAGCTTCAGCATCACTCCTTCCAATGAACTTTCAGGACTGATTACCTTTAGGATTGATTGTTTTGATGTCCTTGCAGTCCAAGAGACTCTCAAGTCTTCTCCAACATGACAGTCTAAAAGCATCAATGCTTCAGTGCTCATTCTTATTTGAGGTTCCCTCACAGCTCAGTTGGTAAAGAATCTGCCTGCAATGCAGGAGACCCGGGTTTGATTCCTGGGTCAGGAAGTCCCATGGAGAAGGAAATGGCAACCCACTCTGGTATTCTTGCCTGGAGAATCCCATGGACAGGCTACAGTCCATGGGGTCGCAAGAATTGGACATGACTTAGTGACTAAACTATCCTTCTTTATGGTCCAACTCTTATATTCATATATATCTAGTGGAAAAACCATAGCTTTGAGTATAAGGACCTTTGTCAGCAAAGTGATGGCTTTGGTTTTTAATATGCTATCTAGGTTTATCATAGTTTTCCTTCCAGTGAGCACACATCTTTTAATTTCTTGGCTGCAGTCACCATCCTCAGGGATTTTTGGAGCCCAGGAAAATAGTCTGTCACTGCTTCTATTTTTTCCCCCCTTTTATTTGCCATGAAGTGTTGGGCCTGGATGCCATGATCTTAGTTGTTTGAATGTTGAGTTTCAAACTACCTTTTCCAGTCTGCTTGGTCACCCTCATCAAGAGGCTCTTTAGTTCATCTTCACTTTCTTTCAGTAGAGTGGCTCCTATTGTTGTTCAGTCACTAAGTCGTGTTTGATTCTTTGCAACCTCATAGACTGCAGCATGCCAAGCTCCTCTGTCCTCCACTATCTCCCAGAGTTTCCTCAGATTCATGTCCATTGAGTCAGTAATGCTATTTAACCAACTCATTCTTTGCTTCCCTTTCTCCTTTAGTTTCCAACCTTTCCCAGCATCAGAGTCTTTTCCAGTGAGTTGGCTCTACCCATCAGGCGCTAAAGTATCAGGGCTTCATCTTCATATCTGAGATTGTTGGTATTTCTCCCAACAATCTTGATTCTGGTTTGTTATTCATTCAGGCTGGCATTTCACATAATGTACTCGGTATAGAAATTAAATAGACAGGTGACAATAAGCAGCCTTGTCATGTGCCTTTCCCAATTTGGAACCAGTCAGTTCCATAACTGTTTCTAACTGTTGCTTCTTGACCCTCATACAGGTTTCTCAGGAGATAGATAAAGTGGTCTGTTATTCCCATTTCTTTAAGAATTTTCCACATTTTGTTGTCATCCACACAGTTAAAGGTTTTAACATAGTCAATCAAGCTGGAGTAGACGTTTTTCAGGAACTCCCTGGCTGTCTCTAGGATCCAAGGAATGTTGGCAATTTGATCTCTGGTTCCTCTGCCTCTTCAAAAGCCAACTGGTACATCTGGAGGTTCTCAGTTCACTTATTGCTGAAGCCTAGCTTGAAGGACTTTGAGCATAACCTTGCTAGCATGAATGAATACAATTGTAAGCTCTGTAGTAATTATATGGCTACTTTGTTTCTAACCGTGTTTGTGGTAGCTCACACAAAGAGAAAAGTATAAATAATGTAGACTCAATTGAAACTTAGACAACAGAAAAAATGTAAATACTTCAAGAGTATGCCATTATACTGACTGTGACTAAACTGAAAAATGAAAGAAAGATAATCTTATTAACATCCACAGTCTAACAAAGTACAGCATCAGAACTATTTAACTTAAAGCAGAAATCAAAAGTTCTTCATTCAGAGCATTGTGGAGAGAGTGTCAGAATGGAATAATGTTTACTGAATATACTCATTGGCTCTACAAAAAACAAGCTTAATTTAGAAATTTACCTCTGCCAATTACTGCTCTGTAGCCTTGGACAAATTACTCAACTTTTCTGAGATAGTTTTCTCATCTGCAAATATATACATATCTGTGAAGATTATAATATATCTAACTTAAATGATAGCATATTCAAAAGCAGAGACATTACTTTCCAACAAAGGTCTGTCTAGTCAAGGTTATGGTTTTTCTAGTGGTCATGTATAGATGTGAGAGTTGGACTGTGAAGAAGGCTGAGCGCTGAAGAATTGATGCGTTTGAACTTTGGTGTTGGAGAAGACTCTTGAGAGTCCCTTGCTCTGCAAGGAGATCCAACCAGTCCATTCTAAAAGAGATCAGCCCTGGGATTTCTTTGGAAGGAATGATGCTAAAGCTGAAACTCCAGTACTTTTATGGCCACCTCATGTGAAGAGTTGACTCATTGCAAAAGACTCTGATGCTGGGAGGGATTGAGGGCAGGAGGAGAAGGGGATGACTGAGGCTGAGATGGCTGGATGGCATCACTGACTTGATGGACGCAAGTCTGAGTGAACTCCAGGAGTTGGTGATGGACAGGGAGGCCTGGTGTGCTGCAATTCAAGGGGTCACAAAGAGTCAGACACGACTGAATGACTAACCTGAACTGAATTTTCCTAAAAACCAATGATTTCAGGTCATATTTTATACTCCTAAACGGTTATTCTAATAATTCAGACACATTGTGAAAAGTGTGTGACTCATTCTTATAACATAAACTTTCATATTTCATGGGCTAGTTTCTAGGAGTTACAAGAGTTTGATGTTTACTCTTGGGTCAGTGGTCCAAAACCTCACAGAAAAAAGTCTAATATGATTGCATCAACCCTTGCCCAGATTCCACAAAATAATCTTATTTTCTGAGGGGCAGTTATTTTAACATCCATGAAGCTCTCCTTAAAACTGAGCTTAAAATGTAGGAAAAGTTTTTGGCATTGTCCCTGGTGGCTCAGGTGGTAAAGAATCTGCCTACAAAGTGGGATACCTGGATTCAATCCCTGGAGGAGGGCATGACAACCTACTCAGGTATTCTTGCCTGGAGAATTCCCATGAACAGAGGAGCCTGGTGGGCTATAGTCCATGAGGTCACAAAGAGTCAGAAACCATTGAAAGACTAAGCACATACATACAATGTCAATTTAACTAAACTATAAAAAAAAAAGTATTAAATGTTAAAACAGGATATTTAATTTGTATCCTAATTTAAACTTGGCATTACAAATAAGAAGCATATTGCAGAGGTTTCTTTAAATAATGAATGAAACTTGTTATTGACTATTGTTAATCAGTAAGCTTTGTGCCTAGGTTTTAAGGCTTCTGTGTAATTTAACATTGTTTTGCTGTTCCTATTTGTTTTTTCAAATGTGAGACCTATACACAAGTTACAACTGTCATCATGGATAATTAAGGAATAGATATTTTAAAATATAATTTTGGTTCACAGAATACCTTGGGACTGTATTCCCTTTTAAATAATGAATTTGAACCAGGCCCTGTTTGAGCCTGAAACTGACAATATAGACTACTAGAATATGCCTAAATAGCTCTACTTGTTTATAAACAATTGAAAACTTTAATTATACAGTAAAGAGTTCTGCAGTTCACTCTACGATGTTCTGACAAATTAAAAGTCTTATTGATATCTTTTTATGTTATAACTAAGTGATGTTCTTAAACAACTGGGGACCTGTTTTCCCTTATCCTTACTTAAAATAAAGAATTACATGTAATTTTAAGCTATGAATGCTCATAATAATTATTCTATTCATAATTTAACTGAATACTGTTAAAAGAATTCTGTTCAGTTCCGTCCCTCAGTCGTGTCTGACTCTTTGCGACCCCATGAATCGCAGCACACCAGGCCTCCCTGTCCATCACCAACTCCCGGAGTTCACTCAGACTCACATCCATCGAGCTGGTGATGCCATCCAGCCATCTCATCCTCTGTCGTCCCCTTCTCCTCCTGCCTCCAATCCCTCCCAGCATCACAGTCTTTTGCAATGAGTCAACTCTTCACATGAGGTGGCCAAAGTACTGGAGTTTCAGCTTTAGCATCATTCCTTCCAAAGAAATCCCAGGGCCGATCTCCTTCAGAATGGACTGGTTGGATCTCCTTGCAGTGCAAGGGACTCTCAAGAGTCTTCTCCAACACCACAGTTCAAAAGCATCAATTCTTCGGCGCTCAGCCTTCTTCACAGTCCAACTCTCACATCCATACATGACCACAGGAAAAACCATAGCCTTGACTAGACAGACCTTAGAGAATTAAGTCCCACCAAACCAGGTGTACAAGAAATGTTAATGGGGCTTCTCTAAGTGAGAAAGAAAAGACCACATCTAGAATCATGAAAATTACAAAAGCAAACATCTCATGGTGAAGAGAAATATACCATAGTGCTAGTAAATCAGCCAGCATAAAGCTAGAAGGAAGGTTAAAAAACAAAAGTAGTACAATCATGTATACTTCGATAAGTAGTCAAGGGATACAGAAAACAGTAAGATTTAAAATGCAATTTCAAAAACACTTGAGTGTGGTAAGAAAGTAAAAACGCAAGATTCTTAAAATGCATTTGAACTTAAAAGATCATGAACTTAAAATAATCATATCTTTTACATATATACGTATATTTTTGCCAAGCAGAGTGAGGGAACTATACACAGTAACTATGTAATATTGTTATATATTGTAATTAGGTTTACTGTTGTGATCATTTTGAAATACATAGAGAACCCAAATCACTATGTTGTCTACCAGAAACATACTGCTGTGAAAGAAAGTGAAAGTGAAAGGCACTCAGTCGTGTTCAACTTTAGGCCAGAATACTAGAATGAGTAGCCTTTCCCTTTTCCAGGGGATCTTCTCAACCCAAGAGTGAACCCAGGTCTCTTGCATTGCAAGCAAATTCTTTACCAGCTGAGCCACAAGTGAAGCCCAAGAATAATGGAGTGGGTAGCCGATCCCTTCTTAGGGTATCTTCCAATCTTCCAGACCCAGGAATCGAACCAGGGTCTCCTGCATTGCAGGCAGATTCTTTACCAACTGAGCTATCATGCTTCAAAACAAGAAAGAATTAAACAAACTCAGAGAAAAATAGATCAGATTTTTGGCGCTCAGAGGCAGAAGACTGGGGAAGGGTCAACTGGAAGAAGGTGGCTAAAAGGTTCAAACTTCCAAACCAAATAAATACCAAAGATGCAATATACATCATAAATTTAATGAACACTGATGTATGTTATACACAGAAATTGTTGGGAGAGTGAGTTCTCATCTCAAGGGAAAAAAAAATTTATTTCTGCAAATTTGTACCTATATAACATGACAGATGGCGCTTCCCAGGTAGCTCAGCTAGTAAAGAATCTGCCTGCAATATGGGAGACATAAGAGATGTGGATTCGATCCCTGGGTCAGAAAGATCCTCTGGAGAAGGGAATGGCTCCCCTCCAGTATTCTTGCCTGGAGAATCCCATGCACAGAGGAGCCTGGAGGGTTATAGTTCATAGGGTTGCAAAGAATTGGACACAACTCAGCGACTTAGCATGCATGTATGTCAGCTATATATCAATACAACCAGAAGAGAAGAAAGGCTATTATAAAAATTGTACAACAAAATTAGACAAGCTAGAGGCTATGGGTAAATACCTTAAAAAACTCACCTTACTTAAGCTTTTTGCTTATTTATAATAATTTATTTGTATAGCAACTATTGAATTGCTTTGATCATCCATCTACATAATAGTGTTAGATCCCAGTATTATATTTATTATTACTAAATGTGTTTTTTCTATACTGGTAGAAATCAAACAAAATGGTTGCATCATAATTATGTAATTACATGTCTACCAACTCAAGAATCCTCAAATTAATTAACTTTTGAAAAATTTGTCCAGATTTAAAGGTTTCTTTCAATTTACAGTTATTACAAAATATTGGCTATACTCCCTGTGTTGAACAAGAGATCTTTGAGTCTGTCTTTTACACAACAGTTTGTGCCTCCCCTTCCCCCTACTCATATATCACTCCTACCCCCTATCTCGCTGACAATCACTAGTTCTCTGTATCTGTGAGTCTGAGTAAAAAGTCAATTATTTCAACAGATTTATGTCAAATTAAGAGATTGAATAAATAAGCAAAAGTCTCCCAAAAAGGAAAAATCCTGGAGAGATAATATAACTGGTAAATTCTATTAAACTATTAAAAAATTAAATAAACTAATCCTTTTCAAATCTTCAAAAAAATTTAAGAGAAACTTGTACTAAATAATTTCATGAGATCAGATTCACCCTGATACAAAAGCCTGATAAAGGTACAGATCTCCCTCTGGTACAGATTACCTTTTTATTCTTTATCTCCTAAATGAGAATTAACCTGATGATGACAGCCTAATGATTAAGATTTTTGCAAGCACTTGAAAATATGTCTATAAGGTCAATATTTAAAAACATTAATTGCTTACATAGGGCCTCAGTTTGCTTGTGTATTACTTGGAGTTATTGAACCAAATTAATTCTAGGTTAGTTGGCTTCCTCTGATAGGATATGAAAAACCTAAAAATCTTCTAATAGTGTAAAGACATTTGTCTTAACAGGTTCTGTGAAGATACACAGGAAAGAAATCAGAAATATTAGGAGCCAATACCTAGCTATATGAATGGATTCTACAGAATGATCTTCTCGGTAAGACCAAAGAAAAGAATATTAAATAGAACTGAATGAGGGATAATGTGAACAATTACTCAATAACAAATAAATTCAACAAATTTGCATTCAAAATAAGCAAAAAAAATTTTTTTTTGGTCTTTTTCACATTTCTTCTAGAGAAAAAAATATTCACGACACTTGCTAAGACTGTAAGGCACACTTTATTCAAGATCATTGTGATAAATATAGTTGCTACTACAGTAAGTCGAAGAGATTGGATTCAACTGAGTACAAAAGGGGAAAGTGGTCAAAGTGCAGAGTGGGGAGTCACCAGATAGAAAATTCCTGAGAGGAAACATCAGAAATATGGGTTATTCAGTTTCTCAGTCGTGTCTGACTCTTTGTGACCACATGGACGGCAGCATGCCAGGCTTCCTTGACCATGATGTCTTTCATCATCTCTTGGAGTTTGCTCAAAGTTTACTCCCTTCTCTGGTGGCTTATATGGTAAAGAATCTGCCTGTAATATAAGAGACCTGGGTTCAATCCTTGGGTTGGGAAGATCCCCTGGAGAAGGGAATGGAAACCCACTCCAGTTCTTGCCTGGAGAATTCCATGGACACAGGAGCTTGATGGGGCAATAGTCGAAGGGGTTGCAAAGAGTTGTACTGATTGACTGAACGACTGACACAGAGAAGGGGACTCTGGCAAAAGCCAACCTAACCAGATGCATGCTTAATGCAGGCCAGGGTGGAAGATGGTAAGAATGAATCAACAGCGAAAAAGGTGATCAAATATCAAGGTTGGAGAAGTCTAGCTAAACTGACTCAGTAGGATGTTTGCTAAAATTGAGTAATGCAGGGATTAACAATCAAGCTTCCAAATCAGGACCTGGTTGAGAAGAGAGTTCAGAAGAGCCTGACTAGACTTTGGTCAAGGACAGAATCTTTATCAAGCTTTAACATAAATATGAAATTTATAATTTTCCCATTTATGATGCAAACTCTCCCACTTCAGCATCACGGTAAAGGAAAATATGTTTAAATCAGGTTCTCATTAACTTTTGTACAGAATACTGCAGCACTCTTTGACTGTCTGTATCCATTCTCTCCCACCTCTCTGCACTCTCCCCACAGTAAGTATCTGGAAAAAAAAATGTGAAACACCATTTTATTATCTATCATATTATAAATGCTTCCAGATTCCTATGGGCTTCCCTGGTGACTCAGTTGGTAAAGGATCTACTTACAATGTGGGAGACTGGGTTCAGTCCCTGGGTGGGGAAGATTCCCTGAAGGAGGGCATGGCTACCCACTCCAGTATTCTGCCCTGGAGAATTCCATGCATTGTATAGTCCATGGGGTCACAGAGTTGGACATGACCTAGTGACCAGATTGCTATAAATTCAAATACAAAATCCTGTTTTCTTAAACATATATTTCATGAACTTTCACTAGTTGATCTTTCTAGCCTGTGATGCCAACATTCTCTCATTGAAACCCTGCATATCTCACCTTCAATTTCCCATTCACACAAGCATTTGTTTACTTAAATTCCTCCATTCCTGTTTATTAAAGTATCCTCACCCCAACAACCTGTCCAGTGGCAAGTACCCTCCACATTTAACTCTACACAAAACTTTCAGAGGTTAGTGGAATTACTTAACTGCTGGAATTACTAAATGATGCTTAGCCAATCAATTACTACCTTCTTTGGAGCTTATAGGAATTTATATATGGCCTCATGGCACAGAATTATATAGAAGATGTTACTTAATTGAATTAATGATTTATACGGGTGCCATGATTTTCTGTGTGTGAAGCTATTACCATTTACCATTTAAACACTTGTATATATATATTTCAGGCCATTCCAAAACCACAGCTTTTATCACTCACTGTGGAACCAATGGGATCTATGAAACTGTTTATCATAGGTCCCTATGGTGGAAATTCCCTTGTTGGGTAATCAGCTTGATAATGTTGCTTGAGTAAAAGCCAAAGGGACAACTGTTGAATTAGACTTGCATAGAATGATGAGTTCTGATCTGCTTAATGCTTTGAATGAAGTTATTAACAACCTTATGTGAGTATAGGATGCATGCTTTTCTGAGAAGCATCAGTATTTTAAAAGGAGTAATTCATTTCATTCAATTAAATTTAGTACTTTTACATAATCTCCAGGACATAGCTAAAATCAAAAGGAATTGTCTTGTATGTCTTAATTTCTATGAAAGTATTAGATTCCAACCTCAAAGAAATTTATTTAAAGAAACTAAGCTATTTTAAAAAAGACATATTTTTTTCATTGTTAATATTTATTTTTTAAAAGATATTACTACTGTAAAGAATTTAGGTAATATGACAAAAATATACAAAAATAAAAATGAAAAAAGTCACTTAACTCACCTCATGTAGTTATAACAAATTACCAGTATAGAAATATTAATTTAGATATTTTTGTGCTAGTTTATAAATAGAAAAGAAAAAAGAAATAATTATAAAAATGGAACCATGCTACTTAATAATTATTTAAAATATTCTATATTGACATATTTAAATTAAAGGAAGAGAAAGTTCTTGAAGTAAAATGGAGAGATACAAATGGAAACATAGAATAACCCGGCCTCACTACTCCCTAAGGTCAACAATTAGTCACTACCCATGAACAAAAACATCTTTGAGAGATCTAAAGTCCACTTATGATATTTCAGCAACACTGTGGAACAAAAACAAACAAACAAACCTGAGAACAGTCACACAGTTTGGAATGAAGAAGACAGCTTGCTCCTGGCTGCATCATCATATTCTCAAGCCAGCATTGCTTAGCTCCAAGAGAGAACTTCACAGCTAGAAAGAGTTCCTCTAGGAACCTAGCTGGGAAGAATGAGTTGAATGACCAGCTTTTAAAGCATTTTGGGGCACAGAAATGGAAAAAAAAAAAATCCTAAATATTTATGAAGTCTCAAAGAACTGAAATAGCCACAGGAATCCTGAGAAATAATAATGAAGCTGGAAGCATGCCACCTCTTGTTTTAAACTCTATTACAAAACTATAGACATTTTAAAAATATGGTATTATCATAAAAAACACATAGATGAGTGAATAGGATGATAAACCTTTACCTATAAAATTGAATAATATTTGACAAAAAAACCCCAAAACAATAGGAAAATGGTCATCTGTTCTATGAATAGTACTGAGGAAACTGGATAATCATATGGAGGAAAATGAAATTTGGACCCCTAGAGGTTAAAGCGTCTGCCTGCATTGCAGGAGACCTTGGTTCGATCCTTGGGTTGGGGAGATTCCCTGGAGAAGGAAATGACAACCCATTCCAGTATTCTTGCCTGGAGAATCCCATGGACAGAGGAGCCTGGTGGGCTACAGTCCATGGGGTCGCAAAGAGTCGGACACGACTGAGCGACTTCACTTTCACTTTCATTACATCACCAAGAGAACATTTCATGCAAAGATGGGCACAATAAAGGACAGAAATGGTATGGACCTAACAGAAGCAGAAGAGATTAAGAAGAGGTGGCAAGAATACATAGAAACAATACAAAAAAGATCTTCATGACCCAGATAACACAATGGTGTAATCACTCACCTAGAGATAGGCATTCTGGAATAAGAGGTCAAATGGGCCTCAGGAAACATTACTACGAACAAAATTAGTGGAGGTGAAAGAACTAAAAGATGATGCTGTGAAAGTGCTGTACTCAATATGCCAGCACATTTAGAAAACTCAGCAGTGGCCACAGGACTGGAAAAGGTCAGTTTTCATTCCAATCCCAAAGAAAGGCAATGCCAAAGAATGCTCAAACTACCACACAATTGCACTCAGCTCACACGCTAGTAAAGTAATGCTTAAAATTTTCAAAGCCCGATTTCAACAATACATGACCTGTGAACTTCCAAATGTTCAAGCTGGTTTTAGAAAAGGCAGAGGAACCAGAGATCAATTGCCAACTTCTGCTGGATTATCAGAAAAGCAAGAAAGTTCCAGAAAAACATCTATTTCTGCTTTATTGACTATGCCAAAGCCTTTGACTGTGTGGATCACAATAAACTCTGGAAAATTCTGAAAGAGATGGGAATACCAGACCACCTGACCTGCCCCTTGAGAAACCTGTATGCAGATCAGGAAGCAACAGTTAAAACTGGACATGGAATAACAGACTGGTTCCAAATAGAAAAGGAGTACATCAAGGCTGTATATTGTCACCCTGTGTATTTAACTTCTATGCAGAGTAAATCATGAGAAACACTGGGTTTTAAGAAGCTCAAGCTGGGATCAAAATTGCTGGAAGAAATATCAATAACCTCAGATATGCAGCGGAGAAGGCAATGGCAACCCACTCCAGTACTCTTGACTGGAAAATCCCACGGACGGAGGAGCCTGGTAGGCTGCAGTCCATGAGGTTGCAAAGAGTCAGACACAATTGAGAGACTTCACTTTCACTTTTCACTTTCCTGCATTGGAGAAGGAAATGGCAACCCACTCCAATGTTCTTGCCTGGAGAATCCCAGGGACGGGGGAGCCTGGTGGGCTGCTGTCTCTGGGGTTGCAGAGTCCAACATGACTGAAGTGACTTAGCAGCAGCAGCAGCAGCAGCAGCAGATATGCAGATGACACCATCCTTATGGCAGTAAGCAAAGAAGAACTAAAGAACCTCTTTCAGTCATGTCCCACTCTTTGTGACCCCATGGACTGTAGCCCACCTGGCTCCTCCATCCATGGGATTCTCCAGGCAAGAATACTGGAGTGGGTTGCCATTTCCTTCTCCGGCAATCTTCCTGACTGAGGGATCAAACCCAGGCCTCCCGTATTACAGGCAGAAGTTTTAACCTCTGAGTCACCAGGGAAGCAGATGATGAAAGTGATAGATGAGAGTGAAAAAGTCTGTTTAAAACTCGGCATTCAGAAAACTACAATCATGACATCTGGTCCCATCACTTCATGGTAAATAGATGGGGAAACAGTGGAAAAAGTAGCAGACTTTATTTTGGGGTGCTCCAAAATCACTGCAGGTGGTGATTGCAGCTGTGAAATTAAAAGACGCTTGCTCCCTGAAAGGAAAGTTATGACCAACCTAGATAGCGTATTAAAAAGCAGAGATATTACCTTGCCCACAAAGGTCCATATAGTCAAGGCTATAGTTTTTCCAGTAGTCATGTGTGGATGTCAGAGTTGGACTATAAGGAAAGCTGAGCCCTGGAAGTGATGCTTTTGAACTGTCGTGTCATAGAAGACTCCTGAGACTCCCTTGGACTGCAAGGAGATCCAACCAGTTCATCCAAAAGGAAATCAATTCTGTATGTTCATTGGATGGACTTATGTTGAAGGTGAAACTCCAATACTTTGGCCACCTGATGCGAAGAGCTGACTCATTTGAAAAGACCCTGATGCTGGGAAAGATTGAGGGCAACAGGAGAAGGGGATGACAGAGGATGAGATGGTTGGATGGGATCACCGAGTCTATGGACATGAGTTTGAGCAAGCTCTGGGAGATGGTGAAGAATGGTGAAGCTTGGTGTGCTGTAGTCCATGGGGTTGCAAAGAGTTGGACACGGCTGAGTGTCCAACAGTAGAGACTTGGCAGGCCAAGACAGTTGTTTGGTATATTCAAAGTTCTGAAAGACAAAATATGTGACTTTTTATTAGACAGTGAATTCCTTCTTAAATGAGAAGACATAATTAGTTCCCAGACAATCAAAATATGAGTGGGTACAAAATTATAGACAAATATCCGTGGCTCAGTGGATAAAGAATCTGCCATCAGTAAAAGAAATATTAGAGAGACCATTCTGTTCAATGAACATTCAAATCAAATCAGAGGAAAAGATCCAAAAAATCTAGTCTTAATTGAATAGTCATCAAATAATGATGAACTTTCTTAACATTATTTAGAAATTACTATGAATTGATGTCTAACTTCATGTCCCCTGTGTTTGATATCCATGAAAAGAAGTTTTGAAAATCTCATTCTGAAGTTTTTTGTTTGTTTTGTTTTTTCTGTAGCTATTTCTTCCTGACCCTGGGATTGAATCCAGGTCTCCTGCATTGAATGCAGATTCTCTACCATATGAATCACCAGAGAAGCTCATAAAAGAAGCTTTGAAACTCATTCTGAGGTGTTTCTCTTTTTCCCTTAATTATTTTATTGACATTATAGACTGTTTCTTTTTTTTTTTTCCCATCAAGGAAGTTTCATTTGGCTTTAATCTTTAATACAAAGTACATAAATCAAAGTTCAGTCCTACCTAGTATAAATTGATTGGGAGAGTCAAGGAAAGATGTTTGGATTTTGAGTTTCATACACTTGGTTCAAGCCCAGATTTAGTTTCAGAGAGTTGATTATGAAGACTGTGAAAGGCTTCTATGTCCTTTTCATGCTGCATCTATGGTTCTTTGACTCTGGAAGGACCGGAAAGATACTTGTGTGGCCCATGGATTTTAGTCACTGGATTAATTTAAAGGTTATTCTGGATGAACTCCACCGTGGTGGGCATGAGATAACTGTCCTCGTACCTTCAACAAGTTCTCTGCTTGATCATACCCAGATTCCCTTTAACGTGGAGATTCTTCAAATTCCAATAAGTAAAGAAAGTTTCATGGAAGAATTCAATGCTAATCTCTACACAGTTTCCTTTGAACTGCCGAAAGTTTCATGGTGGGAGAGGCAAGTACAACTGACAAAAATGTTAAAAATGTTTTTAGCAACAACCAGAAGCATTTGTGACAGTGTTGTCACAAACAAGGAGTTGCTCACCAGGCTTCAGGCAGCTAAGTTTGATATCTGTATTGCTGACCCTTTAAGCTTCTGTGGGGAATTAGTGGCTGAGCTTCTCAATATTCCATTTATATACTCCTTTCGATTTTCCTATGGAAATGTCTTTGAGAGATTGTGCGCTGGGCTTCCTATGCCTTCTTCATATGTTCCTGGCACCATATCAGGACTGACAGACAGCATGACTTTTACACAGAGGCTGGAGAACTGGTTATCGTATACAGTGAATGAGCTGATGTATTCATATTTTGTATTTCCAGAATGGGATGAATATTACAGCAAGGTTTTAGGTAAGAGATATTTGCATGTAATAATATTCTTATTTCATAGGGAAAATGTAAATGTTTATCTGACTGTATGGAAACTTAAAAAAGCTTTTCTTTGAGTGATACTCAAGCTCATGTTTACTTAACTGTTTTGAATAACAACAATAATAACAATTCTTTATCTTTCTGTATTCTTTTCTTAAACTTTTCCTTTTTTGTTTTTAGATTATTGAGTACTAAAAATTTATCAGAGAACAAATATTCTCTATATTTATCCATAAATCCTATTCAATGCTGCTAATTTTTTTTTTTTCAGGATATGTACAAAACCCAAATCTGACAGTTCCATAACCTTTAAGTTCTATAACCTTGGGCTACTTCTCTCTTGCTTACTTCTCCTTGTATGTGCTGGTTTCCTAGGTGGTGTTAGAAGTAAAGAACCTATCTGCCAATGCAGGAAACATAAGAGACAGGGGTTTGATGATTCCTGGGTCAGGAAGATCCCCTAGAATAGGGCACTATACCTTCCGTTTTCTTTCTGATTAATCTACTGTTTCTCAGGCCTTCTGTTTGCATCCTCTGAAGGCTTGGTTTGCTGATTCCCAGGCTTGTAACGTGATGAGTAAGAAACTGGAAAATAAATAAACATACATGGGTTTCATTTGCTCTTTGCCTTCCAAAAGAGAGAGAAACAAGAAATGTTTTTCTCTAACTAGACTTTTAAATGTATTTTATTGTTGCCTTATTGTTGCTGTTCCATTCATAATTGGATTAGAAGTGAGCTATTGAGCTTTGATCCTGAGCTCAAAGATTTTATCTGTTTCAGCAAGTCCTTTTATGCTTTCATTTTTCCTTTTGCATAACCGATATGCTTATTTTTTTTTAAATAAAGTTTATATAATTGTGTTAAGGAGGATTTTGCAGAAGATCTTTTTAGAAAGCCATTGATAGGGCCCACATGGGATTTCATTGATAAGATGGCTCCTTATGTCAACCTCACAAATACAGAATAAAGCACAGTGATCTGTGAGATTGCCCAAATTGCCCAAATGACATCTGGTTATCTCACTGGCTCCTATCTTCTCAAAGCTGTGAGACCACCAAATTCCAGACCTCCAGCTATGTGACCATCCCTTCAGAGAAGTTTCCTTTGGTGGGATATAAGGAATCCATCACAAAGGGAGAATGCTGGTTCTCCTTAAGGGCCAGTCACCCTCTCTTTTCCCTCTAATAATTTCCCTTTTCCTGTCTGACTGCCTGGATCGCTCTCTTTTTCCCTGCACTTGCGTTACATTTTGGTGCCGAAACTCAGGAGGGAAGATCCTGGGTGGGCTCCTCTCACAAGCCCACATCCGGTGGTCCCCTCCCTTGGACCGTGCTGAGAAACTGAGATGAGCTCTGGGACGGGACTCTCCACTCGCCTTGCTGGACTGACATCCACACACCAGCCCACATTTCATCCATCGGTTACAAGGGTGAGTGAAATACCACCTTTGAGCCACTGCTCTACATGGCTCCAAGCCTCCCTCAACCAACAAAGAAAGGAAGCCAACTGGTTCCTGCTTCAAATGTGGCAAAGAAGGCCACTGGGCCCACTCATGCCTAAAGCCAAGGCGCCCTCCAGGTCCATATCCCAGCTGTGGCATAAAGGGACATTGGAAGGTGGACTGCCCAAATCCACCTTCAGGGATCCAGACATCCCCTCTTGGTCCAGAGCAGGAGTCCTCTGACCCAACTCTGCCTAGCCTCCTCAGACTTGCCTCAGACTTGCCACTGAAATCTGAAGGTACCCAGGGCTCCAGGCCCCAACTCTCATCACCTCTATGGAGCCCAGGGTAACTCTTACAGTGGCAGGTAAGCTGATCTCCTTTCTCATTGACACAGGGGCCACTTACTCCGCTATGCCTGCCTACTCTGGAAAAACCAAGGTCTCTCAGGTCTCTGTTATGGGGGTTGATGGTTTAATAGCTACACCACAAATAACGAGCCGTCTTATCAATGAGACCCCATGTGGGCCCTATCAGCCATTTCTGCTTGCATTATTCAGTTAGATTTTTTTAAGATATAATTGACATGTTACTTTGTATTAATTTTAGGTGTCAACAAAATATTGTCAATCTGTAGAAAAAATTGCAAATTGTAATTGAGCCAACTTTAAGATTATAACCTGCGAGACAGTTTTTTAGAAAGTTCTGAAAAAAGTCCTTACATTAGAAGTCAAAGCACAGTTATATGAGTTTTTGAGATAGAGGGTTATACATCAAAACTTTATCTATCAGAGTAATGCCGGCAACTTATATAGGCCAAAGCGAGTGGTGGGTTATTATGATACTTTATAGGATTAAGGAAGAAATGTTTTCTCCTAAAGAGTTACCTTGCTAGCAAAAGGAAATTGTTTTGTCCATTTGTTTGTTTGATGAGTTGGTATTCCTGTGTCTTCTAAAGAGACCTAGTTAATGTGGAATATAGATATGCAATATACGCTAAAGAGGAAGGTGGTGAGTGACTCAAATGGCAGAAAAAAACTTTTTTTTTGCCTTGCTTCAAATTAATTTTTTTTATCACAGGCATATAATGTAATAATTTTGTATTTATACATATTGTGAAGTGATCACCAAAAGGTCTCTAGTTAATGGTCATCACCTCACATAGTTACAACTTTTCAATTTTGAGATGAGAACTTTTAAGATCTACTCCCTTAACTCATTTCATATATACAATACAGTATTGCTAAATATAGTCAACATGCTGTACATCATATCCCCAGGACTTACTTATCTTATAAGTGAAAGCTTGTACCCTTTCACCACCTTCACCTACCTATTGTACCCACTTTCCAATCCTGGCATTTGACAACCAACAATCTGTTCTTGGCTTCTATGAGTTCATTTTCTTTTTTGTTTTGTGTGTGTGTGTGTGTGTGTGTTTTAATATTCCACATTTAAGTGATTTCACATAGTTTTTGTCTTTACCTCTCTGACTTCTCTTACCATGATTTCCTCAAGTTCCATTCATATTGAGGCAAATGACAGGTTGTCTTTTATTTTCTCATGATTTAATACTATTTCATGGTATATATAATCATATTTTCTTTATCTATTCACCCATTGAAAAACATTCAGAATTTTTCCATATTTTGGCTACCGTAAACAATGCTACAACACTGCAGTGAACATGGGAGGTGGTAGCAGTTTTATCATTTTATTTTTTGATGGACCTGCATACTGTTTTCCAGAGTTTTGCACCAGTTTTCATTCCTACCAACAATGCACCAGGGCTCCTTCTCTCCATATCCTCTCCAGCATTAGTTATCTCCTGCCTTTTCACGATAGCCATATTAACAGGCATGAGGTGATATCTCATTGTGGCTTTAATTTGCATTTCCCTGATTAACAATGGGGAGCACCCATTTATGTACTTGTTAGCCATTTGAATATCTTCTTTGGAAAAATGTCTATTCAGGTCCTTTGCTCATTTTTACTGGAGAAAGGCATGGCAACCCACTCCAGTATTCTTGCCTGGAGAATCCCATGGACAGAGAAACCTGGTGGGCTACACAGTCCATGGGATCACAAAGAGTTGGACACGACTGAAGTGATTTAGCATGCATGCACGCATGCCCATTTTTACATTAAATTATTTGTTTTTTATTTTTGTACTGAGTTGTATGAGTTCTTTAGACATTTTGAATGGCAATCTTGTATCAGATATATGGTTTGAAAATATTGTCCCTAGTTTTATAGGTTGCCTTTCCATTTTGTTGATCATTTATTTTGCTGTTCATAGTCTTTGTAGTTTGAAGTAGTCCCATTTGCTTATTTTTAATTTTGTTGCTTATGCTTTTGGTATCATGTTTAAAAAAATCACTGTCAAGACTCATATCAAGAAAAGTTTCTGCCATGTTTTTTTCTAGGAACTCTATGGTTTCAGATCTTACATTGAAATCTTTAATCCATTTCCAGTTAATTTTATGGTGGAGTAAGATTGGAGTCTAGTTTCATTTTTTTCATTTGAATATCCTTTTTCTTTTTTTTTTTTTCCAGTAAGAATTATTTAAAAGATGATCTTTTCTCATTGAGTATTTTTGGCTCCCTTGTGAAATATTAGTTGATCATATATATATGGGCTTATTTTGTGGCTTTTGATTCTGTTCCACTGGTTCATGTGCCTGTTTTTATGCCTATACCATATGGCTGTGATCACTATAGCTTATAATATTGCCTGAAATCAGAAATGTTATGCCTGCAGGTTGCTTTGGCTTTTAGGAGTCAGTTTTAGTTTTATATACATTTTAAAGTTGCCTTTTTTTTTTTTTTTACTATTTTGAACAGAAATATCTCTAATAATATGTTATAACTAAATGATTAGTTTATTACTAAATTTAAAAATTTTCCTTTACAGTTGTAATCTTTTGTTTTATATAGATCTTTTCATTTTCCTTATTTTCAGCACATTTAAATTTCTATGAGAAATCATTTATTCAACAATTCAGAAACAATGTGAGTGTTTCTAATGAAGTATTCTGCTCAGGAATAAGTTGTGTGTTCAACAAGGCATAAGAACTAATCCAGGTAGACATGTAACACTGAGACAGTTTCTAGGCATTTTGTGACAGAAACAGGTGTTTATTCCTCTAGACTTGACCCTAAAAATAGGCAGAAACTGTTGCACCCATCGCTTGTCCAAAGTACAAGGTACAAAAGGTGAAACTGAGAAAAGGTCATTGATATCTCATCCTGGTGACATTTTCTGAACCGTGGATCAAGAAGTGACTGACCTACAGCTGGATCTAAGATTTTTGTGTACTCCTAGTTCCAGCAGTTTGATACTCAGCTTAGGAATGTATTTTAGTGTGAAGTTAGTGATAGGACATAACTCTTGTCTCTGATTCTTTCCTAGCTCTTGGCAGTTGAGATATTCTTTGGGGAATATATCAATAATCTGAAAAAAAAAGAAAAAAGTCATAAAAGGAAAACATTTATTTTACTTATAAATTTAAAAATACTATTAGATACAGCTTGCCATTCAGGATCAATTTATAATCTCTATTATATAATGAATTCTAAGCATATTTTTTCAAATTTAAAATATAATTTATGTAATTATTAACTTTATTATGTATGAATATGTTCTAATAGTTGATGAGGAAACAAGTAAAATGACATCTGCTTCAAAATATTTTGAGGAACTATTTACAAACAGTTTTGGAGGAAAAAGAATATTAGGATAATACTATTAGGTTAGATACAAAAATAGTCAATGTCTAATAAGGCAATAAAATCATAATTTAGGAGATGATTTTTTCTCCTAAATAGAAATATGCAAGTTAACATTTAACTTCACAGTATCTAAAAACAAAAATCTGTAGTAAATCACTAACAAATAGCAATATAGAATGTAGATACATTTTTCTAAAGATATAAATAATCTATGAATTGTCCAGTACCCAACAAATGCAACATCATAATACAAAAAGTGGCATTGCTTTGGAACTTTGGGAAATGGCTTTCCAAATTTGAGATAGTGGCTCACAATCTTTATTCAGATCAATTATAGTTTTTGTACAATATTGTCTTCCTTTCAATAAGATGCTTGAAGCACATTAGATTAATAATAAAAGAGTGCAGATTTTAACTAAAAAAGATATTATTTGGATAAAAAAGGCGAATCAATGATATGACCCCATAACTCTAATCATAGGCTTATAACAAAGATAAATGAATGCATTTATCCACACAAACTACATACCTTAATGTTCATAACCACATTTTCATAGAGCAAAATATGAAAACAACACAAATATTCAACAATTACTGAATGGATTAAAAAAATGAAGTATATCTGTATAAAAGTATTATTCAGAAATAAAAATTCTTGAAGTACTGATTCATATGATCTTAGGAATCAATCTTGAAAACTTGCTAAATAAAAGAAGGTAGCATAAAAGACCGCATAGTGTATTTAAAAGGAAGAATTGTATGGTGTAAACTGTATGTCAATAAAATCATCATTAAAAGAGCAGAGGAGCAAAACATTTCAGAAAGAAAATAAAATTATACCCACAGCTGACACTGAAGGCTCAAATATGAGGTCTATATTAGATCTGAAACTGGAATTTGAATACCTTGGACATTACCAGAATCAGACCCCTAAATTACTGAGATTTGCTTTTGATCTCTTAAGCAGATAGGTTTCCCTGACAATTCAAAAATCCCTCATATTTTCTATTCAAAACTTCAGCACTCTTAGAATATCAAGGAAAATATTTTTTAAAAAAATCATGTGGTGAGAATCCAGATAGCTATAGTTTCTTTTTATTGGTGATGTGGAATACATATTGGAGAAGGCAATGGCGACCCACTCCACTCTTGCCTGGAAAATCACATGGATGGAGGAGCCTGGTGGGCTGCAGTCCATGGGGTCGCTAAGAGTCAGACACGACTGAGTGACTTCACTTTCACTTTTCATTTTCACGAACTGGAGAAGGAAATGGCGACTCACTCCAGTACTCTTGCCTGGAGAATCCCAGGGATGGGGGAGCCTGGTGGGCTGCCGTCTATAGGGTCGCACAGAGTCGGACACGACTGAAGCGACTTAGCAGCAGGGGCAGAAGGAGTACATATTTCAAAAGAACACTGACACTCTGAATAAGGTTCTTTATACCACAGTAATTATACAAATTCAGAAATGAAACTTTTGCTCCAACTAAGAAAAATGATTTAATTCAGAGTCACTAATTTGAGCTGCTATTATGTTAATATTCACATGCTTTCCATTTCTTTTGAAAAGGGACACTTTTGTCCGGAAGTAGGTCAAAATAGCAAATATTTTGCCACCAGATTATGATGCAGTGCTTTATCTTCACCAAAGAGGACAAAGTTTTGTGAAACTAATTTTGTAAAGGAGATAATCACTTTAAGATTTTTATTATAAGATTTCCATTCTGGATAGGATATACTTAGTAGTAATAGGAGATTTCCAATACCAGAAAAGAAAACAGTGGTTCAATTTAAAAAGCTGCTTATTTTTAAAGCTATCAGAAGCTTTTGGAGCAATGAAGTGAATTCGCTCAATCTTGTCTGACTCTTTGCCACCCCATGGACTGTAGCCCACCAGGCTCCTCCCTCCATGGGATTCTCCATGCAAGAGTACTGGAGTGGGTTGCCATTTCCTTCTCCAGGGGATCTTCCTGACCCAGGGATTGAACCCAGGTCTCCTGCATTCCAGGCAGACGCTTTAACCTCTGAGCCACCAGGGAAGCATTGGAATTCCAGAAGAGGAGGAGACTGTACCACAGTAGGCTGAGGATCACTGGCTGTTTCTTGTTCATTGCTAAGAGCACCTGCTGATTCTGAGCATGGAGTAGAGCTCAGGTGTAGCTCAAGCTGAAAGATTTTGTTGGTAGAGATAAAGCAGAAGATCTTTGGTTATTCCATACTTAATTCTGTGTTTGGTTCTTCCTAGTCTAAGTATTTTGTACTCTTGGAGGGGGAAAAGCCTATTGATTTCTCTTGGTTTGCATAGAACTAATATTGGTTCTTTAAAGATTTTGCATAAGAAATTTGATGGTAAAACATGTCCCACCTAGCATATCAAGTAATTTTCCCTCTGTCATCTTTCATTTTTGTTCAGGAAAATCTACCAAATTTTGTGAGATTATGGGAAAAGCTGAAATGTGGTTGATTCGAACTAGCTGGGATTTTGAATTTCCTCACCCTTACTTACCTAACTTTGAATTTGTTGGAGGACTGCACTGCAAGCCTGCAAAACCATTGCCTAAGGTAATTAAATGTGTTTCTTTTTGCCTCTCTCAGTATTTACCACCTGGAATGATTTGTAGTTTATTATTTCTAGTATTTGATATTCAAACTGAAAGCCTAGACACAAGAATTAATGGGACTTACCCACATTAGACTTTTATGCTACCAGATTTTCTACATCATTGTGGTAATCATTACTGATGCTAATCAAATATGCCAGATGTTTAGCTAAAATAAAATTCCCAGCCCCTGAGTTTAGTGAAATTGTTCAATATTCTCAGGGCAATGAGTATGAGCTGAAGAGGCATGTAAAACTTCTATATCCAACTCTTAATTGGTAGATGCACTTACTCCAGAGTTCTCTTTCCCTTTGTGATGTGAAAAGCGTGTGTCAATCTGAATCCTGATTAAAAATACATGGAATAACAGATATATGGTAAAAGAAAGAAGCTGTTGCTTTAAGGCACTGAGATTCTTGAGCCTTTCATTTACTTGTTTATTTTTGGCCATACTGTGGCAGCATGTGGGATCTTTGTTCCCTGACCAAGATTACACAGGCGTCCCCTGCCTTGGAAAGCAGAGTCTTCATCACTGGGACAGCAGGGAAACCCCAAGACACTGAGATTTTTGTTGCAAGTTATTCAGCATAACCTAGTCTAAGAAATGGACATAGTAGAGGAATTATGATACTTTGAGAAAACATCAAATAGAGGTGTGATGGCTCACCCGAAATCTGGCAGAACTTGCAGTAATTATTTGTTTGGTTTAAATAGAGGAAAGAAATTAGCCTGGAAAGATGATCATAGGATAAATTATGAAAAAAGCAACTGAGCAATACTAAGTAGTCTTTGAGCTTCCACCAGATGGTCAACACCAAAATCAGACTGATTATATTCTATGCAGCCAAAGATGGAGAAGCTCTATACAGTCAATAAAAACAAGACCGGGAGCTGAGTGTGGCTCAGATCATGAACTCCTTATTACCAAATTCAGACTTAAATTGAAGAAAGTCGGGAAAACCACTAGACCATTCAGCTATGACCTAAATCAAATCCCTTATGATTATACAGTGAAAGTGAGAAATAGATTTAAGGGTCTAGATCTGATAGATAGAGTGCCTGATGAATTATGGAATGAGGTTAGTGACATTGTTCAGGAGACAGGGATCAAGACCATCCCCATGGAAAAGAAATGCAAAAAAGCAAAATGGCTGTCTGGGGAGGCCTTACAAATAGCTGTGAAAAGAAGAGAGGCGAAAAGCAAAGGAGAAAAGCAAAGATATAAGGCATCTGAATGCAGAGTTTCAAAGAGTAGGAAGAAGAGATAAGAATGCCTTCTTCAGTGATCAATGCAATGAAATAGAGGAAGACAACAGAATGGGAAGGACTAGAGATTTCTACAAGAAAATTAGAGATACCAAGGGAACATTTCTTGCAAAGATGGGCTCGATAAAGGACAGAAATGGTCTGGACCTAACAGAAGCAGAAGATATTAAGAAGAGGTGGCAAGAATACATGGGAGAACTGTACAAAAAAGATCTTCACGACCCAGAGAATCATGATGATGTGATCACTAATCTAGAGCCAGACATCATGGAATGTGAAGTCAAGTGGGCCTTAGAAAGCATCATTATGAACAAAAAGCTAGTGGAGATTTTGGAATTCCATTGGAGCTTTTTCAAATCCTGAAAGATGATGCTGTGAAAGTGCTGCACTCAATATGCCAGCAAGTTTGGAAAACTCAGTAGTGGCCACAGGACTGGAAAATGTCAGTTTTCATTCCAATCCCAAAGAAAGGCAATGCAAAAGAATGTTCAAACAACCGCACAATTGTACTCATCTCACCTGCTAGTAAAGTAATGCTCAAAATTCTCCAAGCCAGGCTTCAGCAATACATGAACCATGAACTCCCTGATGTTCAAGGTGGTTTTTACAAAAGGCAGAGGAACCAGAGATCAGATTCCCAACATCTGCTGGAGTATCGAAAAAGCAAGAGAGTTCCAGAAAAACATCTATTTCTGGTTTATTGACTATGCCAAAGCCTTTGATTGTATGGATCACAATAAACTGTGGAAAATTCTGAAAGAGATAGGAATACCAGATCACCTGACTTGCCTCTTGAGAAATCTGTATGCAGGTCAGGAAGCAACAGCTGGAACTGGACATGGAACAACAGACTGGTTTCAAATAGGAAAAGGAGTACATCAAGGCTGTATATTGTCACCCTGCTCATTTAATTTATATGCAGAGTACATCATGAGAAATGCTGGGTTGGAAGAAACACAGCTGGAATCAAGATTGCTGGGAGAAATATCAATAACCTCAGATATGCAGATGACACCACCCTTAAGGCAGAAAGTGAAGAGGAGCTAAAAAGCCTCTTGATGAAAGTGAAAGAGGAGAGTGAAAAAGTTGGCTTAAAGCTCAACATTCAGAAAACAAAGATCATGGCATCTGGTCCCATCACTTCATGGAAAATAGATGGGGAAACAGTGGAAACAGTGTCAAACTTTATTTTTTTGGGCTCCAAAATCACTGCAGATGGTGATTGCAGCCATGAAATTAAAAGACGCTTACTCCTTGGAAGAAAAGTTATGACCAACCTAGATAGTATATTCAAAAGCAGAGACATTACTTTGCCGACTAAGGTCTGTCTAGTCAAGGCTATGGTTTTTCCTGTGGTCATGTATGGATGTGAGAGCTGGACTGTGAAGAAGGCTGAGCACAAAGAATTGATGCTTTTGAACTGTGGTGTTGGAGAAGACTCTTGAGAGTCCCTTGGACTGCAAGGAGATCCAACCAGTCCATTCTGAAGGAGATCAGCCCTGGGATTTCTTTGGAAGGAATGATGCTAAAGCTGAAGCTCCAGTACTTTGGCCACCTCATGTGAAGAGTTGACTCATTGGAAAAGACTCTGATGGTGGGAGGCATTGGGGGCAGGAGGAGAAGGGGACGACTGAGGAAGAGATGGCTGGATGGCATCACGGACTCGATGGACGTGAGTCTGAGTGAACTCCGGGAGATGGTGATGGACAGGGAGGCCTGGTGTGCTGCGATTCATGGGGTTGCAAAGAGTCGGAAATGACTGAGCGACTGAAGTGAACTGGTGGCTCAGAAGGTAAAGAATCCACCTGGAGTTGAGGAGACTTGCATTCGATCCCAGGGTAGGGAAGATCCTCTTGAGGAGGGCATGGCAACCTATCCCAGTATTCTTGTCTGGAAAATCCCCATGGATTAGAGGAGCCTGGTGGGCTATAGTTCATGGGGTCGCAAAGAATCAGACACGACTGAACAGCTAAGCGCAGCATAGTACAAGTACTCTTCACCTCAAATTTAATATCAATGACAGATCAATATATAATTTTTAAGCAATAAAGTGATACAGCTTACCACTTCATATAGTTTGGTTATTGAATTCTTTGGAATGGAATACAATTTAAATAGGCTGAGATGTAATGGGCTGAGAAATAGGTGCAATAGTTTCAGAAAGACTTTATAGAAATCCGAACTGAAATATGATAATAATTTTGAGTATAAATCGAAAGATTTGGTGAATATTTACAAAGAAAGTCAGATTTTCAGATAGCCTGGAGGTGGCAGTTCAGAGTGACAGTTTCAGAATTAATCCTTAGCTTTTTATTTCTTGTATATGTCATACCTTTGTATTTACTCTATTGTATGGGAATTTAGTATAGAATGTTGTCATTTACTAAGTGAAGAAGGAAAAGGAGCAATTTTGAGGGAAAATGGTCAATTCATGTTTGTATATGATGAATGAGGTACAATGCAGTATCTAGCAAGCAGCTATTAAACACACTGTTTTAATCACAGGAGACAGGTCAATTAAGTATTTATGAAGTTTTTTAAATTAATAAACTATTTTTAGAGACATTTACATTCACAGCAAAATCTTAAAGCACAGTGTTCAATATTTTGAAAAGATAGATGATGTTGGATATCCATTCTACATTGTCATAAGCCATTTTTTTCAGCTCAGAAAGTAATCCTTTAAGTATTCTGAGTTTTTTTTTTTTCTTCATTATTTTTAATAAAAGATCTATGCCTTATAAACATTCAGTTCTAAATTCCTAGAAATCAAATGTTGGAGTAGTGTGAGGCTTGCTTATAAACATATTAGATATATTTAACAGCTCAAAAATATGAAGATTCTTCTATTGTCTTAGTATTGACCAATAACACATATGTATGTGTAATGTTTAATGTGTATGTATATGTATGTGTAATGTTTAATGTGTATGTATATGTATGTGTAGTGTATGTATTTAAGTATTTATTTATCAATAATGTGGCATCAAGGGTCAATCTGTTATTTTTTGCAGGGGGTCCAGAAAGCGTAAGAGCTTTGTAGATTTTCCAGTGAATCTATCTCCCCATCTCCACCCACCAGAGAACACTAGGGCCCTGGGGACACTACAAAAGCACAATCACATCTTGGCAGTCACATAATGACATGCTCTCACACATATGAAAAAAAACAAAGATTCTTAAATCTATGATATTAGTAGGATTCTTCAATGTAGCAAGCATTTTCATAACATTGAATTTTTTGAATAATTTGTATTGCTAAGGCTTTGATGCTGGGAGGGATTGGGGGCAGGAGGAGAAGGGGAACACAGAGGATGAGATGGCTGGATGGCATCACTGACTCGATGAACGTGAATCTGAGTGAACTCTGGGAGTTGGTGATGGACAGAGAGGCCTGGTGTGCTGCGATTCATGAGGTCGCAAAGAGTCAGACACGACTGAGCACATGACTGAGCGACTGAACTGAACTGAACTGAATGTTGGTTCAGTAATATCCCTAATTACAAAAATTAGACAACAAAGGACACTAAATCAACATGTTATATACAGCTACAAGAGTCAATGCAAATGTGCAAAGTAAGGCATAAAGAGGGTGAAGAGTAAAGTAATCACGAGGTTTGAGGCTCTAATAGAAAGGAATATGATGGAGAACCTGGTGAAACTTGAACCTTTTCATGAACAATAACAGCTTTTGTGGGCTGTTTCAGAGTTAGTGCATGTACAATGGTAAGTGATGAGTAAGCCAATGGCTATATTCAGTTCTCTTTATTACCTTTTAGCATCCTCTCTACAATGGTCCAAATGAATAACATTTGATTCTTAAGTAGTTCTGGTGCTTCACCTCATATTTAGCCATGGATGCTAATAAGATTTATCTTTCATTTTCTATTGAAGCACAGTCAATATAATGACATATTTTTGGTACAGTTACTTTGTTCTGTTTTCTAAATTTCAGTTTTGTTTTATATTGCCTATTTTTTCTCTTGGTAGAAGGTTCCACAGCACATTTAGAAATGAGATGGCTATATAACTTCCTGACTGGACAAGTAATGCAGAAGTACTTGAGAATGACAGTAATATAATAGACACATATAGCATCACATTCAAAGTAAAATGGCATATTTAATCGTGCTGAAGTAACTTAGAAATTTGGCTAAACCCTACAGCTGTGTGAAAGTGAAAGTCACTCAGTTGTGTCCAACTCTTTGGGACCCCATGGACTGTAGCCTGTCAGGCTCCTCTGTCCAAGGAATTCTCCAGGCCAGAATACTGGAATGAGTAACTGTTACCTTCTCCAGAGGATCTTACCAACCCAGGGACCAAACTCAGCCCTCCCGCATTGCAGGCGAATTCTTTACAGTCTGAGCCACCAGAGAAGCTCAAGAATACAGGAGTGGGTAGCCTATCCCTTCTCCAGCATATCTTCCCACCCAGGAGTGGAACTGGGGTCTCCTGCAATGGAGGTGGATTCTTTACCAGCTGAGCTACCAGGGAAGCTCTATAGCCTTGGACAATTTACTTAACCTTTCTGAGATAGCATTCTCATCTGCAAATGTATACATATTACTTTAGTTACCATGTATCAGAGTCAAATGATACAAGTAAAGAGCTCAGCAATGGCAAAAGATACATATAGTCAATGATTTGTAAAGACATACACACACACATCTCTAATGTGCTAAAAGGGAACCTCCAATTTAAATCATTTTTAATTTGCCTATTAACCAATGATTTCAGGTCATATTCTGTACTCTGAAATGGTTAACATGAAAAAAATAGAATCATTCTTAGTTCAGGCACATTGAGAAAAGTGTGTGACTCATAACTCTAAACTCTCACATAACAAAGACTGTTTTCTTTACAGGAGTTCGAAGAGTTTGTTCAAAGTTCTGGAAAAAATGGAGTCGTGGTGTTTACTCTGGGATCAATGGTCAAAAACCTCACAGAAGAAAAGTCTAAAATGATTGCATCAGCCCTTGCCCAGCTTCCACAAAAGGTCAGATATTTATATTTTTTGAGGGAGGGGCAGCTATTTTAGAATCTAGGAAAAACTCTTTAGTTAAAAAGTGTGCTTTAAAATGTAGAAGTTATTGGTACTGTTATTGTCAATTTAACTGAGATATTAAAAAAAGTATTAACTGTGAAAGCGACATATGTAATTGCTGTCCTGGCATTGCTAGCAGGAAAACACATTGCAGAATTTTCTTTAAACAATAAGCTAATACTGAATCATTCACCACTGTTAATCAGTAAGCTTTGTGCTTAGATTTTAAACCTTCCATGTAATCTAACATTGTTTTGTTGTTTGTATTGTTTTATTTTAATATGAGGCATATATACAAGTTACAACTGCCATGATTGAGAATAAAATAATATTTATTTTAAATATTTTGAATGTTTATTTTTAATATTTTAAAATATTTATTTAAATATTTTAAAGACTACAATATTTTAAATTGTAGTCTTGATTCACAGGATGCCTTGGACTATATTTTCTTATAATTAATGGGTTTGGGTCAATCAGGACCTGGTTGATCCTTGAAGTAACAACATAGATTCTTGGAATACTCCTAAGCAATGATTCTTCTATTTACATAATTGAAAACTTTAATAACATTAATTCAATAAAGATTTATGTAGTTCACCCTATGATGTTACCCTAATTATAATTTTTATTGATACTATTCTAGGTTATAACTGAATAATATTCTTCTTAAACTCCCAAAGACATTTTTCCCCCTAGCTTTAGTGAAAACAGAGAATTACCTGTAATGTTAAGTTACAAATGCTCGCAATAATTATTGTAGTCATAGCCAAATTACTTTCAAAAATTGTTTTGTGGAAGTAATATCTTCTAAATATTTAATGTAAAACAGCATCTTCATAACAATATTGAATTGTATTAAAATATACAATGCTTAGGGGTTAAACCAGGGCAGAATCTGAAGCACCAAGACCTCACTCTCTGCATAAACAAAATTGTTTCAGCAAAAGCTATCTGAAGTAACCATATTTGAACTCAGGACTCCTAAGTACCTGCAACTCACAGTGGAAAGACTGGGTGGAAATTGTGGTTAATTTCAGTCAATTTCAGGCCTTCCAGTCATCACCCAGCCTCACAGTAGCCAACATGCCTGTACCCCTGGTGTGATTTGTGGCACCATGAGAGGCAACAGAGACTTTAACCTCCAAATACTGTGTGTCTGAAATTTAATTGCTGACTACTGCCTGTGATAATTGAGGTGAGGCACAAAATTTGACCACAGTCATTTCAATCTTCATTAGAAGGTGCAATTTCCAGGAACTTTAAAGGATAAGCTTATTTTTTCCAATTTCCCATTTTTGTCCAATTGGGAGCAAGTCACTGAGTTAGGCCTTCAAAAAACAACCTCACACAGTGGAATTTAGAAAGCTGTATGCAGGTCCATGAAAAGGTAATGGTTCATAAAATATTTAGAAGGCCTAAAGCTTTAACCTCAGGCTGTTTCCTGGCAAAGAAAAATGCTTCAATAGTCAAACAAACAAATATACAAAGCAAACCCTACCAAAGGGACAAATCAGATTTCCAGAGTTAGAATCTTATTTAAAAATTCAATGTACACATCTCAACCAATATTACAAGACATAGAAAGTTAGATGAAAATATAGCCCAATAAAAGGAATGAAGGGGGAAAAAAAGAAATAATATAAATTGAGAAAAACAATTTCTGAGGGACGCTAGATTTTGGAATTACTATAAACAAATACTTTAAAAACTCTGTCCTAAAGATGGACAAAGAAACAAAGGAAGACAATGATAAAGAGAAGAAAATGATACAGGGACAAAAGGAGATACTGGCAAAGAGAAAGAAATTATTTTTAAAAGAATCAAAAAGAAATTATAGAACTAACAGTTACAATAACTAAAGTGAAAAATCCATGGAAGGGGTACTAAATCAGACATGAGTCAAAAGCATGAGCAAATGTTCAGCTCAGTTCAGTTCAGTTGCTCAGTTGTGTCTGACTCCCTGTGACTCCATGGGCTGCAGCAGGCCAGGCCTCCCTGTCCATCACCAACTCCCAGAGTTTATTCAAACTCATGTCGATTGAATCAGTGACGCCATCCAACCATCTCATCCTCTGTTATCCCCTTCTCCTCCTGCCTTCATCTTTCCAAGCATCAGGGTCTTTTCAAATGAGTAAGCCTTTCGCATCATGTGGCCAAAGTATTGGAGTTTCAGCTTCAACATCAGTTCTTCCAATGAACACTCAGGACTGATTTCCTTTAGGATGGACTGGTTGGATCTCCTTGTAGTCTAAGGGACTCTCAAGAGTCTTCTCCAATACCACAGTTCAAAAGCAACAATTCTTCGGCACTCAGCTTTCTTTATAGTCCAACTCTCACATCCATACATGACCGCTGGAAAAACTATAGCTTTGATTAGATGGAACTTTGTTGGAAAAGTGATGTCTCTGCTTTTTAATATGCTGTCTAGGTTGGTCATAACTTTCCTTCCAAGGAGTAAACATCTTTTAATTTCATAGCTGCAGTCACCATCTGCAGTGATTTTGGAGCCCCCAAAATAAAGTCTGCCACTGTTGCCACTGTTTCTCCATCTATTTGCTATGAAGTGATGGGACCAGATGCCATGATCTTCATTTTCTGAATGTTGAGCTTTAAGCCAACTTTTTTCTCTCCTCTTTCACTTTTTCATCAAGCGGCTCTTTAGTTCTTCTTCACTTTCTGCCATAAGGGTGGTGTCATCTGCATATCTGAGGTTATTGATATTTCTCCCAGCAATCTTGACTCCAGCTTGGGCTTCATCCAGCCCACCTTTTCTCATGGTGCACTCTGCATAGAAGTTAAATAAGCAGGGTGACAATATACAGCCTTTACATACTCCTTTTCCTATTTGAAACCTGTCTGTTGTTTCAAGTCCAGTTCCAACTGTTGCTTCCTGACCTGCACACAGGTTTCTCAAGAGGCAGGTCAGGTGGTCTGGTATTCCTGTCTCTTGAAGAATTTTCCACAGTTTATTGTGGTCCACACAGTCAGAGGCTTTGGCATAGTCAATAAAGCAGAAATAGATGTTTTTCTGAAACTCTCTTGCTTTTTCAATGATCCAGCAGATGTTGGGAATTTGATCTCTGGTTTCTCTGCCTTTTCTAAAACCAGCTTGAACATCTGGAAATTCATGGACCACTTATCGTTGAAGCCTGGCTTGGAGGATTTTGGTCATTACTTTGCTAGCGTGTGAGATGAATTCAATTGTGCAGTAGTTTGAGCATTCGTTGGCATTGCCTTTCTTAGGGATTGGAATGAAAACTGACCTTTTCCAGTCCTATGGCCACAAGTGAGTTTTCCAAATTTGCTGGCATATTGAGTGTAGCACTTTCACAGCAACATTTTAGGATCTGAAATAGCTCAACTGGAATTCCATCACCTCCACTAGCTTTGTTCGTAGTGATGCTTCCTAAGGCCCACTTGACTTCACATTCCAGGATGTCTGGAATGCAAATGTTAACTGGGGACTGGAATGCAAAAGTAGGAAGCCAAGAAACACCTGGACTGACAGGCAAATTTGGCCTTGAAGTACAGAATGAAGCAGGGCAAAAACTAATAGAGTTCGCCCAAGAGAACGCACTGGTCATAGCAAACACCTTCTTCCAACAACACAAGAGAAATCTCCACATATGGCTATCACCAGATGGTCAACACTGAAATCAAATTGATTATATTCTTTGCAGCCAAAGATGGAGAAGCTCTATGCTGTTGCTAAATCTCTTCAGTCATGTCCAACTCTGTGAAACCCCATAGACGGCAGCCCACCAGGCTCCCCTGTCCCTGAAATTCTCTAGGCAAGAATACTGGAGAGGGTTGGCATTTCCTTCTTCAATGAGAAGCTCTATACAGTCAGCAAAAGCAAGACTGAAAGCTGACTGTGGCTCAGATCATGAACTCCTTATTGCCAAATTCAGACTTAATTTGAAGAAAGTAGGGAAAACCACTAGACCATTCAGTTATGATCTAAATCAAATTCCTAATGATTATACATTTGAAGTGTGAAATAGATTTAAGGGACTAGATCTGATAGACAGACTGCCTGATGAAAAATGGATGGAGATTTGCGACATTGTGCAGGAGACTGGGAGCAAGGCCATCCCCAAGGAAAAGAAACACAGAAAAGCAAAATGGGTGTCTGAGGAGGCCTTAGAAATAACTGTGAAAAAAAAGAGAAGCCAAAAGTAAAGGAGAAAAGGAGAGATATACCCATTTGAATTCAGATTTCCAAAGAATAGCAAGGAGAGATAAGAAAGCCTTCCTCAGTGATCAATGCAAAGAAATAGAGGGAAACAATAGAATGGGAAAGACTAGAGATCTCTTCAAGAAAATTAGAGATACCAAGGGAACATTTCATGCAAAGATGGGCTCAATAAAGGCCAGAAATGCTATGGACCTAACAGAAGTAAAGAATATCAAGAAGAAGTGGCAAATGTTAATAAAGAATAATTGAAATTATCAAGTTTGAGGAACAGAAAAAGAAAAAAATGAAGAAAAATGAACAAAGCCTAAAAGTTGTGAAGATCCATCCTGTGAATTAGCATATTTACTGAGGGAGTCCCAGAAAGAGAGAAATAAGGAGATAGCATACTAAAATAAATAATGGCTTAAAATAGCCCCAATTTAATAAAGGTATGAATCTATACGGAGCTTCCCAGTTGGTGCTAGTGGTAAAGAACCTGTCTGCCAAAGCAGGAGATTTAAGAGCTGTGTGCTCAATCCCTGGATCAGGAAGATCTCGTGGAGGAGGGCACAAAACCCACTCCAGTATTCTTGCCTGGAGAATCCCATGGACAGAAGAGTTTGGCAAGCTATAGTCTATCGGGGTCGCAAAGATTCAGACATTATTGAAGCAGCTTAGTATGAATGAATTCACACCTCCAAGACGCTTAATGAACTTCCAGTTGATAAACTCAAAGCAACCTACATTAAGACATATTATAAGCAACTTCTTGAAAGCCAAAGATAATGAGTAAGTATTGAAAGTAGCTAGGAAGAAAGAATTCATTACATATATGGTATCTTTAACACAGTGATCAGCCAATTTCTAATCAGAAACCTTGGAAAGACAGTAAGTTGTTAAATTCAAAGTGTTGAAAGACAAAATTGTCAACAGAATTTTATATGATGAAAATGTCCTCAAAGCTGAAATACAAATTAAGATATTCCCAGAAAAGAAAAGTTGAAGAACATCATTAACATTAGATTTTCCCTGTAAAAAGTGCAAAAGGAAAACTTTCTGGTCGTAATAAAAGTCTGCTAAACAGTAACACAAAACTATATGAAGAAATAAAGATCTGCAGTGATGTGAAATTGCAGTAAATTCAGTTATAAAAGTTAGCATTTTTGTAGTTCTGGCTGTATATCTAACTTTTAAAAATCTCAAAAATTTAATATTTAAATGTTCATAAACAATTATGTAGTTAGGAACACAATGCATAAATATATAAATTATGATAACAGCAAAAGAAAGGATGAATCTATAAAGAAGAGGAGCTATTTTCTGCTGTTGGATCAATAGGTCAAGGAATAAGGCATGAGAGTAATTAGAAAATATCTTTTTAAATGAATGAAAACACAAGAGACAAAAAATATATGGTGAGAAAGGAGGGCCATAGAAAAAATTTTAATTATCGAATTTGAATTTTAGTAATTAAGTAGTGTTCAACTCTTTTGGAACCCCATGGACTATAGCCCACTAAGCTCCTCTGTTCATGGGATTTTTCGCAAGAATGCTGGAGTGGTTGCTGTTTTCTACTCCAGGGGATCTTCCCAACTCAAGGACTGAACCCATGTCTGCTGCATTGACAGGCAGATTCTTTACCATTGAGCCATCAGGGAAGCCCTCATAACTTTATGTAACTACATTGAAACATAGGAAAGATCTAAAACAAGCAGCCTAAGATTATACTTTAAAGAACTATAAAAAGAAGGCTAGCTGAACCAAAGCAAAGAAATAATGATTATTAGATCAGAGATAAACAAAAATAGGTTAAAAATAAAACAGGGATAATCAATAAAATAAAAAGCCAGTACTTTAAAAAAGTCAGCAAAATTATCAAAATTTAGCTAAACTGGAAAAGAGAAAAAAGAGAGTTGATGCAAAAAATTAAAATTAGAAATGATCCTAGATAAAAAGACTATGAGAGAATATAATGGCAGTGTGGCTCATACCACACTGAGTAGAGTAGAAAGACCCCAGCTTACCTTTTTCCTTAGGCACACTAAAATAGATCCTATTTACAAAGTAATTATTGATGAGAACAAGCAGAAGACAGGCTGTAAAGATCTACACCTAAAGGCATAAAGAAGGAACTACAATTAGATAAGAAGGATGGAGATTGAATACAATCAAGACTCATATCCCCAAGTAGGCTAATTAGCAGAGGTGGTTCCCAAAGACTGAAAGGTTTGAGCCCAGTCCTGGACTCCTTGGCCTAGGTATTCTGTGCTCAGAATTTAATCCCCTCAGAGCACTGACTTTGAAGGCAAGTAGGTATTACTTTCAGAGGAGCCAGTGGCTCACAGCAGTCAATCTGATCTCAGGGAAATTTAGCAGGCAGTGGCTTGAAGCAGGGTGTCAATTCCTTAACCAGATATTGAAACCAGGTCTAGGCAGTGAGAGTACTGAGCTATTAGACTGTGAGGGCCAGTAGCAAGTGAAAAGGCCCTGTCTTCTTAGCTTTGTAAAAATGAATTTCAACAAAGAGACAGAAATTAGTGAAACAAGTGAAGTGTTTATTGGGAGAAAAAAGAAGAGTACTTGTGAACAGACACACATGGGCAGGTTCAGAGAGAGAGTTGTGATTTGTGGTAGCTTAAATCACTCTATGGATCATTTCTTTCCAAATTTCATCTGGCTGATATTGCTTTACCTGGCTCTGAGTTTTATTGGTATAACTCAGAGTCTTCCCCTGTGTATGCATGCATCGCTTAGCTAGGATGGATTCCATCTCAGAGGCCTGTGGGAAGGTTTATACTACCTATTATGGGGTGGCACTCCGTTCCTTTTTGACCCCTAAGAAGACTCTCTGCACATGTGTGATGGAAAAGGTCTCCTTGACCTCAAGAATGAAAAATCTGTGGTCTCTTTATATGAGCAGAACTGAGCTCCTCTCTGCCCCGTATCATTTTTATCTCGGATTATTGGTCCACAGGGGACAGACTTCAACTGCTCAGCCCGGGGCCCATCTCTCTGCTGCCTCAAACCCATAACAGAAAGATGCATGTAGCCCAAACACGGGCACCCCAGTAGCTAACAACAAGACACTGGCTTGTCTGCTTTGTAAAAATGAAGAGGTAACCAGAGGAGGGTACACTGCTTGGATGCACAGGATATCTCCTACAAAAGGTCTCTTCTCCAAGATCAAGCAAGGTAACCAAACTATAAGTTACATAAAATAAAACAGAAAGTAAGGTGTCATAAGGTGATAGAAGAATATGGTCAAGTGGAACAACAATATAAAACTCCAGAAAAAAAGAACTAAGTGAAATGGAAGCAGGCAATCTGCCTGGTGGAGAGTTCAATTATTATGGTTGTAAAGATTTTCAAAGAACTTGGGGGAAGATTGGATGAACAGAGTGAGAAGTTAGAAATTTTTAACAAAGAGAAAATATGAAGCACCACTAAATAGAGATGAAGAATATAAAAACTGACATGAAAAATACACTAGAAGGAAAAAACAGTATATCAGATAATGTAGAGAAACAGGTCAGTGAGCAAAAAGATAAAGTACTGGAAAACACTGAAGCTGAAAAGAAATAAAAAAAAAAAGAAATGAGGGCAGCTTAAGAGACCTGCATGACCGCATCAAGCACACTACATTAGTATTATAGGGGACCTGAAGAAGAGGGAGAAAGGGGCAAAGAATGTATTTGAAGGTGTAACTACTAACCTGCAAAAGGAAACAAGCATCCAATCATAGGAAGCAGAGACAATCTCAAACAGGACCAGTTCAAAAAAGACCACATTAAGACACATTGCAATTAAAATGGAAAAAAATAAAGATAAAGAAAAAAATGTAAAGCAGCAAGGGAAAAGAAACAAGTTATGTACAAGAAAACTCCCTTAAGACAACAGCTGATTTTTCAGAAGAAACTGTAAAGGCCAGAATGGAGTAACTTGACATATTTAAAATGATGAAAGGAAAAACCTACTACCAAGAATACTCTATATAGAAAGGTTCTCATTCAGATTTGATGGTGGGATCAAAAATTTTGCAAGCAAGCAGAAGCTAAAGGAGATGGGAGCCACCGAACCAGGTTTACAGAAATGTTAAGAGAACTTCTTTAAGTGAGAAAGAAAAGGTCAAAACTGGAAACATGAAAATTACAAAAGGAAAAATCTCATTGATGAAGAGAAATTTACCACAGTGCTAGTAAATCAGCAAGGTATAAGGCTAGCTGCTGCTGCTAAGTTGCTTCAGTCATGTCCGACTCTGTGCGACCTCATAGACGGCAGCCCACCAGGCTCCGCCGTCCCTGGGATTCTCCAGGCAAGAACACAGGAGTGGGTTGCCATTTCCTTCTCCAGTGCATGAAGGAAGGTTAAAAGACAAAAGTAGTACCATTAAGTATACTCATAATAAGTAGTTAAGGATACACAAAACAAGAAGACTTAAAATATGATATCAAAAGCAATAAGTGTGGTGAGAGGAGTAAAAACACAGGTTCTTAAAATGCATTTGCACTTAAGAGGTCAGCAACTTAAGATAATCATATATTTTACATATATTTGTATGTATTTTGCCAAGTACAGTGTGGGGAATGACTGTGTAATATCTTCACATGTTGTAACTACATCTATCATAATGATCACTTTGAAATATATAGAAATATCAAATCAATATGTGGTCTAACAGAAACTAACATAGTGTTGTAGGTCAATTCTACTTCAAAACAACAGCAACAAAAAATTACAGAAATTCATAGAAAAACAGATCAGATTTTTGGTTACCAGAAACATGGGATTGGGGAAGGGGCAATAGAAGGAAGGTAGTAGGTTTAAACTTCCAGTTACAAGATAAATACCAGGATGCCATATACATTAAAAACTTAATTAACACTAAGTGAAGTCGCTCAGTTGTGTCTGACTCTTTGCGATCCCATGGACTGTAGCCTACCAGGCTCCTCCATCCATGGGATTCTCCAGGCAAGAATACTGGAGTGGATTGCCATTGCCTTCTCCAAGGAATCTTCCCAATCCAGGGATTGAACCCAGGTCTCCCACATTTCAGGCAGACGCTTTAACCTCTGAGCCACCAGGGAAGCCCTGCTGTATGACATACACAGAAACTGTCAGGAGAATAACTTCCTGATTTCTCATCTGAGGATTTTTTTCTATTTAATTTTATACATATATAAGCTGATAGATATTCACTAAGCTTATTGTGACAGTCATTTCCTAATATATGTAAGTTGAATCATTATGCTGTACAACTTAAGCTTACACAGTGCTGTTATGTCAATTATATCACAACAAAACTGGAGGAAAAAGTGATATAAAAATTGCACAGCAAAATTAAACAAACTAGAGGTCATGGATAAATATCTTGAAAAACTCAATTTACTTAAGGTGATTTTTTTCTCTTATTTATAATAATTTATTTTTACAGTAATATTGAATTACTTTGATTATTCATTTATATAATAGTACTAACTCTCAATATTATGTTTTTATTACCACATCTGCTTTTACTGTCTTAGTAGAAATCTGACAAAATGGTTGAATCAGAATGTGACAATTGAACATGTCCTATTCAATTACACCTGAAATACCCCTGAAATATTCCCAGTGAAATGTGTTATGCAAATCTGCACCATAAAAATCTATAAATGTCAAATTATACACTTTTTTAAAAAAAAGGTTGGCAATATTAATATAAGAATTTAAAAATTTCTCTTCCATTTTTATTAAATGTTATTTAACTCTTTAACTGTCTTTTGAACCTTCTGAAAAATGTGTTGTATAAAAATCACACACTTCCAATCATCTATAATTGCATGTATATGACCCAAGAATCATTAAATTAATAAATTTTTAAAAAATTACACAAATTTTAAGGGTTAGTTTCTATTTATAGTTACCACAAACTATTGGCTGTGTTCCCCATGTTGTACAATACATCTTTGAGCTTATCTTATACTCAATATTTTGTGCTTCCTACTCCCTTACACTTATATTAACCTTCTTCCCTTCCCCATTGGTAGCTACTAGTTTCTTCTCTATATCTGTGAGTCTGATAAAAAAAAAAAAGAAATAGATTATTTCAACAGACATATCAAATTCAGAGATTGAATTATAAATTATAATAAAAAATCTCTCCTAGAGGAAAAATCCAGGACAGATCACATCACTAGTAAAGTCTACCAGACTTTTAAACAATAAAATTAGTTAATCACTTCCAAGTTTTCAAAAAATTTTAAGGGAACACTAAATAATTCTGTGAGACCAGATTCACCCTGATACAAAAGCCACATAGAGACATCACATAACATAAAATTATAGACCATGATCAGTTTTAAATGTAAATATTAAGATACTTAAGAAAATATTTGCAGATCAAATCCAGTAGAATATTGAAAAAGAGTATTCACCATAATGAAATGGTATTTAATTTCCTTACATGAGGATGGTTAAGCAAAAGTAAATCAATCAGTATAATAACTTGATATGAGTGTAATGATCATACTCAGAGTTATAGAGAAGAAAATAGTGGCTACCAGTGGGGAAGGGCAGAAGGGTAATATATGTGTAGGGGAGAAGGAAGCACAAAATATTGGGTATAAGATAAGCTCGGGGATGTATTATACACCATCAGGAACATAGCCAATACTTTCTGACAACTATAAACGGAAAGTAACCCTTAAAATTTGTATGGTTTTTTAAAAGTTAATTAATTTAATGTTATTTGGTTTGTAGACATATTATGAATGACTGGAAATGTGTAATTTTTACAGTAACACATTTTTCAGAAGATGAAAGAGACAGTTAAAGAGTTAGGTGACATTCAATAACAAGGGGGATAAAAAAACCCAAAACAAACAATCATTACAAGCTACACATTAAAGAAAGCTGACAAAACCCAATTTCTCTCATGGTAAAAATTCTTAAGAAACTAGGAAGAGTGAAAAAAACCCTCAACATGATACAGAGTATTAAAAAAAAAAAATCTAGTATCAAGCTCAATGATGGAACCTGAAAGCTTTCCTCCTAAGATCAGGAAAAATACAAGAATGACTACTTGCACTGCTGCTATTTACCTTTTACTAGAAGTTCAGCATGGAAATGACACAAGAAAAAGAAATGAGAGGCTTTCATGCACATTAGAATGAGAGGTAAAACAATGTGTATTTGCAGATGACATGATCTTATACATAAAAAATCTCCAAGAACTCACAAAAAGCTACTAGGGCTAAAAACCAAATTTAACGAAAGTGTAGAATACAAGATTCACACACAAAAATCAGTTTTTCTTATTATGCACACAGTATCAATGAGCACACTGAAGGTGAAATTTTAAAACTTTCTTTACAAGAACAATGAAACAATTTAAATACTTAAGAATGAATCTGACTGAGGAAGTTACATATTTGCGTGTGGAAAAATATAAAACATTATCATTGTAAGGAATTAAAGAATGCCTAAATACATGGAAAGCCATCCTGTGTCCACGGATAGGAACATTTAGCATGTTAAAATGTCAACACTATCCAAAGTAATCTATGGATTTATTAAATACCTATCAAAACTCTTTAACAGCCTTTTTTGTCAGAAATGAAATATCCAATTAACAACCTCATATGGAATTTCAAGAACCACAAATAGACAAACAATATTGAAAAACAAAAAAGTGAAAGGACCCATATTTTCAAACATTGTAATTAGAAACATTATAAACCAACAGTAAATTAACAGTGTGGTATTAGAAGGGTAGATTCTTTCCATGGAATTCTCCAGGCAAGAATCCTGGAATGAGTTGTCATTCCCTTCTCCAGGGGATCTTCCCAATCCAGGGATCTATCCTGGGTTTCCCACATTGCAGGCAGATTCTTTACCATCTGAGCTACCAAGGAAGCCCATGGGCTGTGGAAAACATTTTGTGTTTTCTCAGGAAGTTAAACATGAGTATATCATACAAACCAGTCATTCTAATTCTGGCTATATATCCAAAAGAATTGAAATCATGGGCTCAAACAGCTATTTGCATTCCAGTAGTCACAGCAACATTATTCACAATCATGAAATGACTGGATAAAATGTGACATATACACACAAAGAAATATTATCCACCTTTTAAAAGAAGGAAATGCTGGTATGTTACAATATGTACGAACTCTGGGACATAACATTAAGCGAAATAATGTTAAGTCAGAAAGTAATGCATGATTCCACTTAAATTACCAGAGTAGTTAAATCTGCAGAGACAGAAAATAGAATAGAGGTCACCAGGGGTTATGAAGTGAAGGGAATAGGGAGTCACTGCTGAATGATACAGAGTTATATAGGGATAATGAAGACATTTGGGATATTGATGGTGCTGATGGTTTCACAACATTGTGGATTATAATGCCTAATGTAAGTTCTAGTCATACAATACCTTAAAATTATAAATATCATTATATATATTTTATTATAATAAAGACAATACTCGATTCTATGTCACTACCAAGTATATAACAAAGTGCTAACAAGCTCTTAGGTTAATAACATCCATCCCCTTTACCTCTGAAAATTTTGTTGTGAAATTCCCTTTACCAGAATAACCTAGAAATGCCAATACATAATTGTTTCAGCTAAAGATTGTCTTTTTTTCCTTCATCTTTTAAGTGAGAATTAACCTGTTAGTATATAGATTAGGATTATTGTAAGCATTTGAAAATATGATTGTAATGTCAATGGTTTAGAAACATTCATTACTTAATCACTAGGGCCTCATTGCTTGTGTAATATCTGGAGGCATTAAATCTGATTAATTCTAAGTTAACTGCCTCCTTCTGATAGGATATGGTTCCAAAAATCTTCAAATGAAATAAAGACACTTGCCTTAACAGGTTCTGTGGAAATATGGAGGAAAGAAACCAGAAAATTTAGGAGCCAATACCCGGATATATGAATGGATTCCACAGAATGATCTTCTGGGTAAGACCAAAGAGAAGAAAATCAAACAGAAAAAATAAGAGATAATCTGAATGATTACTCAATAATAAATAAAAAATTTGCATTCAAAATAAGAAATAAAAACCTCGATGGCTTCTTCACATTTCTTCTGGAGTTTGTTAAAGAAAAAATTATCCATGACACTTGTTAAAGACTAAACTGAAGTGAAGTGCAGTGAAAGTTGCTCAGTCGTGTCCAGCTCTTTAATACCCCATGGACTATACAGTCCATGGAATTCTCCAGGCCAGAATACTGGAATGGGTAGCCTTTCCCTTCTCTAGCGGATCTTCCCAACCCAGGGATTGAACTAGAGTCTCCTGCATTGCAAGTAGATTCTTTACCAAGAATCCTGAGCTATCAAAAAAAGCCCCAAATGACTGGAAGCCCTAAAAGACTGTAAAGAACACTTTATCCAAGACCATCAGGATTAATACTACTGCAATAGACTTTCACAGCAAATCAGAGATTGGACTCAATCTGAGTCAAAAAGGAAAAGTGGAAAATTTATAGATAAAGTACAGAGTGGATGGTCATTAGATGAAAAATTAATAAGAGTAAGCATCACAGACAAGGGGGGGATTCTGGCAAAAACAACTGAATCAGATTCTTGCTGAAGGCAGGCCAGAGTGATCAGGTATCAAATAGGGGGATGGTGAAGGATGAATCAACAATCAGAGAGGTGATCAAATATCAAGCTTTCAAGAGTCTAGGGAAACTGACTTCATAGGATGCTTGCTAAAATTAGGTAATGCAGAGAGAAAAAAGAAACCCCCAAACCAGGACCTAGTTGAGAAGAGAGTTCAGAGGAGCCTGACTAGACTTTGGTCAAGGATAGAATCTTTTTCAAGCTCTAACATAAATATGGATTTTATAATTCTTCCGCTTATGATATAATCTCTGCCTCTCCAGGATCAGGGTAAAGGAAAGTACCTTTAGATAAGGCTCTCATTACTTTTTGTATAGAATATGGCAACACCTTCCCAACTCTCTGTATCCATTTTCTCCTCTGTATCCATCCTCCTCTCTGCATGTTCCCTGCAGTAACTATTAAGGGGGAAAAAATCTGGTAAACCATTTCATCATCTAGCATATTACAAATGGCTCCAGATTACTATAAAATTACATGCACAACTGTTTTCTTAAACAGGTAGTTAATGAACTTGCCTTGGTCTATCTTTCTATCCTGTGCTGCCAACATTCTCACATTGAAACCCTGCATATCTCTCCGCCCATGTCCCATTCACAGAAGCATTTTTTCTTAAATCCCTTGATCCTGTTTATTACAGTATCATCATCCCAATTACTTGTCCAATGGCAGGTACTCTCCATCATTTAACTCTGCACAAATTTTTCAGAGGTTTATGGAATGACCCACTTGCTGAAATCACTAATTGCTGCTTAGCCTGGAATAATCAATTGCTATTTTCTTTAGCACCTATAGGAATCTATATATGGCTTCATTGTACACAATCACATAGAAGATGCTACCTAACTGAATTAATTATTTATAAAGATATTATGGCTTTCTATTTCTAAAACTCTTTCAATTTAGAATACTGATTTTTTTTTTTTCTTTTAAGGTCATCCCCAAACCAGAGCTTTTATCACTCACTGTGGAACCAATGGGGTCTATGAAGCTATCTACCATGGGGTCCCTATGGTGGGAATCCCCCTGTTTGGTGATCAGTATGGTAATGTTGCTCGTGTTAAAGCCAAAGGAGCAGCTGTTGAATTAGACTTGCAGAGAATGACGAGTTCCGATCTGCTTAACGCTTTGAAGGCAGTTATTAACAACCCTATGTGAGTATAAAGTATACAGTTTTCTGAGAAACATTGGTATTTTAAAAGGAATAATTGTTTCATTCAGTTTAATTCAATACTTTTATATAATTACCAGGACATATCTAACATCAAATAAATTATTGCCATATACTTTTCAAATTCTATGAAAATATTTACCTATTGTTATGGGAGAATAGATTTCATCCTCAAAGAAATGCTAAATTTATTTAAAACAGATAAACTAGTTTTAAAGAGTCACACATACTTTTGCTAATATTATTTTTTGTTCATGTGTATGCTCAGTGCTGAGTCATGTCAGCTATTTTGCAACCTCATTGACTTTAGTCCACCAGTCTCCTCTGTCTGCGGGATTCTACAGGCAAGAAGACTGGAGTGAGTTGCCATTTCCTTCTCCAGGGGAAATGGAGGTTTTTATATATAAAAACCTATATAATCCAGGCGATCTTCCTGACCCAGGGATCCAACCCACATCTCCTGCATTGGCAGGCATATTTGTCACCACTGAGCCACCTGGGAAGCCATTTATTATGTCTTTAAAATTACAGATATTACTACTATAAAGAATTTAGGCAATGTGACAGAAATACAGGGAAATAAAGTTGAAAAAATCACATAGCTCCCTTCAGGTATCTATAACCTATTACCAGTATAGAAATATTACTTCAGATATTTCTTTGTACTAATTTATAAAGAGAAAAGAAAAAATGTATAAAAATGGGACCAGGCTACATTTTGGGACTTCCCTGGTGGCTCAGATGGTAAAGAATCTGCCTGCAATGCAGGAGAGGTTCGATCCCTAGGTCAGGACGATATCCTGGAGAAGAAAATGGTCACCTACTTCAGTATTCTTACCTAGAGAATTCCATGGACAGAGGAGCCTGGAGACTTACAGTCCATGGGATTGCAAGAGTTAGATACAACTGAAGCAACTTTGCACAGTATGCTTGGTATATCTATTCCTGAATGGCTTGTTTTTATTAATTTTTTATCTGACAATTTTTTTTTCTGTGTCTCAGAGCTATTGTTTTTTCCTTGTTTTCCTGAGATATATCTAGAGGTATTTATTCATTAAATTCTTGTAATTAAGAAAGACCTGTCTTTTTTTTTTTTTTTTAAACCAAATGGTGACAGGGTTTTGCATACTTTTTTTATTTTGGCTCACAATTCTGTTTCTCAGAACTTTCTACATATATTTCATTATTTTTGTACAATTTAATGTCCTGTACGCTCTATCAATGATAAGTGCACTTCAGTGTGGGAGAATAACCTTCCTCCTCCATCTCCTTCACAAACCCAAAGGAATACTTCCTCTAAGTGAGCCATTAAAAACTCTAAACCTAGAGCCTATTTTACAAAGAGAAAGAACTCAGAAAGAGAAAAACAAATGTATTAACTCATATATACAGAATCTGGAAAAATGGTACTGATGAACCTGTTTACAGGGGAGGAATAGAGATACAGATGTAGAGAGGATGGTATTGTGGACTCAGCAGGGGAAAAAGAGGGTGGGACAAATTGAGAAGAGTAGCCTTGACATACTTTCCCTTTTCACTTTCACGCATTGGAGAAGGAAATGGCAACCCACTCCAGTGTTCTTGCCTGGAGAATCCCAGGGACGGGTGAGCCTGGTGGGTTGCCGTCTATGGGGTCACACAGAGTGGGACACGACTGAAGCGACTTAGCAGCACAGCAGCAGCATTGACATACCATCGACTTACTCTCAGCCCCTACTCCTTGCCCAGAGGATCACATCAAGTTTCTTGTTTTCATCTGGAATGTCAGGGCCATGAAAATCTCAGACTGAAATCTTTCCTGCTGCTGTTGAAAACTAGCTTCTTTTAGCACTAATACTGAACTGGGGAGAGGGAAGGGGAGTACAGGAAGAGTTATTTTCTCATAGCTCTGTCCCTTAAATGCTGCGTCTGTCACTATTATGTTCCCAGCACCACATTCAGCAAAAGATAAAAATTCTGTATTCTCAAATTACATATTCTACATTCTTCTTTCTGAATCTTTATGCTACTTCCAGTTAGAAATTCTCCCCTACCTCCAATTATTGTAGAGACTGTGAAATATCCAACAAATTTCAGTTAATAAACTACCATATCTAGAATATCTCGAGTAAAAAAATCTTTTATGTATATTCTGTGCTGTTGGAGATATCATTTATGACATAATATATTCATAATTATGTAATATACTTTTAATAGTATATAACAATTTTAGGTATATCATTTCCTTAACAAAATTTTCAAGTGGCTCTCTATATATTTAATCCTTAGCTATAAAGAGAATGCTATGGAGTTATCAAGAATTCACCATGATACACCGGTGAAGCCCCTAAAACGAGCAGTCTTCTGGATTGAGTTTATCATGCGTCACAAAGGAGCCAAGCACCTTCGACCAGCCTTCCATGACCTCACCTGGTACCAGCACCACTCTTTGGATGTGATTGGCTTCCTGCTAGCTTGTGTGGCAACTGTTATATTCCTGGTCACTAAATGTTGCCTGTTTTGTTGCGGGAAGTTTGGTAAAATTTCAAAGAAGAAAAAGAGAGAGTAGTTTTTTTTTTTTTTTTAACAATTGGATTAGAAACCTTGATGCAATCCATCTGAATTACACCAGGCACTGATTTGAACAGATTCCTACTCTCTTGGGTTCTTGTCCATTCCTCAGCTTATTGAGTCGAAGTTCAAACTCTCACTCCAAAAATATGCCACATGATTTATAATTATGGTTTAAAAGAATCTTTTCTTTAAAAAGAGAGGATAAACAAATAAACATGTAAAAGTTGGTACCATTAACGATGTAGTGGTTTACTTCATTCATTGCTTTCAGTTCAATCAGTTGAGATGCTTGTTGGAGGCTTTATGAACATAACAAGTAATTCTATTTTCAGTACTAACCATATTGAATATTTCCTTAATATCTGACATGATTTTGGGTTCCATATTCTAAAGGAACTAGACAAGGAGTAATGTAGAGCACATTCTAGTCAGAGCTTTCCTTCCAGTCAGGATGATCAGGAAGCTCGTAGGGTTTCTACTCATCTGTAAAGCACATTTTACACCATCAATTTTCTTTCATATCATACGTTAGGTGTTGTCCCTCTTGAAATTCAAAGCTTTGCTTTGTATTTGATTTGAAGATTGCCCTTCACTTGGATATTAGTAATGATAATGTTCATTTGATAATAATAATAGTACTTAATTTGTATTGTAACACTTTATAGCTTCAGAGAACTAGTGATTATCATATATTAACATGGTTGTTGGTATGATGGAGCAAAAGCAAATGACTGGAATTCAATACCTGTCGTTTCAAAGTAACAATTTTTTAAACATTTATTTTAATTTATTTATCTTTCACTGTGTTATGTCTTCATTGCTGCACATGGGCCTTCTCTAGGTGTGGTGAGCAGGGGCTCCTCTAGTTGCAGTCTGTGAGCTTTTCATTGAGGTGGTTTCTTTTACTGCAGAGCACAGGCTCTAGGATATGTGAGTGTCAGCAGTTGTAGCTTGTGGGCTCTAGAGTGGGAGTTCAGTAGTTTTATTGAACAGGCTTAGTTGCCTGTGGCAGGTGAGCTCTTCCTGGACCAGGGATTGAACTCATGTCTCCTTCAGTGGCAGGTGGATTCTTAACTACTGGACCAACAGGCAAGCCCTAAACTAATTTAATTTAAAAATTTTTTTTCCTATATTAATTTTACTTAGAACATATACATTTGGAGAGAAGAAGCAAATTTCTTAGAGCTGCACTGCAGATTCATTGGGGAAAATGCATTTCTCAGAAATACTATTTGCTATGGGGAATGATTTCTCCATCTAAAGAGAAACTCAGTGGGTTTTCTCATTTCTTCCTTCACTTCCATCACTTCCCCTGGTCTTCTCATAAATGGTCCTTTGATCACTATTTACAAGCACAAGTACTTAGGCTTCTTACTAAGTAGCATCTGCTGGAAATCTGCAGTAAGCTTGAAAACACAGCTTGAATTTCAATAAAAAGAGGTATCTCTTAAAAAAAAAAAAAGAACATTCCCTTTCTTTCTTCTCTAATCATACAGGATGAGTTTTGGGGGGTCTGGACAATATTTTGAATTCCACCCAATTCTCCCCTTTAAAAAAGATGTCTCTAACATTCTTTTCTAAAAGTCTATCTCCAAAAAGTTATTTAACATAATACACGGTTGGATGGCATCATTGACTCAATGGACATGAGTCTGAGTAAACTCTGGGAGTTGGTGATGGACAGGGAGGCCTGGGGTGCTGCAGTCCATGGAGTCACGAAGAGTCGGATGCGACTGAACTGAACTGAACTGATATCAACCAGATTTAGTAATGATTTATCATAAACTTTTATATTAATATCTCAGGCAAAATCGACCTTAAATTACAATCTCAGAATAAATATTAGTTTATCAGATTAGTCCAAGAACATAAAAATATATTAGAATGAATATAGAATTATCTTAAAGAAAGTTATCTTAAAGAAAGTATCCAACACTTTGGACCCTGCGGACTGTAGCCTGCCAGGCGCCTCCATCCATGGGATTTTCCAGGCAAGAATACTGGGGAGGATTGCCATTTCCTCCTCCAGGGGATCTTCCCAACACAGGGATTGAACCCGGATCTCACGCAGCACAGGCAGACTCCTTACTGTCTGAACCACCAGGGAAGTAGGACAAATATGGATGATTTGGGCATTTTTCAGTTTTACTACAGGAATAGTGGCACAAATAAGAACAAGGTAACCATAAATTTATTCTTCAATGGGGAATTAACTATAAAAAATATATCAGAAAATTATTTATTCTTAATTTTATGAGTTTGAAATAATTATTATACTTTAAGATATAGAGTTTAAAAAACATAAACACTAATGTTGCTTGTTTTAAGACCTAATTCATGTAATCAAAGCAGTAATTTATCATAGTGCTAAAGCATTTTTTCTGACAGTAAGATAATGTCCTTTTCTATAATACTCTTTCAGTTCAGTTCAGTTCAGTTCATTTCAGAGGCTCAGTCATGTCCGACTGTTTGTGACCATATGAATTGCAACACACCAGGCCTCCCTGTCCATCACCAACTCCTGGAGTCTACCCAAACCCATGTCCATTGAGTCAGTGATGTCATCCAGCCATCTCATCCTCTGTCGTCCCCTTCTCTTCCTGCCCCCAATCCCTCCCAGCATCAGAGTCTTTCCAGTGAGTGAAGTCTTCTCATGAGGTGGCCAAAATATTGGAGTTTCAGCTTCAACATCAGTCCTTCCAATGAACACCCAGGACTGATCTCCTTTAGTCCAAGGATCTGGTTGGATCTCCTTGCAGTCCAAGGGACTCTCAAGAGTCTTCTCCAACACCACAGTTCAAAAGCATCAATTCTTTGGTGCTCAGCTTTCTTCACCATGCAACTCTCACATCCATACATGACTACTGGAAAAACCATAGACTTGACTAGATGGACCTTTGTTGGCAAAGTAATGTCTCTGCTTTCAAATATGGAGCCACCCAATATGGGTGTGTCAAGGTGGAGAGGTCTGACAGAATGTGGTCCACTGGAGAAGGGAATAGTAAACCATTTCAGTATTCTTGCCTTGAGAACCCCATGAACAGTATGAAAAGGCAAAAAGATAGGACACTGAAAGATGGACTCTCCAGGTCAGTAGGTGCCCAATGTGCTAGTAGAGATCAGTGGAGAAATAAATCCAGAAAGAATGAAGGAATGGAGCCAGATCAAAAACATTACCCAGTTGTGAATGGGACTGGTGATAGAAGCAAGGTCCAATGCTGTAAAGAGCAATATTGCATAGGAACCTGGAATGTTAGGTCCATGAATCAAGGCAAATTAGAAGTGGTCAAACAAGAGATGGCAAGAGTGACTGTTGACATTCTAGAAATCAGCGAACTAAAATGGACTGGTGCTGGGGTCCAGCCCCAGTGGATCCAGGGTAATTCGAAGGGAGATGGAATCGGCGTCCTAGGAAAAAACTTATTTAATTACAGATATAGAAAGAGATTAGAAACGGATAGTGTAGTAGGAAATATTAGAGGAGAAAAAGAGGCTGAATAACTTGGTTTACGTGGAATACCAATAAAACTCCAAGACAAGGAATTTGCACCATCTACGTTGGGCCACCGGTGCCTATTTGAATATTGGAGGGTGCCCCACCTTGGGCTCCCTCTCTCATGGATCTTAGAAGCCAGGGCAAGTAAATAGACATGATGAGCACCCACGCTCCAGACGGGAATTCAGCCAGAAAAATGGGGAACAAGAAATAATGACACGGGGGAATCAGTCTTTCCAGAAATTGATCCAATTTCTTTCTTTTTTAGGTTTGCTTATATACCTTTTGTTACACATAGAGACAAATGGAAATTTTAAAGTCACACAGGGGTCAGCAGTCCTGACCTTGATCAAAATCAGGTGCTTCACATAAATGTATAAAAAAAGGACTTAGGGGTTTTACATTATCTTCTGGCCATGAGGCCTGCTGACATTTTACGATCCTTTCTTTCTGATAACCAAAACACTTATTTTTTTCCTAGGGTGATTTTTCTTAAACCAGGCGTCACCCTCTGAAGGTACCAGATAAAGTTGCATTCCTATAAGGTGAGGGTGTAGTGGGTTACAACTAAGAAAGGAATTTATTTAACCTAAGGTTAACATGATTAATCTTAAAGGTTAATACTTATTTCTCCTATATGCTAGTTATATTTATTATAAGGGCAGGGAATATGGAGATTTAGCAGCAAACATCAGCCCAACAAATGAAAAACCTTCACCAATGTGCCCCTTAAGATCTATTTAGTCTTAAGATGGTGATAAAGTTAGATTTTTACATAGCAAAGACACAGTGATTTATAACAAAGTACAATGATCTATAACAAAAGAGAAAATTCATTAACTTAAAAAGTCTAGTATTGTTAACATCAAAAACTGCTATATTTCCTTTTCTATATTCCAAATACATTAATATATTCCCAGGTGCCTAAGGATATGGAGGCCTAGCAGCAGTCATTGACTCAACAATGAGAAAAGCCCTATGCTAATTAAGATTTTCAAAATACTCCAAACTCTCTCTGCTGTTTATGGTTGAGAGGTAGTAAACAATCATGTAGGTGCAGGAGTGTGGATAATCCTGTCACACAAGCTAGTCTGCCATCAGAGAGATCTGACCTGAGACACACTTTTCACGCCCAGGAATTTTTACTGGCTGGAGCTGCAAGTTTACTCTTTCTCCGAGAGAACCAGTGGGGAATAGCACCCCCTCCATAAAGTCAGAGGTGTAGGTGGGAGCATAAAACAGTAAAGTAGGCACTCTGGTTTTGGGAGTAGATGCTTGGGAACAGGGGGTTTCCCGAGGCTCGATCCCGCCTTTACTTATGCTGAAGCCTTCTTCCTCATGACCTTTGCCATGGGCGGAGTTCTTCACGTTGGCTCCCGGCAGACTGGAATGGGTTAATTTAACTCAGATGACCATTATATCTACTACTACTGTGGGCAAAAATCCCAGAGAAGAAATGGAGTAGCCTTCATGGTCAACAAAAGAGTCCGAAATGCAATACTTGGATGCAAACCATTCAATATAACAGTAATCCAAGCCTATGCCCCAACCAGTAATTCTGAAGAAGCTGTAGTTGAATGGTTCTATGAAGACCTAGAAGACCTTTTAGAACTAACAACCAAAAAAGATGTCCTTTTTATTATAGGGGACTGGAGTGCTAAAGTAGGAAGTCAAGAAACACCTGGAGTAACAGGCAAATTTGGCCTTGGAGTACGGAATGAAGCAGGGCAAAGGCTAATAGAGTTTTGCCAACAGAACACACTGGTCATAGCAAACACTCTCTTCCAACAACACAAGAGAAGACTCTACACATGGACATCACCAGATGGTCAACACTGAAATCAGATTGATTATATTCTTTGTAGCTAAAGATGGAAAAGCTCTATATGGTCAGCAAAAACAAGACCAGGAGCTGACTGTGGCTCAGATCGTGAACTCCTTATTACCAAATTCAGACTTAAATTGAAAAAAGTGGGGAAAACCACTAGACCATTCAGGTATGACCTAAATCAAATCCCTTATGATTATACAGTGGAAGTGAGAAATAGACTTAAGGGCCTAGATCTGATAAACAGAGTGCCTGATGAACTATGGAATGAGGTTCATGACATTGTATAGGAGACAGAGATTAAGACCATCCCCATGGAAAAGAAGTGCAAAAAAGCAAAATAACTGTCTGAGGAGGGCTTACAAATAGCTGTGAAAAGACGAGAAGTGAAAAGCAAAGGAGAAAAGGAAAGATATAAGCATCTGAATGCAGAGTTCCAAAGAATAGCAAGGAGAGATTAAAAAAAAAAAAAAAAGCCTTCCTCAGTGATCAATGCAAAGAAACAGAGGAAAACAACAGAATGGAAAAGACTGGAGATCTCTTCAAGAAAAATAGAGATACCAAGGTTACATTTCATGCAAAGATGGACTTGAAAAAGGACAAAAATGGTATGGATCTAACAAAAGCAGAAGATATTAAGAAGACGTGGCAAGAATACACAGAAAAACTGTACAAAAAAGATCTTCAGGACCCAGAGAATCACGAAGGTGTGATCACTCACCAGACATCCTGGAATGTGAAGTCAAGTGGGCCTTAGAAAGCATCACTATGAACACAGCTAGTGGAGGTGATGGCATTCCAGTTGAGCCATTTCAAATCCTGAAAGATGATGCTGTGAAAGTGCTGCACTCAATATGCAAGCAAATTTGGAAAACTCTTCAGTGGCCACAGGACTAGAAAAGGTCAGTTTCCATTCTAACACCAAAGAAAGGCAATGCCAAAGAATGCTCGAACTACCACACAATTGCACTCATCTCATACACTAGTAAAGTAATGCTCAAAATTCTCCAAGCCAGGCTTCAGCAGTACGTGAACCGTGGACTTCCAGATGTTCAAGCTGGTTTTAGAAAAGGCAGAGGAACCAGCGGTCAAATTGGCAACATTTTATGAATCATCGAAAAAGCAAGAGAGTTCCAGAAAAACATCTATTTCTGCTTTTTGACTATGCCAAAGCTTTTGACTATGCCAAAGCTTTTGACTATGCCAAAGCTTTGACTGTGTGGATCACAATAAACTGTGGAAAATTCTTAAATAAATCGGAATACCAGACCACCTGACCTGCCTCTTGAGAAACCTATATGCAGGTAGGGAAGCAACAGTTGGAACTGGACTTGGAACAACAGACTGGTTTCAAATAGGAAAAGGAGTACGTCAAGGCTGTATATTGTCACCTTGCTTATTTAACTTATATGCAGAGTACATCATGAGAAACACTGGGCTGGAAGAAGCACAAGCTGGAATACGACTGCAGGGAGAAATATCAGTAACCTCAGACATGCAGACGACTCCACTGTTATGGCAGAAAGTGAAGAGGAACTAAAAAGCCTCTTGAAGAAAGTGAAGGAGGAAAGTGAAAAACTCTCCTCTTAAAACTCAACATTCAGAAAACTAAGATCATGGCATCTGGTCCCATCACTTTATGGGAAATAGATGAGGAAAGAGTGGAAACAGTGTCAAATTTTATTTTGGGGGGCTCTAAAATTACTGCAGATGGTGATGCAGCCATGAAATTAAAAGACGTTTGCTCCTTGGAAGGAAAGTTATGACCAATAATACTCTTTAAAAATGATAATTGAATCTTTCACCATTTTATGCCAAAATCAAGATGTCTTGCATAATATAAAATTATGTTAACATAAAGGAGCTTAAGTAATTCACGGTTTAGGTACTTTATTTCTGAAATTTCTCAATTTTTTTCAAAAAAGCTACTCTGATAAATAAGTGAATCTATTCTATTTTATAGAAACTGGAACTTCTCTTAAACACTAATATTTGCCTTTTTAAATCATCTATACATCATTTGATTAAATAAACAATATGCTAATAATTTTAGGTATGCAGAGGCTAAGCCTTTGTAACATGCTTTACTTTTCCAGTTTAGTTTTAATAGGCATTTTTTCCCCTGCATTTTTATGACATCTGGGTTTCCTAGTCTTTTATAATAACATATTCTAAAATACTTTGTATTTAAACTAGTTACATCTCATACATCATTATGTTAGGAAATCCTGCTCAAATTTCTTCCATATCAAGACTTAATTTAAAATAAAAAATTTTAAATTATCACAGGTATATGCAAATATTTTGTACATATGTGCGTATATATATGAACACAATGTCAAGTTCTATGTGTCATAAATAAAAAATAATCCATGAAATTCTATGCTTTGCTTTCTAAACGTGGCTGTCTTTTATGGTGAAGGAGGTATTTGTTTTGGCTATATTCAAAATATTTTAGCAAAAATAATGATTCATCTGTAATCTCAGATCTAACATTATCCATATATTTATGAGGATATCAACTATAATATTTTAAAAAGTAGTACAGTTGGGGCTTAAAATAATATGCTCTCTATGGAGCAGGGAAACATCAGTTCTGCAATTCACATTGGATTGCCACTGACCTTTTGTTTCTCAATTTTGTGTCCTCCCTAGGTTCTTTGCTTCTGAATCCCACTCCATTACTACTAATGTTCTAGATTCTGGCTCTAAACTTGGCTGAGTAGACTGAGATCCTAAAAATCACAGTCTCACTTCCTGGCATTTATTTACCTGGAAGTTGTCCTTTTTATACCCTTACATACAATTCTCTTGTATATAATATCAGCAAACCATGTGACATCATGAAATACAAGTACTTATCTTTCACTCTTTTCATACTTTTAAAACTCAACATTCAGAAAACTAAGGTCATGACATCTGATCCCATCACTTCATGGCAAATAGATGGGGAAACAGTGGAAACAGTGACAGATTTTATTTTTTGGTGCTCCAAAATCACTGAAGATGGTGACTGCAGCCATGAAATTAAAAGACACTTACTCCTTGGAAGAAAAGTTATGACCAACCTAGACAGCATATTAAAAAGCAGAGACATTACTTTACCAACAAAGGTCCATCTAGTCAAAGCTATGATTTTTTCCAGTAGTTATGTATAAATGTGAGAGTTAGACTATAAAGAAGGCTGAGTGCTGAAGAATCGATGCTTGTGAACTGCGGTGTTAGTAAAAACTCTTGAGGGTCCATTGGACAGCAAGGAGATTCAACCAGTCCTTCCTAGAGAAAATCAGTCCTGAACATTCACTGGAAGGACGGATGCTGAAGCTGAAACTCCAATACTCTGGCCACCTGATGCGAAGAGCTGACTCATTTGAAAAGACCCTGATACTGGGCAAGATTGAAGGTGGGAGGAGAAAGGGATGACAGAGAATGAGATGTTTGGATGGCATCATTGACTCATTAGACATGACTTGGAGTAAGCTCTTGGAGTTGGTGATGGACAGGGAAGCCTGGCATGCTGCATTCCAGGAGTCGCAAAGAGTTGGACATGACTGAGTGGTTGAACTGAACTGGTTCTAACAGTGTTAGCTGATATATCAAAGTGGCTATGATTTGCATTTCTGTGAGGTTTAGAAATACATTTCAATTTTGGGGGGACATACATATGTTTTCTTTGGAAAAAATATTCAGTGTGCCTGATCAGTTTTAAATCAGATTATTTTACTATTAATTGCATGAGTTTTTTTTTTTTAATTAAATTTTATTGGAGTATGGAATCCCAGGAATGGCGGAGCCTGGTGGGCTGCTGTCTATGGGGTCGCACAGAGTAGGACACGACTGAAGCGATTTAGCAGCAGCATAGTTGATTTACAATGTTGTGTTAATTTCTGCGGTCATTGTTGTTTAGTTGCTCAGTCATGTCTGACTCTTTGCGACCCAATGAACTGTAGCTTTCCAGGCTCCTCTGTCCTTGGAATTCTCCAGGCAAGAATACTGGAGTGGGTTACCATGTCCTTCTCCAAGGGATTATCCCAATCCAGGAACTGAAATTTTGTCTCCTGCTTGGCAAGTGGAGTTTTTACCACTGAGCCACCATTTCTGCAGTACAGCAAAGTAAATTGGGAGATTGGGTTTGACATATGAGTTCTTTATATTTTGGGGATATTAATGCCTTAACAGGTATGTGGCTTGCTGATACCATCTGTCAGTTGCCTTTTCTTTCCTTTTTTTTTTTTTTTTTTATGCTGTGCACAGCTTAATATTTTGATGTTATCCCACTTGTTTACTTTTGTTCTTACTGCTGTGCTTTTGGGGTCAATCCAAAAAACTGCTGCCAAGACCAATATCAAGGAACATGTTCCCTATTTATTCTTCTAGGAATGGTTTAGGTTTTTGTTTTTATGTCTAATTCTTTATACTTTTCAGGCTAAGTTTGTAGGTGGCATTTGGTAGAGGTCCAGTTTCACTCTTCTGGACATGGTAATCTGATTTTCCTACATTGCATATTGCAAGGATTGTCCATTCTCCATCTACTGTTATTGGAACTCATGTTGAATATTAGTTGCCCATATTTCTTACTGTTTTTTTTTTTTAACTTTCAACTCTGTTCCAGTGGTCTTTGCCCATATTTTATGCCAGTGTCATTTCAGTTCATGATTCTATTTCTTTGTAACATAACTTGAAATCAGGAAGTGTAATATCTTCAGCTTTGTCTTTCTTTGGGGGATTGTTTTGGTGATTCAGGGTGTTTTATGGCTCCATACACATATTAGGAGTGTTTTTCCTATCTTTGTGAATATGTCTTGAAAATTTTATATTAACTGTATTAAATAGTAGTAACAGTGCAGTGTTAGTTGCTTAGTCATGTCCAACTCTTTGTGACCCCACAGACGACCTCCCAATGTCTCTTCCACATTGATTTCTCCCTCTTGTGGGGGATTTATTTAAGTTGTGTATCTCCGTTTGATCCCACAATACCAGCCTCATGTTGAGAGTTTCCCATTTGTCCTCTTAAGTATAGTGTCCTGAAATGTTCAAGGTTGTGAGTATTCTCCCAGTACTACAGATATGGGTGAGATTTTTGCATTTGCTAACTCTTGCTGTCCATGGCAGTGCACAGAGGAGATGATTCTGTGGGTTAGGGAGGAGGAGTGGAGTGGTGTGAGTGAAACAGATGAAACACTGGGGAAGCCTGTGGCTACTCAGACTGGTCTGAAGATAAGGTGTCCAAGCTGATGGTGGGAAGTCCACCTGATGGAGTCTGCAAATTGTTTAGTAGGAAGAACCACAAAGTTGTTAGTGGCGTTGCTTTGAGGAGTTCCAAGACTCAGCAATGATACCAGCCTCTTGTAACCCCTTAGCTTTGTAGATCATTCAGTAATCTTGGCAAGGTTAAAAAAAAAAAAAGAGGCATTCTGAATTGTTGGGACACCATGTACTGACTCATACAATTTCACTTTCTCCATATGGGAGAAATTACATTTTACATGGATCTTTTGTGGCACTGAACCATGATAATTGGGGAAGAAGTGACAGAAAAAGCAAAACTGTTCATCTTACCCTCTTCAATGCATACATTCTTGGGATTATTTGCTCCCATGGTGGGCTGAAATTTCTCCATTGGGCTTTCAGATTCCCAGAAAGTTATGCTCATCCTGAGGTAACTACCAAAATCATTGTTCTATGGGGATGACAGTAGAGATCTCCTATTCTGCAGTCTTGCTGATGTCATTCCAGAGAAGAAATTCTTACCATGAAAACCTCAAAGAAAGCTGATATCAATGGAGAAGGAATGTGGAACAACATAAGATTAGAAATCAAGGCAGCATTTTGTGGGCCATTTCAAAGAGCATAGATTTTAATATCTATATAAGATATAGTTATTAAAACATTGGACTCAAGTAAGATAATTTGTGAAAGAGAATTTAAAAAAAAATCAGTGAAGTTTCTCTAGCTTCCCAGGTGACTCAGTGGTAAAGAATTTGCCTGCTAAGCAGGAGATTCAGTAGAGGCTGGTTCAATCCTGGGTCAAGAAGATCCTCTGGGGGAGGAAATGGCAACCCATTCTAATATTCTTGCTGGAATAATCCCATGGATAGAGGAATCTTGCGAGTTACAGTCCATGGGGTCCCAGAGAGTCAGACACAATTTAAACTGCAGCAAAATTTCTCTATGGAATATGAGTTGCATGTGTGCAGGATTTGAAGCAGTGAGACCACAAGGGTTCTGTAGTAATTCCAGATTAGATATATAAATGACTATAATGGTGAAGTCTACAAATGTAAATAGATTGACATAATTTTGGAGTAGAATGTATAGAAATAGTAAAGAGTTGGATAATTACATGATTATATTTTTGTTAAGAAACAACTATTCTTATAACAATGGTATAATTATATATTTCTATTGTTTAATTACTTGAGGAAAATAAAATTTTTAAGCAAATGTCCCTAAATATCATTGGATTCATTTCTACAGAGTGTAGTGAGTTCAAGTTGCAAAATTTCAAGCAAAGAAAAAAGGAATTTTACATCATAAAAATTATTTTAGAACAAGAAGGCAAAGATAATGCAATTAGATTTTCTGGATAGAAGGATAATATTATCAAGTTATGTTCTTCATGACTTCCTTTCTTCACTCTATTAATAAAGTATCTCTTCTCAACATAACATTAGTCTGATGAGAACCAGAGCTTAAATAAGCTGAACTAATAGTGAAAAGATATATTTCTCTGTTTCTCTTAAAGATAAATGTGATTTAGCAGCAGAGCACTGAATTCAGCATCAGAACCTTTGGATCTAAATCTCTCTGCCTTAACGTCTCAAAGTATGCATAGTCACTCCATCTGGCAGTAAGTGATGGCCTCCTTCTTATCTGAATATTTGGCAGATTTATCAGTAAGAAAAACACTACAGAGACTATCCTGTTCAAACAAACATTCAAATAAAAGCAGAGAAAAATAAACAAAATATCCAAAAAAAAATTCTCAGTTCAGTTCAGTTGCTCAGTTGTGTCCAACTCTTAGTGACCCCATGGACTGCAGCATGCCAGGCTTCCCTGTCCATCACCAACTCCCAGAGCTTGCTCAAACTCATGTCCAGTGAGCTGGTGAGGCCATCCAATCATTTCATCCTTTGTTGTCCCCTTCTCCCTTCGCCTTCAGTCTTTTGCAGCATCAGGGTCTTTTCCAGTGAGTCAGTTCTTTGCATCTGGTAGCCAAAGTATTGGTTTCAGCTTGAGCATCAGTCCTTTCAATGAACATTCAGGACTGATTTCCTTTAGGATGGACTTGTTGGATCTTCTTGCAGTCCAAGGGATTCTCAAGAGTATTCTTCAACATCACAGTTCAAAAGCGTCAGTTCTTCAGCACTCAGCCTTCTTTATAGTCCAACTCTCACATTCATACATGACTACTGGAAAAACCATAGCTTTGATTAGATGGACCTTTGTTGTCTAAAATAATGTTGACCAAAGTATTTTTCCTGCTTTTTAATATACTCTCTATGTTGTCATAGCTTTTCTTCCAAGGAGCAATTGTCTTTTAATTTCATGGCAGCATTTACCATCTTCAGTGATTTTGGAGCCCCTCAAAATAAAGTCTCTTCCTATTTCCATTATTTCCCCATCTATTCACCATTTATTTATTTATTTGCTAAAAATATCTAGTCTTCATTGAATACACATGAGATGATGATGTATTTTCTTAATATTATTTAGAAATTATTATGAATTTATGTTTAACTTCACATCTCTTTTATTTTTTTGATATCAACTAAAGACTCATTGGAAAAGACCTTGATGCTGGAAAAGATTGAGGGCAGGAGGAGAAGGGGACGACAGAGGATGAGATGGTTGGATGGCATCATCAACTCGATGGACATGGGTTTGGGTGGATTCCGGGAGTTGGTGATGGGCAGGGAGGATTGGCATGCTGCTATTCATGGGGTCGCAAAGAGTCGGACACTACTGAGCGACTGAACTGAACTGAACTGAACTGAAAATAAGTTTGGAAACTCTCATTTTGAGGGGTTTCTTTGTAACTCATTTTATTGACTTTATTGATATTTTTCTTTCCATCAAAACAGTTGCATTTCCTTTTAATCTTTAATGCAAAGTACACAACTCAAATTTAGCCCAACCATCTATAAATTGACTGTGAATCTCAGAGAGACCTTTGGATTGTGAGTTTCATGAACTTGATTTAAACCCAGATTTTGTTTGAGCACAGTTAATGTCATGAAAACTGCAAAAGGCTTCTGTGTCCTTTTCATGCTACATTTATCATTCTTTGACCCTGAAAGGAAGGACTACTGGGAAGGTACTTGTATGGCCCATGGATTTTAGTCACTGGATTAATTTAAAAGCTATTCTGGATGAACTCCATTTTCATGGGCATGAGATAACCATCCTGGTACCTTCAACAAGTTTTCTGTTTGATCATTCAAGATTCCCTTTAACGTGGAGATTCTTCAACTTCCAATAAGTAAAGAAAGTTTCCTGGAAGAACTCAGTGCTGGTCTCTACACACTTTCCTTTGAACTGCCAAAACTTTCATGATGAGACAGGCAAGTAAAACTGATAAAAATGATCAAAATTTTTTTAGCAACAGCCAAAAGAGTATGTGATAATGCTGTCACAAAGAAGGAACTACTCAGCAGGCTACAGACAGCTAAGTTAGATATCTGTATAGCTGACCCTTTAAGCCTTTGTGGAGAATTAGTGGCTGAACTCATCAATATTCCATTTATATATTGTTTGCAGTTTTCCTATGAAAAAGTCATTGAGAGATTGTGTGCTGGGCTTCTTATGCTTCCTTCATATATTCCTGATGTCACATCAAGACTGACAGATAGTATGACTTTTATACAGAGGCGGGAGAAATGGTTATTGTATACCATGAGTGAGGTGATATCTGCACATTATTCATTTCCAGAATGGAATGAGTATTACAGCAAGTTTTTAGGTAAGAGAAATTTGCATGCAATAATGATTCTTATTTAATACATATAATGTGAGTGTCTATCTGACTGTATGAAACCTCTAAAAAGTTTTAAGTGAGATACGAGATTCTGTTGCTTAACTGTTTTGAGTGAAAATAATAACTTTTTCTTTAATTTTTCCTTTTTTAAGCTTTTGGTTTTTTGTTTTGTTTCAGATCATTGTGTATTGAAAATATGCATCATAGAAGAAATATTCTCTTTATTTTCCCATATATCCTGTTTGATGTTACTAATTTTTTCAAGTATCTGGAAAACTCAAATCTGACAGTGTAAGTTCCATAACCCTGGACTATTTCTCTCTTTTTTTGCTTCTATTTTTGTATACCCTGTTTTCTTTCTGATTAATCTTCTCTTTTTTCAAGCTTTTTATTTGCATCTTATCAACACTTGGTTGACTAATTCCTGGGCTTGGAATGTGGTGAGCATGAAACTGGAAAATAAATATATAAATCTTGGTTTCTCTACTCTTGTATCCCTAAAGAGAAATATGGAAGATTTTTCTCTAAAGGACCATGTCTCTAGATGTTGAAATTTATCTCATTGTCATCCTGTTGTTATTGTTCTGTTCATAAACACATTAAAGTCAATTAGTGAGCTTTGACTCCACCAAAAAGATTTTCTCTATTTCAGTAAGTTTGTGTGCCCCTTTGTTTTTCATTTTTCATAATTGATTTTTAAAGCAGCATTTATTTAATTTATTTAATTGTGCTAAGTATGATTTTGCACAATATAATAATTTTCTTAGAGAAGGCCGTATCCTAGTTGCATTATTTAGTTAGATTTTTAAAAAATATAATTAACATATAATATTGTATTAGTTTCAGGTGTGGATGAAGAAATTAGCCAATAATTAGCCTAAGAAACAAGTGGAAAATTTTATTTGAGCCAATGTGAGGATTATAACCCAGGAGAGAGTCTTTCAGAAAGCTCTGGAGAACATTTCACCAATTAGAAGTCAGAGAACAGATATACGTTTTTGAGATAAAGGGTTTTACATCAGAGTAATATACTGACAGTTTACAGAGGCCAATAAAGTGAGTGGTGGGTCACTGTGACCTCTTGAGAGATTAAGGAAGGAATGCTATCTCCTAAGGAGTTACTTTGCTGGTGCCAGGAGGAAATCGTAATTTTTGTTTGTTTTTGTTTTATTGTGAGTAGACATTCCTGTATCTTCTAGGGAGATCTTGGTAATGTACAATGGAGATGCAAAATGTATACTAAAGGGAAGCAGGGTGTTGGCTCAAATGGCAGAGAACTTTTTATGTTAAATTTTTCTTGTCCTGCTTTAAAACTATATTTTTTCATCACAGGTATACAACATAATGATTTTATATTTGTACATATTTTGAAATGATCACTAAGGTAACTTTAGTTAACATTCATCACCACACATAGTTAAAATTCTCTTCTCCTTTGAGATGAGAACTTAAGACTTATTCTCTTAGCACATTTCAAATATACAATACAGTATTAACAACGATGGGCTTCCCTGTTGGCTCAGTAGTAAAGAATCTGCCTGCCAGTACATTTGATCCCTAGGTTAGGAAGATCCCCTGGAAAAGGAAATGGCAACCCACTTCAGTATTCTTGCCTAAAAAATTCCATGAAGAGAGGAGACTAACAGGCTACACTTCATGGGTGGCAAAAGAGTCAGACAGTACTTAGTGACTAAAAAACAACCACAATTATTAACTATAGTTACCAAGCTGTACATTAGATCCCCAGGACTTCCTTATTTGAAAACTGAAGTTTGTATTTTTTGTCCACCTTCACCTCTGTGTCTATCCTTTATCCCTAGGATATGGCAACCATCAGTCTGTGACTTTATTTTTCTTTGTTTGTTTCACTTTCTTTTTAGATTTCATATTTAAATAATATCAAACAATAATTGTCTTTCCCTGAGTTACTTTACTTACCATATTTCCTTCAAGTTCCATTCTTGGTTAAGCGAGTGGCAGATTGTTCCTTTTGCTCATGACTTAATAATTTTTTTTTATATAACCATATTTTCTTTGTCCGTTCACTTACTGTAAAACAGACTGTTTCCATATTATGTATATTGTCGATAATGATACAACTGACATGGGAGTGCCTCGTATTAGTTTTATTTTGAAGTTTTTGAGGAACAACCGTAGTGTTTTCCATTGTAGCTTTACCACTTTACATTCCCACTAACAGAGCACAAGGGTTCTCTTTTCTCCACATCCCTATCAGTATAAAATTTGTTCTCTTTTTAATGATAGCTATCCTAATAGGTGAAAGTTGATATCTCATTGTGGTTTTGAGTTACATTTCTCTAGTAATCAGTGATGTTGAGAACACTTTTATATACTTGTTGACTATTTGAGTATCCTCTTTGGAAAAATGTCTATTCATGTCCTTTGTTCATTTTTTAATTGAATTATTTGGTTTTTCCATTGTTGAATTCTTTGTCTTCCTTAGACATTTTATATAGTAACAACAAATGAGATACATGGTTTGTAAGTGTTTTCTCTCATTTCATAGGTTGCTTTTTCATCTTGTTAATCATGTCTTTTGCTGTTCAAAAGCTTCATAATGTGAATTAGTCTGTACTTTTTAATTTTTAATTTTATCACATGATTTTGTTGTCATATTTAAAAAAATCATTGCCAAAATCCATGTCTGAAGGTTTCCCCCTATATTTCCTTCTAAGAATTTTATGGTTTCAGGACTTCCATTTATATTCTTCTTATTCCATTGCAAGTTAATTTTTCTAGTGAAGTAAAATTGGGGACTAATTTCATTCTTTTGCATGTAAATATCCAGTTTTTTCAGCAAGAATTATTTAAGACTGTCTTCCTCCTCTGAATATTTTTGGCTGCTTTGTGAAATGTTAGTTGGCCATATATGTATGGGCTTATTTATGGGCTCTTGAGTCTGTTCCATTGATCAGTGGGTCTGCTTTTATGCCAGTATCATATCATTTTGACTGGTATTGCTTAAAATCAGAAACTGTGATGCCTCCATCTTTGTTCTTTTTTATCATGATTGCTTTGACTATTTGAAGTCTTGTAGTTCCACATGAATTTTAAAAGTGTTTTCTTTGTTGCTATTTTTTAACAGAAGTATCAATATCTCTAAAACCCTATCATTACTAAATATTAAGCTTATTCCTAAATAATTAAGTTTTCCTTACACTTGTGATCTCTTGTTTTATGTAGCCACTTCATTTTTTCTCAAGATATCTGTTCAAAATTTCCTCTGAGAAGTTATTTCTTCTACAACTCACAAACAATATGAGTGCTTCTATTGAAGTATGCTGCCCAGAAATATGCCACAGATCCAAAAAAGTATATGACCTAATCAAGGTCGATGTGTTGCATGGAGGCTTTTTCTGAGCACTCTGTGACAGAAACAGGTGCTTATATCTCTAGAAGCAACCCTAAAAGATGTGGACAAAACTGCTACAAAGTGAGATTCCAAGCTGCAAAAGGCAAAAGTAGGAAAAGAAAACTGAAAATCTTCTGGTGACATTTTCTGAGTCATGGATCAAGCAGTGACTGATCTACAGCTGGACTGAAGCTATTTGCCTACTTCCGGTTCCAGCAACTTTGTACTCAGTTTTGAAAACTCTTTTATAGTAAGGAATAGTGATAGGATATAACTCTGTCTCTGATTTATTCCTAACTCTTGGCACACTAGAACATTCTTTTGGGGAATATATCGATAATCTGAGAAAGAATAAGAAAGGCTTGGTAAATAGAAGAAAAACATTTCTTTGACTCTCATAAATTTTAAAATGCTATTACATTTGGTATTCAGAATCCATTGAAGATCTTCACTTTAAAGTATATTTCAAGTATATTTTTCAGATTTTAAAAGGATAACATAAATTATACAATTATAAACTGAATCATGTCACAGATATATTCAAATAATTGAAAAGGAAATGAGTAAGGTGGTATCTGTTTCAAAATATATATTGAGGAAATATTTATAAACATTTTGGGAGAAAAAGAACTGTTAGGTTAGATACAAAAATGGTGAATGTCTAAAGGGGTAACAGAATCATAATTTAATAGATGATTTTTTAACAGACAGAAATATAACTCAAGTTTTTAACTTCACAGTATCAGAACACAAAAGTCCACAATAAATCGATAATAAATAACAAAACAAAGCATAGGCACACTTTCCTATGCTTTTCTTAAAGGATGTAAATAATTCTTTAATCATTTAATATTCAGCAAATGCTCTAGCATTACATCAAATGTAGCATTGCTTTTGGAAATTCTGAAATGCTTTTCCAGATTTGAGATATTGTCTCACAATCTCCTTATTCAAATAAACTGCTTTTATATTTCTCCTACAATATCAGATTCATTTCAATAAGATGCATTAAGTGCATGTGTGTGTGCATGCATGCTAAGTTGCTTCAGTCGTGTCTGACTCTGTGGGACTGTAAGGAATGCAGCCTGCTAGGCTGCTCTGTCCATGGCATTCACCAGGCAAGAATACTGAAGGGGGTTGCCAGCGCTTTCCTCCAGGGCATCTTCCTGACCCAGGGATTGAACCCACATCTCTAAACATCTAACCTGTATTGGCAGGTGGGTTCTTTACCACTCTAGATTACTAAATTAGGAGTGGAGAATTAACAGGAAAAAGATGTCATCTGATAATATGAAGGTTAGTGAAACAATCATATGACCCTGCAATTCTACTCCTAGGTTTAAAAATGATGACATATGTATATAGAAAACATATACATGAATGCTCATATCAGCATTATTCATAGTAGACAAACATAAAAACAGCCTGAAAGTTCACCAGCCAGTGAATGAATAAACAAAATGAAGTATATCTCAACAAAAATCTTTCAGCAACAAAAAGTAATGAAGTACCGATATATACTACCATGCAGGTGAACCTTGAAAAACATTATGCTAAATGAAAGAAGGCAATGAAAGAGACATGATAGTGTATGAATTCATTTACATTAAGGGAAATAAAATTATTTTGGAACAGGCAAGTAAAGAAAAAAATAGGTTACTGGTTTAGAAATGGAGAATGATGGCCAATGGATACAGGATTTCTTTTGTGAGTAATAAGTTTGCTTTTGAATTTAATAGTGGTGTATATGCATGCACATGTGTGCTCAGTCATGTCCCACTCTTTGTGACCCCATGGACTATAGCTCGCCAGGCTCCTCTTCTATGGAATTTTCCAGTCAAAAATACTGGAGGGGGTTGCCATTTCCTACTCCAGGGGATCTTCCTGACTCAGGGATGGAACCCATATCTCTTGAGTCTCTTGCATTGGCAGCCAGATTCTTTTAGCACTGAGCCAGTGGTGATGTTTTCATAATGTTACAAATGTACTAAAAACTACTCAATTGTTTATTTAAAAAGAAGAATTGTATGGCATATAAAATACATCTCAGTAAAACTGTCACTAAAATAAAGCATGAGAGAGAAACTTTACAGAAAGTGAATAAGATTATACCCCTGGTTAACACCAGTAAGGCTCCAGTATGGGGTCTGTCTTGGATCTGAAACTGGATTTTTAATACCTGTGTCATTAAGAGTGAGCCCCTAAATTACTGAGATTTGTTTGTGATCTTTTACATAAAAAGATTGTTCTGGTCAGATAAAAAATCCTTATATTTTCTGATCAAAACTTCATCACACTTAGAACATCAAGAAAATATTCAAAAAGCTGTGTGGTGAGAAAACAGATATATATGGGTTCCTCCTATCAGTGATATGGAGCACATATTTCAAAAGGACACCAAACTCTGGGTAAGGTTCTTGCTGCCACTGCTGCTGCCAAGTCGCTTAAGTTGTGTCCAACTCTGTGTGACCCCATAGATGGCAGCCCACCAGGCTCCCCCATCCCTGGGATTCTCCAGGCAAGAACACTGGAGTGGATTGCCATTTCCTTCTCCAATGCATGAAAGTAAAAAGTGAAAGTGAAGCTGCTCAGTTGTGCCGACTCTTAGCAACCCCATGGACTGCAGCCTGCCAGGCTTTTCTGTCCATGGGATTTTCCAGACAAGAGTACCAGAGTAGGGTGCCATTGCCTTCTCTGGGGTAAGGTTCTTATGCCACAGTAATTAAATATAGTTCAGAAATGAAGCTCTGTTTCCAAACTAAGGAAGATAACTCAATGCAGAGTCACTAATTTGAGTTCATGTTCACTTGGTCTTCACTTCAGTTCAAAAGTCACCCTTTGGTAATGTTTATCAGCTAAATATGTCAAAATGGCAAATATTACACCATCAAATTATTATGCAGTGCTCTATCTTCACCAAAGAGAACAAAGTCTTGTGAGACAGGAATTATAATTATGTATAGAAAAGAAGGTCATTACTTTCAAATTTTTATTACAGGATTTTCATTCCTGATAGGATGTATTTAGTTATGGAAGAACAGTACCAAACACCAGAAGAAAAGATGGATAAATTACAAATGCTGTTTTTAAAAGATATCAGCCACTTTTGGAGCAGTGAGGATACGATAAATTGGAATTCCAGAAGAGGAGACTACCATAGTAGGTTGAGGACCTCTGGCTGAATGAACAAAAACTAGGAGCACATGCTGATTCTGAGCGTGCAGCTGGGCTCAGGCTTAGCAGAAACAGAAAGAGTCTGTTGGCAGAGAGAAGGAAACAGGTTTTTGGCTTTATTTCATTCCTAAATCCATGTTTAGTTATCATAATCTCAGTATTGTGTACTCTTGAGGGGGGAAGGCTTATTGATTTCTCATGGGTTGCATAGAACTAATATTGGTTCTTTAAATATTTTTCTTAGAAAATTCTTTGGCAAAACATGCCCCACTTAACATATGAGACTGCTTTTCCTCTCTTTCATTTTGTCCAGGAAAACCTACCACATTACATAAGATTATGGGAAAAGCTGAAATGTGGTTGATTCGAACTTACTGGGATTGTGAATTTCCATACCCTTACTTACCTAATGTTGAATTTGTTGCAGGACTGCATTGCAAGCCTGCAAATCCCTTGCCTAAGGTAAATTAAATGTGCTTCTTCATACTTCTCTGAGTATTTACCTCCTAGAATGATTTCAAGTCTATCATTTTTAGTATTTAACTCTCAAACTGAAAAACTAGATATAAGAGTTAATGGGAATTATCCACCTTAGACTATTAATATTATGCTACCCTTAAGTTTTTGCCATGTTATCATGGTAATCCTTACTGATGCTTATCAAATATACCAGATATTTGCCATAAATAATGGTCCTAGCCTCTGAGTTTAGTGGAATTGTCCAATACTCTCTGGGCAATGACAGTGAACTGAAGTTACATGAATCCCTTTCAGGTCCAGCACTCAACTGTCAGGAGCACTTTCCCCAGAGTTCTCTTTTCCTCTGTGATGTCAAAGGGGTGTGTTCCAGAGTGGCTACTCTGTCTACCTGAGTCCTGATTAAAGAATATAGCAACAGGCGCAGCTCAATAGATGGACATATGACATGAAAAAGAAACAATGTGTTGTTTTAGGCTACTGAGATTTTGAAGTTGAAAGTTATTTTGCATAACTTAGTCTAAAAATGGACATAATAAGGATAGTATAATAATTATAGAAAAGAGCAAATAGAGATGGAATGGTCCACTCAAAATCCTGGTAGAAATTCAATAATGATGACTTGTTGGGTTTAAACAGAGAGAAATTAGGCTGGAGAGGTGATTAGAGGTTAGGTCATAAAAAAATCAAATGAGCAATACTAAGTATTCTTTAAAATCTAAGGTCATTTTATAGTTTCTGGTCTTACATTTAGATCTTGAATCCATTTTGAGTTTATTTTTGTGTGCGGTGTTAGAAAGTGATCTAGTTTCATTCTTTTACAAGTGGTTGACCAGTTTTCCCAGCACCACTTGTTAGAGCGGACTTTTGGACTCAGAGGGAGAGGGTGGGATGATTTGGGAGAATGGCATTGAAACATGTAAACTGTCATGTAAGAAACGAATCTCCAGTCTATGTCCGATGCAGGATACAGGATGCTTGGGGCTGGTGCACGGGGATGACCCAGAGAGACGTTACGGGGAGGGAGGTGGGAGGCGGGTTCATGTTTGGGAACTCATATACACCCATGGTGGATTCATGTCAATGTATGGCAAAACCAATACAGTATTGTAAAGTAAAATAAAGTAAAAATAAAAATAAAATAAAAATAATAAAAAAATCTAAGGTCAGTGAAGGATCAATGTATAATTTTTAAGCAGCAACATGATACAACTTACCCTTGCATAAATATGGCCTACTAAATTAGTCAGAATGGAGCAAGATTTAAATAAGGGAGATAAGCTGAGAATCAGTTCAGCTGAGTTCACTCAGTAGTGTCTGACTCTGTGATCCCATGGACTGCATCTTGCCAAGCTTCCCTGTCCATCACCAATTCCCGGAGTTTACTCGAAACTCCATAGTGTTGGTGTTTCACATGGTAAACAATCTGCCTCCAATGCAGGAGATCCGGGTTTGATCCCTGGGTTGGGAAGATCCCCTGGAGAAGGTGGATAGAGTTGGTGATGCCATCTAACCACCTCATCCTCTGTCGCCCCCTTCTTCTCCTGCCTTCAATCCCTCCCAGCATCAGGGTCTTTTCCAATGAGTCAGTTCTTCACACCAGGTGGCCAAAATATTGTAGTTTCAGCTTCAACAGTAGTCCTTCCAGTGAACAACCAGGACTGATCTCCTTTAGTATGGACTGATTGGATCTCTTTGCTGTCCAAGGGACTCTTCAGAGTCTTCTCCAACACCACGGTTCAAAAGCATCAATTCTTTGGCACTCAGCTTTCTTTACAGTCCAACTCTCACATCCATACATGACTACTGGAAAAACCATAGCTTTGACTAGATGGACCTTTGTTGGCAAAGTAATGTCTCTACATTTGTGTCTTAATCCCTATGCAGTGCCCATTGGTAAATTAACCTGAAATATTTGGTTAAATTCAACTGTATACAACTCTTTCTTCCCTTGAGCCAAAATCTTACCAATAGTCAGGCAGCTATGTCACATTAATGCTCCTTTGTGCTCAGAGTCTCAGTGGTGTCTGACTCTGTGACCCCATAGATTGTACCCCACCAGTTTCCTCTGTCCATGGGATTCTCCAGGAGTGGGTTGCCATTCCCTTCAATTGAACCAGCATCACCTGCTTAGGAGGCAAATTCTTTATCACTGAGCAACCAGGGAAGCTATTAATGAGATCTCTGTAAACAGTAAAAGGAAAAAAAAGAAAGAAAGAAACTAAGTCCCAGGATCTTTTGTTCTTAACATTTGGGTCCATATATTGAAGAAGTAGAGGGACAGCCACACTTATCCAAGTATGTGTGTTCTTAAAGCACTACAACAATCCTCTAGGGAAGGGGACCCAACTAGGGATCCACAGCAAAGCTCATCTCTTCCTGGTAAGAAAGACATATGAAAAGGTTGGAGAGAGGACTGAGAAATATCCCTCCCCTGACAACATCATGTGTGTTAGTCGCTCAGTTGTGCCCAGCTCTTTGCCACCCCATGGACTGTAGCCCACCAGGCTTCTCTGTCCATGGGATTCTCCAGGCAAGAATATTGGAGTGGGTAGCCATCCCCTTCTCCAGGGGATCTTTCTAACCCAGGGTTCAAACCCAAGTCTCCTGCATTGCAGGCAGATTCTTTACCATATGAACCACCAGGAAAGCCATCATAAAAGATGTCATTTTGATTTTGGATGCCAAAACATGTTTGTGGAATTAGATAATTTGTTTTTCTTTGCTTTTCATGGTTCTCAGGGCGATAGGATGTATTAATCATACTCTCAAGTCATTCTACTCCATAATTAGGGCCGCGGCAGGCATCTCTTTTGATTTACATTTCTTGTATTCGTTCTTTATCTTCTTTTCTTCCATTACTCTTCAACCAGTGAGCACCCAGTCAAATGTAGTTAATATTTATATCATTGCAATTTATATAGATAACTGTGGATCCTCAAACTATCTGTAGAAATTTTTTGAATTTTTAAATTATATAAATGATAGTGAAGTGAAAGTTCCTCAGTCATGTCCTACTCTTTGTGACCCCATGGACTATCCAGTCCATGGAATTCTCCAGGCCTGAATACTGGAGTGGGTAGCCTTTCCCTTTTTCAGGGGATCTTCCCAACCCAGGGATTGAACCCATGTCTCCCACATTGCAGGCAGATTTTTTACCAGCTGATCCACAAGGTAGCTACAATTCACATTTTCTCAACCTTATTAGTCTATGGAATTTTTTTCATATGTATCCAAGTTTCTATTTGTAAATATATTTCATTATTTCTGACTGTTGCAGAGATACTTGGTATATATATTTACCATATTTTATTTATTCCCCACAAAGGACAGTTAGGTATCCCCATCTCTATGATACAGTAAGGAATAGTGGGAGGAAAAATTGCAAATCTTTGCATATATCTGAGATTTATATCCAATAGTGAAATGGTAGTGTCATGGGTCACTGCTGCTCCTAAGTCAATTCAGTCGTGTATGACTCTGTACGACCCCATAGATGGCAGCCCACCAGGCTCCCCGGTTCCTGGGATTCTCCAGGCAAGAACACTGGAGTGGGTTGCCATTTCCTTCTCCAATGCATGAAAGTGAAAAATGAAAGTGAAGTTGCTCAGTCATGTCTGACTCTTAGTGACCCCATGGACTGCAGCCCACCAGGCTCCTCTGTCCATGGGATTTTCCAGGCAAGAGTACTGGAGTGGATTGCCATTGCCTTCTTAATTTTGTTGTGCATTTAATTTCACTGGACATCTATAAAAATTTATTTTTTCAGCAGGAGTACGTAGGGGACTACATCTTCCAGATCTTGTCTAAACCTTGACTATTAATCTATTTTCTAATACAGGCCGGTTCCATAGAGGTAAAGTGATATTACATTGATGAATTTACAGATTATGTCAATCCATCTATAAATATAGTGTAATGGTTAATTTTAGTGTCAACTTGCCTGGGCCAGGTCCCCAGGTATTTAGCCAAACATGACTTTGGAAGTTTCCCTGAGGGTATTTTTGGATGACATTAGCATTTAAATATGTGGACCTTGAGTAACAAATTGCCCTACATTATATGGCCAAGGCTCACTCAATTGGTTGAAGACTTGAATGGAATGAAAGACTGAACTCCCCCAAGCAAAAAAGAATTCTGCCAGTGGGCAGCCTTCAGACCTGAACTGCAGCCGTGGCTCTTCTCTGAGTGTCCTGCTGTGACTGGCTGTTCTGCAGATTAATCTTGCCAGCCTCCACAGTCATGTGAGTCAACCCCTTGAAATAAATCTCTTCCCTGTCTTTCCATTTCAAGTTTTACACATTTTTTTCCTTCTCTTAATTGATTGAATTAGTTTTGTTAGCAGTTCAACAAGGATAGAAAGATTTCTTTTTACTTCAGCATGGCTAGATATGCTATTTCTATTTTGAATGTAAAGTCATATATTTCTGTTATATTATTGTTATCTTCATAGTATGCATCACAGGCATTTCTACATCTCTTATCTAGTCAGGAAGTTTATATGGCTACCTCATTTCTAAATGTATTCTTGGAAGCTTATACAAAGAAAATACAGTTAAAATAAAACTGCTAATTAAAACAAACAAACAAACAGAACAAGATGAATGTACCAAAATAATATCATTTTGCTGACAATGTTTCAGCAGAGAAATGAATGAAAATGGTATTAGCATCCAAAGCTAAATATGAAGTTAAGCACCAGAACTATTTAACTTAAAGCAGGAAACAAACGATCTTCATTTGGAGCATTGTGGAGAGGGTGCTGGAAGAGAATAGAGAATGTTAAATATAATAATTGGCTTTACAATTAACAAGCTTACTTAGAAATTTGGCTCAGTCAGCTAGAGCTGTATAAACTTAGAGAAATTACTTAACCTTATTGAAATAGATTACTCATCTATAAATATATACATTTCTCTTAGATTTAAATGATACATGTAAAGAGCTCAACACATGGCAGAAAACACATAATCAGTAATTTGTAAACACACACATATAAATTGGAGAGGGAACCTCCAATTTAAATCATTTTTAATTTGTTTAATAACCAATGATTTCAGGTCAAACTTTATACTCTGAAATGGTTAACATATGAAGAGACAGAATTGTTCTAATAATTCAGAAACATTAAGAAAAGTGTGCAACTGTCTTATTCTTGTAACTGTAAACTTTCATATTACAAAGACTCTTCTCACAGGAGTTCAAAGAGTTTATACAAAGTTCTGGTAAAGATGGGGTCGTGGTGTTTACTCTGGAGTCAATGGTCAAAAACCTCTCAGAAGAAAAGTTTAATATGGTTGCATCAGTCTTTGCCCAGATTCCACAGAAGGTCAGATAATTTTATTTCTTGAGGGGCAGCTATTTTAAAATTCATGAAGATATCCTTAAAATGTGCTTAAAAATGTAGGAAATTTTATTGGTATTATTAACATCAATTTAAGTGAACTGTAGAGAAAAAAAATATTAAGGATATTTGATTTTTTTCTTGCTTTAAGCCTGGCATCACTTACAGGAAAATATATTGCAAAATTTTCTTTAAATAATGAGGTAAAAATTATAATTCATTGCTATTGAAGAAATGGTCAGTTTTGTGCCTAGGCTTAAGGCTTCCATATAATCTAACTTTGTTTTTTGTTGTTTATTGTTTGTTGTGTTTTGCTTTGAATTTTTGGCATATACACAAGTTACAATTACCATGATGTCTCCATAAGGGAATCAGCTCAGTTCAGTTCAGTCGCTCAGTCTTGTCCGACTCTTTGCAACCCCATGAATCGCAGCACGCCAGGCCTCCCTGTCCATCACCAACTCCTGGAGTTCACTCAGACTCACGTCCATCAAGTCTGTGATGCCATCCAGCCATCTCATCCTCTGTTGTCCCCTTCTCCGACTGCCCCCAATCCCTCCCAGCATCACAGTCTTTTCCAATGAGCCAACTCTTCACATGAGGTGGCCAAAGTACTGGAGTTTCAGCTTTAGCATCATTCCTTCCAAAGAAATCCCAGGGCTGATCTCCTTTAGAATGGACTGATTGGATCTTCTTGCAGTCCAAGGGACTCTCAAGAGTCTTCTCCAACACCACATTTCAAAAGCAACAATTCTTCGGCACTCAGCCTTCTTCACAGTCCAACTCCCACATCCATACATGACCACTGGAAAAACCATAGCCTTGACTAGACGGACCTTAGTAGGCAAAGTAATATCTCTGCTTTTGAATATGCTATCTAGGTTGGTCATAACTTTCCTTCCAAGGAGTAAGCGTCTTTTAATTTTAAAAGTATGGTACTAGCATAGAAATAGATGCATCTACCAAGGGAGAGGAACGAGAACACTGAAATAAACCCTCACATACCAAACAGTAATTTGAAAAGAGAACCAAAATAGTCAATAGGAAAATGGTTGTCTCTTCATTAAATGGTACTGGGATAAATTGATAATAATATGAAGGAGAATGAAATTTGGGCCCCTATATTCCATCGCTTACAAACACTGGCTAGAAATACATTAAATACTTAAACATAACTTTAAACCATGAAACTCCCAGAAGAAAACATAGGGGAAAAAAATCTCCTTGACTAAAGAAGACACACAAATGGCTAACAAGTATATGAAAAGGGGCTTGATGTCACTAAGCATAAGTTCAGTTCAGTTCAGTTCAGTCCCTCAGTTGTGTCTAACTCTTTGCTACCCCATGGACGGCAGCATGCCAGGCCTCCCTGTCCATCACTAACTCCTGGAGTTTACTCAAACTCATGTCCATTGAGTTGGTGAGGCCATCTCCAACCATCTGATCTTCTGTTGTCCCCTTCTTCTCCTAGCTTCAGTCTTTCCCAGCATCAGGGTCTTTTCCAATGAGTCACTTATTTACATCAGGTGGCCAAAGTATTGGAGTTTCAGCTTCATCATCAGTCCTCCCAATGAACACTCAGGACTGATTTCCTTTAGGATGGACTGGTTGGATCTGCTTGCAGTCCAAGGGACTCTCAAGAGTCTTCTCCAACACCACAGTTCAAAAGCATCAATTCTTCAGCAGTCAGCTTTCTTTACGGTCCAACTCTCAGATCCATACATGACCACTGGAAAAATCATAGCTTTGACTAGATGGACAATGTTGCAAAATAATGTCTCTGCTTTCTAATATGCTGTCTATGTTGGTCATAACTTTTCTTCCAAGGAACAAGCATCTTTCAATTTCATGGCTGCAGTCACCATCTGCAGTGATTTTGGAGCCCAGGAAAATAACGTCTGTCACTGTTTCCATTTTTCCCCGTCTATTTGCCATCAAGTGATGGGACCGGATGCCATGATCTTCGTTTTCTGAATGTTGAGCTTTAAGCCAACTTTTTTACTCTCCTCTTTCACTTTCATCAAGAGGCTCTTTAGTTCTTCTTCACTTTCTGCCATAAGGGCGGTGTCATCTGTGTATCTGAGGTTATTAATATTTCTCCCAGAAATCTTAATTCCAGCTTGTACTTCATCCAGTACAGCATTTCTCATGATGTATATAAGTTAAATAAGCAGGGTGACAATATACAGCCTTGATGTACTCCTTTCCTGATTTGGAAACAGTCTGTTGTTCCATGCTCAGTTCTAACTGTTGCTTCTTGACCTACATACAGATTTCTCAGTAGGCAGGTCAGGTGGTCTGGTATCCCCATCTCTTGAAGAATTTTCCACAGTTTGTAGCGATCCATACAGTCAAAGGCTTTGACATAGTCAATAAAGCAGAAGTCGATGTTTTTCTGGAATTCACTTGCTTTTCTGATGATCCAATGGATGTTGACAACTTGATCTCTGGTTCCTCTGCCTTTTCTAAGTCTAGTTTGAACATCTGGAAGTTCACAGTTCACATACTGTTGAAGCTTAATTTGGAGAATTTCAAGCATTACTTTGCTAGTGTGTGAGACGAGTGCAATTGTGTGGTAGCTTGAGTTTTCTTTGGCATTGCCTTTCCTTGGGATTGGAATGAAAACTGATCTTCTCCAGTCCTGTGACCACTGCTGATTTTTTCCAATGTGCTGGCATATTGAGTGCAGCACTTTCACAGCATCATCTTTCAGGATATGAAATAGCTCAACTGGAATTCCATCACCTCCACTAGCTTTGTTCTTAGTGATGCTTCCTAAGGCCCACTTGACTTCCCATTCCAGGATATCTGGCTCTAGGTGAGTGATCACATCATCGTGGTTGTCTGGTCCTGAAGATCTTTTTTGTATAGTTCTTCTGTGTATTCTTGCCACCTCTTCTTAATATCTTGTTTCTGTTAGGTCCATACAATTTCTGTCCTTTAGTGTGCCCATCTTTGCATGAAAAATTTAATTTTCTTGAAGAGATCTCTAGTCTTTCTCATTCTATTGTTTTCCTCTATTTCTTTGCATTGATTGCTGAGGAAGGCTTTTTAAATCTCTCCTTGCTATTCTTTGGAATTCTGCATTCAAATGGGTATATCTTTCCTCTTGTTCTTTGCCTTTCGCTTCTCTTCTTTTCATAGCTATCTGTAAGGTCTCCTCAGACAACCATTTTGCCATTTTTTCCCCCCATGGGTATTTTTCTTTGGCTCCAAAATCACTGCAGATGGTGATTGTAGCCATGAAATTAAAAGACACTTACTCCTTGGAAGGAAAGTTATGACCAACCTAGATAGCATATTCAAAAGCAGAGACATTACTCTGCCAACAAAGATTCATCTAGTCAAGGCTATGGTTTTTCCTGTGATCATGTATTCATGTGAGAGTTGGACTATGAAGAAGGCTGAGCGCCGAAGAATTGATGCGTTTGAACTGTGGTGTTGGAGAAGACTCTTGAGAGTCCCTTGGACTGCAAGGAGATCCAACCAGTCCATTCTGAAGGAGATCAGCCCTGGGATTTCTTTGGAAGGAATGATGCTAAAGCAGAAGCTCCAGTACTTTGGCCACCTCATGCTAAGAGTTGGCTCATTGGAAAAGACTCTGATGGTGGGAGGGATTGGGGGCAGTCAGAGAAGTGGACGACAGAGGATGAGATGGCTGGATGGCATCACTGACTTGACGGACGTGAGTCTGAGAGAACTCCGGGAGTTGATGATGGACAGGGAGGCCTGGCGTGCTGCGATTCATGGGGTCGCAAAGAGTCGGACAGAACTGTGCTACTGAACTGAACTGAACTGATGGGTATGGTCTTGATCATTGCCTCCTGTACAATGTCACAAACCTCCATCCATAGTTCTTCAGGTACTCTGTCTATCAGATCTAATCCCTTGAATTTATTTGTTACTTCCACTGTATAATCACAAGGGATTTGTTTTAGATCATACCTGAATGGTCTAGTGGTTTCCACTACTTTCTTCAATTTAAGTCTGAATTTGGCAATAAGGAGTTCATGATCTGAGCCACAGTCAGCTCCCAATCTTGCTTTTGATGACTGTTTAGAGCTTCTCCATTTTTGGCTGCATAGAATATGATCAGTCTGTTTTCAGTATTGACAATCTGGTGATGTCCATGTGTAGAGTTTTCTCTTGTATTGTTGCACCAGGAAATGCAGATCAAGTTTCTAATAAGGCATGGCCTCACACCTGTTAGAATGGCTGGCATCAAAAGACAAAATAGAACAAGTGTTGGTAAGAATGTGAGGAAAGGGGAACTCTAGTTCACTCTTGATGGAACACAGTAGACTATGGAAAAACAGTATGGATTCTCCTCAAAAATTACAAATAGAACTACTGCTTAAAAACAGAACTACTATACTATCCAGGAAGCTTACTTCTGCCTATACGTCTAAGCCAGCCAGCCAGGATGCATGCTCATTCATGTCTGACTCTTTGAAATTCCACGGACTGTAGCCCACCAGGCTCCTCTGTCCATGGAATTTTCCATGCTAGAATAGTGGAATGGGTTGCCATTTCCTACTCCAGAGGATCTTACCGACCCAGAGATTGAACCCACATCTCTTGCATCTCCTGGTAAGGTGGATTCATTACCCCTGCACCACCTCAGAAGCCTATTTTTATCTAAAGGAAACAGAAAAGATATAAAAGAGATACTCACTCTCCCGTGTTCATCAACATTGTTCACAATAGCCAGGATATGAAAACAACCTAAATGTCTATCAGTGAATGAAAGGATAAAGGATATGTGGTTTATGTACATAAAAGGATGTTATTAGCAACAACAACAAAAAAATAGGAAATCTTGCCATTTGTGATCACATGACATCATGCTAAATGAAATAAATCAAGGAAGAAAAAATATTGTGATATATCACTATATTTGTGTATAAAACACACAGAAACAGAAGTGTGGTGGTTACTAGAAACTAGGAGTTGGAGAGGTGAAGAGATATTAGATGAAATTACAAATTATCAATAAATTGAAACTTGCTTCAATGAATAACTTGTGGGGCACTTTGTACAACAAAGTTTAGCTGTGATCATAAGTGAGTAAATAAATTAGGAATTTAACTATGAATAATTATATTTATTATGTTATTCTTTCTCACAAACATCAAATAAACAAATTATGTGGGAAAAAACATTAAAATTAAAAGAATTTCCAGGCTTTGGAAGAATATTTTTTGAATATCAGATAAACTATTACTAAACATTTAGAATCTATGAACAAATTTTGACAATAGGGATTAGAATAATTATCTTGTAAATGTTTCCAAAGTTTGGTCAATATAGAATGACTTTTTATTTGAAGTCAATCCTCAACTTCCATTTTGTATTTCTTAAACACCACATATTAATTTCTGCAAGCTATATTATCAATACAACATTATCAAAGTTTACAACATGTGTCTCTTGTCCATGACCACATATTCAATACTGTTTAGCATTAGTTTAGTATTTATATGGTTATAATGATGAAATTTACATTTTATTTATTTATTAATTTGCATGTTTCTATTCTTGAAAGATTCTGTTTTTATTACTTTTTAATCTGACAAATATTTTGCTTCTTTGTCTTGGAACTTTTGTTGCAGTTGTTTCCTTGTTTTCCTGAGATATATCAAAGTTACTTATTCCTTAAATTCTTGTGAATTAAGAAAGGCCTGTCCGTACGTATATTTTTTTAATCAAAGGGCAACAGTTCAGTTCAGTTCAGTTGCTCAGTTGTGTCTGACTCTTTGAGACCCCATGGACTGCAGCATGCCAGGCTTCCCGATCCATCACCAACTACTGGAGCTTGCTCAAATTCATGTCCATCAAGTTGGTGATACCATCCAACCATCTCATCCTCTGTCATCACCTTCTTCTCCTGCCTTGAATCTTTCCCAGCATCAGGGTCTTTTCCAGTGGGTCCGTTCTTCACATCAGGTGGCCAAAGTATTAGAATTTCAGCTTCAGTATCGGTCCTTCCAGTGAATATTCAGGACTGATTTCCTTTAGGATGCACTGGTTTGATTTCCTTGAAGTTCAAGGGACTCTCAAAAGTCTTCTTCAACACCACAGTTTAAAAGCACAGTTCGAAGGGCAAGAGGACTCTGTATAATTTTTCTTTTGGTTCAAAAGTCTTATTCTCAGAACTTTCTACATGCTGTTCCACTATTTTTTATACTTTAATGTTCTATGGTCTCCATCAATAGTGACTGCACCTCAGTGTGGGAGAATAGCCTCCCTTCTTCACCTCCTTTACAGATCCAAGGAAATAGTTCATCTAAGTCAGCCATTACAAAACCTAAACCCAAACTTCTGATCTGTTTCTTGACAGAAGTTAAACCGGTTAGTGTTCTCACCATTGTTCCATCTCATCATTGAACTTGTACCCCTTGGTTGCTTGAAGCCAAGATTCCAGCATCTACCTCACTCTCATGTCCTACTTCTTGCCCATAGGGTGTTTTTTTTTTTTTTTAATATCTGGCATTCAGGGCCACAAAGATCACAGACTGAAACCATTTCCTGATACTGTTAAAGACTTGCTTCTTCTTAAAACTAACACTCCAGACCAAACCTAGAGATGGAAGAAGTGGCAGGGGGAAGATTTCTTTCTCATAGACCTGCCCTTGATGTGGCTTCCTGCTACTATCAAGTTCCCAATGCCACCGTCAGTGAACAAGATCAAAGTTCTGTATTCTCAAACTATATATTCTACATTCCTATTTCTGAACTGTCAAAATACTATTTCTGTTTAAAAATTATTATTTTCTCCCTTACCTCCAATCATTACTAAGACTATGAAACATCCAACAAATTCTAGTTGATAGACCACCACATCTAAAATACCTCATGAGGAAAGAAACTCTCAAATGCATTCTGCATTCTGGGCTTCCCAGGTGGCACAGTGGTAAAAGAATCTGACTGCCAATGCAAAAGATGCAGGACGCAGGGGTTTGAACTCTGGGTCCAGAAGATGCACTGGAGAAGGAAATGGCAACCCACTCCAGTATTCTTGCCTGGAAAACTCCATGGACAGAAGAATCTGGTGGGTTACAGTCCATGGGGTTGCAAAGAGTCAAACATGCCTGAGCACACAATCCTTGATGATTTTTTATGACATAATGTATTAAGAATTATGTAATGTACTTTTAATAATATATAACAATTTTAGATATGTCTACCTAAATATATAATATATTTAGATATATCTAGATATATTGTGTTCTTAAGAAATTTTTCAAGTGACTATATATTCATTCCTTAGCTAAAAAGAAAATGCTATGGAGTTATCAAGAATTCACCATAATCAGCCTATGAAGCCCTTGGAATGAGCAGTCTTCTGGATTAAGTTTATCAGGCATCACAAAGGAGCCAAACACCTTCAGCCAGTGGTCCATGACCTCACCTGGTACCAGCACCATTGTTTGGATGTGATTGGCTTCCTGTTAGCATGTGTGGCAACTATTATATTTCTGGTCACTAAATGTTGCCTGTTTTATTGCTAGAAGTTTGGTAAAACTGCAAAGTAGAAAGAGAGTAGTCTTTTTCTTTCTCTTTTTTCTTTTTTTTACAATTGAGCAGGAAACCTTGATAGGGTCCATCTGAATTAATTCAGCCACTGTTTTGAATAGATCCCTTCCTTACTCTCCTGGGTTTGTATTCATTCCTTAACTTATCAAGTCAAAGATCAAAGGCTTCACTCAACTATGTGACACATAATTTGCAATTAAGTTTTAAAATGACGTATTTACAAAGAGAGGATAAACAACTGCATGGAAGTTGTAATCATTAAAGACACTGTTTTACTTCATCGTTTTCAGTTCAATGATTTGAGAGGCCTTTTGAGGTTTTGGGAACATAGTGATTAACTCTATTTTCAGTACTAATCATGTTGCATATTTCCTAAATATCTCACATGATTTTGGATCCAGTAGGTAATCATTATTTCTTATTCTCTAAAGGAACTACACAAAGAGTTATGCAGGGCAGTCTAGTCAGAGCTTCCCTTCGAATCAAGAATATCAGGAAACTGTTAGGATTTCTGGGTTTGTTTAGTGTCTCGGTCCTGTCTAACTCTTTGTGACACCATGGACTGTAGTCTGCAAGTTCATAGAATTCTCCAGACAAGATTACTGGAGTGGATTGCCATTCCCTACTCAAGGGTCACCTCTACCCAGGGATCAAACCTGGGTCTCCTGCATTGCAGGCAGGTTCTTTACCATTTGAGCCACCAGATGCCATAAAGCATATTTTATGCTATCAATTTATTTTCATATGACACATCAGACTTTATCCCTCTTGTAATACAAAACACTAATTTTTGTCTTTGATTTAAAGATCGCCTTTCATTTAGATACTAATAATGATAGTACTTAATCTGTATTGCAAAACTTCATGTTTTCTCAGAACTAGTTGACTCTCTTATGTTAGCATGGTTGATGCCATGATGAAACAAAAGTGAATGACTGGAATTTAATAACTACTCTTTTAAAATAGCTTAATTTAAAAAATCTGCTCTACATTAATTTTGCTTACAATAAACACATTCAGAAATAAGCAAAATTTTTAGAGCCACACTGCAGATTCTTTGGAGGAAAATGCATTTCTCTGAAACACTATTTGCCATGGGGATAATTTCTCCATCTAATCAGAAATTCCATCTAGTCAGAAATGATTTTACATTTCTTCCTTTTCTTTAATCCCATCACTTTCCTTGGTCTTCTCATAAACTGGACTGTGATCTTTATACCAGGCACAAGTACTAGGCTTCTTATTAACTAGTGTCATCCTGACATATGCAGTAAACATGAAGAGACATGTTAAATTTTAATAAAAATATATATCTTTTTTTAAAAAAAGCATCTAAGTCCTTCTTCTCTTACTATACAAGGTCAATTTTAGGGAGTTCTGACAATGATTTTGTTTTGAAATTCCACCAAATTCTCCATTAAAAAAATTACCTTTCTTTCATTTCCAAAAAGACTGTCTTCAGTATGCTAGCTAATAATTTGCTAATGAGGTAAAAATTATTTGATGTAATATATATTAACAAAGTGTTAGTCACTCAGTCATGTCCAGCTCTTTGCAACCCCCATGGACTGTGGCATGCCAAACCCCTCTGTCCACGAGGTCTCCAGGCAAGAATACTGGAGTGGATCGCCATTCCCTTCTCTAATATTAACCAAAGTCAGTAATAATTTACTATGAACTTTGATGTTTATAACTCAGGCAAGATAGACCTAAAATTACTTTCATAGGGCAAATTTAAGTCTATCAAAAATATAATTATTTTAGAAAAAAATATAAAACTATCTTAGAACAAATGTAAGTCATTTGGGCATTTGTCTTTTATTTATTTATTTTTTAGCAGGAGTAGCGGCTCAAGTAAGTACAAGATAAATATACATTTTTTCCTTAGATGAGACATTAATTATAAAGAAATCTAGAATAAAAAAATTAACTTTGTGAAATTTGAAATAGTTAAGTAGTTATTATACTTTAAGATATAAAATATAAAAATTGGAAGCACTAATGCCTTTTGTCTTAAAATCTGATTCATGTAATAAAAGTGATAAGTTTCCATGCTGTTAAATGATTTACTCTGGCAATAAGATAACATCTTTTGATGTAATAATTTTTACTATTCAGTTGGTAAGTCATCTCTGACTCTGTGACCCCATGGACTGCAGCGTGCCAGGCTTCCCTGTCCTTCACTATCTCCAAAAGTTTGCTCAAATTCATGTCCACTGAGTCAGTGATGCTATCTAAACAGTTCATCCTTTCTGCCCTCTTTGCCATTTGCCTTCAATCTTTCCCAGCATCAGGGTCTTTTCTAATGAGTATAATGTTCTTTACATCAGATGGCCAGAGTATTGCAGTTTCAGCTTTAGCATCAGTCCTTCCAATGAATATTCAGAATTGGTTTCCTTTAGGAAAGGGTAATGGCAAACCACTTCAGTATTCTTGCCTTGAAAACCCCATGAACAGTATGAAAAGGCAAAATGATAGGATACTGAAAGAGGAACTCCCCAGGTTGGTAGGTGCCCAATATGCTACTGGAGATCAGTGGAGAAATAACTCCAGAAAGAATGAAGGGATGGAGCCAAAGCAAAAACAATACCCAGCTGTGGATGTGACTGGTGATACAAGCAAGATCTGATGCTGTAAAGAGCAATATTGCATAGGAACCTGGAATGTCAGGTCCATGAATCAAGGCAAATTGGAAATGGTCAAACAAGAGATGGCAAGGGTGAACGTCGACATTCTAGGAATCAGCGAACAAAAATGGACTGGAATGGGTGAATTTAACTCAGATGACCATTATATCTACTATTGCGGGAAGGAATCCCTCAGAAGAAATGGAGTAGCCATGATGGTCAACAAAAGAGTACGAAATGCAGTACTTGGATGCAATCTCAAAAGCGACAGAATGATCTCTGTTCATCTCCAAGGCAAACCATTCAATATCACAATAATCCAAGTCTATGCCCCAACCAGTAATGCTGAAGAAGCTGAAGTTGAACGGTTTTATGACGACCTACAAGACCTTTTAGAACTAACACCCAAAAAAGATGTCCTTTTCATTATAGGGGACTGGAATGCTAAAGTAGGAAATCAAGAAACACCTGGAGTAACAGGCAAATTTGGCCTTGGAATGCAGAATGAAGCAGGCAAAGACTAACAGAGTTTTGCCAAGAAAATGCACTGGTCATAGCAAACACCCACTTCCAACAACACAAGAGAAGACTCTACACATGGACATCACCAGATGGTCAACACCAAAATCAGATTGATTGTGTTATTTGCAGACAAAGATGGAGAAGCTCTATACAGTCAACACAAACAAGACCAGGAGCTGACTGTGGCTCAGATCATGAACTCCTTATTGTCAAATTCAGGCTTAAATTGAAGAAAGTAAGGAAAACCGCTAGACCATGCAAGTAAGACCTAAATCAAATCCCTTATGATTATACAGTGGAAGTGAGAAATAGATTTAAGGGCCTAGATCTGATAGACAGAGTGCCTAATGAACTATGGAATGAGGTTCGTGACATTGTACAGGAGACAGGGATCAAGACCATCCCCATGGAAAAGAAATGCAAAGAAGCAAAATGGCTGTCTGGGGAGGGCTTACAAATAGCTGTGAAAAGAAGAGAGGAAAAAAGCAAAGGAGAAAAGGAAAGATATAAGCATCTGAATGCAGAGTTACAAATAATAGAAAGAAGAGATAAGAAAGACTTGTTCAGCAATCAATGCAAAGAATTAGAGGAAAAGAGTTCAGTTCAGTTCAGTTCAGTCGCTCAGTCGTGTCTGACTCTTTGAGACCCCATGAAACGCAGCATGCCAGGCCTCCCTGTCCAACCCTAACTCCCGGAGTTCACTCAGACTCACGTCCATCAAGTCCGTGATGCCATCCAGCCATCTCACCCTCGGTCATCAACTTCTCCTGCCCCCAATCCCTCCCAGCATCAGAGTCTTTTCCAATGAGTCAACTCTTAACATGAGGCGGCCAAAGTACTGGAGTTTCAGCTTTAGCGTCATTCCTTCCAAAGAAATCCCAGGGTTGATCTCCGTCAGAATGGACTGGTTGGATCTCCTTGCAGTCCAAGGGACTCTCAAAAGTCTTCTCCAAAACCACAGTTCAAAAGCATTAGTTCTTCAGTGCTAGTCTTCTTCACAGTCCAACTCTCACATCCATACATGACCACAAGAAAAACCATAGCCTTGACTAGACAGACCTTAGTCAGCACAGTAATGTCTCTGCTTTTGAATATACTATCTAGGTTGGTCATAACTTTTCTTCCAAGGAGTAAGCGTCTATTAATTCATGGCTGCAGTCACCATCTGCAGTGATTTTGGAGCCCCAAAAAATAAAGTCTGACACTGTTCCCACTGTTTCCCCACCTATTTGCCATGAAGTGATGGGACCAGATGCCAATATCTTCGTTTTCTGAATGTTGAGCTTTAAGCCAACTTTTTTAGCTCTCCTCTTTCACTTTCATCAAGAGGCTTTTTAGTTCCTCTTCACTTTCTGCCATAAATATGGTGTCACCTGCATATCTGAGGTTATTGATATTTCTCCCAGCAATCTTGATTCCAGCTTGTGCTTCTTCCAGCCCAGGGTTTCTCATGATGTACTCTGCATAAGTTAAATAAGCAGGGTGACAATATACAGCCTTGACGTACTCCTTTTCCTATTTGGAACCAGTCTGTTGTTCCATGTCCAGTTCTAACTGTTGCTTCCTGACCTGCATACAGGTTTCACAAGAGGCAGGTTAGGTGGTCTGGTATTCTCCTCTCTTTCAGAATTTTCCACACTTTATTGTGATCCACAAAGTCAAAGGCTTTGGCACAGTCAATAAAGCAGAAACAGATGTTTTTCTGGAACTCTCTTGCTTTTTCCATGATCCAGCAGATGTTGGCAATTTGATCTCTGGTTCCTCTGCCTTTTCTAAAACCAGCTTGAACATCAAGGAGTTCATGGTTCACGTATTGCTGAAGCCTGGCTTGGAGAATTTTGAGCATTACTTTACTAGCAGGTGAATGAGTGCAATTGTGCTGTAGTTTGAGCATTCTTTGGCATTGGCTTTCTTTGGGATTGTAATGAAAACTGACCTTTTCCAGTCCTGTGGCCACTGCTGAGTTTTCCAAATTTGCTGGCATATTGAGTGCAGCCCTTTCACAGCATCATCTTTCAGGATTTGAAACAGCTCAACTGGAATTCCATCACTTCCACTAGCTTTGTTGTAGTGATGCTTTCTAAGGCCCAGTTGACTTAACATTCCAAGATGTCTGGCTCTAGATTAGTGATCACATCATCATGATTATCTGGGTCATGAAGATCTTTTTTGTACAGTTCTTCCATGTATTCTTGCCACCTCTTCTTAATATCTTCTGCTTCTGTTAGGTCCATACCATTTCTGTCCTTTATCGAGCCCATCTTTTCATGAAATGTTTCCTTGGTATCTCTAATTTTGTTGAAGAGATCTCTAGTCTTTTGCATTCTTTAGTTTTCCTCTATTTCTTTGCATTGATTGCTGAGGAAGTCTTTCTTATCTCTTCTTGCTATTCTTTGGAACTCTGCTTTCAGATGCTTATATCTTTCCTTTTCTCCTTTGCTTTTTGCCTCTCTTCTTTTCATAGCTATTTGTAAGGCCTCACCAGACAGCCATTTTGCTTTTTTGCATTTCTTTTCCATGGGGATGGTCTTGATCCCTGTCTCCTGTACAATGTCATGTACCTCATTCCATAGTTCATTAGGCACTCTATTTATCAGATCTAGGCCCTTAAATCTATTTCTCACTTCCACTGTATAATCATAAGGGATTTGATTTAGGTCATATCTGAATGGTCTAGCGGTTTTCCCTACTTTCTTCAATTTAAGTCTGAATTTGGTAATAAGGAGTTCATGATCTGAGCCACAGTCAGCTCCTGGTTTTGTTTGTGTTGACTGTTAGAACTCCATCTTTGGCTGCATAGAATATAATCAATCTGATTTCTGTGTTGACCATCTGGTGATGTCCATGTGTAGAGTCTTCTCTTGTGTTGTTGGAAGAGGGTGTTTGCTATGACCAGTGCATTTTCTTGGCAAAACTCTGTTAGTCTTTGCCTGCTTCATTCTGCATTCCAAGGCCAAATTTGCCTGTTACTCCAGGTGTTTCTTGATTTCCTACTTTAACATTCCAGTCCCCTATAATGAAAAGGACATCTTTTTTGGGTGTTAGTTCTAAAAGGTCTTGTAGGTCGTCATAAAACCGTTCAACTTCAGCTTCTTCAGCATTACTGGTTGGGGCATAGGCTTGGATTATTGTGATATTGAATGGTTTGCCTTGGAGATGAACAGAGATCATTCTGTCGCTTTTGAGATTGCATCCAAGTACTGCATTTCGTACTCTTTTGTTGACCATCATGGCTACTCCATTTCTTCTGAGGGATTCCTTCCCGCAATAGTAGATATAATGGTCATCTGAGTTAAATTCACCCATTCCAGTCCATTTTTGTTCGCTGATTCCTAGAATGTCGACGTTCACCCTTGCCATCTCTTGTTTGACCATTTCCAATTTGCCTTGATTCATGGACCTGACATTCCAGGTTCCTATGCAATATTGCTCTTTACAGCATCAGATCTTGCTTGTATCTCCAGTCACATCCACAGCTGGGTATTGTTTTTGCTTTGGCTCCATCCCTTCATTCTTTCTGGAGTTATTTCTCCACTGATCTCCAGTAGCATATCGGGCACCTAATGACCTGGGCAGTTCCTCTTTTAGTGTCCATTTTTCTTTTTCATACTGTTCATGGGGTTTTCAAGGCAAGAATACTGAAGTGGCTTGCCATTCCCTTCTCCAGTGGACCAAATTCTGTCAGACTTCTCCAGCATGACCCGCCCATCTTGGGTTGCCCCACAGGCATGGCTTGGTTTCATTGAGTTAGACAAGGCTGTAGTCCTAGTTTGATTAGAGTGACTAGTTTTCTGTGAGTATGGTTTCAGTGTGTCTGCCCTCTGGTGCCTTCTTGCAACACCTACCATCTTACTTGGGTTTTTCTTACCTTAGGCATAGGGTCTCTCTTCACAGCTGCTCCAGCAAAGCACAGCCACTGCTCCTTACCTTGGACGAGGGGTATCTCCTTACCGCCGCTGTTCCTGACCTTCAACGTGGGATAGCTCCTCTAGGCCCTAATGCATTAGTTTCAGATGATGACAAAAATTTAATCAATAGTCAACCTAGGAAAAAAATGGAAAATTTTATCAATGCCAGTCTGAGGATTATAATCCTAGAGAAAATCTGGCAAGAAACTCTGAAGAATGGTCTGCCCATTAGAAGTTAAAGAACTGTCATAAAAGTTTTTGAGGGAAAGGGCTATATATGAGTGGGTTATATATCAGAACATTGTATTGCCAGTTTATGTAGTCCTAAAAAATGATAAGCTTCCATAAACCTCTTATCCTTATTCATCAGAGGGCAAGTGAAAGTGAAAGTCACTCAGTCCTGTCTGACTCTTCGCGATCCTATGGACTATACAATCCATGGGATTCTCCAGGACAGAATATTGGAGTCGGTAGCCTTTTGCTTCTCCAGGTTATCTTCCAAACCAGGGATCAAACACAGTTCTTCACTCAGTTGTGTCTTACTCTTTGTGATCCCGTGAACTATACAGTCCACGTAATTATCCAGGCAAGAATACTGGAGTGGGTAGCCTTTTCCTTCTCCAGGGTATCTTCCAGCCTAGAGATCAAACCCAGGTCTCCCACATTGCAGGCAAATTATTTACCAGCTGAGCTACCAGGGAAGCCCCATCAGAGGACAGACAGAATGAAAACTACACTCACAGAAAACTAACCAAACTGATCACAAGAATCACAGCCTTGTAGAACTTAATGAAACTATGAGCTGTGCCGTATAGGGACACCCAAGATGGATGAGTCATGGTGGAGAGTTCTGACAAAACATGGTCCACTGGAGAAGAGAATGAAAAACCACTTCAGTATTCTTGCCTTGAGAACCCCATGAGAGTATGAAAAGGAAAAAAGATATGACACTGAAAGATAAACTCCCCAAGTCAATATGTACCCAATATGCTACTGAAGAAGAGTAGAGGAATAACTCCAGAAAGAATAAAGAGACGGAGCCAAAGCAAAAACATCACCCAGCTGTGGATGCGACCAGTGGTAGAAGTCAACTGTGATGCTGTAAAGAACAATATTGCAGTAAGGAAAAATATTACAAGGAACCTGGAATGTTAGGTCCATAAAGCAAGGCAAATTGGAAGTGGTCAAATAGGAAATGGCAATAATGAACATAGACATTTTTGGAATCTGTGAACTAAATGGACTAGAATAGGAGATTTGGACTCAGAAGACCATTATATCTACTATTGTGGGCAAGAATCACTTAGAAAAAATGGAATAGCCCTCATTGTCAACAGAATAGTCTGAAATACGTACTTGGGTGCAATCTCAAACATGACAAAATGATCTCTGTTCATTTCCAAGGCAAACCATTCAATATCACAGTAATCCAAGTCTTATGCCCCAACCACTAATGCCAAAGAAGCTGAAGTTGAATAGTTCTATGAAGACCTACAAGACCTTCTAGAACTAACACCGAAAAAAGATGTCCTTTTCATCAGAGGGGGTTGGAATGCAAAATAAAAAAATCAAGAAATACCTGGAGTAACAGAAAAGTTTAGCCTTGAGGTACAAAATGAAGCAGCAAAGGCTAGCAGAGTTTTGCAAGAGAACACACTGGTCATAGCATACACATTCTTCTAACAACACAAGAGGCAGTGCTACATATGGACATCACCAGGTGGACAATGCCATAATCAGATTGATTATATTTTTTCCTGGAGAATATTTTGAGGCTCTATACAGTCAGCACAAACAAGATTGGAAGCTGATTGTGGCTCAGAACACCAACTCCTTATTGCCAAATTTAGACTTAAATTGAAGAAAGTAGGGAAAACCACTACACCATTCAGGTATGACCTAAACCAAATCCTTTATGATTATACAGTGGAAGTGACACATAGATTAATGGGATTAGAGCTGATAGACAGAGTGCCTGAAGAACTTTTGATGGAGGTTCATGACATTATACAGGAGACAGTGATCAAGATCATCTCCAAGAAAAACAAATGCAAAAAAGCAAAATGGTTTTCTGAGGAGACCTTACAAATAGCTGAGAAAAAAAGGGAATTGACAGGCAAAGAAGAAAAGGAAAGATATATCCAACTGAATGCAGAATTCCAAAGAATAGCAAGGAAAGAAAAGAAAGCTTTCCTTCCTAAGTGATCAATGCAAAGAAACAGGAAAACAATAGAATGGGAAAGACTAGAGACCTCTTCAAGAAATTAGAGATACCAAAAGAATATTTCATGCAAAAATGGGCACGATAAAGGACAGAAATGGTATGGACCTCACAGAAGCAGAAGATATTAAGAAAAAGTGGCAAGAATACACAGAAGAACTATACAAAAAAAAAAAAAACCTCAATGACTCAGATAACCTCGATGGTGTGATCACTCACCTAGAACCTGGCAACCTAGAGTGTGAACTTAAGTGGGCCGTAGGAAGCATCACTATGAACAAAACTAGTGGAGGTGATGGAATTCCAGCTGAGCTATTTCAAATTCTAAAAGATGATGCTTGTTAATGTGCAGCTCTCAATATGCCAGCAAATATGGAAAACTTAGCAGTGGTCACCAGACTGGAAAAGGTCAGTTTTCATTCTAATCCCAAAGAAAGGCAATGCCATAGAGTGTACAATCTACCACCCAACTGTACTCAGCTCACAAGCTAGCAAAGTATTGCTCAACATTCTCTGAGTGAGGCTTCAAAAGTATGTGGAGAGCTTCCTGATGTTCAAGATGATTTAGAAAACACAGAGGAACTAGAGGTCAAATTGCTCACATCCGTTGGATCATAGAAAAGGCAGGAGAGTTCCCGAAAAACATCTGCTTTACCGACTACTCCAAAGCCTTTGACTTTGTGGATCACAAGAAACTGTGGAAAATACCTGACCACCTTACCACCTTACTTGCCTCTTGAGAAATCTGTATGCAGGTCAAGAAGTAACAGTTACAGCCAGACAGGGAACAATGGACTGGCTCCAAATTGGGAAAGGAGTATGTGAAAGTTGTATATTGTCACCCTGCTTATGTGAAATGCTGGGCTGGAAGAAGCACAAGATGAAATCAAGATTTCTGGGAGAAATATCAATAACCTCAGATATGCAGATGACACCACCTTTATGGCCAAAAGTGAAGAGGAACTGAAGAGCCTCTTGATGAAAGTGAAAGAAGAGAGTGAAAAAGTTGGCTTAAAACTCAACATTCAAAAAACAAAGATCATGGCATCCGGTCCCATCACTTCATGGCAAATAGATAGGGAGACAATGGAAACAGTGACAGACTTTATTTTTTTGGGCTCCAAGATCACTGCAGATGGTGACTGCAGCCATGAAATTAAAAGATGATTACTCTTTGAAAGAAAAGCTATGACCAACCTAGAGAGCATATTAGAAAACAGAGACATTACTTTGCAAAACATAAGTCCATCTAGTCAGAGCTATTGGTTTTCCAGTAGTCATGTATGGGTGTGAGAGCTGGACTACAACGAAAGCTGAATGTTGAAGATTGATGCCTTTGACTGAGGGGTTGAGTTTATAGAGGTGTTTTTTTTTTTTTTTTTTCTTCCATCAAAGCTGTTGTTTTTCATTTTAATCCATAATACAAAGTACACAATTCAAAGTTCAGCCCAACCTACTATGAACTGATCGAGAAAGTTAAGGAGAGATCTTTGGATTGTGAGTTTCATGCACTTGACTTAAGCCCAGATTTAATTTAGGCAGGAAGTAGCCATGAAGACTGTGAAAGGCTTCTGCATCCTTTTCGTGCTGCAGCTATGTCTCCTTGACTCTGGGAGGACGGGCAAAGTTCTTGTATGGCCTGCAGATTTTAGTCATTGGATTAATTTACAAGTTATTCTAGAAGAGCTTCACCATCGTGGGCATGAGATAACTGTCTTGATACCTTCACCAAGTCTTCTGATTGATCATACCAAGGTTCCCTATAATGTGGAGATCCTCCAACTTTCGGTAACTAAAGAAACTTCCATGGAAGAGCTCAGTACCATTCTCTATGAAGCTTCTTTTGACATGTCAAAGTTCTCATGGTGGGAAATGCAAATAAAACTGGCAAACATAGGCAGAAAATTTTTATTAACAACCAAAAGAGTGTGTGACAGTGCTGTCACTAACAAGGAGTTACTCAGCAGGCTACAGGCAGCCAAGTTTGATGTATGTATTGCCGACCCTTTAAGATTTTGTGGGGAATTGGTGGCTGAACTCCTGAATATTCCATTTATATACACTTTTCGGTTTTTCTCTGGGAATGTCATTGAAAGACTGTGTGCTGGGCTTCCTATGCCTTCTTCATATGTTCCTGGTATCACATCAAGACTGACAGACAACATGACTTTTATACAGAGGCTGGAGAACTGGTTACTATATACAGTGAATGACATAATATATTCATATTATGTATTTCCAGAATGGGATGAATATTACAGCAAGGTCTTAGGTAAGAGAAATGTGTATATAGTAAGTATTCTTATATACTATGAAAAATGTAAATATTTATCTGACTGTATGAAAACTTACAAGAAGTATTTTAGGTGAAGAAGATCCAAGCTTCTGTGGCTACACTGGTTTGAATTTTAAAAGTAATAACATGCCTTTTTATGGTTTTGTGTTATATGATTAAATACTGATAATATATCCAAGAAGAAATATTCTCTATACTCATGCATAATATTTTGGAGTGTCTGGAGAACCCAAATCGGACAGTGTGCTTGATTTCTCTAACCTTGGATTTGTTTTCTGTTTTTCACTTCTGCTCTTAAGCAGACTACTTTCTTTCTGATTAACTTGCACCTTCTAAGGCTTTATATTTGTTTTCTATAAAGTAATGATTACTTGGTGGCCAGGTTTGCAATGCAAGCAAACCTGAAAATAGAAAATAAATAATGTAGTTTGGTTTCATTTTCTCTTGTCTTCTAAAGTGTTAAAACAAGAAGTTTTTTTTTTTTTGAAGGATCATATTTCTAACTTTTTTTTAAACTCACCTCAGTGTTTTGTTCTTGTTGTTCTATTTAAAATTGCATTAGAGGTCAACTAGTGACTTTTGACCCTGAGTACAAAATTTTTCTCTATTTTATCAAGTCCATTTATCCCTTCTATTTTCCTTTTGAATAATTTATTTTTTATTATGTTAAGGTGATTATGTGATTATGTTAAGGAAGTTTTGCATAAGGGATAAATTACCCATGAGAAAGCAGAATCTTTCTTATATTTTCTTTAGCTAGATTTTTTTGAGATCCCCTGGGGAAGGGAAAGGATACCCACTCCAGTATTCTGGATTGGAGAATTCCATGGGCTATATAGTCCATGGGGTCACAAAGAGTCAGACGCGACTGAGCGAGTTTCACTTTCACTTTCAGATAGATTTTTTTTTTTTTTTTGAGTTATTATTAGCATGTAACCCCACTCCAGTACTCTTGCCTGGAAAGTCCCATGGATGGAGGAGCCTGGTGAGCTGCAGTGCATGGGGTCGCTAAGAGTCAGACAGGACTGAGCGACTTCACTTTCACTTTTCACTTTCATGCATTGGAAAAGGAAAAGGCAACCCACTCCAGTGTTCTTGCCTGGAGAATCCCAGGGATGGGGGAGCCTGGTGGGCTGCCGTCTATGGGGTCGCACAGAGTCGGACACAACTGAAGCGACTTAGCAGCAGCAGCAGCAGCAGCAGCAGCAGCAACACTGTATTAGTTGCAGTTGGCGACAAAAATGTTAATCAATAGTCAACCTATGAAAGAAATGGAAAATTTTATTTGAGCCAATCTGAGGATTATAACCCTGGAGAAAATCTGTCAGGAATCTCTGAGGAATGTTCTGCCCATTAGAAGTTAAAGAATTGTCATATAAGATTTTGAGAGAAAGGGTTATACATCACATTTGATTGCCAGTTTATGTAGTCCTAAAAAATGAGTAGTGGGTCATTGTGACCCCTGAAGAGGTTAAGGAAGGAATATTACCTCCTAAAGAGTTACCTTGCTGGTGCAAGGAAGAAAATTTTTCTTTTTTGTAAGCAAGCTTTCCTGTGTCTTCTAAGGGAATCTAGTTAATGTATAATGCAGACGCACATTGAAGACTAAAACAAGGAGTGCCTCAACTGGCAGTAAATTTTTATGCAAAGTTTTTCTGTCTTGCTTTAAAATAATTTTGTTTCAAAAGAGATTTACAACAAACTTATTAGATATTTGTACATATTGTGAAATAATCACCACAATAACTCTAGATAATATCCATCACTACACATAAATACAAATGGCTTTTACTTAAGAACTCTTAATATCTACTTTCTTGGAAGTTAAGTCAATCAGTTGTGTTCGACTCTTTGCAACCCCGTGGACTATAGTCCACCAGGCTTCTCCATACATGGGATTCTCTAGGCAAGAATACTGGAGTGGGTTGCCATTTCTTTCTCCAGGGGATCTTCCCAACCCAGGGATTGAACCCAGGTCTCCCACATTGCTGGCAGACACTTTAACCTCTGAGCCACCAGGGAAGCCTATTTTCTTAGTACCTTTCAAATGTAATACAGTATTAGTGACTAGGGTCACCAGATTGTAAATTACACTCCCTAATTACTTACTTTAGAACTGGAACTTTGTACCATTTGACCACCTTCACCTACCTATTGTGACCATGACCCAACCCTAGCATCTGGCAATCACCAATCTTCTCAGTGTCTATAGCTTGTTGTAGTTTTTGTTTTGTTTTCTCTTTAGAATCCATATATAAGTGATATATTTGCCTATCTTACTTCACTTAACATCATATCCTCAAGGTCCATCCATGTTGAGGCAAACGGCAAGTTTTCCTTGTTACTCATGACTTAATAATATTCCACTCCATCTGTCATCATGTTTTCTTTATACATTCACCTATTTATAAACACCTAAGTTGTTTCCATGTTTCTGGCTATTGTAAACAATGCTTCAATGAGCCTGAGAGTGCAGTGATCTGTTTTTTGTTTGTTTGTTTTCCTTTTTCTTTTTTTATATTATATCCAGAAGTGGAAATTTTGGATCGTACGTTAGCTTTATTTTTAAATTTTGAGGAATCACCATTACATTTTCCATATTGGCTATATTGATTTACATTTGCATTAACAGTGTTAAGGTGTCTCTTTTAACTACCTACTCACTAACATTTCTTGTCTCTTATCATTTTGATGATCGCCATCATAATAGGTACAAGATGTTACTTCCTTGTAGCTTTGCTTTGAATTTTCTTGGTGGCTAGTAACACTGAGCATTATTTCATATTCTTATTAACTATTTGAATCTTTTCTTCAAAAATTGTTTATTCAGGTCTTCAGCTAATTTTTTAAGGAATTTTTTTTTTGTGGTATTGAATTTTATGAGTTCTCCCTATATTTTAGATGGTAACACTTAGCTGAGAAAAGATAAGCAAAAGGCAAAGGAGAAAATGAAAGATATACCTATCTGAATACATAGTTCCAAGGAATACAAGTGAGAGATAAGAAACTCCTACTAAGTGATCTATACAAAGAAACAGAGGAAAACAATAGAATGGGAGATCTCTTTAAGAATATTAGAGATACCAAGGGAATGTTTCATGCAAAGATGGGCACAAAAAAGGACAGAAATTGTATGGACCTAACAGAAGTAGAAGATATTAAGAAGAGGTGGCAAGGATACACAAAAGAACTATACAAAAAAGATCTCCATGACCTAGATAATCTCTACTGTGTGATCACTCACAGAGAGCCAGACATACTAGAATGAAAAGTCAAGTGGGCCTTAGGAAGCATTGCTATGAGCAAAGCTAGTGGAGGTGGTGGAATTCCAGTTGAACTCTTTCAAATCCTGAAAGATGATGATGCTGTGACAGTGCTGCACTCAGTATGCCAGCAAATTTGGAAAACTCAGCAGTGGCCACAGCCTGGGAAAGGTCAGTTTCATTCAAAACCCAAAGAAAGGCACTGTTGAAGAATGTTCAAACTACTGCTCACTTTGCACTCATTTCATAGGCTAGGACAGTAGTGCTGAACATTCTCCAAGCTAGACTTCAACAGTACGTGAACCAAGAACTTCTAGATGTTCAAGCTGGATTTAGAAAAGGCAGAGGAACTAGAGATCCAGCAGAAATTGCTAAAATCTGCTGATCCTAGAAAAGTAAGAGAATTCCAGAAAAACATCTATATCTGTTTTATTGACTATATCAAAGCCTTTAACTGTGTGGATCACAACAAACTGGAAAATTCTTTAAGAAAGTGAACACTAGCCCACATTACCTACCTCTTGAGAATACTGTATGCAGGTCAAGAAGCAACAGTCAGAACCGGACATGTAACAACGGACTGATTCCAAATTGGGAAAGGAGTCTGTCAAAGCTGTATATTGTCACCTTGCTTAATTAGCTTATATGCAGAGTACATTACGGAGAAGGCAATGGCACCCCACTGCAGTACTCTTGCCTGGAAAATCCTATGGATGGAGGAGCCTGGAAGACTGCAGTCCATGAAGTCGTTGAGATTAGGACATGACTGAGAGACTTCACTTTCACTTTTCACTTTCCTGCATTAGAGAAGGAAATGGCAACCCACTCTAGTGCTCTTGCCTGGAGAATCCCAGGGACGGGGGAGCCTGGTGGGCTGCCGTCTGTGGGGTTGCACAGAGTCGGACACAACTGAAGTGACTTAGCAGCAGCAGCAGAGTACATCATGTGAAATCCAGGCTGGATGAAACACAAGTTGGAATCAAGATTTCTGGGAGAAATATCAATAACCTCAGAAATGCAGATGACAGGACCCATATGGTAGAAATCGAACAGGTACTAAAGAGTCACTTGCTGAAGGTGAAAGAGGAGAATGAAAAAGCTGGCTTAAAACTCAACATTCAAAAACGAAGATCATAGCATCTGGTCCCATCACTTCATGGAAATAGATGGGCAAAAAATTGAAACAGTGAGAGATCATATTTTCTTTGGAGCCCTCATTTGCAGGGCTCCAAAATCACTGCAGCTGGTGACAGCAGCCATGAAATTAAAAGAAAAACTATGACCAACTTAGACAGCATATTAAAAAGCAGAGACATTGCTTTGGCAACAAAGATCCATATAGTCAAAGTTACGATTTTTCCAGTAGTTTTGTATGGATGCAAGAGTTGGACCATAAAGGAGGCTGAGAGCCAAAGAATTGATGCTTTTGAATTGTGGTGTTGGAGAAGACTCTTGAGAGTCCCTTAGACTGCAAGGAGATCCAACCTTTCAATCCTAAAGGAAATCAATCCTGAATATTTATTGAAAGGACTGATGCTTAAATTGAAGCTCCAATACTTTGGCCACCTAATACAAAGAGCTGACTCGTTAGAAAAGACCCTGATTCTGGGAAAGATTGAAGGCAAGAGGAAATGGGAACCACAGAAGATGAAATGGTTGGATGGCATCACCAACCAAATATAGTGGACATGAGTTTGAATCAGTTCTGGGAGATGGTGAACGACTGGGAAGCCTGGAGTGCTGCAGTTGATGGTGTCACCAAGAGTCATACATGAGTGTGTGACTGAACAATAATAACAACACACATACAGACTTATGGTTTGCAAATATTTTTCTCTATGTTCATAGGCTGCCTTCTTGTTTTGTTGATCTTTTTTTTTTTTTCTGTGCAGTGTACGGTAACTGCTAGTTGTAAGTAGTTTCACTTGTTCATTTTTAATTTTGTTCCTTATATTTTAGGTGTCATATTTAAATTCACTGCCATGATGAATGTCAAAAATTATTTCCCATCGTTTTCTTTGAGGAATTTTGTGGCTTTAGGTCTTATATTTAAGCCTGGTCTATTTTGATATAATTTTGTAGTAGAGTGAGTTCATTGAATATTTTTGGCTCCCTTGTGAAATACTAGTTGACTGCATATGCATCAGTTTATCTTTGGGCCTTTGCTTCTATTCTAATGGACCTGGTGACTGTTTTTAAACCTATGTATTGCTTTGATTACTATAGCTTTATAATATTCTTTAAAATTAGAGTGAGTAATGCCTACAGCTTTTTATTTCTCAGGAATGATTTGTCCATTTGGAACTTTTTCATTTTCATATGAATTTTTATTATTTTTCTTGTTACTGATTTTAACAGATGGATCTCTAATACCCTATCATTACTAAAAATTGTGTTTATTCCTAAAAAGTTAAAAAAAATTATAGCTATGATCTCTTATTTTATATAGCCACTTCCTTTTTTGAGTATCTATTCAATATTTCTTCTGAGAAATTATTCAACAACTCAAAAACAATATGAGTGCTTCTAATGAACTGTGCTGCCTGGCAACATGTAATATGTTAAAAACAATTCATATGACCTAATCAAGGTTGGCATGTTGCACTGAAACTTCTTCTGGGCATTTTGTGACAAAAACAAGTGCTTATATCTCTAGACATGGCCCTATAAAATGTGGGCAGAAACCATCACACATCCATGTTGAGAGTTCAAGCTACAAAAGGCAACACTAAGAAAAAAATAACTTAAAATTTCATCTAGATTGCATTTTCTGATCATGGATTAAGCCTTGATTGATCTACAACTTGGTTGAACTTGTTTGTTTACTTCTGGTCCCAGCAGTCTGACACTCAGTTTAGGAACATCTTTTTGAGTGATGCCTTATTGATAGGGTATTACTCTGTCCCTGATTCTTCCATAGTTATTAGCAACTTAGAATATATATATATATTGGTGGACTATATCAATAATCTGAGAAGAGTAAAAACTTGATAAATAGAAGAACCACATTTCTTTTACTCTCATAAATGTTAAAATGCTCTAAGATATAGATATAATTTAGCTAGTCAGAATTTAAAATCCTCATTATGTTATGTATTGCAAGTATGTTTTTCAAACTTTAAAAATATAACACATAATTTATAAAATTGTTCATTAAAACATGCTGCTGTTGCTGCTGCTAAGTCACTTCAGTAGTGTCCAACTCTGTGCGACCCCAGAGATGGTAGCCCACCAGGCTCCCCCATCCCTGGGATTCTCCAGGCAAGAACACTGGAGTAGGTTGCCATTTCCTTCTCCAATGCAGGAAAGTGAAAAGTGGAAGTGAAGAGTGAAAGTGAAGCCACTCAGTCGTGTCCGACTCTTAGCGACCCGATGGACTGCAGCCCACGAGGCTCCTCCACCCATGGGATTTTCCAGGCAAGAGTACTGGAGTGGGGTGCCATTGCCTTCTCCGAAAACATGTCATAGATATGTTCAAATAATTGATGAGAAATAAAAACAAGAAAGACAGCATTCATTACAAAAAATTGAGAAGCTCTTTATAAACCTTTCAGAGGATAAAGGAATTTTAGAATAAAAGTCCTAGGTTAGACAAAACAATGGTCAAAAAATATTCTATAGAGCAATAAAATTGTAATTTGGGAGATGATATTTTCTACTAGACAGAAATATTCCCAGTTAGCAATTAACTTCAATGTATTTTAGCTCAAAAGTAAATTAAAAAAATAAATGACAAAGTAAAACCTATGTACATATTCCAAAAGATATGTACTCAGTATGAAACTGGATATTGTCATTACCAGAATAAAATCTCTCATTTACTGAGATTTGCTTTGATCTCTTATGCAGATGCATCATCCTAGAAGTTCAAATCCCTTATATTTTCTAATCAAAACTTTAGCACACTTAGAACATCAAGGAGAATATTCAAAAAGTCATGTGGTGAGAAACCAGATAGCTATGGTTTCCTCCTATCAGTGACATGGAGCACATGTTTCCGGCTCTACTACAAAGCCACAGTCATCAACACAGTACGGTACTGGCACAAAGACAGAAATATAGATCAATGGAACAAAATAGAAAGCCCAGAGATAAATCCACACACCTATGGACACCTTATCTTCGACAAAGGAGGCAAGAATATACAATGGAGAAAAGACAATCTCTTTAACAAGTGGTGCTGGGAAAACTGGTTAACCACTTGTAAAAGAATGAAACTAGATCACTTTCTAACACCGCACACAAAAATAAACTCAAAATGGATTAAAGATCTAAATGTAAGACCAAAAACTATAAAACACCTAGAGGAGAACATAGGCAAAACACTCTCCAACATAAATCACAGCAGGATCCTCTATGATCCACCTCCCAGAATTCTGGAAATAAAAGCAAAAATAAACAAATGGGACCTAATTAAGCTTAAAAGCTTCTGCACAACAAAGGAAACTATAAGCAAGGTGAAAAGACAGCTTTCTGAATGGGAGAAAATAATAGCAAATGAAACAACTGGCAAACAACTAATCTCAAAAATATACAAGCAACTTATGCAGCTCAACTCCAGAAAAATAAATGACCCAATCAAAAAATGGGCCAAAAAAAAAAAAAAAAAAGGGCCAAAGAACTAAATAGACATTTCTCCAAAGAAGACATATGGATGGCAAACAAACACATGAAAAGATGCTCAACATCACTCATTATCAGAGAAATGCAAATCAAGACCACATTGAGGTACCATTTCACACCAGTCAGAATGGCTGCGATCCAAAAGTCTACAAGCAATAAATGCTGGAGAGGGTGTGGAGAAAAGGGAACCCTCTTACACTGTTGGTGGGAATGCAAACTAGTACAGCCACTATGGAGAACAGTGTGGAGATTCCTTAAAAAAACTGCAAATAGAACTACCTTATGACCCAGCAATCCCACTGGTGAGCATCCACACCGAGGAAACCAGAATTGAAAGAGACACATGTACCCCAATGTTCACTGCAGCACTGTTTATAATAGCCAGGACCTAGATGTCCATCAGCAGATGAATGGATAAGAAAGCTGTGGCACATATACACAATGGAGTATTACTCAGCCATTAAAAAGAATGCATTTGAATCAGTTCTAATGAGATGGATGAAACTGGAGCCAATTATACAGAGTGAAGCTAGCCAGAAAGAAAAACACCAATACAGTATACCAACACATATATATGGAATGTAGAAAGATGGTAATAATGACCCTGTATGCAAGACAGCAAAAGAGACACAGATGTATAGAACGGACTTTTGGACTCTGAGGGAGAGGGAGAGGGAGAGGGTGGGATGATTTGGGAGAATGGCATTGAAACATGTATACTATCATGTAAGAAATGAAGCACCAGCCTATGTTCGATACAGGATACAGGATGCTTGGGGCTGGTGCATGGGGATGATCCAGAGAGGGGATATGGGGTGGGAGAGGGGAGGGGGCTTCAGTATTGGGAGCTCATATACACCCGTGGTAGATTCATGTTAATGTATGGCAAAACCAATACAGTATTGTAAAGTAAAATAAAGTAAAAATAAAATTTTTAAAAAAGACACCAAAATTCTGGGTAAGCTTCATTATAAAATAGAAACTATTTCACCACCAGATTATTATGCAGTGAAATATCTTCACCAATGAGGATAAAATCTTGTAAAATAAGAACTTTCATTAACTATAGCAAAGGAGACAATCAATTTAAAAATTGTATTAAAAGTGCTCAGAATGTAATTAGTTGTGATAGCACTCTTGAAAACAGTAGATAAAAGATGGGTAAAGCACAAGTTATTTTTCAACATAATCAGAGGCTTTTGGAGCAATGATGATGAGATGAATTGGAATTCCAGAAAAGAAGGTGCGACTCCATCTCGGAAGGCTGAGGATTGCTGCGTGTTTCTTGTACTTAGTAGAAGCACATGAATGGGTTTAGGCTTAGCTCGAGACGAAAGACTCCATTGACGGAGAGAAAGCAACATGCTTTTCGTTTTGTTACATACTTAAATCTATGCTTACTTTTTCATATTGACTATCATGTACTCTTCAGGGGAAAAGGCCAATTGATTTACATTGGGTTGCATAGGCTCAGTATTGATCTTTAAGAATTTACTTAGAAAATAAGGTGGAGATATATCTCTCATTTAACATATCAGATTCCTTTCCCTCTATTATCCTTCATTTTTATTCAGGAAAACCTACCACACTATGTGAGATTATGGGGAAAGCTGACATGTGGTTGTTTCGAAGTTACTGGGATTTTGAATTTCCTCAACCTTACTTGCCTAATACTGAATTTGTTGGAGGACTGCACTGTAAGCCTGCAAAGCCCCTACCTAAGGTAATTAAATGTGCTTATTATTGTCCTACATGAATGAAGTGTGAAGTGTTAGTCACTCAGTCATATCCAACTCTTTGCGACCCCATGGACTGTAACCCAACAGGCTCTTTTGTTCATGGAATTTTCCAGGTAAGAATACTGGAGTGGAATAGACATTCCCTTCTCCAGGGGATTTTCACTACCCAGCTATGAGTATTTATCTCTTAAGATGATTTCTGTTTTTTTTTTTTTTTTGTTGTTGTTGTTGTTGTTAACAATATTTGATCCCCAAACAGAGAAAACAGACATAGAATTTAGTGGTCATTATTTTCTTAGACGATACACTACAGTAAGAAGATGAGTAGCCTTTATTTTGGATTATGTATTACTATCTGATTGAAGTAGTCCTTAATATTTTCTTTTCTTGTTCAAAGTTCATTCATTACACATGAAAATGTATTATATATAAATTTTAAAATATTTCCTCAGTTCAATTCAGTTCAGTCGCTCAGTCGTGTCCGACTCTTTGCAACGCCATGAATCGCAGCATGCCAGGCCTCCCTGTCCATCACCAACTCCCATAGTTCACTCAAACTCACGTCCATCGAGTCAATAATGCCATCAAAATATTTCCTAGTATCTTACAAATGCTATGCTATTTTTTTTTTCTAAGTCGCCTAAGTCATCTCTGAATCTGTGCAACCCCATAGATGGCAGCCCACCAGGCTCCTCTGTCCCTGGGAGTCTCCAGGCAATAATACTCGAATGGGTTGCCATTTCCTTCTCTAACACTATGCTACAATTGAACATAAAGATAACATTATATCTTAAGTCAAATCATCTGTAAACATAGTGTAATGGTTAATTTTATTTGTTAACCTGCCTGGCTAGGTACCCAGCTATTTAGACAAACATTTTCTAGAATTTACTGAGAAGCTCTTTTTAGATGAAATCAACTTTTAAGTATGTGAACCTGAATAAAGAAATTACTCTTCATTATGTGGGTAAGCCTCATCCAATTAGTTGCAGATATGACTAGAACAAAAGACTGAATTCTGCCTGTAGGCCACCTTCAGACTTAAACTACAGCAGTGGGTCTTCTCTGAGTCTCCAGCCTAATGTGCTGTTCTGCAGATTAAACTTGCCAGCTTCCATGATCATGTAAGAAATCTCTTAATATAAATTTCTTCCCTGTCTTTCCATTTCAAGCCTCACACATTTTTTTCTTATTGTATGTAATTGGCTTAGTTTTGCTAGTTTTCAACACAGGATGAAAAGATTTATTTTTATTTTAGTATGATTGACTATACTGTTTTTATTTTTAATTCAAAATTATATATTTCCAATATATTCCTATCATCCTCAGAGTATGTTTTATAGGTATTTCGGCTTTACATGTCTGGTCAGATATTACATGGCTGCCTCATTCCTAATTGTGTATGTGGAAACATATATATATATATGTATATATATATATACATATAATATATTACATAATAATTATATTACATATAATATAATATATATACATATACATATAATAACATATACATATATATATAATCAAAATAAAAGAAAATAGAAATTTAGAAAGCAGAGAAAAGTAAATTTACCAAAACTGTATCATTGTGCTGACAGTGATTCATCAGAAAAAATGAAAGATAATCTTATTAGGATCTAAGGCTAAATATAACGTACAACACTGGAACTATTTAACTGAAAGGTAGAAATTTGCTTTGCCAGCTACTGCTGTGTAGACTTGGACAAATTACTTAACCTTACTGAGATAGATTTCCCATTTGTAAATGTATACATATCTCATAAAATCACCATATATCTAAGTTAAATGATACATGTAAAGAGCTCAACAATGGCAAAAGATAACAGGCAGTCAATAATTTGTAAACACAAGCACACATGCACAAAGACACACACATGCCTCAAATATGCTTTACTAAATGAGCCTTTAGTAACAATAATTTTTAATTCACCTAATAAGGATGAGATGGCTAGATGGCATCACTGACTCTATGGACGTGAGTTTGGGTTAACTCCGGGAGTTGGTGATGAACAGGGAGACCTGGCGTGCTGCAATTCATGGGGTAGCAAAGAGTCAGACACAACTGAGCAACTGAACTAAATAAGGATCTCAAGCCATCTATTATACACTGACATGGTTTATATAATGAAATTACATAATTGTTCTAATAATTCAGACACATTATAAAAAGAGCATGACATCTATTATAACTGTAAACTTTTATATTTCAAAGACTATTTTCTTCACAGGAGTTTGAAGAGTTTGTTCAAAGCTCTGGAAGAGATGGAGTCATGGTGTTTACTCTGGGGTCAATGATCAAAAACCTCTCAGAAGAAAAGTCTAATATGATTGCATCAGCCCTTGCCCAGATTCCACAGAAGGTCAGATAAAATTTATTTCAGGGATAGGTATTTTAAAATCCATGATCACGGTAAAGTATACTTTTATTTTTTTATTTTTTTTTTAGTTTTATTTTTTTTTAGTTTTTTATTTTTTTAATTTTAAAATCTTTAATTCTTACATGCATTCCCAAACATGAACCCCCCTCCCACCTCCCTCCCCATAACATCTCTGTGGGTCATCCGCATGCACCAGTCCCAAGCATGCTGTATCCTGCGTCAGACATAGACTGGCGATTCAATTCTTACATGACAGTATACATGTTACAATGCCATTCTCCCAAATCATCCCACCCTCTCCCTCTCCCTCTGAGTCCAAAAGTCCGTTATACACATCTGTGTCTTTTTTCCTGTCTTGCATACAGGGTCGTCATTGCCATCTTTCTAAATTCCATATATATGTGTTAGTATACTGTATTGGTGTTTTTCTTTCTGGCTTACTTCACTCTGTATAATCGGCTCCAATTTCATCCATCTCATCAGAACTGATTCAAATGAATTCTTTTTAACGGCTGAGTAATACTTCATTGTGTATATGTACCACCGCTTTCTTATCCATTCATCTGCTGATGGACATCTAGGTTGTTTCCATGTCCTGGCTATTGTAAACAGTGCTGTGATGAACATTGGGGTACATGTGTCTCTTTCAGTTCTGGTTTCCTCAGTGTGTATGCCCAGCAGTGGGATTGCTGGGTCATAAGGTAGTTCTATTTGCAATTTTTTAAGGAATCTCCACACTGTTCTCCATAGTGGCTGTACTAGTTTGCATTCCCACCAACAGTGTAGCCTTCTGAATGGGAGAAAATAATAGCAAATGAAGCGACTGACAAACAACTAATCTCAAAAATATACAAGCAACTTATGCAGCTCAATTCCAGAAAAATAAACGACCCATTCAAAAAATGGGCCAAAGAACTAAATAGACATTTCTCCAAAGAAGACATACGGATGGCTAACAAACACATGAAAAGATGTTCAACATCACTCATTATTAGAGAAATGCAAATAAAAAACCACAATGAGGTACCACTTCACACCAGTCAGAATGGCTGCGATCCAAAAATCTGCAAGCAATAAATGCTGGAGAGGGTGTGGAGAAAAGGGAACCCTCCTACACTGTTGGTGGGAATGCAAACTAAAGTATACTTTTAAAATGCAGGAAAGGCTATTGATATTGTTAGTCTCAACTTAAGTGAGCGCTAAAGAAAAAGTACAAATGATAAAAGGGGGTATTTGATTGCTATCTTGCTTTAAACTTGGCATTATTAACAGAAAATTCTATTGCATTATTTTCTTTAAATAATGATCTGAAATTAATCATATGCTACTGTTAAAGCATCAGTCAGCTTTGAGCCTAGGTTTTAAGTCATTCATGTAATTTAACATCTTTGGCTGTTCTTATATATATCTTTTAAATCTGAAGCATATAAACAAGTTACAAATAACATGACAGAGAATAAAGGAAAAGCTATTTAAAATAATAGGTTTGATTCACAGCATGTCTTGGGACTATATTTTCATATAATTAATGATTTTAAACATTGTCTTAATGAAACTTGGATATAAGAGCATATTCTAAAATTAAACCTAAATAATGTTTCTTCTTCGAGAAGGCAGTGGCACCCCACTCCAGTACTCTTGCCTGGAAAATCCCATGGATGGAGGAGACTGGTAGGCTGCAGTCCATGGGGTTTCAAAAAGTCGGACACGACTGAGCGACTTCACTTTCAATTTTCACTTTCCACTTTCCTGCATTGGAGAAGGAAATGGCAACCCACTCCAGTGTTCTTGCCTGGAGAATCCCACGGACAGAGGAGCCTGGTGGGCTTCCGTTTATGGGGTCACACAGAGTCGGACATGACTGAGGCGACTCAGTAGCAGAAGCAGCAATGTTTCTTCTAATAATCCTAAATAATGAATCTTAAAAATAATCCTAAATGAAATCCTAAATAATGACTCTTAAACAGTTAAAGCTTTAATAATCCAGTAACAGATTTAAGAATATACTTTACAATGTTCCAGCAAACTGTAATTTTATATTAACATCATTCTAGGTTATAACTGAGTGACACCTTTTCCCTAGCCTAAGATAAAACATACCATTACAACAATCGTGTTTCAAATAATTATGACAATTCTTATATTTATATTCCAATTGCTTTCAAAAATTGCTTTGTAGAAGTAACATCCATTTAAACATTTAATCTAAAAAACTTCATAAAATTATTGCATTTTTAATTGCTTTAAAATACAATGCTTAGGAGTGGCATTAAGGAAGGGCTAGAGGCACCAAAAACTCTCTCTCTCCAAAACTATGTTGAATAAAAGTGGCAAGAGGGAACATCCTTGCCGTGTTTCTGGTCTTAGAAGAAATGCTTTATTTTTCATCATTGAGAATAATGTTTGCTACAGGTTAGTCATATATGGCCTTTATTTTGTTGACGTAACTTTCCTCTAGGCTCACTTTCTACAGAGCTTTTTTTTTTTTTTTAATCATAAACATGTGTTGAATTTTGTCAAAAGATTTTCCTGGATCAATTGAGATGATCATATGGCTTTACTACTCAGTCTGTTAATGTGTTTCCCCAATAGCTCAGTTGGTAAAGAAACTAACTGCAATGCAGAAGACCCTAGTTCAATTACTAGGTCAGGAAGATCCGCTGGAGAAGAGATAGGATACCCACTCCAGTATTCTTGGGCTTCCTTTGTGGCTCAGCTAGTAGAGAATCTGGTTACAATGCAGGAGACCTGGGTTCTATCCCTGGGTTGGGAAGATCCCTTGGATAAGGGAAAGGCCAACCACTCCAGAATTCTGTCCTGGAGAATTCCATGTAGTCCACGGGGCCGCAAAGAGTCAGACATGACTGACAGAATTTCACTTTGCTGCTGCTAAGTCACCTCAGTCGTGTCCGACTCTGTGCAACTCCATAGGCGGCAGCCCACCAGGTTCCTCTGTCCCTGGGATTCTCCAGGCAAGAACACTGGAGTGGGTTGCCATTTCTTTCGCCAATGCAGGAAAGTGAAAATTGAAAGTGAAGTCGCTCAGCTGTGTCTGACTCTTAGCGACCCCATGGACTACAGCCTACCAGGCTCCTCTGCCCATGGGGTTTTCCAGGCAAGAGTACTGGAGTGGGTTGCCATTGCCTTCTCCACTTTGCTAATGTTGTGTATTATATCGATTGATTTGTGTATATTGGACAATCCTTGCATCTCTCGAATAAATCCCACTTGATTATAGTGTACAATCTTTTTATGTATTGTTGGGTTCAGATTGCTAGTGTTTTGTTGAAGATTTTGGCATCTATGTTTATCACTGATATTGGCCTATAATATTCTTTTTTTGTGATATCTTTGTCTGTTTTTGATATCAGGATGATAGTCATCTCATATAATGAGATTCAGAATATTCCTTTCTCTGCAATTTTTGGAAGAGTTTCAGAAAGATAGGTATTAATTCTTTAAATTTTGACAGAATTTGCCTGTGAAGTCATCAGGATTCTGGACTTTTGTTTGTTGGAGGATTTTTAATCATAGTTTCAATTTCAGTACTTGTGATTTGTTTGCTTATATTTTCTTTCTTTTTTTTTTTTCTGGTTCAGTCTTGGGAGATTGTACATTTCTAAGACTTTGTCCATTTCTTCCATGTCATGCAGTTGTCTTTTATTGATAAATAGTTGCTTTTAGTACTCTCTTAATATCCTTTGTAGTTCTGTATTGTGCATGGTAGCTTCTTTCTCATTTCTCATTTTATTGATTTGACCCCGCTTCCTTTTTTATTTGATGAGTTTGGCTAAAGTTTTGCTAGTTTTGCTTATTTTCTCAAAGAACCAGATTTTAGTTTCATTGATCTTTGCTACTGTTTTCTTTGTCTCTGTTTCATTTATTACTGCTTTGATCATTATGACTTCATTCTACTAACTTTGATTTTGTTTATTCTTCTTTCTCTAGTTGCTTCCGGTAAAGGTTAGGATATTTACTTGAGATTTTTTGAGGTAATATTGTATTGCTAAAACTTCCCTTCTTAGAACTGTTTTTACTGTATCTTATATGTTTTTGATATTGTTATATGATATGATATTGATATTGTTGTCATTAATCCTTAGATCTTAAAAAATTTCCTCAGTGATCCACTGTTTGTTTAGTAACATACTGTTTAGCCTCCATGTACAATGTTTTCTTGCATTTTCCCCCTTTCCCAATTGATTTCTAATCTCATTGCTTTGTAATCAGAAAAGATGCTTGATACAATTTCAACTATTTTAAATTTACTAAAACTTGCTTTGTGACCCAAGATGTGATTTATCCTGGAGAATGTTCTGTGTCCACTTGAGAAGAAACTGTATTCTGCTGCTTTCAGATGGCATGTCCTATAAATAACAATTAAGCCTATTTGATCTAATATATTATTTAAGAATTGTGCTTCCTTATTGATTTTCTGTCTGGATGATCTGCCCATTGGTGTAAGTGCCCCACTATTATTGTATTACTGTTGAGTTCTCCTTTTATAAAAGGCTGTTAGCATTTGTCTCCTATGTTGGGTGCATATACATTTACAACTACTATTACTTCCTACACTGATCCATTGATTATTATGTAGTGCCCTTTATTTTCTATTGCAACAGTCCTTGTAGTAAAGTCTATTTTGTGTGATACAAGTATCACTACTTCAATTTTCTTTTGCTTTACATTTGCATGGAATATCTTTTTCCATCTCCTCACTTTCAGTCAGTATGTGTCCCTAGGTTTAAAGTAAGTCTCTTGTACACAGCATATATATGAGTGTGGTTTTCTTTATCAATTGTCAGTTTATGTCTTTTGGTTAGAGCTTTTAATCTATTTACATTTAAGGTAATTTGATGTGTATGTTCTTTCTACAAGCTTTGGGCTTGGTTTGCCTTCATTTTATAATTCTTTAAGGTATAACATTAGAATATTAATATATCCACCTCATTAGAACTGATTCAAATGTATTCTTTTTAATGGCTGAGTAATACTCCATTGTGTGTATGTACCACAGCTTTCTTATCCATTCATCTGCTGATGGACATCTAGGTTGCTTCCATGTCCTGGCTATCATAAACAGTGCTGCAATGAACATTGGGGTACACGTGTCTCTTTCAATTCTAGTTTCCTCAGTGTGTATGCCCTGCAGTTCTATTTGCAATTTTTTAAGGAATCTCCACACTGTTCTCCATAGTGGCTATACTAGTTTGCATTCCCACCAACAGTGTAAGAGGGTTCCCTTTTGTCCACACCCTCTCCAGCATTTATTGCTTGTAGACTTTTGGATCACAGTCAGAAATCTTCCAGCAAACAAAAGCCCAGGTCCAGACGGCTTCTCAGCTGAATTCTACCAAAAATTTACAGAAGAGCTAACACCTATACTTCCAGAAATTTACAGAGGAATGTAAACTTCCAAATTCATTCTAAGAGGCCACCATCACCAAAACCTGACAAAGATACCACAAAAAAATAAAACTACAGGCCAATATCACTGATGAACACAGATGCAAAAATCCTTAACAAAATTCTAGCAATGAGAATCCAACAACGCATTAAAAGATCATACACGATGACCAAGTGGGCTTTATCCCAGGGATGCAAGGATTTTTCAATATCTGCAAATGAATCAATGTAATTCAGTTCAGTCGCTCAGTTGTGTCCTACTCTTTGTGACCCCGTGAATCGCAGCACGCCATGCCTCCCTGTCCATCACCAACTCCCAGAGTTCACTCAGACTCATGTCAATCAAGGCAATGATGCCATCCAGCCAACTCATCCTCTGTCGTCCCCTTCTCCTACTGCCCCCAATGCCTCCCACCATCAGAGTCTTTTTCAATGAGTCAGCTCTTCCCATGAGGTGGCCAAAGTACTGGAGTTTCAGCTTTAGCATCATTCCTTCCAAAGAAATCCCAGGGCTGATCTCCTTCAGAATGGACTGGTTGGATCTCCTTGCAGTCCAAGGGACCCTCAAGAGTCTTCTCCAACACCACAGTTCAAAAGCATCAATTCTTCAGCATTCAGCTTTTTTCACAGTCCAACTCCCACATCCATACATGACCACTGCAGAAACCATAGCCTTGACTAGATGGACCTTTGTTGGCAAAAAAAATGTCTCTGCTTTTCAATATGCTATCTAGGTTGGTCATAACTTTTCTTCCAAGGAGTAAGCATCTTTTAATTTCATGGCTGCAATCACCATCTGCAGTGATTTTGGAGCCCAAAAAATAAAGTCTGACACTGTTTCCACTGTTTCCCCATCTATTTCCCATGAAGTGATGGGACCAGATGCCATGATCTTCGTTTTCTGAATGTTGAGCTTTAAGCCAACTTTTCCACTCTCCTCTTTCACTTTCATCAAGAGGCTTTTTAGCTACTCTTCACTTTCTGCCATAAGGGTGGTGTCATCTGCATATCTGAGGTTATTGATATTTCTCCTGGAAATCTTGATTCCAGCTTGTGTTTCTTCCAGTCCAGCGTTTCTCATGATGTACTCTGCATATAAGTTAAATAAGCAGGGTGACAATATGCAGACTTGACGTACTCTTTTTCCTATTTGGAACCAGTCTGTTGTTCCGTGTCCAGTTCTAACTGTTGCTTCCTGACCTGCATACAGATTTCTCAAGAGGCAGGTTAGGTGGTCTGGTATTCCTATCTCTTGAAGTATTTCCCACTGTTTATTGTGATCCAGACAGTCAAAGGCTTTGGCATAGTCAATAAAGCAGAAATAGATGTTTTTCTGGAACTCTCTTGCTTTTTCCATGATCCAGTGGATGTTGGCAATTTGGTCTCTGGTTATTCTGCCTTTTCTAAAACCAGCTTGAACATCAAGAAGTCCACAGTTCATGTGTTGCTGAAGCGTGGCTTGGAGAATTTTGAGCATTACTTTACTAGTGTGTGAGATGAGTGCAATTGTGCGGTAGTTTGAGCATTCTTTGGCATTGCCTTTCTTTGGAATTGGAATGAAAACGGACATTTTCCAGTCCTGTGGCCACTGGTGAGTTTTCCAAACTTGCTGGCCTATTGAGTGCAGCACTTTCACAGCATCATCTTTCAGGATTTGAAATAACTCAACTGGAATTCCATCACCTCCACTAGCTATGTTCATAGTGATGCTTTCTAAGGCCCACTTGACTTCACATTCCAGGATGTCTGGCTCTAGGTGAGTGATCACACCATTGTGATTATCTTGGTTGTGAAGATCTCTTCTGTACAGTTCTCTGTGTATTCTTGCCATCTAACACATCATATTAAATATTTGAAAAACAAAAACCATATGATTATCTCAACAGATGCAGAGAAAGCCTTCGACAAAATTCAACATCCATTTATGATAAGAACTCTCCAGTAAACATGAATTGAAGGAACATATCTCAAAATAATAAAAGCTATATATGACAAACCCACAGCAAACATTATCCTCAATGGTGAAAAATTGAAAGCATTTCCCCTAAAGTCAGGAACAAGACAAGGGTGCCCACTTTCACCGCTACTATTCAACATAGTTTTGGAAGTTTTGGCCACAGCAATCAGAGCAGAAAAAGAAATAAAAGGAATCCAAATTGGAAAAGAAGAAGTAAAACTCTCATTGTTTGCAGATGACATGATCCTCTACATAGAAAACCCTAAAGACTCCACCAGAAAATTACTAGAGCTAACCAATGAATATAGCAAAGTTGCAGGATATAAAATCAACACACAAAAATCCCTTGCATTCCTATACACGAATAATGAGAAAATAGAAAGAGAAATTAAGGAAACAATTCCATTCACCATTTCAACGAAAAGAATAAAATACTTAGGAATATATCTACCTAAGGAAACTAAAGACCTATATATAGAAAACTATAAAACACTGGTGAAAGAAATCAAAGAGGACATTAATATACCAAGTTCATGGATCAGAAGAATCAATATAGTGAAAATGAGGATAGTGCCCAAAGCAATCTATAGATTGAACACAATCCCTATCAAGAAAATCTTTTAAAATTATGTATCTGGTAAGGAATAAATGTGCACAATACATAAAAGAACTGGTAGAGCCCAACAACAACAAGAACAAAATCTAATTGAAAAATGGAAAAGTACTTGAATAGATTTCTTCAAGGAATATACAAATGGTCAAAAGGTATATGAAAAAAGCTCAAAATCATTCATCATAATGGAAATGAAAATCAAAAGCATAATAAATTAATAATTCATTCAATAGGATATCTATTATCAGAAAAAGAAGGGAAAAAAGGACAATAACATGTTGGTGAGAATTTAGAGAAATAGGACTTGGTGGACTGCCACTAGGAGTAAAAATGATGCATCTGCTGCAAAAAACATTTTTGTGGTTTCTTAGAAAGTTAAACATAGAATCATATGAACTAGACATTCTCTCTTGGCTGTATATTGAAAGAAATAGAAATCAGTGATTAAAACACATATTTGTAGGTGGAGCCTGGTGGGCTGCCATCTATGGAGTCACACAGAGTTGGACATGACTGAAGTGACTTAGCAGCAGCAGCAGCAGCAGCAGGCATAGTAACTTAATGAGTCAGATAACCATGATGATGTGATCACTCTTCTAGAACCAGACATCTTAGAGTGCAAAGTCAAGTGGCCCTTAAGAAACATCACTATGAACAAAGTTAGTCAAGTGATGGAATTCTAGCTAAGCTATTTCTAATACTAAAATACGGTGCTGTTAAAGTGCTACACTCAATATGCCAGCAAATATGGAAGACTCATCACTAGACACAGGAATGGAAAAGGTCAGTTTTCATTCCAATCCCAAAGAAAGGCAATGCCAAAGATTGTTCAAGCTACCACACAATTGCACTCGTTTCACATAGTAGCAAGGTCATGCTCAAAATCTCCAAGATAAGCTTAAACAGTATGTGAACCAAGAACTTTCAGATATTCAAGCTGGATTTTAAAAAGGAAGAGGAACCAGAGATCAAAATGCCAACATCCCTTGGATCCTAGAAAATCCAAGAGAATTCCAGAAAAATATCTACTTCTGCTTGATTGACTATGCTAAAATCTTTGTGTGGATTACAACAAACTGTGGAAAACTCTTCAAGAGATGAGAATACCAGATCACTTTACCTGCCTCCTGAGAAACCTGTATGTAAGTCAAGAAACAGCAGTTAAAACCAGACCTGGAACAATGGCCTGATTCAAAATTGGGAAAGCAGTATGTCAAGGCTGTATATTGTTACCCTGGTTATTTAAATTATACACAGAGTACATCATGAGAAACGCTGGGCTGGAAGAAGCACAAGCTGGAATCAAGACTGCTGGGAGAAATATCAATAACTTCAAATATTCAGATGACACCACCCTTATGGCAGAAAGTGAAGAAGAACTAAAGAACCTCTTGGTGAAGTTGAAAGAGGAGGGTGAAAAAGCTGGCTTAAAACTCAACATTCAAAAACAAAGATCGTGGCATTCAGTCCCATTGCTTCATGGCAAATGGATGGGGAAAAAATGGAAACAGTGACAGACCTTATTTTCTTGGGCTCCAAAATCATTGCTGATATTGACTGCAGCCATGAAATGAAAAGATTCTTGCTCCTTGGAGGAAAAGCTATAACAAACATAGACAGCACATTAAAAAGAAGATACATTACTGACAAAGGTCCCTATAGTCAAAGCTATGGTGTTTCTAGGGGTCATGTATGGATGTCAGAGTTGGACCATAAAGAAAGCTGAGCATTGGCAAACTGATGCTTTGGAACTATGGTGTTGGAGAAGACTCTTGAGAATCCCTTGGATTGCAAGGGGATCAAACCAGTCAATCCTAAAGGAAATCAGTCCTGAATATTCATTGCAAGTATGATGGTGAAGCTGAAGTTCCAATATTTTGGCCATCTGATGTGAAGAGCTGACTCATTAGAAAAGACCCTGATGCTGGAAACGATTGAAGGCTGGATAAGAAGGGGGAAACAGAGGATGAGATGGCTGGAGGGCTTCACTGTCTCAATTAACATTAGTTTTAGCAAACTCTGGGAAATGGTGAACGACAGGAAGCCTGGCATGCTGCAATCCATGTGGTTGTAAAGAGTTGGACACAACTGAGCAACTGAACAAGTCAGAGCAACAATTTTCAGGTCAGAAAAATGATGGATAAATAATTTGTTTTATTTATTTATTTTTTAAATTTTTTTGGAGGGTTAATAGTTTTTAGTTCTGTTTAAGTATAGTTACTTTACAATGTTGTATTAGTTTCTACTGTACAGCAAAGTGAATCAGCTATATGTATACATATATTACATTTTGGTGGATTTCCTTCACATATACATCACTACAGAGCATTGAGTAGAGTTCCCTGTACTTTACAGCAGGTTTTCATTAGTTAATCTACTTTAAACATGATATCAGTAGTGTATATATATCAATCCCTATCTCCCATTTCATCCCACCTGCCTTCCCCCTTGGTATCCATACAGCTGTTTTCTATACCTGTTCCTCTATTTCTGCTTTGCAATTTATTTACATACATTCATACATACATATATATATATATACACATATATATATACACACATATATATGTATACGTATGTGTATATAGTGAAGTATTATTCAACCTTAAAAAGAAAGGAAGTTATGATATGTTGAAACAAGTGTGAACCCTGAAATAAAATGATAAGTCAGAAGACAAATACTGTATGATTTATGTATACAAATAATGTGTGCTTCCACTTGTACCTGTTACCTAGAGTAGTCCAATTTTACAGAGATGGAAAGTAGGGCAGAGATTATCAGGGGTTAAGGAATGAGAGCTCTAGGCAGTTATTTAATGATAGAGTTGATGTTATAGATGATGAAAATATTTGAGGTAAACATAGAACTGATTGGACTTCCCTGGTGCCTTCAGTTCAATTCAGTCGCTCAGTCGTGTCTGACTCTTTGTGACCCCATGATTTGCAGCACGCCAGGCCTCCCTGTCCATCACCAACTCCCAGAGTTCACTCAAACTCATGTCCATCGAGTCGGTGATGCCATCCAGCCATCTCATCCTCTGTCGTCCACTTCTCCTCCTGCCCCCAATCTCTCTCAGCATCAGAGTATTTTCCAATGAGTCAACTCTTTGCATAAGGTGGCCAAAGTACTGGAGTTGCAGCTTTAGCATCAGTCCCTCCAAAGAATACCTAGGACTTATCTCCTTTAGGATGGACTGGTTGGATCTCCTTGCAGTCCAAGGGACTCTCAAGAGTCTTCTCCAACACCACAGTTGAAAAGCATCAGTTCTTTGGCACTCAGCTTTCTTCCCTGGTGCCTTAGTTGGTAAATAATCCTCTTGCAATGTGGGAGACCTGAGTCCTATCCAATGGGTCAGGAAGATGCCCTGGAGCAAGGCATGGCAACCCACTCCAGTAATCTTACCTGGAGAATCCCCATGGACAGAGGAGCCTGGCAGGCTGCAGTCCATGGGGTCTCAAAGAGTCAGACACGACTGTGCAACTGGATGCCATGCCATATAGTTGATGGTTACACAACATTGCAGATGTTTTTAGTGTCATCGAACTCTAGACTAACAATACTTTAAAATAATAAATATAATTATGAATATTTTACTGTATGCGTCTATGTTACTGGTAAGTATGTAAAAAAATAAGCTCAAAAGAGTAAATAACATCTCTCCCCATTGCCTCTGAAATCTTTGTTTCAAAAATCTTCTTTACCAGAGTGGCCTAGTAACACCAATATGTAGTTCTTTCAGATGCAGATTCTCGTTTTTCTTCATCTACATCTTCATCATTTTTCTTCATCCGGTTAAGTTAGAATTAACCAGAAGATGAAAGGCTATTGACTAGGATCATTGCAAGCCTTTGAAAACATGGTTGTAGTGTAATGATTTATAAACACTCATGTGTGATGCCTGGAGGCATCAAATCTGATTAATCATAGGTTAACTTCTGAGAGGATGTGATACTAAATATCTTCTAATAAAGACATTCATCTTAATAGGTTCTGTGGCGATACACAGGAAAGAAACCAAAAACACTAGGAGCCAATACCCGACTGTATAAATGGATTCCACAAAATGATCTTCTTGGTAAGACCAAAGAGAAGAAAAATAAACAGAGCTGAATGAAGTTTAATCTAAATGACTATTCAATATTCTTCAGGAGTTTGTGTAAAAAAGGATTATTCATGACACATTTTAAAGATTAAGGCACACTTTATTCAAGACCATCATGATAAATATAGTTATTAGTGCAATGGACTCTTACAATAAGACAGAGAGTTTGGACACAACTTTGTGTGCAGAGAGGAAAAGGGAATTTTCCCCCAAAGAACATAATGGAAGTTCATTGGATGAAAAATTACAAAGAGTTCAACTGACCTAGTAAATGCTTGCTAAAATTGGGCAATGCAGAGATAGTGGAGCCACAAAATCAAATTCTAGTTGAGAAGAGTTCAGAGGAACCTAGCTAGATCTTGGTCAAGGTTCTTTGTCAAACTTTAGCATAAATATCAAGTTTATAAATCTTTAATTTATGATTAATCTCTCCCTCCTCAGGATCAATGTAAGAGAAAGTACTTTTAGATCAGGTTCTCATTAACTTTCGTATAGAATATTGTAACACACTCCTGATGCTCTTCATCCATTTTCTCCTACCTTTCTTCTCTACAGGAAAAAAAAAAAAAAAAAATCTGGCAAGCCATTTCACCTATATTTAATATATAACATAAATGGCTGCATATTAGTATAAAGTCAAGCGCAAATCCTATTTTCTTAAACAGAGAACATCATAAACTTGATGTAACCTACCTTTCTAGCCTGTTATGCCAACGTTCTCATATTGAAATCCTGCACATCTCACCTTCCTTTTCCCATCTTCAAAAATATTTGGTTTCTACAGTTCTTCCCTTCGTTTTTATTGATATATTCTTCCTGCAATAATTTGTCAAATGGCAAGTACTCTCCATCATATATTCTGCAGGAAACTTCTCAGTTGTCTGTGGAATGACTTAATTGCTGGAATCACTAATTATACTTAGCCTGGAGTAATTAATTGCTGCTTTCTTCAGAGCCTATAAGGATTTATATGTGTTCTCATGGCACATAATAATATAGATGTTACTTAATAGAATTGGCCTATGCAGGTGTCATGATTTTCTGTTTCTGACTCTCTTACAATTTAGAATAATAATGTTTCTTTTTTTTGTTGTTTTAATTTTTAGGACATCCCAAAACCAGAGCTTTTATCACTCACTGTGGAACCAATGGAATCTATGAAGCTATTTACCATGGGGTTCCTATGGTTGGAATTCCTGTGTTTGGTGATCAGCATGATAATCTTGTTCGTATGAAAGCCAAAGGGGCAGCTGTTGAAGTAGACTTGCAAAGAATGACAAGTGAAGATCTGCTTAATGCTTTGAAAGCAGTTATTAACAACCCTTTGTGAGTAGAGAATATATACATTTTTAAGCAGCCTCTTGTTTTTGAAGGAATAATCAGTTTTATACAATTATAAATTGATAACTTTTATATAATAACCAGTGCATAGCTAATATCAAATAAGATTATTTTATACTTCTTAAATTTTGTGAAATTATTTTGTCACTTACCACTACTGAGTAATAGCTTACAACCTCAAAGAAATACTACATTTATTTAAAGAAAATTATCTACTGTTGAAAAGATATAAACTTTTTAATTAACAATAGTACTTTTTATTTCTTAAAAATTGCAGATATTATCACTCTAAAGAATTTAGGAAATGTAACAAAATCATAAAAACATAACTACTCAGCTTTCCTTATGTAGTTTTAACCAATACCAGTTTAGAAACTTCTGCTATTTGCTTGTGCTAATTTATAAATAGAAAGTAATAGAAATATATTTGTAAAAATAGAGTTATATTTGTTAATTTAAGATATTTTATATTGGTATATTTTAAATTAAAACTAGAGAAAGAGAATGAAGCAAAATTGAGAGATCCAAATGGAGGCAGAGAAGACCCTAGCCTTCTTGTTCCCCAGTAGAAAATAACAATTAGACACTATCTATGAAAAAAATCGCTTCTGGGAGTGCTCTAAAGTCCATGTATGAAATTTTAGCAACACAGTGGAACAACAACCAAAACAAAAGAGCCTGAGATAAATCGCACAAGAACAAAATGATGACAGCTTTATTTTACCAGCATCATCCTCAAGTCAGCATTGCTCAGCACCAAGCGAGAACTCTCAGCTAGAAAGAGTCCCTTGGTAGAAAAAGAAGAATGAACTGAGTGATCAATTTCTAAGGCCTTCTGGGACACAGAAATAGAAAAACAAATTCTAAATTTGTATGAAGCCACAAGAGATCTCAAACAGCCAAAGCAGTCCCAAGAAATTATGACATTGAAGGCATCCCACTTTTTATTTCAAACTGTACTATAAAGTTATAGTAATTTTAAACAGATGATATATTGTCATAAAAATAGACATACAGACCAATGGATAGGACTGAGAGCCCTGAAACAACCTTCATATATAAAGCTGAATAATATTTTTCAAAAAGTGAAGAATACTCAATAGGAAAAGCATTATCCCTTCAATGAGTAGTGCTAAGGAAACTAGATAATTATATACAGGAGAATAGAATTTGGAGCTGTATATTATGTTACTTACAAAAGATGACTAGAAATGGACTAAAGACTTAAACATAAGACCTGAAACCATAGAACTCCTATGATCAAACAGGAAGAAGTTTCTTGACAAGGGTATTGGCAACAAATTTTGGGATATGACACCAACAATACAAGAAACCAATGCAAAACAAAAGTGAGGCTATATTAAGCTCAAAACCTTCTGTACAGCTAAAGAAATGACCTACAAAATGAAAAGCAACATACAAAATTGGAGAACATTTTGAAAATAACACATCTGATAAGAAACTAATATACAAAAGATATAAGTAACTCATATTACTTAATAGCAAAATTTTTTAAAAAATGAATGGAGTTACTGAATAGATATTGGCCCAAAAAAGATGTAAAACGGCCAACAGGTACATGAAAAGGGGCTTGACACTACTAAGCATCATAAAATGCAAATAAAAACCTCACCTTTCCCACCTCACACTTATTAGAATTGTTGTTGTTGTTCAGTCACTAAATTGTGGCTGACTATGTGACCCCATTGACTACAGCATGCCAGGCTACCTTGTCCTCAACTATCTCCTGGAGTTTGCTCAAATACATGTCCATTGAGGTGGTGATGCTATCTAACCATCTCATCCTCCGCTGCCCAATTTTCTTTCTCCCTTCAATCTGACAGCAGTAGGTTCTTTTGCAGTGAGTCAGCTCTTCGCATCAAGTGGCCAAAGTATTGAAGCTTCAGCTTTAGCATCAGTCCTTCCATGAAATTCAGGGTTGACTTCCTTTAGGAATGACTGGTTTGATCTCCTTACTGTCCAAGGGACTCTCAAGTCTTCTTCAGCACCAGAATTAGAAAGCATCAATTCTTCAATGCTCAGCCTTCTTTATGGTCCAATTCTCACATGATTGCTGGAAAAACCATAGCTTTGACTATAGGGATATTTGTCAGCAAAGTAATGTCTCTGCTTTTTAATATGCTGTCTGTGTTTATCATAGTTTTTCTTCCAAGGAGCAAGAGCCTTTTAATTTCATAACTGCAGTTGCTCTCCAGTGTGATTTTGGAGCCCAAGAAAATAAAGTCTGTCACTGTTTCCACATCTATTTGTCACAAAGTGATGGGACAGGATACCATATTCTTAGTGGTTTCCAATGTTGAGTTTCAAGCCAGCTTTTTCACTTTCTTTCACCTTCATCAAGAGGCTCTTCAGTTCCTCTTTGCTTTCTTCCATAAGGGCAGAGTCACGTGCATATCTGAGGCTCTTGATATTTCTCCTGGCAATTTTGATTCCACCTTTGACTTCATCCAGCCTGGCATTTCTCTTGATGTACTCATTTTGCTTCTCTTCTTTTCTCAGCTATTTGTAAGGCTTCCTCAGACAACCATTTTCCCTTCTACAGTTCTTTTTCTTGGGGTTGGTTTTGATCATGGCCTCCTGTACAATGTCATAAACCTCTGTCTATAGTTCTTATGCACTCTGTCTATCTGATCTAATCCCTTGAATTCATTTGTCACTTCCACTTTATAATTGTAAGGGATTTGATTTAGGTCATATCTGAATGGTCTACTGCTTTTCCCTCCTTATTTAATGTAAATCTGAATTTGGCAATAAGGAGTTCATGATCTGACCACAGTCAGCTCCTAGTCTTGTTTTGCTGACTAAGGCAGAGCACCGAAGAATCGATGCTTTTGAACTGTGGTGTTGGGGAAGACTCTTGAGAGTCCCTTGGACCACAAGGAAATCCAACCAGTCCATTCTGAAGGAGATCAGCCCTGGGATTTCTTTGGGAGGAATGACGCTAAAGCTGAAACTCCAGTACTTTGGCCATCTCATGCAAAGAGTTGAGTCATTGGAAAAGACTCTGATGCTGGGAGGGATTGAGGGAAGGAGGAGAAGGGGACGACAGAGGATGAGATGGCTGGATGGCATTACTGACTCAATGGACGTGAGTTTGAGTGAACTCCGAGAGTTGGTGATGGACAGGGAGGCCTGGCGTGCTGCGATTTATGGGGTCGCAAAGAGTCGGACACGACTGAGCGACTGAACTGAACTGAACTGAACTGAACTGTATAGTTTCTTCATCCTCAGCTTCAAAGAATATAATCAATCTGATTCTGGGATTGACTATCTTTACACATTGACCACACATAGTCATTTCTTGTGTTGTTGGAGGAGGGTGGTGTTTGCTATGACCAGTGCGTGTTCTTGACAAAACTGTTAGCCTTTGCCATGCTTCATTTTGTACCCCAAGGCCAAAATTACCTGTTACTCCAGGTGTTTCTTGACTTCTATTTTTTGCATTCCCATCCCCTATGATGAAACGGACATCTTTCTTTGGTATTAGTCCTAGAAAGTCTTGTAGGTTTTCACAGAGCCATTCAACTTCAGTCTCTTCAGCATTAGTGGCTGGGGCAAAGATTTGGATTGCTGTGATATTGAGTGGTTTGCCTTGGAAAGGAATAGAGATCATTCTGTCATTTTTGAGATTGTTCCCAAGTACTGCATTTTGGATGCTTTTACTGACTGTGAGGGCTACTCCATTTCTTCTAAGGGATTCTTGCCCATAGTATTAGATGTAATGGTCATCTGAATTAAATTTTCACATTCCAGTCCATTTTAGTTTGCTGATTCCTAGGATGTCAATACTCACTCTTGCCATCTCCTGTCTGACCACTTCCAATTTGCCTTCATTCATGGATCTAACATTCCAGGTTCCTATGCAATATTGCTCTTTATAGCATCAGACTTTACTTTCACCACCAGAGACATCCATAAATGGGTGTAGTTTCCGCTTTGGGTCAGATTCTTCATTCCTTCTGGGGCTATTTCTCTGCTCTTCTCCAGTAACATTTTGGACACCTACTGACCTGGATGGTGCATCTTTTGGTGTCATATCTTTTTGCCTTTTCATACTGTTCATGGGATTCTCAAGGCAGAATGCTGAAGTGGTTTGCCATTCCCTTCTCCAGTACAACAATGTGAATCCTCCATAAGTATATATATATATATATATATATATATATATATTCCCCTCCTTTTGAGTCTTCCTCTTACCTCCACCCCATCCCACTCTTTTGTGTTTTGTGGCAATCTCTTGGGTATATTCAAGTCTTTTCGACCCCATGGACTGTAGCCTGCTAGTCTCCTCTGTTGATAGGACTTTCCAGGGATTAATACTGGCATGCATTGCCATTTGCTTCTCCAGAGGATCTCATTGACTCAGGGATCAAATGTGGATCTCCTGCTCTCCTGCATTGGCAGGGAGATTCTCTAGCACTGAACCACCTAGGAAGCCCCAGAGTATCAGACTGAGCTCTCTATGTTATACAGCAAATTCTAATGGCTATCTACTCTACACATGATAGTATCTATAAGTCAGTGCTACTTCCCCAATTTGTCCAACTGTGTCCCATCCCTTGCTGTGTACACAAGTCTGTCCTCTACATCTGCATTTCTATTCCTACCTTACTAATGGGGTTATGAGTACAGTTTTTTTTCCTAAGTTACAATATTAATATATGATATTTGTTTTTCTCCTTCTGACTTACTTCACTCTGTAAAACAGGCTGTGGGTTCCATCAGTGTCTCTTAAACATCACATCTTAGATTTCTTTGCTATATTATTAGTACAATGTTGTCAAAGCTTACAACATATGCATCTTGCCCAAGGCCACAATTTCCAATATCATTTAGTATTAATTTCATATTTATATGGATTTAATGAACTAACTTGTGTTTTAATAGAGTATTTTATTGACTTTTTATCTGATCAATACTTTCTGTGTCTGTCTTGGAATTTCTGTTGCTATTGTTTGTTTTCCTGAGATGTATTCAGAGGTACTTATTCCTTAAGTTCTTGTGTATTAAAAAAAAGCCTGCCTTGGTTGTTTAAACCAAAGGGAAACAGAGCTTTGTTTACTTTTTTCAGGTTTATAGTTCTCATCCTCAATACTTTTTGCATGCTTTCCCATGATTTTCTACTATTTAATGTTCTGTATTCTTTATCAATGATGATTGCACTTTGGTGTGGGAGAATAACCTCCCTCCTTCACAAACCCAAGGAAATCTTGCTTCTAAGTCAGCCATTCAAAGCCTTAAGCCAAAACCATGGTTCGGTCTTCTGTTCCTTGACAGAAGTTAGAAGGATTAGTGTTCTAGCTATTGCCATCCTTCCATCTCACCACTGCAGGTGCAGCCCTCTGTTGTTGTTGTACAGTTTCTCAGTTATGTCTACTCTTTGTGACTCCATGAAATGCAGCACACCAGGCCTCCCTGTCCCTCACTATCTCCCAGAGTTTGCCCAAGTTCATGTTCATTTTCAGTGATGCCATCCAACCATCTCATCCTCTGATGCCCTCTTCTCTTTCTTCCCTCAATATTTCCCAGCACTGTGGACTTTCCCAGTGAGTTGTCTATTCTCATCAGACGACCAAAATACTGGAGCTTCAGCTTCAACATCAGTCCTTCCAGTAAATATTCAGGGTAGATCTCCCTTATGATTGTCTGGTTTGACCTCCTTGCTGTCCAAGAGACTTTCAGGAGTCTTTTCCAGCACCACAGTTGAAGGCATCAGTTATTTGGCATTCTGACTTCTTTATGGTCCAACTCTCACAATGGTATGTGACCACTAGCAAGACCATAGCCTTGACTATTCAGACCTTTGTTAGCAGAGTAATGTTTCTGCTTTTCAACACACAGCCCTCTTTAGCCTGAGGCAAAAATGCCAGCATCTATTCAGTCTCAGACCCTATTTCTTGCCTAGAGGATCACATGAAGCTTTCTTGCTTTCATCTGAAATGTCAGGACCATGAAGATCGCATACTGAAATCATTTCCTGTTACTTCTGAAGTCTCATTAGTACTGACACTCCAGACCAAACCTGGGAAAGAGTGAAGGAGTGGCGAAAGGGTTCCTTTTTCATTGACCTCCCCTTCCATGCCACTTCCTACACTATTATGTTCCCAAAACCACACTCAGCAAGTTAGATCAAAATTCTGTATTCTCAAGCTACATATTCTATTAATCCATTCTTATTTGTGTACTTTGAGAATGTTATTTTCAATTGGAAATTATTTTCTCTCCTACCTCCAGTAATTGCTGAGACTCTAAGACATCCAACAGATACCAGCCAATGGACCATCATATCTAGAAATATCTCAAGAGGAAACAAATTTTCTTAAACTTTTAATATTCTTGGTGATATTAATTATGACACAACTTATATAATCAATTATGCAATGTATTTTTAATAATATATATCTGTTTTAGGTATATCATGTCCTTAGCAAACTCTATAGGTTGTCATTTATATATATTCAATTTTAGCTATAAACAGAATGCTATGAAGTTATCAAGAATTCACCATGATCAACCTGTAAAACCCCTGAACCGAGCAGTCTTCTGGGTTGAGTTTGTCATGCGCCACAAAGGAGCCAAGCACCTTCGACCAGCTTTCCATGACCTCACCTGGTTCCAGCACCACTCTTTGGATGTGATTGGCTTCCTGCTAGCTTGTGTGGCAGCTGTTGCATTCCTGGTCACTAAATGTTGCCTGTTTTGTTGTTGGAAGTTTGGTAAGACAACAAAGAAGAAAAAAAGAGAGTAGTCTCTTCTGCCTTTTTTTTTAATAATTGGGCTAGAAACCTTGACAGAGTCCATCTGAATAATCCAACCACTGATTTGTAAAGATTTCTCTCCTGTTCTTCTTATCTAGTCTTCAACTTATCAAGACAAAGATCAAAGACTCACTCCAGAAATAAGCCACACGATTCCAAATGAAGGTTTAAAATAATCTATTCTTTACAAAGATACGACAAATGAATAAACACGTGGAAATTGTTACAATTAAAGTTTAGTGCTGTCCTTTATTCATTGCTTTCAGTTCAACCAGTTGAAATGCTGGTGAGGCCTCAGGAACATAATGATGAATCCTATTTCCATACTGATCAGGTTGAATATTTCTTAAATATCTAACATAATTTTGGGTCCAGTACTCAATAATTATTTCATATTCTCTAAAAGAACTATACAAGAACTAATGCAGAACACACTCTAGCCAGAGCTTCTTTGCCAGTCAGGAATATCAGAAGCCTGATAGGATTTCTACTCTGCTGTAAAGCACATTTTACATCATCAATTTGCTTTCATATTACACGTTAGACTTTGTCCCCTTTGGAATACAAAATACTGTTTGTTTGTTTGTTTGTTTTCCAAGATAATAGATATTTGGATATTAATAATGATAGTACTTTATTTGTATTGCAACACTTCTTGGTTTCAGAGAACTAGCTGATTATTGTATGTTTTCATGGTTATTGGTATGATGGACCAAAGTAAATGACTGGAATTTAATGCCCACACTTTTAAATGAACTTAAGTACAATAAGGCTGTATATTGTCATTCTGCTTATTTAACTCTATATAGAGTGCATCATGCGGAATGCTGGCCTGGACAAGCAGGAATCGAGATTGCCACAGAAATATCAACCTCAGGTGATACACAGATGATACCCCTCTAATGACAGAAAGTAAAAAGGAACTAAAGAGCCTTTTGATGAGGGTAAAAGGAGGAAAAGCTGGCTTAATGCTGAGCATTAAAAAAAAAAAAAGAAAGTCATGGCATCTGGTCCCATCATTTCATGGCAAATAGAAGGAGGAAAAGTGGAAGCTGCTTTCTTGTCCTCCAAAATCACTGTGGATGCTGAAAAATTAAAAGACGCTTGCTTCTCAGAAGAAAAGCTATGACAAACCTAGACAGTGTGTTAAAAAGCGGAGATACCACTTTGCAGACAAAGGTCTATGTACTCGAAGTTATCCTTTTTCCTGTATATTTATGAGAGTTGGACCATAAAGAAAGCCCACCAGTGAAGAATTGCTGCCTTAAAATTGTAGTGCTGGAGAAGACTCTTGAGAGTCCCTTGGACTGCAAGGAGATCAAATCAGTCAATACTAAAGGAAATCAACCATGAATATTCACTAGAAGGACTGATGCTGCCTTTGAATCTCCAATACTTTGGCCACCTGATGAGAAGAGCTGATTCACTGGGGAAGACCCTACTTTTGGGAAAGATGCAGGGCAAAAGAAGAAGGAGGTGGCAGAGGATGAGACGGTTAGGTAACATCACTGACTCAATGGACATAAATTTGAGAAAACTCTGGGAGATAGTGAGGGCTTCCCTAGTGGCTTACTGATAAAGAAAATGCCTACCAATGCAGAAGACTCTCATTTGATCCCTGACCCAGGAAGATCCCCCAGAGGAAGAAATGGCAACCCACTCCAGTATTCTTGCCTGGGAAATCCCATAGACAGAGAAGCCTGACAGGCTACAATCCAGGGGATTGCAAAGAGTTGGACATGACTTAGCAAATGAACAACAACTGGGAGATAGTCAAGGACAGAGGAGAATGGTGTGCTGCAGTCCATGGGGTCACAAAGAGTCAGATACCAACAACTACATCAAAAATTTACTTAACTTGAATCTTACATTAATTTTACTTACAATATAAATATTTGCAAAGAAGAAAAAAACAATATAGAGTTGCACTGCAGATACTTTGGACAGAAAATGTACTTCCCATAAATGCTGCTTTCTTTGGGGATGATTTCTCCTTCAGAAATTCAGGAGTTAATCCATTTCTTTCTTTTCCTTTGTCTCAATATTTCTCCTGGTCCTCTCATGAGCTTTACTGTGACTACTATACTAAGCACAAGTATCTAGGCATCTTACTAACTTGCATCAGCCTGAAATCTGCAGCAAATATGAAGACATAAATTGAATTTTAATAAAACAAACATGTCTCTATAAATAGAATATTCTCTCTCTCTCTTGTTTTTCCTTATTCTCTAATCCTATAGGTGAATATGGGGAGTTCTGGCCATGATTTTGTCTTGAAATTCCATCAAATTCTCCATTAAAAAAAACTCTTCCTTTCTTTTCTAAAAGTCTATCTTCAATATGCTTGCCAATAATTTGCCCTTTATGTCAAAAAAGTTATTCAGTCTAACTCAGATGATGTTATGTATTAACCAAGTTCAGTAAATGATTCACCATGGACTTTGACATCTATAAATCAAGTTAAATAGACCTAAAATAACTAAATAGAAATGTAAGTCTGCCAAATTTTAAAACAGAATATAACACTATGAGAATAAATATAAATGATTTGGGCAATTATCTGTCTTTTACAGGTATGAGAACAAGGTAATAATTTATTATTAGTTGGGGAATTAACTATAAAGAAATATAGGAGCTAAAATATATTTTCTTAATTTTGTGAGGCTTTGAATAATTAAATAGTTATATTACTTTAAGGAATAGAACTTAAAAATGCAAGCACTGATGTTACTAAAGACATAATACATGTAATTAAAGCAGTAATACACCATAAACCTAAACCATATATTAGCAATATGATAATGTCCTTTCCTATAATAGTCTTTAAATTATAGTTTAATCTTTGGTCATTTTATGCCAAACTCAAGATATATTTACATTTTTTATCAATATGCAATACCAGACCATCTGACCTGCTTCTTGAGAAACCTATATGCAGGTCACTAAGCAACATTAGAACTGGACATGGAACAACAGACTGGTTTCAAATAGGAAAAGGAATACGTCAAGGCTGTATATTGTCACCCTGCTTATTTGACTTCTATGCAGAGTATATCATGAGAAACACTGGGCTGGAAGAAGGACAAGCTGGAATCAAGATTGCCAGGAGAAATATCAATAACCTCAGATATGCAGATGACACCACCCTTATGGCAGAAAGTGAAGACGAGCTAAAAAGCCTCTTGATGAAAGTGAAAGAGGAGGGTGAAAAAGTTGGCTTAAAGCTCAACATTAGGATAACGAAGATCATGGCATCCTGTCCCATCACTTCATGGGCAATAAACAGGGAAACAGTGGAAACAGTGTCAGACTTTATCTTTTTGGGCTCCAAAACAACTGCAGATGGTGACTGAAGCCATGAAATTAAAAGACACATACTCCTTGGAAGAAAAGTTATGACCAACCTAGATAGCATATTCAAAAGCAGAGACATTCCTATGTCAACAAATGTCCATCCAGTCAAGGCTATGGTTTTTCCTGTGGTCATGTATGGATGTGAGAGTTGGACTATGAAGAAAGCTGATCACTGAAGTATTGATGCTTTTGAACTGTGGTGTTGGAGAAGACTCTTGAGAGTTCCTGGACTGCAAGGAGATCCAACCAGTCCGTTCTAAAGGAGATCAGTCCTGGGTGTTCATTGGAAGGACTGATGCTAAAGCTGAAACTCCAGTACTTTGGCCATCTCGTGTGAAGAGTTGACTCATTGGAAAAGACTCTGATGCTGGGAGGGATTGGGGGACAGGAGGAAAAGGGGACAACAGAGGATGAGATGGCTGGATGGGATCACTGACTCGATGGACGTGAGTTTCAGTGAATTCCGGGAGATGGTGATGGACAGGGAAGCCTGGCGTGCAGCAATTCATGGAGTCGCAAAGAGTTGGACACGACTGAGCAACTGAATTGAACTGAAGTAAATGATGTTAACATAAAGGAGTTTAAGTAACTCAGGATTTAGATACTTTATTTCTGAATTTTCTGAGTTTATTCAAAAAGATTACTCTGAAAACTAAATGCATTTTTCTGTCCAAAGTATCTGCAGTGCAACTCTAAACTGTTTTTTTCTTCTTTGCAAATATTTATATTGTATGTAAAATTAATGTAGGATTCAAATTAAGTAAATTTTTGATGTAGTTGTTGGTATCTGAGTCTTTGTGTCCCCATGGACTGCAGCACATCGTTCTCCTCTGTCCTTGACTATCTCCCAGTTGTTGTTTATTTGCTAAGTCATGTCCAACTCTTTGCGATCCCCTGGATTGTAGCCTCTTAGGCTTCTCTTTCTATGGGATTATACAATCCATTTCCTCAGTACTCTTAACAAAATATAAAATCTATTTAAATCTGATCTCATAATGACAGATAGTAAAGAGGACGTAAAGAGCCTCTTGATGAAGGTGGTAGCTTAAAACTCAACATTCAAAAAATCTAGGATCATGGCATCCAGTCCCAACACGTCATGGCAAATAGATGGGGAGAAAGTGGAAACAGTGACAGATTTTATTTTTTTAGGCTGGAAAATCACTGCAGACCATGACTGCAGCCACGAAGTTAAAAGATGACTGTTCCTTGAGAGGGAAGCTATGACAAACCTGGTGGTAGCTGTGGTTTAGGTGCTAAGTCGTGTCCATCTCTTGCAACCCCAAGCCAGGCTCCTCTGTCTATGGGATTCTCCAGGTGAGTATATAGGAGTGGGTTGCCAGTTCCTTCTCCTGGGTGTCTTCCTGACCCAGGGATTAAACTTAGGTCTCCTGCATTGCAGGCAGATTCTTTAGCAACCACAGTATGAAGGAAGCCCATGACAAACCTAAATAGAGCATTAAAAAGTGGAGACATCACTTTTCTGATAAAGGTCTCTATAGTCAAGGTTATGATTTTTCCAGTAGTCATGTATGGATGTGATATTTGGAACATAAAGAAGGCTGAATGCTAAAGAATGAATGCTTTCTAACTGTAGTGCTGGTGAAGATTCTTGAGAAACCATTGGACAGCAAAGAGATCAAACCAATCAATCCTAAAGGAAATCAACCCTGAATATTCATTGGAAGGATTGATGCAGAAGCTGAATCTCAAATACTTCGGTTACCTGATGTGAAGAGCTGACTCTTTGGAAAGTTTGAAGGCAAGAGGAGTATGGAGTGACAGAAGATGAGATGGTTGATTGGCATCACTGAATCAGTGGACATGAGTTTGGGCAAAGTCCAAGAGAGAGTGGAGGACAGTGATGCCTGGCATGCTGCAATTCATGGGGTTGCAAGGAGTCAGACAAAACTGCTCAACTGAACAACAATATCACCTCACACCACTCAGAATGGCTATCATCAAAAAATCTACAAGCAAAAACTGTTGGAGAGAGAATGAAGAAATGGGAGCCCTCTTGCACTGTTGGTTGGAATGCAAATTGGCATAGCCACCATGGAGAACAGTACAGATGTTCCCTAAAATACTCAAAATAGAATTACCAGAAGATCAGCAATTCCAAACTGGTCATGTACTCTAAGAAAACCATATGTGAAAAATATATATGCACCTCAAATATCATTTCAATACTGTTTATTAATACAATAGCCAGAACATAGAAATGACATAAATGTCCATCAGCAGATAAATGAATAACATATATTAATGCATACATGTGGAATCTAAAAAAAAAATGGTACATATTAATCTATTTGCAGGGCAAGGGTATAGATGCAGACATAGAGAACAGACATGTGGACTTGGGAGGGGGAATGAATTGGGAGATTGGGTTTGACGTACATACCCTATCATGTGCAAAACAGATAAATGGTAGAAACCTGATGTATAGTGTATGGAGCTCTACTTGGTTCTCTTTGGTGACTTAGATGGTGGGATGGGGGTTCACAAAGAGGTCCAAAAGAGAGGGCACATATGTATACACACAGCTGATCACTTTGTTGTACAACAGAAACTAACACAACAATGTAAAGCAACTACACACAAATAAAAGATCTGGAAAAAAAAACACAACACTATCACTGTTTATGGAAAACATGATACTACACATAGAAAATCCTAAAGATTATATGCAAAACTACTAGATCTCATGAATGAATTTGGTAAGTAAACAGGATACAAAATTAACACAGTATTGTATTTCTATACACCAGCAATGAATGATCAGAAAGAAATTAAAGAAAAAAAATCCCCATTACCATTTCATCAAAAAGAATAAAATACCTAGGAATAATCCTACCAAGGTAGCCAAAGACCTGTGCTCTGAACAGAATAAGACCCTGATGAAATAAATCAAAGATGACACAATCAATGGAAAGATATACCATAGTCTTGAATTGGAAGAATCAATATTATCAAAATTTTTACAGTACTCAAGGCAATCTACAGATTCAATGCAATCCCTACCAAATTACCAATGGTATTTTTTTATAAACTAACACAATTAAAAAAAAATATGGAGACACAAAAGATCCTGAATGGTGAAAGCAATTTTAAGAAAGAAAAACAGAGTTAGAGGAATAAGCTCTCCCAGACTACACTACAAAGCTATAGTCATCAAGACAGATGCTGCTGGCACAAAATAGATATAGATCACTGGAATAGTATAGAAAGTCCAGAAACACACCCACAGACCTATTTTAAATTAATCTATAACTGTGGAGAAAAAATAGGATCTTCAATAGGTGGTGCTGGGAAACCTGGAAAGTGCTGGGGTTCAGCCCCAGTGGATCCAGGGAATTCGAAGTAGGGATGGCAGAGCGAGAGAGATATATAGATGTAGAGAGAGATAAGGAAAGAATTTGCAGTTAAGAGAATAGAAGAGAGAAAGAGGCTGTATTCCTTGGTTTACATAGAAAGCCAATAAAGCCCCGAGACAAGGGACTTACACCATCTACGTAGGGCCACAGGTACCTGCTTGAATAGTGGAGGGTGCCCCACATTGGGCTCCCTCTCGTGTGGGTCTTAGAAGCCCAGGCAAATAAGTAGACATGGCAAGCCTTTGTGTTCCAGATGAGAATTCAGCCTGAAAAGAAGAGGGAGAGAGAGGGAGAAAGAGAGAGAGAGAGAGAGAGAGAGAGAGAGAGAGAGAGAGAGAGAGAGAGAGAGAGAGAATTGACACAGGGGGAGGCAGATTTCCAAGAAACTGGTCCATCCTTTTATTTTCTAGGAAAGCTTTTAGACTTTAATTTGTACATAGAGATCAATGGATAATACAAAGTCAGGCAGGGTCAGCAGCCCTAATCCTTATGGAGACCAGGCTTTATTCTGCATACCTTTCCCACAAACAATGTTGTGTATATTATCTTCTGGCCTTGGAAGCCTGTGGACATTTTATGACCCTCTTTTGATAAAGGCTACTCAACCAGAAAACTTATTTTCCCTTGGTGTTTTTTCTTTATATTTCTAATCTACGTTAGCCTCAGAAAGTATCAAACAGAGTTACATTTTCACGACGCAAAGGTGCAGCAAGTTACCACAAAGAAAGGACCAATTAGCTCAAAGTTCTGATGTGGTTAGTTTCAAGGCTGCACTTGTTTTTCTTGCATTCCGACTATGTTAACTAATGCTCTCCCAGTGCACAGTGGATAAGGGACATGGGAACTTAGCAGCAAGCGTTGGCTCAACAGTGAAATCTTATACCAGCACTATTCTAACAGCTTTTAACTCTTTGAAAGGCTTTATATTTTAGGCTTCCCATGCCTCTCACAGTTGGGGGGCTGTAAACAATCACATGCGTAATTGTAAAAGTCCAGGTAAACCTGTCAGGCAAGTTAGAGAGCCATAAGAGGGGTTTGAGCTGAGACACTCCTTTTATAGGCAGAAGACTAATAACTGGAGCTCTCAGTTAACTTTTTCCTGAGAAAGGTGATCAGGGATTGCCCCCAGTATAATGTCAGAAGAATAGGTGGAAAGCATAATGATGTAAGGCAGGAAGACTGTGGTTTTGGGGGTAGATGCCCAAGAAAGTCCAGGGGAACCTCTGAGGCCTGATCCCACCTTTGCATTTTGTCAGGACCCTTTCCTCATGACCTTTGCCATGGGGGAGATTCCCCATACTGGCTCCCGGCATCTCCCCCTTTCTTATTTCTTAAAACAGGCAGATGCAGTTCAGTCGCGAGCTTCTGAATGCTCTGCCGAAGAATCCTGGCAATACAAGGAAGAATGATTATGACGAGCAAGATTAGAGCACCCACAGCAACATAGCTAAAAACAGTAGACAGAATGTTTTTTCCAGAAATGAAATTAGAAAAGGTGTGGAGAAAGTCATTAGCTGCTCCTGTGGCAGTAAAGTCTAGTTGGGAGTGTTCCATAGTGGTATCTGATTACGAAGTTTCCCTAAATCCAGACCAATGTCAGAGCTGTTCCAAATACCTGAAATATGATTTTTAATTTTTTTCCATTCATAGTCTGTCTCGTTCACTTTCAGGGATGTAACGCATATCCACCCATAGTCTGCATGACAGGACAATGCCAATTTTGTTTTTAATGCCTATAGTTCAGTCCCAATATGTGTTATTGCTTCCTCTAGGGTATCAACCCTCATCTCTAGCTTCCTATCTATAGTTTCTTGTGTTGCCAACATTAAAGAAACATTTTTAGACATAGTATCAACATATTGGGCAGTATGCACTTGTTGAGTCAATGATATTGCTGCCACAGTAACAGAAGTAATTACAGTTATTAAAGCTGATATTCCTAAGATAAGTAAGCCCACAAACCATCGTGATTACATTAAATCTTGTAGTTGTTGTAACACAGCAATAATCATACCAACTACTTATCATACCAATAAATAGTTACAGTTACAGGCACCATAAGATAGGGTGGACGTTTTAACACCAAAAAAGAGAAAATATTATATGGAGCAGTTAAGCAAGATGAAAGCATACATCATTCACAGGACAGTATATTAAGTCCACCTGAATAATTCATCCGTACATAGAGTCTTCCGGAAACATTAGTGAAGAGAAAAACATAAGGAGAGGGTAAACAAGCCAAAACAGAATAAGTAGATTTATTTTCTGGTCGATGTTCGCGTTGCAGCAGCTCCGTCAGTCCCACTGGGATCTCGATGTTTATCTTGCCTCTCCTGCTGGCAGGCGCCTGGGCACTGCCCTCGCCCCCTCACTAAGCCAGCCTCGGGCCCAGTGGTGGCCAAGCATGCAGATGGACACTGGCGGGGCCACCGGCTGCAAACGTTGTGCACTGGGTCCTGGCAGCCAGGCTGCTCCTGCCCGCGGCTCCCAGCACGCAGCTGTTCCATGAGGCGGCGGCGGCAGGGGCAGAGGAGTGCCCTTCCTCTTTTGTGATGGAAGCAATGGGGGAACCGGATATCTAGGGGACTGCGACATGGCAAATCAGCCTGTGCGGGATCCAAATCAGAGAATCTGTGTCCTGTGGAAAAATACAAGCACATCCTTGACCACTAGTTAACAATAGGTCAAGACCCCTCCATTGTCTGGAGAGGAGGTCCTTCCATTTCACCAATGGCTTTGCATTCTGTTGTTCCAGACACAAATGGTGAAGCATTGCAGTGGTTCCGGACAAATCAGCATTTAAGTTATTTATTACAAAGAGAGCATGTTGTAAAATCTGATGGGGGGGGGGGAACTATGCTTAAATTCCCCTTTCTTTAATTTTTTAATTTGTATTTTTAATGTTTGGTGAGTTCTTTTTACTATAGCTTGTCCCTGTGGATTATAAGGGATGCCTGTGTTATGTTTAATTTGGAATTTTGTACAAAATTCCTGGAAAGACTTAGAGGTGTAAGCAGGAGCATTGGGAGTTTTTAAAGCTTTTGGCAAACCCAAATATGAAAAACAAGTAAAGAGATGTTGTATAACATCCTTATATGCCTCTCCTGTGTGAGCAGTTGCAATAATGGCATGGGAAAAAGTATCTACAGTTATATGAACAAAAGACAATTTTCCAAATGAGGAGACATGAGTTACATCCATCTGCCAAAGCATATTAGGTTTGAGACTGCAAGGGCTAATTCCCATAGGTAAACTATTTATAGTAGTGGGATAGTGTGAACGAAAAATCTCTCAAGCAGATTCTCGAGGAATTTGAAATTGATGTCTTAAGGCAGTAGCATTTTGATGATGAAGGGAGTGAGAGACTCAGGTTTCTTCAAAAACAGAGGCCACTGTAACCCTGGTTAATGAATCTGCCAATTTTCATCAAACATTAAAAGAGCATCAAGCTATTCTTTGTTATATGGAATTACAATTTCTGATGGCTCTTTAGCAAATAATTTAATGTTCTGCTTCCTTCCTTTTAATATTAACATAGCTACCAACCCTGGATAAGAAGCCACTATTTTTTTAGCTTGAGCGGGAAGATGGACCCACTCTACAGGGCTGCTTTGCCATAAAACAAATTTTTTTTTGTTTGGCTACCCCAATTACACCTATGGGGATTTAATGGTAAAGAAATTGTCAAGCAGTTGTTAATTTAATTTTTTAAATTTTTAAAATTTATGTTTTAACAACATAAATTTAAGGATATGTTAATTTAGGTCTAATGTTTAGTTTAGGTCTCTGTATAAATTTAAATAATAAATGTATAACTTCCTTATCTCATTTAGGTATACAGATATACCTAAATAATGTATTTATATATATATTTATATATGGCAATAAGTATAAACTTATTGACATATAATATATATAAATCAATATACTTGAATTAATCTTTATAATTAATATATTAATCAATATGTATTGTAGCAATATAACATGCACACAACTAATACCAACCAACACAAACCAATGTACTGTAATAATATATGTCACATATATATAATATAACTATACAGTATATATAATATATTTTATCACAGCACATCAATCTATACCAATTAATATCAGCTACATAGACATTATATTACCACAATATATATATTATATATATAATATAATTATACAGTATATATTTAATATGTATATATAGTGTACATATTAACTTATATACAAATTAATTAAGTATAAATTTGTAAATAGAATTAGGTATACCTTTATTATATTTTATTTATACCCATACCTAATTAGGCAAACTGTAATTAGGCAAATATATTTATATTTAAATATATTATGTATTTATAGCAATACATAAAATATCGTTAATTGTACCGCCTGTTGATAACTAAGAAATTGAGAAAACCCTTCTCCGAGCAACTCTTATTTGAGACAGAACGTCCCTCCCACAAGTAGCACTATAGCTGGCCCTTTCCACTCTCCTGTAAGGAGATCTTTTCACTTAACCAGAGGCCGAGTAGTAGCCCCTTTCAAAGGCTGAATAGAAAATTGTTTTCAGAAAAATTACTGGATGTGTTTTCAAAAAATGCGATAGGGGGCTTGAGGGCAAATGAAACAAAATTTGACCCCTGAAATCTATCACGGCAACTTGCCAATCATTACTATTTTGTAAAAGACTTGCAGTTGATCCTTATTGAATGGAATTACTATCTTTGCTACTTGTTTTCCAAAAGTTTCACACTTCTTTTTCTTCCTTTTAAAATTAATTGTGCCACCAAGCTGGGATAAGATGAAACTATTTTTCTTGGGGTCACTGGTAGATGGAACCAATGGGCCTTCTTGTCACAAGCATCCTGTAGGTGTATGTTTTGTGGCAAGGATAATTTAATCTCATTGTTTGGTAATATTAATCCTAATTAACTGATCTTTTAAAGCTTCATCTACTTTAACAAGAGCCAACTCTGTCTCACTAGTCAACTTTCCCTTAGAACTGGGATTAGGATCGCTTTTAAAGCAATTAAACAAAGGCTTTAAATCTGCAGTAGTCAGTTTTAAATGCGGGTGTATCTAATTAATATCCCCTAATAATTTTTGGAAATCATTTAAAGTTAGTAAACAGTCTCGCCGCAGCTTCAAAGGGGCATTACCAGTTTTCAAAACTTTTAGCAGACGTAAATATGAGAAGCAAGTAAAGAGGTGTTGCACAACATCTTTATAAGCTTCTCCAGTTATCCTTCCATAACCTAAATCTGGTCTATAGCTTTTTAGATGACAAGCAACCATCTAATCTTTGCTTGAATACCCCCAGCAACGGGGAACTCACTACTCCCCAAGGTTCTAAATTTTCCCTCACCTTTTCTTCTGCAGCACCCCCACCCCACATATCATTTTCTCTAATCTCACCAACTCATTTTCAGTAAGATGTGTTGGCCAGGAGCTGGTCCAGTCTTTCCCAGCAATGCAAGAGATGTCTGCTCTAGTGTCTAACAGCCCTGACATTTTATTTCCTTGAATTAAAACATCTTTTAAAGGCCTAGAAGCTGTAATTTCCTGCACTCAAAAAGCTAGATCACTAGATCCAAATCCTCTGGGGCCCCTAGCTTGAGAAGTCAAGGTTTTTCTGTCTGATAATAAGGTAAATGCAAAAGCTGTGTGATTCTTTGACCTTTATTAATTTGCAGTTTTAGCAGGCGGCAAGATCAAAACTTTAATTTCCTCAGTATAATCAGAATCTACTACACCAGGCACCACTGAAATTCCTTGAAAAGAAAGCAAGCTACGCCCCAGCGCAAGTCTTATAACGCCCTCAGGCAGGGGGCCAGCCACTCCTGCTGGAATCAGAGTAACCTGCATGTCAGGGGTTAATATTGTTGCCAAGTCTCCTTTTCGCTCCTTCTCTCCTAGCCTGGGTGAGGCCCCTTTAAGGGGATTTTCTCCTAGGAGCAGGCTCTGCATATTGTGCACAGCTTTCACAGTTCCTTTGTTCAAAAACTTTTTATCTTTTTCAGCCTTAGGCAATGATCTCGGAGGCTTTGGAGGCAAAGTGGGGAATTCCTGAGCCCTGGGGAGGAGCAAGAGGGAGGTGGTGGTGGTCGCCTTAAATCAGATAAATCTTTAAAGGTTTGTGTAGAGTGAGAGGGGGCTTGCCAGGGTGCCTGGCCACAGTGTCCTGTAAGCCCTTTCCTTCCTCGGGAGGTAGAGCACAGTCTCCCTCTTTTTCTTCATCAATGGCAGAAAATATGATCTGCGTAGAAGGTGGAGACCCACTACCATCCACCACTATAGCCTCTCCCATAGGCTATCTAACAGCCTCATGACGAGGGTTCAGAACATTTCTAATCATATTCTACAGAGCAAAAGCTTAATATGCTTTTAGCTGTTTCCCTACCTTCACCCAAGTATCTAAATTAACAGTGCCTTCTTTTGAAAACTAAGGACATTGTTCTTGTACAAATGTAAAAAGGGATTGAATATTGGCTTTATTAACTTTAATTCAACTTAATTATTTCCTCTTAATTAATTACAAGATTACTTCTATAAAGAATTGTCATTCTTTTAACTCACTGTTACCCATGTCGGAGATTTCTATAAGAAAGAAAGATTTCTGACTTGTAAAGAAGGTTTCGTTTCAACCTTTGTAAAAAGGGGGTTTCTTTTCAATCCCTTGGAAAGCAGGTTTCATTTCAACCCTTAGAAATCAGGTTTCATTTCAACCCTTCAACTGGGTTTCTTTCAACCAAAACTTCCCACCCCTTGATCCCTACCTATCTTATGCAGAGGGTCTGCGACACCCTGAGTGGGGTCCTAGCTGTCCCAAAAACTGTGCACTGAAGGAGACCTATCTTCAAATAACCTGTTCCAGGCACCACTTGCTGGGGTCCAGCCCCAGTGGATCCAGGGAATTTGAAGTGGGGACCGCGGAGCGAGAGAGATATATAGATGTAGAGAGAGATAAGGAAAGAATTTGCAGTTAAGAGAATAGAAGAGAGAAAGAGGCTGTATTCCTTGGTTTACATAGAAAGCCAATAAAGCCCCGAGACAAGGGACTTACACCATCTACGTAGGGCCACTGGTACCTGCTTGAATAGTGGAGGATGCCCCACCTTAGGCTCCCTCTTGTGTGGGTCTTAGAAGCCCAGGCAAATAAGTAGACATGGCAAGCCTTTGTGTTCCAGACGGGAATTCAGCCTGAAAAGGAGAGGGAGAGACAGGGAGAAAGAGAGAGAGAGAGAGGGAGAAAGAGAGAGAGAGAGAATTGACACAGGGGGAGGCAGATTTCCAAGAAACTGGTCCATCCTTTTATTTTCTAGGAAAGCTTTTAGACTTTAATTTGTACATAGAGATCAATGGATAATACAAAGTCAGGCAGGGTCGGCAGCCCTGACCCTTATGGAGACCAGACTTTTTTTCTGCATACCTTTCCCACAAACAATGTTGTGTATATTATCTTCTGGCCTTGGAAGCCTGTGGACATTTTATGACCCTCTTTTGATAAAGGCTACTCAACCAGAAAACTTATTTTCCCTTGGTGTTTTTTCTTTATATTTCTAATCTACGTTAGCCTCAGAAAGTATCAAACAGAGTTACATTTTCACGACGCAAAGGTGCAGCAAGTTACCACAAAGAAAGGACCAATTAGCTCAAAGTTCTGATGTGGTTAGTTTCAAGGCTGCACTTGTTTTTCTTGCATTCCGACTATGTTAACTAATGCTCTCCCAGTGCACAGTGGATAAGGGACATGGGAACTTAGCAGCAAGCGTTGGCTCAACAGTGAAATCTTATACCAGCACTATTCTAACAGCTTTTAACTCTTTGAAAGGCTTTATATTTTAGGCTTCCCATGCCTCTCACGGCTGGGGGGCTGTAAACAATCACATGCGTAATTGTAAAAGTCCAGGTAAACCTGTCAGGCAAGTTAGAGAGCCATAAGAGGGGTTTGAGCTGAGACACTCCTTTTATAGGCAGAAGACTAATAACTGGAGCTCTCAGTTAACTTTTTTCCTGAGAAAGGTGATCAGGGATTGCCCCCAGTATAATGTCAGAAGAATAGGTGGAAAGCATAATGATGTAAGGCAGGCAGACTCTGGTTTTGGGGGTAGATGCTCGAGAAAGTCCAGAGAGACCCCTGAGGCCTGATCCCACCTTTGCGTTTTGTCAGGCCCCTTTCCTCATGACATTTGCCACAGGCGGGATTCCCCATGCCGGCTCCCAGAAGGAAAGATATATTAATGGAATGAAAATAGAACACTATTTAACATCATATACAAAAATTAACTTGAAATGGATTAAAGACCTAAATGTAACACCAAACACCAAAACATTCTTTGAATAAATCACAATGATATCCTTTTTGATTCATTTCCCAGAGTATTGGAAATGGAAACAAAACTTACAAATGGGATCAAATTAAACTCAAAAGCTGTTGCACAGCAAAGCAGAACATAAGCAAAATAGGAAGGCAATCCTCAGAGTGGGAAAAAAATTTACAGATGAATAAATTGACAAGGGATTAATCTCCGAAATATTCCATCAACACAGAGAGACCTGAAAGTTATCATACTAAGTGATTAAGGAATGGAGAGAAAGATAATGATCACATTGCTTATATGTGCAATCTAAAAATTGAAAAAAGAACTTATTTACAAAACAAAAAGAGACACACACTATAAACAAACTTATGGTTACAAAATGGGCAAGGTAGGGGGAGCAATAAATTGCGAATCTGGGTTAGCAGATATAGGCTACTGTATTTAATGCAGATGAACCAACAAGGACTTACTATACTTAGTATAAAGCACAGGAAATTCTGCTCAATATTCTGTAGCAACATAAATGTGAAAAGAATTTTGAAAAGAGCAAATATATGTATATGTATAACTGAATCACTTTGCTGTATATATGAAACTAAGATTGTTGTGAAGTCGCTCAGTCATGTCCGACTCTTCACCAACCCATGGACTGCAGCCCACCAGGCTCCTCCATCCAAGGGATTTTCCGGGCAACAACACTGGAGTGGGGTGCCATCGCCTTCTCCACTAGACCAACTATAATCCAACATAAAATTAAAATTAAAAATAGAACAAATCTCCTTGCCTTAACATCTCTTACAGTATGTGTATTTCTGGCATTAAGTGATGATCTCTTCTGTACCTAAAATATCTAGAAGAGTTATCAGTAAAAGAAACACTACAGAGATCTTCCTTTTCAAATGATCATAAAAATAAAACCAGAAAAAAATTCCAAAAAATCTAGCTCTAATAGAATATGCAATCACATAATGTCAGGTTTCCAAATATTAGAAATTATTATGGATTTGTGTTTAAGCCTGAGTAAATATTTCCTAACTCAGTGTATTGTGTTTTATCAAGTATTTTTTTTTTTTTTTTCTCACGTCAAAGCATTTGCTTTCGATTTTAATCCATAATACAAAGTACACACTTCAAAGTTCGGCTCAACCTACTATAAACTCATTGGAATTGTTAAGGAGAAATCTTTGAATTGTGAGTTTCATGCATTTGGTTTAAGATTTAATTCAAGCAGGAGTTAAGCATGAAGACTGTGCAAGGCTTCTGCATCCTTTTCGTGCTGCAGCTATGTCTCCTTGACTCTGGGAGGACGGGCAAAGTTCTTGTATGGCCTATGGATTTTAGTCACTGGATTAATTTACAGGTTATTCTAGAAGAGCTTCACCTTCGTGGGCATGAGATAACTCTCCTGGTACCGTCACAAAGTCCTGTGATTGATCGTACGAAGATTCCCTATCATGTGGAGATCCTCCAGGTTTCAGTGACTAAAGAAATTTTCATAGAAGAGCTCAGTACCATGCTCTATGAAGAAATTTTTGAACTGCCAAAACTCTCATGGTGGGAAGTGCAAATAAAACTGGCAAACCTGGACAAAAAATTTTTATTAACAAGCAAAAGAGTGTGTGACAGTGCTATCACAAACAAGGAGTTACTCGGCAGGCTACAGGCAGCCAAGTTTGATGTCTGTATTGCCGACCCTTTAAGTTTTTGTGGGGAACTTGTGTCTGAACTCCTGAATATTCCATTTATATACACTTTTCGGTTTTTCTCTGGGAATGTCATTGAAAGACTGTGTGCTGGGCTTCCTATGCCTCCTTCATATGTTCCTGGTGTCACATCAAGACTGACAGACAAGATGACTTTTATACGGAGGCTGGAGAACTGGTTACTGTATACAGTGAGTGATATAATATATTCATATTATGTATTTCCAGAATGGGATGAATATTACAGCAAGGTTTTAGGTAAGAATAATATGTATATAATAAATATTCTTATATTCTATAAATAATGCAAACATTTATCTGACTATGAAAATTTACAAATGGTATTTTAGGGTGACTACACTGTTTTGAATGTAAAAATTAATAAGACTATTTTTTTGTTTTGTTTTGTGTTATATGATTAAATAATGATAACATTCCATCTTCTAGGGGATCTTCCCAACCCAGAGATCGAACCCAGGTCTCCTGCATTGCAGGCTGATCCTTTACCATTAGAGGCACCAGGGGAACCCTGCCACATATCCAAGAAGGAATATTCTTTATATTTAGGCTTCAGTTTTTGGAGTGTCTGGAAAACCCAAATCAGACAGCATGCTTAATTTCCATAACCTTGGAGTACTCTGTGTTCTGCTTCTCCTCTTTCACAACCTGATTTCTTTCTGATTAACCTGTTCTTCTTAAGGCTTTATATTTGTGTTCTATGAAAGAATAGTTAATTGATGACCAGGTTTGCAATGTGGTGAGCACGAAACTAGAAAATAAATAATGTAGTTTGGTTTCATTTGTTCTTGTCTTCAAAAGTGTGAAAACCAAAGACGATTTTTTATTTTTCCTATAGGACCATGCTTCTAGATTTTTTAACTCATTTCAGTGTTTTGTTCTTCTTCTATTTAAGATTAGAGTTCATTGGAAGTCAACTATTGACTTTTGACCCTGAGCACAAAATTTTTCTCTATTTTCGCAAGCCCATGTCCCCCTTCTAGTTTGCTTTTGAAGAATTTATTTTTCATTATGTTTATGTGATTATGATAAGGAAATTTTGCATAAGAGGTAATTTACCTTTGAGAAAGCAGTACCTTTCATATATTATTTAGTTAGATTTTTTTGAGGTATTATTAACATGCAACACTGTATTAGTTTCAGATAGTGACAAAAAATTAGTCAATAGTCAACCTAGAATAGTATGGAAGATTTCATTTGAGTCAATCTGAGGATTATAACCCTGGAGAAAATCTGTCAAGAAGCTCGGAGGAATGCTCTGCCCATTAGAAGTTAAAGAACTGTCATATAAGTTTTTGAGGGAAGTGGTTATTCTTGAAAGTGTTATATATCAGAACATTATATTGCCAGTTTATGTAGTCCTAAAAAGTGAGTAGTGGGTCAATGTGACCCCTTAAAAGATTAAGGAAAGAATGTTAGCTTATAATGAGTTACCTTGCTGGTGCCAGGAGGAAATTACTTTTTTTGCAGAGTAAACTTTCCTGTGTCTTCCGAGGGGATCTAGTTAATGTATAATGCAGAAGCACATTGCACACTAAAACAGGGAGTGCCGGGTAGTGGCTCAAGTGATAGAGAATTTTTTATGCATAATTTTGCTTGCCAACTTAAAATAATTTTGTTTCAACACAGGTATACAACAAGATGATTAGATATTTGCACCTATTGTGAAATAATCACCAAATAACTGTAGATGATATCCCTCACTACACATAAATACAAATGCTATTTATTTGAAAACTCTTAATTTCTACTTTTGTTATTTTTGAGATTGGACCAAAATACTGCATTTCACACTCCTTTCTTGACTATGAGGGACCCTCCCATTTCTTCTAAGTGATTCTTGCCCATGGTAGTAGATGCAATGGTCATCTGAATTAAATTCACCCATTCCAGTTCATTTTAGTTCACTGATTCCCAAAATGTCTATGTTCACTCTCCTTTTTGATCACTTCCAATTTATGTTGATTTGTGGGCTGAACATTCCCGATTCCTATGCAATATTCTTCTTACAGCATCGGACTTTACTTCCATCATCAGTTACATTTAAACCTGGACATTATTTTTGCTTTCACTCCATCTCTTCATTGTATCTGGAGTTATTTTTCTATTCTTCTCCAGTACCATATTGGGCATCTACCGACCTAGGGAGTTTGTCTTTCAGTGTCATATCTTTTTGCCTTTTCATACTGTTCGTAGGGTTCTCAAGGCAAGAATACTGAAGTGATGTGGCATTGTCTTCTCCAGTGTATCAGGTTTTGCCAGAACTTTCTGCTGTGACCCACTCGTCTTGGGTGGCCCTACAGGGCAGGACTCACAGTTTCTTTGGGTTAGACAAGGCTGTGGCGCATGTGATCAGTTTGGTTAGTTTTCCGTGTTTTTCATTGTGGTTTTCATTCTGTCTGCCCTCTGATGAAAAGGATAAGATTCTGGGGACCAGCCCTGGTGGATCCAGGGTAATTCAAGGCGGAGACAGTGTGGCGAGAAAGATATCTAGATTTAGGGAGCGATAAGGAAATAGTTTGCAGTTAAGAGAATAGAGGAGAGAAAGAGGCTGTATTCTTCGGTTTACGTAGAAAGCCAATAAAGCCTCAGACAAGAGACTTACACCATCTATATAAGGCCACAGGTGCCCGCTTGAATAGAGGAGGGTGCCCCTCCTTGGGTTCCCTCTGGTTTGTGTCTTAGAAGCCCAGGCAAATAAGTAGACACGATAAGCCTCTATGCTCCAGATGGGAATCAGCCAGAAAATAAAGTAAGAAAGAAATGAAGACATGGGGGAAGCCAGATTTTTGAGAAACAGGTTCGTCCTTTATTTTCCAGGAAAGCTTTTATACTTTTTTGTAAATAGAGATCAAGGGATTATACAAAGTCATGCAGGGTCAGCAGCCCTGACCCTTATCGAGACCAGGCTTTCTCTCTGCATACCTAGCTGTATACAGAGGTCTTAGATGATTTACATCATCTTCTGGCCAGGAGGCCTATTAGCATTTTATGGCCCTTTTCTGATAAGGGTCTGTCAACCAGAAAACTTATTTGCCCTAAAAGTGTTGTTTTTACTAAAGTCTGGTGCCACTCTCAGAAATTACTAATTAAGATTACATTCTTACATAGCAAGGACACAACAATTTATAACAAAGAAAGAGGAGTAAAGAAATTTATAACAAAGAGAAAATTCATTAACTCAAAAATCTAGTATTGCTGACATCAAAACTACTATATTCTTTTTCTACATCTGGGTTACATTGATTTTATCCTCCAGGGACCTAAAAGATAAAGGATATGGAGGCCTGGAAGGAGTCATTAACTCAACAATGAAAACCATCCACCAGTAGAATTCTTAGCTCCTTAAAAAGGTCTCTATATCTTTAAGATGCTTTTTCTTTATACTAAAATTTTTATTTTTATTTTTTTCAAATTCCTACATTTTTATTTTTAAATTTTTATTTTTACTTTATTTTGCTTTACAATACTGTATTGGTTTTGCCATACATTGACATGAATCAGCCGCAGGTGTATATGAGTTCCCAATCCTGAACCCCCCTCCCACCTCCCACTCCATATCATCTCTCTGGATCATCCCCATGCACTAGCCCCAAGCATCCTGTATCCTGTATCGAACATAGACTGGTGATTCGTTTCTTACATGATAGTATACATATTTCAATGCCATTCTCCCAAATCATCCCACCCTCTCCTTCTCCCACAGAGTCCAAAAGTCCATTCTTTACATCTGTGTCTCTTTTGCTGTCTCACATACAGGGTTATCATTACCATCTTTCTAAATTCCATATATATGTTTAGTATACTGTATTGGTGTTTTTCTTTCTGGCTTACTTCACTCTGTATAATAGGCTCCAGTTTCATCCACCTCATTAGAACTGATTCAAATGTATTCATTTTAATGGCTGAGTAATACTCCATTGTGTATATGTACCACAGATTTCTTATCCATTCATCTGCTGATGGACATCTAGGTTGTTTCCATGTCCTGGCTATTATAAACAGTGCTGCGATGAACATTGGGGTACACGTATCTCTTTCAATTCTGGTTTCCTCGGTGTGTATGCCCACCAGTGGGATTGCTGGGTCATAAGGCAATTCTATTTACAATTTTTTAAGGAATCTCCACACTGTTCTCCATAGTGGCTGTACTAGTTTACATTTCCACCAACAGCATAAGAGGGTTCCCTTTTCTCCACAGCCTCTCCAGCATTTATTGCTTGTAGACTTTTGGATTGCAGCCATTCTGACTGGCATAAGATGGCACCTCATTGTGGTTTTGATTTGCGTTTCTCTGACAATGAGTGATGTTGAGCATCTTTCCATGTGTTTGTTAGTCATCCGTATGTCTTCTTTGGAGAAATGTCTATTTAGTTCTTTGCTCATTTTTTGATTGGGTCATTTATTTTTCTGAAGTTGAGCTGCATAAGTTGCTTGTATATTTTTGAGATTAGTTGTTTGTCAGTTGTTTCATTTGCTATTATTTTCTCCCATTCAGAAAGCTGTCTTTTCACCTTGCTTATAGTTTCCTTTGTTGTGCAGAAGCTTTTAATTTTAATTAGATCCCATTTATCTATTTTTGCTTTTATTTCCAGTATTCTGGGAGGTGGGTCATAGAGGATCCTGCTGTGATTTATGTCAGAGAGTGTTTTGCCTATGTTCTCCTCTAGGAGTTTTATAGTTTTTGGTCATACATTTAGATCTTTAATCCATTTTGAGTTTATTTTTGTGTATGATGTTAGAAAGTGATCTAGTTTCATTCTTTTACAAGTGGTTGACCAGTTTTCCCAGCACCACTTGTTAAAGAGATTGTCTTTACTCCATTGTATATTCTTGCCTCCTTTGTTGAAGATAAGGTGTCCATAGGTGTGTGGATTTATCTCTGGGCTTTCTATTTTGTTCCATTTGTCTATATTTCTGTCTTTGTGCCAGTACCATACTGTCTTGATGACATCTTTAAGATGTTTTTTTAAGCTTTGTGCCTCTTGCAGTTGGGGGGCTGTAAACAATCACATGCGTAGTTGTAAAAATCCAGGTAAACCTGTCAGGCAAATTAGAGAGCCATCAGAGGGGTTTGAGCTGAGACACTCCTTTTATATGCAGGAGACTATTAACTGGAGCTTTAAGTTAACTTTTTCCAGAGAAAGGTGGTCGGGGATAGCCCCTGTTAATGTCTGACATGTTGGTGAAAGTCATAAATTAATAAGACAGACAGATTCTTGGTTTGGGGTAGATGCTAGAGAAAGCCCAGGGGGGTTTTCTCAAGGCTTGATCTCACCTTTGCCTATCAGGCCTCTTCCTCATGACCTTTGCCATGGGTGGGATTCCCCATGCTGGCTCCCAGCAATAAGAGGCTTATGCAAGTTTCCTGATGGTAGAGCCTGTTGTGGGGGAAGTGGTTCTGTTCTGATTGGCAGGGCCATGCTCAGTGAACCTTTAATCCAATTTTCTGCTGATGGGCAGGGATGGGTTCCTTCCCTGTTGTTTACCTTGAGGCCAAACTTTCAACACATGCCTCTATCAGAGACTCCTGGACACTCAAAGGCAAGTCTGGCTCGGTCTCCCACAGCCTCCAAAGTCAAATTCCCTGCGGGTTATCAGTTACATTGCCAGATTCCCGGAATGGAAAATCTGTCCTAAGAAAATCTGAACTTTTTTAACAGCGTGGGAAAATCTTTAGTATAATTGTTTTGTAGTTTGTTGATCATCTGCTCAGCGGCTTTATGGTGGGGCTAATGGTGACCTCCACCATGAGTCTCAGGCCACATATTGGGTAATCCAGGCCTGCTGCAGTTAGAGTCCCTGTCCCCACAGTAGGCCACTGCTGACCCATGCTTCTGCAGGAGACACTCAAACAATCAAAGGTAGGTCTCTTTCAGTCTCTGTGGGACTTCTGGGTCTTGGTGTGCACAAGTTTGTTTGAGTCCTCCAAGCATCTCTGGTGAGTATGAGGTTTGATTCTAAAAACAATTTTGTCCCTCCTACCATCTTATTGGGGCTTCTCCTTTGCCGTTGGAATTGGGGTTGTTATTTATTTATTTATTTATTTATTTATTGGTGGAATCCAACATTCTGTCCATGGTTGTAAAGCAGCTAGTTGTAACTTTGGAGTTCACACAGGAGAAGATGAGCACATGACCTTTTAGTCTGCCATCTTGTTTGTTGATGTCCTTTTCATCATAAGGGAGTGACAGGCAAAAGCAGGAAGTCAAGAGATAGCTGGAGCAACAGGCAAATTTGCTATGGAGTACAAAATGAAGTGGGGCAAAGGCTAACAGGGTTTTGTCAAGAGAAGGCAATGGTCATAGCAAACACCCTCTTCAACAGCACAAGAGAAGTCTCTAGACATGGACATCACCAGATGGTCAAAACCAAAATCTGATTGATTATATTCCTTAGAGTAGAAGATGGAGAAGAACTATACAGATAGCAAAAACAAGACTGGGAGTTGATTCTGGCTCAGATCATGAACTCCTTATTACTCAATTCAGACTTTAATTGAAGAAAGTAGGGAAAGCCACTGGGCCATTCAGGTATGACCTAAATCAAATCTACTGCGAGTACACAGTAGAAATGACAAATAGATTTAAGGGATGAGATCTAATAGATAGAGTGCCTGAAGAACTAAGGATGGAGGTTCATGACATTGTACAGGAAGCAGTGATGAAGACTATCTCCAGGAAAAAGAAATGCAAAAGGCTAAACATCTGAGGAATCCTCACAATTAGCTGACAAAAGAAGAGAAGCTAAAGGCAAAGGAGAAAAGGAAAGATATATCCATCTGAATGCAGAGTTCCAAAGAATAGCAAAGAGAGATAAGAAAACTTTCCTAAGTGAACAGTGCAAAGAAATAGAGGAAGATAATACAATAGGAAAGATTAAAGATCTCTTCAAGAAAATTAAAGATACCAAGGAAATATTTCATGCAAAGATGGGCACAATAAAGGACAGAAATGGTATGTACCTAACAGAAGCAGAAGATAATAAGAAGAGGTGGCAAGAATACACAGAGGACTGCATGAAAAAGATCCTCATGACCCAGATAACCATGATGGTGTATTAACGCACATAGAGCCAGACATCCTGGAGTCTGAAGTAAGTGGGCCTTAGGAAGCATCACTATGAACAAAGCTAGTGGAGGTGATGGAATTCCAGCTGAACTATTTTAAGTCCTAAAAGATGATGCTGTGAAAGTGCCACACTCAATATGCCAGCAAATTTGGAAAACTCAGCAGTGGCCACAGGACTGGAAAAGGTCAGTTTTCATCCAGTCCCAAAGAAAAGCAATGCCAAAGAATGCTCAGACCTCTGCACAATTGCACTCATCTCACATGCTAGCAAAGTAATGCTGAATATTCTCAAAGCCAGGCTGCAACACTGCGGATGTTCAAGCTGGATTTAGAAAAGGCCAAAGAACCAGAGATCAAATCTCCATCATCTGTTGGATCATAGAAAAATTGAGAGCTCCAGAAAAACATCTAGTACCACCTTATTGAAACATCAAAAACTTTGACTGTGTGGATTACAAAATAATGCAAAAATTCTTCAAGAGATGGGAATACCAGACTACCTTACCTGACTCCTGCAAACCTTATATGGAGTTCAAAAGGAATAGTCAGAACTGGAAATGGAACAACAAACTGGTTCCAAATAGGGAAAGGAGTACATCAAGGCTGTATATCCTCTCCCTGCTTATTTAAATTATATGCAGAGTACATCATGAAAAATGCCAGGATCGATGAAGCACAAGCTGGAATCTAGATTGCCAAGAGAAATACCAAAAACCTCAGATATGCAAATGACACCACCCTTATGGCAGAAAGTCAAGAGGAACAACAGAGACACTTGATGAAGGTGCAAAAGGAGAGTGAAAAATTGGTTTAACACAACATTCAAAAAATGAAGATCATGGCATCTGGCCCATCACTTAACGGAAAAAGATGGGGAAAACAATGGAAACAGTGAGAGACTTTGTTTTCTTGGGCTCCAAAATCACTGCAGATAATGATTGCAGCCATGAAATTAAAAGACCCTTACACTTTGGAAGAAAAGCTATGACAAAACTAGACAGCATATTAAAAAGCAGAGACATTATTTAAGTAACAAATGTCCATATAATCAAAGTTATGGTTTGACCAGTAGTTTTATATTGATGCAACAGTTGGACCATAAAGAAGGCTGATCATAGAAGAATTGATCCTTTTGAACTGCGGTGTTGGAAAAACATCTTAAGGGTCCCTTAGACTGCAAGGAGATCAAACCAGTCAATCCTAAAGGAAATCAATCCTGAGTATTCATTGGAAGGACTGATGCTAAAGCTGAAGCTTCAATATTTTGGCCACCTGATGTGAAGAACCGACTTACTAGAAAAGATCCTGATGCTGGGCAAGATTTAAGGCAGGAGGAAATGGAGATGACAGAGGATCAGCTGTTTGGATGGAACTACCATCTCAGTGAACATGAGTATTTTCAGGCTCCGGGAGATGGTGAAGAATAGGAAAGCCTGGATTGCTGTAGTTGATGGCACCACGAAATGTAGGACATGAATGAATGACTGAACAAGAACAATAACCACACCTACACAGACAAAGAGTTTGCAAATATTTTTTTTTTTCTATTTTCATAGGCTGCCTTCTTGTTTGTTGATCATTTCTCTTACTGTGCAGTGTGCAGCGGCCACTATTTGGAAGTAGTTCACCTAATTCATTTTTTAAATTTTGTTAATTATACTTTCAGTTCAGTTCAGTAGCTTAGTCATGTCTGATTCCTTGAAACCCCATGGATAGCAGCATGACAGGCTTCCCTGTACATCAGCAATTCCCTTAGCCTATTCAAACTCACATCCATAGAGTCAGTGATGCCATCCAACCATCTTATCCTCTGTCATCCACTTCTTCTCCTGCCTTCAGTCTTGCCCAGCATCAGGTTCATTTCCAGTGAGTCAGTTCTTTGCATCAGGTGGCCAACGTATTGGAGCTTCAGCTTCAGCATCACTTCTTCCAATGAATATTCAGGACTGATTTCGTTTAGGAATGACGGGTTTGATCTCCTTGCAATCGAAGGTATGCTCAAGAATTTGTTCCAACAGCACAGTTCAAAATTATCCATTCTTCAATGCTCAGTTTTCTTTACAGTCCAAATCCATTTATACATGACTACTGGAAAAACCATAGCTTTGATTAGATGGCCCATTATCAGAAAAGTAATGTCTCTGGACTTTAACATGCTGTCTAGGTTGTTCATAGCTTTTCTTCCAATGAGCAAGCATCTTTTAACTTCATTTCTGCAATCATTATCTACAGTGATTTAGGTGCCCCCCAAAATAAAGTCTCTCAGTGTTTCCATTGTTTCACCATCAATTTGCCATTAAGTCATGGGACTAGGTGCTATGATCCTCATTTTTTAAATATTGAGTTTTAAGACAACTTTTTCACTCTCCTCATTCACTTTCATCAAGAGGCTCCTTAGTTACTGTTGGTTTTCTGCCAGGATGGTGGTGTCATCTGCATATCTGAAGTTACTGATATATGTCCCTGCCATCTTCATTCCAGCTTGTGCTTCATCTATCCTGGCATTTTTCAAGATGTACTCTGCATATAAGTTAAATAAGCAGGGTGACAGTATACAACTTTGACATACTCTTTTCCCTATTTGGAACAAGTCTGTCATTCCATATCCAGTTCTAATTGTTGCTTCTTGATCTGCACACAGATTTCTCAGGAGGCAAGTATGTTGGTCTGATATTCCCATCTCTTGAAGAATTTTTCCATTATTTTGTAATCCACACAGTCAAGGGCTTTGAGATAGTCAATAAAGCAGAAGTAGATGTAGTAGTAGTAGAAGAGAGTGAAAAAGTTTGTTTAAAACTCAACATTCAGTAAACTAAGATCATGGCATCTAATCCCATCACTTCATGGCAAATAGGAAAACAGTGGAAAAAGTGACAGACTTTGATTTTGGGGGCTTCAAAATCACTGCAGGTGGTGACTACAGCCATGAAATTATAAGAACACTTGCTCCTTGAAAGATAAATTATGACCAACCTAGACAGCTTATTAAAATGCAAAGACATTTCTTTGCCAACAAAGGCCCATCTAGTCAAAACTATGGGTTTTTCAGTAGTAATATATGGATATGAGTGTTGGACTCTAAAAAAATCTGAGCACTGAAGAATGCTTTTGATGCTTTTGAACTGTGGTGTTGGAGAAGACTCTTGAGAGTCCCTTGGACTACATGGAGATCCAACTAGTCCATCTTAAAGGAAATCAGTCTTGAATATTTGTTGGAAGGACTGATGCTCAAGCTGAAACTTCAATACTTTGGTCACATGATGTGAAAAACTGGCTCATTTGAAAAGACCTTGGGCTGGGAAAGACTGAAGGGAGGAGAAGGGGATGACAGAAGATGAGATAGTTGGATGGCATCACCGATTCAATCGACATGAGTTTGAGTATCTCTACGAGTTGGTGATGGACAGGGAAGCCTGGCATGCTGAAGTCCATAGAGTCACAAAGAGTCAGACATGACTGACCGACTGAAGTGAACTGAGCTGGTGCAATAATGTTCTTTACAGCATCAGATTTACTTCAATCACCAGTCACATTTACACCTGGGCATTGTTTTTGCTTTTGGTCCATCACTTCATTCTTTCTTGGGTTATTTCTCCACTCTTCTCCAGTAGCATATTGGGCACCTACCAGACTGAAGTATTCATCTTTCAGTGTCATATCTTTTTGCCTTTTCATATTGCTCATGGCGTTCTCAAGGAAATAATATTTATGTGGTTTGCCATTCTCTTCTTCAGTGGACTACATTTTGTCAGAACTTTCCATCATGACCGCTCCGTCTGTGCAGCCCTAAATGTCATGGCTCACAGTTTCATTGAGTTAGACGAGGCTGTGGTCCATGTCACTTTTATTTGTTTTGTATGATTGTGGTTTTCATTCTGCCTGCCCTTTGATGAATAAGGATAAGAGGCTTATGAAGCTTCCTGATGGGAGAGTCTTGGATTACCATGATATTGAATGGTTTCCCTTGGAAACAAACAGAGATCATTCTGTCATTTTTGAGACTGCATTAATCTCAAACTGATGGTTGGATGGCATCATCGACTCAGTGGACATGGGTCTGGGTGGACTCTGTGAGTTGGTGATGGACAGCGAGGCCTGGTGTGCTGTGGTTCATGGGGTCGCAAAGAATCAGGAATGACTGAGCGAGTGAACTGAACTGAAATGATGGGAGAGCCCAATTGTGGGGGAAATTGGGTCTTGTTCTAATGCGCGGGGCCATACTCAGTCAAACTTTAATCCAATTTTATCCTGATGGGTGGGGCTGTGTTCAATTTAGTTCAGTTCAGTCTCTCAGTCGTGTCTGACTCTGCGATCCCATGAATCACAGCACGCCAGGCCTCCCTGTCCATCACCAACTCCTGTGGTTCACTCAGACTCACATCCATCGAGTCTGTGATGCCATCCAGCCATCTCATCCTGGGTCGTCCCCTTCTCCTCCTGTCCCCGATCCGTCCCAGCATCAGAGTCTTTTCCAATGAGTCAACTCTTCACATGAGATGACCAAAGTACTGGAGTTTCAGCTTTAGCATCATTCCTTCCAAAGAAATCCCAGGGCTGATCTCCTTCAGAATGGACTGGTTGGATATCCTTGCAGTCCAAGGGACTCTCAAGAGTCTTCTCCAACACCACAGTTCAAAAGCATCAATTCTTCGTGCTCAGCTTTCTTCACAGTCCAACTCTCACATCCATACATGACCACAGGAAAAACCATAGCCTTGACTAGACGGACCTTTGTTGGCAAAGTAATGTCTTTGCTTTTGAATATGTTATCGAGGTTGGTCATAACTTTTCTTCCAAGGAGTAAGCGTCTTTTAATTTCATGGCTGCAGTCACCATCTACAGTGATTTTGGAGCCCCAAAATATAAAGCCTGAAACTGTTTCCACTGTGTCTCCATCTATTTCCCATGAAGTGATGGGACCAGATGCCATGATCTTCGTTTTCTGGATGTTGAGCTTTAAGCCATCTTTTTCACTCTCCTCTTTCACTTTTCATCAAGAGGCTTTTCAGCTCCTCTTCACTTTCTGCCATAAATATGGTGTCATCTGCACATCTGAGGTTATTGATATTTCTCCCGGCAATCTTGATTCCAGCTTGTGCTTCTTCCAGCCCAGCGTTTCTCATGATGTACTCTGCATAGAAGTTAAATAAGCAAGGGTTACAATATGCAGCCTTGACATGCTTCTTTTCCTATTTGGAACCAGTCTGTTGTTCCATGTCCAGTTCTAACTGTTGCTTCCTGACCTGCATACAGATTTCTCAAGAGGCAGGTCAGGTGGTCTAGTATTCCCATCTCTTAAAGAATTTTCCACAGTTTATTGTGATCCACACAGTCAAAGGCTTTGGCATAGTCAATAAACCAGAAATAGATGCTTTTCTGGAACTCTCTTGCTTTTTCCATGATCCAGCGGATGTTGGCAATTTGGTCTCTCGTTATTTCTAAAATCAGCTTGAACATTTGGAATTTCACGGTTCATGTATTGCTGAAGCCTGGCTTGGAGAATTTTGAACATTACTTTATTAGTGTGTGAGATGAGTGCAATTGTGCAGTAGGTTGAGCATTCTTTGGCATTGCCTTTCTTTGTGATTGGAATGAAAACTGACTTTTCCAGTCCTGTGGCCACTGCTGAATTTTCCAAATTTGCTGGCATATTCAGTGCAGCCCTTTCACAGCATCATCTTTCATTTGAAATAGCTCAACTGGAATTCCATCACCTCCACTAGCTTTCTTCATAGTGATGCTTTCTAAGGCCCACTTGACTTCGCATTCCAGATTATCTGGCTTTAGCTTAGTGATCACACAATCATGATTATCTGGGTTGTGAAGATCTTTTTTGTATACTTCTTCTGTATATTCTTGCCTCCTCTTCTTAATATTTTCTTCTTCTATTAGGTTCATACCATTTTTTGGTCTATATTGAGCCCATCTTTACAGTAAATGTTCCCTTAGTATCTCTAATTTTCTTGAAAAGATCTCTAGTCTTTCTCATTATTTTGTTTTTCTCTATTTCTTTCCACGGATCCCCAAGGAAGGCTTTCCTATCTCTATTTGCTATTCTTTGGAACTCTGCATTCAGATGGATATATCTTTCTTTTTCTCTCTCTCTCTCTCTTTTTTTTTTTTTTTTTGCTTCTCTTCTTTTCACAGCTATTTTTAAGGCCTCCTCAGACTACTATTTTGCTTTTTGCATTTCTTTTCTTGGTGATGGTCTTGATCCTTGTCTCCTGTACAATGTCAGGAACCTCTAAGCATAGTTCATCAGGCACTCTGTCTATCAGATTTAATCCCTTGAACCTATTTCTCACTTCCAGTGTATAGTAAGGGATTTGATTTAGGTCATACCTGAATGATCTAGTGGCTTTCCCTACTTTCTTCAATTTATCTGAATTTGGCCATAAGGAGTTCATGATCTTAGTCACAGTCAGCTTCCAGTCTTGTTTTTGCTGACTTGTATAGAGCTTCTCCATCTTTCACTGCAGAGTATAATAAATCTGATTTTGGTTTTGACCATCTGGTGTTATGCATGTGTAGAGTCTTTCCTTGTGTTGTTGGAAGAGGGTGTTTTCTATGAACAGTGCATTCTCTTGGCAGAACTCTATTAGTCTTTGCCCTGCTTAAATCTGTACTCCAATGCCAAACTTGCCTGTTACTCCAGGTATATCTTGACCTCCTGCTTTTGCATTCCAGTCCCCTATAATGAAAGGAACATCTTTTTTGGGTGTTAGTTCTTGAAGGTCTTGTAGGTCATCATAGAACCATTCAAATTCATCTTCCTCAGCATTGTCAGTCAGTCAGTTCAGTCACTCAGTTGTATCAGACTCTTTGCCACCCCATGGCCTACAGCATGCCAGGTCTCCCTGTCCATCACCAACTCCCGGAGTTCATTCAAACTCATGTCCATTGAGTTGGCGATGCCATCCAACCATCTTATCCTCTGTCATCCCCTTCTCATCTCACTTGTAATCTTTCCTAGCATCAGGGTCTTTTCAAATGAGTCAGCACTTCACATCAGGTGCCAAAATCTTTAACATTACTGGTCGTCAAACCCATGCCTCCACTGGAGACTCCTCAACATTCATAAGCAAGTCTGACTCAGTCTCTTGTGGGGACACTACTCATTTCTCCCGGTTGCTGGTGTTGCAAGATTGTTTTTTGTGCTCTCCAAGTGTCTGTTTCTCCAATCCTGTGGAAGAACATTATAGAAAGTTCTATAATGATGTCCCACTAACCTCCAAAGTTATATTCCCTGGGGGTTCTCATCTGCTCACCAGCTCTATGGTGGGGCTAATGGTGACCTCCTCCAAGAGGGCTTATGCCACATGGTGCATGACACAGGTCTGCTGCAGTCATAGCCCCTGTCACTGCAGCAGGCCACTGCTGACCTATAACTCAGTCAAGGGCAGGAGACAATCAAGGGCAGTTCTGGCTCAGTTTCATTGGGACCTCTGGGTCTTGGTGTGCACAAGATTTTGTTTGAGCTCTCCAAGCATTTCTGGTGAGTATGGCATTTGATTCTAACTGCAACTTCCCCCCTTCTACTGTCTTGTTGGGGCTTCTCTTTTGCCCTTGGGCCTGGGGTATCTTCTTTTCGGGGGGAATCCAACCTTCTCCTGTCAATGGTTGTTTAGCAGCTAGTTGCAATTTTAGAGTTCACACAGGAGAAGATGAGTGCACATCCTTCTACTTCACTATCTTAATATCAAGATACAGTCCTGGAATTCTCCAGGACAGAATATTGGAGTGGGTAGCCTTTCCCTTCTCCAGAGGATCTTCCTAACCCAGGGATCAAACCCAGGTCTCCCACATTATAAGCAGATTCTTTACCAGCTGAGCCACCAGGGAAGCCCACTTATATTTTAGGTATCATATCAAAATTCACTGATACTATGAATGTCAAGAATTATTTCCCTTTGTTTTCTTTGAGTAATTTTATGGTTTTAAGTCATATTTAATAAATACTTGGTAAACAGAAGAAACACATTTCTTCTTATTCTCATCAGTGTTAAAATGCTATAAGTTATGGATATAATTTGGCTATTCAGACTTTAAAATTTTCATTATATTATATATTCAGTTCAGTTCAGTTCAGTTCAGTTCAGTTCAGTTACTCAGTCGTGTCCGACTCTTTGCAACCCTATGAATTGCAGCATGCCAGGCCTCCCTGTCCATCACCATCTGCCAGAGTTCACTCAGACTCATGTCCATCGAGTCCGTGATGCCATCCAGCCATCTCATCCTCTGTCATCCCCTTCTCCTCCTGCCCCCAATCCCTCCCAGCATCAGAGTCTTTTCCAACGAGTCAACTCTTCGCATGAGGTGGCCAAAGTACTGGAGTTTCAGCTTTAGCATCATTCCTTCCAAAGAAATCCCAGGGCTGATCTCCTTCAGAATGGACTGATTGGATCTCCTTGCAGTCCAAGGGACTCTCAAGAGTCTTCTCCAACATCACAGTTCAAAAGCATCAATTCTTTGGCGCTCAGCCTTCTCCACAGTCCAACTCTCACATCCATACATGACCACAGGAAACACCATAGCCTTGACTAGACAGACCTTAGTCGGCAAAGTAATGTCTCTGCTTTTGAATATACTGTCTAGGTTGGTCATAACTTTTCTTCCAAGGAGTAAGCGTCTTTTAATTTCATGGCTGCAGTCACCATCTGCAGTTGTTTTGGAGCCCAAAAAGATAAAGTCTGACACTGTTTCCACTGTTTCCCCATCTATTTCCCATGAAGTGATGGGGCCAGATGCCATGATCTTCGTTTTCTGGATGTTGAGCTTTAAGCCAACTTTTTCGCTGTTCTCTTTTACTTTCATCAAGAGGCTATTTAGTTCCTCTTCACTTTCTGCCATAAGGGTGGTGTCATCTGCATATATGAGGTTTTTGCTATTTCTCCTGGCAATCTTGATTCCAGCTTGTGCTTATTCCAGCCCAGCGTTTCTCATGATGTACTCTGCATAGAAGTTAAATAAGCAGGGTGACAATATACAGCCTTGACGTACTTCTTTTCCTATTTGGAACCAGTCTGTTGTTCCATGTGCAGTTCTAACTGTTGCTTCCTGACCTGCATACAGATTTCTCAAGAGGCAGGTTAGGTGGTCTGGTATTACCATCACTTTCACACTTTTCCACAGTTTATTGTGATCCACACAGTCAAAGGCTTTGGCATAGTCAATAAAGCAGAAATAGATGTTTTTCTGGAACTCTCTTGCTTTTTCCATGATCCAGCTGATATTGGCAATTTGATCTCTTGTTCCTCTGCCTTTTTTAAAACCAGCTTGAACATCAGGGAGTTCACAGTTCACATTGCTGAAGCCTGGCTTGGTTGTAATGCATAATTAGGAAATTTTATCTATAAAATTATAAATATATTAATTAATATACATTTATACATATAAGATATATCAACATATAATAAATATATGCATGAATATAACTTTCTGTGTAAAATATGAATTAATAAATAATTTATGGAATTATTCATTAAAGGGTGGCATAGTTAAGTTCAAAAAATTTATGAGAAAATAACTAAGAACGACAGCATTCATTTAAAAAACTTGATAAACTCTCTATAAAACTTTCAGGAGATAAAAGAATTTTAGGATAAGAATAGTAGGTTAGAGAAAACAATGGTCGAAAAATACCATACAGAGCAATAGAATCATGATTTGGGAGATGGTATTTTCTACCAGACAGACATATAACAATTAACAATTAACTTCAAAGTATATTATCTCAAAAGTTCAGAGTAAATTAAAAAATAAATGACAAAGTAAAACCTATGTACATTTTCCTAAAGATGTGTAGGAGTATGAAAGTGGATATTGCAATTACCAGAATAAAACCGCTCCTTTACTGAGATTTGCCTGGATCTGTTATGCAGATACATCTTCCTAGGAGTTCAAAATCCCTTATATTCTCTAATCAAAACTTTAGCACACTTAGAACATCACAGAAAATATTCAAAAAGCCATGTAGTGAGAAACTACATGGCTATGGTTTCCTCCTATTAGTGACAGGAAGCACATATTTCTAAAGGACACCAAAACTCTGGGTAAGATACACTATAAAAGAGAAATTATTTCACCACTAGATTATTATACAGTGCAATATTTTCACCAAAAAGGACAGAATCTTGTAAAATAGGAAATTTCGTTTACTATAGCAAAGGAGACAATCATTTTAAAAATTGTATTAAAAGTACTCAGAATGTAATTAGTTGTGACAACACACTTGAAAATAATAGAAAAAAAGATGGATAAAACGCAAATTGTTTTTCAACATAATCAGAGACTTTTGGAGCAATGAGGATGAGATAAATTGGAATTCCAGAAAAAAAAGGTGTGACTCTACCACAGAAGGCTGAGAATCACTACCTAAGTTTCTTGTACTTATAGGAGCACCTGAGTCGGCTCAGGCTTAGATCAAGATGAAAGACTCCATTGACAGAGAGAAAGCAATAGGCTTTTGGCTTGCTGCATACTTAAATCAGTGTTTGAAAGTGAAAGGTCCTGTTGGATTCTTTGTGATCCCTTGGGCTATACAAGTCCATGGAATTCTCCAGGCCAGAATACTGGAGTGGGTAGCTTTTTCCTTCTCAAGGAATGTTCCCAACCCAGGGATCGAACCCAGGTCTCTGGCATTTCAGGCGGATTCTTTACTAGCTGAATCACAAGGGAAGCCCAAATCTGTGCTTATTTATTCATAATCTGACTATGTGTACTCTTCAGGGTAAAAGGCCAATTGATTTACGTTGGGTTGCATAGGTTCAGTATTGGTCTTTAAGAATTTACTTAGAAAATTAGGTGAAGGTATATCTCTCATTTAACATATCAGATTCCTTTCCCTCTATTATCCTTCATTTTTACTCAGGAAAACCCACCACACTATGTGAGACTATGGGGAAAGCTGACATGTGGTTGTTTCGAAGTTACTGGGATTTTGAATTTCCTCAACCTTACTTGCCTAATACTGAATTTGTCGGAGGACTGCACTGCAAGCCTGCAAAGCCCCTACCTAAGGTAATTAAATGTGCTTATTATTGTCTTACATGAATGAAGTGTGAAGTGTTAGTTACTCAGTCATACCCAACTCTTTGCGACCCCATGGACTGTAACCCAACAGGCTCTTCTGTCCATGGAATTTTCCAGGTAAGAATACTGGAGTGGAATTGCCATTCCCTTCTCCATGGGATCTTCCCAACCCAACTATGAGTATTTATCTCTTAAAATGATTTCTGGTTTATTGTTAACAATATTTGATCCCCAAACAGAGAAAACAGACATAGAATTTAATGGTCATTATCTTCTTAGACTATACACTACAGTAAGAAGATGAGTAGCCTTTATTTTGGATTATGTATTATTATCTAAGGAAGTAGTCCTCACAATTTTCTTTTCTTGTTCAAAGTCCATTAACTATCCATGAAAATGTGTTTTATATAAATTTTAAAATATTTCCTAGTATCTTACAAATACTACGCTATAATTGAACATAAAGATATCGTTATATCTCAAGTCAAATCATCTCCCAACATAGTGTAATGGTTAACTTTAAGTGTCAACTTACCTGGCCAGGAAACCAGGTGTTTAGACAAACATTTTTCTAGAACTTACTGAGAGGCAATTTTTAGATGAAATCAACTTTTATAGATGCGGACCTTGATTAAACAAATTACTCTCCATTATGTGGGTAAACCTCATTCAATTAGTTGAAGATGTGACTAGAACAAAAGACTGAATTATGCCAGTAGTCAACCTTCAGACTTGAACTACAGCAGTGGCTCTTTGAGTCTCCAGCCCAATGTACTGTTCTGCAGATTAAACTTGACATCCTCCATAACCATGTGTGTGAGCTAAGTCGCTTCAGTGTTGTCTGACAGTTTGCGACCTCATATACTCCAATCTGCCAGACTTCTCTGTTCATGGGATATTCCAGGCAAGATTATTGGAATTGGTTGCCATTTCCTTCTCCAATAACCATGTGAGAAGTCCCTTAATATAAATATCTTCCCTGTCTTTCCATTTCATGCCTCACACACTTTTTTTTTTTTGTCATACTTAATTGGCTTAGTTTTGCTAGTATTTAAAAAGAAGATGAAAAGATTTATTTCAGTCTGATTATATATGTTGTTTTTATTTTCAATTCAAAGCTATATATTTCTACTACTATATTCCTATCATCCTCAGAGTATGCTTTATAGGTATTTCTGCATTACTCGTCTGGTCAGGAGTTACATGGCTACCTCATTCCTAATTGTATATGTGGAAGCTTACATTAAAAAACAAATATAATCAAAGTAAAAGCAAATAGAAATTTAGAAAACAGAGAAAAGTAAATATACCAACATTGTGTCATGTACTGACCATGATTCAGCAGAAAAAATGAAAACAACCTTATTAGCATCTAAGGCTAAATAAAAATTGCAGCACCAGAGCTATTTAACTTAAAGGTAGAAATTTCTCTGCCAGCTACTGCCGTGTAGATTTGGACTAATTACTTAACCTTAGGGAGGTAGATTTCCCATCTGAAAATGTGTACATATCTCATAAAATCACCATATATCTTAGTTAAATGTTATATGTAAAGAGCTCAGCAAATGGCAAAAGATAACAGGCAGTCAATAATTTGTAAACACAAGTACATGCCAAAGACAAACTCATACCTCAAATATGCTTTACTAAATGAGCCTTTAGTAACAATAATTTTTAATTTGCCATCTATTATACACTGAAATCATTAACATATGAAAGTACAGAATTGTTCTAATAAATCAGACACATTGAGAAGAGTGTGACATCTATTATAACTGTAAGCTTTTATATTACAAAGACTGTTTTCTTCATAGGAGCTCGAAGAGTTTGTTCAAAGCTCTGGAGAAGATGGAGTTGTGGTGTTTACTCTGGGGTCAATGATCAAAAACCTCTCAGAAGAAAAGTCTAATATGATTGCATCAGCCCTTGCCCAGATTCCACAGAAGGTCAGATAATATTTTTTTTCAGAGACAACTGTTTTAAAATCCATGAAGTTCATAATAAAGTATACTTGTAAAATGTAGGAAAGAGTATTGATATTGTTAGTCTCAAGTGAGCTCTAATGAAAGTGTGTAAATGATAAAAGGGGATATTTGATTGCTGTCTTGCTTTAAACCTGGCCTTATTAAGGAAATTCTATTGCATTATTGTCTTTAAATAATAAATGAAAATTAATCTTTTGCTACTGTTAAACCATCAGTCAGCTTTGTGCATTAGGTTTTAAGGCATCCATGTAATGTAACACTTTTTGCTATTCTTATATTTCTTTAAATTGAAGCATATAAACAAGTTGCAAATAACATGACAGAGAATAAAGGAAAAAATATTCAAAATAATAGGTTTGATTCTCAGAATGTCTTGGGGCTATATTTTCTAGTAATTACTGATTTTGAGCATTGTCATAATTGAACCTGGAAATAAGAGCCTAGATTCTAAAAAATAATCCTAAATAATGATTCTTCTAATAATGCTAAATAATGAATCCTAAAAATAATCCTAAATGAAATCCTAAATAATGATTCTTCAACATTTAAAACTTTAACAATACAGTAAAAGATTTAGGAGTATACTTTACAATGCTCCAGCAAACTATAACTTTTTATTGATACCATTCTAGGTTTTAACTGAGTGATCTTTTTTCTCAGTTCAGTTCAGTCGCTCAGTCATGTTCAACTCTTTGTTGTTCCATGGACTGCAGCGTGCTAAGCCTCCCTGTCCATCACCAACTCCAATGGGTCAGGAAGATCCCCTGGAGGAGGGCATGGCAACCAACTCCAGTAATCTTACCTAGAGAATCCCCTTGGACAGAGGAGCCTGGCAGGCTGCAGCTCATGGGGTCACAAAGAGTCGGACACAACTGTGCAACTGGATGCCATGCCATACAGTTGATGGTTACACCTTGTGGATGTTTTTAATGCCGCCAAACTCCAGACTTAGAATACTTTAAAATGATAAATATGATTATGAATATTTTACTGTATGAGTCTACATTAATGATAAGTATATAAACAATAGTTCAAAAGAGGTAAATAACATCCGTCCCCTTGCCTCTGAAATCTTTCTTTCAAAAAACCCCTTTACCAGAGTGGCCTAGTAACACCAGTATGTAGCTCTTTCAGATTCAGATTGTCATTCTTCATGTACATCTTCATCATTTTTCTTCATTGGGTTAAGTTAGAATTAACTCAAAGATGAAAGACTATTGACTAGGATCATTGCAAGCCTTTGAAAACATGGCTGTAATGTTTATGGTTTAAAAACATTCATTACCTAATCGCATATGGACTCAGTTTGCTTGTGCATTACCTGGAGGCATCACATTTGATTGAAGTGAAGTCACTCAGTCATGTCTGACTCTTCTCAACCCCATAGACTATAGGCTGCCAGGTTCCTCCATCCATGGAGTATTCCAGGTAAGGATACTAGAGTGGATTGCCATTTCCTTTTTCAGGGGATCTTCCTGATCCACGGATAAAACCCTGGTCTTCAGTATTGTGGGAAAACTCTTTACCATCTGAGTCATCAGGGTAGGTTAACTTCTGATAGGATGTGATTCTAAAATCTTCTAATAAAGACACTTATCTTAATAGGTTCTGTGGAGATACACAGGAAAGAAACCAGAAACACTAGGAGCCAATACCCGGCTATATGAATGGATTCCACAGAATGATCTTCTTGGTAAGACCAAAGAGAAGAAACATAAACAGAGCTGAATGAGGTATAATCTGAATGATTTTTCAATAACAGATATCAACAAATTTGTATTTAAAATAAGGAAAAAAAAACTTTAATAAATCTTCACATTGCTTCAGGAGTTTTGAAAGAAAGGTTTATTCATGACACTTATTAAAGACTGTAAAGCACATTTATTCAAGACCATCACCATAAGTATAGTTATTAGTGCAATGGACTTTTACAATAAAACAGAGAGACTGGAAACAGTTTGTATGCAGAAAGAAAAATGGGGAATTTATCACAAAAGAACATAGTAGAAGTTCATTGGATGGAAAATTGCAGAGTTCAACTGACCTAGTAGAATGCTTTCTAAAATTGGGTAATGCAGAGATAGTGGAGCCACAAAATCAAATTGCAGTTGAGAAGAGTTCAGAGGAACCTGACTAGACCTTGGTCAAGGGTCTTTGTCAAACTCTAACATAAATATTAAATTTATGGCTCTCTCATTTATGACATAATCTCTCCCTCCTCAGGGTCAAGGTCAGAGAAAGTATGTTTAGACAAGGTTTTATTAACTTTTGTATAGAATACTGCAACACACTCCTGATTTTCTTCACCAATTTTCTCACATCTCTCTTCTCTATGGAAAAAATAAAATCTGGCAACCATTTCATTTATATTTCATGTATAATAAATGGCTGCATATTAGTATAAATTCAAGTGCAAATCCTATTTTCTTAAACACAGTACACCATGAACTAATGTAGCTTATCTTTTTAGCTTGTTATGCCAACATTCTCATATTGAAACACTGCACATCTCCCCTCCCCTTTCACATCTACAAAAATATTAATTTCTTTAGTCTCTCCCTTCTTTTTTATTGATATATTTTTCCTGCAACAACTTGTCAAATGACAAGTACTCTCCACCATATATTCTGCAGGAACCTTCTTGTCTGTGGAATGACTTAATTGCTGGAATCACAAATTATACTTCAGTTCAGTTCAATTCAGTTCAGTCGCTCAGTCATGTCCGACTCTTTGCAATCCCATGAATAGCAGCACGCCAGGCCTCCCTGTCTATCACCATCTCCCAGAGTTCACTCAAACTCATGTCAATGAGTCAGTGATGCCATCCAACCATCTCATCCTCTGTTGTCCCCTTCTCTTCCTGCCCCCAATCCCTCCCAGCATCAGAGTCTTTTCCAATGAGTCAACTCTTTGCATGAGATGGTCAAAGTACTGGAGTTTCAGCTTTAGCATCATTCCTCCCAAAGAAATCCCAGGGCTGATCTCCTTCAGAATGGACTGGTTGGATCACCTTGCAGTCCAAGGGACTCTCAAGAGTCTTCTCCAGCACCACAGTTCAAAAGCATCAATTCTTCAGCACTCAGCTTTCCTCACAGTCCAACTCTCACATCCATACATGACCACTGGAAAAACCATAGCCTTGACTAGATGGACCTTTGTTGGCAAAATAATGTCTCTGCTTTTGAATATGCTATCTAGGTTGGTCATAAGTTTCCTTCCAAAGAGTAAACATCTTTTGATTTCATGGTGGCAATCACCATCTGCAGTGATTTTGGAGCCCCCCCCAAAATGAAGTCTGACACTATTTCCCCTGTTTCCCATCTATTTCCCATTAAGTGATGGGACCTTAGCCTGCAGTAATTAATTGCTGCTTTCTTCAGAGCCTATACGAATGTGTATGTGTTCTCATGGCACAGAATTATATAGATGTTACCTAATAGAATTTGACTTATGTAAGTGTCATGATTTTCTGTTTCTGCCACTCTTATAACTTAGAATAATATATGTGTGTGTGTGTGTGTGTGTGTGTGTATATATATATATATATATATATATATTTTTTTTTTTTTTTAATTTTTAGGTCATCCCAGAACCAGAGCTTTTATCACTCACTGTGGAACCAACGGGATCTATGAAGCTATTTACCATGGGGTCCCTATGGTTGGAATTCCTTTGTTTGGTGACCAGCATGATAATGTTGCTCGTATGAAAGCCAAAGGAGCAGCTGTTGCAGTAGACTTGCAAAGACTGACAAGTGCAGATCTACTTAATGCATTGAAAGCAGTTATTAACAACCCTTCGTGAGTAGACAATATATTCTTTTCTAACAATCATTTTGTTTTTGAAGGAATAATCAGTTTTATATAATTTTAAATTGACAAATTTTGCATAATTTAGAGTACACCTAATATCACATAAAATTATTTTATACTTCCTAAATTTTGTGAAGGTAGTTTGTCACCTACCACTACTTGGTGATAAATTATAACCTCAAAGAATTACTACATTTATTTAAAGAAAATGATCTATTGTTAAAAATATATGAATTTTTAAATTAATAATCGTATTTATTAGTTTTTAAAAATTCCAGATATTACCACTATAAGAATTTAGGGAATACAATGAAAAACCACTCAGCTTTCCTCATGTCAGTTCAGTTCAGTTCAGTCGTTTAGTCATGTCTGACTCTTTGCCACCCCATGGTCTGCAGCACACTAGGCTTCCCTGTCCAGCATCAACTCTCCGAGCTTGCTCAAACTCATGTCCATTGAATCAGTGATGCCATCCTTTGTTGTCCCCTTCTCCTCAACCTTCAGTTTTTCCCAGCATCAGGGTCTTTTCCAATGAGTCAGTTTTTTTTACATCAGGTGACCAAAGTATTGGAGTTTCAGTTTCAGCATCAGTCCTTCCAATGAATATTCAGGACTGATTTCCTTTAGGATGGATTAGTTGGGTTTCCTTGCACTCCAAGGGACTCTCAAGAGTTTTCTCAAACACCACAGTTCAAAAGCATCAATTCTTCGGCGCTCAGCTTTCTTTATAATCCAACTCTCACATCCATACATGACCACTGGAAAAACCATAGCCTTGACTAGACGGACTTTTGTTGACAAAGTGATGTCTCTGCTTTTTAATTGCTGTCTAGGTTGGTCATAGCTTTTCTTCCAAGGAGCAAGTGTCTTTTAACTTCATGGCTGCAGTCACGATTTGCATAGTTATAACCATTACCAGTTTAAAAACTTCTGCTAATTTATAAATAGGAGGAAGATCCCAGCCTCCTCGTTCCCTGACAGAGAATAAAAACTGGACACTATCCATGAGCAAAATCAACTCTGGGGTGTCCTAAAGGCCATGTAAGAAGTTTTAGCAACACAGTAGAACAAAAAATCTGAGGTAAATCACACAAGAACAGAATGATGGTAGGTTTATTTTACCAGCATCATCCCCAAGCCAGCATTACTCATCACCAAGATAGAACTTTCAGCTAGAAAGAGTTTCTTGGCAGAAAAAGAAGAATGGATTGAATGACCAATTTCTAAGTCCTTCTGGGGCATAGAAATTGAAAAACAAATTCTAAATTTGTGTAAAGTCACAAGAGATCTCAAACAGCCAAAGCAGTACCAACAAATAATGACATTGGAGACATCCCACTTGTTATTTAACGCTGTACTACAAAGTTATAGCAATTTTAAACAGGTGATACTGTCATAAAAATAGACATACAGACCAATGGACAGGATTGAGAGCCCTGATACAAACCCTTATATGTAAAGTTGAATAATGTTTGACAAAAAGTAAAGAATAGTCAATAGGAAAAGTGTTATCTCTTCAATAAGTAGTACTAAGGAAACTAAATAATCATACGCAGGAGAATAAAACTTGGACCCTTATATTACATTACTTCCCTCAAAGCTCAGTTGGTCAAGATCTGTTTTCAATGCAGGAGACCAAGGTTCATTTCTGGGGTTAGGAAGAGCTCCTGGAGAAGGAATTAGCAACCCACTCCAGTATTCTTTCCTGGAGAATCCCATCTACAGAGGAGCCTGGTTGGATACTCTCCATGGTGTCACAAGAGACAGACATGACTTAGCGACTAAACCACCACATTGCATTACTTACAATACTTGACTAGAAATGGACTACAGACTTGAACATAAGACCTGAAGCCATAAATGTCTTATGAAACTGGAGGAAAAGTTTCTTGACAAGGGTATTGGCAAGAAATTTTGGGATATGATACCAACAATACAAGGAACCAATGCAAAACAACAGGTGGGGCTTTATCAAGCTCAGAAGCTTCTACACAGAAAAATAAATGATTTACAAAATAAAGGTCAATGTACAAAATTGGAGAATATTTTGAAAATTGCACATCTGATATAGACTGATATACAAAAGATATAAGTAACACATATTACTCAATAGCAAATTTTTTTAAAATGAATGGAGTTACTGAATACACATTTGCCCAAAGAAGACATATAAATGGTCAACAGGTACTTGAAAAGGGGATTGATGTTACTAAGCATCATGAAATGCAAATCAAAATCCCACCTCACACCTATTAGAATTGTTGTTGATGTTGTTCAGTCACTAAGTTGTGTCTGACGCTGTGACCCATTCACTAGAGCATGACAGGTTCCTCCATTCTCCACTATCTCCTACAATGTTCTCAAATACATGCCCATTGAGGTGAGATGCTATCTAACCATCTCTTCCTCTGCTGCCCCCTACTCTTTTTTCTCTTCAATCTGCTCCAGCATCAGGTTTTTGCAGTGAGTCAGTTCTTCACATGAGATGGCCAAAGTATTGGAGTTTCAGCTTCAGCATCCCTCTTTCTAGGAATAGTTGGAGTTGATTTCCTTCAGGATTGATTGATTTGATCTCCTTGTTCTCCAAGGGACTCTCAAGAGTCTTCTCCAGCACCACAATCAGAAAGCATCAAATCTTTGGTGCTCAGCCTTCTTTATGGTTTAGTGGTAAATAAACCAGTGGCTGATGCAATTGTTGCAGGAGATGTAGGTTCGATTCCTGAGTCAGGAGATCTCATGGCATTTTTCAGTCACTCAGTTGCATCTGGCTCTGCGACCCCGTGGACTGCAGCAGCCCAGACTTTTCTGCCCATCACCATCTCCTGAGCTTGCTCAAATTAATGTCATCGAGACAGTGATGCATCTAAGCATCTAATCCTCTTCGTCCCCTTCTCCTCCTGCCTTCAATCTTTCCCATAATCAGGGTCTTTTCTAATGAGTCAGCACTTCACATCAGGTGGCCAAAATATTGGAGCTTCAGCTTCATCAGTCCTTCCAGTGAATATTCAAGACTGATTTCCTTTAGGATTGACCAGTTTGATCTCCTTGAAGACCAAGGGACTCCCAAAAGTCTTGTCCAACACCAAAGTGCAAAAGCATCAATTCTTTGACTCTAAGCCTTCTTTATGGTCCAACTCTCACATCCATACCTGACTGCTGGGAAAAGCCATAGTTTGACTATATAGACCTTTGTCAGCAAAGTAATTTCTATGCTTTTTAATATACGCTCTAGGTTTGTCATAGCTTTTCTTCCAAGACCAAGATTCTTTTAATTTCATGGCCGCACACATCATCCACTGTGATTTTGGAGTCCAAGAAAATAAAGTCTGTCACTGTTTCCCCATCGATTTGTCATGAAGTGACGGGACTAGATGGCATGATCTTCATTTTTTGAATGTTGAGCTTTAAGCCAGCTTTTTCTCTCTTCTCTTTCACCGTCATCAATAGAATATTTCCTCTTTGCTTTCTGGCATTTGGGTGGTGTCATCTGCATATCTAAGGTTATAGATATTTCTCCTGGCAATCTTGATTCCAGCTTGTTCTTCATCCAGCCCAGCATTTTGCATGATGTACTATGCATACAAGTTAAATAAACAGGTTTACCATATACATCCTTGAAGTACTCTTCCCAGTTTGAAACCAGTCCATTTTTCCATGTCTGGTTCTTATTGTTGCTTTTCAACCTGCATATAGGTTTTGCAGGAGGCAGGTAGATGGTCTGGTACTCCCATCTCTTGAAGAATTTTCCATAGTTTGATTTAATCCACACAGTCAAAGGTTTTAGTGTAGTCCATGAAGCAGAAGTAAATTTTTTTTCCTGGAATTCTCTTGTTTTCTAGCAAGATAAATGCAATTTCATCTCTCATTCTTCTGCCTTTTAAAAATTCGGCTTGAACATCTGGAAATTCTCAGTTCATATACTGTTGAAGCCAAGCTTGGAGAACTTTGAGCATTACTTTGCTAGTGTGTGAGGTGAGTAGAATTATGCAGTAGTTTGCACATTCTTTGCTACTGCCTTTCTTTGGGACTGGAATGAAAATTGACCTTTTCCAGTCCTGTGGCCACTGCTGAATTTTCCATATTTGCTGGCAAATTAAATGCAGCACTTTTACAGCATTGTGTTATAGGTTTTGAAGTAACTCAACTGGAATTCCATCACCTCCACTAGCTTTGTTCATAATGATGCTTCCTAAGGCCCACTTGACTTCACACTCCATGATGTCTGGCTCTAGGAGAGTGATCGAACCATGGTGTAGGAAATGGGAACCCATTTCAGTGTTCTTGCTTGGAAAATCTTCCCCTGGTTTAGAAAATGGCAACCCACTCTAGTATTCTTGTTTGGAAAATCCCATGTATGGAAGATCCTGGACTACTTTAATCCATGGAGTCCAAAAGAGCATGACACAACTGAGCATGCATGTATGAAATAACATTCAAACCTGATTACTGCAGAACCATATCTTTGACTATATGGGCCATTGTCAACAAAGTGATATCCTTGCTTTTTAATGTGCTGTATAGGTTTATCATAGTTTTCCTTGGAATGGACAAGTGTCTTGTAATTTCATGGCAGCAGTCACAATCTGCAGTGATTTTGGAGCCCAAGAAGAAAAAATCTAGCACTGCTTCCAAGTTTTCCCCTTCTATTTGCCTTAGAGTGATGGGACAATATACCATACTCTTAGTTTTTTGAATGTTGAGTTTCAAGCCAGCTTGGAACATTTAGAATGGCCATCATTAAAAGACACGGTCTAAGAAGTGAGGAGTAGCTCCTCTCCACCCTCCTTTGCCCGCGCATCCACTGCTCCTTGGACGTACGGTTGCTCCTCTTGGCCGCCTTCCCTGACCTCAGGCATGGGGTAGCTCCTCCTGGCCACTGCCCTGACCTCGGGTGTGCAGTAGCTCGTCTCGGCCTCCGCCTCTGACCTCGGACGTGGGGTAAGATCCTCTCGGCCGCTCCAGTAGCTCCTCTTGGGCACACTTCTCTGAGGTCTGTCTCAGCCAGCGTGCTTCTGCATGGAAAAGAAATGCAAAAAAGCAAAATGGCTATCTGAGGAGGCCTTACAAATAGCTGTGAAAAGAAGAGAAGTGAAAAGCAAAGGAGGAAACAAAAGATATAAGCATCTGAATGCAGAGTTCCAAAGAAGAGAACGGAGAGATAAGAAAGCCTTCCTCAGCAATCAATGCAAAGAAACAGAGGAAAACAGAATAGGAAAGACTAGAGTTCTCTTCAAGAAAATTAGAGATACCAAGGGAACATTTCATTCAAAGATGGGCTCGAAAAAGGACAGAAATGGGATGGACCTAACAGAAGCAGAAGATATTAAAAAGTGATGGCAAGAATACACAGAAGAACTGTACGAAAAAGATCTTCACGACGCAGATAATCACGATCGTGTAATCACTCACCTAGAGCCAGACATCCTGGAATGTGAAGTCAAGTGGGCCTTAGAAAGCATCACTACGAACAATGACAGCATTCCAGTGGAGCTATTTCAAATCCTGAAAGATGATGGTGTGAAAGTGCTGCACTCAATATGTTAGCAAGTTTGGAAAACTCAGCAGTGGCCACAGGACTGGAAAATGTCAGTTTTCATTCCAATCCCAAAGAAAGCCAATGCCAAAGCATGCTCAAACTACTGCACAATTGCATTCATCTCACACACTAGTAAAGTAATTCTCAAAATTCTCCAAGCCAGGCTTCAGCAATATGTGAACCATAAACTTCCAGATGTTCAAGCTGGTTTTAGAAAAGACAGAGGAACCAGAGATCAAATTGCCAGCATCTGCTGGATCATGGGAAAAAGCAAGAGAGTTCCAGAAAAACATCTATTTCTGCATTATTGACTATGCCAAAGCCTTTGACTGTGTGGACCACAATAAACTGTGGAAAAGTGTGAAAGAGATGGGAATACCAGACCACCTGACCTGCCTCTTGAGAAACCTATATGCGGGTTAGGAAGCAACAGTTAGAATTGGACATGGAACAACAGACTGGTTCCAAATAGGAAAAGGAGTATGTCAAGGCTGTATGTTGGCATCCTGTTTATTTAACTTCTTTGCAGAGTACATCATGAGAAATGCTGGACTGGAAGAAGTACAAGCTGGAATCAAGATTGCCAGGAGAAATATCAATAACCTCAGATATGCAGATGACAGCACCCTTATGGCAGAAAATAAAGAGGAACTAAAAAGCCTCTTGATGAAAGTGAAAGAAGAGAGTGAAAAACTTGGCTTAAAGCTCAACATCCAGAAAACTAATATCGTGGCATCTGGTCCCATCACTTCATGGGAAACAGATGGGGAAACAGTGGAAACAGTGGCTGATTTTATTTTTCTGGGCAGCAAAATCACTGCAGATGGTGATTGCAGCCACGAAATTAAAAGACACTTACTCCTTGGAAGGAAAATTATTACCAACTTAGACAGCATATTGAAAAGAGAGATATTACTTTGCCAAAAAAATGTTCACCTAGTCAAGGCTATGGTTTTTCCAGTGGTCAAGTATGGCTGTGAAACTTGGACGATGAAGAAAACTGAGCACCGAAGAACTGATGCTTTTAAACTGTGGTGTAGGAGAAGACTTTTGAAGGTCCCTTGGACTGCAAGGAAATCCAACCAGTCTATCCTAAAGGAGATCAGTCCTGGGTGTTCTTTGGAAGGACTAATGCACTGGTCATAGCAAACACCCTCTTCCAATAACACAAGAGACGACTCTACACATGGACATCACCAGATGGCCAACACCAAAATCAGATTGATTATATTCTTTGCAGCCAAAGATAGAGAAGTTCTATACAGTCAACAAAAACAAGACCAGGAGCTGACTGTGGCTCAGATCATGAACTCCGTATTACCAAATTCAGACTCAAATTGAAGAAAGTAGGGAAAACTCCTAGACCATTCAGGTATGACCTAAATAAAATCTCTTATGATTATTCAGTGGAAGTGAGAAATAGATTTAAGGGACTAGATCTGATAGATAGAGTGCCTGATGAACTATGGAATGAGGTTCGTGACATTGTACAGGAGACAGAGATCAAGACCATCCCCATGGAAAAGAAATGCAAAAAAGCAAAATGGCTGTCTGAGGAGGCCTTACAAATAGCTATGAAAATTAGAGAGGTGAAAAGCAAAGGAGAAAAGGAAAGATATAAGCATCTGAATGCAGAGTTCCAAAGAATAGCAAGAAGAAATAAGAAAGCCTTCCTCAGCGATCAATGCAAAGAAATAGAGGAAAACAACAAAATGGGAAAGACTAGAGATCTCTTCAAGAAAATGAGAGATACCAAGGGAACATTTCATGCAAAGATGGGCTCGATAAAGGACAGAAATGGTATGGACCTAACAGAAGCAGAAGATATTAAGAAGAGGCGGCAAGAATACATGGAAAACTGTACATAAAAGATCTTCATGATCCAGATAATCATGATGATGTGATCACTCATCTAGAGCCAGACATCTTGGCATGTGAAGTCAAGTGGGCCTTAGAAAGCATCACTATGAACAAAGCTAGTGGAGGTGATGGAATTCCAGTTGAGCTATTTCAAATCCTGAAAGATGATGCTGTGAAAGTGCTGCACTCAGTATGCCAGCAAATTTGGAAAACTCAGCAGTGGCCACAGGACTGGAAAAGGTCAGTTTTCATTCAAATTCCAAAGAAAGGCAATGCAAAAGAATGCTTAAACTACCACACAATTGCACTCATCTCGCATGCTAGGAAAGTAATTCTCAAAATTCTCCAAGCCAGGCTTCAGTGATACGTGAACCATGAACTCCCTGCTGTTCAAGTTGGTTTTAGAAAAGACAGAGGAACCAGAGATCAAATTGCCAACATCTGCTGGATCATGGAAAAAGCGAGAGAGTTCCAGAAAGACATCTATTTCTGCATTATTGACTATGCCAAAGCCTTTGACTGTGTGGATTACAATAAACTGTGGGAAATTCTGAAAGAGATGGGAATACCAGACCACCTGACCTGCCTGTTGAGAAACCTGTATGCAGGTCAGGAAGCAACAGTTAGAACTGGACATGGAACAACAGACTGGTTCCAAATAGGAAAAGGAGTATGTCAAGGCTGTATATTGGCACCCTGCTTATTTAATTTCTATGCAGAGTAAATCATGAGAAACGCTGAGCCTGAAGAAGCACAAGCTGGAATCAAGATTGCCAGAAGAAATATCAATAACCTCAGATATGCAGATGACTCCACCCTTATGGCAGAAAGTGAAGAGGAACTAAAAAGCCTCTTGATAAAAGTGAAAGAGGAAAGTGAAAAAGTTGGCTTAAAGCTCAACATTCCAAAGATCATGGCATCCGGTCCCGTCACTTCATGGGAAATAGATGGGGAAACAGTAGAAACAGTGTCAGACTTTATTTTGGGGGGCTCCAAAATCACTGTAGATGGTGACTGCAGCCATGAAATTAAAAGACGCTTACTCCTTGGAAGAAAAGTTATGACCTACCTAGATAGTATATTCAAAAGCAGAGACATTACTTTGCCGGCTAAGGTCTGTCTAGTCAAGGCTATATTTTTTCCTGTGGTCATGTATGGATGTGAGAGTTGGACTGTGAAGAAAGTTGAGTGCCGAAGAATTAATGCTTTTGAACTGTGGTGTTGGAGAAGACTTGAGAGTCCCTTGGACTGCAAGGAGATCCAATCAGTCCATTCTGAAGGAGATCAGCCCTGGGATTTCTTTGGAAGGAATGATGCTAAAGCTGAAACTCCAGTACTTTGGCCACCTCATGTGAAGAGTTGACTCATTGGAAAAGACTCTGATGCTGGGAGGGATTTAGGGCAGGAAGAGAAGGGGACAACAGAGGATGAGATGGCTGGATGGCATCACAGCTCGATGGACATGCGTTTGAGTGACCTCTGGAAGTTGGTGATGGACAGGGAGACCTGTCGTGCTATGATTCATGGGGTCGCAAAGAGTCGAACATGACTGACTGAGTAACTGAACTGAACTGAACTGAAGAGGTGAGGATTTAGAAAAAGAAAAATTCCACTGCACTCCAGGTGAGAATGTAAATTGGTGCAGCCACTATGGAAAAAGGTATGGAAGCTTTTCAAAAGATCAATAGTAGAACCACTCCACTATTCAGTGTTCTCTCTTCCTGCTACGTATCTAAAGAAAAGAAAACAGAATATGGTGAGACATCTTCAGTTCAGTTCAGTTCAGTTGCTCAGTCGTGTGAGACTCTTTGAAACCTCATGGAGTGCAGTATGGCAGGTCTCCTTGTCCATCGCCAACTCCTGTTTTCTCAAACTCATGTTCATTGAGTCAGTGATGCCATGCAGCCATGTCATCCTCTGTCGGCCCCTTCTCCTCCCACCATCAATCTTGTCCAGCATTAAGGTCTTTTCCATTGAGTCAGTTCTTCATATCAAGTGGCCAAAATAATGGAGTTTCAGCATCAGCATCAGTCCTTCCAATGAATATTCAGGACTGATTTCCTTTAGGATGGACTGGTTGGATCTCCATGCAGGCCAAGGGACTCTCTAGAGTCTTCTCCAACACCACAGTTCAAAAGCATCAATTCTTCGGCACTCAGTTTTCTTCACAGTCCAACTTTCACATCCATTCATGACTACTGGAAAAATCACAACTTTGACTAGATGGACTTTGTTGGCAAAGTAATGTGTCTGCTTTTTAATATGCTGTCTGGCTTGGTCACAACTTTTCTTCCAAGGTGCAAGCGTCTTTTAATTTCATGGCAGCAGTCACCATCTGCAGTGATTTTGGAGACCCAAAAAATAGTCTGTCACTGTTTTCACTGTTTCCCAATCTGTTTGCCATGAAGTGATGGGACTGGTAGCCATGATCTTAATTTTCTAAATGTTGAGCTTTAAGCAAACTTTTTCACTCTCCACTTCAACTTTCATCAAGAGGCTCTTTAGTTCTTCTTCACTTTCTGCCAAAAGGGTGGTGTCATCTGCATATCTGAGGTTATTGATATTTCTTTCAGCAATCTTGATTCCAGATTGTGCTTCATCCAGCTCAGCATTTCTCATGATGTACTGAGCATATAAGTTAAATTAAATAAGGGTGACAATATACAGCCTTGACATATTCTTCCCTATTTGGAACCAGTTTGTTGTTTCATGTCCAGTTCTAACCATTGCTTCCTGACCTGCCTTAAGATTTCTAAACAGATGGGTCAGGTGGTCTGGTTTTCCCATATCTTTAAGAATTTCCAGAGTTTGTTGTGGTCCACACAGTCAAAGGCTTTGGCATAGTCAATAAAAGAGAAGTAGATGGTTTTCTGGAACTCTCTTGCTTTTTCTGATGATCCAATGGATGTTGGCAATTTGATAGCTTCACCCCAGTACTAATTGCTGTATTATTCACAAAAATCAAGGTATGAACTAAACCTTAGTGTCTTTCAATGAATGAATAGATAAAGAAAATGTGGTGTATGCATGCGAAGGAATATTATTTAGCAAAAAAGACATAAGAAATACTTCCATATTTGAAAACATGTTATTGTGCTAGGTGAAGTAAGTCAGTGAATGACAAATATTATTTAGCATGGCTTATACTTTGGCCACCTCATGAGAAGAGTTGACTCATTGGAAAAGACTCTGATGCTGGGAGGGATTGGAAGCAGGAGGAGAAGGGGACGACCGAGGTTGAGATGGCTGGATGGCATCACGGCTCGATGGACGTGAGTCTGAGTGAACTCTGGGAGATGGTGATGAACAGGGACGCCTGGCATGCTGCGATTCATGGGGCTGCAAAGAGTCGGACACGACTGAGCGACTAAACTGAACTGAACTGATACATGCTGCTTAATAATTCAAACTCATAGAAGTACAGAGTAGACTGGTGTTTTCCAGGGTCTAGGAGTTGAAAGAGTGGAGAGGCAAGCTTTGAGTAATAGGGAACAGGCTTTGAGTAATAAAATAAATAAGTTCTGGGAAAAATTGTACAACATGGTAGTTAGCTGTGATCATAGACAAATAAATAAATTCTCAATAATGAAGGATTGCATTTATTATGTAACTTTGTTTCACATAAATAAAACATATATATTCTTTGGAAAAAAGAAACTATATAAAAATTAAAATATTTGCCAGTGTTGGACAAATGTTTCTATATATCAGATAAATTCTTACTATTAATTTTGTGTAAATCTATAAACATGCATTGACATTAAAGATTAAAATTATTTTATAAACATTTAAAATTTTTAAATGTTGAATGACTTTTCACTATGAAGTCACTTACCAGTGTCTCTCTTTTTTGTTTAACTTATTTTTAATTGGGAGATAACTGATTTAAAATGTTACATTAGTTTCTGCAATGCAACAATGTTTTGTTGTTAAATCGTTCAGTTGTGTCCAACTCTGTAATCCCATGGACTGCAGCACACCAGGCATCCCCATTCTAAACTATTTCCAGGCCTTTGGTCTCATGTTCATTGAATCAGTGACACCCTCCAATCATCTCATCCACTGTCGCCCCCTTCTCCTGCCTTCAGTCTTTCTCAGAATCTGAGTCTTTTCAGGTGAGTTGGCTCCTCCATCAGGTGGCCAAAGTACTGGAGCTTCAGCTTTAGCATCTATACTTCCAATGAATATTTAGGATTGATTTCCTTTAGGATTGACTGGTTTGATTTCCTTGCAGTTTAAGGGAATTTCAAGAGTCTTCTCCAATGCCACAGATGAAAAACATCATTTTTTCAGTGCTCAGCCTTCTTTATGGTTCACCTCTCACATCTGTATATGATTACTGGAAAAAATTTAGCTTTGACTAGTTGGACCTTTGTTGGGAAAGTGATGTCTCTGATTTTTAATATGGTACCTAATTCTGTCATAGATTTTCTTCTAAAGAGCAATTGTTTTTTAATTTCATGGCTGCAGTCATATCCACAGTGATTTTGGAGTCCCCCAAAATAAAGACTGTCACTGTTTCCATTGTTTTCCCTTCTATTTGCCACAGTTATTCTAGTGAAAGCTATGGTTTTTCCAGTTTCATGTATGGAAGGAAGAGTTCGACCATAAAGAGAGCTGAGCACTGAAGATTTGATGCTTTGGTGAGAGTCACTTGGACTGCAAAGAGATCAAACCAGTCAATCCTAAGGGAAATCAGCCCTGAATTATCATTGGAAGAACTGATGCTGAAGCTGAAGCTCAAGCTCCAATACTTTGGCCACTTGTTCCTCAAAGTCACATCACTTTTATTAAGTGTCTTGGCATGCAGAAAGTATCTGTTGTGCCACAATAAAATCAGCCTCCTATGTCCCTGGTCACATCTCTCATTTTATTGTTTACTTTGAACTATCTTTGTTATGTTCTTGTACAAGGAATATCCCCAGGTATAGGTCTTAGGCCCGAATATGCCTTGGGAAACATCTTAGTTTGTGCACAAGCAGCGTTCTGAACTTGCGCTGACCTGTATTCCCAGGTCCACATTATGTTTTTACATAGCTTAGCAGGCCATGACGATCCCAACTAATAAACTGATGTACTTTTGTTTGGATTACATGGTATTGCTATATTTTGCTTTTATTCTTTTCCCATGGTGTGTTTCTTAGGGCTTAGCCAGAGCAAAAGGCAGCTGATTATTAACCCCTGCAAGAGGAGAAGGGGAAGACAGAGGAAGAAATGACTGGATGACTTCACAGACATTATGCACATGAGTTTGAGCAAGTTATGGGAAATGATGATGGACAGGGAAGCCTGGCATGCTGCAGTCCATGGGGTCACAGAGTCAGACACAACTGAGTGATTGAACTGAACTGATGAGACTGGATGCCATGATCTTCACTTGTTGAATGTTGAGTTTGAAGCCAGTTGTCTCCCTCTCCTCCCTTATCTTCATCAAGAGGCTCTTTAGTTCCTCTTTGCTTTCTGCCATAAGACTGGTGTCATCTGCATACCTGAGTTATTGATATTTCTCCTAGCACTCTTGATTCCACCTTGAGCTTCATCCAGCCTGGCATTTCTCATGATTTACTCTGCATGCAAGTTAAATAAGCAGGGTTACAATATACATGCTTGACATATTCCTTTCCCAATTTAAAACCAGTCTGTTGTTCCATGTCTGGTTCTAACTGTTGTTTCATACAGGTTTTGCAGGAGGCAGGTATGGTGACCTGGTATTTCCATCTCATGGCAAAACCAACACAATATTATAAAGTAAAAATAAAATAAAATATAATAATAATAAATAAATGAGAATTTTCCACAGTTTGTTGTGATCCACACAATAAAGTCTTTAATGTAGTCAATGAAGCAGAAATTGATGTTTTCCTGGAATTCCCTTGCTCTTTCTATGATCCAGCAGATGTTGGCAATTTGACCTCTGGTTCCTCTGCCTTTTGTAAATTCACTTTGAGCATCTGGAAGTTCTCATTTCACAAACTGTTGAAGCCAAGCTTGGAGAATTTTGAGCATTACTTTGGTAGAATGTGAGATGAGTACAATTCTGCAGTAGTTTGAACATTCTTTGGCATTTTCTTTCTTTGGGATTGGAATGAAAACTGACCTTTTCTAGTCCTATGACCACTGGTGAGTTTTCCAAGTTTGCTGGCATATTAAGTGCAGAACTTTAATAGTATCATATTTTGTGCTGTGCTTAGTCACTCAAATTGTCTGACTCTTTGTGACCTCAATGACTATAGCATGCCAGCCTCCTTGGGATTAGAAATAGCTCAGCTGGAATTTCATCACCTCCACTATCTCTGTTCATAGTGGTGCTTCCTAAGACCCATTTGACTTTGCACTCCAGGATTTCTGGCTTTAGGTGAGTCTTCACAACATTGTGGCTATCAGATTCATTAAGATCTTTTTTGTCTAATTTTTTTGTGTATTCTTGCCACCTCCTCTTAATACTAAATCTATTGTTAGGTTCCTACAATTTCTGCCTTTATTTTGCTCATATTTGCATGAAATGTTTCCTTGGTACTCTAATTTTCTTGAAGAGATCTCTAGTATTTCCCATTCTATTGTTTTCCTCTATCTTTGCACTGATCACTTAGGAAAGCTATCTTATCTCTCCTTGCTATTCTTTGAAACTCTGCATTCAGATGGATATACCTTTTCTTTTCTCCATTGTCTTTCACTTCTCTTCTTTTCTCAGCTATTTGTAAGGCCTCTTCAGACTACCATTTTGCTTGTTTGCATTTCTATTTCCTGGGGATGGTTTTAATCATGGCCTCCTGTACAATGTTAGGAATTTCCATTCATAGTTTTTCAGGCACTTGGTCTATCAGATCTAAACCCTTGACTCTATTTGTCACTTCCTCTGTATAATCATCATAAGGGATTTGATTTAGGTCATACCTGAATGGTCTAGTGGTTTTCCCTACTTTCTTCAATTTAAGTCTGAATTTGGCAATAAGAAGTTTTAGATCTGAGCCACAGTCAGCTCCCAGTCTTGTTTTTTTGCTGACTGTATAGAGCATCTCCATCTTTGGTTGCAAAGAATTTAATCAATCTGGCTTCAATATTGACCATCTGGTGATGTCCATGAGTAGAGTTGTCTCGTGTTGTTGGAAGAGGGTGTTTGCCATAACCAGTATGTATTCTCTTGGCAAAACTCTGTTAGTCTTTGCCCTGCTTCATTTTGTACTCCAAGGCCAACCTTGCCTGTTACTCCAGGTATCTTGCCTTCCTTCTTTTGCATGCCAAGCCCTTATGGTGAAAAGGACATCTTTTTTTTGGTGTTAGTTCTAGAAGGTCTTGTAGGTCTTCAAATTCAGCTTCCTTGGCGTTATTGGTTGGGGCATATACTTGGATTACTGTGATTTTGAATGGTGTGCTTTGGAAACCCACAGAGATGTTTCTGTCATTTTTGAGATTGCATCCAAGTTTTGCATTTTGAGCTCTTTTGATGACTATGAGGGTTACTGTATTTCTCAAAGTAATTCTTTCCCACAGTAGTAGATGTAATGGTCAGCTAAATTAAATTTACCTATTGCAGTCCATTTCAGTCCACTGATTCCTAAAATCTCAGTGTTCAACTTGTCATCTCTTGTTTGATCTCTTCCAATTTACCTTGATTCGTAGGCATAAGATTCCAGGTTCCTATGCAATATTGTTATTTACAGCATTGCACTTTACTTTCACCACCAGTTCAGGTCAGTTCAGTTGCTCAGTCATGTCCGACTCTTTGTGCTCCCATGAATTGCAGCACACTAGGCCCCCAGTCCATCACCAACTTCCGGAGTCCACCCAAAACCATATCCATTAAGTCGGTGATGCCATCCAACCATCTCATCCTCTTTCATCCCCTTCCCCTCCTGCCCCCAATCCCTCCCAGCATCTGAGTCTTTTCCAATGAGTCAACTCTTCACATGAGGTGGCCGAAGTACTGAAGTTTCAGCTTTAGCATCATTTCTTCCAAAGAACATCCAGGACCGATCTCCTTTAGAATGGACTGGTTGGATCTCCTTGCAATCCAAGGGACTCTCAAGAGTCTTCTCCAACACCACTGTTCAAAAGCATCAATTTTTTGGTGCTCAGCTTTCTTCACAGTCCAACTCTCGCATCCATACATGACAACCGGAAAAACCATAGCCTTGACTAGACGGACCTTTGTTGGCAAAGTAATGTCTCTGCTTTTGAATATGTTATCTAGATTCGTCATAACTTTATTTCCAAGGAGTAAGAGTCTTTTAATTTCGTGGCTGCAATTACCATCTGCAGTGATTTTGGAGTCCAGAAAAATAAAGTCAGCCACTGTTTCCACTGTTTCCCCATCTAATTGCCATGAAGTGATGGGACCAGATGCCATGATCTTAGTTTTCTGAATGTTGAGTTTAAGCCAACTTTTTCACTCTCCTCTTTACTTTCATCAAGAGGATCTTTAGTTCTTCTTCACTTTCTGCCATAAGGGTGGTGTCATCTACATATCTGAGGTTATTAATATTTCTCCTGGCAATCTTTATTCCAGCTTCTGCTTCCACCAGCCCAGCGTTTCTCATGATGTACTCTGCATATAAGTTGAATAAGTAGGGTGACAATATACAGCCTTGACGTACTCCCTTTCACCACCAGATACATCCACAAATAGCTGTCATTTCCACTATGGGTCAGCCTCTTTATTCTTTCTGGGGTTGTTTTTCTGTCTTCTTCAGTCGCATATTGGACACCTATTGATCTGGGGAGGGTTCATCTTTTGGTGCCATATTGTTTTGCCTTTTCGTACTGTTTGTGGGTTTCTCAAGGCAGAATGTTGAAGTGGTTTGCCATTCCATTCTCAAGTACAGCGTGAATCATGCTAAGTGTATATATATATATATATATATATATATATATATATATGTGTGTGTGTGTGTGTAAATAACCCCTCCCTCATGAGCCTGTCTCTGACCTCCATCCCATCCCACCCCTCTCTATTTTTGTGGCAATCTCTAAGGTATCCAAGTCTTTTTGACCCCATCAACTGTTGCCTGCTAGGCTCCTCTGTTGGTAAGATTTTCCAGTGCAGAATACTGGAGTGGTTTGCTATTTCTTCCTCCAGAGGATCTCCCTGACCCAGGGATCAAATGTGTGTCTGTGCTTCTCCTGCAGATTCTTTACCACTGTGCCACCTAGGAAGACCCAGAGCACCAGGCTGAGCTGCCTGTGTTATACAACAACTTCTAACTGGCTGTCTACTTTACACATGATAGTGTATATATGTTAGGGCTACTCGCTCAATTCGTCCAACTGGGTACTACTCTTGCTGTATCCACAAATCTGTTCTCTACATCTATATTTCAATTCCTACCCTACAAATGGGGTTATCAGTACTATTTTTTTTCTAGGTTACAATATTTATATATGTTGTTCATTTTTCTCTTTCTGACTTACTTTACTCTTTAAAACAAGCACCAGGTTCCATCAGTGTCTCTTAAACATTACATCTTTTTTTTTTTTTACTATATTATCAGTGCAATGTTATCAAAGCTTACAATGTACTTATCTTGTCCATGACCACAATTTCCAATATCATTTACCATTAGTTTCATATTTATATGTACTTAATGATGCAGTTTATGTTTTAATAGAGTATATCTGTTTATTTTCTTGATTTTTTATCTGATAAATATTTTGTTTCTGCGTCTGTCTTGGAACTTCTGTCACTATTATTAGTTTTCCTGAGATGTATTCAGAAGTACTTATTCCTCAAATTCCTGTGTATTAGGAAAGGTCTGCCTTTTTTTTTTTTTTTTTTTAAACAAAAGGGCAGCCGGGCTTTGTTTATTTTTTTTTATGGTGTATAGTTCTTGTCCTCAAAACTTTTTACATGCTTTCCCATGATTTTCTACAATATAATGTTCTGTATTCTCTGTCAATGATGATTGCATTTTGCTGTGGGTAAATAACTTCACTCCTTCACAAACCCAAGGAAATCTTGCTTCTTAGTCAGCCATTCAAAGCCATCAACCCAAATCTGGGTGGGGTCTTCTGCTCCTTGACAGAAGTTAGAAGGGTTTGTGTTCTATGTATCGCCATCCTTGCATCTCACCACTGCAGGTGCAGCCCTCTGTTATTGTTGTTGTTCAGTCACCCAGTCGTGTCTACTCTTTGCAACCCCATGAATTGCAGCATGCCAGGGATCTCTGTTCCTCACCATCTCCCAGAGTTTGCCCAAGTTCATGTTCATTTTAAGTGTTGCCATCCAACTGTCTCATCCTCTGATGCCCTCTTCTCCTTCTGCCCTCAATCTTTCCCAGTATCATAGACTTTTCCAATGAGTTGTCTGTTCTCATCAGATGATCAGAATACTTGGGCTTCAGTGTCAACATCAGTCCTTCCAGTGAATATTCAGAGTTGATCTCCCTTATGATTGACTGGTTTGATCTCCTTGCTATCCAAGGGACTTTCAGGAGTCTTCTCTAGCACCACAGTTGAAAGCATCAATTATTTGGCATTTTACCTTAGCAAGACCATAGCCTTGACTATTCAGATCTTTGTTGGCAGAGTAATGTTTCTGCTTTTCAACACACAGCCGTCTTTAGCCTGAAGCAAAAATGCCAGCATCTGTTCAGTCTCAGGCCCTACTTCTTGCCCAGAGGGTCACATGAAGCTTTTTGCTTTCATCAGAAATGTCAGGGCCATGAAGATCACAGAGTGAAACCGTTTTCTGTTACTACTGAAGTCTTGTTAGCACTGACACTCCAGACCAAACCTGGGAAGAGTGAAGGAGTGGGGAAAGGGTTCCTTTTTCTTAGACCTTCCCCTACATCCTGCTTCCTGTTAATATCATGTTCCCAATACCATACTCAGCAAGTTAGACCAAAATTCTGTATTCTCAAGCTACACATTCTAATAATCATTTTTATTTTTGTACTTTCAGAATGATATTTCCAACTAGAAATTATTTTCTCTCCCACTTCCAATAATTACTGAGACTATAAAGCATCTAACACATTCAAACTGATGAGCCATCACATCTAGATATATCTCAAGAGGAAACAAATTTTCATATGCTTTTCATATTCTAGGTGATATAAATTATGACACAACTTATCATATAATTAATTGCACAATATATTTTTAATAATATATAACTGCTTTAGGTATATCATGTCCTTAACAAACTTTTCAACTTGCTATTTATTTATTTAATTTTAGCTATAAGGACAATGCTATGAAGTTATCAAGGATTCACCATGATCAACCTGTAAAACCCCTGGACCGAGCAGTCTTCTGGGTTGAGTTTGTCATGCGCCACAAAGGAGCCAAGCACCTTCGACCAGCCTTCCATGACCTCACCTGGTTCCAGCACCACTCTTTGGATGTGATTGGCTTCCTGCTAGCTTGTGCGGCACCTGTTGTATTCCTGGTCACTAAATGTTGCCTGTTTTGTTACTGGAAGTTTGGTAAGACTGCAAAGAAGACAAAGAGAGAGTAGTCTTTCTCTGCCTTTTTTTTTTTTTTTTTTTTTTAACAGTTGAACTAGAAACCTTGACAGAGTCCATCTGAATAATCCAGCCACTGATCTGAAAAGATTTCTCTCCTGTTTTTCTGGGTTCTTTTCTATTCTTCAACTTATCATGTCAAATATCAAAGACTCACTCCAAAAATATGCCACATGATTCAGAATTAAGGTTTGAAATAATCTATTCTTTACAAAGATATGACAGATGAATAAACATGTGGAAATTGTTACCATTGAGGACTTAGTGCTTTATTTTATTCATTGCTTTTAGTTCAACCAGGTGAGATGCTGTTTGAGACCTCAGGAACACAATGATTAATTCTATTTCCATACTGATCAGGTTGAATATTTCCTAAATATCTAACATAATTTAGGGTTTAATAATCAATAATTATTTCATATTCTCTAAAAGAACTATACAAGGACTAATGCAGAACACACTCTAGACAGAGCTTCTTTGCCAGTCAGGAATATTGAAGCCTGTTAGGTTTTCTAATCTTCTGTAAAGTACATTTTACATCATCAATTTCCTTCCATATTATTCCACATTAGACTTTGTCCCCTTTGGAATACAAAACATTGGTTTTTTTTGCTGTTGTTGTTGTTTCTCATTTGAAGATTATCTTTCATTTGGATACTAATATGGCACCCCACTCCAGTACTCTTGCCTGGTAAATCCCATGGACGGAGGAGCCTGGTAGTCTGCAGTCCATGGGGTCGCTAAGAGTCAGACACGACTGAGCGACTTCACTTTCACTTTTCATTTTCATGCATCGGAGAAGAAAATGGCAACCCACTCCAGTGTTCTCGCCTGGAGAATCCCAGGGGTAGGCGAGCCTGGTGGGCTGCCGTCTATGGGGCTGCACAGAGTCGGACACGACTGAAGTGACTTAGCAGCAATGATAGTACTTCATTTGTATTGTAACACTTCTTGGCTTCAGAAAACTAGCTGATTCTTGTATGTTTGCATGGTTATTGGTATGATAGACCAAAGTAAATGACTGGTTTTTAATACCCACTCTTTTAAAATAACAAGTAAAATAAGGCTGTATATTGTCATTCTGTTTATTTAACTGTATGCAGAGTGCATCATGTAAAATGCTTGTCTCGATGAATTACAAGCAGGAATTGAGATTGATGCCGAAATATCAACCTCAGGTGATACACAGTTGCTACCTCTCTAATGACAGAAAGTAAAAAGGAACTAAAGAGCCTTTTGATGAGGGTAAAAGAGGGAAAAGCTGGCTTAAAGGTGTGCGTTAAAAAAAAAAAAAAAAGAATATCATGGCATCTGGTCCCATCATTTCATGGCAAATAGAAGGAAGAAAAGTGGAAACAGTGCTTTCGTGTCTTCCAAAATCACTGTGGATGGTGACTGTATCAATAAAATTAAAAGACGCTTATTCCTCAGAAAAAAAGCTATGAAAAACCTAGTTCAGTTCAGTTCATTCCTTCAGTCATGTCCGACTCTTTGTGACCCCATGAAGCTCAGCATGGCAGGGCTCCTTGTCCATCACCAACTCCCAGAGTTCACCCAAACCCATGTTCATTGAGTCGGTGATGCTATCCAACCATCTCATCCTCTGTTGTCCCCTTCTCCTCCTGCCCTCAATCTTTCCCAGCATCAGGATCTTTCCCAATGAGTCAGCTCTTCACATGGAAAGACATACCATAGTCTGGAATTGGAAGAATCAATATTATCAAAATTTCTACAGTATTCAAGGCAATCTGCAGATTCCAAGTAATCCCTACCAAATTACCAATGGAAATTTTCATAAACTATCACAATTAAAAAAAAAATTAGGGAGACACAAAAGACCTTGAATGATGAAAGTAATTTTGAGAAAGAAAAAAATAGGTAGAGAAATAAGCTTTCCCAGACAACACTACAAAGCTATAATTATCAAGACAGTATGGTACTGGCACAAAACAGATATAGGTCACTGGAACAGTATAGAAAGTCCAGAAATAAACCCACAGACCTCTCATCAATCTCTAACTGTGGATAAAAAGCCAGGATCTTTAATAGGTGGTTCTGGGAAAACTGGAAAGATACATGTAAAGGAATGAAAATAGAACATAATTTAACATCATACACAAAAACTAACTAAAAATGGATTAAAGACCTAAATGTAAGACCAAACACCAAAACATTCTTTGAATAAATCACAATGATATATTTTTAAAAATATATTTCCAAGAGTATTGGAAATGAAAACAAAACTAACAAATGGGATCAAATTAAACTCAAAAGCTGTTGCATAACAAAACAGACCATAATAAAAATAGGAAGGCAACTTTTGGAGTGGGAAAAAAACATTTACAGATGAAGAAAGAGACAAGGGATTAATCTTCAAAATATAATATCGCAGCAACACAGATAGACCTGGAGATTATCATACTAAGTGAATAAGGAATACAGAGAGAGATAAGTACCACATTGCTTACATGTGCAAAAAAAAAAAAAAAAAGAGAACTTATTTACAAAACAAAAACAGACTTACACAATAAAAAAACCTTAAGGTTACAAAAGGGATTAGCAGATATAGACTACTATATTTCAAATAGTTGAACCAATAAGAACTTACTCTCTATATATATATAGCAGAGGAAATTCTGCTCAGTATTCTGTAGCAATATAAATATGAACAGAATTTTGAAAAGAGCAGATATATGTATTTGTATAACTGAATCACTTTGCTGTACACCTGAAACATACATTGTTAATCAACTATAATCCAATATAAAATTAAAAATAAAATAAATCTCCTTGCCTTAACATCTCTTAAAGTGTATTTCTGGCATTAAGTGATGATCTCTTCTGTACCTAAAATATCTAGAAGAATTATCAGCAAAAGAAACACTACAGAGATCTTCCTGTTCAAATGAGCACAAAAATAAAACCAGGAAAAACAATACAAATAATCTAACCTTAATAGAATATGAAATCACATAATGTTGGGTTTTCAAATATTACTTAGAAATTATTATGGATTTGTGTTCAAGCCTGAGTATGTATTTCCTAACTCAGTGTATTGTGTTTTATCAAGATTTTTTTTTTTTTCACTTCAAAGCAGTTGCTTTCTATTTTAGTCCATAATACAAAGTACACACTTCAAAGTTCAGCTCAACCATCTATAAACTGATTTAGACTGTTAAGGAGAGATCTTTGGATTAGGAGTTTCATGCATTTGGTAAAAATTTAATTCAAGCAACAGTTAACCATGAAGACTGTGCAAGGCTGCTGTATCCTTTTCGTGCTGCAGCTATGTCTCCTTGACTCTGGGAGGACGGGCAAAGTTCTTGTATGGCCTGTGGATTTTAGTCACTGGATTAATTTACAAGTTATTCTAGAAGAGCTTCACCTTCGTGGGCATGAGATAACTCTCCTGGTACCGTCACAAAATCTTCTGATTGATCATACCAAGATTCCCTATCATGTGGAGATCCTCCAGCTTTCAATAAGTGAAGAAACTTTCATGGAAGAGCTCAATACCATGCTCTATGAAGAAATTTTTGAACTGCCAAAACTCTCATGGTGGGAAATGCAAATAGAACTGGCAAACTCAGTCAGACAATTTTTATTAACAACCAAAAGAGTGTGTGACAGTGCTGTCACTAACAAGCAGTTACTCAGCAGGCTACAGGCAGCCAAGTTTGATGTCTGTATTGCTGACCCTTTAAGTTTTTGTGGGGAATTGGTGGCTGAACTCCTGAATATTCCATTTATATACACTTTTCGGTTTTTCTATGGGAATGCCATTGAAAGACTGTGTGCTGGGCTTCCTATGCCTTCTTCATATGTTCCTTGTGTCTCATCAAGACTGACAGACAACATGACTTTTATACAGAGGCTGGAAAACTGGTTACTGTATACAGTGAGTGACATGATATATTCATATTATGTATTTCCAGAATGGGATGAATATTACAGCAAGGTTTTAGGTAAGAATAGTATGTATATAATAAATATTCTTATATTCTATAAATAATGCAAACATTTTTCTGATTGTATGAAAACTTACAAATGGTATTTTAGGGTGGCTACACTGTTTTAAATGTAAAAATTAATAACACCCTTTTTTTTTTTAGTTTTGTGTTATATGATTGAATCATAAAATTCCCTCTTCTAGGGGATCTTCCCAACCCACAGATTGAACCCGGGTCTCCTGTATTTCAGGTTGATTCCTTACCATTAGAGCCACCAGGGGAACCCTGATATATATCCAAGAAGGAATATTCTCTATATTTAAGGTTAAGTTTTTGGAGTGTCTGGAAAACCCAAATCAGACAGCATGTTTAATTTCCATAACCTTGGAGTACTTGGTGTTCTTGCTTCTCCTGTTTCACCACCTACTTTCTTTCTGATTAACTTGCTCTTCCTAAGGCTTTATATTTGTGTTCTATGAAGGAATGGTTAATTGATGACCAGGTTTGCAATGTGATCAGCATGAAACTAGAAAATGAATAAAGTAGTTTGGTTTCATTTGGTCTTGCTTTCAAAAGTGTAAAAATGAAAGAAGACTTTTTCCTATAGGACCATGTTTCTAGATTTTTACCTCACTTCAGTGTTTTGTTCTTCTTGTTCTATTTAAGGTTAGAGGTCATTAGAAGTCAAATAGTGACTTTTGACTCTGAGCATAAATTTTTTCTCTATTTGAACAAGCCCATTTACCCCTTTTATTTTGCTTTCAAATAGTTTATTTTTTATGTTCATGTGATTATGATAAGGAAAATTTGCATAAGAGGCAAATTACCTTATAGGAATCAGTACCTTTCATGTATTATTTAGTTAGATTTTTTAAAGGTAATACTAACATGCAGCATTGTATTAGTTTCAGATGGTGACAAAAAATTAGTCAATAGTCAACCTAGAATAGTATGGAAGATTTCATTTGAGCCAATATGAGGATTATAACCCTGGAGAAAATCTGTCAGGAAGCTCGGAGGAATGCTCTGCCCATTAGAAGTTAAAGAACTGTCATATAAGTTTTGAGAGAAGGGGTTATTCTTGAAAGTGTTATACATCAGAACATTATATTGCCAGTTTATGTAGTCCTAAAAAATGAGTATTAGATCATTGTGACCCCTTAAAAGATTAAGGAAAGAATGTTAGCTTATAAGGAGTTATCTTGCTGGTGCCAGGAGAAAATTACTTTTGTAGAGTAAACTTTCCTGCGTCTTCCAAGGGGATCTAGTTAATGTATAATGCAGAAGCACACTGCACACTAAAACAGGGAGTGCCGGGCAGTGGCTGAACTGGCAGAGAAATTTTTATGCAAACTTTTTCTTGCCAAGACTTAAGATAATTTTGTTTCAACACAGGTATACAACAAAATGATTAGATATTTGCACCTGTTGTGAAATAATCACCAAATAGCGCTCAATAATATCTATCACTACACATAGATACAAATAATATTTATTTGAGAATTTCTAATTTCTACTTCTGTCATTTTTGAGATTGGACCGAAGTACTTCATTTCACACTCTTTTCTTGACTATGAGGGACCCTCCCATTTCTTCTAAATGATTTTTGCCCACGGTTCAGTTCAGTTTAGTTCAGTTCACTTCAGTCGCTCAGTCGTGTCCGACTCTTTGCGACTCCATGAATCACAGCACACCAGGCCTCCCTGTCCATCACCAACTCCTGGAGTTCACTCAGATTCACGTCCATCGAGTCAGTGATGCCATCCAGCCATCTCATCCTCGGTCGTCCCCTTCTCCTCTTGCCCCCAATCCTTCCCAGCATCAGAGTCTGTTCCAATGAGTCAACGACATAATGGTCATCTGAATTAAATTCACCTATTCCAGTTCATTTTAGTTCACTGATTCCTAAAATGTCTATATTCACTCTTGCTATTGCCTTTTTGATCACTTCCAATTTATGCTGATTCATGGACCGAACATTCCAGGTTCCTGTGCAATATTCTTCTTACAGCATCGGACTTTACTTCCATCACCAGTCACATCTACACCTGGGCATTATTTTTGCTTTTGCTCCATCTCTTCATTATATCTGGAGTTATTTCTCCACTCTTCTCCAGTAGCATATTGGGCATCTACCAACTTAGGGATTTCATCTTTCAGTGTCATATCTTTTTGCCTTTTCATACTCTTCATGGGGTTCTCAAGGCAAGAATACTGAAGAGATTTGGCATTGTCTTCTCCAGTGTACCAGGTTCTGTCAAAAATTTCCACCATGACCCGTCAGTCTTGGGAGGCCCTACACGGCATGGCTCACAGTTTCACTGAGTTAGACAAGGCTGTGGTCCATGTGATCAGTGTGGTTTGTTATGCCCAGAGTCCGAGTCCCCAAAACTGAGAGAATAAGACGTCCACAGCAATGCAAAAGCATAAAGGGGTTTATTACTAGCTCGAGCCAGGACCCATGCTTCATCCAGCACAGTGGAATCAGACAAAGGCCCTGAGCTCTGAATCACATATACTTCTATACAGATGCTTCTTTGTTTCTGTAACAGCATAGCTGATTGGTTAAACCGTACGCACACTCGGGACTTTGAAACCTCGCATCCCTATCCAGATTGGCTCAGGTTTGGCACGGGTCGGGGGCTTCGGGGATTTTTTCTGATTGGTCGAGCTACACTGCCTGTGGGAATTCCCAGAGCCTCAGCTTTTCTCAGGCCTAGCCTGCCCCTTAGAGCCTGTCCTGGCTTCAGTTTGGTCCTAACATTCCCCTCTGTCTTTTTATCCTTGAGAGGAATCGTCCTCTCCATTCTGAGACACTGCCTGATATTATTGCCTCAGTACCTGAATGGTACTGATTTGTTTTTTTTTACAAAGGTTATCAATTTATTTAAAATACATGGGCCAAAAGTTAGAATGAGTAGGAGTACAATGAGCGGTCCGAGTAGGGTAGAAATTAATGTTGTTAACCACAGGGACTGTTGGAACCAGGACTCAAATTAATTTTGAGACATTTTTTTCTCTCTCTCTCTCTTTTTTTTTTTTTTTTTTTTGATTTAACCCCTCTTTTTTATCTTGGCCAGGGACTCCCTGATTACCCATGAGTGATTTATATAAAAACAACGTTTTTCTCCTAACACAGCACATAGGCCCCCTGAGAGACTTCATACTCAAGGTATTTTGGGGGAATTGGGGCGGAGGTCTCTTTCTTCTGTAATTTCTTCCTGCTGTGCATGGGCGTAGGCCTGCCTAGCAGAGCAGAAGTCTCTCTACCTGATCTAAGTTGGGGTTTTTCACATCTGAAACCAGCTTTTACCCTTGTAGTTGCAGCAATTTAGTTGGCCCCTCTCAGAGATGAAATAGACAAGGGCCAAACAAGAGACCTAACAAGATGGTCATCTCTGGTCCCTGGAAACAGAAGGCAACATTTGGGGTGAGGGTTACAGGGTTTGTGACCCCTTCTGATTGGTTGGTGGTGAGGCAACAGAGCAGTGCTCCAAGAATCTTGTGTTTAGTCTGAAGTCACCATCTTCTACCTGGGTGGGGGCTCAAAGACATTGCTATGCATATTTCTTTGAGTAGGAACCAGGACTCTGTCTGGAGGCTGTACCAAACTTTGATAGTTTTTGTTTTGGTATCCACTCCCTTCCCTGATTAACAATTGTTTGAATCTATGCTTTGGAATTCAGGGAAGGCCAAGGAGGCTGAACAAAGTCTATATCTTACAGACAAGAAAAGGAGAACACAGAGCAGATCTGTACTCCAGAGCCCCACAGAGTCCCGCTCAGTTTTAATTTTAGGGAACTAGGCAACAATGACTATGATAACTTCCTGTCAAAATGGGGCATAGGACTGCCCCAGCTTGGAACACTACAAGCTCTAATCTGAAAGTACACCCATAGCATCACCTAGTTATTTTCTAGGATATCTGAACCGTAGCTACTCTATTTTGACTTTTAATTGTAAACTATGTTTTAATAGCCAAAGCAGATTTTACCATTAATGACAGTGTTTTTCTAGATATGAGAAGATGCAAGAATTGAGACTCATAAAATCTTTTCCTGAAAAGATCTAACTATCTGATGGCCTGTTTGGCCAGTTTTTTTCCAGAGCACAGAGTGCCTCATTTCTGATTTTTACCCTGAACTCCTTTCAGAGGCATTGAAAGTCAGCAGTTGCAGTGGCCATGATTTAATCTTTGTAGATGCAGATGGCGAGTGTCAGTCTTCAGTTGGCAGAACCCCTTTTTGCTCATAAACTTGACCATGATTATGAGGGGGGCAAGTCATGACCATTTTATCCCAGGGTGCTGAGAGTGTCCATTTTCAGGTAAACAGGCCACTCAATGTGCTGTTACTGGACTAGGCCATGAAACAGTATCTAAAATTCTCTGGACCACCTGTCTTACTAGCTTTTTGGTCCAGGAAAATATTCCCTCTTGTTGCTTCTTGCCATCTCTAGAGTTACACTGTTACCATCATCGATCTCATATGGGACTATATATTGTTCTATTAGAAGCCTCACACACATGCAGTGTAAGAAACAGCAATTTTGTAAAACAGGTGAAATACAAATAACATAGCCAGCAGTATTAGTAAAGTCACAAGTAAGACTTATGTTAAGAACTTCCATTAGATGTAGCCCAGTATATCTTCAGGTCATCTGACTTAGTCTGCCCTGTAGAATCTTTATCTTCCAGGGAAATTATATACTGGCACCATCTATAAGGCATATAGCCCAGTTTTTGTTTTGGTTTTTTTTTGTTTTTTTTTTTTTAGTGTCACTAGACTGACTATCTTTAGTATGATTTAATTTTTTAAGTAAATTTTTTCAGGGCCAACCAGTTAAAATCTGGTAATAGAGAAATTTACCAAGATAACCCAGAACTAGACACAGGTTATTGGCCACAAACCCAACAATTGGATTGATTTTGAAACTACCATAGGATCAGGCCTATGACAGAAGAGCATTCGACTTATATGTAAAGGTCTAAGAAATCAAGAAAACATAAATGATCATACGAATCAGGTCCCACATCTTGGGGAAGCTGTCTACCTCTGATGTCATCGTCTTCTCATCCTGGTGTAGTGTAGTTTCTCCTGATGAAAAAAAAGTCCTTCTACCCATGTTGGAGACAGTCCCTTAAATTATGTCTTTTTCCAGTCTTGGTTGTAGGTCATGAGGCATCTGATCTTCATCCAAAGATAGATTATTGAGATAAGCTTCAGAAACAAACTTAGGGTGTTCTTCAAGAATTCAATTAAATTTTATATTAACATCTCATAACAGCAAAGAACTATCTAAGAGATGAGTCTTACTAGATGCAGACCTCCATTAACAAGCTGGTATTTAACATTTTGAAATATCTTTTTTTTTCCTTAAAGTTACCCTTATTTTTATTAAATATAACCAAATTAAGGCTAGTTTGTTTACAAAATAGGTCTGTTCTCACTGATTTTGGTCTGATGATTTTTATAACCATAATTGATTATAGGCTTTTTATTTTGCTGAAACATTTATAGAGTCTCAGACTGAACTTTTAAAATAAAACAGGGCTGGGAAACTCACACCAAAGGCTTATCACAGATTTTGCCTAACAAATCTAGGTGAATTTTTTCCTTTTTAAGGTCTCAAAATTTTTTTGAGATTTTTGTATCCGTGAGATAAACTTCCTAACTCATTTGATAAACTTACTGGGAACCTAAGAACTTCTAATTTTTGGAGGAGTCAGATAGAAAATATAATTGTTTTCTTTATAACGTTTAATTTTACCAAAGTATTGTCATAATTAGTTTGAGAGGAAGATTTTCCCTACTCCCTGAAAACATATAAGATTTAACCCCATAATTTTTCAGATAGAAACCATAAAAGTTATAAGCATATTCACTGGTTCATTCAGTCCTTTTGCTAACTTTTGTGAAGTCATCAGGTTTTTCATTAAAATACCAGGACATATCAGAATGCTAATAACTCCATATAATTTTTAGGATGTCTGTATTAGTAATTTTACCCTACATTATAATATGAGCAGATGTATTACTCATTTGATAATCTTTTTTATGTAATTTAACCAACCGAATAAACGCAGTTTAATATCTCTCTTTGGGATGCTTCAGGGGCCCTCCGAAGCACCCCAAAGTTAGCTAGAAGCCAAAAGTGCTTCATAGAATAATTTAGGAAGTTTTGTCAACAAATATCAGAAAGGTTTTCAGCACTCAGTCAGATGGGACTATAGGTCACTGTGAAACAATAGCTATTCACTCAGCCAAAGTAACAACATGGGATTTCAGAGGTGAATACAGAACAGACCATTTAAGAAGCAAATGAACTTAAATCTATTGTCAAATGCAGTTCAACATCTGAAGAAAGTGTGTCCTTTTAACAGAGAGAAAAGCCAAATTCAAGTTTTTGCGCCAGCTTATTTTTAGTCATTAACAGTCCCAAATTTCTTTAGCTTCTTTGTAAGAGGAAACTAATGTTCAGTAATAAATGTTTCAAAATTTTACTCTATTTGGAAATGAGCTAGCTAGTCAGTGAACTTCCATCACTTAGTTTAGCACAATCCCAATTCAAGTTACCCCAATTTGGACAGACTATTTCAGACAGACATTCCTAAAGCATAATTATTCTTAATAAAGTCTATCTAAAAGCTCATATCTCATTTACATTTTTTTAAAGTTTTTTTTTTTTTTACTTGAGGTAATTTTTTTGTTGACAAGCTTGTAACAGATATAATACTTAACATATTAAACCTAAGTACAATGAAATATTTTTTAACGTTAAGTACTCTGAGACATGTCTATATTAAATAGGTCAACAAACAAACATTAATATCAGGTATTTAACATTGAATATTTCCCAGTTTACATGAACCTGGAATTTATTTTTTAATTTAGAATTACTTGATTTGTAACCGCTTACCTTTTTTAAGCCAAATAAATAGATCTCATATACAAATTAACCTCAAAAATATTATCCAGAGACAAAGACATACCAAGACATATTTACACAGACACAGTGCAAGATTTAGCTTTAAGTCCTTTTTTTTTTCTCTCAGTGTCAGGAGTTAGAGATAGTCTAGATAAGTGTTCTTAAGAGCCCTAGTCTCAAGGCACAGGGAAAGAAAATCAAGTTCTAACAAATGGTGGAGGTCTAAACCACATGGTGGCCAGACAAAGCAAAATGGCCATCAAAAATCTTCAGATCACAGAGTTAAAAAACACACATATAAACCCAGCAGTCTTCATCAAAGTGAAGGTGAAGTCGCTCAGTCATTATCAGACTGTTTGCGACCTGTGGACTGTAGCCCACCAAGCCTTTCTGTAACATCAAAGATTTTAAGGGAGGAAAGGAAGCCAGGTTGAAAGAAGAAGGGGGAGGAGGTGGGAGAGGGGGCAAAAGGGGTGGCCTTACAGACGTCTCCTGCCACCTACAAATACCCAGGCCTTATGGGACTTTTCCCTGGGCTTCCAGAGAAGGGAGGACTGGAACTCGGCCCTACCAGAAATCAGAACCAGAATTTGAGTTTTCTGCCAAGAGGAGGTGATCAGTCTCCAATCCTCAGCTCAGGCTGAGGGCCCTTTGACCAGATTTCTGTGTCTAGGATCAGGGGACTAGAAAAACAGGGAAGGATAGGAAGGGTTAAGGAGAGGAGACAGAGAGAGAAGGGGAGAGAGATCAATAAAGTTTCTTGTTTTTTACCGGTCGGGCACTCTGGCCAGTTGTCTGCGTCAGGAGGAGACCAGGGACAAAAGGGTCCCAGTTGCGGCCGCTGGGTCTGGTCCATTGGCAGGAGAGCTGGCCCCTGAGTACCCCGAGTGGTCAGGATGTCAGTCTCAGCGAAGAAGAATCCCACCAGAGTCACCATTTGTTGCAGGAAGAGGGACCCTTTCCAGGGCCCAAAACTGGGCTCTTGCCTAACACTCGGAAATGAATTGTCCGAGGAGACATATGTGCTGACAAAGCAAGAGATTTTATTGGGAAAGGTCACCCGGGTGGAGAGCAGCAGGGTAAGGAAACCCAGGAGAACTGCTCTGCTGCGTGGCTCACAATGTACAGGCAGTGTCTCCTTTAAACCCTTCCCGAACTCTTCCGGTTGGTGGAGGCTTATTAGTTCCATATTCCTGATGGTTACTATGGTGCCTGGCCAGGGTGGGGCAGTTTCAATCAGTGTGCTTCCCCTAACAATTCCCCCTGGAAGATGGGGTATATAGTGGCGCCGTTGGTTCAGGCTCCTTGAGATTTTGGTTTTTTCTTTTCTTACATGTGTCGCCAACACCTGAGGGGTAGAAAATCCCTGTTGAGGCAAAAAGGTTTTACCCAAGGAGGGGGCTTGGTCAGGGTGTCCGATCCGCGGTCAGAAAACGATATCTCGGACTTGGTGTACAGTTCCCAAGTCAAAGGTGCCTTCTGAGGGCCAGCCTACATGGAAGGTCGGCCATTCTGCACTGCAAAAAGTTATTAATTTGTTCTTCTTCACCAGCACAGATAGACTCTGTGCTCTAGACTTAAAATCAGAAAAATGGTCAGTCATAAGGGACAACGGAGTGGAAGTCTCTTGCCCCATGATTACAGGATAGAACACAGGAGACAAGACGAACACACAGAGAGCAGTGACAATGCCGGCACACACAAAGATGCGATGAGCAGAGGAGAGACAAACCTCAGCCGAGAACACAGTACTAGGTCTTCCTGGGCCCCCTGAACCCTCCTATCCCTCCAGGTTATCTTACCAACAAGGCGTTCACAGAGCCAGCCGCCTTCCCAGCATGTTGCTGGGCCTTGGCCTTATGCCGGCTAAGACAACTAATTCACCCCTGATTAAGCCTGACAAGAGCTCTCTTCTCACCAGAGCCTGCTGCCTTCCAGCATGTAAGCTGGGCCTCTGTCTTACGCTGGCTAACCAAACTTAACACCGGTGTTCAGATAGCTTTTCTCCAAGTGAGGAAACCCCTTCCACTAGGAGAGTGTTATTCTTCCCAGTTAAAAGGATCCTGGACGAGCCCCCAAATGTTATGCCCAGAGTCCGAGTCCCCAAAACTGAGAGAATAAAACATCCATAGCAATGCAAAAGCATAAAGGGGTTTATTACTAGCTCGAGCCAGGACCCATGTTTCATCCAGCACAGTGGAATCAGACAAAGGCCCTGAGCTCTAAATCACATATACTTTTATACAGACGGTTCTTTGTTTCTGTAACAGCATAGCTGATTGGTTAAACCGTATGCACACGCAGGACTTTTAAACCTCGCATCCCTATCCGGATTGGCTCAGGTCTGGTGCGGGCGGGGGGGGGGGAGGGGGGCTTCGGGGATTTTTTCTGATTGGTCGAGCTGCACTGCCTGCGGGAATTCCCAGAGCCTCAGCTTTTCTCAGGCCTAGCCCGCCCCTTAGAGCCTGTCCTGGCTTCAGTTTGGTCCTAACATGGTTAGTTTTCTGTGATTGTGGTTTTCATTCTGTCTGCTCTCTTATGAAAAGGATAAGAGGCTTGAGGAAGTTTCCTGATGGAAGAGAACATCTGTGGGGGAAACTGGGTTTTGTTCTGATGGGAGGGGCCATGTTCAGTGAATCTTTAATCCAATATTCTGCTGATAGGTGTGACTGGGTTCCTTCTCTGTTGTTTAGCCTGAGGCCAAACTTTCAACCCATGCCTCCACCAGAGACTCCTGAACATTCAAAGGTAAGTCTGGCTCAGTCTCCCATGGCCTCCAAAGTCAAATTCCCTGGGGGTTCTCAGTTGGATTTGCTGGATTCCGAGGTTGGAAAATCTGTTCTGGGTCCTAGAACTTCCTTAACAATGTGAGAATTTCTTTTTCATAATTGTTCTGCAGTTGTATGTCATCTGCTCAGTGGCTCTATCATAGGGTTAATGGAGACCTTCTCCATGAGGCCCATGCCACACACTGGGTAATCCAGGTTTGCTGCAGTCAGTCCCTGTTCCCACGCAAGCCACTACTGACCCCATACCTGTGCACAAGACACTCAAACAATCAAAGGCAACTCTGGCTCAGTCTCTGTGGGAGGGACGTCTGGGTCTTGGTGGGCACCAGATTTTTCTTGAGTCCTCCAAGCATCTCTGGCAAGTATGGGGCTTGATTCTAAATGCAATTTTGCCCCTCCTACCATCTTACTTGGGCTTCTCTTTTGCCCTTGGAATTGGGATAACTTTTTTTTGGTGGACTCTAACATTCTCCTGTCCATGGTTGTTCAGCAGCTAGTTGCAACTTTGGAGTTCACACAGGAGAAGATGAGCACATGACCTTTTACTCTTCTGTACTGTTTGTTGATGTCCTTTTCATCATAGGGGACTGGAAGGAAAAAGCAGGAAGTTAAGAGATACCTGGAGTAATAAACGAACTTGGTCATGGAGTACAAAATGAAGCAGGGCAAAGGCTAACAGAGTTTAGTCAAGACAAGGAACTGGTCATAGCAAACGCCCTCCTCATCAGCACAAGAGAAGACTCTACACATGGACATAACCAGATGTTCAACACTGAAATCAGATTGGTTATATTCTTTGGAGTCAAAGATGGAGAATAACTATACAGTCAGCAAAAACAATATCTGGAGCTGACTGTGGCACAGACCATGAACTCCTTATTGCCCAATTCAGACTTTAATTGAAGAAAGTAGGGGAAACCACTAGACCATTCAGGTATGACCTGAATCAAATACCATATGATTATACAGTGGAAATGACAAATAGGTTTAAGGAATGAGATCTGATAGAGTGCCCGAAGAACTATGGACAGAGGTTCATGACATTGTACAGGAGGCAGTGATCAAGACTATCCCCAACAAAAAGAAATACAAAAGGCAAAACATCTGAGGAGTCATCACAATTAGCTGAGAAAAGAAGAGAAACTAAAGGCAAAAGAGAAAAGGAAAGCTATGTCCATCTGAATGCAGAGTTCCAAAGAATAGCAAGGAGAGATAAGAAAGCCTTCTTAAGTGACAAATGCAAAGAAATAGAGGAAAAAAGTAGAATGGGAAAGACCAGAGATCTCTTCAAGAAAATTAGAGATGCCAAGGGAACATTTCACACAAAAATGGGCACAATAAAGAACAGAAACGGTATGGACATAACAGAAGAAATTAAGAAGAGGTGGCAAGAATACATGGAAGAACTATACAAAAAAAGATTCTCATGACACAGATAACCATGATGTTGTGATCATTCACATTGAGCCAGACATCCTGGGGTCTGAAATTAAGTGGGCCTTAGGAAGCATCGCTATGAACAAAGCTAGTGGGGGTGATGGAATTCCGGTTGAGCTATTTCAAGTCCTAAAAGATGATGCTGTGAAATGCTGCACTCAATAAAACAACAAATTTGGAAAACTCAGCAGTGGCAATAAGACTGCAAAAGATCAAGTTTCATTCCAATCTCAAAGAAAAGCAATGCCAAAGAATGTTCAAACTACCGCAAAATTGCACTCATCTCACACGCTAGCAAAGTAATGCTGAATATTCTCAAAGCCAGGCTGCAACACTGCGTGAACTGAGAAATATCAGATGTTCAAGCTGGATTTAGAAAAGGCTGAGGAGCCAGAGATCAATTGCCATCATCTGTTGGATCATAGAAAAAACAAGAGAGTTCCAGAAAAACATCTACTTCTGCTTTATTGACTGTGCCAAAGCCTTTGACTGTGTGGATTACAAAATAATGAAAAAATTCCAAGAGATGGGAATGCCAGACCACCTTACCTGACTCCTGCAAAGCTTGTATGGGGGTCAAAAGCAACAGTAAGAACTAGACATGGGACAACAGACTGGTTTCAAATTGGGAAAGATATACATCAAAGCTGACATATATCAAGTATAACCACTCCCTGCTTATTTAACTTATATGCAGAGTACATCATGCAAAATGCCAGGAGGGATGAAGCATAAGCTGGAATCTAGATTGCTAAGAGAAATACCAATAAGCTCAGATCTGCAGATGACACCACCATTATGGCAGAAAGTGAAGAGGAACAACAGAGACGCTTGATGAAAGTGAAAGAGGAGAGTGAAAAATTGGGTTAACACAACGTTCAAAAAATGAATATCATGGCATCCAGTCCAATCATTTCATAGAAAAAGATAGGGAAGCAATGGAAACAGTGACTTTATTTTCTTGGACTCCAAAATCACTGCAAATGATGACTGCAGCCATGAAATTAAAAGACCCTTACACATTGGAAGAAAACTATGACAAATCTAGACAGCATATTAAAAAGCAGAGACATTACTTAGGCAACAAAGGTCCGTATAGTCAAAGCTATGGTTCGAACAAGTAGTTTTTTATTGATGCAACTGTTGGATCATAAAGAAGGCCAAACACCGAAGAATTGATGATTTTGAACTGTGGTGTTGGAGAAGCCTCTTGAGAGTCCCTTAGACTGCAAGGCGATCAAACCAGTCAATCCTAAAGGAAATCAATCCTGAGTATTCATTGGAAGGACTGATGCTGGTGCTGAAGCTCCAAAATTTTAGCCAGTTGACATGAAGAGCCATCTTACTAGAAAAGATCCTGATGCTGGGCAGGAGGAAATGGGGATGACAGATGTAAGTACCGTCTCAGTGGACATGAGTTTGAGCAGGCTCCAGGAGATGGTGAAGGATAGGAAAGCCTGAATTGCTGCAGTCCATGGCACTGCAAAATGTAGGACATGAACGAACAACTGAACAACTGAACAACAACAATATCCACACCTACACAGACATATGGTTTCCAAAGACCTTTTCTGTTTTCATAGGCTGCCTTCTTGTTTTGTTGATCATTCCTCTTACTGTGAAGTGTGCAGTGGCTGGTAGTTGGAATTAGTTCAACTAGTTCATTTTTCATTTTGTTCCTTATACTTTCAGGTTAGTTCAGTAGCTCAGTCATGTCTGATTCTTTGAAACCCCATGGATAGCAGCTTGCCAGGCTTCCCTGTACATCACCAGCTCCCTTAGCCTTCTCAAACTCATGTCCATTGAGTCGGTGATACCATCCAACCATCTCATCCTCTGTCATGCCCTTTTTCTCCTGCCTTCAGTCTTGCCCAGAATCAGGTTCATTTCCAGTGAGTCAGTTCTTCACATCAGGTGGCCAACGTATTGCAGCTTCAGCTTCAGCATCACTCCTTCCAATGAATATTCTGGACTGATTTCATTTAGGAGTGACAGGCATGATCTCCTTGCAATCCAAGGTACTCTGAAGAGTTTTTCCCAACAGCACGGTTCAAAAACATCCATTCTTGAGTGCTCAGTTTTCTTTATGGTCCAAATCTCACATTCACACATGACTACTGGAAAAACCATAGCTTTGATTAGAGGGTCCTTTATTGGAAAACTAACGTCTCTGGATTTTAATATGCTGTCTAGGTTGTTAATTGGAGAAGGCAATGGCACCCCACTCCAGTACTTTTGCCTGGAAAATCTCATGGACGGAGAAGCCTGATGGGCTGCAGTCCATGGGGTTGTGAAGAGTCGGACACGACTGAGTGACTTTACTTTCACTTTTCACTTTCATGCATTGGAGAAGGAAATGGCAACCCACTCCAGTGTTCTTACGTGGAGAATATCAGGGACAGGGGAGCCTGGTGGGCTGCCATCTCTGGGGTCGCACAGAGTCAGACTCGACTGAAGCAACTTAGCAGCAGTAGCAGCAGCAGGTTGCTAATAGCTTTTCTTCCAAGGAGCAAGCGTCTTTTAATTTCATGGCCACAGTCACCATCTGCAGCTCTTTTGGAGAGCGAGAAAAGAAAGTCTCTCAGTGTTTCCATTGTTTCACCATCAATTTGCCATTAAGTAATGGGGCCAGATGCTATGATCCAAGTTTTTGGAATGTTGAGTTTTAAGACAACTTTTTCACACTTCTCATCCACTTTCATCAAGAGGCTCCTCAGTTACTCTTGGCTTTCTGCCAGGACTGTGGTGTCATCTGCATATCTGAGGATATTGACATATATACAGGCCATCTTGATTCCAGCTTGTGCTTCATCCATCCTGGCATTTTGCATGATGTACTCTGTATATAAGTTAAATAAGCAGGATGACAATATACAGCCTTGACGTACTCCGTTCCCTATATGGAACCAGTCTGTTGTTCCATGTCCTGTTCTAACTATCTTTTCTTGACGAGCATACACATTTCTCAGGAGGCAGGTAAGGTGGTCTCATATTCCCATCTCTTGAAGAATTTTTCCATTATTTTGTAATCCACACAGTCAAAGGCTTTGGCACAGTCAATAAAGCAGAAGATGTTTTTCTGGAACTCTCTTACTTTTTCTATGATCCAACAGATGATGGCAATTTGATCCCTGGTTCCTCAGCCTTTTTTAATTCCAGCTTGAATATCTGATATTTCTCAGTTCATGCAGTGTTGCAGCCTGGCTTTGAGAATATTCAGCATTACTTTGCTAGTGTGTGAGATGGGTGCAAATTTACGGTAGTTTGAACATTCTTTGGCATTGCTTTTCTTTGGGATTGGAATGAAACCTGACCTTTTGCAGTTCTGTTGCCACTGCTGAGTTTTCCAAATTTGCTGGCATATTGAGTGCAGCACTTTCACAGCATCATCTTTTAAGACTTCAAATAGCTCAACCGGAAATCCATCACCCCCACTAGCTTTGTTCATAACGATGCTTCCTAAGGCTCACTTAACTTCGGACTCCAGGATGTCTGGCTCTATGTGAGTGATCACACCATCATGGTTATCTGGGTCATGAGGATCTTTTTTGTATAGTTCTTCCATGTATTCGTGCCACCTCTTCTTAATTGCTTCTGTTACATCTATACCGTTTCCAGTCCTTTATTTTGCCTGTCTTTGCGTGAAATATTCCCTTGGTATCTAATTTTCTTGAAGAGATCTCTAGTCTTTCCCATTCTATTGTTTTCCTCTATTTCTTCGCATTGATCACTTAAGAAGCTTTCTTATCTCTCCTTGCTATTCTTTGGAACTCTGCATTCAGATGGATACATCTTTCATTTTCTCCTTTGCCTTGAGCTTCTCTTCTTTTCTCAGCTATTTGTAAGACTTCCTCAGACAACCATTTTGCCTTTTTGCATTTCATTTTTTGGGGGATGGTCTTGATCTCTGCCTCCTGTACAATGTCATGAACCCCTGCCCATAGTTATTCATGCACTCTGTCAGATCTAATCTCTTGAATCTATTTGTCATTTCCACTGTATCATCATATGGGATTTGATTTAGGTAATAACTGAATGGTCTAATGGTTTTCCCCTACTTTCTTAAAGTCTGAATTGGGTAATAAGAAAGTCATGATTTGAGCCACAGTCAGCTCCCGGTCTTATTTTTGCTTACTGTATAGAGCTTCTCCATCTTTGGCTGCAAAGAATATAATCAATCTGATATCGGTGTTGACCATCTGGTGATGCCCATGTGTAGAGTCTTCTCTTGTGTTGTTGGAAGAGGGTGTTTGCTATGACCAGTGCGTTCTCTTGGTAAAACTCTATTAGCCTTTGCCCTGTTTCATTCCACATTCCAAATCCAAATTTGCCTGTTACTCCAAGTGTTTCTTGACTTCCTACTTTTGCATTCCAATTTCCTATAACGAAAAGGACATCTTTCTTGGATGTTAGTACTAAAAGGTCTGTATGTCTTCATAGAACTGTTCAACTTCAGTTTCTTCAGTGTTACTGGCTGTTAAACCTGTGCCTCCACTGGAGACTCCACAACACTCATAGGCAAGTCTGACTCAGTCTCTTGTGGGGACACTGCTCATTTCTCCCGGCTGCTGGTGTGTGTGCAAAGGTTTTTTTTCTGTTTGTTTGTTTTTTGTTTGTTTTGTTTTTGTGCTTTCCAAGTGTCTGTGTCTCCCATCCTATGGAAGTTCTATAATGATGTCCCACTGGCCTCCAAAGTCATATTCCCTGGCAGTTCTCATCTGCTCACCAGCTCTATGGTGAGGCTAATGGCGACCTCCTCCACAAGGGCTTATGCCACATGGTGCATGACCCAGGTCTGCTGCAGTCATAGCCCCTGTCATTGAGGCAGGCCACTGCTGACCTGCACCTCTGCAGGAGAAACTCAAACAATCAAAGGCCATCCTGGCTCAGTTTCTTTGGCATCTCTGTGTCTTGGTGTGCACAAGATTTTGTTTGACCCCTCCAAGCATCTCTGGTGAGTATGGAGTTTGATTCTAACTGCAATTTTGCCCCTCCAAATGTCTTGTTGGGGCTTCTCCTTTGCCCTTGGACCTGGAGTATCTTCTGTTTGGAGGAATCCAACCTTCTCCTGTCGATGGTTGTTTAGCAGCTAGCTGCAATTTTGGAGTTCACACGGGAGAAGATGAGCACGTATTCTTCTACTACTCCGTCTTAATATCAAGATACAGTCCATGGAATTCTCCAAGCCAGAATATTGGAGCGGGTAGTCTTTCCCTTCTCCAGAGGATCTTCCTAACCCAGGGATTTAACCTAGGTCTCCCACACTGAAGGTGAATTCTTTACTAGCTGAGCCACCAGGGAAATCCACTTATATTTTAGATATCATATTTAAATTCGCTGCCATAATGAATGTCAATAATTATTTCCCCTTTTTTTTGAGGAATTTATGGTTTTAGGTCTTATATTTAAGCCTCTTATCCATTTTAATATAATTCTGTAGTGGAGTAAGATCCGAGTCTAGTTTTATTCTTTACTGTGTGAGTATCTTTTCTTTTTTTTGGTAAGAATTATTTAAAAGATTATCTTCTTTCATTGAGTATTTTTGGCTTCCTTAAGAAATATTTGTTGACAACATATGCATGAGTTTTTCTTTGGGCTTTTGCTTCTGTTATAATGGACCATATGACTGTTTTTAAACCTGCATGTATTGTTTTGATTAATATAGCTTTATAATATTTCTTAAAATCAGAGTGTGTGTTACCTACAGTTTTGTTTTTCTTTCTCAGGATTGATTTGTCTATTTGGAACTTTTTCATTCATATGAACTTTTTATTATTTTCCTTGTTACTAATTTTAACAGATGTATCTCTAATACTGTATCATTACTAAAAATTATGTTTATTCCTAAAAACACTAAAAAGATATAGTTGTGATCTCTTATTTTATATATCCACTTCCTTTTTCTTTTTTTTGATTGAAGTGTATAGAATTCACCAGCAATGTAGGAGATCACAGTTCAATTCCTGGGTCGGGGATATTCGCTGGAGAAGGGATAAACTACCTACTTCAGTATTCTTGGGCATCTTTTATGGCTTGTCTGGTAAGGAATCTGCCTGTAATGTGGGAGACCTGGGTTTGATCCCTGGGTTGAGAAGATCACCCTGGAGAAGGGAAAGGCTACCCATTCCAGTATTTTGGCCTGGAGAATTCATGGACTGTATAGTCCATGGGTTCACAAAGAGTCACACACAACTAAACAACTTTCACTTCAGTGGAAAAAAGGAAGTGGCAACATGTCTATGCAATATTTCCTCTGAGAAATTGTGCAACAACTCACAAACAACATGAGTGCTTCTAAGAACTCTGCTGCCCTGCAATATGGAGTATGTTCAAAAAGTCATGTGACTTAATCAAGGTCTACATGTTGCACTGAAACTTCTTCTGGGCATTTTGTGACAGAAACAGGTGCTTATATCTCTAGAAATGACCCTATGAAAAGTGGGCAGAAACTCACACATCCATGCTGAGAGTTCAACCTACAAAAGACAACATTGAGAAAAGATAACTTAAAACTTTATCAAAGTGACATTTTCGGGGTCATGGATTAAGCCTTGAATGATCTACAACTGGACTGAAGCTGTTTGTTTACTTCTGATCCCAGCAGTCTGACACTCGGTTTAGGAACATCTTCTCCAGTGATAGGGTACTACTCTGTCCCTGATTCTTCCATAGTTCTTAGCAATTTAGAATATTCTTTGGTGGAATATATCAATAATCTGAGAAGAAGAGTAAAAATGTGGTAAATAGAAGAACCATTTGTTTTTACTCTCATCACTGTTAAAATGTTATGTTATAGATATAATTTGGCTGTTCATAATTTAAAATCTTCATTATATTATGTATTACAAGTACTTTTTTCAAAATTTAAAAATATAATGCATAATTTATAATGTTTTATGTATAAATTATAAATATATAATATTAATATATATCTGTATATATTTTAGGGCCTCCTTGGTGGCTCAGACGGTAAAGTGTCTGCCTACAATGTGGGAGACCCGGGTTCAATTCCTGAGTCGGGAAGATCCCCTGGAGAAGGAAATATAAATAAACATATAATAAATATATGCATGAATATCAGTTCAGTTCAGTTCAGTCGCTCAGTCGTGTCTGACTTGTTGTGATCCCATGAATCGCAGCACGCCAGGCCTCCCTGTCCATCACCAACTCCCGGAGTCCACACAAACTCACGCCCTTCGAGTCGGTGATGCCATCCAGCCATCTCATCCTCTGTCATCCCCTTCTCCTCCTGCCCCCAATCCCTCCCAGCATCAGAGTCTTTTCCAATGAGTTAACTCTTCACATAAGGTGGCCAAAGTACTGGAGTTTCAGCTTTAGCATCATTCCTTCCAGATAACACCCAGGACTGATCTCCTTTAGAAAGGACTGGTCGGATCTCCTTGCAGTCCAAGGGACTCTCAAGAGTCTTCTCCAACACCACAGTTCAAAAGCATCAATTCTTCAGTGCTCAGCTTTCTTCACAGTCCAACTCTCACATCCATGCATGACCACCAGAAAAACCATAGCCTTGACTAGACGGACCTTTGTTGGCAAAGTAATGTCTCTACTTTTCAATATGCTATCTAGGTTGGTCATAACTTTTCTTCCAAGGAGTAAGCGTCTTTTAATTTCATGGCTGCAATAAATATAAATTTATATATAGTTATAAATAATTTGTAAAATTATTCATTAAAGCATGTCATAGTTATGTTCAAATAATTGATGAGAAAATAAATAAGAAAATATTCATGTAAAAAAATTGAGAAACTATTTATAAACCTCTTGAGGGGTAAAGGAATTTTAGGATAAGAGCACTAGGTTAGACACAAAAATGGTCCAAAAGAATCCCATAGGGCAATAAAATCATAATTTGGGAAATGATAATTTCTACCAGACAGAAATATACCAGTTAACAATTAATTTCAATGTATTTTAACTCAAAAGTTAGAGAAAAGTAAAAAAAAAAAGCCAACCAAACAAACATAAAACCTGCACATATTTTCCAAAAGATATGTGCTGAGTATGAAACTGGATATTGTAATCACCAGAGTCAAGGCCCTCATTTGCTGAGATTTGCCTTGATCTATTATTGCAGATAGATCTTCCTAGGAGTGCAAAATCCCTTATATTTTTCTAATAAAAACTTTAGCACACTTAGAACATCAAGGAGAATATACACAAAGCCATGAAGTGAGAAACCAGATAGCTATGATTTCCTCCCATCAGTGACATGGAGCACATATTTCTAAAGGACACCAAAACTCTGGGTAAGATTAGCTATAAAATAGAAACTATTTCACCACCAGATTATTATGCAGTGCAATATTTTCACCAAAGAGGACAAAATCTTGTAAAATAGGAAATTTCATTTACTATAGCAAAGGAGACAATCATTTTAAGAATTGTATTAAAAGTAATCAGGATGTAATTAGTTGTGACAACACACTTGAAAAATAATAGAAAAAAAGATGGATAAAACGCAAGTTGTTTTAAAACATAATCAGAGGCTTTTGGAGCAATGAGGATGAGATACATTGGAATTCCAGAAAAAAAGGTGCGATTCTACCACAGAAGGTTGAGAATCACTACCTAAGTTTCTTGTACTTATAGGAGCACCTGAGTGGGCTCAGGCTTAGATCAAGATGAAAGACTCCATTGACAGAGAGAAAGCAACAGGCTCTTGGCTTTGCTCCATACTTAAATCTGTGTTTGAAAGTGAAAGTGAACGTCGCTCAGTCCTGTTGGATTCTTTGCGACCCCTTGGACTATACAGTCCATGGAATTCTCCAGACCAGAATACTGGTATAGGTAGCCTTTCTCTTTTTAAGGCGATGTTTGCAACACAGGGATTGAATCCAGGTCTCCGGGCATTTCAGGCGGGTTCATTTTCAACTGAGCCACAAAAGAAGCCCAAATCTGTGTTTACTTATTCATAATCTGACTATGTGTACTCTTCAAGGTAAAAGTTTTTCAGCTGATTTAACTGATTCAATTGATTTAACCTGGGTTGCATAGGCTCGGTACTGGTCTTTAAGAATTTACTAAGAAAATTAGGTGAAGATATATCTTCAATTTAACATATCAGATTCCTTTCCCTCTCTTATCCTTCACTTTTATTCAGGAAAACCTACCACACTATGTGAGATTATGGGGAAAGCCGACATGTGGTTGTTTCGAAGTTACTGGGATTTTGAATTTCCTCAACCTTACTTACCTAATACTGAATTTGTTGGAGGACTGCACTGCAAGCCTGCAAAGCCCCTACCTAAGGTAATTAAATGTGCTTATTATTGTCCTACATGAATGAAGTGTGAGGTGTTAGTCATTCAGTTGTATCTGACTCTTTGCGACCCCATGAACTGTAGCCTGCCAGGCTCCTCTGTCCATGGAATTTTCCAGGCAAGAATACTGGAGTGGAATTGCCATTCCCTTCTCCAAGGGATCTTCCTGACCCAACTATGAGTATTTATCTCAAAATGACTTCTGATTTATTGTTAACAATATTTGGTCCCCAAATTGAGAAAACAGACATAGAATTTGATGGTCATTATTTTCTTAGACTACACATTATATTAAGAAGGTGAATAGCCTTTATTTTGGATTATGTATTGTTATCTAATGAAGTAGTCCTCAATGTTTTATTTTCTTGTTCAAAGTCCATTAACTATTCATGAAAATGTGTTTTATATAAATTTTAAACTATTTCCTAGTATCTTATAAATATTATGCTATAATTGAACATAAAGCTATCATATCTTTAGTCAAATCATCTCTAAACATAGTGTAATGGTTAATTTTTAAGTGTCAACTTGCCTGGCCGGGTACCCAGGTATTTAGACAAACATTTTTTTAGAAGTTATTTAGAGGCTATTTTTAGATGAAATCATCTTTGAAATATGTGGACCTTGATTAAACAAATTACTCTCCATTATGTGGGTAAGCCTCATTCTATTAGTTGAAGATGTGACTAGAACAAAATTCTGAATTCTGCCTGTAGGCAGCTTTCAGACTTGAACTACAGCAGTGGCTCTTCTCTGAGTCTCCAGCCTAATGTACTGTTCTGCAGATTAAACTTGACATCCTCCATAACCATGGGCATGAGTGCTAAGTTGCTTCAATCTGGTCTGACTCTTTGAGACCCCATAGACTGCAACCTGCCAGACTTCTCTGTGCATGGGATTCTCCAGGCAAGAATACTGGAGTTGGTTGCCATTTCCTTTTCCAATAACTATGTGAGAAATCCCTTAATATAAATTTCTTCCCTGTTTTTCAGTTTCACGCCTCAAAAACACATTTTTTTTTTGTCTTACTTAATTGGCTTAGTTTTGCTAGTATTTAAACAGAGGTTGAAAAGATTTATTTCAGTATAATTAAATATGTTGTCTTTATTTTTAATTCAAAGCTATATATTTCTACTATATTCTTATAACCCTCAGAGTATGCTTTATAGGTATTTCTGCATTACTTGTCTGATCAGGAGTTACATGGCTACTTCATTCATAATGGTATATGTGGAAGATTATATAAAAAAACAAATCTAATCAAAATAGAAAATAGAAGTTTAGAAAACAAAGAACAGTAAATATACCAAAATTGTGTCACTGTACTGACCATGATTCAGCAGAAAAAAATCAAAACAACCTTATTAGCATCTAAGGCTAAATAAAAATTGCAGCACCAGAATTATTTAACTTAAAGGTAGAAATTTGCTCTGCCAGCTACTGCTATGTAGACTTGGACAAATTACTTAACCTTACAGAGATAGATCTCCCATCTGTAAATGTATACATATCTCATAAAATCACCATATATCTAAGTTAAATGATACATGCAAAGAGTTCAGCAAATGGCAAAAGATAACAGTCAATAACTTGTAAACACAAATACACATGCACAAAGACACACTCATACCTCAATATGCTTTACCAAATGAGCTTTTAGTAACAATGATTTTTAATTCACCTAATAAGGATTTCAGGTCATCTATTATACACTGATATCATTAACATATGAAAGCACAGAATTGCTCTAATAATTCAGACACATTGAGAAAAGAGTGTGGCATCTATTATAACTGTAAGCTTTTATATTACAAAGACTGTTTTTTTCACAGGAGTTCGAAGAGTTTGTTCAAAGCTCTGGAAAAGATGGAGTCGTGGTGTTTACTCTGGGGTCAATGATCAAAAACCTCTCAGAAGAAAAGTCTAATATGATTGCATCAGCCCTTGCCCAGATTCCACAGAAGGTCATTTCCCCCCCTCTCCCCCACCCAGGGACAGCTGTTTTAAAATCCATGAAGTTCACAGTAAAAGTATACTTGTACAATGTAGGAAAGGGTATTGGTATTGTCAGTCTCAACTTAAGTGAGCTCTAAAGAAAATGTATAAATGATAAAAGGGGATATTTGATTGCTGTCTTGCTTTAAAACTGGTACTTTTAACAGGAAATTATATTGCAGTATTTTCTTTAAATAATAAATGAAAATTAATCATTTGCTACTGTTAAATCATCAGTCAGCTTTGTGCATTAGGTTTTAAGGCATCCATGTAACGTAACACTTCTTGCTATTCTTATATGTCTTTAAATCTGAAGCATATAAACAAGTTACAAATAACATGACAGAGAATAAAGGAAAAGATATTCAAAATAATAGGTTTGATTCTCAGAATGTCTTGGTGCTATATTTTCTAGTAATTACTGATTTTGAGCATTGTCATAGTTGAACCTGGAAATAAGAGCTTAGATTCTAAAAATAATCCTAAATAATGATTTTTATAATAATGCTAAATAATGAATCCTAAAAATAATCGTAAAAATAATCCTAGATAGTGTTTCTTCAATATTTAAAATTTTAACAATATAGTAAAAGATTTAGGAGTATACTTTACAGTGTTCTAGCTTCCCTGGTGGCTCAGAGGTTAAAGCGTCTGCCTCCATTGCGGGAGACCCGGGTTTGATCCCTGGGTCGGGAAGATCCCCTGGAGAAGGAAATGACAACCCACTCCAGTATTCTTGCCTGGAGAATCCCATGGACTGAGGAGCCTGGTGGGTTGCAGTCCATGGGGTCACAAAGAGTCGGACACGACTGAGTGACTTTACTTTACTTTACAATGTTCCAGCAAACTATCATTTTTTATTGATACCATTCTGGGTTTTAACTGAGTGACATATTTTTTCTCAGTTCAGTTCAGTTGCTCAGTCATGTCCAGCTCTTTATGACCCCATGAGTTGCAGCATGCCAGGCCTCACTGTCCATCACCAACTCCAATGGGTCAGGAAGATCCCCCAGAGGACAGCATGGTAACCCAATCCAGTAATCTTACCTAGAGAATCCCCATGGACAGAGGAGCCTGGCAGGCTGCAGTCCATGGGGTCACAAAGAGTCGGACACAACTGTGTGACTGGATGCCATGATGGTTACACAATGTGGATGTTTTTAATGCCGCCAAACTCTAGACTTAGAATACTTTAAAATGATAAATATGATTATAAATATTTTACTGTATGAGTCTACATTACTAGTAAGTATGTAAAAAATAGTTCAAAAGAGGTAAATAACATCCCTCCCCTTTGCCTCTGAAATCTTTGTCTCAAAAATCCCTTTACCAGAGTGGTTTAGTAACACTATATATAGTTCTTTCAGATACAGATTGTCATTTTTCTTCATCTACATCTTCATCATTTGTCTTCATTGGGTTAAGTCAGAATTAACCCGAAGATGAAAGGCTATTGACTAGGATCATTGCAAGCCTTTGAAAACACGGCTGTAGTGTTTATGGTTTAAAAACATTCATTACCTAATCGCATATGGACTCAGTTTGCTTGTGCATTACCTGGAGGCAAAAATTTTGATTGAAGTGAAGTCACTTAGCCATGTCTGACTCTTCACAATCCCATGGACTATAGCCTGCCAGGTTCCTCCATCCATGGGAATTCCAGGCAAGGATACTGGAGTGGGTTGCCATTTCCTTCCCCAAGGGATCTTCCCGATCTAGGGGTCAAACCCCAGTCTCCAGTATTGTGGGCAGATTCTTTACCATCTGAACCATCACCGTAGGTTAACTTCTTCTGTTAGGATGTGATTCTAAAATCTTCTAATAAAGACATTTATCTTAATAGGTTCTGTGGAGATACACAGGAAAGAAACCAGAAACACTAGGAGCCAATACCCGGCTATATGAATGGATTCCACAGAATGATCTTCTTGGTAAGACCAAAGAGAAGAACCATAAACAGAGCTGAATGAGGTATAATCTGAATGATTATTCAATAACAGATATCAACAAATTTGTATTTAAAATAAGAAAAAAAAACTTTAATGTGTTCTTCACATTGCTTCAGGAGTTTCGAAAGAAAGGATTATTCATGACAATTGTTAGAGACTGTAAGGCACACTTTTATTCAAGACCATCATGATAAGTAGAGTTATTAGTGCAATGGACTTTTACAATTAAACAGAGAGACTGGAAACAATTTGTATGAAGAAAGAAAAATGGGGAATTTATCACAAAAGAACATATTGGAAGTTCATTGGATGGAAAAGTGCAGAGCTCAACTGACCTAGTAGAATGCTTGCTAAAATTGGGCAATGCAGAGATAGTGGAGCCACAAAATCAAATTCTGGTTGAGAAGAGTTCAGAGGAACCTGACTAGACCTTTGTGACTCTCCCATTTATGACATAATCTCTCCCTCTTCAGGATCAAGGTCAGAGAAATTACCTTTAGATGAGGCTTTCATTAACTTTTGTATATAATATTGCAACACACTCCTGATTCTCTTCACCATGTTCTCACACCTCTCTTCTCCATGGGGGGGAAAAAAAAATCTGGCAAACCTTTTCAGCTATTTTCATATATAATATAAATGGCTGCATATTAGTGTATAGTCAAACGCAAATCCAGTTTTCTTAAACAGAGTACACCATGAACTAATGCAGCCTATCTTTCTAGCTTGTTATGACAACATTTTCATATTGAAACCCTGCACATGTCACCTCCTCTTTCCCACCTACAAAAAGATTAGTTTCTTCAGTCCCTCCATTCTTTTTTATTGATGTATTCTTCCTGCAACAACTTGTCAAACAGGCAAATACTCTCCACCATATATTTTGCAGGAAACTTCTTAGTTGTCTGTGGAATGACTTAATTGCTTTAATCACTAATTATACTTAGCCTGGAGTAATTAATTGCTGCTTTCTTCAGAACTTATAAGAATTTGTATGTGTTCTCATGACACAGAATTATATAGAAAATGTTACCTAATAGGATTTGGTTTATGCAGGTGTCATGATTTTCTGTTTCTGACACTCTTACAACTTAGAATAATACTTTTTTTCTTTCAAATTTTAGGTCATCCCAAAACCAGAGCTTTTATCACTCACTGTGGAACCAATGGAATCTATGAAGCTATTTACCATGGGGTCCCTATGGTTGGAATTCCTATGTTTGGTGATCAGCATGATAATCTTGCTCGTATGAAAGCCAAAGGGGCAGCTGTCGAAGCAGACTTGCGAAGAATGACAAGTGAAGATCTGCTTAATGCTTTGAAAGCAGTTATTAACAACCCTTTGTGAGTAGAGAATTTAATCTTAACTAAGAAGCATTTTGTTTTTGAAAGAATAATCAGCTTTATATAATTTGAAATTAACAAATTTTGCATAATTTAGAGTGCGTCTAATATCAAATAAGATTATACTTCCTAAATTTTGTGAAAGTATTTTGTCACCTACCACTACTGGGTGATAGATTATAACCCCAAAGAAATACTACATTTATTTAAAGAAAAAAATCTATTGTTTAAAAGATGAATTTTTAAATTAACAATAATATTTTTATTTCTTAAAAATTGCAGATATTAGCATGATGAAGAATTTAGGGAATACAACAAAATCATAAAAATAAAAATGAAAAACCACTCAGGTTTCCTCATGTCAGTTCAGTTCAGTTTAGTCGCTCAGTCGTGTCCCTTTGCAACCCATGGACTGCAGCATGCCAGGCTTCCCTGTCCAACATCAACTCTCGGAGTTTGTTCAAACTCATGTCCATTGAATCTGTGATGCCATCCTCTGTTGTCCCCTTTTCCTCCTGCCTTCAATTTTTCCCACCATCAGGGTCTTTTCCAATGAGTCAGTTTTTCACATCAGGTGACCAAAGTATTGGAGTTTCAGTTTTAGCATCAGTCCTTCCCATGAATATTCAGGACTGATTTCCTTTAGGATGGACTGGTTGGATCTCCTTGCAGTCCAACTGACTCTCAAGCCTCTTCTCTAACACCACAGTTCAATAGCATTAATTCTTTGATGCTCACCTTTCTTTATATTCAACTCTCACATCCATACATGACTACTGGAAAAACCATAGCATTGACTAGATAGACCATTGTTGGCAAAGTTATGTCTCTGCTTTTTAATATGTTGTCTAGATAGTCATCGGAGAAGGCAATGGCACCCCACTCCAGTAATCTTGCCTGGAAAATCCCATGGATGGAGGAGCCTGGAAGGCTGCAGTCCATGGGGTCGCTGAGGGTCAGACACGACTGAGCGACTTCACTTTCACTTTTCACTTTCATGCATTGAAGGAAATGGCAACCCACTCCAGTGTTCTTGCCTGGAGAATCCCAGGGACGGGGGAGCCTGCTAGGCTGCCGTCTATGGGGTCGCACAGAGTCGGACACGACTGAAGCGACTTAGCAGCAGCACCAGCAGCAGCAGCAGTAGCAGCAGGTAGTCATAGCTTTTTTTTACCAAGCAGCAAGCATCTTTCAATCTCATGGCTGAAGTCACCATCTGGGTAGTTACAACCAATACCAGTTTAGAAACTTACTTCTGGTCTTTCGTTGTGTTAATTTATAAATAGAAAGAAGGCCCCAGCCTCCCTTTCCCTGATAGAGAGTAACAGTTGGGACACTATGAATGAGCAAAATCAACTCTGGGAGTGCTCTAAAGTCCATGTAAGAAATTTTAGCAACACAGTAGAACAAAAAATCTGAGATTAATCACATAAGAACAGAATGATGACAGTTTTATTTTACAAGCATCATCCCCAAGCCAGCATTACTCATCACCAAGAGAGAACTTTCAGCTAGAAAGAGTTCCTTGGCAGAAAAAGAAGAATGAATTGAATGACAAATCTTTAAGGCCTTATGGAGTATAGAAATAGAAAAACAAATTCTAAACTTGTGTGAAGCCACAGAGATCTCAAACAGCCAAACCAGTCCCAAGAAATAATGACATTGGAGGCATCCCAATTCTTATTTAAAGCTGTACTACAAACTTATAGAAATTTTAAAAAGATGATATTGTCATAAAAATAGACATACAGACCAATGGATAGGATTGAGAGCCCTGATATCAGCCCTTCTATGTAAAGTTGAATAATATTTGGCAAAAGTGAATAATCAGTTCAGTTCAGTTCAATTCAGTTGCTCAGTCGTATCCGACTCTTTGCGACGCCATGAATCGCAGCACGCCAGGCCTCCCTGTGCATAACCAACTCCCGGAGTTCACAGACTCGTGTCCATGGAGTCCATGATGCCATCCAGCCATCTCATCCTTGGTCATCTCCTTCTCCTCCTGCCCCCAATCCCTGCCAGCATCAGAGTCTTTTCCAATGAGTTAACTCTTCGCATGAGGTGGCCAAAGTATTGGAGTTTCAGCTTTAGCATCATTCCTTCCAAAGAACACCCAGGGTTGATCTCCTTCAGAATGGACTGGTTGGATCACCTGACAGTCCAAGGGACTCTCAAGAGTCTTCTCTAACACCACAGTTCAAAAGCATCAGTTCTTTGGCACTCAGCCTTCTCCACAGTCCAACTCTCACATCCATACTTGACCACAGGAAAAATCATAGCCTTGACTAGATGGACCTTAGTCGCAAAATAATGTCTCTGCTTTTGAATATACTATCTAGGTTGGTCATAAGTTTCCTTCCAAGGAGTAAGTGTCTTTTAATTTCATGGCTGCAGTCACCATCTACAGTGATTTTGAAGCCCAGAAAAATAAAGTCTCACACTGTTTCCACTGTTTCCCCATTTATTTCCCATGAAGTGAAGGGACCGGATGCCATGATCTTAGTTTTCTGAATGTTGAGCTTTAAGCCAACTTTTTCACTCTCTTCTTTCACTTTCATCAAGAGGCTTTTTAGCTCCTCTTCACTTTCTGTCATAAGGGTGGTGTCATCTGCATATCTGAGGTTATTGATATTTCTCCCAGCAATCCTGATTCCAGCTTGTGCTTCTTACAGCCCAGCGTTTCTCATGATGTACTCTGCATAGAAGTTAAATAAGCAGGGTGACAATATACAGCCTTGACATACTCCTTTTCTTATTTGGAACCAGTCTGTTGTTCCATGTCCAGTTCGAACTGTTGCTTTCTGACCTGCATACAGGTTTCTCAAGAGACAGGTCAGGTGATCTGGTATTCCCATCTCTTTCAGAATTTTCTACAGTTTATTGTGATCCACACAGTCAAAGGCTTTGGCATAGTCAATAAAGCAGAAATAGATGTTTTTCTGGAACTCTCTTGCTTTTTCCATGATCCAGTGGATGTTGGCAATTTGATCTCTGGTTTCTCTGCCTTTTGTAAAACCAGCTTGAACATCTGGAAGTTCACGGTTCACGGATTGCTGAAGCCTGGCTTGGAGAATTTTGAGCATTACTTTACTAGCGTGTGAGATGAGTGCAATCGTGTGATAGTTTGAGCATTCTTTGGCATTGCCTTTCTTTGGGATTGGAATGAAAACTGACCTTTTCCAGTCCTGTGGCCACTGCTGAGTTTTCCAAATGTGTTGGTATATTGAGTGCAGCACTTTCACAGCATCATCTTTCAGGATTTGAAACAGCTCAACTGGAATTACATCGCCTCCACTAGCTTTGTTCATAGCGATGCTTTCTAAGGCCAACTTGACTTCACATTCCAGGATGTCTGGCTCTAGATTAGTGGTCACACCATCATGATTATCTGGGTCGTGAAGATATTTTTTTGTACAGTTCTTCCATGTATTCTTGTCACCTCTTCTTAATATCTTCTGCTTTTGTTAGGTCCATACCACTTCTGTCCTTTATCGAGCCCATCTTGGCATGAAATATTCCCTTGGTATCTCTAATTTTCTTAAATAGATCTCTAGTCTTTCCCATTCTGTTCTTTTCCTCTATTTCTTTGCACTGATCGCTGAAGAAGGCTTTCTTATCTCTTCTTGCTATTCTTTGGAACTCTGCCTTCAGATGCTTATATCTTTCCTTTTCTCCTTTGCTTTTTGCCTCTCTTCTTGACAGCTTTACGGCCTCCCCAGACAGCCATTTTGCTTTTTTGCATTTTTTTTCCATGGGGATGGTCTTGATCCCTGTCTCCTGCACAATGTCACGAACTTCATTCCATAGTTCATAAGGCACTCTATCTATCAGATCTAGGCCCTTAAATCTATTTCTCACTTCCACTGTATAATCATAAGGGATTTGATTTAGGTCATACCTGAATGGTCTAACAGTTTTCCCTATTTTCTTCAATTTGAGTCTGAATTTGGTAATAAGGAGTTCATTATCTGAGCCACAGTCAGCTCCTGGTCTTGTTTTTGCTAACTGTATAGAGCTTCTCCATCTTTGGGTGCATAGAATATAATCAATCTGATTTCAGTGTTGGCCATCTGGTGATGTCCATGTGTAGAGTCTTCTCTTGTGTTGTTGGAAGAGGGTGTTTGCTATGACCAGTGCATTTTCTTGGCAAAACTCTATTAGTCTTTGCCCTGCTTCATTCCAGATTCCAAGGCCAAATTTGCCTGTTACCCCAGGTGTTTCTTGACTTCCTACTTTTGCATTCCAGTCACCTATAATGAAAAGGACATCTTTTTTGGGTGTTAGTTCTAAAAGGTCTTGTAGGTCTTCATAAAACTGTTCAACTTCAGCTTCTTTAGCGTTACTGGTTAGGGCATAGACTTGGATTACTGTGATATTGAATGGTTTACCTTGGAGATGAACAAAGATCATTCTGTCGTTTTTGAGATTGCATCCAAGTACGGCATTCGGACTCTTTTGATGACCGTGATGGCTACTCCTTTTCTTCTGAGGGATTCCTGCCTGCAGTAGTAGATATAATGGTCATCTGAGTAAATTCACCCATTACAGTCCATTTTAATTCGCTGATTCCTAGAATGTCGACGTTCATCCTTGCCATCTCTTGTTTGACTATTTCCAATTTTCCTTGATTCTTGGACCTGACATTCCAGGTTCCTATGCAATATTGCTCTTTACAGCATCAGACCTTGCTTCTATCACCAGTCACATCCACAGCTGGGTATTGTTTTTGCTTTGGCTCCATCCCTTCATTCTTTCTGGAGTTATTTCTCCACTGATCTCCATTAGCATATTGGGCACCTAATGACCTGGGGAGTTCCTCTTTCGGTATCTTATCATTTTGCCTTTTCATACTGTTCATGGGGTTCTCAAGGCAAGAATACTGAAGTGGCTTGCCATTCCATTCCTCAGTGGACCAGACTCTGTCAGACCTCTCCACCATGACACGCCCATCTTGCATTGCCCCACAGGTATGGCTTGGTTTCATTGAGTTAGACAAGGCTGTGGTCCTAGTGAGATTAAATTGACTAGTTTTCTGTGAGTATGGTTTCAGTGTGTCTGCCCTCTGATGCCCCCTTGCAACATCTACCACCTTACTTGTGTTTCTCTTAACTTGGGCGTGGGGTTTCTCTTCACGGCTGCTCCAGCAAAGCAGAGCCACTGCTCCTTACCTTGGACGATGGGTATCTCCTTCCCACCGCCGTTCCTGACCTTCAACGTGGGATAGCTCCTCTAGGCCCTCCTGCACCTGTGCAGCCACCGTTCCTCGGGATGCTCCTCTCTGCCACCAGCCCTGGCCTCGGGCGTTGGTGGCTTCTCCCAGCTGCCGCCCCTGGCCTCGGGCTCAGGGTGGCTCCTCAGGGTCACCCCTCCAGCCTTGGGGTGAGGTGGCTTCTCCCGGCAGCCAGTGACCTCGGACACAGGGCATCTCCTCCTGGCCGCCCTTGACCTCGGACGCAGGGTAGCTTCTCCTGGCCGCTGTTGACCTTGGATGCGGGGTAGCTCCTCTTGGCTGCCGCCCCTGACCTCAGACACAGGGTAGCTCCTCACGGCCGTTCCTCTGCTGTCATAGCCTGGCACTCTAGGCTGCTGCCCCAGACCTCGGACTAGGGGTAGCTCCTCGCAACCGCCTGCGCTTAGTGCGCTGGCTCTCGCAGCCGCCTGCGCTTTTCTTTAGTGAAGAATACTCAATAGGAAAACTGTTATCTTTTCAATAAGTAGTACTGGGAAACTAGATAATTATATGCAGGAGAATAAAAGTTGACACCTTGTATTACACTGCTTCCCTCAGAGTTCAGTTAGTAAAGATCTGTTTTCAATACAAGAGGCCCAGGTTCAATTCTGGGGTCAGGAAGAGCCCCTGGAGAAGGAAATGGCAACCCACTCCAGTATTTTTTCCTGGAGAATCCAATCGACAGAGGAGCCTGGCTGGTTGCAGTCCATGGTGTCACAAGAGACAGACACAACTTAGTGACTAAACCACCACATTGCATTACTTACACAATTTTACTAGTATTAACTAAAAACTTAAACATAAGAAGACCTGAAACCATAAAACTCCTATTATAAGACAGGAAGGAAAGTTTCTTGATAAGGATATTGGCACCAAATTTTGGGATATGACACCAACAATACAAGGAACGAATGCAAGCCAAAATGTGGGGCTATATCAAGCTCAAAAGCTTCTACACAGCAAAATAAATGATTTACAAAATGAAAGGTAATGTACAAAATTGGAGAATATTTTGAAAATTACACATCTGATAAGAGACTAATATACAAAAGGTATAAGTAACTCATATTACTAAATAGCAAAAAATATTTTAAATGAATGTAGTTACTGAATACATATTTGCCCAAAGAAGACATACACATGGCCAACAGGTACTTGAAAAGGGGCTTGACACTACTAAGCATCAAGAAATGCAAATCAAAATCCCACCTCATACCTACTAGAATTGTTGATATTGTTCAGTCACTAAGTTGTGTCTGACACTGTGACCCCACTGACTACAGCATGACAAGCTCCTCCATTCTCCACTATCTCCTAGAGTTTGCTCAAATACATGCCCATTGAGGTGGCGATGCTATCTAACCATCTCATCCTCTGCCACCCCCTTCTCCTTTTCCCTTCAATTTGCTCCAGCATCAGGTTTTTTGCAGTGAGTCAGTTCTTCACATGAGGTGGCCAAAGTATTGGAGTTTCGGCTTCAGCATCAGTCCTTTTATGAATATTCAGAGTTGATTTCCTTCAGGATTGATTGATTTGATCTCTTGCTCTCCAAGGGACTCTCAAGAGTCTTCTCCAGCACCACAATCATAAAGCATCAAATCTTTGGTGCTCAGCCTTCTTTATGGTTCACTGGTAAAGAAACCACATGCTGATGCAGTTGCTACAGGAGAGGCAGGTTTGATTCCTGAGTGAGGAGATCCCCTGGAATTGTTCAGTCACTCAGTTGTGTCTGACTCATTGTGAACCCAGGGACAGCAGCATGCCAGGCTTTCCTGCCCATCACCATCTCCCAAGCTCACTGAAATTAATGTCCATTAAGACAGTGATGCCATCTAAGCATCTAGTCCTCTTTGTCCCCTTCTCCTCTTGCCTTCAATCTTTCCCATAATCAGGGTCTTTTCTAATAAGTCAGCACTTCACATCAGGTGGCCAAAATATTGGCGCTTCAGCTTCAGCATCAGTCCTTCCAGTGAATATTCAGGGTTGATTTCTTTTAGGATAGACTGGTTTGATCACCTTGCAGTCCAAGGCATTCCCAAAAGCCTCCCAACACAACATTTCAAAAGCATCAATTTTCTGACACTCAACTTACATTATGGTCCAACTCTCACATCCATACCTGACTGCTGGAAAAACCATAGTTTGACTATATAGACCTTTGTAAGCAGAGTAATTTCTATGCTTTTTAATATGCTCTCTAGGTACTGTGTGGATCACAATAAACTGTGGAAAATTCTGAAAGAGATGGGAATATCAGACCACCTGACCTGCCTCTTGAGAAATCTGTATGCAGGTTAGGAAGCAACAGTTAAAACTGGACATGGAACAACAGACTGGTTCCAAATAGGAAAAGGAGTACGTCAAGGCTGTATATTGTCACCCTGCTTATTTAACTTATATGCAGAGTACATCATGAGAAATGCTGGGCTGCAGGAAGCACAAGCTGGAATCAAGATTGTTGGGAGAAATATCAATAACCTCAGATATGCAGATGACACCACCCTTATGACAGAAAGTGTAGAGGAACTAAAAAGCCTCTTGATGAAAGTAAAAGAGGAGAGCTAAAAAGTTGGCTTAAAGCTCAACATTCAGAAAACGAAGATCATGGCATCCAGTCTCATCACTTCATGGGAAATAGATGGGGAAACAGTGAAAATAGTGTCAGATTTTATTTTGGGGGGCTCCAAAATCACTGCATATGGTGTTTGCAGCCATGAAATTAAAAGACACTTACTCCTTGGAAGGAAAATTACGACCAACCTAGATAGTATATTCAAAAACAGAAACATTACTTTGCCGACTAAGGTCCGTCTAGTCAAGGCTATGGTTTTTCCAGTGGTCATGTATGGATGTGAGAGTTGGACTGTGAAGAAGGCAGAGCACCGAAGAATTGATGCTTTTGAACTGTAGTGTTGGAGAAGACTCTTGAGAGTCCCTTGGACTGCAAGGAGATCCAACCAGTCCATTCTTAAGATCAGTCCTGTGATGTCTTTGGAATGAATGATGCTGAAGCTGAAACTCCAGTACTTTGGCCACTTCATGTGAAGAGTTGACTCACTGGAAAAGACTTTGATGCTGAGAGGGATTGGGGGCAAGAGGAGAAGGGGACAAAGGAGGATGAGATGGCTGGATGGCATCACTGACTCAATGGACGTGAGTCTGAGTGAACTCTGGGAGATGGTGATGGAAGGGAGGCCTGGCGTGCTGTCATTCATGGGGTTGAAAAGAGTTGGACACTACTGAGCAACTGAACTGAACTGAACTGATACATGCAGCCTAATAATTGAAATTCAGAGAAGTAGAGAGTAGACTGGTGTTTTCCAGGGTCTAGGAGTTGGAAGAATGGAAAGACAAGCTTTGAGTAATAGGGAACAAACTTTGTGTAATAAAATAAATAAATCCTGGGGTACTTTGTACAACATGGTAGTTAGCTGTGATGACAGACAAATAAATTCTCAGTAATGAAAGAGTACATCTATTATGTAACTGTATTTCATATAAATAAAACATATTCTTTGGAAAAAAAAAACTGTATTAAAATTAAAATCTTTGCCAGAGTTGTAAATGTTTCTATATATCAGATAAATTCTTACTAGAAATTTTGTGTAAGTCTATAAACATGCATTAACATTCAAGATTAAAATTATTTTTTAAATTTTTAAATTTAAATTTAATATTTAAATTTTTAAAATATTGAATGACTATGAAGTCATGAATATGAAGAATGACTATGAATCACTATGAAGTCACTTATCAGTGTCTCTCTTATTTGTTTAACTTATTTTTAATTGGGATATAACTAATTTAAAATGTTGCCTTGGTTTCTACCATGCAACAATGTGTTGTTGTTGTTAAGTCGCTCAGTCATGTCCAACTATTTGTGATCTCATGGGCTGCAGCACGCTAGGCTTCCCCATCCTAAACTATCTCCAGGCCTTTGGTCTCATGTTCATTGAATCAGTGACACCCTTCAACTATCTCATCCACTGTTGCCATCTTCTCCTGCATTCAATCTTTCTCAGAATCTGAGTCTTTTCAGATGATTTCGCTCCTCCATCAAGTGGCCAAAGTTCTGGAGCTTCAGCTTCAACATCAATACTTCTAATGAATATTCTGGGTTGATTTCTTTAGGATTGACTGGTTTGATTTCCTTGGAGTTCAAGGAACTCTCAAGAGTTCTCTCCAACATCACAGATGAAAAACATCATTTTTTCAGCACTCAGCCTTCTTTATGGTCCGCCTCTCACATCTGTAGGATTACTGGAAAAATGTTAGCTTTGACCAGATGGACCTTTGTCAGCAAAGTGATGTCTCTGATTTTTAGTGTGCTATCTAAATCTGTCATAGATTTTCTTCCAAGGAGAAATTGTCTTTTAATTTCATAGCTGCAGTCATATCCACAGTGATTTTGGAGCCCCCAAAATAAAGTCTGTCACTGTTTCCATTGTTTCCCCATCTATTTGCCATGGTCGTTCTAGTGAAAGCTATGGTTCTTCCAGTAGTCAAGTATGGATGGAAGAGATGGACCATAAAGAGAGCTGAACACTGCAGAGTTGATGCTTTGAACTGTGGAGTTGGAAAAGACTGTGAAAGTCACTTAGACTGCAAAGAGATCCAGCCATTCAATCCTAAAGGAAATCAGTCCTGAAGTTTCATTGAAAGGACTGATGCTGAAGCTCAATCTGATCTCAGTATTGACCATATGATGATGTCCATGTGTAGAGGTGTCTCGTGTTGTTGGAAGAGGGTGTTTGCTATGACCAGTGTGCTATGTCTTGGCAAAACTCTGTTAATCTTTGCCCTGCTTTGTTTTGTACTCCAAGGACAATCTTGCCTGTTACTCCAGGTATCTCTTACATTCTTATTTTTGGATTTCAGTCCATTATGATGAAAAGGACATATTTTTTTGTGTGTTACTTCTAGAAGGTCTTGTAGGTCTTCAAATTCAGCTTCCTTGTTATTACTGGTTGGGGCATATACTTGAATTACTATGGTTTTGAATGGTTTGGCTTTGAAACCGCAGGATCTTTCTGTCATTTTTAAGATTGCACCCAAATTTTGCATTTTGGACTCTTGTTGACTATGAGGGCTATTGCATTTCGCTAAGTGCTGCTTTCCCACAGTAGTAGATGTAATGGTCGGCTAAATTAAATTCACATGTTGTGGTCCATTTTAGTCAACTGATTCCTAAAATTTCAGTGTTCACGCTTGTCATCTCCCATTCGATCTCTTCCAATTTACCTTGATTCGTAGGATTAACATTCCAGGTTCCTATGCAATATTGTTCTTTACAGCATTGGACTTTACTTTCACCACCAGTTCAGGTCAGTTCAGTTGCTCAGTCATGTCCGATTCTTTGCAACCCCATGAACTGCAGCACGCCAGGCCTCCTTTTCCATCACCAGCTCTGAGTCCTCTCAAACACATGTCCATTGAGACGGTGAGGCCATCCAACCATCTCATCCTCTGTTGTCCCCTCCTCCTCCTGCCTTCAATCTTTCCCAGCATCAGGGTCTTTTCTAATGAGTCAGCTCTTCACATCAGGTGGACCAAAGTATTGGAATTTCAGCTTCAACATCAGTCCTTCCAAAAACACCCTGGACTGATCTCTTTTAGGATGGACTGGTTGGATCTCCTTGCAGTTCAAGGGATTCTCAAGAGTCTTCAGCACCGCATTTCAGAAGCATCAATTCTTCAGCACTCAGCTTTCTTCACAGTTCAACGCTCACATCCATACATGACCACTGGAAAAACCATAGCCTTGACTAGACAGACCTTTTCTAGACAAAGCAATGTCTCTGCTTTTTAATATACTCTCTAGATTGGTTATAGCTTTCCTTCTAGGGAGTAAGCATCTTTTAATTTAATGGCTGCAATCACCATCTGCAGTGATTTTGGAGCCCCCAAAAATAAAGTGAGCCACTGTTTCCACCTTTTCCCTATCTGTTTGTCATGAAGTGATGGGACTGGATGCCATGATGTTTGTTTTCTGAATGTTGAGCTTTAAGCCACCTTTTTCACTCTCCTCTTTTAACTTCATGAAGAGGTTCTTTAGTTCTTCTTCACTTTCTGCCATAAGGGTGGTGTCATCTGCATATCTGAGGTTATTGACATTTCTCCCAGCAATCTTGATTCCAGCTTGAGCTTCCTCCAGGCCAGCGTTTTTCATGATGTACTCTGCGTATAAGTTAAATAAGCAGGGTGACAATATACAGCCTTGACATTCTCCCTTTTACCACCAGAGACATCTGCAAATAGCTGTCATTTCCACTTTGGGTCAGCCTCTTCATTCCTTTTGGGGCTGTTTCTTTGTCTTCTCGAGTAGCATATTGGACACCTACTGACCTGTTGGGGATCATCTTTTGGTTTCATATTGTTTTGCCTTTTTGTACTGTTTATTGGTTTCTCAAGGCAGAATGTTGTAGTGGTTTGCCATTCCCTTCTTATGTATACCGTGAATCATGCTAAGTACATATATATTTGTAATACCTCCCTCATGAGCCTGTCTCCAACTTCCATCCCATCCCACCCCTCTGTGGTTTTGTGGCAATCTCTAAGGTGTCCAAGTCTTTTTGACCCCATCAACTGTTGCCTGCTGGGCTCCTCTGTTAGTAGGATTTTCCAGTGCAGAATACTGGAGTGGTTTGCTCTTTCTTCCTCCAGAGGATCTCCCTGACCCAGGGATCAAATGTGTGTCTCCTGCTTCTCATGAGATTCTTTACCACTGTGCCACCTAGGAAGACCCAGAGCACCAGGCTGAGCTGGCTGTGGTATACAGCAACTTCTAACTGGCTGTCTACCTTACACATGATAGTGTATATATGTTAGGGCTACTCGCTACTAGTACAATTCGTCCAACTGCTGTGTCCACATATCTGTTCTCTACATCTGTATTTCTATCCCTACCCTACAAATGGGGTTATCAGTACTATTTCTTCCTAGGTTACAATATTAATATATGATGTTTGTTTTTCTCCTTCTGACTTACTTTACTCTTTAAAACAAGCACCAGTTTCCATCAATGTCTCTTAAACATCACATCTTATTTTTTTGCTATATTATCAGTGCAATGTTATCAAAGCTTACAATGTACTTATCTTGTCCATGACCACAATTTCCAATATCATTTAACATTAATTTCATATTTATATGTACCTAATGATGCAGTTTATGTTTTAATAGAGTATATCTATTTATTTTCTTGACTTTTTATCTAAAAAATATTTTGTTTCTGTATCTGTCTTGCAACTTCTGCACTATTATTTGTTTTCCTGAGATATATTCAGAGGTACTTATTCCTTATAATCCTGTGTATTAGGAAAGGCCTGCCTGTTTTTTTAAATGAAAGGGCAGCAGGACTTTACTTATTTTATTTTATTTTTTTTTCTTGTTTGATATGATGCCACTAGTTCTCGTTTTATTTTTAGTTGGACGACAATTACTTTACAATATGTGTTGGTTTCTGCTATACATCAACACGAATCAGTCATAGGTATATATATGTCTCCTCCCTCTTCAATCTCCCTCCCATCTCCCACCCCTTCCTACCACCCTTCTAGGTTTTCGCAGAGCACAAGGTTTGGGTTCCTTGTATCTTATCACCTGAACATGCTCCATCTCCTCTGATGCCACTCTTTTCTATGAAGGTTGAAATATCAACTTGCAGATAGATAGGGCTGAGGTACAAGTGTGCAGCCCTCTGGAGGCCACTTTCTGAGGCTATGTCCACCCATTCTTGCATGATTTGGATGCCTGACATTGTTTTGGCAGGAGACAAAGCTGTTTATTTCTCAGTGAGAACTAGGATTCCAAAGGCAGGGAAACTACTAAAAGGTGACACTTTGAGTAGATTTCACACCGAGGTGAAGTAATTGAGTGTTTGACTCATTTTATCTTTTTTTTTTTTTTTTGGCCTTGATGGAAGTGTGTTTTTATTTTTTATTTTTTTTTATTTTTTTAAATTTTAAAATCTTTAATTCTTACATGCGTTCCCAAACATGAACCCCCCTCCCACCTCCCTCCCCACAACATCTCTCTGGGTCATCCCCATGCACCAGCCCCAAGCAAGCTGCACCCTACGTCAGACATGGACTGGCGATTCAATTCTTACATGACAGTATACATGTCACACCAGTCAGAATGGCTGCGATCCAAAAATCTGCAAGCAATAAATGCTGGAGAGGGTGTGGAGAAAAGGGAGCCCTCCTACACTGTTGGTGGGAATGCAAACTAGTACAGCCACTATGGAGAACAGTGTGGAGATTCCTTAAAAAATTGCAAATAGAACTACCTTATGACCCAGCAATCCCACTGCTGGGCATACACACCGAGGAAACCAGAATTGAAAGAGACACATGTACCCCAACGTTCATCGCAGCACTGTTTATAATAGCCAGGACATGGAAACAACCTAGATGTCCATCAGCAGATGAATGGATAAGAAAGCTGTGGTACATATACACAATGGAGTATTACTCCGCCATTAAAAAGAATTCATTTGAATCCGTTCTGATGAGATGGATGAAACTGGAGCCAATTATACAGAGTGAAGTACGCCAGAAAGAAAAACACCAATACAGTATACTAACACATATATATGGAATTTAGGAAGATGGCAATGACGACCCTGTATGCAAGACAGGAAAAAAGACACGGATGTGTATAACGGACTTTTGGACTCAGAGGGAGAGGGAGAGGGTGGGATGATTTGGGAGAATGGGAATTCTAACATGTATACTGTCATGTAAGACTTTGTTTATTTTTTATGTTGTATAGTTCTTTTCCTGAAAACTTTTTATATACTTTCCCATGACTTTCTACAATATAATGTTCTGTATTCTCTATCAATGATGATTGCACTTTGGTGTGGGTGAATAACTTGCCTCCTTCACAAACCCAAGGAAATCTTGCTTCTAAGTCAGCCATTCAAAAGATAGCAAGGAGATCAAACCAATCAATCATAAGGGAGATCAACCCTGAATATTCACTGGAAAGACTGATGTTGAAGCTGAAGCTCCAGTATCAACCCAAATCCTGGTGGGGTCTTCTGCTCCTTGACAGAAGTTAGAAGGGTTAGTTTTCTATGTATCACCATCCTTGCATCTCACCACTGCAGGTGCAGCCCTCTGTTATTGTTGTTGTTCAGTCGCCCAGTCATGTCTTCTCTTTGCAACCCCATGAACTGCAGCATGCCAGGGATCTCTGTTTCTCACCATCTCCCAGAGTTTGCCCAAGTTCATGTTCATTTTAAGTGTTGCCATCCAACTGTCTCATCCTCTGACATCCTCTTCTCCTTCTGCCCTCAATCTTTCCCAGTATCATAGACTTTTCCAATGAGTTGTCTGTTCTCATCAGATGATCAGAATACTGGGGCTTCAGTGTCAACATCAGTCGTTCCAGTGAATATTTAGGGTTGATCTCCCTTATGATTGACTGGTTTGATCTCCTTGCTATCCAAGGGACTTTCAGGAGTCTTCTCTAGCACCACAGTTGAAGGCATCAGTTATTTGGCATTTTACCTTCTTTATGGTCCAGCTCTCACAATGGTATGGAACCACTAGGAAGACCATAGCCTTGACTATTCAGACCTTTGTTGGCAGAGTAATGTTTCTGCTTTTCAACACACAGCCTTCTTTAGCCTGAAGAAAAATGCCACTATCTGTTCAGTCTCAGGCGCTACTTCTTGCCCAGAGGGTCAAATGAAGCTTTTTTGCTTTCATCTGAAATGTCAGGATAATGAAGATCACAGACTGAAACCATTTCCTGTTACGGCTGAAGTCTTGTTAACACTGATACTCCAGCCCAAACCTGGGGAAGAGTGAAGGAGTGGGGAAAGTGTTCTTTCTTCTCAGACCTTCCCCTCCATGCTGCTTCCTGTCACTATCATGTTCCCAATACCACACTCAGAAAGTTAGATCAAAGTTCTGTATTCTTGAGCTACACATACTAATAATCATCCTATTTCTGTACTTTCAGAATGCTATTTTCAATTGGCAATTCTGTTCTCTCCCACTTCCAATAATTACTGAGACTATAAAGCACCCAACACTTTTGAACTGATGAACTATCACATCTAGAAATATAAGAGGAAACAAGTTTTCATATGCTTTTCATATTCTTGATGATATCATTTATGACACAACTTATCATATAATTAATTATGCAATATATTTTAATAATATATAACTGTTTTAGGTGTATCATGTCCTTAACAAACTTTTCAAGTTGCTATTTATATATTCAATTTTAGCTATAAAGAGAATGCTATGAAGTTATCAAGAATTCATCATGATCAGCCTGTGAAACCCCTGGACCGAGCAGTCTTCTGGGTTGAGTTTGTCATGCGCCACAAAGGAGCCAAGCACCTTCGACCAGCCTTTCATGACCTCACCTGGTTCCAGCACCACTCTTTGGATGTGATTGGCTTCCTGCTAGCTTGTGTGGCAACTGTTGTATTCCTGGTCACTAAATGTTGCCTGTTTTGTTACTGGAAGTTTGGTAAGACAGCAAAGAAGAAAAAGAGAGAGTAGTCTTCTGCTATTTTTTTAAAACAGTTGGGCTAGAAACCTTGAAAGAGTCCATCTGAATAATCCAGCCACTGATTTGAAAAAGATTTCTCCCCTGTTCTTCTGGGTTTTTTTCTATTCCTAAACTTATCATATCAAAGATCAAATACTACAAAAATTTGCCACGTGATTCAGAATTAAGGTTTAAAATAATCTATTCTTTAAAAGATACAAGTGAATAAACATATGGAAATTTTTACCATTAAAAACTTCATGCTTTCCTTTCTTCATTGCTTTTAGTTCAACCAGTTGAGATGTTTCTTGAGGCCTCAGGAACATAATGATTAATTGTATTTTCATACTGATCAAGTTGAATATTTCTTGAATATCTAACATAATTTAGGGTTCAATATGCAATAATTATTTCATACTCTCTAGAAGAACTATACAAGGACTAATGTAGAACACACTTTAGCCAGAGCTTCTTTGCCAGTCAGGAAAATCAGAAGCCTGTTAGTATTTCTACTCTACTGTAAAGCACATTTTACACCACCAATTTTCTTCCATATCACACATTAGAGTTTCTCCTTCTTGGAATGCAAAACACTATTTTTTGTCTTTCATTTGAAGACTATCCTTCTTTTGGATATTAATAATGATAGTACTTCATTTGTATTGTAATCCTTCTTGGCTGCAGAGAACTAGCTGTTTGTTGTATGTTGGCATGGCTATTGGGATGATGAGCCAAAGTAAATGACTTGAATTTAATACCTACACTTTTAAACTAACTTTAAAAGTTACAATAAAAAAAAATTTAAAAAAAAAGTTACAATAAGGCTGTATACCGTCATCCTGCTTATTTAACTTATATGCAGAGTGCATCATGTGAAATGTTGGCCTGATTGAATCACAAGCTGGAATCAAGATTGGTGCAGAAATATCAACTTCAGATACACAGATACCTCTCTAATGGCAGAAAGTAAAAAGGAACTAAAACCTCTCTTAATGAAGGTGAAAGACGAACATGTTGGCATGAAACTCAGCTTTAAAAAATGTGAAAATCATGGCATCTGGTCCGTCACTTCACGCAAATAGAAAGGGGAAAAGTGGAAACAGTATTTTTTTTTTTTTTTGTCCTCCAAAATCATTGCTGGTGGTGACTCTAGCCATGAAATTAAAAGACATTTGCTTCTCAGAAGAAAAGCTATGACAAACCTAGACAGTGTATTAAAAAGCAGAGATATCACTTTGGTGACAAAGGTCTATGTAGTCAGAGTTATGTAGTCAGGTTTTCCACATAGGCATGCATATATGTGAGTTGGACCATAAAGAAGTTCTAGCAGTGAAGAATTGATGCTTTAGAATTGTAGTGCTGGAGAAGATTCTTGAGAGCCCCTTGAACTGCAAGGAGATCAAACCAGTCAATCCTAAAGGAAATCAACCCTGAATATTGACTGGAAGGACTGATGCTGCAGTTGAATCTCCAATACTTTAGCCACCTGGTAAGAAGAGCTGATTCATTGGGAAAGACCCTGACTATGGGAAAGATGGAGGGAAAAAGGAGAAGTGGGCGGCGGAGGATGAGATGGTTAAATAGCATCACTGACTCAATGGACATAAATTTGAGAGAACACTGTAAGATTTTGAGGGCTTCCCTGGTGGCTTAGTGGAAAAGAATCTGCCTGTCAATGTAGAAGACTTGTGTTTGATTCCTGCTCCAGGCAGATCCCCCAGAGGAAGAAATTGCAGCCCACTCCAGTATTCTTGCCTGGGAAATCCCATGGACAGAGGAGCCTAGCAGGCTACAGTCCATGAGATTGCACAGAGTTAAACATGACTTAGCAACTAAACAACAACAACTGGGAAACAGTGAAGGACGGAAGAGATTGACGTGCTGCAGTCCATATGGTCACAAGAGTTGGACATGAACAACCACAAAAAAAAATTATTTAATTTTAATCCTTCTTTAATTTTACTTATAATATAAATATGGCAAAGAAGAAGCAAATTGTTTAGAGTTTCTACTGCAGATACTTAGAACAGAAAATGCACTTCTAATAAATGCTATTTTCTATGGAGATGATTTCTCCATCAGGAACTCAAGAGCTCATCCATTTCTTTCTTTTCCTTGGTCTCAGCATTTCTCCTGGTCTTCTCATGAACTGTTCTGTGACCACTATTCTAAGCACAAGTACTGGCTTCTTATTAACTAGCATCAGCCTGAAACCTGCAGCAAATATGAAGACAGTTGAATTTAAAAAGTATAGTTGTCACTAAAAACAGAATATTCTCTTTCTTTCCTTCTCTAATCCTGTAGGTGAATATGGGGTGTTCTGGTCATGTCTTTGTTTTGAAGTTCCACCAAATTCTCCATTTAAAAAGTATCTCTTCATTTGTTGTTGTTGTTTTTTTTTTTTTGTTTTTGTTTTCTTTTTTATTTTATAATGCATTTTACAATATAATAATAAAAAGAATAGTGTGACTTTTTATTATAATAGTACAGGTCTTCCAGTTTATTCCTCGAAAAGTAATATATCTACAAGTCTAATTGCTAAACCCCAAAACACTATTTTTGATCATCATCAATAACTTTGTTCTGCTTTTTGCCCCATTTAAAAAATGTTGCCATCTTCCACTGCAATCTTCCCTACCCCTAAAACAATACTATTTTCTGTTATTTTTCCTATAGCATATTTTTTTCCTTTTTTAAAATATATTTTTTTAAACACAAACCTATCTATTCAAATTGGAGGCTAATTGCCTTACAATAGTGTATTGGTTTTGCCACACATCAATATGAATCCACCACAGGTGTACACGTGTACCCCATCCTGAACATCCCTCCCTCCTCCCTCCCCATACCATCCCTCTGGGTTATCCCAGTGCACCAGCCCCAAGCATAAAAACCTATCTTCAATATGCTTTCCAATAATTTATTAACAAGGAAAAAAAATATTCATTTTAACTCAGATGATGTTGATGTTATGTATTGACCAAGTTCAGTAATGGTTTACCATGGACTTTGACATCTATAACTTAAGTAAAATAAACCTAAAATAACTAAGAACAAATATGTCTACCAAATATAAAAACAGAGCAAATATAAAACTATCAGGATAAATAGAAATGATTTGGGCAATTATCTGTCTTTTTACAGGTATTAGAACAAAGCAATTATAATTTATTATTAGCTGAATAGTTAAATGTAAGGAAATATAAGAGCTAAAAATATGTTTTCTCAATTTTATAAAGCTTTGAATAAGTAAATAATTACATTACTTTAAGGAATAGAGCTTAAAAATGCAAGCAAAGATGGAACTTGCTTAAAGATATTATGTATGCAATTAAAGCAATAATACACCATAATCCTAACTATCATAGGAAATATGATAATGAACTTTCTTATAATAGTCTTTATTTTTTTTAATTAAAAGATAATTGTTTTACAGAATTTTGTTGTTTTCTGTCAAACCTCAACATGAATCAGGTTTAGGTATATATATATCCCCTCCCTTTTGAAACTCTTTCCCATTTCCCTCCCCATTCCACACCACTAGGTTGATACAGAGGCCCTGCTTGAATTTCCTGAGCCATACAGCAAATTCCCTCTGGTTACCTATTTTACATATGGTGATGTAAGTTTCCATGTTACTCTTTCCATACATCTCACCCTCTCCTTCTCTCTCCTCATGTCCATAAGTCTATTCTCTATGTCTGTTTCTCCATTGCTGCCCTGCAAACAAATTCTTCAGTACTATTTTTCTAGATTCCACATATATATGTGTGTGTTAGAATATGATATTTATCTTTCTCTTTCTGACTTACTTCACTCTGAAGAACAGGCTCTAGGTTCATCCATTCATAAGAACTGACTCAAATGTGATCCTTTTTATGGATGTGTAATATTCCATTGTGTATATGTACCACAGTTTACTTATCAACTTATCTGTTGATGGACATCTAGGTTGGTTTCATGTTCTAGATATTGTAAATAGTGCTGCAATGAACAATGGGATACATGTGTCTTTTTCAATTTTGGTTTTCTCAAGATATAGGCCTAAGAGTGGATTTGCTAAATCATGTGGTGGTTTTATTCCTAGTTTTTAAAGGAATCTCCATACCATCTTCCATAGTGGCTTTTCAATTTACATTCCCATCAACAGTGCAAAAGCATTCCTTTTCTCCATACTCTCTCTAGGATTTATTGCTTGTACACTTTTTGATGATGGCCATTGAGATGGGAATACTGGACTACCTGGTTTGCCTCCTGAGAAACCTTGTGTGAAGGTCAGGAGGCAACAGTTAGAACTGGATATGGAACAACAGACTGGTTCCAAATAGGAAAAGGAATATGTCAAGGCTGTATATTGTACCCCTGCTTATTTAATTTTTATGCAGAGTACATCATGAGAAACGCTGGGCTGGAAGAAGCACAAGTTGGAATCAAGATTGCCAGGAGAAATATCAATTACCTCAGATATCCAGATGACACCACCCTTGTGGCAGAAAGTGAGGAAGAACTAAAAAGCTTCTTGTTAAAAGTTAAAGAGGAGAGTGAAAAAGTTGGCTTAGAAAATGAAGATCATGGCATCTGGTCCCATCACTTCATGGGAAATAGATGGGGAAACAATGGAAACAGTGTCAGACTTTATTTTTGGGGGGCTCCAAAATCACTGCAGATGGTAATTGCAACCATTAAATTAAACGACACTTACTCCTTGGAAGAAGAGTTATGACCAATCTAAATAGCATATTCAAAAGCAGAGACATTACTTTGCCAACAAAGGTCCGTCTAGTCAAGGCTATGGTTTTTCCAGAGGTCATTATGGATGTGAGAGTTGGACTGTGAAGAAAGCTGAGTGCCAAAGAATTGATGCTTTTGAACTGTAGTGTTGAAGAAGACTCTTGAGAGTCCCTTGGTCTGCAAGGAGATCCAACCAGTCCATCCTAAAGAAGATCAGTCCTGGGTGTTCATTGGAAGGACTGATGCTAAAGCTGAAACTCCAATACTTCGGCCACCTCATGTGAAGAGCTGACTCGTTGGAAAAGACCCTGATGCTGGGAGGGATCAGGGGCAGGAAGAGAAGGGTACGAGAGAGGATGAGATGGCTGCATGGCATCACCGACACAATGGACATGAGTTTGAGTAAACTCCGGGAGTTGGTGATGGACAAGGAGGCCTGGTATGCTGCAATTCATGGGGTCGCAAAGAGTCAGACACTAATGAGCGACTGAACCGAACTGAACTGAATTGAATACTGAGTGATGTGAAGCATCTTTTCATATGTTTGTTAGCCATCTGTATGTCTTATTTGGAGAAATGTCTCTTTAGGTCTTTTTCCCACTTTTTCATTGGGTTGTTTTTCTTTTATTGAGTTGTATGAGCTGCTTATATATTTTGGAAAGTAATCCTTTGTCAGTTGTTTCATTTGCGATTATATTCTCCCATTCTGAGGGTTGTCTTTTCACCTTGCTTATAGTTTCCTTTGCTGTGCAAAAGCTTTTAAGTTTAATTGGGTTCCACTTGTTTGCTTTTGTTTTTATTTCCATTACTCTGGGAGGTGGGTCATAGACGATCTTGTTTTGATTTATGTCATCGAGTGCTCTGCCTATGTTTTCCTCTTAGAATGTTTTAGTTTCTGGTCTTTAACCAGTTTTGCTCTTTAACCAATTTTGAGCTTATCTTTGTGTATGGTGTTAGAAAGTGTTCTAAATTCATTCTGTTACAGGTAGCTGTGCAGTTTTCCCAGAACCATTTATTGAAGAGGTTGTTTTTGTCCCATTGCATTTTCTTACCTCCTTTGTCAAGATAAGGTACCCATATGTGCATGGGTTTATTTCTGGGCTTTCTATCCTGTTCCATTGGTCTATATTTCTGTTTTGGTGCCTGCACCATGCTGTCTTGATGACTGTAGCTTTGCAGTATAATCTGAAGTCAGGAAGCTTGATTCCTCCAGCTCCATTCTTCTTTCTTAAGACTGCTTTGGCTATTTGGGGGTCTTTTGTGGTTCCATATGAATTGTAAAATTTTTTGTTCTTGTTCTATGAAAAATGCCATTGGTGATTTGATAAAGATTTCATTGAAACTGTAGATTGTATTTGGTAGTATAGTAATTTTCATAATATTGATTCTTCCTGTCTAGGAACAAGGAATATCTCTCCATCTGTTTACATCATCTTTGATTTCTTTTATCAGTGTCTTAAAATTTTCTGTGTACAATTCTTTTTTCTCCTTGGGTAAGTTTATTCCTTGATATTTTATTCTTTTTGTTGAAATGGCAATTGGATTGATTCCTTAATTTCTCTTTCTGATTTCTCAGTGTTATTATATAAAGATGCAAGTGATTTCTGTGTATTGATTTTGTTTCTGCAACTTTGCTAAATTCACTGATTAGCTCTAGTAATTTTCTGATACTATTTTTAGGGTTTTCCATGTACAGTATCATGTCATCTGCAAACAGTGAGAGCTTTACTTCTTTTTTTCTGATCTGGATTCCTTCTATTTATCTATTTTTTTCTACTCTGATTGCTATAGCTAGGACTTCAAGAATTATGTTGAATAATAATGATGAGAGTGGACACCCTTGTCTTGTTCCTGATCTTAGAGGGAATGCTTTCAGTTTTTCACCATTGAAAATAATCTTTGCTATAGGCTTATCATATATGGCCTTTACTGTGTTGAGGTAGATTTTTTAAAGAGTTTTTAAAGAGTTTTCATTACAAATGGGTGCTGAATTTTGTCAAAGACTTTTTCTGCATCTATTGAGATTATCATATGGCTTTTATCTCTTAATTTGTTTATATGATATATCACATTGAATGATCTCTGTATATTGTAGAATCCTTGCATCCATGGAATAAACCCAACCTGATAATGGTGTATGAGCTTTTTTATGTGTTGCTGAATTCTATCTGCTAAAATTTTGTTGAGGATTTTTGCATCTATGTTCATCAGTGATATTGACCTATAGTTTTCTTTTTTTGTGTTGTCTTTGTTTGGTTTTGGTAGAAGGGTGATACCTCGTAGAATGAGTTTGTAAGTGTTCCTTCCTCTGCATTTTTTTGAAGGAGTTTTAGGAAGACAGGCATTATCTCTTCTCCAAATGTTTGATAGAATTTTCCCGTGAAGCCATCTGGTCCTGGGCTTTTGTTTTGGGGAACTTTTTTTTTTTTTTTTTAATCACAGCTTCAATTTCAGTGCTTGTAATGGGGTTGTTCATAATTTCTATTTCTTCCTGGTTCAGTCTTGAAAGATTGGATTGAACTTTTCTAAGAATCTGTCCATTTCTTGCAGGCTATCCACTTTGTTGCCATATAGTTGTTCATAATAGTCTCTTATAACACTTTGTGTTTCTGCACTCTGTTGTAACCTCTCTTTTTTCATTTCTAATTTTGTTGATTTTATTCTTCTCTCTTTTAATTTTTTTTGATGAGTCTGGCTAAAGGTTTGTCATTTTGTTTACCTTCTCAAAGAACCAGTTTTTAGTTTTATTAATCTTTACTATTGTTTCTTTCATGTTTTTTTTTCACATATTTCTGCTGTGATCTTTATGATTTTTTTCCTTCTACTAATTTTTTTTTCTTCTTCTTTTTCCAGTTGTTTTAGGTGTGAAGCTAGATTGTTTATTTGATGTTTTTCTTGTTTCTTGAGGTACGGTTGTATTGCTATAAACTTCCCTCTTAGAACTGCTTTTGCTGCATCACATAGGTTTTGAGTTGTCATGTTTTCATTGTCATTTGTTTCTAGAATTTTTTTATTTCCCTTTTGATTTCTTCAGTAACCTATTAGTTATTTAGAAACGTGTTGTTTAATTTCCATGTGTTTGTGTTTCTTCCAGCTTTTTTCTTCTAATTGATACCTAGTCTCCTAGTGCTGTGGTCAGAGATGCTTGATATGATTTCAATTTTCTTAAATTTACTGAGGTTTGATTTGTGACACAAGATGTGGTCTATTCTGGAGAATGTTCCACGTGCACTTGAGAAGGAGGTGTATTCTTCTGCATTTGGATGGAATGTCATGAAGATATCAATGAGATCCATCTCATCTAATGTATTATTTAAGACTTATGTTTTCTTATTAATTTTCTGTTTTGATGATCTGTCCTTTGGTGTGAATGGAGTGTTAAAGTCTCCTACTATTATTGTGTTACTTCAGATTCTCATTTTATGTCTGTTAGTGTTTGTCTTATTTATTGAGGTGCTCCTATGTTGGGTGCATAGATATTTACAGTTGTTATGTCTTCCTCTTGGATTGATCCCTTGATCATTATGTACTGTCTTTCCTTATCTCTTGTAGTATTCTTTATTTTAAGGTCTATTTTGTCTGATATGAGAATTGTTACTCCAACTTTCTTTTACTTCTCATTTGATGGAATATATTTTTCCATCCTCTTACTGTCAATTTATATGTGTCTTTAGGTCTGAAGTGGGTTTCTTGTAAACAGCATATATATGAGTCTTGTTTTTATATACATTCAGAAAGTCTGTGTCTTCTGGTTTAAGGGTTTAATCCATTTACATTTAAAGCAATTATTGATATGCATATTCCTATTGCCATTTTCTTGTTTGGAGTTGATTTTGTAGATCATTTTCTTCTCTTGTATTTCTTGACAATATAAGTCCCTTCAACATTTGTTGTAAAACTGGTTTGGTGGTATTGAATTCTCTTAATTTTTGCTTGTCTACAAAGCTATTCATTTCTCCATCAATTTTGAATTAGATCCTTGTCAGGTACAGTAATCTTGGCTGTAGGTTCTTACCTTTCTGTACTTAAAATATATCCTGCCATTCCCTTCTGGCCTGCAAGAGTTTCTGCTGAAAGACCAACTGTTAAGCATATGGGATTTTCCTTGTATGTTACTTGTTGCTTTTCTCTTGCTGCTTTTAATAGTCTTTCTTTGTGTTTAGTCTTTGTTAGTTTGATTAGCATGTGTCTTGGCATGTTTCTCCTTGGGTTTATCCGGTCTCTTGAACTTGATTGACTCTTTCCTTTTACATGTTGGGGAAAGTGTCAACTATCATCTCTTCAAAAATTTTCTCACACCCTTTCTTTTTCTCTTTTTCTTCTGGGACCCCTATACTTTGAATGTTGGTGTATTTGATATTGTCCCTGAGGTCTCTGAGATTAGCCTCACTTCTTTTCATTCTTTTTACTTTATATTGCTCTTCAGAAGTTATTTCCACCATTTTATCTTCCAGCTCACAGATTCCTTCTTCTGTTTCAGATATTCTGTTATTGATTCCTTCTAGAGTATTTTTAATTTCAATAATTGTGCTTTTTTTTCTCTGTATGATTATTCTTTAATCCTTCTAGTTCTCTGTTAATTGATTCTTATACTTTCTCCATTTTGTTTTCAACGTTTTTGATCATCTTTACTTGATTATTCTGAATTCTTTTTCAGGTAGTTTGCCTATTTCCTCATCATTTATTTGCACTTCTGTGTTTCTGCTGCTAAGTCACTTCAGTCGTGTCTGACTCTGTGTGATCCCATAGACAGCAGCCAACCAGGCTCCCCTGTCCCTGGGATTCTCCAGGAAAGAACACTGGAGTGGGTTGCCATTTCCTTCTCCAATGAAGGAAATGTGTTTCTAGTTTTTTCCTTCATTTGTGTAGTATTTCTCTGCCTTTTCCCTTTTTTTTTTTTTTTTAGCTCATTTTGTTTGAGGTCTCCTTTACCCTGGCCTCAAGATTGAATTCTTTCTTCCTTTCAGTTTCTTCCCTATGCAGATGACATCATCCTTATGGCAGAAAGTGAAGAGGAGCTAAAAAGCCTCTTGATGAAAGTGAAAGAGGAGAGTGAAAAAGTTGGCTTAAAGCTCAACATTCAGAAAACGAAGATCATGGCATCCGGTCCTGTCACTTCATGGGAAATAGATGGGGAAACAGTAGAAACATTGTCAGACTTTATTTTTTGGGCTCCAAAATCACTGCAGATGGTGATTGCAGCGATGAAAATAAAAGACGCTTGCTCCTTGGAAGAAAAGTTATGACCAACCTAGATAATATATTCAAAAGCAGAGACATTACTTTGCCGACTAAAGTCCTCCTAGTCAAGGCTATGGTTTTCCCTGTGGTCATGTATGGATGTGAGAGTTGGACTGTGAAGAAGGCTGAGGACCAAAGAATTGATGCTTTTGAACTGTGGTGTTGGAGAAGACTCTTGAGGGTCCCTTGGACTGCAAAGAGATCCAACCAGCCCATTCTGAAGGAGATCAACCCTGGGATTTCTTTGGAAGGAATGATGCTAAAGCTGAAACTCCAGTACTTTGGCCACCTCATGCGAAGAGTTGACTCGTTGGAAAAGACCGTGATGCTGGGAAAGATTGAGGGCAGGAGGAGAAGGGGACGACCGAGGATGAGATGGCTGGATGGCATCACGGACTCAATGGACGTGAATCTGAGTGAACTTCGGGAGATGGTGATGGACATGGAGGCCTGGCGTGCTGCGATTCATGGGATCGCAGAGTCGGACACGACTGAGCGACTGAACTGAACTGAACTGAACTTTGGTTCAGTGGTTTGTGTAAGCTTATAGAGTGAGATTTGTGTTGAATTGTTCTTGGGTTTGTTTCCTTTTCCTCTGATGGGCAAGGCTGAGGGAGGTAGTAATCCTGTCTGCTGATGATTGGGTTTATATTTTTGTTTGGCTTGTTGTTTAAATGTACAGGGTGCTACTGGTAGTTGGGTGATCCTGGGTTTTACATTCAGGTGGTTTCCTTTGTGTGAGTTCTCACCATTTGATACTCCCTAAGGTTAGTTCTCTGATAGTCTAGGTTCTTGGAGTCAGTGCTCCCACTTCAAAGGCTCAGGGCTTGATATCTGGTCAGCAATGAAGATTCCACAAGGGGTTTGTTATGGCATTAATGAGATTTTAAAAAATACCCCAAAAAGAGAAATCAAAAATGAATCCCTAACAGATGGAGTTACAAACTCAGGCATATAATATTTAAAATAATGGAATATACATAGATACATATACACCCATAAGCAATATCAAAACAGTCCAACTAAATAAAGTACAGTAGATTGACCCAGCAAACAAAGGAAACCAAAAATTGTATCTACCAGTTAAGAGCAAAACTAAATAAAGCACAAACTGGAAAGCAAAGTGCCAAGAGGGGAATAAATGAAAACAAAACTAACAAATATGTTGAGAGGAAAGGAAAGAAAGAAGAGGAAGAAAGAATAGATGCAAAGTTAAATAGAGGTAGATAAAGATTTATATACATTAAAAATTAACTGCAAGGGGAAAATAACAATAGAAAAGCAAAGAAATAAATGTAAAAAAATTATTATTATTTTAAAAATTAAAATTAAAGAAGAGAAAAGAAAAAATAAAGGAAGAAAGAAAACAACAACAACAAAAGGAAAGCTCAACAGAACTGCAAAAGCCCAGTGTAGAAGAAGAGTTTTATACCAGCAATAAAAAATGCAACTGAGAAAAAAAAATTAAAAAGCTCAAAAGCTTAATTAGATTTCATAGTGCCAATAACTGCGAGAGTCCTTTCGCTCTCTGGTAGTCACAGTCCACCTCACTTCCTTAGGGTGTCCTCCAACACTGTGCTGGTCTCTGGATCTGCTGTGGGGGCAGTTCAGATTCTAATCTGGTACGAGTCCTGTGTGTTCTTGCCTCCAATGTCCACAGCTATCAGAACTAGTGCATTCTGTTTTGTGGGAGCTCTCAATGTTCTTTAATATATTCCATAGACACAGTGTCTGCCTAGTTGGTCTTGTGGATTTAATCTGGAGTTTGTACAGCTGGTGGGAAGGTTTTGAGTCTTTTTCCTTAGCCACAATGCCCCTGGATTTCAATTGTAGTTTTATTTCCACCTCTGCATGTGGGTCATCCACAGGAGTTTACTCCTGAGGCTTCCCTGGAGGACTTGTGTCTGCCCCTGTGAGGACCAGATGTGGAGGTGGTGCAGCTGCTTGGGTTGCTGGGGTTCTGGCTGCACCAGGTACTCAGGGGAATTGCTGGCTAGGGAAGCAGGAAATATAATGCTCTAGAAGGATATGGCAACCAGTTATTGGCCAATACACTCCAGGATTCTTGCCTGGAGAACAACCCCCTGACAGAAAAGTGTGGCCGGTCACAGTCCACAGGGTCGCAAAGAGTTGGACACAACCAAAGCAACACTGTGTGCATACACATAAGATTTTTTTTGCCTGTGGCAGCTGTGCCCCAGTGAGGGTTAAGCATGAAGGGGGCACAGCTGCTTAGTTTGCAGGGACCCAGGTGGCACCAAGTGTGCAGGGACATGAACTGCCTCCGTTGCTGGAGTTATGGCCCCATCAGAGTCTTTTTTAGAGCCTCTTGTGGCTGGTGATCAGAAGGCCTCAGAAGTCTTTCTCTGTAGTTCTGTCCATTCTGGCACTTAGAGGGCTCCCTTGCCTAGGGTCCTTCTCTGTTGTTCGACACGTCAGGCACATAGAGGGGCCCCCCTGGCTGGGATCCTACTCTGCAGATCTGTGCATCAGGCACTTAAAGTGGAACCCTAGGTGGGGTCCTACTCTATAGTTTGGTGCATCACGCAAAGGAGCACCCTGGGTGGGATCCTACTCTAGTTCAGTGCACCAGGCATTTGATGGGCCAGCCTCTCTATTGTTCAGCTGCTGATGCTGGCATGTGGGGAGAGAGAGGCTATGGTGATGGTTCCACCCACTATGTGTTATCCAGCAGTATAGCCTTGCTTTCCTCCACAGGCATTTTCCACCACAATCTCTTTCCTCACTTCCCCTCATTCCATCTCTCCATAGTCACCAGCAGGCCTAGCCCTGTGATTGCTCTGCAATCCCTAAACTCCAGCTCCCAGCCATTGTACCTTCTAGGGGACCTGCATCCTTGCCTGGGGTATGTATGGCTGTGTCAAGGGCTGTCTGGTTCTCATTCCATTTAGGCTGCCACAGATCAGCTGTTTCACTCTCAGCCTTAAATATTTTTCCTCTGACCCAGACATTTGCCCTGATGTGGGGATCAGACCCCTGCTTCAGTTCCCCCACCCACTGAGGGCAAGCCCAGTCCTACTAACACTCCTGTTTTTTTTTTCCTAGTTTCTTCATCCTACTGAGTTTTGCATGGTCTATATATTCTTTCCCTCTGGTCAGGTAATCCTGTCCACTCTCAGCTGGTGTTCTGCATGCACTTCCATGTCTGAAGGTGTATTCCTGATGTACCGTGGAGAGAGATGTACTCCTTGCCTACTTACTCCTCCTCCATCTTGTACTCCATCTCTATAATAGCCTTAAATCATAGTTTAATCTTTGGTCATTTTATGCCAAACTCAATATATCTCTTTGCTTTTTATTAATATACAATGGTGTTAACATAAATAATTTAAGTAACTCAGGATTTAGATACCTTATTTCTGAATTTTCTGAGTTTATTAAAAGAATTACTCTGACAACTAAATGCATATATTCTATCTTGTAGCCAAAGTTTTCCTTAAACACAAATATTTACTTTTTGATATATCATTATGGGGCTTCTCAAGTGGTGCTGGTAGTAAAGAATCTGCCTGTCAATGCAGGAGACAGAAATGGGTTTGATCGCTGGGTTGGGAAGATTGCCTGAAGGAGAGCATGACAATCCACTCCAGTATTTTTGCTGGAGAATTCCATGGACTGAGGAGCCTGGCTGGCTACAGTCCACAGGGTTGCAAAGACTCAGACATGACTGAAGTGACTTAGCACATATATACAACACTATATTCATTATATTAAAAATCTGACAATTTTAGGTATGCAAAGGCTAAACCTTTGTAAAATTTACATTTTTAAGTTTCAGTTCACTTCAGTTCAGTCACTCAGTCATGTCTGACTCTTTGTGACCCCATGAATTGCAGCACGCCAGGCCTCCCTATCTATCATCAACTCCCGGAGTTCACCCAAACCCACGTCCATGGAGTCAGTGATGTCATCAAGCCATCTCATCCTCTGTCGTTCCTTTTTCCTCCTGCCCTCAATCCCACCCAACATCAGAGTCTTTTCCATGAGTCAACTCTTCGCATGAGGTGGCCAAAGTACTGGAGTTTCAGCTTTAGCATCATTCCTTCCAAAGAAATCCCGGGACCTATCTCCTTTAGAATGGACTGGTTGGATCTCCTTGCAGTTCAAGTGACTCTCAAGAGTCTTCTCCAACACCACAGTTCAAAAGCATCAATTCTTTGGTGCTCAGCTTTCTTCACAGTCCAACTCTCACATCCATACATGACCACTGGAAAAACCATAGCCTTGACTAGACAGACCTTTGTTGGCAAAGTAATGTCTCTGCTTTTGAATATGTTATCTATGTTGGTCATAACTTTTCTTCCAAGGAGTATTTTTATTTTAAGTCACATCAGCCATATCTGACTCTGTGCGACCCCACAGACATCAGCCCACCAGGCTCCCCTGTCCCTGGGATTCTCCGGGCAAGAACACTGAAGTGGGTTGCCATTTCCTTCTCCAATGCATGAAAGTGAAATGTGAAAGTGAAGTCGCTCAGTCCTGTCGGACTCTTGGCGACCCCATGGACTGCAGCCTACCAGGCTCCTCCATCCATGGGATTTTCCGGGCAAGAGTACTGGAGTGGGGTGGCGTTGCCTTCTCCAAGAAGTAAGCATCTTTTAATTTCATGGCTGCAGTCACAATCTGCAGTGATTTTGGAGCCCCCCAAAATAAAGCCTGACACTGTTTCCACTGTTTCCTCATCTAATTTCCATGAAGTGATGGGACCAGGTCCCATGATCTTCTTTTTCTGAATGTTGAGCTTTAAGCCAATTTTTTTCACTCTCCTCTTTTACTTTCATCAAGAGGCTTTTTAGTTCCTCTTCACTTTCTACCATAAGGGTGGTGTCATCTGCATATCTGAGGTTATTGATAGTTCTTCCTGCAATCTTGATTCCAGCTTGTGCTTCTTCCAGCCCACCATTTCTCATGATGTACTCTGCATAGAAGTTAAATAAGCAAGGTGACAATATACAGCCTTGACATTCCTTTTCCTATTTGAAATCAGTCTGTTGCTCCATGTCCAGTCCTACTTGTTGCTTCCTGACCTGCATAGAGGTTTCTCAAGAGGCAGGTCAGGTGGTCTGGTATTCCCATCTCTTTCAGACTTTTCCACAGTTTATTGTGGTCCACACAGTCAAAGGCTTTGGCATAGTCAATAAAGCAGAAATAGACGTTTTTCTGGAACTCTCTTGCTTTTTTGATGATCCAGTGGATGTTGGCAACTTGATCTCTGGTTCCTCTGCCTATTCTAAAACCAGGTGGAACATCTGGAAGTTCATGGTTCACGTATTGCTGAAGCCTGGCTTGGAGAATTTTGAGTATTACTTTACTAAGTGCTAATAAAAACTATTTATTTGGAGTTTCATGACCTCTGACTCTCACAGTTAAACTAACATGCTTTAAAATGTCTTTACTTAACAATTCACATGTGGTTATATTATGAAATCCTGCTCAAGTTTTTCTGGATCATGATAATATAAAATGATAATAAGTAGACACAAGTTTCTTTGCTCTTGTGTGTACATTCATATATATATATATATATATATATATATATATATATATAAAACCACAACATCATGTTCTATATGTTATAAAATAAAAGTTAGTCATGCAGTGTCATGCTTTGATTGTTAAACTTCCTTGCCTTTTAAGATAAGGGAAATATTTGCTTCTACTATGTTCTATATATTTTACCAAAGATAATAATTCATCTGCAGACACAGATCGACCATATTGCCTAAATTAATGGGAGTATCAACTGTGATATTCTAAATGGTAATAGAGTAGGTCTTTAGAAGTATCTGATGCTTGTAGAGCAGAAAACCTAAGTTCTTCAGTGTACATGAATTGCTATCTACCTTCTTCTGCTTTTCAATTTTATTTTCTCCCTAGGTTCTTTGCTTCTGAATCTCATTCCAGCTCTACCATGGTTCTAGATTCTTGCTCTAAACTTTGCCAGATATACTGAGATCCTATCTCTCATTCTCAGTTCCTGCCATTTATTTCCCCACAATTTGGATGTATGTCCCTCAGATACAATATCAGTGTCAAAATGACACCATGAAATTCAGGTATCTACCTTTCACACTTAATGCAATTTTCAGATGTAAACCATGATTCTTCATGGAGGGAAGCCACAATAGCTGTGTAAGTGCCCTCTATGTTGATGCAGCTTCACCAGGATTTCTTCCCATCCATAGAGAAAATATTCATTCCATGTGCATAATATTTTATATAGAAAGTTTATTTCTACAAACTCTATAATGGTTGAGAAATTTTGATTTACAAGCTATAAATGCTTTCATTTCCTCACTATGCTTAATAAAATATAAGTTCTATTTAAGTTCCAGCTTATAATGACAGAAAGTGAAGAGGAAGTAAAGAACCTCTTGATGAAGATGGAAGAAGAGAGTGAAAATGCTGGCTTAAAACTCAACATTCAAGAAACTAGGATCATGGCATCTGGTCCCATAACTTCATTATGAACAGATGGGGGGAAAGTGGAAATAGTGCAGATTGTATTTTCTTGGGCTCCCAAATCACTGAAGACAGTGACTTCAGTCATGAAATTAAATGACGCTTGCTTTTTGAGTGTAAAGCTATGAAAAACCTAGACAGTGTATTAAAAAGTGAAGACATCACTTTGCTGATAATGGTCCATATAGGCAGACCTATGGTTGTCCCAGTAGTCATGTATGAATGTGAGATTTGGAACATGAAGAAGGCTGAGCACTGAAAAATGAAAGCTTTCTAACTCTAGTGCTGGAGAAGACTCTTGAGAGTCTCTTGGACAGCAAAGAGATAAAACCAGTCAAACCTAAAGGAAATCAACCCTGAGTATTCATTGGAATGATTGATGCTGAAGCTGTAACTCCAATATTTTGGCCACTTGATGTGAAGACTTTACTCTTCGGAGAAGATTGAGGGCAGGAGGAGTAGGGGGTGACAGAGGATAAGATGGCTGATTGACATCAGTGACTCAGTGGACATGTGTTTGAGAAAAGTCCAGGAGATAGGGAAGGACAGTGAGGCCTGGTGTGCCCACAGCTCATGGGGTTGCAGGGAGTCAGACATGACTGCTCAACTGAAAAACAGCATCACTTCACACCATTCAGAATGGCTATCACCAAAAAATCTACAAGCAATAAATGCTGGAGAGAGAATGAAGAAAAGGGAGCTCTCTTGCACTGTTGATTGGAATGTAAATTGATATGGACACTATGGAGAGCAATACACATGTTCCTTAAAATACTAAAAATAGAACTCCCATAAGATCAGCAATTCTGCATTGGTCATATATTCTAAGAAAACCATATGTGAAAAAGATATATGCACCTCAAATGTCATTGCAGCACTATTTTCTAATACAATAGCCAGAACATAGAAGCAACCTAAATGCCCATCAGCAGATGAATGGATAAAGAAGGTGTGGTACATACATATAATGGAATATTACTCAACCACAAAAAGACATGTAACTGGATCATTTGTAGAAAGGCGGATTGACCTGGAGTATGTCATTCAGAGTGAAGTAATAATAAATAAATGTTGGGAGACTGGCTTTGACTTATGTACCCTAACATGTGTAAAACAGATAAATAGTGGGAACCTTTTGTATAGTGTAGGAGGGTCAACTTAATTCTCTGCGGTGACTTAGATGGTGGGATGGGGGTTCACAAAGAGGTCCAAGAGGGAGGGTACATATGTATACATATAGTTGATTCACTTTATTGTACAACAGAAACTAACACACCAATATAAAACAACTATACACCAATAAAATTTTTGGAAAAGAAATAAAACTATCACTGTTTATGGAAAACATGATACTATATATAGAAAATCCTAAAGATGCTATGCAAAGCTGCTACATCTTAGGAATGAATTTGTTAAGTAAACAAGATACAGAATTAACACAGAGAAATTTGTTGCATTTCTATATGCCAGCAATGAATGATCAAAAAAAAATTAAAGAAAAAATCCCATTATCACTTCATCAAAAAGAATAAAATATCTAGGAATAATCCTGCCAAGGGAGCAAAAGACCCGTGCTCTGAACAGGATAAGACACTGATGAAATAAATCAAAGATGACACAATCAGATGGAAACAATTGGAAGAATCAATATTATCAAAATTATTATAGTTCTCAAGGCAGTCTACAGATTCAATGCAATCCTTATCAAATTACCAAGCATATTTTTCATAAACTAGAACTATTTTAAAAAATTATGCACACAGAAAAGTCTCTGAATGGTCAAAGCAATTTTGAGAAAGAAAAACAGAGGTGGAGGAATAAGATGACTCCCTGACTTCAGGCTTTACTACAAAGCTACAGAATCAAGACAGTATGGTACTGAGGCATAAATCAATGAACAGGATAGAATGTCCAGAAATAAACCAACAGACCTATTGCTAATTAATCTATGACAAAAGAGCAAGACTACAATGGAGAACAACCTGGCTATTCAATAAGTGGCACTGGGAAAACTGGATAAATACATGTAAACGAATGAAAGTAGAACATTATTTGACATTATACAAAAAAAAAATAAACTCAAAATGGATTAAAGACCAATGTAAGACTGAACACCCAAACATTCTCTGAATAAATTACAATGATATATTTTTTTGATCTATTTCACAGAGTAATGGAAATGAAAAAAATCTAGCAAATGGGATCAAGTTAAACTCAAAAGCTGTTGCACAGCAAAGCAGAACATAAGCAAAATGGGAAGGCAACCCTTAGAGGGGGAGGAAATATTTGCAAATGAAGAAACAAAGAATTAATCTCCAAAATATTGCAGCAGCACAGATAAACCTGGAGGTTATCCTACTAAGTGAATAAGGAATACAGAGAAAGACAACTATCACATTGCCTATATGTGCAATCTAAAAAAGAAAAAAAAATGAACTTATTTACAAAGCAAAAACAGAATGACACAATAAAACAAACTTATGGTTAGAAAAGAGGTAAGGTGGGGGGAGCAATAAATTGGGAGTTGGGATTAGCAGATACAGGCTACTATATTTAAAATAGATGAACCAACAAGGACTTATTATATGGCACAGGAAATTCTGTTTAATATTCTGTAGCAAGTAAAGGCAAAAAGAATTTTAAAAAGAATAAATATATATACATATATATATATATATAACTGAGTCATTTTGCTGCACACCTGAAACTAACTCATTGCTAATCAACTATAATCCAATATAAAATTAGAAATAAATCTCCCTGCCTTAACATCTCTTAAAGTATGCGTATTTCTGGCATTAAGTGATAATCTCTTCCATACCTACAATATCTAGCAGAATTATCAGTAAAAGAAACACTACAGAGACCTTCCTGTTCAAATGAGCATTCAAATAAAACAAACAAAAGAGTTCAAAAACTTTAGACTTAATAGAATATTCAATCACATAATGCTGGATTTTCTATCATTACTTAGAAATTATTATGGATTTGTGTTTACGCCTGAGTATGTATTTCCTAAGTCAGTGTATTTTTTTTTCCCCATCAAAGTAGTTGCTTTTCATTTTAATCCATAATACAAAGTACACACTTCAAAGTTCAGCCCAGCCACTATAAATTGATTGGGATTGCTAAGGAGAGATCTTTGGATTGTGTTTCATGCATTTGGTTTAAGCCCAGATTTAATTCAAGCAAGAGTTAACCATGAAGACTGTGAAAGGCTTTTGCATCTTTTTCATCCTGCAGCTATGTCTCCTTGACTCTGGGAGGACGGGCAAAGTTCTTGTATGGCCTGTGGATTTTAGTCACTGGATTAATTTACAAGTTATTCTAGAAGAGCTTCACCTTCGTGGGCATGAGATAACTGTCCTGGTACCTTCACAAAGTCTTCTGATTGATGATACTAAGGTTCCCTATAATGTGGAGATCCTCCAGCTTTCAGTAACTAAAGAAACTTTCATGGAAGAGCTCAATACCATTCTCTATGAAGCTACGTTTGCACTGCCAAAACTCTCATGGTGGGAAATGCAAATAAAACTGGCAAACATAGGCAGAAAATTTTTATTAACAACCAAAAGAGTGTGTGACAGTGCTGTCACTAACAAGGAGTTACTCAGCAGGCTACAGGCAGCCAAGTTTGATGTCTGTATTGCTGACCCTTTAAGTTTTTGTGGGGAATTAGTGGCTGAACTCCTGAATATTCCATTTGTATACACTTTTCGGTTTTTCTATGGAAATGTCTTTGAAAGACTGTGTGCTGGGCTTCCTATGCCTTCTTCATATGTTCCTGGTGTCACATCAAGACTGACAGACAAGATGACTTTTATACAGAGGCTGGAGAACTGGTTACTATATACAATGAATGACATGATATATTCATATTACGTGTTTCCAGAATGGGATGAGTATTACAGCAAGGTTTTAGGTAAGAGAAATATGTATATAATAAGTATTCTTATAACCTATAAAAATGTAAATATTTATCTGACCGTATGAAAACTTACAAAAAGTATTTTAGATGAAGAAGATCCAAGCACCTGTGGCTACACTGTTTTGAATTTAAGAAATAATAACACTCTTTTTTGGGTTTTGTGTTATATGATTGAATACAGATAACATTCCCTCCTCCAGGGGATCTTTCCAGCCCAGAGATTGAACCCAGGTTTCCTGCATTGCAGGCTGATTCTTTAGCATCTGAGCTACCAGAGGAACGCCAATGATATATCCGAGAAGGAATATTCTCTATATTTATGTATGATTTCTTGGAGTGTCTGGAAAACCCAAATCTGACAGTGTGCTTAATTTTCATAAACTTGGACTACTTCTTTGAATTTTGCTTCTCATCTTCCTCAGCCTGTTTTCTTTTTGATTAACTTGCTCTTCCTAAAGCTTTATATTTATGTCCTGTGAAGGAATGGTTAATCGGTGGCCAGGTTTGCAATGTGTTGAACATGAAACTAGAAAATGAATAATGTGATTTGGTTTCATCTGATCTTGTCTTCTAAAGTGTAAAAAAAAAAAATTTTCTAAAGGACTATGTTTCCAGATTTTGTAAATCACCTGGGTGTTTTGTTTCTCTTGTTCTATTTAAAATTGCATTAAAGGTGAAGTAGTGACTTTTGACCCTGAGCACAAAGTTTTTCTCTACTCTGATTTGATCATACCAATGTTCTGGATATTGTGGAGATCCTCCAGCTTTCAGTAACTAAAGAAACTTTTGTGGAAGAGCTCATGAAAGTCCATTTACCCCTTCTTTCATTTCTTTTGAATAATTTATTTTTTATTATTTTTATGTGATTATGTTAAATAAATTTTGCATAAGAGGTAAATTACTTTTGAGAAAGAAGTACCTTTTTTACATCACTTAGGTTTTTTTAAGTGTTACTCGCATGTAACATTGTGTTAGTTTCAGTTGGTGACAAAAGATTAATCAAGAGTCAACTTAAGAAGGAAATGGAAAATTTTATCTGAGCCAATCTGAGGATTGTAACCCTGGAGAAAGTCTGTTAGGAAGATCTGAGGAATGTTATGCACATTAGAAGCCAAAGCACTGTTATATAAATTTTTGAGGGAAAGGGTTATACATGAAAGAATCATCCATTAAAGCAATATATTGCCAGTTTATATAGTCCTAAAAAGTGAGTAGTGGGTCATCGTGACCCCTTAAGGGATTAAGAAAGTAATGTTAACTCCTAACAAGCTACCTTGCTAGGGCCAGGAGGAAATTGCTTTTTTGTAGAGTAAACTTTCTTGTGTCTCCTGTGGGGATCTAGTTAATACATAATGCAGAAGAACATTGCGCACTAAAACGAGGAGTGCTGGGCACCGACTCAAGTGGCAGAGAAATTTTTATGCAAAATATTTCTTGCCTTGCCTTAAAATAATTTTGTTTCATCACATGTATACAGCATAATGATAAGATATTTCTACATACTGTGAAACAATCACTGTAGATAATATCCATCGCTACACATAGTTACAAATGGGTTTTTATCTGAGAACTCATAAGATCTACTTTCTTAGTACAATACAGTGTTAGTAACTATAGTCACCATGCTGTAACTTACTGGATTACTTTTACTTTAGAACTGGAACTTTGTACCATTTGACCACCTTCAACTACCTATTGTGACCATGCTACAACCTTAGCATCCGGCAACCACCAATTTTTTCAGTGTCTACAGTTTGTTTTAGTTTGGTTTTCTCTTAGATTCCACATATAAGTGATATATTTCCCTGTCTTACTTCCCTTAACATAATATCCTCAAGATCCATTCATGTTTAGGCAAATGGCAAGTTTTCCTTGTTTCTCATGACTTAATAATGTTCCACTCTATCTGTAATTATATTTTCTTTATCCATTCATGTGTTTATAAACACTTAGATTGTTTCCATGATTTTGGCTATTGTGAATACTGCAGCAATGAGCTTAAGAGTGCAATGATCTGTTTTTGTTTTTGTTTTTTCTATTTTCATACCCATGAATGGAATTTCTGGATCATATGGTAAAATCAAATAAAATCAAGTTATTTTTAAATTTTGAGGCACCTCCATAACATTTTCCTTATTGGCTGTACTGATTTACATTTGCACTAACTGTAAACTTGTTCGTCTCTTTTCACTACCTCCTCACCAGCATTTGTCTCTTATCATTTTGATGATAGCCCTCATAACAGGTATGAGATGTTAATTCTTTACAGTTTTGCTTTGAATTTTCTTGGTCACTAGTAATGTTGAGCACCATTTCAGATTCTTATTGACTAACTGAATGTTTATTCAGTTCCTCAGCTAACTTTTAAAAATTTAATTATTTGTTTATGTGCTATTGAATTGTGTGAGTTCCTTCTATATTTTAGGTGGCAGCACCTACACAGGCATATGGTTTGCAAATATTTTCTCTGTTTTCGTAGGCTGCCTTCTTATTTTGTTGATCATTTCTTTTTCTGTGCAGTATGCAGAACCTTCTAATTGGAAGTAGTTCTACTTGTTCATTTTTAATTTTTAATTAAATTTTGTTACTTATACTTTAGGTGTTACATTTTAAATTCACTGCCATGATGAGTGTCAAGAATTATTTCCCATTTGTTTTCCTTGAGGAATTTTATGGTTTTAGGTCATATATTTAAGTCTTTAATCCATTTTAATATAATTTTGTAGTGGAATAAGATCAGGGACTAGTTTTATTCCTTTGTATGTGAATATCCATTTTTTTCAGCAAGAATTATTTAAAAGATTATCTTCCTTCATTGAATATTTTTGGCTCCATTGTGAAATATTAGTTGAATAAATATGCATGAGTTTATTTGGGGGCTTTTAATTCTGCTCCAATGGACTAAGTGACTGTTTTTAGCTGTATTATTTTGATTACTATAGCTTTATAATAACCCTTAAAATCAGAGTGTATGATGCCTCCAGCTTTGTTTTACTTTCTCAAGATTGATTTTTCTATTTGGAACTTTTTCATTTTCATATGAATTTTTAAAATTATTTTCCTTGTTACTTATTTTAATAGATGTATCTCTAATATCCTATCATTTCTAAAAGTTGTGTTTATTCCCCAAAAGTTAAAAAAGAAATATAGTTGTGATATCTTATTTTATATAGCCACTTCCTTTTTCCTTTTTCGAGTATCTATTTAAATATTTCTTCTGAGAAATTATTCAACATGCAGAAGCAACATGACTGCTTCTAATGAACTATGCCACTTGGCAATATATAATATGTTCAAAAAAGCATATTACCTAATTGGTGTCGACATGTTGTACTGAAACTTCTCCACATTTTGTGACAGAAACAGGTGCTTATATCTCTAGACTTGGCCCTATAAAATATGGGCAGAAACCATCACAAATTCATGTTCAGAGTTCAAGCTACAAGAGGCAACACTGAGCAAAGATAATTTAAAATCTCATTAAGCTGACATTTTCTGAGTCATGGATTTATCCTTGATTGATCTACAACTGAATTGAACTGGTTTACTTCTGGTCCCAGCAGTCTGACACTCAGTTTAGGGACATCTTTTCTAGTGATAGGGTATTACTCTGTCCGTGATTCTTCCATAGTTCTTATCAACTTAGAATATTCTTTGGTGGAATATATCAATAATCTGAGAAGAATTAAATACTTGGTAAATAGAAGAAAGGCATATTTCTTACTTATATATATTAAAAAGCTACAAGATATAGATGCAATTTGGCTATTCAGAATTTAAAATCATATTATACAATGCATTCCAAGTATGTTTTTCAAATTTTAAAAGTATAACTCATAATTTACAAAATTTTTCATTAAAGCATGTCATATATATGTTCAAATAATTGATGACTAAACCAGAAAGATAGCATTAATTTAAAAAAATTGAGAAACTATTTATAAACCTCTAGGTTAGACACAAAATTGGTCCAAAAAAATCCTATAGGGCAATAAAGTCATAATTTTGGAAATGATATTTTCTACCAGACCAAAATATGCCAGTTAACAATTAATTTCAATGTATTTTAACTCAAAAGTTAGAGAAAATTAAAAAACAAACAACCTAACATGTGCATGCATTTTCATAAAAATATGTGTTGAGTATGAAACTGGATATTGTAATCACCAGAGTCAAGCCCCTCATTTACTGAAATTTGCCTTGATCTTTTATGCAGATAGATCTTCCTAGGAGTTCAAAATCTCTTATATTTTTCCTAGTAAAATCCTTAGCACACTTAGAACATCAAGGAGAATATTAAAAAAGTCTTGTAGTGAGAAACCAGATAGCTATGGTTTCCTCCTATTGGTGACACAGAGCACATATTTCAAAAGGACACCAACATTCTGAGTAAGGTTTGGTATACTGCAGTAGATATATAGAATTCAGAGATGAAACTCTGCTTGAAACTAAGGAAGATGATTCAATTCAGGGTCACTAATTTGAGTTCTTATTTTGTAAATATTCAGTTGGCTTCCAGTTCAGTTCAAAGGAACCCTTTTGTACTGTTTGTTAACTAAATATGTCAAAATAGCAAATATTTCACCACCAGATTATTGTGCAATGCAATATCTTTACCAAAGAGGATGAAATCTTGTAAAATAAGAACTTTCCTTTACTATAGCAAGTGAAACAATCACTTTAAGAATTGTACTAAAAGTATTCAGGATGTAATTTATTTGTGACAGCACACTTGAAAACAGTAGGAAAAAGAAGGATAAAACACAAGTTGATTATCAACATAGTCAGAGACTTTTTGGGCAATGAGGATGAGATAAACTGGAATTTTAGAAGGTGTGACTCTACCACAGAAGGCTGAGGATCATTGCCTAAGTTTCTTGTACTTCCTACAAGCACATGAGTGGGTTCAGGGTTAGCTCAAGATGAAAGATTCCATTGCCAGAAAGAAAGCAACAGGCTTTTGGTTTTGCTGCATACTTATATCTGTGTTTACTTATTCATATTCTGATGACTGTGTCCTCTTCAGGGTAAAAGGCCAATTGATACATAAGCTGGGTTGCAAAGGCTCAGTATTGGTCTTCAAGAATTTACTTAGAAAATTAGGTGGAGAAATATCTTCCATTTACCATATCAGATTGTTTCCCCTCTATTATCCTTCATTTTTATTCAGGGAAACCAATCACGCTATGTGAGATTATGGGGAAAGCTGACATGTGGTTGTTTCGAAGTTACTGGGATTTTGAATTTCCTCAGCCTTATTTACCTAATACTGAATTTGTTGGAGGACTGCACTGCAAGCCTGCAAAGCCCCTGCCTAAGGTAATTATACATGCTTATTATTTTCCTATTGGAGTGTTTATCTCTTAAATGATTTCTACTTAATTATTATTAAGATTTGATTTGCAAACTGAGAATACAGAATAAAATTTAATGGTTATCATTTTCTTAGACTATACACTACAATCAGAAGGTGAATACCATTATTTTGGATTATGTATTATTATCTGATTGAAGTAGTCCTCAATGTTTTCTTTTCTTGTTCAAAGTCCATTCACTATTCATGAAAATCTATTTTATGTAAATGTTAAAATATTTTCTAGTATCTCAAGAATACCATGCTATAATTGAAAATAAAGATAAGATTATATTTTAAGTCAAATCATCCATAAATATAGTATAATGGGTAATTTTATGTATTAACTTCTCCGGCTAGGTACTCAGCTGTTTAGACAAACATTTTTCTGGAAGTTACTGAGAGGCTACTTTCAGATGACATTAACTTTTATATATGTGAACCTTGAGTAAACGAATTACTCTTTGTTATGTGGATAAGCCTCATCCTATTAGCTGAATATGTGGATAGAACAAAAGACTGAATTCTGCCAGTAGGTAACCTTCAGACTTGAATTACAGCAGTGGCTTTTCTCTGAGTCTCCAGCCTAACGGGCTGCTGTGCATATTAAACTTGCCAGCCTCTGTAACCATGCGAGAAATCCCTGAAAATAAATCTCTTACCTGGCTTTACATTTTAAATCTCACGTATTTTTCTCTTGTCTTATTTAGTTAATTTAGTTTTGTTAGTATTTATAGGATGAAAAGATTTCTTTTTATTTCAGTTTGATTGAATATGCTGTTTTTATTTTTAACTTAAAATTATATATTTCTACTATATTCCTATAATCCTCAGAGTATGTTTTATAGGTATTTCTGCATTACTTGTCTGGTCAGGAGTTACTTGGCTACCTCATTCTTGATTGTGTTTGCGGAAGCTTATATAAAAAACAAATATAACCAAAATAAAAGAAAATTGAAAGTTAGAAAACAGGAAAAGTAAATATACCAAAATCATGTCATTGTGCTGACCATGATTCAGCAGAAAAATGAAAGATAATCTTATTAGCTTCTAAGACTAAGAACCAGAACTATTTAGCTTAAAGGTAGAAATTTGCTCTGCCACCTACTGCTGTGTAGGCTTGGACAAATTACTTAACCTTACTAAAATATGTAAATGTATACATATCTCATAAAATTACCATATATGTAAGCTACATGATACATGTAAAGAGTTCAGCAAATAGCAGAAGATAACAGGTGGTCAATAATTTGTAAACACAAACATGCATGCACAGAAACACACATACCTGAAATATGCTTTACTAAGTGAGCCATTAGTAAAAATAATTTTTAATTTGTTTAATAACAAATGATTTCAGGTCATCTATTATACAGTGAGATCATTAATATGTGAAAGTACAGAATTGTTCTAATTATTCAGACACATTGAGAAAAAAGTGTGACATCTATTATAACTGTAAGCTTTTATATTACAAACACTGTTTTCTTCATAGGAATTCGAAGAGTTTGTTCAAAGCTCTGGAAAAGATGGAGTCGTGGTGTTTACTCTGGGGTCAATGATCAAAAACCTCTCAGAAGAAAAGTCTAATATGATCGCATCAGCCCTTGCCCAGATTCCACAGAAGGTCAGATAATATTTTTTTCAGGGACAGTTATTTTAAAACCTCTATAAAAGTATGCTTTTAAGACATAGAAAAGGCTATTGATATTGGTAATGTCAATTTAAGTGAACTCTAAAGAAAAAGTATAAATGTTAAAAGGGGATATTTGATTGCTACCTTGCTTTAAAACTGGCATTATTCACAGGAAAATTTATTACAGTATTTTCCTTAAATAACGAGGTAAAACTTAATCATTTGCTATTGTTAAATGATCAGTCAGCTTTTGCATAGGTTTTAAGGCATCCATGTAATCTAACCTTGTTTTTGCTGTTCTTATATTTTCTTTAAATCTGAAGCATATAAACAAGTTACAAATAACACAACAGAGAATAAAGGAAAAGATAATGAAAATAATAGGCCCAATTTACAGAATGTCTTGGGACTATACTTCCTTATGATTAATTTTTTTGAACGTGAGTCCTTGTTGAACCTGAAACTAAAAGCTTAGATTCTAAAAATAATCCTAGATAAAGATTCTTCTAATAATCCTAGAAAATGAATCCTAAAAATGATCCTAAATAGCAATCCTAAATAATGATTCTTTTTTTAAATTTATTCATTTTTTTCCAGATTTTATTTTATTTTTTAACTTTACAATATTGTATTGGTTTTGCCATACATCAACATGAATCCGCCACGGGTGTACATGAGTTCCCAATCCTGAACCCCCCTCCCACCTCCCCCCCCATACCATCTCTCTGGGTCATCCCAGTGCACCAGCCCCAAGCATCCTGTATCCTGTGTCGAACCTAGACTGGTGATTCATTTCTTATATGATATTATACATGTTTCAATGCCATTCTCCCAAATCATCCCACCCTCTCCCTCTCCCACAGAGTCCAAAAGACTGTTCTATACATCTGTGTCTCTTTTTTCTGTCTCACATTTTTTAACTGAAGGATAATTGCTTTACAGAATTTTGCTGTTTTCTGTCAAACCTCAACATGAATCAGCCATAGGTATCTATATGTTTCTTCCCTCTTGAAACTCCCTCCCATCTCCCTCCCCATCCTACTTCTCTGGTTGGTATAGAGCCCCCGCTTGAGTTCACTGAGACATACAGCAAATTTCCACTGGCTATTTATTTTACAGCCTTCCCTGATAGTTTACCTGGTAAAGAATCTGCCTGCAAGACAGGAGACCCCAGTTGGATTCCTGGGTGGGGAATATCCTCTGGAGAAGGGATAGGCTACCCACTCCAGTATTCTTGGGCTTCCCTTGTGGCTCAGCTGGTAAAGAATCCCCCTGCAATGCAGGAGAATTGGGTATGATCTCTGGGTTGGGAAGATTCCCTGGAGAAGGGAACAGCCACCCACTCCAGTATTCTGGCCCGGAGAATTCCATGGACTATACCCATGGGTCGCAAAGAGTCAGACACAACTGAGCAACTTTCAGTTCTCTTCTTCACTTCATCTATTTTACATATAGTAATGTAAGTTTCCATGTTACTTTCTCCATATATCTCATCCTCTCGTCTCCTCTCCCATGTCCGTAAGTCTGTTCTCTATGTCTGTTTCTCCGTTGCTGCCCTGCAAATAAATTCTTTGATGCCATCCTTCTAGAGTCCATATATATACATTAGTATACAATATTTATCTTTTTATCTCTGACTTACTTCACTCTATATAATAGGCTCTGGTTTCATCCACCTCATTAGAACTGACTCAAATGAGTTCCTTTTTATGGCTCAATAATATCCCATTGTATATATATGTAGCACAATTTATTTATCCATTCATCTATCAATGGTCATCTAGGTTGCTTTCATGTTCTAGCTATTGTAAATAGTGCTGCAATGAATATTTGGATACATGTGTCTTTTTTAGTTTTGGTTTCCTCAGGGTATATGCCTAAGAGTGAGATTGCTGGGTCATAGCTGGGCTTCCCTCATAGCTCAGTTGGTAAATCATCTGCCTGCAATGCAGGAGACTTGGGTTCGTTTCCTAGGTCAGGAAGATCCCCTGGAGAAGGAAATGGCAACCCACTCCAATATTCTTGCCTGGAGAATCCCATGGACAGAGGAGCCTGGCAGGCACAGTCCATGGGATTGAAAGAGTTGGACACAATTTAGCAACTAAAACACAGCACATTGTGGTTTTATTCCTAATTTTTAAAAGAATCTCCATACTGTCTTCCGTAGTAGCTTTATCAGCTTACATTCCCACCAACAGTGCAAACGGTTTCCCTTTCTTCCACACTTTCTCCAGCATTTATTATTTGTACACATTTTGACGATGGCCATTCTGACCGATGTGAGGTGATCTCATTGTAGTTTTGATTTGCATTTCTCTAATAATGAGTGATGATGAGCATCTTTTTATGTGTTTGTTAGCCATGTATATGTCTTCTTTGGAGAAATGTCAGTTTAGGTCTTTTTCGCACCTTTTTATTGAGTTGTTTGTTTTTTGGTATTGAGTTATATGAGCTGCTTGTATATTTTGGAAGCTAATCCTCTGTCAATTGTATCATTTGCTATTAAAAGCTTTTAAGGTTAACCAGGTCGCATTTGTCTACTTTTGCTTTTATTTCCATTACTCTAGGAGGTGGATCATAGAGGATCTTGCCTTGATTTATGTCAGTGAGTTCTCTGCCTATGTTTTCCTCTTAGAGTTTTATAGTTTTGGGTCTTATATTTAGCTCTGTAATACATTTTGAGTTTATCTTTATTTATGGTGTTAGGAATTGTTCTAAATTCATTCTTTTACATGTAGCTGTCCAATTTTCCCAGCAACACTTATTGAAAAGACTGTCTTTTCTCCATTGTATATTCTTGCCTCCTTGGTCAAAAATAAGGTAACGATAGGTGCATCAGTTTATTTCTGGGCTTTCTATCTTGTTCCATTGGCCTATATTTCTGTTTTTTTTGTGCCAGTAACATACTGTCTTAATGACTGTAACTTTGTAGTATAATCTGAAATCAGGAAGTTTGATTCCTCTAGCTCCATTCTTCTTTCTCAAGACTTCTTTGGGTATTTGGGGTCTTTTGTGTTTCCATATGAATTGTGAATTTTTCTCTTCTAGTTCTATGAAAAATGCCAGTGATAATCTGATAAAGATTGCATTGAATCTGTAGATTGCATTTGGTTGTATAGTCATTTTCACAATATTGATTCTTCCTATCCAGGAGTATGGACAATCTCTTCATCCGTTTATATCATCTTTAATTTCTTTCATCAGTGTCTTTTAATTTTCTGTGTGCAATTCTTTTGTCTCCTTCAGTTCAGTTCAGTCACTCAGTCGTGTCCAACTCTTTGCAACCCCATGAACTGCAGCACTCCAGGCCTCCCTGTCCATCACCAACTCCCGGAGTTCACTCAGACTTGTGTCCATCAAGTCAGAGATGCCATCCAGCCATCTCATCCTCTGCCGTCCCCTTCTCCTCCTGCCCGCAATCCCTCCCAGAATCAGAGTCTTTTCCAATGAGTCAACTCTTCGCATGAGGGGGCCAAAGTATAGGAGTTTCAGCTTTAGCATCAGTCCTTCCAATGAACACCCAGGGCTGATCTCCTTCAAAATGGACTGGTTTGATCTCCTTGCAGTCCAAGGTTAGGTAGGTCTATTCCTAGATATTTAATTCTTTTTGTTGTAATGGTGAATGCGGTTGATTCCTTAATTTCTTTTTCTGATTTTTCATTGCTGGTATATAGGGATGTGAGTGTTTTCTGTGTATTGATTTTGTATCCTGAGGCTTTGCTAAATTCATTGACTAGTTTTAGTAATTTTCTGATAGTATCTTTAAGCTTTTCTATGTGTACTATCATGTCATCTGCAAACAGTGAGAGCTTTATTTTTTCTTTTCCAATCTGGATTCCTTTTGCTTCTTTTTCTTCTCTGATTGTTGTAGCTAGAACTTCCAAAACTATGTTGAATAATAGTGATGAGAGTGGACACCCTTGTCTTGTTGCTGATCTTAGGGGGAATGTTTTCAGTTTTTCACCATTGAGAATAATGTTTGGTTTGGGCTTATCATATATGGCCACTAATCAATAATGATTCTTAAATAGTTAAAACTTTAATAATATAGTAAAAGATTTATAAGTATACTTTATAATATTCCAGCTATATACTTTTTAATTTTTTCCTAGTTTTAGTTAAAACAGACCTTTACAACATGTTTAAGTTTCAAACAATTATGACAATTCTTATATTTATATCCAAATTACTTTCAAAAATTGCTTTGTAGAAGTAGTACCCATTTAAACATTTAACCTAAAAGGCATTATCATAAAAATATTGAACTTTCAATTGCATTAAAATACAATGTTTATGAATGGTGTCAATGAAGGGTTGGAAGAACCAAAAACTGTCTCTCCAAAACTATGTTGAATAAAAATGGTGAGAGGGAACATCCTTGTCTTGTCCCTGGTCTTAGAAGAAGTGCTTTCAGTTTTAATCATTGAGAGTAATGTTTGCTATGGGTTTGTCATGAAAGTGAAAGTCATTTAGTCGAATCTAAATCTTTGCGACTCTGTGGGTATACTCCATGGAACTCTGTAGGCCAGAACACTAGAGTGGTCAGCCTTTCCCTTCTCCAGGGGATCTTCCCAACCCAGGGATCTAAGCCAGGTCTCCTGCATTGCAGGCAGATTCTTTATGATCTGAACCACAAGGGAAGCCCAAGATTATTGGAGTAGGTAGTCTATCCCTTCTCCAGCAGATCTTTCCAACTCAGGAATGGTTCTGGGGGGTCTCCCATCACAGGTTCATTCTTTGCCAACTGAGCTATCAGGGAAGCTCTGGATTTGTCGAATATGGTCTTTATTATGCTGAGGTAGCATCCCTCTATTCCTACAGTCTACAGTTTTTATCATAAATGGGTGTTGAATTTTGTCAAAAGATTTTTCAGCATCAGTTAAGATGATCATATGATTTTACTCTTTAGTTTGTTAATGTGGTGGTGGTGGTGGTTTAGTCATTAAGTCATGTCTGACTCCCGGGACCCCATGACTGTAGCTTGCCAGGCTTTTCTGTCCATGGGATTCTCCAGGCAAGAATACTAGAGTGGGTTGCCATTTCCTTCTCCAGGGGATCTTCCTGACCCAGGAATTGGACCTGGGTCTCCTGCATTGCAGGCAGATTCTTTACTGACTGAAAGATTCTTTACCAACGTGGTGTATCACATCAATTGATTTGTGTATATTGGACAATCTTTTCATCTCTGAAATAAATCCCACTTGATTATGGTGTATGATCCCTTTTATACCTTGTTGGATTTAGTTTGCTAGTATTTTGTTGAAGATTTTTGCATCTATGTTCATCAGTGATATTGGCCTGTAATCTTTTTTTGTGATATCTTTGTTTTTGGTATCAGGGTGATGGTGGTCTCATTTAATGATCTTCAGAATGTTCCTTTTTCTGCAATTTTTTGGAAGAGTTTCAGAAAAATAGGTGTCAATTCTTCTCTAAATTTTGACAGAATTTGCCGTAAAGCTATTGGGTTCTGGTCATTTGTTTGTTGGAACATTTCAAATCACAGTTTCAATCTTAGTACTTGTGATTGGTTTGTTTATATTTTCTGTTTCTTCCTGATTCAGTTTTGGGAGACTTTTCTAAGAAGTTGTCCATTTCTTTCAGGTTGTTTTTTAATGGCATACAGTTTTTTCTAGTAGTCCCTTATGATCCTTTGTATTTCTGTATTGTGCATTGTAACTTCTTTTTTATTTCTCATTTTATTGATTTGAACCATTTCCCTTTGCTGTTTGATGAATTTGGCTAAAATTTTGTTAATTTTGCTTATTTCTCAAAGAACCAGATTTTAGTCTCATTGATCTTTGCTACTGTTTTCTTTGTCTCTATTTCATTTATTACTGCTTTGATTATTATGACTTCTTTCATTCTACTAACTTTGGTTTTGTGTATTCTTTCTCTTGCTGCCTCAGGTATAAGGATAGATTATTTATTTTAGTTTTTTATTACTTAAGTTAAGATTGTATTATTAGAAACTTCCCTTCTTAGAACTGTTTTTGCTGTGTCCCCTATGTTTGGGATGTTGCATTTTTGTTGTCATTTGTCTTTAGATTTATTTTTTAATTTCCTATTTTATTTCCTCAGTGATCCACTGGTAATTTAGTAACATTGTTTAGCCTCCATGTGTTTGTGTTATTTTAGTTTTTTTTCCCCCTGTTTTTTCCCCTGGTTTCAAATCCCATAGTGTTGTGATCAGAAAAAGATGTTTGATACAATTTCAATTTTCTCAAATTTACCAAAATTTGCTTTGTGACCCAACGTGTGATTTATCCTGGAGAATTCTCTGTGTGCACTTGAGAAGAAACTGTACTCTGCTGCTTTCAGATGGAATGTCATAAATATTAATTAAATCTATTTAATCTAATGTGTCATTTAAGACCTGTGTTTTCTTATTGATTTTCTGTCTGGAAGATCTGCCCATTGGTATAAGTGCCCCCACTATTATGCTATTGTTGATTTCCCTTTTTATGGCTGTTAGCATTTGCCTTATATAGTGAGGCTCTCCTATCTTGGGTACATATACTTTAAAAGCTGTTATATATTCTTCTTAGATTGATCTCTTGATCATTATGTAATGCCCTTCCTTTTCTCTTATAGCAATTCTTTTCTTAAAGTCTATTTTGTGTGGTATAAGTATTTACCTCAATTTTCTTTTACTTTCCATTTGCATGGCATATCTTTTTCCATCTCATCACTTTCAATCTGTGTGTGTCCCTAGGTCTAAAGTAGGTATCTTGTAGACAGAATATATATGAGTCTGGTTTTCTTTATCAATTATCAGTCTAGGTCTTTTGGTTAGAGCATTTAATACATTTGCATTTAAGGTAATTATCAATATGTATACTCCTATTGTCATTTTCTTAATTCTTTGGGGTTTGTTTCCACAGATTTTTTCTTCCTTTCCTTTTTTCCCATTTTCTCTTGTGGCTGGATGACCATATTTTGCTTTGTGTTTTAATTGTTTTTTTCTCTTTTATATGTGAATCTATTGTAGATTTTGCTTTGCATTTCCCATAAGATTTTGATATAGCAGTCTATATATATACAAGGGTCTTCCCTGATAGCTCAGTTGGTTAAGAGTCTGCCTGCAATACAGGAGACCCCAGTTCTATTTCTGGGTATGGAAGATCTGCTGAAGAAAGGATAGGCTACCCAATCCAGCATTCTTGGCTTCCCTTGTTCCTCAGATGGTAAAGAATCCACCTGCAATGTGGGAGACCTGGGTTCAATCCCTGGGTTGGGAAGATTCCCTGGAGAAGGGAAAGGTTACCCACTCCAGTATTCTGGCCTAGAGAATTCCGTGTACTATACCCTCGGGGTCGCAAAGAGTCAGACACGACTGAACGACTTTCACTTTCATATATAAACAAGGTTGTTTTAAGTTGTTGATCTTTTACTTTCAAATATCTTTTCAAAATGCATTTCCAATATCCTACATCTGTAATCTCCACTTGTCCTAGTTTCTGGTTTCAATATCATATTTGTGTGTGGATGTTATCCTGTCTTTACTGTGTGTTTTCCTTACTAGGTAGCTTTACCATTTGAAGTTTTCTTATTTCTAGTTGTCACCTCAACTTTTTCTACTATCCAGAGAAGTTCATTTAGGAAGTACTAACCATGGCAATTAGAGTGAAAAAAATAAAAATAAAAAGGACTTCAAATTTGGCATGATACTATACATTGAAAATCCTAAATATGCTACCAAAAAAAAAAAAATGCTAGAGCTCAAGAATGAAGTTGGTAAAGTGGCAGGATACAAAATCAATACACAGAAATCTCTCACATTCCTATGCACTTAACAACAAAGACCAGAAAGAGAAATTAAGAAAACAATATCATTTACTATCACATCAAAAAGAAAATATACCTTAGTAAACCTAACAAAGGAGGCAAAAGACCTATATTCAGAAAACTATGAATATTGATGAAAGAAATCAAAGATAACACAAACAGATGGAGAGAGATGCTATGTTCCTGGTTTGGAAGAATCAATACTGTGAAAATTGCTATACTACCCAAAACAATCTATAGATTTAATACAATCCCTATCAAATTACCAATGACATTTTTCACAGAATTAGAACAAAAATTGTACACTTTGTATGGAGACACAAAAACCCCCAAATAGCCAAAGTGATCTTCAGAAATAAAAATGGAGTAGGAGGAATCAGGCTCTCCAATTTCAGACTGTACTACAAAGCTACAGTAATAAAGACAATATGGTACTGACAAAAAACAGAAATACAGATCAATGAAACAGGAAAGAAACTCCAGAAATAAACTCACACACCTATGGCCAATTAATCTATCACAAAGGAAGCAAGAATATACAGTGGAAAAAAGACAGTCTCCTCAATAAGTGGTGCTGGGAAAACTGGATAGCTACATTTAAAGGAATAAAATTAGAAAACTCCCTAACACTATACACAATTTTAAACTCAAAATGGATTAAAGACCTAAATGTAACACCAAATACTATTAAACTCTTAGAGGAAAAAATAAGCAGAACACTCTCTGACATAAATCCCAATGAGATCTTTTTGATCCACCACCTAGAGTAATGGAAATAAAAACAAACAAACAAACAAACAAACAAATGGGACCTATTTAAACTTAAAAGTTTTTGCAAGCAAAGGAAACCATAAACAAAATGGAGACAAGCATCAGAACTGGAAAATAATATTACAAATGAAGGAATTAATCTCTAAAATATACAACCAGCTCATGCAGCTTAAAATATATTTTCAAAATTTTAAATGGAAGATCTAACTAGATATTTCTCTCAAGGAAACATAAGATGGCCAACAAACACATGAAAATTAGGACAACATCACTTATTAGAGAAATACAAATCAAAACTGTAATGGGGTATCATCACACACTGAAGAGAATGGCCATCATCAAAAAATCTTCATACAATAAATGCTGGAGAGGGTGAGGAGGAAGGGGAACCCTCCTACAATATTGGTGATAATGTACAGTGGTACAGCCACTATGTTGAGCAGTATGGAGATCCCTTAAAAAACTAAAAGGGCTACCAAATGATCCAACAATCCCATTCTTGGACTTATATTTGGAGAAAACCATAATTCAGGAAGACACATGCACCAACGTGTTCAGTAGCAGCACAGTTTGCAATAGTCAGGGCATGAAATCAACCTAAATGTCCATCAACAAAGAACTGGGTGAAGAAGATGTGGTACATGCAATGGAATACTCAGTCATAGAAAGGAACAAAAATGCCATTTACACGAATGTGAATGTACCTAGAGATTGTCATACTGAATGAAATTAGACAGAGAAAGACCAAGAGCATTTGATATCACTTATATGTGGAATCTAAAGAAGCGGTACAAATGAACTTATTTGCAAAATAGAAATAAAGTTATAGATACAGAAAGCAAACTTATGATGACCAGAAGGATGGGAGGGTGGTGATTAAAATTAAAAGATGCTTACTCTTTGGAAGAAAAGTTATGACCAACTTAGACAGCATATTTAAAAGCAGAGACATTACTTTGCCAACAAAGATCCGTCTAGTCAAGGTTATGGTTTTTCCAGTGGTCATGTATGGATGTGAGAGTTGGACTGTGAAGAAAGCTGAGGACCAAAGAATTGATGCTTTTGAACTGTGGTGTTGGAGAAGACTCTTGAGAGTCCCTTGGCCTGCAAGGAGATCCAACCAGTCCATTCCGAAGGAGATCAGCCCTGGGATTTCTTTGGAGGGAATGATGCTGAAGCTGAAACTCCAGTACTTTGTCCACCTCATGCGAAGAGTTGACTCATTGGAAAAGGCTCTGATGCTGGGAAGGATTGGGGGCAGAAGAAGAAGGGGGCGACAGAGGATAAGATGGCTGGATGGCATCACTGACCCAATGGACGTGAGTCTGAATGAACTCCAGGAGTTGGTGATGGACAGGGAGGCCTGGTGTGCTGCGATTCATGGGGTCGCAAAGAGTCGGACATGACTGAGCGACTGAACTGAACTGAACTGAACTGGGTTGGGGGAGAAATTGGGAGATTGGAATTGACATGTACACAATACTTTATATAAAATAGATAAAAAGAATTACCGTAGAGCACAAGGAACTCTACTCAATGCTCTATGATGAATTACATAGGAAAAAATCTAATAAAGGTGAATATATGTACATATATAACTGAATCACTTGCTGTACATGTGAAACTAACACAATATTTTAAATCAACTATACTCCAGTAAATCTTTTTTTTTTTTTTTTTTTTTAAAGAAGCTGTCTGAAGTAACCATATTGGAACTCTGAGTACTTGCAACTTGCAGGGTAAAGCTAGACTGGTAAACTGTAGTTAATTTGGTCATTTCAGCCCTTTAGCACAGCACCAGCTTCAAAACCTCCATTATCCAACCTGCTGGTAGTCATCATGCCTGTGTACCCTGTGTAATTTAGTGGCACCATGATGTGCAATAAAGACCCTATTCTTTACATATTGGGGTTCTTTATTGCTGATTAGTGCCCTTGATCACTGAGCTGTAGTCCCACATATTGACCACAATTATTTCAAATCCCATTATCAGGAGCTTATATGTTTTAAGTTTTATGATAAAGTATAATTAGAATAAACATAAATCTAGAGATTAATGCAATGAGTGGGATGTTTGAAGACTTTTGACACATTTAAGAAGATTCAGTTATTCAGTTCCACTTATTAGACACCATCTTTCAAATAGTGAATGCTTTCTGAAAGTAGAGGCTTAAACTTGTTAGTACTTAGAGCATAAATGGTTATTTAAGATGTTGAATTCATACATAGGAGGGGACTACTGTGATCCATGAAAAATTAGAACAAGTCTATTAAGAAAAAAAAGAACAAATGACAGCATTCAGACTCAAAAGACTTACTTGCTCACTGAGTTAAGATTATGGGCTTAGAGTCATATAGATCATGTTTCAATCCTGGCTCTGGTACAAGAAAATTAGATAAACTCAAATTTGAAGTTTTCCTCATATATAAAATGTGTAAATAATGCCTCCCTCATAGACTTGTTATGGAGAATAAAAAGAGACAGCATATGAAAGTGCTTACTACAGTGTTTAGCACACAATCACCAGTCAATAGTTGAGATTATTGTTATTGTAAAGATTTCTTCCTGGAAACTTCCCTGGCAGTTTATATCAGGGAGTATGAGTTACATCCCTGGTTGGGAACTAAGATTCTGCGTGCCTCAAGATATAGCCAAAAAAGTTTTTTAAAAAATTAAAGTCCAGCTCATTTGGAGGATTTGGAGGAATAAACAAACATCAGCACTATTTAAAAAAAATCTGTCCCTTTTTTTCTTCATTTGAGAATCAGACATTAAAGAATTAGGCTATTTAAAAAAACTCACATACAGCAAAATTTGGAAAGCTGTATTCATATCCAGGAAAATAATCAGGTTCATAAAAGTTCTGAAAAGACCTTAAAGTCCTAAGGCTTTAATCATAGCCTGATTCCTGGAAAAGATAAATTTTTCAACAATCAAAAAATTTAAAAATTAGACACTAAGAAGAACGGTGAATCTGATTTCTAGAATTAGTACATTATAAAATCAAAAGTACAGTTTTCAACAAATACAGAAAGATAAAATATTAGATAAAATATGTTTCAATCAAAGGAACAAAATTAATTGAGAGAAACTATTCCTGAGGAAGCCTGGATTTTGCAATTACTGGGAAAAAAACCTTTAAAACCACTGTCTTAAAGATGCACAGAGAGCAGAAAATGAAGTAGAAATGAAGTAAAATACTGATAAAGGGGGAAATTAAAAGAAGAAAAAATATTCTGGAGCCACTAGGCTTCTCTGTTCATGTGGATTCTCCAGGCAAGAATACTGGAGTGAGTTGCCATGCCTTCTTCCAGGGGATCTTACCAACACAGGGATTGAATCCTGGTCTCCCACATTGCAGGCAGATTCTTTACCACCTGAGCCAACAGGGAAGCCCAGACAGAAGTAATTCATTGCATGAAAGATATTCTCACTAAGATGACAGCAAATTTCTCATCAGAAACCCTGGAATCCAGAAGGCAGTAGCTTGATAAATTCCAACTGCTGAAAGGAAAAAAAAATAAAAGTGTTAACTGAGAATTTTATCGGGCAAAATTTTCTTCAAAGATGAGGTAGAAATTAAGACATTACTAGAAAAACTAAAGCTGGCATACATTATTACCACTAGACTCTGTCAATAAAAACATGCAAACGGGACTTTCTGGCTGAAAGGAAAAGCTGCTGGAAAGTAACACAAACCATATGAAGAAATAAATAGCTTCAGTAAAGGTAAAAACAAAGGTAATTTTAAAAGCTGGTATCATTCTAATTTTGGTTGTGAGTGAAAGGCACTCAGTTGTGTCAGACTCTTTGTGACCCCATAGGCTATACAGTCTATGGAACTCTTCAGGCCACAATACTGGAGTGGGTAGCACTTCTCCAGGGGATCTTCTTCCCTGGAGAAGGGATCTTCCCAACTGAGGAATCAAACCCAGGAATCTTCCCAACTCAGGAATCAAACCCAGGAATCTTCCCAACCCAGAAATCAAACCCAGGTCTCCTGCACTGTAGGCAGATTCTTTACCAGCTGAGCCACAAGAGAAGCCCTCCCACCTGCCAGATGGTGGTCAAAAAAAGATTTAAAAGAAAAAGCCAAACAGGACAAAGCAAAAGTCATTGTTTTCCTGGACTTTTAGTTGTAAGTCCATTTTTTTAAAAATGTTCTCAATACTTTTAAAAATACATAAAAATGATTATTAATTTATATAATTAGGAACACTGATTAAATATGTAATTTATGACATCAATTACAGGAAGGCTTGGATGGAAATATTAAGGAGCAGAGTTTTTGTATGTTTTGAAGTTAAGAATAGGTCAAAGAATAAATTCCAAGAACAATTAAAAATAGTTTTTAAATTAATGAAACAGAAGAGATCGAAACAAGAGATGCAGAGGAAGCAGGGATCAGAGGGAAATTTATAGGTAAATGTGCTTAACTTTAGAATGAAGAAAGACCTAAAATCAATAACCTAATATCATACCTTGCTGCTGCTGCTGCTGCTAAGTCGCTTCAGTCGTGTCCGACTCTGTGCGACACCAGAGATGACAGCCCACCAGGCTCCCCCATCCCTGGGATTCTCCAGGCAAGAACACTGGAGTGGGTTGCCATTTCCTTCTCCAATGTATGAAAGTGAAAAGTGAAAGTGAAGTCACTCAGTCGTGTCCAACTCTTAGGGACCCCATGGACTGCAGCCTACCAGGCTCCTCCGTCCATGGGATTTTCCATGCAAGAGTGCTGGAGTGGGTTGCCATTGCCTTCTCTGATATCATACCTTAAAGAACTATAAAAAAAAGTGAAACTATACCCAAAGTTGGTAGAAAGAAATAATGAAGGTTAGCGCAGAGATAAAAGAAAGTTAAAAGAAATAGCAAATCAATAAAACTGAAAGCTACTTCATTGAAATGATCAGCAAATTATCAAAACATTAGCTAAACTGGGAAAAGGGAAAAAAAATAAATGAAAATAGTTCAAGCCAGAAATGAACCTAGAGAGATTACTAATGGTTTTATAGATATGAAAAGGATTATAAGAAACTATGATAGAAGTGCAGCCGAGATGGCAGAGTAGGAAGGCTCTGAGCTTGCTTCCCTCTGGCATACCAAAGAGCAATAATTTATTGCTCTCATTAACTATTAATGAGGATACCCAGAAGACTAGCAGAAAAGACCTTGAATCCACATGCAAAGGAAGCAAACTGAATGGTCACCTTGTGACATATACAAAAAATCAAGTAAAAAATCTATCAGAGGATTTTGAAGTAAAACGACAGCACTTTTACAAGAAAATCCTAAGGGAAAATTTCACCATGGTGGATTCTGCTTTCATAGGTAAGACACCAAATGCAAAAGCAGAAAGAAAAAATATATAGACTTCTTTGAATTAAGAACTTTGTGCATCAAAAGATACTATTAAGAAAGTGAGGTAAAATATGCAGATTGTGAGAAAATCTTTTCAAATTATGTATCTGATAAGGAATGAATGTGCACAATACATAAGAAACTGCTACAACTCAATAACAATGACAACAACAAAAATCTAACTGAAAAATGAAAAATTACTTGAATAGACTTTTACAAAGAAGATACAGAAAGTCAAAAGTATATGAAAAGAAGCTCATTTATCATTATGGAAATGCAAATCAAAGGCACATAGAAATAACACCACTCATTGAGATAGCTATTATCAGAAAAGAAAAAAAAAATTAAAGGAAAATAATAAGTGTTGGTGAGAAGAGGTAACAAGTTGGTAAGTTGGTAACAAGTGTTGGTGAGAAGAAAATAACAAGTGTTGGTTCTCTACCAACAAGTGTAGGCAGAGAAATGGAACTTGGTGTATTGCTACTAGGAGTGAAAAATGATGCATCTGCTGTGGAAAACATTCCTGTGGTTTCCTGCAAAGTTAAACATAGGATCATATGACCTAGAAATTCTAAACTTGGTCCATGTATTGAAAGGAATTTAAACCAGGGATTAAAACAAATATTTATACATCAATAATCATACCCATTTGAATGTAAAGTTCAAAAGAATAGCAAGAGGAGATAAGAAAGCCTGCCTCAGTGATCAAGGCAAAGAAATAGAGGAAAACAATAGAATGGGAAAGTCTAGAGGTCACTTCAAGAAAATTAGAGCTACCAAGAGAACATTTCATGCTAAGATGGGTACAATAAAAGACAGAAATGGTATGGACCTAACAGAAGCAGAAGATATTAAGAAGAGGTGGCAAATACACAGAAGAACTGTACGAAAAAGATATTCATGACCCAGATAATCATGAGTTGTGATCACCAACCTAGAGCCAGACATTCTGGAATGTGAAGTCAAGTGGGCCTTAGGAAGCATCACTACAAACAAAGCTAGTGGATGTGGTGGAATTCCGGTTGAGCTATTTCAAATCCTGAAAGATGATGCTGTGAAAGTGCTGCACTCAATATGCCAGCAACTTTGGAAAACTCAGCAGTGGCAACAGGACTGGAAAATGTCAGTTTTCATTCTGATCCCAAAGAAAGGCAATGCCAAAGAATGCTCAAACTACTGCAGAATTGTACTCATCTCACATGCTAGGAAAGTAATTCTCAAAATTCTCCAAGCCAGGCTTCAACAGTACGTGACCCGTAAACTTCCAGATGTTCAAGCTGATTTTAGAAAAGGCAGAAGAACCAGAGATCAAATTGCCAACATCCTTTGGATCACTGAAAAAGCAAGAGAGTTCCAGAAACACATCTATTTCTGCTTAACTGGCTATGCCAAAGCCTTTGATTGTGTTCAGTTCAGTTCAGTCACTCAGTCATATCCAACTCTTTGTGACCCCATGAACCACAGCACGCCAGGCCTCCCTGTCCATGACCAACTCTCAGAGTCCACCCAAACCCATGTCCATCGAGTCAGTGATGCCATCCAATCATCTCTCCCTCTGTCATCCCCTTCTCCTCTTGCCCTCAATCTTTCCCAGCATCAGGGTCTTTTCAAATGAGTCAGCTCTTCTCATCAGGTGGCCAAAGTATTGGAGTTTCAGCTTCAGCATCAGTCCTTCCAATGAACACCCAGATCAGAACACACTGATCTTCTTTAGAACAGACTGGTTGAATCTCCTTGCAGTCCAAGGGACTCTCAAGAGTCTTCTCCAACACCACAGTTTATTGTGATCCACACAGTCAAAGGCTTTGGCATAGTCAATAAAGCAGAAATAGATGTTTTTTTTCAGGAACTCTCTTGGTTGTGTGGATCACCACAAACTCTGGAAAATTCTTAGATGGGAATACCAAACCACCTGACTGACCTCTTGAGAAATATGTATGCAGGTCAGGAAGCAACAGTTAATACTGGACATGGAACAACAGACTGCTTCCAAAAAAGGAAAGGAATACGTCAAGGCTGTATACTGTCACCCTGCTTATTTAACTTATATACAGAATACATCATGAGAAATGCTGGGCTGGAGGAAGCACAACCTGGAATCAAGATTGCTGGGAGAAATATCAATAATCACAGATATGCAGATAACACCATCCTTATGGCAGAAAGTGAAGAACTAAAGGGCCTCTTGAAGAAAGTGAAAGAGGAAAATGAAAAAGTTGACCTAAACTCAACATTCAGAAAGCTAAGATCATGGTATCTGGTCCTATCACTTCATGGCAAATAGATGTTTCCGCTTCATGGAAACAGTGTCAACATTGGCAGACTTTATTTTCTTGGGCTCCAAAATCACTGCACATGGTGACTGTAGCCTTGAAATTAAAGACGCTTGCCCCTTGAAAGAAAAGCTATGATCAACCTAGACAGCATATTAAAAAGCAAGAGACATTACTTTGCCAACAAAGATCCATCTAGTCAAAGCTATGATTTTTCCATTAGTCGTGTATGGATGTGAGAGCTTGACTATAAAGAGCACTGAAGAACTGATGCTTTTGAACTGTGGTGTTGGAGAAGACTCTTGTGAGTCCCTTGGACTGCAAGGAGAGCCAACCAGTCCATTCTAAAGGAAATCAGTGCTGAATATTCATTGGAAGGACTGATGCTAAAGCTGAAATTCCAATACTTTGGCCACCTGATGCCAAGAACTGACTCGTTTGAAAAGACCCTGATGCTGGGAAAAATTGAGGGCAGGAGGAGAAGGGTATGGCAGAGGATGAGATGGTTGGATGACATCACCAACTCGATGGACATGAGTTTGAGTAAACTCTGGGAATTGGCGATGGACAGGGAAGCCTGGCCTGCTGCCGTCCATGCAGTCACACAGAATCGGATGAGACTGAGTGACTTAAATGAACTGAACTGAACTGAATCATAGCAACAATATTTATGATAGCAAAATGAATGGATAAAGAACTTTTTTTTTAATAGGAGTATAGTTGCTTTACAATGCTGTATTAGCTTCTACTGTACAGCAAAGTGAATCAGCTATATGTATACATATATCCCATCTTTAGTGGATTTCATTCAAATTTAGGTCACCACAGAGCATTGATTAGAGTTCCCTATGCTTTACAATAGATTCTCCATAGTTACCTATATTATACATAGTATCACTAGTGTATATATGTCAATCCTTGTCTCTCAATTTATCCCACCTGATTTCCCCCTTGGTATCCATACATTTGTTCTCTATGCCTGTGTCTCTATTTCTGCTTTGCAATATACATATGTAGGCTTCCCCGGTGGTCAGACAGTAAAGAATCCACATGCAATCCAAGAGACCTAGGTTCAATCCCTGATTTGGGATGATCCCTTGGAGAAGGGCATGGCAACCCACTCCAGCATTATTGCCTGGAGAATCCCTATGGACAGAGCAGCCTAGTGTGCTACGGTTCATAGGGCCTCAAAGAGGTGGACATGACTGAGCGGCTAAGAACCCGTGTATGTATATATATGTATATATAATGAAACATTATTCAACCTTAAAAAAGAAAGGAAATTCTGATATGTTGCAAGATCCATGAACTCTGAAATAAAATAATGCTAAGTCAGTGGAAGACAAATATAACATGGTTCCACTTGTACTTGTTACCAAAGTAATCAAATTTATAGAGACAGAAAGTAGAACAGAAGTTATCAGGGGCTAGGGAGTAAGAGGAATAGGGAATTATTTAATGATACAGAACTGACATGAAGGATGATGAAAATATTCAGTGTGCAGATAGAGTTGATGTTTATACACCATTGTGGATGCTTTTAATGCCATCAGACTCAATAGATACAATACTTTAAAATGAAAAATATCATTACCAATATTTTACTATATGAGTTTCTGTTACTGGTAACTATATTAAAAAAAGATCAAAAGAGGTAAATAATATCCCTTCCTTTTGCCTCTGAAAATTTTGTTTCAAAAATCCCCTTTACCAGAGTAGCCTAGTAATATCAGCATGTTGTTGTTTCAGATATAGATTGTCATTTTTCTTCATCTACAAGTTAGACTTAATCCAAGGATGATAACCTATTGACTAGGATTGTTTCAAGCCTTAGAAAATATGGTTGTCATGTCAATGGCTTAAAAACACTCATTACCTAATCACTTAGGGCCTCAGCTTACTTGTTTATTACCTGGAGGCATCAGACCTGATTAATCTTTGGTTAACTGCTTTCTTTTGACAGGATTTGATTCTAAAAATCTTCTAATAAAGACATTTATCTTAATAGGTTCTGTGGAGATACACAGGAAAGAAACCAGAAACATTAGGAGCCAACACTCGACTATACAAATGGATTCCACAGAATGATCTTCTTGGTAAGACCAAAGAAAGAAAAATAAACAGAGATGAATGAGGGATAATGTGAATGATTGCTCAATAACAGATAAATCCAACAAATTTGTATTTAAAATAACAACAACAAAAAAAAGCTTTAATGTTTTCTTCACATTTCTTCTGGAGTTTGTAAAAGATTATTTCTGACACTTTTTAAAGACTAAGACAAACTTTATTCAAAACCATCATGTTAAGTATAGTTATTAGTGCAATGGACTTTTATAATATGACAGAGAGCCTGGATTAAATGCTGCATGCAGAAAGGAAAATAGGAGAATTTATCACAAAAGAGTATAGTGAGTGGAAGTTCATTGTATGGAAAATTAGAAAGAGGACATGTCAGGTGCAAACGAACAGTATAGCAAGAACCTATTTAGATTCTTACTGAAGGCACATTAAGGTCATCACGTATCACTTGGGGGATAGTGAAAGAAGAGGTGACAGCTATAAAAGATGATCAGACATCAAGACTGATCTGTTAAACTGACTTAGTAGAGTGCTTGCTAAAATTGGGCAAGGCAGAGATAAAGTAGAACTAAAATCAAATTCTAGTGGAGAAGAATTCAGGGAATTCTGACTAAAATTTGGTCAAGGATCTTTGTCAAACTGTAACACAAATATCAAATTTATAATTCTCTCATTTATTATATAGTCTCTCCCTCCTGAGAATCAAAGTCAAATAAAGTATCTTTATATCAGGCTCCCATTAACTTTTGAATAGAATATTGCAGAAACCTCCTGATTCTCTTCATCCATTTTATCCCACTTCTCTTCTCTTTTGCCTACTACAACCATATGGAAAAAAAAAAATCTGGCAAACCATTTCACCACCCATAATACAAATGGCTCTCTATTACTATATAGAGTTGAATGCTTAAACAGAGTACACATGTAATTGCTGTAGCCTTTTTGTATGATGCACTCAATATGCCAGAAAATTTGGAAAATGCAGCAGTGGCCACAGGACTGGAAAAGGTCAGTTTTCATTCCAATCTGAAAGAAAGGCAATGCCAAAAAATGCTCAAGTGAAAGTGAAAGTGAAGTCGCTCAGTCGTGTCTGACTCTTTGAGACCCCATAGACTCCAGGCTCCTCCGTCCATGGGATTTTCTAGGCAAGAGTACTGGAATGGGTTGCCATTTCCTTCTCCAAGAAGGCTCAAACTATCACACAATTGCACTCATCTCACATGCTAGTAAAATAATGCTCAAAATTCTCCAAGCCTTCTACAAGCAAGGCTTCAACAATATGTGAACTGTGAACTTCCAGATATTTAAACTGGTTAAAGAAAAGGCAGAGGAACAAAAGATCAAATTGCCAACATCTGTTGAATCATAGAAAAAGCAAGAGTTCCAGAAAAACCTCTATTTCTGCTTCATTGACTATGCCAAAACCTTTGACTGTGTGGATCACAATAAACTGGAAAATTCTGAAAAAGATGGGCATACCAGACCACCTGACCTGCCTCTTGAGAAATCTGTACAGGTCAGGAAGCAACAGTTAATACTGGACACGGAACAACAGATTGCTTCCAAAAATGGAAAGGAGTACATCAAGGCTGTATGTTGTCACCATGCTTATTTAACTTATATGCAGAATACATCATGAGAAATGCTGGAATGGATGAAGCACAAGCTGGAATCAAGATTGCTGGGAGAAATAACAATAATCTCAGATATGCAGATGATACCACCCTTATGGCAGAAAGTGAAGAAGAACTAAAGAGGCTTTTGATGAAAGTGAAAGAGGAGAGTGAAAAAGTTGACCTAAAACTCAACACTCAGAAAACTAAGATCATGGCATCTGGTCCCATCACTTCATGGCAAATAGATGGGGAAACAGTGCAAACAGTGTCAGACTTTATTTTGGGGGGCTCCAAAATCATTGCAGATGGTATTGCAGCCATGAAATTAAAAGATGCTTACTCCTTGAAAGAAAAGTTATGACCAACCTAGATAGCATATTAAAAAGCAGAGACATTGCTTTGCTGACAAAGGTCCATCTAGTCAAGGCTATGGTTTTTCCAGTAGTCATGTATAGATATGAGAGCTTGACTATAAAGAAAGCAGAGCACTGAAGAATTGATGCTTTTGAACTGTGGTGTCGGAGAAGACTCTTGTGAGTCCCTTGGACTGCAAGATCCAACCAGTCCATCCTAAAGGAAATCAGTCCTGAATATTCATTGGAAGGACTGATGCTGAAGCTGAAACTCCAATACTTGGCCACCTGATGTGAAGAACTGACTCATTTGAAAAGACCTTGATACTGGGAAAGATTGAAGGCAGGAAGAGAAGGGGATGACAGAGGATGATGTTTGGATGGCATCACCGATGCAATGGACATGAGTCTGAGTGAACTCCGGGAGTTGGTGATGGACAGGGAAGCCTGGCGAGCTGCAGTCCATGGAGTCGCAAAGAGTCGGACACGACTGAGCAACTGAACTGAACTGAACTGATGCTAACATTCTGGTATGGAAACCCTGCACATCTCACCACCCCTTTCCCATTAACAAAAGTATTTTCCCACTAACAAAAATATTTGGTTTCTTCAGTCCCTCCATTCTTTTTTGTTGATGTATTCTCCTTCCAATAACTTGTCAAATGACAAGTACTCTTCATTGTTTATTCTGCAGGAAAATTCTCAGTTGTCTGTAGAATGACTTACTTACTGGAATCACTAATTATACTTAGCCTGGAGTAATTAGTTACTACTTTCTTTGGAGCCTATAAGAATTTATACGAGACCTCATGGCACAGAATTATATAGAAGATGTCACTTAATAGAATTAATGATTTATGAAGGTATCATGATTTTCTGTTTCTGACACTCTTACAACTTAGAATAATATATATATTTTTTAAATTTTAATCTTTAGGTCATCCAAAAACCAGAGCTTTTATCACTCACTGTGGAACCAATGGGATCTATGAAGCTATTTACCACGGAGTCCCTATGGTTGGAATTCCTATGTTTGGTGATCAGCATGATAATGTTGTTCGTATGAAAGCCAAAGGTGCAGCTGTTGAAGTAGACTTGCAAAGAATGACAAGTGCAGATCTGCTTCATGCTTTGAAAGCAGTTATTAACAACCCTTCGTGAGTAGATAATATGTTCTTTTCTAAGAAGAAACATCTTGTTTCTTGAAGAATAATCAGTTTCATAAATTTTTAATTTGACAACTTTTACATAATCACCAGCTCATACCTAATAGCAAATTAGATTATTTTATGTTTCCTAAATTTTGTGAACGTACTTTGTCACCTACCACTAATGAGTGATAGACTATAATCTTGAACAAATACTACATTTATTTAAAGAAAATAAGCTATTGTTGAAAAGATACAAATTTTTATTAATAACAATGCTTTTATTTCTTAAAAATTGCAGATATTATCACTATAAAGAGTTTAGGCAATATGACAAAAACAAAGGTAAATAAAAATAAAAACTCACTTAACTCTCCTCATGTAGCTATAATCAATGACAGTTTAGAAACTTCTGCTATTTCCTTGTGCTAATTTATAAATAGAAAATAATATAAAGAATTTTGTTGAAAAATAGGACTATATTTGTTGGTTAAAAATTTCTTATATTGGTAGATTTTAAATTAAAACCAGAGAAAGAGAATGAAGGAAAATTGAGAGATCCAAGGGAGGTAGAGAAGACCCCAGCCTCCTCATTCCCTGACAAAGAACAACAATTAGACACTATTCATGAAGAAAATCATTTCTGGGAGTACCCTTAAAGGCCATATAAGAAATTTTAGCAACAGGATAGAACAAAAAAACAGAGATAAATCACACAAGAACAGAATGATGACAGTTTTATTTTACCAGCATCATCCCCCAAGCCAGCATTACTCATCACCAAGAGAGAACTTTCAGCTAGAAAGAGTTCCTTGGCAGAAAATGAAGAATGAGTTGAGTGACCAATTTCTAAGGCCTTCTGGGGCACAGAAATAGAAAAACAAATTCCAAATTTGTGTGAAGTCACAAGAGATCAAAAACAGCCAAAGCAATCCCAAGAAATAATGAAGTTGGAGGCATCCCACTTCTTATTTCAAACTGTACTACAAAGCTATAGTAATTTTTTAAAAATGTTGTTGGAATAAAAATAGGCATACAGACCAATGGAAAGGATTGGGAGCCATGAAATGAACCCTCATATGTAAAGCTGAAAATATTTGAAAAAAAAAGTGAAGAATACTCAATAGGAAAAGTGTTATCTATTCAATAAGTAGTACTGGGGAAACTAAATAATTATATGCAGGAGAATGAAATTTGGACCCCCATATTACATTACCTATAAAAACTGACTAGAAATAAACTAAAGACTTAAGCAAAATACCTGAAACCATAAAGCTGCTATCTTAAAACAGGAGGAAAATTTACTTGACAAGTGTCTTAGAAACAAATTTTGGGATATAACACCAAAAATACAAGGAACCAATGCAAAGCTCAATAGGTGGGGCTATATCAAGCTCAAAAACTTCTGCACAGTAAAATAAATTGTCTATAAAATGAAAGGGAATCTACAAAATTGGAGAACATTTTGAAAAGTATACATCTGATAAGAGATTAATATACAAATGATATAAGGAACTCATTGCTGCTGCTGCTGCTAAGTCACGTCAGTCGTGTCCGACTCTGTGTGACCCCATAGACAGCAGCCCACCAGGCTTCCCCATCCCTGGGATTCTCCAGGCAAGAACACTGGAGTGGGTTGCCATTTCCTTCTCCAATGCATGAAAGTGAAAAGTGAAAGTCAAGTCGCTCAGTCATGTCCGACTCTTCCTGACCCCATGGACTGCAGCCTACCAGGCTCCTCTGCCCATGGGATTTTCCAGGCAAGAGTTCTGGAGTGGGTTGTCATTGCCTTCTCCAAAGTAAATCATTACTCAATAGGAAAAATAAAAATAAAAATAACGAGCAGAGGTACTGAATAGAGATTTTCCCAAAGAAGACATGCAAATGGCCAACAGGTACATGAAAAGGGGCTTCATGTCACTAAGCATCAGGAAATACAAATCAAAATCCCACCTCATACCTGTTACAATTGTTGTTGATGCTGTTCATTCACTAAGTTGTGTCCAACTCTATGACCCTATGGACTGCAGCATGCCAGGCTCCTCTGTCCTCCACTATCTCCCAAAGTTTGCTCAAATTCATGTTCATTGAGTTGGTGATGCTATCTAACCATCTCATCCTCTGCCACCCCGTTCTCCTTTTGCCTTCAATCAGTGCCAGTATCAGGGTTTCTTCTAATGAGTTGGCTCTTTGCATCAGGTGACCACAGTATTGGAGCTTCAGCTTCAGCATCAGCCCTTCCACTGAATATTCAGAGTTGATTTCCTTAAGATTAACTGATTTGATCTTCTTGTGGTCCAAGAGGCTCTCAAGAGTCTTCTCTGGCACCACAGTTAAAAGCATCAAATCTTTGGTGCTCAGCCTTCTTTATGGTCCAGTGGTAAAGAATCCATGTGTCAATGCAGGTGCCACAGGAGATGCAGGTTCAATCCCTGAGTTGAGAAGATTCCTTGGAGTAGAAAATGGCAACCCACTCCACTATTCTTGCTTGGAAAATTCCTTGGACAAAGGAGCCTGGTGGGCTACAGTCCATGGAGTCTCAAAGAGCCAGACTTGACTGAGCGCACATGCACAAAATAACATCCATGCATGACTACTGGAAAAATCATAGCTTTGACAATGTGGACCTTTGTTGGCAAAGTGATATCTCTGCTTTGTAATACACTGTCTAGGTTTATCATAGTTTTCCTTCCAAGGAACAAGCTTCTTTTAATTTCATGGCTGCAGTCACTGTCCAGTGACTTTGGAGCCCAAGAAAATTAAAGCTACCACTGCTTCCAATTGTTCACCTTCTATTTGACATGAAGTGATGGAGCTGGATGCCATGATCTTAGTTTTTTGAATATTGAGTTTCAAACCAGCTTGAAACTGTTAGAAAGGCCATCATCAAAACACAAGTTCTGAGAGGTATTGGTGAGGATGTTGGAAAAGAGGAACTCCAGTGCACTCCAGGTGAGAATGTAATTTAGTACAGCCCTTATGGAAATTAGTATGGGAACTCCTCAAAAGATTAGCAATAGAACAACTAGATGATCCGCTGGAGAAGGGATAGGCTACCCACTCCAGTATTCTTGGGCTTCCCCTGTGGCACAGCTAGTAAAGAATCTGCCTGCAGTGTGGCAGAGCTGGGTCCAATCCCTGGGTTGAGAAAATCCCCTAGAGAAGAAAAAGACTACCCACTCCATTATTCTGGCCTAGAGAATTCCATGGACTGTATAGACCATGGGGTAGCAAAGAGTTGGACACGACTGAACGACTTTCAGCGACTTTCACTCACTGAGACTGAGTAATCTCACTTCTGGATATGTATCTAAGGAAATGAAAACAGAATGTGGAAGAGATGTCTTCACCCCAGTGCTAACTGCAGCATGATTCACAATAACGAAGACATGACTAAAACCTAGTATTTGTCAGTGGATGAATAAAGAAGATGTGGTATACGTATGTAAAGGAACATTATTCAGCAAATAGGACAAAGGAAATACTGTCATTTGTGAAACCATGGCACTGTGCCAAGTGAAGTAAGTCAGACAGTGAATGACAAATATTTTTCAATGTCAATTATACATGTAATCTAGAAATTCAAACAGAGAAGAGAGTGGTGTTTTCAGGGCCTAGGACTTGGGAGACTGGTGAGACAAGCTTTGAATAATAAGGCACAGGTCTGAGTATTAAAATAAATAAGTTCTGGGGGAACTGGTGATTAGCTGTGATCATAAAAAATAAATTTTCAATAATAAAAGATTATATTTTATTTATATTTTATGTTTTCATATAAATAAATATATTCTTTGGAAAAGGAAACTATATTAAAATTAAAAGAAGTGCCAGGCTTGGATAGATAGTCCTTTAATATCATGAAGCTTTTTATTTGCATCTGGAATGTCAGGACCATGAAGATCACAGACCAAAACCACTTCCTGTTACTGTTGAAGTCTTATTAACACTGATACTCCAGATCGAACCTAGGGAAGAGTGAAGGGGTGAGAGAAGGATTCCTTTTTCATAGATCTGCCCTCAATGCTGCTTCCTGACACTATCATGTTCCCAATGCCACACTCAGCAAGTGAGATCAAAATTCTATATTCTCAAGCTACATATTAATCCATTCTTATTTCTGTACTTTCAGAATGCTATTTCCAACTGGCAATTATTTTCTCTCCTACCTCCAATAATTACTGAGACTCTAAAGCATCCAACACATTCCAACGATAGGCCATCATATCTAGAAATATCTCAAGAGGAAACAAATTGTCATGTGCTTTCTGTAGTCTCGGTGATCTCATTTATCACATCTTATCATATAATTATGCAATATACTTTAAATAATATACAAAAGTTTTAGGTATATGGTGTCCTTAATAAATTTTTCAAGTTGTTATTTATATATTCAATTTTAGCTATAAAGAGAATGCTATGAAGTTATCAAGAATTCACCATGATCAGCCTGTGAAACCCCTGGATCGAGCAGTCTTCTGGGTCGAGTTTGTCATGCGCCACAAAGGAGCCAAGCACCTTCGACCAGCCTTTCATGACCTCACCTGGTACCAGCGCCACTCTTTGGATGTGATTGGTTTCCTGCTAGCTTGTGTGGCAACTGTTACATTCCTGGTCACTAAATGTTGCCTGTTTTTTTGCTGGAAGTTTGGTAAAACTGCAAAGAAGAAAAAGAGAGAGTAGCAATATTATTTTTTTTTTTTTAGCAGTTGGCCTGGAATCCGTGGAATGGTTCACTGAAGTAACCAGTCATTGATTAGTATAGACTCCTCTCCTACTCCACTGGATTCTTGTCCATTCCTCAGTTTATCAAGCCAAAGATCAAAGACTTACTCCCAAAATATGCCGCATGATTCAGAAATAAGTTTTAAAATAATCTATTCTTGAAGTGGAGAATATAAGCAATTAAACAAATGGAAGTTACTACCATTAAAGTCTCAGTGTTTCATTTATCAATTTCAGCTCATCAAGTTGAGCTGCTGTTTGAGGTCTTAGGAACGTAATAATTAATTCTATTTTCAGTACTGACTGTGTTGAATATTTCCTGAAAATCTAACATGATTTTGGGTTCAGTATATACTCATTATTACTCATTCTCTAAAGAAACTGGACAAGGAGTAGTGTAGAATGCACTTTAGCCAGAGCTTCCATTCTAGTCAGGAAGATCAGGAGGCTCAGAGTTTCTACTCTGCTATACAACACATTTTGCTGCCTTCTGCCTGCTAAGTCACCTCAGTTGTGTCTGACTCTTTGTGACACCCTGGACTGTAGCCTGCCTGGCTCCACTGTCCATGGGATTCTCCAGGCAAGAATACTGGAGTGCGTTGCCATTCCCTTCTCCAGGGGATCTTCTCAACCCAAAGATCGAATCTGCATCTCTTATGTCTCCTATATACACAGGCAAGTTCCTTACCACTAGCACCACCTGGGAAGCCCTAAAGCACATTTTACACCATCAATTTTCTTTCAGATGACACATCAGACTTTTTCCCATTTGTAAACACTATTTTCTGTCTTTCATTTCAAGATTCCCCTTCATTTGGGTATTAATAGTGATAATACTTCATTTGTATTATATTAATAACCCTTCCTGGCTTCAGAGAAATAGCTGATTATCATATGTTAGCAAGGTTGATGGTACAATGGAGCAAAAGTAATGATTAGAATTTAATACCTATCCTTTTAAATTAACTTAAAAATCTATTTAATTCTTTCCTACATTAATTTTACTTACAAAGTACATATGTGAAAAAGAAGAAGCAAACTACTAAAAAGCTACATTTCAAATACTTTTGGAGCAATATGTATTTCTCAAAAATGCTATTTGCTATGTGGATATTTCTCCAATAAATGGAAACCCAGGAGTTTGCACATTTCTTCCTTTTCCTTTGTCTCATCACTTTTCCTGGTCCTTTCATGAACTGTACTGTGACCACTAAACTAAGCACAAGTACCTAGATGTCTTATTGACCAGTGTCAGCCAGAAATCTGCAGTAACATGAGGATACAAGTTGATTTTTAATAAAAATAAAGATGTCTTTTCCTTTCTTTTCTAAAAAAATCTATCTTCCAGTATGTTGCCCTTGAGGTCTATCCTCCAGTATGTTTTGACCTTGAGATCAAACAATTATTCGGTCTTACCGTGATAGCATTACACAGTAGTAATCAAGTTCATTAAATGATCTATCACAGCTTTTGATATTTATAACCCAAGCTTGTGTCTGTATCTTAGAATAATTATAAATCACTTGGGCAGCTATCTGCTTTTACAACAGTGGCATAAATAAGAACAAGGTAAAGATAAACATAATTTTAGATGTGGAATTAACTACAAAGATATATTCTCAATTTTATGAGGTATTGAATAATTAATTATAATGATTTAAGGTATATAGTTTAAAAAGTGTAAACATAATGCTGTCTTGCTTATGATAAAATTAATGTAACCAAACCTACAATTTACCACAGTGCTATATTCTGGCAATAACATAATGTTCTTTCCTAAAATATTCTTTAAAATCATAATTTAAACTTTTGTTACTTTCTACCAACAAGATATACCTTCACTTTTTTGTTATTACCAAATGAGATAGCATAAAGGAGTTTAAGTAAACTCACGACATGGATACCTTGAACAATTTCTGAGTTTATACAAAAGAACTGCCATAGCAAACAAATGAATAAACTCTGTCGTGTAGAGACCAACACTTTTCACCTATTTGAATATCTATACATTATTATATTAAATATATTAACAACGTAGTAATTTTAGGTATGCACAAGCTAAACCTTTGTAACATGTCATATATATCCAGTTTAAGTTTGATAAAATATTTTTCAGGAGTTTGATGATCTCTGATGTTTCTTGTTAATTAAAATAGCATGCTTTGATATACTTCATTTTTTAAATATTTATACTTAATATGTGACTATTTTATGAAATCCTGCTCAAGTTTCTTCTTGGTTATTACAAAAAATCTTCATTTTTTGACTGTTGAATTGTAAGCCAACTTTTTCACTCTCCTCTTTCATTTTCATCAAGAGGCTCTTTAGTTGTTCTTCACTTTCTGCCATAAGGGTGGTGTCATCTGCATATCTAAGGTTATTGATATTTTTCCCAGCAATCTTGATTTCAGCTTGTTTTTCTTCCTGCCCAGCATTTCTCAAGAAGTACTCTGCATATAAGTTGAATAAGCATGGTGACAATATACAACCTTGACGTACTCCTTTTCCTATTTGGAACCAGTCTGTTGTTCCCTGTCCAGTTCTAACAGATTCTTCCTGACCTGCATACAGGTTTCTCAAGAGGCAAGTCAGGTGGTCTGTTATTCCCATCTTTTGAAGAATGTTCCACAGTTTATTGTGACCCACATAGTCAAACGCTTTGGCATAGTCAATAAAGCAGAAATAGATGTTTTTCTGGAACTCTCTTCCTGTTTCAATGATCCAGCAGATGTTGGCAATTTGATCTCTGGTTCTTTTGCCTTTTCTAAAACTAGCTAAAAATATGGAAGTTCACGGTTCAAGTCTTGTTGAAGTCTGTCTTGGAGAATTTTGAGCATTATATTACCAGTGTGTGTTCAGTTCAGTTCAGTTGCTCAGTCGTGTCCGACTCTGAGATGCCATGAACCACAGCACACCAGGCCTCCCTTTCCAGCACCAACTCCCAGAGTCCTCCCAAACCCATGTCCATTGAGTCAGTGATGCCATCCAACCATCTCATCTTCTGTTGTCCCCTTCTCCTCCTGCCCTCAATCTTTCCCAGCATCAGGGTCTTTTTCAATGAGTCAGCTCTTCGCATCAGGTGGCCAAAGTATTAGAGTTTCAACTTCAGCGTCAGTCCTTCCAATGAACACCTAGGACTGATCTCCTTTTGGATGCACTGGTTGCATCTCCTTGCAGGCCAAGGGACTCTCAAGAGTCTTCTCCAACATCACAGTTCAAAAGCATCAATTCTTTGGCGCTCAGCTTTCTCTATAGTCCAACTTTCACATCCATACATGACCACTGGAAAAACCATAGCCTTGACTAGATGGACTTTTGTTGACAAAGTAATGTCTCTGCTTTTTAACATGTGGTCTAGGTTGGTCATAACTTTCCTTCCAAGGAGTAAGCATCTTTTAATTTCATGGCTGCAATCACCATCTGCAGTGATTTTGGAGCCCAGAAAAATAAAGTCTGCCACTGTTTCTACTGTTTCCCCATCTATTTCCCATTAAGTGATGGGACCTGATGCCATAATCTTCATTTTCTGAATGCTGAGCTTTAAGCCAACTTTTTCACTCTCCTTTTTCACTTTCATCAAGAGGATCTTCAGTTCCTCTTCACTTCTGCTATAAGGGTGGTATCATCTGCATATCTGAGGTTATTGAAATTTCTCCCAGCAATCTTGATTCCAGCTTGTGTTTCTTCCTGTCCAGCGTTTCTCATGATGTACTCTGCATATAAGTTAAATAAGCAGGGTGATGATATACAGTCTTGATGTACCCCTTTTCCTATTTGGAAGCAGTCTGTTGTTCCATTTCCAGTTCTAAGTTTGTCTCCTGACCTGCATACAGATTTCTCAAGAGGAAGGTCAGGTGGTCTAGTATTGCCATCTCTTTCAGAATTTTCCACAATTTACTGTGATCCACACAGTCAAAGGCTTTGGCATAGCATATGAGATGAGGGAAATTTTGTGGTAGTTTGCTATCAAAGCAGTGCTCATAATTCTCCAAGTAGGGCTTCAATACTATGAGAACCAAGAACATTTAGATGTGTAAACTAGATTTAGAAAAGGCAGAGGAACCAGAGATCAAATTTCCAATCACCTTTGGATCATCAATAAAGAGTTCCAGAAAAACTTCTACTTCTGCTTCATGCCTATGCTAAAGACTTTGACTGTGTGGATCACTACAAAGTGGAAAATTCTTCAATAGATGAACTGAGGCACCTTACCTGCCTCCTGAGAAATCTGTATGTAGATTATGAAGCAAGAGTTATAACCGGACATGGAACACACACTGGTTCCAAATTAGGAAATGAGTATGTACAGGCTGTATATTGTTTCCTTGCTTATTTAGCTTATATACAGAGTACATCGTGTGAAGTGCCTGGCTGGCTGGAGCATAAGCTGGAAACAATATTGCCAGGATAAATATCAATTATCTCAGATAAGCAGATGATACCACCCTCATGGAAGAAAGTAAAGAGGAGCTAAAGAGCCTCTTGGTGAAAGTGAAAGAGGAGAGTGAAAGAGCTGGCTTAAAACTCAACATTCAAAAAATGAAGATCATGGCATCTGGTTCTACCACTTCATGGTAAATAGATGGGGAAACAAGGGATACCATGACAGACTTTATTTTGGGGGGCTCCAAAATCACTGCAGATGATGACTGCAGGCATGATATTAAAAGACACTTGCTCTTTGGAAGAAAAGCTATGACCAACCTAGAGAGCATATTAAAAAGCAGAGACATTATCTTGCTGACAAAGGTTTTCTATAGTAAATAGATGGGGAAACAGTGACAGACTTTATTTTCTTGGACTCCAAAATCACTGCAGATGAAATTAAAAAATGCTTGCTCCTTGGAAATAAAGCTGTAACAAACCCAAACAGTGTGTTTAAATGCAGAAACATGACTTTGCTAACAAAGATCCATATAGTGAAAGCTGTGGTGTTTCCAGTAGTCATGTATGGATGTGAGAGTTGCATAATAAAGAATCCTGAACACAAAAGGATTGATGCATTTGAGCTGTGGTGTTGGAGAAGACTCTTGAGAACCATTCGGACAGCAAAAAGTTTAAACTAGTCAATCCTAAAGGAAATCAATCCTGACTATTCGTTGGAAGGACTGATGCTTAAGTGAAGCTCCAATACTTTGGCCACCTGATGAAAAGAGTGGAATCATTAGAAAAGACCCTGATGCTGAGAAAGATTGAAGGCAGAAGGAGAAGGGGTCAACAGAGACTGAAATGTTTAGATGGCATCACTGACTCAAGAGACATGAGTTTGGGCAAGCTCCAGGAGTTGATGAAGGTCAGGGAAGCCTGCTATGCTGTAGTCCATGAGGTCACATAGAGTTGGATATGACTGAGTGACTGAACAATAAAGTGTATATATACACATATGTGAACACAAAGTCACATTCTATACATTATTAAGAAATACTCATATTTTCTGTTTTTAATTTCAAACTTGCTTGCTTTTTAAAATGAGGAAAGCATTTTTTTTCCTGTCATGTTTTATCTATTTTACCAAAAATAATGATTTTCTGTGTTTCAGGTTTATCACACTCCTTACATTTATGAGATTATCAACTGTATTTTAAATGGTAATATAATTGGTACTTAGAAAGGTCTGCTATTGTAAAATAGGGAACCACAGTTTCTACAGTGCACGTTGAATTACTATCAACCTTCTGCTTCTCAATTTTATTTCCTTCCCAAGTTCTTTGCTTCTGAATCCACTCCAATTCTACCAAGGTTCTAGTTTCTGACTCCAAACTTAACCAAGGAGATTGAGATTTTAATATCTCATTCTCGGTTCTTTCCCCACAGAGACAGTCTTTAATACTCTCACATAAAATTGTATATGATATCAGTAACCCATATGGCAACATGAAATGAAAGCACTTTTCACCCTTAAAGGATTTGTCAGATAATAAAAATTACGATTTTTTTTATCAAGGGAAGCCACCCCACTATCCTAGAGAGTCTTTACCACAATTAATATGCTTCAGTTAATTCTTGTCTCCTTTCCATGCAACCTCCTTCAAAAGGACTTACGCCCTCACTGCTGTTTTCAATGGCCCTGACCTCACAACAGGCCACTGTCCTCCCATGCCAGAGACTCCTGGACACTCCGAGGCAAGTCTAGGTCAGTCTCTTGTGGGGTCACTGCTCCTTTCTCCTGGGTCCTGGTGTGCACAAGGTTTCTTTATGCCCTCCAAGTGTCTGTTTCCCCAGTCCTGTGGAAGTGCCATAGTCATGCCCCACTGGCCTCCAAAGTCAAATTCCCTGGGAGTTCTCAGTCCCTTTGCCAAATTCCCAGGTTGGGAAATCTGTTGTGGGTCCTAGAACTTTCTTAGCAGTGTGAGAATTTCTTCGGTATAATTGTCCTACAGTTTGGGGGTCGCCTGCTCAGTGGCTCTGTAGTGGGGCTAATGGCAACCTCCTCCAAGAAGACTCATGCCACACACTGTGTGTGCCAGATCTGCTGAAGCCAGGGTGCCTGTCCCCAAGGCAGGCCACTGCTGACCCGTGCTCCACAGGAGACACTCAAACACTCAAAGGCAGGTCTGGTTCAGTCTCTGTGAGGTCTCTGATAGCTAGATGCATATGAATGAAATGATTTCAGCAAGCTCAGAGGTTTACAACTTCCATTACATAGATGATCTCTAAATCTTTTCATGTGAGAAATTTAGCTTTAAACAGTAGCCTTTTAATATTCAGATCACCTGTCCCTCTTTGCAAACTTATTATATAGCCTAGCTTCTCTCTTACCTCCTTGAAGTCAGCTTTCTCCATGGTTGCCAAAGATGCTGCCTCTTGGCTCAAGTCCTGATGCTGCTGCTAAGTCATTTCAGTTGTGTCTGACTCTATAAGACCCCGTAGACAGTAGCCCACCAGGCTCCCCGTCCTTGGGATTTTCCAGGCAAGAACACTGGAGTGGGTTGCCATTTCCTTCTCCAATGCATGAAAGTGAAAAGTGAAAGTGAAGTCGCTCAGTCATGTCTGACTCTAAGGAACACCATGGATTGCAGCCTACCAGGCTCCTTTGTCCATGGGATCCTTCAGGCAAGAGTACTGGAGTAGGGTGCCATTGCCTTCTCCATCCTGATATTCCCACCAAATAAAACCTAACTCTCAGCTTTCAGGTTGTGCATATTTTTTCCAGTAACACTGGAAAAGGAGGTACAATTTCAAAATGCATGTGTAATCAAGTACTTTGGGTTTCCGTGGTAGCTCAGCTAGTAAAGAAACTGCCTGAATGCAGGAGACCTGGGTTCGATCCCTGGGTTGAGAAGATCCCCTGGAGAAGGGAAGGGCTACCCACTCCAGTATTCGGACTTGTAGAATTCCATGGACTGTACAGTCCTTGTGGTTCAAAGATTCAGACACTACTGAGTGACTTTCACTTTCAGTCTTTGCAGTCAGTTCCATATTTTTATAAAATCGTCTTAGTTTTGCAAATTTTGCTTTGTGTTCAGAAAATTATATGAATATAAATTAAGAAGGGGATTTTAGTATTATGACCAGCAACAAAAGAATGCCTAGACTCATCCATCAACCAGACTTCATCCCAGTGTGCTGTGTGCTATGTCACTTCAATAGTGTCCAACTTTTTGCTGCTCTGTGGACTGTAGCCTAATGGGCTCCTCTGTCCATGGGATTCTCCACTCAAAAGTACTGGAGTGGGTTGCCATGCCCTCCTCCAGGAGATCTCCCTGACCCAGAGATTGAACCTATGTCTCTTATGTCACCTGCATTGGCAGGTGGGTTCTTTACAACTAGTGCCACCTGGGAAACCCATTTATTCCAATGGTTTCTAATACAATGTGAAGCCTGCAAGCAGCACCAGAGGGAGTCCTGCTCTCATTCCAAGAAGTCCTGCACTGGTTACTCAGTGCAGAGTTTGGTAAAAGGCTGAGTCAACAAGCTCTGATTCCAGGTTCAAAATGATTTTCAACTCTGCCTCTGCTCATATTCCCTTTTTCCAATTGAGTACCATGTAAAGTGGGGAATAGCATACTTGGTGTGTCACCTAAGACAGATGGCATGAGTCCTTTTAAAATGTAAAATGGAGATTAGAGACCAAAAGTCCGTCTAAAGATGGTTAGTTCCTCTCTGGTTTTAAGTGGGAAGAGGCAAGAGAAATTTAGCCATAGGTTCCTGAATTTACTTACTGCCTCTTCACTTGCCCATTCATTTCCTAATTTATTCATTTGACCATGCAGTCTCAGTTGCAGCATGCAGGACTTTTTTTTTTTTTTAGGTTGTGACATGCAGGGCTTTTAGTTGCAGCATGTGAACTCTTTAGTTGCTGCAGCATGTGAGATCTAACTCTCTTACCACAGATCAAGCCCAAGCCCTCTGCTTTGGGAGTATGGAGTCTTAGCCACTGGTCTACCTCACCTGCCCAGTCAGAATGTGACTCAATCAATGTAATTGCTTCTGAATAATCAGATCAACAATTCTGACTTTCTCAGCTAGGACTGAACATGTATAAACTTGGGGAAAAAGTTGCAGAGTCAGGTCTATCCTAGAAAAAAATAAATAAGCCCCTTTCTTTAAAATCTTCTTTAAAATTGTAAGATCACTCTGAGTTTTCTCAATTTTTTTTGTGTTTTTTTTTGTTTTTTTTTAAACTACAGGCTAGGTTCTTTCTTGTTCTGAATTCTTTCCAAACCGCCTACACAGAGTGTTATTTTAGAACTGGTCTTGCATGTACTTCATAGCAATTTGTCCTTAAAATATATATATATTCCAGTAATTTCAGATTCTCTGGGATTTTACTCTATTGATTTGGTTGCATTATCAGGCTTTAGTTAGATTTATGATGTTTTACAGATTGTTTTAGATATTTATAGATGTTTATGATGTTTTATAGATGTAAATTATATCACCTGAGAGAACAACCTGATAATTTTCACATTTTCTCTAATAATGAGAAACTGACTATAATATGGCTGATCATTCCTGTGGCTATGTGAATAATAACATTTTTATTTCTGTCATTCCTGTGGGTTTTTTTTTAATATCTGTTAGGTAGTTAGGATAGGAAAAAGGAGTCCAGAATGGTGGTGGCTAAAAGATAAGGAAGGGAAAAGCCTGCGAAAATAGAACAAAGGAAGGTCCGAGGACTGGAGTGAGGACCTCAGGTGAAAGAAGCAGCACTTCCGGCTAGCCCAATTTACACAGGGCAGGCCCAGGGGAAGGAGAAAGAAACATGCAAAAAGAGGAGCCAAAATTGGGCTGGGGGCCTCTCTTCCCTTTGTGTCTTTTGGGTCAGCATGCTGTCATGCCTCGAGGATGTATTTTCCTTTACTTGCTAAATAAAACTGACATGTACATGGAGCTGCAGCTGGTTTATCTGAGGGCTGTAATACTGATCCATTCATCGCTTCAAATTTTTGTTGTGATGAGACAGAACCAAGGGAATTACAAACTCCCCTGATTTTTCTATATCAAAACTACTGACTAGGCCCTCAGTGACGAAACATATTAGATGCAAGTCACTGATTTCTGTCTACGATATTCAAGAAAACTGGTTTTCCCACTACTATATAATAAAAAATCAGTTATATTGCCTCTCTAAGAAGAATAAATTTTATTCATACACTCGCATCAATGGTGACAGTATTATTCAGTACACAATATAGAAAGATATAAATTGCCTGAGAAATATCTTATAGGTAGGAAACATAAGCAAGTGACTACATATAGACTCCCCCCAAAAATAACAATTATAGTAAAAATAAATGAATAAATAAACTGGCTTAGAGAATACTTAAATCAAAAAAGTAAACTGTTAATATAAATATTGACATTAAATTTGCTGCCAGTGAGTGCTCTAAAGGAAATGAAAAGCATGTGATTGGAAAATGGAGGAAAGGTAAACCTTTTATCAGAAAGCTTAAAGTATTTATCAGAAAGCTTAAAGAAATTGTGTCCTATGCCTACATGAAATGAAGGATTTGTAAGTGACAAGCTTGTACATCTAGCTGAGATTTGCAAGAAAAGCTTCAAGATACTGACTGGTTTCTTCTGCTGATTATAGTAAAATATGACAAGAGAGGCAGTAAAGTGATGAAAGAACTGTTAAAAAGTAACCTGGACTTGATGGCTTGTGAAATTCAGGCTGTCCACATTGCAAAGGAAACTAGTATTAAGAGATTCACTGTAAAACAAAACAAAAATGCTCTGGAGAAAGAGCCAAGTGTGTGATTATCAAATCTTGTGCTAATACTTCAGAAAGATCTGGAGAAGGCAATGGCAACTCCCTCCAGTACTCTTGCTTGGAAAATCCCATGGATGGAGGAGCCTGGTAGGCTGCATGCAGTCCATGGGGTCGGAAGAGTCAGGCAAGACTGAGCGACTTCACTTTCACTTTTCACTTTCATACAGTGAAGAAGGAAATGGCAACCCACTCCAGTGTTCTTGCCTGGAGAATCCCAGGGGCAGGGGAGCCTGGTGGGTTGCCGTCTATGGGGTCGCACAGAGTAGGACATGACTGAAGCGATTTAACAGCAGCAGCAGCAGCAGAAAGATCAAAAGATCAAGGTACACAGTCACACAAAAGACTCTTTGGAGACACTGAAGGTGTGAATCATTCAAACCAGAGGGAGTGGTGGAAGTTCCACTTTATCCCCATTTCGTCCTTTGAAACACAATGTCTATAGTGTTATGCTAGATCTGTCGTCGTTATATTTGGGGAGCAGATAACTTGTTCCTTAGACTCAAAGGAGAGGGATTATGCTCCATAATGGATCATATCCAGAGCTTCTCCAATGCCTAATTGAGTTGATATAAAGGATGAGATTTAGGATCTTGAGATCATGTTGTAATGTGTGGAGATGTTTAGAAACCTAAGGATGAGGTGAATATATTTTGCGTGTGTGAGGAACATGAAACTCTGGGGACCAGAGGATAGACTGTGGTTAGCAGAATAAAGACCAACAAAGACATCTAACCCCTAATCCCCAGACACTGAAATGCCAGCACATGTGGTGAGTTTTAGTGAACTTTGCAGATGTTATTATAATTAAAAACTTTGAGGTGAAGAGAATATCTTGCATTATCCGGGTCTAGCCCATCTGATCACATCCAAATTTTCTTAAAAGCAGAGAATTTTACCTAGGTCCAGATAACCAGAAACATAGCAAGATAAGAAGAAATCAATCTGCTGATGCTGAATTTGGAATGGAGGAAGGGGTTGGAAAGCAGAAACTAGGGGAGAAATGCACCAGGGAATGCAGGCAGCCTCCTGAAGCTGAGAAAGAAAAAGAAACAGATTCTTCCCCTACGCCTCCAGAAAGACATGCTTAGCTGTTCCAGCACCTGAAGTTTAGTTCATCAGACTTCTGATCTAAGAAGTAAATTTATAAAGTTTAAAGTTCTGAGTGTGTAGTAAGTGGTTACACCAGCAATTTTTAAAAAGAACTAATAAACTAATACAAAATTAAATTCTATGATTCTGTCCTTCCCATCATGGATGGAAAATATTTCTTTGTATTAACAGCTTCTACAGAGACAGGGTGATAAGAAACAGAACACCTTAAGACCCAATACTCGTTTTGTAAATGGATCACTGGAATGTTTTTGTTATAGCTCATGGACACAAATACTGAAAGCTAAAATAAAATCAACCTGATAAATAATAATAAAACAAGAAACCATTTGGTTTGCAGCTCAAACAATGACTCCAAACAGGGTTCAGTCCTTGGGTTAGGAAGATTCCCTGGAGGAGGGAATGGCAAGCCACTCCAGTACTCTTGCCTGGAGAATTCCATGGACAGAGGAGCCTGGTGGGCCACAGTCCATGGGGTCACAGAGAGTTGGACATGGCTGAGTAACTAGCACTTTCACTTTCATGCTCTTTCAAGTACTAATTACCTCTCCTCTGGAAATTAGTGTCCAGATTAGCCCCAGATTAATCCTCCAGATTAGCCGCCTTTTGTGGGGTTCTTTCATTTCATATCTACATTCTCACAACCTACCACAAGAAAATTTTCAAAAATGAAGTAAGGAAATATCTCTCCAGGAATTGAAGCTTTCCAAGGCTCTTCACAGCTTACAGAGCAAATGTTTATATAACCACAGTAAATTTCTCCTCATACTCAGAGGAAACTGTGTTCCTTCAGGCTTCCATGATTTTTCACATTGCTCTCTAAATCTAAATTGCCCCCGCATAAATTTTATACTTGAAAAAACACTAGTCAGCACTCATTCTCTGCACAAATATCATTTTGTTAACATCACTTCTTTACTCTCCCAGGGAGACTTGTTCTGAGTTCTAAAGGGACTTACAAGGGGCTTCATAACCAAAATAGTCATAACTAAAACTAATGCCTCCATCATAGGCATGCACTATCCATTTCCCTTTCCTTTTCTAGATTTTCAAATCTATATTTTCCCTTTAATTCCTTCCTCAGTGTCCAGGAAATCAAAGCTTATTTCACTGTTAGAATGAATGTTTTGCTTAGAATCTATATCCAAATCCTTCTTAGCAGAGATTCTCCTCTCATTTCAGGTCAATAGATTATTGATATCATGAAAACAAATTTATCCCATTACATGCTTCTTCCCCTTCCTGCTTCTAATTTGATGGTAATTTCTAGTAAGATTTTTAATATAACATACCTCAATTTAAAAAGTAGGATACAAAATGAAGTCCAGAAGAAGGTAGTTAGAGGATACATTCTTTTGAAGAGTAAGTTTTGAGAAAGTATTGAAGAAGTGAGAGGAATAGAAGGAAGGTTACAAATATTTAGAAAAGGATATGATCATAATTCAGGAGCAATATTCTCAAAGGAAGGTGACTAAAACTATACTAAACTGATTAAAGTTATACTCAAAGGATGCTCATGTTCATATAAAGAGGAAAAAAGGAAGGAATAACTTCAGTCAAAAGAACAAAGGTGAGCTAAATGAAATGGAACTAATAAAATAGATGTAAAAATATGCAGAAAGAAATGCTTAGAATGCTCAAATAAATCAGAATGTATCTGTGTTGACACATGCTGCCTCCTTATCTGCAAATTCCCTACATCCTAGGTAGTTTGCTCTTACCCTAGAGCCAGAGCATTTACAGTGATACTGGGATTTATTGTACAGAGAAGCACAAAATCATCTATGCTTTTCTTTATCTATTTGCTTTCCAAAACCTCTGAACTGGAGATTAGCTTGCAGAGAAATTGCTAAGGCAGACTGTTGGAAATAGTCTTCAGCTGATAGTCATTGTGACCTTACCAAGTGGCAGTTATATTTTAACTACTTAATTGATTCTGTCCCAGACATGAGGGAGAGTTACCTCTGAGGTTAAGGAAGTTTATGAAGAAGGTTTGGATTTTGTTAAGATGTCTAAGAGATCGGCTTTTCTTCTTGTGCTTTCTTTTTATTTCAGCTGTGACTTCTGTGAAAAGGTGCTGGTATAGCCAATTGAATAGACTCACTGGATCAATTTCAAGACAATTTTGGAAGAACTTGCTCAGAGGGATCATGAAGTGACTGTGCTAGCATCTTCAGCTTCCATCCTGGTGGATCCCAGTAAACCCTCTGCCCTTAAATTTGTGTCTTATCCTATATTCTTCACTAAGAATGAGCCTGATTTGTATTTTATGAAATAGATCAAGATATCAGTTCAGTTCAGTCACTCAGTAGTGTCTGACTCTTAGCAACCCCATGAATCACAGCACACCAGGCCTCTCTGTCCATCACCAAATCCTGGAGTTCACTCAGACTCACGTCCGTCAAGTCAGTGATGCCATTCAGCCATCTCATCCTCGGTCATCCCCTTCTCCTCCTGCTCCCAATCCCTCCCAGCATCAGAGTCTCTTCCAATGAATCAACTCTTCGCATGAGGTGGCCAAAGTACTGGAGTTTCAGCTTTAGCGTCATTCCTTCCGAAGAAATCCCAGGGCTGATCTCCTTCAGAATGGACTGGTTGGATCTCCTTGTAGTCCAAGGGACTCTCAAGAGTCTTCTCCAACACCACAGTTCAAAAGCATCAATTCTTTGGTGCTCAGCCTTCTTCACAGTTCAAATCTCACATCCATACATGACCATAGGAAAAACATAACTTTTCTTCCAAGGAGTAAGTGTCTTTTAATTTCATGGTTGCAATCATCGTCTGCAGTGATTTTGGAGCCCCCCAAAATAAAGTTTGACACTGTTTCCACTGTTTCCCCATCTATTTCCCATCAAGTGATGGGACCGGATGCCACGATCTTCGTTTTCTGAATGTTGAGCTTTAAGCCAACTTTTTCGCTGTCCTCTTTCACTCTCATCAAGAGGCTTTTTAGTTCCTCTTCACTTTCTGCCATAAATATGGTGTCATCTGCATATCTGAGGTTACTGATATTTCTCCCAGCAATCTTGATTCCAGCTTGTGTTTCTTCCAGTCCCGCGTTTCTCATGATGTACTCTGCATAGAAGTTAAATAAGCAGGGTGACAATATACAGCCTTGATGTACTCCTTTTCCTATTTGGAACAAGTCTGTTGTTCCATGTCCTGTTCTAACTGTTGCTTCCTGACCTGCATACAGATTTCTCAAGAGGCAGGTCAGGTGGTCTGGTATTCCCATCTCTTGAAGAATTTTTCACACTTTATTGTGATCCACACAGTCAATAGCTTTGGCATAGTCAATAAAGCAGAAATAGATGTTTTTCTGGAACTCTCTTGCTTTTTCCATGATCCAGCGGATGTTGGCAATTTGATCTCTGGTTCCTTTGCCTTTTATAAAACCAGCTTGAACATCAGGAAGTTTACGGTTCACATATTGCTGAAGCCTATCTTGGAGAATTTTGAGCATTACTTTACTAGCATGTGAGATGAGTGCAATTGTGTGGTAGTTTGCGCATTCTTTGGCATTGCCTTTCCTTGGGATTGGAATGGAAACTGACCTTTTCCAGTCCTGTGGCCACTACTGAGTTTTCCAAATTAGCTGGCATATTAAGTGAAGCCCTTTCACAGCATCATCTTTCAGGATTTGAAACAGCTCAACTGGTATTCCATCACCTCCACTAGCTTTGCTTGTAGTGATGCTTTCTAAGGCCCACTTGACTTCACATTCCAGGATGTCTGGCTCTAGATGAGTGATCACACCATCATGATTATCTGGATCGTGAAGATCCTTTTTGTACAGTTTTTCTGTGTATTCTTGCCACCTCTTCTTAATATCTTCTGCTTCTGTTAGGTCCATACCATTTCTGTCCTTTATCGAGCCCATCTTTGCATCAAATGTTCCCTTGGTATCTCTAATTTTCTTGAAGAGATCTCTAGTCTTTCCCATTCTGTTCTTTTTCTCTATTTCTTTGCATTGATCACTGAAGAAGGCTTTCTTATCTCTTCTTGCTGTTCTTTGGATCTCTGCATTCAGATGCTTATATCTTTCCTTTTCTCCTTTGCTTTTTGCTTCTCTTCTTTTCACAGCTATTTGTAAGGCCTCCCCAGACAGCCATTTTGCTTTTTTGCATTTCTTTTCCATGGGGATGGTCTTGATCCCTGTCTCCTGTACAATGTCACGAACCTCATTCCATAGTTCATCAGGCACTCTATCTATCAGATCTAGGCCCTTAAATCCATTTCTCACTTCCACTGTATAATCATAAGGGATTTGATTTAGGTCATACCTGAATGGTCTAGTGGTTTTCCCTACTTTCCTCAGTTTAAGTCTGAATTTGGTAATAAGGGTATGGGCATATGAATTACCAAAGAGTACACTAAGGGAATGTGATTCAAAGATGCAAAAAAAAAAAAAAAAATCACAAATATTCTGATACTGTTGAGAAGCTCTGTGTGGATGGAGTTTTAAACTAAAAACTTATGAAAAAACTGATAGAAGCCAGATTTGATGTTGTTCGTAGAGTTGCAATTTCTCCTTGTGTTGAGCTGCTGGTTAAACTGTTTACCCTACCTTTGGTTTACAGTCTTCAATTTTCCACAGGCAATACATATGAAAAACTCTGTGGCGGGCTTTTATTTCCTCCTTTCTACATACCTATTATAATATCTGAACTAAGTGACAAAATGGCATTTATGGAGAAAGTGACAAATATGGTGTATGACTTTTATTTTAACTTTGCATGAGAGTTTTAACAATAAGTGGGATAAATTTTACAGTGAAGTATAGGTAAGTCTGGTTTATTACATTTTCCCTCCAGTAGATGAAAAGAAATCTTACTTTCTTTGCATGGGTTAGAGTGGTATAATTTGTATTTTCTTATGTTTAGTGTCAAAATGGAAATATAACAGCTTCTTAGTCAAAAGGTATCAACTATTCAGGAGAGTGTGCAAAGTAATCTAGAACTCTGTGACACTGGAGATGTTCGTCTGTTTGACAATAATAATCCAATATGTGAATATTCTTGAGGCTTATTTATTCTGAAAGCTACATATGCACTGTGCTTTTCATAAATCATAATGTCTGTTATTTATTGCTGTAAAATAAGCTATCCTGAAACTCACAGTTTAAAAAAGAAACCATGCTGTTTGCACATGATCCTATGAATCAGAAATTTGGGCTGGGCTTGGGAAAATGTCTCTTCAGTGGGTTTTGCCTGGGCTTAATCTTTATGCTTCTGTTAGTTACCAGGCTTGGCAGAAGTGGAATGGTCCAAGAAAGTGTCACTCAACTGGTTGGGGTTTGGCAGATTATCAGGATACTTTGATTGTCTCCTCCAGGTGACCTCTCCAACAGAAAACCTTGGACCTATTTAGATCATAGCAGAATTCTAGAATAGGTTGCATGAAAGTTTTAGACTAGATTTGGAAGTCACGCAAAATCACTTCTGCCATCTTCTATTGGTAAAACAGGTCAGGAGGAAAGCCCAAATTCAAAGGGTGAAGAAATAGCCTCCACCTCTTAATAGGAGGAGTTACAAAGAGTATTAGCCATTTTTAATATACTATAGTAAGAAATTTCATTAACTATACTTAAAAATAAAATGAAGTTTACTTTTTAAACCTGGATCAGTGAAAAAAGAAAAATCTATGTCTAAAGCAATCTGATATATTGTATAAACTTTGTGTTTACTTGCCTTTAAAATTAGACATTTCTATGAACTCATAGCTGAGGTTCCGTTTAGCTTTCAGAATCAAAGTTCCTGACTTCTTCATCTAGATTCAATTCTTCTATTATTTTAATCTCTCTAACATCTCCATCATCTAGTATCTCTATTGAGAAGAAAAATTGCTTAGTCATGGATGAATTTCTCTGAGAATTATCTAGTATTACTCCTTCCCTCTCAATGGATTAAATGTCATTTACTAAGTAAACCTCTAGTCTTTCCCATTTTAATGCTTTCTCTATTTCTCGGGATTGATCACTTAGGAAGGTTTTCTTATCTCTCCTTGCTCTTCTTTGTAACTCTGCGTTCAAATGGATATATCTTGCCTTTTCTCCTTTGCCTTTAGCTTCTATTCTTTTCTCAGCTATTTGTAAGGCCTCTTCAGACAACCAATTGCTGTTTTGCATTTCTTTTTGGGAGAATGGTTTTGATCATGGCCTCCTGTACAATGTTATGAACCGCTGTTCATGATTCCTCATGCACTTTGCCTATCAGATCTAATCCCTTGAATCTATTTGCCACTACCACTGTATAATCGTAAGGGATTTGATTTAGGTCATACCTGAATGGTCTAGTGGTTTTCCCTACTTTCTTCAGTTCAAGTTGAATTGGGCAATACAGAGTTCATGATCTGAGCCATAGTCATCTCCCAATCTTTTCTTTGCTGATGGTATAAAGCTTCTACCAATTTGGCTGCAAAAAATATAATCAAACAGATTTTGGTATTGACCATCATCTGGTGATGTCCAATGTAGAATCTTCTCTGGTGTTGTTGGAAGAGGATATTTGTTATGACCAGAGTGTTCTCTTGGCAAAACTCTGTTAGTCTTTGCCCCACTTCATTTTTGTACTCCAAAGTCATATTTGCCTGTTACTTCCTACTTTTGCATTTCAGCCCCCTATCGTGAAAAAGACATATTTTTTGATGTTAGTTCTAGAAGATTTTGTAGGTCTTCAGAGAACCATTCAAATTCAGCTTCTTTGGCATTAGTGGTTGGGGCATATACTTGGATTACTATGATATTGAATAATTTGCTTTGGAATCAAACAGAGATCCTTCTGTCATTTTTGAGATTGCATCCAAGTATTGCATTTCAGACTCTTTTCTTGACTATGAAGGCTTTTCCATTTCTTAAAAGGGATTCTGTCCACAGTAGATACAATAGTCATCTGAATTGTATTCATTCATTCTGCTCCATTTTAGTACACTGATTCCTAAAATGTCAATGTTCACTCTTGCTATCTCCTGTTTCAGTTCAGTTCAGTCGCTCAGTCATGCCCGACTCTTGGCAACCCCATGGACTGCAGCACACCAGGCCTCCCTGTCCATCTCCAACTCCCAGAGTTTACTCAAGCTCATGTCCATTGAGTTGAAGATGCCATCCAACCATCTCATCCTCTGTCATACCCTTCTCCTCCTGCCTTCAATCTTTCCCAGCATTAGCATTTTTTCAAATGAGTCAGTTCTTCTCATCAAGCGGCCAAATTATTGGAGTTTTAGCTTCAACATCAGTACCTCCAATGAACACCCAGGACTGATCTCCTTCAGGATGGACTGGTTGGATCTCCTTTCAGTCCAAGGGACTCTCAAGACTTCTCCAACACCACAAGTCAAAAGTATCTATTATTCAGTGCTTAGCTTTCTTTAGAGTCCAACTCTCAAATCCATACATGACTACTGAAAAAACCATAGCTTTGAGTAGACGGACCTTTGTTGGCAAAGTAATGTCTCTGCCTTTTAATAAGCTGTCTATAATGGTCATAACTTTTTGTATTGTCATAACTTTGAGAATTTACTCAACTAAGCAATTTTTCAAAATCTCCTGTTTGGTCACTTGAAAATTACCTTGATTCATGGACCTAACATTCCAGTTTCTTAGGCAATATTGTTCTTTACAGCATCAGACTTGACTTCCATCAGCAGTCACATCCACAACTGGACATTGTTTTCACTTTGTCTCAGCCTCTTCATTCTTTCTGGAGTTATTTCTCCATTCCACTCTTCTCCATCAGCATATTAGGCACCTACCAACCTAGGGAGTTCATCTTTCAGTGTCTTCACTTTTTGTCTTTTCATACTGTTACCGGGGTTCTCAAGGCAAGGATACTGAATTGGTTTGTCATTTCCTTCTTCAGAATTTAGTTTATTGGGCTCCAAAATCGTTGCAGATGGTGACTGCTCCATGAAATTAAAAGACACATGCTCCTTGGAAGACAAGCTATTACAAACCTAGACAGTATATTAAAATAAGTGTAGACATGTTAAAAAATAAAGACATTACTTTGTTAACAATGGTCAGTGTAGTCACAGCTATGTTTTTTCCAGTAGATGTGTATGAATCCGAGAGTTGGAGCATAATGAAGGTTGAGTGCAGAAGAATTGATGCTTTTGAACTGTGGAATTGGAGAAGACTCTTGAGAGTCCCTTGAATAGCAAGATCAAACTAGTCAATCCTAAAGAAAGTCAGTCCTGAATAGTCATTGGAAGAACTGATGCTTAAGCTGAAACTCTAATACTTTGACCACCTAATACAAAGAACTAACTCTTTGGAAAAGACCCTGATGTTAGAAAAGATTGAAGGCAGGAGTAGACAGGGATGACCAAAGATGAGATGATTGGATGGCATCACCAACTCTTGGACATGAGTTTGAGCAAGCTCTGGGAGTTGGTGATGGACAGGGAAGACCTGGCATGCTGCAGTCCATGGGATTGCAATGAGTCGGTTAGGACAGAGTGACTAAAGTGGCTAGGTAAACCTAAAACATCAGAGATTAATATTAGAATATAAAAAAGCATCGGGGATAATATTTGAATTATCAATGTCTGCTTTCTGATTTTAATGCCTTCAGTTTGAAAAAGTAAGCAAAAGGTGAGTCCAATAGATTCTTCATATCTGGATGATTTCTTTTTTTCTTTTTTCTTTTTTTAAAAAAATTTTTATTGGAGTCTAATTACTTTACAATATTATAGTGGTTTTTGCCATATATTGATGTGAATCGGCCATTCCAGAGCAAGACATACCATGCATATCTGGATGATTTCTAATCTTGATTCTGTGAGTACATCCACTCAACAACAAATATTTTTTGACTTCCTTTTCTTTTCTGTTGTTTACTAATTTGGGGAGCAGAAGGAAATTAGTAAATATTTGTTGAGAATTTACTCTCTTTCAGGACATCTAAGTCCATCATATTTATTAATTCATAAGATAGAGACATAGAAATCTTATTCATGGGCAGTATTATTCTCATTTTATACATACATGAACTTAAGTAAGGTAACGTACTCAAGTTTTCATGGGGAAGAAGTGACAGAGATGGGATTAAAACATAGAAGTCTGGCCTCGGAGTAACCACTTTGCATATTGCTTTATATGAATAAACAAAAAACATGAGACTCTAATTTCAAAACTTCATCTATGATTTGGAGAAATATTATGGTAAGCATCAAGTGCGCTACAGTATAGAGAAGGTTAGTTTCTCTTCATTGTGGTGGTCTTCATAACAGACGTTCTCCATATCACTCAACTAACCAAACTTCAATCGCCAAGAGAGATGTTCCCTCACTACCTTTTACTCAAATATATATATCTTTGTGTTTGGAAATTATTGTAAAAATTTGGAAACCATCCTTGGCAGAAATTCATTATTGCTCTCAATGGCTAAGAAGTATTACAAGGTTAATTAAAGATTATATATATATATATATATATATATAGTATATGCAATATTCAAGGTTAAGATTACATATATACTATATGAGGTTATAGGAGGTAGAGGCTTGAAGAATAGAACCAAGGCCAAAGTCTAGGAACAAATCTGCTAAAAATTAACCAAGAATTACAGGTCATAGAAAATAAACTCTTAGATGAGGTTCCATAGCAAGGTCATGTGAGTTCATGTGAAGTGAAAAAGGGCATCAAATGCCAAACAGTCAGTGTAGAAAGCTGGTTGGTGAATGAACTAGAGGATGATTGGGCCTATCTAAAATAAAAGACTAAGCAAATAATCCAAAGACCAATATTTCTAAAATAAATAATTCAGAGATTAAAGTTTCTAAGATAAAAGTTAATCAGGAATCATAGGTCATAGAAAAGCAGCTTGTAAGTGAAGTAACACGATAAGCACATGCACAACAAAGTGAAGGAAAACATGGTAAAGTATAGCAAAAAATCAAAGTAGAATGCTGGGCTGTGAATGGAGCATATGTGTGAAGATATATTAGGAAAATAATCCAAAGTCATAAAAAAGCTTAGAGAAATTTTAGGTAAGTAAGGGGACAGAGGTGCAAGTGACTGGTGCAAATAAACTTTTGCAACCAAGGCAGGTTTTCTAGCCTGGCTTTCCAGAACGTTTATGTCACTACTTAAACAAGGAGCCATCACAGCATTGCTGATTTACTCTAAGAATAGAAATTAACAAAGGAGATCCTTTAACCAAGTTATAAATACTAAAAGGAAGATTTTGATCAGTCTTTAGCAGGTGAATCTCCCTTATCACTCATTCCAATGTGCTTTTTAATATTTACTTTTAGTTTTTCCAATGTTTATAATTTTTCTGGAGACCAAAGACACAAATTTAGACACAGGAACACACTTGACAGACTGAATCAAAAGATAGTTCCTTAGCTGCCCATCCTTTTTTCCTTTTTAGGCAGTTATCAAGCAGCCTTCCATTGCCAGTAGATTGTAGTCATCTACACAGTCAGAATGTTTCAAATTTCCTCGGAGAGAAAAAATAAATAACATAAAGATGGAATCAAAAGCCATCATTTCATTTAGTGCATCTCGATCATCATACACTTTCTTGATCAGAGATGGTTCAAAAATTTAGTCCCACAATAAGCTTTATTCTTCAAAACATACAGAAAAAAAGTTGAGACTTTAGCTATGAGGTGGTGGTGGTGGTGAAGTCGCTCAGTCGTGTCCGACTCTTTGCTACCCCATGGACTGTAACCTACTAGTCTTCTCCGTCCATGGGATTCTCCAGGCAAGAATACTGGAGTGGATTGCCATTTCCTTCTCCAGGGGATCTTCCCGACCCAGGGATGGAACCTGGGTCTTCCGCATTGCGGGCAGACGCTTTAACCTCTGAGCCACCAGGGAAGCCCTTTAGCTATGAGAGGGAAGGCTTTTGATTCTTTGTGACATCTGCATCTTGAGAGAGGCTTCTTAAACCACTGGAGTGTCTCTTCTTGCCTTTATCTATACTCTGAAAAGTTATCATGAGTAACCAGGATCCTCTGGTGGCTGACTAGGTGACCTGAAGACCAGATTGAAATAAGTGTGAGAAGTGCAAATTCTTCATGCTGTTGGTCCATATTTAATGTGGAAAGTCATTAATAATCTTTAGAAAACAATACCTATCTGAGTGAGATCAAGTTGGTGAAGTAGAAAGACCCTGGACTTATCTCCTCGCATGGACACACCAAGATACAACTACTCACAAAGCAATTATCTTTGAGAACAACCTGAAGACTAGCCCAAAAGACTTTCCACAATGACGGATATAAAGAAGGAGCCACAACAAGACAAGTAGGAGGAGCAGAGGTACAGTCTAACTGGGACCCAAAACCTTAGGTTGTCCACCTACAAACAGGAGGAATATCACAGGTCCTCCTCCAGGAGATAGTGGTTTCAGCCCCCACATCAAGCTCCCTATTTTGGTAAGCTATACCCCAGAATGTCTGGTTTTGAAAACAAGGGTGGCTTACATTCGAGAAAACAGGATACTCTGTAAACAGAGACTCTGTTTTCAAAGGGTGTACACAAAATCTCACTTAGTCTGAGTTCCAGGGAAGAGTCAGTGGTTTGAAAGATATCTGGGTAAGAACCACTTGCTGATCTTGGAGCATCTCCTGGAGAGGCATTGTGCAGCTGGGACTACACCTGGGGATGTGGCTCTGGTGGTAGCCATTTTGGGGATCTCATTACACCATTCTGACACCAACCCTGGCAAACACCATTTTAGAATCCTCCCTCTAATCTATTAGCATCAGAAGCTTGCCTGCTAATGGGTGCATGGCAATCACACAATGCTGGTTTCTCCCTGGAAGATGGGATCCTCAGTTAGTTTTAAAAAATGTTTAAAATGTCAGAATGTTATTAAAAATGCACAAATATCATGAAAGTGATACAAATCTAATGCTATACAGTGGAAAACAAGAAGATCATTTAGAATGCAATATTCGTCACATATGTAAATAATTACAGAAGGAAATTGACTTAGAATTAAAATCTATAGTGAACCTGTAACGTGTGATATGAGTTAATCTTTAATAGTACATAAACCTAGAAAGGTTCAAAGGTGCCAAGGGAAGAGGTTATTATGAGCTATATAAGTTTCTCACTTACATGTGTTTTTCCCTCTCTTTTTTCTCTATATATGTTTATTCAAATTGTAAAACACTGGCATTATTTGTTCATCTTGGCCTACACAGCACAGAAGCTTTATTGCTGTATCATCTAAGAAAAATGGATATATATTCACAAATTTCCATATATTCCTTTTTTTATCTTCCACTACAGGAAGACCCCCTACAATCTGTGAATTAATGAGAAAACTGATTTTTGGTTGATAATAAGCTCTTGAGATTTTGAATTTCCCCAACCATCGTTACCAAATTTGATTTTGTTGGAAGATTTCACTGAGAACTTGCCAAACCCCTGCATAATGTAAAATTTTGATCTTGAAGGGAGTTTTCCATTCCCAGTCCAAATATTGTCTTATTGAACTAACATGGGCTATATATAAAATTTGTTCACACCATTCCTTCACTTACTGTGTGTTTCATGTTTCATTATTACTGAATATTCTGGATTATATAACAGTCATAAAAATATGAGAGAAGTGCAAGATTATGTGGAAATAGTCACTATGATAAAGTCTCCAACACATGAGAAATATTATTTTTTCAACAAATGTGTATTCTTTGTCTGCTAGATGCCAGATTCTATACTCTGTACTGAAGAAGGAGGGGTGAAAGGGAGAGACACAATGGTAGTCCTTGGGGATCTTATAGACTGGTCAGCCAGAAAAAATACGAATGTTAAACAATCACATATAATAAAGTACAAATCAAAACACACTTTAGATTGAGGTGATGTGGGAGTTATCTCTAATACTTTATTAAAGTAAATTGCAATGAAATATCTAAAAGAATCAAATTCTGATAATGCCATATTAAAATTGGAAATATATGAGAGTATTCAAAGACTATGTAACTGAGAGACTGAATTGAACTGAACTGATGGAATCTGGTGCTTTAATATATGGTACTATGTTAGGTAAGAAATATACAAAAAGCAAATTCTGCCATAGTATCTTTCCTATAAAATATGGATGCTTGAATCAGTTCTGATGAGATGGATGAAACTGGAGCCAATTATACAGAGTGAAGTAAGCCAGAAAGAAAAACACCAATACAGTATACTAACACATATATATGGAATTTAGAAAGATGGCAATGACGACCCTGTATGCAAGACAGCAAAAAAGACACAGATGTGTATTACAGACTGTTGGACTCAGAGGGAGAGGGAGAGGGTGGGATGATTTGGGAGAATGGCATTCTAACATGTATACTATCATGTAAGAATCGAATTGCCAGTCTATGTCTGACGCAGGATACAGCATGCTTGGGGCTGGTGCATGGGGATGACCCAGAGAGATGTTATGGGGATGACCCAGAGAGATGTTATGGGGAGGGAGGTGGGAGGGGGGTTCATGTTTGGGAACGCATGTAAGAATTAAAGATTTTAAAATTAAAAAAAATTAAAAAAAATATGGATGCATGAGAATAAAGGAAGAAAAGTATGGTCTACTTTATAGACCATAACCACTGAGAATAAAAATAATCCACCAGATACATAAAGGCCTTGGGCTTCCCAGGTGGCACTAGTGGTAAAGAATCTCAGGTTTAATCCCTGGGCATGGAGATCCCTTGGAAAAGGGCATGGGAACCCGCTCTAGCATATTTGCCTGGAGAATCCCAAGAACAGAGGAATCTGGCAAATTACAGTCCATAGGGTCCCAAAGAGTGGACACAATTAAAACGACTTAGATCGCATGTACATGAAGTCCTTCAGTTCAGTTCAGTTCAGTTGCTCAGTCGTGTCCAACTCTTTGCGACCCCATGAATCGCAGCACGCCAGGCCTCCCTGTCCATCACCAACTCCCGGAGTTCACTCAGACTCACGTCCATCCAGTCTGTGATGCCATCTAGGCATCTCATCCTCTGTCGTCCCCGTCTCCTCCTGCCCCCAATCCCTCCCAGCATCAGAGTCTTTTCCAATGCGTCAACTCTTCTCATGAGGTGGCCAAAGTACTGGAGCTTCAGCTTTAGCATCATTCCTTCCAAAGAAATCCCAGGGCTGATCTCCTTCAGAATGGACTGGTTGGATCTCCTTGCAGGCCAAGGGACTCTCAAGAGTCTTCTCCAACACCACAGTTCAAAAGCATCATTTCGTCGGTGCTCAGCCTTCTTCACAGTCCAACTCTCACATCCATACATGGCCACAGGAAAAACCAAAGCCTTGACTAGACTGACCTTTGTCGGCAAAGTAATGTCTCTGCTTTTGAATATGCTATCTAGGTTGGTCATAACTTTTCTTCCAAGGAGTAAGCGTCTTTTAATTTCATGGCTGCAGTCACCATCTGCAGTGGTTTTGGAGCCCCCCAAAATAAAGTCTGACACTTTCCAGTGTTTCCTCATCTATTTCTCATGAAGTGATGGGACCGGATGCTATGATCTTCGTTTTCTGAATGTTGAGCTTTAAGCCAACTTTTTTTTTTTTTCCTTTAAATTTTATTTTTACTTTACTTTACTTTCCAATACTGTATTGGTTTTCCCATACATTGACATGAATCCACCATGGGTGTGCATGCGTTCCCGAACATGAACCCCCCTCACTCCTCCCTCCCCATAACATCTCCCTGGGTCATCCCCGTGCACTAGCCCCAAGCATGCTGTATCCTGCATTGGACATAGACTGGCAATTCATTTCTTACATGACAGTATACATTTTTCACTCTCCTTACACACTGCGAAAACATAGTGCTTCATAAATATTGGCTACTATGACTTTCTTTTTTCAGTGAACTTTTGGCCAAAGGAATTTGTCTCTGAAATCAAAAAAAGAAGAAAACATTAAAATAATATTTGAACTTTTAAGCAGTGTCATCAGTATTTAGACTGGAGGGATTCCTTTTGGGGTGTGTGTGTGTGTGTATGTGTGTGTGTGTGTACTGGCAAACTCATATTTTTTTCCAAAAACTTCATGAATGCATTTCAGTATTTTTTCTGATCTTATCTGAGGTGAAAGAACTTCACAACACAAAACAGACCAGAAATCATTGCATCCTGATAATACAACTCATGAAAATAAGCCTCTCTCAGGAATTGGTGCTAGTGGTAAAGTTCTGGCCTGCCATTGCAAGAGAGATAAGAGTCACAGATTGGATCCTGGGATAGGGAAGATCCCCTGGAGGAGGGCATAGCAAACAATTCCAGTATTCTTGCCTGGAGAATCCCATGGACAGAGAAACCTGGCAGGCTATAGTCCATAGGTGTGCAAAGAGTTGGAATTTAGTGAAGTTACTTAGTACTCATGACACAATGCCTAATTTCACTAGGTATAGTTCTATCTCAATCATGTAAACTGCCTGATTCTTTAGTACCACAGTTGGTAAAGAATCTGCCTGCAATGGAGGAGACTCAGATCCCATTCCTGGGTAGGGACGACCCCCTGGAGAAGGAAATGGCAAGCCACTTCAGTATTCTTGCTTGGAGAGCTCCGTGGACAGAGGAGCCAGGCAGGCTACAGTTCATGGGGTTGAAAAGAGTCAGATGTGACTGAGAGACTAACTTTCAACTTTCACTTTTCAAACTGCCTAATCTCACTAACCAGGCTTGGAAACAAATACAGTAAGGTAAATACCAAGGAGAAAGTGACTGGTTTAGTATTAACCTGCACAATGTTGTTGTTGCTCAGTGTCCAGTCATGTCTGACTCTTTTTGACCCCATGAACTGCAGCATGCTTAGCTTCTCTACCCTTCACCATCTCCCGGAGCTTGCTCAAACTCATGTCCATTGAGGCAGTAATGCCATCCAAACATCTTGTCCTCTCTCATCCGCTTCCCCACTGCCTTCAATCTTTCCCAGTATCAGGGTCTTTTCCTAGGAGTCAGTTCTTCACACCAGGTGGCCAAAGTATTGGAATTTCAGCTTCAGCATCAGTCCTTCCAATGAATATTCAGGACTGATTTCCTTTAAAATGGACTGATTGGATCTCCTTGCAGTCCAAGGGGCCCTCAAGAGTCTTTTCCAACACCACAGTTTAAAAGTATCAGTTCACTGCACTCTGCATTCTTTATAGTCCAATTCTTACATTCATACATGACTACTATGGAAAGCTATGGAAAAACCATAGCTTCAACTAGACGGACCTTTGACAGCAATTTCTCTGCTTTTTAATATGCTGTCTAGATTGGTCATAGCTTTTCTTCTAAGGAGCAAGTGTCTTTTAACATTGTGGCTGCAGTCTCCATCTGCAGTGATTGCCCAATGAAATAAAGTCTCTCACTGTTTCCATTATTTCCCTATCTATTTGTCATGAAGTGATGGGACCAGATGCATGATCATAGTTTTATGAATGCTGAGTTTCAAGAAAGCATCAAATCTTTGATGTCCAGGATTCTTTATGGTCCAGTGATAAAGTAACCACATGCCAATGCCAGAGCTACAGGAGATGTGGGCTCAATTCCTGAGTCAGGAGATCTGCTGGAGGTTTTCAGTAGCTCAGTCATATCTGACTCTTTGCCACCCCATGGACTACCACATGCCATCCTTATCTGTCCTTTATCATTTCCTGGAGCTTGCTCAAAGTTATGTCCATTGAGATGGTGATGCCATCCAAGCATCTTATCCTATGTCATCCCCTTGTCCTGCCATCAATCTTTCCTAGCATCAGGTCTTTTCTAATGAGTCAGTTCTTTGCATTAGGTGGCCAAAGTAGTGGACCTTCAGCTTCAGCATCAGTCCTTCTAATGAACATTCAAGGCTGATTTCCTGTAGGATTGACTGGTTTAATCTCCTTGCTATCCAAGGGACTCTCAAGAGTCTTCTCCAAGACCAAGTTCAAAATCTGCACTATAGGATCCACATTTAAAAATGTAAATGAAAGTTTTCTTAACTTAATGTCATAAACCATAATTAGTCTTAGATAGCTTTATCAGATGTTTTACCCAATAAGTCACACTCTCATGGCATAAAATCCACCAAAAATAAATAGCTTATAGGCAAAATCTGTCACATTCACTGTATGTCATAGCATCAGTATCCTTAAAATATCTTGGCCAAGATCAGAAATAAAATCAAATTTATACCCAACATTTAAACATCCTATATAAAAATAATGATAATATATAATATTGCAATTTCATTAAGTTTTGAATAAAAATAGGGAAAATAAGCTATGGGAAGTTTTGAAAAGCTATTTTCTTAAAATACATGAAATTAATGTAGCATACCCAGTATTATCAGAGCATGAGATAGGAAGAAAAAAGAAATAAACTTTCAAGACAAGAAAAAATACTTTCAGCAGTCTTTGTCTCTTTCAGATAATTACTATAATATGAGAAGTTTAATAGATCAGAGTCTTAGCTGAGGCTTAAATTTAGGGAATTGTGGGTATTGAGAATTTGAAACACCAATAAATAAATAATAAATCATGGTTAATAAATTGAGAGTTCTTATTTAATTATATAGAGATGATTTAACAAGAATGCTTTTCTTCTTTTACCAAAGCAATTATATGTAACCTTTAATCTGTTCATATTATCATGAAAAAGGGAAAAGGGAAAGTATTAGTCACTCAGTTGTGTACAACTCATTGCCATCCCATGGACTATAGCCTACCAGACCTCTCTGCCCATGGAATTCTTCAGGTAAGAATATGGGAGTGGGTTGCCATTCTCTTTTCCAGGGGATCTTCCTTACCCAGAAATTGAACTTGGGTCTCCTGCCTTGAAGGTGGATTCTTTACCATCTGAGCCACTAGGGAAGCACCATTACCCTTATATTATCATAGGTAGCATTATAATCAGGAAAGTCAATATATCAGAAGACCTGTCCTGAAAATTGCGAGACAGCAATAGAGACACAATGTATAGAACAGTCTTTTGGACTCTGTGGGAGAGGGAGAGGGTGGGATGATTTGGGAGAATGGCACTGAAACACGTATAATATCATATATGAAACAAATCCCCAGTCCAGGTTCGATGCATGATACTGAATGAATCTCTTTAAACTATGGAGCAGGTCCATTAGAATGCTTTTTGCAAAGGGGAGAGAAACAGAGAATATCATAACATGGTTACATCAAAATGAATTGGTATATCTGTTTTTTCTTTGGAAGTTGAATTTTAAAATGGAACAAGGGGGACACGTGCTTAAATGTTCCAATTCAAGTTTTACTTTGTTCTGAAAGACATTTCTATCTTAGAGATTATCTTTGAGATTCTAGTGCTATTAAGTTAATAGTAAGAACACAAAAACATCCAAATCTTGCCCCACAAATCACAATGCTTCCCAGAGGACTTCCTGGGGGGGACTGTGGGAGTTCTGAGCAGCTGAGAGGTATCCTATTGCAGTTCACTTGGTAACTCCACTCGATATTTGATATTTAAAATAGAATTTTGAAAAATACTGAGTTGGAGCATAAAGATTCAAATCCTTCCTCCTACTCCTGCTCCCTCTTTTCCCAAGATGAAAACAGCATGTGTCTTAAAATCATTCATTGAGGAAAAGAGCAAGAGAGAAGCCTGGGATCTAGGTTTTTTTTTTTTTTTTTTTCCTGTTAAAGCAGAAAAAGATGACAGGAAGGGGCCTGGGCTCCAACTTTAAGGTCTTTTATGAAAGTGAAGTGAAGTGAATTCGCTCAGTCGTGTCCGACTCTTTGCGACCCAATGGACTGTAGCCTACCAGTCTCCTCTGTTCATGGGATTTTCCAGGCAGTAGTACAGGAGTGGATTGCCATTTCCTTCTCCAGGAGATCTTCCCAACCCAGGGATTGAATCTGGGTCTCCCACATTGTAGGCAGATGTCTGAGCCACCAGGGAAGTCTTAAGGTCTCTTAGTCCTGGCCATTAGCATCTTGACCTAATCAACATATTATTCTGACTGACTGGATTAACAACTACTTTCTCAGAGGTGAGGAGGAAGAGAAGAGGCAAAAACTGGGAAGCATGGAAGAGTCAGTGTTAGCGGAGAAAAAATTAGAGAGAAGTGCTTCCTGCTAAAGTCCTATCATTATTTTTATGGCAGTATAAATCCATCAGTACTTGTTCACTAGCTGTGAACTACTTGCCCTAAACTAACCCAAACAACCCTTACTATTTTCATCTTTGAGGACCTGGATTCATGTTGACAGCCTTGACAAGTAATATACAGTTATGTGCCTTAAACATAAAAAACATTATTCCACTAATCTAGGATTTGGGGGTATTTCATTCCATTGAGAAATGAGAATTTCAGCATCAGTGATTTCTTTGGGGTAGACATAGCATGGCTGATACATTCTAAATTAGTATTTTTCTATTATAAAAAATGCAATTAGATCTCTTAACAACACAAACTTCTAAATTGCTTATTTCAGTTTATAATAATCAATGAAAATTAATGCGGCACTCTCTTTTTTAAAAAAATTTATTGCTTTTATTATTCTGCAATTCCTAGCTTTGTACAAAATATGTGCATGGATATTTCCACTATTAATACCTTTAGAGGAAAAAAATAAAATAACGTCTTAGAAATTTTATACTTCAAAGATTATAGGAAGTGACTTACCAATATGCAGTGTAAAATAATTTATATTCTCTCTACTAGTTGAAGAAATTTTATCTCATTATACCACATAGAAGAAAGTATAATAAAGCTCACAAAATAAAATAGAAAGATACACATTTCCATCAAAATGCTTCATGGAGAAAATAAACATAAGCAAATCTTCACCGATTTCTCTCAGAAACTGCTGAGCAAACAAAGTATTTTCTAGAGTCAAACCACAGGTTTGTTATATAAGATAGTCACATGAAATGAAGTTGCAGAAATTTCAGTCAACTTTTGTATACACTACAGTTCTGGTTGATTCTTGAATGCTTTTAACTATTAAATTACATTATTTACAAGCTAATTTCCCTCAAGTCTTTAAAACTAGTCATAGCATGTTGTAGTAAACGAAATGATAAGTTGATCAACAGGGTCCCAGATTTTTACTGCTTGATTTTTTTGAACTATTATTTAACATTATTTAACTTTCCTGAGAAGAAATGCCCACATCTGTTCATTGAAAGAAGTGGGGCAAGATGACTTCTTACTAGATTTTAACTTCTAAAATGCTCTGAGACTGTAATCTTATTCATGGAGTTGAGTCTTTGCTTAGTCTTATAGGTTGTGTGGAGATTCAGTGGGAAGAAACCAGATACATTGGGAAACAACACTCAGCTTTTTAAGTGGATCCAACAGAATTATCTTCTTGGTAAGAAGATGGCAAAAAAATACTAAGTTCTAATTAAATCTCAAGGACAATAGTGGAACAGAAAGGTAAAACATCAACACTTGATGATAATTATCTGTCATTTATAAACTTTCGATAGCTTTTTGATTGGTCTTCTTGTCTCCCCACTCTTCTATCTCAGCTTTACTACTATTGTAGTGCTTTTATCTAAGATTATATGGGAGGTTCAGTTCCGTTCAGTCACTCAGTCGTGTCCAACTCTGAGACCCCATGGTCTGCAGCATGTCAGGCCTCCCCCTCTATCACCAACTCCTGGAGTTTATTCAAACTCATGTGCATTGAGTTGGTGATGCCATCCAACCATCTCATCCTCTGTCATCCCCTTCTCCTCCCACCTTCAATCTTTCCCAGCATCAGTGTCTTTTCAAATGAATCAGTTCTTCACATCAGGTGGCCAAAGTATTGGAGTTTCCGCTTCAGCATCAGTCCTTCCAATGAATATTCAGGACTGATTTCCTTTAGGATGGACAGGTTAGATCTCCTTGCAGTCCAATGGACTCTCAAGGGTCTTCTCCAACACCACAATTTAAAAGAATCAGTTCTTCATTGTTCAGCTTTCTTTATAGTAAACATCCATACTTTCCCTCTAACTCACATTGCCTAAAAATAAAAGTGCAGCTAATAGAAGATGACTTTGTAAACAGCACATCCATCATTTTTCCTCTATTGCCAAATGCCCCCTGAGATTCTCCATACATTATCAGAACAAATCATTCCCTCTATTCCTAAGAAACAATGTTTCTTCATCTCCATGATTTTGAACACGGTCTTCTTTAAATCAAGAATCAGTCCACACTTGTCCTCTGGACAAAGCAACTCTGTACTAACATCCCCTCTAATATATAGCTTTCCCTCATTTCCTCAGACAGACTTCCTTTGAAAATTCACAAAAGTTTGCATGATCCCATGAGCATAGCAATCCTCAGCAGAAAGCATTGCCTTCTTTATTGACTTATACTGTCAATTTCTATTTCTAACCATGGGACTCAGAATTTATTGTTCTCATGGAAATCTTTCTTTAGTTCAGTTCAGTTCAGTCACTCAGTCGTATCTGACTCTTTGCGACCCCATGAATCGCAGCACGCCAGGCCTCCCTGTCCATCAGCATCTCCTGGAGTTCACTCAGACTCACGTCCATCGAGTCCGTGATGCCATCCAGCCATATCATCCTCGGTCGTCCTCTTCTCCTCCTGCCCCCAATCCCTCCCACCATCAGAGTCTTTTCCAATGAGTCAACTCTTCGCATGAGGTGGCCAAAGTACTGGAGTTTCAGCTTCAGCATCATTCCTTCCAAAGAAATCCCAGGGCTGATCTCCTTCAGAATGGACTGGTTGGATCTCCTTGCAGGCCAAGGGACTCTCAAGAGTCTTCTCCAACACCATAGTTGAAAAGCATCAATTCTTCGGCGCTCAGCTTTCTTCACAGTCCAACTGTCACATCCATACATGACACTGGAAAAACCATAGCCTTGACTAGACGGACCTTAGTCGGCAAAGTAATGTCTCTGCTTTTGAGTATACTATCTAGGTTGGTCATAACTTTTCTTCCAAGGAGTAAGCGTCTTGTAATTTCATGGCTGCAGTCACCATCTGCACTGATTTTGGAGCCCCCCAAAATAAAGTCTGACACTGTTTTCACTGTTTCCCCATCTATTTCCCATGAATTGATGGGACCGGATGCCATGATCTTTGTTTCCTGAATGTTGAGCCTTAAGCCAACTTTTTCACTCTCCTCTTTCACTTTCATCAAGAGGCTTTTTAGCTCCTCTTCACTTTCTGCCATAAGGGTGGTGTCATCTGCATATCTGAAGTTATTGATATTTCTCCTGGCAATCTTGATTCCAGCTTGTGTTTCTTCCAGTCCAACGTTTCTCATGATGTACTCTGCATATAAGTTAAATAAGCAGGGTGACAACATACAGCCTTGACGCACTCCTTTTCCTATTTGGAACCAGTCTGTTGTTCCATGTCCAGTTCTAACTGATGCTTCCTGACCTGCATATAGATTTCTCAAGAGGCAGGTTAGGTGGTCTGGTATTCCCATCTCTTTCAGAATTTTCCACAGAATCTTTCTTAGGTCACCCGAAAACCAAAGCTTTTATCACTCATGGTGGTGGCAATGGCATCTCTGAGCCATTTACCTTACGATTCCCATGGTGGGACTCCCTATGTTTGTTGACCAACCGAATAATACTGCTCACATGGAGGCCAAAGGAACAGCTATTAGACTTGAACACCATGTCAAGTACAGACTTGCTCAGTGCACTGAAGACTGTCATTTATGACCCATAGTATGTATTAGCATTTCTTTAACTTGGTAGTATCTATAGATCAATAAGTTCTCTTTTCAACAGTAATATGTTATTTCCCTTATTAAGAGGCTAATTTTAAAATACTTAAAATTATATAACCAATCTGAATTTCACTTTTACATTCAACCAGTTGTTTCAAAGTTGCTTTTTAATCCTACTGATTTAATGAGCAACTACTGCTGTTCAGATGCTAAGTTGTATCCGACTCTGTGACCTCATAGACTATAGCCCACCAGGCTCCTCTGTCCATGGGATTCCGCAGGCAAGAATACTGGAGTGGGGCACCATTTCCTTCTCCAAAAGAGCAACTAATCAGTTCAACAATTTTCCATGCAAAAAAAAAAGAAAAGAAAAGAAAAGAAAGAAATCTGAACTCTATAGAGCTTATTGTAACAAGCATGCATTTTTTAAAGTGTGACAGAATCCATACAAGGGTTCCCTGATGGCTCAGTGGTAAAGAATCTGCCTGCAGTGCAGGAGAGATAGGAGACATGGGTTTGATCCCTGGGTTGGGAAGATCCTCTGGAGGAGGAAATGGCAACCCACTCCAGTACTCTAGTCTGAAAAATCCCACAGGTGGAGGGGCCTGGTAGGCTACAGTCACAAAGAGTTAAGACACAGCTGAGTGACTGAGCATACAAAGCCCATCCATAGAAGACTGAAAAATAAGAAAGATTATTTCAATTCAATGCTTAAAATTTCTGAAACTCTAAAAATACTAAGAATAAGTAATCTTCCTGTCTCGATAGGTTTTCTTATTCTGAACATTTTATTTAAATAGCATCATACAATATGTGGTCATTTACAACTGACTTCTTTTTCTAAGGAAAAAGTTTTTAGTTAGATCTATATTGCAGCATGTACCAGTACTTTTTGTTATTGAATACTATTTTATAGTATATTCATACCATACCACATTCTATTAATACATTCATAAATTGATGGACATGTCTGTTTTTTTACACTTTTGTCTATAATGAAAAGAGCCTATAAACAGTGTTATACATGTTTGTGTGAACACAGGTTTTTATTGCACTGGGTCATAGGATAATTTTATATTTATAAGAAACTACCAAATTCTTTTCCAAAGTGGTCACATCATTCTACATTTTCACCAACAGTGTATGAGAATTCTAATCCTTCATATCATTGCCAACACATGTTATTATCTATTATAATTTTTAATATAGGCATGGTAATGAATATGATCATTCTTTGGTCTTGATTTACGTTTTCCTTATGTTTACTAATGCTGAGACTATTTTCATATTTTATTGGCCATTTGTATCATTTTAGAGACATGTCTCTTCCAATCCCTTATTCACTTTTTAATTTGGTTGTCTTTTTTATTATTGAGCTATTAAAACTCTCATGTGTCATATACACAAGTCTCTTTTCAGATATATGGTTTGCAAATATACTCTCCATCAGTAAGTTATTTTTCTCTTGCCAGTGTCCTCTGAAACACAATATTTTATGAAATTTAATAGAATACATTTTTAATAATTAAATATTTCTGAACTTTATTGAATCTATTAAAACTGTCAAAATTTCCCACAGAGGAAATTCCCAGGTCAGATGCCTTCATCAGTAAATATTTCCAAATAATTAAGAAAATAAGTACTATCAATCTTCCACAAACTCTTCTAGATAATTCAAACATATTACCAATTTCCAGGTCATTTTATGAGGCCATAATCCCTAATATCATAAACAGATAAGGATATTACAAGAAAAGAAAAAAATTTAACACAATTCCCTCCATAAATAAAACACAAAAGAACTAGAATGCCATATAAAAAGTACAGAACACCATGATCAAAATGGACTTATTCCAGGATTGAAAGTTTGTTTGTTTATATGTACAAAAATGAGTCATATAATTCAATAAATTGTCAACATAAAAGAAAAAAATATTATGACCAGTCCAATCATTAAATAATTGATAAAAGTCAACATCCATTCATGATATCAAAAGAAATATTTTGCAAAATAAATAGAAATTTCCTCAATCTTACAATTCAGTTCAGTTCAGTTCAGTGGCTCAGTTGTGTCCTACTCTTTGCGACCCCATGAATCGCAGCACGCCAGGCCTCCCTGTCCATCACCAGCTCCCGAAGTTCACTCAGACTCACGTCCATCGAGTCCGTGATGCCATCCAGCCATATCATCCTCGGTTGTCCCCTACTCTTCCTGCCCCCAATCCTTCCCACCATCAGAGTCTTTTCCAATGAGTCAACTCTTCGCATGAGGTGGCCAAAGTACTGGAGTTTCAGCTTCAGCATCATTCCTTCCAAAGAAATCCCAGGGCTGATCTCCTTCAGAATGGACTGGTTGGATCTCCTTGCAGTCCAAGGGACTCTCAAGAGTCTTCTCCAACACCACAGTTCAAAAGCATCAATTCTTTGGTGCTCAGCCTTCTTCACAGTCCAACTCTCACATCCATACATGACTACTGGAAAAACCATAGCCTTGACTAGATGGACCTTAGTCAGCAGAGTAATGTCTCTGCTTTTGAATATACTATCTAGGTTGGTCATAACTTTTCTTCCAAGGAGTAAACATCTTTTAATTTCATGGCTGCAGTCACCATCTGCACTGATTTTGGAGCCCCCCAAAATAAAGTCTGACACTGTTTCAACTGTTTCCCCATCTATTTCCCATGAAGTGATGGGACCGGATGCCATGATCTTCATTTTCTGAATGTTGAGCTTTCAGCCAACTTTTTCACTCTCCTCTTTCACTTTCATCAAGGGGCTTTTTAGCTCCTCTTCACTTTCTGCCATAAGGGTGGTGTCATATATTAAAATACCTATGCAAAGATTACACTTCCTCGCAAAATATGTACAACTTTATCCTCTTCATTAGTAATCAAGAAAATATAAGTTTAACTTCATTTTTACTTCATCATAAAAGCTAAAATTTGAGAATTATCACAACCAAGCATTGACAAGAATGTGGAGAAACAGGAACATTTCCATACTGCTGATGAGAACACAAATTAATAAACCACTTCAGAAAACTGTTTAATAATATTAAAGAGAATTCAATGGCACCCCACTCCAGTACTCTTGCCTGGAAAATCCCATTGGTGGAGGAACCTGGTAGGCTGCAGTCCATGGGGTCGCTAAGAGTCAGACACGACTTCCCTTTCACTTTTCACTTTTATACCTTGGAGAAGGAAATGATAACCCATTCCAGTTTTCTTGCCTGGAGAATCCCAGGGATGGGGGAGCCTGGTGGGCTTCCATCTATGGGGTTGCACAGAGTCAGACATGACTAAAGCGACTTAGCAGTAGCAATATTAAAGAGACCTAAACATGCATGCAGCCTTCTCTTAGCAATTCCACTCTTAGATATATAACTAATAAACATGTATAAATATATAAACCAAAATACGCATATCAGAATAATTACACCCCCATGACCAAAAAGCTGTTAGCAATCCAAATGCCCAATGATCAAAGAATGAATAAATAATTGGTGGTACTGTCAAACAAGGGAATACTATACAACAGTGGAATCAACCAACATCTACACAAGTCAGACACAAATAACCACATACTATGTGATTCCAATATGTACACAAGTTAAATCATTGTATGGTGTTAGTGGTCAGGCTAGTACTTAATCTGGGGAAGAGAGAAGTGACTGGAAATTTCCACCAGGAAGGAATGCCTATCAGGAGTATATAATACCCTACAGCCTGATTTAGGTAGGAGTTAGATTTGTGTTTCACTTGGTGAAAATTTTCTAGCTTATTTTAGTTTTGAGCTGTTTACTTGGAATTTGTGCAGTTTTCATACACGCTTCATACTTAAAGGTTTATTTTAGAAAATATAACAAATTTTAAAATGTCTACAGAGTAAATAACAAAATAAACAAGTGAAGAAACAAACAAAAACAATGGAAGAATTGCCATTGACTACTATCTTAATGTGATCAAGAAAAGCCACTCTGCACTCTGAACGTAATACTGAGACAAAGACTTCAATAAAGAGCTTGAAACAAGCTCCAGGGTGTTGTGGGGAAGAATATTCCAGAAGGACAAAAGGGACTGCAAGTTCAAAGGTGCTAAGGTGAGAAAACATTTGCAACATCAAGAAACAGCTAAAAGTCCAATGTGCCTACAACAGAGTGCCTGACAAAGTGATCAAGGAAGGGATTACCAGGGGTCTGAGCATGTAAGATACTATGGACCAAAGAACAGATTTGGGTTTTATTCTAAATGTGATAAGAAGCCAGACAGAAATTTTGAGTAGAGAGAAGAAATAACCTAATAGGTATCTCCAAAAAGTAATTTTGTCCACTGGTAGGAAATAGATGGTGGAATGGAGAAGAGTCAAAGCACCTGGACTGGTTAGGAGTCACTTCATTTTTTATTATACTATTACTCTGTTCTATTATACTTCCACAAGAATATCATCTTGAACTCGCCTTTCCACTGTCCAACTTACAGTGTTTGGAATGGCTCTTATCAATTCCTATGGTAGAAAAGATTGACGTTTCCCACCTGACCTTCCATTTTCATTTTTTAAATAACTGTCAGTCATAAAATTTCAATTTAAAAGTCAAACTTTCAATGAGGACCCAACTAAAAATAGACTGCTACTTCTGTAATTGTAGTTTCCCTTGTGGCTCAGCTGGTAAAGAGTCTGTCTGCGATGCTGGAGACCTGGATTTGATCTCTGGGTTGGGAAGATCCCCTGGAGAAGGGAAAGGTTACTCACTTCCGTTTTCTGGTCTGGAGAATTCCATGGACTCTACAGTCCATGGGGTCACAAACAGCTGGACAGGACTGAGCTACTTTCACTTTCACTTTTCTATAATTGTATATTTACTTGAAGAATTTGTATGACTCTTTTTGAAAACCATCTATGCCATTGGTATGCTTATGTAAAGTAGCTTTCTTTCAATGTTAGTATCTTTGTACTTCTTCTTTAGAGAGAAAGAAAATGCTATGAGGCTATCAAGAATTCACCATGATCAGCCTGTAAAGCCCCTGGACCAAGCAGTCTTCTGGACTGAGTTTGCCATCTACTACAAAGGAACCAAAGCATCTGCAGCCAGCCGCCCACTACCTCACCTGGTACTAGTACCACTCACTGGACATGATTGGGTTCCTATTGGTTTGTGTGGCAACTGTTGTATTTATTATCACAATGTTCTGTCTGTTTTGTTGCTGGAAGTTTTCTAAAACAGGAAAGAAGGAAAAAAGGGAATATCTGTATCTGAGAACTGGAGCAAGTTTACTCCATAGATGGAACTCATCCAGCAAGAAGGAGTTATGATAAGGATCCTATCCTCTTGTGACAAAATGACTTTTCCCAATTCAGCACCTCAGATTAAAGTTTATTTTCAAGGGATTTTCTGTTTATGAGTTGAAATATGTCATGCCAAGAGAAAAGCTCGTGAAAAATAAAGTAAACATGAAACTATATGGGTCTATATTGAAATTTATTTTTTTAATTCAAAAGTTATAATGAAAAGAAACCTTTGAACATAATAGTTTTTTACATGTTGTGTATAGACAGAAGAGATCCAACCAGTCCATCCTAAAGGAGATCAGTCCTGGGTGTTCATTAGAAGGACTGATACTGAAGCTGAAACTCCAATACTTTGGCCACCTGATGAGAAGAGCTGACTCATTGGAAAACACCCTGATGCTGGGAAAGATTGAAGGCAGGAGTAGAAGGGGACGACAGAGGATGAGATGGTTGGATGGCATCATCAACTCGATGGACATGGGTTTGGATGGACTCCGGGAGTTGGTGATGGACATGGAGGCCTGGCCTGCTGTGTGGTTCATGGGGTCAGGAAAGAGTCAGACAACACTGAGTGACTGAACTGAACTGATATACACAAGAACAATGAGAAGTCTATTTATAATATCTCTATTACTTTGCAGATATTCAGAGTATTTTATCCTTACTTTGGTGCAGAATATTATAGCCTTATTTTGCTACAGATACTGTTCAATAATTGAAATTGTGTTTAAAATTTCACAATTTTGTTTCATTTGTGAGACCTCTAAAACTTCTTGGTTATTACTGTGCATCTAGCCTCAGCATCACTTCTTATCTAAAACCATGGCATGCCATTTGCCTTCATCCAGTTTAACTCATTTCCCAGTGGAATATTGGTGTAATTAGAAATATAGCAGCTAATACCTGCCTCCTATTTTGTTGTTGTTTAGTTGCTAACTCTTGTCCAAAATCTTTTGGGACCCCATGGACTATAGCCAGTCACATTCATCTGTCCGTGGAATTTTCCAGGCAAGAATACTGGAGTGAGTTGACATTTCCTACTCCAGGGTATCTTCCCAATCCAGGGGTTGAACCAGTGTCTCCTGCGTTGTGGACAGATTCTTTACCACTGTGCCACCTAGGAAGCCCAGTAGGTTTAACTATTCTTCCTCAAATCTATCCTGCAACACAGGCAACCTAAAAAGGATTGGTAGTCATTGTACAGTGAGAACTACTACAAATCTCCAACAAAAAGTCAAACAGTAAAATACAGAAATAAATAAAAAATATGAATAACAAATTGACAGAAGTGAAATGGCCAATGACCTATGAAAAATGACAAAGGCTATTCATGCTTTTAGAAATGCAAATTAAGTCAATTAGTTATTTTCCTACAAGCGATTTGTGGAACAAATATTATGGTAGAACTACTTCTCTGGAAATGAACATATGTTTTTCTTCTTTTGCTGTTTTTTATTGAAATATATTTGCTTTACAATGTTAGTTTCTGCTCTACAATATCACAAATCAACTATATGTATACATATATCCCCTCTCTTGTGAGCCTTGCTCCCATCCCCTCACTCCACCACTCTAGATCCCACCCCTCTAAGATCACCAAGGTTAGCTCCCTGTGTTTAGAGCAGTTTCCTGCCCCTGTCTAGTTTACACATGGGAGTGTATATATGGGCTTCCCAGTTGACACAGGGGTAAAGAATCTGCCTGCCAATGCAGGAGATGCAGATTCAATCTCTGGGTTGGGAAAACCCCTGGAGTAGCAAATGACAACCCATTCCAGTATTCCTGCCTGGAAAATCCCATGGACAGAGGAGCCTGGTGGGCTACAGTCCATGGAGTCACAAAGACGGGCATGTTGAGGGACTGAGCACACATGCGCAGTGTAAACACGTCAGTGCTACTCTCTGAACTCACCCCCTTCTTCTTCCCCATCTATATGTCTGTTCTCTATGTCTGCACCTCTAGTCCTTCCCTGCAGGTAGGTTCATCAGGACCATTTTTTCTAGATTCCATAAATAAGCAGTAATATATGGTGTTTTTACAACTCTATATCTAGTTATCTGTCAGGCAGAAAGACTTGTGTATGGTCATCGTTATATTCTGAATACTTCCACTAGCACCTAAATGGCTGTCAGTGAACAAACCAACAACATAAGTATGTATGAGTGATATGGTCACTAGAGTAAACAGGTAGATAATAGGAAATATTGTTGAGTGCTCTCCATGTCACATCACTAGATAAAGAACAAGTCCTAGGAATTACACAGCCTAAGCATGACACTCTCCTTTGGAAATAAAATTAAATATATGCAAATTTATATAACCACAGAGGAAATGATCTTAAAGAATATACCTAATTTCCAATGATGGGAACTTAAATTTTTATTCTCTAAATTTCATTATTTGATATTCACAATTATATTTTCATTTATTAATTATGTGACTTTAAAAATAATTGGTGAAATCAACATATTAATTCATGATATTAAGTCCTAAGATTTTAATATCATGCTATCAATGTATTACTTTCATTCAAGACTTGAAATGACTAGAAATTTGGGTATAATATCAACATCAAATTAGGGCCTGTTTTAGGACACCTATTTTATGTTTTAAGTATTATAAATAGATATATTACCACATTGTATTTACAATGTCAAAATCTTAACTCACAAAAATTTCATTGCTGTGGTTTAAGCATTCATATCTAAATGAATTTTTCAATAGCTTAGGGACTTCTACTGGCATACATCTATACTTAGATTTGTAGTGTTTTTGAGACATAACTACAAGTACTATGACAGCTCTCTCATTAAGTAATTTCCTCTCTCTTAAGCTAGTTAAATCTGGTTGCTGTCTCACAAATGTTTCAGCTTAACTTCCATGGCACAGTTATGAAATACAACACCTTCTGTCTCCATTTTTCTTTCTGTCCCTGTCTTAATGTCTATGTCTGTTTATCTTTCTCTCTCTTTCTCAACTCTCTATCTCCCTACTCACCATATCCAAAGTTTTCATTAAAATGACCATTTGGTGAAGAGAGACATAGATATGCCTAAGAAATCCCAGTAGTTCCAGGCTTCCACCAGTTTGGCTCTTCCCAAATCAATCACCTGGTATGTCATTCAGATGATTACAACCCATCATCAGAAGACTGTAACCATCTGAGACACCATGCAAAATAATCACCTAGCCAAGCCCAGCCAACACCCACAACTATGAGAGATAAAGTGATTATTGTTGTTCTAAATTAAAAGACACTTACTCCTTGGAAGAAAAGTTATGACCAACCTAGATAGCATATTCAAAAGCAGAGACATTACTTTGCTGACTAAGGTCCATCTAGTCAAGGCTATGGTTTTTCCTGTGGTCATGTATGGATGTGAGAGTTGGACTGTGAAGAAGGCTGAGCACCAAAGAATTGATGCTTTTGAACTGTAGTGTTGGAGAAGACTCTTGAGAGTCCCTTGGACTGCAAGGAGATCCAACCAGTCCATTCTGAAGGAGATCAGCCCTGGAATTTCTTTGGAAGGAATGATGCTAAAGCTGAAACTCCAGTACTTTGGCCACCTCATGCGAAGAACTGACTCATTGGAAAAGACTCTGATGGTGGGAGGGATTGGGGGCAGGAGGAGAAGGGGACGACAGAGGATGAGATGGCTGGATGGCATCACTGACTCGATGGACATGAGTCTGAATGAACTCCGGGAGTTGGTGATGGACAGGGAGGCCTGGCGTGCTGCGATTCATGGGGTTGCAAAGAATCAGACACGACTGAGCAACTGAACTGAACCGAACTGAACTGAAGCTAGTATATTTAAGGGCAAATTATATGCACTAACACATAACAGAAACAATAATTACACTTTTGTCATAATATTACAATTAAAATGTAACTGTCAATGTTACATTTTGAAAATAACTATAACCCAGAAAGGGGAACCACCATACCATAATGATTTGGAGGTTGCACTTGGAATACAGATAGCCAAAATTTAAGTCCCTGCAAAATTTCTACAAAGTTATGTGGGGTTCAGTTCAGTTCAGTTCAGTCACTCAGTTGTGTCCGACTCTTTGCGACCCCATGAATTGCAGCATACCAGGCCTCCTTGTCCATCACCAGTTCCCGGAGTTCACATCCATCGAGTCAGTGATGCCATCCAGCCATCTCATCCTCTATCGCCCCCATCTCCTCCTCCCCCCAATCCCTCCCAGCATGAGTTTTCCAATGAGTCAGCTCTTCGTATGAGGTGGGCAAAGTACTGGAGTTTCATATGTGGGGTTGGGCAAGTTAATCAATGACATTATTTCAGCTGTTAAGTGAAATACAGATTAGGTATTGGTATTAACTGAGCTTCCCAGTTGGCGCAGTGGTAAAGAATCCACCTGCCAGTGCAGAAAATGCAGGTTTTATCCCTGAGTCAGGAAGATCCCCTGGAGAAGGAAATGGCAACCCACTCTATTTCTTTGCCTGGGAAATTCCATGGACAGAAGAGCCTGGTGGACTACAGTCCATGAGGTCCCAGAGAGTTGGACACAACAGCGCTATGCACACAATTGGTGTTAACTACCTCATGAGGTTGATGAAAGACTGAATGTGCTAACATTGTTAAGCAGTAAAAATAATTGCTGTATAGAGTGAAATGCAATTTGTATTAACTATTATCATGTAAATGTATCAGAAAATTGCCACAATAATTTTAGTCTTCACATTTACTTGATGTATTTTTAAATATAATGTGTTTCAAATATAAATAAAAAAATAACAACATTTCCTATTAAAGATGTTGGAATTAAATTTATGGTACGGGATTGGACTAAGATAGTGGAGTAGGTGGACAGTGAGATCACTACCCCCATAAACATATCAAAAATACATCTTCATGTACAACAGTTCACACAGGAAACTAATTGGAAACTGGAAAAACTCTTTAACAACCAATGATATAATACAGATTTCCATGTAACTGGGTAAGATGGGTAAAAACATAGGTTTGGGACTTCTGCCCCTGGAACGGATCTGAAAGGAAGAGAAGGTTTACAGAGACAGACCCTTACCCTGGGGATTAAGTAAGTGAAGCCATAGACGGCACATCCCAGTCCTGAGGTCTTATGCAGAGGAGACAAGCCCTTTTGGCTGCTGAGACAGATAGAAGGGCTAGAGAAGCTTAGAATCTGTTCTCAAAGAGTGCACATGTACTGGCTTGCCAACAAACAGGGTAGGGAAGCTTTGTGCTGATAGTTGCTGCCTCACTGCACTCCCAATCCAAGCTGGTATACATCAATTATAAAGATATATGCACCTAACATCAGAGATCAAAACACACGAAGCAAAAGATCTTGAAGGAGAAGAGACTTCCCATATGCCTAGCGGTTAGCAGTTTGACTGCCAGTGCAGAGGACACTGGTTCACACCCTGGTCAGGGAAGATCCTACATGCCACGGAGCAACTAAGCCCGTGCTCCACAACTACTGACCCTGCACTCTAGAGACCACAAGGTGCACTGCTGAAGCCCAAGCATCCCAGAGGTCATGCTCCGCAATAAGAGAGGTTACCATATGAGAAGCCTGCACACCACAAGCAGAGAGTAGCCTCTGCTCACCGCAACTAGAGAAAGACCCAGTGCAGCCAAAAGGAAATAAATAAATAAATTTGGGGCTTCTCTAGTGGCTCAGATGGTAAAGAATCTGCCTGCAGTGCGGGAAACTCGGGTTTGATCTCTGGGTCCATAAGATCCCCTGGAGAAGAGAATGGATCCCACTCCCATATTCTTGCCTGGAGAATTCCATGGTCAGAGGAGCCTGGAGAACTACAGTCCATGGGGTTGCACAGAGTCAGACATGACTGATTGACTAACACACATACGCACACACAAGAGAATGTAAAACATAACAAAAATTTACAACTGTGATTTCTTAGAAATGTCACCAATAGTTTCCTTGCTTTTGTATTTGTTTTTCTGATTTCTATTTCATTTATTTCACTCCAATATTTAATATTTCCTTCCTTATATTAACGTATTCTCTTTTTTCTAACTCCTCATATTTCAGGTTAGGCTATTTGAGATTTTTTTCTATGTGCATTTATTACCATAAACTTGTATCATATTACTGCTTGTTGTGTCTCATACATTTTGGCCTTTTTTTGTTTCCATTTTCATTTGTTTCAAGATATTTCTTATTATTTATTTCCTTTTTTATTTCTTCTTTGACTCATTCATTGTTCAAGGGGGCATTGTTTAATTTACACTTAAAATTTCCAGTGTTCTTCTTTTTTTGGTTTCTAGTTTCACATCATTCATAATTTTCATTATTTTTTTATTGATTCTCTGCCTGGATGATTTCTCTGTTGTTGAAAGTGGGATGCTGAAGTCTCTTATTATTATTGCATTGCTATTTTCCCCTGCAGATCTGTGACTTTTTTTTTTTTTTTTTACTATATTCAGGTGCTTCTATACTGGGTGCATATATTAACAGTAGTAACACACGTCATAAAATTGATCCCTTTACCATTACATAATGGCCTTCTTTGCCTCATGTTAGAGTTCTTGATTTAAAACCTACTTAGTCTGATACAAGTTACCCCTACTTTCTTTTGGTTTCCCTTTCCCTTTGCATGGATATCTTTATTCATAATTTCATTTTTAGTCTATGAATATCCTTAAAATCTAAATGAGTCTCTTATAAGCAGCATATAGTCAGATCTTGATTTGTCTTTTTATTTTGACCTATTTGACCACTCAGTATCTTGTGATTGGACAATTTAGTCTACTTATACTAAAATAATTATTAACATATGTCATCATTTTGTGAATTGATTTCAGATTCTTTTGTAATTTCTTTTCTTTCTCTCTTGCTGTTTTACTTTGTAAATTGACGTTTTGGGAGTAGTGTGCTTTTATTCTTTTATGACTTGTGTAGTTACTATGTTTCTGCTTTGTTATTACCATGAAGATTTCATAATATGTCTTACAGTAAAACATTCTAATTTAAACTCAAATCTTAACATCTATTCCGTGAAAAAATTCTACATATTAACTGGCCCCCTGCACATTTTATGTTATTAATGTCTCACTGAAAATATTTTTGTACTGTGCATTTATTAGTAAAATATTGCAGATACAGATACTTCAACACATTTTGAAAAAATCTATATGGTAGAGTTTACCATTGCAGTATTAGAGCATTCTATGTTACACTATGTGTTTAAGCTTTACCAGTAAGTTTTATGTTGTCATATGTTTTCATGGTACTAATTAATGTCTTTTTGTTTCAGCTTGAAGAACCTCATTTAGCATTTCTTCTAAGACAGGTCTAATGGTAGTGAATTCCTTCAGCTTTTGTTTGTCTGGGGAAGTCTTTCTTTATCTGTCATTTCTGAAGGATGACTTGGTGAACAAGGGATTCTTGGTTGACAGTATTCTCTTTGAGTACTTTAAGTACAACATATACTTCCTTCTGGCCTGAATGGTTCTACAGGAAAATATACTGATGATTTCATCAGTATTCCCTTGTATATGAGGAGTCTTTTTTTTTTCCGTGATGCTTCTCAAATTCTATATTTTCTGAATTCTGAGTGCCTGGTTATAATGCTTTTCAATGAAGAGCTCTTTGGATTGAATATTTGGACTTCATGTAATTAGATGTCCACAGCTTTCCACAGATTCGGGAAATTTCATCTGTTAACTATTTAAATTAATTTTCTGTCTGCGCTTCTCCCTCTTCTCCTTCTGGGATTCCTATGATATGAATACTCTTTCCTTGATAGTGTCCCACACTTCACACAGGTTTACTTTATTTTTTTTCATTATACTTGCTTTTTTCCCCATCTCTGTATAATATCAAGAGATCTGTCCCCAAATTTGAGTATTCTTCCTTCTATTAAATCTTGGTGACTCTACTGTTGAAGGTGCTCATTGGATTTTAATTTATTGCAATAATTTAAGAGTTAAAGTTAGAGATAGCAATTGTATTCTTAAATTCACTGTATTCTTCAGCTCTATAATTTCTTTTTAATTGGTTTTATAAGTCCTTTCTCATTTTTAAACTTTTTATTTGCTCCTGCATTGTTTCTCCTGATTTTATTGAATTGTCCATGTCCTATAAAATGTCACATATCTTCCTTAAAACAATTGCTTTGAGCTATTTTCTGGTAACTTGCAGATCTCCATTTCTTTAGGGTCTATTACTAGCAGTTTGTCACTGTGGTGATGTTCCTTGTTTTTCCACTTTTCTGGTTGTTTATGATGATGTATCTGTATTAGAGGTAACTTTTGCCTTCTCCAGTCTTTTTGAACTCACTTTGTTGGGGAAAGATTTTCACCTCAAGTTGGCTGTGAGGGTGCTAGGTTAGTGGGATGTAATATCATTGTTCTCAGGATTGCATGACTACATAATTTCTCTGCATCTCCATCAGCATAGATCAATATCTGTGCAGACTGCATGAGTCTTCTGTGACCAAAGCTAGAGAGTTCTCACAGGTAGTGGTAGTGTTCTTGCTGCTGCTAAGTCACTTCAGTCGTGTCCGACTCCGTGAGACCCCATAGATGGCAGCCCACCAGGCTCCCCCATCCCTGGGATTCTCCAGGCAAGAACACTGGAGTGGGTTGCCATTTCCTTCCCCAATGCATGAAAGCAAAAAGTGAAAGTGAAGCCACTCAGTCGTGTCCGACCCTCAGCAACCCCATGGACTGCAGCCTACCAGGCTCCTCTGTCCATGGGATTTTCCAGGCAAGAGTACTGGAGTGGGGTGCCATTGCCTTCTCCAGTGTTGGCTAGGGCCATTGAGGTACTTGGTAATAAAGGCTTCTGAGGCCCTACTGTTCTCTTTGGCTGATGGAAGTTAGTTGTAACTGAGGAGATTCATATTGGCACTCAGAAAGGAAGTAGAGCCAAAGACCTTAGGTCAGGCTGACGTGGAACAATTGTATCACTTTGGCCCTGAGGTGCAACTGTACTGGCTGGGGCAGAAGTACCAGTCTCGTGGGTACAAGCACATATAATTCTCCCGTGGGACTGGGGTCTATGTTTGTTGTTTGCTTCAGCAACACGGGGAGCAGGGAGAATGCAGCAGTGGTGCAAGCCCTGATATATATATGACAGAGTTCCACAGTAGCTTAGGCCCAGGAGTGCAGTGTCATATAGCAGCACAGCCTTGGAATGATGAGTCAAAATCCCAACTCTGGCCTCAGGAGAAGTCGCAGAGTAGTAGCATCATGGTCCCAGTGATGGCCTGTCAAAGCCACACGTCAGGACCCATGAGGTGGACTGTAAGCAGCAGTGGTGTGTTCCCAGTTGTGGTGGGTCAAAGCATTGACCTAGCACACACTGTGAGGTGAAGTGTAGGAGCACTGTGAACCAAACAATGCTATAGTGAAGCTGAGATTTAGGACCCAGGAATAAGCTGTAGAATAGCAGCAGCTCAGCCTAAGTAATAACCAGTCAAAGCTACAACTAGGAATACAGAATCAGGTTCAAGCAATAGCAGCATGGCTTTTGTTATGGCAAGACCAAGCACTAACGTAGAAGCTGGGGGCAGAGCACACAGCAGCAGCTCTCATCCCATACATGCCAGGGCACTGCGGTCACAATCAAGGAAGGTAAGGTGGGTATGAAGGTATCAGGTCCCCAAGATCAGGTATCCCCACAGCGACTTGTCAAAATACAAGGAGGACACAGTAGCAAGGACTCTGGACAGCTCTGTCAGCTAGAATCAGTGTTGGTAAAGACTATAAGTTCTCAGTAGCAAAGACTTCAAATGTCTATGATGGTGAGACTTGCCAGACTTCTGTTCTCCTTTTTTCCATGAGATGAAATCCCTTTGAGAGAATCCTTGCTGGTGTCAAGCTCTGAACTGGAAGATACAGTCATCTAATTAAAAAGCTTTCCCATGTTTTGCTACATGGCTATCCTCAGTTTTTGCATTCTGCAAGGCTTCTGCTCTATTTTTGTTGTAGTCCAGAACTTAACCAGTGTAATTTAAATTGATTTCTACTCGTTCATTTATTGTTTTTGTGGGGGGTACAGGTGTTTGGAACTCCTAACCTTCCAACTTGTGGATGTCATCTTATCTACTTCTGTGTCCAGGAGACTGCAGACATAAGGTCCACTCACATGCTATTGTTATTATAGTAGTCTATACATTTCTCTCTTACATGTTAATAACATAGATGAATTGCATGTGCAAGATCATTAACTTTTAAATCAGTGATAATACTGACAAAACAATATTAAACACTTTGTTATCATGAAATGTTCTACACTTTGCCCTTTCAATTAATTTCCACAGCTGCTGACTACTCATAAAATTTAGTTATTTGAAGTGTAGGAGTTAACTTTTAACTTCCTCATTGATTTCTCCTGGGATATAAGCATGAGCAATACCAAAATGATAGAGTAATTTTTAACTACTGCATATGAGCAAGATGTCTATGAAATGGCTCTCACTTCTGCTGCTGCTACAGCTGACTTGCTACTTTAGCTCTGGGAGTTGTGGAAAGGTGCTGGTGTGGCCAGTGGAATTTAGTCATTGGATGAATATGAAGGCAGTTCTGGATGAACTAGTCATGAGGGGTCATGAGGTGACTGTTCTAATATCTTCAGCTTCCACTATTACTGATGCCAACAAACCATCTGCTTTTAAGTTTGAGATTTTCCCTGTATCTTTAACTAAAGATGATTTTGAGAATGCTGTCAAGAATTTGATTGAGAAATGGACATACATGGGAAAAAATTCATTTTGGACAAATGTTTCATCATTGAGAGAATTGAAAAGCTTACTTTGGGAATTTTCTGGAATGCTTATGAAAATGTGTAAAGAAGTTGTTTCAAAAAAGAAACTTATAACAAAACTACAGGAATCAAGGTTTGATGTCCTTCTTGCAGATGCTGCTGGACCCTGTGGTGAGCTGCTGACTGAGATACTTAGAATACCTTTAGTATACAGTCTCCGTTTCTCGCCTGGCTTTTTGTTTGAAAAGTATAGTGGACAACTTTCATTTCCACCATCCTATGTACCTGTTATATTTTCAGCATTAAGTGATGACATGACATTCATGGAAAGGGTCAAAAATATGATATATGTACTTTATTTTGACTTCTGGTTCCAAACATTTGATGAGAAGACATGGAACGAGTTTTACAGTGAAGTACTGGGTAAGTCATCTTTTTAACTGGTAGCATGAAATCCTAATTTTCCAAGTGCTTTGGAAGTTGACCACATAAACATAAAGCCACAGGATTTTGTCTCTTATAAGGAAATGAGGGAATGAAAATATAAAATGACCCATCAATCCCATAAATATTGTGGAAACACTTCAACCATAGGGTAACGTAGAACCTTGTGGCCCATTACTAGTACAGGACACTCCAGGAAATTGTAAACCACACAATGAAGCACTTAATATTTCTCCGAACAATTATATATGTAACTCATGAAACTTCATCTTTTAACTTAAAAAGTTCCCTGGAAACCTCATAAAATACCTTGATAAATGAAGACAAGTAGATTAAGGAATTACAAACATATTTGTAGTGCAAGTATCTAGGTAGCATTTAGAAATTGTTTTTACTTGTGTAGCTCATTTTCCATAATATATATTATATTATTCAGTGTATACATATGTTTCCAGATCATATTTCATTGTATCATATCATATTATATATACACACACACACATGTATATATTTGTTTTATAAAAGAACATACACTTTCAAATATCTTTCTCTATATTATTCCAAATTCCTATCCCCATATTACCTAATATATTCACATGGCAATATTCTCATTTGATCTAATATTTGTTGTTATTTTCTTTTTGCTTTTCCTTTAAGGAAGACCCACTACATTTTTAGAGACAGTTGGAAAAGCTGATATGTGGCTCATTCGAACCTACTGGGACTTTGAATTTCCTCGCCCAGTGTTGCCAAATTTTGAATTTGTTGGAGGCCTCCACTGCAAACCTGCCAAACCCCTGCCTAAGGTCACCTACTCCTCTTTGTTGTGCTTTGTTAACTTTGCATTTTCAATAAGAATAATCTTAAAAATTCTAGAATTTTGATTACAGTGAATCATATATGGGAAGCTGGATAAACTGACCTTCCAGTTAGAAACATATATTTCCATACCAACAAGTACCTGAATTTCTTTATCATTGCAAAATAAAGTAGGATACCTGGGAGACTTTGAGACTATGTCAGTTAAATTAAGGCCTTGATAATTAAGCACATAATAGAGAAACAAGTATTCATTAACAAATAAATAAAAGGGACAAGCCTAGTCTAGAAATAAGTGCTAAAATGCAGAGGAATGGTGTGGGCAGTTTCTGCCACCTGACACTCTACCTAGAAAGACAGAATGAAAGCAAATAATAAAATGTGTTACTATAAGGAAAGATTGAAATGCCAAAGAAACATCCAGCAGGAATCATAGAAAATATCTGGACAGTCAGTTCAGTCGCTCAGTTGTGTCCGACTCTTCACAACCCCATGAACCGCAGCACACCAGGCCTCCCTGTCCATCACTAAATCCCGGAGTCCACCAAAATCCATGTCCACTGAGTCTGTGATGCCATCCAACCATCTTATCCTCTATCATCCCTTTCTCCTCCTGCCCTCAATCTTTTCTAGCATCAGGGTCTTTTCCAATGAGTTAGTTCTTCGCATCAGGTGGCCAAAATGTTGGAGTTTCAGCTTCAACATCATTCCTTCCAATGAACACCCAGGACTGGTCTCCCTTAGAATGGACTGGTTGAGTCTCCTTGCAGTCCAAGGGACTCTCAAGAGTCTTCTCCAAAACCACAGTTCAAAAGCATCAATTCTTTGGTGCTCAGCTTTCTTTATAGTCCAACTCTCACATACATACATGACTACTGGAAAAACCATAGCCTTCACTAGACAGACCTTTGTTGGCAAACTAATATCTCTGTTTTTTAATATGCTGTCTAGGTTGGTCATAACTTTCTGTCCAAGGAGTAAGCGTCTTTTAATTTCATGGCTGTAATCACCATCTTCAGTGATTTTGACGCCCAGAAAAATAAAGTCAGCCACTGTTTCCCCATCTGTTTGCCATGAAGTGACGGGACCAGATTTCATGATCTAAGTTTTCTGAATGCTGAGCTTTAAGCCAACTTTTTCACTCTCTTCTTTCACCATCATCAAGAGGCTCTTTAGTTCTTCTTCACTTTCTGCCATAAGGGTGGTTTCATCTGCATATCTTAGGTTATTGATATTTCTCCTGGAAATATCTTGGAGGCATTGATAATTAAGGTTAAATCTAAAGGATGCTCAGGAATGATTGAAGGTAAGGAATGTTGACATTTTAGGAATCAGCAAACTAAAATGGATGGGAATGGGTGAATTTAACTCAGATAACCATTATATCTACTTCTTTGGGCAAGAATCCCTTAGAAGCAATGATGTAGTCATCATAGTCAACAAAAGAGTCCAAAATGCAATACTTGGATACAATCTCATTAATGACAGAATGATCTCTGTTCATTTCCATCGACCTCTGACTGATCTCTGTTCAATCTCTGATATTCCAACCATTCAGTATCACAGTAATCCAAGTCTATGCCCCAACCAGTAAGGCTGAAGAAGCTGAAGTTGAATGGTTCTATGAAGACCTACAAGACCTTTTAGAACTAGCATTCAAAAAAGATATCTTTTTCATTATAGGGGACTGGAATGCTAAAGTAGGAAATCCATGGGGTCACAAAGAGTCGGACATGACTGAGTGACTGAACTCTACTTAACTGAACTGAACTGAAGGTAGAGGAAGATACAAAAGAAAAGCATAGTCATGACAGTTCCCAAGAAGTCCAAGTTCAGTCTAAACAGGAAGAGGCTGAGTAAAGAGGCAGAAAATGCTGGAGAGTTAAGTTGCAGACACGTAATTATAAGGAGTTTGGCACATCTAGTAGGACATAAGGGAGAAAATTAAAAGGGTGAAGAAAAGGGAGAGATGATCACATTAAAAAAAACAATCGCAGGATATACTCACAGGGTTGGATTGCAAAGGGGCAAGAGTGGAAAAAGACGCAATTTAGCAGGTTGTTGCAAGATATAGGCAGTGATGGGAAACTAGACAAAAATGTTCATAGAGATATAACCACACTAATTTATAATAATAACACCAACCTCATATTGTCCTTGAGGGAAAAAATGTGTTAATACATGTGAAATATCTAAAATGTCACTGGCCCATACTCAGTGATCCAGAAGAAATATTAATTATTTTCATTGTTGCTATTTTATTACTATAACATACTGTCAATAACCCAATGCGTGCCAGCCACATAGATCTAACTTCTAATTGAAATTGAAATGATATTCCTAATCATCAAGATTATATTATTCAGCAAACTGTCAGAGAATAGATATCCCATGGAATCTTTTAAAAGCAAATTTTAAAAGTTAACTTAATTAAAAGGTAATAAATATAATTCAATAACTTCAACAAAATTTACTTTAATAAATTTAATTGACATTTAAACTTTTTTAATATTAAGAATTTAAAGGTTTTGGCAAACAGATGGGCAAGATGTAAATTTTTTTTTGTAAGTATTGAGGCTCCTTACCAGTGCTCTAGATAAAATGAAAAATCTTCTTCAACAATGTAAATGTATGCCTTAGTAATTTGCAACTAAATCCAACCCTTAGTTGCTTTCACATTAGCATTTAAACCATTCTTCATTTGAAATCCCAGCGGTTTACATCTTACAGCATAAAAGAGAACTCCATCTATCATAATAGAACAGGTGTTTTCTTCCTCCAATAATCCTCTTGTTGTTCAATTGCTCACTCATGTCTGACTCTTTGCTACCCCACGGACTGCAGCACACCAAGCTTCCCTGTCCTTTACCATCCCCTGGGGCTTTCCTCAAACTTATGTCATTGAGTAGGTGATGCAATCTAACCATCTCATCCTCTGTCATCCCCTTCTCCTCGTGCCCTCAATCTTTCCCAGCATCAGGGTCTTTTCTAATGAATTGGCTTTTCACATCAGGTAGCCAAAGTACTGCAGTTTCAGCTTCAGCATCAGTCCTTCCAAAGAATATTCAGGGTTGACTGACTTCAGGATTGACTGTGGTTGACTCCTTGCAGTCCAAGGGACTCTCAAGAGTTTTCTCCAGAACCCTTTAGAAAACCTCAGTAAAAGTTTCCTTAAAAATGCAGGTCTCAACATCATAGATGCTTAACAGAATGTGTCCAGAGAAAATTTACCCTGCATATATAAGAACCATAAATAATGCACAGATTTTTTTTAAGGGGGGCCCACAATTTCTACCAACTGAATCTAAAACCATATGTAGGTTGAAAATATAAGAAATTCTACTTATAGGGTAGATTCATTCATGTTATGCAAATGGCATTTCATTCTTTTTTGTGGTTGTGTAAGTCCATCCTAAAAGAGACCAGTCCTGGATGTTCATCGGAAAGACTGATGGTAAAGCTGAAACTCCAATACTTTGGCCACCTCATGTGAAGAATTGACTCACTGGAAAAGACACTGATGCTGGGAAGGATTGCAGGCAGGAGGAGAAGGGGACGACCAAGGATGAGATGGCTGGATGGCATCACCGACTTGATGGACGTGATCTCCGGGAGTTGGTGATGGACAGGGAGGCCTGGCTTGCTGCGATTCATGGGGTTGCAAAGAGTCGGACACGACTGAGTAACTGAACTGAACTGATTCCTTATGAAAGAAAGCAAGAATCCAGTCTGTTTAAAATTGACTTAAGACAAAATAGAAAGCAAGCAATCTTTAGCGAACTGTTTTCTGGTCTCTTTTTAAAAATTAATTAATTTTTATTCATACTGGGTCTTCGTTGCTGCCCCAACATTCTCTAGTTGCAGCTCTTGGGCTTCTCACTGAGGTGGCTTGCAGGTTCTAGACTTGCAGGCTCAGTGGTTGTGGTGCTCGTGCTTGGTTGTCCCGGGGATGCCCCGAGGCATGTAAGATCTTCCCAAACCAGGGATCAAACACACATTCCCTGCACTGCCAGGAGATTTCTTAGCCACTGGGCCACCAGGAAGGTCCTCAGTTCAGTTCAGCTCAGTCTCTCAGTCGTGTCCAACTCTTTGCGACCCCATGAATTGCAGCACGCCAGGCCTCCCTGTCCATCACCATCTCCCAGAGTTCACTCAGACTCACGTCCATCGAGTCCGTGATGCCATCCAGCCATCTCATCCTTGGTCGTCCCCTTCTCCTCCTGCCCCCAATCCCTCCCACCATCAGAGTCTTTTCCAATGAGTCAACTCTTCGCATGAGGTGGCCAAAGTACTGGAGCTTCAGCTTTAGCATCATTCCTTCCAAAGAAATCCCAGAGCTGATCTTCTTCAGAATGGACTGGTTGGATCTCCTTGCAGTCCAAGGGACTCTCAAGAGTCTTGTCCAATACCACAGTTCAAAAGCATCAATTCTTTGGTGCTCAGCCTTCTTCACAGTCCAACTCTCACATCCATACATGACCACAGGAAAAACCATAGCCTTGACTAGATGGACCTTAGTCGGCAAAGTAATGTCTTTGCTTTTGAATATGCTATCTAGGTTGGTCATAACTTTTCTTCCAAGGAGTAAGCGTCTTTTAATTTCATGGCTGCAAGCACCATCTGCAGTGATTTTGGAGCCCTGTGAACCCTTAATAGATCATTTTCGTCTACTCTTTATTGATGGCAAAATGAAACTGATATCTTTTTCAAGGGTAAAATTCAATATCTGTTGTTTTTTTTCCTCTCTGTTTTTTAAACTAATTCCAATTTTATTGGAATATAGCTGATTAACAATGTTGTTATAGCTTCAGGTGGACAGCAAAGGGACTCAGCCATGCACATACATGTCTCCATTTTCCCAAAAACTCCCTTCCCAAGTAGGCTGTCTCTTAACATTGAGCAGAGTTTCCTATGTTATCATTTAGGTCTTTGCTGGTTATCCATTTTAGATATAGCAGTGTGTAATATCTGTTTTAATTGCAAACTGTTTGGATTACCTATAGTAACCTTCCCAGAGTCCAAAGGCTGAGATAAGATAGTGAAAGTTCTATGCTATCTAACGCTATTTTTGAAGTTTCCATTTTTGCATTTCAGGAAAGTGATAATGTTAGTAGGAGGGGAGGTTAGGAGAAGAAGAAGAAGAATGAAGGGAAACATGAATAGTAGTATAATCATGATAAATTAGTAATATTTGCTATTATTATCAAGCTGAAGAAACAATATTTAATTCCAAGTCAATGACTGTGAGGACTTCATTGCATAAGGAAACTGTTTATTCACCTATTAACTTTTCCAGTAATTACTGGATTCTAGAAAATTTCTGCACTTTTTAAAGAAATAGGATATTTGACAAAATGCATCGAGTTGTAAAAATGCTTATAGATTTTGTCTTCATAATATATGAAACTATACAAAGAAAACAATCAAGATGTCCTAACACAATATTTTGGATAATAATTCAAAAATGTCAACACTAGAAATAATAGAAATAAAGCAATGGTTAAATAATTTATAAATACTTACATTATAACATTACAATGATTTCATCAAATAATGCTTAATTACACTGTCAGCTATGAGGTTTAGTTGGAAAAAAAATATAATAAGATCACAATTTTATTCTGGGATTAAACATTATAAGCTGGAATTACAATTTTCAAATATATATATCAAATGCACATTTAATGATAGGAATAGAATAAAGATTAGAATGAAAGCACAAATTTTAGCATAATGTCCTCTGTGTTTATTCAGGTTGTCACAAATGGCAGGATTTCCTTCTTTCTCATGGGTGAATAATATTATATTCTGAGTGTGTGTGTTCATGTTAGTGTTTGTGTATATATTTATCACATCATTTTTATGGATTCATCCATTGCTGGGCACTTAAGTTATTCCCTTGGTTACTACAAATATTGTTGCAATAAACATGGGAGTGCATGTATTTCATCTACCCTGTTTTTATTTCCGTTGGTCATATACACAGAAGTAGAACTGCTGGATCATACAGTAGATCTATTTTTAATATTTTGAGGAAATTTCAGTTTGTTTTCGATAAAAGTGGAACCAATTTACATCTCACTGCCAATGTAAAAGCATTCACTTTTCTTAACATTCTCATTAATACTTTTCTCTTCTTGATGTAGATGTTCTAACTTTGATTCGCATTTCCCGGATAATTAGTGATAGTGATAACTGGTGGCCATTTGCACATCTTTTTGAAAAATGTCTGTCTTGTCTATCTGTCTATTCTTTAATTGATTTTTCGTTGCTATTGAGTTTTGTGAGTGCTATATATATTTTGAACCTTAGTTCCTCACTCAGTATGCGATTGTGAAATTTTTCTCCCATTCTTCAGGTTGTGTTTTCATTTTGTTGATTGTTTCCTCTGTTGTGCAGAAGCTTTTAAGTTTGATGCAGTGCCACTTGTTGATTTTTTTTTTAATGTCATATTAAAAACCAATCACTTTCAAGACTACTGTTAAGGAAGATCATCTCTACATTTTCTTTAAAAGTATTATGGTACCTGGTGTCATGCTTAAGTCCTTGATAAATCTGAAGTAATATTTTGAGGGTGGAAGATAGGGGTCTCATTTCATTTTTTTGCCTATGTTTATTCAAGTTTCTCAGAAGTAAAATAAGTTATTATTCTTTCCCTATTGGGGATCTTGGCTCTTTTGTTGAATTTTAGTTTGCTATATATGGAGGGATTTTTTCTAGACCCTGTATTATGCTTCATGGATATGTTTGCATTTATAGGCCAGTACCATATTGCTTTAAATGCTATCCCTTTGTACCATAGCAAAGTAGATGGACTTCCCTTGTGGCTCAGCTGGTGAAGAATCTGCCTTCACTGCTAGAGACCTGGGTTCGATCCCTGGGTTGGGAAGATCCCCTGGAGAAGGAAATGGCAAGCCACTCCAGTATTCTTGCCTGGAAAATTCCATGGATGCAAGAACCTGGCAGGCTATATTCCATGGGGTCACAAGAGTCGGACACAACTGAGAGACTTCAATTTTGTACTATAATTTCAAATTTGGAGGTGTGATGCTTTTGGCTTTGGGTAGTGGGGATATTTTAACAATATACATATCCTGATCCATGAACATAGGATCTCTTTCCATTTATTTATGTTTTCTTCTATTTCTTTCAACAAAGTCTTAGAGTTATCACTGTAAAGATCTTTCACTTTACTGGTTACATTTCTAGTTATTTTCTTGTTTTTGGTCCTATTGTAAATGGGGTAGCTTTTCCATTAATAGTACATATGAATGTTACTGATTTCTCTGTATTGATTTTACATCCTGCAACTTTACTGAATTTGCTGATTAGCTCAATTTTGTGGTTAAATCTATTTTTTCTGTGCTAAAATCTATGCCATCTGCAAAAAATGACAATTTTACTTCTTTCTTTCTGTTTGCTTGCATGTGTGCTCTAGTACCCAGTTGTGTCTGACTTTGCCACAGTCTGAACTGTAGCCCCCACCCCCAGCCTCCTCTGTCCATGGAATTTTCCAGGTTACAGTACTGGTATGTGTTGCCATTTCCACTTCCAGGGAATCTTCCCAAACCAGGGATTGAACCCATGTTTCCTATATCTATGGCATTGGCAGGCAGATTCTTTACCACCGAGAAGCCCTCCTTTCTGATTAAGAAGCCTTTTATTCTTTGTGTGGCCTAGTTACTGTAACTAGGATTTCTAGTACAATGTTGAATCAGTGTAAGAGTGACATCCTTTTCTTGTTCCTGGTCTTACCTAAAAAGCTTTCAAGTTTTCACTGTTGAGGATAATGTTAGCTTTGGGTGTATATATATATATATATAGCCTTTATTGCATTGAGGCATGTTTCCTCTATACCTAAAAAATGAGGGTTTCTATCATGAAAGAATGCTACATTTTTTCAAATGCTTTTTTATTTTTTGTACATCTGTTGAAATGACCAAGTTACTTTACATTTCATTCTATTATTGCAATGTATTACAAATATTTTGGGGTCTATTGGACCATATTACATCCCAGAGAAATATTCCATTGGTGATGGTATATAATCTTTTAGATGTATTCTTAAATTCAGTTTGCTGATATTTGAGTGATAGTCTTTGCATATACATTCAGTCTGGATATTCGCCTGTAGTTTTTTTCTTGTAATGTGCTTATCTATTTGGTATCAGGGTAATGCTAGCCTTGTAAAATGAGTTTGAAAAGATTCCCTCCAACCCCTTAATTTTTGGGAAGAATTTTCTGAAGGACTAACATTAATTTTCTTTAAATATTCATAGAATTTATCAGTGAACACATCTGGTTCTGAGTTTTGTGTGCTAGGAGATTTTTGATTTCTGATTCAGTATCTTTACTCATTGTGACAGTTTAGATTTTCTATTTCTTCCTGACTCAGTCTTGGTTGTTTAGATTGTCTGTTTCTAGAAAATTGTCTATTCTTTTCCAATGTGTAATTTGTTATCATGTAATTCATCATAGCAGTCTCTTATGAGCCTACATATTTTTATCATATCAGTTGTAATGTCTCCTATTTCATTTTCAAGTTTTGAATCCTTTTTCCTTGGTAAATATAGTCAGATGTTGTCAGTTTTGTTTATCTTTTTGAAAAAACAGAAAAAAACAATGTATCATATCACTTGGACCCAGAATCTAAAAATGTCAAACTTGTAAAAACAGAAGTAGTTTAAAGATTACCAAGGACTAAAAGACAAGAGAATAGGAGAGATATTTAAGGGTACAAGTTTGCATCTTGTAGTAAATAAGTCCTAGAGATATAAAGTACAGAACAGTGAATATACACAACAGTATAATATTATAATCATCATACTTTCCAAGGGACTATATCTTAATTATACCCACCACAAAAAGTAGTAATAATTACTAGACATAATAGAGCTTTAATCAATAATAAAATGGCAATCATATTATAAAATATAAACTATCAAATCAAGTTATAGATCTGAAATTATATAATACTTTCTGTATAAAATATATTTCAATTTCTTATAAAAACATATGAATTTGAAACTAAGGAATTCCTGGATAGAGAGTTTAGTAAATCTATTTATTTTAATTTTCTATGCTTTTGCATTTTTTTTTGCAATAAGCCTGTATTATTTTCATAAAAATTATCAGGGAATGAGACTAGTCAGTACATATAAGTAATTAATTTGTGAAAAGAGAATATATTATAATAATAACAAACATGCATCTTTCAGAGTATAGATGAAGCACCATTGGATAGCAAGTCATTGAGACAAAACATTGAAGCCAAGTAACTTTAAATCCTGCTATAGGTCACTAGAATGCATATGTTACTTGGATTCACCATGTGAAACATAAGAAAGTTTAGTGGCCTTATCACTGTGACTGATATCATTAGGTTGAAATTAAATTCTGAAAAAATGCTAAACAATATGTAGTCTGCAATATTAAAGTCTGAACACTTTTTAATTTTTTCTGTTAAAAATAGTTTTGAAAAAAATTTTATGCCAAAAATTAGGATCAGAAACTATACATTTTATAATAGAGGAGTTCAGTCATTATCTCAACAGAGAAAAGAATAGTGAATTTAAAACAGAAAAAAGAAATTAAAATAAATAAATTTAAAAAAAAGAAAGAAAAGGTATGTGCATGGATTATATCAGATAGCCAGGAAAAATTTTGCTCATTTATATTTTTTGTAATAGAGTATATTGAGAAATGTGGAATTTCTCTGTTAATAGTAGAATAAAATGCAAAATTTTAAAAAAATGAAGTGGAGTCAAGAATCACAAGACAAAATAATTCAGAAACAGTTGCAGGAAAATACAGATTCACTAGGAGCTGGCATGCTGCATTCCATGGGGTCACAGAGTCGGACATGACTGAGTGACTGAACTGAACTTCTGAGGAGCTTTATTTAGTTTGAAGTGAACTCAAAATGTGACCAGACCTCTACTGCAGAAGGCCATGGGGTACTTCTCCCACTGTGCCCCTGGGGGTACTGAGATGATGATGTTAGGTTCCCTCACAGTGGTTACACATAGCACACTCTACGGTGACATCAATTATATAATATTAGTTCATGACAAAGGATGTCATATATAAACAAACCCAGTAATATGATAACTCAAAAATGTAACTGCTCCAGCAGTGCTGTTGTTGTTCAATTGCTCAATTGTGTCTGACTTTGCTATTCAAGCATAACTCTGGGTTATATGTAAGATTCATAAGACTGTTTCATAGAACTTTCAAACTATAAGCCAGACTCTTCAATATCAGTAATTAGTAATTTAGAGAGACAGAGCTGGGGAAATTATGACAAAGTTTCATGTAAGAAAATGGGAGAACGACAGACATAAACAAATCTGAATCATGGATTTTTCTTAGCGCTCACAGTAAGGAAAATGAAATCCTAATGAATAAACAAAGATCATGGCATCTGGTCCCATCACTTCATGGGAAATAGATGGGGAAACAGTGGAAACAGTGTCAGACTTTATATTTGGGGGCTCCAAAATCACTACAGATGGTGACTGCAGCCATGAAATTAAAAGATGCTTACTCTTTGGAAGAAAAGTTATGACCGACCTCGGCAGAATATTCAAAAGCAGAGACATTACTTTGCCAAGTAAGGTCCATCTAGTCAAGGCTATGGTTTTTCCAGCAGTCATGTATGGATGTGAGAGTTGGACTGTGAAGAAGGCTGAGCTCTGAAGAACTGATGCTTTTGAACTGCGGTGTTGGAGAAGACTCTTGAGAGTCCCTTGGACTGCAAGGAGATCCAACCAGTCCATTCTGAAGGAGATCAGCCCTGGGATTTCTTTGGAAAGAAAGATGCTAAAGCTGAAACTCCAGTAGTTTGGCCACCTCATGCGAAGAGTTGACTCATTGGAAAAGACTCTGATGCTAGGAGGGATTAGGGGCAGGAGGAGAAGAGGACAACAGAGGATGAGATGGCTGGATGGCATCACAGACTCGATGGATGTGAGTCTGAGTGAACTCCGGGAGTTGGTGATGGACAGGGAGTCCTGGCATGCTGCGATTCATGGGGTTGCAAAGAGCCGGACACGACTGAGCAACTGAACTGACTGAAACTAAAATTTAAAGTAATTCTTCAGAAAATCTGTCTGAAATAAATAAATCATTTAGTAAATCTATAGTAATAAAGAATTAGAGGTGAAATAAACCCTGCACTGTAAATTTCCAAGAATCTGTTAGTAATTAATAACATAACTGATGAAGAGTCTCTCTATAATATTGTTTCACAGTATCTCCTTGTCACCACTGTGTATTGGGTCTATCTCATTTCCTGCTTATACACAAACACGTTTGTACAAATAGACATAATAGAAGAAATTGACCTCTTCTCATCCATTTCCTTCCCAAGGACTTCAGGGATGTCATCTGTTTAAAAGGACAGCTATTACTAAAAATAGTAGGGGCTTCCGTGGTGGCTCAGATGGCAAAGGACCTGCCTGCAATGGGGGAGACCCAGGTTTGATCCCTGGGTAGGAAAGATCCCCTGGAGAAGTAAATGACAAACCACTCTGGTATTCTTGCCTGGAGAACTCCATGGACAGAGGAGCCTGGTGGGCTACAGTTCATGGGGTCACAAAGAGTCAACAGGACTGAGCAACTAACACTTTCACCTTCAGAAACAGTATGGAGTTTGCTAAAAATTTTCTAAAATGAATTTTTGGTGTTTAATATTGAGTAGCACAACTGACCAAAGTCAACGATGTGAAGTTAGCATGTTCAAGAATCAAGAGGGCAGGAGGGAAATCACTTTATAAACTAACTATATAGTATGTGATAAGAATAATACACACTTCTTAATTTAAACCTGCCACTACAGGTTACTGTTTCTATTCAGTTGCTCGATTGTGTTTGACTCTTTGCCATGCCACAGACTGCAGCATGCCAGGCTTCCCTGTCCTCCACTATCTCCTGGAGTTTGCTTAAATTCATGTTTATTGAGACGATGATGTTATCCAACCAGCTCATCCTCTGTCATTCCTTCCCCACTACCCTCAATCTTTCCCAGCATCAAGGTCGTTTCCATTGAATCAACTCTTCACATCAGCTGGCCAAAGTACTGGCCCAAGCATCAGTCCTTCCAATGAATATTCAGGATTGATATCCTTTAGGATTGACCAGTTTGATCTCCTTGCTATCCAGGGGACTCTTAACAGTCTTCTCCAGCACCACAGTTCGAAAGAATCAGTTCTTTGATGCTCAGCCTTCTCGATAATGCAACTCTCTCATCAATACATGACTACTGGAAAAAACATATTTTCAGTGTATGGACCTTTGTCAGCAAAGTGATGTTTTGGCTTTTGAATATGCTAAGTTGGTCACAGCTTTTCTTCTAAGCATCTTTTAATTTCATAGCTACAGTCACCATTCACAGTGATTTTGGAGCCCCCCAAAATAAAGTCTCTCACTGTTTCCATTGTTTCTCCATCTCTGTCATGAAGTGATGGGACCAAATACCCTGATCTTAGTTTTCTGAATGTTGCATTTAAGCCAGTGTTTTCCCTCTCCCCTTTCACCCTCAAGAGGCTCTTTAGCTCCTCTTCACTTTCTGCCATTAGGGTGGTATCATCTGCATATCTGAGGTTGTTGATATTTCTCCCAACAGTCTTGATTTCAGCTTTTGTTTCATCCAGTCTGTCATTTTGCATGGTATAGTCTGTCTATTACTTAAATAAGCAGAGTGACTAGATACAGCCTTAAGTTAGTCTTTTCCCAATTTTGAACCAGTTCGTTGTTCCATGCCCAGTTCTAACTGTTGCTTCTTGTCCTGCATATAGGTTTCTCAGGATGCAGGTAAGGCAGTATTCCCATCTCTTTAAGAATTTTCCACAGTATGTTGTCACTCACACACTGAAAGTCTTTAGCATGGTCAATAAAGCAGAAGTAGATGTTTCACTGGAATTCCCTTGCTTTTCCTATGATCCAACAGATGTTGGAAATTTGATCTCTGGTTCCTCCTCTACTTTTTCTAATCCAGCCTGTACACCTGGGAGTTCTCAGTTCATGTGCTGTTAAAGCCTAGCACTGATACATATGATTTGGCAACTCCTCTTCTGGTTATATATTGAAAATAATTGAAATGAGGATCCCAATGAGATATTTTCACACCATATTCATGAAAGCAGTATTCATAAGAGCCAAGAGGTTGAAGCAACTGAAGCATCCATAAACAGGATAAACAAAATGTTGTGGATACAAAAAGATGGAGTATTACTCAGTCTTTAAAGGAAAATTCTGACACATGTCACAACATGAACGAATCTTATGCTGAGTGAATTAAACCAGAGGTGAAAAGACAGACTGTACAATTCAACTTGAAAAAAAGTATCCATAATCTAATCTGTGCAAACATAGAGTAGAATAATGGTTACCAGGGACTGAGGAAAGATGAAAATGGTGTTTCTTAATGAGTACAGACTTCCGTATTTGCCAGATGGAAAAGTTCTGGAGATTGATGCACAATGTGATAAGAATGATTAAGATCATAAAATTTTATGTTGTATTTATTTTACCATGATATGTTTTTTAAAAGTGACTAATGATTTCTACACTATATCTGATTTTGTCTCTTTAGTTTTTTGTTTTTTTGTTTTTTGGCAAACTTTTCAATTGTCTTCGCTATGCTGTTGTTTGTTGCTCATTTGTGATGCAGTAAATTCTTTTTCACAGGAAATGGAAGAGTTTGTTCAGAGCTCTGGAGAAAATGGTATTGTGGTGTTTACTTTGGGGTCAATGATCAGTAACATAACAGAAGAAAAAGTCAATGTAATTGCATCAGCTCTTGCCCAGATTCCACAAAAAGTACGTAAAGTAACTTAGTAGTAGATAAGTACTTAAGGAAACCATTAAATTCTGTAAAAAGTATGATTACAGATATATTATGCAAGAAGGACACACTATTAAGATATCTCCAAATTATCTGATTATATATATTAAAAAACAAAATATATATGGTAGATGGTAGAACAGTACGTAGAATATCTTCAACTGACATTAAATTTAGATTAACACTGTCATCACAAAGAAAAATATTTAAGAGATGCAGTGTGAATTTTGGTATTGTAATGGTAGTGTGGACAGGAAAAAAAATCACCAAATTCTGTCTTGTTATTTGCCCATTTTCCCTGAGGACTCCTGAAGACATGACACATAGATGTTCTCAGGAGTTGAATTTTCATGGTATATGTGGCCTCTCAATAATATTAAGGAATATTAATAAAAGTCTGGAGTGCTTTTTGCCGTTTGTACTTGCCAGGAATTCCTGGTCCCTTTTACATTCCCTAAGTTTTGGAACAGACCTAATCAGTGTGCTTTCTAGGTTGCTATTCAGAGAAAGGTTGGCTTCTCTTAATTGTTTATGCTAATTTTTGCTGAAAAACTAAGTTACTTTACATTCACAGATCAAATAGAAGTTAAACACTAATAAATTATAATCTAGCTTATGAGAATTGCTTGGAACTACAAAACTGGTCCTTACTTTGCTATGATACCTAGAGAGCATATTAATCAATACTAAGTGCTTTCTGCTTCATTGTTGAAGCATTCAGGGTCAGTTGAATAACTTTAGTGACATTATTTTGAAACTTTTTCAACAGCCTTGTTGTCCCTTACAGATTACCAACCGACTCTTTTTTTCTAGGGGTAAAACATTTCTAAGCCTAGTATGATACTAGTGGTAATAATCGGGCAGTGGTGGTTTAGTCAACGTCGTGACCAACTCTTATGATCCCATGGACTATAGTCTGTCTTGCTTCTGCCCGTGGGATACTCCAGGTGGGATTATTAGAGTCGGTTGCCATTTCTTTCTCCAATAATCTGGATTCATGTAAAAAAAAATTCCAGTCGTCATTCTTTTTGGAAGTAGTATTTAACAATTTGTAATCAAATGAAATTATATTTCCTAGACAGCCCTAATTAACTTATTATTAATAAACTATAAATAAGCAGAGCATTTCTCTTAATTTGCAGTTTGAATGCATTTTCTTCTTTCCTTTCAAAATTTGTAAAATTCTAATAAAATAAGTTGTATTAACATTTGGATAAAATTAAGCACTTCAAAAAGGGAAAATGGCTGTCTCCGGAGGCCTTACAAATAGCTGTGAAAAGAAGACAAGCAAAAAGCAAAGGAGAAAAAGAAAGATATAAGCATCTGAATGCAGAGTTCCAAAGAATAGCAAGAAGAGATAAGAAAGCCTTCCTCAGCGATCAACGCAAAAAAATAGAGGAAAACAACAGAATGGGAAAGACTAGAGATCTCTTTAAGAAAATTAGAGATACCAAGGGAACATTTCATGCAAAGATGGGCTCTATAAAGGACAGAAATGTTCTGGACCTAACAGAAGCAGAAGATATTAAGAGGCGGCAAGAATACACAGAAGAACTGTACAAAAAAGATCTTCATGACCCAGATAATCATGATGGTATGATCACTCACCTAGAGCCAGATATCCTGGATATGAAGTAAAGTGGGCCTCAGAAAACATCACTATAAACAAAGCTAGTGGAGGTGATGGAATACCATTGGAGCTATTTCAAATCCTGAAAGATGATGCTGTGAAAGTGCTGCACTCAATATGCCAGCAAATTTGGAAAACTCAGCAGTGGCCACAGGATTGGAAAAGGTCAATTTTTATTCCAATCCTAAAGAAAGGCAATGCCAAAGAATGCTCAAACTACCGCACAATTGCACTCATCTCACACGCTAGTAAAGTAATGCTTAAAATTCTCCAAGCCAGGCTTCAGCAAGACATGAACCATGAACTTTCAGATGTTCAAGGTGGTTTTACAAAAGGTAGAGGAACCAGAGATCAAATTGCCAACATCTGTTTGATCATTGAGAAAGCAAGAGAGTTCCAGAACAACATCTATTTCTGCTTTGTTAACTATGCCAAAGCCTTGGACTGTGTGGACCACAATAAACTGTGGAAAATTCTGAGAGAGATGGGAACACCAGACCACCTGACCTGCCTCTTGAGAAATCTGTATGCAGGTCAAGAAGCAACAGTTAGAACTGGACATGGAACAACAGACTGGTTCCAAATAGGAAAAGGAGTACATCAAGGTTGTATATTGTCACCCTGCTTATTTAACTTATATGCAGAGTACATCATGAGAAACCTGGGCTGGAAGAAGCACAAGCTGGAATCAAGAATGCCGGGAGAAATAACAATAACCTAGATATGCAGATGACACCATATTTATGGCAGAAAGTGAAGAGGAACTAAAAAGCCTCTTGATGAAAGTAAAGAGGAGAGTGGAAAAGTTGGCTTAAAGCTCAGCATTCAGAAAACGAAGATCATAGAATCCAGTCCCATCACTTCATGGGAAATAGATGGGGAAACAGTGGAAACAGTGTCAGACTTTATTTTTTTCGGCTCCAAAACCACTGCAGATGGTGACTGCAGCCATGAAATTAAAAGACGCTTACTCCTTGGAAAAAAAGTTATGACCAATCTAGATAGCATATTGAAAAGAAGAGACATTACTTTGCCAACAAAGTTCCGTCCAGTCAAGGCTATGGTTTTTCCAGTGGTCATGTATGGATGTGAGAGTTGGACTGTGAAGAAAGCTGAAGAATTGATGCTTTTGAACTGTGGTGTTGGAGAAGACTCTTGAGAGTCCCTTGGACTGCAAGGAGATTCAACCAGTCCCTTCTGAAGGAGATCAGCCCTTGGGTTTTCTTTGGAGGGAATGATGCTAAAGCTGAAACTCCAGTACTTTGGCCACCTCATGCGAAGAGCTGACTCATTCAAAAAGACTCTGATGCTTGGATGGATTGGGGGCAGGAGGAGAAGGGGGTGACAGAGGATGAGATGGTTGGATGGCATCACCGACTCAATGGTCGTGAGTCTGAGTGAACTCCGGGAGTTGGTGACGGACAGGGAGGCCTGGCGTGCTGCACTTCATGGAGTTGCAAAGAGTCAGACATGATTGAGCAACTGAACTGAACTGAACTGTAGCACTTCTATAACAGTTGAAAAGAAATTGATGAATATATTTGAAAATGAGAGTTAGAATACAAACTAAAACAAAAATATGTTGTTTATTGGTAATTTGCCATAGTCTTTCTGCACTAGAAATAAGATCATCAAAAAATGTCTTAAATATTTGAATTTGTCATTGAAAACCTATTTGTCTATGTCATCGTATGTGACATGTCATAATTGCATTCCATCTCAGATTGAACCTAAAAATGAGCACATCAAATGTGAGTGTTGCTGTTAAGAAGTATATTAACAGTTATTATCAATCAAGTCCTTATGCTTTGATTTATTTATATGTCATACAGCAGCATTTAAATTTTATTTAAAAATTTTAACACTATGACTTTGAAGTTGAACTCATGGAATAATGTATTTCCTTTACCTTAACAGGTTCTATGGAGATATGATGGCAAGAAACCGGATACCTTGGGGCCCAATACCCGTCTGTATAAGTGGATCCCCCAAAACGACCTTCTTGGTAAGACTTGGCAAAAAATATTAACAACATGAGTAACAGGTAAGCAAAGTGATACTACTTCAATATGAAACAAACATCCAACATTTATTATTGAAAAACTCCTTTGAGTTTAAGTAAGAAAACTTTATCCTTCATTGCTATTTCCACCCCCAAAGGGGGAAAAAAAAAGGAGAAAATTTAACAGCATTGTGTTATACATGGTCACATCCTTCACATCCAGAAGCAAAATATGTTTACTTTGGCTATAATTACTTTTCACTGTGAAATTTTAGGTAACTCTGTGCATTGTTCTGTCTCTGATTTCCCTCCTTATGCCTGTGTTTTCCACTCCTTCATTTCAGTTCAGTTCAGTCACTCAGTCATATCAGACACTTTGTGACCCCATGAACCGCAGCACGCCAGGCCTCCCTGTCCATCACCAACTCCCAGAGTTTACCCAAACTCATGTCCATTGAGTCAGTGATGCCATCCAACCATCTCATCCTCTGTTGTCCCCTTCTCCTCCTGCCCTCAATCTTTCCCAGCATCAGGGTCTTTTCCAATGAGTCAGCTCTTCACATCAGGTAGCCAGAGTATGGGAGTCTCAGCCTCAACATCAGCCCTTCCAATGAATATTCAGGACTGATCTCCTTGAGGATGGACTGGTTGGATCTCCTTGCAGTCCAAGGGACTCTCAAGAGTCTTCTCCAGCACCACAGTTCAAAAATATTCTTCAGCGCTCAGCTGTCTTCACAGTCCAACTCTGACATCCATACAAGACCAGTGGAAAAACCATAGCCTTGACTAGATGGACCTTTGTTGGCAAAGTAATGTCTCTGTTTTTTAACATGCTACCTAGGTTGGTCATAACTTTCCTTCCAAGGAGTAAGCGTCTTTTAATTTCATGGCTGCAATCACCATCTGGAGTGATTTTGGAGCCCAGAAAAATAACGTCTGCCACTGTTTCCACTGTTTCCCCATCTATTTGCCATGAATTGATGGGACCAGATGCCATGATCTTCGTTTACTGAATGTTGAGCTTTAAGCCATCTTTTTCACTCTCCTCTTTCACTTTCATCAAGAGGTTCTTTAGTTCTTCTTCACTTTCTGCCATAAGGGTGGTGTCATCTGCATATTTGAGGTTATTTTTATTTTTCCCGGCATTCTTGATTCCAGCTTGTGCTTCATCCAGCCTAGTGTTTCTCATGATGTACTCTACATATAAGTTAAATAAGCAGGGTGACAATATATAGCCTTGATGTACTCTTTTTCCTATTTGGAACCAGTCTGTTGTTCCATGTCCAGTTTTAAATGTTCCTTCCTGATGTGCATACAGGTTTCTCAAGAGGAAGGTGAAGTGGTCTCGTATTCCCATCTCTCTCAGAACTTTCCACAGTTTATTGTGGTCCACACAGTCCAAGGCTTTGGCATAGTTAACAAAGCAGAAATATATGTTTTTCTGGAACTCTCTTGCTTTTTTGATGATTCATCGGATGTTGGCAATTTGATCTCTGGTTCCTCTGCCTTTTCTAAAACCAGCTTAACCATCTGGAAGTTCATGGTTCACGTATTGCTGAAGCCTGGCTTTGAGAATTTTGAGCACCCTTAGGGATATTTTAAATGATACTTAAAAATAAGTGTTCCTCTTTTTATTACCTGTGGTGCTCCGTTTTCTATCAGAAAACATCCATATCTTTTACATCAAGTGTTCACACATTTTAAGATACGTTGTAGCTTTTCCTTCCTCTAGTTCCACTGCCACTACCATTTGCCCTTCTCGTTGCCTTGACACACTTCCTATCAGACTAAATGGCTTCATTATTGTTTTAGAGATTATATTTCTGACCTGCCCTCCTTGTTTTTGTTGTAAAAATATTTTCTTTTACTCAGAATTCCCTTTCAGGTTTTTCACCTACTAATCTTGGATTCATTTGTGAAGTTCAAGTGACATAGCTCTTTATGAAGTCTTCACTCACCTCTCCAGCAGACTTCAGTTCCGTTCAGTTCGGTTCAGTCGCTCAGTCGTGTCCAACTCTTTGTGACCCCATGAATCACAGCATGCCAGGCCTCCCTGTACATCACCAACTCCTGGAGTTCACTCAGACTCACATCTATCGAGTCAGTGATGCCATCCAGCCATCTCATCTTCTGTCGTCGCCTTCTCCTCCTTCCCCCAATCCCTCCCAGCATCAGAGTCTTTTCCAATGAGTCAACTCTTTGCATGTGGTGGACAAAGTACTGGAGTTTCAGCTTTAGCATCATTCCTTCCAAAGAAATCCCAGGGCTGATCTCCTTCAGAATGGACTGGTTGGATCTCTTGCAGTCCAAGGGACTCTCAAGAGTCTTCTCCAATACCACAGTTCAAAAGCATCAATTCTTTGGTGCTCAGCTTTCTTCACAGTCCAACTTTCACATCCATACATGACCACTGGAAATACCATAGCCTTAACTAGAAGGACCTTTGTTGGCAAAATAATGTCTCTGCTTTTCAATATTCTATCCAGCAGACTTAAGGATTTCTTATTCTGAATTCTGAAGCAATTTAAATACAGTTTTGTATGTTATCTAAAAGACACTGCTCATTTCAGTTGCTTTATAATGCTCATTTCTCAGTTTATTTATAAGACTTTTAATTAACAATTTTACTGAAATTCACTCAATTCTAGGTCACCCAAAAACCAAAGCCTTTATAACTCATGGTGGAACCAATGGCATTTATGAGGCCATCCATCATGGGATCCCTATGGTGGGCCTTCCTTTGTTTGCTGATCAACCTGATAACATTGCCCGAGTAAAAGCCAAGGGAGCAGCTGTCAGAGTGGACTTGGAAACAATGTCAGCAAGAGATCTGCTCAATGCATTGAAGGAAGTCATTAACAATCCCTCGTGAGTATATCTGTTTCAGTCCATTTGGTGGCAACAAATACAACAGTTGCCCCACAAGCTAGTTCATTTTATAAATTGATGTTTCTTTGCTTTTCCTATAGCTACAAAGAGAAGGCTATGTGGTTATCCACCATTCAACACGATCAGCCTATAAAGCCCCTGGACCGAGCAATCTTCTGGATTGAGTTTGTCATGCGCCACAAAGGAGCCAAGCACCTGAGGCCAGCCGCCCACAACCTCACCTGGTTCCAGTACCACTCTCTGGATGTGATTGGGTTCCTGCTGGCCTGTGTGGCAACTGTTGTATTTGTCATCACAAAATGCTTTCTCTTTTGTTACCGCAAGTTTGCTAAAACAGGAAAGAAGCAAAAGAGAGAGTAGCTGAAAGTGTTATGCCCCTAGATGGAACTCCTCCAGTGAATTCCAGCACAAAAGAGTTATGATGAGCTTCCCCTGTGACAAAACAACAATTTACAATTTAGCATCTCAGATCAAAATTGTTTTCAAGTGATTTTATACCTGTTTACAAATTGGAAATAAGTCATGCTAAGAATAAAACTGGTGAAATCTTCAGTGAGAATAAAGTTATAGGGTATATATTGAAATTTATTATTTTAATTCAAAAGTTATACTGAAATCTTTTAATTTAACTGTTTCACAGGTTGTGCATAGCTATGAGAACAATAACAATTTTATTCATAGTAACTATATTATTTTTTAGATATTCTGAATTTTTACTTTATTTTGGTTGAGAATTCTACAGTTTTATCTTACTATCAAAGCTATTCAATAATTGGAATTGTATCAAAAGATACACCCCTTCGTTTCATGTTTGACTCCAGTAACACTTGGTTGTTACTATCCATCCAGCCTCAGCATCACTTTTTACCTAAAGCCATGGAAAGTTATTTGCCTTCATCCATTTAACTCATTTAACAGTAGAATATTTGTGGAATTAGGAATATGGCAACTGCTACCTAGTTCATATTATACAACTGAGATATTTCTGAAAATCTTTCATTCCATGACCTAATTCTCTATTTTTCATCATCTTTAAAATTAGTGACTTTATTGGAAATTTAAATTGGTACAACCACTATGGAGAATCTTATGAAATTTCCTTAAAAAACTAAAATTAGAGCTACCATATGACCCTGCATTCTACTCCTTAGCATGTAGCCAGAGGAAAGCATGATCCAAAAGGATGCATATACTGTCATTGTAGCACTGTTTACAATAACCAAGGTATGGATACAAGTCAAATGCCTATCCATAGCAGAATGGATAAAGATTAGGTACATATATACAATGGAATATCACTCTGTCATTAAAAAGAATAAAATAATGTCATTTGTATAAACATGGATGAATCTAGAGATTGTCATCCTCAGTAAAATAAGTCAGACAGAGAAGAACTATCATAAGACATCATTATATATGAAATCTGAAAAGAAATGTTACAAATGAACTTACAAAACAGAAAGATACCCACAGACTTAGAAAACGAACTTATAATTGTCAAGGGGAGGATGAGGGAAGGGAAAGTTAGGGAGTTTGGGATTGACATGTACACACTGCTATATTAAAATCTTGTTGGATAACCAACAAGATCTACTGTATAGCACATGGAACTCTGCTTAATGTTATATGGCAGCCTGAATAGTAGGGATATTTGTGGGGGAAATGAATACATGTATATTCATGTAAGGCTAAGTCCCTTCTCTGGTCACCTAAAATTATTGCAACGTTGTTAATCATCTATACCCCAATATAAAGTAAAAAGTTAAAAAAAAAAAAAGCTGCCTGGTTGCTTTCATTCCCATATTCAGCCCTTGATAAGGTATAGACTAAGAAATAGACTCAAGACTTAAACATGAGACCCAAAACCATAAAGCTGCTATGTTAAAACAGGAGGAAAAGTTCTTTGACAAGGGTCTTAGAAACAAATTTTGGGATATGACACCAAAAATACAGGGAACCAATGAAAAGCTCAACAGGTGGGCTGTATCAAGCTCAAAAACTTCTGCACAGCAAAAGAAATGATCTATAAAATGAAAAGGAACCTACAAAATTGGAAAATATTTTTTGAAAAGTATACATCTGATAAGAGATTAATATACAAATGATATAAGGAACTCATTACTCAATATCAATTTTTTCTAAATGAGTAGAGGTACTGAATAGATATTTTCCCAAAGAAGACATGCAAATGGCCAACAGGTACGTGAAAAGGGACATCATGTCACCAAGTATCAGGAAATACAAATCAAAATCCCACCTCATACCTGTTACAATCATTGATGCTGTTCATTCACTAAGTTGTGTCCAACTCTGCAACCCTACAGACTGCAGCACGCCAGGCTCCTCTGTCCTCCACTACTCCCAAAGTTTGCTCAAATTCATGTCCATTGAGTTGGTGATGCTATCTCCTTGGAGTCAGCTCTCTCCGGGGTCACCAGAGATGTTGCCTCTTGGCTCAAGTCCTAACATTCCCATCAACTAAAACCTAACTCTCAGCTTTTAGGTTGTGCATAATTTTTCCAGTCAACACTGCAAAAGGAGGTAAAATTTCAAAATGCATGTGTAATCAAGTATCTTTTGTGCTTCCCTGGTAGCTCAGCTGGTAAAGAAACTGCTTGTATGCAGGAGACCTGGGTTCGATCCCGGGGTTGGGAACATCCCCTGGAGAAGGGAAGGGCTACCCACTCCAGTATTCTGGCCTGTAGAATTCCATGGACTGTATAGTCCATGTGGTTCAAAGACTCAAACACTACTGAGTGACTTTCATTTTCAGTCTTTTCAGTCAGTTCCATATTTTTATAAAATTGCTTAAATTTTGCAAATTTTGCTTTGTGTTGAGAAATTTATATGAATATAAATTAAGAAGGAGCTTTTAGTATTATGACCAGGAACAAAAGAATGCCTAGACTCATCCATCAATCAGACTTCATCTCAATGTGCTGTGTGCTATGTCGCCTCAATAGTGTCCGACTTTTTACTACTCTATGGACTGCAGCCTGACGGGCTCCTCTGTCTGTAAGATTCTCTAGGCAAGAATACTGGAGTGGGTTGCCATGCCCTCCTCCAGGGGTCTTCCTGACCCAGAGACTGAACCCATGTCTCTTTTGTCACCTGCATTGACAGGTGGGTTCTTTATCAATAGCGCCACCTGAGAAACCCATTTGTCCCAGTGGTTTCTAATAAAATGTGAAGCTTGCAAGCAAGTACCAGAGAGAGTCCTGCTCTCATTCCAACCACTTGCTACTCAGTGCAGAGTTTGGTAAAAGGCTGAGTTGACAAGCTCTGATTCCAGGTTCAAAATGATTTTCAACTCTGTCCCTGCTCATGTTCCCTTTTTTCAACTGAGTACCATATAAAATGGAGAATAGCATACTTGGTGTGTCATCTCAGACAGATGGCATGGGCCACTATGAGTCCACTTAAACTGTTTGTGGAACAGAGATTAGAGACCAAAAGTCACTCTAACAATGGCTAGTTCCTCTCTGGTTTTAAGTGGGAAGAGGCAATAGAAATGTTAAGCCATAGTTTCCTGAATTTATTGTCTGTTCACTTGCCCATTCATTCAATAATTTATTTATTTAACCACAGCTGCTGCATGCAAGATTTTTTTTTAAGTTGTGACATGCAAGATCTTTAGTTGCAGCATGTGAACGCTTTAGTTGCTGCAGCATGTGAGATTTAGTTCCCTGACCAGGGATCAAACCCAAGCCCCTTGCTTTGGGCGTATGGAGTCTTAGCCACTGAACCACCTCACTTACCCATTCAGAATATGACTCAATCAATCTAATGGCTTCTGAATAATCAGATAAACAATTCTAAATTTCTCAGCTAGGGTAGGAGTGGACAGGTATAAATTTGCGGAAAATGTGGCAGAGTCAGATCTATCCCAGAAAAAAATAAATAAGCCCCTTTCTTTAAAATCTTCTTTAAAAATGTAGGATCAGTCTGAGTTTACTCAAAAAAAGAATTTTTTTTTTGAACTACAGGTCAGGTTCTTTCTTAATCTGAATTCCTTACAAACAACCTACACAGAATGTTATTTTAGAATTGGCCTGGCATGTACTACATAGCAATTTGTCTTTAAAATATATATATTCCAGTAATTTCAGATTCTCTGGGATTTTACTCTATGGATTTGGATGCGTAATCAGGCTTTAGTTAGATTTATGATGTTTTACAGATTTTTTGATGTTTATGATGTTTTATAGATTATAAATTAAGATTATGTCACCTGAGAGAACATCCTGATAATTTTCACATTTTCTCTAATAATGATAAACTGACTGTAGTATGGATGATCCTTCTTGTGGCTATGTGAATAATAACATTATTATTTCTGTCATTCCTATGGGCTTATTTCTACATCAAAACTACTGACTAGACCCTCAGGGACAAAACACATTAGATGGAGGTCAATGATTTCTGTCTATGATGTACTAGGAAATGGGTTTTCCCACTACTATATAATTAAATGTTAGTTATATTGCCTCTCTAAGAAGAATTAATTGTTTTCTTACTCCCAAGACATTGGCAATATATTATTGAGTACACAACACAGAAAAACATAAATTGCCTGAGAAATATCCTATGGGCAGGAAAGATAAGCAAGTCGCTGCAATATGTACTCCAAAAAATATAACAAGGATCATAGTAAAAATAAATAAACTGGTTTAGAGAATACCTAAATCAAAAAAAATAAGCTGTTAATATAAATATTGACATTAAATTTGTTGCCAGTGAGTGCTCAAAATGAAATGAAAAGCACATGATTAGAAACTGGACAAAAGGTAAGTCTTGTTATATAGTATCAGAAAGCTTAAAGAAAGTGTGTACTATGACTACATGTAATGAAGTGTTTGTAAGTGACAAGCTTGTACATCTAGCTGAGATTTCTAAGCAAAGCTTCAAGATACTGACTGGTTTCTTTTGCTGTTTATAGTAAAACGTGAGAGTAGAGACATTAAAATGATGAAAGAAGTGTTAAACAAAAGGTAACCTGGACTTGATGACTTATGAAATTCAGTCTGTCCAGATTGCAAAGGAAACTAGTATTACGAGACTAATTGTAAAACAAAACAAAATGCTCTGGAGAAAAAGCCAAGTGTGTGGTTATCAAATCTTTTGCTAATACTTTAGAAAGATCAAAGATCAGAATATTCAGTCACACAAAAGACTCTTTGGAGACACTGAAGGTGTGAATCATTCAAACCAGAGGGAGTGGTGGAAGTTCCACTTTATCCCAATTTCGTTCTTTGAAACACAGTGTCTATAGTGTTATGCTAGATCTGTCATCATTATATTTGGGGAGCAAATAACTTGTTCCTTAGACTCAAAGGAGAGGGATTATGCTCCATAATGGATCATATTCAGAGCTTCTCCCATACCTGACTGAGATGATACAAAGGATGAGATTTAGGATTTTGAAATCATGTTGTAATGTGTTGAGACTTTTAGAAACCTAAGGAGGAGGTGAATATATTTTGCATGTGTGATGAATATGAAATTCTGGGGCCCAGAGGATAGACTGTGGTTAGCAGAATAATGACCAACAAAGACATCTAAGCCCTAATCCCCAGACACTGTGAAATGCCAGCACACATGGTGAATTTTAGTGAGCTTTGCAGATGTTATTATAATTAAAAACTTTGAGGTGAAGAGAATATCTTGCATTATCCAGGTCTAGCCCATCTAATCACATCCAAAATTTCTTAAAAGCAGATAACTTTACCTAGGTTCAGAGAACCAAAAACATAGCAAGATGAGAAGAAATCAATCTGCTGATGCTGAATTTGGAATGGAGGAAGGGGTTGGAATGCAGAAACTAGGGGAGAAATGCACCAGGGAATGCAGGCAGCCTCCTGAAGCTGAGAAAGAAAAAGAAACAGATTCTTCCCCTAAGCCTCCAGAAAGACATGCTGGCTGTACCAGCACCTGAAGTTTAGTTCATCAGACTTCTGATCTAACAAGTAAATTTATAAAGTTTAAAGTTCTGAGTTTGTAGTAAGTTGTTACACCAGTAATTTAAAAAAATAACTAATTAATACAAAATTAAATTCTATGATTCTGTCCTTCCCATCAGGAAGGAAAATATTTCTTTATATTAACAGGTTCTATAGAGACATGGTGATAAGAAACAGAACACCTTAAGACCCAATACTCGTTTTATAAATGGATCACTGGAATGATCTTCTTGTTATAGCTCATAGACACAAATACCGAAAGCTAAAATAAAATCAACCTGAGAAATAATAATTCAACAAGAAACCATTTGATTTGCAACTCAAACACTGACTCCAAGCAGGTTCGATCCCTGGGTCAGAAAGATTCCCTGGAGGAGGGAATGGCAAGCCACTCCAGTAGAGAGTTCCGTGGACAGAGGAGCCTGGTGGGCCACAGTCCATGGGGTCACAGAGAGTTGGACATGGCTGAGTAACTAGCACTTTCAATTTCACGTTCTTTCAAGTGCTAATTACCTCTCCTCTAGAAATTTTAAGACTTTCCAGATAAACCCCCTTTTTGTGGGGTTCTTTCATCTCATATCTTGAGTCTCACAATCTGTCATAAGAAATTTTCAGAAATGAAATAAGGAAATATCTCTCCAGAAATTGAAACTTTCCAAGGCTCCTCTCAGCCTGCAGAGCAAATATTTATATAACCACAGTAAATTTCTACTCATACTCAGAGGAAACTGTGTTCCTTCAGGCTTTCATGCTTTTTCTCATTGCTCTCTAAACCTAGATTCCCCATACATACCTTTTATACTTGACAAAATAATAGTCAGTACTCTCTGCACCAACACCACTTTGTGAATATCACTTCTTTACTCTCCCAGGGAGATTTGGTCTGTGTTCTAAAGGGACTTACAAGGGCTTCATAACCAAAATTGTCATGACTAAAAGTAATGCCTCCATCATGGACACGCAGTATCCATTTCCGTTTCCTTTTCTAGATTTTTGAATCTATATTTTTCCTTCATCTCTTTCCTCAGTGTCCAGGAAATCAAAGCTTATATCACTCATAGAATCAATGTTTTGCTTAGAACCTATATCCAAATCCTTCTTAAGAGAGATTCTCCTCTCATTTCAGGTCAATAGATTATTGATATCATGAAAACAAATCTATCCCATTACATACATCTTCCCCTTCCTGCTTCTAATTTGATGGGAATTTCTGATAAGATTTTTTTAACATCATATATCTCAATTTAAAAAGTAGGATACAAAATGAAGTTCAGGAGAAGGTGCTTAGAGGATAAATTCTTTTGAAGAGTAAGTTTTGAGGAAATGTTGAAGAAGTGAGAGGAATAGAAGGAAGGACACAAATGTTCAGAAAAGGAAATGATCATAATTCAGAAGCAATATTCTCAAAGGAAAGTGACTAAAGCTATACTAAACTGACTGACGTTATACTCAAAGGATGCTCATGTTCATATAAAGAGGGAAAAAGACAGGAATAACTTCAGTCAAAAGAACAAAGGTGAGCTAAATGAAATGGAGCTAATAGAATAGGTGTAAAAATATGCAGAAAGAAATGCTTAGAATGCTCAAATAAATCAGAATGTACCTGTGTTGACAACATGCTGCTTTCTTATCTGTAAACTCCCTACATCCTAGGTAGTTTCCTCTTACCCTAGAGCCAGAGCATTTGCAGTGATACTGGGGTTTATTGTACAGAGAAGCACAAAATCATCTATGCTTTTCTTTATCTATTTGCTTTCCAAAGCCTCTGAACTGGAGATTAGCTTGCAGAGGAACTGCTAAGGCAGACTCTTGGAAACAATCTTTAGCTCATAGTCATTGTGACCTTACCAAGTGGTAGTTATATTTTAACTACTTAATTGATTCTGTCCCAGATATGAGGGAGAGTTACCTCTGATGTTAAGGAAGCTTATGAAGAAGGTTTGGATTTTATCAAGATGTCTAAGAGATGGGCTTTTCTTCTTGTGCTTTCTTTTTATTTCAGCTGTGACTTCTGTGAAAAGGTGCTGGTGTGTCCAGTGGAATAGAGTGACTGGATCAATTTAAAACAATTTTGGATGAACTTGCTCAGAGCGATCATGAAGTGACTGTGCTGGCATCTTCAGCTTCCATCCTGGTGGATCCCAGTAAACCCTCTGCCCTTAAATTTGTGTCTTATCCTACATCCTTCACTCAGAATGAGCCTGATTTGTGTTTTATGAAATAGATCAAGATATGGGCATATGATTTACCAAAGAGTACGTTGTGGGCATATGATTTAAAGATGCAAAAAACATATCACAAATATTCTGATACTGTTCAAAAGCTCTGTGCAGATGCAGTTTTAAACAAAAAAACCTTATGAAAAAACTGAAAGAGTCCAGATATGATGTTGTTCTTAGAGATGCAATTTCTCCTAGTGCTGTGCTGCTGGCTAAACTGCCTACCCTACCTTTGGTCTACAGTCTTCGATTTACCACTGGCAATACATAAGAAAAATTCTGTGGAGGGCTTATAATTCCTCCTTCCTACATACCTATTATAATATTTTAACTTAAGTGACAAAATGGCATTTATGGAGAGAGTGACAAATATGGTTTATGACCTATATTTTGACTTTTCATTTGAGACTTTTAACAAGAAGTGGGATAAATTTTACAGTGAAGTATTAAGTAAGTCTGTACATTTTCCCTCCAGTAGATGAAAAGAAATCTTATATTCTTTGTGTGGGTTAGAGTGGTATAATTTTTATTTTCTTATGTTTAGTGTCAAAATGGAAATATAATAACTTCTTAGTCAAAAGGTATCAACTATTCAGGAGAGTGTGCAAAGTAGTCTAGAACTCTGTGACACTGGAAATGTTTCTCTATTTGACAGTAATAGTCCTCTATGTTAATATTCTTGAGGCTTATTTATTTTGAAAGTTATGTATGCACTGCACTTTTTATAAATTATAATCTATTATTTATTTCTGTAAAAGCAACTATCCTAAAACTCACAGTTTATAAGAGAAACCATGCTGTTTGTTCATGACGCTATGAATCAGAAATTTGGGCTGGGCTTAGGAAAATGTCTCCTCAGTGGGTTTTGCCTGGGCTTAATCTTTATGATACTGTTAGTTACCAGGCGTGGCAGAAGTGGAACAGTCCAAGAAAGTGTCACTCACATGGCTGGGGTTTGGCAGATTAGCAGGATACTTTGATTGTTTCTTCCAGGTGACCTCTCCAACAGAAAACCTTGGACCTTTTTGGATGGTAGCAAAATTCTAGAATAGGTTGTATGAAAGTTATAGGTCTAGATTTGAAATTCACACAAAACGACTTCTGCTACCTTCTATTAGTAAAACAGGTCAGGCAGCAAATTCAAAGGGTGAAGAAATCGCCTCCACCTCTCAATAGCAATAGTTACAAAGAGTAATAGCCATTTTTAATATGCTATAGTAAGAAACTTCATTAAATATATTTAAAAATCAAATGAAGGTTAGTCATGAGGAAATATCTTTTAAACCTGGATGAGTTTAATATATATATATATATATATATATATATGTACAAAGCAATCTGATATTTTGTATAAACTTTGTGTTTACTTTTCTTTAAAATTAAACATTTCTATGTCCCAAAGATTCAGACATGACTGAGCGACTGAACTGAACTGAACTGAACTGATGTTCCTTTTAGCTTTCAGAATCAAAGTTCCTGACATCTCTCTCTAGATTCAAATCTTCTACTATTTTAATCTCTCTAACATCTCCATCATCTAGTCTATTAAGAAGAAAAATTGCTTAGCTGTGGATGAGTTTCTCTGAGAGTTATCTAGTATTATTCCTTCTCTCTCAATGGATTAAATGTCATTTACTAAGTAAACTTCTAGTCTTTCCCATTTAATGCTTTCCTCTATTTCCTTGGAATTGATCACTTAGGAAGGCTTTCTTATCCCTCCTTGTTCTTCTTTGGAACTCGGCATTCAGATGGATATATCTTGCCTTTTCTCCTTTGCCTTTAGCTTCTATTTTTTTCTCAGCTATTTATAAGGCTTCCTCAGACAACCATTTTGCCTTTTTGCATTTCTTTCTGGGGGGATGGTTTTGGTCCCTGCCTCCTGTACAATGTTATGAATCTCTGCCCATGGTTCTTCAGGCACTTTGTTTATCAGATCTAATCCCTTAAATCTATTTGTCACTACCACTGTATAATCGTAAGGGATTTGATTTAGGTCACACCTGAATGGTCTAGTGTTTTTCCCTATTTTCTTCAATTTAAGGCTGAATTTGGCAATAAGGAGTTAATAATGTGAGCCACAGTCAGCTCCCAATCCTGTCTTTGCTGACTATATAGAGCGTCTCCAACTTTGGCTGCAGAAAATATATAATCAATCTGTTTCGGTATTGACCATCTGGTGATGTCCATATGTAGAATCTTCTCTTGTGTTGTTGGAAGAGGGTATTTGCTATGACCAGTGTGTTCTCTGCAAAACTCTGTTAGTCTTTGCACTGCTTCATTTTGTCCTCCAAGGTCAAACTTGCCTGTTATTCCAGATATCTCTTGACTTCCTACTTTTGCATTCCAGCCTCCTATAATGAAAAAAAACAAAAAAACATATTTTTTGGTTAGTTCTAGAAGGTCTAGTGGGTCTTCATAGAACCATTCAAATTCAGTTTCTTTGGCATTAGTGGTTGGGGCATATACTTGGATTACTGTGATATTGAATGGTTTGCTTTGGAAACAAAGAGATCATTCTGTCATTTTTGAGACTGCATCCAAGTACTACATTTCAGACTCTTTTGTTGACTATGAAGGCTTTTCCATTTCTTCTAAGGGATTCTTGTCCACAGTAGATATAATGTTCACCTGATGAATTAAATTAACTCATTCTAGTCCATTTTATCCACTGATTTCTAAACTTTCAATGATCACTCTTGCTACCACCTGTTTGACCACTTCCAATTTACCTTGATTCATCATGGACCTAACATTCCAGGTTCCTAGGCAATATTCTTTACAGCATCAGACTTTACTTCCATCAGCAGTCACATCCACAACTGGGTTTTGTTTTCACTTTGGCTCAGGCTCTTCATTCTTTCTGGAGTTATTTTTCCACTCCATTTTATCCATTAGCATATTGGGCACCTACCAACCTAAGGAGTTCACCTTTCAGTGTCATATCTTTTTGCCTTTTCATACTGTTCCTGAGGTTCTCAAGGCAAGAATACTGAAGTTATTTGCCATTTCCTTTTTCAGACTTTATTTTCTTGGGCTCCAAAATCATTGAAGATAGTGACTGCTCCATGAAGTTAAAAAACACATGCTCCTTGGAAGAGAAGCTATTACAAACCTAGACAGCATATTAAACTAAGCCTAGACATATTAAAAAGCAGAGACATTACTTTGCTGACAAAGGTCAGTGTAGTCAAAGCTATGGTTTTTCCAGTAGTTGTGTATGGATATGAGAGTTGGAGCATAATGAAGGTTGAGCTCCAAAGAACTGATGCTCTTGAACTGTGGTGCTGGAGAGACTCTTGAGAGTCCCTCGAACTGCAAAGAGATCAAACTAGTCAATCCTAAAGAAAATCAGTCCTGACTATTCATTGGAAGAACTGATGCTGAAGTTGAAGCTCCAGTACTTTGACCACCTAATACAAAGAACTGACTCATTGGAAAAAACCCTGATGCTAGAAAAGACTGAAGGCAGGAGGAGAAGGGGATGACAGAGGATGAGATAGATAACTGGATGGCATCGCCAAATCTTGGAGATGAAGTAGAGGAATCTCTGGGAGTTGGTGATGGACAGGGAAGAAACCTGGCATGCTGCAGTCCATGGGATTGTAAAGAGTCGGTTAGGATTGAGTGACTGAACTGACTATGGAAACCTAAAACATCAGGGATTAATATTAGAATATTAAAAAACATCAGGGGTTAATATTTAATTATCAATGTTTGCTTTGATTCTATAGCACCTGCAGTTTGAAAATTAAGCAAAAGATGAGAGTCCAATAGATTTTTCATACCTGAATGATTGCTAATCTTGATTCTATGAGTGTATCCTTTCAACAACAAATATTTATCGAGCTTTCTCTTCATTGCTGTTGTTTACTAATTTGAGGAGCAGAAGGAAATTAGTAAATATTTGTTGAGAATTTACTCTCTTCCAGGAAATCTAAGACCATCACATTTATTAATTCATAAGATAGAGACATAGAGATCTTATTCATAGGCAATATTATTCTCATTTTATACATATAGAAACTTAAGTAAGGTAACCTATTCAAGTTTTCATGAGGAAGAAGTGACAGAGATGGCATTCAAACATAGCAGTCTGGCCTCGGAGTAACCACTTTGCATATTGCGATATATGAAGGAAAAATAGGAGACTCTAATTTCAAAACTCCATCTATGATTTGGAGAAATATGGTAAGCATCAAGTGCACTACAGTATAGAGAAGGTTAGTTGCTCTTCATTGTGGTGGTCTTCATAACAGACGTTCTCCGTATCACTCAACTAAGCAAACTTCAGTTGCCAAGAGATGTTCCCTCACTACCTTTTACTCAAATATATATATCTTTGTGTTTGGAAATTATTGTAAAAATTTTGGAAACCATCCTTAGCAGAAATTCTTTGTTGCTCTCAATGGCTAAGAAGGTTTACAAGGTTGATTTAAGATTACATATACATTGTATATGCAATATTCAAGATTAAGATTACATATATATTATATGAGGTTATAGAAGGTAAAGGCTTGAAGAATAGAACCAAGACCAAAGTCTATGAACAAATCTGCTAAAAATTAACCAAGAATCACAGGTCATAGAAAATAAACTCTTAGATGAGGTTCCATAGCAGGGTCATGCGAGTTCATGTGAAGTGACAAAGGGCATCACATGCCAAACTGTCAGTGTAGAAAGCTGGTTGGTGAATGAAGTGGGAGGATGATTAGGCCTATCTAAAATAAAAGACTAAGCAAGTAATCCAAAGACTAACGTTTCTAAAATAAATAATTCAGAGATTAAAGTTTCTAAGATAAAAGTTAATCAGGAATCATAGGTCATAGAAAAGCAGCTTGTAAGTGAAGTAACATAATAAGCACATGCACAGCAAAGTGAAGGAAAACATGGTAAAGTATAGCAAAAAATCAAAGTAGAATGCTGGGCTGTGAATAGAGTGTATGTGTGAAGATATATTAGGCAAATAATCCAAAGTCATAAAAAAGCTTAGAGAAATTTTAGGTAAGTAAGGGGACAGAGGTGCAAGTGACTGGTGCAAATAGACTTTTGCAACCAAGGCAGGTTTTCTAGCCTGGCTTTCCAGAACGTTTATGTCACTCCTTAAACAAGGAGCCATCACAGATGTTGATACCCCAGAATGTCTGGCTTTGAAAACCAAAGGGGCTTACATTCAAGAAAACAGGAGACTCTGTAAACAGAAACTGTTCTCAAAGGGTGTACACAAAATCTCACATAGTTTGAGTGCCAGCAAAGTCAGTAACCCACAGAGATGTTATGGGGAGGGAGGTGGGAGGGGGGTTCATGTTTGGGAATGCATGTAAGAATTAAAGATTTTAAAATTTAAAAAAAATTAAAAAAAGTTAAAAAATAAAAGAAAAGAAAGACACCTGGGTAAGAACCACTTGCTGATCTTGGAGCATCTCCTGGAGAGGCATTGTGCAGCTGGGACTACACCTGGGGATGTGGCTCTGGTGGTAACCATTTTTGGGATCTCCTTCCATCATTCTGACACCAACCCTGGCTAACACCATTTTAGAATCCTCCTTCTAAACTATTAGCACCAGGACCTTCCCCTGCCAATGGGTTCATGGCAATCACACAATGCTGGGTTCTCCCTGGAAGATGGGATCCTCAGTTAGTTTAAAAAATGTTTAAAAGGTCAGAACATTAAGTAAAAATGCACAAATATCATGAAAGTGATACAAATCTAATGCTATACAGTGGAAAACAAGAAGATCATTTAGAATGCAATATTCGTCACATATGTAAGTAGTTACAGAAGGAAATTGACTTAGAATTAAATCTATTAGTGAACTTGCAACATGTGATGCAAGAGTTAATCTTTAATAGTCACATGAACCTAGAAAGAGTCAAAGGTGCCAAGGGAAGAAGTTATTATGAGCTATATAGGTTTCTCACTTGCACGTGTTTTTCCCTCTCTTTTTTCTCTACATATGTTTGTTCAAATTGTAAAACACTGGCATTATTTGTTCATCTTGGCCAATGCAGAACTGAAACTTTATTGGTCTATCTTCTAAGAAAAAATAGATATATATTCACAAGTTCCCATATATTCCTTTCCCTATTTTCTTTTTCAGGAAGACCCACTACATTGTATGAGTTGATGGGTAAAACTGATTTTGGTTGATAATAAGCTATTGGGATTTTGAATTTCCCCAATCATTCTTACCAAATTTTGATTTTGTTGGAAGACTCCACTGAAAACCTGCCAGACCCCTGCATAAGGTAAAATTTTGATCTTGAAGAGAGTTTTTTCCATTCCCAGCCCAAATACTGTCTTATGGAAATGACATGGGCAATATATAAAATTTCTTCACTCCATTCCTTCATTTACTGTGTGTTTCATGTTTCACTATTACTTAATATTCTGGGGTATAAAAAGTATGAAAAGTCATAAAAAATATGAGAGAAGTGCAAGATTATATGGATATAGCCACTATGAAAAAGTCTTCCAACACACGAGAAATAATAATTTCTCAACAAATGTGTATTCTTTGTCTGCCAAATGCCAAATTCTATACTCTTACAGAAGAAGGAAGGGTGGAAGAGAGAGACACAATGGCAGTCCTTGGGAATCTTACAGACTGGTCAGCCAGAAAAATATGAATGTTAAACAATTACTTATAATAAAGTACAAATCAAAAGATACATAAGATTGAGGTGATGTGGGAGTGATCTCATATTTTATTAAAGTAAATTGCAATGAAATATCTAAAAGAATAAAATTCTGATAATGCCATATTAAAATTGGAAATATAGGAGAGTATTTAAAGACTATGGAACTGATTGACTGAACTGAACTGAACTGATGGAATCTGGTGCTTTAATATATGGTACTATGATAGGTAGGAAATATACAAAAAGCAGATTCTGCCATAGTGCCTTCCTATAAAACATGGATGCATGAGAATAAAGGAAGAAATGTATGGTGTACTTTATGGGCCATAACTACTGAGAATAAAAATAATCCAGGTTAATAATCCAGATACATAAAGCCCTTGGGCTTCCCAGGTGGCGCTAGTGGTAAAGAACCTCAGGTTTAATCCCTGGGTCATGAAGATCTGCTGGAGAAGGGCATGGCAACTCACTCTAGTATTTTTGCCTGGAGAATCCTATGAGCAGAGGAATCTGGCAGATTATAGTCCATAGCATCGCAAAGAGTCAGACAAAATTAGAATGACTTAGATCACATGTACATGAAGCACTTACACAGTGCCAAAAATATAGTGATTCCTAACTATTGGCCACCATGACTTAAAACTTTTGACCAAAGGAATTTGCCTCAGAAATCAAAAACAGAAGAAAATATTAAAATAATATTTGAAGTTTTAAGCAGTCTCAACAGTATCTACACTGGAGGGATTCCTTCTGTTGTGTGTGTGTGTATACCGTCAAACTCATGATATTTTGTCCCAAAACCTTTGTGAATGCACTTCAGTATTTTTTTCTGATCTTATCTGAGGTGAAAGAACTTCACAACACAAAATAGGCCAAAATCATTGCATCCTGATAATACAATTCATGAAAATAAGCCTCTCTCAGGAATTGGTGCTAGTGGCAAAGTACTGAGCCGCCAACACAAGAGATGTAAGAGTCACAGATTGGATCCCTGGATTGGGAAGATCTCCTCGAGGAGGACATTCCAGTATTCTTGCCTGTAGAATCCCATGGTCAGAGAAACCTGGCAGACTATAGTCCATAGGTGTGCAAAGAGTTGGAATCTAGTGAAGTTACTTAGCACTCATGACACAATGCCTAATTTCATTAGGTATAGTTCTATTTCAATCATGTAAACTGCCTGATTGCTTTAATACCATAGTTGGTAAAGAATCTGCCTGCAGTGCAGGAGACCTGGGTTTTATCCCAGGGTAGGGAAGATCCCCTGGAGAAGGAAACAGAAATTCACCCCAGTATTCTTGCCTGGAGAACTCCATGGACAGAGGAGCAGGGCAGTCTACAGTTCATGGGGTCAAAAGGGCATTGAAACATGTATACTATCATGTAAGAAACGAATCGCCAGTCTAGGTTCGATACAGGATACAGGATGCTTGGGGCTGGTGCACTGGGATGACCCAGAGAGATGATATGGGGAGGGTGGTGGGAGGGGGATTCAGGATTGGGAACTCATGTACCCCTGTGGCAGATTCATGTCAATGTATGGCAAAACCAATACAGTATTGTAAAGTAAAAATAAATTAAAAGAAAAAAAAAAAGAATCAGACATGACTGAGAGACTAACTTTCAACTTTCACTTTTCAAGCTGCCTGATCTCACACCAGGTTTGGAAACAAATATAGTAATGTAAATAGCAAGGAGGAAGTGCCTGGTTTAGTATTAACCTGCACAATGTTGTTGCTGTTCAGTTGCACGGTCATGTCCAACTCTTTTCGACCCCATCAACTGCAGCATGCCAGGCTTCCTTGTCCTTTACCATCTCCTGGAGCTTGTTCAAACTCATGTCCATTGATGCAATGATGCCATCAAACCATCTCCTCCTCTGTCGTTAGATCTCTTGCCTTCAATCTTTCCCAGCATCAGGATCTTTTTTGATGAGTCAGCTCTTTGTATCAAGTGGCTAAAGTATTGGAGTCTCAGCTTCAGCATCAGTCCTTCCAATGAATATTAAGGATTGATTTCCATTAGAATTGATTGGTTGGATCGCCTTACTGTCCAAGGAACTCTAAAGAATCTTCTCTAGTGCCACAATCCAGTTTAGTCCAGTTCAGCTCAGTCATGTCCAACTCTTTGTGATCCCATGGACTACAGCATGCCAGGCCTCCCTGTCCATCATCAACTCCCAGAACTTGCTCAAACTCATATCCATTGATATCGTGATACGATCCAACCATCTCATCCTCTGTCATCCCCTTCTCCTCCTGCCTTCAATCTTGCCCAGCATCAGGGTCTTTTCTAATGAATCAGTTCTTTTCATCAGGTGACCAAAGTATTGAAGTTTCAGCTTCAGCATCAGTCTTTCCAATGTATACTAAGGACTGATTTCCTTTAGGATGGACTGGTTGGATCTTCTTGCAGTCCAAGGGACTCTTAAGAGGCTTCTCCAACACCGCAGTTCAAAAGCATCAATTCCTCTGTGCTCAGCTTTCTTTATAGTCCAACTCTCTCATCCATACATGACTTCTGGAAAATCCATAGCTTCGGCTAGGTAGACCTTTGTCAACAATGTCTCTGCATTTTAACATGCTGTCTAGCTGTCTAGCTTGGTCATAGTTTCTGCCAAGGAGCAAATGTCTTTAATATCATAGCTGAAGTCACCATCTTCAGTGATTTTGGAGACCAAGAAAATAAATTATCTCACTGTTTCCATTGTTTGCCCATCTATTTGCCATGAAGTGATGGGACCAGATACCACGATCTTAGTTTTCTGGGTCTTGCATTTTAAGAAAGCATCAAATCATTGATGTTCAGGCTTCTTTATGGTCCAGTGATAAAGAAACCACAAGCCAGTGTAGGAGCTACAGGAGATGTGGGCTCAATTCCAGAGTCAGGAGATCCACTGAAGTTTTTCAGTAGCTCAGTCGTGTCTGACATTTTGACACCCCATGGACCGCTCCACGCCAGCCTTCCCTATACTTCACCGTCTCCCAGAGCTTGCTCATACTCATGTCCATTGAGATCGTGATGCCATCCAACCACCTTATCCTCTGTCATCCCCTTCTCCTGTCTTCAATCTTTCCCAGCATCACGTCTTTTCTAATGAGTCAGTTCTTTGCATCAGTTGGCCAAAATATTGGAGCTTCAGTTTCAGTATCCATCCTTCAAATGAACATTCAGGACAGATTTCCTTTAGGACTGACTGATTTGATCTCTTTGTTATCCAAGGGACTCTCAAGAGTCTTCTCCAATACTACAGTTCAAAACTTGCATAATAGGATCCACATTTTTAAATGTAGATGACAGTTTTCTGTAACTTTATGTCATGAACCATTATTAGTTCTAGATAGCTGGATCAGATGTTTTACCCAAGTAGTCACCCTCTTATGGTGTAAAACCCACCAAAAATAAATAGCTTACAGGCAAAATCTGTCACATTCATTGTGTATCATAGCATCAGTATCCTTAAAATGTCTGGGTTAAGATCAGAAATAAAATCAAATTTATACTCAACATTTAAACATCCCATATAAAAATAGTGATAATATATGATATTGCAATTTCGTTAGGTTTTGAATAAAAATAGGGTGAAATAAGCTATGGAAATTTTGAAAAGCTATTTCCTTAACAGAGATGAAATGAACGTAGCCTACCCAGTGTTACCAGAGCATGAACTAGGTAGAAAACAGAAATAAAATTTTAAGACAAGAAAAAAATACTTTCAGCAGTCTTTGTCTTTTTCAATTTCTGTAATATCATGAGAAGTTTAATAGATCAGAGTCTTAGCTGAGGCTTAAATTTAGGGAACTTGTGGGTATTGGGAATTTGAAACACCAATAAATAAATAATAAATCATTGTTAATAAATTGAGAGTTCTTATTTATTCATATAGAGATGATTTAACTAGAGTGCTTTTCTTCTTTTGACAAGCAATTATATGTAAACTCTTACTCTGTTTATATTATCATGAAAAAGTGAAAGGGAAAAGTATTAGTTACTAAGTTGTGTACAACTCTTTGCCATCCCATGGACTAGAGCCAACCAGGTTCCTCTGTCCATGGAATTCTTCAGGTAAGAATATGGGAGTGGGTTGCCATTCCCTTTTCCAGGGGATCTTCCCTACCTGGGAATTGAACCTGGGTCTGTCTCCCACCCTGAAGGTGGATTCTTTACTATCTGAGCCACAGGGAAAGCCCATCACCTTTATATTATCATACTTAGCCTTATAATCAGGAAAGCCTATATATCAGAAGACCTGTCCTGAAAACTGCTAAGAAGAAAAGTAAATCAATTTAGTAACGAATACATTGGACAAAGAATGACATATAAATTCAAGAAGCTGAGCCTCAGACTGTTTTTCATTCTATTTGAGGAATTCTGTAAGGAGTTCAGGTCCTTTTAAATGCCTGTCTTTTGTCAACTTCTCCAAAACAAATCAAGAAAGAAAAAGAAAAAAATAGTAATAATAACTTGATCTTGCTAGGCTAGGATTGTTTAACTTATTATAGGAAACAAGACAGCACTTTGACAGAGTTTCACCAATTTTCAGTAAAAGGAAATCAGAGAAAGATAATTCTAAGGTGTTGAGTTCTGGTTGCTGATATTAAGGAGAGCTTAGTAATGTACGGAACAGTTTGGAATTTAGCAAAGTTGAAGGGATAACTTCGGATTTCTGGACAGAGTAAGGTCCTGAATCTTGTCCTGGTGAGCAAGCCATATGTTTTAATAAGCATACTATTTTACTTGTGTGCTCATATACTCCTGTCATCCTGGGACAAGTTACAAAGCCATTGTTTCTGGATCTTAGTGATATTTAACAGAGAATGAGAAAAAAATTCCTGGCCCTGCTATTGTTTGAGATATGGAGTAAAAATTACATTGCTTTCAAAACTCACTGAAGAAAATCAATGTGTTTTCACAATGTGAAATATTCTTCACTGGAGACTTTCATTTTAGTGACATCCCGTGTTAGTAAGTGATAAATAAAGCACCATTCTTGTTAGTAGTCAATGATAATACATTGGTTAAAGAAAAAAACTGCATATCACATCACTTTCTAAATGGTTTTAATAGTATATTAGAAGATGATGCTATTCTAGCAATTCTCTCTCTTTAGAAATGTATGTATTCATGTTCTTCAAACAAACTAAAGAAAGAATGAATGAAACGAAAACCCTCTCTCTGCTGATTCCCCATCATAACAGAATGAACTATTTGTTTTCAGGAAATCGAAGAGTTTGTCCAAAGCTCTGGAGAAGATGGCTTTGTAGTACTGAGTTTGGGGTCAGTGGTTGAAAACCTTCCAGAAGAAAGGGCTAACATGATTGCATCGACCCTTGCCCAGATTCCACAGAAGGTCTGTTAAATTGCCTTTGTACTGAACAACAACTTGAATGAATCTCTTTAAAGTCTGGAGTGGGTCCATTAGAATGGTTTTTGCAAAGGGGAGAGAAACAGAGAATATCATGACATGGTTAGATCAAAATGAATTGGTATATCTGGTTTTTCTTTGGGAGTTGAATTTTAAAATGGAACAAGGGAGACATATGTGCTTAAATGTTCCAATTCAAGTTTTACTTTGTTCTGAGAGACATTTATATCTTAGAGATTATGTTTCGTGTTCTAGTGCTATTAAGTTAATAGTAAGAACACAAAAACATCCAAATCTTGTCCCACAAATCACAATGTTTCCCAGAGGACCTCCTGGGGGGACTGTGGGAGTTCTGAGCAGCTGAGAGGTATCCTGTTGCAGTTCAATTGGTAGTTGCACTCAATATTCAATATTTAAAATAGAATTTTGAAAAAGACTGAGTTGGAGCATAAAGATTGAAACCCTTCCTCCTACTCCTGCTCCCTCTTTTACTAAGATAAAAACAACATGTGTCTTAAAATCAGTCGTTGAGGAAAAGATCAAGAGAGAAGCCTGGAATCCAGGGTTTTTTCCTGTTAAAACAGAAAAAGATGACAGGAAGGGGCATGGGCTCCAGCTTTAAGGTCTCTTAGCCCTGCCCATTGGAGAAGGTGATGGCACCCCACTCCAGTACTCTTGCCTGGAAAATCCCACGGACAGAGTAGCCTGATAGGCTGCAGTCCATGGGGTTGGGAAGAGTCGGACATGACTAAGCGACTTCACTGTCACTTATCACTTTCATGCGTTGGAGAAGGAAATGGCAACCCACTCCAGTGTTCTTGCCTGGAGAATCCCAGGGATGGGGGAGCTTTGTGGGCTGCCATCTATGGGGTCGCACAGAGTCAGACACAACTGAAGCGACTTAGCAGCAGTACTGCCCATTAGCAACTTGACCTAATCAACATACTGTTCTGACTGACTGGATTAACAACTATTTCTCAGAGGTGGGGAGGAAGAGGAGAGGTAAAAACTGGAAAGCATGGAAGGTTCAGTGTTAGCGGAGAAAAAATTAGACAGACGCTTCCTGCTAAAGTCCTGTAGTTATTTATGGTAGTATAAATCCATCAGTACTCGTTCATTAGCTGTGAACTACTTGCCTCAAACTACCCCAAACAACCCTTACTATTTTCATCTTTGAGAAACTGGAATCAGGCTGACAGCCTTAACAAGTATTAGATAGCTACCTACCTTAAACAAACAAACAAACAAAAAGCCTTACCCCACTAACTATACAAAAAAATCTTCATGACCCAGATAATCACAAGGATGTGGTCACTCACCTATAGCCAGACATCCAGGAATGCAAAGTCAAGTGGATCTTAGGAATCATCACTATGAACAAAGAGAGTGGAGGTGATGAAATTCTAGTTGACCTGTTTCAAATCTTAAAAGATGATGCTGTGAAAGTGCTGAACTCAATATGCCAGCAAACTTGGAAAACACAGCAGTGGCCAGAGAACTGGAAAAGGTCAGTTTTCACTCCAATCCCAAAGAGTGGCAATCCCAAAAAATCTTCAAATTATCAAATAATTGCACTCATTGCACATGCTCGGAAAGTAATGCTCAAATTTCTCCAGCCAAGCTTCAATAGTATGTGAACTGTTAACTTTCAGATGTTCAAGCTGGATTTAGAAAAGGCAGAGGAACCAGAGATCAAATGTAAACATACCCTGGATCATCAAAAAAGCAAGAGAGTGCCAGAAAACCTCTACATTTGCTTTGTTGACTATGTCACAGACTTTGACTGTGGGGATCACAACAAACTATGGAAAATTCTTAAAGAGATGGGAATACCAGACCACCTGACCTGCCCCCTGAGAAATCTGTATGCAAGTCAAGAAGAAACAGTTAGAATTGGACATGGAATGACAGAATGGTTCCAAATCAGGAAAGGAGTACGTCAAAGCTGTATATTGTCACCCTGCTTATTTAACTTTTATGCAGAATACATCATGAGAAATGCCAGGCTGGATGAAGCACAAGCTGGAATCAAGATTGCTGGGAGAAACATCAGTAACCTCAGATATGCTGATGACACCATCCTTATGTCAGAAAGTGAAGAAGAACTAAAGATCCTCTTGGTGAAAGAGGAAAGTAAAAATGTTGGCTTAAAGCTGAACATTCAGAAAACTAAGATCATAGCATCTGGTCCTATCACTTCATGGCAAATAGATGGGGAAACAATGGAAACAGTGAGAGATTTTATTTTGGGCTCAAAATCACGGCAGATGGTGACTTCAGCCATGAAATTAAAAGTTGCCTGTTTCTTGGAAGAAAAGCTGTGACCAACCAAGACAGCATAATAAAAAGCAGAGACATTACTTTACCAACGCAGGTCCATCAAGTCACAGCTATGGTTTTTACAGTAGTCATGTATGGATGTTGAGTGTTGGTCTATAAAGAAAACTGAGCACCGAAGAATTGATTCTTTTGAATTGTGGTGTTGGAGAAGACTCCTGAGAATCCCTTAGACTGCAAGGAGATCCAACCAGTCAGTACTAAAGGAAATAGTCCTGAATATTCATTGGAAGGACTGATGCTCAATCTGAAACTCCAGTACTCTGGCAACCTGACGTGAAGAACTGATTCATTGGAAAAGACCCTGATGCTGGAAAAATTGGAGAAGGGAAGAGAAGGGGAGGGCAGAGGATGAGATGGTTGGATGATATCCCCTACACAATGGACATAAGTTTGAATAGGGTCTGGGAGTTGGTGATGGACAGGGAGGCCTGCTGTTCTCAGTCCATGGGGTCGCAAAGAGTCAGACATGACGGAGTGACTGAATGAACCACTAATCTAGGATTCAGGGTTATTTCATCCCATTGAGAAATGAGAATTTCAGCATCAGTGATTTCTTTGGGGTGGGCATAGAATCACTGATGCATTCTAAATTAGTATTTTCTATTGTAAAAAATGCAATTAGATCTCTTAACAGCACAAACTGGTAATTTGCTTATTTCAGTTTATAATGATCAATGAAAATTAATGCGGTACTCTCTTTTTAAAAAGAATTATTTCTTTTATTATTCTGCAATTCCTAGCTTTGTACAAAATATGTGCATGGGTAATTCCACTATTAATACTTTTGGAGGAAAAAATGAAACAATGTCTTATAATTTTACCCTTCAAAGATTATAGGAAGTGATTTTCCAATATGCAGCGTAAAATAATTTATATTCTCTCTGTTGGTTGAAGAAATTTTATCTCATTATACCACATAGAAGAAAGTATAATATTGCTCACAAAATAAAATAGAAAGATACCCATTTCTATCAAAATGGTTCTTGGAAAAAGTAACCATAAGCAAATCTTCACTGATTTCTCTCAGAAACTGCTGAGCAAGCAAAGTATTTTCTAGATTCAAACCACAAGTTTGTTATATAAGATAGTCATATGAAATGAAGTTGCAGAAATTTCAGTCAACTTTTTGTATACACTACAGTTCTGATTGATTCCTGAATGCTTTTAACTATCAAATTACATTATTTACAACCTAATTTCGCTCAAGTCTTTAGAACTGGTCATAGCATAATGTAGTAAACAAAATGATAGTTGATCAACAAGGTCCCAGATTTTTGCTACTTTGATTTTTGTTTTGAACTATTATTTAACATTATTCAACATTCCTGAGTAGAAATGTCCACATCTGTTCATTGAAAAAAAGTGGGGCAAGATGAATTCTTACTAGATTTTAATTTCTAAAATGTTCTGAGCCTGTGATCTTATTAGTGGAGTTGAGCCTTTTCTTGGTCATAGTAGGTTGTGTGGAGATTTAGTGGGAAGAAACCAGATACATTAAGAAACAATGCTAAACTTTGTAAGTGGACCCCACAGAATGATCTTCTGGGTAAGAAGGTGGCAAAAAAATACTAAATTCTAATTAAGAGAAAATCTCAGGGACAATAGCGGAACAGCAAGGTAAAACATCAACACCAGATAACAATTATCTATTGCTTATAAATTTTCAATAGCTTCTTGACTGGTCATCTTGTCTTCCCACTCTTTTATCTCAGCTCTACTGCTATTGTAGTACTTTTATCTAAAAGGATATAAGAAACATCCATACTTTTCCTTGAACTTTCAGTAACTCACATTGCCTAAAAATAGAAGTGTAGCTGATAAAAGATGACTTTGTAAACAGCACATCTATCATTTTTCCTCTATTGCCAAATGCCCCCTGAGATTCTCCATACATTATCAGAATGAATCATTCCCTCTATTCCTAAGAAACAATGTTTCTTCATCTCCATGATTTTGAACATGGTGTTCTCTGAATCAAGAATCAGTCCACACTTGTCCTCTAGACAAAGCAACTCTGCACTAACATCCCCTCTAATGTATAGCTTTCCTTCATTTCCTCAGACAGACTTCCTTTGGAAATTCACAAAAGTTTACATGATCCCATGAGCATAGCAATCCTCAGCAGAAAGCATTGCTTTCTTTATTGACTTATACTGTCAATTTATATTTCTAACCATGGGACTCAGAATTTATTGTTCTCATTGAAATCTTTCTTAGGTTACCTGAAAACCAAAGCTTTTATCACTCATGGTGGTGGCAATGGCATCTCTGAGCCATTTACCATGCGATTTACCATGGTGGGACTCCCTGTTTGTTGATCAACCCGATAATGCTCACATGGAGACAAAGGGAACATCTATTAGACTTGAACACAATGTCAAGTGCAGATTTGCTCAATTCATTGAGGACTGTCATATATGACCCTTCATGCGTGTAACATTTCTTTAACTTAATAGTGTCTATAGATAGATAAGTTCTCTTTTCAACAGTGAATATGAGTTCCTTTCCCTTATTAAGAAGATAATTTTAAAATACTTAAAATTATACAACCAATCAATTTTACTTTTACATTCAACCAGTTGTTTCAAAGTTTATTTTAATCCTATTGATTTAATGAGCAACTGCTGCTGTTTAGACTCTAAGTGGTATCTGACTCTTTGCCACCCCATAGACTATAGCCTGCCAGGCTCCTCTGTCCATGGGATTCCCAGCCAAGAATACTGAAGTGGGATACCATTTCCTTCTCCAAATGAGCAACTAATCAGTGTAATAATTTCCATGCCAAAAAAAAAAAAATCTGAAAGCTCTATAACATATTGTAACAAGTATGCATTTATTAGTGTATGACAGAATCCATACAAGGGCTCCCTGATGGCTCAGTGGTAAAGAATCTGCCTGCAATGCAGGAGACATGGAAGACATGGGTTTGATCCCTGGGTTGGGAAGATCCCCTGGAGGAGGAAATAGCAACCCACTCTAGTATTCTTGTCTGAAAATTCCCACAGGCGAAGGAGACTGGTAGGCTACAGTCCAAAGGGTCACAAAGAGTTAAGACACAACTGAGCAACTGAGCATACACAGGACATCCATAGAAGACTGAAAATTGAGAAAGGAATTATCATTCAATGCTTAGAATTTCTGAAACTAAAAATACTAAGAATTGCTGATCTTCTTATCTCTATAGGTTTGCTTATTCTGAACATTTTACTTCAATAGCATCATACAATATGTGTTTTCTTTTATATAACTGACTTCTTTTTTTTAATTTATTAATTTATTTATTTTTTAAATTTTAAAATCTTTAATTCTTACATGCGTTCCCAAACATTAACCCCCCTCCCACCTCCCTCCCTTAATTAGCAAAAAAGTTTAGTTAGATCTATATTGCAGCATGTACCAGTACTTTTTATTATTGAATAATATTCTGTACTATATCCATACCATATCACAGTCTAATTAATACATTCATCAATTGATGGACATTTCATTTTTTTTCTCACTTTTATCTATAATGAAAAGAAGCTACAAACACTGTTATACATGTTTTTGTGAACATAGCTTTTTATTGCTTTTTGGTAGCTATCTAGATATCATACACTGGGTCATGGGATAATTTTATATTTATGAGAAACTACCAAACTGTTTTCCAAAGGGGTCACATTCTACATTTTCACCAACAGTGTATGAGGGTTCTTTTAATCTTCCATATTGTTGTCAACACATGCTATTATCTATTATAATTTTTATTTTAGGCATGATAATGAATATATTCTCTCTGTGGTCTTGATTTACATTTTCTTTATGGCTACTATGCTGCAAATATTTTCATGTTTCTATCGGCCATTTTTATCATTTTAGAGACATGTCTTTTCCAGTCCTTTATCCACTTTTTAACTTGGTTGTCTTTTTTATTATTAAGCTATTAGAATGCTTATGTGTCATATATACAAGTCTCTTTCAGATATATGTTTTACAAATATGCTCTCCATCAGTATGTTACTTTTCTCTTGCCAGTGTCCTCTGAAACACAATCTTTTAGGAAAATTGATAGAATACATCTTTAATAATTAAATATTTCCATACTTTACTGAATCTGTTAAAACTGTTAAAATTTCCCACAAAGGAAATATCCAGCTCAGATGTCTTCATCACCAAATATGTCTAAATACTTAAGAAAGAAATACGACCAATCTTATGCAAATTCTTCTAGATAATGTCAAATATATTAGGTCTTTTCAGGTCATTTGATGAGGCCGTAATCCTTACTATCAAAACAAGGCAATGACATTACAGGAAAAACTATCTTTTAATACAAATCCTTCCACAAATCAAATGCAGAACTAGAATGCTATATAAAAAGTACAGAACATCTTGATCAAAATGGGCTTATTCCAGGATTGAAAGTTTGTTTAAATGTATAAAAATGAATACAATTCAATAAATTGTCAACATAAAAGAGAAAAATATTATGACTAGTCCAGTGATTAAATAATTGATAAAAATCAACATCCATTAGTGATATCAAAAGAAATATTTTGCAAACTAAAAATAGAAATTACTTTAATCTTACAATAGATATATTAAAAAAGCAATACAAATGATTACACTTCCTGACAAAATATATACTGCTTTATCCCCTTCATTAGAAATCAAGAAAATATAAATTAAACCTCATTTTTACTTCATCATAAAAGCTAAAATTTGAGATTTATCACAATCAAGCATTGACAAGAATGCAGAGAAATACGAACCTTTCCATACTGCTGATGAGGACACAAATTAATAAACCACTTCAGAAAACTGTTTAGTAATATTAAAGAGATCTAAACATGCATGCAGCCTTCTCTTAGCAATTCCACTCTTAGATGTATAACTAATAAAGATGTATAAATATATAAACCAAAATACATATATCAGAATAATTACACCCCCATGACCAAAAAGCTGTTAGCAATCCAAATGCCCAGTGATCAAAGAATGAATAAATAATTGGTGGTACTGTCAAACAAGGGAATACTATACAACAGTGGAATCAACCAACATCTACACAAGTCAGACACAAATAACTACATACCATGTGATTCCAATATGTACACAAGTTAAATCATTGTATGGTGTTAGAGATCAGGCTAGTACTTAATCTGGGGAAGAGAGAAGTGACTGGAAGCTTCCACCAGGAAGGAATGCCTATCAGGAGTTTATAATACTCTATAGCCTGATCTGGGTAGGAGTTATATTTGTGTTTCACTTGGTGAAAATTTTCTAGCTTATTTTAGTTTTGAGCTGTTTAATTGAAATTGTGCAGCTTTCATGCATGCTTTATAGTTAAGGGTTTATTTTAGAATATATAACAAATTTTAAAATGTCTACAGAGTAAATAGGAAAATAAACAAATGAAGAAACAAACAAAAACAATGGAAGAATTGCCATTGACTACTATCTTAATGTGATCAAGAAAAGACACTCTACCACTCTGAACATAATACTGAGACAAAGTCTTTGATCAAAAACCTGAAACAAGCTCCAGGGTATTGTGGAGAAGAATGTTCCAGAAGAACAAAAGGGACTGCAAGTTCAATGGTGCTAAGGTAATAAAACATTTGCAACATCAAGAAACAGCTAGAAGGCCAATGTGCCTACAGCAGAGTGCCTGAACAAAGTGATCAAGGAAGGGATTACCAGGGGTCTGAGCATGTAAGATACTATGGACCAAAGAAGAGATTTGGGTTTTATTCTAAATGTGATAAGAAGCCAGATGGAAATTTTGAGTAGAGAGATGTAATTACCTAATAGGTATCTCCAAAAAGTAATTTTGTCCACTGGTAGAAAATAGATAGTGGAATGGAGAAGAGTCAAAGCACCTGGACTGGTTAGGAGTCATTTCATTTTTTATTACACTATTACTCTGTTCTATTATACTTCCACAAGAACATCATCCTGAACTCTCCTTTCCACTGTCCAACTTACAGTGTTTGGAATGGCTCTTATCAATTCCTATGGTAGAAAAGATTGAAGTTTCCCACATGACCTTCCATTTTCACTTTTTAAATAACTATCAATCATAAAATTTCAATTTAAAAGTCAAACTTTTAATGAGGATCCAACTAAAAATAGACTACTACTTCTGTAATTGTAGCTTCCCTTGTGGTTCAGCTGGTAAAGAGTCTGCCTGCGATGCCAGAGTACCTGGATTCAATCCCTGGGTTGGGAAGATCCCCTGGAGAAGGGAAAGGCTACTCACTTCAGTTTTCTGGTCTGGATAATTCCATTGACTGTACAGTCCATGGGGTCACAAACAGTTGGACAGGACTGAACAATTTTCATTTTCACTTTTCTGTAATTCTACGACATTTACTTTGAATAATTTATATGACTCTTTGAAAACCATCTATGCCATTGGTATACTTAAGCAAAGTAGCTTCCTTTCAATGTTTGTAACTTTGTACTTCTTTAGATAGAAAGAAAATGCTACGAGGCTATCAAGAATTCACCATGATCAGCCTGTAAACCCCTGAACTGAACAGTCTTCTGGATTGAGTTTGCCACATGCCACAGAGGAGCCAAGTACCTGAGGCCAGTCACCCACGAACTCACCTGGTACTAGTACCACTCTCTGGACATGACTGGGTTCCTGCTGGCCTGTGTGGCAACTGTTGTATTTGTCATCACAAAGTGTTGTCTGGTTTGTTTATGGAAGTTTGCTAAAACAGGAAAGGAGAAAAGGGAGTATCTGTATCTGAGAACTGTAGCAAGTTTACTCCATGGATGGAACTCATCTAGCAAGAAGGAATTATAAGGATCCTGTCCTCCTGTGACAAAATGGCTTTTCACAATTCAGCATCTCAGATTAAAGTTTGTTTTCAAGGGATTTTCTGTTTAAGAATTTAAATAAGTCATGCCAAGAGAAAAGTTGGTGAAAAATAAAATAAACATGAAATTATATGGGTATATATTGAAATTTATTATTTTAACTCAAAAGTTATACTGAAAAGTGCTGGGAGCCAGCATGGGGAATCCCGCCCATGGCAAAGGTCATGAGGAAAGGGGCCTGACAAACACAAAGCTGGGATCAGGCCTCAGGGGTCCCTCTAGACTTTCTTGAGCATCTACCCCCCAAAACAGAGTCTGCCTGCTTTACTGTGTTATGCTTTCCACCTACTCTTCTAACATTACAGGGGTGCTGTTCCCCACCACCTTCCTCTAAAAGGAGTTAACTTGGAGCTCCAGTTAATAAGTCTCCTTATTAACAAGTGTGTTTCAATCCAAAAACCCCTCTGATAGCTTTCTAGCCTGCCTGACAGGTCTCTCCGGATTCTTACAGCTACGCATGTGATTGTTTACAGCCTCCCAACTGCAAGAGGCACAGAAAGCTTAAAACATCCTAGGAATGTAGGGGCTTCCAAGGAGTCGAAATCATTAGAATAGAACTGATTAAGGGTTTCATTGTTGAGCCAATACTTGCTGCCAAGTTTTCATATCTTTTATTTGTTGATATAGTTAGTATGTAGAAAAAACAAGTAATAGCCCTGGCGTTAGCAACATTAGATCTTTAAGTTAAGCACTTTCTTTGTCATAACCCATGCACCTTTGTTCTACAGGAATGTAACTTTATTTAGTACTTTGAGGGTGATGCAGATTAAAGAAAAAACACTTCAAGGGAAAATGAGTTTTCTGGTTGATAGACATTTATCTAGGAAGAGAGACATAAAAATGTTAGCAGGCCTCCTGGCCAGAAGATAATGTAAATCACCTGAGACCTTTTGTATATGGGAAGGCATGCGAAAAGAAAGCCTGGCCTCAATAAGGGTCAGGACTGCTACCCCTGCATAACTCTGCATATTCCATTATTTCTTTATGCACAACTTGGGGTATACAAGCTGCTTTTGAAAATAAAGTTGTGAGTCTTGCACTGATGCTTGGCTCCCCCATGTCGTTCTTTTCTTATTCTCCCTTTTCAGGCTGAATTCCCATCTGGAGCATAGAGGCTCACCGTGTATACTTATTTGCCTGGGCTTCTAAGACCCATGTGAGAGGGAGCCCCAGGTGGGGCATCCTCTGCTATTCAAGCGGGCGCCTGTGGCCTATGTAGACGGTGCAAGCCCCTTGTCTCAGGGCTTTATTGGCTTTCTATGTAAACCAAAGAATTTCAGCCTCTTTTCTCCTCTATTTTCTCCTCTACACTATTCTTTCTTAATCTCTCTTTATATCTCTAAATAAATAAGTCTCTCTTCGCCGACGCCATCTCCCCTTCAAATTCCCTGGATCCACCGGGGCTGGACCCCGGCAGAAAAGAAACCTTTGAATATGATAGTGTTTTACATGTTGTGAATAGACAAAAGAACAATGAGAAGTCTAGATTGAACCCAGGTCTCCCACACGGTAGGCAGACGTTTTACAGTCTGAGCCACCAGGGAAGTCCAATATCCATGTTACTTTGAAGATATTCAAAGTATTTTATCTTTACTTTGGTGCAGAATAGTGTAGCTTTATCTTGTTACAGAAACTGTTCAATAATTGGAATTGTGTTTAAAAATTCACAATTTTGTTTCATTTTTAAGACTTCTAAAACTTTTTGGTTATTACTGTGCATCGGGCCTCAGCATCACTTCTTATCTAAAACCACGGCAAGCCATTTGCCTTCATCCAGGTTATAACTCATTTCCCAGTGGAATATTTGTGGAGTTAGAAATATAGTAGCTGATACCTGCCTCCTATTATGTTGTTCTTTAGTCACTAAGTCTTGTCCAAATCTTTTGGGACCCCATGGACTTGTCCAAATCTTTTGGGACCCCATGGACTATAGCCCATCAGATTCCTCTGTCAGTGGAATTATCCAGGCAAAATACTGCAGTGTATTGCCATTTCTTACTCCAGGGGATCTTCCCAATCCAGGAATTGAACAGTGTCTCCTACGTTGCAGACAGATTCTTTACCATTGTGTCACCTAGGAAGCCCAGTAGGCTTAAATATTCTTCCTCAAATCTATCCTGCAACACAGGCAACCTAAAAAGGATCGGTAGTCATTGTACAGTGAGAACTACTACAAATCTCCAACAAAAAGTCAAACAGTAAAATACAGAAATAAATAAAGAATATGAACAAGAAATTGACAGAAGTGAAATGGCCAATGACCTGTAAAAAATGACAAAGGCCACTCATGTTTTCAGAAATGCAAATTAAATCAGTTAGTTATTTTCCTACAAGCGATTTGTGGAACAAATATTATGGTAGAACTACTTCTCTGGAAATGGATACTTTTTTTCCTTTTTCTTTTTTTGCTATTTTTTATTGGAATATATTTACATTTCAGTTTGTTAGTATCTGCTCTACTATGTCATGAATGAATTATTGGTATACATATATCCCCTCTCTTGTGAGCCTTCCTCCCATCCTCTCACTCCACCACTCTAGATCCCACCCCTCTAAGATCACCAAGTTTAGCTCCCTGTGTTTAGAGCAGTTTTCTGCCCCTATCTAGTTTACACATGGGAGTGTATATATGGGCTTCCCAGTTGACACAGGGGTAAAGAATCTGCCTGCCAATGCAGGAGATGCAGATTCGATCTCTGGGTTGGGAAGACCCCTGGAGTAGCAAATGACAACCCATCCCAGTATTCCTGCCTGGAAAATCCCATGGGCAGAGGAGCCTGGTGGGCTACAGTCCATGGAGTCACAAAGACGGGCATGTTGAGGGACTGAGCACACATGCGCAGTGTAAACACGTCAGTGCTACTCTCTGAACTCACCCCCTTTCTTCTTCCCCATCTGTATGTCTGTTCTCTTATGTCTGCACCTCTAGTCCTTCCCTGCAGGTAGGTTCATCAGGACCATTTTTTCTAGATTCTGTAAATAAGCAGTAATATATGATGTTTTTACAACTCTATATCTAGTTATCTGTCAGGCAGAAAGACTTGTGTATGGTCATCATTATATTCTGAACACTTCCACTAGCACCTAAATGGCTGTCAGTGTACAAACCTATAGCATATGTATGAGTGATATGGCCACTAGAGTAAACAGGTAGATTATAGGAAATATTGTTGAGTGCTCTCCATATCACATTACTAGATAAAGAACAAGTTCTAGGAATTATACAGCCTAAGAATGACACTCTCCTTTGGAAATAAAATTAAATATATGTAAATTTATATAACCACAGAGGAAATGATCTTAAAGAATATACTGAATTCCCAATGATGGGAACTTAAATTTTTATTGTCTAAATTTCATTATTTGACATTCACAATTGATTATGTGACTTTAAAAATAATTGGTGAAATCAACATACTGATTCATGATATTAAGTCCTAAGATTTTAATATCATGCTATCAATGTATTAGTTTAATTCAAGAATTGAAATGACTGGAAATTTGGGATAATATTAATATCAAATTAGGGCCTTTTTTAAGACACCTATTTTATGTTTTAAGTATTATAAATAAATATATTACCACATTGTGTTTACAATGTCAATAGTTGTAAAATCTTAACTCACAAAAATTTCACTACTGTGGTTTAAGCATCAATATTTAATGAATTTTTCAATATCTTAGGGACTTCTGCTGGCATACATCTATGCTTAGATTTGTACATCTATATTTAGATTTGTAGTGTTTTTGAGACATAACTACAAGTACTATGACAGCTCTCCCATTGAGTAACTTTCTCTCTTTTGAACTTTAGTTAAGTCTGGTTGTTGTCTCACAAATGTTTCAGCTTAACTTTCATGGCTCAGTTATGAAATACAGTATATTCTGTCTCCATTTTTCTTTCTGTCTCTATCTTTATGTCTGTGCCTGTTTATCTTTATCTCTCTCTTTCTCACCTTTCTGTCTCCCTACACCTCATACCCAAAGTTTCCATGATAAATGATCATTTGGTGGAGAGAGACATAGATATGCCTAAGAAGTCCCAGTAGTTCTAGGCTTCCACCAGTTTGACTTTTCCCAAATCAATCACCTGGCATGTCCTTCAGATGAATGCAACCTGTCATCACAAGACTGTAACCATCTGAGACACCATGTAAAAGTATCACCTAGCCAAGCCCAGCCAACACCCACAACTATGAGAGAGAAAATGATTGTTGTTGTTTTAAGCCAGTATATTTAAGGGCAAATTATACACACTGACAGATAACAGAACAATAATTACACTTTTGTCATAATATTACAATTAAAATATAACTGTCAATGTTACATTTTAAAAATAACTGTAACCCAGAACGGGGAGCCACCATACCATAATGATTTAGAGGTTGCACTTGGAACACAGATAGCCAAAATTTAAGTCCCTGCAAAACTATTACAAAGTTATGCAGGGTTGGGCAAGTTAATCAATGACATTATTTCAGCTGTTCAGTGAAATACAGATTAGGCAGCGGTGTTAACTGAGCCTCCCAGTTGGCGCAGTGGTAAAGAATCCACCTGCCAGTGCAGGAGATGCAGGTTCTATCCCTGAGTCAGGAAGATCCCCTGCAGGAGGAAATAGCAACCCATTCTATTTCCTTGCCTGGAAAATTCCATGGACAGAAGAACCTGGTGGGCTACAGTCCATGAGGTCCCAGAGTTGGACACAACAGTGCTATGCACACAATTGGTATTAACTAACTCATGAGGTTGATGAAAGGTTGAATGTGCTAACATTGTTAAGCAGTAAAAATAATTGCTGTATAGAGTGAAATGCAATTTGTGTTAATAATTGTCATTTAAATGCATAGGAAAATTTCCACAATAATTTTAGTCTTCACATATACTTGATCTATTTTTAAATATAACATGTTTCAAATGTAAATGAAAATAACAACATTTCCTATTAAAGATGTAGGAATTAAATTTATGGTACAGGATTGGATTAAGATGGTGGAGTAATAGGACAGTGAATCACCTCCCCCCATAAACATATCAACAATTTGTCTTCATGTGGAACAGTTCACACAGGAAACTAATTGGAAACTGGAAAAACTCTTTAACAACTAATGATATAATAAAGATTACCATATAACTGGGTAAGATGGATAAAAACATAGGTTTGGGACTTCTGCCCCTGGAATAGATCTGAAAGGAAGAGAAGGTTAACAGAGACAGACCCTTACCCTGGGGATTAAGTAAGTGAAGCCATAGACAGCACATCCCAGTCCTGAGGTCTTATGCAGAGGAGACAAGCCCTTTTGGCTGCTGAGACAGATAGAAGGGCTAGAGAAGCTTAGAATCTGTTCTTAAAGAGTGCACATGTGCTGGCTTGCCAACAAACAGGGTAGGGAAGCTTTGTGCTGATAGTTGCTGCCTCACTGCACTCCCAATCCAAGCTGGTATACATCAATTATAAAGATATATGCACCTAACATCAGAGATCAAAACACACGAAGCAAAAGATCTTGAAGGAGAAGAGACTTCCCATATGCCTAGCGGTTAGCAGTTTGACTGCCAGTGCAGAGGACACTGGTTCACACCCTGGTCAGGGAAGATCCTACATGCCACGGAGCAACTAAGCCCGTGCTCCACAACTACTGACCCTGCACTCTAGAGTCCACAAGGTGCACTGCTAAAGCCCAAGCATCCCAGAGGTCATGCTCCGCAACAAGAGAGGTTACCATATGAGAAGCCTGCACACCACAAGCAGAGAGTAGCCTCTGCTCACCGCAACTAGAGAAAGACCCAGTGCAGCCAAAAGGAAATAAATAAATAAATTTGGGGCTTCTCTAGTGGCTCAGATGGTAAAGAATCTGCCTGCAGTGCAGGAGACTCGGGTTTTATCCCTCGGTCCAGAAGAACCCCTGGAGAAAGGAATGGCTACCCACTCCCATATTCTTGCCTGGAGAATTCCATGGTCAGAGGAGCCTGGTGGTCTACAGTCCATGGAGTTGGACATGACCGATTAACTGACACTGAAGCCCAAGCATGCTAGAGTCCATGCTTTGCAACAAGAAAAGCCACCAAAACAGAAACCTGCATACCACAACTCGAGAGTATCCCCTGCTCAGCACAACTAGAGAATCCAGCATAGCCAAAAATAAAGAAATTAATAAATCTACAAAAGGAGAACTTAAAAGAGAAACAAAAAACCCAACACTAATATTTGGATGCTATATTGCCTTATGTTCAGTAATATATATAAAACTAGGCAGAAGATGAACTAGGAAATGGAAAACCTCAATAATGCTATAAACTAACTAGTTTAAGGAGATATCTGCAAAATACCCCATTCAAAATGGGTAACATATGCAATCTACTCAAGGGCACATAACGTTTTCTAAGATAGGCTGTCACTGGGGAATGAAAAAGTCTCAGCAAATTTAAAACAACTCAAATCCTATGATGTACAATCTCTGACCAAAACAGAATGACAATACAAATCAATACCAAAAAAGAAATTTCAGAAATGTACAAACACACGGCTATTTTGCAATACATTACAAAAATAAATGATTCACATGTGAAAACATAATTAAAATTAAAAGATAATTTAAGAACAATTGGTGGCTCAGATGGTAAAGACTGTCTGCAATTACAGGAGACCCTCATGATCCCTTGGTCAGGAAGATCCCCTGAAGAAGGGAGTTGCAACCCACTCCATTATTCCTGTCTAAAGAATCCCATGGACAGAGGAGCCTGGGAGCTACAGTCCATGGGGTTACAAAGAGTCAAACATGACTGAGTGACACACACACACACACACACAAATGAAAAACATAACAAAACTTATCAGAATGTATTAAGACAGACATTTACAACTCTGATTTCTTAGAAATGTCACCGATAGCTTCCTTTCTTTTTTTTTAATATAAATTTATTTATTTTAATTGGAGGTTAATTACTTTACAATAGTATATTGGTTTTAGAATGGACTGGTTAGATCTCCTTGCAGTCCAAGGGACTCTCAAGAGTCTTCTCCAACACCACAGTTCAAAGGCATCAATTCTTCGGTGCTCAGCTTTCTTCATAGTCCAAATCTCACATCCATACATGACCATTGGAAAAAAAATAGCCTTGACTATGACAACAGACCTTCGTTGTCAAAGCAAGGTCTCTGCTTTTTAATATGCTGTCTAGATTGATCATAACTTTCCTTCCAAGGAGTAACTGTCTTTTAATTTCATGGCTGCAATCACCATCTGCAGTGATTTGGAACCCAGAAAAATAAAGTCAGCCACTGTTTCCCCATCTATTTGCCCATGAAGTGATGGGACTGGATGCCATGATCTTAGTTTTCTGAATGGTGAGCTTTAAGCCAACTTTTTCACTCTCCTCTTTCACTTTCATCAAGAGTCTCTTTAGTTCTTATTCACTTTCTGCTATTAGGGTGGTGTCATCTGCATATCTGAGGTTATTGATATTTCTCCTGGCTATCTTGATTCCAGCTTGTGCTTCCTCCAGCTTAGCATTTCTCATGATGTACTCTATATCAAAGGTAAATAAGAAGAGTGACAATATACAGCCTTGGTGTACTCCCTTTCCTATTTGGAACCAGTCTGTTGTTCTATGTCCAGTTATAATTTTGCTTCTTGATCTGCATGCAGATTTCTCAAGAGGCAGGTCAGACGGTCTGATAGTCCCTTCTCTTTCAGAATTTTCCACAATTAATTGTGATCCACAATATCCAAGGATTTGGCATAGTCAATAACATAGAAATAGATGTTTCTTGGGAACTCTCTTGCTTTTTCCATGATCCAGCGGATGTTGGCAATTTGATCTCTGGTTCCTCTGCCTTTTCTAAAACTAGCTTGAACATCTGGAAGTTCATGGTTCATGTATTTAGTCTACTTATATAAAATTAAGTCTACTTATATTAAATTTAGTCTACTTATATTAAGTAGAGAGGAGCAACCCCACACCCGAGGAGCAGTGGCTGCATGGGCGCAGGAGGACTGAGAGGAGCTACTCTACCTTCAAGATCAGGAGGGGCAGCCATGAGGAGATACCCCTCATCCAAGGTAAGGAGCAGCGGCTGTGCTTTGCTGTAGCCACCGTAAAGAAATACCCCATGTCGAAGATAAGAAAAACCCAAGTAAGATGGTAGGTGTTGTGAGAGGCATCAGAGGGCAGACACACTGAAACCATAATCACAGAAAACTAGTCAATCTAATCACACAGACCACAGCCTTGTCTAACTCTATGAAACTAAGCCATGCCCTGTGGGGCCACCCAAGATGGGCGGGTCATGGTGGAGAGGTCTGACAGAATGTGGTCCACTGGAGAAGGGAATGGCAAACCACTTCAGTATTCTTGCCTTGAGGACCCCATGAACAGTATGAAAGGGCAAAATGATAGGATACTGAAAGAGGAACTCCCCGGGTCAGTAGGTGCCCAATAAGCTACAGGAGATCAGTGGAGAAATAACTCCAGAAAGATTGAAGGGATGGAGCCAAAGTAAAAACAATACCCAGCTGTGAATGTGACTGGTGATAGAAGCAAGGTCTGATGCTGAAAGAGCAATATTGCATAGGAACCTGGAATGTTAGGTCCATGAATCAAGGCAAATTGGAAGTGGTCAAATAGGAGGTGGCAAGGGTGAACGTTGACATTCTAGGAATCAGCAAACGAAAATAAACTGGAATGGGTGAATTTAACTCAGGTGACCATTATATCTACTACTGTAGACAGGAATCCCTCAGAAGAAATGAAGTAGCCATCATGGTCAACAAGAGTCCGAAATGCAGTACTTGGACCCAATCTCAAAAATGATGGAATAATCTCTGTTCATTTCCAAGGCAAACCATTCAGTATCACAGTAACCCAAGTCTATGCCCCAACCAGTAATGCTGAAGAAGCTGAAGTTGAACAGTTCTATGAAGACCTACAAGACCTTTTAGAACTGAGACCCAAAAGAGATGTCCTTTTCATTATAGGGACTGGAATGAAAAGTAGGAAGTCAAGAAACACCTGTGTAACAGACAAATTTGGCCTTGGAATATGGAATGAAGCAGGGCAAAGGCTAATAGAGTTTTGCCAAGAGAACACACTGGTCATAGCAACACCCTCTTCCAACAACACAAGAGAAGACTCTACACATGGACATCACCAGATAGTCAACACCAAAATCAGATTGATTATATTCTTTGCAGCCAAAGATAGAGAAGCTCTATATAGTCAGCAAAAATAAGATCAGGAGCGGACTGTGGCTCAGATCATGAACTCCTTATTGCCAAATTCAGACTAAATTGAATAAAGTAGGAAAAACCACTAGACCATTCAGGTATGACCTAAGTCAAATTCCTTATGATTATACAGTGGAAGTGAGAAATAGATTTAAGGGACTAGATCTGATAGACAGAGTGCCTGATGAAATATGGACAAAGGTTTGTGACATTGTAGAGCAGACAGGGATCAAGATCATCCCCATGGAAAAGAAATGCAAAAAAGCAAAATGACTTTCTGGGGAGGGCTTACAAATAGCTGTGAAAAGAAGAGAAGTTAAAAGCATAGGAGAAAAGGAAAGATATAAGCATCTGAATGCAGAGTTCCAAAGAATAACAAGGAGAGATAAGAAAGCCTTCCTCAGTGATCAATGCAAAGAAATAGAGGAAAACAATAAAGTGGGAAAGACTAGAGATCTCTTCAAGAAAATTAGAGATACCAAGGGAACATTTCATGCAAAGATGGGCTCAATAAAGGACAGAAATGGTATGGACCTCACAGAAGCAGAAGATATTAAGAAGAGATGGTAAGAATACACAGAAGAACTGTACAAAAAAGATCTTCATGACCCAGATAATCATGATGGTGTGATTACTCACATTCATCTAGAGCCAGACACCCTGGAATGTGAAGTAAAGTGGGCCTTAGAAAACATCACTATGAACAAAGCTAGTGGAGGTGATGGAATTCCAGTTGAGCTCTTTCAAATCCTGAAAGATGATGCTGTGAAAGTGCTGCACTCAATATGCCAGCTAATTTGGAAAACTCAGCAGTGGCCACAGGACTGGAAAAGGTCAGTTTTCATTCCAATCCCAAAGAAAGGCAGTGCCAAAGAATACTCAAACTACCACACAATTGCACTCATCTCACACACTAGTAAAGTAATGCTTAAAATTCTCCAAGCCAGGTTTCAACAGTATGTGAACCGTGAAATTCCAGATGTTCAAGCTAGTTTTAGATAAGGCAGAGGAACCAGCGATCAAATTGCCAACATCCGCTGGATCATTAAAAAGCAAGCGAGTTCCAGAAAAACATCTATTTCTGCTTTATTGACTACGCCAAAGCCTTTGACTGTGTGGATCACAATAAACTGTGGAAAATTCTGAAAGAGATGAGAATACCAGGCCACCTGACCTGCCTCTTCAGAAATCTGTATGCAGGTCAGGAAGCAACAGTTAGAACTGGACACGAAACAACAGAATGGTTCCAAATAGGAAAAGGAGTACGTCAAGGCTATATATTGTCACCTTGCTTATTTAACTTATATGCAGAGTTCATCATGAGAAACACTGGGCTGGAAGAAGCCCAGGCTGGAATCAAGATTGCCAGGAGAAATATCAATAACCTCAGATATGCAGATGACACCAGAAAGTGAAGAGGAACTAAAAAGCCTCTTGATGAAAGTAAAAGAGGAGAGTGAAAAAATTGGCTTAAAATTCAACATCAGAAAACGAAGATCATGTCATCTGGTCCCATCACTTCATGGCAAATAGATGGGGACACAGTAGAAACAGTGGCAGACTTTATGTTTTTGAGCTCCAAAATCACCACAGATGGTACTGCAGCCTTGAAATTAAAAGATAATTACTCCTTGGAAGGAAAGTTATGACCAACCTAGATAGAATATTGGAAAGCAGAGACATTACTTTGCCTACAAAGGTCCGTCTAGTCAAGGCTATGGGTTTTTCCAGTGGTCATGTATGGATGTGAGAGTTGGACTTTGAAGAAATCTGAGCACTGAAGAATTGATGCTTTTGAACTGTGGTGTTGGAGAAGACTCTTGAGAGTCACTTGGAGATCCAATCAGTCCATTCTAAAGATCAGTCCTGAGTGTTTTTAGGAAGGACTGATGTGAAAGCTGAAACTCCAATAGTTTGGCCACCTCCTGCAAAGAGTTGACTCATTGGAAAAGACTCTGATGCTGGGAGGGTTGGGGGCAGGAGGAGAAGGGGATGACAGAGGATGAGATGGCTAGATGGCATCACCGACTCGATGCACATGAGTTTGGGTGAATTCCAGGAGTTGGTGATGAACAGGGAGGCCTGGCGTGCTGCAATTCATGGTGTCGCAAAGAGTCGGACACGACTGAGTGACTGAACCGACTGAACTAAACTTATCTTAATTATTAACAGATGTCATCATTTTGTGAATTGATTTCAGATTCTTTTGTAATTTCTTTTCTTTCTCTCTTGTTGTTTTACTTTGTAAGTTGATGTTTTGGGAGTAGTGTGCTTTTATTGTTTTATTACTTGTGTAGTTATTATGTTTCTGTTTTATTATTACCAAGAAGCTTTCATAATATGTCTTACAGTAAAACTTTCTAAACTGAAATCTTAACATCTATTCCATGGAAAAATTCTACATATTAATTGGCACCCTCCACATTTTGTTATTAATGTCTTACTTAAAATATTTTTGTACTTTTCATTCATTAATAAAATATTATAGATACAGATTTTTTAATATATTTCTGTTTTTGATCTATATAGTAGAATTTATCATTGCAGTATTCAAGCACTCTGTTTTGCATTATATGGGTATCTTTACCAGTAAGTTTTATGTTGTCATATGTTTTCACGGTACTAATTAATGTCTTTTTGTTTCAGCTTGAAGACCCTCATTTAGCATTTCTTCTAAGGCAGGTCTAATGGCAATGAATTCCTTCAGTTTTTGTTTGTCACGGGAAGTCTTTCTATCTCATTTCTGAAGGGTGACTTGGTGAACAAGGGATTCTTGGTTGACGGTATGCTCTTTGAGTGCTTTGCGTACAACATACACTTTCTTCTGGCCTAAAAGATCCTACAGAGATATCTACTGATGATTTCATCAGTATTCCCTTGTATATGATGAGGTTCCCCCCCCCCCCGCACACCGATGCTTCCTAAATTCTGCATTTCTCAGTTCTCAGTGCCTGGTTATAATACTTTTAAATGAAGAGTTATTTGGGTTGAATCTGTTTGGGGATATTTGGACTTCATGTACTTAGATGTCCACAGTTTTCCACAGATTTGGGAAATTTCATCCATTAAATATTTAAATTAATTTTCTGCCTGCTTTCTCCCTCATCTCCTTTTGGGATTCCTATAATGTGAATACTCTTTCCTTGATAGTGTCCCACAGTTCACACAGGTTTACTTCTTTTTCATTATACTTACTATTTTTCCCCATGTCTGGATAATATCAAGAGATCTGTCCCCAAATTTGAATATTCTTCCTTCTATTAACTCTTGGTGACTCTATTGTTGAAGCTTCTCATTAGATTTTAATCCATTGTAATAATTTAAGGGTTAAAGTTAGAGATAGCAATTATATTCTTTAATTCATTGTATTCTTCAGCTCTGTAATTTCTGTTTAGTTGGTTTTATAAGTTTTTTCTCATTTTTAAACTTTTTGTTTGCTCATGCATTGTTTCTCCTGATTTCATTGAATTGTCTATGTCCTATGAAATGTCACATATCTTCCTTAAAACAATTGTTTTGAATTATTTTCTGGTAACTTGTAGATCTCCATTTCTTTGGGGTCTGTTACTAGCAAATTGTTTGTCCCTTTGGTGATGTTAATTTTCCTCATTTTTCCACTTTTCTCATTGTTTTTGATGATGTCTCTGTTTTAGAGGTAACTGTCACCTTCTCCAGCCTTTCTGAACTCACTTTGTTGGGGAAAGATTTTCACCTCAAATTGGCTGTGAGGGTGCTAGTTGAGTGGGATGTAATATCTTTGTTCTCGAGAGTGCATGACTGCGTAATTTCTCTACATCTCCATCAGCATAGATCAACATCTGTGCAGACTGCATGGATCTTCTGTGACCAAAACTAGAGAGTTCTCATGGGTGGTGGTAGTGTTGGCTAGGGCCATTGAGATACTTGGTAATAAAGGCTTCTGAGGCCCTACTGTTCTCCTCTTTGGCCCATGGAAGTAACTATAACTGAGAAGATACAAATTGGCACTCAGAAAGGCAGTAGAGCCAAAGACCTTAGGTCAGGCTGAAGTGGAACAATTGTATCACTTTGGCCCTGAGGTGCAACTGTACTGGCTGGGGCAGAAGTACCAGTCTCGTGGGTACAAGCACATATAATTCTCCCATGGGACTGGGGTCTATGTTTGTTGTTTGCTTCAGCAACATGGGGAGCAGGGAGAATGCAGCAGTGGTGCAAGCCCTGATATATATATGACAGAGTTCCACAGTAGCTTAGGCCTAGGAGTGCAGTGTCATATAGCAGCACAGCCTTGGAATGATGAGTCAAAATTCCAACTCTGGCCTCAGGAGAAGTCGCAGAGTAGTAGCATCATGGTCCCAGTGATGGCCTGTTAAAGCCACACGTCAGGACCCATGAGGTGGACTGTAGAGCAGCAGTGGTGTGTTCCCAGTTGTGGTGGGTCAAAGCACTGACTTAGCACACAGTGTGAGGTGAAGTGTAGGAGCACTGTGGCCCAAACAATGCTAAAGTGAAGCTGAGATTTAGGACCCAGGAATAAGCTGTAGAATAGCAGCAGCTCAGCCTAAGTAATAACCAGTCAAAGCTACAACTAGGAATACAGAATCAGGTTCAAGCAATAGCAGCATGGCTTTTGTTATGGCAAGACTAAGCACTAAGATAAAAGCTGGGGGCAGAGCACACAGCAGCAGCTCTCATCCCATACCTGTCAGGGCACTATGGTCACAATCAAGGAAGGTAAGGTGGGTATGAAGGTATCAGGTCCCTAAGGTCAGATATTCCCCACAGCAACTTGTCAAAATTGGAAGACACAGTAGCAAGGACTCTGGATAGCTCTGTCAGCTAGAATCAGTGCTGGTAAAGACTGTAAGTTCTCAGTAGCAAAGACTTCAAATGTCTATGATGGTGAGACTTGCCAGAGTTCTATTCTCCTTTTCTCCATGGGATGAAATCCCTTTGAGAGAATCCTTGCTGGTGTCAAGCTCTGAACTGGGAGATACAGTCATCTAGTTAAAAAGCTTTTCCATGCTTTGCTACATGGCCATGCTCAGTTTTTGCATTCTGCAAGGTTTCTGCTCTATTTTTGTTGTAGTCCAGAACTTAACCAGTGCAATTTAAATTGATTTCTACTTGTTCATTTATTGTTTTTGTTGGGGGTACAGGTGTTTGGAACTCCTAACCTTCCAACTTGTGGATGTCATCTTATCTACTTCAGTGTCAAGGAGACTGCAGACATAAGGTCCACTCACATGCTGTTGTTATTATAGTAGTCTATACATTTCTCTCTTACATGTTAATAACATAGATGAATTGCATGTGCAAGATCATTAACTTTTAGATCAGTGATAATACTGACAAAACAATATTAAACACTTTGTTATCATGAAATGTTCTACACTTTGCCCTTTCAATTGATTTCCCCAGCTGCTGACTACTCATAAAATTTAGTTATTTGAAGTGTAGGAGTTAACTTTTAACTTCCTTTGATTGATTTCTCCTGGGATATAAGCATGAGCAATACCAAAATGATAGAGTAATTTTTAAGTACTGCATATGAGCAAGATGTCTATGAAATGGCTCTCACTTCTGCTGCTGCTACAGCTGACTTGCTACTTTAGCTCTGGGAGTTGTGGAAAGGTGCTGGTGTGGCCAGTGGAATTTAGTCATTGGATGAATATGAAGGCAGTTCTGGATGAACTAGTCATGAGGGGTCATGAGGTGACTGTTCTAATATCTTCAGCTTCCACTATTACTGATGCCAACAAACCATCTGCTTTTAAGTTTGAGATTTTCCCTGTATCTTTAACTAAAGATGATTTTGAGAATGCTGTCAAGAATTTGATTGAGAAATGGACATATATGGCAAAAAGTTCATTTTGGACAAATGTTTTATCATTTAACGAGTTGAAAAGCTTACTTTGGGAATTTTCTGGAATGCTTATGAAAATGTGTAAAGAAGTTGTTTCAAAAAAGAAACTTATAACAAAACTACAGGAATCAAGGTTTGATGTCCTTCTTGCAGATGCCGTTGGACCCTGTGGTGAGCTGCTGACTGAGATACTTGGAATACCATTAGTGTACAGTCTCCGTTTTTCGCCTGGCTATTTGTTTGAAAAGTATAGTGGACAACTTTCATTCCCACCATCCTATGTACCTGTTATATTATCAGCATTAAGTGATCACATGACATTTATGGAAAGGGTCAAAAATATGATATATGTACTTTATTTTGACTTCTGTTTCCAGACATTTGATATGAAGACATGGAATGAGTTTTACAGTGAAGTACTAGGTAAGTCATCTTTTTGGTTGGTAGCATGAAGTCCTAATTTTCCAAGTGCCTTGGAAGGTGACCACATAAACATAAAGCCACAGGATTTTGTCTCTTACAAGGAAATGAGGTAATGAAAATATAAAACGACCCATCAATCCCATAAGTATTATGGAAACACTTAAATCACAGGGTAATATAGAACCTTGTGGCCCATTACTAGTATAGGACACTTCAAGAAATTTAAACCACAAATTGAAGCACTTAAAATTTCTCCAAACAATTATATATGTAACTCATGAAACTTCATCTTTTAACTTAAAAAGTTCCCTGGAAACCTCATAAAATATCTTGATAAATGAAGACAAGTAGATTAAGGAATTACAAACATATTTGTAGTGCAAGTATCTAGGTAGCATTTAGAAACTGTTTCTACTTGTGTAGCTCAGTTTCCATACTATATATTTTATTATTCATTATATGCGTAAAAGTTTCCCAATCATATTTCATTATATCATGTCATATTATATGTATACACACACATATATATTTGCTTTATCAAAGAACATATACTTTCAAACATCTTTCTCTACATTATTTCAAATTCCTTTCCCCATATTACCTAATATATTCATATGGCAATATTCTCATTTGATCTAGTATTTGTTGTTACTTTTGTTTTTGCTTTTCCTTTAAGGAAGACCCACTACATTTTTAGAGACAATTGGAAAAGCTGATATGTGGCTGATTCGAACCTATTGGGATTTTGAATTTCCTCGCCCAGTGCTGCCAAATTTTGAATTTGTTGGAGGCCTCCACTGCAAACCTGCCAAACCCCTGCCTAAGGTCACCTACTCCTTTTTTTTCTGCTTTGTTAACTTTTCATTTTCAGTTAGAATAATCTTAAAAATTCTAGAATTTTGGTTACAGTGAATCATATATGGGAAGCTGGATATTGACATTCCAGTTAGAAACTGATATATTTCCATACCAACACAAGTACCTGAATTTCATTATCATGGCAAAATAAAGTGGGATACCTGGGAGACTGTGAAAATATGTCAGTTAAATTAAGGCCTTTATAATTCAACATAATAGAGATAAACTATTCATTAAAGAATAATTACAAAGGGACAAGCATAGTCCAGAAATAAGTGCTAACATGCAGAGGAATGGTGTGGACACAGTTTCTGCCACTGGATACTCTATCTAGAAAGACAGAATGAAAGCAAATAATAAAATGTGTTACTATAAAGAAAGATCAAAATGCCAAAGAAACATTCAGCAGGAATCATAGAAAATATCTTGGAGGCATTGATAATTATGGTGAATTCTAAAGGATACTCAGGAATAATTGAAGGTAAGGAATATTAACATTTTAGGAATCAGTGAAGTTAAAATGATCTTGAATGGGTGAATTTAACTGAGATGACCATTAAATCTACTACTGTGGGCAGGAATCCCTTAGAAGAAATGGAGTGGCCATCAGAGTCAACAAAAGAGTCTGAAATGCGATACTAGGATGCAACCTCATAAAAGACAGAATCATTTCTGTTCGTTTCCAAGGCAAACCATTCAATATCACGGTAATCCAAATCTATACCCTGACCAGTAATGCTGAAGAATCTGAAGCTGAATGGTTCTATGAAGACCTACAAGACCTTTTAGAATCAACAACCGCAAAAGATGTCCTTTTCATTGGAATGCAAAAGTAGGAAGTCAAGAAACACCTGGAGTAACAGGCAAATTTGGCCTTGGAGTATAGAATGAAGCAGGGCAAAGAGAATACTTTGGTCATAGCAAACACCCTCTTTCCAACAACACAAGAGAAGACTCTACACATGGACATCACCAGATGGTCAACACCAAAATCAGATTAATTATATTCCTTGCAGCCAAAGATGAAGAAGCTCTATACAGTCAGCAAAAACAATCCATCTGACTATGGCTCAGATCATGAGCTCCTTATTGCCGAATTCAGACTTTAATTGAAAAAAGGAGGGGAAACCACTAAACCATTCAGGTATGACCTAAATTTAATCCCTTATGATTATACAGTGGAAGCGAGAAATAGACTCAGGGGCTTAGATCTGACAGACAGAATGACTGAAACACTATGGATGGAGGTTTGACATTACACAGGAGACAGGTATCAAGATCATCCCCAAGAAAAAGAATTGCAGAAAAAGCAAGATGACTGTCTGAGGAGGCCTTACAAATAGCTGAGAAGAAGAGAAGTGAAAAGAAAAGGAGAAAAGGAAAAATATACCCACTTAAATGCAGAGTTCCAAAGAACAGCAAGGAGAGAGAAGAAAGCCTTCCTCAGCAATCAATGCAAAGAAATAGAGGAAAACAATAAAGTGGGAAGGACTAGAGATCTTTTCAAGAAAATTAGAGATACCAAGGGAAGATTTCATGCAAAGATGGGCTCGATAAAGGACAGAAATGGTATGGACCTAACAGAAGCAGAAGATATTAAGAAGCAGTGGCAAGAATACACAGAAGAACTATACAAAAAAGATCTGCATGACCCAGATAATCATGATGGTATGATCACTCACCTAGAACCAGATATCCTAGAATATGAAGTAAAGTGGGCCTTAGAAAGCATCACTATGAACAAAGCTAGTGGAGGTGATGGAATTCCAGTTGAGCTATTTCAAATCCTGAAAGACGATACTGTGAAAGTGCTGCACTCCATATGCCAGCAAATTTGGAAAACTCAGCAGTGGCCACAGGACTGGAAAAGGTCAGTTTTCATTGCAATCCCAAAGAAAGGCAATGCCAAAGAATGCTCAAAATACTGCACAATTGCACTCATCTCACATGCTGGTAAAGTAATAATCAAAATTCTCCAAGCCAGGCTTCAACAGTATGTGAACCGTGAACTTCCAGATGTTCAAGCTGGTTTTAGAAAAGGCAGAGGAAACAGAGAAAATTTCCAACTTCAGTTGAATTACTAAAAAAGCAAGAGTGTTCCAAAAAAGCATCTATTTCTGCTTTACTTACTAGGACAAAGCCTTCGACTGTATGAATCACAACAAAGTGTGGAAAATCCTTAAAGAGATGGGACTACCAGACCACCTGACCTGCCACGTGAGAAATCTATATGCAGGTCAAGAACTGGACATGGAACGGTTAGAACTGGACATGGAACGACAGACTGGGTCCAAATAGGGAAAGGAGTACATCAAAGCTGTATATTGTCACCCTGCTTATTTAACTTGTATGCAAAGTACATCATGAGAAACGCTGGGCTGGAAGAAGCACAAACTCGAGTCAAGACTGTCGGGAGAAATATCAATAACCTCAGATATGCAGATGACACCACCCTTATGGTAGAAAGTGAAGAAGAACTAAAGAGCCTCTTGATGAAAGTGAAAGAGGAGAGTGAAAAAGCTGGCTTAAAGCTCATCATTCAGAAAATGAAGATCATGGCCTCCAGTCCCATCACTTCATGGCAAATAGATGGGGAAACAGCAGAAACAGTGGCTGACTTTATTTTTCTGGGTTCCAAAATCACCACAGATGGTGACTGCATCCATGAAATTAAAAGACGCTTACTCCTTGGAAGAAAAGTTATGACCAATCTAAGTAGCATATTAAAAACAAGAAACAACCTAGATGTCCATCAGCAGATGAATGGATAAGAAAGCTGTGGTACATATACACAATGGAGTATTACTCAGCCGTTAAAAAGAATTCATTTGAATCAGTTCTGATGAGATGGATGAAACTGGAGCCAATTATACAGAGTGAAGTAAGCCAGAAAGAAAAACACCAATACAGTATACTAACACATATATATGGAATTTAGGAAGATGGCAATGACGACCCTGTATGCAAGACAGGAAAAAAGACACAGATGTGTATACCGGACTTTTGGACTCAGAGGGAGAGGGAGAGGGTGGGATGATTTGGGAGAATGGGAATTCTAACATGTATACTGTCATGTAAGAATTGAATCGCCAGTCCATGTCTGACATAGGGTGCAGCTTGCTTGGGGCAGGTGCATGGGGATGACCCAGAGAGATGTTGTGGGGAGGGAGGTGGGAGGGGGGTTCATGTTTGGGAACGCATGTAAGAATTAAAGATTTTAAAATTAAAAAAAAAATTAAAAAATAAAATAAAATTAAATTAAAATTAAAATACAAGAAAAAATAATACAGATATCCAAATATACAGTTAAAAAAAAAAAAAAAACAAGAGACATTTCTTTGCCAATAAAGATCCATCTAGTCAAAGCTATGGTTTTTCCAGTAGGGTGTGAATGTGAGAGTTGGACTCTATTGAAAGCTGAGCACCAAAGAACTGATGCTTTTGAACTGTGGTGTTGGAGCAGACTCTTGAGAGTCCCTTGGACTTAAAGGAGATCCAACCAGTCCATCCTAAAGGAAATCAGTCCTGAATATTTATTGGAAGGACTGATGCTGAAGATGAAAAGCCAATACTTTGGCCACCTGATGTGAAGAACTGACTCATTTGAAAAGACCCTGATTCTGGAAAAGATTGAAAGTGGGAGGAAAAGGAGATGATAGAGGATGAAATGGTTGGATGGCATCACCAACTCAATGGACATGAGTTTGAGTAAACTCTGGGAGTTGGTGATATACAGGGAGGCCTGGCATGTTACAGTCCATGGGGTCTCAAAGAGAGAAACATGACTGAGCAACTGAACTCTATCTAACTGAACTGAGCTGAAGGTAGAGGAAGATACAAAAGAAAAGCATAGTCATGACAGTTACCAAGAAGTCCAGGTTCAGTCTAAACAGGAAGAGGCTGAGTAAAGAAGCAGAAAATGCTGGAGATTTAAGTTGCAGACATATAATTGTAAGGAGTTTGGCACATTTAGTAGGGCATAAAAGGGTAAAGAAAAGGGTGAGATGGTCACATTAAAAATAAAATTACAGGATATAGTTACCTTGTTGGATTATAAAGCAGCAAGAGTGGAAAGGGACCTCATTTAGCAGGTAGTTGCAAGATAAAGGCAGTGATGGAAAACTAGTCAAAAATGTCCATAGAGATGTAACCACGCTATATAATAATAGCACCAACCTCATATTGTCCTTGATGGAAAAATGTGTTAACACATGTGAATTATCCAAAATGTCACTAGCCCATACTCAGTGATCCAGAAGAAATATTAATTATTTTCTTTAATTTGTTACTATAACATATTTTCAATAACCCAATGTGTGCCAGCCACATAAATCTAATTTCTAATTGAAATTGAAATGATTTTCCTAATCATCAAGATAATATTATCCAGCAAACTGTCAGAGAATACATATCCCATGGAATCTTTTAAAAGCAAATTTTAAAAGTTAACTTACCTAAAAAGGTAATAAAAATAATTTAATAAATTCAACAAAATTTACTTAAATAAAGTTTAATTCACATTTAAACTTTTTTTAGTATTAAGAAATTTAAGTTTTTGGCAATCAGATGAGCAAGATGAAATGTAAAAAAATTTTTGTAAGAATTGAGGCTCCTTACCAGTGCTCTAGATAAAATGAAAAATCTTCTTCAAAAATATAAATGTTGCCTTAGTAATTTGCAGCCAAATCCAAACCTTACTTGCTTTTACATCAGCATTTAAACCATTCTTCATTTGAAATCCCAGGGGTTTACATCTTACAGCATGAAAGAGATAACTCCATCTATCTTAATAGAACAGATGTTTTCTGCCTACACTGATCCTCTTGTTGTCCAATTGCTCAGTCGTGTCTAACTATTTGCTAACCCACAGACTGCAGCACACCAAGCTTCCCCGTCCTTTATCATCTCCTAGAGTTTCCTCAAGCTCATGTCATTGAGTAGGTGATGCCATCCAACCATCTCATCTTCTGTCGTCCCCTTCTCCTCCTGCATTCAATCTTTCCCAGTATCAGGATCTTTTCTAATGAGTTGGCCTTTCACATCAGGTGACCAAAGTATTGGAGTTTCAGCCTCAGCATCAGTCCTTCCAAAGAATAGTCAGGTTGATTGCCTTTAGGATTGACTGGTTTGATCTCCTTGCAGTCCAAGGGACTCTCAAGAGTTTTCTCCAGAACCCTATAGAAAACCACAGTAAAAGTTCCCTTAAGGAATGCAGGTCCCAACATCATAGATACTTAACAGAATGAGCACAGAGAAAATCTACCCCTATACAAACCATAAAGACTGTACAGATTAAAAAAAATAAAAGTGAGAGGCCACAATTTCTACCAGTTGAATCTAAAACCATCTGTAGTTTCAAAATATAAGGAATACTATGTATAAAGTAATATTCCCTATGAACAAAACCAAGAATCTAGTCTGTTTTAAATTGACTTAAGACATAAATAGAAAGCAAGCAATCTTTAGCCAACTGTTTTGTGGTCTCTTTTTAAAAATTAGTTAAATGTTGTCTGTCCTGGGTCTTCGTTGCTGTGCTGGCTTTCTCTAGTTGCAGTGCATGGGTTTCTCACTGAGGTGGCTTGCAGGCTCTAGACTTGCAGGCTCAGTGGTTGTGGTGCATGTGCTTAGTCGCCCCTGGGGATGCCCTGAGGCATGTGAGATCTTTCCAAGTTCAGTTCAGTTCAGTTCAGTCGCTCAGTCATGTCCAACTCTTTGCCACCCCGTAAAGCGCAGCATGCCAGGCCACCCTGTCCATCACCAACTCCCGGAGTTCACTCAGACTCACGTCCATCGAGTCCGTGATGCCATCTAGCCATCTCATCCTCTGTCGTCCCCGTCTCCTCCTGCCCCCGATCCCTCTCAGCATCAGAATCTTTTCCAATGAGTCAACTCTTCGCATGAGGTGGCCAAAGTATTGGAGTTTCAGCCTTAGCATCATTCCTTCCAAAGAAATCCCGGGGCTGATCTCCTTCAGAATGAACTGGTTGGATCTCCTTGCAGTCCAAGGGACTCTCAAGAGTCTTCTCCCACACCACAGTTCAAAAGCATCTATTCTTCGGCACTCAAGTTTCTTCACCGTCCAACTCTCACATCCACACATGGCTGCTAGAAAAACATAGCCTTGACTAGATGGACCTTTGTTGACAAAGTAATGTCTCTGCTTTTCAATATGCTATCGAGGTTGGTCATAACTTTTCTTTTAAGGAGTAAGGGTCTTTTAATTTCATGGCTGCAGTCACCATCTGCAGTGATTTTGGAGCCCCCAAAAATAAAGTATAACACTGTTTCCACTGTTTCCCCATCTATTTCCCATGAAGTGATGGGTCCAGATGCCATGATCTTCATTTTCTGAGTGTTGAGCTTTAAGCCAACTTTTTCACTCCCCACTTTCACTTTCATCAAGAGGCTTTTTAGTTCCTCTTCACTTTCTGCCATAAGGGTGGTGTCATCTGCATATCTGAGGTTATTGATATTTCTCCCAGCTATCTTGATTCCAGCTTGTGCTTCTTCCAGACCAGCATTTCTCATGATGTATTCTGCATATAAGTTAAATAAGCAGGGTGATAATATACAGCCTTGACGTACTCCTTTTCCTATTTGGAACCAGTCTATTGTTCCATGTCCAGTTCTAACTGTTTTTTAAACTGATTCCAGTTTTACTGAAATGTAGCTAATTAATAATGTTGTGATAGCTTCAGGTGGACAGCAAAGGGACTCAGCCATGCACGTACATGTCTCCATTTTTCCACAAACTCCCCTCCTATCTAGGCTCCCACATAACATTGAGCAGAGTTCCTGTGTTATCTTTTAGGTCCTTGCTGGTTATCCATTTTAGATATAGCAGTGTGTAATATCTGTTTTGAATGCAAATTGCTTGGATTACCTATAGTAATCTTCCCAGAGTCCAAAGGCTGACATAGATAGTGAAAGTTCTATGCTATCTAACCCTATTTTTGAAATTTCCATTTTTTCATTTCAGGATAGTGATAATGTTAGTAGGAGAGAAGATTAGGAGAAGACAAAGAAGAATGAAGGGAAACATGAATAGTAGTATAATTGTGATAAATTAGCAATATTTGCTATTATTTCCAAGCTGAAGAGACAAGATTTAATTCAAACTCAATGACTGTGAGAACTTCATTGCATAATGAAACTGCTTATTCACACCATTAACTTTTCCAGTAATTATTGGATTCTAAGAAAATTTCTGCCCTTGTTAAAGAATTAGGATATTTGACAAAATGCATCAAGTCATAACAATGCTTATAGATTTTGCTTCATAATATACTTATATGAAACTATACACTATTTAGGACTTCCAGGGTGGCTCAGACGGTAAAGCATCTGTCTACAATGCAGGAGACCTAGGTTCAATCCCTGGGTCGGGACGATCCCCTGGAGAAGGAAATGGCAATCCATTCCAGTACTATTGCCCGGAAAATACCATGGACAGAGGAGCCTGGTAGGCTACAGTCCATGGGGTCGCAAAGAGTCGGACAAGATCAAGATGTCCTAACATGATATGTTGGGAAATAATTTAAAAATGTCAACACTGGAAATAATAGAAATAAAGGGCTTACCTGGTGGCTCAGATGGTAAAGCATCTGCCTGCAACGTGGGAGACCTGTGTTCAATTCCTGGGTCAGGAAGATCCCCTGGAGAAGGAAATGGCAATCCACTCCAGCACTTTCGCCTGGAAAATCCCATGGACAGAGGAGCCTGATAGGCTACAGTCCATGGGGTCGCAAAGAGTCAGACATGACTGAGCGACTTCACTTAAAGCAATGGTTAAATAATTTGTAAATGCTCACATCATACCACTACAATGATTTCATCAAAGAATGCTTAATTACACTGTCAGCTATAAGGTTTAGTTGGAAAATAATAAATATAAGATCACAATTTTCTTCTAGGATAAAACATAATATAAGCTGGAATTACAATTATATATATATATCAAATGCATATTTAATGATAGAAGTAGAAAAAAGATTAGAATGAAAGCACAAATTTTAACATAAGGTCCTCTATGTTTATTTAGGTTGTCAAAAATGGCAGGATTTCCTTCTTTCTCATGGATGAATAACATTACATTCTGAGTGTGTGTCTTCATGCGTGCATTTGTGTGTATATTTATCACATCATATGGATTCATCCATTGATGGGCACTTAAGTTGTTTCCTTGATTACTGCAAATATTGTTGCAATAAACATGGGAATGCATGTATTTCATCTACCTTATTTTTATTTCCTTTGGTTATATACACAGAAGTAGAACTGCTGGCTCATACAGTAGATCTATTTTTAATTTTTTGAGGAAATTTCACTTCGTTTTTGATAAAGATGGGACCAATTTACATTCCAATTGCCAGTGTAAAAACATTCACTTTTATTCACATTCTCACCAACACTTTCCTCTTCTTAGTGATGGACTTTCTAACTTTGAATTGCATTTCCCTAATTAGTGATATTGATATGGATAACTGGTGACCATTTGGATGTCTTCTTTGAAAAATGTCTGTTTTGTTTATCTGCTTATTCTTTAATTGAATTTTTTGTTGCTATTGTGTTTTGTGAGTTCTATATATGTTTTGGATATTAGTCCTTTTCTAAATATGTAGTTGTGAAATTTTTCTCCCATTCTTCAGGTTGTGTTTTCATTTTGTTGATTGTTTCCTTTGTTGCACAGAAGCTTTTAAGTTTGATGCAGTCCCACTTGTTGTTGTTTTTTGTTTTTTGTTTTTTTTTGATGTCATATTAAAAAAAACAATCACTTTCAAGACTACTGTTAAGGAAGATCATCTCTACATTTTCTTTAAAAGTATTATGGTATCTGGTGTTATGCTTAAGTCTTTGATAAATCTGAGGTAATATTTTGAGGGTGTAAGATAGGTGTCTCATTTCATTTTTTTTTTTTTTTGCCTATGTTTATTCAGGTTTTTCAGAAGTAAAAGAAGTGATTATTCTTTCCTCATTGGGTATTCTTGGCTCTTTTGTTGAATTTTGGTTGGCTGTATATGCAGAGATTTTTTTCTAGACCCTGTATTATGCTTCATTGGTATGTACTGGAATTGATAGGCCAGTACCATATTGCTTTAAATGCTATCCGTTTGTACCATAGCAAAGTAGATGGGCTTCCCTTGTGGCTCAGCTGGTGAAGAATCTGCCTTCAATGCTGGAGACCTGGGTTCGATCCCTGGGTTGGAAAGATTCCCTGGAGAAGGAAATGGCAAGTCACTCCATTATTCTTGCTTGGAAAATTCCATGGATGCAAGAACCTGGCAGGCTATGGGGTCACAAAGAGTCAGACACGACTGGGCGACTTCAATTTTGTACTATAATTTGAAATTTGGAGGTGTAATGCCTTTGGCTTTGGGTAGCATGGATATTTTAACAATATACATATGCTGATCCATGAACATAGGATGTCTTTCCATTTATTTATGTTTTCTTCTATTTCTTTCAACAAAGTCTTAGAGTTATTACTGCAAAGATCTTATACTTTACTGGTTATATTTCTAGTTATTTTTTTTGTTTTTGGTCCTATTGTAAATGGAGTAGCTTTTCCATTAATATCACATATAAATGTAATGGATTTCTCTATGCTGATTTTACATCCTGCAACTTTACTGAATTTGCTGATTAGCTCAATTTTGTGGTTAAATCTATCTTTTCTGTGCAAAAATCAATGCCATCTGCAAAAAGTGACAAGTTTACTTCTTCCTCTCTGTTTGCGTGCATGTGTGCTTCGTCACTCAGTTTTGTCTGACTTTGCAACCCCATAGACTGTAGCCCACCAGCCTCCTCTGTCCATGGAATTTTCTAGGCAAGAGTACTGGTGTGGGTTGCCATTTCCACTTCCGGGGAATCTTCCCTATCCAGGGATTGAACCCACGTTTCCTGCATCTACTGCATTGGCAGGCAGATTCTTTACCACTGAGAAGCCCTCTTTTCTAGAAGCCTTTTACACTTTATTTTGCCTAGTTACTGTAACTAAGACTTCTAGTATTATTTTGAATCAGTGTGCTAGTGGCATCCTTTTCTTGTTCCCAATCTTAGAGGAAAAGCTTTCAAGTTTTCATTGTTGAGGATAACATTAACTTTGGGTTTGTGCGTGTATATATATATACACACAAAGTCTTTATTGCATTGCGGTAGGTTCCCTCTATACCTAAAAAATGAGAGTTTCTATTATGAAAGAATGTTGTATCTTTTCAAATGCTTTTTTTTTGTTCATGTGCATCTGTTGAAATGACCAAGTTATTTTATATTTCATTCTATTAATGAAATGTATTAGAAATATTTTCGGGTATGTTGGACCATCCTTACATCCCAGAGATATATTCCATTGGTAATGATATATAATCTTTTAAATATATTCTTAAATTCAGTTTGCTGATATTTTAGTGATAATCTTTGCATATACATTCAGTCTGGATATTGTCCTATAGTTTTCTTTTCTTGTTAAGTGTTTATCTACTTGGTATCAGGATAATGCTGGCCTTGTAGAATGAGTTTGAAAAGTTTCCCTCCAACCCCTTAATTTTGGGGAAGATTTTTCTGAAGGACTGACATTAATTTTCTTTAAATATTCACAGAATTTATCAATGAACGCATCTGGTTCTGATTTTTGTGAGATTTTTAATTTATGATTCAATATCTACTCATTGGGACAGTTCAGCTTTTCTATTTCTTCCTAATTCAGTCTTGGTTGTTTCTAGGAAGCTGTCTATTCTTTTCCAATGTGTAATTTGTTATCATGTAATTCATCATAGTAGTTTCTTATGATCCTACATATTTTTGTCATATCAGTTGTAATGTCTCCTATTTCATTTTCATGTTTTGAATCCTTTTTTTCTTGGTAAATCTAGTTAGATGTGGTCAGTCTTGTTTACCTTTTTGAAAAAACAGAAAAATATAATGTATAATATCACTTGGACCCAACCCTGTATGCAAGACAGTAAAAGAGACACAGATGTATAGAATGGACTTTTGGACTCTGTGGGAGAGGGAGAGGGTAGGATGATTTGGGAGAATGGCACTGAAACATGTATACTATCATGTAGGAAATGAATCGCCAGTCTATGTTCAATGTCGGATACAGGATGCTTAGGGCTGGTGCACGAGGATGATCCAGAGAGATGATATGGGGTGGAAGGTGGGAGGGGGCTTCAGGATTGGGAACTCATGTACACCCGTGGCAGATTCATGTTAATGTATGGCAAAACCAATACAGTATTGTAAAGTAAAATAAAGTAAAAATAAAAATTTTAAAAAAATAAATAAATAAAAATAAAAATGCCAAACTTGTAAAAACGGAAGTAATATAGAGGTTACCAAGGACTAAAGGATAGGAGAATAGGAAAGATGTTTAAGGGTATATGTTTGCATCTTATAGTAAATAAGTTCTAGAGATCTAAAGTACCGAATAGTGAATATACACAACAGTATAATATTATAATCATCATACTTTCCAAGGGACTATATCTTAATTATTCCCACCAAAAAAGCAATGATAATTATTAGACATAATAAAGGTTCAATCAATAATAAAATGGCAATCATATTATAAAATATAAATTATCAAATCAAGTTATACATCTGAAATTATATAATTATATAATCTACATAATTATATAGATTATATAATCTATATAATTATCTATATAATTTATATAATTATATAATCTATATAATCTTCTAAAATTATTATATAATTTTCTATATAAAATATACTTCCATTTTTTTCTAAAAACATGTGAATTTGAAACTAAGGAATTCCTAGATAGAGAGTTTAGTAAATCTATTTCCTATTATAATTTTCTATGCTTTTGCATATTTTTTGCCATAAGTCTGTATTATTTTCATAAAAATTATCAGGGAATGAGAATAGTCAGTACATATCAGTAATTAATTTATAAAAAGTGAATATATTATAATAATAGCAAACAGATGCATCTTTCACAGTATGGATGAAGCACCATTGGGTAGCAAGTCATTGAGACAAAACATTGAAGACAAGTAAATTTAAATCCTGCTACAGGTCACTAGAATGCATACATTACCTGGATGCACCATGTGAGTCATAAGAAAGTTTAGTGGCCTTATCACTGTGACTGATATCATTAGGGTGAAATTATATTCTGAAAAAATGTGCTACACAATATATAGTCTGCAATATTAAAGTCTGAACATTTTTTTCGTTTCTTTTTCTGTTAAAAATAGTTTTGAAAAAAATTGATACCAATAATTAGGATCAGAAAGTATACATTCTGTGATAGAGGAATTCAGTCATTATCTAGAGAGAGAAAAGAATAGTGAATTTAAAACAGAAAAAAGAAATAAGAAAAGGTGAGTACATAGATTTGATCAGATATCCAGGAAAATTTTGCTCATCTACAATTTTTGTAATAGAGTATATTGAGAAATGTGGAATTAGTCTGTTAATAGTAGAATAAAATGTAACAATTTTTAAAAATGAAATGGAGTCAAAATCATAAGACAAAATAATTCAGAAACAATTGCAGGAAAATACAGATTTATTAGGAGCTGGCATGCTGCAGTCCATGGGGTCACAGAGTCGGACATGACTAAGTGACTGAAGTGAACTTCTGAGGAGCTTTATTTAGTTTGAAGTGAACTCAAAACGTGACCAGACCTCTACTGCAGAAGGCCATGGGGTACCTCTCCCACTGTGATCCTGGGGGGACTGAAGTGATGATGTTAGGGTCCCTCACATAACACGTCGTACTCTGACATCAATTATACAATATTAGTTCAGGACAAAGGATGTCATATATAAACAAACTCAGTACTATGGTAACTCAAATATGTAACTGCTCAAGCATTGCTGTTATTCAATTGCTAAATCGTGTCTGACTCTTTGCTATTCAAGCATATCTCTGGGTTATATATTAAATTCATAGGACTATTTCATAGAACTTTCAAACTACAAGCCAGACTCTTCAATAACAGTGATTAGTAATTCAGTGAGACAGAGTCTGGGAAATTACGACAAAGTTTAATGTAAGACAGTTAGAGAATGACAGACATAAACAAATTTGAATCATGGATTTTTTTTAGTGCTCATAGTAAGGAAAATGAAATCATAATGAATAAACTAACGTTTAAAATAGTTCTTCAGAAAGTCTATCTGAAATAAATAAATGGTTTATTAGATCTACAGTAATAAAGAATTAGAGGTGATTTAAACCCTGCAGTGTAGATGTCCAAGAATCTGTTAGTAATTAATAACATAACTGATAAAGAGTCTCTCTATAATATTGTTTCACAGTATCTCCTTGTCACCACTGTGTATTGGCTCTATCTCATTTCCTGCTTATACACAAACACATTTGCACAAATATACATAATAGAAGAAATTGACCTCATTTCATCTATTTCCTTCCCAAGGACCTCAGGGATATCACCTGTTAAAAAAGACACCTATTACTACAAACTGTAGGAGCTTCCATGGTGGCTTAGATGATAAAGAACCTACATAAACTGAGGGAGAGCAGGTTTGATCCCTGGGTAATGAAGATGCCCTGGAGAAGGAAATGACAAACCACTCTAGTATTCTTGCCTGGAGAACTCAATGGACAGAGCAGCCTGGTGGGCTACAGTTCATGGGGTCTCAAAGAGTCAAACAGGACTGAGTGACTACACTTTCACTTTCAAAAACAGTATGGAGTTTCCTCAGATTTTTCTAAAATAAAATTTTGGTGTTTAATACTGAAATACACAACTGACCAAAGTCAAAGATGTGAAGTTAGCGTGTTCGAGAATCAAGAGGGCAGGAGGGAAATGACTTTATAGTCATTTATAAACTAACTATATAGTATGTGGTAAGAATACACATCTCCTAATTTAAAACCTGTCAATACACGCTGTTTCTGTTGAGTTGCTCAATTGTGTTTGACTCTTTGCCACCCCATGGACTACAGCATGCCAGGCTTCCCTGTCCTTCACTATCTCCTGGAGTTTGCTCAAACTCATGTCCATTGAGTCAACGATGTTATCCAACCAGCTCATGCTCTGTCTTCCTTTCCCCCACTACCCTCAATCTTTCACAGAGTCAGGGTCATTTCCAATGAATTAACTCTTTGCATCAGCTGGCCAAAGTATTGGCCAAAGCATCAGTCCTTCTGATGAATATTCAGGATTGATATCCTTTAGGATTGACAAGTTTGATCTCCTTGCTGTCCAGGGGACTCTCAAGAGTCTTCTCCAGCACCACAGTTCAAAACAATCAGTTCTTTGGTGCTCAGTCAACTTGATAGTCCAACTGTTTCATCAATACATGACTACTGGAAAAACCATATTTTGAATGTATGGACCTTTGTCGGCAAAGTGATGTCTTGGCTTTTGAATACGCTAAGTTGGTCACAACTTTCCTTTCAAGCATCTTTTAATTTCATGGCTACAGTCATCATTCACAGTGATTTTGGAGCCCCCCAAAATAAAGTCTCTCACAGTTTCCATTGTTTCCCCATCTATTTGCCATGAAGTGATGGGACCAGATACTCTGATCTTAGTTTTCTGAATGTTGCATTTAAGCCAGCATTTTCACCTTCTTTCACTCTCAAGAGGCTCTTTAGCTCCTCTTCACTTTCTGCCATTAGGGTGGTGTCATCTGCCTATCTGAGGTTGTTGATATTTCTCCCAACAATGCTGATTCCAGCTTATATTTCATCCAGCCTGGCATTTTGCATGGTACACTCTATTAATGAAAAAAGCAGAGTGACTAGATACAGTCTTGAGTTAGTCTTTTCCCAATCTTGAACCAGTTCATTGTTCCATGCCCAGTTCTAACTGTTGCTTCTTGTCCTGCATATAGGTTTCTCAGGATGCAGGTAAGGCAGTATTCCCATCTCTTTAAGAATTTTCCACAGTATGTTGTCACTCACACAGTCAAAAGGCTTTAGCATGATCAATAAAACAGAAATAGATGTTTTACTGGAATTCCTTTGCTTTTCCTGTGATCCAACGGATGTTGGCAATTTGATCTCTGGTTCCTCTGCCTTTTCTAAGCCAGCCGGTACACCTGGGAGTTCTCAGTTCACATACTGTTGAAGCATAGCACCGATACATATGATGTGGCAATTCCTCTTTTGGTTATATATACAAAAGAATTGAAATGAGGATCCCAATGAGATATTTTCACACCATATTCATGAATGCAGTATTCATAAGAGCCAAGAGGCTGAAGCAACTGAAGCATCCATAAACAGAATAAACAAAATGTTGTGGATACAAAAAGATGGAGTATTACTCAGTCTTTAAAGGAAAATTCTGACACATGTTACAACATGAATGAATCTTATACTAAGTGAATTAAACCAGAGGTGAAAAGACAGACTGTACAATCCAACTTGAAAAAAGTATCAAAACTTATCTAATCTGTGCAAACATAGAGTAGAATAATTGTTGCCAGGAACTGAGGAAAGACGAAAATGGAGTTTCTTAATGGGTACAGACCAGACTTCCATCTTTGCCATATGAAAAAGTTCTGGAGATTGGTGCACAGTGAGAATATAATTAACATTATTGAACTATACACATAGGAATGATTAAGATGGTAAAATTTTATGTTATATTCATTTTACCATGATATTAAAAAAAAAAAAACAGTGACTACTTTAATAATTTCTAGACTATGTCTGATTTTGTCTCTTTAGTTTGTTTTTTTTTTTTTTCTGGCGGACTTTTCAATATTGTTTGCTATGCTGTTGTTGCTCATTTGTAATGAAGTAAATTCTTTTTCACAGGAAATGGAAGAGTTTGTTCAGAGCTCTGGAGAAAATGGTATTGTGGTGTTTACTTTGGGGTCAATGATCAGTAACGTAACAGAAGAAAAAGTCAATGTAATTGCATCAGCTCTTGCCCAGATTCCACAAAAAGTATGTAAAATGACTTAACAGTGGATAAGTACTTAAGGAAACTATTAAATTCTGTAAAAAGCCCTGGTTACAGATATATTATGCAAGAAGGACAAACTATTAAGATATCTCCAAATTATCTCAGATTTATATTTAAAAAAATAATAAAATATATATGGTAGATGGTAGAACAGTACATAGAATGTCTTCCTGACATTAAATTTGGATTAACAGTGTAATCACAAAGAAAATATGCAAGAGATCTAGTGTGAATTTTGGTATTGTAATGGTAGTGTGGACAAGAAAAGAAATCACCAAATTCTGTCTTGTCATTTGCCCATTTTCCCGAAGGACTCCTGAAGACACGATACACAGACAGATGGTCTCAGGAGTTGAATTTTCATGGTATATGTGGCCTCTCAATAATGTTAAGAAATATTGATAAAAGTCTGGAGCGCTTCTTGCAGTTTGAACTTGGCAGGAATTCCTGGTCCCTTTTACATTGCCTAAGCTTTGAAACAGACCTAATCAGTGTGCTTTCCAGGTTGCTATTCAGAGAAAGGTTGGCTTCTCTTAATTGCTTAGGCTAATTTCTTGCTGAAAAACTAAGGTTACTTTACATTCACAGAGCAAATAGAAGTTAAACGCTAGTAAATTATAATCTAGCTTATGAGAATTGCTTGGAACTACAAAACTGGTTCTTACTTTGCTGCTATACCTAGAGACCATATTAATCAATACTCAGTGCTTTCTGCTTCATTGTTGAAGCATTCAGGGTCAGTTGAATAACTTTAGTGTCACAATTATGAAACTTTTTCAACAGCCTTGTTGTCCCTTACAAATTACCAATTGACTCTTTTTTTCTAAAGGTAAAACATTTCCAAGTCTAGTATGATAATAGTGGTAATAATCTGGTGGTGGTGGTTTAGTTGCTGTCATGTCCGACTCTTGTGATCTCATGGGTTGTGCCCTCCAGGCTCCTCTGTCCATGGGATTCTCCAGGCAAGAATACTGGAGTGGGTTGCCATTTCCTTTTCCAATAATCCAGATTTATGGAAAAAAAAAAAACAAACCTCCAGTTCATTATTTTTGGAAGTAGTATTTAACAATTTGTAATCAAATGAAATTATATTTCCTAGACAGCCCTAATTAATTTATTATTAATAAATATAAACAAGCAGAGTATTTCTCTTAAGTTGTTGATTGCATGCATTTTCTTCTCTGCAATAAAATTGCAAAATTCTAATAAAATAAGTTATATTAACATGTGGGTATAAGTAAACACATAACAATTAAAAAGAAATTGGTGAATAAACTTAAAATGAGATTTAGAATACAAACTAAAACAAAAATATGTGGTTTATTAGTAATTTGCCATAGTCTTTCTGCCCTAGAAATAAGACCATGTAAAAATTTCTTAAATATTTGAATTCGCCATTGAAAACCTATTTTCTATGTCATCATATGTGAGATGTCATGATAGCATTCCATCTCAGATTGAACCTGAAAATGAGTCCGTAAAATGTGGGTGTTGCTATTCAGTAGTATATTAGTAGTTATTAACAATTAAGGCCTCATGCTCTGATTTACTTATATGTTAGACAGAAGCATTTAAATTTTATTTGCTTAAAATTTTAACACTATGACTTTGAAGTTGAACTCATGGAATAAGGTATTTCCTTTACCTTCACAGGTTCTCTGGAGATATGATGGCAAAACACCAGATACCCTAGGGCCCAATACTCGTCTGTATAAGTGGATACCCCAGAACGACCTTCTTGGTAAGACTTGGCAGAAAAATATTGAAAACATGAGTAACACCTGAGCAGAGTGATGCTACTTCAATAGGAAACAAACATACAGCATTTATTATTCAAAAACTCCTTTGAGTTTAAGTAAGACAACTTTACTCCTTCATTGCTATGTTTAGCCCCAGCGGAAAAAAACAATGAGAAATTTTAACTGCATTGTGTTATACATGGTCACATCCTTTACCTCCAGAATCAAAATATGTTTACTATGGTATAATTACATTTCACTGTAAAATTTTAAGTAACTGTGCACTGTTCTGTCTCTGAATTCTCCCCTTACTCCTATCTTTTCCATTCCTTCAGTTCAGTTCAGTTCAGTCGTTCAGGTGTGTCTGACTCTTTGTGACCCCATGAACCACAGCACACCAGGTCTCCCTGTCCATCACCAACTCCTGGAATTTACCCAAACTCATGTCCATTGAGTCAGTGAGGCCATCCAACCATCTCATCCTCTGTCATCCCCTTCTCCTCCTGCCCCAAATCCCTCCCAGCATCAGAGTCTTTTCCAATGAGGCAGCTCTTCACATCAGGTGGCCAAAGTATTGGAGTTTCAGCTTCAACATCAGTTCTTCCAATGAACACCCAGGACTGATCTCCTTTAGGATGGACTGGTTGGATCTCCTTGCAGTCCAAGGGACACTCAAGAGTCTTCTCCAACACCACAGTTCAAAAGAATCAATTCTTCTGCTCTCAGCTTTCTTTATAGTCCAATTCTCACATCCATACATGGCTACTGGAAAAATCATAGCCTTGACTAGATGGACCTTTGTCAGCAAAGTAATGTCTCTGCTTTTTAATATGCTGTCTAGGCTTTCCTTCCAAAGGGTAAGCATCTTTTAATTTAATGGCTGCAATCACCATCTGCAGTGATTTTGGAGCCCCCCAAAATAAAGTCTGACACTGTTTCCACTGTTTCCCCATCTATTTCCCATGAAGTGATGGGACCGGACGCCATGATCTTCATTTTCTGAATGTTGAGGTTTGAGGTTTAAGTCAAATTTTACACTCTCCACTTTCACTTTCATCAGAAGCTCTTTAGTTCCTCTTCACTTTCTGCCATAAGGGTGGTGTCATCTGCATATCTGAAGTTATTGATATTTCTCCCATCAATCTTGATTCCAGCTTATGTTTCTTCCAGTCCAGCGTTTCTCATGATGTACTCTGCATAGAAGTTAAATAAGCAGGGTGACAATATACAGCCTTGGCGTATGCCCTTTCCTATTTGGAACCAGTCTGTTTTTCCATGTCCAGTTCTAACTGTTGCTTCCTTACTTGCATAAGATTTCTCAAGAGGCAGGTCAGGTGGTCTTCCCATCTCTTTCAGAATTTTCCACAGTTTATTGTGATCCACACAGTCAAAGGCTTTGGCATAGTCAATAAAGCAGAAATAAATGTTTTTCTGGAACCCTCTTTTTCTTTTGATGATCCAGCAGATGTTGGCAAATTGATATCTGGTTCCTCTGCCTTTTTAAAACCACCTGTGGTGGATTCATGTTGATGTGTGGCAAAACCAATACAATATTTTAAAGCAATTAACCTCCAATTAAAATAAATAAATTTATTTAAAAATAAATAAATAAATAAAACCAGCTTGAACATCTGGAAGTTCACGGTTCATGTATTGCTGAAGCCTGGCTTGGAGAATTTTGATCACTCCCTACGGATAATTTTAATGATACTTAGAAATAAGAATTCCTCTTTTTATTACCTGTGACGCTCCATTTTCTATCAGAAAACATCCATATGTTTTATATCAAGTGGTCACACATTTCATGATAAATTGTAGCTTTTCCTTCCTCTGGTTCCACTACCACTGCCATTTACCCTTCTTGTTGCCTTGACACACTTCCTATCAGACTAAATGGCTTCATTATTGTTTTAGAGATTATATTTCTGACATGCCCTCCCTGTTTTTGTTGCAAAAATATTTTCTTTTACCCAGAATGCCCTTTCAGGATTTTCACCTACCAATCGTGGATTCATTTGTGAAGTTCAAGTACATAGCTCTTTATGAAGTCTTCACTTACCTCTCCAGCAGACTTAGGGATTTCTTATTCTGAATTCTGAAGCAATCTAAATACAGTTTTGTATGTTATCTAAAAGGCACTGCTTATTTCATTTGCATTATAATGCTCATTTCTTAGTTTATTTTTAAGACTTTTAATTAATAATTTTACTGAAATTCACACAATTCTAGGTCACCCAAAAACCAAAGCCTTTATAACTCATGGTGGAACCAATGGCATTTATGAGGCCATCTACCATGGGATCCCTATGGTGGGCCTTCCTTTGTTTGCTGATCAACCTGATAACATTGCCCGAGTGAAAGCCAAGGGAGCAGCTGTCAGAGTGGACTTGGAAACAATGTCAGCAAGAGATCTGCTCAGTGCATTGAAGGAAGTCATTAACAATCCTTCGTAAGTATATTTGTTTCAGTCCATTTTGTGACAACAAATACAACAACAAATATAACAGTTGCGCCAGAAGCTAGTTCATTTTTAAACTGATGTTTCTTTGCTTTCCCTTTAGCTACAAAGAGAAGGCTATGTGGTTATCCACCATTCAACGCAATCAGCCTATAAAGCCCCTGGACCGAGCAGTCTTCTGGATTGAGTTTGTCATGCGCCACAAAGGAGCCAAGCACCTGAGGCCAGCCGCCCACAACCTCACCTGGTTCCAGTACCACTCTCTGGATGTGATTGGGTTCCTGCTGGCCTGTGTGGCAACTGTTGTATTTGTCATCACAAAGTGCTTTCTCTTTTGTTACCGCAAGTTTGCTAAAACTGGAAAGAAGCAAAAGAGAGAGTAGCTGAAGGCGTTATGCCCCTAGATGGAACTCCTCCAGTTAATTCCAGCACAAAAGAGTTATGATGAGCTTCCCCTGTGACAAAACAACAATTCACAACTTAGCATCTCAGATCAAAATTGTTTTCAAGTGATTTTATTCCTGTTTACAAATTGGAAATAAGTCGTGCCAAGAATAAAACTGGTGAAATCTTCAGTGAGAATAAAGCTATAGGGTATATAATGAAATTTATTATTTTAATGCAAAAGCTATACTGAAATCATTGAATTTAATTGTGTTTCACAGGTTGTGCATAGTTACAAGTACAGTAACAAGTCTATTCATAGTATCCATATTATTTTGTAGATATTCAGAATTTTTACTCTATTTTGGTATAGAATTCTATAGTTTTATCTTGCTATAGAAGCTATTCAATAATTGGAATTGTATCAAAATATGCACCCCTTCATTTCATTTGTGAGACCACTAACACTTGGATTTTACTGTCCATCCAGCCTCAGCATCATTTTTTAACCTAAAGCCATGGCGAGTCATTTGCCTTCATCCAGTTTAACTCGTTTAACAGTGGAATATTTGTGGAATTGGGAATATAGCAACTGCTACCTGCTTCATCGTATAAAACTGAGATATTTCTGAAAATCTTTGATTTCATTACCTAATTCTCTATTTTTAATCATCTTTAAGATTAGTCACCTCATTGGGAGTTTAAATTGGTACAACACTATGGAGAATGACATGAAGTTTCCTTAAAAACCTAAAATTAGAGCTACCATATGACCCTGCAATCTACTCCTTAGCATGCATCCAGAGGAAAGCATGATCCAGAACAATGCATGCACTGTCATTGTAGCACTGTTTACAATAGCCAAGACATGAAAGCAAATTAAAAGCCCATTGAAAGAGGAAAGGATAAAGATGAGGCACGTATATACAATGGAATATTACTCAGCCATTAAAAACAATAAAATAATACCATTTACAGCAACATGGATGAACCTAGAGATTGTCATACTCAGTAAAATAAGTCAGACAGAGAAAAAGATATATCCTATGGCAGCCATTATATGTGGAATCTTAAAAGAAATGTTACAAATGAACTTGCAAAACAAACATTCTCACAGACTTTGAAAATGAACTTATGATTGTCAAGGGGACAGATGCATGGGAGGTATAATTAGGGAGTTTGGGCCCAACATGTACACACTGCTATATTAAAATGGATAACTGAGAAGGACCTACTGTATAGCATATGGAACTCTGCTTAATGTTATGTGGCAGCCTGGATAATAGGGGTATTTGAGGGGAAAACGAATGCATGTATATATATGGCTGAATCCCTTCACTGGTCACCTAAAAATACTACAACATTGTCAATCATCTATACCCCAATATAAAGTAAAATGTTAAAAAAAAAAATAGTCACCTGGTTGCTTTCATTACCATACTCAGCCCTTGATAAGGTGTATAAGGTCTCAGTTGCATATCAAATATATGTATATAACCTGTACTCTAAAGGGACTTATGAAATGTTCATTTTTTCCAAATGTCCCTGCATGTATCTATATGTGCTATGTTGTGCTTAGTGGGTCAGTCATGTCCAACAGTTTGCAACCCCATGGACTATAGCCTGCTAGGCTCCTCTGTCAGTGGGGATTCTCCTGGCAATAATACTCGAGTGTGTTTCCATTCCCTTCCCAGGGGATCTTCCCAGCCCAGTGATCAAACCCAGGTCTCCTGCATTGCAGGTGGAGTCTTCACTGACTAAGCCACCAGGGAAGCCCATATATTTACATTTACATGCATATTTATCTATCTACACACACACACACACACACACACACACACCCATATATACATATATATACACACATTCTTTCAAACCAAGACACAGAATCACTTAGTTACTTGCAGCTATGGTGTGAAATTCAACATGTTAAACACAAATTGAAATAATGGCTATTATTCTATATAACCACACTTTAGATCAGCATTTCTCATTTTTTTGTCATTTGTCTCAGAGCATATTGTCCCATCCCTCTCATAAGACTTATATATAAACTTTCACTCTTTTGTCATGATGAAAACAGTATAGACATCACTTTCTTTAAACAGACAAAGAATTGGTGGCTATTGTAGTGAGAACCACTACAAATCTCCAACAAAGAGTCAATAACCCAATATGAAAATAAATGAAGATGAGTAGGAAATTCACAGAAGTTAAATGATCAGTGCTACATAGAATGTGACAAAGTTCATTTGTGCTTGAGGAAATGAAAATTGAGTCAGTACATTACTTTCCAAAAGATGATTTGCAGAATAAATAATCTGGTAGAACCTAGTTGTTTTTTATTTTTTTTTTAATTTTAAAAACTTTAATTCTTACATGCGTTCCCAAACATGAACCCCCCTCCCACCTCCCTCCACATAACATATCTCTGGGTCATCCCCATGCACCAGCCCCAAGCATGCTGTATCCTGCGTCAGACATAGACTGGCGATTCGATTCTTACATGATAGTATACATGTTAGAATGCCATTCTCCCAAATCATCCCACCCTCTCCCTCTCCCTCTGAGTCCAACAGTCTGTTATACACATCTGTGTCTTTTTTGTTGTCTTGCATACAGGGTCGACATTGCCATCTTCCTAAATTCCATATTTATGTGTTAGTATACTGTATTGGTGTTTTTCTTTCTGGCTTACTTCACTCTGTATAATCAGCTCCAGTTTCATCCATCTCATCAGAACTGATTCAAATGAATTCTTTTTAATGGCTGAGTAATACTCCATTGTGTATATGTACCACAGCTTTCTTATCCACTCATCTGCTGATGGACATCTAGGTTGTTTCCATGTCCTGGCTATTATAAACAGTGCTGCGATGGATATTGGGGTACATGTGTCTCTTTCAGTTCTGGTTTCCTCAGTGTGTATGCCCAGAAGTGGGATTGCTGGGTCATAAGGTAGTTCTATTTGCAATTTTTTAAGGAATCTCCACACTGTTCTCCATAGTGGCTGTACTAGTTTGCATTCCCACCAACAGTGTAGGAGGGTTCCCTTTTCTCCACACCCTCTCCAGCATTTATTGTTTGCAGATTTTTGGATCGCAGCCATTCTGACTGGTGTGAAGTGGTACCTCATTGTGGTTTTGATTTGCATTTCTCTAATAATGAGTGATGTTGAGCATCTTTTCATGTGTTTGTTAGCCAATGTATGTCTTCTTTGGAGAAATGTCTATTTAGTTCTTTGGCCCATTTTTTGATTGGGTCGTTTATTTTTCTGGAATTGAGCTGCATAAGTTGCTAGTATATTTTTGAGATTAGTTGTTTGTCAGTTGCTTCATTTGCTATTATTTTCTCCCATTCAGAAGGCTGTCTTTTCACCTTGCTTATATTTTCCTTTGTTGTGCAGAAGCTTTTAATTTTAATTAGATCCCATTTGTTTATTTTTGCTTTTATTTCCAGAATTCTTGGAGGTGGATCATAGAGGATCCTGCTGTGATTTATGTCTGAGAGTGTTTTGCCTATGTTCTCCTCTAGGAGTTTTATAGTTTCTGATCTTACATTTAGATCTTTAACCCATTATGAGATTATTTTTGTGTGTGGTGTTAGAAAGTGATCTAGTTTCATTCTTTTACAAGTGGTTGACCAGTATTCCCAGCACCACTTGTTAAAGAGATTGTCTTTTCTCCATTGTATATTCTTGCCTCCTTTGTCAAAGATAAGGTGTCCATATGTGTGTGGATTTATCTCTGGATTTATTTTGTTCCATTGATCTATATGTCTGTCTTTGTGCCAGTACCATGCTGTTTTGATGACTGTGGCTTTGTAGTAGAGCCTGAAGTCAGGCAAGTTGATTCCTCCAGTTCCATTCTTCTTTCTCAAGATTGCTTTGGCAATTCGAGGTTTTTTGTATTTCCATACAAATCTTGAAATGATTTGTTCTAGTTCTGTGAAAAATATGGCTGGTAGCTTGATAGGGATTGCATTGAATCTGTAAATTGCTTTGGTAGTATACTCATTTTCACTATATTGATTCTTCCGATCCATGAACATGGCATATTTCTCCATCTATTAGTGTCCTGTTTGATTTCTTTCATCAGTGTTTTATAGTTTTCTATATATAGGTTTTTAGTTTATTTAAGTAGATATATTCCTAAGTATTTTATTCTTTTCGTTGCAATGGTGAATGGAATTGTTCCTTAATTTCTTTTTCTACTTTCTCATTATTAGTGTATAGGAATGCAAGGGATTTCTGCGTGTTGATTTTATATCCTGCAATTTTACTATATTCATTCATGAGCTCTAGTAATTTTCTGGTGGAGTCTTTAGGGTTTTCCATGTAGAGGATCATGTCATCTGCAAACAGTGAGAGTTTTACTTCTTCTTTTCCAATTTGGATTCCTTTTATTTCTTTTTCTGCTCTGATTGCTGTGGCCAAAACTTCCAGAACTATGTTGAAGTGTAGCGGTGAAAGTGGGCACCCTTGTCTTGTCCCTGACTTTAGGGGAAATGCTTCCAATTTTTCACCATTGAGGATAATGTTTGCTGTGGGTTTGTCATAGATAGCTTTTATTATGTTGAGGTATGTTCCTTCTATTCCTGCTTTCTGGAGAGTTTTTATCATAAATGGATATTGAATTTTGTCAAAGGCCTTCTCTGCATCTATTGAGATAATCATATGGTTTTTATTTTTCAATTTGTTAATGTGGTGAATTACATTGATTGATTTGCGGATATTGAAGAATCCTTGCATCCCTGGGATAAAGCCCACTTGGTCATGGTGTATGATCTTTTTAATGTGTTGTTGGATTCTGATTGCTAGAATTTTGTTAAGGATTTTTGCATCTATGTTCATCAGTGATATTGGACTGTAGTTTTCTTTTTTTGTGACATCTTTGTCAGGTTTTGGTATTAGGGTGATGGTGGCCTCATAGAATGAGTTTGGAAGTTTACCTTCCTCTGCAATTTTCTGGAAGAGTTTGAGGAGGATAGGTGTTAGCTCTTCTCGAAATTTTTGGTAGAATTCAGCTGTGAAGCCGTCTGGACCTGGGCTTTTGTTTGCTGGAAGATTTCTGATTACAGTTTCAATTTCCGTGCTTGTGATGGGTCTGTTAAGATTTTCTATTTCTTCCTGGTTCAGTTTTGGAAAATTGTACTTTTCTAAGAATTTGTCCATTTCTTCCACGTTGTCCATTTTATTGGCATATAACTGCTGATAGTAGTCTCTTATGATCCTTTGTATTTCTATGTTGTCCGTTGTGATCTCTCCATTTTCATTTCTAATTTTATTGATTTGATTTTTCTCTCTTTGGTTCTTGATGAGTCTGGCTAATGGTTTGTCAATTTTATTTATCCTTTCAAAGAACCAGCTTTTGGCTTTGTTGATTTTTGCTGTGGTCTCTTTTGTTTCTTTGGCATTTATTTCTGCCCTAATTTTTAAGATTTCTTTCCTTCTACTGACTCTGGGGTTCTCCAATTCTTCCTTTTCTAGTTGCTTTAGGTGTAGAGTTAGGTTATTTATTTGACTTTTTTCTTGTTTCTTGAGGTATGCCTGTATTGCTATGAACTTTCCTCTTAGCACTGCTTTTATAGTGTCCCACAGGTTTTGGGTTGTTGTGTTTTCATTTTCATTCGTTTCTATGCATATTTTGATTTCTTTTTTGATTTCTTCTGTGATTTGTTGGTTATTCATAAGTGTGTTGTTCAACCGCCATATGTTGGAATTTTTAACAGTTTTTCTCCTGTAATTGAGATCTAATCTTAATGCATTATGGTCAGAAAAGATGCTTGGAATGATTTCGATTTTTTTGAATTTATCAAGTTTAGATTTATGGCCCAGGATGTGATCTATCCTGGAGAAGGTTCCAGGAGCACTTGAAAAAAAGGTGAAATTCATTGTTTTGGGGTGAAATGTCCTATAGATGTCAATTAGGTCTAACTGATCTAATGTATCATTTAAAGTTTGTGTTTCTTTGTTGATATTCTGTTTAGTTGATCTGTCCATAGGTGTGAGTGGGGTATTAAAGTCTCCCACTATTATTGTGTTATTGTTGATTTCCCCTTTCATACTTGTTGTCATTTGTCGTACATATTGCGGTGCTCCTATATTGGGTGCATACATATTTACAATTGTTATATCTTCTTCTTGGATTGATCCTTTAATCATTATGTAGTGGCCTTCTTTGTCTCTTTTCACAGCCTTTGTTTTAAAGTCTATTTTATCAGATATGAGTATTGCCACTCTTGCTTTCTTTTGGTCTCTATTTGCGTGGTATATCTTTTTCCAGCCCTTCACTTTCAGTCTGTATGTGTCCCTTGTTTTGAGGTGGGTCTCTTGTAAGCAGCATATAGAGGGGTCTTGTTTTTGTATCCATTCGGCCAGTCTTTGCCTTTTGGTTGGGGCGTTCAACCCATTTATGTTTAAGGTAATTATTGATAAGTATGATCCGATTACCATTTACTTTATTGTTTTGGGTTCGGGTTTATACACCTTTTTCGTGTTTCCTGTCAAGAGAATATCCTTTAGGATTTGTTGGAGAGCTGGTTTGGTGGTGCTGAATTCTCTCAGCTTTTGCTTGTCTGTAAAGCTTTTGATTTCTCCTTCGTATTTGAATGAGATCCTTGCTGGGTACAGTAATCTGGGCTGTAGGTTATTGTCTTTCATCACTTTAAGTATGTCTTGCCATTCCCTCCTGGCCTGAAGAGTTTCTATTGAAAGATCAGCTGTTATCCTTATGGGAATCCCCTTGTATGTTATTTGTTGTTTTTCCCTTGCTGCTTTTAATAATTTGTTCTTTGTGTTTGATCTTTGTTAATTTGATTAATATGTGTCTTGGGGTGTTTCGCCTTGGGTTTATCCTATTTGGAACTCTCTGTGTTTCTTGGACTTGGGTGATTATTTCCTTCCCCATTTTAGGGAAGTTTTCAACTATTATCTCCTCAAGGATTTTCTCATGATCTTTCTTTCTATCTTCTTCTTCTGGGACTCCTATAATTCGAGTATTGGAGCATTTCATATTGTCCTGGAGGTCTCTGAGATTGTCCTCATTTCTTTTAATTCGTTTTTCTTGTTTCCTCTCTGATTCGTTTATTTCTACCATTCTATCTTCTATTTCACTAATCCTATCTTCTGCCTCCGTTATTCTATTTGTTGCCTCCAGAGTGTTTCTGATCTCATTTATTGCGTTATTCATTATATTTTGACTCTTTTTTATTTCTTCTAGGTCCTTGTTAAACCTTTCTTGCATATCTCAATCCTTGTCTCTAGGCTATTTCTCTGTGATTCCATTTTGATTTCAAGATTTTGGATCATTTTCACTATCAATATTCGGAATTCCTTCTCTGGTAGATTCCCTACTTCTTCCTCTTTTGTTTGGTTTGGTGGGCAACTCTCCTGTTCCTTTACCTGCTGAGTATTCCTCTGTCTCTTCATCTTGGTTATATTGCTGTGTTTGGGGTGGCCTTTTTATATTCTGGTAATTTGTGGAGTTCTCTTTATTATGGAGCTTCCTCACTGTTGGTGGGGTTCTATCAGTGGCTTATCAAGGTTTCCTGGTTAGGGAGGCTTGTGTTGGAGTTCTGGTGGGTGGAGCTGGGTTTCTTCTCTCTGGAGTGCAGTGGAGTGACCAGTAATGGGTTATGAGACATCAAAGGTTTTGGAATAATTTTGAGCTGCCTGTATATTGAAGCTCAGGGGAGTGTTTCTGTGTTGCTGGAGAATTTGCATGGTATGTCTTGTTTTGGAACTTGTTGGTCCTTGGGTGGAGCTTGGTTTCAGTGTAGGTATGAAGGCATTTGATGAGCTCCTATTGCTTAATGTTCCCTGAATTCAAGAGTTCTCTAATGTTTTCAGGCTTTGGATTTAAGCCTCCTGCTTCTGGTTTTCAGTTTTATTTTTACAGTAGCCTCTAGACTTCTCCATCTATACAGCACCGATGGTAAAAATCTAGGTTAAAGATGAAAAGTTTCTCCACATTGACGGACACCCAGAGAGGTTCACTGAGTTACAAGGAGAAGAGAAGATGGAGGGGGTAGTTAGAGGTAACTGGAATGAGATGCAGTGAGATCAAAAGAGGAGAGAGCAAGCTAGCCAGTAGTCACTTGCTTATGTGCACTCTATAGTCTGGAACTCTCAGAGGTATTTACGGAGTTATACAGGGAAGAGGAGAGGGAGGAAGTAGACAGAGGTGGCCAGGAGGATAAGAGAGAGGAATGAGAAGGAGAGAGACAAATCCTGCCAGTAACCAGTTCCTTAGGTGTTCTCCACTGTCTGGAACACACAGAGATTCACAGAGTTGGATAGAGAAGAGATGGGGGAGAAAAGAGACAGAGGCCACCTGGTGGAGAAAAAGGAGGGTCCAAAGGAGAAGAGAGTGGTCAAGCCAGTAATCTCGCTCTCAGGTAAACTTGGGTAGTGAAGTTTGGGTTTTTAAATGTACAAAATTGACAACAAAAACCTAAGAGCAAAGATTAAAAATCTAGAGTAGAGGTTGGATTTTCAAAAATACAATATTAAAGAAAAGAAGTAGATGGAGAAAGGAAGAAAGAAAAAACAAAACAAAACAAGAATTATTTAAAAAAAAAAAAAAAAACCACCAACAACTGTCCAAAGACTATATATGGTGTTTGCCTTAAAAAAAAAAAAAAAAAAAGTCTTTTTTTTTTTTTAAATAGTAATAGTAGGTTATAGAAATAAAAATTAGAGGAGAAATAGAAGACTTAACAATTTTAAAAAGTTAGAATAAAAAGAAAAAAGAAAACAAAACAAAACAAAACAAAAAGCAATGATTTTTAAAATAGTAAAAATATATCTGGCCCTTCTCTGATGTTGTGGGCCGTGTGGAATCACTTCCAAGGTGGTTCCCTCTGTTTAACTTCTTCTGTTTGATGGTTTTTTAGGCTCACTAGTTCAGTCGCGCTGTGGGGAGGGGGAATGCTGCAAACAAATAGCACTATCATGTGCACACAGTGTCTCAGCCCCGCTTGACCTGTCCCTTCTCGTGGCGCACAAACCGCTCCGGCTCTACGATGCTCAGCCGGGAACCGTCTGGGGCCAGCCTTAGGCTGCGTGCACTTCCCCGTCCAAGCCGCTCAGGTTCAGTGCTCAGGCAGCCCTCAGAGGCACAGATTCGGCTGGGACTGCGCTTTGTGCCCTTCCCAGGTCTGAGTAGCTCAGGAGTTTGGCGAGCGTGATTGCCGCGGCTTTTCACCTTTTCTGCCGCTGCTGCTCAGCTTTCTGGGTGGACCGCTGGCACCCTCCGTGAGGCAGATGGTGACTGTCTAGCACCCCCAGAAGTCTTAGCAAAGAAGCCTGCTTGCAGTTAGGTAAGTAAAGTCTCTCCGGATCTGCAATTGCCCCTTTCCAGTCCTTACGGCTCTGGCTGCCTGTCCCCGGCAGGGGATGGTCTGCAACCGGCTTTTTCCGTTCCGTCCTTTGTTCTGTGCTCGGTCCTGGTGGTGTCTTATGTTCGAGCTTTTCGCGTGGTAGCTATCCCACAGTCTGGTTTGCTAGCCCAAGTTAGATCGTTCTGGTTCCGCGTGGGGTGTTCCTGCCTGATTCTTACAGAGCACTGCAGCCCGCGCCTCCCGCGCGTCCCTGCCCTGCCCCCACTTCCCAATGGCGGATGCAGGCGTCTGTGCTGCTTTTCCGCTGGGGGAGTTACTGTTGGGCTTGTAATCTCTTGGTTTTAATTATTTATTTATTTATCCTTCCTGTTATGTTGCCCTCTGTGTTTCCAAGGCTCGCCACAGAGTCGGCAGGGAGAGTGTTTCCTGGTGTTGGGAAACCGCTCTTCTTAAAATTCCCTTCCCGGGACGGGCTTCCCTTTCCAGGACGGAGCTCCCTCCCCACCTCCTTTGTCTCCTTTTTCATCTTTTATGTTTTTTCCTACCTGTTTTTGAAGACAATGGTCTGCTTTTCTGGTTGCCTGATGTCCTCTGCCAGCCTACAGAAATTGTTTTGTGGAGTTTGCTTGGCATTGAAATGTTCTTTTGAGGAATTTGTGAGGGAGAAGGTGGTCTTCCCGTCCTATTCCTCCGCCATCTTTTGTGTCCTAGAACCTAGTTTTTAGGGAGTATAATATGGAAATATCTTTAAAGTAAAATTAAACATATTGTTGGTGTTGTCAATCTACATCTGGTTATCTGTAAAGGAGGAGGCTTGTACATGTTCTTAATTATATTTTGAATATTCCCACCAGCACTTAAATGGCTATCAGTTAGTGAACACATTTACTTGCAATATAAGTATAGGTTATATAGCCATGAGATAAAACGGATAGACTATGGGCAGCATTGTTGAGTAGTTTCCATGTCACATTGCTAAATAAAGAACAAGTTCCACAAATTATAAAAAATAAGCATGACATTCTTATTTAGAAACAAAATTGTCTATATAAATGTGTATATCACAGAGGAAAATTCTCTCAAAGAATACACTGAAATTCCATTGAAGAGAATTCACATTTTTATTCTAATTTCTTCATTATTTGCTCTTTCACAATAATGTTTTTATTTATCATGTGGTTTTAAATGCCTAGTGAAATAAACAGTGATTCAAGAAAATAAGTTCTAAGATTTTCTGATATTATCTATGTGTTAGTTTCTTTCAGAACACTTGAATTGACTGGTAATCTGGCATACTACTCAATATATCAATCTAGGGACTTTTTTTTTTTTTTAACCTCTATAGGATGTTTATTAAAAACTATATATATATATATTTTTACTTTATTTTACTTTACAATACTGTATTGGTTTTGCCATACATTGACTTGAATCCACCACGGGGGTACATGTGTTTCCAAGCATGAACCCCCCTCTCACCTCCCTCCACATAACATCTCTCTGGGTCATCACCGTGCACCAGCCCCATGCATGCTGTGTCCTGCATCGGACATAGACTGGAGATTCGATTCTTACACGATAGTATACATGTTTCAATGCCATTCTCCCAAATCATCCCACCCTCGCCCTCTCCCTCTGAGTCCAAAAGTCCGCTATACACATCTGTGTCTTTTTTGTTGTCTTGCATACAGGGTCGTCATTGCCATCTTTCTAAATTCCATATATATGTGTTAGTATACTGTATTGGTGTTTTTCTTTCTGGCTTACTTCACTCTGTATAATCGGCTCCAGTTTCATCCATCTCATCAGAACTGATTCAAATGAATTCTTTTCAATGGCTGAGTAATACTCCATTGTGTATATGTACCACAGCTTTCTTATCCACTCATCTGCTGATGGACATCTAGGTTGTTTCCATGTCCTGGCTATTATAAACAGTGCTGTGATGAACATTGGGGTGCATGTGTCTCTTTCAGTTCTGTTTTCCTTGGTGTGTATGCCCAGCAGTGGGATTGCTGGGTCATAAGGCAGTTCAATTTACAGTTTTTTAAGGAATCTCCACACTGTTTTCCATAGTGGTTGTACTAGTTTGCATTCCCACCAACAGTGTAGGAGGGTTCCCTTTTCTCCACACCATTTTCTAAAAATACCAACTTCATGTTTAGATCAGTTCAGTTCAGTTCAGTTCAGTCGCTCAGTCGTGTCCAACTCTTTGCATGTTTAGATATTTTAAATAAAATATATGACAATATGTGTTTATCATTTCAATAGTTTCACAAACCATAATTCACAAAAATTTACTTAATGACTTTAGTGTGGTTTTAATGTCAATATTTAATTTTATTACAGTAGGCACTTCTGCTGACTCATTTTGAATACTTGCATTTCCAGTATTTTTGACATGACTTCTATTACTTTGGCATCCATTCCATCAACTAATTTCTTCTCTCTTAAACTTTAGTATGTCTTGTTGCTGTCTCTCAAATGTTGCAGTTTAACTGCCGAAGCTCAATTACAACATGCAACACATTCTGGCTCTCTATTTATGTCTCTGTCTTTCTCTCCCTCTCTCTGCTCACTATGGAACTCTGTACCGTACTAAATTTTTGCATTATAAATGACCATTTGTGAAGAAATATATAGATATGTCTAAGAAGTTCCAGTAGTTCCAGCCCTCCAATAGTTTGAGTCTTCACAAACCAATCACTAAGTATGTTCAGATTATTACAACCCCAGTCACCATAAGACTGAAGCTACCTAAGAAATTATGTAAAAGAATCACCCAACTAAGCCCACACAAAACCCAGAACTATGAGAGATAAAAATAAAATGATTATTGTTCTAAGCCTCTAATATATAACAGAAACAATAATTATACTTTTGTTATAATATTATAACTAAAATTTAGCTTAATAATGGGAAGCTATCAGTGTTGCATTTTGAAAGTAACTGTGACAAGAAAGGGGAGCCAACATACCATGATTGCACTCTGAATGCAGAAAGCATAGATTTAAATCACTGAAAAATTATTGCAGATTTACGTGGAGTTGGGCAAGTTATATAACCTCCCTATATCTCAGCTGTTCCATCAGATAAACTAATACAGTTATAGTAACGGTGTCACTTACTTCAGGGGTTACTGAAGTCTGACTATATTAACATTCTAAAGCACTAAATAGCTAGTGAAATAGAATTTGCATTAACTAGTCTCATTTAAATGCATAGAAAATTTTCAAGAAGGATTTTAGTCTTCACATTATTATATTTTAATGTAACATTTATCAAATATAAATGATAATAATAACACTGTGTTAAATATGGAGAAATTAAATATGTCTGCATTAGATACACGGTATAGGATCAGGTCAAGATGGTGGAGTAGGAGGGCATGGAGCTCACCTCTCCCAACAAACACATCAAAACTACATCTTCACATTGAACAGTTGTCAGAGAAAACTAAAGGGAGACTGGTGCAGAAGCCTAGATTCTAATCAAGAGTACACAGGTTCTGGCTTGCCAACACTAAGGAGAAGCTTTACACCAGCAGCTGGCAGTTCACCCTACTCCCAACTCCAACTACGACAAACATCACAGCCCTGTTCATTACACACCACAGCTTTGCACAGAACATAGATCAGCATCAATTCTTCAGTGCTCAGCTTTCTTTATAGCCCAACTTTCTCACCATACATGACTAATGGAAAAAATCATAGCTTGGAATATCAGGACCTTTGTCAGCAAAGTAATATCTCTACTTTTTAATATGCTATCTAAGTTGGACCAGTAATGCTGAAGAAGCTGAAGTTGACCAATTCTATGAAGACCTACAAGACTTTCTAGAACTAACAGCCAAAAAAGGTGTCCTTTGCATTATAGGGGACTGAAATGCAAAAGTAGGAAGTCAAGAAATGCCTAGAGTAACTGGCAAATTTGGCTTTGGAGTAAAGAATGAAGCAGGGCAAAGACTAAGACTTTTGGAAGGACACTGGTCATAACAAACACCCCCTTCCAAAAACAAAAGAGAAGATTCTACACATGGACATCACCAGATGGTCAATACTGAAATCAGATTGATTATATTCTTTGCAGCCAAAGATGGAGAAGCTCTATACAGTAGGCAAAAACAATATTGGGAGCTCACTATGGCACAGACCATGAACTCTTTATTGCCAAATTCAGACTTAAATTGAAGAAAGTAGGGGAAACAACTAGGCCATTCAGGCATGACTTAAATCAAATCCCTAAAAATTATACAGTGGAAGTAAGAAATAGATTTAAGGGACTAGATCTGATAGAGTGCTGGATGAGCTATGGGCAGAGGTTCAAGACATTGTACAGGAGAAAGGGAGCAAGACCATCCCCAAGAAAAAGAAATCCAAAAAAGCAAAATGTCTGTCTGAGGAGGCCTTACAAATAGCTGTGAAAAGAAGAGAAGCAAAAAGCAAAGGAGAAAAGAAAAGATATACCCATCTGAATGCAGAGGTCCAAAGAATAGCAAGCAGAGGTAAGAAAGCCTTCCTCAGTGAGCAGTGCAAAGAAATAGAGGAAAACAAGAGAATGGCAAAGACTAGAGATTTCTTCAAAGAAATTAGAGATACCAAGGGCACATTTCATGCCAAGATGGGCACAATAAAGGACAGAAATGGTACGGACCTCACAGAAGCAGTAGATATTAAGAAGTGGCAAGAATACACAGAAGAACTGTACAGAAAAGATCTTCATGACCTAGATAACCTCAATGGTGTGATCACTCACCTAGAGTCAGACATCCTGGAATGTGAAGTCAAGTGGGCTTTAGGAAGCATCACTATGAACAAAGCTAGTGGAGGTGATGGAATTCCAGTTAAGGTATTTCAAATCCTGAAAGATGATGCTGTGAAAGTGCTGCCCTCAATATGCCAGCAAATTTGGAAAACTCAGCAGTGGCCACAGGACTGGAAAATGTCAGTTTTCATTCCAATCCCAAAGAAAAGCAATGCCAAGGAATACTCAAACTACCACATGATTTCACTCATCTTACAGGCTAGCAAATGATTCTCAAAATTCTCAAGCCAGGCTTTAACAGTACATGAACCGTGAACTTCCAAATGTTCAAGCTGGTTTAGAAAAGGCAGAGGAACCAGAGATCAATTTGTGAAAATCCACTGGATCATCAAAAAGAAAGAGTGTTCCAGAAAACCTCTATTTCTGGTTTATTGACTATGCCAAAGCCTTTGTCTGTGTGGATCACAACAAACTGTGGACAATTCTGAAAGAGATGTGAATACCAGACCACCTGACCTGCCTCTTGAGAAATCTGTATACAGGTTAGGAAGCAACAGTTAGAACTAGACATGGAACAACAGACTGGTTCAAAATAGGAAAAGGAGTACATCAATTCTGTATATTGTCACCCTGCTTAATTAACTTATATGAAGAGCACATCATGAGAAACACTGGGCTGGATGAAGCACAAGCTGGAATCAAGTTTGCAGGGAGAAATAATAATGTTAGATATGCAGATGACATCACCTTTTATGGCAGAAAGTGAAGAACTAAAGAGCCTCTTGATGAAAGTGAAAGAGGAGAGTAAAAAAGTTGGCTTAAAATTCAACATTCAGAAAACTAAGATCATAGCATCCAGTCCCATCATTTCATAGCAATTAGATGGGGAAACAGTGGAAACAGGGACAGACTTTATTTTTGACTCCAAAATCAGTGCAGATGGTGACTGCAGCCATGAAAGTAAAAGATACTTGCTCCTTGGAAGGAAAGTTATGGCCAACCTAGATAGCATATTAAAAAACAGAACCATTACTTTGTCAACACAGGTCCGTCTAGTACCTGTTGTCACGTATGGATGTGAAAATTGGACTATAAAGAAATCTGAGCACCAAAGAATTGATGCTTTTGAATTGTGGTTTTGGAGAAGACTCATGAGAGTCCCTTGGACTGCAAGGAGATCCAACCAGTCCATCCTAAAGAAAATCAGTCCTGAATACCATTGGAAGGACTGATGATGAAGCTGAATCTCCAATACTTTGGCCATCTGGTGTGAAGAACTGTCTCTTTTGAAAAGATCCTGTTGCTGGGAAAGATTGAAAGTGGGAGAAAAAGGAGACAAAAGAGGATGAGATGGTTGGATGGCATCACCAACTCATTGGACATGCTGCTGCTAAGTCGCGTCAGTCGTGTTCTACTCTGTGAGACCCCACAGATGGTAACCCACCAGGCTCCGGCGTCCCTGGGATTCTCCAGGCAAGAGTACTGGAGTGGGTTGCCATTGACATGAGTTTGAGTAAATTCCGGGAGCCGGTGATGGACAGGGAGGCCTGGCATGCTGTGGTTCATGGGGTCACAAAGAGTCAGATACAACTGAGGACTGAACTGAACTAAAGTTGGACATAGCTTTTTTCCCAAGGAGCAAGTGTCTTTTAATTTCGTGGCTTCAGTCACCATCTGCAGTGATTTTGGACCCCAAGAAAATAGTCTGTCACTCTTTCCATTGTTTCCCCATCTATTTGTCATTAAGTGATGGGACCGGATGCCATGATCTTAGTTTTCTGAATGTTAAGTTTAAAACCAGCTTTTTCACTCTCCTCTTTCACTTTCATCAAGAGGCTCATCAGTTCCTCTTCACTTTGTGCCATAAAGGTGCTATCATCTGTGTATCTGAGGTTATTGATATTTCTCCCGGCAACTTGATTCCAGTTTGTGCTTCATCAAGCCCAGCATTTCTCGTGATGTACTCTTCATAGAAGTTAAATAAGCAGGGTGACAATACACAGCCTTGATGTACTCCTTTTCCTATTTTGAACCAGTCTGTTGTTCCATGTCCTGTTCTAACTGTTGCTTCTTGATCTGTAAACTAATTTCTCAGGGAGCAGGTAAGGTGATCTGGTATTTTCATCTCTTTCAGGATTTTGCAGTTTGTTGTGATCCCCACAGTCAAAGGCTCCGGTGTTATCAATAAAGCAGAAGTAGATGTTTTTCTGGAATTCTCTTGGTTTTCTGTGATCCAACGGAAAATGGCAATTTGATCGCTGTTTCCTGTGCCTTTCATAATCCAGCTTGAACATCTGGAAGTTCTCTGTTCATGTACCGTTGAAGCCTAGCTTGGAGAATTTTGAGCATTACTTTGCTAGTATGTGAGATGAGTGCAATTGTGCAATAGTTTGAGCATTCTTTGGCATTGCCCTGCTTTGGGGATTGGAATGAAAACTGACCTTTTCCAATCCTGTGGCCACTGCTGAGTTTTCCAATTTGCTGGCATATTGAGGACAGCACTTTCACAGCATCATCTTTTAGGATTTGAAATACCTTAACTGGAATTCCATCACCTCCACTAACTTTGTTCATGGTGATGCTTCCTAAGGCCCACTTGACTTCACATTTCAGAATGTCTGGCTCTAGGTGAGTATTCACACCATCGTGGTTATCTGGGTTATAAAGATATTTTTGCGTAGTTCTTCTGTGTATCCTTGCCATCTCTTTTTAATATCTTTTGCTTCTGTTATGTCCATATCATTTCTGTCATTTATTGTGCCCATCTTTGCATGAAATGTTCTTTAAAGGACATTCCATAAAGGACTTCAGAGGAAATACTCACAACATTTATGGAATATAAGTGTTCCATGAAGGACAGCAGAGGAAATACTCCTAATCAAAAGAGTGAGAGTAATCTCCTGAAAGAATAAATAATGAAAGAGACATCACCCATCTACCAGACATCAAGTTTTAAAAGAAGGTAACAAAAATGCCAGTTGAATTAAGAAAAAATTATAGATGTGAACACATATGACTAGAAAGGAGTTAGAAATTTTAAATATCAATGATTAAAAAAATAAATAATTCAATTTCTGAGATAAAAAGCAATCTAGACACAACGAATAGCTGACTAAATGCCACAGAACAAATAAGTGATCTAGAAGAGAAAATAATAGAAATCACCAGTTAGAACAGCAGACAGAAAAACAAATTTAAAAAATTGAAAGCAGCATAAGAGATCTATGGGATAATTTAAAAGGTGCCAACTTACACATATAGTGTTCCAGATGGAGAAGATACAGAGAAAGGGATCAAAAATTTATTTGAAGAAATTATGGATGGAAATGTCCCAAACCTAAAGAAGACAACATATATACAACTACAGGAAGCAAAAAGGATATGAAATAAAATAAAAAAGCACATGATTACCTCAGTAGATATGAAAAAAGCATTTAACAAAGTCCAACATCTATTCATGATAAAACTCTCAATAAAATGAGCACATTTGATGGGGAAATATTTTACAGCATAATAAAGGTCATTGACAATAAACCCACAGCAAACATAATACTCAACAGTGATAAACTTAAAGCTTTATTGCTAAATCCAGGAACAAGACAAGGACATCACATTACTGCCTCTATTCAACACAGTATGTAAAGTTGTAGCCACAGAAAGTAGATAAGCAAAGGAATAAAATGCATCAAAAGTGCAAGAGAAGAAAAACTGTCAGTATTTGCAGATGACATGATACTCTATGCAGAGAATCCTAAAGTCCCCACATAAAAGCTATTAGAACTAATAATACAATTTCAGCATGCTAGCAGGAAACAGGATTAATTTACAAAAATCTGTTGCATTTCTTTTTAGTAATATTGAAATATCAGAATGAGAAAGATTTTTTTAAAAAACCTGTTTAAAAATTGTATCCAAAAAATAAAACACCTATGAATAAACCTGACCAAGAAAATGAAACACTTACATGCAAAAAACTTTAAAACTTGAATAAAGGAAATAAAAGAGGATTCAGAGAAACGGAAAGACATCCCATGCTCTCAGATTAGAAGAATTAATATTGTTAAAATGGCAATACTACCCAAAGCTATCTACAAATTTAATGTGATCACTATCAAATTACCCATGACATTTTTCACACAAAACTAGAATCAATAATTCAAAATGTTGTATGGAACTATAAAAGATGCAGATGGGAGAGTAATCTTGCGGGGGGGGGGGGGGAAGCAGGAGATATAACTCTCCTAGACTTCAGACAATATTACAAAGCTGCAATAATCTAAACAGTGCAGTATTGATATAAAATTAAAAATAGAACTAACATTTTTTGTTTTGTTCAGTCACTAAGTTGTATCAGATTGTTTGCAACCCCATGGACTGCAGAAGGACTTGCCTTTCACTATCTCCCTGAGTTTGCTCAAACTCATGCCCACTGAGTCTATGATACCATCCATCTCATCCTCTGTTGCCCTTTTTGCCATCTGCCCTCAATCTTTCCCAGCAACAGGGTTTTTTTCAGTGCATCAGCTCTTTGCATCAGGTGGTCAGAGTATTGGAGATTCAGCTGCAGCATCAGTCCTTCCAGTGAATATTCAGGACTGATTTCCTTTAGGATTGATGGGTTTGATCTCCTTGCAATCCAAGGTATGCTCAAGAGTTTGTTCCAACAGCATAGTTCAATAGCATCCATTCTTCAGCACTCAGCCTTCTTTATGGTTTAAATCTCACAGCCATACATGACTACTGGAAAAACTATAGCTTTGACTACATGGACCTTTGTTGGCAACATGATGTCTCTGCTTTTTAATATCCTGTCTAGGTTTCTCATAGCTTTCCTTCCAAGAAGAATGTGTTTTTTTAATTTCATGGATGCAATCACCATCTGCATTTACTTTAGAACCCAATAAAATAAACCGTCACTGTTTCTACTTTTTCCCCATCTATTTGCCTTGAAGAATGGGAATAGATGCCACAATCTTAGTTTGTTGAATGTAGAGTTTTAAGCCAGCTTTTTCATTCTTTGCTTTCACCCTCAAGAGGCTCTTTGGTTCCTCTTTACTTTCTGCCATTAGAGTGATGGTGGTGGTTTAGTTGCTAAGTCATGTCTGAATGTTGCTATCACATGGACTATATCCCACCAGGATCTTGTCCATGGGATTTTTCAGGCAAGAATACTGGAGTGGGTTGCCATTTCCTTCTCCAGGGGATCTTCCCAACCCAGGGATTGGACTGGGGTGTCTTGCACTGCAGGTAGATTTTTTTACTGATTGAGCTACTAGGGAAACCTGCATATCTGAGGTTGTTGATATTTTTTTCAGCAGTCTTGATTCCAGCTTGAGATTCATCCATCCTGGCATTTTGCATGATGTACTCTGCTACAGAGAACAAGGACTGTTTCAAATTTGGAAAGGAGTACATCCAGGCTATAGTATTGTCCCCCTGCTTATTTAACTTATGTGGAATTTCCACTATGAAAAGAGAAAACTAAAAAGAGAGGCTAGTGTTTACACCCAAAAGAAGGATGTCAATCAGAAAGAATTGTGCCATTGTCCCTATTCCTAGCTCTGGAAGCCAAAGTTCAGAGGGTTTGTTCATAGGGTGATGCAGGAACTGAAACAGAGAGCTCCAAGATTCTACGCAGAAACTCATTTTATTTGAAACAGACTGTGGGAAGGTCAGGGCTTCCCTGGTGGCTCAGATGGTAAAAAAATATGCCTGCAATGCAGAGAATGGGTTCTGTCCCTGGGTTGAGAATATCCGCTGCAGAAAGAACTGGCAACACACTCCAATATTCTTCCCCGGAGAATTCTGTGGAGAGAGGAGTCTGGTGGGCTACAGTCCATGGTGTTTCAAAGAGTTGCACACAGCTGAGAAACTATATTTTCACTTCATTTCACATGGGAAGGTCAAGCCTAATAGTTCCCTCAAACTATGAAAAATTTTGTTGAAAAGCAGTTAAGAGGAAGCTTATGACTTCATTCAAGCTAAACCATTTGCAAGTGAGTTTATCAGAGAAAACCAGAGAAAGACACAGCTAGAAAGAGCCTTCCTGAGGTCAGAACGTATCTCAAACATTGACTTCAAAAGTATCCTTGAAAAAGAGATTGAACTTTGGGGTATCAGATTCTGGAAAAATTAATATTACTAGGTCACTTCAATTCAGTCTCAGTCGTGTCCGACTCTTTACGACTCCATGAATCGCAGCACACCAGGCCACCCTGTCCATCACCAGCTCCCGGAGTTCACTCAGACTCAGGTCCATCGAGTCAGTGATGCCATTCAGCCATCTCATCCTCTGTCATCCCCTTCTCCTCCTGCCCCCAATCCCTCCCAGGATCAGAGACTTTTCCAGTGAGTCAATGCTTTGCATGAGGTGTCCAAAGTACTGGAGTTTCAGCTTTAGCATCATTCTTTCCAAAGAAATCCCAGGGCTGATCTCCTTCAGAATGAACTGGTTGGATCTCCTTGCAGTCCAAGGAACTTTCAAGAGTCTTGTCCAACACCACTGTTCAAAAGCATCAATTCTTCAGCACTCAGCCTTCTTCACAGTCCAACTCTCACATCCATACGTGACCACTGGAAAAACCCATAGCCTTGACTAGATGGACCTTTGTTGGCAAAGTAATGTCTCTGCTTTTGAATACGCTGTCTAGGTTGGTCATAACTTTTCTTCCAACGAGTAAACGTCTTTCAATTTCATGGCTGCAATCACCATCTGCAGTGATTTTGGAGCCCCAAAAAATAAAGGCTGACACTTTTTCCACTGTTTCCCCATCTATTTCCCATCAAGTGATGGGACCAGATGCCATGACCTTTGTTTTCTGAATGTTGAGCTTGAAGCCAACTTTCTCACTCTCCAATTTCACTTTCATTAAGAGGCTTTTTAGTTCCTCTTCACTTTCTGCCACAAATGTGGTGTCATCTGCATATCTGAGGTTATAGATATTTCTCCTGGCAATCTTGATTTCAGCTTGTGTTTCTTCCAGTCCAGCGTTTCTCATAATGTACCCTGCATAGAAGTTAAATAAGCAGGGTGACAATATACAGCCTTGACGGACCCCTTTTCCTGTTTGGAACCAGTCTGTTCTTCCATGTCCACTTCTAACTGTTGCTTCATGACCTGCATATAGGTTTCTCAAGAGACATGTCAGGTGGTCTGGTATTCCCATCTCTTTCAGAATTTTCCACAGTTTACTGTGATCCACATAGTCAAAGGCTTTGGCATAGTCAATAAAGCAGAAATAGATGTTTTTCTGGAACTCTCTTCCTTTTACAATGATCCAGCAGATGTTGGCAATTTGATCTCTGGTTTCTCTGCCTTTTTTAAAACCAGTTTGAACCTCTGAAAGGTCATGGTTTATGTCTTGCTGAAGCCTGGCTTGGAGATTTTGAGCATTACTTTACCAGCATGTGAGATGAGTGCAATTGTGTGGTAGTTTGAGATTCTTTGGCATTGCCTTTCTTTGGGATTGGAATGAAAACTGACCTTTTCTAGTCCTGTGGCCACTGCTGAGTTTTCCAAATTTGCTGGCGTATTGAGTGCAGCACTTTCACAGCATCATCTTTCAGGATTTGAAAGAGTTCAACTGGAATTCCATCACCTCCACTAGCTTTGTTCGTAGTGATGCTTTCTAAGGCCCGCTTGACTTCACATTCCAAGATGTCTGGCTCTAGATTAGTGATCACATCATCATGATTCTCTGGGTCGTGAAGATCTTTTTTGTACAGTTCTTCCATGTATTCTTGCCACCTCTTCTTAATATCTTCTGCTTCTGTTAAATCCAGACCATTTCTGTCCTTTATCGAGCCCATCTTTGCATGAAATGTTCCCTTGGTATCTCTAATTTTCTTGAAGAGATCTCTAGTCTTTCCCATTCTGTTCTTTTCCTCTATTTCTTTGCATTGATTGCTGAAAAAGGCTTTCTTATCTCTTCTTGCTATTCTTTGGAACTCTGCATTCAGATGTTTATATCTTTTCTGAGCTTTTCGCCTCTCTTCTTTTCACAGCTAGTTGACCTCTTTCAAATCCTGAACAATGATGCTGTCAAAGTGCTGTACTCAATATGCCAGCAAGTTTGGAAACTCAGCAGTGGCCACAGGACTGGAAAAGGTCAGTTTTCATTCCAATTCCAAAGAAAGGCAATGCCAAAGAATGCTCAAACTACCACACAATTGCGCTCATCTCACATGCTAGTGAAGTAATGGTCAAAATTCTCCAAGCCAGACGTCAGCAATACGTGAACCGTGAACTCTCTGATGTTCAAGCTGGTTTTAGAAAAGTCAGAGGAACCAGAGATCAAATTACCAATATCCGCTGGATCATGGAAAAAGCAAGAGAGTTCCAGAAAAACATCTATTTCTGCTTTATTGACTATGCCAAAGCCTTTGACTGTGTGGATCACAGTAAACTGTGGAAAATTCTGAAAGAGATGGGAATACCAGACTACCTGACCTGCCTCTTGAGAAATCTGTATGTAGGTCAGGAAGCAACAGTTAGAAGTGGACATGGAACAACAGACTGGTTCCAAACAGGAAAAGGAGTATGTCAAGGCTGTATATTGTCACCCTGCTTATTTAACTTATATGCAGAGTACATCATGAGAAACTCTGGACTGGAAGAAACACAAGCTAGAATCAAGATTGCCAGAAGAAATATAAATAACCTCAGATATGCAGATGACACCACTCTTATGGCAGAAAGTGAAGAAGAGCTAAAAAGCGTCTTGATGAAAGTGAAAGAGGAGAGTGAAATGGCTGGCTTAAAGCTCAACATTCAGAAAACGAAGATCATGGCATCTGGTCCCATCACTTCATGGCAAATAGATGGGGAAACAGTAGAAACAGTGTCAGACTTTATTTTTTGGGGCTCCAAAATCACTGCAGATGGTAACTGCAGCCATGAAATTAATAGACGCTTACTCCTTGGAAGAAAAGTTATGACCAACCTAGATAGTATATTCAAAAGCAGAGACATTACTTTGCAGACTAAGGTCCATCTAATCGAGGCTATGGTTTTCCGTGTGGTCATGTATGGATGTGAGAGTTGAACTGTGAAGAAGGATAAGCACTGAAGAATTTATGCTTTTGAACTGTGTTGTTGCAGAAGACTCTTGAGGGTCCGTTAGACTGCAAGGAGATCCAACCAGTCCATTCTGAAGGAGATCAACCCTGGGTGTTCTTTGGAAGGAATGATGCTGAAGCTGAAACTCCAGTACTTTGGACAACTCATGCAAAGAGTTGACTCATTGGAAAAGACTCTGATGGTGGGAGAGATTGGGGGGGGGGTGGTGCAGGAGGAGAAGAAGATGACAGAAGATGAAATGGCTGGATGGCATCACTGACTTGATGGACATGAGTGTGAGTGAACTCCGGGAGATGGTGATAGACAGGGAGGCCTGGCGTGCTGAGATTCATGGGGTCACAAAAAGTTGGACACGACTGAGTGACTGAACTGAACTGAACCACTAGCTTTGTTCATAGTGATGCTTTCTAAGGCCCACTTGACTTCACATTCCCAGATATCTGGCTCTAGGTGAGTGATCACACCGTCTTGATTATCTTGGTTATGGAGATCTTTTTTGTACAGTTCTTCTCTGTATTCTTGCCGCTTCTTCTTAATATCTTCTGCTTCTCTTAGGTCCATACCATTTCTGTCCTTTATCGAGTCCATCTTTGCATGAAATGTTCCCTTGGTATCTCTAATTTTCTTGAAGAGTTCTCTAGTGTTTCCCATTCTGATGTTTTCTTCTATATCTTTGCATTGATAGCTGAAGAAGGCTTTCTTTTCTCTTCTTGCTATTCTTTGGAACTCTGCATTCAGATGCTCATATCTTTCCTTTTCTCCTTTGCTTTTCACTTCTCTTCTTTTCACAGCTATTTGTAAGGCCTCCTCAGACAGCCATTTTGCTTTTTTGCATTTCTTTTCCATGGGGATGGTCTTGATCCCTGTCTCCTGTACAATGTCATGAACCTCCGTCCATAGTTCATCAGGCACTCTATCTGTCAGATCTAGTCCCTTAAATCTATTTCTCACTTCCACTGTATAATCATAAGGGATTTGATTTAGGTCATACCTGAATGGTTTAGTGGTTTTTCCTACTTTCTTCAATTTAAGTCTGAATTTGACAATAAGAAGGTCATGATCTGAGCCACAGTCATCTCCCAGTCTTATTTTTACTGACTGTATAGAGCTTCTCCATCTTTGGCTGCAAAAAATATAATCAATCTCATTTAGTGTTGACCATCTGGTGATGTCCATGTATAGAGTCTTCTCTTGTGTTGTTGGAAGAGAGTGTTTGCTATGATCAGTACATTTTCCTCGCAAAACTCTCTTAGTCTTTGCCCTGGTTCATTCCGTATCCCAAGGCCAAATTTGCCTGTTACTCCAGGTGTTTCTTGACTTCCCTCTTTTGCATTCCAGTCCCCTATAATGAAAAGGACATTTTTTTTTTAGGTATTAGGTCTAGAAGGTCTTGTAGGTCTTCATAGAACAGTTCAACTTCAGCTTCTTCAGCGTTACTGGTTGGGGCATAGACTTGGGTTACTGCGATACTGAATGGTTTGCCTTGGAAACAAACAGAGATCATTCTGTGGTTTTCAAGATTGCATCCAAGTACTACATTTCGGATTCTTTTGTTGACCATGATGGGTACTCCATTTCTTCTAATGGATTCCTGCCCACAGTAGTAGATACAATGGTCATCTGAGTTAAATTCACACATTCAAGTTCATTTTAGTTCGCTGATTCCTAGAATGTCAACGTTCACTCTTGCCATCTTCTGTTTGACCACTTCCAATTTGCCTTGATTCATGGACCTGACATTGCAGGTTCCTATGCAATATTGCTCTTTACAGCCTTGGACCTTGCTTCTATCACCAGTCACATCCACAGCTGGGTATTGTTTTTGCTTTGGCTCCATCCCTTCATTCTTTCTGGAGTTATTTCTCCACAGATCTCCAGTAGCATATTGGGCACCTAATGACCTGGGGAGTTCCTCTTTCAGTATCCTATCACTTTTGCTTTTCATACTGTTCATGGGGTTCTCAAGGCAAGAATACTGAAGTGGTTTGCCATTCCCTTCTCCAGTGGACCACATTCTGTCAGACCTCTCCACCATGACCTGCCCATCTTGGGTGACCCCGCAGGCATGGCTTAGTTTCATTGAATTAGACAAGGCTGTGGTCCTAGTGTGATTAGATTGACTAGTTTTCTGCGATTATGGTTTCAGTGTGTCTGCCCTCTGATGCCCTCTTGCAGCACTTACCATCTTACTTGGGTTTCTCTTACCTTGGACGTGGGGTATCTCTTCATGGCTGCTCCAGCAAAGTGCAGCCGCTGCTCCTTACCTTATTATCAAAAACTATAGGGACTTCTTTGGTGGTCCATTGGTTGACTTCACCTTCCAATGCAGGAGGTGTGGGTTTGATCCCTGGTGTTGGAGCTAAGATCCCACATGCCTCATAGCCAAAAAACAGAAACAATACTTTAACAAATTCAATAAAGACTTTAAGAATGGTCAACATATATATATATAGCAAGTCACTCAACAATTGATGAAAAGCTACCAGCGAGGGAATGTGAATATGCCCAAGGCTGCACAAAGACTTCATTAAATAGTCCATGTAGTTGCCAAATATATAAGAGTAACAATACGTGGAATTGGAGTTGCTACACTCCATTGTCTAAATGTAACAGTTAAACAATAATTTCACAAAACATATAAAGAAATAAAGTATGTGACCTATGGGGGGGGGAGGGGAGAAGAGACAATAGAATCTTCCTGTGAGAGGGTAAATGATTGGCTCTAACAGTAAAACACTTCAAAACAGATATTGCCTATGGGCTCAGTGAATCAAAGGAAACTATCAAAAAGACAAAACATTCAAATTAATAAAATTAGAAACTAAAATTAAAAATATAAAAGACCATAGGAGACTATTGTGAATATAAAAATGTAAAAAATATTCCTACAAACTGGAGAACTTAGAAAGGTGGATAAATCCTTATAAGCATACAACCTACTTTCAGGAAACAATTCTTATAGAACAAAAGTATAATAACAAGGTTCCATCTAATAGAGTCTATAAATAAGAGATAGAAATTATACTTTACAAAAACAGCAAATGGAAATTTTGGAGCTGAAAATTACTATATCTGAAGTGAAAAATTCACAATCTGGAGTTAACAGCAGATTTGAAGAAGCTGATGAAAAAGCAAGTGAACTTGAAGATAGATCAATAAGTTAACATAATCCAAAGAAAAGTGAAGAAGAGAATAAAGAAAAGTGAACAGAAACTTAGAGAATGATGCATGTGCTGTGTGTGCCTAGTCAGTTGTATCTGACTCTTTGTGACCCCACTGGCAGGACTGGAGCCCTCCAGGCTCCTCTGAACATGGGGATTCTCCATGCAAGAATATTGGAGTGGGTTGCCATGCCCTCAGGGATCTAACCCAGGTCTCCTGCATTGCAAGCAAGTTCTTTACCATCTGAGCCACCAGGGAAGCCCTATGTACTAACCTGCTTAGCTTCTGTGATCAGACGAGATAGGGTGTATTCAGGGTGGCGTGGCCATGGACATAATAAAGCACACTAACATACAAAAATGGAGTGCCAGAAGAAAAAGGTGCAGAGTAAAAGATTCAAAAAATAATGCCTGAAAACATCCCAATCATGATGTAAAATATTAATCTGTACAACCCAATTGTCCAATTAATTCCAAGTAGGATAAATATTGGAAAGCCATACACAGATACTAATGAAATATTGAAAACTAAAAACAGAAAGTCTTGAAGCATTAAAAGAAAAATAATTCATCCTTACAAGCAAAAGCCAAGATATTGCTTATTCCTCATTAGACACAAGGAATGTTCTCTGGCAGTGAGATAATACATTGAAAGTACTAAAAGACAAACCTATAAGCCAAAAATTTTATATCAAGAAAAACTATCTTTCAAAAATGAGGGCATGGGGTTCCCTGGTGGCTCAGTGGAAAAGAATCTATCTGCCAATGCAAAAGACATGGATTTGATCACTGATCTGGGAGAATCCTACATGGCACAGAGCAATGCACCACAACTAGGTCTATGCACCACAAGCAGTGAGCCTGTGCTCTAAAGCCCAGGAGCCCCAGCCACTGAGCCCACATGCCACAATTACTGAACCCCTGATGCCCTTGAGTCTGTGCTCAGTAACAGGAGAAGCCACTGATATGAGAGAATAGCCCCCACTGCTGAAACTAGAGAAAGCACATGCAGCAACAAAGATCTAGCACAACCAAAAATACATAAATCATTATTTTAAGATGAAGGTGAAATATAGATAGTCTTATCCTCCCTATCACCCCCAAAAGAGTTTATTTCCAGGAAGTCTGTCTTATAGAAAAACTTAAAGGAAGGCCTCTGACTGGGGAAAGTAAATCTAGACTACAATTCTAATCATGGTGATAGACCAAAGGGCACTGGTAAAGATAAGCAACTCTAAGATAGCTAAATGCATATGTGTTCTCCTTTCTTCTCTTAACAAATATAAAAAGCAAGCAAGTAAAATGTATATAATTTCATCTCTAGATATATGACATAGTTATTTAATAATATATTTGGGAGGTAGGGGGAAGGCAGCAGTGGTTTAGGCCCAGAGATGACAAGGTTGTGCAGTGGCTTAGGCCCAGGGGTCAGGTGCTGTACCTGAGATACACAGCTTGGGGATATGAGTGAAAGTTCCACTTTTGGCCAGAGGGGAAGTCAGAGAATATCAGCAGTTATGTTCCTAGTAATGACCTATCAGAGCCACATGTTGGGACACAAGGGTGAGGTACAGAGAAACAGTGGTGTAAACACAGTAATTGTGGATCAGAACTCTGACTAGGACCCATGGTGAGGCACAGAGTATCTGCACTGTTGCCCCAGCAACAATAGGCTAAAGTCATGACTCAGGACCCAGGAATGATGTGTGAAACAGCAGCAGTTCAACCTAGGTAATGGCCAGTCAAAACCAAAATTAGGAATAACATGATGAGACCCAAATAAACAGCAGCATGGCCGCAGTTATAAATGACAATTCACTGACTTAGAACCTGGCAGCAGGGCTCAGATCAGAAACTCTAGTTGCACAGATAGTAAGGCACTGTGACACATCAATCAGGGAAAGTGGGGTACAGGAGAGATGGGGAAACTCCTTGACCCCAAGATTAGGTCTCACCACAGTGACATTTCCAGCCTCAAGAAAGACACAGCAGCAGGGACCCTGGGCAGCTCTGTCAGTTGAATCAGTGTAGGTGCACACTGTAGACGTGCTCAGGAGCAAGGCTGCAAAGGTCGTGATGAGGAGGCTACTGGAGTTCCCTTGCATTATTTTTCCTCATGAGCTGAAATTCCTCTTAGGGAATATCTGCCAGTGCCAAGCTCCTCTGAGCTACAGGAAGGGATGGTGGGGGTAAAATCTTTCCCACGCTTTTCTACGCAGTAATCTTCAGACTTTGCAACCTACAGTGTTTCTGCTGCTTCTCTATTGTAGTCCAGAAATTTTGAAAAGTAATTTATATTGGTTTATAGTTGTTCATTTATTGTTTTTCTTGTTTTTGTGAGGGATGCAAGTGATGGGACCTCCTAATGTTCCATCTTGTTGATGTCACCTTTCTCTCATTCTGTGTCAAAGTGATTGAAGACACAGGAGCCTCTCATTTGCTATTGTTTTACACTAGTCTTTTTTATTCGGAGAAGGAAATGGTACCCCACTCCGGTACTCTTGCCTGGAAAATCCCATGGATGGAGGAGCCTGGTAGGCTGCAGTCCATGGGGTCGCAAAGAGTCGGACATGACTGAGTGACTTCACTTTCACTTTTCACTTTCATGCTTTAGAGAAGGTAATGGCAACCCATTCCAGGGTTCTTGCCTGGAAAATCCCAGGGATGGCGGAGCCTGGTGGGCTGCCGTCTGTGGGGTCGCACAGAGTCAGACATGACTGAAGTGACTTAGAAGCAGCAGCAGCAGAAATCTTTTTTCTTACATTATATAATTGATTTGTGTGTACAAGGTCATTGACTTTCAGCTGGGTGACAACTCTGACAAATCAATATAAACACAATGTATAATCTAGAACTAGTCTACACTTTGCCCTTTCATCTAATTTCCACATCTGCTGACTATTATGCAATTTACCTACTTGAGACAAAGGAGTTATAATTTAACTTCTGAATGATTTCTTCCGGATATAAGCCTGAGCAATAGAAAAAGGATATAGTAGTTGTTTAAACTACTGCATATGAACAAGATGCCTATGAAATGGCTCTTGCTTCTGCAGCTGTTACAGCTCACTTGCTATTTTACCTCTGGGAGTTGTGGAAAGGTGCTAGTGTGGCCAGTGGAATTTAGTCACTGGATGAATATGAAGACAATTCTGGATGAACTTGTGACGAGGGGTCATGAAGTGACTGTACTGGAATCTTCAGCTTCCACTCTTATTGATCCAAACAAACCATTGGCTATGAAATTTGAGACTTTCCCTGTATCTTTAACTAGAGATGATTTTCAGGCTCTTGCCAAGATTTTGATTGAGACATGGATGCTTGCGGCGAAAGAATCCTTTTGGATCCATCTTTCAACAATACAAAGTCTATTTGATGAATTTTCTGATATTGGTGTGAAGATATGTAAAGAAGCTGTTTCAAACAAGAAACTTATGAAAAAACTACAGGAATCAAAGTTTGATGTCATTCTTGCAGATGCTGTTGGACCCTGTGGAGAGCTGCTGGCTGAGATACTTAAAGTACCTTTAGTATACAGCCTCTACTTCTCACCTGGCTATTCCGTTGAAAAGAGGAGTGGAAAACTTTCATTTCCACCATCCTATGTACCTGTTATGATGTCTGAATTAAGTGATCACATGACATTCATAGAGAGGGTCAAAAATATGATATATGTACTTTATTTTGACTACTGGTTTCAGCTGTTCGATGAGAAGTGGAATCAGTTTTACAGTGAAGTACTAGGTAAGTCAGGCTTCTCTAATGGCTGAATGGTAAAGAATCTGCCTGCAAATGTGGGAGATGTGGGATCGATCCCTGGGTTGAGAAGGTCCCCTTGCAAAGGAAATGGGAACCCATTCCGGTATTCTTTCCTGGAAAATTCCATGGAGAGATAAGGCTACAGTCCATTGGGTTACAAAAGAGTCTGACATGCCTTAGAAACCAAATAACAGACAACAACTATGTAATTCATGTTCTTACTTGGTAGCATTAAATCCTATCTTTCCTTATGCCTTGGAAGGTGAGTTTGTATAAATATAATTTCACAGATATTAGTCTCAGATAAGTGAAAGAGTGAAATAAAAATATAAAATGACCCATCAGTCTTATAAATATTATGAAAACACTTAAATTATAAGGTAGAACCCATTATTAGTTTCAGATACCAGGAAGTCACATACCACAAATTGAAGCACATAGGACTTCTGCAAGCGAATATATATCTAACTCACAAAACCTTTTTTTTAATTTAAAAAATCACTAGAAATCTCATAAAATGTCTTAATAAATGAAGACATGTACACTGAGAATTACACACATATCATATTATACTATGTTATATTTATATTTATCGAAGAACAGATACATTCAAACATTTTTGACTACATTATCCCAAGCTCCTTTACAAAAATTACCTAAAATATATACACACGGCAATATTCTCATTTGATCCAACATTTGTTGTTTTTGTTTTTTATTTCACTTTCAGGAAGGTCCACTACATTATCAGAGTTGATGGGGAAAGCTGAAATGTGGCTTATTCGAAACTATTGGGATTTTTCATTTCCTCGCCCACGGCTACCAAATGTTGAATTTGTAGGAGGCCTCCACTGCAAACCTGCCAAACCCCTGCCTAAGGTCGCCTACTCCTCTTTGTTCTTCTTTGTTAACTTTGTGTTTTCAATAGGAATCATGCTGTATTCTTTATTTAAAATGTTTGATTACAGTGAGTCAGATGTGGGAAGCTGGATAAAGTGACCTTCTAGTTAGATATTGATATATGTCTATATGAACAAAGTATCTGAATTTCATTGTCGTTCCAGAATAAGCTAGAATATGTGGGACACTTTAAGAATATGTCAGTTAAATAACAGCTTCATTATTCAACACATAATGAAGCATAATCAGATATCCACTAAACAATATTTATAGTTATATTACATTTTATAAGTAATATATCAGCTACATTATTATAATTATATTATGATTGTAATGTTATAGGGTAATTATATATGTCACATATTCTAGGAGTACTAACATACACTAATGGTGTAGACACAGTTTTTGCTACCTGACACTCCACGTGGAAAGACAGAATACAAGCAAATGATAAAAATTGTGAAAAAGTGTTATAAAAAGGAAAGAACAGAATGCTAATAATTATCTAGGATGAATCATAGAAGGTATCTCTGATTCACTGATAATTAAGGTGAAATCAGAAGAATGCTCAAGAATAAACAGAAGGGATGGGGCAGGGATAGAAGATAAATAAGAAAAGCATGTAGAGTAGTAATGATAGTTGCCAAGAAGTCCAAGCTTAGTGTAAACAGGGAACGCATGTAAGAATTAAAGATTTTAAAATTAAAAAAAAAAAAAAAGCCCAAGTAAAGAGACAGATGATGCTGGTGAAGTCAGGTGGAAACGGATAGCGACTTAAAACACCTAGTAGGGGCATTGGGAAAACATTGAAAGGATTAAGAAAGAAAGCAGTAAAATATTGTTTAAGCAGGCTTTCCTGGTAGCTTAGCTGGTAAAGAATCCACCTGCAATGGATTCCTGGGTGGGGAAGATCCCCTGGAGAAGGGATAGGTTATCCACTTCACTATTCTTGCACTTCCTTACTGGCTCAGACAGTAAAAAATCCACCTGCAATGTGGGAGACCTGGGTTCAGTCCCTGGGTTGGGAAGATCCCTTGCAGGAGGGCATGGCAACCCACTCCAGTATTCTTGCCTGGAGAATCCCCATGGACAGAGGAGCCTGGTGGGCTACAGTCCATGGGATCACAAAGAGTTGGACATGACTGAGCGACTAAGCACTATGTTATACTATTGCTTAAACAAACAAACAACAAGACAACAAGTAACATGTAGTCACTGGGTTAGATGTAAAGAGTAAATTGTGGGAGAAAAGACCACTTTGTAGGTTGTTGCTAGATGTAGGCAACAATGAGTGAAAACTAGACTACAGTGTTCTTAGAGATACAACTACACTGTATCCTATAATAAATAGTACCAACCTTATATTGTTGAGAGAAAAAATTTGTAAGTACATGTGAAACATCCAAAATGTCACTGGCATATACTCATGGTCCAAAAGATATATTAACTGCTGTCATTTTTTAAATTTTGTTATTATAATATAGTATCAATAAGCTAATGTATGCCAGCCACCTTGATCTAATTCCTAATTGAAACTGATTTCCTTAATCATCAAGATTATAGTATTCAGCAAACTGCTAGAGATTAGATATCCCATGGAGTGTTTTAATGGTAAATTATAAAAGTTTACATAAAAATTAATGAAAATAATTTAATAAATTTAATAAAATTCACTTTAAATAAAATTTAATTTAACATACTTCATGTAAGGAATTTTTAAGATTTTGGCAATCAGATATGTAAGATGAAATGCTAAAGTCTTTCTGTGAGCTTTGAGGCTCTTCATCTGTGCTTTGGCTAAACTGAACATTCTTCTTCTACAATATAAATGCATGTGTTTATAAGGAATATTTAGCCACATTAAATTATACATAATATTTAGTTGGAAAATAACAGATATAATAAGATCACAATTTTCTCTAAGGTTAAAAAAATATAAGCTGGAATTACAATTTTCAAGATTAGGAAACTTCTCTTTGTGTTCTGTAAGAGTTAAACCAACTTTCTAACAGAAGTGAGGTAATATTGTGATTTTTAAATACGTTTCCCTGATGATTAGTGATATTGAGTATCTTTTCATATACCTGGTGGTGATTTGGAAGCCTTCTTTAGAAAATGTCTATTTTGTTCTTCTGCCCATTCTTTAATTGAATTTCGTTGTATGAGTTCTATATGTATTCTGGACATTAATCCCTCATTCAATATGTGGTTAAAACTTTGTTTTTTTCCATTCTGTAGGTTGCAGTTTCATGCTGTTGATTGTTTCTTCTACTGTGCAGATGCTTTAAGTATAATATAGTACCACTTGTGGATTTTTTCTTTTGTTGTGGCTTTTATGTCCTATCAAAAAAAAATCATTTTTAAGACAGATGCCAAAGAGTTCCATCCTTATATTTTCCTTTAGGGATGTTATGATATATAGTCTTATGTTCAAGTCTTTGGAATTATTTTAACTCATTTGGAGTTATTTTTGTGAGGGGTGTAAGGCAGGGGTCTCATTTCATTTCTTGTGTATATACTTATCCAATTTTCTCCAAAAAGAAAGAAGTGATTATTCTTTTCACAGGGGGTGTTCTTGTCTGTCTTACTGAATTGGTTGGCTATATATTCAGGGTTTTAATTCTAAACCCTGTATGTGGTTCCATTGATCTACGTGTCTATTTTGGGGCCAGTACATTATCATTTGAAATGTTGCAGCTTTAGTATAATTTGAAATTAAAAGGTATGATACTTTTGGTAGTGTGAACATTTTAACAATATAATAACGTTATATTCAACAGTAAAAATTTGAAAACTTTTTTTGTAAAATCAGAAACAAAATAAGGATATATCAAATATATTTCACCCTTTTCTAAAAGTATATAAATTTGAAAATAAGGATATCTCTGAATGGAGCATTTTAGTAAATCTTATTTCCTATTATATAAATGTTCATACTTTTTCATGTTTTCTTGCAATGAGCTTATATTATTTTCACAAAGATATCAGAGTATAAAATGAATCAGTCCACATCAGTGATTAATTTGTATAGATAGGATATATTAAAATAATACCAGATCAATGTATCTTTCACAGCATAGATGGAGTATTTTTGGTTAGCAAGCCAACATGGCAATGCAATGAAGACAAGTAACTTTAAATGCTACTACTGGTCAGGAAAATTTTGCTTCTCTACATTTATTAAACAGGATCATTGAGCAATGTGTAATTATTCTAGTATAGAGTGTACACTTTTTAAATTAGAAAGGATAAAGGACCACAAGACAAAATAATTCAGAAGCAATACAAGCAAATACAGATTCACATGGAGTTTTATACAGTTTAAAGTGAACTACTAAAAAGGTGACCAGATCTCTGCTGCAGAAAGCCCTGGGGGCACTAATGCCCCCATTAGTGCCCCATTTGGAGAAGGCAATGGCATCCCACTCCAGTACTTTTGCCTGGAAAATCCCATGGATGGAGGAGCCTGGTAGGCTGCAGTCCATGGGGTCGTTAGAGTCAGACACGACTGAGTGACTTCCCTTTCACTTTTCACTTTCATGCAATTGGAGAAGGAAATGGCAACCCACTCCAGTGTTCTTGCCTGGAGAATCCCAGGGATGGGGAAGCCTGGTGGGCTGCCGTCTATGGGGTCGCACAGAGTCGGACACAACTGAAGTGACTTAGCAGCAGCAAGCAGCAGCAGTGCCTCATTAGTGCTTGCTGGGGACCCTAATGTAGGGGACTCTGAAGGTCCTTCACCACAGCTGACATTGTAAATCCTACTGTGACATCAATTATACAATATAGTTCAGGATGAGGGTTGCCACATGTAAACAAATTCAGCAATATGGTCAGTCAAATAAGTAACTACACAAGTATATCTCTGGGTTATACACAGAACTTATAGGACTATCTCATAGAGCTCCCCAAAAATAATACCAGACTCCTCAATGTCAGAGATTAATAATTTAGACAGCTTGGGAAATTATGACAAATTTTAAGATAAGGATTATAGAGCTGAGTGAATGATAGACATAAGTGATTCAAACTATAAGTTTTTCATAGTGCTAATAGAGAAATGAAGTATTAATGACTAATCTAAAATAATTATCAGAAAAGTATGTCTGGAATAAATAACTGATTTAGTAGACCTATAATAATAAAGAATTTAAGGTCAGTTTAATCCTGCAGCACAACTTCCTTCTAAGAATCTATGTTAGTAATTAATAACATAATAGTTGAAAAATCTCAGTATAATAGTGTTTAACAGTGTCTCCTTACCACCAGTGTGTATTGGCCCTATCTCATTTTCTGTTTATAAACAAATATATTTGCAAAAATATACATAATACTTCTGCTTCATTGACTATGCCAAAGCCTTTGACTGTGTGGATCACAACAAACTGCAGAAAATTCTTCAAGAGATGGGAATACCAGACCACCTGACCTGCCTCTTGAGAAACCTATATGCAGCTTAGGAAGTAACAGTTAGAACTGGACATGGAACAACAGACTGGTTCCAAATAAGGAAAGGAGTACATCAAGGCTGTATATTGTCACCCTGCCTATTTAACTTATATGCAGAGTACATCATGAAAAATGCTGGGTTGGATGAAGCACAAGTCAAGATTGCTGGGAGAAATATCAATAACCTCAGATATGCAAATGACACCACCCTTATGGCAGAAAGTGAAGAACTAAAGAGCCTCTTGATGAAGTGAAAAAAGAGAGTGAAAAAGTTAGCTTAAAGCTCAACATTCAGAAAACTAAGATCATGGCATCTTTTCCTATCACTTCATGGCAAATAGATAGGGAAACAATGGAAACAGTGACAGACTTCACTTTTTTGGGCTCCAAAATCACTGCAGATGGTGATTGCAGCCATGAAATTAAAAGATGCTTACTCCTTGGAAGGAAAGTTAATGCCAACCTAGAAAGCATATTAAAAAGCAGGGACATTACTTTGCCAACAATGGTCTATCAAGTCAAAGCTATAGTTTTTCCAGTGGTCATGTGTGGATGTGAGAGTTGGACTATAAAGAAAGCTGAGCACCAAAGAATTGATGCTTTTGAACTGTGGTATTGGAGAAGACTCTTGAGAGTCCCTTGGACTGCAAAGAGATCCAACCAATCCATCCTAAAGGAAATCAGTCTTGAATATGCATTGGAAGGACTGATGCTCAAGCTGAAACTGGCCACCTGATAAGAAGAACTGACTTATTTGAAAAGACCCTGATGCTGGGCAAGATTGAAGGCAGGAGGAGAAGGGGATGACAGAGGATAAGATGGTTGGATGGCATCACTGACTCAATGGACATGAGTTTGAGTAAACTCCCAGAGTTGGTGATGGACTGGGAAGTCTGGAGTGCTGTAGTCCATGGGGTCACAAAGAGTCAGGTACAACCAAGCAACTGAACTGAACTCAACATAATAGAAGAAATGGACCTCATATCACCCATTTCTTTCTCAAGGACTTCAGGGATGATTTATGTTAAAAAAAAACAGCCATTATGGAAAATAGTATGGAGTTTTTCAAAACTTTTAAAATATTTTTTCTTAGTGCTGAATATTTATTAGCACAACTAACCAACATCCAAGATGTGAAGTTAACATATTTAAGGAACATGAGGAGGAAGGAAATCACTCTATAAACTATATAGTATGTGATAAGAATAATATATATCAACACCTATGGCTCAGCAATGTCTCTTCTTTGGGTACATATACAAAAGAATTGAAATTATTACCCCAATGAGATATCTCTACATGTGCATAAAAGCTCAACTCACAAGAGTCAAGAGGCTAAAGCAACCCAAGTGTCCACCAACTAAGGAATCAATAAACAAAATGTCATATACACCAGTGATGGAATATTACTCACATTTAAAAGGAAATTCTAACAAATGTCACAACATGAAGGAACCTTTGGCTAAGTGAAATAAGTCAATCAGAAAAAGATAAATACTCTACAATTCAACTTATAAGATGTATCCAGACTAATCACATTTGTAGAAACAGGGTAGAATGAAGCTTGCCAGAGGCTAGAGAATGAGGAATGTGAAGTTTCTTAATGAGCATAGAATTCCAATTTTGCCAGATGAAAAAGTTCTGGAGATTGGTTACACAGTGGAAATATACTTAATGTTGCTATGCTATACATTTAAGAATGATTAACAGAGTAAATTTTGTGTCATGTGTATCTTACCACATATTTTTTTTAAAAAAAACCTCTACTACAGACTTTATTTGATTTTCTCTCTTTAGTTGCTGGTAGCAGTCCCTTCCTGAGAAGGCAATGGCACCCCACTCCAGTATTCTTGCCTGGAAAATCCCATGGATGGAGGAGCCTGGTAGGCTACAGTCCATGGGGTCGCAAAGAGTCAGATATGACTGAGCGACTTCACTTTCACTTTTCACTTTCATGCAATTGGAGAAGGAAATGGCAACCCACTCCAGTGTTCTTGCCTGGAGAATCCCAGGGACGGGGAGCCTGGTGGTCTGCCATCTATGGGGTCGCACAGAGTCGGACACGACTGAAGCGACTTAGCAGCAGCAGCAGCAGCAGCAGCAATCCCTTCAATAATGTTTGCTGTGCTCCTTCTCTTTTATGATGGAACAAATTCTTTTTTTTCACAGGAAATGGAAGAATTTGTGCAGAGCTCTGGAGAACATGGTATTGTGGTGTTTTCGTTGGGGTCAATGGTCAGTAACATGTCAGAAGAAAGAGCCAATGTGATTGCATCAGCCCTTGCCCAGATTCCACAAAAGGTACACACAGTAACTTAACAGTGAGCAGCTATTTAATGTCTGTTAAACTCTATGAACGTTCTGATTTTAGACATTTTCTAACAGAAAGGTAAACTATATGATAACTCCAATTTGTCTTTCATTTATATAAACCAAAATATACATAGTAGGTGTTGTAGAATTACAAGGAGTGTCTTTCATCCATAATAGATTTAGATTAACATTGTAATAAAAGAAAGAATGATATTAAAGACATACAACATGAATTTTGGTATTATAATGGTATTGTGGGGCCGGAAAAGAAACCACCAAATTCTGCTTTGTCACTTGTTCCATTTCCTTGAATGATATCTGAGGTACAGTACACATACAAATGTTCTCTGGGGTTAAATTTTAATAGAAAATATAGTCACACAATAATGTCAAGCAATACTGAGAGAAGTCTGTTGGGCTTCTTGCAGTGTGCATTTAGCATGTAATCCTGGTCTTTTTTGTATCCCCTAAGTTTTGGAACAGAACTATCAGTGTGTTTTTCAGAATGCTACTCAGAGAAAGGATGGACAAGATTCCTCAAACTGCCATCCCCCAACTGATTTAGAGAAGAGAAATATCTGCCTCCCTGCTTGACTAGGCCCTGCTAAAATCTGAAGCAGGAAGATCAATGTGAAAGAGTGAAGATAGGGTCCTTGCCCTTAAGGTGAACTCTGTAAAGTCTGGTCCTTAATGAACTGTGCTTCTAACCTGTCACATTCTTCCTCCTGAGTGAAGAAGGAGAAGGGACTATAAGAAACAGTCAAGCATAAGGGAGACTGGCATGGAGAAGATTCAGCTGCCTTCTTCTTCATAAAATGCAGCAGTAACTTTTTTTCTAATATGTAAAATACCCCTGCGGTCTTCGGATATTTGTTAACAACCTTTTTAGTTTGCAATTGATAGGCCTCTCCTAATAATTTATGCTATTTTTTTGCTGAGAAACTAAAATTAATTTACATTCATTCACAGAGCAAATAGAAGTTAAACACTAATGAATTAGAATCCAGTTTATGAGAATTGCTTGGAATTCTAAAATTGTTCCTTATTTTTGTACTGGATCTAGAAACCATACTAATCAATTCTGTCAATGCTTTGTGCTTCATTGTTGAAGTATTCAGGATCAGTTGAATAAACTTTGATGCCACTATTTTGGAACTTTTTCAATAGTCCTGTTGTCCCTTTCAAATTTCCAACTGGCTCTTCTTTTCTAAAGGTAAAACATCCAAGTCTAGTAATAGAGATAATACTTTGGATTCATGTCAAAAAATTCCAGTTGTCATTGCTTTTGAAAGTGCTTAACAGTTTATAATTTAAATGAAGCTATACTTCCTAAGAAGCACTAATTAACTTATTATTAATAAATTATGAATAAGCAAAGGTATTTATTTCTAAGTGGCTGAGGCGTGCCATTTTCCTCTTTATAACCAAAATGTGTGAAATTCTAATAAAATAACTTGTTATACTACCAAGTTGATATAACTAAACTCTCTTCTATAATGGTCAAAAAGAAATCAGTGAATATTAAATTTGAAGATGACGACTAGTATAAAATGAAGGTATATAAGTGTTTAGATTACTTGTAATCTGTCACTGTCTTTTTGTTCTTGAAATAAGACCACCTAGAAATTATTTAAGTTTTCATGTTGGCACTGACATCTCAGTCGTCTATGCCATCATGTGTATATCAAATGTAGGTATTCCTGTTCATGTCAGGGTATTGTGCATGGGTGCTAATTCACTTCAGTCGTATCCAGTTCTTTGCAACCCTATGGACCATATCCCACTTGGCCCCTCTGTCCACGGAATTCTCCAGGCAAAATTACTGGAATGGGTTGCCGTGCGCTACTCTAGGGCATCTTCCCAACTTAGGGACTGAACCCACATCACTTATGTCTCCTGCATTGGCAGGTGGGTTCTTTACAAGCAGCGTCACCTGGGAAGCCCGTCAATGTATTAACAGCTAATATTACTTAATACGCCCTCATTTCTTACATGTCATATGGAAGACATGTAACTAGATATATTTTGATCACTTTAGAATTGTAACGTTGAAGCTCAACTCATAGAATAAGATATTACCCTTACCCTAACAGGTTCTATGGAGATACGATGGCAAGAAACCAGACACCTTAGGACCCAATACTCGGCTGTATAAGTGGATGCCCCAGAATGACCTTCTTGGTAAGACCTGGTAGAAAAAAATATTGAAAACATGGGTAACAGCTGAGCAAAGTGATAGCACTTCAAAAGGAAACAAATGTATAGAAAATTATTGAAACACTTGAAAAATGTATTATTTTCTTTTATTTCCTATGCGAGGGGAAAAAAGGAGATTATATAACAATTGGCCTTTTATTCTACACAGTCACACCCCTTATGGCCAGAATCTTTATTTTGGCTCTAATTTCTACTCACCGTGATCTTTTCAATAACTCCCTTGATTGTTGTTCTGTCTCTGAATTCTTTCCTTATACCTCTTTTTTCCCCTCTGTAGGGGTATGCTAAATGCTACTAAAAATGAGTCCCCTTTTTATTAAAGGAGACTCTCCATTTTCTGTTAAAAAAAAAATCTGCAATCATTTGTATGATACAATAACACACTTCATGACAAAAGGTTGCTTTTCCTTCCTCTGGTTCCAGTGCTACTACCACTACCCTTCTTTTCCCCTGATACCATTCCTGTCAGACTAAATGACTCCGCTATATCTTTAAGAGAATAATTTCTGGCATGTCCTCCTCTTTTTTTTGCATGTGTGGTTTCTTTTACCCAGAATGTTCTTTCAAGTTGTTCACCTGCCAATTATGGATTCATCTGTGACGTTCAAGTGACTCAGCACTTCTTTCACAAAGTCTTTATTTATCCTTTCAGCAGACATAGCAGTTTCTTCTCCGAGTTCTGAAAGCAATTTAAAAGCACTCTCACATGTGTAGTAATCTGTTATCTAAAAAAACACTGCTTCTTTCAGTGCCTTATAAAGCCCATTTCTCATTTTATTCTAAAAGTTATAATTAATCATTTTATTGAAATTCGCTCAATCCTAGGTCATCCAAAAACCAAAGCCTTTATAACTCATGGTGGAAGCAATGGCATTTATGAAGCCATCTACCACGGAATCCCTATGGTGGGCCTTCCTTTGTTTGCTGATCAACCTCATAACATTGTTCATATGACGGCTAAGGGAGCAGCTATCAGACTGAACTTGGAAACAATGTCAACAGAAGATTTGCTCAATGCATTGAAAGACGTCATTAATAATCCTTTGTGAGTATATGTTTTTTACCTGACATTCTCTCTAGAGAAGTTCTCATCTGAAGGCCAAGGAGACAGAAATGAGCCTTTGCATAAGTATAATGAAGAGTAAGATTTATTCAATGCTTTGAAAATAATCAACAATAACCTATTGTGAGTGTCTCAATATTTTTTCATGTTTTTATGGGGAAAGTTTGTCAGTAGTTTAAAGACAGTAGAGAAATTCTGAAAGACTTAATCATTAGAATGAGAAGAATCACTGAAATGGTAATAGAAGGATTAAGAAGCATTGAGAACAAAGGTAAGTAGGGAACCATGAATCATATTAATATGAATATTCATCTGCTCACTTTACTTTCTTTCAGCCTGTGAACTCCTCAAATGTTTTAAACTCTGCAAAGATACTTTATTTTCAGTAAACCACTTTGACATAATCAGTCTTAAATTCCCACTATATTTAATGTTTTCCAAGTTTTCTATGCTAATATTTTGACTCCATCGCTGATAAATGGTAAACACCTAGAACTTTCTAATTACTCATTTTCAACTATGTAAATAATATTTATAAATACAAGTTTATTCTTAGGTTTTCTGATTGTGATAAATTTTGTCTAATTTAGAAGAATTATAAATCTAAATGCAGTTGATTTGGAAGGATATGTTGGGATATTCCTTTTTAAAAAAATTTTACACAGTTTTTAAAACCTATTTTCCATTCAAAATTATTACCAAATATTGGTTATGTTCACAGTGTTGTACAACACAACCTTGAGCTTATATTATTCCCAGTAGTTTAGCTTCCTACACCCCATACATATATTTCTATTCCTCCAATCTGATAACCAAAATTGTTCTCTATATCTGCAAGTTTTTAATCATACTTTGCTAACTAGAACTTTCTAACTTAATTTCAACTATACAGATATTGTTTATAAATGTAGACATATCCTGAGTTCTTTAGGTTGTGATTGATTTTGTCTTATTTGGAAGAGATATGACGGGATATTACTGTTTAAAAGCCAAATTTTCAAAAACGAGAAATATTTGATTTCCAAATCACTTCAGGATATATGTGAATTTCAGTTACACAATTATATTAATATCATAAATATGATATATATATATATGTTTCCCCCTATTATTTCATAATGACTTTGCAATGAAACATTTTGAGAATGTCAGTAATAGTAGCACAGTGTATATTTGTGTTTTTATAACAGTGTTATTTAAATTTAATTTTAGCACAGCTATTGTCCTAAATGAGTAGTGCAAAAAGCACATTTTCTTTTTTTTCTTAAGTAATAGATCTTTCATTTGCTGTACATCTCTTTAGTCTTTATATTTTTTAATTTTAATAATGTAAAGTTGGTATCAAAAATGAAGCTGATTTCTTAGCTGCTATATACTTAGTGTTCATGATATGCTACATATATTTTTAGTAAGTAGCTTCTTTATTGTAGTCTATTCATGAGATGGTTAGATGGTATCACGGACTCAATGGACATGAGTCTGAGCAAGCTCTGAGAGTTAGTGATGGACAGGGAAGCCTGGCATGCTGCAGTTCATGGAGTAACAAAGAGTCAGGCATCACTGAGTGACTGAACTGATTCCTATTGTATCACAAATATGTTTCCTGATTACTGTAATCTTTGCAAACACCAAGTGCTCCCCCTATGCTTTGACAGAAAAGGGGAAAAAGTTAACTCCATTGTTATCTCTACAGTGCCATGTTATAGCACTTTGTGATTTAGAGTTCATGAACCATATCTCATTATTCTTTCTACTTTCTTGTCTGTTAGCCATCATCTCTAGGTCAGGAAGATCCCCTGAAGAGAATGGCTACCGACTCTAGTACTCTTGCCTGGAGAATTCCATGGACAGATGAGCCTGGCAGGCTACCGTCTATGGGGTTGTAAAGAGTCAGACACAACTGAACACAAACACACACACACAGTCCATCATCATTTTAACAGTAGAAACAGTAGTTCAGGCATTGTAACTGCAATGCCTGAAAGTGAAATTTTGAGTCTTCTCCACATTCTAAGAGAATCTTGTTCTAAAAGAACAAGAACCTGAACAATATGAGAAAACATTTTCTGAGAGTATACTAGATTCCAAGAATGTCCCTGGTTCAATTCCTGGGTCAGGAAGATCCTGGCAAAGAGATAGGATAATCCAATATTCTCAGGCTTCCTTGGTAGCTAGAATAGTAAAGAATCTGCCTGCAATGCAGGAGATCTGGGTTCAATCACTGGATTGGGAAGATCCCTTGGAGGAGGGCATGACAACCCACTCCAATATTCCTACCTGGAGTATCGCCATGGACAGAGTAGCCTAGCTGGCTACAATCCATGGTGTGGCAAAGAGTCAGACACGATTGACTGATTAAGCACAGCACAGCCCATAAGCTAAGATCCCAGTAATCACCTTGGAGGAAAAGTAGCTACTTTTCTTCCACTCTGTGTTGCACTTTTTGCTACCATTTGCAAGAAAATTTCATTTATTTATCTATTATAGCTCATTCTATAAATTAATCACTGATTTTCCTTCAGCTACAAAGAGAATGTCATGAGGTTATCAGCCATTCAACATGATCAGCCTATGAAACCCTTGGACCGAGCGATCTTCTGGATTGAATTTGTCATGCGGCACAGAGGAGCCAAGCACCTGCGGCCAGCTGCCCACAACCTCACCTGGTTCCAGTACCACTCTCTGGATGTGATTGGGTTTCTGCTGGCCTGTGTGGCAACTGTTGTATTTGTCATTACAAAGTGTTGTCTATTTTGTTGCCGGAAGTTTGCTAGCATAGGAAAGAAGGGCAAAAAAGACTAGCTGTTTCTGAGATGTCTAGCACGTTTGCCACATAAGTAGAACTCCTCATATTTATTACAGTAGGATAAATTATGATAAAGTTCTACTTCTCTTGTGACAAAATGTAAATTTTATTTGCAAAGTATTTTCTACCTGACAAAACATGTCTTGCCAAGAAAAAACACTGATGAAAAATTAAATAAAACTATATGCATGCATATTGAAATTTAATTTTTTAATTAAAAAGTTAATCTAAAAAGAAATGATTGTGTTTAACTATTTTTCACATGCTCTTCGTAAAACAGCAAGAAGTCTACTCATAGCATCTGTGTCATTTTCTAGATATTCAGAATTTTTAACTTCATTTTGATGTCAAATTTTATAGGTTTTCCTTGTTATTGTAATTGTTCAATAATTGGAATTCTGTAAAAAGTTTCATCCATTTATTCTATTTCTGAGACCACTATCTGGTCTTCATTTTTACTGTGCATGCAGCCTCAGCATCACCTCCTACCTAGAGCCATGGCAAGACTTTTGCTTTCATCCAAGTTAGCTTATTTCCCAGAAAAGTGTTTGTAGATTTAGAAATATAGCAACTGCTACCTGCTTCCTATTATAAAATTGAAATATTTGTGAAAATCTTTAATTTCATTACTTAATTTTCTTTTTCTCACCCACCTTTTAGTCACCTATTATTTTCCCTCCCATATTCAACTTTTAATAATGGATATAAGTTCTCAACTGTATATTAAGAAAATATATAACCTGGACTCTAAAGGGACTTAGAAAATTTTCATTCTCTCAAAATGTACCTGAATTTATCTACAGATCCTATCTATATCTATATACATATCTAAGTCTGTATATACTCTTACAAAACTGGACACAGCATCACTTAACTACTTGCAGATATGATGTGATATCCAATGGGTTTGTTGACCATAGATTGAATTAATTACTATTGCATTATAATGTATTTTGAACCACACTTTTGATTAGCATTTATCATTCTTTTGTCTCTTTATTCAAGCAGCTATTGCCTCATTCCTTGCCATAGCACTTATATGTAAAATTCAATTCCTTATCATGACAGAAAATAACATAGACATCATGTTTTTAAACCTGGGTCCACTATGACTGACATAATCAGCAACAATGAGCACAGTACAGGTGGGAGGGGGGTTCAGGACTGGGAACACGTGTACACCCGTGGCAGACTCATGTTGATGTGTGGCAAAACCAATAGAGTATTGTAAAGGAAAATAAAGTAAAAAAAAACACAAAACTATAGCTGTTTAAAAAAATAAATACAGTGAGCACTAAAAAAAAAATTACAGAAATTTTAAGAAAAATTGGTGAATCAGATGAAAGCAATCTGAAGCCACACTCATGAAAACTGCACATCAAGAAAGCAGCTTATGATCGAACTGGTCCAGGTGAAGAAATGAGTATTTTAGTCAAGAGGACCACAATCCACACTGTATGACATTCATCAACCTAAGACATAATTAATATTAAAAGTAAATTGAAACATGATTATACAGTGAAAGTGAGAAATAGATTTAAGGGACTAGATCTAATAGAGTGCCTGATGAACTATGGACAGAGGTTCTTGATACCGTACAGGAGACAGGGATCAACCATCCCCAAGAAAAAGAAATGCAAATAAGCAAAATGACTGTCTGAGGAGGCCTTACAAGTAGCTGTGAAAAGATGAGAAGCAAAAAACAAAGGAGAAAAGGAAAGATATATACATCTGAATGAAAAGTTCCAAAGAACATCAAGGAGAGATAAGAAAGCCTTCCTCTGTGATCAATGCAAAGAAATGGAGGAAAACAATAGAATGAGAAAGAATAGAGATCTCTTCAAGAAAATCAGAGATATCAGGGAAAATTTCACGCAAAGATGGGTTCAATAAAGGGCAGGAATAGTATGGACCTAACAGAAGCAGAAGATATTAAGAAGAGGTGGCAAGAATACACAGAAGCACTGTACAAAAAAATCTTCATGACCCAGATAATCATGATGGTGTGATCACTCACATTCACCTAGAGCCAGACATCCTGGAATGTGAAGGCAAGTGGGCTTTAGGAAGCATCACTATGAACAAAGCTAGTGGAGGCGATGGAATTCCAGTTGAGCTATTTCAAATCCTAAAAGATGATGCTGTAAAGTGTTGCACTCAATGTGTCAGCAAATTTGGAAAACTCAGCAGTGGCCACAGGACTGGAAAAGGTCAGTTTTCATTCCAATCCCAAAGAAAGACAATGCCAAAGAATGCTCAAACTACCGCACTGTTGCACTCATCTCACACGCTGGTAAAATAATGCCAAAATTATCCAAGCCAGGCTTCAGCAATATGTGAACCATGAACTTCCTAAGGTTCAAGCTGGTTTTAGAAAAGGCAGAGGAACCAGAGATCAAATTGCCAACATCCGCTGGATCATTGAAAAAGCAAGAGAGTTCCAGAAAAACATCTGTTTCTTCTTTATTGACTATGCCAACACCTTTGACTGTGTGGATCACAACAAACTGTGGAAAATTCTGAAAGAGATGGGAATACCAGACCACCTGACTTGCTTCTTGAGAAACATGTATGCGGGTCAGGAAGCAAGAGTTAGGACTGGACATGGAACAACGGACTGGTTCCATATAGAAAAAGGAGTATATCAAGGCTGTATATTGTCACCCTGCTTATTTTAAGTTAAATATGCAGAGTACACCATGAGAAGCACTGGACTGGATGAAGCACAGGCTGAATCAAGATTGCTGGGAGAAATATAAATAACCACAGATATGCAAATGACACCACCATTATGGCAGAAAGTGAAGAACTAAGAGCCTCTTGATGATGAAGAAGGAATTCATAGGGCCTGGACCCCATCTTAGACCTGTTCATGCTGATCATGCTAAGCCACCTTTCCAATGGGCTCTGAACTCTGTGTTTAGTGTCTATGAAAACAACAGCAGAAGGATAAGACACCCTCCAGACAGGGGAACCTTGAAGATCGTATCTAGGTTACTCAACGCCTAAGAGAAAACATACACTAATCACCCCTTCCTCCAGAAAGGCCATATATTTTTCTGTATCTATCGGAGTGTAACCTCTGGTTTATTGATTATTGGATAACTGTTTGACTGTTTGAGCATATGAGTACATAGCATGTGAATGATGGGGTTATTGGGATTGCATTTTCCTTGGTTTATGTAAGTCTCAAGGAATTTGGAGTGATGGGTTCTGACACGTATGCACAAGGTAGAAAAGGTTTTCACAAATGCTGGTCAGTGTCCTTGGCTAAGAGGAGACTCTCCCTTGGGCCCACCAGTGTAATAAACTGCACTCCACTATCTGCATTGTCCTTCTGAGTGAGTTTGTTTCCCAGTACGTGTGGCTGCAACAATGAAAGTGAAAGAGGAGAGTGAAAAAGTTGGCCTAAAGCTCAACATTCAGAAAACTAAGATCATGGCCTCTGGCCCTATCACTTCATGGCAAATAGACGGGGAAACAGTGGTGGACTTTATTATTTTGGGCTCCAAAATCACTGCAGATGGTGACTGCAGTAATGAAATTAAGAGATGCTTGCACCTTGGAAGGAAAGTTATGATCAACCTAGACAGCATATTAAAAAACAGAGACATTACTTTGACAACAAAGGTCTGTCTCAGTTCAGTTCAGTGCAGTTCAGCTGCTCAGTTGTGTCCGACTCTTTGCGACCCCATGAATCGCAGCACGCCAAGCCTCCCTGTCCATCACCATCTCCCAGAGTTCACTCAGACTCACGTCCATCGAGTCCATGATGCCATCCAGCCATCTCGTCCTCGGTTGTCTCCTTCTCCTCCTGCCCCCAATCCCCCGCAGCATCAGAGTCTTTTCCAGTGAGTCAACTCTTCGCATGAGGTGGCCAAAGTACTGGAGTTTCAGCTTCAGCATCATTCCCTCCAAAGAAATCCCAGGCTGATCTCCTTCAGAATGGACTGGTTGGATCTCCTTGCAGTCCAAGGGACTCTCAAGAGTCTTCTCCAACACCACAGTTCAAAAGCATCAATTCTTCGGTGCTCAGCTTTCTTCACGTTCAACTCTCACATCCATACATGACCACTGGAAAGACCATAGCCTTGACTAGACAGACCTTAGTCGGCAAAGTAATGTCTCTGCTTTTCAATATGCTATCTAGATTGCTCATAACTTTTCTTCCAAGGAGTAAGCATCTTTTAATTTCATGGCTGCAATCACCATCTGCAATGATTTTGGAGCCCAAAAAAATAGTCTGCCACTGTTTCCACTGTTTCCCCATCTATTTCCCATGAAGTGACCACTTCTTGCATTCTTCCAGCTCCTCAGCAATCACTGTGGGGGCTGGCAGCATCCACTGGATCTCAGTTTGGGGAGCTCTCATTCACATTGGAGGCCAGAAATTGCTAATGGCTATCACATTTCTTCTTTATTAATATGACAGGAGATATTTTCATTTCACATTTCAGTGTTTTAATAAAGCCCATTTCTCATTTTATTGTGAAACTTATAATTAATAATTTTTACTGAAATGCATTCATTCCTAGGTCCCAAAAACCAAAGCCTTTGTAACTCATGGTGGAAGCAACGGCATTTATGAGGCCATCTACTTATAGTGGGCCTTCCTTTGTTTGCCAATCAACCTCACAACAACATTCATATGAAGGCCAAGGAAGCTGCTGTCATATTGGACTTGGAAACAATATCAAGAAAAGATTTTCTCAGTGCATTGAAGGAAGTCATTAATAATCCTTTATGAATTTTTTTTTTAACTAGATATTCTTTCTAGAGAAGTTCTCATCTGAAAGCCAGGGAGGCAGCCATGAGTCTTCACAGAAGCACAATGAGAAGTAAGTTTGGCTCAATGCTTTGAAAACAGTCACCAATAATCTATTGTGAGTGTCACATTAATATTTTTTCATGGTTTTATGGGAAAGGTTTGTCAGTGGTTTAAAGACAGTGGAGAAATTTTGAAAGAACTAATCATTAAAAGGGGATGACAGAAGACGAGATGACTGGATGTCATCACTGACTCAATGGACATGAGTTTGAGCAAACTCTAGGGGATGGTAACGGACAGGAAAGCCTGGCCTGCTGCAGTCTATGGGGTCACAAATAGTCGGACATGACTGACAGACTGAACAACAGCAACAAAATCATTAAAATGAAAGAATCACTGAAATGGTAATAGAAGGATTAAGAAGCATTGAGAACAAAGTTATCGTAGGGAACAATGAATACTATGAATGTTTGTCTGCCCACTTTACTTTCCTTCAGCATGAGAACTCCTCAGATGTTTTAAACTCTTCAAAGATGGCTATTTTCAGGAAACCACCTTGACATAATCAATCTCAACTTCCCATTACATTTAATATTTTCCAGGATTTCTAATATTTTGAAATATTAGAGAATAGTATGCCAATATTTTGATTCCATCACTGATAAGTGGTAAACAGCTAGAACTTTCCAATTACCCAATTTCAACTATGTAGATACTATGTATAAATGTACATAGTTTTGGGGTTTTTTGATTGTGATAGTTTTGTCTTCTTTGGAAGAATTACAAAATCTAAATGTGGTTGACTTGGAAGGGATGTGCTGGATATTCCTTTTATAAAACATTTTACACAATTTTTAGGTAATTTTCCATTCAAAACAAAATATTGGTTATATTCCTCATGTTGTACAATACAACTTTGTACTTATATTATTCCCAGTAGTTTTTGCCTCTTACCCATATATTTCTATTCCCCTAAATACAGTAACCAATAGATTGTTCTCTATCTGCAAGTCTTTAATACTTTGAACCCATCACTCATAAATGGTAAACAAATAGAACTTTTTAACTTAATTACAACTATGTCGATGCTGCTTATAAATATAAATATATTTTGAGTTATTTTGGTTGTGTCTGTTCTTGTCTTATTTGGAAGAGATATGTTGTGCTATTACTATCTAAAAGCCAAATTTTCTAAAAGCAAAAATATTTTATTTCCAAATCACTTCAGGATATACATGAATTTCAGTAACACAATTATATTAATATCACAAATATGACATATACATGGGTAAACAGTGGAAACAGTGGCTGACTTTATTTTTCTGGGCTCCAAAATCACTGCAGATGGTGATTGCAGCCATGAAATTAAAAGATGCTTACTCTTTGGAAGGAAAGTTATGACCAACCTAGATAGCATATTAAAAAACAGAGATATTACTTTGTCAACAAAGGTCCATCTAGTCAAGGCTATGGTTTTTTCATTGGTCATGTATGGATGTGAGTGCTGCACTCTAAAGAAAGCTGAGAGCAGAAGAATAGATGTTTTTGAACTGTGGTGTTGGGGAAGACTCTTGAGAGTCGCTTGGACTGCAAGGAGATCCAACCAGTCCATCCTAAAGGAGATCAGTCCTGGGTGTTCATTGGAAGGACTGATGTTGAAGCTGAAACTGTAATACTTTGGCCACCTGAAGCAAAGAAATAACTCATTTGAAAAGACCCTAATGCTGGGAAAGATTGAGGGCGGGAGGAGAAGGGGATGATGGAATATGAGATGGTTGGATGGCATCATCAACACAATGGAAATGGGTTTGGGTGGACTCCAGGAGTTGGTGATGGACAGGGAGGACTGGCATGCTGCAGTTCATGGGGTCTCAAAGAGTTGGACACAACTGAGCGACTGAAATGAACTGAACTGAACTCATACATATGTATACTTCCCTCTGTTGTTTCATAATGTCTTTGAAATGAAACTTTTAGAGAATGTGTCAATGATAGTAATACAGTGTCCATTTATGCTTTATAAGTTGTGTTATTTAATTTTAGTGCAGCTATTTACCTAAATAAGCAGTATAAAAAGCACATTTTTTTCTTAAGAAATAGATCTTTCATTTGCTGATTTTCTATATGTATATCTTTCTAGTATATTTCTATGTTTTTAAATTTTATTTATTTTTTAATTAATTTTTTTTCAGATTTTATTTTATTTTACAATACTGTATTGGTTTTGCCACACATCCGCCACAGGTATACATGTGTTCCCCATCCTGAACCATCCCTTTGGGTCATCCCAATGCACCAGCCCCAAGCATCCTGTATCCTGCATTGAACCTGGACTGACGATTCATTTCTTATATGATATACATGTTTCAATGCCATTCTCCCAAATCATCCCACCCTCTCCCTCTCCCACAGAGTTCAAAAGACTGTTCTACACATCTATGTCTCTTTTGCTCTCTCACATACAAGGTTATCATTGGTGTCAGAAAATTATGATTTATTAGCTGCTATATACTGAAGGCTATGATATAATGCATATTTTATTTAGTAACATAGTGTTGTGCATGCCTGGTAGGTTGTTTCAGTCGTGTCTGACTCTTTGCGACCCCATGGACTGTAGCCCACCAGGCTCTTCTGTCCATGGGGATTCTCCAGGCAATAATACTGGACTTTACACATATTAAGTAACTTTTTTTATTGTATTCTTTTGCTATAGTAATACAAAAAATGTTTCCAGATTATCACAGTCCTCTCGAAAACCCAGTGCTCCCCCCATGTTTTTGACAGAAAAGAGAAAGAAGTTACCTCCATTGTCATTGCTACCATGCCATGTTATAGCACTTTGTGAGTTAGAGTTCATGAACCATATTTCTTTATTCTTCCTACTTTTTTGTCCATTAGTCCATCATCCTTGTGTCAAGAAGATCCCCTAGAGAAAAAAATGGCTACCCTCTCCAACATCCCAGCCTGGAAAATTCCATGGACAGAGAAGCATGGCCAACTACAGTCCATGGGGTCTCACACAGTCAGACTTGACTAAGCAACTAACACACACACACACACACACACACACACACACACAGAGTCCATCAACACACACACACAATCCATCATCATTTCAACAGTAGAAACGAATGTAACTGCAATGCTTGAAAGTGAAATTTTGAGTCTTTTCCAAAAGAACCAAAGCAACAACAGTATAAGAAAACATTTGCTGAGAGAATACTACCTGCTAGGAATGTCTCTAAGAATCAATACATTATTCTCAAAATGAGTAGATAAGGTACTATTCCTATCCAATTTATATAGCAATTGGGCCCTCCAATTATAAAATGAGTAGTTTGAAAATAAAAAGGTTTTAAAAATTTAATAAAATTATACTAAAAAACAAAAAAAATAGAGGAATAGAAATAATATAAAAAAGCAGACAGAAATTGTCAGAGTCAGTCAGGAATCAAACCGAGTCAATCCACTTCCACACTTTCAGCCACTACTTCACTAATGTAAGATCAGCTCTGTTTGGACATGCCTCTGAACCTCACCATAGACTTACCTGCTTATCTCTGGATTATGACTACATTTTAAAATGTATCTACCAGATTTATTAACAATTCTTCACTACAGAATTCAAACTTTGCACAAACATATGAATTCCTTTCCTTTCTTTCCCCTTTGGGACTTAACTCATTCCATTCTTTAGACTACACAATCATCCTCTCCCATTTTCTTTCTATTCTTTGGCTCTTGAAATTCTATGCATTTAAGATATCCTAACCCACAAGTTAAGGTCTCAATAATCACCTTGGAGTAAAATTATATATTTTTCTTTCACTCTGTGTTGTTTTCTCTGTTACCATCTGAAAGAAAATTTCACACATTTGATCAATTAGATCTCATTCTATAAATAGATGTCTGTTTGATTTTCTTTCAGCTACAAAGGGAATGTCATGAGGTTATTAGCTATTCAACATGATCAGCCTATGAATCCCTTGGACAGAGCAGTCTTCTGGATCGAGTTTGTCATGTGCCACGAAGGAGCCAATCACCTGTGACCAGTTATCCAAGACCTCAACTGGTTCCAGTAAAACTCTCTGGATGTGATTGGGTTCCTGCTGACCTGTGTGGCAACTGCTGCATTTGTCATCAAAAAGTGTTTTCTGTTTTGTTGCCAGAAGTTTGCTGGCACAGGAAAGAAGGGGAAAAGAGACTAGCTGTTTCTGAGATATCAAGCTTGTTTGCCACATAAATAGAACCCTTCATGCTTATTCCAGTAGGAGGAATTATGGTAAAGTTCCTCTCCTTTTGTGACAAAATATAAATTTCACTTTCAAGGGATTGTTTACTTGACTTAGAATTATGTTTTGCAAAGGAAAAATACTGGTTAAAATTAAATAAAAATAAAATTACATGCATATATAGTGAAATTTATTATTTTAATTCAAAAGTTATACTAAAGAGAAATTATTGAATGTAATTGTTTTTCACATGTTGAGTGCAGAAACAAGAACAATAACCAGTCTACTCAACTGTATTATTTTATAGATACTCAGAATTTTAAACTTCATTTGATATAGACTTTTATAGTTTTTCCTTGCTATAGAAATTGTTCAATAATTGGAATTTTGTAAAAAGATTCACCCCTTAATTTTATTTGTGAGACTATTAATAGTTCTTTGTTTTCACTGTGCATCCAGCCTCAACAGCACTTCTTACCTAAAGCCATGGCAAGACATTCACTTTCATCCAATTAAACTATTTCTCAGAATAGTGTTTGTGGGATTAGAAACACAGCAAAGATTACATAATCGTTTCAATAGACACAAAATAGTATTTGATATAATCCAACATCCATTCATTAAAAAAATAACTCTCATCAAACTGAATATGGAAGGAATATATCTAAACATAATAAAGGCCATTTATTATAAAAACACAGTCAATATAATACTCAAAATTGAAAACTTGATCAGAATCAAGGAAAAGATGCCCACCCTCACTTCCTGTTTAATATAGTAGAGAATTTATACCCACAGCAATCAGATGAGAAAGAATAGAATGAAATTATCCAAATTGGAAAGGAAGCGGTAAAACTGCCACCACTTGCAGATGACACGATACTCTATGTAGAAAGCCCTAATTATCTTCATAAACATTATGAAAATAAATTAATTTAGCAAAGTTGAAGGACACAAGATTAATACACAGAAACCTGTTGCATTTCTATACACTAATACTGAAATATCAAAATACTAAATGCCAAAGAAAATGTGAAGAAAAGGGAACCCTCATACAGTGTTGCTGGGAATGTAAATTGGTGCAATTGCTATAAAAAACATTATGCAAATCACTTAAATACCAAAAATAAAACTACCACATGATCCAGCAATCCCCCTTTAGGTATATAGCTGAAAAAAATGAAAAACTCTAGTTTCAAAAGATACGTGCACCCCAATGTTCATAGAAGCACCATTTATAATAGCTAAAACATGATGGGACTTCCCTATAGCCCAGATGGTAAAGAATCTGCCTGCAATGCAGGAGACCCAGGTTCAATCCCTGGGTCAGGAAGATCCCCTTGAGAAGGAAATGGCAACCCACTCCAGTATTCTTGCTTGGAAAATTCCATGGACAGATGAGCCTGGCAGGCTACAGTCCATGGGGTTGCAAAGAGTCATACATGACTAAGCAACTAACACACGCAAAGCATGGAAGCCACCTAAGTCCCATTAACAGAAAATTATCTTAAGAAGGTGCGGCATATGTGTACTAAGGAATATTACTCACCCTCGGAAAGAATAAAATATTGCCATCTGTAATAACTTGGTTGGAACTAGAGATCACTATTCTTAGTGAAATATGCCACAAAGAGAAAAATACTATGTCACTTATATAATAACTAAAAAAATAATACAAATGGATCTATATACAACAGATTGACAGACATAGACAATAAACTTATGCTTACCAAACAGCAGGGGAGACAGCAACCAATTAAGAGTATGGACTAAAAGATGCAAACTACAATACATAAAATAAGCAACAAGAATCTACAAGAGAGCATAGGGAATTATTACCCAACATATTGTAATAAGTATAATAGAATGTAATTTTTAAAAAATACTAATTAATTATACTATATCCCTGAAATAACACAAAATTGTAAATCAACCACACATCAACATAGATAGATAGATATAGATAGAAAATTTTGCACCTTGACTTCCCACTTCTTTTTCTTTTAGTTTGTAGCTGTGCTGGGTCTTGCTGCACAGGCTTTCTTCTAGCTGCAGAGAGTGAAGGCTGCTCTCTAGTTGTGGTACACAGGCTCCTCATTGAGGTGGCTTCTCTTTTTGCAGAGCACTGGCCCTAGAATGCATGGGCTTCAGTAGTTGGAATGCATGGGTTCAGTAGATGCAGTTCCCCAGCACTAGAGTGCAGGCTGAATAGCTATGATACACTGGCTTAGTTGCCCTGGAATATATAGGATCTTCCTGAACCAGGGATCAAATTTTTGTCTCCTGCATTGACAGACTGATTCCATACTACTGAGCCATAGTTGAAGCCCAGGCACTCTCATTTCTGAAATGGCAACATGATATATTCCATGAACAAATTCTTACATGAAGTAAGAATAACTACTGAAAGTTATATTTTAAAACAATTATTTAGTGTCTAGAAAGTGCCCTAAAGATATACAGCAAGTACAGACACATTTATTTCAGAAAAATACATTAAGAGAAAAATCACTTAAAGCCTTTGCCATTTAAACCCCAGACATCTCCCTCTCTTATCATCTTTATTCAGAAAACTAGACTCCACTCTGGGTAGGTTCAGAAAGAACACTAGGCTCTCACTATCCACAGCTCCCTTTTGAGTGTTACTGTATCATCTTAGAAGGGTTTAGTAACTTGACTTTCTCCCACATACACACACATACCCCCTAGTTATGAGTTACAGTGGCTAATTTCCATATAAGTATGGCCATCAAATTTCCCCCTTCTTCCACCAGCTCCACTAATAGGGCCAAGGTTCTATTCACGCACAGAATATTGAGAATACTGAATCACAGAAGGTGTTTTCCCAGCTCATTCATAGAATGGAAGTTCCATGATGAAAAGGAAAACTAAAAATTGACACTACTGTTTACATAAAAAAGAGGGATTTCACAGAGAAAGATATACACCACACTGTTCCTATTTCCAGCTCTGACGAGAAAGTTCAGAAAGTTTGACCAGAAGGAGACTTAGGATATAAAAGCTATTCTTAAGGGGCTCAGTTAATAGAATAAGACTGTGAAAAAGTCAAGCCTATGAGCACTCACAAACTATGAAAAATCTGTTGGTAAACAGTTAAGAGGAAGGTAATTTTTTAATGACAGATACAAGCTAAACATTGACAAACTAGTTTATCAGAGAAAATCAGAGAAAGACACAGCTATGAAAAGCACTCCTGAAGTCAGAACACATCTCAAACACTGACTTTTAAAACTATCCGGCAAGGGGTCAGATTTTGGAGCAATTTATGCCCCCAAGATGTTATAAACAGCTATAACAAAATCACTAAACAACTGATGAAATCTAACAGCATGAAGTTCTGTTCAGTTCAGTTCAGTCTCTCAGTCATGTCTGACTCTTTACGACCCCATGAAGTACAGCATGCCAGGCCTCCCTGTTTATCACCAATTCCCGGAGCCTACCCAAACTCATGTTCATTGAGTCGGTTATGCCATCCAACCATCTCATCCTCTGTCTTCCACTCCTCCTCTTGCCCTCAATCTTTCCCAACATCAGAATCTTTTCAAATGAGTCAGCTCTTCACATCAGGTGGCCAAAGTATTGGAGTTTCAGCTTCAACATCAGTCCTTTCAGTGAACATCCAGGACTGATTTCCTTTATGATGGACTGGTTGGATCTCACTGCAGTCCAAGGGACTCTCAAGAGTCTTCTCCAACACCACAGTTCAAAAGCATCAATTCTTTGGTGCCCAGCTTTCTTTATAGTCCAACTCTCACATCCATACATGACTACTGGAAAAACCATAGCCTTGACTAGATGGACCTTTGTTGACAAAATAATGTCTCTGCTTTTTAATACGCTGTCTTCATAACCTTCCTTCCAAGGAGTAAGTGTCTTTTAATTTCATGGCTATAATCACCATCTGCAGTGATTTTGGAGCCCAGAAAAATAATGTCAGCCACTGGTTCCACTGTTTCCCCATCTATTTCCCATGAAGTGACACATGCCATGTTTAAGTTTTCTGAATGTTGAGCTTTAGGCCAACTTTTTCACTCTCCACTTCCACTTTCATCAAGGGGCTCTTTAGTTCTTCTTCACCTTCTGCCATAAGGGTGGTGTCATCTGCATATCTGAGGTTGTTGATATTTCTCCCCGCAATCTTGATTCCAGCTTGTGCTTCATCCAGCCGAGCATTTCTCATGATGTGTTCTACATATAAGTTAAATAAGCAGGGTGACAATATACAGCCTTGATATACTCCTTTTCCTATTTGGAACCAGTCTGTTGTTCCATGTCCAGTTCCAACTGTTGCTTTCTGACCTACATACAGGTTTCTCAAGAGGCAAGTCAGGTGGTCTGGTATTCCTATATCTTTCAGAATTTTCAACAGCTTATTGTGATCCACACAGTCAAAGGCTTTGGCATAGTCAATAAAGCAGAAATAGATGCTTTTCTGGAATTCTCTTGCTTCTTCAATAATCCACAAGATATTGGCAATTTGCTCTCTGGTTCCTCTGCCTTTTCTAAAACCAGCTGGAACATCAGGGAGTTCATGGTTCACGTATTGCTGAAGCCTGGCTTGGAGAATTTTGAGCATTACTTTACTGGTGTGTGAGATGAAAGGAGGCAGTTAAAAGAAGAGTGCTACTAAAAGCACTGTCTGCCCAGGTAATGTGAATTTTGCGGCAGCTGCACCCTCCAAATAGTTGCATCAGATGCTTTACCCTGTAAGGGAAAGAGACTGTATTAAAATAGTCCATGTAGTCAGTAAACATATATCAGTAACAAGACATGGAATTAGAGTTGCTACACTTCATTGTCTAAATGTAATACCTTAACAATAATTTCACAAGACATATAAAGAAATACAAATATGTGACCTAAATGGTGAAAAAACAGTCAATAGAAACTGCTTATGAAAGGGACTAATGGCTGGCTCTTACAAGGAAAAACTTCAAATTAGCTAATGTCAATGGGTTCAGTGACCCAAAGGAAACTACCAAAAAGACAAAACACTGAAATAAATAAAATGAGAAACTAAAATAAAAATATAGGTGATCATAAGAGACTATTCAGTATCATTATATTCTTCAAATTGGAGAACTTTGGAGAAATATATAAATTGTTGGAAGCATCTATCGTCATGAAACTATGATGAAAGAAGAAAGATATAATAAAAATGTACATCTAATAGAGTCTAAAAATGAGAAATAAACATCGTATTTTACAGAAATAACAAATGGAAATTTTGGAGTTGAAATTATTGTATTTGAAATGAAAAATTCACTAGTGCGAATAAATAAGAAGCTGATGAAAAAGCAAGTGAATTTGAAGATAGATCAATTACATAATATAATCCAAAGAACAGAGACAAAAAAATGAAAAGAGGGTTAGAGAATATTGGTACATGATAAAGCACACTAACATACACAAAAGAAAGCTCAAGTCAGAAAACCTTAAAGCACTAAAGAAAAATAATTCAACCTTACAAGGGAATATCAAGATACTGCTTATATCTTATGAGAAGCAGTGGATGCTCTCTGTCAGTGAGATGATATAGTCAAAATCCAGATAGTCAAAACTGTCAATCAAAAATGCTATATCAAAATCATTGTTGTTCAGTCGCCCAGTCATGTCCAACTCTTGCAATGCCATGGACTGCAGCACACCAGGCCTCTCTGACCCTTACCATCTCCTGAAGTTTGCCCAAGTTCACGTTCATTGCACCTTTCATGCCATCCATCCATCTCATCCTCTGACACCCTCTTCTTCTGCTCTCAATCTTTCCAGCATCAGAGACTTTTTCAATGAATCAGCTGTTTGCATCAGATGACCAAATTACTGGAATTTCAACTTCAGCATCAGTCCTTCCACCAAATATTCAGGGCTGATTTCCCTTAAGATTGATGGTTTGATCTCCTTGCTGTTCAAGGGACTCTCAGGAATCTTCTCCAGCAATCACAGTTCAGTGCTCTGCCTTCTTTATGGTCTGACTCTCACAACCTTACTTGGCCACTGGGAAGATCATTGCCTTGACTATACAGACTTTGTCAACAGAATAATATCTCTGTTTTTTAATCCAGTCTCTAGGTTTATCATAGCTTTCCTGCCAAGAAGCAAACATCTCCTGATTTCATGGCTGCAGTCACCATCTGCAGTGATTCTAGAGCCCAAAAAGAGGAAACCTGTCACTACTTCCATATTTTCCCCTTCTACTTGCCATGAAGTAATGGGGCCAGATGCCATGATCTTAGTTATTTAAGACTTAGTTTTAAACCAGCTTTTTCACTTTCCTCCTTCACCCTCATCAAGAGGCTCTTTAGTTCCTCTTTGCTTCTGCCATTAGAGTGGTATCATCTGCATATCTGAGGTTGTTGTTCCTCCTGCCTATCTTGATTCCAGCTTTTAACTCATCCAGCCTAGCATTTCTCATGATATCAAATGAAACACTCTTTCAAAACTGAGGGAAAAATATAGATAGTCCTCTACCCTTATCCACCCAAAAGAATATATTGCTGGGAAATCTACCTTACAGAAAAAGAAAAAAAAAAGAAGGAAAGCCTATGGCTTAAGAATGTAAGTCCAGGCTACAATTCTAATCAGCATGATAAACCCAAGAGCACTGCTAATGGTAAGAAATTATATAAGACAGTATAAGTGCATATGGAAGAGGTGGCAAGAATACACAGAAGAACTGTACAAAAAAGATCTTCATGACCTGGATAATCATGATGATGTGATCAATAATCTAGAGCCAGACATCTTGGAATGTGAAGTCAAGTGGGTCTTAGGAAGCATCACTATGAACAAAGCTAGTGGAGGTGATGGAATTCCAGTTGAGCACTTTCAAATCCTGAAAGATGATGCTGTGAAAGTGCTGCACTCAGTATGCCAGCAAATTTGGAAAACTCAGCAGTGGCCACAGGACTGGAAAAGGTCAGTTATCATCCCAATCCCAAAGAAAGGCAGTGTTAAAGAATGCTCAAACTACTGCACAATTGCATTCATCTCACACGCTAGTAAAGTAATGCTCAAAATTCTCCAAGCCAGGCTTCAGCAATATGTGAACCGTGAACTCCCTGATGTTCCAGCTGGTTTTAGAAAAGGCATAGGAACCAGAGAGCAAATTGCCAACATCCGCTGGATCATCAAAAAAGCAGAGGGGTTCCACAAAAGCATCTGTTTCTGCTTTATTGACTATGCCAAAGCCTTTGACTGTGTGAATCACAATAAACTGTGGAAAATTCTGAAAGAGATGGGAATACCAGACCACCTAACCTGCCTCTTGAGAAATCTGTATGCAGGTCAGGAAGCAACAGTTAGAACTGGACATGGAACAACAGACTGGTTCCAAATAGGAAAAGGAGTATGTCAAGGCTGTATATTGTCACCCTGCTTATTTAACTTATATGCAGAGTACATCATGAGAAACGCTGGACTGGAAGAAACACAAGCTGGAATCAAGATTGCCAGGAGAAATATCAACAACCTCAGATATGCAGATAACACCACCCTTAAAGCAGAAAGTGAAGAGGAGCTAAAAAGCCTCTTGATGAAAGTGAAAGAGTGAAAAAGTTGGCTTAAAGCTCAACATTCAGAAAACGAAGATCATGGCATCTGGTCCCATCACTTCATGGGAAATAGATGGGGAAACAGTGGAATAAGTGGCAGACTTTATTTTGGGGGGCTCCAAAATCACTGCAGATGGTGACTGCAGCCATGAAATTAAAAGACGCTTACTCCTTGGAAGAAAAGTTATGACCAACCTAGATAGCATATTCAAAAGCAGAGACATTACTTTGCCGACTAAGGTCTATCTAGTCAAGGCTATGATTTTTCCAGTGGTCATGTATGGATGTGAGAGTTGGGCTGTGAAGAAGGCTGAGTACCGAAGAATTGATGTGTTTGAACTGTGATGTTGGAGAAGACTCTTGAGAGTCCCTTGGACTGCAAGGAGATCCAACCAGTCCATTCTGAAGGAGATCAGCCCTGGGATTTCTTTGGAAGGAATGATGCTAAAGCTTAAACTCCAGTACTTTGGCCACCTCATGTGAAGAGTTGACTCATTGGAAAAGACTCTGATGCTGGGAGGGATTGGGAGCAGGAGGAGAAGGGGACGTCCGAGGATGAGATGGCGGGATGGCATCATGGACGCGATGGACGTGAGTCTGAGTGAACTCCGGGAGATGGTGATGGACAGGGAGGCCTGGCATGCTGCGCTTCATGGGGTCGCAAAGAGTCGGACACGACAGAGCGACTGAACTGAACTGAACTGAACTGAACTGAGGCTTCCTAGATGGCGCTAGTGGCAAAGAACCCAGCTGCCAAAGGAGGAGACATGAGAGACAGGAGTTTGATCCCAGATCAAAAAGAGTCCCCTAGAGAAGGGCATAGCAATCTACTCAGTATTCTTGCCTAAAGAATCCCATGGACAGAAGTTCCTTGCAGGCTACAGTCCATAGGGTCGCAGCGAGTTGGGCACTACGGAAGCAAATTCACACACACACACACACACACAAGTGCATTTATCTTCTCCTTTTCTTTCTTGACAAATATAAAAAGCAGGCATGTAAAACATTTACATAGTTGTATTTCTAGACATATGAAATATTGTTAATGTATTTTAGAGGTAAGGGGAATGCAGCAGAGGTAAAGGCCCTGACATGACAGGGTTGTGCAGTGGCTTAAGCCCAGGTGTCAGGTGCTGTACCTGGGATACACAGCCTGGGGATGATGAGTCAAAGTTCCACTTCTGGCCACAGAGGAAGTCAGAGACCATCAGCAGTATGTTCCTAATAATGACCTATCAGAGCCACATGTTGGGACCCAAGGGTGAGGTACAGAAGCAGTGGTGTGAACATGGTAATTGTGAATCAGAACCCTAACTAGGTCCCATGGTGAGGCGCAGAGTGTCTGCACTGTTGCCCCAGCAATGATAGACTAAAGCAGTGACTCAGGACCCAGGCATGGCATGTGAAACAGCAGCAGCTCAGCCTAGACAATGGTCAGTCAAAACCAAGACTAGGATTAACAGGGTGAGACCCAAATAAACAGCAGCATGACCACAGCTATTATAAGACAAACCTGGGGGCAAGGCACAGATCAGAAACTCCAGTTGCACAGATGGTAAGGCACTGTGACACCTCAATCAGGGAAAGCAGGGTACAAAGTGATGAGGAGACTCCTTGACCCCAAGATCAGGTCTCACCACAGCAAAATTTCAGCCTCAGGAAGGACACAACTGAAGGGACCCTGGGCAGCTCTGTCATTGAATCAATGGAGGTGCACACTGTGGGAGTGCTCAAGAGCAAGGCTGCGAAGGTCATCATGATGAGGTTGCTGGAGTTCCCCTGCACTATTTTTCTCCATGGGCTGAAATCCCTCTGAGGGGATCTCTGCCAGTGCCAAGCCCCTCTGAGCTGGAGGAAGGGGTGGGAGATGTAAACTCTTTCCCACACTTTTCTACATGGTGATCCTCAGGCTTTGCAATATGCAGGGTTCCTGCTGCTTCTTCACTGTAGTCGAGAAATTTCCCAAAGTAATTTGTAGTTGTTCATTTATGGTTTTTGCTATTTTTGTGAAAGATAATGGCATTGGGACCTCCTAACCATGCATCTTGTTGATGTCAGTTGAGTTCTGTCGCTCAGTTGTGTCCGACTCTCTGCGACCCCATGAATCACAGCATGCCAGGCCTCCCTGTCCATCACCATCTCCCGGAGTTCACGCAAACTCACGTCCATCGAGTAGGTAATGCAATCGAGCCATCTCATCCTGTTGTCTCCTTTTCCTCTTGCCCCCAATCCCTCCCAGCATGAGTCTTTTCCAATGAGTCAACTCTTCACATGAGGTGGCCAAAGTACTGGAGTTTTAGCTTTAGCATCATTCCTTTCAAAGAACACCCAGGGCTGATTTCCTTCAGAATGAACTGGTTGGATCTCCTTGCAGTTCAAGGACTCTCAAGAGTCTTCTCCAACACCACAGTTCAAACGCATCAATTCTTCAGTGCTCAGCTTTCTTTTACAGTCCAACTCTCACATCCATACATGACCACTGGAAAAACCATAGCCTTGACTAGATGGATCTTTGTTGGCAAAGTAATGTCTCTGCTTTTGAATATGCTATCTAGATTGGTCATAACTTTTCTTCCAAGGAGTAAGCATCTTTTAATTTCATGGCTGCAGTCACCATCTGCAGTGATTTTGGAGCCCCCAAAAATAAAATCTGACACTGTTTCCACTGTTTCCCCATCTATTTCCCATGAAGTGATGGGACTGGATGTCATGATCTTCGTTTTCTGAATGTTGAGCTTTAAGCCAACTTTTTCACTCTCCTCTTTCACCTTCATCAAGAGGTTTTTAGCTCCTCTTCACTTTCTGCCATAAATATGGTGTCATCTGCATATCTGAGGTTATTGATATTTCTCCTGGCAATCTTGATTCCAGCTTGTACTTCTTCCAGTCCAGCATTTCTCAGGATGTATTCTGCATATAAGTTAAATAACCAGGGTGACAATACACAGCCTTGACATACTCCTTTTCCTATTTGGAACCAGTCTGTTGTTCCATGTCCAGTTCTAACTGTTGCTTCCTGACCTGCATACAGATTTCTCAAGAGGCAGGTTAGGTGGTCTGGTATTCCCATCTCTTTCAGAATTTTCCACAGTTTATTGTGATTCACACAGTCAAAGGCTTTGGCATAGTCAATAAAGCAGAAATAGATGTTTTTCTGGAACTCTCTTGCTTTTTCGATGATCCAGCGGATGTTGGCAATTTGATCTCTGGTTCCTCTGCCGTTTCTAAAACCAGCTGGAACATCAGGGAGTTCACGGTTCACATATTGCTGAAGCCTGGCTTGGAGAATTTTGAGCATTACTTTACTAGCGTGTGAGATGAGTACAATTGTGCGGTACTTTGAGCATTCTTTGGCATTGCCTTTCTTTGGGATTGGAATGAAAACTGACCTTTTCCAGTCCTGTGGCCACTGCTGAAGGTAAAGGTGCAGGTGAAGTCGCTCAGTCATGTCCAACTCTTTGTGGCCCCGTGGACGGTAATTTACTAGGCTTCTACGTCCATGGGATTCTCCAGGGAAGAATACTGGAGTGGATTGCCATTTCCTTCTTCAGGGGATCTTCCCAACCCAGAGATCAAACCCAGGTCTCCCGCATTGGAGGCACACACTTTAACCTCTGAGCCACCAGGGAAGTCCTGCTGAGGTTTCCAAATTTGCTGGCATATTGAGTGCAGCACTTTCACAGCATCATGTTTCAGGATTTGAAACAGCTCAACTGGAATTCCATCACCTCCACTAGCATCGTTCCTAGTGATACTTTCTAAGGCCCACTTGACTTCACATTCCAGAATGTCTGGCTCTAGATGAGTGATCACACCATCGTGATTATCTTGGTAGTGAAGATCTTTTCTGTAGTTTTTCTTTGTATTCTTGCCACCTCTTCTTAATATCTTCTGCTTCTGTTAGGTCCCTATCATTTCTGTCCTTTATTGAGCCCATCTTAGCATGAAATGTTCCCTTCATATCTCTAATTTTCTTGAAGAGATCTCTAGTCTTTCCCATTCTGTTGTTTGCCTCTATTTCTTTGCATTGATAGCTGAAGAAGGCTTTCTTATCTCTTCTTGCTATTTTTTGGAACTTTGCATTCAGATGCTTATATTTTTCCTTTTCTCCTTTGCTTTTCGCCTCTCTTCTTTTCACAGCTATTTGTAAGGCCTCCTCAGACAGCCATTTTGCTTTTTTGCATTTCTTTTCCATGGGGATGGTCTTGATCCCTGTCTCCTGTACAACGTCATGAACCTCATTCCATAGTTCATCAGGCACTCTATCTATCAGATCTAGTCCCTTAAATCTATTTCTCACTTCCACTGTATAATCATAAGGGATTTTATTTAGTTTATACCTGAATGATCTAGTGGTTTTCCCTACTTTCTTCAATTTGAGTCTGAATTTGATAATAAGGAGCTCATGATCTGAGCCACAGTCAGCTCCCGGTCTTGTTTTTTCTGACTGTATAGACCTTCTCCATCTTTGGCTGAAAAGAATATAATCAGTCTGAATTTGGTGTTGACCATCTGGTGATGTCCATGTGTAGTCTTCTCTTGTGTTGTTGGAAGAGGGTGTTTGCAATGACCAGTGTGTTCTGTTGGCAAAACTGTATTAGCCTTTGCCCTGCTTCATTTCATATTCCAAGGCCAAATTTGTTGATGTTACCCTTCTCTAATTCTGTGTCAACGAAACAGCAGACACATGAGCCTCTCATTTGCAGTGATTTACATTAATCTTCTCTCTTAGGTAATATAATTTATTTGCGTGTAAAAGTTCATCGATTTTTAGATTGGTGACAGTGGTGATAAAACAGTAATAAACACACCTCATAATCTTGAAGTGTTATATACTTCTCCCTTCACCTGATTTCCACATCTGCTGACTATGTGTGTAATCTATTTACTTTAGGCATAGGAGTTATAATTTAACTTCTGATTGATGTCTTCTGGATATAAGCCTGAGCAATAGAAAAAGTCTTCAGTGTTTGCTTAAAGTACTGCATATGAACAAGATGTCTATGAAATGGCTCTCACTTCTGCTGCTGCTACAATTGGCTTGCTACTTTAGTTCTGGAAGTTGCGGAAAGGTGCTGGTGTGGCCAATGGACTATAGTCATTGGATGAATATGAAGACAATTCTGGATGAACTTGTCACAAGGAGTCATGAGGTGACTGTTTTGACACCTTCAGTTTCCACTTTCATTGATCCCCAAAAAACATCTTCTCTCAAATTAGTGACTTTCCCTCTATCTTTAATTAAAGAAGAAAATGAGAATTTTCTCAAACTTTTCGTTGAGAAATGGAAACATGCAGTGAGAGACTCCTTTTGGAACCATCTTTCAACAGTGGAAAGTTTATCTTGGGGGTATTCTGATATTTTAATGAAGACTTGTAGAGAAGTTGTTTCAAACAAGGAACTTATGGTAAAACTGCATGAAGAAAAGTTTGATGTCATTTTTGCAGATGCTGTTGGACCCTGTGGTGAGCTGCTGGCTGAGATACTTAAAATACCATTCATGTACAGTCTCTACTCCACACCTGGATCTTCAGTTGAAAAGAAGAGTGGAAGGCTTCCATTCCCACCATCCTATGTACCTGTGATGTTGTCAGAATTAAGTGATCACATGACATTCATGGAGAGGGTCAAAAATATGATATATGCACTCTATTTTGAATTCTGGTTCCAGGCATACAATGAGAAGAAGTGGAATCAGTTTTACAGTGAAGTACTAGGTAAGTCATATGTTTAGTTGGTAACATTAAGTCCTATCTTTATAAAGCCTTGGAATGTGAGTTTGTATAAGTATAAATTCACTGAAATTTGTCTCAAATAAGTGAAACATTCAAATAAAAATATAAAATAACCATTTGTCTTATAAATATCATGAAATGAAAACACTTAAATTATAGGGTGAGGTACAACCTTGTAGTCCTTTACTAGTACTGGATACCAAGAAGTCATATACCATAAGCTGAGGCACATAGGACCTTTGCTAGTGACTATCTATCAACTTACCAAACTTTATTTTTAACTTAAAATTTTAAGTCACTAAAAATCTCATAAAATGTCTTGGCAAATGACATGTACACTGAGAATTAAACACATATTTGTAGCTCAAGTATCTAGGTAGCATTTAGAAATTGTTTCTACTTGTGTAGTTCATTTTCCAAATAGTGTTATATAATATCATATCATCCTATCTAATGTATATTTGTCAAAGAACAGTTACATTGAAACATATTTGGTCACATCATTGCAAGGTCCTTTATAAAACTTACCTAATGTATATACATGGGCTTCCTTGGTGGCTCAGATGGTAAAGAATCCACTTGCGATGTGGGAGACCTGGGTTCCATCCCTGAGTTGGTAAGATCCCCTGAAAGAGGACATGGCAATCCACTCCAGTATTCTTGCCTGGAGAATCCCCATGGACAGAGGAGCCTGGAGGGCTGCAGTCCATGGGGTCGCAGTCAGACACGACTGAGTGACTAAGCATAATACATATACACACACAGCAATATTCTCATTTGATCCAACATTTGCTGTTGTTTTGTTTTTATTTTCACTTTCAGGAAGGCCCACTACATTAGTTGAGACAATGGGGAAAGCTGAAATGTGGCTCATTCGAAACTATTGGGATTTTTCATTTCCTCGCCCACGGCTACCAAATTTTGAATTTGTTGGCGGCATCCACTGTAAACCTGCCAAATCCCTGCCTAAGGTCACCTACTCCTCATTGTTATTCTTTGTTAACTTTGTGTTTTCAATAAGAATTATCCTGCATTCTTTATTTAGAATGTTTGATTGCAATGAGTCAGATATGGGAAGCTGGATACAGTGAACTTCCAGTTAGAAATTGATATATTTCTATGTCACCACACGTATCTGAAATTTATTAACATCACAGAATAAACAGAATATGCTATAGACTTTGAGAATATGTTAAATTATGACTTCACTATTCAACACATAATGAAGTATCAGACATTTATAGTTATATTATATAAAAATATAGTAAATATATAATTCATATTTTAATATTAGCATAATATTAGTTATGATTATAGTAGCATAATTATCCTACTATAAGATAATTATATATATAACTTATTTGGGGAGTGCTAATATAGAGAAATGGTGTAGACAGTTTCTGCCACCTGACCCTCCACCTAGAAAGACAGAATACAAGAAAGTCATAAAAAGTGTGTAAAAGTATTATAAGAAAAGACCACTGTGCTATAGAAACATCCAGTATGAATCATAGGAAAATCTGAAGATGTTCATGAATAAACAGAAGAGATAGGGCTGGGACAGAAGAAGATAGAAAAGAAAAGCAGGTAGAGTGATAATGACAGTTTCCAAGAAGTACAAGTTCAATCTAAACAAGAAGAGGCTAAGTAAAGAGGCTGATAATGCTGGTGATGTGAATTGGAAACAGATAATTATTAACTTGAGAAACGTCTAGCAGGAGCACCTGCAAGAACATTGAAAGGGATAAGAAAGAGATATGGTCACATATTCTTAAAAAATCAAAAACAAAAACAAAAAACCAGGATGTAGTCATTGGGATGGATTGTGAACGGTAGGGTGGGAAAGGAGGATATTCAGCAGGTTGTTCAAGATACAGGCAACATACTCAGAGATAGGACAACACTAAATCTTATAATAGTAGCAACCTCATATTATCATTGAGGGAAAAATTGTAAGTACATGTGAAACATCCAAAATGTCAGTAGCATCTAATGATCCAGAAGAAATATTAACTATCTTCATTATTCTTATTTTGTTACTATAACATACTATCACTAATCCAATGTTTGCCAGGAATCTTACTGAAATTGAGATGATTTTCCTAATCAAGATTATACTATTCAGAAAGCTGTAAAGTAGATACCCCATTGTTGCTATCTAGTTGCTAAGTCATGTCCGACTCTTTTGTGATCCGATGGACTGTAGCCCACCAGGCTCCTCTGTCCATGAGATTTCCCAAGCAAAAATACTGGAGTGGGTTGGCATTTCCTTCTCCAGGGTACCTTCCAGACCCAGGGATCAAACTTGCATCTCCTGCTTTGCAGGCAAATTCTTCTAACACTGAGCCACTAGGGAAGTCCTATGGAGTTTTTAAAAAATAAATTTAAAAAGTTTACTAAATTAAAAAATTAATTTAATGTAAAAAATTCAATAAATTTAATAAACTTTACTAGAGCAAATTTAATTTAATTTAACATATTTATGTTAAATTTTTTAATTTAAAAAAGAATATTTAAGATTTGGCAATCAGGTGAGCAAGATGACTAAAATATTTTTTTAAGTTATAAGGCTCTAGCTAAAATGAACAACCTTCTTCAACAATATAGATGAATGTATGTATAAATCTATATTTTCATAAAAATGCTTAATTACACTAAATCAGCTATAATGTAATATTCAGATGTAAAATAAGAAATATTAAAAGGTCACAATTTTCCTGAAGGTTAAAAAAGAATGTAAGCTTGAATTACAATTTTCATGATATATGTCATAATTCATATTTCATTATAGAAGTAGATAAAGATTAGAATTAAAGCACAAATTTTAGCATCATGTCTTCAAGGTCCATCTATGTTATTGAAATTGGTAGGATTTCCTTCTTTCTCATGGGTGAATAACATTCCATTCTGAGTGTGTGTGTGTGAAATCTCTTTTTTAAGATTTACCCATTGATGGGCGCATAAGTTGTTTCTTAGCTATTGTGAATAATGCTACAATAAACATGGGAGAATATATATCTCTTTGCTATCCTGTTTTTATTTTTATTCTTTGGCTGTATACCCAGAAATGGGATAACTGGGTCATACAGCAGATCTATTTTTAATTATTTTAGGAACTTTCATTTTGTGTTCTCTAAGAGCTGAACAGTTTACATTCCCGCTGACAGTGGGACGCTTTTCTCTACCTTCTCACAACACATCTCTTCTTAGTTGTAGACTTTCTAACAGGTATGAGGTAATATCTCATTGTGGTTTTGAAATACATTTCCCTGATGATTAGTGTTATTGAGCATCTTTTCGTATATCTGGTGGTCATTTGGACATTTTCTTTGGAAAATGTTAATTTGTTAATCTGCCCATTCTTTAACTGAATTTTGTAGTATGAGTTTTATGTATATTCTGGATATTACCCTCCTCGCTCAAAGTGTGGTTACAAAACTATTTTTGTTCCATTCTGCAGGTTGCATTTTCATCTTGTTGTTTGTTTCTTTTGTTATGAAGAAACTTTTAAGTTTGACATAGTCCAATTCATTGTTTTTTTTCTTTTATTATGGTTGTGATATATCAAAAAATCATTTTCAAAATCAAACATAGGGAGATTCATCCCTATGTTTTCTTGTAGGTAGGAGTGTCATAGTATCTGGTCTTATGTTTAAATCTTTGATTGATTTTGAGTTATTTTTGTGAGTGGTGTAAGATAAGGGCCTCATTTCATTTTTTTTTGCTTATGTTTATTCAATTTTCTCAGAAAATAAAGAAGTGACTGTTATTTACCCATTGGGTATTCTTGTTTCCCTTGTTGAATATTGGTTGACTATATTCTCAGATTTTGATTCTAAATCTTGAATGCTGTTCCATTGGTCAGTGTGTCTATTTTTTGCCAATACAATATGATTTGAAATATTGCAGCTTTGTAATAAAATTTAAGATTGGGAGGTGCCTTTGAAATTGCCTTTGGCTCTGGGTAGTATGAATATTTTAACAATACTAATTCTGATCCATGAACACAGGACAACTTTCTATTTATCTGTGTTTTCTTGTATTTCTAAAACAAATGCTTGTAATAACTGTACAGATTTTTCACATCATTCGCTAAATTCATTCCTAGTCATTTTCTTCTTTTGATGCTGTTGTGACTGGGATAGCTTTTTTCAGAAGTTACATTGTTAGTACATAAAAACAGAACTAATTTCTGTATGTTGATATTATCAACATATAACCTTAATGTAGTTTTATTGAATTTATTAATTAATTCAGGTTTTTAGTTGAATCTGTGAGTTTTTTTGCACAAAAAAGAAAATGTCTTCTGCAAAAAAATTTAAAAATTTTATTCCTTCCTTTCTATTTAGGATGCTTTTCATTTCGTTGTCCTGCCTAGTTGCTCTAGCTAGGACTATGTTGAATCAATATGACATTTGGCATCCTTGTCTTGTTCCTGATCTTTGAGAAAAAGCTTTCAAACTTTCACTGTTGAGCATAATGTTAGGTCTGGGTTTGTCATGCATCTCTTTTATTACATTGTAACTCTTTTATTACATTTTTACAATATAACTTTATTACCTTGAGTTATGTTCTTTCTTCCTTATGTTGAGGGTTTTTATCACGAGAATGTTGTATCTTATCAAATGTTTTTTGTACATCTATTGAAGTAATAAAGTTATTTTATATTTCATTCTATTCATGCAGTGTATCACAATTATTATTTGGATACACTGAAGCATCCTTACATGTTAGAGATAATTCTCACTTGGTCTTGGTATATAATTCTTTCAATGTGTTCTTGAATTTAATTGCTGATACTTTGTTGATAATTTTTGCATCTATACTATAGTCTGGACATTGGCCTGTAGTTTTTACTTTTGTACTGTTCTTGATATAAGGGTAATGCTGGCCTTGTAGAATGGGTTTGGAAATGTTCCCATCCTCTTTTTTAATTTTTAAAATTTTCTGAAGAACTGGATTAATTATCCTATACTGTTTTATAGAATTCCTCAGTGCAGCCATACGGTCCTGGTGTTTTATGTGTTGGTTAGTAGTTAGTTCATTCATTCAGTCATGTCTGACTCTTTGTGACCTCATGGACTACAGCACGCCAGGCTTCCCTGTCCATCATGTCCATTGAGTCAGTGATGTCATCCAACCATCTTACGTGTTGGTAGGCTTTTGATTACTGATTTGACTTCTTTACTCATTATGACTATTCAGATTTTCTATTTCTTCCTTACTCAGTTCTGGTAGATGGTGTTTTTAAAAAGTTATCCATTCTTCTTGGGTATATAGTTTGTTAGCATATAATTATTCATAGTAGTCCCTTTGGATCCTATATATTTTTGCAGTATCGATTTTAAGGTATCCTGTTTCATTTATAATTGTATTTATTTGAGTCCTCTTTTTCTTGGTAAGTCTAGCTAAAGGTTTTTAATTTTGTTTACATCTTTGAAAAGACAGAAAGACAAATGTGTAATATCACTTACACATGGAATCCAAAAATGCTGACTCATAATAATAGAGAGTGGTGGTTTCTAGGGGCTGCTGCTGCTGCTGCTAAGTTGCTTCAGTCATGTCTGACTCTGGGCAATCCCATAGCCAGCAGTCCACCAGGCTCCCCCATCCCTTGTTGCCATTTTCTTCTCCTTCCAGGGCCTAGTAGGTGGGAAATAGGAGAGATGTTGTTTAAGGCTACAAACTTGTAAGTTTTCTTAGTAAATAAGCCCTAGAGATATAAGGTACAAAATAGTGAATATAGACTACAATATTTTATTATAACCAGCATACTTGCTAAGAGGCCAGATGTTAATTTATCCAGCCACAAAAAAAAAAAAAAAATCATAATGATGGAAGTTTGAACCATCATTAAAATGGCAATCGTATTACAATAATAGATATATCAATCATCATGTTTTATATCTTAGCTTACATAATATAATATGTCAAATACATTTTCAACATTTTCTACAAACATATGAATTTGAAATTAAGAATATCCCTGGATAGAGAGTTTTAGTCAATCTTGCTGCTGCTGCTTCCCTTTTAAATAATTTTTCATACTTTTGCATATTTTCTTACCATGAACTTACATTATTTTTTAAAGATATCAAAGAATGAGATGAACCAGTCCTTATCAGTAATCAATTTGTAGAGATAAAATGTATTACAGTAACACCAATTGGATGCATTTTTCACAAAACAGATGAAAAGTTTTGGGTAGCAAGCCAATGAAACAAAACATTGAAAATGAGTAACTTTAAACGCTAATACAGCTCACTGGAAATACAATCATTACCTGGATATACTGTGAGAATCTTAAGAGAGTTCAGTGTCTTAATATTAAGACTGATATCACCAGGGTGAAATTATACTTTTGAAAAAGCTCATCAAATACAATCTTCAAGGTTAAGTTTAAAAAATTCCTTCTTTTCTTTTTTAGGCTATAAAATAGTTTTGCAAAGAAGTTTTACAAAATAATTAGTATCAGAAAGTGTACATTTTATGATGGAAGAATTGGGTCATTATTTTCCAGATAGAAAAAGATAATGAATCTAAAATAGAAGAAAGAACTAAGAAAATATGAATATGTGATTTTGATCAAATATCTAAAAAAAATTTGCTCCTCTACATTTTAAAACTAGAGAACATTGATCACAGCAGACTTACTCTAGTATAGAAAGTAAGTTTCTAATTAGAAAGGATCAAGGATCACAAGACAAAATAATTCAGAAACCATTCCAGGCAAGTTCAGATTCAGCAGGAACTTTATTTAGTTTGAAATGAACTACCCAAAAGGTGACTTAATCTCTGCTGCAGAAAGCCCTGGGGCACGTTTCCCACTGTGGGGTAGGTGCACCCTGAGGTGACTAAGGTAGGTGATACTGAGGGTCCTTCAACACAGTTGGGCATAGAACATCCTACCATGACATCAATTATACAATATAGTTTAGACAAAGGGTGCCATATGTAAACAAACCCAGAAATATGGTGGCTCAAATAAATAACTATGCAAGTGCATCTCTGGGTTATAAATAGGACTTACAGAACTGTTTCACAGAATTTCCAAAATATAATGTCAGACTCCTCCATGTCTCTGATTAGAAATTTAGATAAAGAGTTTGGGAAATTATGACAAAGTTGAAGGTAAGGGATAAGGATTACAGAGCTGAGTGAATGATAAACATAAAGTGATTCAAATAATAAATTTTTCATGTACTAATAGGGAAATGAAGTACTAATGATGAACCTAAAATAACTCTCGAAAAATCTGCCTGGAATAAATAAATGATTTAGTAGACCTAGAATAATAAGGGATTACAGGTGAATTAAATCCTGCAGTGTAGCTTCTAAAAATTTATGTTAGTAATTAACAACATAACTGATGCAGAGGCTGAGTATAATACTGTTTAACAGTACTTCCTTGTCACTACTGTGTTCTGGCTCTATCTCATTTCCTGCTTATATGAAACACCTTTGCACAATTATACATAATAAAAGAAATGACCTCATATGACCCATTTCCCTCCAAGTACCTCCAAGGGATGAAGTCTGTTTAAAAAATAAAAAATAGTCATTACTGCAAATAACATACAGTTTACTCAAAAGATTTTTTTAGTGTTAAATATTTATTAGCACATGTGACCAAAGTCCAAGATGTGAAGTTAGCATGTTCAAGAACATAGTGGGGTGCAAGGAAAGGGAATCAGTCTATAAACTAGCTATATAGCATGCAGTAAGAATAATGTACACTTTCTAGTATAAAACTTGTCTATCTATACAGCTCAGCAATTCCTCTGGATGAGATATTTGCACAACAGGTAAGTAAAAGCTGTATTAGCAGTACCCAAGAAGTTGGACAACCCAAGTGTCCATCAAGAGACAAAACAATAAACAAAATGTCATATGCACAATGATGAAATATTGCTTATCTTTAAAAGGAAATTCTGACATGTCACAACATAAATGAACCTTACGCTGAGTGAAATAAACCAATCAGAAAAAGACAAATACTGTAGGATTTAACATATAAGAAGTATCCAGACTAGTTACATTTGTAGAAACACAGGGTAGTATGAAACTTGCCAGAGGCTAGAGAAAGAGGAAACAGAGTTTCTTAATGAGCATAGACTTTCAGTTTTTCTCCAGAAAAAGTTCTGGAGATTGGTTGCATGGTGTGAATATACTTTACACTACAATACTATACATTTAGGAATGATTAAGAAAGTAAATTTTCTGTTATGTGTATCCTTCCATAATATTTTTAAGAAGCCGCTACTCTAGTATCTTCAGACTATATCTTATTTTCTCCCTTTAGTTGCTTGCATCAATCCTTTCAATAATGTCTGCTATGCTGCCGCTCTTTTGTGATGGGGCAAATTCTTTTCTTCACAGGAAATGGAAGAGTTTGTGCAGAGCTCTGGAGAACATGGTATTGTGGTGTTTTCATTGGGGTCAATGGTCAGTAACATGTCAGAAGAAAGAGCCAATGTGATTGCTTCAGCTCTTGCCCAGATTCCACAAAAGGTACACACAGTAACTCAATAGTGGAAACTATTTAATGAGTCTGTTAAACTTTATAAAAGGTCTGATTTTTCTTCCAGGAAGGTAACTAATATGATAGCTCCAATTTTTTGCAGGTGCTATAGCCATGCAGGGACTGTCTTTAATAGATAATAATTTTAGATTATTACCTTTACCTTAACAGGTTCTATGGAGATATGATGGCAAAAAACCAGACACCCTAGGACCCAATACTCAGCTGTATAAGTGGCTCCCCCAAAACGACCTTCTTGGTAAGACTTGGCAGAAAAAAAATATTGAAAACATAAATAACAGCTGAACAGAGTGATAGTACTTCAAAGGGAAACAAATATATAGACAATTGTTGAAACAGTCGAAAAGAAAACTTTACTGCTTCATTTCTATTTACTATGCTAGGGGGAAAATGGGGACAGCTGGCAGGGCTTCCCAATGTGCTCAGTGGTAAAGAATCAGCCTGCCAGTGCAAGAGATGCAGGAGAAGTGGGTTCTATCCATGAGTCCCCAAGATCCTCTATAGAAGGAAATGGCCACCCACTTCAATATTTTTGTCTGAAAAATCCCATGAACAAAGGAGCCTGGTGAGCTTCTGTTCATGGGGTCACAAAAAGTCGGAGAGACTTAGCATACACACCCATAACAACTGGCATTTTACTATACACAGTCATATCCCTTATGACCAGAATCTTTATTTTAGCTGTAATTATTTCTGACTGTGGACTTTTCAATAACTTCTTGGATTGTTGTTCTGTCTCTGAATTCTTTCATCACATCTATCTTTTCCCCTCTGTAGGGGTATGATAAATGCTACTGAAAATAAGAACTCTTTTATTACCAGTGACTCTTCACTTTCTGTAAGAAAAAAATTCATAATCATTTTTATGAAGCAATAAAACACTCCAAGGTAAAAGGTTACTTTTCCTTCCTCTGGTTCCAGTGCCTCTACTATTACCATTCTCTTTCCCTGACACCATTCCTAATCAGACTAAATGACTCCACTATATCTTTAAGAGAATAATTTCTGGCATGCCCTCTTCTTTTTTTGCACATATCTTTCAAGTTGCTCACCTGCCAATCCTGGATTCATTTGTGAAGTCCAAGTGACTCAGCACTTCTTTCATGAAGTCTTCATTTACCCCTTCAGCAGATGCAGCAGTTACTTCTCTGAGTTCTGAAAGCAATTTAAAAGGACTTTCATATGTGTAATAACCTGTTATTGAAGACTGTTTCCTTCAGTTACCTTATAATGCACTTTTCTCAATTTATTTCTAAGACTTAAAATTAATAATTTTATTGAAATTCACTCAATCCTAGGTCACCCAAAAACCAAAGCCTTTGTAACTCATGGTGGAAGCAACGGCGTTTATGAGGCCATCTACCACGGGGTCCCTATGGTGGGCCTTCCTTTGTTTGCTGATCAACCTCATAACATTGTTCACATGAAGGCCAAGGGAGCTGCTGTCAGATTGGACTTGGAAACAATGTCAACAGAAGATTTGCTCAATGCATTGAAGGAAGTCATTAATAATCCTTCGTGAGTATATTTTTTTTACTAGATAATCTTTCTGGAGAAGTTCTCATATGAAGACTCATTAGTCTTTACATAAGCACCATGAGGAGTAAGATTCACTCAGTTCAGTCATCAATAACCTATTGTGAGTGTCACAGTAATATTTTTTCATGGTTTTATGGGAAAGGTTTGTCAGTGGTTTAAAGACAGTGGAGAAATTTTGAAAGATCTAACCATTAGAATGAGAAGAATCTCTGAAATGGTAATAGAGGAATTAAGAAGTTTGAAAATGAAGTTAAAGTAGGGAAACATAGATGTCCACTTTACTTTCTTTCAGCAAGTGAATTCCAAAAATGTTTTAATCTCTTCTAACAATTTATTTTCAGTAAACAACCTTGATATAAGCAATCTGAAATTCCCATTACATTTGATATCTTCCAAGTTTTCTATGCTAATATTTAGACCCAATCACTGATAAATGGTAAATAGCTAGTACTTTCTAATTAGCCAGTTTCAACTATGAAGATATTTATTTATAAATGTAGGTATATTCTTAGGCTTTTTGATTGTTACCATTTTTGTCTTGTTTGGAAGAATTATAAAATTTAAACATAATCAACTTGGAAGTGATATGTTGGGATAGTTCTCTTTTAAAAATTCACACAATTTTAAAATCTTACTTTCCATTTAAAACTAGTAGAAAATATTGGTTCTATTTCCAGTGTTGTACAATGCATCCTTGAGCTTATATACTTCTCAGTTTTCTCCTCCTACTCCCCTACCCATATATTTCTACTCCCCCAAATATGGTAACCAATAAATTGTCCTCTATGTCTGCAAGTCTGTAATAATATTTTGGTTCCATCACTGATAAATGGTAAACAACTAGAACATAATAATTTATTCAATTACAGCTATGTAGATACTATTTACAAAGGTAGGTATAATCTGAGTTCCTGTCATTGACCTTGTTTTTGTCTGATTTGAACAGGTATTTTGAGATATTACTATTTAAAAGCCAAATTTATGAAACCAAAAATACTTGATTTCCAAATCACTTCAGAATATACATGAATTCCAATAACACAATTAAATTAATATAACAGATATGATGTATATGTTTCCCCTTTTCTTTATAATGTCTTTATAAAGAAAACATTTTGAGAATTTGTCAGTAATAGTAGCACAGTGTATATCTGTGTTTTATAAGCAGTGTTATGTAAATTTAATCTTAGCACAGCTATTGTCCTAAATGAACAGCAAAAATATAATATTCAGTTCAGTTCAATTCAGTCACTCAGTCATGTCCGACTCTTTGCGACTCTATGAACTGCAGCATGCCAGGCCTTCCTGTCCATCACAAACTCCCAGAGTTTACACAAACTAATGTCCATTGAGTCAGTGATTCTGTCCAACCATCTCATCCTCTGTCGTCCCCTTCTCCTCCTGCCCTCAATCCCTCCCAATATCAAGGTCTTTTCAAATGAGTCAGCTCTTCGCATCAGATGGCCAAAGTATTGGAGTTTCAGCTTCAACATCAGTCCTTCCAGTGAACACCCAGGACTGATCTCCTTTCGGATGGACTGGTTGGATCGTCTTGCAGTCCAAGGGATTCTCAAGAGTCTTCTCCAACACCACAGTTCAAAACTATTAATTCTTTGGCACTCAGCCTTCTTTGTAGTCCAGATCTCACATCCATACATAACTATTGGAAAAACCATAGCCTTAACTAGACAGACCTTTGTTGACAAAGTAATGTCTCTGCTTTTTAATATGCTGTCTAGGTTGGTCATAACTTTCCTTCCAAGGAGTAAGCGTCTTTTAATTTCATGGCTGCAATCACCATCTGCAGTGATTTTGAAATAAAGTCAGCCACTGTTTCCACTGTCTAAATGAACAGCAAAAATATTACATTATTTTTCTCTTTTTTTAAAGAAATAAACCTTTCATTTGCCAATTTTATATAAATGTACATCTCTTTAGTATCTTTATTGATTTTTACTTAATAATGTAAAACTGGTGTCAAAAAATGAAGATGATTTATTACCTGCTATATACTGAATATTCATGTTCTGCTACATATTATGTTTAGTAACATACTGTTGTTACCATTGTTGTTCAGTTACTAAGTTGTAGCCAACTCTTTGTGGCCCAGTGGACTGCAGCATGCTAGGGTTCCCTGTCCTTCACTATCTCCTGGAGTTTGCTCAAACTCATGTCCATTGAGTTGGTGATGCTATCTAACCATCTCATTCTCTACTGCCTGCTCCTCCTTTTGCCCTCAATCCTTCCCAGCATCAAGGTCTTTTCTAATGAGTTGGCTGTTTGCATCACGTGGCCAAAGTATCAGAGCTTCAGCATCAGTCCTTCCAATGAATATTCATGGTTGATTTCCTATAGGATTGACTGGTTTGATATCCTTGCAAGTTTGGTCTCCTCAAGTGAGTCTCCTCAAGTGATTCTCAGGAGTCTTCTCCAGCACCACAATTCAAAAGTATCAATTCTTCAGTGCTCTGCCTTCTTCATGGCCCAACCCTCACATCTGTACTTGAAAAAACGTACTTTGGTTATATGGGTCTTTGTCAGCAAAGTGATGTCTCTGCTTTTTAATACGCTGTCTAGGTTTGCTATAGCTTTCCTTCCAAAGAACAAGTATCTTTTAATTTCATGGCTGCAGTCACCATCCCCAGTGATTTTGGAACCTAAGAAAATAAAATCTGTCTCTTTTTCAACTTTTCCTCCTTCTATTTACCATGAAGTAATGGGAGAGGATTTCACAATCTTAGTTTTTTGAATGTTGATTTTTAAGCTCTAGGTGACTACACCATTGTGGTTATCCAGGTCATTAACACCTTTTTCGTATAGTTCTTCTGTGTATTCTTGCTACGTCTTCTTAATCTCTTTTTCTTCTGTTAGGTCCTTACCATTTCTATCCTTTATTTTGCCCATCCTTGCATGAAATGTTCCCTTGATATCGCCAATTTTCTTAAAGAGATTTCTAGTCTTTCCCATTCTACTGTTTTCCTCTAATTCTTTGCTTTGTTCACTTAAATGGCCTGGCACTTTGCATTCTTTGGAACTCTGCATTCAGTTAGGTATATCTTTCCCTTTCTTCCTTGCCTTTTGCTTTTCTTCTTTTCTCAGCTATTTATAAAGACTTCTCAGACAACTACATTGCCTTCTTTATTTCTTCTCTCTCTCTCTCTTTTTTTTTTTTGTTGTGAGCATATAGAACTTCTCCATTTTGGGTGCAAAGAATATAATCAATATGACTTTTACTCTGACCATTCGTTTCCAGATTACTGCTGCTGCTGCTGCTGCTAAGTCGCTTCAGTCGTGTCCGATTCTGTGCAACCCCATAGACGGCAGCCCACTAGGCTCCTCTGTCCCTGGGGTTCTCCAGGCAAGAATACTGGAGTGGGTTGCCATTTCCTTCTCCAATGCATCCCACTCCAGTACTCTTGCCTGGAAAATCCATGGACAGAGGAGCCTGGTGGGCTGCAGTCCATGGGGTCGCTAAGAGTCAGACACGACTGAGTGACTTCACTTTCACTTTCCAGATTACTGAAGTCCTCTCAAAAACCCGGTGCACCTCCTCTGTTTTGACAGAAAAGGGAGGGAACTTGCCTCCATTGCTATTGCTCACAGTGTCATCTTGTAACACTTTGTGATTTAGAGTTCTTGAGCTATATCTCTTTATTCTCCCTTCTTTCTTGTCTACTAGTCTATTACCAACAGTAGAAATGAATGTAATTGCAATGCCTGGAAGTAAAATGTTGAGCCTTCTCCAGAGTCTTTTAGAACAAGAACGACAACAATGCTAGCAAATATTTGCTGCAAGTATACAATATGCTAGGAATGCCTATAAGAATCAATACAATATTCTCAAAATATCTCAAAAAAATTATCTCAAAATAATCAGATAAGATACTATTCCTATCCATTCCTTAGAAAAATGAAAAACTGAGGAATAGATTATATCATGAATGGCCCCTCCAATATAAAAATAAAAACATTTTTTAAAAATTTAGTAAACTTAAAGCAAATAAAACTGTGAGACAAAAAGAGTAAAAAAGCAGCCAACAAGATAAATGTCAGAATCAGGAGTCAAACACAGACAATCCACTTCAACACTTTGGAACACTATTTCACTAAGGTAAGATCAGCCCTGCCTAGATATATCTTGGAACCTCATCATAGACTTTCCTGCTATCTCTGGATTATGACAGCATTTTAACACGTTTCTATCAGGGCTTTACTAGATAATTCAAACTTTGAGCAACAAACCAAGATTTTTGTTGTTGTTGTTTTCTTTCCTTTTGGGACTTAATTTATTCCATTCTTTAGACTGCACAAACCCCTCCCATTTTCTTTCTTTCCTTTGTAGCTTGAAATGCTATGCATTTAAGAAGTCCTAGCTCTTAAGCTAAGATCTCAAGAATCACCTCACAGGAAAATTATCTATTTTTCTTTAAGTCTGTGATGCATTCTTTGTTTCCATCTGCAAGAAAATTTCACAAATTTTCAGTTGTAGCTCATTCTATATATCGATGTCTGTTTGATTTTCCTTCAGCTACAAACAGAATGTGATGAGGTTATCAGCCATTCATCATGATCGGCCTGTAAAGCCCCTAGACCTAGCAGTCTTCTGGATTGAGTTCGTCATGCGCCACAAAGGAGCCAAGCACCTGCGACCAGCTATCCACAACCTCACCTGGCTCCAGTACCACTCTCTGGACGTGATTGGGTTTCTGCTAGCCTGTGTAGCAACTGCTGCATTTGTCATCACAAAGTGTTGCCTGTTTTGTTACTGGAAGTTTGCTGGCAAAGGAAAGAAGGGGAAAAGAGACTAGCTGTTTCTGAGACCTCAAGCAGTTTTGCCCCATAGATAACACTCCTCCAATTTATTCCAGTTGGAAAAATTATAAGTTTCCCATCCTCTTGTGACAAAATACAAACTTCACTTTCAAGGGATTTTCTACTTGGGTTAGAAATATGGCTTACCAAGGAAAAATACTGGCAAAAAATTGAATGAAAATAAAACTGTAAGCTTATATATTGAAATTTATTACTTTAATTCTAAGTAAATAAGTGTTAGTTGTTCAGTCATGTCTAACTCTTTGCAACGCCATGGACTGCAGCCCACCAGGCTCCTGGGTCCATGAGATTTTCCAGGCAAGGATACTGGAGTGGGTTGCCATTTCCTTCTCCAGAGGATCTTCCCAGCCCAGGTATCGAACCCGGGTCTCCTGCACTGCAGGTAGATTCTTTACTGACTGAGCTTCTAAAGTTATACTAAAAAGAAATTAACAAATGTAATTATATTTAACATATTGAGAGTAAAACAAGGACAAGAGCAAGTCTACTTATAGCATCCACATTATTTTGTAGATATTCATAATTCTTAACTTCATTTTGATGTAGAATGTTTACTTTCTCCTTGCTATAGAAATTGCTCAATAATTGGAATTCTGTAAAAAGATATGTCTTTTTATTTTATTTGAGAGGTCATTAACAGTTCTTCATTTTCACTGTGCATCCAGCCTCAGCATCACTTCTTAAAGTTATGGCAAGACATTTGACTTCATCCAGTTTAACTCATTTCCCAGAACAGTGTTTGTGGAATTAGAAATAGAGCAACTACTCCCTACTTCCTATTATAAAACTGAGATATTTGCAAAAATCTTCAATTTCATGACCTAATTCTCTTTTCTCATTCACTTTTTAGTCATCTATTATTTTCACTCCTTGATAATGAATGTAAGTTCTCAAGTGTATATTAAGAAGATATATAGCCTGTACTATATATAGAGACTATATAAAGAGACTTATTGAATTTTCATTCTCTCCTAATGAACCTGACTATATCTACAGACTGTATCTGTATACATATCTAAATCTATATATATTCTTATGAAACTGGACACAATACCACTTAGCTAGTTGCAGATATGATGTGATATTCCTTGGGTTTGTTGAACACAGATTGAATTAAATACTATTACATTATAATATATTTTGAACCACACTTTAGATCAGTATTTATCATTCTTTTGTCTCTTTCATCAAGGCGCTATTGTCTTGTCCCTCCCACAACACTTACACATAAGCATTCAATCTTTTATCATGACAGGAAATAATATAGACATCATTTTCTTTAAACCTAGGCCCACTATGACTGACCTAATCAGAAACAATGAGCACAATACAAGAATTACAAATTTTAGGAAAAATTAGTGAATCAAATGAAAGCAATCTGAGAGCACTTATGAAAAATGTGCACCAGGAAAACAGTTTATGATTAAAGCAGTGCAGGTGCAGAAACACATTCTTGTCTTATTAATCGAGAGGAACATCATCCACATTACACAATATTCTTCAGCCTAAGGCATAATTGATATTAAAAATAAATTGAAACATTGAGACTTGGGAAATTATAGGAAAATTTACTGTAGAATTTTTTACAGAACCTCATTAGATAATTGACACATTTAAAAAAAAATAGAATTAATATCCCTTTCCTGGATCACAGCCTTGTTGCCACAGAGGGACTTACATTAACTAAATGAAGCTATTAGCCGTGCCATGCAGGACCACCCAAGATGTATGGCTCATGGTGAAGAGTTCTGACAAAATAAAGTCCACTGGAGGAGGAAATGGCAACCCACTCCAGTATTTTTGCCAAGAAAATTCCATAAACAGTATGAAAAGGCAAAAAGATGTGAGATTAGAAGATGAGCCCCACAGGTCAGAAGGTGTCCAATATGCCGCTGGGGAAGAGACAAGAGCTATAACTAACAGCTGCAGAAAGGGTGAAGTGGCTGGGCCAAAGCAGAAGCAACACTCAATTGTGGATGTTTCTGGTGGTGAAAGTAAAGTCTGATGCTCTACGGAACAATATTGCAAGGGAACCCAGAAAGTTAGGCCCATGAATCAAGGTAAATGGGACATAGTCAAGTTAAGATGGAAAGACTGAATTAGTGAGGTAAAATGAACAGGTTTGGTGAATTTAATTCAGATGACCATTATATCTACTATTGTGGGCAAAAATTCCTCCCTAGAAGAAATGGAGTAGCCCTCATAATCAACAAGAGTTCAAAGTGTAGTACTTGGCTGCAACCTCAAAAATGAAGAATAATCTTAATTTGTTTCCAAACTACTCAACATCAAATAATCCAAGTCTATGCCCCAAACACTGATGCCAAAGAAGCTGAAGTTGGCTGGTTCTATGAAGACCTACAACCAATTCTAGAACAAACACCAAAAAGAGATGTCCTTTTTATCATAAGGAATTAGAATGCAAAAGCAGAAAGTCAAAAAAGTAATCTGGAATAACATACAAATTTGAACTTGGAGAGAAAATGAAACAGGCAAAGGCTAACAGAGTTTTGTCAAGAGAACATGCTGATCATAGTAAACACCCCTTTCCAACAACCCAAGAGACAACTCTACACAAGGACATTGCCAGATGCAGCCAAAGATGAATAAGCTCTATACAGCCAGCAAAAAGAAGAAGAAATTTAAAAAGGCGAGGTGTTGTCTGAGGAGGCTTTACAAATAGCTGAAGAAACAAGAGAAACAAAAGGAAAGGGAGAAAGGGAAAGACAAACTCAACTGAATGCAGAGTGCCAGAGAATAGCAAGGAGAGAAAAGAAGGCCTTCTTAGTCAAACAATGCAAAGAAATAGAGGAAAACAATAGAATGGGAAAGACTAGAAAGCTCTTCAAGAAAATTGGAGATATCAAGGGAATATTTCATGCCAGGATGGGCATGATAAAAAACAGAAATGGTAAGGATCTAACAGAAGCAGAAGAAAGTAAGAAGTGGCAAGAGTACACAGAAGACTATGCAAAAAAGGTCACAGTCATCCAGGTAACCACAATGGTGTGGTCACTCACCTACAGCTGGACATCCTTAAGTGAGAAGTCAAGTGGGCCTTAAGAAGCATTACTATGAACAAAGCTAGTGGAGGTGATGGAATTCCAGCTGAGTTATTTAAAATCCTAAAAGATAATGCTGTTAAAATGTTGCACTCAATACATCAGCAAATTTGGAAAACTCAGCAGTGACCACAGCACTGAAAAATGCCTGTTTTCATTCCAATCCCAAAGAAAGGCAATGCCAAAGAATGTTCAAACTAGTGCACAGTTGCACTCATTTCACATGCTAGTAAGGTTATACTCAAAAATCCTTCAAGCTAAGATTTATCAGTACATGAACCAGGAACTTCCAGATGTACACCTGGGTTTTGAAGAGACAGAGAAACCAGAGGTCAAATTTCCAACATCCTTGGATAATAGACAAAGCAAGGGAATTCCAGAAAAAAAATTTGCTTCATTGACTCTGCAAAAGCCTTTGACTGTGTGAATCACAACACACTGTGTAAAATTATTAAAAAGATGGGAGTAACAGACCACCTTACCTGCCTCCTGAGAAACCTGCATGCAGGTCAAGAAGCAACAGTTAGAACCAGCCAAGGAACAACCGACTGATTCAAATTTGGTAAAGAAGTATTAACAAAGCTGTATGGAGTCAGCCTGCTTATTTAACTTATAAGCACAGTACAACATGTGAAATACCAGGCTGGATAAATTCTAAGCTGGAATCAGGACTGCTGGGAGAAATATCAATAACCTCAAAGATGTAGATGATACCACTCTAATGGCAGAAAGTGAAGAGGAATTAAAGAACCTTTTGATGAGGGTGAAGGAGGAAAGTGAAAAAAGTGGCTTGAAACTCAACATTTAAAAAAACCTAAGATCTTGGCATCTTGTCCCATCAGTTCATGGCAAATAGAAGGGGAAAAGGAGAAGCAGTGACAGAATTTATTTTCTTTTGGATGACGACTACAGCCATGAAATTAAAAGATGCTTGCTCATTGGAAGGAAAGCTATGAGAAACTGACAGTGTATTGAAAAGCAGAACCATCACTTTGCTAACAAAGATGTATATAATCAAAGCTATGGTTTCTCCATAGCTATGATGAAAATGCTTGAGACCTTGAGTGTGGTCTAGAAGAGGTGACCACCACCAATGTTGACACTTAGACATCGTCTCAAAAGTCAGCATGATGAGTGTGCCATAGTCCCTCTCCCAGCTGGCCAGGTACTCTGGCCCCACCTACTCCACATGACAGACTTACATTATATCTGGACAACCACACAAGGCAGAGGACACAAGCTTAGGCTGCACATGAGCATGCCTACACACGTGGTGTATAGGACCTCTGTGAGCACACATACCTCACTGACTTCAGTACTCTCCACCCATGGTGAAAAGAAAACAATTACTACGAAAATAGCCGGATCAAGCCTAACTCTCAGGGCTTGTACTCCAGCAAGCAGTGAATAGACCCTGCCTGTGAAAGAGTGGCAACAGCTTGGAGCAGAAAGGGAATCCCACCTTACATCCTTCTGGGTTTTAGACACTTCAGTTCAGTTCAGTTCAGTCGCTCAGTCGTGCCCGACTCTTTGCGACCCCATGAATCAAAGCACGCCAGGCCTCCCTGTCCATCACCATCTCCCGGAGTTCACTCAGACTCACGTCCATTGAGTCCGTGATGCTATCCAGCCATCTCATCCTTGCTTGTCCCCTTCTCCTCCTGCCCCTAATCCCTCCCAGCATCAGAGTCTTTTCCAATGAGTCAACTCTCCGCATGAGGTGGCCAAAGTACTGGAGCTTCAGCTTTAGCATCATTCCTTCCAAAGAAATCCCAGGGTTGATCTTCTTCAGAATGGACTGGTTGGATCTCCTTGCACTTCAGACACTTAAGCAGCAACAATGCCCCCTATCAAGGTGATAACACCCAGCACACACACCCTGATGGAAGACATGATGGACATCCATTTCTAAATCAGTCTTCATACCAAAGACATTGAAAACATGCAGTCTACACAGGGATACTCACACATAAAAACACCCTTTCAAGACCACAATACAGAAGTTTCTCCTAAATTCAGAGAGGCAAAGTTAAGTGAAATGAAAAAGAAGAAGAAACACTCCCATTAAAAGAGCAAGAGAAATCCCTTGAAATAGCGAATGATGAAACAGCCATCACCAGTCTACTAGGTACTGAGCTTTAAAAGGAGGTAATAAAAGTATTAATTAAATTAAGAAAAAGTTATAGATAAAAACACTGATCATTATAACATGTAGTTAGAAATTATAAAGATCAACTCATGAAAAATAATTAAATTAGAGATAAAAAGCAATTTATAAACAATGAATAGCTAACTAAATGACACAGAAGAAAAACTAAGTCATCTGGGAAATAGGATAGTGCCCATCAACAGATAACTATGTTAAGAAGATGTAGGATATATGTACAAGGACTATTACTCACCCTTAGAAAGTATAAAATTCTGCATTTGCAACAACGTGGATGGAACTAGAAAGCATTATTCTTAGTGAAATATGTCACACAGAGGAAAAATATTACATCGTTTATATGTAGAATCTAAAAAATAATACAAATGAATCTATATACAAAATAGACTCAGATTCACAGACATAGGCAATAAATAAAATTATGCTTACCAAACAGCAGGAAGGGAGCCACCAATTAAGAGTATGGAGTAAGATGTAAACAACCAAACACAAAAATTGATAAGCGAAAGAATCTAATGGATAGTAGAGGGAATTATACCCAATATCTTATAATAATTTGTAATGGAATATAATCTACAGAAACACTGAATCATTAAGCTATACCCCTGAAACTAACACGAAATTATAAATCAACTACAGTTCAAGGTAGATAGGTAGAAACAGATAGGTAGATAGAAAATTTTATTCCTGGAACCTCTGACTCTTTTTTGGCTGTACTGTGGCTTTGTTGCTGTGCAGCTTTTCCTCTAGCTGCAGGGCATGAGGGCTGCTCTCTAGTTGTGATGCACAAGTTTCTCATTGATGTGGCTTCTCTTGTTGGGGAGCACAGGTTCTAAGGCATGTGGGCTGCAGAAGTTGCAATGGGTGGGCTCACTATTTGTGGTTCCCAGGCCCTCGAGCACAGGCTCAATAGTTGTGGTGCACCAGTTTAACTCATCCCATGACATGTGGGATCCTCCTGGACCAAGGATCAAACCTCGTGTCTCCTCCATTGCCAGGCAGATTCTTTACCACTGGGCCACCAAGGAAACCTCAAACCTCCCACATCTTAAATGGCAATATGACATATTCCATGGACAAGCTCTTACACAAAGTAAGAATAACCACTGAAAATGATACTTTAAAACAACTATTTAGTGTCTAGAAAATGCCCTAAAAAGACATGCAGCAAATAAAGACACATTTGTTCCAGAAAAATACATTAACAGTAAAGTTGCTGAAAGCCTGTGATGTTTAAATCCAAAGTTCTCCCTCTCGTACTATCCATTAGCAGAAAAATAGATTCCACTCCAAGTAGGTTCAGAAAGAACACCTGGCTCTCACTACCTGCAGCTCCCATTTGAGTGTTATCGTATCTTCATAGAAGGATCAAGCCACTTGAATTTCTCTCTCACACACACACCATAGCTGTGTGTTACAGTAGCTAAGTTCCAGACAAGTATGGCCAACAAAATTCTCCCTTCTTCCACACAACCCCAGTCATAGGGCAGTTGTTTGCTCAGTTCATTCATAGAATGGAGGCTCTGTGATGAAAAAAGCAAGCTAAAAATAAACCCTGCTGTTTACACTTAAAAGAGGGATGTCACAGAGAGAGAAGTGTGCCTTGGTCCCTATCCCCTGGTCTGGAAGCCAAGGTGCAGAGTTTCATGATAGGCAGACCTAGGACATAAAATGAAAGTCGCTCAATCATGTCCGACTCTTTGCGACCCCATGGACTATAGTCCATGGAATTCTCCAGGCCACAATACTGGAGTGGGTACCCTTTCCCTTCTCCAGAGGATCTTCCCAATCCAGGGATAGAACCTAGGTCTCCCACATTGCAGATGGATTCTTTACCAGCTGAGCCACAAGGGAAGCACAGAACACTGGAATGGGTAGCTGTTCCCTTCTCCAGGGGATCTTCCTGACCCAGGAATCGAACTGGGGTGTCAGCATTGCAGGTGGATTCTTTACTAATTGAGGCATCAAGTAAGCCCTAGGACATAAGAGCCATTCTCAAAACACTTTTTTTTTTTTTATCAAACTGTAGGAACGTCAAGCCTATAATTACTCACAAACTATGAAATATATTTTGATAAGCAGTTAAGAGGAAGCTGATTGCTTCATGACAGATACAGGCTAAACCACTGGCAAGCTAGTTCATCAGAGGAAACCAGAGAAAGTAACAGCTAAGAAGAGCCTTCCTGAGGTCTAGCTAAAAGACAAAGAACACAAATAAATAAAATGAGAAACTAAAATAACGAATATAATAGATCATAGGCTACTATTGTGATATTCCTACAAACTGGAGAACTTAGAAGAAAAGGACAAATTCTTGTAAGCATGAAACCTATCTTCAGGCAACTATGCTTAAAGAAGAAAAGTATAATGGCAATGTATTATAATAATATTCCATCTAATAAAGCCTATAAATAAAAGATAGAAATCATATTTTACAAAAGTAACAAATGGAAATTTTGGAGTTGAGAATTACTATATCTGAAATGAAAAATTCACTAGAGGAAGTCAATAGTAGATTTTAAGAAGCTGATGAAAAAGCCAGGAAACGTAAAGATATTATAGATCAATAAGTTAACATAATCAAATGAACAGAGGGAAAAAAAGAATAATGAACAGAAGTTTAGACAATGGTGATACATAATAAAACACACTAACATACACAGAGGGAGAGAGCCAGAAGAGAAAAGATGCAGAGCAAAATATTTTAAATGTGTGAAAGCATTTCAATTAAGATGCAAAATCCCAACTACACATCCCAATTGTCCAACTAATTCCAAGTAGGATAAATATTGGAGAGCCATACACAGACACTAGTGAAATGTTGAAAGCTAAAGCAGAAAGTCTTAAAGAACTAAAAGAGAAATAATTCCTTCTTACAAGTGAATGCCAAGATAGTGCTTCTTTCTCATAAGAAATAAGGAATGCTCCATGGCAGTGGGATGACCTTTTAAAGTGCTGAAAGTCAAAACTTTCAACCTAAAATTCATTTTCAAGCAAAACTATTTTTGAAATATGAGTGAAAAATATAGTCTTGTGCCCTCTAACTGCAAAAGAAAATTTATTGCTGGGAAATGTGCTCTACAGGAAAAACTGAGAGAAGTCCTATGGCAGAAGAAAGTAAACCCAGACTACAATTCTAATCCCCATGATAGACCAAAGAGCAGTGATAAAGAGAAGCCATTTATAAAACATGTATCTTTTCCTTTCTTCTCTTAAAAAATATAAAAAGCAAGCATGTAAAATATGTATATATTTGCATTTCCAGGCCTATGACATATAGTTATTTAATAATATATTTGAGAGGTGGGAGAAATGCAGCAGTGGTGAAAAGTGAAGTGAAAGTGTTAATTACTCAGTCATGTCCAACTCTTTGCAACCCCATGGACAATAATGGCCTACCAGGCTCCTCTGTCCATGGACTTCTTGAGGAAAGATACTGGAGCAGTGGTGCAGGGCCGAGGTGAAAGTGTTCTGCAGTGGCTTAATACTGCAGAGACCTGCTGTAGCTCGGAATGCACCAACTGAGAATGGTGGTTCAAAGTTCCACTTCTGGCCCCAAAGAAAGTGAGGGAAGATGAGCAATATGTCCACAATGATGACCCCCAAAAAATGTCCTTTTCATTATAGGGGACTGGAATGCAAAAGTAGGAAGTCAAGAAACAGCTGGAATAACAGGCAAATTTTGCCTTGGGGTACAGAATGAAGCAGGGCAAAGGCTAATAGAGATTTGCCAGGAGAATGCACTGGTCATAGCAAACACCCTCTTTCAAAAACACAAGAGAAAACTCTACACATGGACTTCACCAGATGGCCAACACTGAAATGAGATTGATTATATTCTTTTCAGCCAAAGATGGAGAAGCTCTATACAGTCAGCAAAAACAATAAAAGAAACTGACTGTGGCTCAGATCATCAACACCTTATTGCTGAATTCAGACTTAAATTGAAGAAAGTACAGAAAAACCACTAAACCATTCAGGTATGACCTAAATTTAATCCAGGGGACGTGAGAAATAGATTTAAGGGACTAGATCTGATAGAGTGCCTGCTGAACTATGGACGGAGGTTTGTGACACTATGCAGGAGACAGGGATCAAGACCATCCTCAAGAAAAAGGAATGCAAAAAAGCAAAATGGTTGTCTGAGGAGGCCTTATAAATCGCTGTGAAAAGAAGAAAAGTGAAAAGCAAAGGAGAAAAGGAAAGATATACCCATTTGAGCAGAGTCCCAAAGAATAGCAAGGAGAGATAAGAAAGCCTTCCTCATTTGATCAGTGCAAAGAAATAGAGGAAAACAACAGAAAGGGAAAGACTAGAGATCTCTTCAAGAAAATTAGAGATACAAAGGGAATATTTCATGCAAAGATGGGCTCAGTGAAGGATAGAAATGGTATAGACCTAACAGAAGCAGAAGATATTAAGAAGAGGTGGCAAAAATACACAGAAGAACTGTAAAATAATAATAATAATAATAATAACCCAGATAATAAGGATGATGTAATCACTCACCTAGAGCCAGACATCCTGGAATGTGAATTCAAGTGCGCTTTAGAAAGCATCACTATGAACAAAGCTAGTGGAGGTGATAGAATTCTGGTTGAGCTATTTCAAATCCTAAAAGATGATGCTGTGAAAGCGCTGCACTCAATATGCCAACAAATTTAGAAAACACAGCAGTGGCCACAGGACTGGAAAAGGTCAATTTGCATTTCAATGCCAAAGAAAGGCAATGCCAAAGAATGATCAATTGCACTCATCTCACATGCTAGTAAAATAATGCTCAAAATTCTCCATGCCAGGCTTTAGCAATACATGAACTGTGAACTTTCAGATGTTCAAGCTGGTTTTAGAAAATGGAGAGGAACCAGAGATCAAATTGCCAACATCTGCTGGATCATCGAAAAAGCAAGAGAGTTCCAGAAAAACATCTATTTCTGCTTTATTGACTATGCCAAAGCCTTTGACTGTATGAATCACAATAAACTGTGGAAAATTCTGAAAGAGATGGGAATACCAGACCACCTGACCTGCCTCTTGAGAAATCTGTATGCAGGTCAGGAAGCAACAGTTAGAACTGGACATGAAACAGACTGGTTTCAAATAGGAAAAGGCATACGTCAAGGCTGTATTTGACCCTTTTTATTTAACTTACATGCAGATTCTTGCCTAGAGAATCCCATGGACAGAGGAACCTGGTGGGCTGCTGTCCATAGGGTCACACAGAGTCGGACACGACTGACATGACTTAGCATGTATGCATGCATTGGAGAAGGAAATGCAACCCACTCCAGTATTCTTGCTTGGAGAATCCCGGGAACAGAGGAGCCTGGTGGGCTGCTGCCTATGGAATTGCACAGAGTCGGACACAACTGAAGAGGCTTAGCAGCAGCAACAGCAGCAGAGTACATAATGAGAAAGGCTAAGATGGATGAAGCACAAGCTGGAATCAAGATTGCTGGGAGAAATATCAATAACCTCAGCTATGCAGATGACACCACCCTTATGGCAGAAAGTGAAGAACTAAAGAGCCTCTTGATGAAAGTGAAAGAGGAGAGTGAAAAAATTGGCTTAAAGCTCAATATTCAGAAAACTAAGATCATGGCATCTGGTCCCATCACTTCATGGCAAATAGATGGGGAAACAGTTGCAGACTTTATTTTGGGGGGCTCCAAAATCACTGCAGATGGTGACTGCAGCCATGAAATTAAAAGATGCTTACTCCTTGAAAGAAATGTTATGCCAAACCTAGAAAGCATATTAAAAAGCAGAGACATTACTTTGCCAAGATCCAGTTAGTCAAGGCTATGGTATTTCCAGTAGTCATGCATGGTTGTGAGAGTTGGACTATAAAGAAAGCTGAGTTCTGAAGAATAGATGCTTTTGAACTGTGGTGTTGGAGAAGACTATTGAGATTTTGGAGCCCAAGAAAATATTTTTATATTTTTATTTCACTCTTTCACTTTTTTAAAACAAATGTGTGTGAATTTATATTTATACAAACCCTCTTAGGTACTAGGAAAAATAAGACTTAATTAATGCTACCAACTAAAAACATGACTTACCTAGTTGTTGCTTGTTGTTTAGTCACCAAGTCTTATATGACTTTTGCCACCCCATGGACTGTAACCCACCAGACCTCTCTCTCTGTGGGATTTTCCAGGAAAGAATACTAGAATGGATTACCATTCCCTTCTCCCGGTTATCTCCCTAACCTAGGGATCAAATTCACATCTCCAGGTGAATTCTTCAACACTGAATGCCAGAGAAGTCCATACTTACCTACTTCAGTTCAGTTGCTCAGTTGTATCTGACTCTTTGCAACCCCATGGACAGCAGCATGCCAGCCTCCTGTCCAATACCAGCCCCCGGACTTTACTCAAACTTATGTCCATTGAGTCAGTGATGCCATCCAACCATCTCATTCTCTGTTGTCCGCTTCTCCTCCTGCCTTCAATCTTTCCCAAATCAGGATCTTTTCCAATGAATCAGTTCTTTGCCTCAGGTGGCTAAAGTATTGGAGTTTCAGCTTCAACATCAGCCTTTCCAAAGAATATTCGGGACTGATTTCCTTTAGGATGGACTGGTTGGATCTCCTTGCAGTCCAAGGGACTCTCAAGAGTCTTCTCCAACACCACAGTTCGAAAACATTAATTCTTCAGTGCTCAGCTTTCTTTATAATCCAATTCTCACATCCATACATGACTACTGGAAAAACCATAGTTTTGACTACATGGACCTTTGTTGGAAAAATAATGTCTCTTTTTTTTTAATATGCTGTCTAGGTTGGTCATAACTTTCCTTTCAAGGAGCAAGCATCTTTTAATCATGGCTGCAGTCACCACCTGCAGTGATTTTGCAGCCCAAGAATATAAAGTCTGTCATTGTTTCCATTGTATCCCCATCTGTTTGCCATGACATAATGGGACCCAATGCCATGATCTTAGTTTTCTGAATGTTGAGTTTTAAACCAACTTTTTCACTCTCCTCTTTCACTTTCATCAAGAGGCTCTTTAGTTCTTCCTCACTTTCTGCCATAAGGGTGGTATCATCTGTGTATCTGAGGTTATTGATATTTCTCCTGGCAATCTTGATTCCAACTTGTGCTTCATTCAGCCCAGCATTTATCATGATGTACTTCACATATTAATTAAATAAGCAGTGTATAATATACAGCCTTGATGTACTTCTTTCCCAATTTGGAACCAGTCTATTGTTCCATGTCTTGTTCTAAGTGTTGCTTATTTACCTGCATATAGATTTCTCAAGAGGCAGGTAAGGTAGTCTGGTATTCCCATCTCTTTAAGAATATTCCACAGTTTGTTGTGATCTACACAGTCAAAGGCTTTGGCATAATCAATAAAGCAGAAGTAGATGTTTTTCTGGAATATCTTTGCTTTTTCTTTGATTCAGCGGATGTTGGCAACTTGATCTCTGGTTCCTGTGCCTTTTCTAAATCCAGCTTGAACATCTAGAAGTTCACAGCTCACATACTTGTTAACTTATCTGGCCACAAAGTAGAAATTATAATTATATGGCATGATAGAGGTTTGAACCATCATTAAAATGGCAATCATATTATAATATATAGATGTATCAGTCATCATGCTATATATGTTAACTTAATGTTATATGTTAAATATATTTACCCTTTTCTATAAGTATATAATTTGAAACTAAGACTATCCCTGTATGGAGAGCTTTAATAAATCTTATTTCCCTTTATATAAATTTTCATACCTTTCAATATTTTATTGCCATGAGCTTATATTATTTTCATAAAGATATCAGAGGATGAAGTGAATCAGTCCATATCAGTAATTAATTTGCATAGACAGTATGTACTATAATAATTCCAAATGGATGCATTTTTCACAGCATAGATGAAGCAGCATTGGGTAGCAAGGCAATATGACAAAGCATTGAAGATAAGTAACTTTAAATTCTACTACAGATTACTAGAAATAGAATATTACCTGGACATACCATGTGAGCATTAAGAAAGTTCAGTGACAATAATATTAAAACTGATATCAACAGATGAAATTATACTTTTGAAGAACACTCACATTGGATAAAGAAATGGCAGCGCACTCCAATGTTCTTGCCTGGAGAATCCCAGGGATGAGGAAGCCTGGTGGGCTGCCATCTATGGGGTCGCACAGAGTTGGACACGACTGAAGTGACTTAGCAGCAGCAGCAGCAGCATCAACACAGCCTTTAAGGTTAAAGTTTGAAAAAGTGCTTTCTTTTCTTTTCTTTGTTAAAATATATTTTTGCAAAGAAGTTTTACACAATAATTAGAATCATAAAGTGTATTTTTATGATATAAAAATTTGGTCATTATTTTCCAGAGATTAAACAGAAGAAAATAGTTTTAAAAAGATGAGTACATGGTTTTAATCAGATATCCAGAAAAATTTTGCTCCTCTAAATCTTAAATAGAAAACTTTGAGAAATGTGGAATTATTCCTGTATAGAAAATAACATATTTTTTAAACTAGAAAGGATCAAGTACCACAAGACAAAATAATTCAAAAACAGTTTCAGGAAAATAAGTATTCACAAGGAGCTTTATTTAGTTAGAAGTGAACTACTCAAAAGGTGAGCAGATCGCTGGTGCAGAAAGCTCTGGATTACCTCTCCCAGTGTGGGGCAGGTGTTTCCTGGGCCTCAGGTGATGATGATGGTCCCTCACGACAGTTACACATAGCACATCCTACTGTGACATCAATTATAAGATTTCAGGACAAAGGGTGCTGTACGTAAACAAACCGAGCAATGCCATGTACTGAGTCATTCAGTTGAGTCCAGACTCTTTGCTACCCCATGGACTCTAGCCCACCAGGGTCCCCTGTCCATGGGAATTCTTCAGGCAGGAATACTGGAGTGGGTTACCTTGCCCTCCTCCAGGAGATCTTCCCAACCCAGGGATCGAACCCAGGTCTCCTGCATTGTAGGTGGATTCTTTAGCATCTGAGCCACCAGGGAAACCCAAATCCAGCAATACAGTCACTCAAATAAGTAACTATACAAGTGTATCTCTGGGATACAAACGCAAATCATAGAACTGTTTCACACAACTTCTAAACAATAAAACCAGACTCCTCAATATCAGTGACTAGTAATATAGACAAGACAGTTTTGGAAATTATTAAAATTTTTAAGGTAAAGAATAAGCAATAAGAATGGTAGACATAAACTGATTAAAATGATAATTTTTTCATAGTGCTAGTAGGAAAAAGCAATATTAATGACTAAATAAAATAATTCTCAAAGGACGGTCTCAAATAAATAAATGATTTAGTAGAACAATAATAAAAAAATTAAAGGTGAGTTGAATCCTGCATTGTAACTTCCTTCCAAGTATCTATATTAGTAACAAACAACATGATTGATGAAGAATCTGAATATAATATTGTTTAACAGTATCTCCTTGTCAGCACTATGTACTGGCTTTATTTCATTTCCTGCTTATACACAAACACATTTGCACAAATATACATAATAGAAGAAATTGACCTCATATCACCCATTTCCTTCCCAAGTAAGTCAAGGATGATTTATGCTAAAAACAGCCATTATGGATTATAATATGGAGTTTCCTCAATAAATTTTAACTTCTTTAGTGTTAAATACTGAACAATGTCCAAAGTACACAGCTGACCAATGTTCAAAGTGTGAAGGCAGCATGTTCAAGAGACATGGCTTTGCTGGGGGGAGACTGGGGGGGTTGAAGGGGTTAGGGAGGGAAATCACTCTATAAACTAGCTATATAGCACATTGTAGGAATAATGCACATTTTCTAATATAACACCTGTCTACATATGTGGCTCAGCAATTCCTCTTCTAGGTATGTATCCAAAAGAATTGAAATTAGGACCCCAGTGAGATATTTGCACACTAAATACATAAAAGCTCTATTCAAAGGAGCTAAGAGGTTGAAACAACAAAAGTGTCCATCAACAGATAATGCAATAAACTAAATATCATATACACAAACAATGAAATATTCACCTTTAAAGGGAAATTCTGACACAATCACAACATGAATGAATCTTATGCTAAGTGAAATAAGACAGTCAGAAAAAGACAAATACTATACAATTCACCTTATAAGAAATACAAAGTCTAGTCACATTTGTAGAAACATAGAGTAGAATGAGAGGCTTCCCGGGTGGCTCAGACAGTAAACAAACTTCCTGCAATGAGGGAAAGCTAGATTCAATCCCTGGGTTGGTAAGATCCCCAGAAGAAGGGAATGGATACCCACTTCAGGATTCTTGACTGAAGAATTCCATCTGATTTTCTCTCTTTAGTTGCTTGTAGAAATCCATTCAATATTGTTTGCTACACTACTGTTCTTTTGTGATGGAACAAAATTTTTCATAGGAAATGGAAGAGTTGTTTGTGCAGAGCTCAGGAAAAGATAGTATTATGGTGTTTTCTTTGGGGTCAATGGTCAGAAGAAAGTGCCGATGTGATTGCATCAGCCCTTGCCCAGATTCCACATAAGGTACACACAGTAGCTTAATAGTGGACAACTATTTAATATCTGTTAAACTATAAAAGATCTGATTTTAGACATTTTCTACCAGAAAGGTAAAATATTATGATAGTTACCACTTATCTCAGATATATAAATAAACCAAATATAAATGACAGGCTAGTTATAGCATTACAAGGAGTGTCTTTGATCCATAATAATTTTAGATTAACATTGTAATAAAAAAAGAATGATATTTGAAGAAATGTAGTGTGAATTTTGGAATTATAATGGTAACATGGGCAGGAAAACAAATCACCATATTCTGCTTTGTCACTGTTCTCTTTCCTTGGAGGGCTTCTTTTTGTAAAAATTTTTTAATTGAAGGATAATTGTTTTACAAAATTTTATGGTGTTCTGTCATACATCAATAAGAATCAGCCATAGGTACACCCATGTCCCCTCCCTCCCAGACTTCCCTCCCTACCCCACCCTTCAGCCTGTCACAGAGCTCTTGTTTGAGTTCCCTGAGTCATACAGCAAATTCCCATTGGCTATCTGTTTTACATATGATATTGTAAGTTTCTATGTTACTCTCTCCATACATTTTCCCTTCTCCCTCCTCTCCTTCCACCTTGTCCATAGGTCTGTTCTCTATGTCTGTTTCTCCATTGCTGCCCTGAAAATAAGTTCATCAGTGCCATCTCTCAGATTCCATACATATGTGTCAGTATATGATATTTCTATTTCTCTTTCTGACTTACTTCACTCTGTATAATGGGCTCTAGTTTCGTCCACCTCATTAGAACAGATTCAAATGTGTTCCTTTTTATGGCTAAGTAGTGTTCCATTGTATATAAGTACCACAACTTCTTAAATATTCATCTGTTGATGGGCATCTAAGTTGCTTCCATGTTATAGTTATTGTAAATAGTGCTGCAATGAACACTGGGTTATATGTGTCTTTTTCTGTTTTTATTTCCACATGGTATATGCCTAGGAGTGGGATTGCTGGGTTATCTGGTCATCCTAGCTTTCTAAGGAGTCTCCAAACCATCTTCCATAGTGGCTGGCTGTATCAGTTTACAGTCCCACCAGCAACACAAGAGTGTTCTCTTTTCTCCAGAATCTCTCCAGAATTTATTGTTTGTAGACTTTTTGATGATGGCCATTCTGACTGATGTGAGGTGGTATCTCATTGTAGTTTTGACTTGCATTTCTCTAATAGTGAAGAATTGATGTTTTTGAACTGTGTTGTTGGAGAAGACTCTTGAGAGTCCCTTGGACTGCAAGAAGATCCAAACAGTCCATCCTAAAGGAGACGAGTCCTGGGTGTTCATTGGTAAGACTGATGCTGAGGCTGAAGCTCCAATACTTTGGCCACCTCATGCGAAGAGTTGACTCATTGGAAAAGACCCTGATGCTGGGAGGGATTGGGGGCAGGAGGAGAAGGGGACGACAGAGGATGAGATGGCTGGATGGCATCACTGGCTCAATGAACATGGATTTGGGTAGACTCCGGGAGTTGGTGATGGACAGGGAGGCCTGGCATGCTGTGATTCGTAGGGTCGCAAAGAGTTGGACACGACTGAACGACTGAACTGAACTGACTAATGAGTGATGTTGAGCATCTTTTCATGTGCTCGTTAGCCATGCATATGTCTTCTTTGTAGAAATGTCTCTTCAGGTCTCTTTCCCACTTTTTGATTGGATTGTTTGCTTTTCTGGTATTGAGTTGTATAAGATGCTTGTATATTTTGGAAATTAATTCTTTATCAGTTGTTTTCCTTGCTATTATTTTCTCCCATTCTGAGGGTTGTCTTTTTGCCCGTTTATAGTTTCCTTTGCTGGGCAAAAGCTTTTAAGTTTAATTAGATCCCACTTGTTTATTTTTGTTTTTATTTCCATTACTCTAGGAGATGGGTCATAGAGGATCTTCCTTTGATTTATGTCATCGAGTGTTCTGTCAATGTTCTCCTCTAAAAGTTTAATAATTTCTGATCTTACATTTAGGTCTTTAATTAATTCTGAGCTTATCTTTGTGTATGGCATTAGGTAATGATCTAATTTCATTCTTTTGCATGTGGGTGTCCACTTTGCCCAGCACCACTTATTGAAGAGCCTCTCTTTGCCCCATTGTATATTCTTGCCTCTTATGTCAAAAATAAGGTACTCTTTGGTGCACAGGCTTATCTCTGGGTTCCATTGGTCTATATATCTATTTTTGTGTCACTACCATTCTGTCTTGATGACTGTAGCTTTGTAGTATAGTCTGAAGTCAGGAAGTTTGATTCCTCCAAGTCCATTCTTCCTTCTCAAGACTGCTTTGGCTACTTAGGGTCTTTTGTGTTTCCAGTGAATTATGAAATTTTTTGTTCTAGTTCTGTGAAAAAAGCCATTGGTAATTTGATAGGGATTGCATTGAATCTGTAGAGTGCATTTGCTGATATAGTCATTTTCACTACCAGGAGCCATAGAATATCTCTCCATCTGTTTATGTCATCTTCTTTCATCAGTGTCTTACAGTTTTCCATATACAGGTCTTTTGTTTGCTTCAGTTCAGTTCAGCCACTCAGTCATGTCTGACTGTTTGTGACCCCATGAATTGCAGCAGGCCAGGCCTCCCTGTCCATCATCAACTCCCAGAATTCACTCAAATTCACGTCCATCAAGTTGGTGATGCCATCCAGCCATCTCATCCTCTGTCATCCCCTTCTCCTCTTGCCCCCAATCTCTCCCAGCATCAGGGTCTTTCCCAATGAGTCAACTCTTCACATGAGGTGGCCAATGTATTGAAACTTCAGCCTTAGCATCATTCCATTCAAAGAACACCCAGGACTGATCTCCTTTAGAATGGACTGGTTGGATCTCCTTGCAGTCCAAGGGATTCTCAAGAGTCTTCTCCAACACCACAGTTCAAAACATTAATTCTTTCACGCTCAGCTTTTTTAACAGTCCAACTCTCATATCCATACATGACTACTGGAAAAACCATAGCCTTGACTAGATGTTCCTTAGTCGGCAAAGTAATGTCTCTGCTTTTGAATATGCTATCTAGGTTGGTCATAACTTTCCTTCCAAGGAGCAAGCGTCTTTTAATTTCATGGCTGCAATCACCATGCGCAGTGATTTTGTAGCCCCCCAAAATAAAGTCTGACACTGCTTCTACGTTTCCCCATCTATTTCTCATGAAGTGATGGGACCAGATGCCATGATCTTCGTTTTCTGAATGTTGAGTTTTAAGCCAACTTTTTCACTCTCCTCTTTCACTTTCATCAAAAGGCTTTTTAGTTCCTCTTCACTTTCTGCCATAAGGGTGGTGTCATCTGCATATCTGAGGTTATTGATATTTGTTTCCTTAGGTAGGTTTATTCCTAGATATTTTATTCTTTTTGTTGCAATGGTGAATGGGATTGATTCCTTAATTTTTCTGTCTGATATTTCATCTTTAGTTTATAGGAGTGCAAGTGATTTCTGTGTATTGATGTTGTGTCCCATGACTTTCCTGAGTTTGCTGATTAGCTCTCATAATTTTCTGATAGTTTCTTTTGGGTTTTCTATGTATAGTATCATGTCATTTGCAAACAGTGAGAGCCTTACTTCTTCTTTTCTGATCTGGATTCTTTTTATTTCTTTTTCTTCTCTGATTGCTGTAGCTAGGATTTCCAAAACTATGTTGAATAATAGTGGTAAGAGTGAATGTCCTTGTCTTGTTCCTGATCTTAGAGGAAAGCTCTTAGTTTTTCACCATTCAGAACAATATTTGCTGGTGGCCTTTCATATATGGCCTTTATTATGTTAAGGTAGGTTTCTTCTATGCCCAGTTTTTAAAGTGTTTTTATCATAAATGGATGCTGGATTTGTCAAAGGCTTTTTTTGCATGTATTGAGATGATCATATGGTTTTTATCTTTCAATTTGTTATTATGGTGTATCATGTTGATTGACTTGTGTATAGTGAAAAATCCTTGCATCCCTGGAATAAACCCAACTTGATCATGGTGTATGAGTTTTTTAATATGTTGTTGGATTCTGTTTACTAGAATTTTGTTGAGGATTTTTGCATCTATGTTCATTGGTGATATTGGCCTGTAATTTTCTTTTATCTTGTTGTCTTTTCCTGGTTTTGGTATCAAGGTGATTGTGGCCTCATAGAATGAGTTTGGAAGTGTTCTTTCCTCTGCAATTTTTTGGAAGAGTTTCAGAAAAATAGGCATTAGCTCTTCTCTAAATGTTTGATAGAATTCCACTGTGAAGCCATCTGGCCCTGGGATTTTGTTTTGGGGGAGATTTTTGATCACTGTTTGTTGTAGGTTTTTTTCCACATTTTGGTAATTTATTTTATTTTATTTTTAATTATTATTATTATTTAATTTTACAATACTGTATTGGTTTTTCCATACATTTACATGGCAAAACCAGTACAGTATTGTAAAGTAAAAAAAAATTAAAAATAAATAATTTGAAAAAATAAATAATATAGTATTTGCAATTGGATTGTTTCCTTAGTGATTCTCTGTTTTGATCATTAATCCATTGGTGAAAGTGGGGTGTTAAAGTCCCCTGCTATTATTGTGTTGCTATAGATTTCTCCTCTTATGCCTGTTTGTGTTTGCCTTATGTACTGAGGTGCTCCTATGTTGAGTGCATAGACATTTATAATGGTTATGTCTTCTTTTTTGGTTGATCCTTTGATCATTATGTAGTGTCCTTCTTTGTCTCTTATGATATTCTTTATTTTAAAGTTTATTTTGTCTAATTGTTGGAAAGAGAATAATCACTGAAATGGTAATAGAAGGATTAAGAAGCACTGAAAGCAAAGTTCAAATAGGGAACCATGAATGTTATGGACACTCATCTGCCCACTTTTCTTTCTTTCAGTGTGTGAACTCCTCTGATGTTTTAAACTCTTCAAAGAGCATTTATTTTCAGTAAACTATCTTGATACTTTATTGTTGTTTAGTCCTCAGGTTGTGTCTTTGACTCTTTGCCAAACTGGACAGCAACATGCCAGGCTTCCCTGTCCTTTGCTATTTCCTGAAATTTGCTAAAATCCCTGTCCATTGCATTGATGATGCTATCCAACCATCTCATCTTCTGTTGCCCCTTTCTTCTGCTACCTTCAATCTTTCCCAGCATCAGGGTCTTTTCCAGTGAATCAGCTCTTTTAATCAGGAGGCCAAAGTATTGGAGCTTCAGCATCAGTCTTTCAAATGAATATTCAGTGTTGATTTCCTATATGATTGATTGGCTTGATCTCCTTGCTGTCCAAGGGACTCTCAAGAGTCTTCTCCAGAACCACAATTCAAATGCATCAATTCTTTGGTACTCAGGCTTCATTATGGTCCAACTCTCACATCCATACATGATTACTGGAAAAATCATAGCTTTGACTATACAGACCTTTGATGGCAAAGTGATGTCTCTGCATTATAATACACTCCTAGGTTTGTCATAGTTTTTCTTCCAAGGAGCAAGCATCTTTTAATTTCATGGCTACAGTAACCTACTAGGTTTTTTGGAGCCCAAGAGGGGAAAAGAAATCTGCCACTGCTTCCTTTTTCCCCCTTATATTTTCCATGAAATGATGGAACCAGATCTCATGATCTTAGTTTTTTGAAAGTTGAGTTTTAAGCCAGATTTTTCACTCTCTTCTTTCACCTTCATCAAGAGCCTCTTTAGTTTCTCTTTACATTATGCCATTATAGTGTTTCTGCCAGGATCATCTGCTTGTCTGAGGCTGATGATATTTAGAAATAGCAAGAACCTCAGATATGCAAATGATACCACTTTAATGGCAGAAGATAAAGAGGAACTAAAGAGCATCTTGATGAAAGAGAAAGAGGAGAGTGAAAAAGCTGGCTTAAAACTCTGACTCACTGGGAAACACACACACACACACACACACGCACACACACACACACAAAACCCTGATACTGGGACCTTCCGGGAGAAAAGTGGTAAAGAATCTGCCTGCTAAGGCAGGAGACCCAAGAGACACCAGTTTGATCCCTGGGTCTGGAAGATCGCCTGGAGAAGGAAATGGAAACACTCCAGTATTCTTGCCTAGAAAATTCCATGGACAAGGAGCTTGGTGGGCTATAGTCCATGGGGTCGCAAAGAGTCGGACACAACTGAGCAACTGAGCACACTCACACATACACACTGATGCTGGAAAAGATTGAGGGCCGGAGAAGGGCATAACAGAGGATGAGATGGTTGGATGGCATCACCAACTTGATGGACGTTAGTTTGAGCAAATTCCAAAAGATACTGAAAGACAGGGAAGCCTAGCGTGCTGCAGTTCACAGAGTTACAAAGATTCAGACACAACTTAGTGACTGGACAACAACCATAATGAAATATAACCTATAAAAGCCCTGATTTGTTATATTATGCACCTAAAACTAATGCATATTTGTAAATCAACTACACTTAAAGATTGATAGATCTATTGATACATATATTCATAGATATATTCATACATATGTTCAATAGATAGATAGAGGATAGATAGATATACTCACTTATTTTGCAAACCAAAGGGCTTTTAAACCATGGGCTCTGGGCCATATCTTGGCGGCAGCCATTTGTGGTTCTACTGGTGAGGTTAAATGTATATAACACAAAATTTGCCCTTTTAACCATTATAAATTATATAGTTCAGTTAATAAGTTTACATGATATGCAATCATCACCTCTAGTTAGATCAAGAGTATTTTCTTCTCCCAAAAGAAACTGTATACCCATTAGATAGTTACTTCCTGTTCATTCATTCCTCAACCCTAGCAAATAGCCATCTACATCCTGCTGCAGGTATTAAAGCAGCAGAATGTTGAGAAATTTCAAAACACTTTGAATCTCCCATTTCTTAAATGCTAACATGACATATTTTATGGACAAGCTCTTACATGAAGTAAGAATAACTAGTGGAAACTATGCTTTAAAACAACTGAAGTGTCTAAAAATTCACTTAACAGCATCAAAACAAACAGCCCACTCAAAAAAAAAAAAAAATCAGAAGATCTGAATAGACATTTCTCCAAAGAAGACATACATATGGCCAATAGACATATGAAAAGATGTTCAGCATCGCTAGTTATTGCTACTGCTACTGCTGCTAAGTCACTTTAGTCGTGTTCGACTCTGTGCAACCCCATAGATGGTAGCCCACCCGGCTCCCCCATCCCTGGGATTCTCTAGGCAAGAATACTGGAGTGGGTTGCCATTTCCTTCTCCAACGCAGAGAGAAATGCAAATCAAAACTACAGTGAGATATCACCTCACACTCATTACTATCATCAAAAAAATCACAAATAACAAATGTTGGAAAAGGTATAGAAAGAAGGGAACTCTGCTACACTGTTGGTGGGAGTGTAAATTGGTACAGCCACTATGGAAAACAGTATGGCGATTCCTTAAAGAACTAAACATAGACTTACCATGTAACACTTCAATCCCACTCCTGGGTATATATCCAAAGAAAAACATGATCCAAAAAAAAATGCATGCACCCGCAATGTTCACTGCAGCACTGTTTACAATAGTCAAGACATGGAAGCAACCTAAATGTTCATCAACAGAGGAATAAAGAAGGTGTACATATATTCAATAGAATATACTCAGCCATTAAAAAGAAAATGATGCCATTTGCAGCAATACTAATAAACACAGAGAAAGTCATACTGAGTGAAGTAAGTCAGACCAAGAAAGAGAAATATCGTATGACATCTTTTATATGTGGAATCTAAAAAAAAAATTATACAAATAAACTTACAAAATAGAAAAAGACTAACAGAAAATGAACTTATGGTTGCTGAGGGGAGGAGATAGTTAGGGAGTTTGGGAAGATCATGTACACATTGCTATATTCAGAGTGAATAACTGACAAAGACCTATTGGATAGAACATGGAACTCTACTCAATGTTATGTGGCAACCTGGATGAGATGGGGATTTGGGGTAGGAAGGATACATGTATATGTATGGCTGAAACCTTAGCTGTTCATCTGAAACTATCACAACATTGTTAATTGGCTATACCACAATACAAAATAAACAATTTAAAGCTTGAAAAAAAAAACAATAATAATAAAATGTCTAGAAACTGTCTTGAAGATACAGTAAAGACACGTTTATTCCAGAAGGGTATACTAACAGTAAAATCACTGAAATCCTATGCCATTTAAAACTCAAACTGCTCCCTCTTTCACTTTCCTTAATCAGAAAAATAGATTTCACTCTAAGTAGGTTAAGAAAGAACACAGACCTCTCACTCCTCACAGTTCCTTTGACTGCTATGGTATCTTCTTCCAAAAGTCAAGTGACTTGAATTTCTCAAACATACACATCTCAGCTATCTTGCAGAGGCAAAGTTCCACACAAGTGTGGTCAACAAGGTTCTCCCATCTTCCACCCAACCAGATTCATAGGGCAAAGTTCTCTTTAGGCAAAACATATTGAGAATCAGTTCAGTTCAGTTGGTCAGTCATGTCCGACTCTTTGCAATCCCGTGAATCATAGCACACCAGGCCTCCCTGTCCATCACCAACTCCCGGAGTTTACTCAAACATGTCCATCGAGTCTGTGATGCCATACAGCCATCTCATCTTCTGTCGTCCCCTTCTCCTGCGCCCAATCCCTCCCAGCATCAGAGTCTTTTCCAATGAGTCAACTCTTCACATGAGATAGAAAAGTATTGGAGTTTCAGCTTCAGCATCAGTCCTTCCAGTGAACACCCAAGACTGATCTCCTTTAGGATGGACTGGTTGTATTTCCTTGCAGTCGAAGGGACTCTCAAGTCTTCTCCAACACCACAGTTCAAAAGCATCATTCTTTGGTGCTCAGCTTTCTTCACAGTCCAACTCTCATATCCATACATGACCATTGGAAAAACCATAGCCTTGACTAGATGGACCTTTGTTGGCAAAGTTATGTCTCTGCTTTTGAATATGCTATCTAGGTTGATCAAAATTTTCCTTCCAAGGAGTAAGCATCTTTTAATTTTATGGCTGAAATCACCATCTGCAGTGATTTGGGAGCCCCCAAAAATAAAGTCTGACACTGTTTCAACTGTTTCCCCATCTATTTCCCATGAAGTGATGGGACCAGATGCCATGAGCTTCGTTTTCTGAATGTTGAGATTTAATCCAAATTTTTCACTCTCCTCTTTCACTTTCATCAAGAGGCTTTTGAGTTATTCTTCACTTTCTGCCATAAGGGTGGTGTCATCTGCATATCTGAGGTTATTGGTATTTCTCCCAGCAATCTTGATTCTAGCTTGTGCTTCTTCCAGCTCAGCGTTTCTCATGATGTACTCTGCATAGAAGTTAAATAAGCAGGGTGACAATATACAACCTTGACGTACTCCTTTTGTTATTTGGAACCAATCTGTTGTCCCATGTCCAGTTCTAACTGTTGCTTCCTGACCTGCATATAGGTTTCTCAAGAGGCGGGTCAGGTGGTCTGGTAGTCCCATCTTTTTCAGAATTTTCCACAGTTTAATGTGATCCACACAGTCAAAGGCTTTGGCATAGTCAATAATGCAGAAATAGATGTATTTCCGGAACTCTCTTGCTTCTCCCATGATCCAGTGGATGTTGGCAATTTGCTCTCTGGTTCCTCTGCCTTTTCTAAAACCAGCTTGAACATCTGGAATTTCATGAGTCATGTACTGCTGAAGCCTGACTTGGAGAATTTTGAGCATTACTTTACTAGCGTGTGAGGTGAGCACTATTCTGCGGTAGTTTGACCGTTTTTTCGCATTGCCTTTCTTTGGTATTGGAATGCAAATGACCTTTTTCAATCCTGTGGCCACTGCTGAGTTTTCAAAATCTGCTGGCATATTGAGAGCAGCACTTTCACAGCATCATCTTTCAGGATTTGGAATAGCTCAACTGGAACTCCACCACCCCCACTAGCTTTGTTCCTAGTGATGTTTTCTAAGGCCAAATTGACTTTACATTCCAGGATGTCTGGCTCTAGGTGGGTGATCACACCATCATGATTATCTGGGTCATGAAGCTCTTTTTTTGTATAGTTCTTCTGGATATTCTTGCCACCTCTTTTTAATATCTTCTGCTTCTGTTAGGTCCATACCATTTCTGTCCTTTATCGAGCCCATCTTTGCATGAAATGTGCCTTTGGTATCTCTAATTTTTTTAAAGAGATCTCTAGTCTTTCCCTTTCTGTCGCTTCCTTCTATTTCTTTGCACTGATCTCTGAGGAAGGCTCTCTTATCTCTCCTTGCTATTCCTTGGAGCTATGCATTCAACTGGGTATATCTTTCCCTTTCTCCTTTGCTTTTGTGTTTTTTTTTTAATTTTAATTTTTATTTTTATTTATTTTACTTTACAATACTGTATTGGTTTTGCCATACATTGACATGAATCCACCACGGGTGTACATGCGTTCCCAAACATGAAACCCCCTCCCACCTCCCTCCCCATAACATCTCTCTGGGTCATCCCCATGCACGAGCCACAAGCATGCTGTATCCTGCATTGGACATAGACTGGAAATTCAATTCTTGCATGATAGTATACATGTTTCAATGCCATTCTCCCAAATCATCCCACCCTCTCCCTCTCCCTCTGAGTCCAAAAGTCCGCTATACACATCTGTGTCTTTTTTGCTGTCTTGCATACAGGGTCGTCATTGCCATCTTTCTAAATTCCATATATATGTGTTAGTATACTGTATTGGTGTTTTTCTTTCTGGCTTACTTCACTCTGTATAATCGGCTCCAGTTTCATCCATTTCATCAGAACTGATTCAAATGTATTCTTTTTAATGGCTTAGTAATACTCCATTGTGTATATGTACCACAGCTTTCTTATCCATTCATGTGCTGATGGACATCTAGGTTGTTTCCATGTCCTGGCTATTATAAACAGTGCTGCGATGGACATTGGGGTACATGTGTCTCTTTCAATTCTGGTTTCCTCGGTGTGTATGCCCAGAAGTGGGATTGCTGGGTCATAAGGTAGTTCTATTTGCAATTTTTTAAGGAATCTCCACACTGTTCTCCATAGTGGCTGTACTAGTTTGCATTCCCACCAACAGTGTAAGAGGGTTCCCTTCTCTCCACACCCTCTCCAGCATTTATTTTTTGCAGATTTTTGGATCGCAGCCATTCTGACTGGTGTGAAGTGGTACCTCATTGTGGTTTTGATTTGCATTTCTCTGATAATGAGTGATGTTGAGCATCTTTTCATGTGTTTGTTAGCCATCCGCATGTCTTCTTTGGAGAAATGTCTATTTAGTTCTTTGGCCCATTTTTTGATTGGGTCGTTTATTTTTCTGGAATTGAGCTGCATATGTTGCTTGTATATTTTTGAGATTAGTTGTTTGTCAGTTGTTTCATTTGCTATTATTTTCTCCCATTCAGAAGGCTGTCTTTTCACCTTGCTTATATTTTCCTTTGTTGTGCAGAAGCTTTTAATTTTAATTAGATCCCATTTGTTTATTTTTGCTTTTATTTCCAGAATTCTGGGAGGTGGATCATAGAGGATCCTGCTGTGATTTATGTCTGAGAGTATTTTGCCTATGTTCTCCTCTAGGAGTTTTATAGTTTCTGGTCTTACATTTAGATCTTTAATCCATTTTGAGTTTATTTTTGTGTGCAGTGTTAGAAAGTGATCTAGTTTCATTCTTTTACAAGTGGTTGACCAGTTTTCCCAGCACCACTTGTTAAAGAGATTGTCTTTACTCCATTGTATATTCTTGCCTCCTTTGTCAAAGATAAGGTGTCCATATGTGTGTGGATTTATCTCTGGGTTTTCTGTTTTGTTCCATTGATCTATATGTCTGTCTTTGTGCCAGTACCATACTGTGTTGATGACTGTGGCTTTGTAGTAGAGCCTGAAATCAGGCAAGTTGATTCCTCCAGTTCCATTCTTCTTTCTCAAGATTGCTTTGGCTATTTGAGGCTTTTTATATTTCCATACAAATCTTGAAATTATTTGTTCTAGTTCTGTGAAAAATATGGCTGGTAGCTTAATAGGGATTGCATTGAATTTGTAAATTGCATTGGGTAGTATACTCATTTTCACTATATTGAGTCTTCCAATCCATGAACATGGTATATTTCTCCATCTATTAGTGTCCTCTTTGATTTCATTCACCAGTGTTTTATAGTTTTCTATATATAGGTCTTTAGTTTCTTTAGGTAGATATATTCCTAAGTATTTTATTCTTTTCGTTGCAATGGTGAATGGAATTGTTTCCTTAATTTCTTTTTCTACTTTCTCATTATTAGTGTATAGGAATGCAAGGGATTTCTGCGTGTTGATTTTATATCCTGCCACTTTACTATATTCTCTCCTTTGCTTTTGGCTTCTCTTCTTTTCACAGCTATTTGTAAGGCCTCCTCAGACAGCCATTTTGCTTTTTTCGCATTTCCTTTCCATGGGGGTGGTCTTGATTCATGTCTGCTGTACAATGTCATAGACCTCTGTCCATAGTTCACCAGGCACTGTCTATCAGATCTAGTCCCTTAAATCTAGTCCCTATTTCTCACTTTCACTGTATAATCATAAAGGATTTGATTTAGGTCATACCTGAATGGTCTAGTGGTTTTCCCCACTTTCTTCTATTTAAGTCTGAATTTGGCAATAAGGAATTAATGATCTGAGCCACAGTCAGTTCCTGGTCTTGTTTTTGCTGACTGTATAGAGCTTCTCCATCTTTGGCTCCAAAGAATATAATCAATCTGATTTTGGAGCTGACCATCTGGAGATGTCCATGTGTAGAGTCTTCTCTTGTGTTGTTGGAAGAGAGTGTTTGTTATGACCAGTCCGTTCTCTTGGCAAAACTCTATTAGCCTTTGCCCTGTTTCTTTCCATACTCCAAGGCCAAATTTGCCTGTTACTCCAGGTGTTTCTTGATTTCCTACTTTTGCATTCCAGTCCCCTATAATGAAAAGGACATTTTTTTTGGGTGTTAGTTCTAAAAGGTCTTGTAGATCTTCATAGAACTGTTCAACTTCAGCTTCTTCAGCATTACTGGTTGGGGCATAGACTTGGATAACTGTGATATTGAATGGTTTGTCTTGGAAACGAACAGAGATCATTCTGTCGTTTTAGAGACTGCATCCAAGTACTGCATTTCAGACTCTTTTTTTGACTATGATGGCTACTCCATCTCTTCTGAGGGATTCCTGCCCACAGTAGTAGATATAATGGTCATCTGAGTTAAATTGACCCATTCCAGTCCATTTTAATTCACTGATTCCTAGAATGTCAACATTCACCCTTGTCATCTCCTGTTTGACCACTTCCAATTTGCCTTGATTCATGGACCTGACATTCAGGTTCCTATTCAATATTGCTCTTTACAGCATCGGACCTTGCTTCTATCACCAGTCACATCCACAACTGGGTATTGTTTTTGCTTTGGCTCCATCCCTTCATTCTTTCTGGAGTTATTTCTCCACTGATATCCAGTAGCATTTGGGCACCTACTGACTTGGAGAGTTCCCCTTTCAGTATCCTATCATTTTGCCTTTTCATACTGTTCATGGGGTTCTTGAGGCAAGAATACTGAAGTGGTTTGCCATTCCCTTCTCCAGTGGACCACATTCTGTCAGACCTCTCCTCCATGACCCGCCCTTCTTGGGTGGCCCCACACGACATGGCTCAGTTTCATTGAGTTAAAAAAGGCTGTGGTCCATGCGATCAGATTGGCTAGTTTTCTGTGATTATGGTTTCAGTGTGTCTGCCTTTTGATGCCCTCTTGCAACACCTGCCATCTTATTGGATTTCTCTTACCTTGGATGTAGGGTACCTCTTCATACCTGCTCCAGCAAAGCACAGCCACTGCTCCTTACCTTGGGCAAGGGGTCTCTCCTCATGGCCACCCCTCCTGACCTTGGACATGGAGTAGCTCCTCTCAGTCCTCCTGTGCCCACGCAGCTGCCACTCCTTGGACGGCATATATCCCAAATAGTCATTTCCCCAGCTCATTCATAGAATGGAAGTTCCAGAACAAAAGAGGCAGACTAAAAATAGATACTATTCTTTACACCAAAAGGATGTCACAGAGAGAGAGGTGTGCCACTGTCCATATCCCCAGTTTTGAAGTCAGTGTTCAGGGAGTTTGACCAGAGGGAGACATAAAACATAAAACACAGAGCTCCAAGCTATTTTCACTTTATTTGAATCAGACTGTGGGAAGGAAGGTTAAGCCTCTGATTACCCACAAGTTATGAAAGATTTGTTGGTGAACTGTTAAGAGGAAGCTAATTGTTTCATGACAGATATAAGCTAAGCCATTTGCAAGCTAGTTTATCAGACAAAAACAAAGAAAGACACAGCTAGAAGAGTCCTCCTGAGGTCATAACAGGCCTCAAACATTGACTTCTATAAACATCCTTGTAAATGAAAATGAACTTCTGGAAGTCAAATTCTGGAACAATTTATGCTCCCAAGATATTAACATAACCTATAGCACAATCAGTCAATAGTTGATGAGAGTTAACAGTAGGAAAAGAGACAGTCAAAAGGAGTCCCCTCCTAAAACTACTATCATCCCAGGGAATGTGAATAAGCCCTAAGCTCCACCCTCCAAATAGCCCCCAACAGAGGCTTCACACTATTGGGAAAAGAGACTTCACTAAAATTGTTTATTTAGTTATTGAACAAATAATAGTAATAATTAATGGAACTGGAAAGGACCAGTATCCAGAGTTGCTATACTCATTATCTAAATGTCATAGCTTAACAAAAATTTCACAGTACATAGAAACAGGGAAATGTAACCTACATGGGGAAAAAAAAGCAATAGAAACTGCCTCTGAGAGGGACTAATAGTTCTAACAAGTAAAAACTTCATACTAGCTATCACAAATTGTGTTCAATGACCCAAAGGGGATTATCAAAAAAACAAAACAGTCAAGTAAATAAACTAAGAAGCTCAATATATATGTATGTATAAATATATATATAAATGATCGTAAGAGAACATTATGAATCATTGTATTCTAAAAAACAGGAGAACTTAGAAGGAATGGATAAATTTCTAAAAACATACAATGCACCTTCTATAAAACAAACTTAAAGAAGTAAAGAAAGTTATAGAGACAATGTCCCGTTGACAGAGTCTATAAGTAAGAGATAGAAATCATATTTTTCAAGTACCAAATTAAAATTTGAGTTGAAAATTACAATAACTGAAAAAATTCACCAGAGGGGATCAGTAGTAGATTTGAAGCAGCAGATGAAAAAGCCAGCCAACTTAAGATAGAGCAGTAAGATAATATAATCAAAATAACAGAGATAAAAATGAATAGAAAAGTGAAATGAAGGATAGCAAATTGTGGAATACAATTAAACACACTAACATACGCAAAATAGGGGTGCCATAAGAAAAGTGAGCAAAGCAAAATATTCAAAAATATAATGCTGGAAAATATCCTAAATATGATGGAAAATATTAATCTGTACAACCCAGTATTTCAATCAGTTCAAAGTAGGATAGACATAGGAGAGCTATACATCAACACTAGTAAAATGTTGAAAGCTAAAGACAGAAAATCTTAAAACACCAAGAGAAAATAATACATCCGTACAAATGAACTGCAATAAAATATTATGTATATTTCATCAGAAAGGATGGAATCTCTATGGCAGTAGGATGACATATTCAAAGTGCTGAAATTCAAAACTGTCAGTCAAAAATTCTGTCAACAAAGATATCCTTCAAAAATGAGGACAAAATATAGATAGTCCTCTGCTGCTCATGCCTTCCCCTCCCACCGCCCCCCCCCCCCGCCAAAAATTAAAAATAAAAAAGGCTTCACTGCTGGGAAATCCGCCTTACAGGAAAACTGGAGAAGTTCTTCAGCCTGAGGATGGTAAAACCAGCCTGCAGTTCTAATCCACATGATAAACCAAAGAGCACTGGTAGAGATAAGTAATTTTGTAAGACAGTACAAGTACATATTTTTTCTTTCTTCTCTTCATATAAAAAACAAGCATGTAAATCATGTACATAGTTGTATTGTTAGACAGATGACGTATAGTTAATATATTTGTCAAAAGCAAGATAAAGTAGGTGGTGGTAACAAGCTGTATTAAAGAAAGGAATTATGCTATATGATAACAGGAATACATGGAAGTAAACAGAAAATAAAAATAGGTAACTAAAAATATTATCAAAACCACTGAAATAATATATACTTATTCTCATTTTTGCCTCATTTTGTCTTATAAAAGGACAAAATTATATAAATACTAGTATACAATACATACACTAGTATGTAATTACATGTATGAATATAGCATGTATAACAGTGACAGCACAAAAGTTTCCAATAGAAAAGAGCTTTAGGAACATTTTTTTCCATATTGAAGAGGAATTAAGTTAGTATAAAACTAATAAAATTCTAATAATTTGTCATGTATGTATAATAAACCATAGAACAATACAAAAATAATTTAAAATCATTAAATAAATTGAGATGTTGTGCTAGTAAGTATTCATTTGATGCAAAAGAAAGACATCAAAAAAAAAACCTAGGCAAATATAATGACATGCAGATAAAAGTAAAATGACAGATATAAATCCAACAGTAGCAATATTAACACAAAATGTAAATAAATTAAAAATTCAATCAAAAGACATATGTTAAAGGTTGTAATAAAAATATTCAACTATGTTACTTAAAGATACAGCATAAATTCAAAGATACAAATAAGTGGAAATAAAAGAATAGAGTAGGATATATATCATATGAACAGCAACCATGAAAAAACTGAAATGACTATTTTAATATCAGCCACATAAACTTTAAAACAAAAAATATCACTATAGATGAAGAGACACATTTTATTATAAAAGTGTGAATCTATCAGTGTAAATATATATCAGTTATAAAAGATACACATACCTAACATCAAGACCAAAACACATGAAGCAAAAGCAGGGGGAAATTAAAAGAGAAACAATCCAACATTAATACTGGAACACTTTACTCACTTACATTTAATAATGGATAGAAAACTAGGCAGAAGATCAACAAAGGAAACAGAAGAATTCCATAACACTATAAACCAATTAGATTCTAAGAGACATCTATAGAATACCCCATTCCAAAAAGAGTAAATTACACAATCTACTCAAGTGCACATAAATATTTCCCAAGATACACTATCACTAGTGAAATTTTTAAGTCTCAATAAATTTTAGAAATTCAGATCACAAGATGAATGGCCTCTGGCCACAATGCAATAACAAAAAACGTTACAAAGAAATTGAGAAATTCACAAATATATGGAAATTAGATAATATTCAAAAAAGGCATCACAGATGAAAGCAAAAGAAAATTTAGAAATTAATTTAAGAAAGAAAATGAAAAATAAAAATTATGAGAATACATTGTTAAGAGGGTCATTTAAAACATAAATGTCTACATTAAAAAATAAATACTTCAAATCAATAGCCTAAATTTATACCTTAAAAAATCAGAGTATGGAGAAAGACAGGTTCCAGTTCAAGATGGTGTTTTTGAGCATAAATTGCTACACAGTCTGACCCAGCAAAATTCACACTCTTTTGCAGGAATGTTTTTTGAAGTTGGTGTTATGTCAAAGAATAAATTATGCCAAAGAGTATTCTGCTTATGTTTTCCTCTAAGTGTCCAGTCTCACATTTAGATCTTTAATTAATTTTGAGTTTATTTTTGTGTATGGTAAGAGAGTATTCTGATTTCATTTTTTTCATATGTAGCTGTCCGGTTTTCCCAGCAACTTATTGAAGAGACTGTCTTTTCTCCATTGTATATTCTTGCCTCCTTTGTCATAGGTTAGATGAACATAGGGTACATGAGTTTTTTTCTTGACTTTCTAGGACACAATTCACAAAGATTTTTTTCATTCTTTTCTCTGTGTGTGTGCCTAGTCATTCAATCCTGTCTGACTCTTTGCAACCCCATGGATTGTAGCCCCCCGCCCCAAGCTCCTCTGTCCATGGAAATTGTCCAGGCAAGAATAGTGGAGTGGATCGCCGTGCCCTTCTCCAGGGGATCTTCCTGACCCAGGAATCGAACCAAGGTCTCTGGCATTGCAGGCAGATTCTTTACCAGCTAAGTTACCAGGGAAGCCCTTTTCTCTCTATCAACTGGGTAATATCAAGACATTTGTTTTCAAGTTTGAAGATTCTTTCTTGTGTTTAATTGAGCTTATTGTCAAATTTCAATATCAATTGCATTTTAAATTTCATTTATTTATTTTTCAGTTACAGAATTTCTGTTCAGTTGCTTTTATAATTTATTTTTTACTTATCAGCTACTTGTTTTGTTTAGGTATTGTTTTTCCTGATACTGTTGAATTATGTGTGTCCTCTTTAATCTCACTGGACTTTCTGAAAATAATTATTTTGAATTATTTCCTGGTAACTCATAGATTTTCATTTTTGGGGGGTCAGTTACTAAAAAATTATTGTGTTCCTTTGGTAACACAATAATTGTCTCTGCCCAGAGGGAACTGTCACATTTCTAACCTTTGTGGACTCACTTTATTGGGAAAAGACTTTCACCTAAAGCTGGCTGTGAGACAAATGAATGAGTGAGGTGTCATATCTGTTCCTCAGAGTGCATGGCTGCATAATCTCTGTGGGCTATCACACAGATCAGCATCTGTGAAGACTGCATGGGTCTTCAGTGACCAAGGCTACAGAGACAGTTCTTGATGGTTGCAGCGGTAACTAGAGCTATTGGGGTCCTTGGCAGTGAAGTCTGCTGGCATCCTGCTGCTGGGGATCTCCACCTTGGTCCATGACACATAGTTGTAACTGAGGAGATCCTTCTTGGCACCAGGTACAATGTAGTGCACTGAGAGTGGCAGTGAAGCAAAGGTCCTAACATTCTGTTCATGTGTAACTACTATACTGCCTTGGCCCTGACGTGCAACAGTACATGCTGGAGCAGCGGTGTCAGAGTCAGGTACAAGCATGTGCAGATTTGTGATAGAACTTAGATGTGTGGCTGGTTTTCTTTAGTGACTTGCAGGGGAAGGGGTGGGTGCAGCAGTGGTAAAGGACCTGAGGTGACAGGGCACAGTAGTCACTTAGGCCCAGGGGACTGAATGCTATAGCAGCCCAGCCTGAGGATGCTGCATCAAAATTCCAAAACTTATGCCAGGGGAAGTCTCAGAGCAGCACGATCCAGGGATGGAATGTTAAAGCCAATGTCAGGACCCAGGGGGTGTGGCACAGAAAAGCAGTGGTGTGGCCCCCGTCTGACTTAGAATCCAACAAGGGGGTTTAACAGCCTGGTTAAGGGTCAAGGACATGACTGCAAGTACAAGATGAGGTCTACAACTGTAGCAGCATGGCCCCAGTTTTGCAGTGGTGGTTTAGTCAGCCTGTTGTGTCTGACTCTTGTGACCCCATGGACTATAGCCTGCCAGGCTCCTCTGTCCACAGGATTTCCCAGGCAAGAATAGTGGAAAGTTTGCCATTTCCTTCTCCAGGGGATCTTTGCAACCCAGGGATTGACCACGTCTCCCGCTTTGCAGGTGGATTTTTTACCAACTGAGCTGCCAGGGAAGCCCAACCCTAGTTATACCAGGAAAAGAACTGGCTTGGAACCTGGGGGTGGGCTGCAGTGCAGCAGCTCCTCTCACATAGACCACAAGGCTTGTGGCATCCCAATCAGAAAAAGCCAGGCACAGGACTGACAGGGCCCCAGGAGTCAGGTCCCACCCCAGGGACAGTTCCAGCCTCGGGAAAGACACAGCAGCAAAGACGCGGCAGCTCTGTGGCTGGACTCAGAGTTGGAGAAGACAGTGGAAGTCCTCAGTAACACAGGCTGTAAACACCTGTGATAGTGAGGCTTGCTGCTCTTTTCTGACACTACTCTTCCCCATGAAGGGAACTTACTCTGACAGAATCTCTGCTGGTGCCAAGCTGTCCTGAACCCCTTGTGCTCAGTCGCTCAGTCATGTCCAACTTGGTGCAACCCCATGGACTAAAGCCCACAAGGCTCCTCTGCTCATGGAATTTTCCAGGCAAAAGTATTGGAGTGATTTGCCGTTTTTTACTCCAGGGGATCTTCCCAAACAGGGATTGAACCCGTGTCTCTTGCATCTCCTGCATTGGCAGGGGGGTTCTTTCTACCACTGAGCCGCCTGAAAGTGAAAGTAGCTCAGTCATGTCCAGCTCTTTGCGACCCCATGTACTATACAGTCCATGAAATTCTCCAGGCTAGAATACCTTATTCTGGCCGTTCCCTTCTCCAGGGACCTTCCCAACTCAGAGATTGAACCCAGGTCTCTCACACTGCAGGTGGATTCTTTACTGAGCCATCTAGGAAGTCCCAATACTACACTTGATCTTAGCCACAAGACCCAAAATCTCTGAACTGGAGGATGGGGTAATGCAGGTAAAATCAGTCCCATGTTTTCTATATGACCACTCTCAGTTTTCAATCGTGCCAGGTTTCTGTTGCTTCTTCATTATAATCCAGAGCTTTCCCAACATATTGTAAACTATCGGACATGACTGAGCGACTTCACTTCACTATTTGTAGGTTTTGCTATTTCTCTGGGGGAGATACAAGAGTTGAAACTTTCAAATGGTCTGTCTTGCTGTGTGCATGCATGCTAAGTTGCTTCAGTCACGATTGACACTTTGCCACCCTATGGACCATAACCCATCACCTTAACTCTAACTCTGATTGAAGGATTCTGCAGACATTCACTTGCTACAGTTTTCAGGCTAGTCTTGTCTCTTACATAACAGTGGATTTGCATGTGTAAACTCATCGACTTTTAGATCAGTGACAGCGCTGACAATACTAAACACACTGTATAACCTAGAAGGGTTTTACTCTTTGCCCTTTCACTTCCTTTCCACTTCTGTTGACAATTAATATAATGTACTTAGTTGAGTTGTATTATGTTATAAATATATAAACTCCCATATTATAAATCAGGAATTATACTTTAACTTCCTGATTGATTTCTCCTTTTATATATGCATGAGCACTGGTGAAAGAATGCAGTAATAGTTGCAGGAGCAAAGAGTCTATGAAGTGGCTCTCATTTCTGGTACTGCAACAGATGACTTGCTACTTTAGCTCTAGAAGTTGTGGAAAGGTGCTGGTTTGGCCAACGGAATACAGTCATTGAATGAATATGAAAACAGTTCTGGATGAACTTGTCAGGAGGGTTCATGAGGTGACTGTTATGACACCTCCAACTTCCATTCTTGTTGATCTCAATGAATCATCTCCTATTAAATATGAGACTTTTCCTCTGGCTGAAGGAGCCTGGCAGGTTGCAGTCCATGGAGTCCCAAAGAGTCAGACATGACTGAGTAACTAAGCACAGCACATAGCACATTGTAAGAATTTTATCAAGCATTTGATCAGCATGTGGACATATCTGGCAAAAGATTTCTTTTGGACACATTTTTCATTAGTAAGAAGTTTATACTGGGAATTTTTTGATGTTTTTAAGGATCTCTGTAAAGATGTTGTTTCTAACAAGTGACTTATGACAAAACACAGGAATCAGGTTTAATGTTGTTCTTGCAGATGCCATTGGATCCTGTGGGGGCTTCTCACTGAGATACCTAGAGTATTTTTATTTGTACAATCTCTGCTTCTTGTATGGTGATTCAGTGGAAAAGATTAGTGGAAAACTTCCATTCTTACCATCTTATGCACCTGATATGTTTTCTGAATTAGTCGTCATATGACATTCAGGGAGAGGGTCAAAAACATATGTACTTTATTTTGATTTTTGGTTCCAAATGTTTAATGAGAACACATGGAGTAAGTTTTACAGTGAAATACTAGGTAAGTCATGTTTTTAGTTGGTAGCATGAAATCTTATTTTTTCTAGTTCGTTTGAAAGTGAATTCACATAAAGTCACAGGAATTTGCCTCCTCTAAGTAAAATAAGGAAATGAAAATACAAAATGATTCAGCAAACTCATAAATATTATGGAAACTTTTATGGAATACTGCAAGTAGAACCCTGTGTTCCGTTACTGGCATAGAACACTCCAGGAAGTCATAAACCACAATGTAAATGATTAAGACTTCTCCAAAAAATTATATATCTACCTTACGAAACTTTTTTTAATTTAGAAAGCATCACTAGAAACCTCGTAAAATTTTTCATTAATGAAGACACGTATATTAAAGAGTCCCACAGATATTTGTAACAATAGTATCTAGGTAGCACTTAGAAACTGTTCCTACTTGTTTATTCCTACTTGTTCCTACTTGTAGCTCAGTTTTTTTATTATATTACACTACATTATATATTATGGGTTCCCAAGGTGGTACTAGTGGTAAAGAACCTTAATGAAGGAGACTTAAGAGACATGGATTCAATCCTTAGGTCAGGAAGATCCCCTAGAGGAGGGCATGACAGGGTTCAGCAAACTCATAAATATTATGGAAAAATTTGTGAAATACTGAAAGTAGAACCCTGTGTTCCATACTATTATAGAGCATTCCAGGAAGCCATAAACAACCATTTGAACGATTAAGACTTCTCCAAGCAATTATATATCTGCCTTACTAGACTTCAGTATCTGCCTTAATAAACTTCAGTGTCTACCTTACTAATACTCCAGTATTCTTGCCTAGAGAATCCAATGAACAGAGGAGCCTAGAGAACGACGAGGTCCACAGTCTCACAGAGAGTCAGACATGACAGAAGCGATTTAGCATGCATACATGAGTATTGCATACTATACGTGCACAGACATATTTGCTTTATCAAAAAACAGACACTTTGAAACATCTTTGGCCAAAACATTTCAAGCCTTTTCACAAAAATTTCCTAATATATGCAAATGACAAGACAGTCATTTCATCAAAGATTTGTTTTTGTTTTTTCTTTCAGGAAGACCCACTACAACATTTGAGATAATGAGGAAAGCAGAAACATGATTCATCTTGGCACCTATTGGAATTTAGAATTTCCTCTCTCAGTGCTACCAAATTTTGAATTGATTGGAAGCCTCCTCTGCAAACCTGCCAAATCTCTGTCTTTCTTGGTTTATTTCTCCACTGATCTCCAGTAGCATATTGGGTACCTACACCTGGACAGTTCATCTTTCAGTGTCCTATCTTTTTGCCTTTGCATACTGTTCATGGAATTCTCAAGGCAAGAATATTGAAGTGATTTGCCATTCCATTCTCCAGTGGACCACATTTTGTCAGAACTCTCCACCATGATCCATCTGACTTGGGTGGCCCTACACAGCATGGCTCATAGTTTCATTGAATTAGACAAGTAAGAAACTATTACTTAGCTTTTAGAAGAAAATTCTGACACACCACACAACAGAGATGAATTTTACTCTAAATGAAATAAGCTAATCCAGAAAGACAAGTACAAGAAAAGTCCAGAGTATCCAGCCTAGTCAAATTTGTAGACACTTTGGCAGAGTGATAGCTGCCAGAGGATGAGGAAAGAGGAAAATGTAGTTTCTTAATGACATAGACTTCAGTATTTGCCAGATCAAAAAGTTCTGGTGATTGGTTTCACTATATGAATACACAATGCTACTGAACCATACCTTTAGGAATGATTAAGATGGCAATATCTTTTTAAAAGCTACAATTCTAATAATTCTAGAATATATCCAGTTTTCTCTCTTTAGGTGCTTATTTAATTTATATGCAGAGTACATCATGAGAAACGCTGGGCTGCAAGAAGCACAGGCTGGAATCAAGATTTCCAGGAAACATATCAATAAACTCGGATATGCAGATGTCACCACCCTTATGGCAGAAAGTGAAGAGGAACTAAAAAGCCTCTTGATGAAAGTGAAAGAGGAGAGTGAAAAAGTTGGCCTAAAGCTCAACATTCAGAAAATGAAGATCGTGGCATCTGGTCCCATCACTTCATGGGAAATAGATGGGGAAACAGTGGAAACAGTGGCAGACTTTATTTATTTGGGCTGCAAAATCACTGCAGATGGTGACTGCAGCCATGACATTAAAAGACACTTACTCCTTGGAAGAAAAGTTATGACCAACGTAGATAGCATATTCAAAAGCAGAGACATGACTTTGCCAACTAAGGTCTGTCTAGTCAAAGCTATCCTTTTTCCTGTGGTCAAGTATGGATGTGAGAGTCAGACTGTGAAGAAGGCTGAGTGCCGAAGAATTGTTGCTTTTGAACTGTGGTGTTGGAGAAGACTCTTGAGAGTCCCTTGGACTGCAAGGAGATCCAACCAGTCCATTCTGAAGGAGATCAACCCTGGGATTTCTTTGGAAGGAATGATGCTAAAGCTGAAGCTCCAGTACTTTGGCCACTTCATGCAATGAGTTGACTCATTGGAAAAGACTCTGATGCTGGGAGGGATTGGGATCAGGAGGAGAAGGTGCGACAGAGGATGAGATGGCTGGATGAAATCTCTGACTTGATGGACACAAGTCTGAGTGAACTCCAGGAGATGGTGATGGACAGGGAGGCCTGGCGGCTGCGCTTCATGGGGTCGCAAAGAGTCGAACACGACTGAGTGACTGAACTAAACTGAACTGAGATGTTTGGAGCAATCTTTTCAATATATTAGCTATGCTGTTGCTACTTTGTGATGAAGTGTCTTGCTGATCTTGTTTGCGACACCAGTTTTCTTGCCATTCATACAGCTCACACTGTTCGCTGAACCCAGGGTAGGCAAGGCACAAGTTAAGAGCCTGGAAGGAGACAAATTCTTAGAAAAGTACAACTTTCCCAAACTGAACCAGGAAGAAATAGAAAATCTTAACAGACCCATCACAAGCACAGAAATTGAAACTGTAATCAGAAATCTCCCAGCAAACAAAAGCCCAGGTCCAGACGGCTTCACAGCTGAATTCTACCAAAAATTTCGAGAAGAGCTAACACCTATCCTACTCCAACTCTTCCAGAAAATTGCAGAGGAAGGTAAACTTCCAAACTCATTCTATGAGGCCACCATCACCCTAATACCAAAACCTGACAAAGATGTCACAAAAAAAGAAAACTACAGGCCAGTATCACTGATGAACATAGATGTAAAAATCCTCAACAAAATTCTAGCAATCAGAATCCAACAACACATTAAAAAGATCATACACCATGACCAAGTGGGCTTTATCCCAGGGATGCAAGGATTCTTCAGATCTGCAAATCAATCAATGTAATTCACCACATTAACAAATTGAAAAATAAAAACCATATGATTATCTCAATAGATGCAGAGAAAGCCTTTAACAAAATTCAACATCCATTTATGATAAAAACTCTCCAGAAAGCAGGAATAGAAGGAACATACCTCAACATAATAAAGGCTATCTATGACAAACCCACAGCAAACATTATCCTCAATGGTGAAAAACTGAAAGCATTTCCCCTAAAGTCAGGAACAAGACAAGGGTGCCCACTTTCACTGCTACTATTCAACATAGTTCTGGAAGTGTCGGCCAGAGCAATCAGAGCAGAAAAAGAGATAAAAGGAATCCAAATTGGAAAAGAAGAAGTAAAACACTCACTGTTTGCAGATGACATGATCCTCTACATAGAAAACCCTAAAGACTCCACCAGAAAATTACTAGAGCTAATCAATGAATATAGTAAAGTTGCAGGATATAAAATCAACACACAGAAATCTCTTGCATTCCTATACACTAATAATGAGAAAGTAGAAAAAGAAATTAAGGAAACAATTCCATTCACCATTGCAACGAAAAGAATAAAATACTTAGGAATATATCTACCTAAAGAAACTAAAGACCTATATATAGAAAACTATAAAACACTGATGAAAGAAATCAAAGAGGACATTAATAGATGGAGAAATATACCATGTTCATGGATCGGAAGAATCAATATAGTGAAAATGAGTATACTACCCAAAGCAATTTACAAATTCAATGCAATCCCTATTAAGCTACCAGCCATATTTTTCACAGAACTAGAACAAATCATTTCAAGATTTGTATGGAAATACAAAAAACCTCAAATAGCCAAAGCAATCTTGAGAAAGAAGAATGGAACTGGAGGAATCAACTTGCCTGACTTCAGGCTCTACTACAAAGCCACAGTCATCAACACAGTATGGTACTGGCACAAAGACAGACATATAGATCAATGAAACAAAACAGAAAGCCCAGAGATAAATCCACACACATATGGACACCTTATCTTTGACAAAGGAGGCAAGAATATACAATGCAGCAAAGACAATCTCTTTAACAAGTGGTGCTGGGAAAACTGGTCAACCACTTGTAAAAGAATGAAACTAGATCACTTTCTAACACTGCACACAAAAATAAACTCAAAATGGATTAAAGATCTAAATGTAAGACCAGAAACTATAAAACTACTAGAGGAGAATATAGGCAAAACACTCTCAGACATAAATCACAGCAGGATCCTCTATGATCCACCTCCCAGATTTCTGGAAATAAATGCAAAAATAAATAAATGGGATCTAATTAAAATTAAAAGCTTCTGCACAACAAAGGAAAATATAAGCAAGGTGAAAAGACAGCCTTCTGAATGGGAGAAAATAATAGCCAATGAAGCAACTGACAAACAACTAATCTCAAAAATATACAAGCAACTTATGCAGCTCAATTCCAGAAAAATAAATGACCCAATCAAAAAATGGGCCAAAGAACTAAATAGACATTTCTCCAAAGAAGACATACAGATGGCTAACAAACACATGAAAAGATGCTCAACATCACTCATTATTAGAGAAATGCAAATCAAAACCACAATGAGGTACGACTTCACACCAGTCAGAATGTCTGCGATGCAAAAATCTGCAAGCAATAAATGCTGGAGAGGGTGTGGAGAAAAGGGAACCCTCTTACACTGTTGGTGGGAATGCAAACTAATACAGCCACTGTGGAGAACAGTGAGGAGATTCCTTAAAAAATTGCAAATAGAACTGCCTTATGACCCAGCAATCCCATTTCTGGGCATACACACTGAGGAAACCAGAATTGAAAGAGACACATGTACCCCAATGTTCATCACAGCACTGTTTGTTTATAATAGCCAGGACATGGAAACAACCAAGATGTCCATCAGCAGATGAGTGGATAAGAAAGCTGTGGTACATATACACAATGGAGTATTACTCAGCCATTAAAAAGAACACATTTGAATCAGTTCTGATGAGATGGATGAAACTAGAGCCAATTATACAGAGTGAAGTAAGCCAGAAAGAAAAACGCCAATACAGTATACTAACACATATATATGGAATTTAGAAAGATGGCAATAATGACCCTGTATGCAAGACAGCAAAAAAGACACAGATGTGTATAACGGACTTTTGGACTCAGAGGGAGAGGGAGAGGGTGGGATGATTTGGGAGAATGGCATTGTAACATGTATACTATCATGTAAGAATCGAATAGCCAGTCTATGTCTGACGCAGGATACAGCATGCTTGGAGCTGTGCACGGTGATGACCCAGAGAGATGTTATGGGGAGGGAGGTGGGAGGGGGTTCATGTTTGGGAACGCATGTACACTCGTGGTGGATTCATGTCAATATATGGCAAAACCAATACAGTATTGTAAAATAAAATAAAGTAATAAAAAATTAAATAAAAATAAAATAAAAACTGTTCCAAGTTAAAAAAAAAAAAAAAGTGCCTGGAAGGAGACTCAAGGAGCCACAGTAACTGCAGACAGGTTTACTGTCTCCTGACTGGCACAGCAGCCATAACACAGCTTCTCTCCTGGCTGATGTACCTGTAGCAGTAGCCATAACATAACCATAACCTAGCCATAGCATAATCTCATGTAACATAAGCATGGGTCACACCAGTGTAGCCCCAGTGCAGCAGCAGTGAGGGCTTTCATGGTGAAGCTCCGACAGGCCTACTGCACAAAGCAGCCCATGACCAGTAAGAACCTCGTGATATGCACATGCAGTCCTACATCTGTTACAGATCTCATCTGTTACATAACTGTGCAAACTCATTGTTTACAGAACATGGGTGAGAGAGCATGAGAGCATGGGGCAAGAGGCCCTGACTGGAGTCATCTTGTTAATTTCCCCACATGAAGCCAATTTTTTTCCCACAGGCAGTGACAGAGTTTGCCCAAGCTCTGGAGAAAAAGACATTGTGGTGTTTTCTTTGGAGTCAATGGTTATCAACAGAAGAAAGGGCCAATATGATTGCATCAGCTCTTGCTGAGATTCCACAAAAGGTAAGCAAAGTAATTTAATAGTGGAAAAATATTTAATGAGTCACTTAAATAATATGAAAGGTTTGATTACAGACAATTTCTGCAAGAAAGGTAAATTATTATGATAACCCCAACTTAACTCAAATATTTATAAAAACCAAAATATATATGACAAGTGCTACAGTGGTGTGATCACTCACCTAGAGCCAGACATCTTAGAATGTGAAGTCAAGTGGGCCTTAGAAAGCATCACTATGAACAACCTTAGTGGAAGTGATGGAATTCCAGTTGAGCTATTTCAAATCCTGAGATGATGCTGTGAAAGTGCTACTCTCAATATGCCAGCAAATTTGGAAAACTCAACAGTGGCCACAGGACTGGAAAAGGTTAGCTTGCATTCCAATCCAAAAGAAAGGCAATGCCAAAGAATGCTCAAACTACCACACAATTGCACTCATCTCACATGCTAATAAAGTAATGCTCAAAATTCTCCAAGCCAGGCTTCAGAGAAACGTAAACTGTGAACTGACAGATGTTCAAGCTGGATTTAGAAAAGGCAGAGGAACAGAGATCAAATTGCCAACATCTGTGGAGAAGGCAATGGCACCCCTACTCCAGCACTCTTGCCTGGAAAATCCCATGGACACAGGAGCCTGGTGGGCCACAGTCCATGGGGTCGCTAAGAGTTGGACACAACTGAGCGACTTCACTTTCACTTTTCACTTTCATGCACTGGAGAAGGAAATGGCAACACACTCCAGTGTTCTTGCCTGGAGAATCCCAGGGATGCAGGAGCCTTGTGGGCTGGTCTATGGGGTCTATAAGGTCATAGAGTCGGACACAACAGAAGAGACTTAGCAGCAGTGGATCATGGGAAAAGCAAGAGAGGTCTAGAAAAACATCTATTTCTCCTTTATTGACTATGCCAAAGCCTTTGACTGTGTGGATCACAGTAAACTGTAGAAAATTCTGAAAACAATGGGAATACCAGACCACCTGACCTGCCTCTTGAGAAATCTATATGCAGGTCAGGAAGCAACAGTTAGAACTGGACATGGAACAACAGACTGGTTCCAAATAGCAAACGGAGTACATGAAGGCTGTATATTGTCACCCTGCTTATTTAACTTACATACAGAGTACATCATGAGAAACTCTGGGCTGGAAGATGCACAAGCGGGTACCAAGCAAGACTGCTGGGAGAAATACCAATAACCTCAGATATGCAGATGACACCACCCTTATGGCAGAAAGTGAAGAGAAACTAAAAAGCCTCTTGATGAAAGTGAAAGAGGAGAGTGAAAAAGTTGGCTTAAAGCTCAACATTCAGAAAACAAAGATCATGGCCTCTGGTCCCATCACTTCATGGGAAATAGATGGGGAAACAGTGGAAACAGTGTCAGACTTTATTTTTGGGGGGCTCCAAAATCACTGCAGATGGTGATTGCAGCCATGAAATAAAAAGACGCTTACTCCTTGGAAGGAAAGTTATGACCAACCTAGATAGCATATTCAAAAGCAGAGACATAACTTTGCCAACAAAGGTCCATCTAGTCAAGGCTGTGGTTTTTCCTGTGGTCATATACGGATGTGAGAGTTGGACTGTGAAGAAAGCTGAGTGCTGAAGAATTGATGCTTTTGAACTGGGGTGTTGAAGAAAATTCTTGAAAGTCCCTGGGACTGTAAGCAGATGCAACCAGTACATCCTAAAGGAGACCAGTCCTAGGTGTTCACTGGAAGGACTGATGCTGAAGCTGAAATTCCAATACTTTGGTCACCTCATGGGAAGAGTTGACTCATTGGAAAAGACCCTGATGCTGGGAAGAACTGGGGGCAGAAGGAGATGGGGATGACAGAGGATGAGATGGCTGGATGGCATCACCGACTCCATGGACATGAGTTTGAGTAAAGTCCAGGTGTTGGTGAAGGGCAGGGAGGCCTGGTGTGCTGCGATTCATGGGGTCGTGAAGAGTCAGACACGACTGAGCGACTGAACTGACTGACTAACGGTAGTTTAGAGTATCTTTTATTAACAATACTTTGGATTAACATTATCAAAATTGAAAATATCTAAGAGATCCAGTATGAACTTTGATATTATAATGGGGTTGTGGGCAGGAAAATAAACCATCAAATTCTGCTTTGTCATTTGCTCCTTTTCATTGAAGGACTCTTGAGGACACAGTAAACATACAAATATTCTCGAGTTAAATTTTAACAGTAAGTGCAGTAGCACAAAGACATTATGCAATAGTGATAAAAGTCTGGAATGCATCGTGCAGACTGTGCTTGCCAGATAATCCTGACCCCTTTCATATCCCCTAAATTTTAAAGTAGCCCTATCAGTGTGCTTTGCAGGGTACTATTCAGAGAAAGGATGGTCAGGGCCCCTAAGAGACCTCCAGATCCCCTCCAGACACAGTGACTTAGAGAAAGATAAACATCAGCTTCCCTGGTGACTTGGTCCTGACAAAGTCTGAATCAGGAAGATTGAAGAGAAGACAGGGTCCTGCCCTTAAGTAAGCTCTGTGTGTGGTAAGGTCTGGCCCTTAATGGACTCTGCTTCTAACCTGTCACTTTGCTCCTTCTGATTGAGGAGGGAGAGGGACTGTAGGAAGGAATCAAGCATAAGGAAAGTGGCATGGCAAAGATTCAGCAACTTCTTTCTCCATAAAATAGAGTGGCATCTTATTTTCTAATACATAAAATTCCCCTGAGGTCTTTGGATATTTTGAACTACTTTTATAATTTGCTATCTGATATTGTGATCTTCTCCTAATGACCTATGCTGTTTCTTTGCTGATAGACTTACTTTACATTTCCAGAGCAAATAGAGGTTAAACACTATAAATTATAATCCAGTGTATGAGAATTGATTGGCAATTCCAAAATCTGTACCTTTCTTTTGTACTGGGCATAGAAACTACAGATTGACACTGTTACTCTTTTGTGGTTCATTGTTAAAGTGTTCATGGTCAGCTGAATAAATTTTATTATCACAAAGTTGGAACTTTTTCAACAGTTTATTGATACTTATAACTTACAAAAAAAAGGCTTCATTTGTAAATGTAAACATCATTTGTCTATGCCATCATGTGTGAATGGTCATGATTATATTCCATAGCTGACTGAATATGGTAATAAGTATGTAAAATGTAACTATTCCTACTGATGTCAGTGCATTAATAGTTATCGTTGCTTATGATCATGCATCCTTTCTTCCTTACATGCCATATGGAAGACATTTAATGTTATCTTTTAATCTCTTGAATTCTAATGCTATGACTTTAAAATTAATTGAATAAGGTATTTTTGTTACCCTAACAAGTTCTGTGGACATACGATGGCAAAAAGCCAGACACCTTAGGACCCAATATTTCTCTGTATAACTGAATTACCCCAGAATGACCTTCTTGGTAAATAATGGCAGAACAAATCCTAAAAACATGATTAACAGCTGAGCAGAGTGATAGTACTTCAATAGGAAATAAACTTATCAAGTGTTTATTATTAAGACATTCAGAAAGAAACTTTACTTCTGTGTTTTCACTCCCAACAATAGAGGGGAGAAGGAAAACATATCATAGTTGGCACTGTATTACACATTGGTCATATCCCTTATGCCCAAAATTAAAATATCTTCCTTTTGCCTTTAATTGCTTCTAACAGTGAGTGGCTTAATGGGTTATTGTTCTACCTCTGAATGCTTTCCTTACACCTATTGGTTCTCCTGTGTAGGAGTATTTTAAATACTACTGATAAATAATAGCTCCTTATTTATTACCAGTGACTCTCCATTTTCTACAGAAATAAAATCCACAATCATTTCCATGAAGAGGTAGCATATTTCTTAATAAAATGAAGATTCTCTTTTCTTTGGTTCCACAGTTACTACCATTACCCTTTCGGTGATTTTGACACCATTCTTATCAGATTAAATGACTTCCTTGATCTTTTAGAGAATATATTTCTGAATGCCCCCTTTTTATGCATATGTGGTTTCTTTTACCCAGAGTGTTCTTTAAACTGTTCTTCTGCCAATCTTGAATTCGATTGTGAAATTCAAGTGACAAAGCACTTCTTTCATGAAGTCTTCACTTATCTCTCCAGCAGACAGGAGTTTCTGGCTGTGAGTTCTGAAAGCAATTTAAATGCAGTTTCCTGTGTGTAACCATCTGTTATCTTAAAAACATTGCTTTTTACAGTGCCTTATAAGGCCCATTTCTTGTTTTATTCTGAATTATTATTAATAATTTTACTGAAAGTCACTCAATGCTAGATCATCCAAAAACCAAAGGCTTTATAACTCATGGTGGAATCAACGGCACTTACAAGGCCATCTGCCATGAGATCACTATGGTGGGCTTTCCTATGCTTACTGATCAACCTGATAACATCACCTGATGGCCCACAGCACGCCAGGCTTCCCTGTCCTTCACCATCTCCCAGAGTTTGCTCACACTCATGTCCATTGAGTCAGTGATGCTATCTAACCATCTCATCCTCTGTTGTCTCCTTCTGTTTTAACTGCCCACTGTCATCAGTAGGCAGATCATTCAGACAAAATAATCAATATGGCAATAGTGATCATAAATTATACAATTGACCAGTCAAACTTAATTGATATCTTTAGAATTAATACATTGCACTAAAAAAATCAACACACATCTTCAGTCTTTGCAAACTGCAGGATTTCTGCTGCTTTTTCATTTTAGTCCAGAACTTACCCAAAATAATCTACATTGGTTTGAAGTTGGTCATTTATTGTTTTTGCTGTTTCTGTGAGGGATACAATTGTTGTGACTTCATAACCCTCCATCTTGTTGATGTCACCTTATCTCTAATTTTGTGTCAAAGTGACTGCAGACATAAGAGCCTCTCACTTGCTATTGTTTTACACTAGTTAGTCTTCTTTCTCATAGAATATAATTGATGTGTGTGTACAAGAAGGGTGACAGCACTGACAAATCAATACTAAACACACTGTATAATCTCGAAACGTTCTGCACTTTGCCTTTTCACTTGATTTCCACATCTGCTGACTATTCATGTAATCTACTTTTTTAAGGAATAGGAGTTATAATTTAACTTCTGGTTGATGACTTCTGGATATAAGCCTGAGCAATAGCAAAAGTTTACAGTAGTTATTTTTAAAGGACTGCATATGAGCAAGATGCCTATGAAAAGACTCTCGCTTCTGCTGCTGCTACAGCTGACTTGTCACTTTAGCGGCGGGAGTTGTGGAAAGGTGCTGGTGTGGCCGGTGGAATTTAGTCACTGGATGAATATAAAGACAATTCTGGACGAACTTGTCACAAGGGGTCATGAGGTGACTGTTCTGATATCTTCAGCTTCCACTATTCCTAATTCCAGCAAACCATCTACTATGAAATTTGAGACTTTTCCTGTATCTTTAACAAAAAGTGATTATGAGAATTTTATAGAACGTCTTCTTGAGGAATGGACATACGCGGCGAAAGATTCCTTTTGGTCCTATTTGTCAACAGTGAAAAGTTTATTTTGGGAATTTTTTGATACTGCTTTAAGTATGTGTAAAGATGCTGTTTCCAACAATAAATTAATGACAGAACTACAGGAATCAAGGTTTGATATCCTTATTGCAGATGCTGTTGGACCCTGTGGTGAACTGCTGGCTGAATTACTTAAAATACCATTCGTGTACAGTCATTACACCTCACCTGGCCATATAATTGAAAGGAATAGCGGAAGACTTCATTTTCCACCATCTTATGTACCTGTTATGATTTCAGAATTAAGTGATCGCATGACATTCATGGAGAGGGTCAAAAATATGTTTTACACACTTTATTTTGACCTTTTCTTCACGACATACAACGAGAAAAAGTGGAATCAGTTCTACAGTGAAGTACTAGGTAAGTTGGACTTCCTGATAGCTCAGTGGTAGAGAATCTACCTGCCAAGGCAGGGGACACAGGTTTTATCCTTTGGTCAGGAAGATCCCTTGGAAAAGGAAATGGCATTCCATTCCAGTGTTTTTGCCTGGGAAATCCCATGGACAGAGAAGCCTGTTAGGCTATAGTCCACGGAGCTGAAAAGAGTCAGTTATCACTTAGCAACAAAACGACTAGGTAATTCATGTTTTTAGTTGGTAGAATGAAGTCTTATTTTTCCTAGTGCCTTGGAAGTTGAGTTTGTCTAAATATAAATTCACAAAAATTTATCTCAAATAAGTGAAACAGTGAAATAAAAATATAAAATGACCCTCAATCTAACAAATATTATGCAAACACTTAAATTATAGAGTAGGGTAAAGCCCATTACTAGTATCAGATACCAGGAAGTCATTTACCACAGACTGAAGTACCTAGGACATCTGCAAGTGACTATCCAACTAACAAAACTTCTTTTTTTAACTTAAAGTCATTAAGAATCTCATAAACTGTCTTGATAAATGAAGACATGTACATTGAAAAATATACACATATTTGTAGTGTAAGTATCCAGTTAGCTTTTAGAAATTGTTTCTACTTATGTAGAAACAGATGTATTCCAGATATACTTTATTATCCTATACTATGCTATGTATAGATTTATCAAGAAACAGACACATTCGAATATCGTGGCCAAAACATCCCAAGTTCCTTCACAAAAATTATCTAATATACACACATGACAATAGTCTCATTTGATCAAATATTTGTTGTTGTTTTTCTTTTTACTTTCAGGAAAAACTACTACCTTATCGGAGACAATGGGGAAAGCCGAAATGTGGCTCATTCGAAGCTACTGGGACATTTCATTTCCTCGTCCACTACTACCAAATGTTGAATTTGTTGGAGGGCTCCACTGCAAACCTGCCAAGCCTCTGCCTAAGGTAACCTACTCCTCCTTGCTGTTCTTTTTGAACTTTGTGTTTTCAATAGGAATATTCTGTATTCTTTATTGAGAATGTTTGATTACAGGTAGTCAGATGTGGGAACCTGGATAAAGTGAACTTTCACCTAGAAAGTGATGTATTTCTGTATCAGCACATCTATCTGAATTTCATTATCATTACAGAATAAACAAGAGTACATGGGACACTTGGATAATACATCAATTAAATTACAATTTCATTATTCACACATAGAGAAGCATCATTCATTAAAGGACACTTATAGTTCTATATAAAAATATATATTTCATACAAATAAAATAATAGTGATATTATCACCTGGTGATGCCATCCAAACACCTCATCTCACTATAATATGTTTCATTATAATTGTATTATAATTATTATAGGGTAATTTTGTATATAGCATATTCCCGAAGTGAGTGCTAATATAGACAAATGGTGTAGGCACAGTTTCTACCACCTGACAGTCCACCTGAAATGACAGAACACAATCAAGTTGTAAAAAATGTTATAAGATGGAAAGACCAGAGTGCTAAAGAAATATTCAGCATGAATCATATAATGTATCTCAGATTCACAGACAATTATGAGATCTGAAGGATGCTCAGGAATAAACAGAGGAATAGGGCAGGGGTGGAAGAAGATATGGACTTCTCTCTTAGCTCAGTTGGGAGAAGATATAAAAGAAAGGTAGCTGGAGTAGTAATGACAGTTGCCAAAAAGTCCAAGTTTAGTTTGGATAGGAAAAGGCTGAATAAAGAAGATGATTCTATAGAGGTAAGCTGGAAACAGATAATTGTAAAGATTGGAAACATCTAGTAGGAGCATTGGGGAGAATATTGAAAGGATTAAGAAAGAAAGAGGTGATGGCAGTGGTTTGGTCTCTAAGTTGTGTCCAACTCTTGCCATCACATGGACTACAGACTGCCAGGCTCCTCTGTCCATGGGATTCTCCAAGTGTGAATACTGGAGCGGGTTGCCATTTCCTTCTCCAGAGGATTTTCCCAACCTGGGAATCCAACCCAGGTCTCCTGCATTGCCGGCAGACTCTTTACCAACTGAGCTATGACAAAAACCCTGAGAAAGAGATAGTCATATATTATTAAAAATAAAAAGCAAGATGTCGTCACTGGGTTGGATTGTAAATGGTAAAGAGTAAGAAGAGACCATTTAGCAGATTATTGCTAGATATAGACAATAATGAGTGAAAACTAGAGTACAGTATTCACAGAGATATCACATTAACTCATTTTTTTCTTTATTTTAAATTAATTTAATTGGAGGATAATTACTTTACATTATTGTGGTGAGTTTTGGCATACATTGACATGAATCAGGATGATTTACTTTGAATAAATTTAAATAAATCTCTGGGTTGGGAATAAAAACATACATTTATATGTACATTCATTTCTATTGTTGGAAATGGGCATTTATTTTAGCTAGTGCTGTGGTGAAAAGCCTTAAAACTCACAAAAATACTTTAATATTTCATCTTCATCTGATGGCCAAAACCTTAAAAATTCCTGACATTAAAAATCTTTATATTAAATGCTGCTGCTGCTAAGTCACTTCAGTCATATCTGACGTTTTATGACACTATGGACTGTAGCCCACCAGGCTCCTCTGTCCATGGGATTCTCCAGGCAAGAAAACTGGCATAGGCAGCCATTCCCTTCTCCAGGGGATCTTCCCAACCCGGGGATCAAATCCTGGTTTCCTGCACTCCAGGCAGATTCTTTACCATCTGAGCCACTAGGAAATGTTAAATTATACTAAATCAGATACAATAAAATATATTAAAGGAGATACAATAAAAATGAGATACAATAAAATATTTACTTGGAAAATAACAAATATAATAAGATCACAGTTTTCTTGAACATTAAAAGGGCATAAGCTAGGATTACAACTTTTAGGATATATATCATAGTGGATTATTTGATTATAGGAAGAGAATAAAGATTAAAATGACAGCACACATTTTAGCATAATGTCTTCAAAGTCCACCCATATTGTCGAAAATGGCAGGATTTTCTTCTTTCTCGTGGGTGAATAACATTTCATTCTCAGCACATGTGTCTCCGTGTGCGTGTGTGTGCATGTCTGTGTGTATCTATGAAACATCTTTAAATAATTCATCCATTGGTGGGCACTTAAGTTTTTTCCCTTAGCTAATTGTGAATAATGCTGCAGTCAACATGGAGCCCATATACCTCTTCTATATCCTGTTTTTATTCCCTTTGACTGTATACCCAGAACTAGAATTGCTGGATCATACAATAGATCTATCTTTAACTGTTTTAGGAACCTTCAATGTATGTTCCATAAGGGTTAAACCAATTTACATTCCCACTGAGAGTGTACAAGCATTCACTTTTCTCCACATTCTCACAACACTTTTCTCTTCTTGGTTATAGACTTTCTAATAGGGGGGAGGTAATATCTGATTGTGAGTTTGAAATACATTTCCCTGATGATTACTGATGTTGAGTATCTTTTCCTATACCTGGTGACCATTTGGAAATCTTCTTTGTAAAGGGTCTATTTTGTTCATCTGCCCATTCTTTACTTGAATTTTGTTGTGTGAGTTGTGCATATATTCTGGATCTTAACCCCTCATTCAATATGTGGTTACAAAACTTTTCTTCTACTCTGTAGATCACATTTTCATCTTGTTGATTATTTCTTTTGCTGTGCAGAAGCTTTTAAGCTTGATGTAGCCTCACTTGTGATTTTTCCCTTTTGTTGTGGTCTTGATGTCCTATACAAAAGCATCATTTTCCAGACCAGTGTCAAGGAGTTCCTAACCTTATATTTTCTTTTAGGGATGTTATGGTATCTGGTCTTGTGTTTAAGTCATTGATACATTGATACATTTTGAGTTGTTTTCGTGAGTGGTCTGGTTTTTGGGTTTTTTTCATAGTTTATCCAGTTTTCTCAGAAAAGAAAGAAGTGACTAACATTTCCACAATTGGTGTTTTTGTCTCCCTTGCTCCCTTGCTGACTATTAGTTGAACCCTGTATGCTGTTCCATGGTCTATGTGTCTATTTGGGGGCCAGTACACTATTTGAAATATTGAAACTTTGTGGTAAATATGAAATTTCAAGGTGTGATTCTTTGGGCTTTTGGTAATGTCACCATTTTAGCAGTATTAGTCTTCTGGTCCATGTCATATGATGACTTTCCATTTATTTGTGTTTTCTTCTATTTCTACAATTTCTTATAGTTATCACTGTACAGATCTTTCACGTCACTGATTAAATTTATTTCTAGTTATTTTCTTCCTTTTGATGCTATTGTGAATGGGATAGTTTTTTCCAGATGTTTCATTATTAGTACACAGTAAGGAAACTGAATTCTATATAGTGCAAGTAGGCATCCTTGTTTTGTTTCTGATTAGAGAAAAAGCTTTCAAGTGTTCACTGTTGAGTATAACGTTAGCTTTGGGTTTGTCATATATGTTCTTTATTACATTGAGATGTGTTCCTTCTGTACCCTATATGTTGAGGGTTATATCATGAAAGAATGTCCTATCTTGCGAAAAGTTTCTTGGACATCTATTGAGATAATCAAGTTATTTTATTGTTCATTCTATTTATCCTTGCATCACAGAGATAAATCTCACATGATCTTACTATATAATTCTTTTTTTTTCAGAGTAATAATCCCTTCATTTTATTTATTTTTTTAAAGTCTTTTACCTTTATTTTTTTTATTTTTATTTTTACTTTATTTTACTTTACAATACTGTATTGGTTTTGCCATACATTGACAGGAATCCACCATGGGTGTACATGCGATCCCAAACATGAACCCCCCTCCTACCTCCCTCCCCACAACATCTCTCTGGGTCATCCCCGTGCACCAGCCCCACGCATGCTGTATATTGCATTGGACATAGACTGGTGATTTGATTCTTACATGATAGTATACATGTTTCAATGCCATTCTCCCAAACAATCCCACCCTCTCCCTCTCCCTCTGAGTCCAGAAGTCCGCTATAAACATCTGTGTCTTTTTTGCTGTCTTGCATACAGGGTCATCATTGCCATCTTTCTAAATTCCATATATATGCATTAGTATACTGTATTGGTGTTTTTCTTTCTGGCTTACTTCACTCTGTATAATCGGCTCCAGTTTCGTCCATCTCATCAGAACTGATTCAAATGTATTCTTTTAATGTGCTCTTGAATTTGGCTTGTTGATATTTTGTTGAGAATTTTTGCAACAATACTCAATCTGGATATTGACTTTAGTTTTATCTTCTTGCAATGTGCTTATCTATTTGGTATCATGATCATGGTGATGACCTTGTAGGATGACTTTGGAAATGTTCCTACCCTCCTCTTTAATTTCAAAGATTTTTTGAAGAACTAGCATTAATTATTCTATAATATTTCATAGAATACATCAGTGAAGCCATCAGGCCCTGGGCCTTTTGTGTGTTGATAGGTTTTTGATTACCAATTCAATTTCTTTACTTATTAGGGCTGTTCAGATTTTCTCCATCTTCCTGATTCATTCTTGGTAGGTTCTGTTTTTAAGAACTTCTCCATTCTTCTCATATATGGATTAATAATTTCTTAGCTTATAATTATTCATGGTAGTCTCGGGATCCTATGTAATTTTTCAGTATTAGTTGTAATGTCTCCATTTCATTTCTAATCTTATTTATTTGAGTCACTTTTATTCTTGATTAGTCTAACTAAAAGTTTTCAGTTTTGTCTATCTTTTTGAAAAAACACAGGACAAATACTATAAGAAATCACTTGTATATGAAATCTAAAAATACCAAACTTGTAATAATTGAGAGTAATATGGTAGTTGCCAGGACTGAGAGTTGGAAGAACAGGAGAAATGTTGTTTAAGGATACAAATTTGCATTTCTTAGAAAATAAATACTAGAGATCTAAGGTGCAGAACAGTGAATATGCATACATGCTCAGTCATGTCTGACTCTTCGTGACCCTGTGAACTATAGCCAGCTAGTCTCCTCTGTCAATGGGATTTCCCAGACAGAAATATTGGGGTGGGTTGCCATTCAACATTTGGAATTATTCTAATATAGAAAGTAACTTGTTTTTAATCAGAAAGGATCAGGACCACAAAGCAAAATAATTCAGAAAAAAATCCAGGCAAATACGGACTCACCTGGAGCTTTATTTAGTTAGAACTGAATTACTCAAAAGCCGACCAGACCTGTGCTGCAGAAAGCCCTGGGCACCTTTTCCTCTGTGGAGCAGGTGCTCCCAGGAGGACTCAGTGAAGTCAAGTTGAAGGTCCTTCACCGCAGTTAGACATAACACATCCATCTGTGACATTAATTATGCAAGTTCAGGACAAAGGCATCATATGTAAAGAAACACAGCAATATGGTCTCTCAAATAAGTAACTATACAAGTGTAAATTTGGATTATAAATAGAACTCACAGAACTATTTCATAGAACTTCCAAACTATAATACTTGACTCTTCAAGTCAGTAGTTAGTATTTTAGACAGAGTTTGGAAATTATGACAAAGTCTAAAATGAAGAATAGGATTACAGAGCTGAATGAATGCCATAAACTGATTCAGATCATATTTTTTTTCATAGTGTTCATAGTCAGGAAAAGAAATATTAATGAATAACCTAAATAATTCTTAAAAAGTCTGTCTGGAATAAATAAATGAGTTAGCAGAATTATAATAACAAAGAACCAAAGGGAGTTGAATCTGGCAAGTAACTTCCTTCTAAGAATCTGTGTTAATAATTAACATCAAGACTAATGAAAAGTCTGAGGATAATATAGTTTAATAGTATCTCCTTGTCACTACTAGTACTGGCTCTATCTTATTTCCTGCTTATACAGAAACACATTTGCACAAATATATATAATGGAAGAAATTGACCTCATATCACCCATTCTTTCCGCAGGATCTCAAGGATAAAAAATGTTTTAGAAAAATTATAAAAAATAATATAAAGTCCCTCAGAAAATTTTTAATGATTTTATAGTGTGAAATATTTATTAGTACAACTGACCAAAGTCCAAGATGTGAAGTTAATATGTTCAAGGGAATTGGGAGAGTGGGGTGGGTGAGGGAGGGAAATCACTCTATTAGCTAACTGTATAGTATGTGATAAGAATAATGCATACTTTCTAATATAAAACCTGTCTACACATAGAGCTCAGCAATTCCTTTTCTGGTTTTATATTCAAAATAATTGAAATTAGGATCCCAATAAGATATCTGTACAACATATTCATGAAAGCTCTATTCACAGGAGCCAAGAGGTTTAAGCCACCCAAATGTCTATCAACAGAGGAAGCAATAAACAAATATCATATATACAAACAATGGAATATTACTCACCTTTAAAAGGAAATTCTGACACATGTCACAACATGAATGAACCTTACATTAAGTGAAAATAACTAGTCAGAAAAAGACAAATACTCTACAATTCAACTTATAAGAAGTATCCAGACTAATCTCATTTGTAGAAACAAAGTAGAATGAAACTTGCCAAAGGCTAGAGAAAGAGGAAAGTAGAGTTTCTTAATGGTCATAGACTTCCAGTTTTGTCCGATGAAAAAGATCTGGAGATTGGTTGCACAATGTGAGTATACTTAGCACTACTATACTATACACTTAGGAACAATTAAGAAAGTAAATTTTATGCCATGTGTATCTTACCACAATATTTTTGTAAGAAATCTCTACTCTAATCTCGAGACAATTTCTGATTTTCTCTCTTTTTCGCTTGTAGCAATCCCTTCAATAATGTATGCTATGTTGCTGCTGTTTTGTGATGGGGCAAATTCTTTTTTCACAGGAAATGGAAGAGTTTGTGCAGAGCTCTGGCGAAAATGGAATTGTGGTGTTTTCTTTGGGGTCAATGGTCAGTAACATGTCAGAAGACAGAGCCGAGGTGATTGCATCAGCCTTTGCTCAAATTCCACAAAAGGTAGATACAATACCTTAATCATGGACAAGTATTTAATAAGTCTGTGAAACTCTGCAAAGATATGATTTTAGACATTTCCTATCACTTTGTCACTTGTTCCTTTTCTTTGAAGGACTTCTGAGCACACAGCACACATACAGATGCTCTTGGGAGTTAAATTTTAACAATAAATGTAGTCATGCAATATTGATTCAAGTTAAACAATTCCACTTTTCATTGTTTTTGGAAGTAGGGCTTAAAAATTTGTAAGTTAAGAGAACATACTTCTTCGGCAGCACTAATTAACATTATTAAAAAATTCTGTTGTTGTTGCTTAGTCATTAAGTCGTCTGAATCATTGCAATCCCATGGACTACAGCATGCTGGGCTCCCCTGTCCTTCACTATTACCCAGGGTTTGCCACGATTCATGTCGATTGATTTAGTGATGCTATCTAACCATGTCATCCTCTGCCAGCCCTTCTCCTTTTGCCTTCAACCTTTCCCAGATCAAGATCTTTCCAAACAGTTACCAGGTGGCCAGAGTATTGGAGCTTCCACATCAGTACTTCCAATGAATATTCAAGATTGGCTTCCTTTAGGATTGACTGGTTTGATGTCCTTGCAGTCCAAGGGATTCTCAAGAATCTTCTCCAGCACCACAATTCAAAAGCATTACTCTTTAGCGCTTAACCTTCTTTAAGGACTTCTTGGGTGGCTCAGATGGTAAAGCGTATGCCTACAATGCAGGAGACCTGGGTTCGACCCCCTGGGTCAGGAAGATCCTCTGGAGAAGGAAATGGCAACCCACTCCAGTACTCTTGCCTGGAAAATCCCATGGATACAGGAGCCTGGTAGACCACAGTCTGTGGGGCTGCAAAGAGTAGGACATGACTGAGTGACTTCTCCTTATCTTACCTTACCTAACCTTCTTTACTATCCAACTCTCATGTCCATGCATGATTACTGGAAAAAAATATAGCTTTGATTATATGGACCTCTTTTGGCAGAATGATGTCTCTGCTTTTAATATTCTGTCTAGATTTGTCATAGGTTTTCTTTCAAGAAGCAAGTGCCTCTTCATTTCATGGCTACAGTCACCATCCACAATGCTTTTGGAGCCCAAGAAAATAAAATATGTCAGAGCTTCCACATTTTCCCCATATATTTGCCATGAAGTGATGGCACCAGATGTCATGAATGTATTGTTTTGAATGTTGAGTTTTAAGACAGCTTTTTCACTTTCCTCTTTCACCCACATCAAGAGTCTCTTTCAGTTCAGTTCAGTCACTCAGTCGTGTCTGACTCTTTGCGACCCCATGAATTGCAGCACGCCAGGCCTCCCTGTCCATCACCAACTCCCAGAGTTCACTAAAACTCATGTCCATCGAGTCGGTGATATCACCCAGCCATCTCATCCTCTGTCGTCCCCTTCTCCTCCTGCCCCCATTCCCTCCCAGCATCAGAGTCTTTCCCAATGAGTCAACTCTTCTCATGAGGTGGCCAAGGTACTGGAGTTTCAGCTTTAGCATCAGTCCTTCCAATGAACATCCAGGGCTGATCTCCTTCAGAATGGACTGGTTGGATCTCCTTGCAGTCCAAGGGACTCTCAAGAGTCTTCTCCAACACCACAGTTCAAAAGCATCTGTTCTTCAGTATTCACCCTTCTTCACAGTCCAACTCTCACATACATACATGACTACTGGAAAAACCATAGCCTTGACTAGATGGACCTTTGTTGGCAAAGTAGTGTCTCTGCTTTTAAATATGCTATCTAGGTTGGTCATAACTTTCCTTCCAAGGAATAAGCGTCTTTTAATTTCATGGCTGCAGTCACCATCTGCAGTGATTTTGGAACTCAAAAAAATAAAGTCTGACACTGTTTCCACTGTTTCCCCGTCTATTTCCCTTGAAGTGATGGGACCAGATGCCATGATCTTCGTTTTCTGAATGTTGAGCTTTAAGCCAACTTTTTCACTCTCCTCTTTCACTTCATCAAGAGGCTTTTTAGTTCCTTTTCACTTTCTGCCATATGGGTGATGTCATCTACATATCTGAGGTTATTGATATTTCTCCCAGCAAGCTTGATTCCAGCTTGTGAGTCACTCAGCCCAGTATTATACATGATGCACTGTGCATATGTAAGTTAAGTAAGCAGAGTGACAATACACAGCTTTTGTGTACTCCTTTCCCCATTTGAACCAGTCTGTTTTTTCATGTCTGGTTCTAACTGTTGCTTCTTCACCTGCATACAAGTGTCTCAGGAGACAGTTAAGGTGGTCTGGTATTCCCAGCTCTTTAAGAATTTTCCACAGTTTGTTGGGATCCACAGTCAAAGGTTAACATAGTCAGTGAAGCAGAAGTAGATGTTTTTCTGGAATTCTCTTGCTTTTTCTATGATCTAATGAATGATGGCAATTTGATCTGTGGTTCCTCTGCCTTTTCTAAACCCAGATTGCACATCTGGAAGTTCTTGGTTCATGTACTGCTCAGGCCGAGATAAATGATTTTTGAGTATTACCTTGCTAGCATGTGAAAGGAACATAATTTTACAGTAGTTTGAACATTCTTTGGCATTACCCATCCTTGGGTTTGGAATGAAAACTGACCTTTTCCAGTCCTATGGCCACTGTTATGTTTTCCAAATTTGCTGGCATATTGAGAGCAGCACTTTAACAGTATCATCTTTTAGGATTTGAAATATTTCAGCTGAAATTCCACTAGCTTTCTTCACAGTAATACTTCCTAAGGTCCCATTTTCGTCACACTCCAAGATGTGTGGCACTAGATGAGTGACCACACCATCATGGTTATCCAGGTTACTAAGACCTCTTTTGTATAGTTCTTCTGTGTATTCTTGCCACCTCTTCTTAATATCTTCTGCTTCTGTTAGGTCCATACCATTTCCTGTCCTTTATTGTGCCCATCTTTGCATGAAATGATCCCTTGGGATCTCTAATTTACTTGAAGAGATCTCTAGTCTTTCACATCCCATTGATTTCTCTATTTCTTTGCATTGTTCATTGAAGTCCTTCTTATCTCTCCTATCTATCCTCTGGAATTCTGCATTCAGTTGAGTATATCTTTCTTTTCCTTTCCCCTTGGCTTTCACTCCCTTTCTTCCCAACTATTTATAAAGCCTCCTCAGATAACCACTTTGCCTTCTGGCATTTCCTTTTCTTTTGGGATGTTTTGATCGCTCCTGTACAATGTTACACACCTCTATCCACAGTTCTTCAGGCACTCTGTATATCAGATATAAATCCCTTGAATCTATTCATCACCTCCAATGTGTAATTATATGGGATTTGATTTCTGTCATACCTGAATGGCCTTAGCGGTTTTCCCCCGCTTTCAATTTAAGTCTTTCTTC